>NC_065448.1:190217519-193034186 GCF_917563875.1 Diabrotica virgifera virgifera
CGTGTTGCAACGAAATTAAAAATGGTTATTCATTTTTCAAACTTTGCGTGCGAACGTCAGCGTGTCAGCGGATTTTAATAAAATGTAAAAGAGCGGTCGGTGATTCGATTCTTGTTTTTGGAAGGGAAATCATGCAGAGAAAGAGCGCTTGGATGCTGTGCATAGTGACACTTTTCCTTCGATGGCAACTGTCAAAAATTGGTTTAATGAGTTTCAACGTGGACGAACGTCGGTTTTCGATAAGCCACGCGTAGGTGCCCCGAAAATGGCTACCACGGAGAATAACGTGACAAAAAACCACGATTTTGTATTGGTGTATTGGTAGACCGCCGACTGAAGGTACGCGACATAGCTGACACAGTAGGCATCTCAAAGGACCACGTAGGTCATATCCTGCATGAAATTTTGTTATGAGGGCCAACACAGAAAACATGGAAAGACTCATTATACAAGGAAAGGTGGAAGGCCGAAGATCACGAAGAAGATCCCCAACAAAAGGGATCGATCAGATTACAGGAATATGCAAAAGATCTATGCATGAGTTAAAAGAAATGACCAGAGACAGAGATCTTTGGAGACGGACAATACACGACATCACGTCGACCACTACACTCCCTCCGGGGGTCAGGATTGAAGAGAGATCTAATTTACACACATATATTGCGCTGGAATAAGTGTTACCCCTCCCTATTAACCTCTTTATTTTTAGCACATAGGCAAAATGCTTGGACAGGCCGATTTTTAAAATAACCATAGTATATTATAGCATCAATGTTTCGAACTTTACGCGATCCCTCTTCAGATGACAGGCATAACTTTAATTTTTTTAAATGGGAAAGTACATCATGTGACACCTCATTTAAAACCTGTTGAAATATTGATTACAAAAATGTATAATACTACAATCATTTTTGAGAACGTTGGCTCAAAATTTCGGTCGAATTATTTTCAAATGAATTCATTTTTTTCGAATCCTCAGAAAACTATAAAGTATTTTTGAAAAATTTAAACGCAGAATAAAACACATGATTATTACCCAGTGCTGAAAGTTCCTTAGAGTAAACAAAATGTTTCTTTTGAATGATATGTTTGAAATTAAAAATCACACTAAATTTCCTTTTTTTACCCCTGTAGCTTATTGAAAAAACATTATAGAAGTTCTCAGGAACTTTGGACCCTCGATAATACTGTAGTATTTTATTCTGCGTTTAAATTTTTCAAAAATACTTATTAGTTTTCTTAGGATTCGAAAAAAATTAATGCATTAAAAAATAATTTGACCGAAATTTTGTGCCTACGCTCTCAAAAAGGATTGAAGTGTTATACATTTTTGTAATCAGTATTTCAAAAACTTTTAAATGAGGTATCGCATGATGTACTTTCCCATTTAAAAAATCAGTTATTACTGTCACCTGAATAGGTACGCCTAAAGTTCGAAACATTGATGCTATATACTATAATTATTTTAAAAATCGATCTGTCCGAGAATTTTGCTTATGTGCTAGAAATAAATAATTTAATAGGGAGGGGTAACACTTATTCCAGCGCACTGTATAATTCCATAATACATTGGAGTAGCAACAAAATCCAGCAGGCGTTTCTGTATTTGTCAGAAATATTTATAATCCTGTCTAGATCGCTATTTTCCTATTTTAGGGTTCTTCAAGATAAATGACGCTGGCGGAAGGACAACCAATCCATTTATCATTACTTTTTAAGTCCAGATGAGGATTAAGGCAAAATTAATGAATTTCGTGGAGCGAGAGTAGGAAATATACTCTGGGCAAATTAAGAAAAACAAGAAAAAGTTATTTACCAGCTATTTTATTGCTGTAATCGAATCGTATGATTGCACATATTGGTAATACAGGTATGTCCTCAGAAAGTATGCCATTTTGTTTGTAAACAAAATCTTCTTCTTTTTTTCAGCATGTTTGCATCCACTCCTGGACAAAGGCCTCCTCGTGAGTTCTCCACTCTTCTCTGTTTTGTGCTATTTGGTACCAGTTTCGTCCCAGTTTTGCTTTGATGTCGTCTATACTTTGTTTCATGTTAAGAATAGAACGTTACGCTTACGGAGATCAGTGTTGCCAAGTCTCTCGCGCACGGGTGGATACTCGACTGCCGATATACGATTCAATCTAGTCAGTACGGTGTGGGGGTGTAGAGCTAGTTCGCGTCCGTAGTAGAATACTACACGTGCACCCTGAGTAACGCTAAATGAACTAGCAAATACTGGCGGTCAGATAATCTTAGGATCTCCTGACCAGAGACACATTACAATGCCGATAAACGTTATCAAAAGGCAAATTACCAAAAGTACACAAGGTCCTTCTCAGGACCCAATGACTAGAAAACTCGGACCGATGATCCGAATTTGTCACTTAAATATAGAAGGCATAAGCTATTCAAAGAGCCAGTACTTATCAAAATTTTTAGAAGATAACGACAGCGATCTGGTCGCTTTACAGGAAACACATTTCGTAACGGAAGAACAACTGCGAAAAAGAGGAAAAATACCTGGCTTCGAACTACTGGGTGCCACGTACCATCGATCATATGGCACAGCAACGTACGTTAAACAAAACATAGAAAACGCCGTCCTTGTTTCTACGTGTACTAAGGATGAAATTCATAATATTGTTGTAAAAATTGGAAGCATCACCGTCACTAACACCTACAAACCACCAGCTATATCCTGGCCAGCTCAAGTCATTCACACACATCCTCACCCGTCAATATACGTGGGGGACTACAACAGTCACCACGAACAGTGGAAATATAAACAATGCAACAACAATGGGAACGCACTAGTAAAATGGGCGGAGGACGAACATCTCTTACTTAAGTTTGATGCTAAAGACCGACCTACATTTATGTCACCAGCATGGAAAAAGGGGTACAACCCTGATCTATGTTTTGTCTCTACTAATAGGAGCGGGCAACCTCTATCAGTCTCACGAAAAGTAAAGGACGACTTTCCACACAGTCAACACCGCCCAGTAATCATAGAGGCAGGAACCCAAATTCCTATAATCACATCCATCCCTTGCTCACGGTGGAATCTGAAGAAAGCTAAGTGGAGTAGGTTTTCTACAGAACTGGACAAGACTCTAGGATGGATACCCCCTACCGGCAGAAATTACAAAAGATTCGCTGGAGCTGTAATAAGCACGGCCAAAAAGCATATACCAAGAAGCTATCGAAAAGAATACATTCCCGGTTGGTCCCATAATAGTGAAGAACTGTACCAAAATTACCTTGAAAATGGCGATCAAGAAATAGCTGATGAACTGCTCCATAGCCTAGATGCAGCGAGACACTAAAAATGGACCGAAACTGTAGAAAGTCTTAGTTTTCAAACATCAAGCAGGCAAGCATGGACACTATTAAGAAAATTAGGAAGCGGAACTCCTATAACAAGGAACAAAAGAACAATTAACCCAAACACTATTACCTCACATCTGGTATCAACATCTAGAGCACCGAAAGACAAGCCACATACAACCAAGGTAAAACGAGAGCTCAAAACTTTTAAATTCCAATCTACAGACACCGAATACTCCCGCCCTTTCACTTCCGAAGAAGTCACTATTGCTCTCAAGGATGTAAAGCCAGGTAAAGCCCCAGGTTTTGACAATATTCATCCCGAATTCTTAATTAACTGCGGCAAATATGCGAGAGAATGGATAGCCCACTTTTTCACGGACATTATGAAGACCGGTATCATACCACAGGAACTCAAACGCTCGAAGGTCATTGCCATATTAAAGCCAGGGAAACCAAATGATAACAACCCTAAGAATTACAGACCAATAGCCCTACTATCGATTACGTTTAAGCTTCTAGAGCGCCTTATCTACAATAGAATTAGCACAAAGCTGCTTGAAACAATACCGGTTGATGAGGCAGGTTTTCGACCCAAAAGAAGCTGCGCAGATCAGGTTCTTTCACTTACCACATTTATCTTACCGCATTCATAGACCTAACAGCGGCCTACGATAGAGTCTGGAGAGAAGGCATGATATACAAGCTCCTCCGTACAATCCCCTGTAAATCCACCGCTCGAGTAATCAACAGCATGCTAGCCGACAGAACGATTCAAGTGGTCATGGGATCTGATATCAGTACCCCAAGAAAACTGAAGAATGGACTGCCTCAGGGATCTGTCTTGGCTCCACTTCTCTTTAGCCTATACACCTCTGATATACCAGAAACCAGATCAAGAAAGTTTGGTTACGCCGATGACTGGGTAAAAGTTCCAATAAGAAATATTCCTTAATACTCATACAAAAGAGTAAGTGAATTAAAAATGTATAAGACATTTTCAATTTCTTTGCAGCACGAAAATGCAGCACCTGCATAATACTCTGATTAAATCGAAGAGTGCAGGAAGAGTCTATACCGGTTTCGGAAAGGCCCAAAGGTTTTCTTTCTTTGCAATTCGGAAAGGCCCAAAGTGTGATGCCTGGAGAAATCGGAGAGAAGAAGATATGTGACTACTGATGAGGGGGAAAAGACCTCCGAAACCG
Organism: Diabrotica virgifera virgifera; assembly: GCF_917563875.1. Classification (NCBI taxonomy): domain Eukaryota; kingdom Metazoa; phylum Arthropoda; class Insecta; order Coleoptera; family Chrysomelidae; genus Diabrotica; species Diabrotica virgifera. The sequence goes on from NC_065448.1 coordinate 190,222,052, forward strand.
GTATAAACTCTTCCTGCACTCTCCGATTTAATCAGAGTATTATGCAGGTGCTGCATTTTCGTGTTGCAAAGAAATTGAAAATGTTTCATACATTTTTAATTCATTTACTTTTATTCATTCCTTTTGTAGGAGTATTAAGGAATCTTTCTTGTTGGAACTTTTACCACGCTGAGCAGAGGAGTTGTGAATTATTTAAAATTCTCTCATCTTAATTTCCTCGGCATCTTGTTTGATTTATAAATTTTGAAAACCTCAGGAGGTGTAACCAAAGAAAGTACTCCACCTGTTGTCAATCTGTTGGTATGGGGACAATATTTGTTGTCGTTTTCTGTGCTACTTCGATTGCTAACTTACTTTGTAAATCAATTCAATTGGTAAAAAATTCAATTGATGGATAAAATCCCGAAGGATATGGCTCTTTTTTGTGGACAATTTAATTGTTGCTGAAATATTTGTTGGATTGTTGCCGGCTTACGGAAATATAATTTACAACAGAGGTTCTCAATCTGTGGTACATGTACCACTGGTGGTACATATCATTATTTGCGGTGGTACACAAAACACAAAAAAAATAAATTAAAATAGTAATACTTAGTAAGTCTTGATAATAAAACCTAAAAATATAGGTGGTACCAAAAATAATTAAAATAACTGTAGGTGGTACATGACTCAAAAAGGTTGAGAACCGCTGTTTACAACAAAAGCTTTCACGTCACCAAGCTATTTAACTATTGGTTAATATATATATAACCGGTTCTATAGCGTTCTACGCCTTCCGGTACCCAATCGCCAAGCCTGTCGATCTAGCCAGTCATTTTCTTGAAGATTTCTTTCTGACATGGCTTTTGTAATTCCTTGTTTCCAGGAGGTCGGTGGCCTTCCTCTTTTCCGTTTTTCTGGCGGTATCCATCTCATTGTAATTTTTGGTAATCTTTCATCTCCCATTCGTTGGACGTGTCCATACCAGGTAAGTTGGTTTCGTTGTACCTCGTCCACTATTGTTTTCTGCTTACCTACTTTTTCTCTGATCTGTTCATTTCGAACATGATCCCATCTCGATATTCTGGCAGATCTTCTAAAAAAATCCATTTCAGTGGTAAGCAGCTTATTTTCGGATTTTTTTGTCATTTGCCACACTTCGGAGCCATACGTTAAAATTGGTTTCAGAATAGCGTCGTACATCTTCATTTTTGTATTTAAATTTATGTTATGTTGCCATAAGACAGGGTTTAGGGCTCTAGTAACCTTTCTAGCCTTCGTCACTCTATCATCTATACTGGGTTCCGTTCTTCCACTATTTGTTAATTTAATCCCTAGATATATATACTCTGTACAACCCCTGATGTAGTCACTTCCGTCAAGATCTAGGTCCTCCTGTTGTATTTGGTTACCGATGTGTAGATATTGTGTTTTCCTTATGTTTACCTCTAAACCCCATTTCCTGTATTCTTCCATCAATTTTCTGGTCATATATTCTAAGTCTTCCTTATCTTGGGCAACTACCACCTGGTCGTCTGCGTAGTTCAAAGTTATGTCTCTGTTATGTCTCCGATTGGTATACCCATACCACTGCATTTCTGTTTCCAAAGTCTGAGAGCACCGTCGGTATATATACTGAAAATAATGGGAGATAAGCAGCACCCTTGTTTAAGGCCTTTTGTTACTTGGAAGCTAGATGACAGATGGTTACCTCTCTTTACTCTTGACATAGAATCTTTATAGAGGCATTGTATGGCTTTGATGACAGTTGCAGATATGTGTGTATTGTCCAAAACCTCCCACAGTTTTTTCACGGGCACTGTGTCATATGCTTTCGTTAGGTCGACAAAAAGTATATGTGTGTCTTGTCCACGTTCTAGTCTTTTTTCCGTAACCTGTGTTAGACAGAATATATTATCGATCGTAGATCGTCCGGCCCTGAAACCACACTGTTCTTCGGATTCATAGGGTTGGTTCATCGGATTCATAGGGTTTGGTCATATTGGTTAATAATTATTTTAATATAATGTTAGTTGAAAATTAAAGATTTTTTTGCGAAATCCCGAATTTTCCGAAGAAAACCTTCGTCGAAGGAAATCTAAAAAAAAATATCCATGTGCAGAGTTAAATTGCGGTGAAAATTTACATGGTGGTTTTGGTTTATAGTTTAAATCTTCGGAGTTAAAGAGCGACAATTTAAAAAGAAAGAAGGTTTTAGAGCGCTAATTTGTTTACAAACAAAATAGCACACTTTCTGCGCAATACCCTTACCTATTACTAATATACAGGGTCTTTCATTAATAATTGTCCATATAGTAACTGGAGAAACCTTAGCACAAAATACGAAGATTTAACCTAAAACACTTAAATAAAATGTGGTTGCTTACTGAGTTACAGAGTGTTTTATCTAAAAATTTAAAAAGTATTTTTGCTCAGCATTTTAAAACTATTCGACTTATGCTTTTCATACTTGGCAGAAAGTATAGATACTTTACAAACTACTAAATTACGTTAAACAAACGTTTCTGGCTATTACCAGAGGCGTGCGACATGGGAAAGTGAATGGTTGACCCTTTCCAAATTCTACGCCACTGGCGGAATCGCTATTTTAGTTCAATTTTTGGATTCTCCAATACTTTCTATGAAAATAATATAATCTTCATTCGTAACGATAAAGTCATTAGTTTTCGAGATCTTTGAAGTTAAAAATGAAACGACACGGTTATTTTGATTAATGTATTGTGTCGCTTCATTTTTAATTTCAAATATCTCGAAAACTAATCATTCTATCGTTACGAATGAAGAATAAAAATTACACTAAAATAGCAATTTCGTCAGTTGCGTAGAATTTGGGAAGGGTCAACCAGCCACTATCCCCTGTTGTACGCCTCTGGTAGTAGCTAGAAACGTTTATTTATCTTAATTTAGTAGGGTGTACAGTGCCTACACTTTATGCTAAGTATGATAAGGATACGCCAAATAGTTTTAAAGTACTGGGTACAAATAATTTTTAAATTTTAATCATATGAATCATATATCATAAATTAATCAAAATAACAGTGCCGTTTCATATTTAACTTCAAATATCTCGAAAACTAATAACTTTATCGTTACCAATGAAGAGAATATTATTTACGTAGAAAGTATTGGAGAATCTAAAAATGGCACTAAAATAGTAATTTCTCCAGTGGCGTACAATTTGAGAAGGGTCAACCATTCACTATCCCCTGTGGTACGCCTCTGGTAGGAGCTAGAAACGTTTGTTTATCATAATTTAGTAGGGTGTATAGTAGTAGCACTTTCTGCTAAGTATGAAAAAGATACGTCGAATAGTTTTAAAATGCTGAGCAAAAATAATTTTTAAATTTTTAGATAAAACACCCTGTAACTCAGTAAGGAACCACATTTTATTTAAGTGTTTTAGGTTAAATCTTCGTATTTTGTGCTAAGGTTTCTCCAGTTACTATATGGACAATTATTAATGAAACACCCTGTATACAATCTTTAGATTCGATTCCAGCAGTAAAATCACTTATAAATACCTTTTCCCAAAAATGACGGTTTTTTCGATAGTCTGCCCAGACTAATATGAGAATTAGAAGAAATAATTATTTTCACATAAACTATTTGAGAAAGTTTTGTTTTATAAATGAAAAAAGTTTGGATGACGAGTTAGTCCTTAAGTTGTTATAAAGTTTAAAGTTGACGGTAGTGGCATTAAATGGATAAGAACAAATTATTTAAGAAGATAAGTTAGAACTAAAATAAAATAGTTATATCTTACTCGTATTAAAGGATTATTAACTTTATCTCTAAATGAATTTCGTCCGAACATTAGTCCATTTCTGTGACTTTACTTATTCGGAATGGGTCAAAAGTCTGTAAATGTCTAATTATCTCTTAAATTGATGGTCCGAATTATACAAAAACATTACTGAATTCTCCGCTTCATTACCCGTTCAACCGTGTACAGTGTACAATACTTTCGCTTTTATGTAGTCAGGAACATCGTAAAAAGATAAAACAAAAGCCTAGAAACGCCTAACCGTTTGAATCAAATAGCTGAATTCCTCCTTGGATTATGCAGACCCCTCAAACTAACACAAATTTAACAAAATTTAATAAATATGAAACACCTAAAGAACTCATGATAAAAGCTTTTTTCGAAATTATACACAATAACCACTTTGATCAAGTAATATACACCGATGCTTCCAAAAGTGATTTAGGGGTTGGCTGTTCAGTCACCTCTCAAAACAATCTCATTTGTGCTTCTTTTATTCCTCTTCTGGGCAGCGTACATACTGGAGAATTATATAGTATCTTACAGGCTGTTAAGAATATTAACCTCCCGAACATAAATGTTGCCATTTGTACAGACTCTTTAGCTTCAATTTTATGCATTCAGGAATTATTTACCGATCATCCTCTTGTCCAAAATATCCATCATTGTTACCACCACCTTTCTACCTTAAACACTAAGATTACATTTATATGGATTCCGTCTCACATTGGTATACCTGGCAATGAACTTGCAGATCAGCATGCTAAAACGGCTTCAACAGATACCACGTCAACAACCCACATCCAAATTTGTAAAGATTTGAAAACAGAAGCGTACAGATTCACATGGAGATTATGGCAAACCCACTGGAGCTCCTTAAATACATCTTTACGTGCAATCCAGCCCTCAGTATATAAGCCACTTTACACTGGCCCCACAGGACTCTCTAGACAAGACCTTAGAATTATAAGAAGAATCCGTATAGGCCACACCAAACTTACTCACGGCTTCCTGATGTCATCAGATATCCGGCGTTCTGTTTAACATGCCAGTGCCAACTTACCGTGAACCACATTATTACCGAATGTCATCAGTTCAGTGCAGTAAGACAACAGCTCAAACTCAAACCGCAGCTATGTGACATTCTAAGTGATACCAACCAGTTAGACAGAGTTCTTCAGTTTTTAAAAAAAATATCATTGTATCATAAACTTTAATTTTTTTTATGACATAACTTGTTAATGCTCTTTAATTATACCTCATGTAATCTTGTTTGTAATCGTCCCGTGCGAGTGGCCATAGTTGCCGAGCACGTTAATGTAAATAAAAAAAAAATAATAACTGAATAAATAATTTGAATTAAAAAATTCTATAATTGTTTTATTCGAACTATCTAAATTTGGACATAATCATGAAAAGTTTGCTACATTGCTTCGATAATGTCTACTTAATCAAGTGTTTAAATTTCGGATGACCAAGGGGGTAAATTTTGACCCCAATGTAGGTTTTTATTTAATAAAGTCAGACATATTTTTAATTTTAAACTCATTATTTTTTTATTTGACTTTAATATTATTCTAGATACCCTCATATTTTGTAATAAAAAAAATTCCCTATATTTTACGAAAAATAAATATTTTCTGAATTTGCGGTCAAATACGAACTCCCTTGGCCTTCCCTGGTCCAATTTTATATTAAGTAAATACCGTCTATTATGTGGAATTGTATGTAAGAAACCTTCCAATATTGAACAAAAATTGTTTATTAAACCTGTGGTGACGTAAATTACTGTACATTTTAACATTTCTTTAGTTATAAGTTCAGAATGATAATTTCTGTTTTTGTTCAGTTGTAATTAAAAATATGTTTTACTAATGTTTATTTATCATTTATTAATACAATGGTAACATTAAAATTACGAATGCATTGTTTTATTTCTCAAAACAAATTATTTTTTTGTCAATTGTCAATTTTTACTTGGGGTCATTTTTTACCCCCGTTGGTCATCCGTGTAACAAAAAAAGGTTGGTCATCGGAAGGTTAAAAGTCCTCTGTTATTAATTTGACAGTATCCTAAACGATAGTAGAATGCGTCTATTAGATTTCTTTATGTTTCTCTAGAAATTAATATGAACTCATCCATATCTTTAACTTATCTCTACAACACTTGCAGGTTTAGCTGTATAAATTCCACTTTTCTAGGATCTCCAATAAAAATAATCTTTAGGATTAAAATTTGGTGAACGCAGAGGCTATTTGAGACTACCTAATCTACCAATGCATCGTCTGGGAAATTTCTGATCTAAACAACACCGAACATATATACAGTAGGGTGCATCGAAAAAATAAAAGTTGGAAATATTATATCTAATAGCGTGAAAAAGTTGCTAGTGTTATTTTTTAGCATATTGGTATTCTTAATTTTTTTTCTAAGCGAATTTTCTGCTCCCCCAACGACCTTGAATTTTATTAAATATCTGATTTTTATGGAAATTTCAATTTATATTATTTGGAATAAAATATGTGCTTACTCGATCTAAGATAAATTAAATAAAACTCAAAGTATTGTCAATTACAAATTTAAACGATATTTAAAGTTTTTATTTGTATTTCCAGTCTCCCCAAACCCATTGAAATGTCTCGCTTCGTGAGTCCGTGCGTGTAATTTTCACTTATGTTTGGTGCGATGCCTTACTTTGTTATTATTGTTGTTTGTAAATTAATGATTTTTAGAATAGATAAACCAGGACCATGGAGAATAAAATCAAGATGTGCTGTAGACCGCCCCATTTTTGGGCAACTACCAAATATACCTGAAAATATTTTAGCGAAATACAAACAAGTGATGAAGTTTTGTGGTTGCAAGAGGATAAAAAACTCAGCAAGAAAGAGCCAGAATTTTCTGGTACTGCCGAACAGGTTGCAATTAAATAGGATGAAATATAGGAAAAGGCTTTAATTCCAATAATTTAACATACAACAATTATTCAGCTTTTAAAAGTATATCATGACAAATATATGATACTTATGAAACCATTTAAGAACAGGCAAAACAGTGAATTTTACAAAAATAAAATTCAATGCTTTAAGAACCAAAGGAAAACTACACGTTTCGATCTTGCAGCACGCAAATGATCTCTACACTCTGATTAAATGTCTTTGTAGCAAACCTCAAAAAGTGCCACTGGATGAGCGCGAATTTCTATTAAATCAAAGAGGTCCCAGAAAAATGGTACTAAGCTCGATTGATAGGGAAAACAAAAACAAATATAATCAGAGAGAACAACGGTAGAAGAAGAAAGTTGCCGACGCAAAGACAAAACTTTAGCTCAAGTAAACAACAGTACCAAGTTTTATGGTCAGTCGATCGTTGAAGAACACATAACACTTGTGCATGAGCCAGGGTGCAAATATTTCGGATATGAGTATCCGCTGTTTGGTATATTAGAAAGTATCAAATCCAGCTATTGCATGTGACCAAACAGTCGTCAATACTGACATTAACGGTGATGTAATACGGCTGTTAGAAGAACATCTTAAAAAATAACTTCAGTGGTTTGCATGTCTGCGACATTCAAGTGATCTACCCCTTGGACATCAAAAGAAGTTTGCCAGTGACCAAATCAAAAAACGTGAGGGTCTTCAAACTTTCTCCTATAAAAATTTTGATTCAAACGACTACTTTGAATTAATTAACTAACAAGAATATCACCTTACAGAACCACCTATATTCTCTAGATTTTCGAGTGACAATCTGCGAGATTTTGTTAAAAATTCTAACTTATACCCTTTTAACATTAATAATGAGAAATATCACTGCCACAAACAATGTGTAGAACGATGTGTCAAGCTTGTGACACAAGCTTCTCTAGCAGTTTGTGGAGCGTATTCGAGGGATGGATTTATAAAAACTCGAATTTATTCCAGAAAAACTATGCCTCACTTTTTAATGCTAAATCGGAAGACATCTTCGAATAGAATGCTTTTACCATATTTTTTTGTAATATTTATATACCTCATTTTGTACTTTGCTTTATATTTATTTTAGTATTAAAAAACTTGGGTGACGTCAGGAAGACGGATAAGTTAGGCTATTTTGTTATAAAAAGAATGTTTTAGTATACTCTTCTTAAGTAAAATTTTTAATGGCCTTGTGAAAACAGAAAATATTTTCCAATTTAAACCGAATTTATTTATTTAAGTTCTATAAGGTATTACATTTCCCTTTCAAAGAAATTTGCATATTAATGTATTTTTTTTTAATTTTTAGTTGCCGTGGGGGGCAGAAAATATTTTTTTTTTTTCAACACAATTTTACTAAAATACTAAATAGTGTGTTAGGCAACTTTTGTGAGCTATTACATTTTCGTTTCGAAATAAAATTTTTTTTCGTCTGTTAACATTTTTTCAAAATTTTTAATTGTCTTTGGGGGGACAGAAGGTATTTTCCAATTTCGAAAAAATTTTACCAAAATACTTAACAGTTGATTGGGCAACTTTTTGAGGTATTACTTTTCCATCGCAAAAAAAAATTTCGCCTTTTTCGATGCACCCTAATATACAGTGGATTGGGCAACTTATGTGAGGTATTACTTTTCCATCGCAAAAATAAATTTTCGCTTTTTTCGATGCACCCTAATATACAGTGCCCTTCAGATAAAACTATCCACCTTAAATAACTTTTGAACCACTGATTTTTAGAAAAAACGCAAAAACACATCAAATAATACTTGAAGAGAGAGACAATATGCCATATTTAAGCTTGCCGGGAAAGGCACCCTCTCACGCACGTATTATCCCTTAATTTTCTTTTTAATTACTACCTCTTTTTTATTTTATATTTGGATTCTCCTCTTTGTGCTGATTTTAAAAATGTATAACACTTGATGTTTAAAGTGATTAATTTATGAGAAAAAGAAATACAAAAGCAACAAAACAGGATTGAAAAAAATTATTTTTCTAACAATTTTATTACATCCAAACATTTAGAATGAACATTTTACTACCAAAAATTTTAACAATAATTATTCAAAATGACTTTTGAAAGCTTGAATAATAATTATTGTTAAAATTTTTGAATAATTATTGGTAGTGAAAAAATGTTCACTCTGAATGTTATAAAATTGTTAAAAAATTTTTTTTGTTCAATCCAGATTTCTTGCTTTTGTATTTTTATTTTTCTCATACACTAATCACTTTAAGCATCAAGTGTACATTTTTGAAATTAGTACAAAGAAGAGAATTCAAATATGAAAAAAAAGGGGGTAGTAATTAAAAAAAATAGGGCATGATACGAGGGGTGAGAAAGTACCTTTCCCGGCAAGCTTAGATATGCCATAATGTTTCAATTATTATTTGACGTGATTTTGCGTCTTTTCTATAAATCAGTGGTTCAAAAGTTAAGGTGGATAGTTTTATCTGAAGAGCACTGTATAAAAATCAGCTAGAGTTCTGCCTTGCTGAATCCCTAGCTTATTAAAATTGGTTTCAGACTTGTTTTTAAGAGCAGCTACAATGTAGCAACTCATAATTATGGCTTGTTAAGTATACTTTTATTCATCCTTCCTCGCAAATACATATCCACCATCAGTAGAATTAGATTTGGACATGCATGTTATCCTGCACATTTATTTAAGATAAACATATTAGATTCGAATATTTGTCAAGAATGTGAGGTTAAAAGTGACTTGAACCACATATTTTTGAATGCAAGAAGCATGAGCACCTAACTATGGTGTATTCCACGAATATACGACGGTTTTGGATTATCGCGACAACGAATAATTTAGTGTGCAACGTAAGAAGTACGAAAGTATTTAGCTCTAATAATTGCTCCAATAAACAACAATATATTTTGCAATTTACTTTCGTTCTTCATATTTTGCACAGTAAAATATTCGTTGTCGCGATAATCCAAGAGGGTCGTATACTAGTGGAATGGGGTATAATAATCTAATTAAAAGAATTATAGACCAGAACATACCACTCCCTGTAAATATTCTCTTTATTCTGTCACTGAATAAAAAGAAAATTTTTGACTGTTTGGTATCTTTTTTTCCGATAGTAAAGTATTATTTTAATTGGTTATATTTGTAACATATTATAACATAAAAAAATTAAAAAATTATAATAAAAAAAATGAAACAAAAAAAAATTTTAAAAAATTATTAAATTCAAAAAAAAATCTACTATCTAAAATAATCAAATATCTAAAAAATATAAAAAAATGAATAAAAAAAATTTAAGGAAAAAAACACTAAGAGGATCTAAACCTCAAAAGTGTTGAACCGGGTTGACATCTTATCCTAGTGACAAAAAAACAAAAAAAAACAAAACAAAAACAACAAAACAAAAAAAATAAAAAATCAACGCAATTATTTTAAATATTAACAAGTAATATTTTTATTTGTAAGATGAATATACTATGTGTTCTTGATAACCATTAAGTATAATATAGGTATAGTATTTATTAACATAGTATGTACATTAGCTGTAATGAGTAGGTAGAATAAGAAGTAAAAAATTGTAATATCAATATTATTCCAATAACCATGTTTCACTAATTATTGACAATTTCTTTAATACATTTACTTTTCATTGCGATGGGCTGAATGACTATAGTCCAAGCAAAAAAATAGATACTTACTTATATAAAAAAAACGGCCTGATTAAATGAGTACCCAGTATATCCGACCACACAATTAATTTTTGTGTTCTATAAGTATGTTTTCTTATGCTACTACTACTATATACTTCCATTTTGAGTTATTATAATTGTCAAAATCAAACTTTTCAAAATCGTTTAAAATAATTATATTTTTTCTATTTATATCTTATTTATACAAATTTTTATACATTCAAAGGGGGTGTAATGCTAGTTCGCGTCCGCAGGTAATACTGCACGTGCACCCTGGGTAAACTAAAGAGCTAGCACAAGAGGCGCCAGACAATCTTTCCTAAAGATCTCCTGGCAGATATCACAGTTATTTTGGAATAATTATTAAAGATGACACAGTTATTGAATGGAGTTTCCAAAGAAGAATTTACAAAAGAAATTGGACAAAATGTAAGAGTTTGCCAATTAAATATAGAAGGTATAAGTAGAGCCAAGTGTCAAATTCTACACAAACTATTAAAAGATAACGATACAAGAAACGCATACAGAAAACGAATTTCAATTGAGTTCAAGAGGAAAAATCCCCGGCTATGATCTACTGGGTGCTACCTACGACAGAGCCTACGATGTAGCAACTTACGTACGTACAGACATAGAAAATGCAGCCTTGATTTCTACTTCTACCAAGAACAACATCCACGAGGTAACTGTGAAATGTGATCTTTATTTTTATACAAAAACTGTGATAGAGCCATACGCTAAATAAATAAATAAATTTTGAGTTATTTTCAAAAAATCGTCTGAAAACGTGTTTTTCTTTACTAAAACATAAACATTTTCACTCACAAATAACTAGAAAATTAGTGACTTTAGAGAAAGGGAAAAAACTCTATAGAAAAAAAGTTGTTTATTATCCATTTCCGGACTTATCACGAACTTATGTTTTTCCACTCTTGAGAAGAGGTAGCTTTCACACCCATGTAAAAGCAACCCTGGGCTCAGTCCAATAATGAAGTAGATTGTAAGATGAAACTAAATCCAAATTTTCATACAATTCGGTGGTGAGACGGAAAATTACAGCCGTATTTCACGTTCATTTACTGACCTAAAAACAATAATACTCTCAGTTTTCACTTACGTATCGGAAACATGGGTAATGACGACGCGAGGTGAAGAATTACAAGGAATCTGTAAAAGAAAGGTATCGAGGACCGCCATATATTACGGAGCTAACGATCAGGGTTTATATAGAAGGCGATATAATGTCTTAATCTATACACCTTTTTGAACTGCCTAATATATCGTCAAAACTATCAAAATAAGCCGTGTGAGATGGGAAATGTTACGCGGATAGATGAAAATGGTCCTGCTAAAGTAACTGCTAAATAGGCCGGTAGGAAAAAGAAGCAGATTAGCTAAAATATGATGATATCAGAACTACTCTTTACTGAGAAGCTTAACACAGTTATCTAGCTAGAGGTCGAAAAGTTCCAAATATTAATGTGGACTTAATATGATTCAATAATGAATCTAAAACTGCCCATGGTAATGGAGCAGCAGTCTTTGTTCAAACATGTAACTATAATAAATCTGACAGCCTAGGTTAACATACAATTATGTTCGTCTGTTCCACGCTGAAGTTTTTGCTTTGGTGGCCAGCATTGATGAAATCATTGATAAAAATTCCAATGCTAAGAAAATCAACATTTACAAAGACAGCCAGTCGGCTATTCTGTCTGTAAAGGAGCCACCCACCAAATCAAATTTGGTGCGGATCTGCAAAAATCTCCTAAATAACCTAGCAAAAGACAATAATGTGCCTTTAATATGGGTTCCGGGTCATGAACGGGTGTGTGGGAACGAACGAGCAGATATGTTAGCGAGACAAGGCTTGAGAGAAACTTTTGAAGGCCCAGAACCTTTCTGTGGCATCACTAAAGATGTATAGCGATACGCTTTAATTACTATTTTTGCCAATTTTAATTTTAATAATTTTTCTCAAAACGAAATAATATAGGTCATATAAAAGTCACAGTTAATATACAAACCAGATGCTAAGAAAGACACGCTTTTACGAAACGAAATGCATCCCTAACCATATGGTTTTTGGTGTGTTTAGTTTAACAAAATAAATTCCCCATAAATTAGTTACCATATCAGACCATATATTATGTCAACAACTCACAAAGGACATGCATTCGAGACGTTTATTAAAACTGCAGATGTGTTATATTTTTAAACGCCAGGTCTAAATAATTTATTGCCCTCTTCAGGCCATATTGTAGAAAGGCATAACATCGATATATTAGTGTTGTGGTTTTAGTTAGTCTCTTCACATCCTGCGAACAACGCAGACACGCCCGCACTCTCGCTACCAATCGACCCTCTTCCGAGATATAGGCAAACACCTTTTTTTGTTACCAAAATAAATAAATATTTTACTGTTCGTTTGTTACACTTATTTTTATTATTTCAAATAATTATTTCCATCAACATACACCAACGGAACATTATAGATGCTACGAAAAACGAGTTTCAGAAATTGCTGATAAAGTAGCATCAAAAGAAATGGAGCGTGAAGAGCAAGTCCAAACTAAAAGAATAATCAAGAATATTGATAAAAAACTCTCGAACCGTTAGATGAACCTTAAAAAATAAGAGATCAAAGCGGTCACTGAAACTGTGACTGGATATTGCCGTAATCACGTATACAAACTAGATAAGGTGAATTAACAATGGTGCAGAAAGTGCGAAATGGATGAAGAGGCTGTCATACACATACTAAGCCATTGCAATGTGATAAGTGATGTAAGCCAGGAATTCACTGGTCAACTGAGATTTGAACAAGAAGAGATCCTAAAACTACTAAGAAAAAAACTGTTGGCTTTCGTTGAGGCCACAGAACTTATTAAAATTTAAGGAAAAACAAAACAAGGTATGGTACAAAAGTCTTATGGCCAAGTGCCAGAGACTAACGAGTCTCGTCTAAGTTAAGAAGAAGAAGAAGAAGAAGAAGAAGAAGAAGGAGAAGGAGAAGAAGAAGAAGAAGAAGAAGAAGAAGAAGAAGAAGAAGAAGAAGAAGAGATGTGCAGTAAGATTTAAGGGAGATTGGACTCAGGGGTGATAGGATGGAGAAGAGAGGAACTCGACAGGGAAGGATGTAACAATGTTCTGAGGCAGGCAAAGACTCAAAACGAGGGGCTGTAGCGCCAACTGATGTGGTTTTCACTAAATTTTGAAAGAAAAATATAAAAACGTTGAATTATCCACGTCCGTCTGTCCTTCCGTCCGTCCATCTGTCCGTCCGTAAACTCAACTCCTTCGTCATTATATCAGTTAGAATGGCAAATGAGGTGTCGAATGAAAGCTTATAATCTAAGGATGGCACTAAAGGTGAGAAATTTGACTTAGGACTTACGGTTTTAGAAATGCGATCGGAAGTACTGTACTGTAAAGTGCCGGAATAGTACTAGTGACATATTACTCGACGCGCCTTCGCAAGACGAGAACAAATATATACTTACGGTTACATGACTTTGTGTCCGTCTGTACGCGAATATAACTCCTCCGTTATTAATACAGATGACAAGTGAAGTGTCGAATGAAAGCTTATAACCCGAGGATGGTATTAAAGATAAGAGTTTTGTCGGTTTTAAGTTGCAACCGGAAGTACCATTTTAAAGTCACCCAAATAGTAAAAGCGATATATTATTCGACGTGCCTTAGGAAGATGAGAACAAATGTATACTTTTGGTTTTTGTAACATTTCCCGTTAAAAATTTCTAACTGTAAGTGTCATATTATTTTAGTCGCAGAAATAGTAGATACATATGACTATCGAAGGGTATTGAAAAGTCAAGCTTGCATCTTTAACTCCGTTTTTGGAATCATTTCTGTTTAACAATTATGACCGAAAGTTTAGTAAAACTGAATAAAAATTAGTAAAATCGTATATCTATCAATGAAAATTTACACGATGAGTTGAAATATAGACTTTCAGTTCTACTTTCGATCACTTTGGGTGAAAACCTAGGACTTCCTAAGTCCAATTACTTGTTTCATTTATTTAAAACACTTTTTCTACAACCGTGTTAAAAATGCAATTTTTAGCACTCCATGGGAGCGTTAAAAATGCTACTATAAAGCACTAGTGCTTTAAAATTTTTAAGGCACTGCAGTTAAAAGTCTTCTTCTTCTTCTTCTTCTCCTTCTGATAATAGGCCTCTTGGCCTGTTCCTTACCGATTTTGAGCTTGTATTCGTAGCTGTGATGTTGACTGCCAGCTACCTCGCCACATTTTAAAGGGCCTTCCTATTGGTCTCTTGCCTGTTGGCTTCGAATCCCTGGCTATACGGGGTATTTTCTCGCTGTCCATTCTCGTCACATGCTGATTCCACTCTCGTCGTCTCTGTCTTCCTCACCGTACTATATCTTATATGTTACAGAGATCTCTTATTCTGTCGTTCGGTATTCTGTCTCTCAGTGTTTTCCCAGTTATTGACCTTAACGTCTCCATAACTACATATTTCGATTCCCAGATATCGCAATCTCGAGACCTTGTTCAATTAGTTCGTTGTTAATTACTAATTTGCATCTTCTGGGTTCCCTTGACACTACCAGGGATTTTATCTTGGCTGTTGATATTTTCATGTTGTAGTTCTTCGCCGCTGTATTGAAAGTTTGTGCTATTCGCTGTAGGTTATCCTCGTTATCTGAGATTAAGATTGCGTCGTCAGCATGACAGAGGATTTTTATTTGTTTTCAGTACCTTTAATATTTTCTATGATTTTTTTCATGCCTAATTAAAAAGCAATGGGCTCAAGCTATCGCCTTGTCTGATTCCCGAGTTGATTTCTACTTCCGATATTAGCTCATTCTCGACTTTTATTCTGGTTCTGTTCTTCGTATTAATGTCTTTAATTATTCTTATCATCTTGTTGGGCTGATTTTTCTCCTTTAGCAATCTTAGCACATCTTCCAATCTTACACAATCGAAAGTCAGATCTATAAAGCACATAAATGCAGGTGTATTATATTCCAGTGCTTTCTCAGCAATTTGTCTGGCTATGAATATGGCGTCTATTGTGGACCTATTTTCCGAAAACCTTGTTGTTCCTCACGAATTGTGTATTATTGATTTATTTTATTGGCAAATATTTTTGTTAACAGTTTAAGAGTTATGCTCAGCAAGGTGATGGTACGGTAGTTGCTAGGGTCTTTGCTGTTTCCTTTCTTGTGTATAGGTATTGTTATACTCGTCCTCCACTGCTCTGATACACGCTGGCTACATATTATTTCTTGAAAGAATATCTCTATATTTTCGATTAAGGTTTCTCCTCCATATTTCAGGAGTTCATTTGGTATCCCATCAAGTCCTGGTGCTTTTCTGTTTTTAATTTACGTATGTTATTCCTTATTTCTTCTTTTGTAATTTCTATTTCTGTGTTTATGTTGGATTTGTCTTCATTTCCTGTTTCTTCCTCTTCTTCAGGTATTATAGTATCTTCCTCATATAGTTCTTCTATATAGACGGTCCATTGTTCTGCTTCTATTTTATTTAAACTTCTATATTCGTTAATGGGTTTTTCCTATTTTTTAGTATTTTTCAAACTTTTCTTTGCGCCCCATACAAATCGTGTTCCATTTCTTTAGTAAAGCGTGTCCACTATTCCCTTTTTATATTTCTTATCTTAGAATTAATTTCTTGTGCAATTTCTTGTCTCTCTGTATTGTTGGTAATTGTTTGGTGTTTTGTTAGTGCAGTATTGTAGGTATGCTTCCTCTTCTCATACGCTAGATCTCTTATTTCAGTATTGAACCAGGGCTTTGATATTCTTGTTGCATTCAGGTTAATTTTTCTGATCCCTATGCTTTCCTTTGCGGCTTGTAATATATTATAGTTACTGGGTTTATCTCAAATCTTTGTTCTAAACGTCTTTTATACAGCATTTTGTGTTTTGGTGCTCTAGAGACTCAATGTTTAGTTCTTCGAAGTACTTGGGTGGTTTTTCCTTGTTTTGTGGTATTTTCAGCAAAAATTTTCCAAACACCATTTTATGGTCTGATCCGATATTGGGCGATGTTAATGCTCTTACGTCTAGTATTTGTTTATGTATGATTTCTCTATTTGTAATTATATAGTCTATTGTTGATTGTTGGCCTTGCGTGTTTTGCCACGCAAAGTTAAAAGTTAAAAGTGAATTGTCAAATTGTGAAACATCAAAATACTTGTATTTCATTATTTATTAACATTAATATTAACAGCACAACTTGCGCAATTTGAGAAAGGTGGTTAAGAACTTTTTTTTTATTTAATTTAAACTGTATTATTGCATTTCTAACACGTTTGTAGAATATACAACAATAAAAGTAAGATGTTATTCTATAGTTGTTATGATTTACGTATTGACAGTATAGGCAGTTTTGATGTAATGTCAAGAAAAATATAAAAATGGAATGTGAGTCAAGTTCAAGTAAAAGTTTTTGTAGATATTGTCCTGTAATTTAGAATGAATAAATTATAATTGTTGATATATAAGACGTTGAAGCACGACAAATTAGATAAACATGTGATGTACATAAACTTGAAAAAAATTCGTGCTACATAATTTAAAATCGCACCGGCGGCTCTAATCATCAAGAGATTTTAGGGTGTGAGTTCATACAACAATACTTAAGCTAAAGAAAAGAAATTATTAATTTTTTTTGGGCGCCATTAATAGATCAGAATCTATTGATATTTATCTATATAAAAATTACAAAAATGTTACGAAAAAAATGGTATCCCTTTGACTACTAATGATACTTACCCTTGTTGTCTGTGGTAGGCTGCGTTTCCTAATACAATAAGGATACATAGATGGATTGTGCGAACAGAAAAAGACGAAATAAGTTTTAACATAGTTACCATTTATTTAGATAGAAAATTGTCATTAAACTGAGTTGATTAGAAAAATAAAAAAAATAAGTCTTTCGCGTTTCATCTTAAAAGTTCAAAAAAAAAGAAAAAGGAACGAAACAGTTTATTGCAAAATACCTGGTGATGATCCATTGTTGTTGAATTGCTGGAATCGGGTTAGCTCGCCAGAGTTGTGGATACGACGAAATCACTTTCACTTTTCACTTTCATTTTTAGAGTTAAAGTACTGTTACATAGTTGTTATTATATTATACGAAAAATAAAAATTCCATAGTTCTTTTTGTTTTATGAAAAGAAAATAACTGCATTCATGATTATTAGTGATACTTCTCACTGACTTGATAATTAAACATATTTTATTTAGACCAAGTTACTGCGTTGTACTTTTGTGGAATTCTGAGATTTCTATCACTCAAACATTTAGCAATCTTTCCTATTCTTCTTTT
This sequence comes from Diabrotica virgifera virgifera, assembly GCF_917563875.1. NCBI lineage: Eukaryota > Metazoa > Arthropoda > Insecta > Coleoptera > Chrysomelidae > Diabrotica > Diabrotica virgifera. The sequence goes on from NC_065448.1 coordinate 190,239,796, forward strand.
TATGAGGCATATCCTGTGCAAAGTAAATACTTTTAGGAAAGCTGTCTCCGAGCTCTAAAGTGTCTTTGTATTTTTACTGCCTGCAATATCTAAATTATCAGCTTAGGCGTCTAGAATTTCTTAAAATATTAATCCTTCCGCTTTCTTGTGGGTGGTCTAAAAGAACACGTTGGGAAGTACATTTCGTCTTACTTCTATCTATAACGACAGAGACGGACTTTTGCGATATTTAGATTGTGATTCTTCTAGCCTGTTCCACTGCCTCCCCCACGATTTCAACTTCGTGCTAACCAGTTTGAAATCGGAAACGGAAATAAAAAAATGAAACAGCAAAAAAAAAATGAAACCCACATTTGTTAGTCACCATATCGTAATATCGTTCAGAGGCCTTAGGCTTTCTCTAACGATCAATACATGTCTTACAATCTAGACATGGACGCGTTAATCATAACACAAAAAAAATTCACAAGAATACAACGACGCAATTCGTCATCGTAGACACAAAAAAAAATAAAAACACAAAAATAGGGCAAGATATGTTAACGTTTTTTCGGATGCATAGGTTTCTTTCAACCTAGACTAACACCACGAATAACATAAGAATAATGATGTCTTAGCATCATTAACGCCATAAAAAATTAACATGTTATCCTTGACTTGGATGCATAAAGTCTCTCATTCATGACTTATTCCAGAGATAACACAATATAATAACGCCATAAGCAGTTATTACTTACGGACCAAAAAAACAAAAAAAAGGGAGTTACTGATAGTTCTAAGTTGGACCTTGTAATTCTATAAAGATAAGCCTGTAATTAGTTTATTGTGGAAAAATGGACACATTGCTTTTCAGAAACTTACTACTCTTTTAAGAACAGGGGGGATTAGGAAAATATTGATATTTTAACTTCGTTGTGGTAACCAGAACAAGCGATAACTGACGCGTATCATACGCCTATCATAGGAACATTTTCGGTGGGGTCAACTTAAGGTAGGGTCATAGTCGGTAGAGTCTATTATTCAAAGTTACACAACCAAACGGAAGTTTTAGGAAATGACATAGGAAGTCATCACCTAAGGTCTGTGGCTAAATTGCGATTATGAATGGCTTCTCATTCCGACGAGTCAACTGGCGGTAATCCGCTCACTTCATCCCTAGCCTTTCTCCGTGTCTGGCCATCCATACCGTAAAGGGGGTTAGACAACATATTTTAATAGAGGGGGCTGAAATTCATAGGTCCTTGAAGTAAGAATAAACTTAGGCAAAACAAATAGGTTCTGTTACGAACTATCACTAGTAACTGTACTAAGGACTTCTGATATCAATCTAGATACCAAAAAAAAATAAGAAACGATTTTCAAAAAAAACTTAAAAAACATTTTCCCTAAGCTTAAGCTGGATTGCATATAAGCGAAGGTAGTATATCCTAGAAGGATACCAAAAAAATAAAAAAAAATAAAAAATAAAAAATCAACCTTTTATTATAAAAAAAGTTTTACTTCTATATCGGACTAACGCACGACATAAAAACATTTGAATAAGGATTTTTAATATGTCCTTTCAACAAAACAAAAAAATTTATTTTTATTAACTAGGTAAAACAGTTCAAAGAACTGGGGTGTGAGCCAAACTGAGTTGCTCTGGAGATCAACGTGCGGAATCCCCTACACTACTTCCAGAGGCTCGTCTCCTTCCCGACAACATCAAAAAAAAATATATCAAATAGATAAACATTGACCGCAGCGGGACAATTCCCTACTATTGGTCTACACCACACATCAAAAAAAAGGTTGTCGAGACAGCTCTAAAAAATTTATGCGCGTCTCTCGTCCTGAAGGGAACGAGGCACTTGGGGACGGTTTTGCCGAAGCAAAGTTGTATTCAACGTACTACGTACTAGGGTATCAGTGCATTACTGATCCCACGCCAAAATTTGTTGGAAGAGAAACAAATCCCTTCCAGGAAAAAGTTCGCAATTTGCGCGACTTTTCCTTTAACACGGACCACGGAGGAAATGGGGTGTCGCTAAAAAAAATTACCGAAGTATTTAGATTATAATAGGCTTTCAGATCAAAAATTCATATGTCCAAAATCATTTATTTGAAATCACACTTTCCAAAATTGAAGAATTTCGACTAATAAAAAAATTTGGTGCACAAAACAAAAAAATTATTTCTCTCAAAAAAAACTTTAAGAACCTGTACTATAAAATAAAAAAAATCAAAAATATCTAAAAAATTATATTTAAAGTTGGTTCATATCGCCCTGTAAATAACGGAATATACATTTCTATTCGCTATCGGACAAATCTGAAGCATCTGACGAAACATTGACGGATGAATAAGCTTTTAAGGTAAATGTTTACATTAGTAAGGATCACTAAAAATGCGTAAATTTTTTGGACTTAGCCTAAAAATTGGAACAAAGGCAAAATTTTCATGTTTTTTGTTACGGAAAACAAAAAGTGTAGAAATGTTTAAAACAATTGAAAAAAAAAATTATAAAATATGGAAAATTGAAAACTAGCCAGATTAAAATGCTATCAAAGTACAAAATACCTTTAGTTATTATAACATATATAAAAAAATTATAAATACCATTCATTATTTTCGCATTAAATTATACAAAAATAAATAATATTGTAAAATGGCCAAAAATTCATTGTTTGGAAAAATAAGTCCAGCGCGTTTGCGCACAATATACGATATTCTGATCATGTTCAATGTTGCCAAATGTACATTTGTGTTTTTCGGAGTAACTATTGAACTTAATTTTAATAAAAGTTATGTATTATTATGAGTTTTTTTTTGGGATTACATAATTATCCGATTAAACTTTTGCGCTTTTGCGTATATTGCGCAAACGCGCAATATACGATATTCTGATCATGTTCAATGTTGCCAAATGTACATTTGTGTTTTTCGGAGTAACTATTGAACTTAATTTTAATAAAAGTTATGTATTATTATGAGTTTTTTTTTGGGATTACATAATTATCCGATTAAACTTTCAACATTAAATTGTATGTTCTGTTTTATTTATTAAAAAGAACTCATAAATAATAAAAGTTTCTTCTCAGAATTACATTATTAATGTTTCTGCCAATATCAGCCGCAAAACTGAACATGCTGATATTATTCTTTGAACAAAAGGTAACTAGCATCTCATTCCACATGTTAAAATAAGAAATCTCTTCAAAATACCACATATTCTTTCAAACACAATTATTATTCTTGAAGCAATTTGTATGTACCAATGTCCTTAAACAGTTGAGGACTGTATATCTATTATTCCCCAATAATACATTCTCCAGAAATTCCCCATTTTATATACCCATAATATGCAAAAGTATTTAACAATTCCTAAAATAGTACATAATATTGCACTTCCATATTTTAGGATGAGTTTTATGAGTATTCTTTAAATGCCAAAATAAAAACTTAATGTTTTACTTTTTGCAATGATCTTGTTTTCACTTTTTTCTTGTATCTTATTACAAGTATCCTTTATTTTACGCTTGCAAAAAGTCTAGTACATACTGGAATTTGTAATTTCGCAATAAACAATAATTTCGAAAGATGTGGCAACATTGCTTCAAAAAAGTATGTAATACGCATACGCACGTCCTTGACAGCAATTAAAATGGCCGATGGCGTTTGAAATTGATGTCAAAATATCAGTTTTTTCAATGAGAAATACAGAAAAACTATAGCTCAGCGCGAAAAAATGTATAGAATGAAAAGTGAATAAAAAGTCGTCAAAAATATACTGTGCAAATTTCAGACCAATCCGACTAGCCTTACTAATGTAGCAATTTACCGCTTTTAAATATTTAATATGCCAATTTCCCGCATTGGAACCATCTGGATTCCTAAGAACGTAAACTAAAGAGGGTAGTTTTTTAATTATAGTACATAAAATATATTTGGGAGCCAATTTTGCCATGAAATGTTTCGGGGCGCTAGATAAAACCATATTTTTTCTCCAAACTTGATCGCCAACGTTAAACTGTACGTCGCGTTTACGCAAATTATATGTTTTTGCATTTCTCTGATATGCACGAGACAAATTTTTACGCACGGCCGTGAAAACTTCTTTTATTCCCGTTACTTCGGACGCGTAATTATCGCGATCACCCGGTAGGATTTCTATATTAACAAAATCATGGGGTATTTGACCGTAATAATTTCCAGACAACGGTACATGTCTAGCAAAATTTAAAAATGCCGGTGAATATTTGGTTACTTCATGTTTCGCTGTGTTTATGGCTTGCCGAATTTCATGTATGTGTTTGTCCCAATCGCGGTGTTCGTCAATATAACTTCTGATTGCCGTACCAATAGTACGATTGCTCCTTTCAACAAAATTTACTTGGGGAGAATAAACCGCAGAGAACCAGATTTTTTGGACTGCATATCTCTCACAAAGATCTTTCATTATTTTACAATTTAAATTAGAGGCATTATCACACATGAGATGTTGTGGAACTCCAAATATGAGAAACACCTGTTCCTCTAAAAATTTACAGATATTTGAAGCAGTAGCCTTGCGAAGAGGATGTAACAAAGTGTACTTAGAAAACCAATCTGAGACCACCAGCAACCACGTAAAACCGTTTCTACTTCTGGTTAAAGGGCCTATTAAATCAACGGCGATAATTTGCCATGGGTATTCGGCTTTTTTCTCTTTACCCATTTTACCCATTTGCGCCATATTTGGTGCTTTTTGTGCTCCACACGTTTTGCAGGCACGGACATATTTAACAACATCTCTTCGCATTTTTGGCCAGTAATAATTTTCTTGGATTCGAGCAAGAGTTTTATAAACACCAGGATGGGCACAAGTTGCAGGATCATGACACGACTTAATAACATCCTCACGTTGAGGTTTGGGAACAAGGACTTTCCACTCGATTAAATTTGAATTAAAAGGAAGACAAGCCGGAATAAATTTGTATATGAGGTCGTTCTCTACTTTCCATTGTGGAAAACTTTCTGGGTTAGACAAAATCTTTGTACGCAAATCATCGTACCAAGGATCGATGCGATCAGCATCAACTTCAAGATAAGCAATTTGATCATTCTCATGAATCCTACTAAGTGCATCAGGCACCTTATGACATGCTCCTTTACGATGGACGATTCGGAAATCAAACTTTTTGAGACGCATAGCCCAACGAGCTAAACGGCCTGTGGGATTTTTTAAATTTCTAAGCCATAACAACGAATAATGGTCAGTGATGAGGGTAAATTCAATACCATCTACGTAAGGACGAAATTTTTCAACAGCAAACAAAGCTGCAAAGGCCTCTTTCTCGGTGGTTCCATACGAACGTTCTGCTCTTGTCAAAGACCGACTAGCATAGGAAATCACCTTTTCTCCACCGTCTATTTCTTGAGTCAATACAGCTCCTAGACCGGTGTTACTTGCGTCACACTGAATAGTGAAGGGACGAGAATAATCGGGTTGTACTAGAACTGGGGAAGATACTAAAGCTTCCTTTATGGCGATAAAAGCATTCTCAGCTTCTGATGTCCAAACTATAGGTTCTTTCTTTTTCTTTCCTTTCATTAGATCATTGATAGGGGAAACAAGGGTAGAAAAATCTTTAACGAAGCGTCTATACCAAGAACAAAGACCAATAAAACGTTTAATCTCCGTTGTGTTAGTTGGACGGGGATAATTAACCATAGTGGAAATTTTGTCGGGGTCCGACCGAAGAGAGTTATCACCAACGATATAGCCTAAATACTTCAAAGTTGTTTTGAAAAATTCACATTTGTCTACATTTATCGTAAGGTTAGCATCCTTTAGTTTATCTCGCACTTGTCCTAACAAGGCAACGTGTTCCTCAGCAGTGGAAGAACAAACAATAATATCATCCAAGTAAGTAAAAATAAAAGGTTCGAATTCTGGTCCAAAAATTTGATCTACTAATCTTTGCTGGGTTTGAGCACTATTACAAAGACCAAAAGGCATCACAATAAATTGAAAAGATCCACGGCCAACAACAGCAAAAGCAGTTTTTTCTCGCGAAGATGGATCAAGAGGGTTCTGCCAAAAAGCTTTTTTCAAATCTATCGAACTTATATATTTAGCGTTACGCAATAATGACAAAATTCGGTCAATATTGGGGAGAGGATATGTGTCATGACGAGTAACTTCATTAAGATTCCTGCCATCAAAACAAAACCTAAACTCGCCTGTCTTTTTTTTTACAAGCATGACTGGACTACACCAAGGACTGTTGCTCGGTTCTATAACTTTAAGTTTGAGCATCTCATCTAATTCGCGATTTAAAGTATCTGACATGTATGGCGACATAGGAAAAGGACGTTGTCGAAAAGGCTTTGCGTCACCCGTATCGATAGTCATTTTGATCTTATCTGTTCTTCCTATACCATTCTTTTTGTCTGCCTCCTGAAAACTATGGATGACAGCATCCGCTAGAGGTCTTAACTCGGCGGCAAGAGAATCAATCGAACACAAAGATTGTGGGAACGAAACATCGCCTTCAGGTTTTGAAGTTACTATCTCGCAACAAGGATTTCTGACATTCCATTTATTTTGTTCGAAATTTATCGCTAAAGAAAATTTTGAAATAAAGTTACTTCCTAAAATAAAATTTATTGGTAGCGATGGCACTACAAGACAACTAATCACATGACAAATTCCATTCGCCACAAACGGCAAATCTACAATACCAGAAACCTTTTTACTCGATCCGTCGGCTAAAGACACATTCTGACTACACGGTAAATCGATCTCAATGTTGTTTCTCTCAAGAAAATCCAATCCCTTGGATCCGACTACAGTAGTGGAACACCCGGTATCTAATAAAAGCGTAAAGGGTTGCGAAAGAATTTGAACCTCCAAGTAAGGTCTGTTATCGAATGGCTTTGAAGCAATAACCGGAGATAATTTTGACGAATGTTTATAAAAATTTTTTACTGTACCTAGCCATTTGTACCAATCAGAGACATTAAAATTTTCTGGAAACTTATTATCGGCCGCAAAACATGAATGTTCGGGGTTTGAAATTTTATTGTGAACACTCTTACCGAAGTTAAGGGTGTTGGTTATTCGTTTTTTGAATGTTTGACACAGTTTGGGCACGTCCTTACCGTAACATTATCTGCGCCACATCGGAAACAAAAATATCTATCAAAACGCTGTTTACAGTCGTTGAAATTGTGCCCGCGTCTTCGGCAATTAAAACAAACGATCATCTTCGATTTATTCGAAGTACTTTTACTAGGGTTTTTCGCCTCAGAATTTCGCGGAGCCGAGCGATCGTCATTATTTTTAAAATTTGCTTTTCCGTTAGGAACATTGGCTTTTCTGGAGGGACCGGGTAACTCATGATTAACATAAGCGACGGACGTTTCCTTCTTGACACTAGGCACGACCACATTATTCTCTAGTTTACGAATAACAGCAGACAACTCCTCAACAGTATTGGTATCGACTAATACAATCAACGGAATATATTCAGGGATAATATTTTGCCTCAAGTGTTTCACGATAGTTTTCTCTAAAGGCTGCACCGTCAGCCGTTTTGCCAAAGACATAACCTGTGCCTGAAATAAAGCGAACGACTCATTTTTCTTCTGCTTCCTGGATTTGATCTGGTTCCATAAATCCTCGTCGTAGTCTTGGGGAAGAAACGTAGCCTTCAAAAGACCAATCAATTCGTTCCATGAAGAAACGGTACTACGAACACTCCTGAACCACACAGCAGCGCTACCTGTAAATAACTCGACAGCTGATCTGAAAAGAACCTCTTGTCCTACATTACGGGATTCAGCCAGGTCTCTAACTTTTTCTATGAAAGGGAAAACTCCTTTAGAATCTCCACTAAACTTAATGTTCCAATCAGCTAAATTAGTTGGATGCGACACCTGAACGACGGGAGCTGGAATATTAACGACCGGCTGTGAAGGAATTATATTCGAAGAAACTGATGGCCCAACAGGAACGACTTTGTCATCTAATTGCATTTCTAAAAGTAAACAATCTGCAGAAGCCTCTGCCTTATACTCTTCTTCTTCCTCAAATTCTACGGGTAACCTAGCTATTCTAAAAGATAAATGCGTAAGATGAGCCTTTGCCCTACGATAGACCGAATCTCTAACGTCTCCTTCGAAATCTCCAATTAAACTACGGATGTCAACAGCAGTTTCGTCTATCTGCTTCTTCTCATCGTTGAATATTAACCTATTTTCCTCTAAATCAATAACGGCCTTTTTACTAAGTAATTTACGAAGCATTGTTTTTTTGTCACTAAGATTTTTCTTAGTCTTAACCCCTCGTATAAACAATTCATAATCAATTTCGTCATTTTTTAAATATTGAACCACGGAGGATTCCATTTTGAATTATATTCTCTCAAAAATTATGCAAAAAAAATTCAACAAAATTATTTAAACTCAAAATTTACTGTAAACTTGGAATTGAAAACTAGCAGTTATTATTTTATTTACCTTTGGAATTTTCTCTTTTCATATTTACATTACTATCTTATTTCTTATCTGCGCATCCATCGAAATTTTATAAACAGTATAAAATCTCTATTCAGACACCTTTAGACAACAAGGAGCCACATTTTAAATTAGTGCTGGGAAAAATACCATTTACGTGTAAAACTAAAAAAAAGGAATGCAATGACGTTGTTTTTAAGTACGCGTTAACACGGAGCAAAAAGAAACAAAAAAATGACAGAAACCTCTAGGTGCGGTCGCCGTTTTATGAATAAAACTTAGGTTGCGTTAAAAATAAAAAAGCCTTTTTGTGATATTACTAATTAAGAGTTAGATGAAAAACTTAGCGTTATTTTATGAATCAATAATGAGCAGAACAACGTGGACAAAATAAGAAAACAAACTAATTAGAATTAGACAAGAGATAGCCCCACATGTTGCGGCGTCATTTTATGAAGCACGACAAATTAGATAAACATGTGATGTACATAAACTTGAAAAAAATTCGTGCTACATAATTTAAAATCGCACCGGCGGCTCTAATCATCAAGAGATTTTAGGGTGTGAGTTCATACAACAATATTTAAGCTAAAGAAAAGAAATTATTAATTTTTTTTGGGCGCCATTAATAGATCAGAATCTATTGATATTTATCTATATAAAAATTACAAAAATGTTACGAAAAAAATGGTATCCCTTTGACTACTAATGGTACTTACCCTTGTTGTCTGTGGTAGGCTGCGTTTCCTAATACAATAAGGATACATAGATGGATTGTGCGAACAGAAAAAGACGAAATAAGTTTTAACATAGTTACCATTTATTTAGATAGAAAATTGTCATTAAACTGAGTTGATTAGAAAAATAAAAAAAATAAGTCTTTCGCGTTTCATCTTAAAAGTTCAAAAAAAAGAAAAAGGAACAAAACAGTTTATTGCAAAATACCTGGTGATGATCCATTGTTGTTGAATTGCTGGAATCGGGTTAGCTCGCCAGAGTTGTGGATACGACGAAATCACTTTCACTTTTCACTTTCATTTTTAGAGTTAAAGTACTGTTACATAGTTGTTATTATATTATACGAAAAATAAAAATTCCATAGTTCTTTTTGTTTTATGAAAAGAAAATAACTGCATTCATGATTATTAGTGATACTTCTCACTGACTTGATAATTAAACATATTTTATTTAGACCATTGTCTTTAAAAAAAAATGGAACTGCGTTCCACGAAGATTGAATTAAATGCGGTTTATATGAGACATATTAAACGGAAGTCTTATCCGCAAATGTTGAACTAAGTTCTGTTTGAACGAAACATATTACACACCGTACTAAGAAAACTATTATTTTATCGTACCGGACACAACACAGAGCATATACCGGTATGGTATTTAAGACAACATATCGCACTTGCGATTTTCACGACAGAATCTTTAAGATTCCATTTTGCCTATTTAGGCACAGACAAGAAAAAATGCAGGTCTTCACTGCATGACCGCTAGAACTTAATTGATTTCTTCTTGTCCTAATCTCGGACAAGATTCCTCTCTGCTCTCTATATTCACCTCCCTTTTTCACAGCTATCACCTAATTTGACCAATAATCATCATTCCGAAATTTTCGTACCAATCACATAGCTGGAAAATAATGTTTAGACCAGCCTTATTATAATCATACGTTTCTTTTTCGGCCAATCACCACGAGTGTCCTTTTTGTAATCGTTTAAGGATTCCCACGAAAGTTACTGCGTTGTACTTTTGTGGAATTCTTAGATTTCTATCACTCAAACATTTAGCAATCTTTCCTATTCTTCTTTTTATGAGGCATATCCTGTGCAAAGTAAATACTTTTAGGAAAGCTGTCTCCGAGCTCTAAAGTGTTTTTGTATTTTTACTGCCTGCAATATCTAAATTATCAGCTTACGCGTCTAGAATTTCTTAAAATATTAATCCTTCCGCTTTCTTGTGGGTGGCCTAAAAGAACGCGTTGGGAAGTACATTTCGTCTTACTTCTATCTATAACGACAAAGACGGACTTTTGCGATATTTAGATTGTGATTCTTCTAGCCTGTTTCAACGTTCGTAGAAAAAGTATTGTATGATATACGTGTTAAAAAGTACATTTTTAAGGCATTCATGTGAATTGCAGAATTCGCTTCGCTCATTCTGCAAACTTTCACATGCGTGCCTTAAAATTGTACTTTTAACACTTATATAATAAATAACTATTAACTGCCATGTGGACCATAATATGGACACAGGCAATTTTAGTTCTCTGCCATGTGTACATATATATTGGACACATGTTCTGTCAGCGTTTCAGCCATGTGTCCGTGGTTGGTTCAGATTTACCGTGTATTTAAATGGGAATATCATTGAGTCTGGCGTGGTACTATTTATAGCGTTTATAAATATCCTGGGATTTTTTAATTTTTAAAGGTATAAGGGATAATAAAATGAAAATTAACTATACAGTAACTTTTTTTATTTTTATGACATTACAGCATATTGTAATCAAAACGAACATAATATATATTGTAGTATTTTTTAAGTAAAAAATTAGGTAGGTACTGAGAGTCAATTTTATTGTACATATTTTAGTTATTTTTTGTGAAAACATGGTTGGCAAAGAAACATCCTAAGCACAAAGGGCTGTCTTCACATCCATTGCATACCCGTGTTATTCATTTTGGGTTTTTATAGCATAATTTCCAGCATGGAGTTGTTTTTTTTTTGTAACAAATCGTGCATCTGTCTCTTTTGTTCAAAGCATCTTGAGTAAGTTCATGTTTTGCTTGAACTTATACAGGAAGAAGTAGATTACTACTTTGAAGAAGTTGCATGCACACATTTTCTTTGAATTTTGTAACTGACATTTTGCTTTGGTTGATGTTATTGAAAATAATTAGAGTATTCACCAGTAAAGTACCAGTTATCATCTCAAATGCCACTTTTCTGTACCATTTGACAGACTTTCGTAAGCAGTTTGAGTAAGCTGTCTTTTGATCTGACATGTTCACAAATGCTTTTGCGTTATTGTACTCGACAATGGCTACAGGTTTTCTTTTAGGACCTTCCCTAAGATAGATTATTTGACTTTAAGTGTCCATCAATGGTACTCATGGCCTGCAACTAGACATTAGGAACAATTTCATAATCGCAGGCCGCGTGCACAAAATGAGGACATAGCAATTTTTACAAAAATACCCAAAAAATAAATCTGATTTTATTATTTTTGCTAAAATCAAACACAAATAGAGTAATTAAGATAAAAAAAATATTTTGGCCCAGAAGACCCGGTACAAAATTTACTCTGAATTTACCTGGCAGTTAAAGTGGTAAAAAAGCTACATATAACCTAATCTTCAGACATATTCATTGAAGTTCAGTAACAAGCGGTCCTTAAATTTAAACAAATATTTAAATCTCTACTTTCAAAATTTTATACTGTTGTAGATGTATTGTATGTATTTAAAAATAAAAAAAAATGTAATTAAAATTAATGAATATAATCATATTTTATTCCTGTCTATTCTTCTATTATCAATTAAAAAAGTCTGCAGCCATAGCTGCTAATAAGTAGTGGTAGGAATATGTTGTATGTTTGCCACAATAACTGTCAAAATGTTTCGAATTTCATTGAATCGAAATCAATTTTTGATTAAAAATAATCATTTAAATTTAAATATAATTTTAAATTGTATAATAGAGTTTAGTAAAAAGAACTGTATGATTTAATTAGTTACACTGACAATACTAAATTGATATCCAGAAATTAGATTTAAAAATCATTGACAGAAAACCGTATTTATCAATAATTATTACTACTACATAGGTATGTGCAACAATACATAATGTATTAAATTATTAGAACATTCACAGTTTTGTATAACGCTAAAATTCAACATGACGCCAAATAATAAAAAGAAACAAATACTGATATATGTATGATATGAGTTCAATTAAAAAAACTGCAGTAGAAAATAATGAATGTTTCTACAACCCGTGATGAAAATATCAATTTCGTTGTTTCAACCCGAGTAAAATTCGATTAACGTATCAGTTTGAAAATAAAATTTTAAAATAAATTCATTTTAGATAAATTTATAAAAGCCGTATCGGTAAAAAATTTTATTAATTTTAATAAATAAATAAACACACATATCGCCGGTACGGAATAAGAGTGACGTAACTGCATAAAGCTAAATTGCTCAGGAGAACAAAAAAACGATTTTAAATATTTAAAATAGGGATTACATGAATAGTAATCGTCTATGAGCATCGGTACGGCGTTTATTCTTACAATTTTATGGCTTTTAGTTTCATTCCCATTGGTTCGAATTTCATTATCTCAATTTAATCCCCCATTTTCAACCCCATATACAGTTGCGTCATTCTTGATCTGAAAATTTTTTTGAACAAAAAAACTATTTTGAAATATTTATTATGCCGTTTTATCTTACAGCGATGGCTCTTATCTTCATCCCTATTGGTCCGAATTTCATTATCTTAATTTAGTCCCCCCATTTTCAACCTTATTTACAGTTGCGTAATTCTTCATCTGAAACAAGGTCTACAATGGTGCATATTTGAATAACGAAGCAACTACCCTGTGGTAGCTCAGCACATAGTTACAGTTCTGTCGCTATACCATTTGTATCATCTGTAGGTGTACAGTATTTTAGAAATTAATTACGCAATAAACAGAAATTGACAAAATTTGCAGTTATGTCATTCTTATTCCGGACCGGCGATATGAACAAAAGAATACCGGGTGGCGAGTCGTCAAACGGTTGATGTGAAACTCAATGGGACACTGTAACATTACCAACGTCACACCTTTGCTATTTTATTTTTAAATAATTATTTTATTGTATTTTCTTAATATATATTTATATATAATATATGTATAATAATTCCTTAATAATAATCTTCTCTATTTGTTTTACCAGTTTTCCGCAATAAAAACTTGTTTGACGCCCTCTTTTTTTATCCTCTATTTCCTATCTCTCTTTCCATCTAACATCTAAATTATCATACTGAACATACTTTATATTCTCTTACTCTCTAGGTCTATTAAGACGAAACATGCCTGCCCATCTCCTACTTTGCGCTGCCATTTAAAAGTGAGTGACAATAATGGAGAAAGGGCAAAATTAATTTATTTAACAAAAAATAAAAAACCTATCTTGTATTTTAAATTTATGTAACATCCGATACAGACTGATAATAGCCATTTTAATTGTTCCAACAGCATATTATATCTTGGGGTAAGGATCTAATAGTATTTAATACATTTTTACACTTTCCTGTAACCATTTTTTCTATACCTAACCTCCATCTTCTAAAAGCATGGTCAGTTTGAGATATTTCTTATTAACTTACATATATATGAACGTGTAAATCATAAATAATTTTAACTAGCAATAATTAATAATAATTCCATTTAATTTATTCTTGTCATCTGCTACTATTTCTGATGATTTCTTGAAGAATGGCTGAAGGACACTTTTAGTCTCTCTACTTCTTGATGTCACTAATATATGCCTTATCTTCTAGTTCTTGGAAATAAAAATCAACTTTTCTCCCTTTAGGAGCTTCAAGCATCCTCAAATCCTCAACAACGAGGACCATATCATTTGACTGCAACCATATAATGACCATCTAGATTGAACCGACCAACCAATATCCGTAGGCCTGGTGGAATGTTACATCTGGGACCCCAGAGCAAGTTGCAGAACCAACAGCAGTACCATTCGACATCAAGGAGTTACCATCGAACCAATAACAAAAGACAAGTATAATCCAAGAATTGTTAGTTTTTGGCAAGAATTTGAATATATTTGTTAATGCATTTAATAAGTCATGTTTTTATTATATCTTTATTGAACAATAAATATGATTAGTTAAAATATTGTTTTGTTTGCTTCCAATCCAGATCTTCATTGTTCATATTTTAGATTATGACAAGACGAACACATACCTTGGGAATTTGAACTAGGCTAGGTTGAAAGATAAGTATCGTTGTTGATTTAAATATTATTTTCAGTAGTCGAGGAAATAAAGCAGTTTGGCTCGCAATTTTTTTGTCCAGCATGGATTTACTTGAAATTTTCACAGAAGGTAGGAAATAGTCCAACGATCATTTTCTATATCATGCCGCTGTACGCTAAAACCTTGGGGGTGGTGGCCACCCCATCTCGGGGGTGGGAATTTTTTATTACATTTTAACCATGTAAATCGGTGTAAAAAGTAATTCTAAGAAAAAAATGTTTTTTACATTTTTTTTGTAAAACTAATATTTTTCGAGTTATTCGTGGTTGAAAGTAACAGTTTTTCGACGAAAAAATCGACTTTTTTAGAGGGTTTTTTGAGAATAATTTGAAAAACATGCATTTATTAAAAAAAAATGTAGATATCAAAATTGTATCTTTAAGTACCACAAACCAAATGTTTTTCTATAATATTTTTACGATCAATATTAACCAAGATACGGCAGGTTAAAGGTTAGCTTTTTTCGTCAAATGCTTAATTTGAAATAATCAAAGCCAAATATCGGGAAAACCTTGCATTTTCCAGGAAAACTTAGATCCAATTTTTTCAAGCATACAAAAAGATCTTTCAAAAAAATAATGGAAAGTTTCTAGCATAAAAATTGAGCAACTTATGAGAAAAAAAATAGTCGGTACCTGTTATTCTTTACGAAAAAACTGTTCGTCTTTCTGCAGTTTCTTTTATATTTACAGTGTTAGTCAAAAGTCCGTACCCCCCCTCGTATCTTTTGAACGGTTATACTTATAATAGTGAAATTTGGAGGGAGGAAATAAACGGATATAGGCGTCTTAACTAGTCATGACAGGTGACGTAATAGTGACAGATGACGTTGCAGCGCCACCATGACAGATAATTTTAAATGGGGCCTTATGGCAAGTGATACCTCGTTTGACAGGGATTGAAAATACCTATTCAGTCATACTAATTTTGTTTGAGTTTAAGCTAATTTTGATGAATGAATGAAATAATACAAAAATTGTAGTTTCGAATTTAATTAATAAAAATTCAAACCTCCGCCTATGATTACTTGTCAAAAGGTTGACGTTGACGTAAAAACTATTAGAGAACTGAAAAACGTGAACATTTTTGACAAAAAAACCATAGGCGGACATTTGAATTTTTATTAATTAAATGCGAAACTACAATTTTATATTTATTTCATTTATTCACCAAAATCAAAATCAATTTATATCCTAAAAAATTAGTATGACTGAATAGGTATTTTGAATATCTTTCAAACGAGGTATTACTTGCCATAAGATCCCATTTAAAATGATCTGTCACAGTGGCGCTGTAAAGTCATCTGTCACTATTACGTCACCTGTCATGACTAGTTAAGAAGCCTACGTCCGTTTATTTCCTCCCTCCAAATTTCACTATTATAGGTATAACCGTTCAAAAGATACGAGGGGGGTACGGACTTTTGACTAGCACTGTATATTATCAATACACCTAAGAAGTTTTATCTATTTAAAAGGCCTAATTTTAGAAAAATTGGAGTTTAAAAAATATTGATTTTTTGCAATTTCACATTTTTTATCATTTTCTTCAAAATATCTCCGAAAATACTGGAGATACGAAAATAATGATACATTACTAAATTTTATCCTTTTTAATAACTAAAATTACCTTATGCATAGACTTTAATTACAGTGAATAGTAAGTGAGATATAGCTATTTATAACACCTATTTACGAGCAAACACCCCCATATTCGATCCCTTTAAACCCACCTCAATTAAAAATTAAGGGATCTTATGGAATTTAATTTACATAGTCTTATAACTCTTTAAAAATTCTACAAAACCATTATTGAATAAACTTTTTATCGTCATAAATGAAGGAGCTATGTTTATAAAACTAATTTTTTTTTTTTCGAAAAATTTGGATAGTCCCCTTATAGAGCATTTTTAATGTATATAATACCACAGAACCGGTTCGCATACTGGATGATGACTAAAAAACTATTTGTCTGTGTATTTTTACATATTTGTAAATTCGTATTTTTGTGTAAATAAATGTTTTTGTAATCCTTTAACTCTACTTTTTTTCTGTATAGATCTATTAAATTATCTACTTATAAAAATTGCAATGTTAGTAAGGTTGGTTTTTAAGGGTTGAAATATTATGATGTTATATCCTAAAGCATAAAATAATCATTATTTAACCAGTCAAAACCAAATTTTACCCATATTAAAGTTTACAATGTTTTTATATAATTTGTGACAGTAAGAGGTAGTTTACACCTCTAAAAATAATCAACACCCTTAAGCATGATATAGAATATGAAGGACAGGATAAGATGATCCTAATCACAAATTTTTATGTAAATTGATGCCAGCATAAATTATTCTTTTAGGATAAGTAAACTTTTTAAATATAGCTCCAACAAGGGTGGTTTTAAGGGTTGAAATATTATTATATTATATCTTAAAGCATAAAACAATCATTACGTAACTAATAAGAAGCAAACGTTGACAATATTAAAGTTTAAAATGTTATTTTATAATTTTTTACAATTAGGGGTGGTTTTCACCCTTAAAAGACCAAAAGCGTACAACGGCTCAATATAGAAAATGAACTAGAGGGTGAAATGAGCCTAATCCCAAATTTTTGTACAAATCGATGATGGGCGAAAAAATTGTGTCCAATAAGAGTCTCCAAGCAGTTTAATTTGAGAATCGAACTTACAAAATTAGGAGTACCAAAGAATTCAAATGTTCAAAATATATTGCAACATCTTACCCGTGAACAACTAGAGGCAGTAATTATTCATTTAAATATTAACAAAATTAATTTAAAATACTTTGACCCGCACTTCCGTCCCCCAATATTCCCCTAGTTACTTGGTAAATCAAGGCAACATTTTTATGGTTTCATTTCAGTGTTGCAGCATTGCTTAGAGCAAGACGAACTGCAATATAATCAAATGTACTGGCATATGCACAGGTACGCAAGCCAAGAAAGAGAGTAAGAAGAAGAAGAAGAATATAAATACAACATATGTCACGATTTGGTTGCGATAATGATGAGAGTATAAACGAAATTATCGAGTCAAATACACCCAGAAATACTATGTAGAGATAGAGTAATAAATTTATCCAGATAAATCCAGTAGACCAGCGATGGTCTTCAAGTTATCTGTTGCCCAGGGAGAAACTCGTCGCCTGGACTTGGTGGTTGCCGAGCACGAATTTCATGACGGCGATGGTCTTCAAATTACCTTGTGCTCAGGGTGGAATTCTTCGCCTGGAATTTTATGCTATAATCATTCAAAATTAGTCGATAACCATTAATCGGGGAATTTTGGGGTCGCTGAGAACGAACTTCAGGACGGCGATTCTCTTCGAAGTACCTGGTGCCCAGGGTGGAACTCGTCACCTGGAGTTTTATTTTATAATCAAAATAAGTAAATAACCAATACTCGGGGGGTTTTGGTGGTCACTGAGTACGAATTTCATGACGACGATGGTTTCCGAGGTACATCGTTTATTATTGAAATATTCATATTTATCGACCCTTAAAACCCCCGAATAATGGTTATTGACTGATTTTAAATGATTATAACCTAAAACTCCAGGCGACGAGTTCCACCCTGAACACCAGGTACCTTGGAAGACAATTTTTAACATGAAATCCGTGCTCAGCAGCCCCCAAAACCCCCGAATAATAGGTATTGGCTGGTTTTGAATGATTATAACATAAAACTCCAGGCAAAGAGTTTCACCATGAGCACCAGGTACCTCGGTGACCATCGCTGTTATGAAATTCGTGCTCAGCGATCACCAAAATCCCCGAGAAATGGTTATTGACTTATTTTGAATGATATAACTTAAAATTCGTGCTCAGCGACCACCAAAACCCCCGGGTACTGGTTATCGACTGATTTTGAATGATTATAACATAAAACTCCAGGCGACGAGTTCCACCCTGAACACCAGGTACCTTGGAAGATAATATTCAACATGAAATCGGTGCTCAGCAGCCCCCAAAACCCCCGATTAATAGGTATTGGCTGGTTTTGAATGATTATAACATAAAACTCCCGGCAAATAGTTTCACCATGAGCACCAGGTACCTCGGTGACCATCGCTGTTATGAAATTCGTGCTCAGCGATCACCAAAATCCCCGAGAAATGGTTATTGACTTATCTTGAATGATATAACATAAAATTCGTGCTCAGCGACCACCAAAACCCCCGGGTAATGGTTATCGACTGATTTTGAATGATTGTAACATAAAACTCCGGGCGACGAGTTCCACCCTGAACACCAGGTACCTTGGAAGACAATTTTCAACATGAAATCCGTGCTCAGCAGGCCCCAAAACCCCCGATTAATAGGTATTGGCTGGTTTTGAATGATTATAACATAAAACTCCAGGCAATGAGTTTCACCATGAGCACCAGGTACTTCGGTGACCATCGCTTTTATGAAATTCATGCTCAGCGATCACCAAAGTACCGAGAAATGGTTATTGACTGATTTTGAATTATACAACATAAAATTCGTGCTTAACGGCCACCAAAACCCCCGGGTAATGGTTATTGGCTGATTTTGATTATAATAAAACTCCAGGCTTCGAGTTCCATCATAGGCACCAGATATCTCCAAAATCATCGCCGACATGAAGTTAGTGCTCAGCGAATTAATATTAATAGTTAAAAAAATAACCTGGGCCGTACGGGCATCGGTAGTGTATCTCAAGGCTCAGTGAGGGAACCTAAGCTAACATAACGAAACCTAACTTATCCAAACCAAAACTGGGCCAGGAAATGACCTGCCGACGCCCGTACAAGCGTCTATATATGCCTTATACCAGCGTTTCCCAAACGGTGGGTCGCGACCCAATACCGGGCCACGAAAGAAAAATGCCGGGTCGCCTCGCCTCGCCGGCGCCGCTTCAGATCTTCAA
The DNA here is from genome assembly GCF_917563875.1 of Diabrotica virgifera virgifera. Classification (NCBI taxonomy): domain Eukaryota; kingdom Metazoa; phylum Arthropoda; class Insecta; order Coleoptera; family Chrysomelidae; genus Diabrotica; species Diabrotica virgifera. The sequence continues at coordinate 190,259,245 of NC_065448.1, forward strand.
GTGAACATGAACACTTTTTACACTGCGAAGTGCGTTGGCTATCAAAAGGGAATGTTTTAAAAAGACTTATTGAATTAATGGAAGAAATTTCACTATCTATTCTTAGAACAACATCCACCGACGGCAAGGAATGCAATATTTCAATTTAAAGGCAGTTTTCATTATGTCAATTGGTTAATTAAGGTAGCCTATCTTTGTGGTATTTTTGAATTCTTGAACAATCTAAATATAACATTACAAGGTAGCAATTAACTGTATTTAAAGTACAAGAGAAGGTGGAAGCTGCAACAAAAAAACTTAATTTGTGGACCCGTCGCGCGGAAGTAGGAAATTACAAAGCTAACAGAACTACAAAAAAAAAATAATAACGTGAATCCATTGCCGGATGAAATTTCAGCGGCTTTCAACGAACACCTGGGCCCGGATTACGTACACTCGATACGCATCGTATCCGCCATGTTTACCGTAGGGAGTGATTACGAAACCTCTTTCCCTACGTTATCGATGCGAGTCAACTCGAAGGCACTGCTCGATACCTACGACCCTGTCGAGTTGCCAACTCGAACTATCTATCTCTCTCTGATAGATCGCTGATCTCCTATAACGCTTTCTCTCTTGCCGGTCCAAGTATAAAAATTAAGAAAAGTGAATACATAATGACATAACCTACTTACTTCATACTTTGATTTTTTCAATTTAAAAATAATGTAAATCGTTAATCAAACGATATTTAGATTATACACGGTTTTGATAATAATTCTCATGTTTTGAACATTAAAAAAATATATTGTTTAAATCTCCCAGTGAGGTGTTATTACACTCATTACACGGAGAGAAGTTCTCTAATACATACTTATTCTTATTTTAAAAATATGTGAAGGAAAGCTCTGAGACAGAATTCGATGAAGTGAATAGGTAGTTAGCAGTGACCATTACGACCTTTAGTAATATTTTTATATAACGTCTCCCATCTTTCCCTGGCCATTTAATCTTTAACGGTAAAAAATCATAATTAATCTCAAATTCTACTCAAGTTCGAAAATCATATATTTATATATCTAGGTACACGTTCACTGTATCATCCTTAGAATATAAAATAAACGTTTATAACAATTAAATATGTAATAAAAACTTTATTTTATATTCTATTGTAATAATGATTGAGGTTAATGAGAGAAATTAATTGACATATAACGTGCACATCATTCCATTTGTTCGAAATATTATCCTGTAGGTTCAAAAATACGAAAATTGCCGATGATTTTCTGACAGTCTACTCGAACCCAGTTCGTAATCACTTTTTGGCTTCGATGCGTATTCGCATCGAGTTTGCCTACGGTTCGTTTTGCGATCTCGCATCGAGTGTTCGTAATCCCGCTGCTGTTAGGACTGGAGGCAAATCTGGAAAAATATTTTCCCCCATCGACAGCAACAAAGCATCGATAAGGAATCCATTTCCAATGGACGTAGCGTAGAATCCGAGACAGGACTTCTGCCCCTCGCACCACGCACTTCACACTCGCATTCACACACACACCAGTGTATGTAGTGAGTATGTAGGTAGTATGTAAATAGTGGGTCACGAAGCATAAGCACAATAATAACCGGGTCACGGAAAAATAAGTTTGGGAAACGCTGCCTTATACTATACTCTTAGCGACCATATAAGGTAGAAAGAAAGAGGGAAATCATTACCCCACGTCTTCTCAAGTATTATTTAAAGCGAATCCAACACTCTTTTACCTGATTTGTATAAACCCATATTTGTGGATCCTTAAAATATTTGGTATGAGTAACAGTTTTGTGAATATAGCCAAAATTTTTTAAATTGGATAATAACCTTTCCACTGGTATCTCCATATTTCAGTACCTTAGCAGACGTTTTTTATTTTATCTTCCATAATACAATACCTCGCCTTTCCTACGCTTTAAATACGTTATACACCCACTTTTTAAAACTGTATTATAGATCCCCAAAAATAATAATAAAACGTACAATTAATTATGCATCGGTACCTACATGTAGAGAAACTTACAACCAAAATTGGCAACCTCGCACACCCGCTGTCATACGCCGATCTAAATTTCGTAAACAAATTAAATATCATAACAATATGGCCAACGGAATCCCAAAGGACAACACAGAAAATTTACAATTCTGATGAATTCCAGAAATATTTTCACTAGTAATACCACTAGAGGTCAAATTATTTCCGGAAATTTTTTTGAGATCATGAATATTTTGAAAATTTCCCGAGTCGCAGACGAGGGAAATTTTCTAAAAATATTCATGATCAAAAAAAAATTTCCGGATATTAATTTGACTTCGCGTGGTATTCGGTAAGAAAATTCCACACCAAATTTGCATTTGAAAATCCAAAGCTGCATGAACAGATTAATAGCGCGCCATAGCTTTGTCAGCAATTATTTAGGCTTTCAAATTCGTAATTTCTACTCATTGTAGTTGCATGGGAATACCATTTCAAGATAAAAAATAGTATATTCTTCAATTTTACATAAGTTTTGAGTAACTACAAGTGATAGAAAATGAATCAAAACTAAATTATGTAAACAAATAAAAACCAGTCTGTCAAAAATGTTCTGTTATTGTAAACGTCAAAAAATTTCCACTATAATTCGCTGTTGGGTACCCCACGAGCAAAAAATTTCCGATAAAATACCTCCGTTGCCATAGTGATCTGTCAAAATAACGTATTTTGATTGGTTCAAAATTACAGGTGTGGAATTTTCATTATAATCCAGTATCCTAATAAAAATTATGAACTATACCGTACTAATATGATATAAATAAAAGGTTAGTACCTACAAATAAATACTTTATCTTATGGTAGGGGAGCAAAGTATGCTAACTGTGCAGTCACTCGAGCGTTTTGGGGACCTATTGGGTTGTAAAGAGTAGGTCCTAAAACCAAAAAAAGTTAAGTAAAGTTTTCCATTTTAGTGGGCGCTTGCCATTTTTTAATTTAATTTTCCATTTCCAACAATGGTTTTTTCCGATTATAACGCCATCTATCTATAATTCGAAAAAATGTTTCGAATAAAAGTTACTTATTTTTACGTAAGGAATCCAAATCTGCAATAAAAATGAGGGTTCCCATTTAAGATTTTAAAGTAACCCGCCACCCCACCTCCGTGGGGGTCGTGTTTGGTGCCATTCGATAGATTTTTCAAAAATATTGAATAAGTGTATTTTACAGTTTTTCGATCTGATGTTCATTTCGCGAAATATTGTGGGATTCGTATTTAAAATATTAAATTTACCCCCCACCCCTCTCCGTGGGAAGTCGAGTTTGGAATCATTCGATAGATTTTAAAAAAATATTGAGCACATATTTTTTAGTTTTTCGATCTGTCAATCATTTCGCGAAATGTTCGCTTTTTTCTTGTGAAACTTTGGGACTCGCCCATTTCCTTACGCCCGGCTCAAATCGTCAGATTTTTGAAATATACACTCTTTTGCATGTACTTAACTTACCTTATCTTAATCTGACAATTTCGAGTTTTTTTAAGGATAGATTTTTTTTTTCGGGCCCCCCTTAACGAACTCCCCTGTGTTAAGAGCCAATATATGGTAGAGGTACATCTACAGGGTACCAGGTTTCTCCCCATATGATAATCTGACGCGCTCGAGTAACTGCAAAAATCCCCGCTTGGACTCCCCTACCATTATAAAAATATATCTCAAATTAGCAAGGTTATGTGTGGGAAAATTCAATTTTTAAAGTCGTTTTTTATTCAAGCGAATGGATAATCCGCATTTTTTTTTAAATAGCTTAAAATAATGTAAAAAATAAAAACCTTATTTTGTAAAAGGTATATGTATCTAAAATCCCTAAAAAGGGCTGTATCACAACAAAACGTTTTCGGAGTCAATATTCCATCATCAGTGATGGAATCATCAGGAATATTGATTTCGAAAAGGTTTTGTTGTGATACAGCCCTTTTTAGGGATTTTAAATACATATACCTTTTACAAAATAAGGTTTTTATTTTTTGTGATTTATGGTTTACAGCCAGTACAGGAATTTTTCCTTGTGATATTATTAAAATAATGAGTATTTTCATATTTTCCAAAAATTTTTACCCGATGCAGATGAGTACTATCACGTACGGCACCTATTGTTTTTAAGACCATATCGTCACTGGAAATCGGAAAACGATCACTGGTATGATAATTTATGTCTTTAGCGAAAAACACAATTCAAAACTGGACAAAATCATCTGCAGAAGCAATTGGCTTAAATACTCAAGAGAAAAAGATTACAAATCACTCGAACAGATCGACTGCAGTTAGTCAACTGGCAAAAAATGGGGTTTAAGAGCAGCACTCATGAAGATTACAGGCCACAACAATGCTAACTCCACAAAACCTTACTTAAATATTGACCAAGAACATCACAACCTAATTATTAACATCATGCGTGAAAATAAATCGTCGTGAGAATCACAATGACGTCATTTAATTATAAAATTTCCGGAGTTATAAACAGTTCCCCAATCGGATCTCCGGGGGGAACGCAGTTAAATGATAAAAGCCTAACCCAATTGAACTTACGAAGTAAAATGAAGATCGGAACATGGAACGTGCAAAGTTTGTATGAATCTGGGAAGCTGACTAACGTAATCCAAGAAGTAAAGAGATTGAAGATAGATGTCTTGGGGATAGCAGAAACATGGTGGCCAGATGTAGGAAGGTGTGCTGTCGAAGGGGCAGTTATGTACTATTCTGGAAACCAGGATAAAAACCACAGAAAGGGAGTAGGTATAATAATCACGAGAAAATTATCTGCATCGGTAATACAGTTCTTCCCACTCTCAGACCGTATGGCCTTACTCAAACTGAAAGCCAGTCCAGTCAATATCAACATAATTCAGGTTTATGCCCCAACATCGGACTCAATAGAAGAAGATAGAGAAATGTTCTACGCAAAACTTAAACAACTGCTTAGTAACGTGAAGAGACATGAAGTAAACCTCATAATGGGCGACTTTAATGCCAAGATAGGGAGAGGTAGAGACGACGATTTAATAGGCCCGTACAACCTGGGAGAGAGAAATGACCGAGACGAACGACTATATCAATTTTGCCAAGAGGAAGATATGAAAATATCTAATACCTGGTTGAAGGTACCACCTAGACGCTTATATACATGGAAAGCCCCAGCGGACCGCCCCGAGAGTATAGTTCGAAACTAGATCGATTACATAATGGTTAACAAAAGATTTGGATCATCAATAACTAGAACTTGTACATACCCTGGCGCCGATGTTCCATCAGACCATGTCCTTCTCTTAGCAGAAATAAAAATAAAAAATCACTAATATGAGGAGACCTAAACCAGAACCAACAATAGACTATGCTAAACTTAAAGATGAGAATACCAGAAGAGAATTAAGTATGAAATTAAACAAAGAACTAACAAAGAATACAAAAGTAGAACTAGAAAGAGAAGTTAATTTGGATAACACATGGAGAGCCATAGAGGAAACAATGACGGATACAGTTAAAAAATAATTAGGTTATAAAAAAAATACAAAAGAAAAGTTGGATGACTGACGAAATCCTGGCAATGTTCGAAGAAAGAAGAAAACATAAAAACCAAGGGAACCGAGACAAATATCGAGAACAACAACAACGCATAAGAAGAGAGATAAGGACGGCAAAAAATAAGTGGCTAAAGAAACAGTGTGAGGAAATGGAACAGTTACAAAAACAACATGATGACCACAACCTACATAAGAAACTAAAGGAGGTAGCTGGAATATACAGAAAAAAAAAATTTCTAACTTAGAAAATGAACAAGGAAAATGGCACAAGATGATAGAGAGAGGAAACTCATATGGAAAAAATACATCAAAAATCTCTTTGCAGACGAGAGGCCTGAGATAGAAGTCGTTCAGGAACAAGTGATAGATATTAACAACCTATCTGGTCTCAAGATCACAATTGAAGAAATTACTAGAGCAATAAATACCTCGAAAGACGGGAAAGCAGTTGGACCTGATAAAATTCCTGTTGAGTTACTCAGATTGTTAGATGAAGTGGGAATTACGATACTAAAAAGATTTCTCAACCAAATCTATAAAAAAGGAAAATTCCCTGTCCAATGGCTTGTATCTACTTTTATCCCTTTGCCAAAAAAGAACAACGCAACAAAGTGTCAAGAGCACTGACTGATAAGTCTGATGAGCCATTCTTTAAAAATATTCCTCAAAGTTCTTCACTACAGAATCTCCACAAAATGCGATAAGGTTATTGGTTGCTCACAATTTGGATTTCGAAAAGGCCTGGGTACCAGGGAAGCACTAGTTGCAACCCAAGTGCTAGCTCAGAACTGCTACGATCAAAGGAAAGATGTAATGATGTGCTTTATATATTATGAAAAAGCCTTCGATCGAGTACAACATCATAAACTCGTATATATACTAAAACAACTCGACATAGATCCAAAAGATATTAGTTGCATAGAGGCTATTTACTGGAATCAAACAGCTGTCGTCAAGGTGGATAATGAAACAACGCAAGCTCAAAAAATTCTCAGAGGTGTAAGACAGGGATGTATTCTCTCCCCACTACTGTTCAATCTATATTCAAAAAGTATCTTCCAGGAAGCTCTTGAGGAATGCGAAAGCGGCATCAAAGTGAATGGTACCTGGGTCAATAATATACGATATGCTTATGATTCGGTCTTAATAGCAGACAATATAGAAGACCTCCAAAACCTTCTTAATAAAATTGGAGAGCATAGCGAGAACATGGGACTTAGCATCAACATAAAAAAGACGAAGTTCCTTATAATCAGCCGTCAATTATGTCAACATCAAAATGCAAGACTAGCATATAACAACCAAGATGTAGAGCGCGTAAGAAAGTTTAAGTACCTGGGAACCTGGCTATGTGAAGACTGGATGTCGGATATGGAAATTAAATGTCGGATAGAAACAGCCAGAAGTGCATTCATGAAATTCAGAAACGTCTTTACGAACTCTAACTTTGACCTAAACCTAAGATTAAGATTCACAAAATGCTATATATGGTCGGTGCTCCTATATGGCATGGAAGGATGGACTTTAAAAATAAACACAATGAAAAAGCTAGAGGCATTTGAGATGTGGATCTATCGACGAATACTTAAAGTTCCCTGGACCGCAAGAATAACAAATGAAGAAATCCTGAGAAGAATTGGTACAGAACGACAACTGATGTGCACAATTAAACAGAGAAAAACGGCATACCTGGGACACATAATTAGAAATGAAAGATATCAGTTTCTGCAAACCTTAATTGAAGGAAAGATCGAAGGAAGAAGGGGAGTGGGCAGGAAGAAAATGTCATGGCTCCGTAATGTCAAACAATGGACAGGACTAAGAAACATAGGAGACCTAATACATACTACAAGGGATAGAGAAAATTGGTCAAACGTGATCGCGAACATCCATTAGTGGATTGCATAAGAAGAAGAAGAAGAAGAAGAAGAAGAAGAAGAAGAAGAAGAAGAAGAAGAAGAAGAAGAAGAAGAAGAAGAAGAAGAAGAAGGAGAAGAAGAAGAAGAAGAAGAAGAAGAAGAAGAAGGAGAAGAAGAAGAAGAAGAAGAAGAAGAAGAAGAAGAAGAAGAAGAAGAAGAAGAAGAAGAAGAAGAAGAAGAAGAAGAAGAAGAAGAGTTATTGAGACTACCACTTCTGGGTCTTCGTTTAACTTTTCGAATTTTTCATTTACTAATTGTACCTTTAAATAAATAATTTTTTGTTTTTATTTATTTCAAAAAATAGCAAAAAAATTTTTTCCGAATAACCTTCGAACATTGATAAATCCTCAAAAATGTGATACCAATTTTCTCAAGCTTGTTGCTTATTAAATCTGCAAAAAGCAACACGATTTTGAAATCTGTTATTAAATTTTTTCGCACAATAATTATCAATGTCATCGGGTTATTACTACTGATAATAGACTCAATATAGTTTGTTGATACTAACAATAAACTTACAACATTCCTTGTAAAGTATGTAGTAACGTTACAAAGTATAAAAATTTAAACTTTATATCTAGGTATTGATAATATTTGTGTTACATTGTACAGTGACTACTTCTTATTTCCAGACTATTGTCAGTGTCCCTACTTTATTGATCAATTAAATCACACTCAAAGACGCAACATGGTAGTTCTCTAATTTGTACATAAAATATAAAGCTTTACAGTAGCTAACGCAATTGCTCTATCGGGGAACTATATGTGCTCAATACTGAGGACTGATTACAAGACCACAGCTTCCAAGCTTCAAAGTGAAGCTTTAAAACATTATGTACGACTGAATTATCTATGTACGTGACATACTATTTTACAGATAAAATGGCTTATCTGGATTAATTTGTATTAGTGTCATTTAATTAATTCAGTCATGATAATAAATCAATTAAATTTAAATATTTTTTTAAAAACATTAGGATGATACGTTTACGGTTTAGACGATTATTTAATTCATAGAAGATTCTGGCCAATAGAAAGCTACAGAAATAAAAATTAAAGTGATTATTTTTTGATGATTTTAACTTCCAATCGTATAGTAAGATATTTGATCACGTGTTTAATTCTGTCCAATCAGATTAAAATTATACTGAGAATTATCTACTGTAGAAAATTACCGATAGAGTTTTTTTAAGTAGATTGTTTCTATTTAATGGCAACCAGTTTCCTAGTTTTGACAACTGTCACATTTAAGAAAATATCCATAATATGCGTATTACAAAATAATCTTACGAATATCACACGACAGTAGGAATAAATAAGCAAATAATGCTTCATTTTTACTCAAATTTGTTGTCATTGGTCAATAGCCCATCGCATTCGAAAGATAAATCCTATTTCTACGAGACTCGGGGCAGCACAAAAAATTTCATTTCACACGTTAATTTTAAAATATGCAATATTTTTGTCCGTAAGTGTATTTATAGTACGACCAAAAGAGTATTGGAGTGTCAGAGTATTTGAAATTTTTGCTTAAAGTTACTACAAATAAAATGATATCTTTGGATGGAGGAATGATTGTGAACAGTAATGGTTTTAAGCACCTAGGATCAATACGGTATCACAGACGAATCTAGAAATACACATAGGTGCAATATACACAAGAATTGCAGTTGTATAGATGAAATGAAAGAGAGCGAGTGCTGTGTTGTGTGGCAAAATATTTATTTTAATGATGCTGAAGTGGAAATTCTATAAAAGAACCACAAGACTAGCTATAATGAGTGGAATTAAATGTTGGAAGGTTATGAAGAAAGAGGAACAACAGTTGCGTGTGAAAAAATTGGAATGCTTACGTTGCTTTCATAACGGAGACCATCGGATGATGGTATCATCGCCTCGAGCCTAGTATCGTACTCTTTATTTTCGTGAACGGTCGCATTCAACATAATGCATTTTGTTTTACCTGGCGATCGCTAATATTGTTCGAGCAGTACGAGCAATACTAGGGAGCGAGGGTCGGCGCCTCGTTGTGAGCGCTCACTTAGGCGGCTGAGTGGAATAACAAAAATTTAAGGATGGTTATATTAGGAGAAGTATAAGTGTGACACCGACTAATGCTAAAAGCTGAGAGCATAGGTAAAGATGATTTGGTATTGTTTACCGTCCAGACGTTAATCACCCAACACGAATAATTGCTGATCTGCGCGTTTCTGGGACGAGTAGGAAAGGAAGACCAAAGAAGACCTGGTGAGGAAGTTTAGCCACGGCATGTCGTTACTGGGAATTGATATTCGTATGACTCAAACTTTGTAGAAATCCAGTTAGGAATGCCGACGCGCATAAAAATAATGGCAAAGCGAATGTTGATGATTTCTAGGTTTTGCAGCAACCGCTATTGAATACATATCTTTATATAAGTAAATGTTTTTTAACTATAGATTATACAGGGTGCGGCATTGGTGCGAGGAAGTTTAGTTACTCGTTTGTCGTAAGACATATAAAAAAATTATTCAGGTAAAAGTTGGTTCATAGCTAGGAGCATAATTTAAAATATATACAGATATTCAAACATACGGGGCAACCCGTATTGACAGGGTGAAACAAAATTATCTGTTTTTTTTTTTAATGGAATATATTTACTGTATTTTTTACATTATTTGATTAGTCTCGATATTTTCTTTTGAAATTAAAGGTTTGTAAATGTGCTATGTAAGGTAGTTTAAGATAATTACGGTTTTTTTATTAAGATCGTAGTAATATTCACACCCTATATAATTGTAGTAATTTGGTATCAATAAATCTATTTATGTTCAAGTGATTTATATTACCTATAGTCTGCTATTTTTAAAAATATTAATATAGCGAAATCTTTCATCTGTGTTGGTTGAAAGTCGGAATGAGTATTTTCTGAGTTGTCTTATGGAACACCGTATATTTTAGAATTGAAACAGAATGCTATTTTATGGTACTTTTATATTTCTTAAATATTACCTATAACTACTTGCTTTAGTTTATGAGTTATTCGTGATTTTTTAAGCCAAACATTAATTGCAACAACAATTACGTGAAATCTTATAAGTTTGGCTATGAGAATATTCATTAAAAATAAAAATTATTCAAATATATTTCAAAAAATACATGTGAATATAGACTGATCCGTAAGCGATTAATATTGCAGAACATATCAAAATACCTAATTAGTTAAGATGTTGTTGTTTAAAATATTAATAAAAACACCCAGTATTCTACATAGCTGGCTATGATTTTGACATTAAACTTTCATAAAAATTTGACATTAAACTATTTTTATAAAACAGTTCCAGTTGCTTTGTTACTATTACAAACATGAATTTTTGTAAAAAGGAACTGATTAATATGGTTTTTTGCTAGGAGAGTAAAAAATAAGCTACTAGCAATAAAAATTTATCATCCCAAATTCTCTGATAAACGACAACCAAAACGTGAAATAAAGTTTACTATAATAGTTTCAACAGTCTGAACAAGTAGATTACGTGAATACAGTTTTAGAAACAATGGTATTTTTACTGTGCGCATTATGGTAGGGGAGCCCAAGCGGGGATTTTTGCAGTTACTCGAGCGCGTCAGATTATCATATGGGGAGAAACGTGGTACCCTGCAGATGTACCTCTGCCATATATTGGCTCTTAACACAGGGGAGTTCGTTTAGGGGGGCCCAAAAAAAAATTTATCCTTAAAAATACTCGAAATTGTCAGATTAACCCGGCACCTGCCACGTGGGGTGCTACCAGCACCCCATAATATATTTTTATCAAATATTTGGTATCTCAAGTTTGGTAACCGAGCTGTGCGTCATAGTAGCTTTCTATAATATTATATAGCATATATGTGTTAGTGTTTGAAGTGGTTATTTAGTGTCATTCTGAACTTATAGCTCTAAAGTCGAATTGGGGTGTCATCATCTGGCACTTTAAGTTTTAATTTTTTTTTTGTATTTTTGATAAACAGGTCAAATTTATATTTTTTATTGAAATAACTGATTTAAATTATTAGTATAAACTCTATACTCACTAAATCTTAATTTTTTTAGATATTTTACTTGACTTCATTTATTATGGCTTGGTACTTGCTAATTTGCTTATAACACCTTTTTCATTTTATTTTTTAACTTTTATAACACATTAGTGGCTAATAAGGTAATTAAACATGTTTATTTATATTCTTCTGTTACTCAACACATTATTGTGTTTTTTAAACAAGTAGATCACACAAAATTTTTAAGGGGTGCTGTGAGCACCCCACGTGGCAGTTGGCGCCTTGCAAAGCCACGTGGCAGGTGCCGGGTTAAGATAAGGTAAGTTAAGTACATGCAAAACAGTGTATATTTAAAAAATCTGACGATTTGAGCGGGGCGTAAGGGAATTGGTGAGTCACAAATTTTCACAAGAAAAAGGCGAATATTTCGCGAAATGAAAGTCAGATCGAAAAACTAAAAACTACACGTTCAATATTTTCCAAAAATCTATCGATAGATACCAAACGCGACCCCTCGCAGAGAGGGGTGGGGGGTAAATTTTAAATTTTAAATACAAATCCCGCGATATTTAGTAAAATAAACATCAGATCGAAAAACTGCAAAATACACTTATTTAATATTTTTGAAAAATATATCGAATGGTACAAAACGCGACCCCCCACGGAGGTGGGGTGGGGGGTTACTTTAAAATCTTAAATGGGAGCCTCCATTTTTTATTGCAAATTTGAATTCTGAATTCTTTGCATAAAAATAAGCAACTTTTATTCGAAATATTTTTTCGAATTATGGATAGATGGCGCTATATTCGGAAAAAACGATTAATGGAAATGGAAAATTAAATTAAAAAATGGCAACCGCCCGCTAAAATGGAAAATTTTACTTAACTTTTTTTGGTTTTAGGACCTAATAATCACAACCCAATAGGTCCCCAAAGCGCTAGGGTGACTGCACATTTAGCATACTTTGCTCCCCTACCATTAGGATTATGTGTTTCTTTTCTTAAATTATTGTATATAGTAGTCTCCCGTTTTATACCGCTAATGCGGCTTTGAAATTATAGCAGGGTAGTCTGCTATATCTAATTTCTCCCGTATACAAGGAAGGTAACACAGCCAGACTTACGCTTCAACCGCCTATAATAAATTATCCCCTAGTTTTACCCAAGTTACTCACTTTATGCAGGATGAGTCGACCTGGGACCTATAGACAGTTTTAAAAATGCTAACTGTTCTCGCCGACGCGGCGCTGGTATTCGACACCCATGGTACAAAGACGCCAGGTACGATATTGCGCATGCGACTATCAGCTGACCGCGTTCTGTCGACGTCACAATGAGAGTAGCCGCTGCTGGAATACATACGTTTATATGGGAGCTTTACCGACTTTTTAGCTTTTGGGGAGATTTTTGTGAGATTTAAGTTGATGAATAGGCTTGTTAGTGTGAAAAAATTAATATTTACCCCTTAATCTGTTGTCTCCAAAATTAGTTTATTTAAAAAACAACTGAAGGGTATCTTAAAATAAGTTTGATGTAGTTTAATATTCTAAAATGTTTGATAGTTTAAAATTTATTGTTTATAAAGTATAGCTTTCTTAAAACTTTTGTAAATGGATACCGTTAATAAATAAATAATTTACAAATTAATTTTTTGAAATTTCATTCGGTGAACAAATTATTCAATTTTACAGAAATGCTTGAAATTTAAAGATGGATAACTAACTATATACTTATGTATAACATTGGTGATTTGATGGTTTGAAATAATATATAAATTATATCCAATGTTCTTAATTACAATTTACGCTATACTGCCGTGCTAGGCCCAAAGGCGGTAACTAACATTTGAAAAAATGGTGGCAAAATCGATTTCAAAATTGAATGCTAAAATTTTGGCCCGTTAGGGATTTATGGACTAGCTAATAGTTTTTATGCATGGATATATGCCCCAGTTTATTAAGGGAACCGTTAGTTATATTTTAAAATAAATATTTATATAAAAAGAGGTAGATACCGCTAAAACGTTTTATCAAAACTTACTATAAAACTAAGCCTATTAGCGGTATGTGGTTTATAGTTGTGATTGATATGAAATAGAAAAGTTTTCTGTGTATTCCAGTTTATTAAATTGAAAGAATTAAAGTACTATTAAATGTTATTATTTTGTTGAGCCACAATATGACAACAACAAATTGACAATATTTAGTTGTCGTTATATCTGTTTTCTTTCAAGAGTCAATAAATACATATTGGTTCATTAATATTAATGTTCTATTTGCGATTCAATATAGACAATTTAATAGACAATCGAACACCATACCTTGTGTCCGGTACATACACAAAACCTATTTAGTATTACAATGGTATTACCTCACAATTATCATTTATATATAAAATCTTTTATAGTGCGTCTAATAATTTGGGCAGAACTGTACTTATACAACGAAAAACCAGAATCCGTTCAGATTGTTATAGCTGTTTAAACATCTGCGTTTTAAAGAATTCTTCAACTGTAAATGTGATTGTAAACCATACTTTTGACTTTCTCTTCTCAGCTATTTTTATTTTGTTTCTTGCAAACAAATTTTTGGATCATTATCCAGGTACCTGACGCATTCATAGAAAATTTATAAAGGAATAAAACCAGCATTTTTGTATAAAACTTATGTAAAGGATTCTCAAAAGATAAGGTAAAGATATCCCAAATCTACAATCCGGTATCTATAATAGCATTGTATAACTAGACTACTATTAGACATTGTCTAGTTAAACAATGATAATAGCTTGTAGTAAAACAAAAAAAATGCAATCAATGGGTTGCATTGATTTAGTTGTTGCAACCTAACAAAAGGTTTAAACATACATATAAATCATCCACTTGGCGCAGATTCACATTGTTTAGGACAACATAAATGGTTAATTCTTGAAATAGTATAAACAAAAATGAAAATATATTTCAATAGATATAATAATCTCGAAAAGTTCTTACCATCCTCGCTAATTATTTCTTTTACTAACACAACTCTTTTAACTAACACAATAATTTAACCTTGTAAAGTTAGGCCGAATTTACTTTGTAATACTAAGGCGATTTGGCGGTTTCTAAATGTAGGCGTAGAATTCTTGAAAGTAGATTAGCGGTAAGTGCAATATGCTAAGGTATATGGACGGCAACTGTAGCAGATACCGTCAAAACGACATAGTATTTAAAATTTGCCGCCAAATTGCTTAGTATTTTAACTGAAAAGTGTAGATACCGCTAACAAAATTGCAATTTTATTTAAAATATAATGCTTCTACAACTCCAAAGACTTTATAAATATATACTAAATACCCTATTCTACCTAAAAATACAAAAATCTTATTTTCGATAAAAAATCAGATCCCGCCTTTGGGCTTAGCACGGCAGTATATATGTCGGTATATACCTACTCAATATTTTCCTATGCTAAATATGTAGTTCAAATGTCAAAATTGCTGTGTATAGTATTTTATATTGAAGACCAAAGTAATACCTAATTACCTATTCATCAAATTTTGCCCTATCGCAAAACAAAATTCTGATATAAATTTGTATCAGTTGGATAGCTCTTATCTAAAAGGTACCAAGCGCCAAATTGCCATTTCTTACTTAATTATATTAACTGGCTGATAATATTAAACTTTATTTATCTAAAAAGTCCCAAGCACCAACTAAACGTCAGAGACCTCTTTTGGCAAAGGTTACCAAGTTGCGTGTTATGAATTATAGGACTCTGTTTATCTCTAAACGGATCCAAGTGACGAAAGTTTTATCATATCGCATGTCACTTGGATTCCTTTTGACATTCTTCATTTCAATCATTTGGTTTTCTTTGAATTAACGTGTTTTCGTAAACTCCTGATAATCCTCTTTAAGAGGTGCTAAAATATATAAAATGATGAAAGAAGCTGATGAGTCTGATTTGACTCTACAGACCAAGAACAAGAAGACGAACCCCAACACCACACTCGTCTAACAGGTCGGCCAAAGAAAGGGAGAATGCAAAATATCCCGGACAGTCTTTTAAATCCAGAAAAAAAAATTAAAAGACGGTAACAAAAAACACTACACACTGAAAGGAATATTGAAGGAACAAAAACATATTTATATCGACTTTCAGTGTAAATGTACATTAAAATGTAATGAAGGCTTAATGAATGTTGACATGTTATTAAAAAAAGGTTATAATTGAATGGTACGAACAACTTATTAATGTTCTGTTATTTAATAAAACGATCCAAGTAAACAGTAGTTTTATATAAAAAGATCCAAATCCTAAAAGTAGCATTTAAACAGATTCACATCCATTATTTAGATTTTATCAAAAAAGAACCAAGCGCCATTTCATACTACAAAAAAGAGAAAAACTAATTTATTGTATGTTTTTATATAAGACAAATATCTAAACTCAATCTTTCCCCTAAAAAATTTGAGAAACTTAAAAAATGATAAAATGACGATTTTTAAAACTGTTAAGTCTTTAATCTTAATTTACTCAAAACTACAAAATGGCTGTTGGTACCTTTTTGATAAGCGCTATCCAGTTATCAATAGTTCCGACTGAACGTTATTAGAAAAAAATTAATATCATCTTACAGTGACTCAACCCCGGCTGGGCATTGGGCAATAAAAAAAGGTACCTATTTAGATACTGCCACATGTATATTATATTTACTGCCATTTAGGTATCTATATTATACGTTTCTAGACCTTCTTCGCAAGTGCTTGAAAATTTTTAGGATTAATAAGAATATTTTCTCAGATTTATCTGAAGATGCAGAAAAAGAAGAAGTGGATGCAGACGTCAAAGAATTAAACCAATTACAATATGATGCATTGGAATATGTCAGTGGGTATATCTGCAAGAAGTTAGATTTGCCTGAAAGTACGGATACTTCCACTTACAAGTGGATTGACCAAGTCTCCGAAGGGGGCCTAAAGAAACCTCCAGAAGAATTGGTGGTAAAAATGCATCAACTGGATACTATATTTAATAATATCAATGGGTCCGAAATTCAGTTAAAATTAGGGAAAAAATATTTGCAAAGACTGATTGATTTGTCTAAAAAGATTGAATGTGATTACAAAGCCAAACACCTGTTCTTTCGGTCGCGCATGTATTTTAGGATTAAGAAATTAAACTTAACACTTTATGAGAAAAAAGAGAAAATTGTAACTTAAAGTCTTGTTTTACTTGTTTTGTGATTTTGTTTCAGACATCAATTATTTTCATCTGTTTACTTGCAAATAACTCAAGGCTTGATTCATAGGCGCCCATACATATGGGTATGGGGGACATGAATGTGGATGTGCATGTTTGTTACGTTGATTTTGAGAAGGCTTTTGACAAAGTAAGACATGAAAAATTAGTCCAAATTCTAAAGACAAAAAACATAGACAAAAGGGACTTACGAATATTAAGAAACCTTTACTGGAATCAAAGAGCACAAATTGTAATAGATAACGAACCCAGTCCAGAAATTGAAATCAGGAGAGGAGTTCGGCAGGGATGTATTATGTCTCCATTACTCTTTAACGCATATAGTGAAGCCATTTTTGAAGAAGCATTGCTATCTCAAAGTGAAGGAATAATAATTAACGGAAGATCTATTAACAACATAAGATATGCAGATGACACCGTGATTATAGCAAGCTCTGCTGAACAACTCCAACTACTACTGAACAAAACAAAAAATTTCTGTAAAGAATATGGACTAAAAATGAATATAACAAAGACCAAATACATGATAATAACTAAGAAAACAAACATACAAACAAGCATACATTTGGGAAATGTACCGAGAGAAAGGGTTGATAAATACAAATACCTAGGAACCTGGATTTCAGAGAAAAATGATCAAACAACAGAAATAAGGACCAGGATAGAAATAGCAAGAAATGCGTTTGTAAAAATAAAAACAGTTCTCTGCAACAAAGACCTTAGCTTAGAACTGAGAGCAAGAGCTTTGAGATGCTACGTGTTCTCGATACTACAATATGGACTTGAAAGCTGGACATTAAAGCAAGAACACATAAATAAGCTACAGTCATTTGAAATGTGGTGTTACAGAAGAATGCTTAGAATAGCATGGACACAGAGGAAAACGAACACGGAAGTACTGCGACAAATGGGTAAAGAATGCGAAATAATAAACACAATAAAAATAAGAAAGTTACAATATCTGGGACACGTAATGAGGGGACCGCGATATGAAATTCTAAGACTGATAATACAGGGAAAGATAAGAGGCGGAAGGAGTATAGGAAGAAGGAGAGTGTCATGGTTAAAGAATTTAAGGGACTGGTTTAGATGCAGTTCTATAGAACTCTTTAGAGCAGCGGTGGATAGAGTAAAGATAGTGATGATGATATCCAACCTCCGATTAGGAGACGGCACTTAAAGAAGAAGAAGATACATATGGGTAGGGGGGCATGGCCCCCATGGCCTTTCGGGTGCTTTAAACTATATATTGTCATCCAAAGTATACAAAATGTAATGTGCAACATCTTCACGTCTAGCCCCCCTACAAATTTTTATATTCACGCCCATGGCTCGATCCCCTCCTTAACACTGGAGCCAAATAAGACAAGCCAATCAAAAACCAGCTCGTAAAATTTATTTAAAAAGCGACGAATACAAAAAAAATTTTAAATATAACTCGCAAATTTATTTTAGAAATTTATTTTTGTTCAGTGTATTGTTAATTAATTTTTTAAATCAAAATAATAAAACACCTACATTTAAATAAATCCCAAATAGTTAAACATAAATTATATTAATCTATTAAAATGACTCTTTATGACCAATTTAAAACTAATTGTGCTCCGAGCGCTAATGTTTTAAATGGAGAATATTTAAAATCACTCTCATTGTGACGTCATGCGCGAACTTATCCGAATGTCGGATATTCCGGCTATCGTACCTGGCGTCTTTGTACCATGTTCGACACCGGCCGACCTGCGTGGAAGTGAGACATTCTATCGCCTGAGCTACGCCGACCGTTATGATTGAAAAACTTCAATATTTTGACTACCATCCACTTGCTTTTTATTTGGGGAAACCATTGAAGCACTTTTCCACTATTTGCCACCGAATAACAAATATCGAAATTTTAATAAACGCAGGCCCATTCGTCCTATTTCATATATGAACTTTTTATACTTCACTGATTCATACGATATTCTTTGCAATATTGCAAAGTTCCTAGTTTCAAGCTCAAATTGAAAAATATTATATTTGGAGTTGACTTTGCATCCTTTTTATAATATATCGGTAGAATCAGATATTTCGTATATTTTACACAGTGCGAGCTTGAACATTGGAGCTTTTTTGTAAGGTATATTTGTTGAATAAAATCAATATAAATTCACAAGGAAAAGAAAATGTTTTTCCTGTAGTTGGCTGTATACTATCAATCACAAAATTGGAAAGAAATCCTTTGTAAAAGGTATAAAATTTTATTATTAAAATCCCTTAAAAGGGCTATATCACAACAAAACCTTTTCGATTTTTATAAAAAATCATCATCAGTGTTCGATAAACTGGAAGCTAGCTGAGCCACAAAAGAAAAATATCTGGGTAAAAACCCTTTACATATAATATAGATGCCTTAAAAGTGCATACTACAATAAAAAGCCCTGTGATGGTCACATGGCAACCAGGATAATGCCCTAAGGTAATGTATACAGATTTCCCAACACGAGGGATCCAAATTGAGTTGATTATATTTCAATGACTTAATGAGTACTCATTTCAATGACTTAATGAGTACTCATTATTTTTTTTTTTCAAATATTGACTCATGCATGCCAATTTTACGTGAATTGTATATTATTTTAGCTAATTTTTGGCACCGATAGGAATTAACTAAATTTCTTTAATTTAAGAGAAAATACGATAAAATTGGATCTAAATGCTTCTAATAAAAACAAGAAAATAAGATCAGGAGTTCATAAACGAAAGGTGAGATGAAAAATAAAGTTGATTAAACTTACGAATCAGAGCCAAGAGAACGTTATTGAAATACCACCTACTATTTTACCGAATTTTGGATGTAGTAGTGGAAATTAAATAACAGTTTCCAATATAAAGTGAATATAAAAGTGCATACTGACGATACCAGTGAAAAAATAAACAAAAATTACTAATTAAGTGTGAATTAAGAGTGTATAAACAAACACAAAAAACGGACATAGGAAAGTGAACGAGTTTCAACAGCCAGCTGGTAGACGGGTCACGCTCCACGTCACGGCGACGTTGCCAGACTGTAGTAAAAGTCGCGGAAAAAGGGAAAACTCTAAAAATTAAAATACTTAGCGAAGAAAAATAAAATAAACTACTTAGTTCGAGGACTCAAAGAGGAACCTAGCTTTTGAAGAGTCGATCTGGGCAAAGTTCCTATCGTTGAGATACCAACTAAGATACCGTGAAATAAACAAAAACATGGCGGAAGGTGATAATAAAATAATACTAAGCGAAACAAACAAGAACATGGAGTACAGCGACGACTGTTCGGACGACAGCAAAAGGAAAAGAGATCCGGATGATGCGCCTCAAAGATCAAAAAATAGAAAACTCTCACAAATACCATCTAAAACAAATAGTAAAGAACAAAAACTAGATCTATTAATAGAGATGGTGTCGGAGCTCAAAAAGCAGAGTGACAAAACCAGTGAAGATATAAAAATGATAAGAGAAGAAAATAAGATATTGAGACAAGAAAATCAAAAACTAAAAGAAGAAAATAAAGATATAAAAGAGAAGCTAGAGGAAACAAATGATAGAATTGAATGGCTAGAGAGAGAGAAAAGGAAAAATAATATAGAATATAGTGAAAATAAAACAGAACTTAAACAATTTGTGGAGAACATAATAAAAAACACTCTACAGATAAATATTAATGTAAAAACAGCTCATAAAATAGGAAGAAAAGTATGCTTAATTGAAATAAATAATGAAAACGAAAAAGAACAAATCATGAAAAACAAATACAAATTAAAAGAACTGCAGCAGGAAAAGGTATACATAAATCATGACATGACAACAAAGGAGCGTGAGAAGAACAAGCAAATAAGAAAAATGGCAAAAGAAGAAGAATTAAAAGGAAATAAGGTGAAAATTGGATACAATAAAATAACTATAAATGGCGAGATATGGAAATGGAATAAGACTATGAAAAAACTAGAAGTAATAAATCCAAAAAACGAATAGCAGAAATTGAAAGCGACATGAAAACAAACACAATGAACCTGGCAAATAAAATGGACACGAATAAAAATATATATGAAGCTACAAATATAGCGAGGAACAAAAATGGTGAGATATATAAAAATACGGAACATAAGGAAAATGAAAAGGAAATCATAAAAATGGCTACATGGAACGTGCGAGGTATTAACGGTAAAGAAGAGGAAATAATTGAAGAGATGAAACTACAAAATATAGACTACTTGGGAGTAACTGAAATAAAAAAGAAAGGTAGAGGAATAGTAGATCTAAATGATGATTACCGCTTATATTGGTCAGGAGTTGACTTAAAAGAATGGGGCGCGGGAGGTGTAGGCCTAATAGTAAAAACAGAAAAGACAAATAACATAATAGGTGAAAGATATATAAACGAAAGATTATTGGTAGTGGAAGTAAAACTAGATAATACAAATATAACCAGCATAATCGTAGCATATGGGCCAAATGATAATGCCAAAAAAGAGGAAAAAGATGAATTCTTTGAAATATTACAAGCAGAGATGGACAACGAAGGAGAAAACATTATATTAATGGGAGACCTAAATGGTAGGGTGGGAAGAGACAATAAAGGGATTGAACGATACTTAGGGCAACATGGAGAAGAAATGAAAAATGATAACGGAAACAGAATCATAGATCTATGTATAGCAAATGATATGGTTATAACGAATTCAAAATTTATGCACAAAGACATACACAAATATACTAGAGAAATCTCATCGAGAAAAGAAAAATCCATAATAGACTATTTCCTAATAAAAAGAAAAGACCTAAAGATGATAAAAGACGTAAAGGTAAAAAGAGAGGCTGAAATAAGCATTGACCATTACTTGCTTATAATGGAACTATAACACACATAACACAACAGAAAAAAGAAAGAAGATAAGATAACTAGAAAAAGAAGATAACTAAAGAAAAAATAAAAAGCTACAAATTAAGAGAAATAGATAGTAAAGAGGAATACCAGAAGAAGTTAACCAAACAGTTCGAGACTATAAAGGCAATTAACACAGGAATAGAAAATAAATGGAAGCAATTTAAGGATATCATATTGAAAACAGCAAAAGAAGTATGCGGAACAACTAAAATCACAAACATATATTCGAAGAAAAGTAAATGGTGGACAGCGGAAATACAACGTAAAGTGAAAGAAAAGAAAAAAGTATGGAAAATGTATCTAAAAACCAAATCGGAGGACGATTTCGAAAAATATAAAATGGCCAGAAATGACATTAAACAAGAAATTAAAACGGCAAAAAAGAAGTCTTGGGAAGATTTTGGACACAAAATGAATGAAAACTATTTTAATAACCAAAAATTGTTCTATGGTACATTGAAACAGCTAAGATAAAAGAAAACACATAGATTAAGAAACATAAGAGATAAAGAAGGAAATATATTAACTACAGAAAGAGAAATAATGCAAAGATGGAAGCAGTAGTTTGAAGAACTAACAGAATGGAAACAATATCAACATGAAAGAGAGGAAGACATGATCGAAAATACAGAGGAAATGCAGCAAATAACAAAAGAGGAAATTGCAGAAGCCATTGACAAATTAAAATTGGGAAAATCTCCAGGCCAAGATGAAATCACAGCTGAAATGTTAAAGTACATGAGTGAAAATTCAAAAGAAAAATTCCGAGAACTACTAAATGAAATAATCACAGCAAAGGAAATACCATCTGATTGGAAAACAGATATAATAGTACCACTGTTTAAGAAAGGAGACGCAAGAAATTGCAAAAATTATAGGGGTATTACATTGACAAGCGTTCCTGCCAAAATATTCAATAGAATAATTGAAAAAAGGCTAAGGGAAAAACTAGAAATAAAACTAGAAGAATCCCAGCATGGCTTCAGAAAAGGAAGGAGTACCCAAGATCTGATATTCATATTGAGACAAATTGGAGAAAAACTATTGATCAAAGGCAAAGAGATACACATATGCTTTATTGATCTGAAAAAAGCTTTTGATAGAATAAGAAGGGAAGATATATGGAAATGTTTAAAGAAAAATGGAATAGAAAAGGATATGATAGAAATAATTAAAGCCTTATATAAAAATAATAAAATAAAAATAAGGAATCACAATCAAGAATCTGATGAATTCCAGGCAAAGATAGGACTAAAACAAGGCTGTGTACTAAGTCCATTACTTTTCTCAATGGTACTAGATGACGCAATAAAGCAATGCAAGGAGAAATCTAAAGACATGATATTGGGAAAATGGAAAATGAACAATGTACAAATACAAGAATTACTATTTGCAGATGATATGGTATTGTTAGCTGACACGGAAGAGAAACTGCAAAAAATAATAAACACTTATAAAAAAGAACTAAGAAAAATGAACATGGAAATAAACACAGATAAAAGTAAAACAATGGTTATGGCAACTACAAAAAAAGTGATAAAAATTAAGGTGGAAGGACAAGTTTTGGAACAAGTAAACAGCTACAACTACTTAGGTACAATTATTGAAGAAGATGGTAAAATAGACAAAGAAATAAACAATAAAATAGGAAAAGCAGGGACAATTTGTAATACATTAAGAAATACGTTCTTTGGAAAGAAAGAGGTACCCAAAGAAGTCAAAACACAAGTGTACCAAAAAGTGGTTCGACCATCAATCGTCTATGGGAGTGAGTCATGGACGCTAACAAAGAACAACAAAAGAAAAATCAAAGCTACAGAGATGAGCTTGAGAAAAATAGAAGGGTCACACGAAGAGACAAAATAAGAAACGACACAATAACTCAAGCTCTAAAGATAAAACCCATAGAGACAATTATAGGGGAACGACAGTTAGGATGGTTGGGCCAAATCCACAGACTAAACGACACAAGAATAACGAAAAAAGTATATGAAGTCAGAGTACAAGGGAAAAAATAAAGTAGGTCGCCCAAGAATGAGATGGGAAGAACAAGTTAGACAAGAAGCAGAGAAGAGAGGACTGCAATGGAGTATGGTAAAACAATTGGCTCAAAATAGAACAGCATGGAAAAGAAATATCAAAGAAGCACCACAAGATTAAAACATATGGACAGAAAAATAGGTCAAATAAGTAATTTATATTTATTAAAATTGTATTTTTAAAATAAAAGTTTTGTATAATTATTAAAATGTATTGAAATGTAGATATTGAACTAGTTGTAAACAGCCCAACACCGAAAGGTACGAATGGGCTTAACTGATTAAATAAATAAATAAAATAAACTTACGAATTTTGTTAGGTAAACATGTATGGTCCCAGTCAATAACCAATAAATTTCAGATATTTAACAATAGAAAAAATATTTATTAAACATACGCTAAAAAAGTATATCTATTAGTCTTAAGTTGAAGATAGAATTTGTCAAAAAGACATTTTCCGTAAAAATTATGAGAGTGCCAACATTTAGAAGAACTTCGAATGTTTTTCCGAAATGTTCAGTATGGTACAAAAATGTAATTATTTTATTGAAATGAAACTTTTTAACACGCCGTACCCAAAATTGAGAACACAATATTCACTAGGTATATGCCATTTTAATCACGTATACCTATTTTTTTTTAAAATAGAGAAATCAAATAAACTTGTAACTGTCAATTGCTTAAAAGAAGTAGGCTTACTAAAACTAAATTTTTATTGGAATATAAAAATTGTCATAAAGTTATTATGATAACAGTGTCTATTTTTTTAGATACAAATATATATATATATATATATATATATATATATATATATATATATATATATAATGAAGAACTGCTGCAGAAAGCTCTTGAGGAAGTTAGACAAGGTGTATCTAAGAAAAGAGTTGCTGTGAAATATTCAATACCTAGAGCTACAATTTAATATAGATTAGGGAATAAATTCACGAAAGTTAAAAAGGCAGGAATACGTTTCTGTCAGAAAATGAAGAACTAAAACTGGTCAATTGGATTATTGAAAATGATCGAAAAGGGTTTCCGAGACGCAAAATTGATTTACAAATGGCTGTCAAATCATTTTAGACGTAGAACATAGATCAAATCTGTTTAAAAACAACGTGCCTGGCGAACGTCGGTACAAATTATTTATTTAATGCCATCCGGAGTTGTTAGAAAGAACACCAGAAGAAGTAACAAATGCGTTATCCGCTGTTTACGAAAACGATATGAGAAGTTGGTACAAACATATTGAAATCTATCCAAAAAAGAAACAACTTTTTTCTATAGTTGAGTATCCTAAACGTATTTATGTGGCTCCGAAAGGCAAAAAAATGTGTATAAAATCAGATAAATCAAACATAATTAATTTTTTTGATGCCGACTTAATAGACGAAATTAATTCTGATACAAGTGGATGTTTATCTCACAACTGTAAATATTTTCACATCTTAAAAAAGTTTATAAGGAAATTAAGGTGTCATCGTCCTTAATTTATTTCAGAAATATTGAAGCAATGGTGATTTCAAATTTAATGATGACATTGAAAATATGTATGTCTCTTATTATCGACAAAAGTCAAAATATAGATTTAAGTAACTTAAACTTTAACATTGATATAATATTTTTAGAGGACGAAAGATTACATGAAATTAACCAACCAGAAACCACCAAATAAATATGTACCGATGCAGTTAACTTTAATAGTACTGTAGAACATATTTGTACTAACTTCTTCTGACTACAAAACCAATACCGAAAGAAAACAAAAAGAAAAAGACGAAAAATAAAAGAAACAGAAAATAGACAGAAAAGACTATTGAAAGTTGCAGAAAGGAAGGAAAAACAACGCAAAATCACAAATAAAAAATAAATGTAAAAAACGGTATAATGAAAACAAAAAAATAATCAAAAACCTAAAACATCAACAATGAAAGCAAAACATGTTAGAAATTTAAATCAGGCATTAGGCGATGACCACTTTTTTACAGACATCCCAAGAAAGAATATTGTTCAGTATGATAGACTATGTTTTATATGTACTGAACAAATTTACGAATGTTTACTTGGTATCAAGTGCCAAGGATGCTCCAGAACATACCACATAAAATGTTTAGAGAAACAGAGTTTGTTTAAACAAGAATAATTGTACCTATGTATTTAGTTTGAGTATTTTTGTATTTTTTCTGATTTCACTATATTAACTTTGTTACCTTTTTTTTGTTAATTTTTATTATTCTTAACCGTACACACAAGAAAAATGAATTCCATAAATGGGTGCCAAAAACTAGACAAGTGCCAACAAATGAGGTGCCAACATTTAGACCCATGCTAACAAATGAGATGCCAGCATTTAGACCCATGCCAACAAATGGGGTGCTCATCATTGGGTTTAGGGTGCCAACAATTAGAAAATCAGTTTTTTTTTACTTTACTTCAATATTGACAAAGCTTATAGTTGATATGTAAATAAATCAATTAATTTTTTTTTCAAAACCTGATATATTTTGCGTATCTTACTCCCAGACACAATTAGATAAAAATATTTTTAGAGTTTTTGCAAACGAATTTGTAATGGCAGATTCTTAAAGGTAAACTAATGGGTAGTTTACCCTATGCACTTTTAAGGCATCTATATTATATCGTCGCCTTAGTACTATAACTTGATAACTCCAAAATTGACGTTTTTGAGATAACTAGTTCACACGATCTATTTTATTTGCCTCCATATTGTGTAAAAACTTGATAGCTCACTTCAAACGGGTTAGGTATTTATTTATGATTGACGAAAGTTGATAAAACTGAAATGCCACTAATATTCAGTGCTAAAACTTGACAAGATAAGTTCTCAAGCTATTATTTAATCGAAATAATCGTGAATACGACATACACTGAAAGCTATAACTAGATAACTCGAGTTATCTAGTTTTAGCACGGGTTTCTCTGAAACCATTGAACTTACCACATAATTGCTATTTGTTTATTCGGTTCATTTTAATGCAAAAATTCGAGAATTGTTAGCAGATCTGGCAACCTCCATGGCAGAGGGCTAATTTTCAACAAAATAATGTTTAAAATATTAGTTGTGTTAAAAGGTTCACTTATATGCGACTTAGCACAACATGCGACATTACCAAATGTTAACATTATGGTAGTGCTAAAAGTTGATAACTTTAATTTTTCATGTTTTTTTCCATATTGGAAAACAAATTTACACCATATTTCTAAATAGATCAGTTGCCAAAAAGTTAAGGAATAGTATTTTAGAGCCGCAGAGTGAATTCCGTATTTACCAACATCATGGTAGCAGCACAAATATCCTTAAAATCTTTAAACTCGTTTATCTCAAAACTACTAATTTCGAGTTATCAAGTTATAGTATTAAAGCCACGATATGTAAAGGGTTTTTACCCAGATATTTTTCCTTTGTGGCTCAGCTAGCATCCAGTTTATCGAACACATGATGATTTTTTATAAAAATCGAAAACGTTTTGTTGTGATGTAGCCTTTTAAGGGATTTTAATAAAAAAAATTTATACCTTTTACAAAGGATTTCTTTCCAATTTTATCAATATAAATCGTTAGTCTATAATATGGTGAGACCGCTCCCGTCTGAAAAAATTTCTGATTCGGTTTCTTTGTGGATTCCTATTCAAAAATGTTCCAAATATGAAGGGTGCCGGCCGACATTTTTGGGCAGAATTTTTTTAAACAATTTTTTTAAACAAATACAAAAGATTACCTTTTTTGACCCTAGACATAATAATTTTTTAGATTTTTGGGTCATCATAAATAAAAAAGGTATCTTGTAATTTTTCTCAAAAATTGATAGTTTTCGAGTTATAGGCGATTTAAAATCTGAAAAATGCGAAAATACTCATTTTCAAGGCATAAAAACTCATTTAAATTAGTATTTTTGAGGTTAACAAGTACTTAAATTCTAATATAAACATTCATTTTCAAGATTCTGAAGACTGATCGGGTCTAACTTTAATTTACACTGTTGTTATTTAATTGTTAATTATGCGTGTCCTCCGATTTTTTTGGCGCTGCGGCGCGCACTATTTAAAAAATCTCCCATTTTCTTCCGAAAAATGTATTTTTTAGATTCCTTGGGACATTCGAAATAAAATAGGTTTCTTGTAATTTTTCTCAAAAGTTAATAGTTTTAAAGTTATAAGCGATTTAATATCCGAAAATGCGTATTTTCATATTGTAACGGGTGGAAAGGGCATTAAAGTTTTCGAATTCCTGATACTGTTGCTTCACCCTGTACGGTTAATCCGTTTCAGAAATTGTGTTTTTTTGTCGCGTGGAAATGTGTGAGTATTTTTCATTTCTCATGAATCTGTAGTATTACGTAATTAATTCTTGATTCTCATGCGTATTCGTATCTCTTGTTTTGTCTGAAGTTGAATTTTTGCCGTCAAAGAAATGAGACTCGTAAATTTTTTTGCTAATGTGTTTTTGGCGACGAAAATTTGATGCTTTGGACTGATTTGTTTACATAGTGCATACCGCTGCAGATAAGAGGCTCTGAGTGTGTTTATATAATCCAACAGGTTTACACGTGAGTTATATCCATTGACCCCATATAGGCCAATACCCTGAATCCGATGTGTCAGCACCTGAACTATGGTCGACCTTATTTCCAAACTGCAACCTGTGTATTATTGCTTATTTTTCAAATGTGTAATGTATTTCATTTCATTGAATATAATTCAGTCTGATATATTTCTTTGTAGAGTAAAGTCGCATTTTTTATATTGTAATTATTAGATCGCAATAAAGTAAATTCTCGCACTTGTATTTTTAAAAATTGTTTTTAAAAATCGTTCCGAAAAGGCAGAAACTATCAGTGGCGCAGTCTTAGTGGATTTTTCGTCGAATTCCATTGAGGATATTCGTGGGTTTTAACTCTTAAACGAAAAAAGAACCGGGTTTCCGTTTTTCATAAACTTTTAAACTGTCAGTGATTTTGGGCTCCATTCGGACATCCAGATTCCAGGAACAAGCAGAAGTGCATACATGTGGTAAGCTAAAAATTTTTTGTTCATTTTTATCAGACTCCTCTTGTCTATTGAATCCTTTTGCGAAAATAATAGTCAAGTGTAGTATTAGTTATTGTTTTATTTTATTTTTTTGATAGATTAGTATATAGGAAAGAAAAGTAATAAATAAAAATAGGATGACTTCACCAAGTACTTCAAATACTACTATTATTGTACCTAAATTAGATATTGCCAATTTGGCGATTATTCCTCGTTTTGATGGAAATATAAATAAACTCTACAGATTCATAAATGCAACTGAATCTATCTTAAGGCATTATTTCGATACAAATAACCCTAGTAGTTTTCAAAATTGTTTGCTATTGAACGGAATTTTAAATAAACTAGAAGGAAGAGCTGAAGAAATTATTGCTATTAGCGGCTATACTGATTGGGATGGTATAAAAAATACATTAATTTTAAATTTTGCCGACCAAAGAGATGAAAATTGCCTTAATCAAGATCTTGTTAATTTAAAACAAAAACCAAACGAATCACCTTATCAGTTTCATGAGAAGGTGCTCGATTTATTAAATTCCATATGTAATTATATTGATTTACACCATCTTGGTCAGGAGCGCACATATAAAAGAGAATTTTTTAATAAACAAGCACTAAAAATATTCTTAGCAGGTTTAAGAGAACCTTTAGGGCCCATAATTAGGGCAATGCGGCCGAAATCCATTGAACAAGCTGTTCAATTCATTAAAGAAGAAGATAACATTAAATACTACCAAAAGAGTCAAAATTTCAATAATAATAATAATAGTAACAGATCTAGAAACGCAAACTATAACTTTTATCCAAATTCTCAAACAGACCCTCGCAATGATAGACATTTTCAACCTTCGGAATCAAATCAGTATCAAAGGAACAATACCCTAAAACTATCAGTCTAATTTCCAAAATAACACTCCCCAAAACTTTCAGCCTAATTTCCAAAATAATTCTAATAGGCCAGCTCAAAATGTTTGGCGACCAAACCCAAATTTTGTTCCTAACCGACCCACTCCAATGAGTACATCTACTAGAAATAGTACTCCCCAATTCAAAAATAATTTCCAAACCTTTAACAAGCCAGCTCAAAATAATACTTGGCGACCAAATCCCAATTTTGCCCCAAATACATCTACTCCTATGAGTACGAATACTAGAAATAGTACACCAGGATTCAGAAATAATTTCCACAACCCCAGAAATCCAAATCAAAACTTCACATTCAAAGAACTGTATAATACCGAGTACGAATCCATCGATATTGATCAAAATACCCAAAATACCCCTGATCAAGAAGCTTATGATGATGCTAACGAAGAGCATAATCAAAATTTTCAAGACAGCCTCTTTCAAAATCAACAGACTTAATAGAATTAAATTTTTCCACAAATAAAAGAGAACTGCCTTATATCCAAATTCACGATCCTCCCTTAAAATTACTGGTAGATACCGGTTCCTCTAAATCTTTCTTAAATCCAGAAAAAGCTAACTTCTTTTATAAAAATTTTATCTATTACGAACCCTTTGTTGTCTCTGCCGTATTTCAAAGTACAAAAAAGGACTTTTGTGCAGAAATCCCCATCTTTTCAGAATTCAATCAGGAAGGTAAGATTAAATTCCACCTTTTTGATTTTCATAGAAGTTTTGATGGTCTTTTAGGACTAGATAATATAAAATATCTGAACGCTAAGTTGGATTTCGTAAATTCCCAATTAACTACTCCATATTCCAGTATCCCGATAACATACTATAAATCTGATCTAAAGATAATCTTCAAACAAAAATTGGACCCCTTATCTTGTAGTGTAGCCAAAATTCCAGTTTCCCAAAAATCAGGATGTATATTTATCCCTGACCAAACAATCCAAAAATGTGTAATCCCTGCATGTCTTTCGAATGCAATAGACGGTTTTGCCCTAGTAAAAATCTTTAACCGAACTCAAGATGAAATTTTTGTCACATTAGATGCTCCAATCGATACTGTCCCTTTTGACGAAAATTGTCATGAATTATTCCATGCAGACATAGTGCCTGCCGATGAAACAGAAAATATTAATATCGAAGATTTAATCCGTACCTCTCATATGAACTCTGAAGAAAAACAAAATATTCTAAGAATTTGCAATAAATACTCTAATCTTTTTCATAGCGAAGATAAACCCCTTACATTTACCAATAGAGTTAAACATGTTATTAAAACTAAGGATGAACTACCTATTTATAGTAAATCGTATAGATATCCTTTTGTTCATAAACCAGAAGTAAATAGTCAAATAAACAAAATGTTGGAACAAGGAATCATTAGACCCAGTAATTCAGCGTACAGTAGTCCCATTTGGGTTGTCCCAAAAAAAGCAGATGCGTCAGGAAAAAAGAAATGGAGAATTGTTGTAGACTATAGGAAGCTGAATGAAAAAACAATTCCAGATAATAGTCCTGTCGCCAGGGGGGTACAACGGCTTCCTTAATTCAGATGGACTTACCCAAGTTTTATTTATATATTTTGACCCGTATAATACGAATTTTTTGGGTAACAGTTGATCCGGATGTCGATAAGATTGTTAGAGACAAAGAACTTGAGGAATTACATAACAGCGATTTCTCGCAAAACATAACACCTTTTTGTATTTTTTGGGTCATTTTAAGCAAAAAATATTCCTACAAGTTTTTTCGTAGAATGCATAGTTTTCGAGATAACCGCGGTTGAACTTTCAAAAAATCGAAAAATTGCAATTTTTGAACCCGAATAACTTTTGATTAAAAAATAAAGTAGCAATTCTGCTTACCGCATTTGAAAGTTTAAGTCAAATTATATCGGTTTTGATTATTTTCATTGCTAAAAATTAATTTTTTTATTGTTAAACTAATATATAAACACATAGTGTTTCCCGTGCCTAATACATGCGTTTTAACGCATGCTACGTAGAAATTGCCTCGCTTGCACTCGTTGCTACTCTACCTACTCGTTCGATTTTAAATGAGAAATCATTGAAAACATCACTCACATACTAGGTGTTTATAGCTTTGTTTAACAATAAAATAATAAATTTCTAGCAATGAAAATAATCAAACCGATATAATTTGACTTAAACTTTCAAATGCGGTAAGCAGAATTGCTACTTTATTTTTTAATCAAAAGTTATTCGGGTTCAAAAATAACAATTTTTCGATTTTTTGAAAGTTCAACCGCGGTTATCTAGAAAACTATGCATTCTACGAAAAAACTTGTAGGAATATTTTTTGCTTAAAATGACCCAAAAAATACAAAGAGATGTTTTGTTTTGCGAGAAATCGCTGTTATGTAATTCCTCAAGTTCTTTGTCTATAACAATCTTATCGACATCCGGATCAACTGTTACCCAAAAAATTCGTATTCTGCGGGTCAAAATATATAAAAACAACTTGGGTAAGTCCATCTAAATTAAGGAGGCCGTTGTACCCCCCCTGGCGACAGGACTATAAATATCCGTTACCAAATATCACCGATACACTTGATAAATTAGGCAGATGCAACTATTTTAGTACACTTGATCTAGCTAGTGGCTTTCATCAGATTGAGATGCACCCAGACGATATTCCCAAGACAGCATTCAATGTTGAGAATGGTCATTATGAATATGTTCGTATGCCATTTGGGCTCAAAAATGCTCCTGCAACTTTTCAGAGAGTTATGGACGATATTCTGCGAGGTCTTCAAGATGACATCTGTCTTGTCTACTTAGACGATATAATTATTTTTTCTACCTCACTTCAAGAGCATATTGTAAATTTAGACAAAGTTTTAAACGTTTGCAAGAAAATAATTTTAAAATACAACTAGATAAGTGTGAATTTCTCAGAAAGGAAGTAGCCTATCTTGGCCACATTGTAACTACAGAAGGTGTGAAGCCAAACCCAGATAAAATTAATGCAATTGTCAAATACCCAATTCCAAAAACTGCACGCGAAATAAAAGGATTTTTAGGATTGCTAGGATATTACAGGAGATTTATAAAAGATTTTGCCAGATTAACTAAACCATTAACGAAATGCTTAAAAAAGGATGCTAAGATAGAACACACTCCAGAATTTGTAAAATGTTTCGAAGATTGTAAAAATCTATTAATTAATGAACCTATACTTCAATATCCAGATTTTGATAAAGATTTTATTTTAACTACAGATGCAAGTAATGTAGCAGTAGGAGCTGTATTATCTCAATTAGTAAATGGTCAAGATAAACCAGTAGCTTATGCCTCGAGAACATTAAATGAGTCCGAGCAAAACTACAGTGTTATAGAAAAAGAACTTCTCGCGATAGTATGGGCAACTAAGTATTTTAGACCTTATCTTTTTGGAAGACAGTTTAAAATTATGACAGATCATAAACCCTTACAGTGGCTTATGTCTCTTAAAGAACCGAATTCACGATTAGTGAGATGGCGTTTAAAATTAGAGGAATTTGATTACATAATTGAATACAAGAAAGGAAGTTGCAATGCAAATGCAGACTCCCTATCTCGAATAGAGATTCATTGTAATGGATTTTTAAAATATATGGAAGAAATTAATAAAACTCCGAAAAACGACGATGATGATAGCAATTCGATGGCTGTAAATGTCGACGACAACATTAACGAAGAAAACACAGAACAAGGAAATAACCAAGAAAACGATATTGAAGAACATGATGATAACGAAGATGGAGAAACTGTACATACTAGTCTAGAAGATCCAATACTAGGAATGCTCATTTCTGATAAGCATCTTAATGTTTTTGATCACCAAATTGTAATTGATTTCGTTTTACACTCAGCTGTCAAACCAAAAATTGAAAAAATATTTCCTAACAGAAAAAGACTTTATATTCAAATTTCAAAAAATAATATTGTAGAAGAAACTATAAATATATTTAAAAATTACATTGACCCAAAATACAAATACGCTGTGTACTTCAAGGAAGACACTTTTATACCAGAAATATTAGAAACTTTAAAAAACACTTTTAAAAATTCTGCCTACAAGTTAATAAAATGTAACAGCATCTTAATAGATATAGTAAACAAAGATGAACAACATGAAAAAATAAGGTCATTTCACGAAGGAAAAACCAATCACCGAGGTATTCTAGAAACAGAAACTAGGATCAAACGCACCTATTATTGGCCAGGAATAAAACAAGATGTAACAGATTTTATAAATAATTGTAATATTTGCCAAGTAAATAAATATGATCGTAATCCGCCAAATCAAAAACTAATGATTACTCCCACAGCTTCAAAACCATTCGAAATAATATTTGCAGACACTTTTTCAAGCCAAGGCCAAAAGTTTCTTACTATAATAGACACATTTTCTAAATACGGTCAAGCATACCCTCTTTCAGCATTGACAAGTACTGAAATCGTAAAAGCTTTTCTAACCTTCATGACACACCATGGAATTCCTGATCTTGTAACTATGGACCGAGGCACAGAATTAAAAAACTCTGTTGTACAAGAATTTTTCGACATACATAAAGTAAAAACTCATTATGTAACTACAAACAGTACCCAATCTAAAGGAGCTATAGAGAGATTTCATTCCACTCTAATAGAACATCTACGAATAATTAGAAGCAAAGCTGATGGAAAAATTGATATTTTAAATCAAATGCCTTATGCTATTTTAGGCTATAATAACTCAATACACTCCGTAACTCAACAAAAGCCGATAGATATTATAAATGGCCACATTAACACTAAAGAAATTTTTGATATAAATATAAACCAAAAGCTAATTAATAACTACATAGAAAAACATAGAGATAGGACCAAAGAAATCTATAAAGAACTTAATAAAAAATTGATCGAACAAAAAGACAAAAGTATAGAATATAGTAATAGAGATCGACATGAACCACTCACATACGAAGAAGGAAGTGATGTTTACAGGAAAAATACTACACTGGTACGAAATAAACTTAATCCCAAATTTATGAAAGATAAAGTTGTTGAAGATGCAAAAATTAAAGTTGCTACTCCAAAAAGACTTTTACACAAACAAAATTTAAAACGACCAAAAACTAACCGCAAAAAACTCTTACACGTTCCTAATGACAACGATGATGGTCCTGGGCCTTCAACAAGTCGAGAATAAAGAAATCACCTTTACGAATCTCAAAGATAATCCCGGAATACTTCCTTATAAATTAGGCACTGCAAAAATTAAATCTAGTACTCATTCATTTATCCATTATGTTAATTTAGAACCAATTCAAAAAGAAATTAATACTCTAAGACTTTCCTACCAAAATGTAACAGCTGCAATTAAAGACGGCCTTAGTAGTCCTTATTATTCCGAATTAGAAAATTTTGATCGCGTCCTTTTCTTCCAGCTACAACTAGCTGAACAAAAACTCCAATCACTCTTACCTGATCACAGAGCAAAAAGAGGTCTTATAGACGGACTAGGCTCAATAATTAAATGTATCACAGGAAACTTAGATACAGAAGACGCAAAACATTATGATAGCGCACTAGAAGAACTAAAAAGTAACCAAAATAAAATTGTAACTAAACTTAATAAATAAATTTCATTATCGACTGAGATTGTAGAGAATTTTAATAATACTATTTCTCTCATAAAAAGTAACCAAGAAGTAATTTTCTCTGGTTTAGAATCTATTCGTTCAAACCTTAATAAGTTTATTTTTAATTTTGAAGATTTTCTTATAACTAGAAATATTTTAGATCAATTAAGTATAAGTATAAATATTATAGTACAGTTACGGACAGATATAGAAAACTCTATAACATTTGCGAGACTAGGTATTTTAAATAGTAGTATAGTAAAAATTAATGAACTAAAGTCAATATTAACTCAAATTTTAGAATATCATTCAAGAAACGAACTAATTTATCCAAATATCACATCAGACATACATAATTATTATAATATCTTAGAGACAGAAGCGTACTACTCTAACTTGACGATTGTTTTCATTGTCCATGTTCCAATAGCTTATCCCGACGAATTTTCCTACTATCATTTATACTCGATTCCTACTGTAAATCATACTACCATAGTGCCCCCTAACACTTATCTGATAATGAATGAAAATTTTTACCAATACACATCTGTACCATGCTCAAACCTGAAGCCCAAATTCTTCTGTCCCGAAAATCCTCTAAGAAGTAAAAGTGAAGAAGACTGTCTATTTCAACTCCTTCAACTAAAATCCAATCCTACGAGATGCCAAAGAATAGAAGTTCACATTTCAAGAAATATGATCCAGCAAATAGATTAGTCCCACTACATCGCTGTTTTGGTAACCAAAACCAAAATCCAAATGAACTGTACTAACACAGACCTTCAATTAATTTCTGGAAATTATCTCATCACAGTTCCTTTCCAATGCCAGTTTAGCACAGAAGATCAAACATTTAGCAATAATCGTCTCATTTTCGAAAGTCAGCCACTATTACTTCCGAATATAGTTATTCCTCATACCCACCAAGAAGAGATTCCCGAAGTCCATATCCAAGATGTTCAACTGGACAAGATTCATTTAATTAAGAAGAAACAAGAAGAAATTAAAACATTAATACTTAAAAACTCAAAAATCACTCATCCTAATTTTTGGAACCTAACAGTAATATTTTTGATTATAATAATTCTTGCATATTTTGTTATTAAATTTATAAAAAGAAGAACGAAATCACAAAGAAAAGACGATAGTCCCATGGAGAATGTTCACATCCAAGAAGATGATCCTGAAGAAAATCTACCAGAGGCCCAACCTAGGTCATTTTTCAATTCCATGAAAAATTCCAGAAACTAAGGGTGGAGGAGTTATATCCATTGACCCCATATAGGCCAATACCCTGAATCCGATGTGTCAGCACCTGAACTATGGTCGACCTTATTTCCAAACTGCAACCTGTGTATTATTGCTTATTTTTCAAATGTGTAATGTATTTCATTTCATTGAATATAATTCAGTCTGATATATTTCTTTGTAGAGTAAAGTCGCATTTTTTATATTGTAATTATTAGATGCAATAAAGTAAATTCTCGCACTTGTATTTTTAAAAATTGTTTTTAAAAATCGTTCCGAAAAGGCAGAAACTATCAGTCGTGTAATTTTGCGAACGTTGCAAAAAAGCCTGAGAGAATTTGACCTGAGACAAAAATCATCAGAATTTCCTAGATTAAATCCTATTTGACGGAGAATGACTTATTACCTTTGAAGGCGTGGTTGAAGTTTGATTAAACCTTTTCTATTCGTTTTGAGATAAGAGTATAAGAGTGGAAATTGGAAACTTTTTTTGATTGGTAAAACCGGTAGTAGGACAGAAGAATGGGAATATGAAGTGAGTTTTGGGTGTTAGAGGAGTTGGAAGTATAATCGAGATCAGTTCGAAGTAGTCGAGAAGAGCGATCAGTTCGAAGTAGTCGAGAAGAGCGATCAGTTCTAGAGAGCTAGAATAAGAAGTTTGTGCCTTTCCGTCAGCAGGCTCTTTGCCTTGCTGACGGAAAAAATTGTTGAAAATAGTTTAATGGAGAAAATTAGTTGTTTGCATTTAGTAGTTTCTTTGAGTTTTTTTCCAGAGCCGAAGTAGGCTTAAGTGGCTGCTGTGGTCGTGGAGAGTGTAAATTTTCGACCGTATTTTATGTTCCTAGTGATGGATTAAACACATCCTTTAGTTTTCTTTCGTCGAAAAGTTCTTCATTTCTTTCAATCAAGTTTAATTAATAACAATAATAATAATATGTAAGTGTTACATACAATAAACGAACAATGGAATTTCATCTCTAATATAATTAATACCTGTACTTTGTCTGTAAAAATGAGTGTCGTTATGTGCCGTGATATCAGGACAATGTTTAACACCGTAACTGCCGCATGAATGGACTATGGATAAAGAACACATCAAGGTACTTGCGCTATTTTTTTCATTTGTTGATCTCTTACGTTTTCTCGCGAATTGATGAAACTCTATCCTCCTTATAAAGTAATCACGCATGAAAGTAGTCTACGGTAAGTACAGATATTTCAAATAACCGGCATTCTTAGTTTAATATTTTTTTATAAGTAAACATATAATATGATATTTTCTTTTTTTAATTATGGCGCCCCCCGAGCAATTGAGTTTCAATTTTGTTTAACATCTATTAAGGGTCGATTTCTCATACCTGCGTTAATCTATGGTTCAGTTGAACCAGGTTCACCCGTGATCTGTGGTTTTGTTTGAAATGCATTTCTCATTGCGCGTTCATGTCAGCGCTCGTTCTACAGCTTTCGAGAAATGCCAATAGATGGCAAAAGGTAAAAAACTGTCGCCATTTTGAACTACCATTTTTATGCTGTTTTTGAATAAAGTTAAATTTAAGTATTTATAGTCAAATAGTCATTTTAATAATTATAAATAAATGTTATAAAAACAAAAATAATGTTATCGTTTATCGTTAGGCTTAATATAATAAAATAGGATATATTTATATTATGACAGCGTTTCGTGTTAATACAACGCATGCGTAGTCCATGGAATCATCTGAACTGAGTTCTGAAATCTTTGAACGGCCGAATTCCACCGTTCAAGCATCGTTCAAGTTTAAACTGCCGTCGGTTGAACGTGCGAATTGAGAAAGACGATTTTGACTTTAAACTGACGTTTACTAGAAGTTCAGGTTAAACTGGAGTTGAACTCGATATGAGAAATTGGCCCTAGAATCCACACTCCTAGGTCTCTGAAGACTTAGAGCTTCCGAGGTAAATCAAAAGTTAAGTAGCACCAAGTATATTTTTATATTTTGTTAAATTTGTCAGGTTACATATTTTTTGCCTTTATTGTCCATAGGCGTGCTACATTAAAATGTCGCCCACCGTGTTTGGGGCATACTTAGTGCCACAGTATTTTAAATCGCCTATAACTTTAAAGCTATTCATTTTTGAGAAAAATGACAAGGAACATATTTTATTTAGCATGTCCCAAAAAATCTAAAAAATATATTATGCTTCGAAAAATAGGAGATTTTTGAAATAGAGCGCGCCGCACCGGCAAAAAAATCGGATCGGATACGATCAGTCTCCAGATTCTTGAAAATGAATGTTTAGACTAGAATTTAAGTACTTGGTAACCTCAAAACTACTAATCTAAATATGAGTTTTTAAGCCTTGAAAATGCGCATTTTCGCATTTTTCAGATTTTAAATCGCCTATAACTCAAAACTATGAATTTTTGAAAAAAATCACAAGATACCTTTCTTGTTTAGAATGATCCAAGAAACCTTAAAAAATATTTTTGTTGTCAAAAAAAGTAATCTCTTGTATTTGTTTAAAAAAATTGTTTAAACAATTTCTGCCCAAAAATTCCGCCCGGCACCCATCAGATTTGTTTAAAGGGGACATATTTTTGAATAGGAATCTACAAATGAACCGAATCAGAAATTTTTTCAGACGGGAGCGGTCTCACCACATGGACTAAGTATGTACATCATTTGAAAAGTATTTTAAAGTTATTATCAAAGACACCTACACAAACAATTTTAGCGAAAAAGCCTAAAAAGCTCATTGTGATTATTATCATCAGTTATTCAATTGCTGTAATTTACAATTTTTGTTCAATTGTTTCCTAAGTATTCAGAATTTGCTTTTCTCTTCGTTTATTTTTACGCCACCATATTCATTCCTTCCTTCATCTCAAACAGCAATTTCTTTAGCGATATCAGGTAATTACATGCCATTTTTGACCTAGAGAACCATATTAGAAAAGTCACCAGGCAGAAAATCCCCCCCCAACTATCTACATAACTTTAATTAGACCGGTAGTAACCTTTATGGTTGTGAAACCTGTGTAATGACGAAAAAAGGTGAAGCCCAACTCAGGACATTCGAGAGAACGATACTGAGAAAAGTATATGGCCCGGTGCAAAAGGAAAACGGCACATGGAGAATCAGGAGAAACGACGAGGTTAATGAACTGAATGAAGAGTATGACATTGTAAGATTTGTGAAAAGTCAAAGACTGTCATGACTGGGACATGTTCAGCGACAAGAAGACATGAAAACGACAAAATAGATGTTACAGTTGAAGCCGGTAGGAAGGCGGAAAAAAGGAAGGCCCAGAACGAGATGGTTGGATGACGTGAAAGGCGACCTGAAAACCATGAATATAAGACAATGGAGGAGAAGGGCTCAAGAGAGATCTGAATGGAAGGAGAAACCAGACAGGCAAAGACCCATCCAGGGTTATTATGCCAAAAAAAGAAGAAGAATCTTATATGGAATCATCATGTATTTTAAAGCAATATTTATTTCTTTTGAAAGAACTTGTTGCGAAGAATAAAGTTTTTTATTAAAAATAAACAAATCGATAAGACAATCAGATAGTACCAGCTCTGTACGGTATATAGCCCAATAAATGACCGTTTTGGAGTGTAATTTTCAGGGGCAACTCCGAATTGCATGAAAATTTGGATTTAGGTTCCACTTATTGCTTTTACTTGGGGGGTGACAATCACCCCTTAAAGTTAATACTTTTTGAGTTATTCGCGAATGAAAATATGGATTTTTCGACAAGAAAACTACGTTTTCAGACAGTTTTTCGCCAATAACTCAAAAAGTAAATATTTTATGGAAAAAAATATTCTCAGTAAAAGTGTAGCTTATAAAAAAACTAAAAAAATGGTGTATAACTAAAGTCTATAAATTGACTAAAAGCAAAGTTGTAGCTCATGAAAAATACGTTCTTATTCGTCTAATTCCAAATCGAAAAATTCAACGCGAAATCACCGAAAAATTAAGCAATTTTCGGGAAAAGCTTATTTACATTTTTAAAGTATCTAAAAAAGCTTTATATTTGTTTTTTACAAAAAATTTTATCATCAAAAATAAACGAGTTATGCTGGAAAAAAGTTGGCGCCTTTTTTTGGTAAAAAAGAAATCGTGAAAACCTCCTTCTATTTAGCACCCTAAATAAAATTTATCGTTACCGCTTATCATTTATTTTAACTGTATGTGTATTGTTTATATGATCTGTAAGTTTGATTAGTTTAAAGTGCTTATTTTTGAAAAAATTGGTTTTATAGTAAAAAAAATTTTTCTAAAAATTTTTGAGAAATTTCCTTTTTTCAAAATAACTTAAAAAGTATTAGCGATAAGAAAAATCTTAAAGAATAGAAATGTAGGTTTTACTATTGTAAATATGCTAGTTTCATTTTTTTTTTCCGTGAGACAAAAATTGGTTAAGATATGGCTGTTGAAAATTTGCATAAACTCGTGGATAGTGACCCGTTCAAGCTTTTTCAACTAAAACCCTTTCAAAAATAAGCACTTTAAAGCGGCGAGACTGACAGATCATATAAA
The DNA here is from genome assembly GCF_917563875.1 of Diabrotica virgifera virgifera. Classification (NCBI taxonomy): domain Eukaryota; kingdom Metazoa; phylum Arthropoda; class Insecta; order Coleoptera; family Chrysomelidae; genus Diabrotica; species Diabrotica virgifera. The sequence continues at coordinate 190,300,303 of NC_065448.1, forward strand.
AGATAGATAAGTAAGTAAATTGTTTGTAAAGCGATAGCGATTAATTTCATTTGGAGAGCTAACCACGGGGAGATTTTCATGATTTTTTTACCAAAAAAAAAGAGGCCAACTTTATTTTGACCGTAACTCGCTTATTTTTAATGCTAGAGACTTTTGTGAACAATTAAAATAAAGCTTTTTATAAACACTTTAAAAAAGTTTAAATTTATTTTTCCCGAAAAGTGCTTAATTTTTCGGAGATTTCACCTTGAAATATTCGATTTGGAGTTTACGAATAAAAACGTATTTTTAATGAGCTACAACTTTGTTTTTACTCGATTTATAGACTTTACTGATACACCATTTTTTTCAGTTTTTTATATGCTACCCTTTTGCTAAGGATATTGTTTTCGATCAGATATTTACTTTTTGAGTTATTTGCGAAAAACCGTCTGAAAACGTAGTTTTTTTGTCGAAAAATAAACATTTTCAATCGCAAATAACTCGAAAAGTATTGACTAACATAAAAAACTCTATAGAACAAAAAATGCTTAAAATCAGTCAATTTATCCATTTCCGGTCTTATCTTGAACCTATGGTTTTTTACCCCCGAGAAGGGGTGACTGTCACCACTCCAAGTAAAAGCAACCAACGGCACAATTTCAACTTTGAAGTGGAGGGTAAGTAGAACCTAAATCCAAATTTTCATGTAATTAGGAGTTGCCCCTGAAAATTACATGGTGTCGCCGTATTTCCCGTTCATTTACTGGGCTAATAGGTTATAATTTGCTTGAGTTGCAAATTCAATGAAAATAAATAAACTAACTTTTGCGTCCAAAAACAAAAATATGCCTCAAGTGGGGTTATAGAACTTACAACGGGGAAATATTATTGGTCTTGTGGAGCAAGTAATGTTTTCAGAGGGATATAGCTGTAGAGCTAATCGTAACACAAGTTCTGTCCCAAACCTATGCTAGGTAACAGGAACTAGGAAAGCTCAAAAATAAAGCAAGGAAAAGTCGCCAAAAAGTAATAATAGCTCGCCATGATCGTTTAATTTTCCAATTAGCTGAAAGACATCCATCCATTTCTCACCGGTAGCTCCAAAGGTAGCTTTTGGAAGCTACAGTTATAACTGTTTCAGTTAAAACGATAAGAAAAAGAGTTTGTGCCAAGAATTATACTGCCGTGCTAAGCCCAAAGGCGGGATCTGATTTTTTATCGAAAATAAGATTTTTGTATTTTTAGGTAGAATAGGGTATTTAGTATATATTTATAAAGTCTTTGGAGTTGTAGAAGCATTATATTTTAAATAAAATTGCAATTTTGTTAGCGGTATCTACACTTTTCAGATAAAATACTAAGCAATTTGGCGGCAAATGTTAAATACTATGGCGTTTTGACAGTATCTGCTACAGTTGCCGTCCATATACCTTAGAATATTGCGCTTAACGCTAATCTACTTTCAAGAATTCTACGCCTACAGTTAGAAACCGCCAAATCGCCTTAGTATTACAAAGTAAATTTGGCCTAACTTTACAAGGTTAAATTATTGTGTTAGTTAAAAGAGTTGTGTTAGTAAAAGAAATAATTAGCGAAGATGGTAAGAACTTTTCGAGATTATTATATCTATTGAAATATATTTTCATTTTTGTTTATACTATTTCAAGAATTAACCATTTATGTTGTCCTAAACAATGTGAATCTGCGCCAAGTGGATGATTTATATGTATGTTTATGTTTAAACCCTTTGTTAGGTTGCAACAACTAAATCAATGCAACCCATTGATTGCATTTTTTTTTGTTTCAATACAAGCTATTATCATTGTTTAACTAGACAATGTCTAATAGTAATCTAGTTATACAATGCTGTTATAGATACGGGATTGTAGATTTGGGATATCTTTACCTTATCTTTTGAGAATCCTTTTATAAGTTTTATACAAAAATGCTGGTTTTATTCCTTTATAAATTTTCTAAGAATGCGTCAGGTACCTGGATAATGATCCAAAAATTTGTTTGCAAGAAACAAAATAAAAATAGCTGAGAAGAGAAAGTCAAAAGTATGGTTTACAATCACATTTACAGTTGAAGAATTTTTTAAAACGCAGATGTTTAAACAGCTATAACAATCTGAACGGATTCTGGTTTTTCGTTGTATAAGTACAGTTGTGCCCAAATTATTAGACGCACTATAAAAGATTTTATAAAAAAATGATAATTATGAGGAAATACCATTGTAATACTAAATAGGTTTTGTGTATGTACCGGACACAAGGTATGGTGTTCGATTGTCTATTAAATTGTCTATATTGAATCGCAAGTAGAACATTAATATTAATGAACCAATATGTATTTATTGACTCTTGAAAGAAAACAGATATAACGACAACTAAATATGGTCAATTTGTTGTTGTCATATTGTGGCTCAACAAAATAATAACATTTAATAGTACTTTAATTTTTTCAATTTAATAAACTGGAATGCACAGAAAACCTTTCTATTTCATATCAATCACAACTATAAACCACATACTTCTAATAGGCTTAGTTTTATAGTAAGTTTTGATAAAACGTTTTAATACCTACCTCTTTTTATATAAAACTTTGTTTTAAAATATAATTAACGATTCCCTTAATAAACTGGGGCATATATCCATGCGTAAAAACTATTAGCTAGTCCATAAATCCCTAACGGGCCAAAATTTTAGCATTCAATTTTGAAATCGATTTTGCCACCATTTTCTCAAATGTTAGTTACCGCCTTTGGGCCTAGCACGGCAGTATACAGGAGGACACAGTTATGGGTTCCCGAGTTATCTTTATCGCCAAAACTGGAACATTGGGAATGGACAAAATGTGCTATTTTCAGAAAATCTCAGGATTTGTGTAAAACCAAATGACCCACGAAATCGTGTACTTAGAGGTCGAGGAAGACAAGCAAGAACGAAAACTGTCAGATCTGTTCACAAATATACAAGGAGAAGAGTAATGTTCTGGAGAGGAATTGTGATCCGTAAAAAAACTCCTTTAATTTTCATCCAATCAACGTTAACTGCTCACAGGTATGTTGATAACCTGTAGTCAGGCTCTGGACAGGTGCAACAGGAGAAAATTTAATTTTTATGCATGATAGTGGACCTCCATATACCATTAGAATGACTAGAGATATCATTGAAGCAGAAGGTATCCCTTGTTTGGAGTGGTCTGCTTGCTCACCCGAGCTGAACCCTATAGAGTATTTATGGGATATTCTTAAAAGAAAAATTAGAGCCCACCGGAATATTCCGCAAAACACCGCACGACTAGTACAAGCTGCTCCTGAAGAATGGAGCAACCTACCACAACAACATGTTGATAATTGGGTTAGGAGCGTGCCCACGCAAACTGAAGAGTTGCGTTAGGTCTAGAGGTGATAACACTGACAACCATAAAAATAAAAAAAATAAATAAAAACAATTTAAACATTATTCGTTTTACATTGAAATTTTTTATGCTATTTACTTTAAAACAACTAGTTTCAATGTGTCTGTTATATACTTTGTTGTTTTATTTAATTGTTATGTATTTGTTATTAAATGGCTTTAAAATAAATATTGTCTGACTTCGTGTTTTTTAAATTCGCGCGAAATAATAAGAAACATCAGATGATTCCATATAAGTTTCGTTGTGTATATTTATTTTAATTGAATCTGTGTTTTTCTGAGTCTGTAGTCCGCAAATAACTACCCGTTACAACACACAGTATGTTGTTTCTATTCTACTAAATCTTAATTTGTGTATATGTATTTAGTAACTGCGATTAGTTAGTATAATCTTCCATTGTCCTTCACGTAACATTTCGAACATTTGTACTTATGGTAGTGGTCTTTTCGGGCCGCTGATCACAGTTTAAAGAAGCAGAAGAAGAAAAAGAAGATTATTAAGCTTCTTGACAAGTGACTTCCACGCATCACTGTTTTTTTTCTGTGCGTGTACTGATCACAAGTGCTTTCCAAATAGTTTTATAAAAATTATTAGACAGTGTTTAAAATACCACAAAAGTCATCAGAGAATAATTGTGTATCCCGAAAGAGGCGGAAATATGAAAATTTGCAACAGAAATTGGTAGAGTTAAGTTATTTATATGATATTTTTGGGTTTTATCCCAAAAGACCAAGTTATTTATAAGATATTTTTGAATCATTTTATGTTAGATAAATTAAATTATGTGTGAATAGATCGAACTATAAATATTTAATATTTACGAAATGACAATTTTAACCAAATTCAAACTCAGACTTTTTTGTTGTTATCAATATATTTTCTCTGTTGTCATAGTTACTATATCTCGCCTTCTTCCCTATTCGAAATACTCAAAACGTCAATAGTATTTGTCAAAACACACAGAGATGTAACAGGCGCTATGTTGCCACACTGCACTGGTTTTCCTATTAATGTTTATTTTGTAGCAAAATGTCCGACAGACATGATATTATGCAAAAATTTATATTGTTTGTGTCAATAAGGATACATTAAGGTAGCCCAAAGTAATACAGACTACATTATTAGGGGTTTAAAAATAAAATTATAGCCCAAAGGTTTAAAATAGAACAAAATAAAGGGTTTACCAATAAAATTAGAGCAGGGGTGCTTTTAAGCATCCCAAAAAATCTTTATGATTATTTGACCTGCCTCTATTTTTTAGAGGTACTCTACAGTAGTCCAGAAGTTTAGAATAGAACAAAATATATTAGTTTAACTGCTTTTGTAAATTTTACTTCGATTTCACGTTATAAGCAAGTTTACTTACACTAAATTATTTGTTTGGTTTTGTGTTCAAACAATAAAACTAGAGCAGAGGTATTTTTTAGTAGCCTAGACAATCTTTATGATCATTTTATCTGCTTCTATTTCTCAGAGGTATTTTTACAGTAGCCCAGAAGTTTGGAATACAATAGAATTATATTTATTTCACTACTTTTGTAAATTCTACTTCGATTTAAGATTACAAGCAAGTTTAATTACACCAAGCTTTTTGTTTGGTTTGTCTTCAAACAATAAAATTACAGCAGAGGGTACTTTTTAGCAGCCCAGACAATCTTTATGATTATTTTATTTGCTTCTATTTCTCCGAGGTACTTTAATGTAGCCCAGAAGTTTAGAATACAATAAAATGTATTTATTCAACTACTTTGTGCACATTTTGCCTAGATTTCATATTACGAGGGTAGTAAGTTTACTGCTTACATTAAATGTTTGTTTGGTTTGTCCTCAAACAATAAAACTAGAAGAGGGTACTATTTTAGTAGCCCAGAAAATCTTTATTTTGAGCTACTCCTATTTCGCAGAGTTACTTATAGTAGCCCAGAAGTTTAGAATAGAATAAAATATATTTAACTACTTTTTGCACATTCTGCATTGATTTTTATCGTCTACCTTAATATTACAAAGTTAGTAAGTGTACTTACAATAATTTTTTGTTTCGTTTTGTCAAAAATATTAAACAAAGATACAAAATCAGCTTTATTAAGTCATCTCGAAGTCATTACGAAGCCACTGTTTATCCAAGGACTATACCACAAAGCCAAGCTGCTGTTTCCACTCAGCATCCATCAAGAGTTTTTTTCAGAATCTAGCAACTTTAATCAGCAGCGTTTAAACTTCAATCCAACCTTGAGCAGACCAAGAATTGGACAAAGTCAGTACTCAAATCACCCTCTACTAGCATCGAGATGCAAACAATCGAACAGACAGCAGCACCAAAAGCAAATGAGAACAACCAGGATGTCATACTAAATGTCAATAAAAATTAATAGGGTAATATGGCTAACTGTATTAAAATATGGAAAGGGATTACTTCAGATAAGAAATTTTTTAAGTTTGGTCTAGGGTTTTAATATTTTATTTAAAACAACGCCCTCTGAAGAGAGAGCACCAAAAGTTCTCATAGACCCAAACTGGTCGTATGACAAAAAAAAATTACTTGAAAAGTAATTAAAAATTACTATTTCTCCTTCTTCACATACAAAAGGACAATTTATTTTTCGTAGTTTTTTGTGCCTAAAAAGACGGAAATCAGAGATTTTGTTTTGAATTTAAAACAATTGAATTGCTTTATAGAAGCCACATATTTTAAGCTGGAAGACTATAATAGGTCAGTCCTCAAGCTCATTTTCAAGGGTTATGGCAAAAATAGATTTAAAAGTTGTCTATTTTGATATTGCTGTTCATTAAAATTCTAAAAAATATTTAAAATTTAAGTACAGAACTTTTTTATATTAATTAAACTGTTTACCGTTTGGTTTGAATAATATCTCGGCTTTTATATTTACAAAAACTTTAAAACCAGGCCTAAATAATCTAATAACAGGAGGCTTTACTTTTGTCAATTTTTTAGAGGACCATTTACCAATTTCAAAATCATATTTAAAATGTAAAGAAAATATTGTTTAAACATTTTTTATGTTTTTTCTGCTTGGGATTTACTATAAATAAAAAAAAAAGGAAAAGTATACTTTCACCCCCACAAAATATAACTTTTCTTGGTTTTACGTTTGATTCGAACCTGATATATTTTGCACCTGCTGGCAAAAAAAAAAATCTAATAGTATTCAGAACATCAAAAATAAAAGTACATGTAAAATAAGATCATTTGCAGCCTTAATCGGTCAGTTTGTAACAGTTCGTCCATTTATGGAAGTTAAATATGGAAAATTATACTAAAAAAAAACAACATATAAATAAATACAAAAGAAAAGTAGCCTCTTTCTTAAACTAATAGTTATAACACTAAAATGACCATACCTAAATACTTAAAAATGATTACAATTGGTGGTTAAATAACATACCAATTAGTGAGCAAAATATAAAATAATCCAATTATGTACTTGAAATATTTTGCGATGCATATATCTTTTAGCATGGCGGGTATGCTGCATTGAAAACAAAACTCATGGTTTTTGGAGTCATGAACAACAACTACATATAAATGTACTTCAGTTACTAGCAGCATATAGTGGCTTGAAATGCTTTTTCAACGAATATAGGAATTGTAACATTTTGCTAGGAATAAATAACGCAACAGCTGTCTTGCATTAACAAGATGGGTAGTGTACAGTACTCAACATTTGCAGATAAGTTTAATAATTCTGTGAAAATAGGAATTTCAAAATTATTTTTGCATCTGTAACAGTAAAAAAATGCTTTTGCCTGACTCGGAATCAAGATCTTTAAAAATAGAAACAGAGTAGGTATTCTTTAAGTGATAATTGTGTTACTATAATTTTTGAGCAGCTTCTTATTCCAGAAATCGATATGTTTGCCACATATACTAAAAAAAAAAAATTGTGCAAGGTATGTAATTTTGAACCCTGACCCCGGATCAGAGAAAGCCAATGCCTTAACTCTAGATTGGCATGGATTTAAATTTTATGTTTTTCAGCCTTGGTACACAACCTTTGACCACCATACCTTACACAACCAAAAAGATAATTATGGACCTGATAAAAATTTAATCTAGAATTTTGTTTGGGGTTTTATATCCAGGACATCCTTTGGGTTTCCATGTTCTTGTCAGGCAAGCTTTTTAAGAAAAGGCATTCCTGAGGATTCCATCCCATCTATTACAACAAATCACTAAATCTGTATGATACAGTTTTCAGGAGATGGTGACGGTTTAGTATAAAGTAATAACCATTTTTCTTATGAATTATCAAATTTAAATTTTATTAAATCTATCGTAGAACCGGATTATAATTATAGCTCGTATTAACATTCACAGTACTGCATTGGCGTTGATAGAAGATATCCTAGAATATTATAAAAACATTTTTAAATTCTTTTACAAATGTATATATAATCTCAAACCTTAATTGCCCAAATATTAATTAACTTGGGACCCTCTACCAGTATTACTTTATTTAGAAACATTATTTCGTCTCACAAGCCTTTCCCTGAAAGATCTTACTTACAAACTTGTAATGTTGATTGCACTCACTTCAGTTCAGAGGTTGCAAACCCTGTACCTAATAAAAATTCAGAATATTTTCAAGGATCAAGATAAAATTGACATTTTGATATAACATAGGATAAAGACTTCCCCAAAAAATAATAATAATAATAATAAATAAACAAATATCAACCTATTTAAAACAGAAAACACAGTTGAGAGTGTTTAGAGATTTCTAAAACATTCGTCCTCAATCGGAAGACAATTTGTTTATAACTAAAAACAAAAAAAAAAGAGACGTATAAAGCAACATCTACCCAGGCGTTGAGTAGATAGATATAACATTTTTTTAAATTAAAAATATAGACACTAATATTTTTAAAGTGTATAATGTCAGACATGCATCTACCTCAGCGGGAGTTAGAACTGGATTATAGAAGATATTAGAGAGACGGCGAGATGGACAGAAAATTCTCAAGTATTCAATATTTTTTATAATAAACCTCTAGCAAAAGATTACGGATTCTTTGCAAAACCGTATTGTCTGGTGAGTCCATGTAATTGTATGTAATTGTAATTATATTACATGTGTAGGTTACTAATATTAGTAAGAACATTAATTTTCTTATTATGTTTATTTGTACCTGGTTGAAAGTACACATCTCATATAATTAAAATATAAACATGAATCTTAATTAATAATTGCTCTAATATATTAGTTAGGTATACATATGTATATATTTTGTGTAAAGTTTCTAAAAAAAAAATTGCTAAGTACTATTCATTTTTGGATTGCAATGTACTTTTGTTTATTTATCGCACAATATTGTTTAATCTTTCAACAGCCTACCATAAGTACAAATGTTCGAAATGTTATGTGAAGGACAATTAATTGATTGGTTGACTTACCTGTTAAGGAGGGACAATCATAATTGTCCTATCTTACATTTCGAACATTTGTACGCTCCCCCCCATTGATTCTTTTGAACCCACCCATGTCTTGTGCGATAAAAATAAAATAAAAAAAAACAGTGATGCGTGGACGTCACTTGTCAAGAAGCTTAATAATCTTCTTTTTCTTCTTCTGCTTCTTTAAACTGTGATCAGCGGCCCGAAAAGACCACTACCATAAGTACAAATGTTCGAAATGTAAGATAGGACAATTATGATTGTCCCTCCTTAACAGGTAAGTCAACCAATCAATTAATTTTTGTCCCTGCCAAATTTTTCGTACAATTTTACATTAAGATCGGACTTCCTACCCCAGACCTAAGAAAAATGTAGTTGAAGCCCGAACAGTCAGATTTTTTTATCTCAAGTGGCTCTGTATATTTACACTACTGAGGTGTCATTTTATTGTCAAACGATTGGCACCTAATGATCTAGGTGACAGCTTTATTGTTACAATTGTGTTAGTATCTTGTTACAAATGTTAATTATTTTCTAGCTAATTTATTTCATCAAAAATTATAAAATAATATTACACAAATAATATACAAAGGAACGCGTCACATTTCCTAGTTTCCTCGTTTTTCTCTGTGCAGCATTAATGTAGAGATTAATTTATTCTCTTCCTACTCGCTACTTAATTAACATCAGTCATTCTCTTTCTTATTACACTGTGGAGGCGGTTAATTAAAAAATGTTTCATAAAGCTCAGTAAATTTATATCGTTTCTTGTATTATTACACTAATTCCTAATAAAAAAATACTGTTAATATTAATTGCTGGTAGATCAAAAAATTCGAATTGACTCCCAGAGATTTAAAATAGAATTTCCTAATTTTTTCTGGGGTAAGTTAATACTTCTTAATCTTCTACAAAATATTTAGTTTTTCTTACATGTAAATTTTCTTCTAAATTGTTTCTCTACATTATTTTACCTCTATGCTTTCTTAAAGAACTAATTTCATGCAAAATTATGGAATAAATTTATTTTCTCTAAAATGGACGATTTTGGAGTTAAATCCTGAAACAGGTCTATTTTTATTTTTAAATTAAAATTTTTGCCATATATTATGTATACAGGATGTTTCATGAATAATTGTCTATATAGTAACTGGAGAAATCTTAGCACAAAATACGAAGGTTTAACCTAAAGCACTTAAATAAAAAAATGTGGTTGCTTACTGAGTTACAGGGTGTTCTATCTAATAATTTAAAAAAATATTTTTGCTCAGCATTTTAAAACTATTCGACGTATCCTTTTCATACCTAGCAGGAAGTATAAGCTCTGTACCAACTATAAATTATGTTAAACAAACGTTTCTGGCTATTACCAGAGGCGTACGACGGGGGAAAGTGAATGGTTGACCCTTTCCAAATTCTACGCCACTAGCGGAATTGCAATTTTAGTTTAATTTTTGGATTCTCCAATACGTTCTATGAAAATAATATACTCTTCACTCGTAACGATAAAGTCATTAGTTTTCGAGATCCTTGAAGACAAAAATGAAACGACACGGTTATTTTGATTAATGTATTGTGTTGCTTCATTTTTAGTTTCAAATATCTCGAAAACTAATAATTTTATCGTTACGAATAAAGAGTACATTATTTACATAAAAAGTATTGGAAAATCAAAGGATTACAATAAAATAGCAATTTCGTCAGTGGCGTAAAATTTGGGAAGGATCAACCAGCCACTATCCCCTGTCGTACGTCTCTGGTAGTAGCTAGAAACGTTTGTTAATATTAATTTAGTAGGGTGTACAGTACCTACACTTTCTGGCAAGTATGAAAAGGATACGCCAAATAGTTTTAAAGTACTGGGTACAAATAATTTTTAAATTTTAATCATATGAATCATATATAATAAATTAATCACAATAACTGTGCCGTTTCATATTTAACTGCAAATATCTCCAAAACTAATGACTTTATCGTTACCAATAAAGGGTATATTATTTACGTAGAAAGTATTGGAGAATCTAAAAATTGCACTAAAATAGTAATTCCTCCAGTGGTGTAGAATTTGAGAAGGGTCAAACATTCACTATCCCCTGTCGTACGCCTCTGGTAGTAGCTAGAAAAGTTTGTTTATCATAATTTAGTAGGGTGTATAGCAGTCGCACTTTCTGCTAAGTATGAAAACGATACGTCAAATAGTTTTAAAATGCTGAGCAAAATAGTTTTTAAATTTTTAGATAAAACACCCTGTAACTCAGTAAGGAATCACATTTTATTTAAGTGTTTTAGGTTAAATTTTCGTATTTTGTGCTAAAGTTTCTCCAGTTACTATATGGACAATTATTAATGAAACACCCTGTATATCATAATAGTGACGTCTTCAATCTGGGCTCGATGACGTAATCGATGAGTTTTTTAAATAGGAATAGGGATATTTTGGTAGCTCATTTAAAAGGTTATTTAATTCTCTATTCACTAATGTAAACATTAACGTTATTATTTATACAGGGTGACCAACATTAATTTTTGAATTTAATTAACTAAAATATATTTTACTGCTGTCAGAAAATAGAAGAAAATGTTAATTTGGTAAATAAACATTGTTTTTTTTTTGTAATACTAAATGTTCAAACTGCCAAGAGGCAGGTGGATGGCTGCCCATCGGCTAAAAAATTATTGATTACGTCATCGCGCCCAGATGGATGATGTAACTAGTAAGATATATCTGCCAAGAAATTATAATTTAAAAATAAAAATCCCCCTGCTGCGTAATTTAGCTCCAAAATCGCCCATTCTGGAGAAAAATAATTTATTCCATAATTTTGCCACTAACTATATTTTTTATAAATTATAAAATTTATAAAATTATTTATAAATTATATTTATTTAAAGGTCCTTGCCATTGCTAATTTTTATATTTGTTAATTATCTGGAACCTCATGCCTAGGCAAGATATTTCTTTTTGCTGTCCACTAACACAAGCTTTCCTGATTGTTCGAACTTTCTCGAACATGTAAAACATTTGAGAATACTTTTTAATTCAGACAATTTTAAGTCCATCTTTGAAATGCAACACCGTCAACAGTGTAAATATGTAAGCACAACAGTGTTAGCAAGTGTTAGTGTCACGTCAGTGACACAAGTGTTAGGTCACGTCAGAGGTAGAACAGAAAAAGCAGGAGACGCACCGAAGACACCCCTTATATGACCACCAAACTCAGCTAAGCAGACTAAGATCTCGGAAAAGCTTCCTGAAAACATTAAGATCCATCCCCGAAGCGCCAGAGACGCGCCAAATACACCTATGGCAAGCGTCAGCTACCAAGACACATTTTCCTTCCTTAAAGGAAATGGCTGCTAGACACAATTTACCGTATCCGACTTGGAAAGCGCTAAACAGACTAAGAACCGGCGTTTCACGTTGTGCTAGTAACCTGAAAAAATGGGGATACCAGGAGGACGATACCTACGACTGTGGCGCGGTTCAGACCATCCGGCATCTACTATCATCTACTCTCAGAAATTAGAGAGACCTGCTCAGAAGAAGACTTAATTATAGCAAATTACAGGGCCATCTATGTGGCCAACCATTGGAAATACAGAATTTAAAGTTTTTGATGTTCCGGACATGGAAAGTAAGTAAGTAGCAAGTGTTAGTTTAATGTGCGTGTCTAAAAAGACATATGTTTTCGCAAGGCTTCATTCTCTGTACGAGTGCAACTTGGGTAACCCGCTCAGTGCTCATTGCTCAGCGTCATATCATATTTTCAAGATGCATGCTGTATGAGCCACCCCAGCGTAACCTCGCGCTGTTGCTGTCTGTACCAAGCAGTGTGTGTTCTCACCCAAGATCCAGGCAACATCCCGTTGCAACTGGAGTAAAATCTTTGTCGATTTCTAAGAACAACCCCGTTGCTCTTAGCTCTAAAAAGTGTAAACAAGCAGCTGGCATTGTTGGTATACAAGCAATCAATAGAAAGTTGTTATTAGAGCTCTTAATATACACAAGTTGCATCACTTTGGTAAAAGTTTTTCAAGACAACTAACCTCACGATTGGCACGTCGCCTCCACAGCTGGGATCGCAGTACTTTGATAGACAAATAGTGCACATAGACAATCAAAAGACTTTTGAAAGACTCATTACACTCAGTAAGTAAGTACTTACTGTAGTTTTATTATTTTGTTTTCTTGTATATGATCTATTTGTTTATACGTATGTTTTCTCTCTATTTTCTAGTTGTGCTCCATTTTGTGTTTTTCTCTGCAATAAATAGTTTGTACTATTTGTAAAAGCTCTGTTGAATCGTAGCGTTAAACATCCCCCTTAATAGACGGAGAGGCAGCGCTGAAAAATCTTTTTGAATTTACTAAAGCTAGATTTTTCACAGTTGACTTCTGTGAGTGTGTAGAGAAACATACTTCGGTCGGTCAAGCGAAACGTAGAACAGGGGTTACTGAGAGGTTATCAAATTTGCTTTCCTACGAAGTTAATTATTTCCATTTACTAAGGCTGAAAATCAGTACACACATTCTAAATTAAATATAAATAAGAGTTATTATAGTCGGTCAGCTGTATGACGGGACAGAGCCGGTCGGTCGGCCCCAATAGTCAATTGATGAAATGAAGCATTTTGGCTCGCAATTTTTTCGTCCAGCATGGATTTAGTTAAAATTTTCACAGAAGGTAGGGAATAGTCCAATGATCATTTTCTATATCATGCCGCTATCATTCGCTAAAACCTTGGGAGTGGTTGCCACCCCATCTCGGGGGTGGTATTTTTTTATTACGTTTTAACCATGAAATTCGATGTAAAAGCTGTTTCTAAGAAAAAATATTTTTTAAATTTTCTTCGTAAAACTAATATTTTTCGAGTTATTCGCGCTTGAAAATAACAGTTTTTCGACGAAAAAATCGACTTTTTAGAGGGTTTTTTGAGAATACCTTGAAAAATATTCTATATATTTTTGGCGATAAAAAGTTACTTCAAAAATGATTTTGTATGATTTTTAAAGAGCTATAAGGCTGTGTAAATTAAATTCCGTAAGATCCCTTAGTTTTTAATTGGGGCGGGTTTAAAGGGCTCGAATAAGGGGGTGTCTGCTGGTAAATAGAGGTTTTAAACAGCTATATCTGGCTAACTATTCACTGTAGTGAAAATCTATGCAAAGGGTAATTTTAGCCATTAAAAAAGCTACAAATTAGTAGTTTATCATTTTTTTCGTATCTTCAGTATTTTCGGAGAGATTTTAAGGAAAAGGTGAAAAACGACAAATTGCAAAAAATCAATTTTTCTTTTAACTTCAATTTGTCCAAACTTATAAAATATAAAGGGAACTACAGAAAGGTGAAGACCAATTTTAAATTAGGAAGGTAGTTAAGGGGTTGTTTTCACTGATTTTTTCGTAGAGAAAAGCAGGTACCGACATTTTTTTGATTATAAGTCGCTTAATTTTCATGCTAGAAACTTTTTATTATTTTTTTTGAAAGGTCTAATTGTATACTTGAAAAAATATTATTTAAGTTTTCCTCGAAAAATGCAAATTGTTCCCTTTATTTGGCTTTGGATATTTCAAATTATGCATTTGACGAAAAAAGCTAACTTTAAACATGCCGTATCTCGGTTTGTATTGGTATTAAAGATATTGTAGGAAAATAATTTGGTTTGCGTTACGAAAAGATACAATTTCGATATCTACAGTTTTTTTCATTAAATGCATATTTTTCGAGGTATTTTCAAAAAAACCCTCTAAAAAAGTCAATGTTTTCGTCGAAAAACTGTTATTTTCAAGCGCGAATAACTCGAAAAATATTAGTTTTACGAAGAAAATGTAAAAAACATTTTTTTCTTAGAATCACTTTTTCCATCGTATTACATGGTTAAAATGTAATAAAAAATTCCCACCCCCGAGACGGGGTGGCAACCACCCCCAATGTTGTAGCGTATGATAGCGGCATGATATGTAAAATAATGATCCTTGGACTATTCCCTACCTTCTGTGAAAATTTGAAGTAAATCCATGCTGGACGAAAAAATTGCGAGTCAAAATTCTTCATTTCCTCAATCGAATATTGGGGCCGACCGACCGGCTCTGTCCAGTCATACAGCTGACTGACTATAATAACTTTTATTTATATTTAATTTAGAATGTGTACTGATATTCAGCCATAGTAAATGGAAATCATTACCTTCGTAGCAAAGCAACTTTGATACCCTCTCAGTAACCCCTGTTCTACGTTTGTTCTACACCGACCACGAAAACGTCACTATTTGTCCGACAGAACTTCCAATTGATTTGTTACCCTTTCATTAAACTCTCATGCAAAAATCAGACTGCTATTTAATACCTGTCATAATTCCTGTCATTTGACATGTTCTACATGTTCCACTCATTATATTGCCCATTTGGTGATAAATAGCAGCCTGATTTTTGCATGAGAGTTTAATGAAAGGGTAATAAATCAATTGGAAGTTCTGTCGGACAAAATACATGTGACGTTTTCGTGGTCTTACCGTTCCAAATTTTTAAGCTGTTCCACAATTAAAACGTGCCTGTCTTAACGTGTGGGGTGGGTATATAGGTAATCAATATTTATTAAGAAAAAAGAAAAACCCTTGGATGAGAAAAGTGTGACCCTTGTCCTTATCCCAAAATTTTTATTAAGATTAATTTAGCAAAAATTCACTTTGAAAATAAAATGTTTATTATATCTATTCTTAACAAAAAGTCGGTCAGACTTAGATAACCTTAACTTAGATTACTAATTAGATAGTTTAGATAAGATATATTATGTTTATGTATGTACTATTTACTTTGTTTCTGGCCGCATGGTCTAATCCTAAAGCCAATAGAAAAAAACTTCTGATATCTGTTAAAAGTAAAGTTATAAGTTAAACTAAACAGATTTTGCCATGGACACCACAAGGAAGAAGAAAAACAGGAAGGTCGAGAAGAAGCTGGAGGGAGAGAATTGAAAAAGAACTAAAGAAAAGAGAAATCCCTTCAGGTCTATGATGGTTAAACAGAGAACAATGGCAAACCCATAGTAGTAATAGTAGTAGTATAAGTTAAACTATAGCTATAACAGATGCAGACTTAATGAATCACACAATAAAATTTCTTTTTTGATACACTGCATTTTTACAATCTACTCTATATAAAAAGTAATAAGTAAATGGTTCTCTAAGTATTATTGTGGTAGGACGTCTGGCCATATTCTCTTTAGTCTTCTTTCAGCAAGTGGTTGGGTGAATAAATTATTTATCAATTCGTTGGTGTGATCAGTGGTGCGATTTTTATATTTTATTGAACGATTCCCAGTATTCCCATATATTAAAGTTTGTCCGACTAGACACCCTTAAGCTATTAACAAATTTTCAGCTTGTTATTAATCAACTTTTTATTCATATGCGGGATCCAGACCTAAAAATAATGTTTAATAAAGCTCAGTAAATTTATATCTTTTTTGTTTTATTCCACTCATAGTCTAAGATACGATATAACGTCGATTTGTACCGATCTTTTTAATGAATAAATAGTATATTGTACAACAAGAGACAAAAAGGACATATTTCTCACGAGCGCAGAAGTTTGTTGCAAATAGCGCAAATCAAGCGAGAGAGAAATATGTCATTTTCTCTCGTGTTGTACACTGTACTTTTTCTATGGATGCGTTTTTGTCAAGAGTTAAAACTTCAAAGTTAAATAATTTAGGTGCTTTTAGGTATATTATATGCCTAAATTGAAATAAAATACATATATACACGTAGGTATTTAGTATTCTTAATATTTATATACTTTATTTATTTAACAATATACTTCACAGTTGAACAATCTTATAAAAGGTAATTTTTGATAAGTTTTTACAAGTGTCAACACATTTTGTTTGACAAAAATAATTGCGTTTGTATAGTGCATGTTACCATGGAAATGGCGATCATATGTATGTAAACCGGCGGTGAACCCGTGAGAAAAAATATTTCTCACTGCAATGGCCGACTTTTCTCACTGCCTGAGAAAATGTTCGTTTTGAATGTATGTAAGTAGTGAGAGAAGTTGCACATTGTATAGCATCCATAGAAAAAAAATTATTGGATATGTAATTTAGCATGTTAACAACAAGAATAAACAAGAGTTGCCCGATCTAATCTTGTTGTAACTAGAATTAATTAATAATTAAAAAATTACATTTAAAAAAAAAAAAATTCGACCCAGGCCGATATTATTTCAGATTCTCTAGGTTATTCTAAACAAAAAACGGTTTTCGTAATTTTGCTCTAAAGTTGATTGTTTTCTAGTTATAAACAATTTAAAACTGAAAAAAGAACGAAAGATGACGATTTTCAAAGATCAAAAACATAAGCATAAAATATCATTTTTGAAATTACGAAGTATCTAAATTCAAGTTCAAACCTTGTTTTATCACTTCTTAAAACATATTTCCACTTAATTATTTGGTCCCAGATGTTTAACAAAAATGTATCCATTATTTGCTAACTAATTCAACTTCATTTGAATTATGTATAGATGGTTGCATACATTCTGGCTAATTCTCTATTTGCATTATAAAAATCATTTTATACTTTACCAACATCTTACATAATCAAGGTACTTAAATGTAATTATAGCCACAACTTTGTTGATGTTTTTTATTACTGTAAAAATTTAAAAAAAAATCTTTTATTACAATTAGTTGGCTGTGGTATTACAGGGTAACTTCTACGTCACGTTGTCCGTCTGTCTTTTGACACCTTTAAGAAACATCACTCATTTCGCATTTAGTTGCCATTAAGTCATTGAAATGTAATCAACTCAATTTTTAACCCACGTGTTGGGAAATTTCAATACATTACCTTAGGGCACTATCCTAGTTGCCATGTGACCATCATAAGGCATTTTATTAAAGTATGCACTTTTAACGCATCTATGTTATATTTAAAGGGTTTTTACCCAGATATTTTTCTTTTGTGGCTCAGCTAGCATCCACTTTGTAAGTATAACCAACTTGCTCTGACCTTAGTCAAAATTTAAATACCAACTTTATATTCATTAAATCGGTTATACTTATTTTTATATCTAACACTGTTATGATGTAGCCCTTTCAAGGGATTTTAATAAAAAAAATGTATACCTTTTACAAAGGATTTTTCCAATTTTGTGACTGATGGTATACAGCCAACTACAGGAAAAACTTTTTTTTTCCTTGTGGATTTAGTTCTCGGTCTTTTGGAGTTATTTCATTCTGAAACATTGTTTTTTAGTTGTTAATGCCCGTCTCCCCATAAGAAACCTTCCTCATTAACAATTAAAAAAATATGTTTTAGAGTAAAACATGGCTAAAATTCTTATCGACACCTGATACAAAAAGGTTTGAACTTGAACTCATGTACTTGATGATTACAAAAATGATATTTTTTACTTGTGTTTTTGAGCCTTGAAAATTTTCATCTTTAGTTCTTTTTTCAGTTTTAAATTGTTTATAACTCGAAAACGATCAACTTTAGAGAACAATTACAAAAGGCCTTTTTTGTTTATAATGATCCAAAAAATCTGAAATAATATCTGCCCTGGTTGAAAATTTCCTTTTTGATTCATAAAAGAAATTCATTTTTTAATTATTAATTATTTATAGTTAGAACAAGATTAGATCAGGCAACCCTTGTCTTTTGTAATAATGGTTAACATGCTAAATAGACTAGTAAGGATTTGTTTTTAGGTGCATGTGAGAGGTGGCATTCAGATTTTTGCGGATAAAGTTAGGTGATAACTTCGTTAATAATAATTGATTTATGCTCCTTCTAAAATATGCCCGGAACATTAAAAAAAATAATTAAAAATTGCAAAAAATTTCGTTTTTTTTTTCTACTTTTTTTGCTTATAACTTAAAAACTGTTCCTTTTTGGAACAAAGTCGTATAAAAATAAAACAAAGATAATTAAATTTTCTATCAGATGCGATTGGTTAAAAATGTCTTAATTTATCACCCTTGCTTCAAAATAGCAATAAATATAAAATAAGGGGGCAAACAAGCCTGTCCTTATTCAATGATTTTTCATCACTTAGGTTATATACCCTATTCCACGAATATACGCCTGTGTTGGATTATTTCGACAACGAATATTTTATTGTGCAAAATATGAAGAACGAAAATAAATTGCAAATTACATTGCTGTGTAATGGAATAATTATTAGAGCCATTTACTTTCGTACTTCTTATGTTGCACACTGAAATATTCGGTGTCGCGATAATCCAAAACAGGCGTATGTTGGTGGAATGAATCATACTTGGAACCTTCCTAATTCGCTTAGCAAATTTTTGTAATGTGCTAGAACCGTACACCAAATTTCATTAAAATTGACTTACTAGATTTTGCATAATAATTTTGAAAACTCTTTTTATTTTTTTACATATAAAGAAGTAATTCACCTATCTAATGCAGTTTACAGAATTGAAATCGGATTATTTAAGCAGCCTCAGCAATATTTTAAAATTATAAACAATTTTTTGGCTTATAAACAAATTAGTGGTGTGGTCAGGAGGGGGTGCTACGGGCTCCTTTATTTAGATGGACTTACCCAAGTTTTTTATGTATTTTTTGTATTCTATGTATTGTACCCGTAAACCACGAATTTTTTGGGTACCAGTTGATCCGGATGTCGATAAGATTGTTATAAACAAAGAACTTGAGGAATTACATAACATCGATTTTTCGCAAAATAAAACATTTTTTGTATTTCTTGGGTAATTCTAAGCAAAAAATGTTCTTACAAGTTTTTTCGTAAGATGCATAATTTTCGAGATAAACGCGGTGGAACTTTCAAAAAATCGAGAAATTGCAATTTTTGAACGCGAATAAGGTTTGATTAAAAAATAAAATAGCAATTTTGCTGACAGCATTTGAAAGTTTAAGTCAAATTATACCGGTTTTAATTATTTGCATTGCTAATTAATTTTTTTAATATTAAACAAAGCTATTTGTTTATAAGCCTAAAAATTGTTTATAAATTTAAAACTGTGCTGGAGCCCCTTAAATAATCCGATTTTAATTCTGTAAAATGTATTAGATAGGTAGAGCACCTCTTTATATGTAAAAAAATTATTTAACTTCTAAATGGTCTACTTTTTTTTCAGAAAGATTTTAAAAGATTTGAACTTTTTTAAAAACATTTAGATTTCAAATTTATTATGATAAAATTTATTACGTCGATTTTAATGAAATTTGGTACACGATTTAAGTATGGTACAAAGAATTTCCTAAGCGAATTACTAAGGTTTTAAGTGCCACCAAAGTGGTTAAAAAATATTGAATAACAACAGACTTATTTTGCCCCCTTATTTTGTTTAAAAACATGAGATGTAGATCCTTGAAACACACTCAGTGATCAAAGGATCCAAGGTTAATGGTTTGACGACCACTCGTACCTTTTTTTATACCCTTATTTTGTATTTATTGCTATATTGCAAAAAAGGTAATACCTTAAGACATTTATTTTTTACCAGTCGTATATCATACAAAATTCAATTATCTTTATTTTATTTCTCTACGACTTTATTCCAAAACGAATCGTTTTAAAGTTATAAGCAAAGAAAACAGAAAAAATCGATGTTTTTCGAAATTTTTAAATATTTTTTTTTTTAATGTTCCGGGCATATTTGAGAAGGAGCATAAGTCAATTATTATTACTGAAGGTGTCACCTAACTTTATCTGCAAAAATCCGAATGCCACCTCTCACATCCAAAAATAGACGTTTTTTCGCAAATCCTTACTGGTCTAAAATTACATATCCAATAATTTTTATTCATTAAACAGATCGGTGCAAATCGACATTATATCGGATCCTCTACTATCATTCCTAATAAAAAAAATACTCTCAATATTAATTGCCGGTAGAAGATCAAAAAATCCGAATTGATTCCCGGAGCCGCCAAATATCTGCTTCTACCAGATAACATGCTTTTATCTAAAATTAAATATGGGCCACTCAAATCACCTTAAATGCCTGCATGACTCGATCATCCATCACCATTAAACGAGTGTGCTATTTTTGTGTGAGTTATCAGGTTCGATTGAAAATTTAATAGACTGATAGATTAGTGTCTGCACAGAGAAAATGGCAATTGGGTAAACGGCACTTAAAATGTTTAACACATTATTGCATATTTATATTCAGAAGCGTGCGTATTTTTTATTTTTGTTCGGATCTTCTCTTAAAAGTTAAGCTAATAAATATATCGCATAAAATGTATATAGCCGTAAAAAATTACGTTTTTTTTTAATTCTAATTGGGTTTTATCTCAAAATGTAGAATCGTATTAATAGTCCAATCAACAGCCATTTTCTCCTTGAAATTTTGAGAATCAATGTCGATTTTCTTGAAAAGTTGGATTTAGGTAGTATTTATAACTTGTCAAAACCTACCCTACGCCGAAGCAGGCTTTTCTCACCTCTAATATGGCGCTACAACCCAAGTTGGTCCCTGGCATCCCCTAGCATCCGCCTCCAAGTATCTCTGTCTCTGGTTACTCTTCTCCAGTTATCCACCCCCAATATCTCTTTAGCATCTCTTCTCACTTCGTCTATCCATCTCTTCCTTGGTCTTCCTACTGGCCGACGTCCCACCATAGTTCCGCTAAGTGTTCTGTCGTTATCCATTCTTATAAGGTGACCTGCCCAGCGTAATCTTTGTATTTTTGCATAATTTGCTATAGAGGGTTCTCTGTAATATTGGTATAGCTCGTGGTTGAATCTTATTCTCCATATACCATTGTCACCAATGGATCCCAGCACGGTACAATAAAGTTTCATGGTACAATTTTGCGCATGACATTTGACAGCTGAAGTCAAGCGTGTGACGTAGCAAAGATCCCTGTGAGCCATTATTTGTAATAGACCAATCAAGTTAGTAAAAAATAAGCCGTTTTTCGACATAATTGAACAGACGAGGTTTGACAGTTGAAATGTGTAGTATGAGGTATTACAAAAAGGCTACCATCTTGGGATTCATCAATTTTTTAGTGGAACGTTTTTTAAATAAACAATCAAAACGCCAAACTTAGTTTTTTGCTCATAAATTAAAAACTTGTTTATTTAGAAACTTGACGTCCAGAGGTAACTTTTTGAGAAAAAAAAGATACATCGAATGAGATACACCAAATTAAAATCGGTTAATAAACAAAAAAGTTATTGCAAAACGGACGACAAAATCACTGTTTTTGAATATTTTTAATAACAATTTTATTGTTTATTAAAATATGTTTAAATATACCTAAACTTGAGGGCATTATGGTGTTTGAATTGTGTGCAAAAAATGGTCCAGATCTGTTAAATAGTTTTTGCAAAATTTAATTTGTTTTTAAAATTTTTTGAAAAACGAGCTAAGTTCTGAGGCTGGTCCAGTTAATATGGCTAAATGCATCTCAATAATCAGGGACTCATTTCCTTCGTTAAGATGTATACTAATACCCTATGAAAAAAAAAAGTAAAAAAAATTACATATACGTACACAAAATTATTTGTTAATAAATAGCAGTTTTTAAGCTTATAAACAATTACAATAATTTCGTAGAAATTAGATCAAATTAAATGGCAATAAAAAATACTGAAAGCTGGTTAAAATACACAACTTCTAAAAAAAATTTTTAGGTCCTACGACCCTTGGGGTCTGAGATAGCCCCTTTTTTTGAAATAATCACTGTTACGTTAATTAACAACACTAAGATCTGAAATTAACCAGTCTTTTATAAGAAAAGTCAAAGTTTTTAACGAAGTTTTTTGCAAGAAAAAATGTTAAAAATTGTTTAACAGTATTGTTATAAAGAGAGAGTATTTTGCGTTCCGACTAAAGTAAAAAAAAATGATGGGCGCAGCCGAATGAGAATAAATTCGCGGACTAGCATTCGCTAGCGCTAGACCGTTGTAGCCCATTTTTAACATTGACAGTATACCGGATTTGAAGCTTAATATTATATTTATATATTTTGGTAGAAACTTGAATTTTATGAATATTACTATGTTGCACATTTATTTAGTAAAATTATATTTTAAATAAATAAATTTAAAAAATAACAATAAAAAGGTCACAAAGTCAAAATATGCAACAGAAAAAAAGTTACGCGATCTTATAGACGAGTGGTACGTGGTACTCCCCCAAAAAAAACGCTCATTTCTCGAGATATCAACCACGGTGTGGTGAATGGCTAATTTTGGTCTTACTTTATACTTTTTATGGTGCTGAAAACGAAAATGAGTTTTATTTTGAATTTTAGATGGGGAAACATTGTCAAAATCGCAATTTTACCCTAAAAATAAAAAAAAAAATGAAATCACGTTTTTCTTAAAATTAAAAGTTACACCACTTTTTTCTATAAAACATTTTGTTCTCTGTACTCTAGATTTTAACTTAAAATTAATTAAACAGCTAAATTTCAAATTTTGTTACTCAACTTTTGCGATTAAACTTTGCAATTCAAGAATCTGCACCTTTTACTTCAAACAATTTATAACTTTCTTTATGGCAAGACAGAAATATTGAAGCAGGTCCCATTGTCTTCAGAAAGGTGAGAAATATATACTATAAAAATATCAGAAAAAAATATTACAATGGAACAGAGTTGTAGCAAATTAAACTCAAAAAAACGTGATTTTTTTTTATTTTTAGGGTAAAGTTGCGATTTTGATAATGTTCCCCCACGTAAAATTCAAAACAACCCTAATTTTAGTTTTGAGCACCATCAAAAATATAAAGTATGACCAAAATTAGTATCAGTATCTCGAGAAATAAGCTTTTTTGGGGTGTGCCGCTCGTCTATAAAGTCACATAACATTTTTCCTATTGCATATTTTAAATTAAATTTTTTTGGAAAACTTCTTCATAAATTATATTTTATTTCTGTGTTAATTAAAATTATAAACTAAAAAGTTTGTCACTCAACTTTTTTAAGTAAACATGAAACTAACGAAATCTGACGACAAAATGTTTAAAAATTAACAACTTCTCTTTTAACGTGTTGAGTCATTTTGGACAAATCTCATTGTTATCTAAATGCTTCAAAGATAACACAGTAAAATTTTCAAAAGGGAATATTTACAGTGACCAAAAATACAGTGAGTTAAAATTGAAAAATCATCAGAATTGATTTTTCGCATTTTTGCATAAAATGTGATTTTTGAACATGTTCCACTAATTCTAGAAAAAAATTAACTCCATATTCGGATTCAGAGACCTCGAAAACATAAGGAATGACGAAAATTTGTCATTCACCTTAAAGTGGATTTTTGTGGTCGGGATAACGTAATTGTTATCCCGATATTAAATATTACTAGTTGCTGTCGCATGCCGGTCGCCAAACGCGCCCACTATTCAGTCAGTCGACTACGCCCGCTATTTTTTACTTTAGTCGGAACGCAAAATACTCTGTGTTTATAACACTCCTATTTAAACAATTAACATTTTTTCTTACTGAAAACTTTGTTAAAAACTTTGTCTTTTCTTATAAAAGATTGGTTAATTTCAGCTCTTAGTGTTGTTAATTAACGTAACAGTGATTTTTTCAAAAAAAAGGGCTATCTCAGACCCCAAGGGTCGTAGGACCTAAAAATTTTTTTTGAAAGTTGTGTATTTTAACCAGCTTTCCGTATTTTTTATTGCCATCTAATTTCATCTAATTTCTACGAAATTATTGTAATTGTTTATAAGTACTATTATAAAAACTGCTATTTATTAACAAATAATTTTGTGCACGTATATGTATTTTTTTTACTTTTTTTTTCATAATCTGTTAGTATACATCTTAACGAAGGAAATGAGCCCCGGATTATTGAGATACATTTAGCCATATTAACTGGACCAGCCTCAGAAATTAGCTCGTTTTTCAAAAAATTTTATAAACAAATTCAATTTTACGAAAACTATATAACAAATCTGGACCATTTTTTGCACACCATTCAAACACCATAGTGCCCTCAATTTTGGGTGTATTAAAACGTATTTTAACAAACAATAAAATTGTTATTAACTATATTCAAAAACAGTGATTTTGTCATCCGTTTTGCAATAACTTTTTTGTTTATTAACCGATTTTTATTTAGCGTATCTCATTCGATGTATCTTTTTTTCTGAGAAAGTTACCTGTGGACGTCAAATTTCTAAATAAACAAGTTTTTAAGTTATGAGTAAAAAACTAAGTTTGACGTTTTGATTGTTTATTTAAAAAATGTTCCACTAAAAAATTGATGAATCCAAAGATGCTAGTCTTTTTGTAATATCTCATACTACACATTTCAACTGTCAAACCTCGTCTTTTCTGTTATGTCTAGTAAAAACCTAACTTGATTGGCCTATAATGGTAGTTGCTATTATGTGGATTATTTTGCAAAATTCTTATAATTAACTCGTTTTTAGCAATCTTTTTTCAGTTTTTTTGGATAGTATATATGTTATAGTTTGTATAGACTAATTTAAGAACATTTACTCATTAGTGTCTATATAGTTTTATTTGCTTTCGTGTATTTGTTTGTTGTTGTGTTTGGTCTTTGTACTCAAGTCTGGACTCAAGTGTAGCTACAAATTTTGAGTACCTAAATTACAAAGTTATCATCAACAAATTAAAAAGTGGGATATCCTGTATATTTGAAAATAATTTTAAAATCTGTAGCGACCTATTTTTATGTGGATATTACTTTTTTTGTAGTTTTAAACAACTGAAATATCGAACTCTAGAGTACCACTTGATCAACCTATATTATATGTATAATAAACAAATAATAATTAAAAAATTCTTTATAATGGATATCTGTGTTACATAACAAGTTTCTAAAATATCAGTTTCAAAACCTCGCTAAAATAACTACCCGAGAATCGACAAAATTAAATTAGCTACAAAAATATTTTTTATTATTAAATTATAATAACACAACTTTATCATTTCTTTATAATTACTATAATTAAATTAGACAAATTATATTAAAAATTTAAAATTAAAAAGTCTTTCCTATAAAACTACATTCAAATATTGCGTGAAGAAGGATCTTTACTGCGTCATGCGCGAAAGCGACCGATTTTGGAACATTACGTGCCATACCTGGGAAATTTATTGTTCCATGGGATCCCAGTATTCTCCTTAATGTCTTTCTTTCAAAAGTATTAATAAGGTTTATTGTCTTTACTGTCAAAAGCAGGCTTTTGCTGGGTCTAAATGAACATCTTTACAAGACTATGCAGAAAGCTGTGCTACTCTCGATGTCCAGATGCATACGAAAATTTTTGGGAGATACTCCGGTGTACCAAGTCACCTTGGTCTCGATAACACGGA
This sequence comes from Diabrotica virgifera virgifera, assembly GCF_917563875.1. Taxonomy (NCBI): domain Eukaryota; kingdom Metazoa; phylum Arthropoda; class Insecta; order Coleoptera; family Chrysomelidae; genus Diabrotica; species Diabrotica virgifera. Next base: position 190,326,434 of record NC_065448.1, read on the forward strand.
AAAAGTCCCACCAGAGCTTAATTCTTTTAATACTGTTGGGTATCTGGGTTCAGTCGATTTGAGGAAGTGTGAGCCGTATGGCTAAATCTGGATAATAATGATTATTAATTTCACAGTACAAGAAATCATTACATACATGTTAATTTTAAATTCTACGTTTTACATTATTACATTTTTACATTTTATTTTTACATTTTTAGACTGGAAAACAAAGAACCATTTACTCACTACCCGTTAAAACCTATTGGTCGAACACGGGAATAGTGTGTGACGATGTTTAATATTTAAATATAATATTTAAGTATAATATGTGTATACTATACTTATTAAATGCTTAGCTACAAACATACTACATAATATTAGTATGGCCATATTTACAGTATGGCCCTGTAAGTTTTATCCATAAGGAAAACTTTTTTATTATTAATTTTACGAAAAAAAGTTATTCTTCATAAAAAGCTCTGCATGGTCCAAAACCGAAGATTTAACCATCAAATATCAAATTTTTTTAATATTATACGAGGTATGTCAAAAAGTTTGAATTTCACTCAAGAGTAAAGTAGCTTTATTTTTCACAATATTGAAAATTGCTATTATGGAAAGTTGTTTGGAATTAAAAACTATATTCTAGTATGCAATTACATCCTTCTAATTGAATTTTTTTTTTATTATGGATAACGAACACTATTTTAACTTATTTCAATTCAGATAACTCTTTTATTATTAATTTTACGAAAAAAAGTGATTCTTAATAAAAAGTTCTGCATGGTCTAAAACCTAAAATACAACCATCTTATGTCAAATTTTATAAATTTTATACGAGGTATGTCAAAAAATATGAATTTCGCTCAAGAGTAAAATACATTTTATTTTTCACAATATCGAAAATTCTTATTATGAAAAGTTATTTAGAATTAAAAACTATGTTTCAGTATGTAATTACATCCTTCTAATTAAAATATTTTGAACTATAAAAGTACTATACTTTTGATCTAAATTTATCTTTTTTGACATACCTCGTATAAAATTAATAAAATTTGATATAAGATGGTTGTATTTTAGGTATCCAAAACTTTTTATTAAGAATCACTTTTTTCGTAAAATTAATAATTAAAGAGTTATCAGAATTGAAGTAACTGAAAATAATATTAGTTATCCATAATTTTTCAACAAAAATATTTTTCAATTAAAAGGACGTAATTGCATATTAGAATATAGTTTTAATTCCAAACAACTTTTCATAATAGCAATTTTAAATATTGTGAAAAATAAAGCTACTTTACTCTTGAGTGGAATTCAAACTTTTTGACATACCTCGTATAACATTCATAAAATTTGATATCTGATGGTTGAATCTTGGGTTTTGGACCATGCAGAACTTTTTATAAAGGATAACTTTTTTTCGTAAAATTAACAATAAAAAAGTTTTCCATATGGATACAACTTACAGGGACATACTGTATATTATCTTACATGTCGTGTTTATTTTTTATTTTTTACACCTTTTTTATATTATACATATGTAAAGGAACTGGGTAAATTTAAGAACACTCTATTGTAAATATTCCTTTTCTTTTTTTTTTTAATTTTGTTCACTTGTTAAGTAAGATCAAATAATTTATGTACAATGATACGATCTACATAGGTTCAATACATAATTTTGAATGTAGAATTTACCATACTTAATGAATTAAGAGTATTAATATGCAGAGTGTAACAAAAATACAGGTCATAAATTAAATAACATATTCTGGGACCAAAAATAGTTCGATTGAACCTAACTTACCTTAGTACAAATGTGCACCTAAAAAAAGTTACAGCCCTTTGAAATTACAAAATAAAAATCGATTTTTTTCAATAGATCGAACACTGTTTGAGGTTTCTTATTGAAATCGGACATGTGACATTCTTATGATAGGAACATCTGAAAAAAAAATTATAGTGAAATTTGTATACCCCATAAAAATTTTATGGGGTTTTGTTCCCTTAAACCCCCCCAAACTTTTGTGTACGTTCCAATTAAATTATCATTGTGGCCCAATTAGTTAAACACAATGTTTTTAAAACTTTTTTTCCTCTTAGTACTTTTTCGAAAAGTTAGTTTTTTTAGATATTTTGTCAAATCCACCACATATAATTTGTGTACTGTTAAGTACGATTTTAGAGACTTAGTAATAATATGAAAATTTATGTATGATTTACATTTTTAGGTATATTTTGAACCCTATTAAAAAAGAAGCCACATCTCGATAAAAGGTGCCTTCTCGAAAAAATACAAAGAGGCAAAAAAGTTTTAGAAATATTGAATTTAACTAATGGTACTACAAAAATAATTTAATTGGGACGCACATAAAAGTTTGGGGGGTTTAAGGGAACAAAACCCCCATAAAATTTTTATGCACAAATTTCAATATAATTTCTTTTTAGGATGTTCATGTCATAAGGATGCCACATGTTCATTTTCATTAAAAAATCTCTAATAGTTTTCGATATATCGGAAAAATCGATTTTCATTTTGTAACTTCAAAGGGCTGTAACTTTTTTTGTGTGCATATCTGTACTAAGGTAAGTTAGGTTCAATCGAACTATTTTTGGTCCCAAAATATGTGATTTAATTTATGACCTGTATTTTTTTTACACCCTGTATATCTTGTATATGTTGGGCAAGTGATTAAATACTTTTGGAGCGAGATACATAGCAGATCTCTGTCCTTTTGATTTTTTGATATTTCCCAATTGCACGTGTTGATTGGCTTTAGTGCAATATATCGGTAGGCAATAATATAGGTATATATTATTTAATAGGGATATATGTATAATATAGGTATATATATTTATATAATGTGATGTTTATGATGATCTATTATAGTAGTAAATTATTAAGTTCTATAGTATTATATCTGTATACTCTGGGCTAATTAGCAAAATTCATGGAAAATTTATTTACCAGCAATTTTATTGCTGAAATCGAATTATAAGATCCTATTTATTAATAACATAGGTATGTAAAGTCCGCAGATAGTGTGCTACTTTTTTTATAAACAAAATGGCGCCGACAAATCGTATTTTTTTCAATTATTGCGCTATAACTCCGAAGATTTTAACTTTACAACAAAAACACCCAAATAGAAATTCACCGCAATTAAATTCTGCATAGAGATTTGTTTTTCCCGATTTGCTCCGACGAAAATTTTCCTCGGAAATGCGGGTTTTCCCAACAAAAACTCTAATTTTCAAATAAAGTTTTAGGTAAGTAATTATTAATCAATAATTAAATAACTTAGTGACATCAAAATTTTCTTGGTATAAATTGTAATTTTAGAAGCCGGTGAAAATTAAACGAATATTTTAGCAACAATTCAATTGTAAATTAACAATTTACGATCGCATTAATAACCAAAATAATCATGATACATTGATCAAACTTATAAAGAGTATTAATATGAGATGCTTATTTAATATTTTATCGACAAAATATAAATTTTTCGTACTCACTCAAATAAAAATTCACCCCAATTCAATTATACATAGAGGCATGTTTTTCCGATTTGCTCCGATGAAAATTTTCCTCGGAAAATGCGGGTTCTCCCAACAAAATCTCGAATTTTCAAATAAAGTTTTTGTGCAAGTAATTATTTATCAATAATTAAATAACGGTGGAATAAAAGCTTTCTTGGTATAGATTATAACTGCAGAAGCCGGTGAAAATTTAACGAATATTTTAGCAACAATTCAATTGTCAATTAACAATTTACAGTCGCAATAACACCCAAAATAATCATGAGACATTGATCAAACGAATGAAAGATTATAAAGATGTGATGCCTATTTAATATTTTTTCGACAAAATATAAATTTTTCATTTTTTTGCATAATCTTTAAATGTTAAAAAAATAGTTATAAACAAACTAGCATTTCTTAGAAATTGTTTATTATATTCTAATTTTAAAAAATACTTAAAATGCGTATTTCAAAGGTCTTAAAAATGATTGCTTTAAAAAAAATTTCCAACCATTTGCAAAAAAGTTATGAAACAGCAAAGTAAATATACGATTATTCCGTTGTTTGTAATTTGTTTTAATTGTTTCAAAGCTTAAAAGTGAGTCTGTGGTACAATCTAATTACTCACAAAGAATATCAAATATTAGTTCAATGTTTATATTTTAATCAAAAATTAAACATATTTTTCTTTGTAATTTTTAGCGTGAAAGTAGGCTTGATACAGAGCCGGAGCTAAAATGTTCATTTAAAGCGACTGACACGCAGCATACATAATACTATAATTTTATTTATTAAGTGTACGTATTAGTCTACTTTCGCGTGTGTAAATTACAAAAAAATATATTTATAATATTTAAATAAAATATAACAATTAAACTAATAATCGATATTTTTTGTAAATAATTAGCTTGTAGAACGACTAAGTTTTCACTCTAATGGCATATAAAACAACATAATGCTATTCTACATCCCACCAGAATGAAAACAATGGGAACCTTCTCTGGTTACACCTCCGAGGCTTCTACAATTTGCAAGCCATACGGATGCTGAGACTAAGGAAGACGAGGGAATTCTACAATTTGCAATTCACGTCCCATCTGCTCAGCGCGGTAAAGTTCCAACGAGAATGGTTCCCTTCATACTCCACACAGAGTAAATATAAATCAAAAATGAATAACCATTTTCAATTTCGTTGCAAAACGAAAATACAGCCGAACCATAAATAACCATAGCTTGTACTTTAAACTCACTTTTACGCTTTGAAAAAATTTAAAAAAATTATAAACAACGTAGTAATCGTATGTTTATTTTGCTGTTTCATAACTTTTTTGCAAATGGTTGCAAAAAAGTTTTAAGGCATTCATTTTCAAGATATTTGCAATCCGCATTTTAACTGTTTTTTAAAATTAGAATATAATAAAAACTTTCTGAGAAACGTTAATTTGTTTATAACTATTTACTTAAATATTTAAATATTGTGCAAAAAAATAAAAAAGGTATATTTTGTCAACAAAATGTTAAATAGGCATCTCATCTTTATAAGATTTCAAAGTTTGATAAGTGTATCATAATTATTTTGGTTATTATTGCCACCGGAAATTATTAATTAACAATTGAATTGTTGCTAAAATATTCGTTCAATTTTCACTAGCTTCTGGAACTATAATCTAAACCAATAAGGCTTTTAAGTCACCAAATTATTTAATTATTGGTAGATAATTACTTATCTAAAACTTTATTTGAAAATTAAAGATTTTGTTATGAAAACTGTGAATTTTTATTTGAGTATTTTTGTTGTAAAGTTAAAATCTTCGGAGTTATAAAGCAATAATTGAAAGAAACACGATTTTCGGGCGCCATTTTGTTTATAAAAAAAGTAGCACACTATCTGCGGACTTTGCATACCTATATTATTAATATATATAATCATAAACTTCGATTCCAGCAATAAAATTGCTGGTAAATAGCTTTTCCCAAAAATGGCCTATTCTCCGATCATCAGCCCAGACTAATAGTATATTATTAAATTATTAAATTTGAGTAACGTGTAGATCAGGGGTGGGCAAAAGCCGGCCCGCGGGACGGCTTTTGCCCGCCCGGATCCAGCGTAGGCAAAATGCTTTTTAAATGCATTCATTTTTTTCGAATCCTAAGAAAACTAATAAGCATTTTTGAAAAATTTAAACGCAGAATGAAAGATTACGTTATTACCGAGGGCCGAAAGTCCCTGAAAAGTTCTATAATGTTTATTACAGAGTTGAAAAAAATGAAAATTTAGTATCTATGATTTTTAATTTCAAATATATCATTCAAAGAAACTTTTTGTTTATTCTAAGGGACTTTGGGCCCTTGGTAATAATGTAATTCTTCAAAAATATTTATTAGTTTTCTCGGGATTCGAAGAAAATGAATGAATTCATTTAAAAAGCATTGGTACGAACTTTTGCGCCTACGCTCTTAATCTCTTTTATGCGATTTTGCTGAAATCAAGAGTTTAATGTTCGTAGTGTTCGTATAAATAATGAATATCGATCTTCTGCTTTTCTTAAAAGCGTCTGTGTGTTTAACCCGGTCCAGTTGCGAATATTTTTCGGCCAGGGAATTTGTCGTCTACCAGGACCCCTTTTTCTTCGATTTTACCCTTCATAATCAGCTGCTGCAACAACTTAGAACTTACTTGCGTTATCATTTCTAAGTATGTGCCCTTTCTCCTTGCTGTCTTTCTCCTTTTAATGATGGTCAAAAGTTCTATGTTCCTTTTCCATTCTGTGCAACATTTCGTTCGTAATATGGTCGATCCATAGTATTTTCAAAATTCCCCTAAAAAGACACATCTCAAAAGCTTGCAGCTTTTTCATTAAGTCAGCATTAACAATCCAATAAAGAAGAATAGAGTGGACATAATATTTTAATTATTATCCCGGATTTTTATAGGGTTCTCCGCCTTCCGGTTGCCAGTTTCCAGCTTCGTCCGTCGTTGCATTCGTCAGGGTGAAGGTTCCTTTGCGACATTGCATTCAGAATGCCGCTTAGCCAGGATTGTTTCGGCGTTTCTTTCTTCCTTTTTTCCCTTGGCGCCCATTTTAAAATTTGTTTTGGCAGCCTGTCGTCGTCCAATGACGTCGTACATGACAATACCAGATCAGTTGCCTCCTTTGAATTTCGTCTATGATGGTTGACTTGACATAACATTTTACCATCCGATATCAGATTTGCAGATTGAATCATTGCTTACTCAGAAATTTTCTCATCTTTAAAAAAGCTGCTCTTGATTACTCTATTCTTGATCGAATTTCTGAAGTTCATTTTTTATCTGGATCCTTGTTATGGCTTAATATAATGGACCTTATTAAAAATTTCGTAATTTTACTGGGAACAAATTGTTCGCATGTACACACCAGAAAAACAATTTATTATTATTGACAGTCAAATGTCTTTCTCCAAATGCTTTATAATGACACTTATAGTGTTTTTGTCAAAAAAATTTCTAGGGCAGAGAAAAACCTTCACCAAAAACATTAGCAAACATACTGGGTATAGTCCTGCGGCCCGGGAGACATTTTGAAAATTTCATTTTTGCCCGCGCTTAAAAGTATTTGCCCACCCCTGGTGTAGATGATAATTTGTTCCGTATCTGAAGCGGAACTTAACTTGTTCTCAAGGTTGTTAGCTATCCAGGTTGTTCACAAGTTTATTCCGTTTTATTATTATCTTTCTGTTTGTTCATGTTAACTCATAGTTTGTAGGTATGGGAGAGCAAATTAATAAGTATGTAGTTCTTTAAGTCTGAAATTTTACCTTTTTTGTAAATTATGTAATATATATCTAATAACCAATAATAATTACTTTTTATTAAAATTTCTTAGTCACTTATAAAAATATAATGTAATTGAAGTATTTGTATATGGGCATATTAATATAGCACGTGCATTTGTAATTAAATTTGTGAATTAATCGAAATTTAATTAAAATAATATAATATAATGATTTTCTACAAGTAGAAATCTCCTAGGTGACACGTGCCTCATTTTCTCATAGGATAAGAAGCTTGCGTAACACGTGAAATAAATTCTTAAGAAGATTAATTAAATTCTGAACGATCTTACTCATCAATCACTATCAGTTCAGTAATACTTAAAGTTGTACGGATATTCGATAATATAATATTGACAGACTTGAAACACAGCAAATATAAAAATATTAGCTTTGGAAATATTATTAGAAGCGTAACGGAAAACTAAGGAGAAAGTTTGTGTTTATCTTTTTTAATAAGTTATACGTAGAAGGAACCAACTGAAAAACTGTAGACGTTTCATTTGGATAGAAAATATTGAACATAAACACACAAGAAGTTCAGAAAATACCAGTGGCGGCTGATCAGAGGAGGCAAGGGAGGCTTAGCCTCCCCATAAATTTTTTACACATGCTACACTGTTTTGTTTACTTTGCTATTTTGTTTCGCGTTAGAGATATCGGAAAAAGTTATTTGAACAAGTTATTCCAAATAGTATTCTAACCCCACATACCAAATTTCATCACAAAATTCGCACTTTTAGTTTTTTCATTATTTGTAGTCAGGATCCTAAAATCGCAGAGGAGGCTGCTGGCCGGAAAATCTCATTTACTAATGCTCCGCGCAGCACAGCAGCATTTAAGGATGGTTTAAGGAGACCCGGTCTCCTTAAGTTGTGCTCACTACGGAGAGCAATGTATTGTATCCTCGATCCGACCCTTGCTCCCTGGTATTTATATTCGTTATATTCGTGAATTCTCGCATTTAAAATAATGTATTTATTTTACATAGCAATCGATAATATAGTTTCGATCGCTATGTAAAATAAATACATTATTTTAAATGCGAGAATTCACGAATATAAATACCAGGGAGCAAGGGTCGGAGCGAGGATACAATCCATTGCTCTCCGTAGTGAGTAATCCCTAGAGCTGCATTATCGCTTAACGCACACGCTGCCCGGAGATTGGGCAACGGCGGCTAATCGGCCAGCAGCCTCCTCTGCGATTTTAGGATCCTGACTACAAATAATGAAAAAACTAAAAGTGCGAATTTTGTGATGAAATTTGGTATGTGGGATTAGAATAATATTTGGAACAACTTGTTCAAACAACTTTTTCCGATATCTGTAATGCAAAGCAAAATATCGGTAATTTACTGTGTTTTTGGATTCGCAGTAGGCCGCTTTTAGAATTAAAAAAATTCGGTTAAGTATCTTAAAAAATGTGAACGTTCAACCTGTATGTACTGCAAAACTTCAAATCTGTTTATTTCGATATGCATATCTACTTACATAGATAGAATTGTTAACAAATAAACGACACAAACTTTGGTAATACACTTTTACAATTAGACTAACTATTTTTAAAATGATATGATATTATTAAATTGTGAATTATGATGATATTATTAAATGTAAATAAAAAATGGTCAAAAAAATGGGGCCTTAAATTAGATTTTTTTGGCGGATTTTTTTGCTAGTGCAAATTTTTCTAGATATTTTACAGTTAGGTATAGCCTCCCCTATTGTAAAAATAACGAGCCGCCACTGGAAAATACTATTGAAAAGTTAAAGAGTAGAAAAAAGCTGAAGGTAAAGATGGGATATCAAATAGCTACTTAACTCTTGTGAAGTAACTATAATGGAATAACTAACAACATATTTAACAAAATTGTGATAAAAATAAAATACTGGGAAAATTAAAAAAGGCGATAAAAACAGCCAGAGAAATACAGTACCGGAAATGCTTAAAATACAATAAGCTACCTTTTATATGTCTAATTAATTTAAAAAGATCATGCGGTAGATAGTCCTGTCGCCAGGGGGGGTACAACGGCCTCCTTAATTCAGATGGACTTACCCAAGTTTTTATTAGATATTTTGACCCGTAGAATACGAATTTTTTTGGTAACAGTTGATCCGGATGTCGATAAGATTGTTATAGACAAAGAACTTGAGGAATTACATAACAGCGATTTCTCGCAAAACAAAACATCTTTTTGTATTTTTTGGGTCATTTTAAGCAAAAAATATTCCTACAAGTTTTTTCGTAGAATGCATAGTTTTCGAGATAACCGCGGTTGAACTTTCAAAAAATCGAAAAATTGCAATTTATGAACCCGAATAACTTTTGATTAAAAAATAAAGTAGCAATTCTGCTTACCGCATTTGAAAGTTTAAGTCAAATTATATCGGTTTTGATTATTTGCATTGCTAAAAATTAATTTTTTTATCGTTAAACTAATCTATAAACACATAGTGTTTCCCGTGCCTAATACATACGTTTTAACGCATGCTACGTAGAAATTGCCTCGCTTGCACTTGTAGCTACTCTACCTACTCGTTCGATTTTAAATGAGAAATCATAGAAAACATCACTCACATACTAGGTGTTTATAGCTTTGTTTAACAATAAAATAATAAATTTTTAGCAATGCAAATAATCAAAACCGATATAATTTGACTTAAACTTTCAAATGCGGTAAGCAGAATTGCTACTTTATTTTTTAATCAAAAGTTATTAGGGTTCAAAAATTACAATTTTTCGATTTTTTGAAAGTCCAACCGCGGTTATCTCGAAAGCTATGCATTCTACGAAAAAACTTGTAGGAATATTTTTTGCTTAAAATTACCAAAAAAATACAAAAAGATGTTTTGTTTTGCGAGAAATCGCTGTTATGTAATTCCTCAAGTTCTTTATCTATAACAATGTTATCGACATCCGGATCAACTGTTACCCAAAAAATTCGTATTTTGCGGATCAAAATATATAAAAAAAACTTGGGTAAGTCCATCTGAATTAAGGAGGCCGTTGTACCCCCCCCCCCCTGGCGACAGGACTAAGAGTAAATTCACTTAATTCTAAAAACTATTACAAGTATCTACTAAAACAATAACATGAAAGTTAGAATAGATGGATTAATAATTATGAAACCTATATGGAAGGAAATAGAGTTAAAATGCATAAATCTGGTCGATGCCATACTGGTAGCCTAAGAGAAAATAGTCTGCAAAGACAAGGCCAAAGAGTTAACACAAAATCAAAATAATTTAATATTGTGTAAACAGGGCCGTAAGTACGATGTTGGGGCCCCGGGGCAAATGTGATCTGGGGGCCCCCTACCGGGAAGTCTGGGGAATTTACCCCCAGCGCAAGGGGGTCCGGAAAAATGTTTGATATTTAATCCCTTGAAAGCGCATTTTGCTCCTGTGTGAACACCACACTCTCTTCTTTCTTTTTTCAGCATGTCCTGCAATAACTATAAAATTAGCAGCGCTAATGATTACATCTTCATCTGTATCTGACATTTCGGACGGATTATCAACGAATGCGATCGTTCGCTACAATGTAAATGGTCTTACTTTATACCAAACGAATAACCAAGCGAACACCTACGAATTCGTTCCTTCGTTCGTGTTCGCTTTGATTTAAATGCAAATTAAGGTGCCTTAAGCTACTGTAATGTGAGCCAAACACACTCAGTGAAGCTGGTCAGTGTACTGGTGGGACTGATCCTAATGTGCTCATTCTATCTTATCTATACCTTTTCAATATATTATGTGGTTCCTTTCACGTACCAAGATGTGGTCTGGGGTAGATTGGTTAAGACAAAGTAGCTGGGACTTGGGGCCTCTATTCCAGTTGCATTTTAGTTTTTATTTCGCCAAAATAATTAATTTCCTGTCACAATTTATAGGTTTACGAAAGGTCTCGGGGGCCACAGCTTAGCCCGGGCCCCCTATTCCAATGGCATTTTACGTTTTATTACGCCGCAAAAGATAATTGCCTAAGTAATAATTTAAATTTTTATGTTAAGGTCTCGGGGGCCTGTTCTGTTCCAATTGCATTTTAGTAGAAAAGACTAATTTCCCAAGTGAAAAATTAAAACTATGTTGCGGTCTATTTAAAATTGTGTCATTAGAAAATATTTCGTTGGGATCGGCTTTTAAAATACATATTTTTATTTTCCTCGTTAAAATCTATGCACGGCCAACAAACGGGGTCCCTCTTGGTCGGGGGCCCAGGGGCACTGCCCCGGTTGCCCCAATGGTAGTTACGGCCCTGTGTGTAAATAACTCCCGCACTATTTTATTATAGCAATATACCGCAACGTTTGTTTTATAACGTTTTTCCGCTTATACAAAGGCGAACATATAATTCCAGAAAAATCTAGGCACTAAGATAGCGTTTTCTGTTATTTGCATATGGATGGAAAACGTAAGAAGGAGGAAATTCTGTAACTGGCTTATAGATAGCGCAAGTAAAACATTTTTCTCTATTAAACAACTGTATCGGTGAGGTCAGAAATGGCATGCGTCATTTGGTAGACCGTTCTAGAAAAGGGAGAAAAACTATTCCGATCAAGCAAACCTTATTTATTGCAAATAAAATATATCTCTGGTATATTGTATGGTATATTGTGACAATATTTAGTCCGCTCACAGATTGGCCTATTTCTTCCCGAAGCTTCTCGGCGTTACGAGACAATACCATTCCTATCCACGGCGTTCGAGACGACCGCTCCCAAAGTATATATAGAACCGAGATTCGAGCACAGGCCAGTCATTCATTCATCGAAGCGCGTCGCGTAATTTAATGTATTCGAATCGAAGATATGAAATGTATTTATTAGTTATCGGAATTATTATGTTTAGTTAATTAAATCATAAATTTGAGTTTGTAAATAAATTAGATGTGTTAGTTGGTGTTATTTGTAATTATTAAAATAAATAAGTGATGTAAATAAAATAATATAAGTAAGTCTTCCTTTATTTAAATTAGACTTAGTGCCTAAAGATATAAATTAATAAAATAGTAGAGTCAATCGCGCAACAATATTCTAGTTGCAATAAGTAAAGTTTGCTTGATCGGAACAGTTTTTCCCAATTTTCTAGAAAGGTCTACCAAATGACTCATGCCCTTTCTGATCTCACCGATTCAACTGTATCTATTCTTAGACAGCGTATTTGATATATCCCTTTATTTGGCAATGATTTAATAAATGGCAAATATGAACGTGAAAGATATGCAGAGGCGTAGCTACTACCTCCGTATCAATTATACAGGCCCCCAGAATGCAGGGACCCCTCCATATCGAAACAAAAATTCAATTTAAAAAAAATATCAAAATATTCTTCAGTTTCAATTTTAGTTCGGTTTTATAGAAGAGGATACAATAGAAATATGCTTTATTGCCATAAAAAATTTAACAATTTTATAGACAAAGTTTACAAGAATCATAAATAAAAACAATAACAAATAAAATTTACCAAAATTATCTAAATCGTCAACATAAATTAAATATAATTAAGTGAAACAAAAAACAGTAACAATCTATTGCAAAATTAAAAAAAAATTGCAAATTGCATAATCTACCTTAAGAAATTTAATAAGTTAAGCTGCTGCATATGACACTCAAATATACAAGATTAAAATTCTACTTATACATAGTAATACTGTAATTTCAGGGTCGATTTCTCATACCTGCGTTAATCTATAATTCAGTTGACTACGGTTCAACCGTGAACGTCGGTTTGTTTGTAAATGTAATTCTCATTGTCGGTTCAAGTTCTACAGCTTTCGAGAAATGCCAATAGATGGAGATCGGTAAAACCATCACCATTTTGTGTGACCTTTTTTTATGCTGTTTCTGTACCACCATTCTTTACTATATTACGAATATGTGTGCCAAATACTTAGACAAAATATTCAAAAAACAGCCGCAATCTTGGACCGCGTTTGTTGCTACCTGTTGATCGCTACTGTTGCCTCTTAATGCTTGATAAACCTCATGTAGTACAGAAAACATGGCAGCGGTGGTACATTTATTATTTAAAAAGCCGAACTGATTTTGTGATAAAATGTTTTTATCAACGAGAAAGGATATAAGTCGGGCTTTTATGAGTCTCTCAATAATTTTGGAGAGTACCGGTAGTAATGCAATAGGTCTATAATTGCAGGCATTAGATTTTTCACCACCCTTATGAAGAGGAATAATGATGGCCGTCTTTAGGCACTCTGGAAATTTACCTTTCTCAAAAGAATCATTAATTAGAGAAATGAGCACTCCCAACACATTGTCTGGGAGATTTGTAAAAATTTTTATGGATAGTCCATCGGTACTACAGGAAGATTTGCTTTTGATACTATTGATTGTTTGGATTAGTTCATATTTATCAACCGGTCTTTTAAATAACGAATTCGAGACCTTTCTTGAATTAGGGAGATAGGAAATGGGATCTTGTTGTGACACAATAGTTGATGTTATATTTTTACTCACATTAACAAAGTATTCACTTAGATTTTCTGGGTCTGAAAGGCAAAATGTTTGAGCTGTGTGAGTTTTATTTCGAAGATCGTTTATTATGGACTAAGTTTTTTTGCAACACTTTTAGAGCTTCTCAGACGATTTTGATAGTACAATTTTTTAGCTGATTTTATAAGTTTTAAGCAGATTGCCCTGTACTTGGAGATATATTTAGTAACAGAGACGTAACATATAAACAGTGTGTATTGTTTCGGTATCGGCATTTTCGTATAATGTATTCTTTATCTACATTTATATAAATTATGTTTAAGTAGATATATCTACTTGCTGCCGCTTGCTGTTATACCATAAGAACAGAGTTTCTTTGTTTAAGCTAATTTTTATTGTTCATTTAACGTTGGCTATGTGTCACGCTCTGTATAATGCCAAATTGCAATTTTTGTAATCGATTTACCTTTGAATATTTGAAACAATGTGTATTTGTTTGGGTATCGGAATTTTGTTGTAATATATTTTTTATCTATAAATTATGTATATCTATTTATCTTTAAGTTAATATCAAATTATAATCCTATTTTAAAAGAACTAATTTTTAAGTCGAAAGTTGAAATATATTGTTTAAGTTTTGCAATTCGAAATTAAATTATTATTTTACTTGGTACTGCAGTTAGGGAAACAATTGCTTCGGATATTAGAAAGGCTCCATTTATGGCGATGATTTTGGATACAACTCAGACTTGTCAAGCACGGACCAAATTTCTGCAGTTTTTCGATACGAGTAAAAAACAATGAATATGTACCCAAAGAAATGAAAATCTGTGAGATGTTTTTGGGGTTCATTCCTGATTGCTGTGAAGAAGGGCTTAAAACTCATATTCTGAATACTGTGGCGGAATATGGAATTGATTTATCTAATGGTAGAGGGTTACAAAGGAGCAAACGTTATAATATATGGAGGGCTAGGTTTTGGAAATAGAAATGAAGCTGGGTGTGATATGCTCCAATAAGCAAAATAATTACATAAGGCGGTTATTAACCCATTATTTCTCTTAGTCAAAGACATAATATAACTGATTAAAAACTTATGTTAGCGGAGGTGTGGGAAAGACTGATTCATTTCGTGTAAAAGTAGGATTCCATCAGAGCTCGGTGCTTTATCCGTATATTATACTCACATTAGTGTTGTTTCGGATAACAGGACCTGCAGGGAACATTCTCTTGTACTTAAATTATGCTGATAATGTAGTTTTAGCAGGAAAATACGTCATTTCTTTTTTCATTTCTGTTTTTAATACACATTGAAAACGCAAAAATAATCACTTACCCAGCATAAACTTCATCCAATGCGATGCGTGTTAGCAGTATGCTCCATTTTACTAAAAAAATAAATGATCTTCAATGTTTTATACGATATGTACCCGGCCGCTGATAAGAATATACTGCTAAAATAAAATTTTAAATAACAACAGTTAGACCGGGCTGTATCGTTGTTCCCGCTAGCGAAATTATTCCGATTAGATATTTTTGCACAAACTTACTCAAAAAGAGCTCCTTATAATAGATCTACATGGTGCCGGGCGGTGCCGTGGTCGAAAAATTGTTTAAACAATTTTTGAAGTTATACTTCTTTAGGCGCGATTTTATTGAGGGTGAAATTTTAATAATCTGGGCGCATGCGCACACCGACAGTGTGGTATTAGTCGTTATACGACTCTGATTGAGTGTTGAAATGATCTGTCAATAATTGTTCAATATGGAGTTTATCGGTAAACAAAAATATTATATATATATTAGTTTTTATTGTTGTGAGGACAGAAATAAAATAAAATTTATAATTATAGTGACATTTTAAATAGTTTTGAAAAGCCGCAAGTACGTAATTCTAAATGTTTTATTTGTATTCCAATAAAAAATTATCTTCATACCTATCTATTTGGAAAATTTAAAAAAAATAATGTATTCTTTTTCTCATGATCATCTTTCAGTGCGTCACAGTTTTTCGATTTCTTTCTAACGCATTAAATTGTATGTGACAGAAAAAAAAGTCACGTCCGTGATTACAGACATTTACAACATTTATTCTAGTTAATCTAGTTGTCGACAGATGGCGCCATAATAAAAAAAATAATTTTTTTTAATTAGATAATAATATTACAAATATACTCTGTATAATTTATAAGACTGTACAAATCAAGGAAAATACCATTTTATAAATGCAAGAAACACATTTGATTTGTTTTTATTTCAAATTGAAAATAAAATGTGACAACTGTCAGATTTAACTAAAATGTCATGTTAGAATAAATGTCATAAATGTGTATTATCCAGAGATATGTCAACAATAGATGTGTCTAGTCATATGCTAAACAATGCATCGGGGTGTAACTCCGATATCAAGTACGGTGGTCTAGCTATCTGTGACAATCTGTGTCTGTCGTGCGAGTGTGAGCGTATCTACCACGAGGTGGGAGTAATGGAACGACAGTTACACAGAGGCGGCAGCCATCATATGCTAGAGAGAGAAATCTAAGCGCCGGTAGAGAGAGATAGATAGACCACCGACCCGAACTGTTCCGCGTTACGCTATTTTTCGGGGCTGGCCTAATCTATTCTGTTATTATATCTATGGTATTAACACGGACTTACCCTTTTTCCTATCATTTGTTACGCACTGAAAAATGCTCATGAAAAGGACAATAGTTACTAGGTCTGGATCCCGCGTATGAAAAAAAAGTTGATTAATAGCAAGCTGAAAATTTGTTAATAGCTTAAGGGTGTCTAGTCGGATAAACTTGGATTTATGGGAACACTGGAACAGGGGCAGTTTTAATTGTGGAACAGGTTAAAAATTTGGAACGGTCAGATCACTAAAACGGCACATTTATTTTGTCCGACAGAATAGACTTAAACTCTCCTAACAGAGATTAAACTCTCATGCAAAAATTAGACTGCTATTTATTACCTGTCATAATTCCTGTCATTTGACATATTCTACATGTTCCACTCATTAAAACGCCCATTTGGTGATAAATAGCAATCTGATTTTTGCATGAGAGTTTAATCTCTGTTTGGAGAGTTTAAGTCTGTTCTGTCGGACAAAATACATGTGCCGTTTTCGTGGTCTGACCGTTCCAAATTTTTAACCTATTCCACAATTAAAACTTCCCCTGTTCCAGTGTTCCCATATATCAAAGTTTGTCCGACTAGACACCCTTAAGCTATTAACAAATTTTCAGCTTGCTATTAATCAACTTTTTTTTCATATGCGGGATCCAGACCTATACCTATAGGGCTTTTCATTCACACACTCAACGAAAAAGGTACGTAATATCAATAAAAATGGTAATTCAGACAACAAACGCAATACTTAAAATTTGTCCAATTCTTGGTTTTATTGGGACAACAAAATGATGTTCATCAATTCATTATTTTCGTTCGTTGAGCCAATGTATTGCGTTTATTGAATGGATGAACATTCATTATGTATACCATAATATCACTTTATTGGTATTACGAACTCTGTTCACTGTAGTGACGAGCGAGACTGGTCTTCGTCTTGCGGTCTTGGTCTTGGTCTTGCAGCAAGACCAAGACCAAGACCGCCTTTTGGTTGCAAGACCAAGACAAAGACCAAGCTTGCAAGAACAAGACCAAGACCAAGACCGAACCTTGCAAGACCACGCAAGACGAAGACCAACCTGCAAGACTCTTGCACTTTTTTGAGAAAAATTGGTTTTTATTATTTAACTTTATTTTTTAGTTCAATAATATATACTGACATTGTAAGAAACCTTAAACAATATCGAATTTTTAAAATACATAATATTTTGGTTATATTTTTAAGTCGTTTTGATTAAGTCAAACGATTTGCATTTTCTCAACCTTCAAAGTGTCCAGAAGGCAAGTTTTCAAACGGCGACAGTTCAAGGACAATTGAAATTACTTGTAAGACTAAAAAATCTAATTATAGATAGGGTAATCCATTAAAAAAAAATGCAAATAAAAACGGTTTTTATGTACCAGTAGTTTTTGCTTTTTTATACTGACACTTATTTCAATTCTTTTCGCATAATCGAGGAAAGATGTAGGTCGTTAAATTTAAAATTAATACAAAAAATATCATAATAAATTTTAAAAAGGATTCACAATGCTGTGAAAGCATTGTGGCCTGAATAAAAAATAACTGGTTGTCAATTGTAATGTGTCAAGCTTGGTATCGCAAAATCCAAAGCTTAGGTTGAGTTTCTGAATATAATGACAAAAATTCCGATACTGGGAAATTTTTAAAATTATTTTTTGGATTAATTTTTTACAATCAACGAAAGTTGGAAGTTGAATTATTTGTGAAAATACCGGATGACAAACGCGTAAAGAAGTTTACTGATTTCATAGTTGAAAACTATTTGGAAGAATCTATATTTTCCCCAGAAAGGGCCAGTACTACAAATAGTATGTGCCGCACTTGAAATGCATGCGCATCATTTCACTGTGTTTTAAATTCTAGTTTTTACTACCCACATCCGAATATTTTCAACTTTTTAAATGTCATAATGGTTATTCAATCCAAAAATATGTAAAAATAAAAAGTGCGAATGACTCGTAGCAATGTAGTTTAAATAAAATTAAAGAACTGCAAGATAGCAAATTACAGAATTAAGCGTTTATAACTCCCCATTAGGTATAGTTATTATGTTATAGTATTAGGTCTATAAATAGGTATGGTAAATATGAACGTATTTACTAAAAAGTATGTTTTAGTTAGTTTATAAACAAAGTTAATTATATTAAATAATGATTAAATAGAATAAAAAATATTTGATTTTTGTGTTCTCTTAAAAAAATTTAATTTATGTTCTTAAATTTGACCCTCGTAGGATAAATACTACAGTGTTAGAGTGAAAGGAGCAGATTATTATCTGTTAACAACTATAAACCGTTTATCCCTTTTCGTAAAATCCGTGAATTGAAGGTCCCCGACCATTTGTGGCACCTTTAAGAAGCTCTTTTTCTTTAACATTTTATTAAAATACAGGGGCAATAAACAATAATCCAGACTCAAGACGTGGTCTGAAGGCAGGCGGTAGGTATCGACAGCATGCAAAACACAACGTGACACAACCGAAGGCCGGCAATTGCAACAAGGGTTGTAAATGCAGGTTTTTCCTACTGATAAACATTACCATTATAAAAATATACTCTAATCTCTTTATATAGAGAAAAATAATTAGGTCATTAGGTGAATGTATAATGTTAAAATTGGTATCCGTTTGAAACTACATTCTACATTCTGTTAAAATTTTAAAGCAAATAATATAGTTTCATTCTTCACATCTTTATTTATTTCAATGTAGGTACATTTTATTCGAAATTGTTTGGTTCAAATTATTACTACCAAAAAAGCAAGACCAGCAAGACTCTTGCAGCAAGACCAAGACCAAGAACAATACCGACTAGTGCAAGACCAAGACCAAGACCAAGACTGCCTTTTAGCTGCAAAACCAAGACCAAGACCAAGCTTGCAAGAACAAGACCAAGACCAAGACTAGCCTGGTCTTGGTCTTGTTCTTGTTTTGCTCATCACTAGTTCACTGAGTCAACGAACACTATTTATTGATATTACGAACTCTGTTCACTGAGTCAACGAACACTATTTATTGAAGCAACAACGTCGTTAATTGACTGACGAAGACTATTCGTTGTGTCAATAACAGTGTTATTTCTCCTAACGTATTTCGTTTATTTCTACAATTATTTCCGTTTATTGTTACAATTAATTCCGTTCATTTCCACAATAAATACGGTTTTTCTTACAAGCAATTCTATTCATTCTTACAATCAGTTTCGTTCATTCCTACTATGAACGTATTTTATATTAATAATTACTGAATGCAATAGCCCAATGTATAATATTAATTGATTAATAATAATTTTTTAAATCCCTCTTTTTTGTCCTTAACCTAAAGGACTTTACACTGTGTGATTTTTCATATGATTTCACTTATACAGTGTACTGGAATAAGTGTTACACCCCCTTATTAACTTATTTATTTTTAGCACATAAGCAAAACGCTCGGACAGGTCGATTTTTAAAATAATCAAAGTATATTATAACATCAATGTTTCGAACTTTACACGATCCCTCTTCAGGTGACAGGCGCGGCGTAACTTTGATTTTGTTTAATGGGAAAGTACGTCATGTGACAGCTTATTTAAAAGCGTTTGAAATATTGATTCCAAAAATGTATAACACTTTAATCCTTTTTGAGAGCGCAGGTTCAAAATTTCGATCGAATTCTTTTTAAACGCATTCATTTTTTTTGGAATTCTGAGAAAACTAATAAGTATTTTTGAAAAATTTAAACGCAGAATAAAATATTACATTATTACCGAGGGCAGAAAGTCCCTTAGAATAAACAAAAAGTTTCTGTTGAATGGTATGCCTATTTGAAATTAAAAATCATACTAAATTTTCTCTTTTCACCCCTGTGAGTTATTAAAATAATCATTATAGAAGTTCTCAGGGACTTCAGACCCTCGATAGTACTGTAATATTTTATTTTGCATTTAAATTTTCAAAAATAATAATTAGTTTTCTCAGGATTCGAAAAAAATGAATACATCTAAAAAGAATTCGACCGAACTTTCACGATAATAGACACACAAAAACTTCCTTCTACTACGGACTACACTTGAAAACGCAATGCAATTATTATTCGGCACTTCGGTAACACAGAGAAGCTAGGGAGGGGTATCACGATAAGGAAAAGCCGTAAACTTTCAAATGGTGAAGCAAAACATTTATTCTCTCAACAACTACGATTATTGTCACAATGAACGCAATGGTTGTGGGTATTAAATGCAGTAGTAGATTGATTAATGCATTCGTTGTCACAACAATCAATTTACATCTATTCAATAATCATATATTACTCTATATTAACCACATTTGTACATTGTTTTAATGAAATCTGTACGTTGTCACGATAAACCAAGGTAATTGCTTGTCATCTACGAAATCAAGAACGTGAGTTGCTGCCAGAATTAACAGTATTTATTAAATATACGAAACTAAGATATTGACTGAATAAATTGAGTGTTATTGATTAATGTACTCTAGTTATTCTCACAATTATTATTCAATCATTGTGACAATAACCAAATACATTCGTCAATGTCTAAAAGTTCGTTGAAACAACAAATTAAATTGTTGTGACAACGAAATACTATTCAGTAATCACTGTTAATCAATATTACGAACTAAATTTTTTTGAGTGCAGTCATTTGTTTCGAGCTTCTGTCATATTTACTATAATCTGTGTATATTAATATTATAGACAGATTATACAACATCTGACAGAAGATCGAAACAAATGACAATCGATGAAAAGCCCTATTAGTAGGCAATGCATTAATTTACATAATCTGATTACGAACAAACTTTCTACAAATCTTCATCTAATATATCGTTTTTCTTACTCTATATTTTGTTGTATTTTAATTCGACAAAAATCAAACTAATAGTTTAATTAAATTCATATAAATAAACAAAATGTCAAAAAGTTTAAGGTGTAAACGTTTAGTTTGTGTATATTCCCACATGACGTATACGCGAAGGTGGTCCAGTGGAAAATCGCTTCGACATTCGTACGGCGCGATTGACGTGAAGTGGGTTCAAGCCCCAAGCAAGTTGTTATTTTTTTTATAGATTTTATGATTGTAAAAATATTATTATATAATTTTTTTCAGAAAATACGTATTTAATTAAAATTTTTGGCAAAAATTATTGTTCAGAAATTATTTGTGGCATTTTTCAATGTGTTTTTGTGTGTTTTATTCTTTTATTTTTTTAATTTTTGGTATTGTTTTAATAAAAATTTTTGGAAAGTAGTAGAGAAACTGTTTAAAGTATATTGATTTCGTTGAAATCATATAATAGAAGCATAACTTCTTCGGTGCGTACAAAGTACACACATTCTTTTTTTTAACAAATTCACAAAAAATATTTTTTCACTGCGAACTATTTTTTTTTAGATAATTTGGTTTTTCTGAGCAAAAAAGATCTCTTGTAATTTTTCTCTAAAATTGATTGTTGTCGAGTTATATGGCCATTTTCGCATTTTTCAAATTTTACATCGCGTGTAACTCGACAACAATCAATTTTAGATAAAAATCACAAGAGGCCTTTGAGATGCCCGGAATGTCCCATATTATCTAAAAAAAATTGTTCGAAGTAAAAAAAAATATGTTTGTGAGTTTGTTTAAAAAAAAAATTGTTTAAACAATTTTTCGACCACGGCACCGTCCGGCACCCTGTGGGTAAATACCTCTTTTTGAGTAAGTTTGTGCAAAAAAATCGAATCGGATTAATTTCACTAACAGGGGCGACGATATATCCTGGACTATAGCTCTATTTGATAATAATTAAAAATAACAGCTTTGTAAAAAAAAGACAAAAATCTCTTCAGGACCTTGAAGAACGGGTTTGAAATTTGATTGGATTCACTTTTTGAATTTCATTATAATAATTTTTAATCGACTTTAGCATTGAAAATGGCCATTTTCGCATTTTTCAAATTTTTAATCGCATATAACTCGACGACAACAATAAATTTTGGAGAAAAATGACAAGAGACCATATGCTCGAAATGACCCATCTAATAAAAAATTGTTCGAAATGAAAAAATTATTTTTGTGAATTTGTTACAAAAAATTATTAAAACAATTTTTCGACCACGGCACCGCCCGGCACCCTGTGGATATGTTGTAAGGACCTCTTTTTGAGCAAGTTTGTGCAAAAAAATCGAATCGGAATAATTTCGCTAGCGGGGACGACGATACAGCCCGGTCTATGTAGCATAGCGCCGTCGAAAAAAATTAATGAATAATAAAAAAACTAGGTAAACAAAACTATTTGATATTTTAAATGGGACCTAATTTGAAAACATAGTTATTTGTCGTATAATAAATATTCAGTACAATTAATTAGTATTCTATACGATTCCATTCACTGGTATACCATTAATAAAAAAAATGTTCCTCAAGGTTTTTTGCTAGCTGGCTTGTAAATAGATACAAATAACCATATAAATAATATAAATATCTAATATAAACTATACTAATTTCTTATCATGTAATCATTGACAAGAGATCCATAAATACATACGTTGCACGCAACCTTAATCCCTAATAAATCAATGAAATTTTTTAAAGTGTCCTCAACCGTGCTGGCTACAAACTTGTACTCTCAGTTCTAGCAAAGCGTTAATAAATCTTGTTTACATTATTTACATTTACATACAAGTCTCAAGGGGATAGGCACAAATTTTCGGCTCCAATGCTATTTATATGCATTCATTTTTTTGAATCCATAGAAAACTAATTTTAAAAAACGTAGAAAACATATTTTTGCAAAATTTAAATCCAGAATAAAAGAATATATTATTACCTAGTCCCTGAAAACTTCTATAATGTTTATTTTAATAAGTTGCACGGGTGAAAAAAACAGAAAATTTCAAATATTTGTGATTTTTAATTTCAAATACCTATTTCATTGAAAACAAACGTTTTATTTATTCTGTGACTTTCAGCCGTCGGTAATAATTAAGTCTTTCATTCTGCGATTAAATTTTTCAAAAATATTTATCAGTTTTTTCAGTATTTGAATAAACTTAACACCATGTCCATGGTGATATTTTCCTAATCGAACATTCGCTCTATTTTTCATACAACGCCCTCATTCGAACAGAATGTGGTGACAAGACAGTGACAAACAAGTCTACTAAATATTTGAGAACCTTCAGGAATATTTTAAGTTGTTTATTAAATAATATTGATAATGTATGTTATAAATAGTTGACTTATGACATGAAATTAATGAAAATTTATATTGTTTATTATTTACAGAAGATCCAAACAGATAATACACCAGGATATATTCTGCGATCCAAGAATTTTGTTGTCAAATATGTTCTAAAAATGGATTTAAGCGTTCCATAGCAACAATCTATTATTAAAAAACTAACATTTTCTCTTTTCTCGAGTATTAGTTATTATTGTATAGTAAGTATATAAATTATTGTAATCACTAAATACACACTGTGTATTACATTCCTAGTCAATAAAAAAATAATCATATCAATTACCTGAATTAATAATCTAAGCGATTAAACAAGTAACGGTCTCCAAGTACATTCGAAAGCAATCTCTAAGTTAATGATGACAATGTCATTGTCAACTATTCTCCATAGCAGTGAGAATTTTAATACACGTATTTTGCCGTGTAAAAAAAGAAAAAGTAGGGATAGGCGTAAAATATTTGCTCCAGCGCTCTTAATTATCGAAATGTTCATAGAGTTCAAATATTAAACGGAACTAAACACATAATGATTAATTTATCGTAAACAAATGATGCACAATATCAAACTGAATCGAAATATTTGTTTCATTGTCAATCACGTGGATAATTATTTGTCGTGTAAAAAAGAAAAAGTAGGGATAGGCGTAAAATATTTGCTCCTGCGCTCTTAATAATCGAAATGTGCATAGAGTTCAAATATTAAACGGAAATAAACACATAATAATTAATTTATCGAAAACAAATGATACACAATATCAAACTGAATCGAAATATTTGTTTCATTGGTCAATCACGTGGAAGTCTGAATACCCTCTCATCACAAATGAGGAGGTCCTTAGAAGAATGAAGAATTACCAAGAGATACCACCATCAAATCTCGAAAATTACCATACTTCGGAAACTTCATGCAAAATGAATCCAGATATGCCCTGCTACAAGCCATCCTGCAAGGAAAAATATTTGGTAAGCGGCGTCCAGTAAGACGGAGAACATCCTGGTTGAAGGACCTCAGAACCTGGTTTAACACAACATAACATGTGCAGCTTCTCCACGCTGCTGAAGATAGGATAAATATTGCCATGACGATCGCCAACATTCGTCATTGATAGGCACATCAATAAGACCAAGACTATTGGTCAATGTTCACGTGTGGACAGCGTAGCAACAGATGAGTGTTGCGCATGCGAATGCGAATATTCAATGTTTTTCTGAATGAAAGTGGGGGTGAACTTTGTGCGGCATTAATAAATTATGTTTTAGGCCGGTCGTCCTTTCGGAGGAATAATTTCGTCGGAGTTCGCATATGTGGTATCGTCCACTAGACAAGTTTTCGCATTGTACGAAGTCAGCCGTGTGTAGTGATTTATCAAATAAGCATACTATAATAAATGAATTTCAATTATCATCATCATCATCATTGGCTCGACAGCCCTTTCTGGGTCTTGGCCTATTCCAGGATTCTTCTCCACTCTGATCTGTTTCGTGCTTTTTTTCTCCAGTTTTTTATTTTTAAGGTTTTTATATCATTTTCTATTTGTTCTAAATATCTCAGCTTCGGTCTTCTCTTGTTCTTTTTCCTACTGGCATCTGTTTGAATATTTTGTTTGGTATTTCGCCTTCTTCCATTCTTTCTACATGTCCCATCCAACGCAGCCGTCCTATTTTAATGAATGTTATGATATCCAGATCCTCGTATATTTCGTATAGTTCAAAGTTGTACCTTCTTCGCCAAATTTCATTTTCTTTTGTGCCCTTATATATGCGTAGCAAGATTTTTCTTTCAAAGTTGGCTAGCAATGTTTCCTCTATTTTAGTGAGTGTCCAGGTTTCTGAGCCGTATGTGAGTACCGGTCTTATTAAGGTTTTGTATATTTGGCATTTTGTTTTCCTTGCGACGTTATCTGATCTTAGTTGCCGAATTAAGCCATGGTAACTTTTATTGGCAATAAATATTCGCCTCTTCACTTCCTCTGCTACGTTATTATCAGATGTGACTAGGGATCCCAAGTATGTAAAGTTTTTTACTCCCTCAATGTTGTTTCCTCCTATTGTTATATTTTGTGGCTGCCTTATTTCTGTGTTTTTACTTACCTGCATATATTTTGTTTTGTTCTGGTTGATTTTAAGGCCACTATTTTGTGCAGCTCGTTCTATTTGATTGAATGCCTCTATCATTTCTCTTCTTGATCTTGCGATTATATCAACATCATCTGCAAATGCTAGATAGTATTTGCACGCTTTTATTAATTATTGTTCCTCGAGTATTGACTGTTGTGTCCCTCATTATTTTCTCGACTACGATGTTGAACAAGATGCATGATAGAGCGTCTCCCTGGCGTAGTCCCTTTTTCACATCTATTGTTTCCGTTAGTTCGTTTTGTATCCGGATTTTACTTTCTACTTTTAGAGATTATTTTATCAGTTCTATTAGTTGTGTTGGTATATTAAATTCTTTCATTGCTTTTATTTAGAATTCTCGGTTTATATTGTCATATGCGCTTTCGAAGTCTATGAAGAGATGATGTGTGTCGATGTTATGTTCACTTGTTTTTTCGAGGATCTGTCGCAGAACAAATATCTGGTCTATTGTTGACTTCTGTCTACAGAAGCCACTTTGGTACCTGCCAACTATTTTTTCAGCGTGTGGACTAAGTCTTTCATAAATGACGTTGGACATTATTTTGTATGCTGCATTCAGCAGCGTGATTCCACGGTAGTTTCCACATTCTAACTAATTCCCTTTTTTATGTAATGGTACAATAATACCACTATTCCACTCCGTCGCAGGAGGATCTGTCGCAGAACAAATATCTGGTCTATTGTTGACTTCTGTCTACAGAAGCCACTTTGGTACCTGTCAACTATTTTTTCAGCGTGTCTTTCATAAATGACGTTGGACATTATTTTGTATGCTGCATTCAGCAGCGTGATTCCACGGTAGTTTCCACATTCTAACTAATTCCCTGTTTTGTGTAATGGTACAATAATACCACTATTCTACTCCGCTGGTAGCTGTTTATTTGACCATATTTTTGTTATCAATTAATGTATCAAAAATTAAAATTTTTTAAAATCTTGCACAACAAAAACTAGAACATACAAAGATTTGTCAATTTTATTACATATAAAGAAGTACTCCATCTATCTAATGCACTTTACAGAATTGAAATCGGATTATTTAAGCAGCCTCAGCAATGTTTTAAAATTATAAACAATTTTTTGGCTTATAAACAAATCAGTGCTGTGTATCTCTTTTATTTAGATGGACCTACCCAAGTTTTTTTATGTATTTTGACCCGTATAACACGAATTTTTTGGGCAACAGTTGATCCGAATGTCGATAAGATTGTTATAAACAAAGAACTTGAGGAATTACATAAAATCGATTTTTCGCAAAATAAAACATTTGTTTTGTATTTCTTGGGTAATTCTAAGCAAAAAATGTTTTACATGTTTTTTCGTAGGATGCATAGTTTTCGAGATAAACGCGGTGGAACTTTCAAAAAATCGAGAAATTGCAATTTTTGAACGCGAATAACGTTTGATTAAAAAATAAAATATCAATTCTGCTGACAGCATTTGAAAGTTTAAGTCAAATTATAACGGTTTTAATTATTTGCATTGCTAAAAATTTATTTTTTTATTATTAAACAAAGCTATTTGTTTATAAGCCAAAAAACTGTTTATAAATTTAAAACATTGCTGAGGCCCCTTAAATATTCCAATTTTAATTCTGTAAAGTGTATTAGATAGGTAGAGCACCTCTTTATAGGTAAAAAAATTAGCCAACTTCTAAATGGTCTACTTTTTGTTCAGAAAGATTTAAAGTTTGAACTTTTTTAAAAACATTTAGATTGCAAATTTATTATGCAAAATTTATTAGGTCGATTTTAATGAAAATTGGTACACGATTTAAGTATGTTACAAAGAATTGCAAAGCGAATTATTAAGGTTCTAAGTGCCACCAAAGTGGTTAAAAAATATTGAATAACAACAGACTTATTTTGCCCCCTTATTTTGTATTTATTGCTATATTGCAGAACAGGTAATAACTTAAGACATTTTTTACCAGTCGTATATCATACAAAATTCAATTATCTTTATTTTATATTTCTCTACGACTTTGTTCCAAAACGAATCGTTTTAAAGTTATAAGCAAAGAAAACAGAAAAAAATCGATGTTTGTCGAAATTTTTTTTTTCGCAAATCCTTACTGGTCTATAAGTCTAGTCTAGAATTATAATTTAATTATAATATAAAAAAAAAATTTTCGGTAACTGTTTCGACGAAAACTATAGTAAGTCTACAAAATTTAGCAAAAAATCTGTTTTTTGTTATGTTTGATCTGTGAAATCCCTTAATACTTTTTTTAAACATAATATAACAGAAATTCAAATTTGTAAGACGTATTTCTTCCAAAGATAACGTCATTTACTGTTACTAAGTCTAGAGTAAATATTATATTTTCCTTAATTGCTTCGACAAAAACTATAGTAAGTCTACAGGATTTAGCAAAAAAATGTGTTTTTGTGTGTTTCATTATGATGTTTGATCTGTGAAATCCCTTAAAACCCTTTAAATATAATATATCAGAAATTTCAGTGTGTAGGGAGTATTTGTTCCAAAGATATCGTCATTTCTTACAGCGAACTCTTTGCGAAAAATTTTCAAACGCGATTATCTCAGTTCAACCAAAATTGAGTTACAATAGTCTTCGTTGCATGGGTCGTTATGTCGTCATCCTCAACACACTTTACGACCTCTGTTTTTATAAAACTATTTTTTTTTGAAAATTAATTAACGAAAATGTATCAAAAATCTTTAAAGTGGTTTCTTGCCACAAATAGAACCTACCGTCATCATACTCTACCATCCCTTAATTTAGTTTAAACATTTTCCCTCATTATTTGTGACTTTGATAGGAATGAAACCACCTACATATCGTTTTCATTTAATTAAGCGAAGTAGTTTTACTGGAAATATAAAATATAGGCCGTGTCCTTCCTAGAAGTAAAGTAGAGCACTTTACGTACATAAATAATATTATGCATAGGATCTACATCAAAAGAAATTTCTAATGAATAAATTTTAAATTGAAAATTGTATTTTAAAAAGCGTAAATCAGTAAATAATAAAGAGGATATTTTAGAGCATAATAATTGTTCTTTAGTGCAAATTTCCAAAATAAATGTATAATATACCTACATTATAAAGAATTAAAAAAAGTATAATTAAACAACAAAAATTTTTATTAACATATTAGTCGAGGAAATGAAACTGGAAAAATGGCAAAACCTCGCAATTTTTTCGTCCAGCATCGATTTGTACAAAAATTTGGGATTAGGCTCATTTCACCCTCTAGTTCATTTTCTACATTGAGCCGTTGTACGCTTTTGGTTTTTTAAGGGTGAAAACCGCCCCTAATTGTAAACAATTATAAAATAACATTTTAAACTTTAATATTGTCAACATTTGCTTCTTATTAGTTACATAATGATTGTTTTGTGCTTTAAGATATAGTATCACAATATATCAACCCTTAAAACCATCCTTGTTGGAGCTATATATGAAAAGTTTACTTATCCTAAAAGAATAATTTCGGCTTGCATAAATTTACATAAAAATTTGGGGTTAGGATCATCTTACCCTGTACTTCATATTCTATATCATGCTCAAGGGCGTTGAATATTTTTAGGGGTGTAAACTACCCTTATTGTCAAAAATTATATAAAAACATTGTAAACTTTAATATAGGTAAAATTTGGTTTTGACTGGTTAAATAATGATTGTTTTATGCTTTAGGATATAATATCATAATATTTCAACGCTTAAAAACCACCCTTAATAACATTGCAATTTTTATAAGTAGACAATTTAATAGATCTATACAGAAAAAAAGTAGAATTAAAGAATTACAAAAACATTTATTTACACAAAAATACGAATATACAAATATATAAAAATACACATACAAATAGCTTTTTAGTCATCCAGTATACGAACCGGCTCTGTGGTATTATATTGGTACATTGAAAATGCTATAAAAGGGGACTATTCGAATTCTTCGAAAAAAAAAAAATTAGTTTTATAAACATAGCTCCTTTATTTTTGGCGATAAAAAGTTTTTTCAATAACAGTTTTGTAGGATTTTTGAAGAGTAATAAGAGTGTGTAAATTAAATTCAGTGAGATCCCTTAATTTTTAATTGAGGTGGGTTTAAAAGGCTCGAATAAGGGGATGTTTGCTCGTAAATAGATGTTTTAAACAGCTATAGCTCACTAACTGTTCATTGTAATGAAAATCTATGCATAAAGAAATTTTAGCTATAAAAAAGCTACAATTTAGTAATCTATCATTTTTTTCGTATCTCCAGTATTTTCGGAGATATTTTGAAGAAAATGATAAAAAATGCAAAATTGCAAAAGTCAATTTTTTTAAACTCCAATTTTTCTAAAATTAGGCCTTTTAAATAGGTCAAACTTCTTGGTTGTATTTATAATATAAATATAAAAGGAATTATAGAAAGGCGAAGACCAATTTTTAGTTACAAGGGTAGGTAGGGGGTTGTTTTCACTGTTTTTTTGGTAGAGAAAAATAGGTACGACTTTTTTTGATCATAAATTGCTCATTTTTTATGCTAGAAACTTTTTATTATTATTTTTTTAAAGATCTTATCGTATGCTTGAAAAACATCATGTAAGTTTTCCTGGAAAAATGCAAAGTTTTCCCGTTATTTGGCTTTCATTATTTCAAATTATGCATTTGACGAAAAAAGCTAACTTTTAACATGCCGCATCTCGGTTTGTGTTGAACGTAAAAATATTATAGAAAAACAGTTTAGTTTGTGTTACTAAAAGATACAATTTTGATATCTACAGTTTTTTTTATTAAATGCATATTTTTCGTGTTATTCTCAAAAATCCCTCTAAAAAAGTCGATTTTTCCGTCGAAAAACTGTTACTTTTAACCACGAATAACTCGAAAAATATTAGTTTTATGAAGAAAATGTAAAAAACATTTTTTTCTTAAAATTAATTTTTACATCGATTTATATGGTTAAAATGTAATAAAAAATTCCCACCCCCGAGATGGGGTGGCAACTACCCCCAAGGTTTTAGCGTACAGCAGCATGATATAGAAAATGATCCTTGGACTATTCAAGTAAATCCATGCTGAACGAAAAAATTGCGAGCCAAAATGCTTCATTTCCTCGACTATATCTGGACCTCGGAGGTAAACTACACTATGTCATTTTAAGCAACTTTTCAGTAGGGCCGTTTGAATATTTTAAAAATCTTATATTTGCCATAATTAGGTATCTTTCGCTCTGAAAGACAATGTGATCATATTTTAATTATAACATATAACTAGTTTATACAATCCAACTAATAAAACGGTAAAATTTGGCCTAATTACTGTAATTAATGGTAATTTACAGTGATATAGTGCAGTTTACCTCTGAATGTTTTAAAAATCTTATATATCCCATAATTAGGTATCTTTCGCTCTGAAAGAAAATTCGATCGTATTTTAATCATAACATATAACTAGTTTGTACAATCCACCTAATGAAACGTTAAAATTTGCCCTAATTACTGTAATTAATGGTAATTTACAGTGACATAGTGCAGTTTACCTCTGATAGGTTTGATCTAAACTTATAAAATATTTATTGAATTTAAAGGTATTTAAGCGCAAAAAAATAGCTAGGTACTTCTCATGAAACAAGTTTTTATTTTAGTTACTTAAATGTTATTATATTAAAACCTGTCAAAATCGGCAACCTGTACTCAAGGCCATTAATATAGTACGGACGCGGCCAAATAATCTCATTATTTTTAAAACCCATTTTATAGAAATTTACGAGTGACTATCGGCCAAAATATTTTTGTATGTGTACTGGTTGATAATGCCCAGTATTGCGAAACTCGAGTATTTGGGTCACCTGATGAGAGGTCATAAATACGCATTACTTCAAAATATAATGCAAGGAAAAATAGAAGGAAAACGGAATCCAGGCCGTAGAAGAATGTCGTGGATGCGGAATTTGAGAGAGTGGTTTGGCTGCACCACTAATGAACTTTTTAGGTCAGCTGTAAACAAAGTCAGGGTAGCCTTGATGATTTCCAATCTCCGATAGGACTGGCACAAGAAGAAGAAGATTGCGAAATACCCAATAATATTTTATTACTTCGTATTTATCTAAAATGAGATTAAAAATAACCTGCATAAGGGTTGGTGTCGGCGAACACGAAGAAAGGATGTCGTAAAATAAGAAACCTTTGTCGCTAAGAAACATAATAAAAATATTATAATAGTTGAGAAAGTGAAAATCTGGTTTAAATTTACAAAAGTTTGCCGAAAAATATAGTGTTGTAAAATTATGAAGCTCTATTATATAAAAAAATAAAAGTAAGTTAAAGAATTCTTTAAAACGCTTCACTAAACGCTAACATTTGATAACAATCTGAACAGATTCTGTTTTTTCCGTAGTATACAGTCTCTGGCCAAATTATTAGACGCACTATAAAAGATTTTAAAAAATGGTTATTATGAGGTAATACCAGTGTAATACTTAATAGGTTTTATGTATGTACCAGACACAAGGTATATTGTTTGGTTGTCCATTTAATTTTATATATTTTATCACAAATAGAACATTATTATTAATGAACCAATATGTATTTATTGACTCTTGAAAGAAAACAGAAATAACAACAATGTTGGCAATTTGTTGCTGACATATTGTGGCTCAACAAAATAATAATATTTAATAATACTTGTTATTATTTCTGTTTCTGTTATATATTTTTTTAAATTTAGCATAATTTTAAGTGATGCATAACTTTTGAAACTATATGTATAATTAGAATAAAACCATTCGAAATAGAAACACCAATTTTTAAGAGAAGGTACACAATATTTGTTGATTACAATGTATTAATAACCATGATTTTTATAAAAAACAACTAGGTAACTATAGAAAAAGAATAGACGAAAATAGAATAGAAGAAGAGTTACCTATGGCCCGTTTGCCGCTAGGTGCTAAGTGCACTAAGTCAACATAGTGTTGTTTGCGATCAACACTCAGTTAGTAACTGTGAGGTAAAAACACCCAAGTTTACATGGCGCTTTTTACCTCTCAAATTATTTGAACATAGTGTTCTATTTTTTTGGTAATTTCGTTTTCGTGGTCATTAGTACCAAGTGTAGTATACCTCTAGAAAACTCTTGGAGAGGTGAGTGAGTTAAAAGAATAAAAACAAAACAACGCCATGTCGACATAGTGTAGTTTACCTCCGAGGTCCAGATATTTGGAATAGAATAGAAAAAATATAATAAAATAGAATTTTTATGGACAACGCTTGCACAGTCAAAAAAAATAACAATAACAAAAATACAATTTACTGAGATTTGATAAATCGTCAATAAATATTAAAAAAATACTTTTTGTTATTAAAAATATTAAATATTAAAAAGTTAAAAAAGTAAAGCAAAAACAAAAACAATATATGGCAAAATTTTATATAAATTGCAGATTGAACATACAACAAAACAAAATACAAACATAGGAATTAATAGGTGTAAGTATCTGCGAACCTAGGACAATTAATCTACTGACAAATAATCCCGGACAAAAATCCCCACAAATTATCCCCGGACAAAAAATCCCCGGACAAATAATCCCCGACCAAAATATCCCCACAAAACTCCCGGACAAATAATCCCCACAAATGTTTTTGGACAAAATTTCCCCACAAAAATCCCGGACAAAAAATCCCCAAGAAATATTTTCGCCCGAATAGTTCTCTAAAGGTTTTCCCGAAATTTTACCAAATTTAGAATTCCAATTCCATGCCGAAAACTTCAAATTTTACATGAAAATGGAGTGTGAGTTTTTTCAAAAATCGTGGAAGATATGGGGAATGAGCTAAGGCTCCGTTCTCATGACAGACTCTTGATAACACGCGTTTTGATAACGCGTGATTACAACTACATACATTTTACTTGAGACTGTTCACATGCCAACGCGCGTTTTAATGACCTAAAACGCGCGTTAGTATGTGAACTATCTTAAGTAAAATGTACAGTGTTGTTAGAAAGTCCTGCATCAATTAAGCGCCTTATAGTTTTTGAGGTTTAACACAAGTTTTTTGTATATTTTCGTTAATTCATTTTAAGTTTGTGCTTGTAATTAGCATTATCGGTATACTTACTAATTTTTTTTAATTACTAGCTCAAAATTCTACAGAAAAATTTAAATAATCTGATCTCTATTAAATTGAATCTTAATGACAAATTTGCCACATATTTTGACTATATAAACACTGTAGTTACCCTAACGACTCTCCAGTAAAGCCAACGACTCTCCAGTAAAGTCCATCTCCAACAATTAAAATACTTTGGACATGTTATGAGAGCCAACACAGAAAACATGGAAAGACTCATTATACAAGGAAAGGTGGAAGGCCGAAGATCACGAGGAAGATCCCCAACAAGATGGATCGATTAAATTACAGGAATATGCAAAAGATCTATGCATAAGTTAAAAGAAAAGACCAGAGACAGAGATCTTTGGAGAGGGACAATACACGACATCACGTCGACCACTACACTCCCTCCGGGGGGTCAGGATTGACGAGAGGGGGTTACCCTAACACATTTATTCGCTCTTTGATTTTTGATAAAAAGGTCAAAATGTCATCCCAGACCAAACGAATTAATTATCGAACGAAAAGCGTTTTGAAATTATTTTTCACCATAAAAACGACAAATCTATTCGCGAAATAGCATCCGCAGTAAACTGTAATCAATAAAGCTCGGATTATAGGCAAAATGCCTTTTTTGCCTATTTTGCCTATTATAATTGTTTTTTGCACTTTTTGCCTTTTTTCGTAAATTCCGCCTATTTGTGCCTTTTTTAAAATTTCATGGTACTACCCATAATAAACCATTCTATAATAAAATTTTGGGTCAATAATAAAATATCAATGGTTTGTTTATATAACAGATTTCTAGAAAAATGTACCTGATCGAGACTTGAGGGTTAACTATTTGGAAATTCCTAAGCTTTATTAGTTTATTGTCAGTTGTACAGTCGGTTACTGTATCAGAGTTTAGTCACAAATTGCTATATCCTAGTTTAGTTTTGTTGCGTATACCGAAAAGCAAAGAACACGTTTTAAAACGTTTTAGACATTTGTGTGAAAAGATGACATCTAAATTAAGACTATGGATCGCACCTTATTCGGAACTTTCTCTAGAAGGAGATGGAGCATTTTGTAAACCATGCAGCAAATCGGTAAGTTTTATTTTTTCTCTTTTTTTCTCGTCCCACAACATAACTAAATTCTAAAGCGGTTTTAGAATTCTAATTATTTTTTTTTTAATTCTCAGATTTCAAGTAGAAAAAAGTACTTTATTGACCAGCATTGTGGAACCCCACTTCATAAACGTAATTTGGAAAAATTAAATTTCTCTAAGTTAGCCCAAATATCTCTGCGGGATAGTTTAAGCAGTTCAAAAAAAAAGGAGGAAGACGCATTTAAATTTGATTTATGCGAGATGATGATTGCATCCAACATTCCTCTATATAAAGTTAATAACCCTAGTTTTAAATGCTTTTTCGAAAAATATCTTAATAAATCCTTACCGGAGGAGAGTACGTTGAGAAAACATACTGTGGAAAAATGTTATGTGGAATGTATTTCAAAAATTAAGCGGGAGTTAGAGGGCAAATTTTTGTATATTATCGTGGATGAAACGACAGATGTATGCGGCAGGTATATAGCAAATTTAATGAATGGAATTTTGAACGAAAACTTTGCGACAAAACCTTATGTAGTTGCCATTAAAGAATTGGAAAAAACAAACAATTTAACAATAAGTCGATTTATACAAGATAATTTAACAAACCTCTTTTTACCCAACCCTATACCAGTGAATAAAATAGTTTTAATGCTTTCAGATGCTGCGGCATATATGTTAAATGCTGCTGTTAATTTAAAGATTTTTTATCCTAATATAATTCATTGCACTTGTGTAGCCCACGGGGTAAATAGAATTGCTGAAGAAATAAGAAATATGTTTCCGTTGGTAAATAATTTTATAAATTTTATGAAAAAAGTTTTTGTAAAGGCTCCGTTGAGGGTGCAAATATATAAAGAAAGACTTCCCGGTGTCCCTTTGCCACTTAAACCAGTAATTACAAGGTGGGGAACCTGGCTCGAAGCAGTTTTTTTACTTTGAACACTGCAATGAAATAGAATTAGTTATGTCAGAATTTGATGATGATATTTCCGAAGCCATTCGAGAAACAAAAAAAATATTAAAAAATCCCAAATTAAAACAGGAACTCGCTTATATCAATGACAATTATAAATTAATAGTTACCACAATTACCTTATTAGAAAAACAAGAGATAAAATGTGAGTCAGTAAAATTAATAGATAATTTAAAGGCGAAAATTAAATCGGCACCTGGAAGTAACGGTCAATTAATTTGAAAAAAAATGAAATATGTTTTCGACAAGAATGAAGGTTTCTCGTTTTTATCTAATGTTGCTAAAGTTTTGAATAGGACATTTCCGAGGAATTACAAATTATGCCAGATTTAATATCCGCTCTTAAATATGCTCCAATTACATCTGTCGATGTCGAACGTTCGTTTTCAATGTATAAATTAATTTTAAGTGATCGAAGGCATAGTTTTAAGACCGAAAATATTGAAAAACATTTAGTTGTTTCTATGAATGATAAAATTTTAAGTGGTTACAATGTTTAATTATTAATTAACAGTTATTTAGTTACTAGTTTATTTATACTAATGTTATGATTATGATGTGTAAATATACCTGCCTTAAGTTAATATTACGTTAATTCACTTTGTACAATATATAATAAGTTATATTCCTTTATTGCCTATATTTTGCCTAAATGTTAATATTCCTGCCTTTTTAATAAAAATCTTTGCCTATATAGGCGCCTTTTTCTTCAATTTTTGTTGCCTATAAATCCAAGCTTTAGTAATCAATCTACAGTAATTAGAGTCATTAAGAAGTATGCTGAACAAGGAAAAATCGACGACAGACTGCGTATTTGGTAAGATGATGCAGCACTTTTTAACACCACTGTATGTAGTTGTAATCGAGCGTTATCAAGCGTCTGTCAAGAGAACGGGGCCTTGGCTCATTCCCAGAGGCGGCTTTACCTATTGTGCAGGGTGTGCGGTGCACACGGGCGCCGGGATGTTGGGGGCGCCAAGCGCCAAAGAGAGGGTCCTTTACTTTGTTTCAACATAAAATATGAAATTGAATAAAATATGAGGCGAAAGATGAATCAGTAACTGACGCGAAAAATTTTAAAGTAAACTTTTACTTAGACCTATTAGATACAGCAATTACTAAGATTGACGAACGCTTCGAACTTTTAAAGCAAAATTATGACACTTTTTCGTTCCTTCAAAAATTAAAACACTGGAAAGATTTAGAGTTAGATGCAAAAAGAACATATTGTTCTAATTTAGAAAATAAATTGTGCCATCTTAACTCTTCAGACGTAGATAGGTTTGAGCTCTTTAATGAAATAGAATTATTACCAATATTTATCGATGATTCTACTACATACTACACCTTTGGATATTTTAAATTCTTCTTCTTTAAGTGCCCTCTCCGCGACGGAGGTCGGCAACCATAATAGCTATTCGGATTTTAGAGACGGCTGCTCTGAAAAGTTCATTTGATTTACATCCGTACCATTCCCTCAGGTTGCGCAGCAATGTGTAGTATGTCTCCACGTGTAGTATGTCCGAGATATTCCAATTTTTTTGTTTTGATGGTATTTAAGATTACATTTTCGCAAAGTCGATTGACAAATTTATCACTAGTAAGTATTGAACATGAAATAAAAATTGAAGTAAGTGATATTATTTCAAGATTTTGCTAATGTGAAAGCACGAAAAGTATCTTTTTTATAATTATATCTTGTAGTAAGTGTCTATGTGTGTCCTTTAATAATTCGTTAATAAATTATTATTTTTTTAAACAATCACAAAGTTGTTCTTTTTTAGTCATCTAACCAATTTCTTCCTAAAAGTACTATTTACTCGTGTACTCAAACCTGTCAAATTTCCTGAACCAATAATTGCCCTTTATACCTCATAGATAAAAAAGTTCATTGTTAAATAAATATTTTTAACAGATTTGGGTAGGCTGTTCTGACGCCGTGAATACCTATTGGCTCCCGACATAATTTTTTAATATTGCACTATTTGCATCTGGATTTTTGTTTACATTATAAGCGTACCTAATACCCTCTAATACTCTATGTACTATTAGTACAGGTACTAGGTATTATAGGTACCTATTCGACTATTCCATTTTGACTGCGCGTCAACCAAAGAGCGCCAGAGCATCGACTGCACACGGGCGCTACATGGGCTAGAGCCGCCTCTGCTCATTCCCCATATCTTCCACGATTCTTGAAAAAACTCACTCTTTTGTCATGTAAATTTTTAAGTTTTCAGCATGGAATTGGAATTCGAAATTTGGTAAAATTTCGGGAAAACTTTTAGAGAACTATTCGACAGCAAATATTTCTTGGGGATTTTTTGTCCGGGATTTTTTGTGGGGATATCTTGTACAAAAAATTTGTGGGGATTATTTGTACGGGATTTTTGTGGGGATTTTTGATCCGGAAATTATTTGTCCGGGGATTTTTTGTCCAGGGATAATTTGTGGGGATTTTTTGTCCGGGATTATTCGTCCGGGGATTGTTTGTCCGGATTCCGTTTCTGCATGTGACACCCAAATATACACTCACCGGCACAAAATTCTGCT
This sequence comes from Diabrotica virgifera virgifera, assembly GCF_917563875.1. Lineage (NCBI taxonomy): Eukaryota > Metazoa > Arthropoda > Insecta > Coleoptera > Chrysomelidae > Diabrotica > Diabrotica virgifera. Next base: position 190,364,909 of record NC_065448.1, read on the forward strand.
ACTGAAAATTTTTGATTGAGTTTGACGATTTATAGTTTTATTATTTGTACTCCCATTTTCAAGATTAGTTTGTAGGTAGGTGCATGTATTGACATCAATTCTTATTATTCGGGTGACAACAAAATTTTGCTTAGATGGCATTATACGGTTGTAAATGAAAGCGGTGTATTTTCTCCTAACGTTAAAAACTTCTGTGGAAAAATTGAAGAGCTGATTTTGTTTCGTCTTTTCGTATTATCCCGAAAGCATCACTAAGATTTTCTTTTTGGAATTATCCGAATATCTATATCTGTTTTTGTAAAAACTGTACATCTGTACCCAGTATATTATACAGTCATGTTATCCAAGAATATGAGCTGAGAGAATAGATCACTACAATTATTTTTAACATATAAAATATATATTTTAACTTTTTCCTTTTTATTTACACTGCATGTGTAGTTTGGAGCCAACTATCGGAACTGGGGAAACACTGACTCTAACTTATACTTTTATTTTAAAGGTTTACAACATCAATAATCGTAAGGTTAGGAAGATGTTGTTTCGCGGGGTAGTCATTCAGACACCCATCTCGTACAAATGCTAGTTATAATGTGGTGAATACTAATTTACTACTATTTTACCCCTCTTCGAGCTTTAATATCAATCTTTATTTTGGACTTTGAAAGTAAACGGTACGTGAGTATCGTTACTTACTAGCGAGGTTACCTAAACAAACTCCATCAATCAACCTTCGCTTTGTTTGTGATTATAGAAACAACATCTTCTGTATCGACTAATTATGCTTAAATTATATACATATTTTGGATACATATAATATTATACAGTAAGGGTTTGTTCCCTTACTGTACACGAGAATTAAAGATAATTTCAAAATTTCACCATGTATTATTGAAGTTATACTTCTTTACCGGCGATAGAGGGTGAATTTTTATATGTTAAAACCTATCAGCCCGGCGCATGCGCATTATAACTTTGTTCTGATTGGATGTTCAAATGACATGTCAAAAATTATCCGATATGGCAGCTGTAGGACAGCTGTGGTTTGGAGGTAAAGGTAAAGGTAAACAAATGTATAATATATTAGTTTTATTGTTGTGAGGACAGAAACAAAAAAGTTTATAATATTGTAGTGACTTTTAAATAGTTTTTAAAAGCAACAGGTACGTAATAATTGTTAATGTATCATGGGTATAAACCTACCTATTTGATCTTCCAAAATACATAGTATGTAACACTTTTATTTATATAATTTGATTACCATCAAAATTTCTATCAATAGTCACCTAATATATTGTTTTCTTACTCTATGTTTTGTTGTATTTTTTCAATTCTAAATCATTTCAATTCAAAATTAAATTAATTTGATCAATTTTCAGAATATCAAAATATCACAAGTTTAATCCGTTTAGTTAGTCGATCTTCGTAAATAATGACACATAGTGTCCGTGGCTAAGCGTTGAGGGCGAATGAATTCCAATACCAACCGCACTTATCAGCGCTAGTTCGAGTCCCAATAGAAACTTTCTTTTTTGTTTTTTTTTTAATACATTTTATGATTGTAAGTATAATTATTATATAATTTTATTTTCAGAAAATACGTATTTAGTTAAAAAAAATTTCGACAATTAATGTTCAGACATCATTTGTGGCTTGTTTAATGTGTTTGTGTGTGTGTTATTCTTTTATTATTTTAATTTTTGGCACTGTTCTAATAAAAATGTTTGAGAAGTAGTAAGTATAAATTAGTTTAATATTTAAACAAAATATAAATAAAAAGCAAATTAATTTCGTTTAAATCATATAATAGAAGTATAACTTCTTACGTGCGTACAAAGTACACACACATTATTTTTTTGTAATAGACCTTATACAATACAGTTTGTTCATATCAGGTTAGGAAATGAATAAATTGACTAATTCTAAGTAGCTTTCGATCTATAGAGTTTTTTATGTAAGTCAATATTTTTCGAGTTATTTGTTATTGAAAATGTGTACTTTTTCAAAAAAAAAACACGTTTTCAGGATGTTTTTAGCAAATAGCCCAGAATGTAAATATTTTATGGACAAACATATAGCTTATAAAAAAGCGAAAACAATCGTGTATCAACGAAGTTTAGAAACACAGTAAAAGCAAAGTTGTGGCCCTTGAAATATACGCTCTTATTCGCCAAATTCAAAATTGAACATTTCAACGTGAAATAACCAAAAAATTAGGCGATTTTAAGGAAAAGTTATTAAAAATTTTTAAAGGGTTTAACAAAAACGTTTCTTTATTTTTGACAAAAGTTTCTAGCTACAAAACTAAAACAGTTGTGCTCAAAATAAAGTTGGTCCCCTTGTTTGGTAAAAAAAATGGTGAAAATCTGCCCCTATTTAGCACTCTAAATAAAGTTATTCGTTTCCGCTTTACCATGTACTTTATATGCATGTGTTTTTTTATACCATCTGTAAGTATCACTGGTCCTAAGTGCTTATTTTTTAAAACATTTGGTGTTACAGTAAAAAAATTTCTAAGAATTTTGGAAAAATGGCCTATTTTCAAAACAACTTTAAAATTATTAGTTATACGAAAAGACTCAAAGCGTAAAAAATATAGATTTTGCTTTTATAAATATGCTAGTTTCTCTTTGTTTTTCTGTAAAACAGAAATTGGTTAATATATGGCTGTTCAAAGTTTGCATACACTCGTGACTAATGACCCTTTAAATAATTTAAAAATAAGCATTTTAAATTTATTTTTGATCTTTACATGACAAGTATCAACCATGACAGAAGCAAAGAAAAGCATTTTAAACCTCTAGAACTTACGGATCGTATAAAAAATACCTAAGTAAAGTAAATTATTTGTAAAGAGGTAACGATTAAATTCATTGGGGTGCTAAACAGGGGGACATTTTCACCATTTCCTGGCCAAAAAATAAGGGGGACCAACTTTATTCTGAGCGTAACTCACTTAGTTTTAACTCGAGAAACTTTTATAAAAAAACTTTTATTATAAAAAGTTTATAAAAAATAAAAATAGAAATAACAAGCTGAAAATGCGAGCATTGTCATAACGAAAACTTTGTATATTTATTTCTATTATGAAAAGTAGTTTAGAATTATTAATAATTATGTTTTAATGTGCAATTATATCATTCTAATTTAAATGTTATGAACTATAAAGGTAGTTTACTCTTGATCGAAATTCATATTTTTTATATACCTCGTATAAAATTGAACATCGGATCGAAAAACTGAAAAATACGTGTTCAATCATTTTAAAAAATCTATCCAATGACTCCAAACACCAACCTCCACTACACCCCCTGGAGGTGGGGTGGGGGGTAACTTTAAAATCTCAAATAGAAACCCCTAGATTTTCTTGCAGATTTGGATTCGTTGCGTAAAAGTAAGCAACTTTTATTTAAGACATTTTTTCGAACTGTGGATAGATGGCGCTATAATTGGGAAAAACGATTTATTCTGATACCATGGGTAAATTATAGAAACGGTCTAATATCTCGAGAAATACACTTCCAAATGAGAAACAAAACAAATTTTTTTAATACTTTTCGAAAACCTATCGATTAACACTAAACATGACCCTCCAACCCATCCCCCTGGAGGTGGGGTGGGGGGTAACTTTAAAATATTAAATAGCAACCCCCACTTTTTATTACAGATTCGGATTTGTCATGAAAAACTAAGCAACATTTATTCGAAACATTTTTTAGAATTGTTGATAGATGGCGCTTTAATTGGAAAAATACGATTTATTAGCGCCATCTATCAGCATTTTTAAAAAATGTTTCGAATAAATGTTGCTTAATTTTTCATGACGAATTCGAATCTGCAATAAAAAGTGGGGGTTGCTATTTAAGATTTTAAAGTTACCCCCACCCCACCTCCAGGGGGTAGGTTGGAGGGTCATGTTTAGTGTTTATCGATAGGTTTTCGAAAAATATTAAAAACCTGTTTTTTGGTTTCTTATTTGGAAGTGTATTTCTCGAGATATTAGACCTTTTCTATAATTTACCTATGGTATCAGGATAAATCGTTTTTCCCAATTATAGCGCCATCTATCCACAGTTCGAAAAAATGTCTTGCATAAAAGTTGCTAACTTTTACGTAACGAATGCAAATCTGCAAGAAAAACTAGGGGTTTCCATTTAAGATTTTAACCCCACCTCCAGGGGGTGTAGTGGGAGTTGGTGTTTGGTGTCATTGGATAGATTTTTGAAAATGATTGAACACGTATTTTTCAGTTTTTCCATCCGATGTTTAGTTCGCGAAATATTCGACCGTTCCCCTACTTTTGGGACACGGTTGCATCATAAATCTTAGAACAAGAAGAGCTTTTTATGAAGAATAACTTTTATTTGTCAAATTAAAAATAAAAGAGTTATAAATGAAAATGTTCTTGGTATCCGTAATTTGAGACAAATATTCAAATATTTTTTTCCGTTAGAAGGATGTACACAGACACAATACTGGCTAGTGATTTTAGTCAATAATTTTGCCAATTCGGCAAAAAAATTATTTGTAAATAGTTAATAATTATTACTAAATAATTAGTAATTTTGCCAATTTCGGCAAAATTCTCAAAAAACAAAAAATTACCTTCTACAATCACTAGCCAGTTGTGTCGAGTTTAGGGAACGACTAGGTATAATCAAATACTATGGACGTCCATAGTATTTGGTATAATACATAATATTTTATAGCAAATGGAACAGTCCATTTATCATAAAGGGGAGGCCGTATTTATACTGGTATAAACCTTTTTAAAACTGTTAATAAATTATTGCTTTTAAAATATTTATACTCAAATTGTATTTTTGAACATCTTATTATTTATTTTATATAATAATTAAATTCACTATCAAATGTGATTGATGTTTTAGTAATACTTAATTTAAAATTTAGTTTGACATTCACGAAGTGTCAAACTCAAATGTAAATAACCTATGCTTGGCAAATCGAGATTTTAAAAAAATTAGCCTACTTTCTAATCAACCATTTGAGCTGACGTTTAGTGCGTCTGTAGGAGATAACCGGATTGTGACATCACATTTTAGACTTTGAGCTCGATTATCTCGAAGGCGGTTAGATATATCGAAATGGCGTTTTCAGATTTGGATTCAGAAGGCAAAACTACATAAGAATCCATCGATACACCTGCTCTAAGTATTGCAGGAGCGGCGACGCAATAACACACAGACTTTTGCAAATTTATAAACGAAAAGTTTTCGTTGAAAATAAAGCTTTTTTAAACATTTTAAACAAGTTTTAATGAGCTTTTACCGAAATATGCTTCATTTTTTGGTTATTTCACGTTAAAATTATTGATTTGGAAATTGACGAATAAAAATGTAGTTTTAATAAGCTATACCTTTGTTTTTGCTGGGTCTAAAGAGTTCATGAATACAGAACTTTTTTCGTTTTTTTTTCTATTGTCCATTTTGCTTAAGAATATTTTTTCGAATAATGAATGGGTTGCATGTGTGAGTCCATACTAGTGTAGTAAAGGAAAGAGAGACGTTCTCACATACAATTTAATTTAAAACTGACGACCGGTTTCGCTGTCTACACTTTGCACAACATCTTTAGGTCCCGGTTAAAGTAAAATTAAATGCTACACACAACAAAATACCAGAGTTAGTTAAGTGGTCTGGTTTAGATCAAAAGCTAATGATGAAGCCAATATCAAAGAACATATATTTATGCCTACACATAAATACCCACATGTACGTGCGTATGGTGTGTAACCCTCACACTCACACACATGCACGCATTTATATGTAGTGGTAACAACAGTATGTCAAGTACAAGATACACACTAACTTTCCGGTATAAGGGAAGAGTATAGTAGTAGTATGTAATATCATATTTTTTCTCTGCATTTTGCTAAAGAGAGGGTTGGTAGAGGGAAACGTTTGAATGTAATGTATTACCAAAACATTGTCAGGATCCTAAGAGGATTAGTAAGAAAACATAACATTAAACCGAGAAACGAAAAATTGTTAGTTATATATAAAGTGATGTTATTTTTAATTAATTGTGTAGATTTTATTTATATAGGATTATTAGATGTTGTTCAGGATTGTAAAAATTTGTTTGAAGAGTTGTGTGTCAATCAATAAAATCATACTAGTGACGTCATCTATCTGGGAGAAATGACGTAATCAATTATTTTTTTAAATGAGAATATGGGTCATGTGATAGCTTATTTGAAAGGGTATTTAATTCTCTATTCACTAACATAAACATTAATATAATTAATATAAAAATGATATAAATTTTTATTTTATTTTATTATTAGTTTTACTCCTTTGAGTAACTAGGTCCATTTTCCATTGGAATTTACCAGCTGACAAGACGGGGTCGTGAATTGTAAGTTTTTGAATTCCCTCTTGTCTTCTTCGCTTCAGCATCCATCTGGCTTGCAATTTTAGAAGCCATGGAGGTGTTACCAGGAAAATGGTCCAATAAGTTTTCAATTAAATATCTTCTTCTTCTTTTTCTTGTAATAGGACTATGTCCTGTTTCTTCTGTTACAGTCTTTGCTGTGATCCGGAGCTCCAACTCTCGTACCATCGTTTTTTGGGTCTTCCTATGGGTCGCTTGGTGTTAGGCTTCTGTGTTTTCGCCCAATGTGCCATACGTTCAGGGTCCATCCGATCTACGTGGTCTCTCCACATGCGTCGTCGCGCTCTTGTCCATCTCACTACGTCTTGAAAGCCTAGCTCTCTCAATGTGTCTTCGTTTCGTATTCTATCTCTGAGTGTGATACCTCTTATGGATCTTAGGATTTTCATCTCTGTTGTTCTCATTATTTGTTTGGTCTTTGTTGTCTCGGCCCTTGTCTCAGCTGCGTATGTCAGTACGGGTCTAACACATGTCTTAGGAATTAAATATCTTTTAGGAATATTTTGAATATTTTTCAATATTTTTAATATTTCCATTAGGTTGAAAACTTTGATTTTCAGTTGCCTGATATCGCTAGACACCTACTCCAGAAACGTCAGTTGCAATGCGAGGATAAACTCTCGGAATTTCGTCACTTGGGGCAGAGAGCAGCAGGCCTACGCCTCTCTGATGATGACTCCAATTAGAGTCGAAAATCGTCGATTTAGAGTGCTGGTTTGCGCTCTCGGTACTAAGTGAAAAATAAGGTAGTTTTGCCTTCGCATTGCAACTGAATAAAAATGGTATACATTTTATTTTAATTAATATAATTAATTATACAGCGTGTCCAAAAATATTTTTTTAATTAAATTAATTGACACACAAAGATGAATGTATATAATTGGTTTAATTCTAAATACATTTTACTATTTTCATAGAACATAAAAATATTTTATTTAAAAAATAAACATTGTTTCGCTTAAAAGAAATATTTAAATTGCCAAGAGGTAAGATGGGTGGCAGCTTTAACATTGAATTTAAGCGAAAAGCAATATTTATTTATCAAATAAACATGTTTTTTCTGTTTACTGAAAACAATAAAACGTATTTTGAATTAAATAAATTACATACATTCTTTTTTTCTCTCAATTAATTTAATGTAATTTTTTTGAACACTTTGTATAAATAATTATGTTAATTTTTGTATTAGTGAATAAATAATTACATACCCTTTCAAATGAACTATCACCTGACACGTGAACAACGTAACTAGTATGATGTATATGGCAAAAAATTGTAATTTAAAAATAAAAATCGACCTATTTCGGTATTTTCCTTAAAGTCACCTGTTTACGAAAAAATTAATTTATGCGTTACTTTATGGACGCACTGTGTAAAAATAGACGGGTTGTAGCCTTTTCTATAATTTTTTTAAAGCAACGACAGGAATAATTTTACTGCACACTGTAACTTTTTTAAATCCCAGATACGTAATCTACGGAATTCCTCAAGTTTTCTTACTGTATTATAATATACAATGTATATTTCCGTAAAATGTACATATTCTGAATTCAAACTTTAAGCTCAATGTGTAAAGTATAAATCCGGGTTTTATGACCATTTGCCGATAGCATAATCGAGGTTATTTCCAGTGAATAAGTCCTATAATATACGTATAAGGAAAATAAAATGAAATCAATTTATAATAATTCAGACTCGTGAATATATATAAATTACCAAAGTTAATGAAGCTCAAAATACAATTTACATTACTTTACCATTTTCAAATGAGTAGGATTAGTACTAATTTATATTCAGAACAACCTTTAGAGCTATGAAACTAGTCCATGTTCTGGGACCGCTCCCGTATGAAAAAATTTCTGATTCCGTTTCTTTACAGATTCCTGTTGTTCTGAAGCTATTTCCTTGTGTCATTTTTATTATTAATTATTTATATGGGAAATAAGCCACAATTAAAATGAAAAAAATAATTTTATTAATGTTTCGACGCCCAAATCGGGTGCCGTTGTCAAAATACAAAATATTACTAGAATAAACAAAAGTGTTGTTGCTAAGCAAAAAAATTCTTCTAATAATTTATTTAATCTGACTCATTTATATTGGAAATTCATACATATTTTATACATTTTAAAGTAGAAGACTTTAAAATGATATTGCCAATATTTATGAGTTGCGTTCCTGGGACGACTTACTGAAAGATAGTTCATTCGATTACATGAAATCAACCCTAACTCAAGAATATCCGTCACAAAAAAATTATAGCATGTGATATGTCTTTAAAAAGACAACCAAATGCAACGACAGTAAAATTCTCGCGTTAGAGACTTCATAGTAAATCACAAGGGAAAACCAGGAAAAAACCTTGTGATACTATCCCGACATCGTAAGTATTTGGTCTTACATTTAATTTACTCTCAAAAAATAATTTATAATTTAAACCTGTTACAAGTCAGAATTTGGTATTATTTTTTGAGAGTAAATTAAATGTAAGACCAAATACTTACGATGTCGGGATAGTATCACAAGGTTTTTTCCTGGTTTTCCCTTGTGATTTACTATGAAGTCTCTAACGCGAGAATTTTACTGTCGTTGCATTTGGTTGTCTTTTTAAAGACAGATCACATGCTATAATTTTTTTGTGACGGATATTCTTGAGTTGGGGTTGATTTCATGTAATCGAATGAACTATCTTTCAGTAAGTCGTCCCAGGAACGCAACTCATAAATATTGGCAATATCATTTTAAAGTCTTCTACTTTAAAATGTATAATATATGTATGAATTGCCAATATAAATGAGTCAAATTAAATAAATTATTAGAAGAATTTTTTTGCTTAGCAACAACACTTTTGTTTATTCTAGTAATATTTTGTATTTTAACAACGGCACCCGATTTGGGCGTCGAAACGTTAATAAAATTATTTTTTTCATTTTAATTGTGGCTTATTTCCCATATAAATAATTAATCAATTATAGATTCCTGTTCAAAAATGTATACTTTAAACAAATCAGAAGGGTGCTGGCCGAAATTTTTGGGTAGAAATTTTTTCAACAGTTTTTATAAACAAATTCAAATGATCACCTTTTTACTCCCTAAAATATTTTTTTATGTTTTTGGGTCATTTTAAACAAAAAATATCTGTTTTGAATTTTCTCAAAAGTTAATAGTTTTCAAGTTATAAGCGATTTAAAATCTGAAACATGCGAAAATCCCATTTTTGAAGCTTGAAAACTGATAATATAGTAGGGGAGGAATATACATATGCTAAATTTGCAGTTACTCGATCCTATTTAGAGTGGACCATGTTTTACGTGGAAGATCAAAACCTGGTGGCTCGTGGGTAATGCAGGGCATGTTATTTTGCCATGCGTTCCATTCTTGGGACCATGCGTTCGTGATGTTGAACTCCTCATATATCATTCTTGCCGTTTCTATTGGTGGTTTTCTAGAGCGGAGACGGGTATTTCGTGCACCCCCTCGGTATCTTGGTGGATCGGAAGATTTATATTGTTCATGATCTTTTTGTATTCACGTGTAAGTGCGTCAACTCGTCGTAAATGTGGAGGTGGGATGTGACTTAATACTGGAAGCCATTGGGTGGGAGTTGATTTAATTGTATAGCCCGGTTACAGATAAATGAGAAATTTAAAGATATAGACCAATTGGTGTACAAGTGGTACCTACTTGTACACCAATTGATCTGTCTCTTTAAATTTCTCATTTATCTGTAAACTGGCAGTACAGATAAATGAGAAATTTAAAGAGATAGATCAATTGGTGTACAAGTAGGTACCACTTGTACACCAATTGGTCTATCTCTTTAAATTTCTCATTTATCTGTAACCGGGCAATACCAGCTATCATCCTTATAGTGCTGTGCAGCTGAGTGTCGACGTTTTTTACGTGTGGGCTGTGTAGCCAAACTGGAGCACAATATTCAGCGGTCGAGAAAACAAAAGGCTAAGGAAGTAGAGCGGACTGTGGAATGCCGATGCTTCCCAGATGGTGCCGCAGAGCTTCTGTATGATGTTATTTCTTGTACTCAACTTTTGGGCAGTTTTTGTTAGATGCTCTGTAAATGATAGCGTTCTGTCTAGTGTTACGCCCAGGTACTTAGGTGTTTTGTTGTGGGTAAGTGTGGTATTTTCAAACCGTATGTTTAGTTCCTTCCAGCAAGTTTATGGTTCAGGTGAAAGCAACTAACTTCTGTTTTGAATGCATTTGGTTGAAGTCGCCACTTGCGAAAATATTTGCCCAATATATATAAGTCTGCCGTCAGAACTTCTTCAGACGTTTCTAGTGTTCTGCATTGTGTAGTGTGGGCCCAGTCATCGGCATATCCGAACTTTCTTGATTGTGTTTCCGGCATATCTGCTTAGTATAAGCTAAATAGTAGTGGAGAGAGCACTGACCCCTGTGGTAGGCCATTCTTGAGTCTCCTTGGTGGGCTGATATCTGTGCCCATCACTACTTGAAACATTCGGTCGTTGAACATGCTACCTATTAGGCGTCCTATTGGTTTACAGGGGATTGCACGGTGAATTTTGTATGTGAGGCCCTCTCTCCATACTGTATCGTAAGCTGCCGAGAGATCAATAAATGCCGCTGAAGTTTCAAGTCTTCTTTGGAAAGCCGCTTCGATGTAGGTGGTGAGTGACATTACCTGGTCCGCGCAGCTTCGTTCTGGTCGAAAACCTGCTTGTTCGACTGGGATTACCTGGAACAGTTCTGTGCTGATTCTATTATATGTATATAAGCCTCTCTAATAGTTTGTAGATGGCAGAGAGAAGCGCAATTGGTCTGTAGTTTTTTAGGTTGTCGGAGGGTTTGCCTGGCTTTAGTATGGCTATTATCTTAGAGCGCTTTAGTTCTTGTGGAATATTTCCCGTTCCCATGATGTCTGTGAAAAATCGAGTCAGCCAAACTTTTGTACACTTGCCACAATTTATTAGGAATTCAGAGTGAATATTATCAAATGCAGGTGCTTTTGCTGGCTTAACGTCTTTAAGAGCCTCTGATATGTCTTCGCTGGTAAAGGGGAGGGAATGCTCCGTTTCTGTGGCTACATGTTTTAAAGTTTTAAGTTATCTCTTTACGTAGATGGTGTGTGCTTTATCCTTTGGTGGCCTGGATGTTTTTACTATATGTGATGCTACGGACTCTGGCTTTACGGCTGCCTCTCGGCGTTTCGTACGGACACCACTCCCTAATTTTCTTAATAATGACCATGCCTGTCTGCTTGATTTCTGGAAGTTTAGACTTTCTACTGTTTCGGTCCACTTTTGGCTTCTAGCGGCGTCTAGACTGTAAAGTAGTTCATCCGCTATTTCTTGGTCGCTAGTTTCAAGAAAGCTCTGATATAATTCCTCGCTATTTTCTGATCAGCCAGAGTTATATTCTTTACGATAGCCTCTTGGTATGTGTTTTTGGCTGTACTTAGCACGGCCCCAACAAATCTGTGGTAGTTTTTGATATTAGGTGTAATCCACCCTAGGCATTTATCCAGATCCGCAGAGAAGTCAATCCAGTTGGCCTTTTTAAAACTCCATCTTGGACGTGGAATAGAACTAATTAAAGGGATTTGCGTCCCTACTTCTATTATTACTGGTCGATGTTGGCTGTGTGGGAAATTAGTTAGAACTTTTCGTGAAGCCCCTAGAGGTAAGTCTTTGTTGTCGGTCGAAACGAAGCATAGGTCGGGGTTGTATTCCCGCTTCCATGCCGCGGATCTGAACGTTGGTCGATCTTTGGCATCAAACAAAAGGTACAGGCGTTCGTCTTCTGCCTATTTTATTAAATCATTCCCATTCGCATCACTATATTTGTACTGCCACTGTTCATGGTGGCTATTGTAATCTCCAACGTAAACAGCAGGGTGAAGATGTAATTCAATTGCTTGGGCTGGCCAAGACGTAGCAGGTGGCTTGTAAATGTTGGACACAGTAATGCTTGCGATTTTTTTTACCACATTATAAATACAGTCATCAGTGGAAGTAGAGATTAGCAAAGCATTTTCAATATCTTCTTTGACATATGTGGCTGTGCCGTATGTTCGGTAGTAAGTTGCGCCTAATAGTTCATAGCCCGGTATTTTGCCCCTTTTTTGTAGTTGCTCCTCTGTTTCGCAGTGGGTTTCCTGTATAGCAAGTCAATGTTGTCCTCTTTTAATAGTTTTGATAGAAACTGGCTTATAGCATAGCTTATGCCTTCTATGTTTATATGGCAAATTCGAACTATAGGTCCGATTGGTTTGGTTGTGCGGTCCTCACAAGGGCCGTTTATTTTGTTTATCATTTCGTTTGAAGTGTTGTTTGGTCAGGAGATCCTAAGGATTGTCTGACTGCCAGTATGTGCTAGTTCATTTAGCATTTGCCATAATGTAAATTACTATTTTTGAAGGTAAAGGCAGTTTTTGTTTTTATTCGATTCAGAGTTGGACCACCAAATTATTATTTTTGAGGTTGCCAGGTCTCTAAATTGAAGTTTAAAGATTCAGTTTCAAGATTCTGAAGAGTAATCGGAACTTTTTTAATTTAGATCGTTGTTCTTTCATTTTTAATTATGCACGTCCACACAACATTATATTTATATGGTGCGTCTCTATCGTATTTATGTATAAATAGGAGCGTAGGATGTAGGGGACTAGTGATAACAATTTTCATAAAATCAAGTATGTCTTGACAGCTATTTTACCAACTATCACTAATTAAAAAGTCAACTCTACTTTAATTGGTTCTAAATAAAATTGAATTGAAGAAAATTCAAAGCGACTGGTATTTATTAACTAAATAGCATTTTACAAAAAACGTGCAATGTTACAACTTACCCCGCGCTATTTGTGAGATCTAGCGGGGCAGGTTGTAACGGTACGAAAATTAAGAGTTTACAAAATATTAAGAATGTTATTTTAAGCATTTTAAACAAAAACAAGTTAAGTTTTTAGGAAATATTTGTTTTTTAACAAAATATCGAGTATTTATGCTTGATGCAGTTTTATGATTTATACGGTGTTCTTTTAGAGACAAAAATGTGGATTTCTACGCAAAAAGTTTTGGAACCAATCTGGACCAGCTGTGTAATTTTGATACCAAGAAGAAGAAAGTTGCTTAGCACTGCGTTTCATGGCACATTGGTAAGGTAAGCCAGTTTTCATATCTCTGTGGGAAGTAGTCTAAATATAAATATGTCGGCTCACTTCAGAATATACGAAGACATTCTTCTTTCTTCTGCTGCTGTAAAAACTAATCTTAGTTTAGTATAGCCAATTTCAAACTCTCCTTGTTCTTCTTTTTTTAAACGCTTTTCTTTAGTTCAATCGTTTGAGTCAAATCTTTAGACGTTAATTTGACTGTCGTTTCTTCAATGCCAATGAATGAAAATTTGCAGACATATGCATTCGCGGGAACAATACACGAATAGTCAATATTTTTTTTATGTTTATTAATTGTTTAAATAAAAAAAAACGATTTTAATGGAGAATGCTTAAATTTCGTGGTTTTTTACAATGAAAAAAATTGAAACTTTTACAAATTGTAGCTAATTATATGAACTATCATATTTTCACTTTTTACGTTAACTGTTTACGTTATGCTTCATAAATAAACATGTAAGCTTCAATTTTTTTGCTGGTTCCGACTACTTTTCATGTTTGTATATCATTATGTTTTATACATATATTTTAATAAATATTTTAATGTTTGAAAAGCGTAAGACTAAAAAGTAAAACATAAAAAAATATGAAAAATCAACTAAAAAGCAAAAAAATAAAAAAAAATCAAACTCGAAGGATTATTCGAAAAAAACTGTTTAAAGACAAATTAAATATACAAAAATCTCACACATTCGTTAAAAAATTGAAAAAATCTAACACATTCGTTAAGGAAAAGCGTGGGGCGAAAACCGTTTATTCGACGAAGACGCGCGCCACGCTTTTCCTTAACGAATGTGTTAGATTTTTTCAATTTTTTAACGAATGTGTGAGATTTTTGTATATTTAATCTGTCTAACAGTTTTTTTTCGAATATTCCTTCGAGTTTGTTTTTTTTTTATTTGTTGCTTTTTAGTTGATTTTTTCATATTTTTAATTTTAGTCACTCGTAACTAAAGAAAAGCGTTTTTCAAAAAAAATTTTACATATTTTTTTAATATATATCGGGACATGTCACAGGCCGAAAGATTTACTTGCTTGCTTTATGCCACATTGATTATCTTAAACTGCTGCTGAAGCTAACTCGTAGACGTGATAGCTTTGAGCTGCCCATTCTAATATTCTTTTATATTGTATCAATATAAAACAAAAAAATTAAGTAATACGATTTTATATTGTAGATCATAAATTTAGTAAGATTTGGGGCAAGTTGTAACATATTACAAAAAGCCCCAAGGTTTTGATACAACAAACCCCGTAACACACTTTTGTATATTTATTAAAATAACTTTAAAAATATCTTCCTAACCGTAAAGTCATTAAGCAACAGCAAAATGTAACTAAAGTTAAAAAAGAGATGAACACAACGAGTTCCAGTTCCGTATAAAACAATAGTGATAACCAAAATTCCACGAAAATAAAATTTTATAACTTGATCAAAATGAACCACGTGGACACAGCCACTATTTACGACTATCGGCAAATGAGAGGATAATACTAGGTTTGTTAGAACTCAGTACAAAACCGTTCTTGAACGGTTACAAGTATGCGCAGTAACGAAAAATGTGTTGCTGCGCATAATTATTCGTTGTTGCGCATGCGTGTAACGATTTAAGAACGGTTTTGTGTCGAGTTGGAACAAACCTACTGAGTTAGTTAAAGGTGTAAATGTTCAAATAGCCAATGAAAAAGTCGTGTTACTACTTAACTTTGTTACAACAAGCCCCGTTGTTCCTCTACTTACGCGAAAAATTGCCAACAAATACTTGACATTTATTAAAATGATATATATTATGGTTTTATTAAATACAGTTTTGTTGAAAATTTTTTGCTCAATTAGAAATCCAATGAAATCAATTAATTTGTGGTCATCTGATTGAATACAACCAATAAAACCAACATTATACTGAAAACAGATCCCATGGGCTGTTTTCACTCAATCATGTAGCTATGGATACCTACATTTCGTTTCATTTCGATTTTGACATTTCAAATATTCAATATTTCGAAATGTCACGATTTGGTTGTAATACTAATGAGAATATTAATGAAATTATCGAATCAAATATACCAAAGAATACTGTTTACAGTAAAAAATTTGTATGGAAAGCGTTTATGGTCTTTTGCAATGATAGAAAATATGAATTAGATGGAAATCGGACGGTGGAAGGATTGGCGTCGATTTTAAAGGATTGGGCTGTGAACATGAGAAGAAAAGATGGTACAGAGTTTAAAGAAGCTACTGTCAAAACCATGTGGAACCTAACAAGTAAGCTTTTACAAGAAAAGTATTATAAGGAAATGAAAGTTATTATTGACCCATTCAAAAGCGTTGTATTTCAACAAGCGCGAGCTGCCCGCGATTCTATACGACGAAAACTACAATCGGATCCCTGTAAAAGGAAGCAAAGTTCAGAGGCATTGAGTGCAGTAGAAATAACAAAAATGATAAATTTGTGGAACGAAGACACCCCTGGAGGGCTACAACGGAAATTCTATCACATAACCGCCGTAGAATTAGCTTGGCGAGGTGAGGAAGCTGCTGCTTGTTTGATTGACTTTTTTCGTATTGAAACAAATAACGATGGTTCTGTAACAAATCGAGTACAATATAAGCCTGTATTCAGCAAGACTTGCCAAGGTGGTTCAAGAAGGTGTACTGACAGCAA
This sequence comes from Diabrotica virgifera virgifera, assembly GCF_917563875.1. NCBI lineage: Eukaryota > Metazoa > Arthropoda > Insecta > Coleoptera > Chrysomelidae > Diabrotica > Diabrotica virgifera. Next base: position 190,381,139 of record NC_065448.1, read on the forward strand.
ATTTTTAATAGAAAACAACGACAGTAACGTATGTCCTGTCAGATTATTTAAAAAATTGTTATCAAAAAGGGGCCCAAATATTAAAACGGATAGATTATTCCTAAGAGCAAATCGTTACTGGAAAACCGAAAATGATCATTGGTATGATAATATGCCCATTGGAAAAATATGATTCAAAATTGGACAAAAACGTCTGCAGAAGCGATTGGCTTGAAAACCAAGGAAAAAAAATTACTAATCACTCCAATAGATCGACCGCGGTCAGTTGGTTGGCCAAAAGTGGTGTTCAAGAGCAAGAGCTTATAAAAATTATGGGGCATAACAATCCCAACTCAATAAAACCGTACTTGAACATTGACGAAGAACATCATAATAAAATTATTAACAGCATGCGTAGTGGAAATACATCTTCGTCAGTTATAGAAACTAACATGTCTGGATCTTCATTAAATTTTTCTAATTGTTCCATTGTTAATTGCACATTTAAATAAATTGTTTCTGCTCTGTATTTTTTTTTTCATAACCAGCAAAAAATTTTCTATCCGAATAACCCTCGAACATTGATAAATGCTCAAAAACTTTTTAACAACTTTCTCAAGCTTGTTGCTTACAGGCAACAGACCTCCGCCTACGGCGTCAGTCTGTTTCCAAGCAACAAGCTTTCGAAATCTGTTATAAAATTTTTTCGAACAATTATCAATGTCCTTGGGTTATTACTACTGAAAATTAATTATTGCCAATATGCCAATTAAATACGCTAATCATAGTGCGCCAGGGACGCTCCATATTTAGTCCAAGTAATGATGAAGCTTAAAATAGGACAAAACCTCGCAAGTTTTACAGAATGGATAGATTTGCTTGAAAATTTGAGAATAAGTAGTGGATAGTCCAAGGATCAAAATCTATATCATGCCAAAAGGCGCTTTTACCATGGGGGTGGTTGCCACCCCATATCGGGGGTGGAAATTTGTTCTTGTATTTTATTCGCAAAAGTTGGTAAAAACGTTCATTCTAAGTAAAAAAACGTTCTATACATTTTTTAAATAAAATTATTAGTTTTCGATTTATCCGCTATCGAAAGTTAGTTTTATATCTAAAAAATCAATGTTTTTAATCAGTTTTCTGCTAATAATTCAAAAAGTTTTCGTTTTATCAAAACAACTTTACTTAACATAAATGTACTATCTGAAAAAATAAACAAAACCGTTTTTTTTTTATTTTCTTGAAGACCAAAAGTAATCGAGCTATACTTTATTATATTATGTTGGTTCTTCTTCGTTAAATGCTTAATATTGTAGTTTCAAAGTCAAAGGACGGGAAAACCATGCATTTTTCGAGGAGAACTTGTTGAAACTAATTTATATATATAACACCGGTTTATATTGTCCTGCGCCTTCCGGTTCCTATTCTCCAGCCGCGTCTATCTGTCCAATCTCCTGGTCGGAAATCTCTCTCAGAGATGGGTTTCTGGATTCCACTTATCCTGGTTGTTTTCGGTCTGCCCCTTTTCCTTCTTTCCGGGGGTTGCCATTCCATTATTAGCTTTGGAAGTCGATGTTCCTCCATTCTTTGTACATGGCCATACCAACAAATTTGTTTTTGTTGGACTTCTTCAATTATGGTTGTTTTTCTATTCATAATATCTCGCACCCGTTAATTCGTTATATGTGAGAGTGTAGAGGTGCAGGCCGATCTTTGCCAGAAGTCCATTTCCAGTGCGAACAACTCTGTTCTGTTCGCTTATTCAGTTGCCAGGTTTCAGATCCATACAGTACCACGCTTTTAAAGTTGCTATTATAAAGCTGTGTTTTCTTTTCTTTTGATATGGTTTTTGACCAAAGTAGTGAGTTCAAAGCTCCTATTACCTTCTTCCCTTTCATAATTCTTTCCTCTATTCTGTCCTTCCACTTTGTTGGATTCTTGTTCCAAGGTATACATAATCAGAGCTTGGCTCGATAGCCATATCATCCTCTAGTTGTAACCCAGTTTTCTGTCCTCCTACACACATATATATGATTTTCTTTATATTAACGTATAGGCCCCACTTTTTGTATTCTCGAAACAGCCGGTTTGTCATAAATATTAGATCATCTTTATCCTAGGCAATCACCACCTGATCGTCAGTAAAATGCAGTGTGTATAGTGTTGAGTTGTCGTTTAGCTGTATCCCCATTCCAGAACACGATTTCCGCCACTTATACAAGACCTCGTTTATATAGATTTTAAACAGTGTTGGCGATAAGCTGCATCCCTGTCGTAGTCCCTTATTCACCATGAAGCTATTGGATAATCTGCTGTTGATTTTTATGTTTGCTTGGATATTGTTATAGAATTGTTGCACTACTTTTATTAAAGTTATATTAATAGTGGGATTTTTCCAGGACTTGCCATAAATTACAAAGTGGTACGGTATCATATGCCTTAGTTAGATCGACGAATAGTAGATGTATTTCTCTGTCTCTGGCTACTTTTTTTCGTTGAGTTGGTTGATCGTGAAGATGTGGTCAATACAGGATCTTCTTGCTCGGAATCCTGCTTGTTGTTCGATCTGTAAAGGTGCATATCCAGTTTATATTAGAGTTATTAGAGTTTTCCCATATAATCTGTTAAAGGTGCTGGTTACAGTAATACAGCAATAGTTCTGGCAGTCTTCCTTGTTACCCTTTTTGTGTATTGGGGTTATCCATCCTGTTTTCCAATTTTCTGGTATGTTTTCTCCATTTGTGTACTTGTTGAAAATTATGGTTATTAGTTTGATCAATTTTGCAGTTTGAAACTAATTTAAAGTATTAAAAAATATGTATCTCCAGAAATAAAAAAAAATCTCTAACTAAACAAATTAGGTGACTTATAATGAAAATAATGTCAGTCCCTATTTTTTCAGCAAAAAAGTGATCGTAAACAACCCCCTAATCACCACCCTAATTAAACTTTGTCATTGACCTGATTTGTTTTTCTTGATTTATGTATTGTTAATAGGTTCTATAAGTTGATCGGCTTAGAATGCTTAGTTTAAAAGCGGAGTCAAAAGCGAATAACGAGTTTATGTAGTTTGGTAAAAAATGCCTTGTTCTTCAGAATAGAAAGTTTAGCATGGAACATACGAAAAAATATTTAAATATGAAATTGTAGTTTACGTAATTCCCAAGAACCTGCTTTGCAAAAATTTTTTTACAGCTAAAATTGAGTAAGCTATTGACAATTAAATCTTGTAATATCATGCAAAAACCACCTTTACCAACCCTTTCAATGCCACCTCTTTTTGCGACTGAAAATTTTACAAGGATTTAATATTAATTGTCTTATAGACCTTGTAAAAACCTACAAAATTATATTTTAACGAACATTCTAAGATAAAAATAAAAAAGTTACGGTTAAAAAATCAATATATTTTTTTGAAAAAAAAAAAGGAGAAAAATGAGAAATCCAATTGGAAGCATAATAATGTAAGTTAGCGGTGTTTTTAGTCATTGGCCTTATTTTTTTTTCTTTATTTATGTATTATTAATATATTCTAGAAGTTTGACTCGCTTAGAATGATTAGTTTTAAAAAAAAACTGAAGTTTAAAGCGAATAACGAATGTTTGCAATTTGGTAAAAATGCCATTTTCTTCAGAATAGAAAGAATAGAGATACGAAAAAATGTGTATATATGAAATTGTAGGTAATTTAATTCTCAAGAACATGGTTTGATAAAATTTGTTCTACGGCACAAATTGAGTGAATCGTAAATGAGTATACCATCGAAAAACATTGGTTTTTTAGATATAAAACTATCAGTTTCGATAGAGATTAAATCAATAACTATTAATTTCATTCAACAAATGTATAGATCATTTTTTGCTTAGAATGAATGTATTTATTACCTTTTGCGGTCAAAATATAATAAAAAATTTCCACCCCCAAGTTGGGGTGGCAACCACCCCCATGGTAAAGCGCCTGTCGGCATCATATGTATTTTGATCCATAGACTATCCACTACTTATTCTCAAATTTTCAAGCAAATTGATCCATTCTGTAAAAATTGCGAGTTGAAAAGCTTTGGTTCCTGGACTAATTAGTAAGAGGCGCAGCTCCACCGCTTGTATCAGAAATTTGTTCATACGCGAGTGCCCCACAACATGAACTAAACACCAAATATACGTAGAGCAATACGGTTATCACCCCACAATTAATATAAGTAATCCCACAAAGTACAATACTACAGTTTCCTTTATTAGGAAGTGCGCTCTAAGCGGTAAAGGTGATACTCTGGTGTGGTTAATTAAACAAGGATAAGGAAGACTAAAAGGGTCAACTCAAAGGCGATGGAAAGGATATAATGGCTTAAAATTGCGTTTTAATAACGAGAAATTCGGATTGTTTAATAGGCTCTGTGAAAAATAATTGCTATTATATTATGGTATTATGAAATGTAAATTCTTATAATTTTTGAACAGAGTTATAAATAACGAGTAGTCTCAGGATATTTCATGATAAAAATGCTAATTTAAGTATGCAGTAAATCTTAAAAGTTCCGTTGGAAAGCACAGATGAAAAATGATGAAAAATATGGGAGGTGCTTGGTTTTAAATATATAGAAAATTGCACTTGCTTATTGGAAAAAGTTTTACTTTGATAATATATGCAATAAAACTATGTATATTTGTATATATCACAGAGAACGGCAGTTCTCGCCAATGGCGCAAACCCATCTACAATGCGACACTATACTCGATTATACACGAAATTTTCGATTTTAAAAATCTGACTGAATTGAAAAATGGACCAAATCCCATCTTAAAGTTTAGAAATAGACCAGCCAATCGATATGTCAACCATCCATTTTGGTCTATGGGTGTGGATTTTACAGCCCTCTCCATTTGGAGTCTGTTTTTGTTTTCGTTCCCAAAACTACCAAAAATTTCGAAAATTTAATTCCGATCTCTTCGGTTTCTGATAGTATTGATCGTTAATTTTCCAACACATGTCTAATTTTAAAAATCGGTTATACTATTTAAAAGTTACCTAGCTCAGAAATTTGACTCAATTTCAATTTAAACATGGAAAATTTTTGTATGTAGGTATGTATGCATGTATGTGGAAAAGTTACATCGATCTGAATTTTTTTCTACGTTTCAAGAGGGGTTCAGATCCCATTTAAAACCGTTGGAATTTGTAGTTTTTGACCACCTATAAGCCGGACTGGGTAAGTACAAAACAGCATATTTTTGGGGGTATGTATCTTAGGTTCAAGGAGAGACAGGAAAACTGCAAATACACCAAGTCAATAGCCTTGACTAAAATTTATCAAATGGTGCCTAAGTAGTTAGAATCACACACGCGGCTCAGTATAGCCGAAAAACTGAACTTTAAGAATTTTGAATTTTCGACAATTGACAATAACTGAGAGTTTGTAGGTGGACTTCAGACGCGTCTAACGGTGTATACCTCATATCTGGGAAAATTCGATTTTTTGAAGTTATATCCCTCATAAATATAACAAATCTATTTTCTATGGGAAAAACGGCTTTTCAAGCTCACTAAATCCTATAATATCTTCAGTTATCATATTTGACCCTAGATGCATTAGGTACTACCAATACCTTTTAAACTCATGTTTTGTGATCAAAATCGGTTAAGTCTTATAGAAGTTATCGAGCACCAAAAGTATAGTCCATTTAAACATTATCGACCAAATCGTCTATTTAGTTATAGTGGTTGCGACGCTAAATTTGATAGGCCATTTGAGTTCGTTTGCCAGCAATCCAAATATTTTTTCCATCTATTTCAAATAGAAAAAAAATTAGAGTACATTCGATGGACATAAAGAATTATATTGAAAAAAAAAATGTTGGGATGGCTTTGATAGGAACTCGGATTGTCCAATCACAAGTTTAGTGTCATAACCACTAGATAATTTGCGACCATTTTTATAACGCTTAACGTGTATTGACTGAGGAGCCCCCTCTCCTTATTTTCTCTGACATTCCTAACAAGATTACATGTAGCGACTAAGAAAAGAGACTTGATGTAAACCAACCGCCACTGGTTAGTTATTTAAACGTTGTTTAAATTTTTCAAAACAATAACACTAAGATCAATAAATTTGGCCGCTCGGAATCTTCAAGTCCTTTTAACGTTCTCGAAGTCTTGCATAGAGGCACAAGGTTTGTTCCATCTGAAACTATTACCAAGGGTAATTTCTTTAGGATAAGCATTAATGATCTATCTTCTGAAAAGTCAGAAAAAAAAACAAATAAAAAGTGCCGGATGAGGCCCGGCGATGAATTTCTGCAAAGTGCGCGAAGCAATCTCAGAATGTCAAGGGGGCATATCCATTGGCGACAGAAGAATTAACAACTTAGCAACTTACGCAGATGTATGTGTGTGTTCACAAAGAGGGTATGGCATTAGATGAACTTTTTGCCACAGATGTAACTTACGCAGATGATACAACGCTTTTCGCCGAATCCTTGGAAGAATTGACGGAGCTGTTAGAACGAAAAGAACTAGTGAGTTTGAAAGAAGGGGCTGTCTATAAGTAAATCATAAACAAAGATTATGATCATAGATAGAAGAAATAACAACTAGCCAGACATTGCCTGAATCAATGTATACCAAGTACCCATGTTAAAGGTAATGGACCAGATGATTACCAAACTCAGTGACAGGTTTAAGGCTTTGGACAACATCAACAGCAACTTTGGATTTTTGATCGGATAATGGAGGAGAGAGAGACAGAGAGAGAGAGAGAGAGGATGATCTGGAAAGGGGGCGACAAACTGCTCTTTGTCCCCTAAACATAACTAACAATAAGCACAGAAAGAGAATTTTTAAACTGTCAAGATTTTTTTACTACAAATCGTAAATGACATTTTATGTTAAGAGTAAACAGTAGCGCGTCATCAATATTTTTGTTTTTCAAAAGTTCTGCGAACTTTCAACAGTGAGGCAACAGTGCGTCGGCAATATGACAGTGACAGTGACACCATACTATTAAAAACAATAATTATTATGCTCATAGGCGCGCTAAATGTTGACAAGTCAGTCACGGTCGATTTCTTGTTATAGAAAATCGATTTTTATTAGTTCCAATGTGACACAAAATCTAGGCATGCAATGAAAAAGTTTATTTAAAGAAAGTGTATTTTTTTGTTCTTCTTAATGGCGGTACAGGCTCCTTTTTGCAATATTTTATTTAGTTATAGAGTAATTTCCACATACTAACATATTTCTCAAATTGGGCTCTGTACCGCCATTCTGTATACTCTGTATTAATTAGCAAAATACAAGGAAAAGTTATTTACCAGCAATTTTATTGATGGAATTTAATCTTGTGATTCTATATATTATTAATATAGGTATGCAAATTCCGCAGATAGTGTGCTACTTTTTTTATAAACAAAATGGCGCCACCAAAACACCAAAACTTTTAACTTTTTCCCGATTTACTTCGACGAAAACTTTCTTCGAAAAATACTGATTTTTTCAACAAAATCTTTTATTTTCAACTAAAATTTTAGGTGAGTAATTATTTATTAATAATTAAACAACTTGGTGACATAAAACCTCTTTTGGAATAGATTATACTTCCAAAAGCCGAAATGGAATGAGCAATTTAGCAACAGTTAAATTGTTAACTAAAAATTTATGTTCGCCATTATAACCATAATAATATAATACATAAGAATAACTATGATATTTCGCTAAGGACGCTTCTTTAAAAAAACCGTTTAACCCTTAAAGGCCCAAGGGTGGGTAAAAAATGTCCACCTATTGCGTATTTCCTTGTTTATATTGTTTATATTGTTATATTTATTATGTGTTTAAACATTTTTCAAAAATTATTTATTGTTAAAAAGACAGCCTTTTATCAAATGGTTCTACCGATATTTTTGAAAATAAAAGTAAAATCTTGAGTTAAATATGGGTGGGCATAAAAAGTACACCCTTGGTAAAACTTGTTACTAAAGGTTTCTATATAATTTCTCGTTAGTAGGAACATAATCCATATAATTATCGACGTATAATTACATAATCGACATAATTATCCGCCAATGAGGAGACTAAAAGAAGACTGTGAAGGAAATCGACAAATCTGAATTACTGGCTTTGACTGGTATGTTAATTTTTGATGTAATTGTAATGTTGTTGTAGGGTTCGTAAATTGTTAATCTTAATATTTTAGAAGATGATGTGTTTATTAAGCATAAGATTCTTAAGTTTAATCCATTTCCAACAACTCTCAATAAATATATTAGCTACTTTCGAGGTGGATATTTTTTACCCACCCTTGGGCGTACATGGAACCTAAAAATGGTTGGGCGTTTAAGGGTTAATTGCGATGAGTGGTTCCTGAGATACAACCGGTCAAAGTTGACCGGTATGTACGACAAAGAAATAAACAATGGGATGGTAATTTTCAAATCACCACCTTTTTGTTTCGGTCCTTTTTCTCCACACAAATTTTCATATCTTTAAAATTCTGATAACATATTACAAATAAAAACTATCTTATTACGAGTGAAATATACCAAAAATACCAAAATTTCAATTAAAAATCCGGTTGGAGAAAATGGAATCTCAAAGTTCAAAATCGGTATACTTTAAAAAATGCATATTCTTCCCATGAAGCAATTTTCTTTATTTTTTTTTTTGTTCCCAAGTAACTCGAGTAGAGCCATCTAACTAACGCATTATTAAATGTCAAAGTGGAAAATCACTTCCCCATGAGAAGCCGAGAAATTGCATTTTTTCAGCGTATACCGATTTTGAACTTTTGAACGTATACCGTTGACGAGATATTCTATTTGATTATAAGCCAAAAAATTGATTATAATTTCAAAATATTCCTGAGGCCGCTTAAACAGTCAAATTTCAATTTTGTAAAGTACATTAGATAGGTGTAGTGCCTTTTTATACAATTATCGTAGTTATTCTTATGTATCATAATTATTGTCGCTATTATGGCTACCGTGAATTATTGTTAATTAACAATTTAACTGTAGCTAAACTGTTCATTCAATTTCCATCGGCTTCTGGAAATAGAATCTATATCAAAAGGGGTTTATGTCGCCAAGTTATTTAATTATTCATTAATATTTACTTACCTAAAATTTTATTTGAAAATTAAAGCCTTTGTTGGAAAAGCCCGCATTTTCCGAAGAAAATTTTGGTCGAAGTAAATCGGGAAAAACATGTCTCTATCTCGAATTTAATTACGGTGAATTTTTATTTGAGTGTTTTTGGTGTCGAGTTCAAATCTTTGGAGTTATAGAGCAATAATTGAAAAAAACACGATTTGGGGGCGCCATTTTATTTATAAAAGAAGTAGACAATATCAGCGGACTTTGCATACCTATATTATTAGTATATAGAATCATAAGATTCGATTCCAGCATTAAATTGCTGGTAAATAACTTTTCGCAAAAATGGTCTATTCTCCGATAATCTGCCCAGACTATTATTATATTACGAATATGTGTGCCAAATATCTCGACAAATTAATATTCAAAATTACAGCCGTAATCTTGGACCGCGTTTTCCGCGCGCTACTGTTGCCTCTTTCGACGCATCAAAATAAAACACAAATAGTCCATGGTAATAAGGTTTTTTCCATGACACTAGAGCAGCCAGGGTACTGAAGCATTTTTTCGATAGGTAATACCTATAAGAGCAAATTGTAACTATTTCCTGCGTAGGATCTGGCGGCCATTTTTATTTATAAACAATTAAGTGTTAAAAAATGACATTTTTCCCTTTTTTTCAAATCAATGGAAAACAGTGAAACTTATGGTTTTTTTTAGTACAAATATGTTTGAGATTATGGAAAATGCTTTAAAATGACGTATTACAAAGTTTGATATACTCATTTATTGTTAATATAATTGCGAAAAAAGGTCGGAATTACAAAAAAAATTAATTTCGCAATATCTGTTGTAAAAATTAGTGTACAGCTTTAAAATTTTTGTCATATAAGGGTTCTTTGGTGCTTAATATGTGATAAAAATTTCAAAGCGATTCATTCAATTGTTTAAATTTTATTCAAATTGTTTATCCCAGGGAGCATTTTTTTGCAATAACATAAGTCAGAAAAAAAATGACGTTAGAACCATTCCACAGGTGTCAAATGAAAGAGCATGAGCTATATTTTCAACTTGGTTTAAAAAAAGTGAATAAAAATTGCATTTATTAGTAATAAATAATTATGCAAAAGTATCGTAAATCTTTCCTTATAAAATTTTATTTTGTTATATAAGCAATTATATATATATATTACAATTTTTTATCAATTGAATACATAAGTGGATAAAGGTCATATGTCACAAAATAATGTTTTTGAGTAATGAGCATGTTAGTGTCTTTTGTTCCAAGTTAATTATTTGTTTTATAAATTTGCATTGCTATACTTTTTAAACAGGTATCTGAAGGTACGTTTTTACACTTTAAATTTAATTTAAAAAAATTTACCTTAAGCCAAATATTTCAATTTTGTGGACATATTACCTTTATCCAAATAGTACAATGTAAAAAATTCTCCATATTTACACATTTCACGTGAATAAAGATATTATGTCCACATCCAATTTTGGACATAATACCTTTATCCACTACAATTCGAAAATTATAGTGTGACATATTGCTTTATTGCCTTACTGTTATTTATATTTTGCTGAAAATTGGTAATTTTAAAAGGTTAAACAGCACATTAGAAGAACAAAAACCTAATAAAACAATTTTTTTAAATGTGACAAATGACCTTTATCCACTTATGTCTTCAGTTATGATATAAATAACATTACTTGGTAGTTGTGCACTTAATACAGGGTAAAAAAGTAAATTTTTTTGGAAAAAATTATTTAAAAAGTTTATAAGGAAAGATTTACGATACTTTTGCATGATTATTTCTTACTAATAAATGCATTTTTTATTCGCTTTCTTTAAACCAAGTTGAAAATATAGCTCATGCCCTTCCATTTGACACCTGTGGAATGATTCTAACGTCATTTTTTCTGACTTATGTTATTGCAAAAAAAATGCTCTCTGAGATAAAAAATTCGAATAAAATTTAAACAATTAAATGAATCGCTTTGAAATTTTTATCGCATATTAAGCATCAAAGAACCCTCATTTGACAAAAATTTCAAACCTGTACACTAATTTTTGCAACAGTTATTGCGAAAATAATTTTTTTTGCAATTCCGACCTTTTTTCGCAATTATATTAACAATAAATGAGTATATAAAACTTTGTAATATGACATATTAAAGCTTTTTGCATAATCTCAAAGATATTTGTACTAAAAAAATCATAAGTTTTACTGTTTTCCATTGATATTAAAAAAAGGGGAAAATGCCATTTTTTGACAGTTTATTGTTTATAAATAAAAATGGCCGCCATATCCTACGCAGAAAATAGTGACAATTTGTTCCTATAGGTATTAATTGTGGAAAAAACGCTTCAGTACCCTGGATGCTGAAGAGTCACGAACAGGTTATATTTTTGTCTTATTACCCTGGCCTAAAAGTTTACTAAGTTAATTGTGGTATAATTAATAATATGTAATTATAAATACATTAATTAATGTGCATCATGCATAATCATCTAATTACAACATTTTAAACTTTCCTTTGTTTTGCTCACACCTTTCGATAGTTAGGGATTGTTAATGGACAGTCTGCAGTGCTTATAAACCTCAATGTTATTCGATTACACACCCCATGTTTGGCCCTCCGCTTAGAACCAAACTCAATTTGAAAGCTTTTAAACTAAAGAAACTGCTTTGATGTTTCTAATAGCCTATACATAAATTCGGTTACCTTTAGGCAATTTAAAGGTCAAACGGGATTTTTCAAAAAGAAAATGCTTACCTGATTCGTTAGAGACGTTCGATTTCGAACAATTCTTCTATTTCTAGTTTTTTCAAAGCTCAACATTTTATTTTAATTTGTTATTTTAAATAAGTCATTTATCAAAGCACTCGTTAACTCATGTAGTGAATTTCATGTACTCCAGAGAAATAAGGTAAAAAGTACCTTGTTGAGGAATTTTATCCTGCCAAGTTACTTACAGTAGATAAAGTATTTTACAGGTAGACAAAAGTTTTTAAAATGGTGCATTTTGTCCTTAAATTGATAATAATTTAAAAAATTCACCTACCGCAGGAAACAAAGAAATTAGGGGCAAGTCTTTTTAGTTTTATGAACATCGATAACCCAAATTTCTTTGTTTCCTGCGGTAGGTGAACTTTTTAAATTATTATAAATTTAAGGCCAAAATGCACCGTTTTAAAAACTTTCGTCTACCTGTAAAATGCTTTATCTACTGTATCTCATATTATGTATAAGTTTTTAGTTTGTGAAAACTGTCATTATAGATAGCAGTGCGTGCAGAATTTAAAGTGTGCGTGAAGTAACAATGTATTTTAAATGGGATTTACTCTTTCGCACTGTTTTTTTTTGGCACACTTTGATATAATCAAATATCCTTAATTTTCGCGTTGTCATGGTGATGACATATGTGAGCAATAAATTACAACACAATTTTTGACAGTGTTGTGGTTTGAAAGGAGTTAGATTTTTTAAATGTCAAAGTTCTAAAAATTATAGAATCGAAATGAATTCCAGTGAGGAAGAGTTACAGTTTTTTTATTTGTTTATCGTAAATAAAATATTGTATGAAACTATGCGTGAAGTACTTTTTGCGAACTTACGCGATGTATAGCACTCGCACCGCTGTCGCTCGTACTCTAAACATCACGTGCTTTCGCAAAAAGCATACTTCACAAACTATTTCATAAATAACTATTTTGAATGAATTTCGAGGTAATTATTTGGTAAATCACATTTTAAGATTTAAGATGGCTATGTATGAATTTTGATGTACTTATAGTCTGGACAAGTTATCTAAAAGAAGACCATTTTTGGGAAGAGTTTTTGGCAATTATTTTGTTGTTATATTTTGTATAGTAATATCGGTTTTCATAGGCAGAAGCAAGTGTGCTATTTTGTTTATTAACAAACTAGCCCTCTGAAATCTTATTTGTTTTCTGATTATTGCTCTGTAACTCAGAAGATTTTAAGTTTAAACCAAAAACGCTTGAATTAAAATTCACCGTAATTTAATTATGCACTGAGATATTCTTTCCTCATTTCCTTCGACGAAAATTCTCCTCTGAAAATCAAGGTTTTTCCAACTAAATCTTTTAATAGAATAGAATAGAATAGAATAGAATAGAATAGAATAGAATAGAATAGAATAGAATAGAATAAAATAGAATAGAATAGAATAGAATAGAATAGAATAGAATAGAATAGAATAGAATAGAATAGAATAGAATAGAATAAAATAGAATAGAATAGAATAGAATAGAATAGAATAGAATAGAATAGAATAGAATAGAATAAAATAGAATAGAATAGAATAGAATAGAATAGAATAGAATAGAATAGAATAGAATAGAATAGAATAGAATAGAATAGAATAGAATAGAATAGAATAGAATAGAATAGAATAGAATAGAATAGAATAGAATAGAATAGAATAGAATAGAATAGAATAGAATAGAATAGAATAGAATAGAATAGAATAGAATAGAATAGAATAGAATAGAATAGAATAGAATAGAATAGATTAGAATAGAATAGAATAGAATGGAATAGAATAGAATAGAATAGAATAGAAATATGTTTTATTGTCATGAAAATTTAACAATTTTATAGACAAAGCTTACAAGGATCATAAATTAAAACAATAACAAATACAATTTACTAAAATTATATAAATCGTCAATATAAATAAAATATAATAAAGTGAAACAAAAAAGAGTAACAATCTATTGCAAAATTTAAAAAAAAATTGCAAATTGCGTAATCTACCTTAAGAAATTTAATAAGTTAAGCTGTTGCATAATATGACACTCAAATATAGATTATAATTCTACTTACATATACATAAGTATACAGTAATTTCTTAGTTATTGGTTAAGAAACTCTACTATTGAATAATATTATGGTCTTTCAGATAAATAGGCTTTTGTCATTTTACAGAACTTGGGGATAGATGTTGCAGATTTAAGTTGTAGAGGGAGATGGTTGTATAGTGTTTTTGCATAATATAATATATTATAGATTTTTTTACTACCTCACTGGACGGGATCGGTAAATAGATGTCAAAGGTAGAATTTCGGGTGGAATAGTCATGTCTATGTCTAGTTCTTGCTGAAAAGACATGTAGATGTTTACGAATTAAGCAAACAGTTTCTAAAATATATAAAGAAGGTAGTGTTAGAATCCTGTGATCTTTGAAGTAGCTTCTGCAATGTGTTATTCTTCTGAGGCCAAACAGATATCTTATTGATCTTTTTTGTAATTTAAAAATAACATCGGACTGGACTGCTGTACCAGAACCCCAAAAAGGAAGACCATGTCGAAGATGGGACTCGAACAAAGAAAAATATATTATTTTGGAAGAGTCTAAATTCATTTCCTTCGAAAGAGATCTTATTGCAAAGTAAGCTGAGGATACTTTCTGCTTAACACATCGGTATGAAGGGACCATTTAAGGTTGCTTAAGGTTAACTGGCTGTTGTGAAGAGGTAAGGGTTGAAGAGCTCCTTTTTAGGATGATGTTACTGTTTTATCTACGTTAAAAGAGAGTACATTAGAATCGGACCAGGATTTTATTGTGAGTAGATCAGAAGTTATAGTAGCATGAAGAGTTGCGATATTTGAGTTGCTCCAAGTGATACTGGTATCGTCAGCCAAAAGAAAAACTTTTCCATCGATTTTTGAACTAGTGATGTCATTACTAAAGATAAGGAAAAGTAGAGGACCCAATACTGAACCTTGTGGTACCCCACATACAACATTTTTGAGACTAGAGTCTGTATCATTTGCTCTAACCAGTTGTTTCCTATTATCCAAGTAAGATTGAAACCAGTTCAAAAAAATACTTCGAATTCCATAGAAATCTAGTTTTTTTTATCAAAATGTCATGAATTAAACAATCAAAAACTTTGGCATATTCACTAAAAATAGTGGCAGTGTGCAGATTATTGTTTAATGCTTGATAAACCTCATGTAGTAGGTACATAAAACATGGCATCGGTGGTACATTTGTTATTTAAAAAGCAGAACAGATTTTGTGATAAAATGTTGTTATCAACGAGAAAGGACATAAGTCCGGCTTTTATGAGTCTCTCAATAATTTTGGAGAGTACCGGTAGTAATGCAATAGGTCTATAATTGCAGGCATTAGATTTTTGACCGCCCTTATGAAGAAAAATAGTGATGGCCGTCTTTAGGCACTCTGGAAATTTACCTTTCTCAAAAAATCATTAATTAGAGAGATGAGGACTCCCAACACATTGTCTGGGAGATTTTAGAAAAATTTTATGGATAGTCTATCGGTACTACAGGAAGATTTGCTTTTGATACTATTGATTGTTTGGATCAGTTCAGATTTATCAACCGGTCTTATTATAAGTTATAAGGAATTAATACGAGACCTTTCCTGAATTAGGGAGATAGGAAATGGGATTTTGTTGTGACACAAAAGTTGATGTTACATTTTTACTCACATTATCAAAGTATTCATTTAGATTTTCTGAGTCTGGCATGGAAAATGTTTTGAGCTGTGTGAGTTTTATTTCGAAGATCGTTTATTATGGACCTAGTTTCTTTTGCAACACTTTTAGAGCTTCTTAGACGATTTTGATAGTACAATTTTTTGGCTGATTTTATAAGTTTTAAATAGATTGCCCTGTACTTGGAGATATATTCAGTAACAGAGACGTCGGTAGTAAATTTCTTGATGTACAATAGTGAACGCATATTTTTGGATGATATGCGGACACCTTTGGTAGTCCAGGGTTTGCGATGTTTTGGCTTAATTGTGATTAAAGGAAATGCTTTATTAAAGATATAGACAAGCTTATTTAAAAAATCACTGAAATTGTAATTGACGTCATAGAAGGAAAATGCCACTCAGAGTTTAAGAGGATCGGTACGTATTTTCGGCTGCAATGCTATTCAAATGGGGATTCATTTTTTTCGAATCCTGAGAAAACTAATAAGTATTTTTGAAAAATTTAAACGCAGAATGAAAGATTACGTTATTAGCGAGGGCCGAAAGTCCCTGAGAACTTCTATAATGTTTATTTTAATAAGTTACAGGGGTGAAAAAACTAAGAGAAAATTTAGTGTGATTTTTAATTTCAAATATCTCATTCAAAATAAACTTTTTATTTATTCTAAGGGACTTTCGGCCCTCGGTAATAATTTAGTCTTTCATTCTGCGTTTAAATTTTTCAAAAATATTTATTGGTTTTTTCAGGATTTGAAAAAAATGAACACAATGCCGTGGTAATATTTTCCAAATCTGTCTTTGTCTTACAACGCACTCAACCGAATATAATATTGTCAGCATATATTGTCAGTCAGACACTGACAATCAGTGACAATTTTAAATATTTGACATTGCATCGGGAATATTTTGAGAAATTGATTAAATATTATTGATATATAGTGTATTTGATAAATAATTGATTTAAGACGTGAACTTAATAAAAAGTTATTTATTGTGTATTATTTGTGGAAGATCCAAGCAGAGAATACATCAGATATATCCTGTGATCCAAGTATTTTGTTGTTAGAGATGTTCAAAATTGTAAGCGTTCCAAAATAACAACATATTATTAAAAAATCACTTTAACACTTTTCTTCTTTTCTCGATTGATTATTAGTTTTTGTTGTACAAATAAATTATTACAATCACTGAAAACATAGTTAGTGAAAAAATTATCACATTTATTAACTGAATTAATAATTTGCAATTATAAAAATAACAGTGATCCAAGAACATTCAAAAGCCATCTCTTTAAATTAATTATGACATTTTCAAGTAGAATGACATTCTAGTAATGTTTACATATCCACACCAGTGTGAATTTTACTACACGTAATTTGCCGTGTAAAGACAGAAAAAGTAGAGATACACGTAAAATATTTGCGAATTATGTACCCATAGCCTTAAGTATAAATTTTGGAATTTACGAAATTCCGAGCGGAAAAGATCCTGACTAAACGTCGAGTTTTCGAGGAGGGCTTGCTGAAGATGTTAAACTTTGTATAAATCGCTTCATGATCAGATAGTCCTGCATTAACAGTTGTAGTGCAGACATCACAAGGTGAGAAATCTGAGACAATATAATCAATTATGGTAGATGAAGTTTTTGTAAATGTTGAAGTCCCCGCATAAAATTTTTCTGCTTTGATGGAACAGGTCATCTAACAAATTAAGCAGGTTCTGAAAAAATAGTTCCACGGAAGAGTCAGGTGATCTGTAAATGCAAACAATAGAAAGATTAATGTTCTTACTGTAAACTAAGGAAAACTCAAGGAATGCTTCACTTAATAGAAAGTCATATTTATTTTTTTAATACTTATTTTGAAATAGGTATAATTATCTTCAAATAAAATTTTAGGGAAGTAATTATTTATCAAAAATTAAATAACTTGGTGAAATAAAAGCCTTTTTGTGGTGGATTATATTTCAGTAAGCCGGCGAAAATCTAAAAAATAGTTTAGCAACAATTAAATTGTTAATTAAAAATTAATGGTTGCAATAATAACCACAATAATTAGATACGATTCCTGTTATAATTCCTGTCTTAATTAAATTTGGGTCGAGATATTAAATTATGTGTCATGATGTCAAAAAATTGTTTATTACTTTAAAATATTCCTGCGACCGCTTAAATAGTCCAATTTCATTTCCATAAAGTACGTTAGAGAGGTATAGCATCTTTTTATACGAAAATTATAGTTATTCGGGTATATCATAATTATTCTGGATATTACTATTTGACCGTAAATTTTTAATTAACAATTTAATTGTTGTTAAATTATTTGCTTAATTTTCGCCGGCTTATAGAAATACAATCTACTACTATCATAGACCAACATATTATCTAGATAGTTGGTATGCATCGGATAGTATCAAGTTACTTGTGGGGTATATTACATTATCAATCCAATACACTCCCTCATACAGCAAGAGTATTTACAAAGATTCACTTGATTTTCATTATTGCGCATGATATCTACGCAGTTCAAAAAAACATTGAAATAATTATTGGTCTTGTCGTTCCCGAAAACGCTACATTATATTACACAGCCCAAAAAAAATCGGATTGCTGCCGAAAAAGGAGTAACTGATTTTATTTAATTTAACTCTGGTGATTCAAAAATTACAAAGCTTTTCTGTATATCAGCTCTAGTTTTCAAGATATTGTGCAGCCAGTGAGGGTATTTGGCTCCGAAGTCGATCCTACTGCATCAATTTACTTTAAAAATGATTCTTTATTAGAAACAATTTTGGTATTATAGTAACTATCAAGACTAAGACTTGCT
This sequence comes from Diabrotica virgifera virgifera, assembly GCF_917563875.1. Lineage (NCBI taxonomy): Eukaryota > Metazoa > Arthropoda > Insecta > Coleoptera > Chrysomelidae > Diabrotica > Diabrotica virgifera. The sequence continues at coordinate 190,399,534 of NC_065448.1, forward strand.
GCAGCTTGCATTACTTTCCCTCTTAAAGTTCCTGGTTGAGTATTCGTTATGCAAAATTGATTCTAAAATCACAACAATATCAAAAATGTCACTATTTAACAGACAATATCATTCTAGCTTTTATTGCAACAACGGCACAACTCTAAAAAGGATCACTATTGCAGTAACTAACGATTGTGCTTGCAAGAGATCTCGTGGCTCACTGATACTGATAATATACCAATATTTCGCAAAATTTTAAGTAAGATCTGTTAAAAGCTAAAGCGGCACCTGTGCTGCCATCTGGGTGACACCGTTAAAATTGTAAATAAGCCAGTTCTGCATTAAAAATATAGTCAACTTGCAAATCAATGCACGCAAAAATCAAAATTGAAAAATTTGTAGTTGTGCCACTATTGCAAAGGATATCTAAGCATTCAGGAGAACGCTTCATTTTAATATAATTATCGGTTGTTTGTGTCTCTCTTAATGATTCTAATTCAACTACGAGTGTACATAAACAGAAAATAGAATCTCATTTTGCTACAAAACACTAATTTATTGCGTTAGAATATCAAACCAGTTTAATAAATATCCTAAAATTATGCCTTATTGTTGCGTAAGTCGCTGACCTGGTCGTAACTTTTCAAAAGCGATAGGGGAGAAAGTTATGCCGAAAATTTCGCTAACTACATAATATTTTATTTTCAAGTTTTATCTGGCCCTAATAAACATAAATAAATAAAGTGTATAAATAATTTTATTATAAACAATTTTTGTATTATGAGTAGTAACTATCAAAAAAAAAAGTGCTAGCCTTCTGACAGTTCATGTACGTGAAGTTGTGTATTATTACTTTCTTATGATGTGTTCTCAGATTCATCTTGAGCCAAGCAAGTTGTATCTGATTCATTGGCTGTACTTTTCGTATCGCAAATTTTCCATTTCCTAGTTTGGTGTACCTACTTTGTCAAATATATTTAAAATTAGCACGAACGTATAGTACTGGAAATATATTAAATATGCTCAACATAGTCCAAGACTTGTTTAATTATTTCCAAGACCATTATTTTCTCATTGGAAGTTTCTGATTAAAGACTCATTAAGATAAAGATTCATTAATAATTTATTCTGAATATAATATAAAGATTCTGAATAAAGATTCATTAAGAATATTAATCATAACTTCAAAACAATCTCAAAAATGTCGCTATTAAACAAAACACTCTATGTCTTTTAACACAACAGCGACACAACTCAAAAATGTCGCCGAAAAAATATAGATTTTATTGCAACACCGACACAACTCCCAGAAGAATCACTATTGCAGTAACTAACGGTTGTGCTTGTAAGAGATCTCGCGGCTCACTGATCATATACCAATATTGTGCAAAATTTTAAGCAAGAACTGTTCAAAACTAAACTGGCACCGGTGATGCCATCTGGGTGAGAAGCTTAAAAGTTTAAATAAGCCAGTATTGCACTAAAAATATAGTCAGCTTACAAATTAATGCCAGAAGAAATCGAATATTTGTAGCTGTGCCACTATTGCAAGCGAAATCTAAGCATTCACGAAAACGCTATATTTTATTATCATTATCGGTCGTTTGTGTCTCTTTTAATAATTCTCATTCAAGTAAGAGTGTACAGGAACAGAACATGTAACCTCATTTTGCTAAAAACCAAATATAAAACAGTAATTTTTTGCGTTAGAATATCAAACTCTGGAAGTTTCTGGTTGAATATTTATTATGCAACAGGGGCGGCCCGTCGGGGTAGGCAAGGTAGGCGCCGCCTACCCTCTTCAAATGTAGTACAGTAATATAAATTATTAATATAAATTACTTATTTCAAAATTGTAATTTATAAATTTTGACACAATACCTACAATAAAATAGCAAAAATTATCCAAATTTTTTTTTAAAATATCCAAAAAATTTTCTCCGTAGTTATAATTATTGTACACTCCTTGTAGTATCAGTAGTACTGTATAAGATTCTATATTCTTCCTTGGTCAGGCACTTGAAAACGTAGCCTGAAATAGAACGACGCCAACACCGAATTGACGTGCGATCTCTCTCTCTCTGTTTACGCGAGCAGGCCTGCTGCAGGTCTGCTGGTAGCGACCGTATTCTACGATTTTGAAAGGGCGGATAGGCACAGAGTCTTACAGCCGGACCTACAAAATTTTATCTGTTGCTTCTCTTGTGTCTTGTGAAACTGTTTTAAATAATTGTTTTTTGATTTTGGCTGTTATTAGTAGGTTAAGTATTGAATAAAACTAGGTAGGACAATTTAAATTTGTTTATGAAAACTGAATAATAAACAGGTAAATTTGAGATCGGTCTATTGAAGGGCATTTTAATTTTATATTAATTTAGTAATAATTCACTAACGACAAATAAATCTGTGAATAGTTATTTGTCACTCGTCCATTATATTTTATTGTGTTTCAATACAATTTGGATAATTTAAAGTTAAACTGACGAATTGTGTTATTAGATTATATAGATAATTAAAAATTTAAAGCGAGGTTAATTGTTAACTTATCAATTTATTCGAAGAGTAAATTATTATTTGATACATAAATAAAATAAGTTATATTTGACGTTGTTGAAACGTAGGTGTGTTAGTTTTATTGGTGGAAAAACTTTAGTCATGGAATATGAATATTTTAAACGATGTAATATGCAGTTTGATCGAGACGCCTTTTCAAGGCGCCAAAATCAAGAAAGATCAGAAATTATTTCAATGGGCCGTCCTTTACCAAATTTAACAATTTTATCCACAGATAAGACAAAAGACAATCGACCATTTTCGAGATCGTTTAAAACAATATGGTATGAAAATCATAAATGGCTAAACGGAAGTTATTTTAAAAATTCACTTTTCTGTTGGCCTTGTCTGTTGCTCTCAAATTTGAAGCAAAATGTTTGGGTCAGTCAGGGATATTCAGATTTGAAAAATTTATCAGCTAGTGTAAAAAAACATGAATCTTCGAAAGAACATTTAAACAATTGCTTAGGTTTAAAACGGTTAGAAAAAAATAAACAAACTATTGACACTGCTTTAGCTGGACAAATTTCTCTATCTAATAAGATATATAATGAAGAAGTTGAAAAAGATTGAAGAAGTTGAAGAAATTGATGTTACAATTCTGTTAGTAAAACAAGAACTTGCATTTCGCGGTCGTGATGAGAGCCATAATTCTTCAAACATGGGTAATTTTAAAGAAATTTTTAATTTAGTAGTTAAACGCGATCAGGAAATCCAGGATCATGTTAAAAAATAGAAGGGATGTTCACGGGTTTGTCAAAAACAATACAAAATGATTTAATAGATTGCCTTGCTGATTACGTAAAAAATGAAATTTCAACAGAAATTAATGAAAGTCAATTTTTTTCTATACTAGCGGACGATACTACTGATATAACCGAAAAATCACAGTGTACTTTAACAATCCGTTTTGTTAACAAAGTTGGTCAGGTAACAGAAAGATTTTTAGGGTTTTTTGATGTTAGCGAGAATAGATCTGCAGACACTCTATATAGTTTAATTTCAAACGTGCTTAAGCCATATGATTACAAAAATAAATTAATTGCTCAATTTTACGATGGTGCAAGTGTAATGGCTGGCTCTTTAAACGGATTACAATCAAAAATTAAAGTAGATGCTCCAAAAGTAATTTTTACACATTGTTGCGCTCATAGATTACATTTAGTATTGCAAGACGGCTCCAAATGTATTACAAATTGTAGGATATATTTTGTCGCCTACCCGAAGTATATGTGTAGCCTACCTGCATACTGAGGTAACGAGCCGCCACTGTTATATATTAATCATAGAATCACAATAGTCTCAAAATTATCACAGTTGATTAAAAGAAATGATCACATTTTTTAATGAAACATCGACAAAAGTCAAAAGGGGTCACTATTGCAATAACTAACGGTTCTTCTTGCAAGAGTTCTCGCAGTTTACTGATTATATGCCAATATTGCGCAAGATTTTAATCAAGACCTCTTCAAAGCTACTGGGTAAAAACGATAAAAATTTAAACAAGCCAGTGGTTCATTAAAAATTTAGTCAACTTAGAATCCAATGTCGAAATAAATCAAAATTGAAAAATTTGTAGTTGTGCCACACTTAACAATATCTAAGGGCGTCAGTACACGGACTGCTGGGTTGCTTTATAACTGAGCGACATACACAGATATTTCACAACAAGCGACGGAGACAGGAGGCCGAGACAGGCGACAGATAGACGAGACAGCAAATGAACTGTCGCTCCTTAAAATAAGTACTAAGCCACTGACTCCTTTAGCAATTGGTCTTCTTCACCAGTAAATTTTATTTTGGACTTTATTATTATGAACAAAAACAAGTACAAATCGGTGTACAACAGAAGTGTCGCGCGGCGACCGTCTTCACTACTACTTTTGTAGGAGATCAAGGAAACACAGACAAGCGACAATCCACAATCGTTTGTCGCTTGTCTCGGTGGCGAGCTACAAAACGACCCTGATATAATTGCATTGACAGCAGACGTGGAGAGACAACAATCGGTCTCGCCTATCTGTCATCTGTCTCGGTCTCCTGTCTCGGTCGCTCAACCGCTATCGAACTGTCGATAGCGCGATTGAATTTCATAATGCTGCAGTCGATCTCAACTGCTTGAAGCTGTCCGCGTATGGCCGAGCTAAGGATTCACGGGAACGCTACATTTAATTACCATTATCGGTTTTTTGTGTCGCTAAGGGCCAATTTCTCATATCGAGTTCAACTCCAGTTTAACCTGAACTTCTAGTAAACGTCAGTTTAAAGTCAAAATCGTCTTTCTCAATTCCCGTTCAACCGATGGCAGTTTAAACTTGAACGATGCTTGAACGGTGGAATTCGGCCGTTCAAAGATTTCAGAACTCAGTTCAGATGATTTCATGGACTACGCATGCGTTGTATTAACACGAAACGCTGTCATAATATAAATATATCCTATTTTATTATATTAAGCCTAACGATAAACGATAACATTATTTGTGTTTTTATAATATTTATTTATAATTATTAAAATGACTATTTGATTATAAATACTTCAATTTAACTTTATTCAAAAACAGCATAAAAAGGTAGCTCAAAATGGCGACAGGTTTTTACCTTTTGCCATCTATTGGCATTTCTCGAAAGCTGTAGAACGAGCACTGACATGAACGCGCAATGAGAAATGCATTCCAAACAGAACCGGAGGTCACCCGTGAACCCGGTTCAACTGAACCATAGATTAACGCAGGTATGAGAAATCGACCCTAAGCCCATCGGTACATAATTCGCAAATATTTTACGGGTATCCCTACTTTTTCTGTCTTAACATGGCAAATTACGTGTAGTAAAATTCACACCGGTATGGATATGTTAACATTACTAGAATGTCATTCTACTTGAAAATGTCATCATTAATTTAAAGAGATGGCTTTTGAATGTTCTTGGATAACTGTTATTTTTATAATTGCAAATTATTAATTCAGTTAATAAATGTGATAATTTTTTCACTAACTCTGTATTCAGTGACTATAATAATTTATATGTACAACAAAAACTCATACTCAATCGAGAAAAGAGGAGAAGTGTTTAAGTGATTTTTTAATAATACACTCCTAGCCAAAAAAAAACCGGGACACCTTAAAAATGGGTCATTTTTGATGCCTGGAATCTCCTAAACCTGTTGACCGATTTTAGTGATTTTTTTAATATGTTATAGCCTTTTTCTCTAAGAATATGGATGTAGTAATAATGGTGCTGAACAGGTAAATGTCATTGTATACCGGGTGTAACAATAATACTGTGTTTTTTCCTGAAAGTTCGTAACACCCTGTGGAATATTCTAGCATTTAATAAATATTGAAGTTAAAACTCAGTTGTAGCCCTAGCCTCTCTTAACATTCTGCTTTTTGACCCATTCACTTATGTTGTATAATACAAAAGTTAGGTCCTTTAATAAGTAGCCATGTTCTTCATCAATATAGGGTGTTTCTAAATAAGTGCGACAAACTTTAAGGGGAAATTCTGCATGAAAAAATAATGACCGTTTGATTTATAAACATATGTCTGCAAGTGCTTCGTTTCCGAGATACCGGGTGTTCAATTTTTTCTTACACACTTACGATTTATTTATTGCTCTAAAACCGGTAGAGATATGCAAATGAAATTTGGTGGGTTGTAAGAGGCAGTCATTGCGCATTTTTTGACGTACAATTATGTATTTTATATTTACCATTGGCGTGCATACGGGTCATATTACCCGGTCATATTACCTGTATGCACGACAATGGCGAATATAAAATTTTTAGTTGTATGTCAAAAAATGTGAAATAACTACCTCTTAAAACCTACCAAATTTCATTTGCATATCTCACCGGTTTTAGAGCAATAAATAAATTATTAGTTTGTAAGAAAAAATTCAACATCCCGTATTTCGGAAACGAAGCATTTGCGGACATATGTTTATAAAGCAAACTGCCATTATTTTTCATGCAGAATTAACCCTTAAAGTTTGTCGCACTTATTTAGAAACACCCTGTATTGATGAAGAACATGGCTAGTTGTCAAAGTACCTAACTTTTTTATTATCCAACATGTGAGTCAAAAAGAAGAATGTTCAGAAAGGCTAAGGCTACAAGAGAGTTTTAATTTCAATATTTTTTAAATGCCAGAATATTCCACAGGGCGTTACGAACTTTCAGGAAAAAACACAGTATTATTGTTACACCCGGTATACAATGACATTTACATGCTCAGCAACACTATTACTACATCCATATTCTTAGATGATAAGGCTATAACATATTAAAAAAATCACTAAAATCGGACAACAGGTTTAGGAGCTTCGAGACATCAAAAATTACCCATTTTTAAGGTGTCCCATTTTTTTGGCGAGGAGTGTATATTGTTACTATGGAACAGTTACAATTTTGAACATCTTTCACAACAAAATAATTGGATCACAGAATATATATTATCCTGATGTATTCTCTGCTTGTTCAACAAATAATACACAATAAATAACTTTTTATTAAGTTCACGTCTTAAATCAATTATTTATCAAATACACTATATTATTATATAAATATTATTTAATCAACAACTCAAAATATTCCCGATGCCATGTCAAATATTTAAAATTGTCACTGATTGTCACTGTCTGACTGACAGTATGCTGACAATATTCTATTCGACTGAGTGCGTTGTATGACAAAGATAAATTTGGAAATATTACCACGGACATTGTGTTCATTTTTTTCGAATCCTGAAAAAACCAACAAATATTTTTGAAAAATTTAAACGCAGAATGAAAGACTATATTATTACCGAGGGCCGAAAGTCCCTTAGAATAAATAAAAAGTTTCTTTTGAATGAGATATTTGAAATTCAAAATAACACTACATTTTCTCTTAGTTGTTCACCCCTGTAACTTATTAAAATAGACATTATAGAAGTTCCTAGGGACTTTCGGCCCTCGCCAATAACGTAATCTTTCATTCTGCGTTTAAATTTTTCAAAAATACTCAAAAATTAGTTTTCTCAGGATTCGAAAAAAGTGAATCCCATTTGAATAGCATTGCAACCGAAAATACGTACCCATCCTCTTAATGATTCTAATTCAACTACGAGTGTAAATAATCAGAAAATTTAATCACATTTTCTTAAAAACCGAACATAAAATAGTAATTTATTGCGTTATGAATATCTAACCACTTTAATGAATATATCCTAAAATTATAGCTTTATTGTTGCGTAAGTTGCTGAGTTGGTTGGTAGTAACTTTTCAAAGGCGCTAGGGGAGAAAGTTCGGCCGAAAATTTCGCTAACTACACAATGTTTTCAAGTTTCATCTCGCTCTAATAAACTTCGAAGTGTATAAATAATTTTATTAGAAACTCGTTTTGATCATAATTGACACGTTGAAGAGCACGAGCACAATTTTTAGTAATATTACGTCAGAGCCGCGTGACGATATTGAACTCCCAATCATCGTATCGGTGTAATTGGAACATATTTTATCAATAATTTATATTTTTGGGAAGAATGGTGGATGAAGGGTTATAAATAGTAATTTATATTTATAAACTGTGTTAAAATTCATGGTGTTATATCATAGTATTAGGACAGAATGAATTATTTGCATCAATATAGGGCGGAAAAAAGTTATATAAATTAAAAAACTGCACACTACTCTGTTGTGTAAACGTTAATATAAAATATGAATTATTCAGAACTTAATCAGTGTAAGTCAACAAAACAAAAAAAACAAACGGATTATATAATTATAATTTGTTATACAAAAATAATTTATTATTTATGTAAATTTGAAGAATAAATTTTTCATTTCAAAATAACACACTTGTCCTTTAAGTTGTGGTTTGAGACGTAGCGTAGGTCCAGCACCCCTGCTCTCATAAAAAAAATACGCTAAAACAACTCAGTAGAAAGAAGATATCGAATGGACTTAACAGAAGATGCCTTAGCAAACGGGAAATGTAAATTTTGGCACTTGGAATATTAAAGGACTACGTACTTCTTTCTTCTTTATGTTCCATCTTCTATCGAAGGTTGGAAATCATCATGACTATGCGGACCCTGTTGACTGCCTCTCTAAATAGTTCTGCACTACTGCATTCGAACCATTCCCTTAAGTTCTTAAGCCAGGATGTTCTTCGTCTTCCCACATTTCGCTTTCCTCGGATTTTGCCTTGCATAAGTTGTAGACAACGTTCTGTTTTCTGGACAACGTACTGGAAAAAGATTATAAATGAGCTAAGCCACATCCAAATAGACACCTCAGTTTGTATTGAGTCGTAAAACAAAGGCAGGGGAGATGACCAGATAGATAAATTATATCCATCTGTTACAGTGGTGTGAATTAGGGATGGGAAAAACCTACCGGTTATAACCTAAAACCGTTTTTACTTCGCAATAACCGGTTTTAGCGGTTGTTTTTTGTCCCGGTTATAACCGGTTTTTCTTTTTAAAATAATAACCGGTCAAAAACCGTACAAGTTAAGTTACTTCTAAAAAAAATAAGGAATAAGAAAAAATTTTTGTTTAAATTGATCAATAATTCTTGATTTTTTTAATGTTTATTTTCTTTAATGACTCTCGCACTCACCGAAATATGTTTAAGACATGTGATAAGCTGAATTAGCTATTTTGATGAAGTTGAGAATTATTAGCATATCTTGCTTGTTGGATTGGGAAATCCTAGTTAAAAATAGATATAATATTAAATAGATATTTAGTATCAATCAGCTGTGCAGCCATAGTTGTATTATAATTGTATATATGCTATACCTACACAAATGAGAATAAATTTATATTTTATCATTAATAAATCCAGGACCAAAAAATCATTCCTCTTGAATCTGGAATCACTTAAAAAAAATAAAAAAATAAAATTGTTTTGTGTCTGTTGTGTAAAAAGGATTTTTTTTCGGAAATACAACAAATTTGCAATAACATTTAGGACAGTAGTCTATCCAGTTCAGAATTTTAAGAATGGTTTTATAAATTTTACTATTTTTGATTGGATCCGAAATTTTCATTGCGTTAGTTTTAGTCTAGGCGCCAAATAGAGGTCACCGTGTCATTTTCAATTCTGATGGACAAACTCAACGGTTTCTTATGGATTTTTGGCTGCTGATTACGAATTTCGAGGGGGGATTTCGATCCGAATGGTCAAAAAATTGTTATAAACAATTTAACTGTTTAAAAATTGTTTATAATGCTCTGGTTCATAAACTAAAAGAAATAGAAAAAAATGTTTCAAATAAAATTTGTTCCTTAATAAAAAACGAAATAATGAAATAACCGTTTACTAAACTTAAATCCGACAATCAGAACTCAAGATATTGTAAAATTAGTGCTCAATGCAAATTTCAAATTGCAAAATAAGTATTTTTCGAAGCTTTATCGATCGTAACTCGGCTTCTACCCATGCAAATGAGCCCTATAAGGTGTCTCTTTAAAGCTTAATCAAGAGGCTTCCAAACAAAGTTTATTAAATTATTTGATCTTCATTTGTTTTAAAGTTATACCCCTTTGAAGTTATAATTTTCTCAAAAAAATTGTACATTAATTTGTTTATAAAGGTTTCAAGCAAACTTGAGCTATAAACATTTATACTTTAATTAACAATAATGATAAAACAACTCAAAAGGAACAATCTGAGCTTACGAAAATGTTCGTAAGTTTATTTTTGGCTAAGATGTCGATATTTTAATGGCGCGCTATGAGGCGCAAGATTGGCTCACAGTCAAGTAAATATGTATTCTTCGACGCTTTATCGATCGTAACTCGGCTTCTACGCAAGCAAATGAGCCAATATGTGATATCCATATAAAAATGGATCGAATTCTTTTGCAGCATCATCATTGCATATAAAACGAGCATTTATGATGTGGCGGCATACACACAATTGACGGGCCTTGATGATGCTGCAAAAGAACTATGATTCATGAACAAAATCTATGAACAAAAGATTCTAGATCCACTTTATATGGATATCATATAGATAATTAGACTCTGAAGCCTCAAAAAGTTTTAGTTTTACTGCCTACAAGAACAGACTTGTACCACCATGTAACTGTTAAAATTTCGCTAAGAACTTATGCAGATGTAAAAAATCTGATGATATTCCTTGTATATCTCTTTGCAGATTTGCAGATGCATGAAAAAAATGTTTGTAAAAATAGTACTAATAAATAATATCAACTTACTTTTTAGTTATACTTCTGAAATATTAGTTTTTAATGTTTTTTTTTCTCATTTAGTGCAAAAAATAGAAGACAAAGTAAATAGAATGAAAGGTGATACGAGGTACAGTATGATGATTTAATTATAAGAATTATATGATAAAATTTTATTAGGATCTTCAAAAATGAAAAATGAAGATAACGTATGTATACATAGAAATTATAATTTGCATCGAGAAGTTAGCGCGTGAACCTTTACGCGGTGAGCCGATATTGCGCTTCATAGCGCGCGCCATTAAAATATCGACATCTTGGCCAAAAATAAACTTATGAACATTTTCACAACCTCAAATTGTTCCTTTTGAGTTTTTCTATCATTATTGTTCATTAAAGTATAAATGTTTATAGCTCAAATTTGCTTGAAACCCTTATAAACAAATGAATGTACAATATTTTTAAGAAAATTGTAACTTCAAACGGGTATAACTTTAAAACAAATGAAGATCAAATAATTTAATGAACTTTGTTTGGAAGCCTATTAATTAATCTTTAAAGCGACACCTTCTAAGACTCATTTGCATGCGTAGAAGCCGAGTTACGATCGATAAAGCTTCGAAAAATACTTATTTTGCAATTTGCAATTTGCATTGTGCACTAATTTTACAATATCTTGAGTTCTAATTGTTAGATTTAAGTTTAGTAAACGGTTTTTTCTTGGTTTTTTATTAAGGAACAAATTTTGTTTGAAACATTTTTTTTCATCTCTTTTAGTTTATGAGCCAGAGCCTTATAAACAATTTATAAACAATTAAATTGTTTATAACACTTTTTTGACCACTCGGATCAAAATCCCCCCTCGAAATTCGTAATCAGCAGCCAAAAATCCAAAAGAAACCGTTGAGTTTGTCCATCAGAATTGAATATGACACGGTGACCCCTCTGGCGCCTAGACTATTTATTATAAAGGTTGTAACACAGCGGGAGGTCAGGTCATAAATTAAATCACATGTTCCGGGACCCAAAATAGATCGATTTAACCTAACTTACCTTAGTACAAATTTGTACTTCAAAAAAGTTACGGCCTTTTGGAGTTACCAAATGAAAATTGATTTTTTCCAATATATCGAAAACTGTAGGGATTTTATATTGATAATGGACATGTGGACTATCACAAACTACACACCTGAAGTGCAGTATAAATGTAACGTGCTAACACTAACCTATTGGGTATTTATTGAATATTGAATCAAAAAAACTAAAACCGGTTTTTGGAAAAACCGGTTTTTTGGCCGGTTATAACCGCCATGTTAAACCGTAAGTAAAAAAAAAACGTTATAACCGAAAACCGGTGTTTTGTCAAAAACCGCTATCCCTAGTGTGAATAAGGATCAGATAGCAAATAGTCCAAGTAATGAAGCTTAAAATAGAACAAAACCTCGCAATTTTTACAGAATGGATCGATTTGCTTGAAAATTTGAGAATAAGTAGTGGATAGTCCAAGGATCAAAACCTATATGACGCCGAAAGGCGCTTTTACCATGTGGCTGGTTGCCACCCCATCTCGAAGGTGGAAATTTTTTATTATATTTTACCGCAAAAGTTGATAAAAACACTCATTTTAATCAAAAAACGTTCTATACATTTTTTTGATAAAATTACTAATTTTAGATTTATTCGCTTTCGAAAGTGTTAGTTTTATATCGAAAAAAACAATGTTTTTAATCAGTTTTCTGCTAATAACTCAAAAAGTTTTCGTTTTATCAAAACAACTTTGCTTAACAAAAATGTACCTTCTAAAAAAATAAACAAAATCCTTTGTTTAAATTTTCTTTAAGACCAATAGTAATCGAGCTATACTTTATTATATGTCAGCTCTTCTTCGTCAAATGCTAAATATTGTAGTTTCAAAGTCAAAAGCAAGTAAACTATGCATTTTTCGAGAATAAATTGTTTAAACTAATTTAAAATATTTAAAAATATCTATCTTCAGAAATAAAAAAATAGTCTCTAGCTCAAAAATTAAGTGACTTATAATAAAAAGAATGTCAGTACCTATTTTTTTCAGTGAAAAAGTGATCAAAAACTTCCCCCTACTTACCACCCTAATTAAAATTAATCATTAACCTTATTTGGTATTCTTTACTTATGTATTATTAATAGGCTCTGGAGCTTTGACCGGCTTAGAATGATTAGTTTAAAAAAAATGAAGTTAAAAGCGAATAACGAATTTTTGTAGTTTGGTAAAAATGCATTTTTCTTCAGAATAGAAAGATAAGCATCAGAGATACGAAAAAATTATTAATATAAAATTGTAGCTTATTTAATTCCTAAGAACTTAGTTTGCAAACATATTTTCTGCCATAAAAAATTAAGTGAGCTATTGACAATTAAATCTAGTAATAACATGCAAAAACCACCTTTACCAACCCTTTCAAAGTCACCTCTTTTTGCAACTGAGGATTTTAAAAGGATTTAATATTAACAGCCTTATATATCTTATAAAAACCTACAAAATTATTTATTAATAAACTTTCTAGGATACAAAATAAAAAAGTTACAGTTAAAAAATTAATATATTTTTTGAAAAAAAAAGGAGAAATCCAATTTGAAGCATAATAATGTAAGTTAGCGGTATTTTTAGTAATTGGCCTTATACATTCTTCTTTATTCATGTATTATTAATAGATTCCAGAAGTTTGAGTGGATTAGAATGATTAGTTTTTCAAAAACTGGAGTTAAAAGCGAATAACCAATTTTTGTAGTTTAGTAAAAAATGCTATTTTCTTCAGAATAGAAAGATTACCATCAGGGATACGAAAAATTGTTTTTAGACGAAATTATAGGTTATTTAATTCCCAAGACGTTGGTTTAAAACATTTTTTTCTACGGCAAAATTTGAGTGAATGGTAAGTGAGTATAATATCGAAAAACATTGATTATTTCGATATAAAACTAACACTTTCGATAGCGAATAAATAGAAAACTATTAATTTTATCAAAAAAATGTATAGAACATTATTTGCTTAAAATGAAAGTTTTTATCAACTTCTGCGATCAAAATATAATAGAAAGTTTCCACCCCCGAGATGGGGCGGCAACCACCCCCAAGGTAAAAGCGCCTTTCAGCATTATATAGATTTTGATCCTTGGACTATCCACTACTTATTCTCAAATTTTCAAGCAAATCGATCCATTCTGTAAAAATTGCGAGGTGAAAAGCTTCGGTTCCTGGACTAAAAGGCGGGCGTTTCCAAACTCACTAAAAAGAAGATAGCCAGATATATATGAAATACTGGAACGCTCTAAATGAACGCATGATAAAATCCAAGTAAAACTTTATTAAATAGTAATAATAGAGGTGTATAGGTGCACCATCCAACGATGAAACTTCTTTGTGTGTCGTGCTTGTTTTTAAGCGTTGGCAATCGTCGCATTAACAAGCTGATGAAATGTTTCTCGGTCGGCAGCTATATGAAGCAATTCCTCGACCGTTCGATCTGTCCATTGTCTAATGTTACGCAGCCAGGATAGTTGTTTTCTTCCAACCCAGCGTTTTTCTTCGATTTTGTCCTGAATGATCAACCGGAGTAGGCGATATTTAGGTCCTCTCAAAAATGAGCGGAGTATTGAACCTTTCTCATTTTTATGACATTGAAGAATTCTCGCTCTTTGTGAATGGTCTCCAGCACATTTTCGTTGGATATGTGTGCTGTCCACGGGATTCTGAGTATGCGACGGTAACACCACAATGATAACACGGTTACCGCTAAAGATGACCACGATAAAAACTGAGTCTACTTTTAGATCTTATCAGCGAAAGGAACGAAAATTTCTAGTAGTCGTGAAATCAATAGAACACTTCTATCAATACCTCTATGAAAAGAACTTTTTAATCCGAACCCGTTTTTATATATAAGAATCCGGACGGATTGTCAGAAAGCCAGAAGGATTGAACAACTAAAATAATATACGATTTCAATATTGAACATCGGGCCGAAATTAGCCACAGGATCTCTGATATTATCTCTCTAGCTAGACTCTAGAGAACTCTAGAAGGCCGTGTCCAGAATTTTCCCACTTCAACAAAAGAGAATCCAAGAAAGTAGCAGCTCAAAGAACAACCAGTGGCGGACCAGTGACTTCCCCTCCCCCCTAACACGGTCCCAAATTAAAGAAAAAAAATTTTTGAGACATAAAAATACACTCACCGGGACAAATTCCGCCACTTAAATTATTTTGATTAATTTTGGCAATAACTCATAACTTTATTATTTGTTCTCTGATTTTCAAGATTCTTGCAACAGTTTGTACGTACGTGTATTAGTATCGTTTGTTATTATTCCGGTAACAAAAAAAATTTTCTTACATGGCATTATACGGGGGTGAATGGGAGCCGTTGTATTTTCTCCTAACTTTAAAAAGTTCTGGGAATCAATTGAAGAGCTGATTTTGTTTCATAGTTCTGTCATATTATCCCGGAGGCATCGCTAAAAGAATATCTCTTTTATTGTAACAGCTGTACAATTTTTTGTAAATAAAAACACTGATTGACTCATATACATAAGTGGTTGGATTGATAAGATTAAAATGGACCGCATGCAGCCAAGATCTCAATCCTATCGAGAATTTATGAGATGAATTAAAAATAGCTTCTCGCCGTCATCCTAGTTCTCCAAAATTGGTACAGTTATGGCCCTGGTAGAGGAATATCGGGCTATTTCCCAGGTAGGGACAAAACCTCTTTATTCGATGCCAAACAGACTGAGAGCAATTGTTGCTGCGAGAGGTCAACATACCCGTTTTTGAATTGTTTTGTTTTGCTGTTAATTTTGTTTTGTATTATTAATTTTAGTACGTTTGATATTTTTAACTAAATAAACCTCCAAAGCAGTGTTTTTATTTACAGCTTTTACAAGAAAAGAGATATTCGGACAATTCAAAAAACAAAATGTTAAAGATGCCTCCGAGATAATACGATACTTTAAAATCTTAAATAGGAGCCCCATTTTTGATTGCAGATTTGGATTTCTTACGTAAAAATAAGTAACTTTTATTCAAATTATGGACAGATGGCGTTGTATTCGGAATAAACGATTATTGGAAATAAAAAATTAAATTCAAAAATTGCAAGCGCCCACTAAAGTGGAAAACTTTACTGATTTTTTTTTGGTTTTAGGACCTACTCTTCACAACACAATAGGTCCCCAAAACGCTCGAGTGACTGCACATTTAGCATACTTTGCTCCCCTACTATTAGTTGCGGTCTGTAATAATGATTACAAAAACTTAATTGTTTAAATAAATTACTAGAGACTTGCGGAAGACTATCCAGTGACAATAACCTATTAAATCATAATGTTAGCACAAATTATTTGTCACTCTAATAAATGATCATAACATATTTAAAAAAAAAATAAAAATTTAAAATCGTGTTGGTAGACCGCCTGGAGTGTGGCGATTTAGCCTTCTGTTTGCCCGGGGCCTCATAAAATTCTTCGCTAACGTGTTGGGGTGGTTTGGCATTCGTCTATCGTATTTTTGGAAGGAACTGTCAATTTCTTCTTTGACAGTCTTCAATATTTGAAGATAGCGATTGATGTATTCGTTGGGCATGTACCATGGTGCATTAGTGATATTGCCGAAAGCCTTCAATTGTAATCTGCACAGGATGTCAATGATGGAACTCGACGCAGATCCCCACACTCAAAGAAAAATCATTGTAAAAAAGTAATGATTCAACTAAAATCCAATATGTTTTTACTTCATTAGTGTTTTTATTTAAACTAATAAAGGATCTTATGATTTTAAACGCATTTTTAAAATAAGCATGCTCATAGTCATTCTAATTGGTTAATCCTATTAAAACGTCGCACTGTGTTTTTTGAAGTAAATAAATACATACCATTAAGCAATTGAAAGGACCTACCTATTTCAATGAACATGAAACACTGTTATATTTATAATAGTTCTGTATAGATTTAAATGTCGATAATAGCTTTTTAAAAGTAAATTTGATTTGAAATCAAAATGCTATCCCTTTGATTTAAAGAGAAAATGATTTTACTCCCTTGGCTTTCCTTTTTGTTTTAAAATACGTTCCTTTTATTTCAAAACATACAGCAAAAATCTAAGTTGTTTGTCAATTTAAATCAAATTGTTTTCTTTATGAATTAAAACGAACAGTTTATTAATATATTAGTATTTAACTTTGTTTATAGTTTGAGCCGACTTTAATTCAAGCGCATTAGTACTAACATTTTAAATAAAATCAACATTAAAATTATAACAAAAATATATATTTTAATAATTTTGCACATACAAAAATAACGTAAACCTATTATAACATCAATCTAAAAAATAATCAAAACAAGATTGAATTCTAAACTAAAAAACAAAATCAATGAGGCGTATCCATCAGTCTTTCACTGGGATACACGAATCTAGTAAGTTGAAAAGTAAATAACAAGTAAGTATTCTTTTTTATCAACAAAAGTTTAGTGTACTACGACACAATTTTTAAAAACCATAATTTAACAGATTTTTTTTATGGCCTTGGCATAGCCAATTAGCCAGAATTTAATAGATGTCTTATAATTTAATAGGTGTCTGAATCAATGGGCGTTTGTAGCGTAATAATGTATTTCAAAGGCTAACCGATTTTAGCACTCTGGTGCCGTAGTATAGGAGCATCTGTAAATATGCATCCCGACTGGACTATTATGACTTCGAATGAAATAACGCACGTCAGGGCCGCGTTTAGGTCAATTGCCGCCCTAGGAAATTCTCTAGTAGCCGCCCTTCAAACATGTACCATTTTTGCGAAAAAAAAAAATGCAAACAGAATTTTTTATTTATGGAGCGTTCAAGTATTATGTAACGCGATTTTTGAAGATTTTTGAAGATTTTTGACCCCCCTACGTAACGTAATTTTTGAAGATTTTTGACCCCACCTAACCTGCGTTACGTAATACTTGAACGGTCCCTTAAATAAGAAATGTATTGTTTGGAAATGTATTAAAATGAGGAACATAGAATTTATAAGAAATAATATTTTACACAAGTGAGAAGAACAAAAATCACACTGATCACAGTATGGTATGAATTCACTTTTGACCGGTGAAAATAAACACAGAATGTTTTACATAAAAATGAAAAATTATGATTATGTATAATTTGCAATTTGCACTAGTATAAGATAGGAATGTCTTGCGATAGCAGTAGCCGTTATTTTTTAACTGTTATTTCACTAAAGCTATTTCACACTGTTACATCATTTTCATAATAACTGAAATATTCAGGTAGCTGACTACTTTTTTAATTATTGTAGACCTATAGCAAGAAAACCTACCCGTGTCCTGTCTAGAGTTCATGTCCGTTTTTTTAATTATTAACAATTTAATTTGTACGTAATTTCTACATACATTAAATATATGCAATTTTATTATAAATGTATTAATTAATAAAGGGTCAAGTTTGATTAAACATTTCTTGAAAAAATTATTTTTTTCCAAATACCTATTTTCTTAATCATATCATTATAGTATGGTATAACTAGATCCAAACCCAGACATCCAAAGTGAAAGTTATCCTCCAACACCAAATTGTTCTATATGCTCTATATAATGTTCAGAAAAAAGTCACACCACTTTGAGCGTCGGGTTTGGGGGGAGAGGGGGGAGAGGGGGGAGAAATCGGTAAATTCGTAGTTTTTTAGGTTTCTCGTCAATATTTCTAAAACTATGTGGTTTAGCATGAACAACCTTCTATACAAAAATAGTCTACATTAAATTTGAAACAAAAAAGGTCCTCTGCATAATCTGTCTAAAATGAACGGTTCCAAAGTTATGGAGGTAGTATAGTATAATTGGTCCAAAAAAGGCTTAAGACATTAAAAGTAAACGTTTTCCTCCAACACCAAATTGTTCTATATGGTCCAGATATTATTCAGTAAAAAGTTACACCATTTTGAGCGTCCAGTTTGGGGGGTAAATAGGGGAGAAATCGGTAAATTAGTAGTTTTTTATGTTTTTCGTCAATATTTCTAAAAATATACTTTAATGTTCTATACAAAAATGTTCTACATTAAATTTAATACAAAAAAGGTCCTATACATAATTGTTATAAAATCAACGATTCCACAGTTACGGAGGGTGAAAAGTGGAGGTTTTCGATACTTTTTATATTTTTTGAGCAATTTATAATATTTGTACTGATTGAAAGAAATTTTCTTTAACAGGATTTGCTATTTCAGCGGCCGATGGTATGTTAGTAATAAGCCCTTAAAGAAACGTCAACCTCACCACCCAAAATCATCTTCAATTGCCCAAGAACTATAAAAAGTATCGAAAATCTCCACATTTCACCCTCCGTAACTCTGGAACCGTTGATTTTATAACAAATAAGGATAGGACCATTTTGGTTTTAAATTTTATGTAGAATGTTTTTGTATATAACATTATTCACGCTTAAACATAGTTTTAGAAATATTGACGAAAAACGTAAAGAAATAACTAATTTACCGACTTCTCCCCCATCTCCCCCCCCCCCAAACCGGACTCTCAAAATGGTGTAACGTTTTACTGAAAAATATGTGGATCATATAGAACAATTTGGTGTTGGAGGAAAACTTTTACTTTGGATGTCTATAGTTAGGCCTTTTTTTGGACCAATTATAGATACTATACTTCCTCCGTAACTTTGGAATCGTTCATTTTAGGAGGATTATGTATAGGGGCATTTTTTATTTCAAATTTATTGTAGAACATTTTTGTATAAAAGGTTGTTCATGCTAAACCTCATAGTTTTAGAAGTATTGACGAAAAACGTAAAAAACTACGAATTTACCGATTTCTCCCCCCTCTCCCCCCCAAACCCGACGCTCAAAGTGGTGTGACTTTTTCTGAACATTATATAGAGCATATAGAACAATTTGGTGTTGGAGGATAACTTTCACTTTGAATGTCTGGGTTTGGATCTAGTTATACCATACTATAATGATATGATTAAGAAAATAGGTATTTGGAAAAAAATAATTTTTTCAAGAAATGTTTAAACAAAGTTGACCCTTTATTAATTAATACATTTATAATAAAATTGCATATATTTAATGTATGTAGAAATTACATACAAATTAAATTGTTAATAATTAAAAAAAACGGACATGAACTCTAGACAGGACACGGGTAGGTTTTCTTGCTATAGGTCTACAATAATTAAAAAAGTAGTCAGCTACCTGAATATTTCAGTTATTATGAAAATGATGTAACAGTGTGAAATAGCTTCAGTGAAATAACAGTTAAAAAATAACGGCTACTGCTATCGCAAGACATTCCTATCTTATACTAGTGCAAATTGCAAATTATACATAATCATAATTTTTCATTTTTATGTAAAACATTCTGTGTTTATTTTCACCGGTCAAAAGTGAATTCATACCATACTGTGATCAGTGTGATTTTTGTTCTTCTCACTTGTGTAAAATATTATTTCTTATAAATTCTATGTTCCTCATTTTAATACATTTCCAAACAATACATTTCTTATTTAAGGGACCGTTCAAGTATTACGTAACGCAGGTTAGGTGGGGTCAAAAATCTTCAAAAATTGCGTTACGTAGGGGGGGTCAAAAATCTTCAAAAATCTTCAAAAATCGCGTTACATAATACTTGAACGCTCCATAAATAAAAAATTCTGTTTGCATTTTTTTTTCGCAAAAATGGTACATGTTTGAAGGGCGGCTACTAGAGAATTTCCTAGGGCGGCAATTGACCTAAACGCGGCCCTGACGTGCGTTATTTCATTCGAAGTCATAATAGTCCAGTCGGGATGCATATTTACAGATGCTCCTATACTACGGCGCCAGAGTGCTAAAATCGGTTAGCCTTTGAAATACATTATTACGCTACAAACGCCCATTGATTCAGACACCTATTAAATTATAAGACATCTATTAAATTCTGGCTAATTGGCTATGCCAAGGCCATAAAAAAAATCTGTTAAATTATGGTTTTTAAAAATTGTGTCGTAGTACACTAAACTTTTGTTGATAAAAAAGAATACTTACTTGTTATTTACTTTTCAACTTACTAGATTCGTGTATCCCAGTGAAAGACTGATGGATACGCCTCATTGATTTTGTTTTTTAGTTTAGAATTCAATCTTGTTTTGATTATTTTTTAGATTGATGTTATAATAGGTTTACGTTATTTTTGTATGTGCAAAATTATTAAAATATATATTTTTGTTATAATTTTAATGTTGATTTTATTTAAAATGTTAGTACTAATGCGCTTGAATTAAAGTCGGCTCAAACTATAAACAAAGTTAAATACTAATATATTAATAAACTGTTCGTTTTAATTCATAAAGAAAACAATTTGATTTAAATTGACAAACAACTTAGATTTTGCTGTATGTTTTGAAATAAAAGGAACGTATTTTAAAACAAAAAGGAAAGCCAAGGGAGTAAAATCTTTGTCTCTTTAAATCAAAGGGATAGCATTTTGATTTCAAATCAAATTTACTTTTAAAAAGCTATTATCGACATTTAAATCTATACAGAACTATTATAAATATAACAGTGTTTCATGTTCATTGAAATAGGTAGGTCCTTTCAATTGCTTAATGGTATGTATTTATTTACTTCAAATAACACAGTGCGACGTTTTAATAGGATTAACCAATTAGAATGACTATGAGCATGCTTATTTTAAAAATGCGTTTAAAATCATAAGATCCTTTATTAGTTTAAATAAAAACACTAATGAAGTAAAAACATATTGGATTTTAGTTGAATCATTACTTTTTTACAATGATTTTTCTTTGAGTGTGGGGATCTGCGTCGAGTTCCATCATTGACATCCTGTGCAGATTACAATTGAAGGCTTTCGGCAATATCACTAATGCACCATGGTACATGCCCAACGAATACATCAATCGCTATCTTCAAATATTGAAGACTGTCAAAGAAGAAATTGACAGTTCCTTCCAAAAATACGATAGACGAATGCCAAACCACCCCAACACGTTAGCGAAGAACTTTATGAGGCCCCAGGCAAACAGAAGGCTAAATCGCCACACTCCAGGCGGTCTACCAACACGATTTTAAATTTTTATTTTTTTTTTAAATTTGTTATGATCATTATTAGAGTGACAAATAATTTGTGCTAACATTATGATTTAATAGGTTATTGTCACTGGATAGTCTTCCGCAAGTCTCTAGTAATTTATTTAAACAATTAAGTTTTTGTAATCATTATTACAGACCGCAACTAATAGTAGGGGAGCAAAGTATGCTAAATGTGCAGTCACTCGAGCGTTTTGGGGACCTATTGTGTTGTGAAGAGTAGGTCCTAAAACCAAAAAAAAATCAGTAAAGTTTTCCACTTTAGTGGGCGCTTGCAATTGTTGAATTTAATTTTTTATTTCCAATAATCGTTTATTCCGAATACAACGCCATCTGTCCATAATTTGAATAAAAGTTACTTATTTT
Organism: Diabrotica virgifera virgifera; assembly: GCF_917563875.1. Taxonomy (NCBI): domain Eukaryota; kingdom Metazoa; phylum Arthropoda; class Insecta; order Coleoptera; family Chrysomelidae; genus Diabrotica; species Diabrotica virgifera. Next base: position 190,421,746 of record NC_065448.1, read on the forward strand.
TACGTAAGAAATCCAAATCTGCAATCAAAAATGGGGCTCCTGTTTAAGATTTTAAAGTATCGTATTATCTCGGAGGCATCCCTAACATTTTGTTTTTTGAATTGTCCGAATATCTCTTTTCTTGTAAAAGCTGTAAATAAAAACACTGCTTTGGAGGTTTATTTAGTTAAAAATATCAAACGTACTAAAATTAATAATACAAAACAAAATTAACAGCAAAACAAAACAATTCAAAAACGGGTATGTTGACCTCTCGCAGCAACAATTGCTCTCAGTCTGTTTGGCATCGAATAAAGAGGTCTTGTCCCTACCTGGGAAATAGCCCGATATTCCTCTACCAGGGCCATAACTGTACCAATTTTGGAGAACTAGGATGACGGCGAGAAGCTATTTTTAATTCATCTCATAAATTCTCGATAGGATTGAGATCTTAGCTGCATGCGGTCCATTTTAATCTTATCAATCCAACCACTTATGTATATGAGTCAATCAGTGTTTTTATTTACAAAAAATTGTACAGCTGTTACAATAAAAGAGATATTCTTTTAGCGATGCCTCCGGCATAATATGACAGAACTATGAAACAAAATCAGCTCTTCAATTGATTCCCAGAACTTTTTAAAGTTAGGAGAAAATACAACGGCTCCCATTCACCCCCGTATAATGCCATGTAAGAAAATTTTTTTCGTTACCGGAATAATAACAAACAATACTAATACATGTACGTACAAACTGTTGCAAGAATCTTGAAAATCAGAGGACAAATAATAAAGTTATGGGCCTTTTTTTGGACCAATTATTATAGATACTATACTACCTCCGTAACTTTGGAATCGTTCATTGTAGGAGGATTATGTATAGGGGCATTTTTTATTTCAAATTTATTGTAGAACATTTTCGTATAAAAGGTTGTTCATGCTAAACCTCATAGTTTTAGAAGTATTGACGAAAAACGTAAAAAACTACGAATTTACCGATTACTCCCCCCTCTCCCCCACCCAAACCCGACGCTCAAAAACGCTTTTTCTGAACATTATATGGACAATTATATAGAACAATTGGTGTTGGAGGATAACTTTCACTTTGGATGTCTGGGTTGTCATTTTTCCCGCGAGTAGTCGCGCGGTGAGATAGAATCTCAATTTTTATCCTTTTTCGCGATAACTTGATGAAAAATTTTGCAATTTTGAAAAAATTTCGTAAGTGCCTCGAGGAAGGGTGTAGTAATACGTAGGAATTTTTTTTCTTCTTCTTATTTTTGTGGAATTTATGGCTTTGGGGAGAGCCAATTAGCTTTAACCCGCGAGTAGTCGAGCCGTTAGATAGAATCTCACATTTCATCCTTTTTCGTAATACAGTAAAACCTGTCAGTAACGGCCACTAAAAATGAAAGAACTATTGGCCGATATAGAAAGGTGGCCGCTATTGCCAGTTTTTGTAGTGTACATATAATTGGTTTGCGAAATTTTTAAACTGGCCGTTAGGACAGGTGGCCGATGTTGGCAGGTGGCCGTTAACACAGGTTTTTTTAATAAAATTGTTAGAAATATATATTTTCAATATAAAAAGTAGATAAAACTAGTACAAAATATAAATTTGTTTTAAATTCGTATTTTGAGATAGAATCTCACACGCGACTATCGACGTTACAGAAGTGAGCGCGACTACTCCCGGGTTAATCAATTCTATCATACTATTAATGATCATAGAAAAAGGTAAAGTACCTATATTTTAATAAATAAATTATTTTTATTAAATAATAATTTATTGAACATAATTTATTCATTAAAATATACCTTAACTTTTTCTATGAATAATAATGATATTATCATTACAAAAAATGGATTTTTGAGAAAATATTATTTTTTCAAAAATTGTTTAAAAAATTAGACTGTTTATTAATTAATAAATTAATGTCTAGACAAATTGCATATTTGTAATTTACACAAAAGTACATACAAATTAAAAGAAGAAATATTAAAATTCATTGAGTAGATCCCAAGATATAGAAAGTGGTAGTAGTTTTAAGTTGCTTTTTTAGTTATTGAACTCGTGCATTTTTCGGCTCCCGCCAGGTAGCTGACAACTGTTTTAATTGTTGACCTATAGGATGAAAACCTACATGTTTCCTGCCTAGTGTTCGCGTTCGTTTTTTATTTATTAACAATTTAGTGCAATCAACGCAGAAGCTTCCCCTTCACTTACTATGACTAATCATCATTTGAACTACATTTTTAAAAATTCGAGTAAAATATCATCTTTCCGAATACCTCTGTAAGAAGATGTTTTGTAAATGTTTATAAACTAGTATTTTTTACTATATTAGATAATTTTTTATCTTTTCTTAATATATTTTGATAGGATCACTTTTCTACTTTCATTTGGCATACGCAGAATTGTCCTATTTTCATTATTTTCTGTCATTTGTTATTGCAAAACAAAGGTCTCTGGGATAAACAAATAGAATACCTAACTTTTAAACTAATTAATGGATCGGTCTCAAATTTTGGGAGTTTGTTATGTACCCCAATACCCAACTTTGAGTAAAGCGAAACACTACAGTTCTAAGTTAGTTTTAGGATAAGTTATTAATAAATAACGATTTTCAGTTATTTTGCAGTTTACGAAGCAACAAATTAACTTTTTGACTTTCAAAAATCGTCATTGTGAAGGTTTTCAATGTTCTAAAAAAATAAATTTTGTAATTTTATGTCAACTATTTAGCTTTTTAATTGAGTGCAAAAAATGGAAAATATCGCATTGATGGCACCAAATTGTTAATAATTAAAAAACACGATCTCTAGGCAGGAAACACGAAGGTTTTCATCCTATAAGTCAAATCCACAATAACTAAAAAAGTAGTCAGCTACCTTGATATTAATTTCATTGTCCCGAACATGGTCTATTTCTTGCTTATTTCCCTGGCTGGAGTATTATATCAGTGCGACGACACGAATGTTATCTCCTTGTAATAATACAGTTTGAAAATCCCAACTCCAACTCGATTTCCTACTGGTAATCTTTAGTTTCTGCAATATGTGCAATATTAATGTTTTCAGTCAATTCACCGTATTTGTGGAGCTTCTGGCTGCCCAATAATCACTAAATTAGGTTTAAGATAACAGAATGCTATGTTTGTTTTATTTTTGATATGAATGCAATTTCTTTTATTTAGAAACGAACGCCCACTTCTATTTCATTGATGGATGAATGATGAATATACATATTTGTTATTCGATTTTAATTTTTAAATACAAATATTTTTTTGTACAGTATTTTTGCCGCCCCCGGGGCGTCATTTGATACGGTTAGGGGAGGCAGTTGCCCCCTCCCCTGAAACTGAAAATGACTGAAATTTACAAAAAATACTTTCAGTTTTCATTATTACATCATATAATATAATGTATTGTATATTATATAATGCTTGCCCCCCCCCCAATCAAAATTTCAAGCCCCTGTGCCGCCCTCTCACAATTTGCCGCCCTAGGCAGCTGCCTATATTGCCTAATAGATAAAGCAGCCCTGACGTACGTCATTTTATTAAATTTGTTAAAAGTGTGGGAAGCGATATCCTTTCCTGTTCTAACTTCACTCAAACTCAAACTGGACGACTGATCCCAATGGTATTTATTTCTGATTTTCCTCATGCTTTTACTCGGTTGCAACCGCTGACATGCTAACTTTACAGAGCACGTCCATGTACAGGGTGTCCCAAATTGGTATGTTTTGCAGTGTATACCGAAAACTAGAGGAGATAGAAAAAAAGTAGTTAAGATGTCATAACTTTTTTTTCCTTAAAGTAACGATTGCCCAATCAAATCATCAATAGCTCCTCATATTATCGAGATACTGGGCGATTATTGAAAAATGTCGAAAACGAAAGGGTTACAGATCTTTTTTATTAAGAAAAATTTTAAAAAACTTTATAGGAACTATTGATAGATATATTATGGACGGATTCAGTGGCGTACAAAAAACTTTTTTAGGGGGTCTCGTTAAGGAAATATAAACCATACTTATGTTTTTTTAAATGGGACACCCTGTATATTTTGACATTTTTCGTTTACCTTTTTAATTCTCTTTCATCTGATATGACATATCATATATCTATTTTCAGTTGTTGGAGCTACCGTGCAAATAAATTGTTTATAGTTAACGTCAGGTTAAAGGCACTTAAAAATAAAACACTCGGTAACGTATTTTAACATTTTAATATTAGGGTACCAATCCTGGACATTTTTATTTAGCAAAAATAAAATCAATCAACTTAAAAATAGGAATAACGAATTTACTAACAACAAAAAACTACTTAACTACAAGAATTAATTTTACAAAAATAATAACATTAACATAAACCAACAAACAACAATAATAAACAACGTAACAACTATAATTAATTTTACAAAAATATGAAAATTATAATAAATGTTCAAAATACTCCCCGTTTTGTTGTAATAATAATTGACACGATATTGATATCGTAACGATTATTTGAGAAGGATACAATTTGCAGAATGGTATATAGAAAAATGTAATGAAAATCCAAATTTTTATTCAAAAGTAATATTTAGCGATGAAGCTCGCATATCCAGTGCAGGAATATTTAACCGACACAATGAACTATATTGGAATGACTCAAATTCCCACTTAGTTCAAGGGATCAGGACGCAAGGCAGATTCGGTTTTAACGTTAGTTGTTTTGTCAAGCATAATAAATTAGTTTATCACGTATTTGACGATAAACTAACATCTTAGAAACTAATTTAAATAACATTTCTGATGAGAAATATTTGGCTGATCTTAATACATTTTGGTTCCGACAAGATGGAGCACCTGCCCATAATGCAGAATTCGTTAGAAATTATTTAAATGAAAAATTTCATAATCGGTGGATTGGAACTCATGGTCCTGTTAGGTGGCCCCCTCATTCACCAGAACTAAAACCTGATTTTTTTATTTGAGGATTTTTAAAAAACAACATTTATAAAACTGAATTTAACACACAGGAAGAATTATTGCAAAGCATTTATCAAGCATTTAGAAAAATAAAACCAGTGCATAATATGCACTGCATATACTCAATTGTGTAAGATCTGTAAGAAAAAGGAGTCAATTATTATTACAACAAAACGGGGAGTATTTTGAACATTTATTATAATTTTCATATTTTTGTAAAATTAATTATAGTTGTTACGTTGTTTTTTATTGTTGTTTTTTGGTTTATGTTAATGTTATTAACATATATGTTAATGTTATAAAAAGTAGCTTTTGTTGTTAGTAAATTCGTTATTCCTATTTTTTAAGTTGATTGATTTTATTTTTGCTAAATAAAAATGTCGAGGATTGGTACCCTAATATTAAAATGTTAAAATACGTTACCGAGTGTTTTATTTTTAAGTGCCTTTAACCTGACGTCAACTATAAACAATTTATTTGCACGGTAGCTCCAACAACTGAAAATAGATATATGATATGTCATGTCAGATGAAAGAGAATTAAAAAGGTAAACGAAAAATGTCAAAATATACAGGGTGTCCCATTTAAAAAAACATAAGTATGGTTTATATTTCCTTAAGGAGACCCCCTAAAATAGTTTTTTGTACGCCACTGAATCCGTCCATAATATATCTATCAATAGTTCCTATAAAGTTTTTTAAAATTTTTCTTAATAAAGAAGATCTGTAACCCTGTCATTTTCGACATTTTTCAATAATCGCCCAGTATCTCGATAATGTGAGGAGCTATTGATGATTTGATTGAACAATCGTTACTTTAACGAAAAAAGAAGTCATGACATCCTAACTACTTTTTTTCTATCTCCTCTAGTTTTCGGTATACACTACAAAACATACCAATTTGGGACACCCTGTACAGATAAAGTCTAATTTATTTTCCTTCTGCAAATTTGAAGCGGTTTTCGTACTCGTTGAGAAAACTATAAATTAGATATAAACAAGAATTTCTACGTCCTTAACGGTTAAAGTTTTTAGATCAGCCTTGTAATAAGAAAAGTTCTCGAACTAAAGACATTTGTTATATTTTGAATGTGATGGGCCGATTATTTTTCGCGAAAACCTATTATTTTAAATGGTTGGGATAAAAAATATCTATCTGTTAATATATCGCACTAAAAGAGATAGGTACATAAAACCAAGAACTTTCTTACAACTTTCGATAAGATTTGAGTTGTAAGATTCTTCAATAAATGCAGTAAAAGTTTATTTGAAAACTGTTTATTTGTGGTATAACAGTTTGTAATCTTGGTTCAACCGCAGAAACTAAATTATAAAGTATTATTTACTGATTTTCTTTTATTTTAGGTCGAAGATTATTGATCATTTAAACTTCTGAAAACTTCGGAAACTTCCTTCTTGTAAAATGTCTAAATTAAATATTATATTTACATGGTTTTAAACGGCAATTGTTATTGTTTTAATGAAAATTAACGCAGAACGCTTTTATTTAGAAAAACGAAAATTAGTACACATATATCTTCCAGAGATAAATCGATTCCATCCATTGCAAATTTCTAGTACCGGTCATAGGCGTCCGTTTTTGGTAGGGCAACAGATATATTATGGCATAACTTTTTTGTTTTTAATTTTTAAGCATTTTTGAGTCTGGATTATTAAAGTGTAAGGTATTATAGTACTAAAAGGTACTATTACTTAAGTCGATAAGATACACCGTTTTCTACAAAAATCGATTTAAAAATTTTTCGTTTTTTGAATATCAAAAAAAATTCAAAAAAAAACTATTTAGAAAAACGAAAACTGGTACGTTTATTTATATTCCAGAGTTGAATCGATTTCATTAATTGCGAATTTCTAATACCGGTCATATGCGTCCGTTTTGGGTAGGTCACCGGCTATTTTATCGCATAACTCTTTTGTCTTTAATTTTTAACGATTTTTGACACTAGATTATTAAGTTATGAGGTATTCTAGTACTAAAAGTTACTCTTGCTTTAAGTTGGTAAAATACACCGTTTTTTTAAGTTTTTTTTCAATTTTTTTTTTCAAATTCAGGAAACGAAGAATTTTTAAATCGATTTTTCTAGAAAACGGTGTGTCCAACCGAAAGAGTACATTTTACTACAAGAATACCTCACAATTTAATAATCCGGTAGCAAAAATACTTAAAAGTTAAAGACAAAAAAGTTTGTTATGCGATAAAATAACTGTTGCCCCACCCAAAAGCGATGCCTATGACTGGTACTAGAAACTCACAATGAATGTAATCGATTTATCTCTTGAAGATGAATATGTGTACCAATTTTCGTTTTTCTAATTGGAAGTGTTCTGAAGGTATTTAAGAAAACTTAATTAGAAGACTCCATGTTCAAAGAGCTTTAGCTCCCTTTAGGCAAGCCGCACACCAAAGAAACATGAAACGAAAAACATGAAACATGAAACGAAAAACATGTTTCATGAAAAGAAAACACTGCTAAACAAATCACAAAGTCCGCCTATCAATGAAACGAGTGTGATTCATGCTCATGACACATTTTTATTTTCGGAGAGTCTCATAAATGGCCGGACGTATATTTGTTTAGCAGTGGTTTATTTCCATGAAACGTAATTTACGTTTCATGTTTCTTTGATATGCGGCTTAAGAAGCATTTTCGGACTACGTGAATTTGGTTAAATTGTCTTAAAATTACCTGAAGAATCTCCTGTGTTCGTTTGTCGCTAGAGTTTCTGGACACCCTGTATAGAAAATGATTTATAAAAAAAATTGATAGAAATGTAATGATTGATTTTAGTGAAATAAAAATAAGAAAAAAATTTTAATGTAATCTACCTATTTTGTTTTTCTTACTCATAATTTTTGTTCTTTTCTGTAGAGACAGTATTATTTGTTTTGTTATAATTATATCTTAGTACTTCCTGTAAATATTTTAGTTGTAAGTTAATTAATAGTTATTTATGAAACAATTCGTGAAGTATTGCTTTTTGCGAACGCACGCGATGTTTAGAGCACGAGCGACAGCGGAACGAGTGCTATACATCGCGTAAGTTCGCAGAAATTACTTCACGCACAGTTTCATACAATATTTTATCTACGAAAAACAAATAAAAAAACTGTAACACTTCGTCAATGGAATTCATTTCTATTCTACAATTTTTAAAACTTTGACAATTAAAAATTCTAACTTCTTTCAAACCACAAAACTGTCAAAACTTTTGTTGTAATTTATTGCTCATTATGTCATTACCATGACAACGCGAACGTTAAACCTTAAGGATAATTTTTGATAATATGAAAGTGTGTCAAAAACAGTGCGAAAAAGTAAATCCCATTTAAAACACATTGTTACTTCACGCACACTTTAACCCTCGTAAGGCGGTGCTTAAATACTTACGTAAACAACGGTGCGGGGTGCATTTGCACCCCATCCGTATATCCATTTTTTATATGTGAACGTTGGGTTAATTGATTTGAAAGATAATTAGGACTTGTTTTTCATTACTATGAAACATAATTTTACAAACAAAGTACTCACTTCATCTTAAAAACAATATTATCGCTTTAAGCGCGTGATACACACGCAATCTTTAATGGTAGGGGAGCAAAGTATGCTAAATGTGCAGTCACTCGAGCGCTTTGGGGACCTATTGGGTTGTGAAGAGTAGGTCCTAAAACCAAAAAAAGTTAAGTAAAGTTTTCCATTTTAGTGGGCGCTTGCCATTTTTCAATTTAATTTTCCATTTCCAACAATGGTTTTTCCGATTATAACGCCATCTATCCATAATTCGAAAAAATGTTTCGAATAAAAGTTACTTATTTTTACGTAAGGAATCCAAATCTGCAATAAAAAATGAGGGCTCCTATTTAAGATTTTAAAATAACCCCCCACCCCACCACCGTATGGGGTCGTGTTTGATGCCATTCGATAGATTTTTCAAAAATATTGAATAAGTGTATTTTACAGTTTTTCGATCTGATGTTCATTTCGCGAAATATCGCGGGATTCGTATTTAAAATATTAAATTTACCCCCACCCCTGTCAGTGGGCAGTCGTGTTTGGTATCATTCGATAGATTTTCAAAAAATATTGAGCACATATTTGTTAGTTTTTCGATCTGTCATTCATTTCGCGAAATATTCGCTTTTTTCTTGTGAAACTTTGGGACCCACCTATTTCCTTACCCCCGGCTCAAATCGTCAGATTTTTGAAATATACACTCTTTTGCATGTACTTAACCTACCTTATCTTAATCTGACAATTTTGAGTTTTTTTAAGGAGAGATTTTTTTTTCGGTTCCCCCTTAACGAACTCCCCTGTGTTAAGAGCCAATATATGGTAGAGGTACATCTGCAGGGTACCAGGTTTCTCCCCATATGATAATCTGACGCGCTCGAGTAACTGCAAAAATCCCCGCTTGGGCTCCCCTACCATAAGTACGCGGGTTTAAAGATCGCGGACTTACTCGGCTCGCCGTCGGTGATACACGGCAGACTTAAAGTACGCGGTTTTAAAGATCGCGGTCGCCGTCGGTAGCAAAAAATTTAGCAACTGTCCTCGTGGTTAAATTTTTTATTTTCTGTGTACCTAATTTTGCTGAAATCTTATGTATTTTAGTAGAGTTTGATTATTTTTTTGATCGGGTTTTGTTAAATAGAAGAATAATTTGATTTTTTATAAGTGTGGTAAGCTGTCAAAATCATGATGTGAAGTATAGCACTCGTTTTTGATCTATTTTAATTTAATACAAGGTAGGCATAAACAAACAAAATATCATAGATAAGATGGTAATATTTTCATCACGAGGATAAAACAGCCTATAAATAATTAGGTTTACTCAAAAACAAATAATCAAAATAATTTAGTATAGCTTAAAATAGTGTTTTACGGTTTTCTCAAAACTTATAAAATGTAACTTGTCCCCTTTCAGCAATAAACGATTGAGTTATTTCTAGGCAATTTGCTTAATTAGTGAAAATATAAGTGTAACTTTAAATGCAATAACATGATGGCTCGAGGCTCGTGGCTCGTGGCTCGTGGCTCGTGGCTCGTGGCAGTGATACACGTACGGGTTACGAGTAAGATTTCAAACTTGTTGGATCGACGGCGTACTTACTCGGCGGACTTAAAGTACGCGTACTTATTCGCGTGTGTATCACCCCTTTAAGACAAACACATGAAATTTTTCACAGTGTGAGCAACGCAAAATTTTTACACACAAAACAGTTATGCCGGGACTTTCGGTATTTTTTTTCTGACATAAATAACACAGACATTGTCCCATAGCTCTATTAGTTCCAGGTGGAACAGCAGAAACGTCTAATTTAGGATGAAATTTTCATCACTTGCACCTTACAGTCATGTTCCAAAAAAAACACGTAAACGCAAAGAGTTTTAAATGCTGTAATGGGTGGAATGCGTTTAGAATTTAATTTAATGCGAATAAAAAAATGGACAAAAATTATTAAAAAGGATAGGTGAGAAAAACGAGGTCTGGGGTGCAGCTGCACCCCGCACCGCCTTACGAGGGTTAAACCCTTCACGCACTGCTATCTATAATGACAGTTTTCACAAACTAAAAACTTACAATAATATATGACATAGAGTAGATAAAATTTTTTATTGTTAGATATCTATGTTATGTATAATGTACCAATAATATAGGTAGGTACTAACTATTTAATTTTTACTCATATTTAAAAATTTAAATTTATTGAAAAATTTAAATTTCTGGTAGAGGTACAAGTGTAGGTATTATTTCTGTTAAATAATTAATTCATTAATTCATTAAAAATTTAGGGGCCGGGGCCCGAAAATTGAATGCCTCGGGCCTGATTTGAAATAAAATAGGCTCTGATTCTAGGATCAAACTACACCTCTTAACCTTCTAAGATAGGTTTTTTTTATTTGAGGACAGCAGCAGATACTTGCTTTCTTAACCATTTCGACAAGCTTCTGCATCAGGATAACAGAAACGCATGATCGTTCAATAATTCTCAGTCCCTCTTCTAGTCAGTCTCCCTAGCATTGTTCTGTGTGCACGCCCAGAAAATGGAGACAGTAGACAATTATTTTAAATATGTATTAATATTTTGGAAAATATCTAAAACTGTAAATCTTTTATATAAAAATATTAGTATTATGTAATAATTATAATATATAATTATAGGTTTATTTGTATTTTATTTAGATATTAAAGCAATTTTTGTATTAACTACTATTGCCACCTGTCATCAAAGAACAAAAGTTTTGCTGAAAGTGTCCAGATACCTACTTACTTAACGTTGGTTAATACATTGATTTCAAACTTTATTTTGAATCAGCTTATTTATTTTATAGGTACAACAACTAATTTACTATCAAATTAATAATATTAATAATAAATTATTTTTACAATCATTAAACTTATTTCAGCGTTAGCCGATAGCTGGCCACCTTCTTGAAAAGCCAATAATATTCTCGAAAAATTTTATTAATTAAAAAAATATACCTAATACAATATATCAAAAAAAACGCAAAGAAAAAGATTGAACAAACTAATAAATGGATCGAAAAAAGAGCCAAGAAAAAGAGATTTGACAAACGTCAATAACAAATTAATACAAAACATCAAATTTTAGCTGTCCCTAGCCTAGAACACAAAATCACACACTAATTCCAAATCCAGTTTCCAACTTCCAACTGAACATGCGCATTGTTCAAATCACAAACCGTTTGTAATCAATCCTCTACGAACAAACCTACTTACACTCTTCACCATTTCTACCAGATTTTGTATCAGGATATCAGAAACACATGAGCATTGTTCAATTCTCAGTCCCTCTGCTATTTACGTTTATTTACGGCATAACCAACACTGTGCTGGGCACAAAGGCACGTTCACGCACAAAATTCAAAATTTAATATGATGGCATGGCTGGACCAAACTATAAATATTAATATTTTGAAGAATATTTTTAACTGTTATTATCTTCGTAGACTTGTAGTCTGTTATCATCATCGTCATGGTATCTACACCAGTGGCGGCTCGTGGCTTTAGGGACAGGGTCGGCAAGGTTTTGTCTCCTCAGATAGGTATGCCATCTAATTAAAAGGCTTCAATTTCATAGAAGATTTTTGGTTTTTGTTTTTTTTTCATTTTTTTTTTATTTTTTTTTTTTGTTTTTTTTTTTGTAAACCTCTTTATAAATTAACTCTAGTCTATGTTGTTTCGAAGTAGCCAAATGGGTTATAACGTCATTGTAAAATTTATTATTGTTTTGGAGAGGTTTTAAAAGTTTTTTTTTCTATTGACATTTGAGACATTCTCTCAAGTTTGATATTCTCTCTTGTTTCATGGTGTTTCGACAATACGTTTTGACTCTTTTGAGACAAGAGAAATTCCGTTCATTTGAGACAGAATTTACCCACATTTGAGCACAATAATTTATTAAATTCGGGAACAGTTTGTTATATGTACCTAATAAATTGAAGTGTATAAAATTAAACATATTTTGTACCACCTTCCGAAAATATTTAGATCAGTATATAAAATTGTTAATACACTTTCTTATTTTATTTGATTAAAGAATGATGATTTTTTTCTTCGTTTTTTGATTTTAACTTTCAAACTATTCACTTCCGAGAAAAGTTACACTGACATAAAAGTTGGGTAATTAAATTTTCTACAATATAGGATTGGTTAAAATTTTTAGAAAGTGTCATCCTTGTTGCAAAACAGCAATAATTGCGAAAAAAAACATAAAAAATAAGTATTGGCATTTTACGTTTTTAAACCATTTATAATACACTTACGACCTTCATATTTTAACCAGAAAACCTTTATGATAAATTAAAACAATACTGTAAATTTCATTAAGATCGATTCGATACATTTTGCAAAATGAATTTTGCAATCCAGCTTTTGCAAAAAAAATTAATTTTTTCAAAATGTTGCAGTACTGACAATAAAGCAGATAGCATGTTTAATTTTTTTTACATATAGAAGAAAGATACAGTATTCTTCTATACGTAAAAATAAATTCAACTTGCTGTCTGCTTTATTTTCAGTTCTGCAACATTATGAAAAAATGAATTTATTTGCGAAAGCTGGATTGCAAATTTTATCTTGCAAAATCTATTGAACCGATCTTAATGAAGTTCATAGTATTGTTTTATTATATGATATAGTTTTTCTGGGTAAAATTATAAAGGTCCTAAGTGTAGCATAAACGGTTGAAAAACGTAAAATGCGAATACTTGTTTTTTATGATTTTTTCGCATTGATTGCTATTTTGTAACAAGGGTGACAATTTTTAAAATTTTTAGCTAATCCTATATTGTAGGAAATTTAATTATGCAACTTTTATGTCAGCGCAACTTTTCTCTAAAATAAATACTTTTAAAGTTATAATCAAAAAATGAAGAAAAAAATCGAATTTTTCCTTAATTTTTTGACATTTCTGGTTATTTAAACAATGTTCCGGACCTTTTTGAGTGGGAGGATAACTTAAATTAATATTATTATATGGGTTATTTTCAAGCGATTTCTGCAAACAAATATGAGTCACCTCTCAACGTCCAAATTAGAGTTATGTAGGTACTAATATTATTACATATGCGCCCTGGTCATAAGTACGTGTCTTGTTGCCGTTTGCAGATCACCGCTGGACTCGGCAGATTGTTTTTCTGCCGTACTTGTCATTCAAATAAATACGGGGCATGTATAATTGGTTGCCTATCGGCTAATATTCCATAGCGTCTTATTACAAGCAAATGGTCACTCTGGGTACGGCTTGTCGAAGCGGGCCTTGAATTCACACAATCACAGTCGGGTGTATGGCTGGTTAGGATAGGATCATTAATTTGAAGTCTCTTACGCACAGCGCACAGGGATCACTTAACGTATTGGATCGATCGAATTCTCTTATAAACAATGAATAAAATTTAGTCTATATTATCTCACAGATATTTTTTTAATTCACAGAAACGAATATCATCAACTCTGATTAACTTATATATTTAAAAAAATCTATAATGTGTCCATAAATGTGTGGGTCGGCACTGCCGACCCTGTCGACCCTGACCAGCCGCCACTGATCTACACACCTAGCGGAGTGATTGCATTTCACGATCACAAAATTATTGGTTGTGTGTTGTGTGTTGCGCGACTTGGCATCTTCTACAATTTTTCTCCATTCGTTCCTGTTTTTGCTTATAGTTGCCCATTTTCTAACTCCCATCTTCTTAAGGTTCTACCATCTCGTTTTCTGCATTCAGAGTGGTCTGCCTGATACTGCCATCAGTGAAGGATTAACCATTAGGCAAAGTAGGCAGTTGCCTAGGGTCCTCTACCCCAAAGGGGGCCTCGCAGCTCTCGCAGGGCCCAAAACGAAAACTATAAAATTGTTAAAATATAAAAATATGCCAAATTTTTACCCTTACCCAACTGACAATATAATCTAAACAATATGTTTCTACGAGTTGTATCTGTTTTGAGTAATAGCCACTAAAATATTTTTATACCTAACTGTTGCAGGGGCGGCCGGTCGGGGTAGGCAAGGTAGGCGCCGCCTACCCTCTTCAAATGTAGTACAATAATATAAATTATTAATATAAATTACTTATTTCAAAATTGTAATTTATAAATTTTGACACAATATCTACAATAAAATAGCAAAAATTATCACTAGTAATACCACTAGAGGTCAAATTATTTCCGGAAATTTTTTTGAGATCATGAATATTTTGAAAATTTCCCGAGTCGCAGACGAGGGAAATTTTCTAAAAATATTCATGACCAAAAAAAAATTTCCGGATATTAATTTGACTTCGCGTGGTATTCGGTAAGAAAATTCCACACCAAATTTGCATTTGAAAATCCAAAGCTGCATGAACAGATTAATAGCGCGCCATAGCTTTGTCAGCAATTATTTAGGCTTTCAAATTCGTAATTTCTACTCATTGTAGTTGCATGGGAATACCATTTCAAGATAGAAAATAGTATATTCTTCAATTTTACATAAGTTTTGAGTAACTACAAGTGATAGAAAATGAATCAAAACTAAATTATGTAAACAAATAAAAACCAGTCTGTCAAAAATGTTCTGTTATTGTAAACGTCAAAAAATTTTCACTATAATTCGCTGTTGGGTACCCCACGAGCAAAAAATTTCCGATAAAATACCTCCGTTGCCATGGTGATCTGTCAAAATAACGTATTTTGATTGGTTCAAAATTACAGGTGTGGAATTTTCCAGCTCTGTGAAGTTGGCACCTCTAAATATGATATTTTCAAAAATTTTTCTTTTTTTTAATTGTCCATCAAATGTCCACTCTTGTCCAGTAAAAAATTTTTTTTGTCCACCTTTTGTTTACGAGATACTAAAAAAACGTGAAATAAGGCCCAACACCCCGACGTCAAAAAAACGTCGTAAAAACTGATACGTTTGATTGTCCAACTGTTGTCCACACTTGTCCAGGCATTTTTTAATTGTCCACCTTTTATTTATTTAAATTAGCAATAATCATCGTTTGTTAAGTAGTAAAAATGCCAAAAAATGAGAATTTTTGGAATTTTTTTTTCACGTTTGATTGTCCATCGAATGTCCACCCTTGTCCAGCAAAAAATTTTTTTTGTCCACCTTTTGTTTACGAGATACTAAAAAAACGTGAAATAAGGCCCAACACCCCGAAGTCAAAAAACGTCGTAAAAACTGATACGTTTGATTGTCCAACTGTTGTCCACACTTGTCCAGGCATTTTTTTTAATTGTTCACCTTTTATTAATTTAAATTAGCAATAATCATCGTTTGTTAAGTAGTGAAAATGCCAAAAAATGAGAATTTTTGGATTTTTTTTTACGTTTGATTGTCCATCGAATGTCCACCCTTGTCCAGCAAAAATTTTTTTTTGTCCACCTTTGGTTTACGAGATACTAAAAAAACGTGAAATAAGGCCCAACACCCCGAAGTCAAAAAAACGTCGTAAAAACTGATACGTTTGATTGTCCAACTGTTGTCCACACTTGTCCAGGCATTTTTTTTAATTGTCCACCTTTTATTTATTTAAATTAGCAATAATTATCGTTTTTTAAGTAGTAAAAATGCCAAAAAATGAGAATTTTTAGAAATTTTTTTCACGTTTGATCGTCCATCAAATGTCCACCCTTTTCCAGCAAAAATTTTTTTTGTCCACCTTTGGTTTACGAGATACTAAAAAAACGTGAAATAAGGTCCAACACCCCCAAGTCCAAAAAACGCCGTAAAAACTGATACATTTGATTGTCCAACTGTTGTCCACACTTGTCCAGGCATTTTTTT
The DNA here is from genome assembly GCF_917563875.1 of Diabrotica virgifera virgifera. Taxonomy (NCBI): domain Eukaryota; kingdom Metazoa; phylum Arthropoda; class Insecta; order Coleoptera; family Chrysomelidae; genus Diabrotica; species Diabrotica virgifera. The sequence goes on from NC_065448.1 coordinate 190,438,015, forward strand.
TTTAATTGTCCACCTTTTGTTTATTTAAATTAGCAATAATTATTGTTGGTTAGTAAAAATGCCAAAAAATGAGAATTTCTCATTTCGTCTTCTGTGATTGGTAGATGCCGCGTCAAAGAATATTGATCGGGAAAAAATTATTTCGTCATTAGTTAAAGCGAGACAGAAGCCGTTTTCTCCGTTTCCTCCTTCCACTCATTCGCTTTCTGTTCTATGCGTCTCACTCGCACTGCAGCAGCCTCTGTGTCTCCTTAAGATGGGAAATATTGCTTGCACCAGGAATTTGATTAAAACTTGCAGTTTACATTTTTCGTTTATTAAAACATTTATCACCGACACTTTTACTATTTTCTATAAACTTATAGAAAAATGAAATGTTGAATGTTTACAAAAATCCTACAGAAGTATATCAATAAACTCACTTATTAATTGTTAGTCGTCTAATTGTCTATTTCTCCGTGATTCTCAAACCTATCATGCATTTTTTTTTCAAAAATGTAAACATATATTATTTTTCGGTTATCCAATCAACATAACTTGAGCATAGTTTCTTCGAATTTTACGATTTAACTTGTGCCTTACTTTTCATTCACAATCAACTATTAAAATATATGACAAGTACCTACTGCATATTAAAATGAGTTATCTTTTTAAATAGTAAGTAACCCATGTGAAAAGTTACAGATGACATACTATTCTCAAAAATGTTGATCATCAAGAAATTTTTCATCCTCGCCTTTAAATTTACAGAAAATTGTCAGCATTTAACGCATCAAATGAATCATACTTCCGAGGAATTTTCTAATATGTTATTATCAAATTATAAATAATTGCGATCAACAAAAAAAAAAGAAAAATAGAAAGTGTACAAATAAAAAAAATGCCAAAATATGGCTAAACATCAGTTGGACAGTAAAATCTATTAATATTTATGACCATTTTTCAAAGTCCAGGTGCTTGGCCTTATTATGGGTAAAATATATTATGTATCATTTTCTAATTATCTCTTAGGCTAAAAATGGACAACGAAAATTTTCTTGCTAAGCAATAGTAAAAGTTAAAAACATCAAACAAACAATAATATATTTCTTCACTAGTGTGGAAAAGTTTTTTTAAACGAATCTGAGGGTTGCAATGCGAGCCGAAGGCGAGCATTGTAATCAGATGAGTTAAAAAAACTGTTCCACACTAGTTAAAAACGATATTTTATTCAACAATGTGTGAAAATGCGAATATTGCATCGCTCGAGCGTGTGGAAAAGTAACCTTTCCTACACGGCGTTGAATAAAAATACCATTTTTTGGAATACGCATTCATGATCCATTGTTGCTACCAAATTAAAAAATATTGCTGAGAAAAAACCAATGTTTCACAAGTAATGAAAATGTTTGAACACGAATGGACAACTTTTGGACAATCCAAAGCTGTTAGTCCTGACAACTTTTTCTCGAATTCGTAAACTTGTACTCCTTCCCTGTCCAAAAAATTTGTTTCAACTATTTTTTTCAAAAAAAGTGGACAAAAAAAACTTTTTGTTGGACAAGGGTGGACATTCGACGGACAATCAAACGTGAAAAAAAAATTTCCAAAAATTCTCAATTTTTGGCATTTTTACTAACAAACAATAATTATTGCTAATTTAAATAAACAAAAGGTGGACAATTAAAAAAAATGCCTGGACAAGTGTGGACAACAGTTGGACAATCAAACGTATCAGTTTTTACGACGTTTTTTTGACTTCGGGGAGTTGGGCCTTATTTCACGTTTTTTAGTATCTCGTAAACAAAAGGTGGTCAAAAAAAAATTTTTGCTGGACAAGGGTGGACATTCGATGGACAATCAAACGTGAAAAAAAATTTCCAAAAATTCTGACTTTTTGGCATTTTTACTACTTAACAAACGATAATTATTGCTAATTTAAATAAATAAAAGGTTGACAATTAAAAGAATGCCTGGACAAGTGTGGACAACAGTTGGACAATCAAACGTATCAGTTTTTACGACGTTTTTTTGACTTCGGGGTGTTGGGCCTTATTTCACGTTTTTTTAGTATCACGTAAACAAAAGGTGGACAAAAAAAATTTTTGCTGGACAAGGGTGGACATTCGATGGACAATCAAACGTGAAAAAAAATTTCCAAAAATTCTCATTTTTTGGCATTTTTACTACTTAACAAACGATAATTATTGCTAATTTAAATAAATAAAAGGTGGACAATTAAAAAAATGCCTGGACAAGTGTGGACAACAGTTGGACAATCAAACGTATCAATTTTTACGACGTGTTTTTGACTTCGGGGTGTTGGGCCTTATTTCACGTTTTTTTAGTATCACGTAAACAAAAGGTGGACAAAAAAAATGTTTGCTGGACAAGGGTGGACATTCGATGGACAATCAAACGTGAAAAAAAATTTCCAAAAATTCTCATTTTTTGGCATTTTTACTATTTAAAAAACGATAATTATTGCTAACTTAAATAAATAAAAGGTGGACAATTAAAACAAATGCCTGGACAAGTGTGGACAACAGTTGGACAATCAAACGTATCAGTTTTTACGACGTTTTTTTGACTTCGGGGTGTTGGGCCTTATTTCACGTTTTTTTAGTATCACGTAAACAAAAGGTGGACAAAAAAAAATTTTTGTTGGACAAGGGTGGACATTCGATGGACAATCAAACGTGAAAAAAAATTTCCAAAAATTCTCATTTTTTGGCATTTTTACTACTTAACAAACGATAATTATTGTACCACAGCTATTTCTCAGTCGGAATTATTTTTATATTATTAGTTGGTTTGATTTAGATGAGCATGAGACATGACAGTTCAAATAAAACACTAGATAACTATAGAGAATATAATGTCAACAAAATTTTAAGTCCCTTTTTACATACAAATATTAATTTTGATTTCAATAGTTTATAAGAACAAAAGTAAGTAATTAATTAAAAAAAAATAAACCAGAACCAGCTGTTTCCTTCACATAAATATAAAAATCATTGTATTTTAGTCCCCTTTTTAGACCCCTTAACCCAATCTAAATTGTACCTTGTTCTTTCTTGTTTTCTCCCATAAAATAAAATAAAATCTATTACCGTCCTTATTTCCTTCAATAAAAAAAAATCATTTTCCTGGATAAACACACTGCAATCTTCCTTAAATTTTGTCAAAATGTCACGTCAAATATCGAACTTCTAAATAAATCTGCCAAATTTATTATTTCCAATATACTGAATAAATGTAAATCTGGTAAATAAATGTACTTCTATTACTTCTTTAAACAGGATCGATAAATACATACAATTTTGTACTACCGGAACACCCTAGCAAAAGAAAAAGAAAATAAAAATAACTGAACTAACTTCTTAAAACTGAGAACCAATAAACTGAACAAAAATGACTTCAGCTTACCTTTAACATACAAAAGGGTCTATTACACGACTCTCAGCCTGGCCATCAATAAACATCGAATTAATCTCTAGAGGATTTTCCAAGACAAATCTTTACGTGCCCCAAATTTCCAGCACACCAACGGATACCTCAATAAGAGAATTCCCAGTACATCCCACCAAAGGATTGAAAAAGTACCATTTCAATTAAAAAAACTGGGAATCCAAATCGCCGACCAGGCTTCAAGTGCTTTCTCAAAAAAATGTTTATTGAAAAGAATGAACGTTGTTGATTTGCTAACAAGGCGTTCAAAACAAAAAACTCTACAACAAAAATCTTCTCTCACTGACTCACACAAAAAGCATATACATCCAAACATACAAATTATACATCCTCCAAGGACAAAATAATCGGTTATAAACAACCAAAACTCAACAAACGTTACTACTAAATTTTCAACCGTAATAACTCCACCTTTCCTTCTGGAAAGAAAATTAAGTTTCTTTGAATTGAATCCCAAAGAAACTTGTTAAAAATACATACTCTGTTACACTATCTACATCAGAATCCGATTCAACGTGGCTATCAGAGTTCTGTGGGTGAGGTTTCAAGTCTTTCACATGCCAGTGACCAATAGACTTACCATTATCATTTATTAATTCATATGTACAATAACCAACCTTACGCTTTACTCTAAAAGGTCCAACAAATCTATCAGCAAACTTAGATGTAAAATAATTAGCTTTATCAGAAAGAACATAGTTCTTTTTCCAAACTAAATCATTTTCCTTAAAATGAACATCCCTTCTTCTTAAATTATATCTTTCTCTGGTGTTATCTGAAGCTTTATCAATCCGCTTCTTAACCCAGTCTCTCAACCTATTCATATTTTTAGAACGATCATACACACGTTGTTTATTTTCTTCATTCCCTATTTTTAGATGATATTCACTTCCATGAGTCATCATCTCACAACCAAAATTAATGAAGTATGGTGTTTGACCTGTCACCTCATGTTTGGCAGTTCTAATAGCACAACCTAGTTCAGGTAAATTAACATCCCACAACCTATGATTATCTTTAACATAAGCCATCAACATGGTTTTCATGATACGATTAATTCGTTCAGTAGGGTTTGGATGAGGGGTAAAATTTGGAGTAAAAAGAAATCTGATTCCAAACTCTTGACAAAAAGATCTTAGAACATTACCTTTGAACTGACTTCCATTATCACATTTTAAGACTCTGGGAACACCAAACAAAAGAAATACATTTTCTTTTAAAATTTTACTTATAGAAGTGGCAGTTGCCTTTCTCAGAGGGAATAAAAGAGGAAATTTACTGAACTTATCAGTAACTACCAAAATCCAAGTATTACCAGCTGAACTTCTGGGCAATGGTCCAAATAAGTCCATACTGATGATCTCCCAAGGTTTTGTGGGTTCGACAGCCTGTCCCATATGTCCTGCAGGACTTTTCTGTTCAGGCTTTGTCCTTAAACAAACCTCACATTTTCTTATATATTTCGTAATGTCCATTTTCATAAAAGGCCAATAGAAAAGGCGAGATACACGATGAAATGTTTTGTAGATACCTAAATGACCTGAAACACAAGAATCATGACACCTCTGAAGTATCTTATCTCGAAAATCTTTTGGAACTACAAGTTTCCAATATTCACAATCATCTCTTAAACTCGGAAAATCTTGATCAATATATTTATACAACTTATTATTTGCTAGTCTCCATCTGACAAATTTTAAAGGATTTTTATTTACATTATTACACATTTTCTTATACCATTTATCACTGGTAGAAGAAAAATCATATTCGTCACATTCGGGGTTTATTGCTTGAACATTACTTATTTCTACAGAATTTATCATATGTACACTATCAACAGGTAGTTCTAAAGCTCGCGAAAGGGTGTCAGGAACTATGTGATCCTTACCTTTGCGATGCAGTACTTCATAGTCAAACTGTTGCAGACGTAAGGCCCATCTACCAAGTCGTCCTTGAGGGTCCTTCAAATTGTCCAACCATAACAACGAGTAGCAATCAGTGATTACGTAGAACTTAGAACCATCTAGATAAGCTCGTAAAGTTTCACACGCCCACAAAACACAGAGGCATTCACGCTCAACACTGCTATAGTTTCTCTCGGCTCTATTTAGAGTTCTAGACAAATAACAAATTACATGTTCAGTTTCATCATACTTTTGAGTAAGGACAGCTCCAAGACCATACGCTGACGCATCAGTTTGTACGTAAAAAGGTTTGTCAAAATTAGGACTAGACAAAATAGGTGCTGAGACAAGAGCGTCTTTAATACTCTGAAAAGCTTCCTCACAAGCTTTGTCCCAAACGAACTTCTTGTTCTTTTGTAATAATCTACACAAAGGTGAAATAAGATCTGAATAACTATTTACAAACTTACGATACCATCCTATAACTCCAAGGACTCTTCTGACTTCAGTGACATTGGTGGGTCGTGGAAGATTCACAATGGCCTCTACTTTTGCCGGATCTACAGACAGACCACTAGAGTTAACAACATAACCCAAGTATTTAAGTTCTGACACACAGAAAGAACATTTTTCTTTATTAAGGGTCAAATTGGCTTTTTTCAATCTGGCAAAGATTTCTGTCAAGACTTCGACATGTTTATCGTAAGTTGACGTAGCCAGACATATATCATCTAAGTACACAAAAACATACTCAGAGAGTTCAGGACCTAATAGATTATCTACTAATCTTTGAAACGTAGCTGGAGCGTTGTGCAATCCGAAAGGCATACGACAATACTGGAAAAGTCCACGCCCTGGCACAGTAAACGCCGTGTACTGCTTGCTCTCTTCAGTAAGACCCACCTGCCAATAGGCACTCTTAATGTCCATTGTTGACAAATATCTAGCTCCACCTAACTTACTTAAAATGCTATTTATATAGGGTAAAGGATAAGCATCACGCTCAGTAACACGATTTACTTTCCTAAAATCAACGCAAAAACGCCATTCCCCATTCTTTTTAGGTACCAGCAACACTGGTGAAGACCATCCGCTGTGTGACTGTTCGACAACACCAAGCTTCAGCATTTTGTCCAGCTCCTTGTTGATCATATCCTGCTTAATTGGTGATACCGGATAAAACCTCTGCTTGATTGGTTCTTGTTGACCAACTACAATTTTGTGTTGAACTACATTAGTACAAGTTAATTTGTCTGGGTCGATACTAGAAAAATAAGAATCAACGAGTTCGTTAAGCTGTTTACGTTGCTCTGGTAGAAGTTCAGATTCCGATTGTATCGAATTAACCACTGGAACACTCATAACTTCCGAAGAGAAAAACCACTCTCCTTTTCGTAAATCTGGTACAATACCCATTCGCACCCAGAAATCTACACCTAGTACTAAAGAGTGTCTACACTGTGGCCAAACGAAAACATCAATTACCTTAACAACATCACGAAGTTTTATAGGCACCGAAGCTACACCTAATAAAGGACTCTGACTACCATCCGCAACTCTGCAAGACCCATCTGGAACAGTTTTTAAATGTACACCTAAACTACGTAAAATCTCCCATGTAGGCATATTTACAAAAACTTTATTGGCTCCACAATCCAATAAACCGAATACTGTCTTACCTAAGATATCAACTTCTACATAAGGACATTCACTGTCATTACTCTGTGCTAAAATATAATCTAAAACTAACTTAAATGAATAAAAATTATCACTACCTTCTTCCTTATCGACCGTTAACTGTCCGTTCCGATTCGAGATAGCCCGGTCGTCCACTATCTCCGGTTGCCGTTTCCCGAATTATTTCCAGAATTGTTTCCAGTTCTAGAATTATTATTGTTACGATTCTGTGAATTACATTGAGGACAAGTATTTTTAGTAAAACCTTCCTTGTTACAACCAAAGCATCTAAACACACGTTTTGGCCTCTTACAGTCCTTAACCACGTGACCATACTCATTACAGCGCCAGCATTTAGGTACAAACGCCTCTACTTCTTGTACAACGTGATGACGAGAAGAATTAGCTCTACTACTAGAAGAAGGCTTAAACGACTCAATATTAATTCGAGTTTGCTCAATTTTTCGACACAAGTCAATTAAATCAAAAGGACTCTTTACTTCGACTAAAGTTAATCTTTCCTGATAAAAAGGTAAAATGTTTTTAAGTAACACCTGCATTTTTAAACTGTCCGGAACTGGTGTTGGCATTTGTTCGAACTTACTGGTCATCTTGGCAACAAACATACCAAAAGATTCGTTAGATTCCTGAGTAGTATGAAGAATATCCTGCCAGATCTCATCTGCAGAAAGGGTAAATTCTTCCTTCATTAAGCTCACTAAACTATCCCAGTTGCTAGCATAGTTCCTATACAATTTATAAAAACCTAAAGCGTTACCAGTAAATAAATCTCTAGCACAAGAAAATAACTGAATTTTATTTACATTACGTGACCTACAATACTCCTCAACTTCTTCAAGAAAAACAGAAAAATTTTGTGGTTTACCAGAATACTTAATTCCCCACTTATATACAGGTTCTGAAGGAAAGTCACTATTAGATGGCAAGAAAACAATGGGATTAACTGTTGAATTCGAAGTTTGATTTGTTTGGTTACTCACATTCGGTGCAGAAATATTTCGAGTAGGGGTAGAATTACCATTAGGGTCATTTAAATTAAGACCTGATAAATCAATATGATGATAAAAATTAGGATCAGTAGGCATCTCTACAGAAACAACATTACTAGTTTTCAAAACATTAGACTTAGTAGTATATTCACCTATCAAATCCATCAATTTCTTTAACAATGCAGAACGCTTTGACATTTCATCAGTGTCTGTACTGTGAATACGGTTCAATCTACCAGAAAGATGTGCAAACTTAGTCTCAATTCTTCTTACTTGGTTTGCAGTACCTGTAAAAACATTAACAACATCCTGAATCTCTTTTAATTTATTTTCACAATTTGTCAACTCAGCAGGAATATCAGGGGGTAAATCAAAGTTAGGGATTTTGCCAGATTTTTCTAAAACTAGGCAACTACGCAAAGTACTCTTTAACTCTTCTACCTTACAATTAGTCAAAACAATACCTCTCATTTGCAACTCAACTTCAAGTTCGTCTTTGACCAAACGGTCAACATCAAGTTTAAACGACATTTTCTTTTAGAGAAATTAAAATACACAAAAAAATAAGACAAGAAAACCTCTACCTCACTTTAAATAAAAGTACATTTAACTTTTGATTATTAATTTTCAACTTCTGTAACTCTACGTAACCTATGTCTTACTTGAACTATCTAAAAAAAAATAAAAATCTCGGGTGGTTGAAAAGCCCCTTAAGTTGGCCGCCAAAAATGTACCACAGCTATTTCTCAGTCGGAATTATTTTTATATTATTAGTTGGTTTGATTTAGATGAGCATGAGACATGACAGTTCAAATAAAACACTAGATAACTATAGAGAATATAATGTCAACAAAATTTTAAGTCCCTTTTTACATACAAATATTAATTTTGATTTCAATAGTTTATAAGAACAAAAGTAAGTAATTAATTAAAAAAAAATAAACCAGAACCAGCTGTTTCCTTCACATAAATATAAAAATCATTGTATTTTAGTCCCCTTTTTAGACCCCTTAACCCAATCTAAATTGTACCTTGTTCTTTCTTGTTTTCTCCCATAAAATAAAATAAAATCTATTACCGTCCTTATTTCCTTCAATAAAAAAAAATCATTTGCCTGGATAAACACACTGCAATCTTCCTTAAATTTTGTCAAAATGTCACGTCAAATATCGAACTTCTAAATAAATCTGCCAAATTTATTATTTCCAATATACTGAATAAATGTAAATCTGGTAAATAAATGTACTTCTATTACTTCTTTAAACAGGATCGATAAATACATACAATTTTGTACTACCGGAACACCCTAGCAAAAGAAAAAGAAAATAAAAATAACTGAACTAACTTCTTAAAACTGAGAACCAATAAACTGAACAAAAATGACTTCAGCTTACCTTTAACATACAAAAGGGTCTATTACACGACTCTCAGCCTGGCCATCAATAAACATCGAATTAATCTCTAGAGGATTTTCCAAGACAAATCTTTACGTGCCCCAAATTTCCAGCACACCAACGGATACCTCAATAAGAGAATTCCCAGTACATCCCACCAAAGGATTGAAAAAGTACCATTTCAATTAAAAAAACTGGGAATCCAAATCGCCGACCAGGCTTCAAGTGCTTTCTCAAAAAAATGTTTATTGAAAAGAATGAACGTTGTTGATTTGCTAACAAGGCGTTCAAAACAAAAAACTCTACAACAAAAATCTTCTCTCACTGACTCACACAAAAAGCATATACATCCAAACATACAAATTATACATCCTCCAAGGACAAAATAATCGGTTATAAACAACCAAAACTCAACAAACGTTACTACTAAATTTTCAACCGTAATAATTGCTAATTTAAATAAATAAAAGGTGGATATTATATACAAGAAATGGACATGTTAACAGTAGTTATTCAATTATATTTTATGACAGTGACAACATTATATTAATCTAGAAACATAAAAAAACATTAGTAACTAAGGTAGATATTAGTAGCCTTAGATCTTAACTACTAAATATATAACAGTCCTCCGCCCCAATTCCCAACTACAAGACTAGAGGTGCTGGCAGCAGCTGATCTAAGTGACGTTTCCAAAGTAGACCTTCATCTGTTCGTATTTCATAATGTAAGTAACCTATGCGTCTGATTACCTTTCCAAATACCCATCGTTGATCACTGCAGTACTTTCTAGCCTGAACTCTGTCTCCCAAGGCAAATTCCCTACCAGGTGTAGGCCTGTCTGATGGAAAGGAAGTTGTGTGTCTGCAAGGTTTTCTTAACATTGCATGAAGATCCGTTCTAATTTCTCGTCCGAACATAAGCTCATACGGGGTGAAACCGTTAACACCTGGTGTACGACGTAAACGTGTTCGTACTTTAAGTAGTTTATCAGTTAAGCTATTGCTCTCCCCCGCTAAGCTGCGCAGGGTCCTTTTTATAGTTTGTACAAATCGTTCTGCTTGACCGTTCGTTGCTGGGTGATATGGAGCAATAGTTCTATGGGTGATACCGCAATTGGATAGAAATTTGTTAAATTCTGCTGAAACAAATTGTCGGCCGTTGTCAGATACCAGCACATATGGATTTCCGAACGTGGCAAATATTTGTCTTAGCGTTTGTATACACCACGAACTAGTTGTTACCTTTGTAGATATAATTTCCACCCATTTTGTATATGCATCTACCACAATGAATAGTTGAGAACCAGAAATTGGTCCAGCGAAGTCAATATGGATTCTTTGCCAGGGACCTGTGGGCTCTTCCCAGTGATGTAAATGTGTCTTTGCTGGTTCATTTTGTTCTAAACGGCATGATCTACATGATTTCACTTTTTCTTCAATATCTTTATCAATATTTTTCCAGTAGACATGACTGCGTGCTAGTTGTTTCATCTTTAATATACCAATATGTCCCGCGTGCAGTTCGTTAAGAATAAATTTACGAAATTTATGTGGTATTACGACCCTTGTTCCTCTTAAAATACAGTCATCTTGTAAAGTAAATTCATTGTCTTTGTATCCATATTGTTTCAGAGATTGACCTGTTCTTAGTGCTTTAATTATTTTCTGTAATTCGATATCATTTTCTGTCTCCTTAGCGATTATATCTGGGCTAATTTCTAATATCTGAATTTGTTGTATTTGGTATAAGCCATGTTGATCTACTTCATATGTATTTGTGTTCTCAACAGGAAACCGCGACAAGAAGTCTGCGTTAGCATTTTTTGTGCTTGTTATGTACTGTATATCATAATCAAATCCAGATAAAAAATGAGCATAATGAAACAGTCTCATTGTACTCAGTTCTGGTAGATTATGGTGGGGATGAAAGATTGATGTTAACGGTTTGTGGTCAGTAATCAGAGTAAATTTTCGCCCATAGCAAAAATGAAAAAATTTCTTTATACCCCAGTATATCGCAGTCGCTTCCTTATCAATCTGACTGTAATTCTTTTCGGCATTGGTTAAGGTTCTTGACGCAAAAGCTATCGGTCTTTCTGAGCCGTCTTCAACTATGTGTGAAAGGACTGCTCCAAGTCCTGTTGGTGAAGCATCCGTGGCTATGATTAGAGGTTTTCTCGGGTCGAAATGTGTTAATACGTTTTCACTTGCAATTTCCGTTTTAATTATGTTAAAATTTTCTTCGCATTTCACAGTCCAGGTAAACTTGTTATCTTTCTTCAAGAGTTGATTTAGAGGATTTGATATAGACGCAAGATTAGCAATAAATTTGTTGTAGTAATTAGCCATACCCAGAAAAGTTCGCAATTCGTTTATATTAGAAGGCCGTTCCATACCTATTATAGCTTTAATTTTGTCTTTGTTCTTATGGAGCCCATCTTTATCAATTTTATGTCCTAAATAGTTTATGTTCTTTTTAAAAAATTGGCATTTTTCTTTATTCACCCGTAGGTTATTTTCTTTTAACTTGGTAAGTACCTCTCTTAATCTTAGTAATAGCTGGTCTTCTGTTGATCCTTGAATTATTATATCATCAAAAAAACATTGTACGCCTTCTAAACCTTTAAGTAAATTATCCATGAATCTTTGCCATAAACTGGGAGCCACTTTTACACCAAACATCAGTCTGTTTACTTTGTATGTTCCCATATGAGTGCTTAAAGTTTGTATTTGGGCGCTGTCTTCGTCCATCTCCATATTAAGGTAAGCTTGTTTAATATCTAATGTGCAAAATAATTTACCCCCATTCATTTTGGCAAAAATATCTTCTATGATAGGTATCGGGTATTTTTCGTCTTTAATAACTCTATTTAAAGTTATTTTGTAATCGGCACATAGTCTGATACTCCCATTAGGTTTAACAATAGGTACAATGGGTGTACCCCAATTACTATGGTCGATTTTTGTTATAATACCTTCAGAACTTAGCCGTTCTATTTCTGCTTCTACTTTCGATTTTAGAGCGTATGGAATTCTTCTAGACTTAATGAAAATTGGTTGTGTATTTTCCTGTAAGTTCAAACGAGCTTTGAAATTTGGTATTTTTCCTAGGTCTGACCTAAATACTGATGTTGCAAATTCTTCAAGAAGTTGGTCTAATTTGGGTATTTCAACAGTTTGTAGTCTTCGTACATCTGCCAATTCAATATTTATTTCTTTCATCCAGTTACGTCCGCATAAAGGATCAACGTCCTTAGCTATAATGTATAATTTGCTGAAGAAGGTTTGGTTCTTGTAGTTACATTTAACATAAGCAACTCCAGTAGGTTTGATTACTTCTCCTGTATAAGTTCTTAATATTAAGTCCGTTTTAAAAATTTTCTTTGGAATGTTCAGTTGTTTGTACAATTTTAGTGATATAAGAGATAGTGTAGCCCCTGTATCAAATTCCATAGTAACTGGCCTATTTTCAATACTGATTGTAATTGTATATTTTTCAGATCGTTCATCCTTAACAAGGTTTATTTCTCCGATAGATTCTTCACTTGTATTACTGGTACAATCATTAATCTGGAGTGCATTGTTTCTTTTTAAACAAACGTTTGCTAGGTGTCCCTCTATTTGACATTTGTGGCAAGTTCTTTTAATGGCCCAACATTCGTTGGACCTATGATCTGGTTGTCCACATCTGAAACATTTTCCCCTTAAGTCTTTTAATGTTATATTATCATGTTTTTTCTTGTAAGTACATGATCTTTGAGGGTTTTTTACAGATGTCGATAATTTGTTCACCTTTTCAATTTCATTACGTATGTCTGCAGATATTTTATTGTTTTCTATTTTTCCCATTTCAATTGATGTAGCTATCTGAACTAATTTTGAGAATGTGTGTATTTCTCTGTCTTGCAGAATTTTTATTCGAATTTCGCTGTCATGCAATCCTCTGATAAACTGTAACGATAAAAATCCATCTATTGTGGACCTACAACAATTCTGGCATTTAAATTCACAGTTAGAAGCAAGTTTCTTGAGTTCTGCAGCGTATGTTGCCAAAGTTTCATTTTGTCGTTGTAAATGTGTAACAAATTTATGTTGTTGAGCCCACAAACTAGGTTTAGGATCAATAAAGTCATCAAGTAGTTTAATTATTTCTTCAAAGCTTTTATTTAATGGATCCTCCGGAGAACAAAGATTATGTAAAGTATCATAAAGTTGTGGAGAGATCGTAGATAATAGAAAGTAAATTTTACTTTGCTCATCTGTGATGTTATTTAATAGGAAAAATACCGTCAATCTCCTTGTAAAGTTATTAATTGTTTCTGTTTCTTGTAATGGTTGAAAATTAACTTTTGGTAATTGTATCTTATGGTCTATGTTTTGAATTTTTGTACTACATAAAACATCTTGGTCTTTTGATCCATTTTTCTTTCGCAAAATTAGGAGTTTTGTCTTTATCACTGTATATTTTTCTTCAAATTCAAATCTTTCTTGTGTTTCTTGTTCTATATCTGCGTCTTCAATTTCTTGTTCGATATCATATTGTATATTTTGAAATTTCTTTATGGTTTCGTCTAACGTATGTAATCTGGATTCAATTTCTTCGTTTGTGATTTCTCGTTCATGTAAACAGTTTTCAGTTTTTGTCAGGGTGCCTCGTAAACAGGCTCGTACTTTTTTTAGCTTTTTAATGTCCATTCTACTAATCTCGTCGCCAATATTATATACAAGAAATGGACATGTTAACAGTAGTTATTCAATTATATTTTATGACAGTGACAACATTATATTAATCTAGAAACATAAAAAAACATTAGTAACTAAGGTAGATATTAGTAGCCTTAGATCTTAACTACTAAATATATAACAGTGGACAATTAAAAAAATGCCTGGACAAGTGTGGACACCAGTTGGACAATCAAACGTATTAATTTTTACGACGTTTTTTTGACTTCGGGGTGTTGGGCCTTATTTCACGTTTTTTAGTATCTCGTAAACAAAAGGTGGACAAAAAAAAATTTTTACTGGACAAGAGTGGACATTTGATGGACAATTAAAAAAAACAAAAATTTTTGAAAAAATCGTATTTAGAGGTGCTAACTTCACAGAGCTGAATTTTCCAAATTATTTTTAAAAATATCCAAAAAAATTTCTCCGTAGTTATAATTATTGTACGCTCCTTGTAGTATCAGTAGTACTGTATAGATTCTATATTCTCCTTGGTCAGGCACTCGGGAACGTAGCCTGAAATAGAACGACGCCAACACCGAATTGATAGACTAAGAGCCGCTATAGGTGAAATTTCTTAATCATTTTAGGGACGATGGGACCCTATAACTTAAATAGTAGAACCTAAAAGAAAACGTTTGAACACTGTGCCGTCACTTTTCAGTGGCACATGCGTCGACAGTGGCGCATCAAACTTTCCACTTATGGACGGGATAAATAAATTAAAAGTTAACAGAACTTACTAACAGAATTAAATTTTTTTATTTTTTTAAGTTCTATGTGATTAACACATAGGATTCATCGTGATTTTAACCCACCACCCCCTTCCCCCTGCCCCCACCATCAAAAACTTCATTTTTCGTTTTTATTTTTTTTGGTGGGATGCAATCAATTTTAAAATTTCAAAAAATTCACACGCATAGTTGAGGCTTTTATAAAATATGCCTATTTTTTATAGACCCATAGGTAGAGTGTACATAACCTCAAAAAATTAAAAGAAATTTTTTTTTTTTCAAAAAAGCGTATAACTTTTTTTGAGGAATAGCTGCAGGTCTAATTTTTTCTTAATCTTGTGTGTTTTATCAAACACTATATTTTTAATTTTTTTCAGATTTTTCCGTAAGTCTCCCCACCTTCAAAAATCCGAAAAACTGTTTTTTGAGGGGTTTTGGGGGATTTTCCCTATTTTATAGACTTCATAATATATCAAATCAATTTTGTTTTTATAGGTTATATGTAACTTGAAGTAACTAAGTTCTTTAGAATATTTAAAAATTAGAAAAACACGTTCAAACCCCCCAAAACCCCCTTAAAAACAGTTTTTTGGATTTTTGAAGGTGAATAACGTTACAGAAAAATCTGAAAAAAATTAGAAATATAGGGTTTGATAAAATACATAAGACTAAGAAAAAATTAGATATGCAGCTATCCCCAAAAAAGTTATATACTTTTTTTCAAAAAAAAAAATTTTAAAATTTTTTTGAGATTATGTACATTCAACCTACAGGTCTATAAAAAATAGACGTGTTTTATAAAAGCCTTAACTATGCGTGTAAATTTTTTGAAATTTTAAAATTGATTGCATCCCACCAAAAAAAATAAAATCGAAAAATAAATTTTTTGATGGTGGGGGCAGGGAGAAGGGGCTGGTGGGTTAAAATTACGATGAATCTTATGTATTAATCACATAAAACTTAAAAAAATGAAAAAAATTAAATTCTGGTAATGAGGGAGGGTATTTTTTAATTTATGTATCCCGTCTATAAGTGGAAAGTTTGATGCGCCACTGTAGACGCCTGTGCCACTGAAAAGTGACGGCACAGTGCTCAAACGTTTTCTTTTAGGTTCTACTATTTAAGTTATAGGGTCCCGTCGTGCCTAAAATGATTAAGAATTTTCACCTATAGCGGCTCTTAGTCTATGATGTGCGATCTCTCTCTGTTTACGCGAGCAGGCCTGTCGTAGCGACCGTATTCTACGATTTTGAACGGGCGGATAGGCACAGAGTCTTATAGCCGGACCTACAAAATTTTATCAGTTGCTTCTCTTTTGTCTTGTGAAACTGTTTAAAAATATGTAATTGTTTTTTGATTTTGGCTGTTATTAGTAGGTTAAGTATTGAATAAAACTAGGTAGGACAATTTAAATTTGTTTATGAAAACTGAATAATGTGTTATTAGATTATATAGATAATTAAAAATTTAAAGCCAGGTTAATTGTTAACTTATCAATTTATTCGAATAGTAAATTATTATTTGATAAATAAATAAAATAAGTAATATTTGACGTTGTTGAAACGTAGGTGTGTTAGTTTTATTGGTGAAAAAACTTTAGTCATCGAATATGAATATTTTAAACGATGTAATATGCAGTTTGATCGAGACGCCTTTTTCAAGGCGCCAAAATCAAGAAAGATTAGTAATTATTTCAATGGGCCGGCCTTTACCAAATTTAACAATTTTATCCACAGATAAGACAAAAGACAATCAACCATTTTCGAGATCGTTTAAAACAATATGGTATGAAAATCATAAATGGCTAAGCGGAAGTTATTTTAAAAATTCACTTTTCTGTTGGCCTTGTCTGTTGCTTTCAAATTTGAAGCAAAATGTTTGGGTGAGTCAGGGATATTCAGATTTGAAAAATTTATCAGCTAGTGTAAAAAAACATGAATCTTCGATAGAACATTTAAACAATTGCTTAGATTTAAAACGGTTAGAAAAAAATAAACAAACTACTGACAGTGCTTTCGCTGGACATATTTCTCTATCTAATAAGATATATAATGAAGAAGTTGAAAAAGATTGAAGAAGTTGAAGAAGTTGAAGAAATTGATGTTACAATTCTTTTAGCAAAACAAGAACTTACATTTCGCGGTCGTGATGAGAGCCATAATTCTTCAAACATGGGTAATTTTAAAGAAATTTTTAATTTAGTAGTTAAACGCGATCAGGAAATCCAGGATCATGTTAAAAAATAGAAGGGGTGTTCACGGGTTTGTCAAAAACAATACAAAATGATTTAATAGATTGTCTTGCCGATTACGTAAAAAATGAAATTTCAACAGAAATTAATGAAAGTCAATTTTTTTCTATACTAGCTGACGATACTACTGATATAACCGAAAAATCACAGTGTACTTTAACAATCCGTTTTGTTAGAATAGAATAGAATAGAATAGAAATATGCTTTATTGTCACTGAAAATACAAATTTTATGGACAAAGCTTAATTAAAGTCAGAAAAAATAAATAAATAATATCTAACAATAACAATAACAAATACAATTTTCTGAAATTTGATAAATCGTCAATATAAAAAAATATACATAAATACAAAATATAAGTTAATAAAGTAAAGAAAAAAAAATCGATATATTGCAACAATTTATAGAAATTGCAAAGTGAATATACAACAAAGTAAACTATTTATAGACATAGGAACTAATAAGTTTAAGCTGCTGCATGTGACACCCAAATATAGATAAGTTTGGTTACTTATACATTACTGTAATTTCTTAGTTAGTCATTAAGAAACTCTTCTACTGAATAATATGGTCTTTTAGATAGATGAGCTTTTGTCATTTTACGGAACTTGGGGAAAGATGTTGCAGATTTGAGTTGTAAAGGAAGATGCTTGTATAGTTTTTTTGCGGAATATAATATAGATTTCTTTACTAACTCAGAGGACGGGATCGGTAAATAGACATCAAAATTTGAATTTCTGGTGGAGTAGTCATGACGAGGCCTTGCTGGAAAGACATGCATTTGTTTACGAATTAAGCAAACAGTTTCTAAAATATATAAAGATGTAAGGGTTAAAATGCCGTGATCTTTGAAGTAACTTCTGCAATGTGTTGTTCTTCTGAGGCCAAACAGATACCTTATTGCTCTTTTTTGTAATTTAAAAATAACATCTAATTGGGCAGCTGTACTTGAACCCCAAAAAGGAAGACCATATCGAAGATGAGACTCGAACAAAGAAAAATATGTTAGTTTAGAAGATGCTAAATTGAGTTCTTTCGAAACAGATCTTATAGCATAGCAGGCTGAAGCGAGTTTCTTACTTAACACATCGATATGAAGGGACCATTTGAGGTTGCTGTCTAAAAAAATACCAAGAAATTTTACAGAATCAACGGTAGAGATCTGGCTGTTATTAACAAGCAGGGGTTGAAGAGCACTTTTATAGGATAATGCTACTGTCTTATCCACGTTAAAAGAGAGTAAATTAGAGTCAGACCAGGTTTTTATCGTAAGCAAATCAGAAGTTATAGTTGCATGAAGAGATGCAATAGTTGAGTTGCTCCAAGTGATACTGGTATCATCAGCAAAAAGAAAAATTTTTCCATCGATTTTTAAGTTAGTGATGTCATTTATAAAGACAAGGAACAGTAGAGGACCCAATACTGAACCTTGTGGTACTCCACATACAATGTTTTTGAGACTAGAGTCAGTATCATTTGCTCTAACTAGTTGTTTCCTATTATTCAAGTAAGATTGGAACCAATTCAAAGAAATACCTCGAATCCCATAGAAATTTAGTTTCTTAATCAAAATGTCGTGATTTACACAATCAAAAGCTTTGGCATAGTCACAGAAAACAGTGGCAGTATAAAGATTATTGTTTAGTGCTTGGTAAACCTCATGAAACACAGAAAACAAGGCATCAGTGGTACATTTATTAGTTAAAAAGCCGAACTGATTTTGGGATAAGATGTTGTTATCAATGAGAAAGGACATAAGACGGGTTTTTATGAGTCTCTCAATAATTTTTGAAAGTACCGGTAGTAAGGCAATAGGTCTATAGTTGCAAGCATTAGATTTTTCACCACCCTTATGAAGGGGAATAATAATGGCTATCTTTAGGCACTCTGGGAATTTGCCTCTTTCAAAGGAATCATTAATTAGTGAGACGAGGTTTTCCAACACATTTTCTGTGAGATTTGAGAAGATTTTTATGGATAGTCCATCAGTACTACAGGATGATTTGCTTTTGATACTATTGATAGTTTGGATCAGTTCAGAGATATCGATTGGTCTTAAAAATAATGAATTCGAGAACACTCCTAAATTGGGGAGATAGGAAATGGGATCTTTTTGTGGCAAAATAGTAGAAGTTATATTTTTACTCACAATAACGAAATATTCGTTTAGATTTTCCGGGTCTGGAAGGGCAACTGTTTGAACTGCGTGAGTTCTATTTCGAAGATCGGTTAGTATGGACCAAGTTTCTTTTGCAACACTTTTAGAGCTTTCCATACGATTTTGATAGTAGGCTTTTTTAGCTTTTTTTAGTTAACAAAGTTGGTCAGGTAACAGAAAGATTTTGAGCCATATGATTACAAAAATAAATTAATTGCTCAATTTTACGATGGTGCAAGTGTAATGGCTGGCTCTTTAAACGGATTACAATCAAAAATTAAAGTAGATGCTCCAAAAGCAATTTTTACACATTGTTGCGCTCATAGATTACATTTAGTATTGCAATACGGCTCAAAATGTACTACAAATTGTAGGATATTTTTTGTCGCCTACCCGAAGTATATGTGTAGCCTACCCGCATACTGAGGTCACGAGCCGCCACTGAACTGTTGAAAAACATTTCAGGTAAATACAAGATTTTAGCAATATAAGTAACCTACAATGGGGTAAGGTTATATCAACCATAATAAATTTATTTGAATTTGGATATTTGTCACGTACATTTTATGAAGTCTTATAATTATATTGTATATACTTAAACTTAATATTTTGGCGTTGGGTGGTTTTATTTAAACATCGATAGTTCTTTCAATCTAATATTTATATCGAAGTCATCTTTCCTTATTTTGGTTTTGTTCTTTGGAAGAGAATAATTGTTATCGTGTAGTTAGGTGCAATAGTTGATTTTATAAATTTGCACATCAGATTGATCAATATTTTATGCTAATAACTCTTCATTTTAAAGCAGTGCCAGGGCACTTTTAAGTGATCACCAGACACCTTATTTTTTGACTTAGCGTATTTATCTGTTGTGCTTGGTATAATATTGGAATTTAAGCATTTGTTTTGATCTCTACAATATTTAAACCAGGTAAGTTATTTTCAATAAAATGTATATAGTCCAGGGTAATACCTAAGGTTTTTTCCATGACACTTCAAGAGCAAGGACACTGAAGCGTTTTTTCGACAAGTAATGCCTATAAGAGCAAATTGTAAATATTTCCTGCGTAGGATCATGGGGCCATTTTTATTTATAAACAATTTAGTGTCAAAAAACGGCATTTTTCCTTTTTTTTTCAAATCAATTGAAAACAGTGAAACTTATGGGTTTTTAGTACGAACATCTTCGAGGGCATGGAAAAAGCTTTAAGATGGATTATTACAAAGTTTGATACACTCAACTGATACTCAAAGTTTGATATACTAATAGATTATTATAAAGGTTAATATAATTGCGAAAAAGGTCAAAATTGCAAAAAAATTAATTTCGCATAACTATTGTAAAAATGAATGTACAGCTTTGAAATTATTTTCAAATGAGGGTTCTTTGGTGCTAATAGGTGACAAAAATTTCAAAGCGATTCATTAAATTGTTTAAATTTTATTCAAATTGTTTATCCCAGAAAGCATTTTTTTGCAATAACATGTCAGAAAAAAAAATGATGTTAGAACCAATCCACAATGAAAGAGCATGTTTTTTCAACTTGGTTTAAAAAAAGTAAATAAAAAATGCATTTATTAGTAATAAATAATTATGCAAAAGTATCATCAATCTTTCCTTATAAATATTACTTATTAGTTGTGAATCTAAAACAGAGTAAAAAAATTGATTTTTTTTATAATTATTCAAAAAGATTATAAGGAAACATTGACGATACTTTTGCATAATTATTTATTACTAATAACTTTTTCTTAAGGGGCCTCATAGCTTTGGTTGCCTAGGGGCCTCAAGATTCTTAATCCGGCACTGACTGCCATACTGGTCTCCATTTAGTGATTTTCTTGATAATTGCTTCTGGATTTCCCATTTCTATAACATCTTCCTATCTATCTGAATATATGTGCATTATCTTGATAAATCCAACGGTGTCTTGTCCTCCCCTTTCAAAAGTTCTCGTAGATACTTCGTAGTTGATCAGTTTTATAAATTAATTCATTCTTACCTAAGTTTAGTGGGCCAGATAAAAAGGTTAAAGGGCTCTATATTCCCAACAACTTCACCATTTAACTTGTTTTAATCTAACTTCTTTAGATTTTTAGGCCGGAAAAGTTTTTATCCTTAAAAACCCCTAAAAAATTTATAACTCTAAATTTTGAATTTAATCGATAAAAGTGTAAATGCAAAAAGAGACCGTAGAACCTGTAGAGCTTTTTATTACCAACCACTTTGCAACTTAACTTTTTTCATCTGAAATTTTTTTAATTGTAAAGAAGATATGTTTGCCCTTAAAAACGGCCTTAAAATCCCTTTGAAAGGCACATTGTGTGTAGAAAAAATTTAGGGTAAAAAATCGATAGGAGGACGAAGAATTTGCTGGTTGAGAAAGCTAAGAGAGTAGTGTAGCTAGTGTTGCCCAAATGCAAGAACAAGACGAGACTTAGAGAGTCTTGGTCTTGGTCTTGCACCAATACACGTGGTCTTGTCTTGGTCTTGGTCTTGGTATTGCACTTCCGGTCTTGGTCTTGGTCTTGCAGCAAGAGTCTTGCAAGTCTCGCAGTTACCAACTAGCATATTGCTATTTATTAAGCGTTACTTTGGATTTTAGAAAAACGTAACAATATAGGTACATTTTCAGCTTGACTTTGACTTAACATATAGGGCGAGGCATAAAAAAAACTTCCTATTAGAAATATCTCGAGAACTAAAGACAACAGAATCATGAAAATTGGAATTAAGGGGTTTTGAAGATTGAAGAGTGGTCTATTTAATGAAAATATTTTTATCTATTTCCTACTTCCAGTTATACCGGAAGTTGCTTATAACTTCATTTTTTTAAATGGGATACCCTGTATATTTTTACATTTCTGAATTCACTTCCATGTCTTCTTTCTAAAAATATGAGGTTTTGTAATGTTATCTAGGGTAGTTTAAAAGAAATGTTTTCTTATTAATTTCGTAGCAATTTTCACACCCTGTAGAATTTTAGTTATTTGACATCAAAAACTTTATTTATGTTCAATTGATTTTTAATATAGTCTACTATTGTTAAAAGTTATTAGTATGGCTAAATATTAAATTTGGTATACAGGGTTGGTCGAAACTCGGAATAAGTATTTTCTGAGTTTTCTTAAAATGGAACACCCTGTATTTTAGTCTTGTAATGAAATGATATTTTGTGGTACTTTTTATTTGTTAAGCATTCCCTATACCTAACTGCCATAATTTGTGCTTAATTGTTAATTGCACCAACAATCTTAACTACGTAGTTATTTTGATAGCTCAACCATTATTGGTAATTGTTAGGATTAGTCTAGATTAATATGTACTTAACTATTTCCAAAAAAGTATTTGTTATTGAATATGTTCACGGCCAACCTAATAAAATTTCACGTATTTTTGTTGCAATTAATATTTGGCTTGAATCACCAATAACTCACAAACTAAAGCAGTTAGGTATAGGGAATGTTTAAGAAATAAAAAAGTAACATAACATATCATTTCATTACAATACTAAAATACAGGGTGTTCCATTTAAGAAAACTCAGAAAATACTAATTCCGGGTTTCGACCAACCCTGTACTCTAAAATTAAAAACTTAGCTATATGTACTAACAATTCTTAACAATAATAGACTATTATATTACAAATCATTTGAACATACATAGAGTTTATAATGTCAAACTACTACAATTCTACATGATGTGAATTATTTTGCTACGAAATTAAGAAAAAAAATGTAGGTAATTCTCTTTTAAACTACCCTATATAACATTACAAAACCTTTATATTTTAACAACGAAGGCATCGAGGAGAATTATTTAAAAATGTAAAAATATACAGGGTGTCCCATTCAAAAAAACGAATTTATAAGCAACTTCCGCTATAACCGAAAGTAGGAAATAGACGAAAATACTTTCATTAAATAGATCACTCTTTAAAATTCCTTTCGATTCTGTTGCCTTTAGTTCTCGAGATATTTCTAATAGGCCATTTATCTGCCTCACCCTGTAGACAGACACAGTAAAAACCAACCAAATTAATAAATGTCCAAACAACTCACATCGGGTGGGGTTTGAATCCACGATCTAAACTATCTCTGCCTATACTCTCACTAACTGAGTTATCTACCATATCCCGAGGGAGTCAGTCTGTTTCTTAATAAACATTTGCATTTAATAACCTTACATGTGCTAAAACATGATTAAAACAAAAATTAACTGACATATTAAAGAACATTCTCTGTCTAAATAGAAAGGAATTTTGTTTGGCCAATTGATATAATAATTGCACACTCTGCAGAAAGTTTATAAGAACGTTGTTTAATCTTTACGATCTGGTATTTTAGAATCCTGAAAAACAATTGAGTAAGTGTCGTATTATATTTTTTTTATCAGCTTTAGGTGGCATATCTTTAAAAAGTTTCAATAGTCAATAGGATATTACTGTCGGCGTCACAACATAAGATTATTTTATGAAAGGACAGCTATTCTCAAAATCTAGACAATTACAATTCATTTCAGAGCGAAGGCGTCGTCTGCTAGAAAACACTGTATTACAAAATATTTTATTTTTACATTGTAATAATTTAGTATGACGTCTGAGTACGTGTCAAATAAATATGTCAATGTATATTTATTGTATTGTTCATCTTCTTCTTCTTCTTCTTCCTACTTTATAAATAGGCTCAATCCCTTTTTTACTTCGGTTGTTAGCCTCAATTGACATTGTCTGACCATCTTTTCCTCGGTCGTCCCAATGATCTTCTTCCATTTGAAGATGTGTCTTTTGCTATTCGTACTATTATATTTTCTGTCATTATTTGCATGTGTCGGTTCCATTCTATTTTTCTTCTTTTGGTCCACATGTTTATTTCTTCTATACCACATCTCGCTCGTATTTCCTCACTTCTTACTCTGTCTCTTAGAATTTGGTTTGTTATTTTTCGTAAGACTTTCATTTCTGCTGTTTCCAGCAGTCTTTGTGTTTTCGCCGTATCTGATCTTGTTTCCGCTGTGTACGTCATTATCGGTCTTATTGTTGATTTATATAATATCTTGGTTTCCGTTTCATTGTGAGGTATTTTTTGTTTCTCCAGATTGTGTTGTTGAGACATCCTGTTGCTCTATTCGCCATGTTCACTTCTTTTTGTACTTCTTCTTCCACTTTTCCGTAGCTTGACAGTTTTATTGCCAAGTATTCCGTTTCCATCACTTGTTCTATTATTTTATTATTTACGACCAATTTACATCGTCTTGGTTCCGATGATATTGCTTGTATTGTTCATAATGCGCATAAGTCCAATTTTACAAATTTTTGTTACATATTTGTTTCGTCTCATAGTCTCTAAGCATATACCCGAACTACTATATTCCCTAAAACGACACTCAATCCTTACTGCAAGACGCAAGAGTCTCGCAGGCTTAGTCTTGTTCTTGCTCAAGTCTTGCATGGTCAGTCTTGGTCTTGGTCTTGCTAAAATAAAGCGGTCTTGGTCTTGGTCTTGGTCTTACGAAAACGCAAGAACAAGACCAAGGCTGCAAGACCAAGACCGATTTTGGGCAACACTAAGTGTAGCTGCAGCTCAGTAGATCTTTTCACAGCAGTCTCCGATAAGGTACGGATAGCTGTGATGATAGCAAACCTCTGATAGGAGAAAGAACTACAAGAAGAGGAGTAGGTAGATACAAGGCATAGCCTAAACAGCTGATTAGGTAACTTTTTTTATTGAATCAAGGTTAAGAACTGATTGTGACACCCACTAGAATTCAGCAAGACATTTGAACATATTTTAATTTTACAAGTTAATTTCTCATATCCTCCTACTTTGTCATATCCATATCAATTTAGTATTTTAGTTGGAAATAAGCCACTAAATTGGCATATTCCCAGCTTTAATAGCAAATTAGTTTGACAAGTTAAATTATTATTATTAAGCATTATGTCGTAAAATTAAAATAATAATTCTTACGCGTTTTATTCACTTTGTTTTATTCATTTTTTTGTCGGCATTGTAATTGTAACAGCTTCTACACCGCATTCCTACGTAGACCGCAACCTATGGTAGAAACGCGACGGTAGACCGCATACTATAATAGCACCCGTCATCGTCATGGTTACTTTTGCAAAATCTATTTAAAGAATAAAGCACTACTACTATCATTGTTTGATTTGCGTGTATAGATATAATGCTATGTGGAAATGCGACCAATAATTGTCCCCGTTTAGGATTTTGTCCTCTTCAGGGTTTGTAGTGAATGTATAGTGTTGGCAGCAAAAGCAAACAGTCCGAAAAACACTGGGGCAAGCGCCGTGTCCTGGTGTTTATGGATCCTGGGTTATGCCGGACGGTGGTGTCCAGAAGGCTAAGAAGTCAACAGAGAAGAAAGTTTGATGGATTGTTGTTGGTTCCATAGACATTTACGTGTACTGTCCGTGCTTTGCTCTCGACCAGTCTCCCTAGAAACCATTGTACAACGACAGGCGAACCTGCGTCCCTCGTCGGCGGTCAGGAGGTGGTTTTGAGGGCGGCGTGGACAGTGTGCGTTCGAGTGGAGAAAATAGTTGCGGCTATTTTCTTGGCACGAACAGGTATAATTGTGCAATGAAGTTGGGAAACCGCAAAAAACCAACTTCTCCCTGTTCGGGGTAGGGAAGAGGAGTTGTTAAAGGTGGGTACGGAAGGCTAACGGGGTAGCCTCGAGGATGTTTTCGTACTCCACCGGGAGTTCGTCAATGCATGTTTGCATTAGAGCGGACGGTAAATGAATCTTTTTGCGTTTGGGCTTTCGGTGGAGTACGTGGCCGGAAGATGAACAGGAACATTTGAGAGATTCTTGTGTGTCGGAGGGGGGGCCGTTGATTACTTTGATTGTGAAGTTCCTGTTCAGAGAGTTTATTCTCTCGGTGATTTTGGGGATGTTCGAGATGTTATGGATTTCGTTTGAGGGATATCGCCAGTGCTCATAGTTACATCTACGCAAGATTCTACGTTCAGCGCTCAACTTGTTTTGCTCTAGCGCAAAGAGAGTAGAGGCAAGATTTGTACTCCATGACGGGTCGAATAAAGGTCTTGTAAGTGTGAATGAGAGTCTTCTTGTGTGTCTTGCCAATTCATCCAGAGAGAGAGTTGAGAAGTCTGGCCCTGTTCCTTACCCTATCTAAAGTTGCCTTTAGATCTGCGTTCCAGTTAAGAGTCCTGGTGAACAGAACTCCTAAATAGTTCGCAGTCGGACTAACAACAAGCCTTTCTCCCAACAGTCTCAGAGGATATTGGTCGTCTTCATTAATTATGATTCTATGTGACACAGAAGGGGCGCGAAACACAATTGTTGTTGTTTTGTTCGCGTTCAGCGTGACTCTGCACTTACAACACCATTCGCCGACACCGTCCAACAGAGCCTGGGCTCTTCTGAAGAGGAGTCTTGGGTTGTATCGAGAGGTTGTTGTGAGCAGAGTCGTGTCGTCTGCATAGAGAAACAGCCGAGTGCCTGGGATATTTTGGTTAGTGATATCGCTGTTGTAGATAATATACAACAGCGGTGCCAGGACTGAACCCTGGGGGACTCCAGCTTGTGGAGTGAAGGGGGTGGACTTTTGATCACTTATTTTCACTCTGACAGTTCGGTTGTGGAGGTATGAGTGTACAATTTTGGTAAATTGCAATGGTAGCCCGATGTCCAGAAGTTTCCGAACAAGTCCGTCATGCCAGACCTGATCGAAAGCCTTCTGCACATCCAGGAATGTGGCTATGGCGAATGAACCATCGTTGATGGTTTGAGTAACTTTAGTAGTGAAATCAGTTATTGCATGTTTGGTAGATTTACCTGACTGGAATCCGTATTGAAATTTTGGTATGATATTGTGGTTTTCGAGAAAGTCATTGAGCTTCTCTTTTAGGATTAGCTCAAGAACTTGCCCAGAGTGTTGATTAAAGAGATTGGTCTATAGGATTCCACGTTGGTTGGGGGTTTGCCTTTTTTCAAAAGCATGATGGTATTGGCCACTTTCCAAGGAGTAGGGAAGTGGCTGTTTTTGAGACATGCATTGAATATTTTAGTTAGAAGAGGGATGATACTCTCTGGAAGTTTTTTGAGGCATCTTCGGTTGATGCCATCAGGTCCGGGAGCGCTGTTTTTACCTATTTGGCAAAAGCTCTCCGTTTCCCTGTTTGTGAGGGGGTCCATGATAGGATCATAGACTGGAACGTGGTGATTGAGAGTAACATTTACTATGTATTATGTGTTGAGTTTAAACAAGTGATCAAAGTTCGGGTTGTCTGGGGTTTGAAAGTTGATTTGAAGCGAATTTTTGAATGCTTCGGCTTTCCCTTCTGGGGAATTGACTATGTGATTGTTGACCAACAGATGAGATGGTTGAGATAATTTTTGTTTTGTTAGGACTTTGAATTTGTGCCAGAATTTACTACCGTCTCTGTAGTCCAGTTTTGAGGTAGTATCTTCCCACCGGCGAGCCGTTAGGTCAGATATCTCTCTCTTTATCCTGGCACAGATCCGGTTGCATTCTGTTTTGATTAGTGGATTTCTGTTGGCCTTGTATTGACGTAGAAGACGTCTTTTTTGTTGGATTTTGGCAATGATGTATTGTGGAAGTGCCGGTGATGTATAGGATATTTGTTTAAGTGGAATAGCGTGCGTGATCGCCTCGGTGATGAGGTTCTCAATTTCGGTTGCACTGGTGTCGATACTATCGTTAGTATCAAGTTCGCCTAACATAGGGAGATTTTGAGTGATGGAATTTTGGAATTCAGTCCAGTTAGCGTGACGATAGTCTCTTATAGTTCTTGGAGGGTTGGGTTGTTTTGGAGTTAGTATGTCAGTGTTGACAAGAAGTGGTACGTGGTCTGACGTCACTGAGTCACCGATGTGGCATCTATCCTCGAACCGATCCAGAATGTTACTAGTAACTAGGATGTGGTCGACAATAGAGGCCCCAGCAGCGTTCAGAAACGTGTATTCAGTGTTGGTGATTCGAGAGATAGGAAGGTCTAGTAGAAAATCCGTGAGGCGGATGCCTTCTGGGTTTTGACGGTGATCACCAAACTGTGTGTGTCTACAATTTAGATCGCCCATCAACACGGCCTTGCCGAGCCTTGAAAAATACTCTAGCAAATGCCTGTTGAGTGGTTGATCCGGGTGTTTGTAGTAAGAGACTATCGTGAGGGTTTCGTTATTGGGGATATGCACGTCAATTGCCAGGAAGTCCACATCAGGTGGACGAAAATTTTGTGGGAATGTGTGTGTGGTGTGCGGTATTCCGTGTTTAACGAGAATACCATTCCCGCGTGAAACCTGACAGCGGCTTCGATGGATGATCGAATATCCTGCGAAGTGTGGATCGCTTTTCGACAGAGTATCTGTGAGTGCGAGGATCTGGATGTTATGCTTCGACAGGATATTCTTGATGAGGGGTCTCTTTTTGGAGAGACCCTGACAGTTGACTGTGCCTAGGGTGAAATCCATAAGGGGAGGGTGTTTAGTGGTTGGAGCGGAATGTCACCGTGACATTGCTTCCGTACCCGTGGACCACTGTCGAGTGGTCGTAGACTTGGCTAATTAGATTAGCCGTGATAGCTGCGATATGCTCGCGAAGTTCGGGCAACAAGTTCAGTAACAGAGCAGTCTGGATAGACAGGATGTTCTTCGTTTCCGTTGGGAGTTCAAATGGAGGGAATGATCTTTCGATCGATAGTGGCTGTGTTTCGTGTGGGGCGGAGGGGATAGTGTGTCTTTGTGGACACTTATTGGAATATGCAGGGTGGTCGCCACTGCAATTCGGGCATTTGGGTTCCTGCTGTTTTGTGCAGGCGCTGGATTTATGATTGCCGCCGCAGTGGGGGCAGACGAATGCTTTTTGAGGGCATTCGTCGATAGAGTGTCCGTTGATGCAACATTTGCTGCAATATTTTGGGGTAGGGATAGTTGGATCGGAGCCGTGTGGAAGCTCGGCATTGTAGATTTCTCCGTCGAGAGTTATGCCTCGGCTCAATGCTGTTGTGAATTTTTCTAAGGATTTAGTCACCACCTTGATCACCTTAGAGTCCTTGCCTAGCTTGTAGGACTTGACTCTCCACAGTTTTTCAACTGGGAATTCTTGTTCGGTGAGCAATGCGGTGACCTCCTCCTCAGAATAATCCACATCGATACCGGTGATGCAGAGGAGATAAGTGGGCTCTCTAGAGGAAGTGTTGGGGTTTTTGCTACGGCTGTGAACCGTAACCATAGTTTGGCCAGTTGCTTTTCGGATAGCTTTCTCTATTTCCTCTGCATTTATTTAATTAAAGAGTCGCAAGTGTGCGATGCCGTGAGAGAGAACTTTGCATGAGTGAATCTTATTGGCAAGCAGAGAGGTGGCATTTATTTGCCGAAAGAAGGTACGTTTATTGCATAAATCTTTTGGAAGATCTTTGATAAGGTACTCGGACAGAGTCGGATCGTTAATGGCATTGATAACGTTTTGGTTTTTAGACTGATTTTTTGGGCGAGGATTTGCTGCGGCATTGGCATATGAAATTTGTTTTAGTTGTCTTCTTTGGAAGACGAAGTCGTTAGATTGTTGCGGATTGTTGGCGCTGATGGGTGCTTGTTGTGGCGTGGGTTGTTGTTGAGATGATGATCGTTGAGATACTTGATTGGACGTTTGAGTGGGAATTTTTGGAATAGCACCCTGCCTAACATGAGTGCTCTGACGCTGAGGACCAGCCTGTGCTGGTCGCGTTAAAGGCGGAAAGTCGCGTGCATATCGCTGCAGAAAAGGGTTATTGGCGTCTTCCTGCTCGATGCGGCCGTAGGCCTCGAGATACTTCTCGCGGACGATTTTCATCTCCGCGCTAAGCGTCGCGAGGTCCAGTTCCGCCCGGAGCCGGTCGTAGCCGCTGTGTGGAGGTACTGTGCCTTCCTGTTGCAAGGAGGCATATTGGTTGGCTGTAGTGGTGGTAATAGTGGTGGCAACATTTGTCGAGGTCGACGTCCGAGGACGAAGCGACCGGGTGGAGCTGACGGACCTTACTGATCAAGGCATGACAATTGGGAGGATGCTAGTCTGGCGATCGGAGGGCACCTCAGCCTCAAGGTGTTCTGGGGGGTAAACCCCAGGGATAAAGGTGGCTTGTCCACCTCTCCGTGCTTTTCCGGCGTTAGACAATGGCTATATTTACCTGATGGGTGCAGTTTACCCTGCCGCTGGTGGGTCCCTCGCTGAAAGCCTTTCTCGTGATTAGTTTGTCCCCCTTACTCGCACTTGTTCTTGGAGCCGTATGTGAACACTAGATAGAGTTTGGGACGAGCGTTGCCACTCGAGCCCAGGGCCAGAGTATTCCTCTGTAACCCAGCAATCCGTCTACCTTTTTGGTTTACACGGCCAAGCGTCGTTGGTTTTTCACACTGAGTCCAAACTAATCGCTTAGGGCTAGCTGTGCGCCGCTACTTCAGCACTTGGTGCTCTTAGGCTTCTCGCTGTTCGTCGGTAAGAGTGGGGTGTGCAAGCAGTGACCTAACTCTTCGACGTCCGGATCGAGAATGAAGAATAAAGCAAGCAAGCAAGCAATTTGATTTAACCCGACCTGTGGGAATGTCCACCCTCTCGAAAGAGTACATTCGGGTGTAACAATTCATTGGGGCGAGGTGTTTTGACCCGAGCGTAAACAGGGATCACCCCACCTCGCTCCAATGCCCCAGGCCATCCCTTTCCCCCCCATAGCACGCTGATGCGCGATGAGGGCACAACTATCGTAGCCAAATGCTCTTCACAATGGAATCCTGGGTAATAAGATTCCATGTGGTACCCTAATCGAATGCAAAAATCTTAGGCTCAGCGTGATGCGCTCTATACCTTTATCGTCTTACTTACTTAACCGCGGTACTAAAAATTGCTTGCTTGGGCCCCAAGTCATCGTGCTGAGCCCTATTGGGCTCCGCCCAATGACTTGTTGCTCGAGTTTTTATGTGTTTTGTATGGTTTTTTATATTTTTTTTGGGGGCTTACGCCTTTTTATTTTTTTATATATATTTTTTTGGGGGCCTGCGCTCTTCTATAATTTTCTAAAATTGTCTTACCTTGGAGGTGATCGTGGTGTTGGATCTCCGTATGTAACGCTATCTTCGGCACTTGTTTTGAGCTACGAACAGACTACTATCACTTTTCACTTTTGATCACTTTATTCCACTATTTGCTGTTTCGGTCTTCTATGCTTCCATCGGTGGAACTCATCATACCTTAGCATCTCTCGCAGTATATGACTTGGGTGGTGCTCCAGTTCCGCGAATTTGACTCTTGCTTTGTCTGTCATGATTTCGGTGACTCTCACCTGTTGGAGTTCTCTGAACAGGAATCTTTCTGCGACGTATCTTGGGACTCTGGCGGCTTCTCTCAAGCTGCTGTTGTGGACCGCTTGGATCTTCTTTTTGTGGGTGTTACATGTTTGTCCCCATGCGAGAGATGCGTATGTTAATACCGGTAGTATAATACTGTTTATCAATCTTAACCTTGTTTTTAGTCTTAGTTTGCTTTTTCTGCCTGTAAGTCCTCTTAGTGTTGCTTTTGCTATGTTGGCCTTATGGACTGTGGCTTCTACATGTTTTTGGAAGGTTAATCCTTTGTCCATGATGACTCCTAGGTATTTAGCTTCGTTTATTCACTCGATGGGGGTGTTCTGTACCGTCAGCTGTTCCTCTGGTTGTTGTCTTCCTTTCTTGTATAGAACCGATTGTGTTTTTTCCGAGTTGATGGCTATCTTCCATTTTATACTCCATTCCTCTACTTCTTGTAGTGCTGTTTGCAGGTTGGTCACTGCTATATCTACATTTCTGTGTTTGGCCGCTATCGCTGTATCGTCGGCATATAGGCTCATAAGGGTACCTGGTGTTCTAGGTACGTCAGCGGTGTATATCGTGTATAGCAGGGGCGACAGGACCGCTCCCTGGGGTACTCCAGCCTCCGGGTTCCCGAGTTCGGACAGGACTTGTCCTATCCGAACCCTGAAACTCCGGCCGCCGAAGTACGATGAGATTAGCCTCGTCATAGCCCCGCTGTACCCGTAGCCCCTCATTTTGTATAGAAGCCCCTTATGCCATACTCTGTCGAATGCTTTGCTTACGTCCAGGAACGCTGCTCCAGTGTAATGCCTGTCGTTGAATCCAGCTGCTATGTACTCGGTTAGTCTGAGTACTTGTAGCTCGCTGGAGTGCTCTGCTCTGAATCCGAATTGAGCTTCTGGGATAATGTTTAATCTATTTGTTTCCGCTTGCAGTCTGCTAAGAATGATTCTTTCCACTATCTTGCTGATCGCTGGAAGTAAGCTGATTGGCCTGTAGTTCTGCGGGAATGTGTGGTTCTTACCAGGTTTTGGGATCATAATGACGTGGGCCATTTTCCACCTGTTCGGGAATATCTTGAATCTTAGTATCGCGTTCACTATGTTTGTGAAGTACACTATAGCTTTTCTGGGCAAATACTTTAGGGCTCTGTTTGTTGTTTCGTCTGGACCAGGTGCTTTCCTCGGTGAACTGTTTCGGATGTGTTCGTTGATTTCTTCCGGTGATGTTGGGGGAATGATGTCCTCTGGGTCTTCTGGTCCTTCTTCTTGTTCTTCGACTTCTTCCAGGAAGTCGTCGTCTTCGTCTTGGTGGTAGTTTAGGTCGCATTCTCTTTCGAGTGTAGCCCTCATCGCCTCTACTTTATCCTCTATGGTGTATACCATGCCGTCTCTTCCATGTAATGGGGGGATGGGTTTTCTGTCGCTTCTCAACATTTTTTGGATCTTCCAAACGTTTTTCATGTTTGAGTCTAGTTCTTCCATCTCTTGTACAAAGTTGTCCCATTTTTTGCTGCGGTGGAGTTGTAGGGCCGTTTTGACCTCTCTGTTTAATGTATTTGCCCAGGTTTTGTCTACTCGATTTCTTGTTCTTCTGGCTATTTTTTTCGCTCTATTTTTTTTCCTTATCAGCTCTTGAGTTTCTTGTGGTATGTCTTTGAACCTTCCCGTGTGGATCTCGACTTCTTCCTCTATTGTGCTGTTTCTGATTGCCTCTTGGATGATGTTTTCAAGCTCTAGGACTTTTACTTCTATTTCTTCAGGGTTATTTATAACTGGCACTATGTTTATTCTTTCACTCACTAATCTTTTATAATTCGTCCACTTTGTTTTCTTTTTTGTTCTTTTCGGTGGGTTTGTCTCTTCCCATGTTCCAATTTCTAGAAGAATGGGGTTGTGGTCTGTTGATCCTTCGTCCAGCGTGATTAGTTCTGATTGTAGTCCTAGGTTTTTGGCCACAACTATGTCGATATGGGTGGGAAGTCCATTTCCTGGGAAGTGTGTTGGTTCTTCTGGGCCCATTGCCACTGTATCTTCATTATTTTCTATATAGCTATTTAGTAGTCTTCCATTTCTGTTCGTAGCTCTATCGTTCCAGTTGGGGGATCTTGCATTCAGGTCTCCTATTATGATGGATGTTTCAGCGATGTTAAGGAACGCGTCTAGGTCATCGTCCATTAATGGGTGTTGCGGTCTTACGTAGGCTGATGTTATTCTGACTGCGCCTTGCCTCATTTTCACTTCGACTCTTGTTGCCTCCATGTTAACTAGTGGTGGAGTCGTGAATCTGGTGTGAGTGATTCCCTTCTTAACTAGGATGGCCGTTCCTCCTGATCTTCTATTGAGGTCGTTCCTATATACATCGTACCCAGGGAACTTTAGGTTGAAGTTGTTTGTTAGCTTGGTTTCCTGGATTGCTACGATGTCCATCTCATATCTATTGACGATTTCATCCATGATGTTTTGGTTCGTTGATATACCGCCCGGATTCCAGGAGCCTATCCTCAAATATCCCCTGTCTGTCAGCATTACTTCTGCGCTTCCCTGGTGCCTTGTATAACTTCTCTAACTACCCTAGTCACTATTCTGACTATGTAGTCTTCATCAGGGATCGCTGTTTGGTGTTGGTTGTTCTGCATGGCCTGGACGTAGGTGGTGCCGGTGGCTTGTGGTCTTCTTGCCTGTGGTTGTTGTTGTTGCGGCCTCCTTGGTGGGGGTCTTCCCCACGTAGGGCATCTAGGGCATCCTCTGTAGCTGGCTGGATGGCTGCCTTTACAGTTGGCACATGTAGCTTTAACTTCTTTGGCCCTTTTGCACATCTTAGTGGGGTGATCCTCACCGCATTTGACACACCTGGGGTCCTTGTGGCACGCGTTCTGGGCGTGGTGGTAGCCTTGGCAGTTGAAACACTGCGTGGGTCCTGTCGCTTTTCGGAGATCCTCTACCACGACCTTCATGTGGCACAGGTTGGTTATGCGCCTCGCCGCCTCGACGTCCCCCTGATCCAGAGTTATGACGAACATAGGTAGCTGTCTTCTTGGGCCGGCTCTTGTTGACATGTTCTTTGCTGCTTGGCAGTCAATGTTATATTGATCTGCCATGTCATTCTTGATCTCTTCCTCTTTGGTATTCGTTGGTAGCCCTCTTATTACCATTTTACGTTTTACTTCTTCCTCGAATGGGAAGGCTATCCATTGTAGTCTCTTCTTGGGATCTTTTAGGGTCATGTTCTTTGCGTAATCCTCAATAATGTGGGTCATCTTTCGATAATCTTCCGGGCTTTTCGCCTGGATGAGGGTTTCCCTTCCGCTTCTGGAGATCTTATTTGTCGTGATTACGCCTTGTTTCTGGGCTATACTGAGGATAGCCCCTGTCTCGCTCACGCTCTGTAATTTAATTACAGGCGGCTTTCGTTGGTGGGTTACCTGTTGTTCAGGTAACGCGGCAGCTTCTTCTTGTTGGTTTGTCTCCATTTGGTTCGACTCTGAATCCTTGGGATGCCGTGCGGCAGGCGTATCTCCACCCGTGCTCGTAGATGGATGCATTGGTGGGGCATTTCCTCGGGGTAGGTTGAAGGATTCTTCTGGTGGGGGTGTAACAGCTCTCATGGCGTTTCTTGCTTGGTTTTCCCATGATGTCGTCTCGTCTTTTGAGATGGGTGTCTTCAGTTTTGGGAAATCTTCTTTATTTTTTGATGTCTCTCGGATTTTCCTTAGTCTCTCCTCTGCGGGTGACTTTTTGGCTTCAGGGATTGGCTGCGATTTCTCGACTTCAGAGACTGGCTTCTGTTGGAGATTCTGTAAGAGTCCGTTCATCTTTATTTG
Source organism: Diabrotica virgifera virgifera (assembly GCF_917563875.1). Classification (NCBI taxonomy): domain Eukaryota; kingdom Metazoa; phylum Arthropoda; class Insecta; order Coleoptera; family Chrysomelidae; genus Diabrotica; species Diabrotica virgifera. The sequence goes on from NC_065448.1 coordinate 190,473,473, forward strand.
TTGTTCTGTCATTGTTCTTTGTTGATCTATCAGATCATTCAATCGGGCTGACATTTGCTTCATCTCTTCCTTTTATTCTTGGATTACGATCCTTAGTTTCTCGTTTTCGGCTCTTTGTTGGTCTCTCTCTGCCGTCATCGCCTCTAGCATTTTCCTCATCTCTTCTTGCTCATTCGTCTTGAGTACCTTCTCTTTCTTGTTTTCGTTGGCTTCGCTCTCTTCTGGTTTGGCTCGTTTGGTGGTGCCTCTGACTGCCTGCTCTGCCTCGTCACCCATGGGCTCTGCTTGTGGATTTTCTCCATCCTTCTTCGCTTCTGCGTCGTTCTTAGATTTCTCCTCTTTCTTCTTTTTGGATTTCTCCTTCTTTCTCTCGCTCCTAGGTTTCTTGAACCCATTTTCATCCATGGATTAGCAATCATCGGTGTCGGAACTTAATTCCTGAAACAGGTTTGGGCCCACTTTGCGTGAGCCCTCATAGATTGGCGGGGATTGCGCCATGGATCGGGGGCGTGATCGAGACCTAGCTCGATCAATCGTCTGGGGTTGGGGGCGAACGGTCCTAATTTTTTATGAAGCCTTTTTTTCTGCCGACTGGCCCGACGCCAGCTCGACTTCAGGGTTGGCTCCCTGCACCAAGCGCGGTAGATTACGTACCCAGACAGAACTAGATACGGGTTCCTCTTGCGTTTCTCAATCTACTGACCTAGGGGCCGGGGCTGCACGATGTAGGTTCTAAAGAACTACACCTTGCAGTGTCGAGGTACAATGTTTTAAATTGCACCCATCCCTTACGGAGGCACAGTAGATATCCCGTAGCGGGCTCCCGTCGAGCCCGCTTTGCTTCTTCTGCTAACCGATCTCTAGCTGCGGCGTCTCAGAGAATCCAATAAAATCAAATTCCCTAAGTTTCACCACATCCAGTCGATCGGCCTTTGCCTCTCCTTCTTGCCTAAGGCTTAGAAGTGCACGATTTCGCTATCACGCTTACATTCGTGATGGAATGAAAATTCCTGCTAGTCGTACAACCTCTTTCACCGTTGGCTCCTCGTCGTCTTCTCGCCTCGGAGAGTGAAAACGCTCAACTGTTACCTCGCTTACAGAATGAAGAATAAAGCAAAATTCATTCATTATTTATACTTCACATTCACTTATATTTACCAAACTCTGTGCGAGGATAACAGAAACGCGTGAAGATCGTTCAAATCCCAGTTCCTCTCCTACATCAGTCACACTGTATTTTGTACACGCCCAGAAAATGTACATTTTAAATTAATAAAAGTTATTTCTTTAAAATATTAACATTTTAAAGAATATTGGAAATCTTTTGTATAAAAATACTAGTATTATGTAATTATAATATATAATTTTGACCAGTTTATTTGTATTTTATGCAGATATTAAACTAATTTTGCTATTGCCAATAATTACCATTGTCACCTGTCTTCAAAAGCTAAAAATTTTGGTGGAAATAATTAGATAATAAAGGTTAGTTATTGCTAAATTAACTTCACACTCAAAAATTTTTTCTGAATTCTCTTATTAATTAATATATTAGATATTATAATAATTAAATTCACTAGTAAATAATATATATATTTTAATAATAAATTATTTTTAGATATTATTAATTTAATATTATTTAGCCTAATTTTTGCCCCATCTATCAGATGTAAACTAAACATGCCAAACTAGTAAAGATGGAACTATAAGGCAAGGGAGTTTTCTCTACCTCATTCTGTATAATACTGTTAATTGAAATGGGCACGTTCAGGCGCGGATCTAGAAATTCATAATAGGGGGGCCCAGACTTACCACAAATATTATATTATCAAAATTTAGCCATAAAATTGACTCAACCCAGATATCTACGGTTTTTTTTTGATCTAACACTTTTTGTTGAATTGTTTTTTTCTGGAGCTAATACACAATCCAAGTTTAGCTGGGGTACTAGTTTTTTTGTGTTTTTCTTCTGCATACTTTGCTCTAATTCTTCTTTGTGTGGTGTTAGAGTAATTACTGAAGCCTTTCCTGATCTGGCATGTGGCTTTTTAGTGGTGTCTCTCTTGTCGGGCAGATGTCTTTCGGAGACACAAGTTGTTGATGAGGTAGTGGTGGATTAGGAGTTCTATATTCTCGCATTGGATGATTTGGTTGTTCATGGTTTGGTTCTATTATTTGTTCGTCCCTTTTGTTTTGTGTTTCCAAGTGCTCTTGAATTCCAAATTCAAAGTCTTTAAAAATATGGCGACAAATAGGGACCAGTCCAGTTTTTCGGAAACCATTGCAAGATATTTCCATCGTCGCAGCTTTGTTATACGCTTTACAAAAAATACTGACAATGGCATAAGGCGACACAATACTCAACTGATTTTCTCTAAGCCAGTTTTATATTTCTTGTGCGTAGTTAGTGTTGCCCAAAATCGGTCTTGGTCGTGCAGTCTTGGTCTTGTTCTTGCGTTTTCGCAAGACCAAGACCAAGACCAAGACCGCCTAATTTTAGCAAGACCAAGACCAAGACTTACCGTGCAAGACTTGAGCAAGAACAAGACTAAGCCTGCGAGACTCTTGCGTCTTGCAGTTAGAACTGAGGGTCGTTTTAGGGAGTATATAAGTTCGGCTATATTCTTAGATACTCTATGAGAAACAAAAAAATTGTATCAAAAATTTTGAAAATTGGACTTATGCGCATTACGAACAATACCATAAACATACATAGCGAATCAAAATATCCATTAAAAGAACACTCGACACATTTGACATATGTACTGAGAGGTCATTATTATAATGTAAAAATAAAATTTTTTAGTCATACATTCTTTCTCAGCAGCAGTGACGTAGCTAGTCCCACAGGGGCCCCGTATCAAAGATTTTCGCGGGGCCCTTTTCAAGAACTGATATAAGGTAGTGCTAGAAAATGTTCGATTGAACACCGTACTTATGTGAATGTGTACTCTTTTGTATGGTGTCTAAGGTTAGACTTTAACGGATACCCTTCTCAAAAACCTGGAAGCCTTTGAAACCTTGGTGTATCGGAGGATCCTACGAATAAGTTGGGTGGATAGAGTTCGTAACGAAGTTGTTATACATCGGAGGGGAAAAATTACGGGAAGTCATCAGAACAGTCAAAACTCGCAAACTTGAATATTTTTTGGCCATGCTATGAGGAGCTATGTGCTATCCGTATTATACTACGGGATGGAAGCGTGGACACTGAAGAAAATTGACGTGAGAAGACCTGAGACATTAGAGATGTGGATGTACCGAAGAGTGCTGAAGATCTCATGGTTAAATAGAATAACCAACGTAGAGGTAATGAGACAGACGTATGCATAAGGAAAGAGAAGTACTTCTAACAATTAAGAGAAGAAAACTGAGATATATGCGACATGTTATGAGAGGAGATAAATATCTAATACTCCACTTCATTATGTAAGTAAAATCCAGGAAAAAGATTTATAGGAAGCTGATAGCTGATTTAACTCATGGCTGAAGAATCTTAGGGCATAGTTTGGATGTAGTAATAACGAATTACTTAGAGCCGCACTCTCAAAAGTAAAAATCGCTTTGATGATTGCCAACCTTCGAAGCGGAGACGGCACCTAGAGAAGAATGCGCCACCCAGAGAATTATAATATACTCCATTTAATAATAAAAGGCAAAGGAGACCGAAGAAAAGGGTCAGGTCGAAGAAAAACGCCATGGCGTAGAAACTTAAGAGAGTGGTTTGAGAAACTCCAGCTTCCATTTTCCGAGCTGCCGCCAACAAAATTACTATAGCCAATTTGATAGCCAACACTCGATAATCGAGCACGGCATATGAAGAAGAAGACATGTGTGAATAATTTTATTCCACTTTAAAATTCCTGAAATTCAATTACTCATCAGTACCAACTAACCAGCATCTGAAAGAATTACTAAGAAGTGCTGTCACCATTTATTCACTAAGATTTAAAGAATTATCAAAAGAAGTAAAATAAATTTATAATATTTAAAATTAGTACAAATAGGTTGTACTTTTATTTACACGTGTTCAATAAATATTCTGTAGAAAATTTTGTAAAAAAATTTTTAACTCCTCTTTTGCATAACTTTTTAATACGCATTTAATGACGGCTTCTAAAAAATTTCAAATTTCTATCAAAGAATATCAAGGATCTTGGCCACCCCTGTTACAGACGACAATTAGATAAGAATTAATTATTGTTTCATTAGTAGATAGAGATCTAGATCTAGTACTTACCATTGCAATCTAAATCACTTTGAGAATCTGGTTGATGGAAAAATGAAGAAATTTTGGGTATTATCTTCAAAACTTCTTCCTTTTTTTGTTTCATTTTTCTTTTCATCGCTCCACTCAGCTACACTCTTTTTATTTCACTAATTTTTTTCACTTCACAATATTTTCAGAATTTAAAATTTAAACTTTCTGAATCGACTGCACAAATTGAACCTAATAAACCTAATAAACTCTAATAAACCAAACTCAAAAAATAGATTTGAAAACAGATTCAGTTTTTTCAACAACACTTGTTATATATAAGCCAAGGGTGACTGGACAATGAAAAAATGGGCTAAACAATAAATAGATTAAGTACACGAAAATATACCCAAAACAATACATATACACACTGTTCCAAATCGTCAAGGATTAAGCGATACAAAAATTGCAATTTGGCCATTTTACAGTGTGTCACCGCCAACGGTAAATGAACCATGAAAAGTACCTAACTTGAAAACAAAAACAAAGCTTCTTTGTTGTTATGGAATACGGCGGCAAATGATACAATATTAGAGATATCCATTACACGAAAAGGTCGACATCCAAACAATACACTGTTTCAAAGCATTTTATTAGGGAAATTGTATAATATTTTGTTAAATTTTTTAAATGGAAGTTTTGTTTCGACATGCAGCGCCAAGGCCCAGTATAATATGCCGAATATCGTGTAGACATAATACCGAAATATTATTTTAACGATATAGGTACACTTCTCCAAGAAATTAACGCACCACCCATCTTTATTTATACGTCCATGGCACCACCTTAAAAATGGGTCATTTTTAATGTCTCAAATTTCCTAAACCTGTTGTTATTTAAATTTAATTGATTCTTTTTAATATTTGGTCTTATTCTATTCTTTATAAATATCGCAGTAATAATAGATATTTTTGCTAGACAGGTCAATTTTGTCAGTGTATACCGGGTGTACTAATCAAACTGTGTTTTTTCTCACTCTGTGGAATATTCTAGAATTATGCTAACTTATTATTCTAGCATGCAATAATAGCATACTGAAATTAAAGTCCGACTAAAGCCTCATATTTTCTTAACATTATGTTTTTTTATTCATTCACTTATATTGGATAATAAAAAAGTTAAGTACTTTTTTAACTATCCATGTTTGTCATCAATACAGAATGTTTTTAAATAAGTATGGCAAACTTTAATGGGTAATTCTGCACGAAAAACTAATGACAGTTTACTTCATAAACGTTTACTTTATAAATGCTTTGTTTACCAAATAGGGAGGGGTTGAAATTTTTCTTACAAACTGGCGATTTATTTATTGCTCTAAAATCGGCTGAGATATGCAAATGAAATTTTGTGGGTTTTAAGAGGTAGTTTTAACTTTAGTTAGTTAGAACATAACAGCGATCACTTTAGATCGTGGGTTCAAACCCCACCCGGTGTCAGTTGTTTAGATATTTATTAATTTGGCTAGTCTTTACTATGGCTATGATATTCAAGCTTAAAATGTACCTCTCTATTACGTTGTTCTAAGATATGCAATAGGCTAATGGGCAACTGCGAGACTTGCAAGACTCTTGCTGCAAGACCAAGACCAAGACCAAGGCTGGGAGCGCAATACCAAGACCAAGACCAAGACCAGGTGTACTGGCGCAAGACCAAGACCAAGACTGTCTTAGTCTCGTCTTGGTCTTGCATTTGGGCAACACTATGCGTAGTAAGTTTTCAGCGGTGCCATAATAGCAACATCCAACGGTTGCATTTTACACACGCGGATCCAAGGGGGGTCAATGGGGTCAATTTCCCCCTCCTTGAGACCTCGCCTGGTGTCTACTGACAGTTTATTTAAGAAAGAGATAATTGCGATTAAAAATAAATACTGAGTTTTGTGTCTTGTCGATAACTGAATAACTGAAACATAACACAGAATTCCTTGGAATCGAAGATTATTAAAAGTCTTTAGAACATAATAAATGAAAAATTCTCAAAATAAATCTGTTTATTACCATCAAATGCCAGAGACCATATATCAATAGTAATTTGTTTTTTGTTTGTGGCAAATTAATTAGTCAGTTTCGTTTCAAAAAATGTCATTCTCATCTGAGGCTATTTTAAGATCTGAAGTACAAACTACAAACAGTAAAAATTCAGTCATGCAAAGCTTTAAATTTTGCGATGAAGATGTATTTCCACATTATTGTAAAATACTATTACAAATATTGCTTACTTTGCCTTTTAGTACATCACGTGCATAACTATCGTTTTCTGCTTTTAAACGTCTAAAACTAGTCTTAGAAACAAAATGAGTCAGGATCGATTGTTAGGTCTATCTTTACTCTATGTGCATTTTGATTTAAAATTAATATATAAATTAAATAAAATTCATTATATAAAATTAACGATCGTTTTCTGATTCCAAACGCCTTAAACCTTGGCTTAGAAACAAAAGGAGTCATAATCGATTGTTAGGTCTAGCTTTACTGTTCATTTTGATTTAAAATTAATATAGAAAATATTGTTAATAAATTTGTGTGATTTATTTATGTGATATATTTCGAGCGATACTGCGTTTTCGTCTAATAGTGATTAAATAACAAATAGGTATACATAGTTGGTTTTTATGGTAGGTAGGGGAGAGTTGGACAAAACCGGGTACCGGTCCAAAAACCGTCTGTATCTTTTGCTATGTGAGAGTAGCAAATCTTTGCTGCAGATTGAATTATTCTCCAATGACTAAGTTTGATATGCCAATGTCAATTTTGAAAAATATTCTTAGATTTTTAATTTTTTTTATTTTTGTGAAAATATTGCAAAATACCCGGTTTTGTCCAACCGGTATGATAAAACCGGGTAGTAACTTAATTACCATGTAAAAAGACTAATGGGCAGAAAATAAAATATTTATTAAAAGTATGTGAACAATAATCGAAAATCTATTAACAGAAGTCACAAATAAAAACTTCATCAAGACACACATTTAATTCAGCCTTCCTTCGCATTATAATTTGAAAATAGTTAATTGTAATATAGACACGCATCGTCCTTATTATCTTCTTCCTCCAAACTCTCCAAAATGTTGTTTTTGGTGCAGCCCTTTTTACCACGTTTTTTCTTTTTTTTTTGTCCAGTTCATTTAGTTTTAATTTTTCAACGACTGGAGATTTTTTTTATTTTTTCTACTAGCTTTCTTACTAGCTTCTTCACGAAAGAAGCCACATGTTGTAGTTAACTAAAATAAAAAAAACCACTGCAGAAACTGGAAGTAACAACAGGTCTGATAAAATCGGGTACCCGGTTTTGTCGATTTTCGGACTACCCAGTTTTGTCAAACTCGTAAACAAGACATTAAATGTTATTTAAATTTTTAAGTTATGAAATAATATTCAAATTTTTTTGCCAAATTAAAGGTAATATACTAGGTTACATGTATTAAATTTTGAAATGGCCATTAGTTATTGATTAGAGAAGAAAGCAGCTAGAAACATACCTTAAAAATCGAGTTTCCTGCATCAAAAAACAGGTGAAATCTTACTGCTCCGGCACAGATTACTCAAATGAGGTAGAAATGAATACACACGACTGTTGGTAGTAAAGGGACACTTATTTTAATATTGTCTAATAGATAGCAGCAGACAGTTAGAAGAATTAAGGGGTACCCAGTTTTATCAACCTACCCGGTTTTGTCCAACTCTCCCCTACTATTGATAAACTTTACCAAATTACAAGTTTTACTATCTTTTAGAAAATAATTATCAAATGTTATTAAGGTGAATTTAAATAATTTTACAAACTTTGGATGTACATAATATACCCATTTTTGGTCAAACTAACGTCAGAACGTGTATATGTATCGATCTGTAAATTGGTGCCGAAATTTGTAATTATTACTGTAAATACTAGTTATCAAAATTAGTTTTCGCTCAAATAGTGACTAATAACAATTGTGTTACGTGTTAATCATCAAGAACAAGCTGTAACTTCGGTCAGTAAGAGATGTTTTACTTAATAATCTTCCAACTTAAACTCATTCAGTGTCAAACTGTCAATAGTTTTTCAATGTTGCTATCCCGTCCCAACGGACGCCAACGGTTAGGCAACCAGTATTGCAGTGATGTATCCAAGGTTATCACTTATTTCCAGACATCCAAAACGTTAATATAAACAAATTCAAGTTACTTTTGACTACATGAGTAACAATTTAAATCAATGTTCCCCCACTGTTAGCAACACAATGTCTGGATCCAATTCTTCCAGTAATCTTACTAGTTTATATGCAACTGCTACTATGACTAAACAACGTCCGAAGTATCCCAAGAAGACGGAAGCAATTTTATAATTAGTTGTACGTCTCTATTGTATATCCAATTTCTTTTTCTTCATAATTTTTACCTAATGTTATTTAAGATTTAGAAATTAACTGTTATAAGATTTAGTTTTAAGTCCTTATTGTAATTAATTATTGTATAACCAATATTGTTTGTGTTTGTGTCAATGGCCATTGCTGCCGAGACACATAAATTTAAATAAAAAAAATATATATCTATATATATATATATATATATATATATATATATATATATATACCCATTTTAATTAAGTATATTTAACAAAGCAGAGTTAGTTAAATATGTTTGATAATTTACTAAAAACTCTCCGAATAAAAGCCGCTTTTAGAAGAATTTCCAAATTATTATGTAACAGAGATCTAAAATTGGCATTAAGGATGCGCCTACTTCGCTGCTAAAAGCGAAGTACGTGTTCTTGGTCTTACTGTATGGTATAATTGGACTGTGAATAAATCGATCTAAATCGCCATGAGGCTTTCGAGATGTGGTGCCATAGAAAAATTTTAAGAGTTTCTTGGGTGGAGAAGAGTCGAAACTCCACAATACTAGAACGTTTCAGCAAGACTACTTCGATTATAAAAGGCATCAACAAAAGAAAGCTGGAATATTTCGGACATGTAATAAGAGGTCCCAAATATAGGTTGCTACAAAATATTATGCAAGTGAAAATATAAGGCAAACGCAGTCCAGGACGAAGAATCACTTCGTGGTTCATTTATGGTGGCAGTGAATAAATATAAGATAGCTATGATGCTAACCAACGTTCTGAAAGTATATGGAACATGAAGAAAAAGAAAGTAATAGCCCATTCCGAAATAGAATCCTGCCTAGCCAGTGACGAGAAAATTTTTATTTCATTGCCCCCACCTTGCCAGGTTGCTGGATCCGCCGTTGCTATTTGCTAAATTTGAAGTAAAACGCGACACACAAGGTCTTAAGAATGCAAACTGTAGATATCAAAGTTACTCTTTTGTGGTGCGATTTACTTCAAATTTAGCAAATAATATGGAAAAATCTTGCAAAATAAAACTAGAATTTTATTTTCCATCAAAATGAAAATACATTTTCGCGCCACGTAATATTCATATTAGCTCTTTTGTAGCTGGAATATCGTATGAGCCACTCATTTTTACTGCGTTTAGCGGTTTATACAATAACTAAATTTTCTATCAAATGACATTCGCGAACTCAAGCGAGGGTGCTGCCGCTTATTTGGAACTAGAGGAATTGGGATAAAAATTTAAACAAATCATCCGTTAACCTGGGTACTAACGTCGGTTGAATGCTTGTCGAGTGTGTTCATTTAATGAATGATTTTATTTATATGAATTAATTACATCAATAACAATAGATACTAATTACAGTGGAACCCCGATAAGTCGGCCCCCGATAACCCGGAAGTCCGGCTAACCCGGACCGATTTTCATCAGATAAATATTTTGATTTTCAACATTTTGTATTTTGACAACCACCCGATTTGGGCGTCGCGAAACGTTAATAAAATTATTTTTCAATTTAATTGTGGCTTATTTACCATCAAAATAGTTAATTATCAGACAAACCTTTCAACAATAAAAATGTATGTAATATAATATTTGAGAGATAATGTGTATGTGTGTAATTTGAACTATACGATATTAAAAATGACTCAGCACACGCCGCAGAAACAACAGGCACCTGTCTGTAGTACCTATTCCTTTTTATTTCAAACTGTCTTAGCATTGTTTAGGAAAGACTATTTAAAAAATTCTTTTATAAACAATGGTCTTTAGTTTTCACTGTTCTTAAATAACATTACATCGTTGTGACTGTATTGTGTGCCTTGTATTGTTCGCTTCCGTTTGCTTACGTTTGTGTTTGGTGTTTTTTTTAGTAATTTTGATGAGTAGGTACTGTGCATATTTATAAATATATTTCATGTTATTTCAATTCTAACGGAGTTTACCTGTAAGTATACCGTATTTTATTAATTTTTACCATATTCTCCGGCTACCTCGGATTTTCGATAACCCGGATCGGCCGCGGTCCCGATTAATCCGAGTTATCGAGGTTCCACTGTATACTAAAATATGTTAAGTAAGTATTCCAATTACATACTACATCGTCCATTTTTATGCAACTGCATTGCCACCTATACAGTCGATTGGCGATTGGCGACCGAAGATCAATTTACCATGTAAACAACTTTACAGTTTAAGTCTACAAGTTAGTAGGTGTACATAGGTAATATTGAGGTGGATAATACACATATTTTATCAAGCTAACAGAACCGCCTGAAGATCGTCCAATTCTCAGTCCCTCTGCTACAGGTCCGTGAACTTAGCCTGAAAAAGTCGGGAAAAAAATGTGATCGATGCCATTCGATTGTCTATTGATTGTCCACGTTTGTCCACCATGTTATTTCGTTAGTCCACCCATCAATTTTTTTTATAAACAATAAATTTTTTTCGGGCTAACTTCACAAATCCACAAATTTTAGAAAATTTAAAAAAACTCTTGCTACATTGTTTGTCCATCGTTTGTCCATGTTTGTCCACCACATAATTTTTTTGTCCACCCACTGATATTTTTAAAATAATTTTTTTTATATATTTATATTGCTTACGGATAATAGGACAGTACCGCCGAAAAAGTACTTCAGACATTAGAATGAATGTTTATGCGGGAGCAAAATCTCAACTACCCATTTGTCCACACCCTCGCAGCGTTTGTCCAACCCCTTAAAGTGCAAAACAACCCCCTTGAAGACTTTAATTTATTTTTTTTAATTCTCAACCCGGACCAAATTCACGTCCGCTTAAAAACGCATTTAAACGTTATTTCAGGTTCAGAATCCCAACTACCCGTTTGTCCACTCCTTAGCCGCGTTTGTCCAACCACTTAAAGTGCGAAACGACCCCCCTGGAGATTGTAATTATTTTTTTCAATTCTCAATTCGGGCTAACTTCACGTCCGCCTAAATGCGTACTTAAACGTTAATTCGGGGACAGAATCCCAACTACAAGTTTGCCCACCTCTTCGCAGTGTTTGTCCAACCCCTTAAAGTGCGAAACGACCCCCCGCAGGTTGTAATTATTTTTTTTATTTCTCAATTCGGGCTAACTTCACGTCCGCTTAAAAACACATTTACATGTTATTTCAGGTTCAGAATCCCAACTATCCGATTTTCCACTCCTTCGCAGAGTTTGTCCAACCACTTAAAGTGCGAAGCCACTCCCCTGTTATTTGTAGATAATTATTTTTTTTTTATTTCCTAATTCGGGCTAACTTCACGTCCACTTAAATGCGTATTTAAACGTTAATTCGGGGACAGAATCCCAACTACCCGTTTGTCCACCCCTTCACAGCGTTTTTCCAACCCCTTAAAGTGCGAAACGACCCCCCTGGAGATTGTAATTATTTTTTTCAATTCTCAATTCGGGCTAACTTCACGTCCTCTTAAATGCGTATTTTAACGTTAATTCGGGTGCAGAATCACAACTACCCGTTTGTCCAACCCTTCACAGCGTTTGTCCAACCCCTTAAAGTGCGAAACGACCCCCCTGGAGATTGTAATTATTTTTTATTTCTTAATTCGGGCTAACTTCACGTCCGCTTAAATGCGTATTTAAACATTAATTGGTGGACAGAGTCCCAACCAAACGTTTCTCCACACCTTCACATCGTTTGTCCAACCCCTTAAACTGCAAAACGACCCCCGTGGAGATTGTAATTATTTTTTTTAATTCTCAATTCGGGCTTACCTACTTCACGTCCGCTTAAAAACACATTTACATGTTATTTCAGGTTTAGAATCCGAACTATCCGTTTGTCCATTCCTTCGCAGCGTTTGTCCAACCCGTTAAAGTGCGAAACTACCCCCCTGTTATTTGTAATTATTTTTTTTATTTCTTAATTCGGGCTAACTTCACGTCCGCCTACACAGAATCCCAACTACTGGGACAGAATCCCAACTACCCGTTTGTCCACCCCTTCGCAACGTTTGGACAACCCCTTAAAGTGCGAAACCACCCTCCTGCAGATTGTAATTATTTTTTATTTCTTTATTCTCTAGACTCTGTCGATAAGGTAGAGTCGTGTTGGGGAAACCTGGCGTGACTATGTAAGTATCTCAACATAAACACTTACCGCAAAACTTTTCACCTTTGATGACAGGTGGCAATAGTAGTTAATACAAAAATTAGTTTAACATCTAAATAAAGTACAAAGTACAAATAAACTTTTTAAAATCATATATTATTACATTTACATAATACTAATATTTGTGTAAGTATAAAAGATGTCACGTATTAAATATTCATCAAAATATTAGTACATATTATTTTTTATAATTGTTCGAAACTCTCACAAAATATTCATAAAATTCAAAGAAGTACGTTCCTTATTTATGTTATCGTTCATATGCGGCATCTCCCATCTCTGGTAACGTCAAAGTGACAATTACAGAACAGAAATATATCTCCCGTAAAAGAAGGTCAAAAATTATCTCGTTGAAGAAAAAATTAGAACAGTAGCTCCAGAAGAGACAAGTATGTGTCTCACTCCTCGTATAATATAGTGATAGTGGATACATAGTTATATCAGAAGACTCAAATACTCTCTCTCTCGTTAAGTATCACTACGAAAAACGACGTTAAAATTTTAGTCAACTTGGTTCCTCGTACAATTGGAGTGAAAGATTGCTGCATATCGAGGCAGAGGCAAGAGATATCCAGCTGGTGAGGTAAGGACATATTTATGAGCTCATAAAATAAAGGCCTAACGGACTATTTTCGTGCGCGGAACCATTTAAGAAACAATATCGTAGTTTTCTTTCATTCGTTCATTTTCATTAGTTTTAGTTTTTAATATATATGTATTACCGTTTTTTACTGTTCATAATTATTTATATTTAGGTACACATTATTTTATTTGCGTATATATCTTCTTCTTCTTCTTCATCTTTTTTATATAGAGGGAGAATTAGTTATATATGTATATATTTTTCACTTTACTTTAATATTAATTGTTTAATTTAGAATAAATGTGTTAAATTCTCGTCTCGTCAAATTCATTTCTCTAAATTTATCACTTTAAGAAGCAGTCTCGCTGGTACTTTTAGTGGTATCAGCTAATTACCTTTCTCAGCGAACCAGCACCTATAGAACCTGAGATTGGAACAATTTCATTAAAGTGGGGTCTATTTACCAGCCTCATAACATGGTCCTTCGAGCCGGATCTGAGTAGATATTGGTGATTTGCTTATTTTGCTATTAATTTAACTCATTAAAGATCATATTAATTTTTCTCTCTCATTTTATTAAGTTTCTTTGTTTCTCTTAATATAAATTAACACATTTATTCTAAACCAGGTACTTCTCTGAACTTTAAGAATGGATATTAAAACGGCCAAGGAAAATTGCAAATCCGCGAAAGCGTCTATGACCAGAATTCAGAAATGGGTTAATAGTAAATTAAACTCGGAAACTAATTTATTCATCGTAGAAAATAAAATGTCACTGTTAAAAGATGCCTTTGATAAATTTTCGGTAAATCAAGATATAATAGATTTAGCTACACCTGACACACAAGAACCTGTGGACAGGTCCCTTCAGGAGGATTTGTTTTCTGAGTTATCAGCTCGTCTAGCTGAGAAGATGAATCCTCAGAAGCACAGAGCCGTAATAGATTCAACTCAAGTACTAGTCAATAATAAGACAAGTACGGCACCTAGTGTAAAGTTACCCAATATTTCTATTCAATATTTCTCTGGTGACCCTAGTCAATGGTCAAATTTTTTCGATTTATTTTCTGCCCTTATTATAAATAATAATGAAATTACCGATGTACAACGTTTTATTTATTTAAAGTCATATCTTAAAGGTGAAGCTCTCAAAATGATTAATAATATAACAGTTTCGAATGATAACTTTCATATAGCTTTAAAAACTTTGAAAGATAGATATTCAAATAAATATAATATTATAAAAGCATTATTAAACGAATTACTCGATATTAAGTCTCTTAATAGTAATGCAAGCCATATTCAAGTACGCGAATTTTATATTCAGATAAAAAATACGTTGCAAGCTATAAATAATTTAACTCTCTCTGACTCTGAATTATTGCAATTGATTTTGATTAATTTTATTGATAGACATTTAGACTTTGGTACACGTAGGTTTATAGAATTTGAAAGAAAAGGCGAAAAAATAGACTCTCTTGATGAATACCTTAACTTTATAGATGAAAGATGTTCTCACCTAGAGAATCTAAACGTTAAAGAAAGGAATAAATCTCATTATAGAAAGGAGGAAACACAGGCCTCGTTTCATACAACGGTGGTAAATCGTAAAGCTAGTCCATCTTCGGGATATGTCAATAAATGCTCATTTTGCAATAATACGGGTCACAAAATTTACGCTTGTCACGCATATCAAGCACTCTCAATTCAAGATAGGTTGTCTTTTGTGAAACGATCGAAGCTTTGTATAAATTGTCTAGGACATTCTCATCTAATTGCTAATTGTACTTCGTCTCAGTTATGTGCTTTATGTCATAAAAAACATCATTCGTCCCTGCACCATTCGTCCAACAGTGAAGGCAACAGGAATATGGGAAGTAGAAGAGGCTTCGCTGATGCATCCAGAGGACAATCTCCTACAATTTCAGCTGACAGTCAGGTACAACGGAGTGCTACTATTTTAAATGACAATAGAGAAAATGATATTTCTCGAGCAGCGCTAGCTGTTAGCAGACCTCTAGTACAAAAGGGCTCTATTCTATTGGCCACATGTAAAGTAAAAATAGCAGATGCATTTGGCAATTATATCTCGTGTAAAATGCTGATCGATACGGCTAGTCAGCTATCCTTGATAAAGAGTAGCTTAGTAGAAAGACTAGGTTTTCAAACGTACGCAAACACAACTAGTGTTCTAGGAGTAGGGTCTCGGGTAGCTAAATCAACAGAAATGGTTGATCTCGTAGTTTATTCAAGTAATACAAAGAATAGTTTAAATATTAATTGTGCAGTATTAGAAAATATCACTTGTGAGTTACCTCAGGTAGAGATTGATATATCCAAGCTCAATATTCCTCTCGAGTATAGATTAGCTGATGATGAGTTTCACGTTAGGTCAGAAATTTCTATTCTCCTCGGCGCAGATTTCTGTTATAAACTTTTCTCGGATGGCATATTTCACCTAGGTAAAGGACTCCCGACTCTTCAAAATACCTTGTTCGGTTGGATTGTTGGTGGTTCTGTTGATAGAAAATATCATCGCCACAAGGATTCTACTAATCCTTCTCGAAATTTGGGTCTAGTGAGTTATGCATCTTGTGAAGAACAGGACCGACATGTATCGTTGCTGGTGTCGGAGGAAAATGATGAAAGCCTTAACACTCTCGTGGAAAGATTTTGGAAGGTTGAAGAGATACCGATAATCCATACACCCGGGTCTGAAGCTGAAATGGCTGAGCGTATATTTAAAGAAACAACCAAGATATTGCCGGATGGCAGGTATCAAATCTCTATACCCTTTAGTTCTCAAAATGCGACGTCTAAACTAGGCGACTCTTATAGAATTGCGCAGAAAAGGTTTTTAAATGTTGAAAAAAGGCTGATTGCTAATCCCGAAGTATTTGCCCAATACCATTCTATTATAAATGATCATTTGAAGGTAGGAATTTCACAGATAGTCAAAGATCCTCATCCCGTGGTAGGTAAAGATCAACACTTCATTCCTCATTTTAATGTTTCGAAACAGAAAGCGGACGGTAGTATAGGTATTCGTGTGGTTTACGATGGTTCTTGTCCTACTTCTAACGGCATTGCTTTAAATGAAGTAATGTTAAATGGTGGCAATTTGCAGCCGTCATTGTTTTCAATTATATGTCGTTTCAGGATGTTTAAGTACGTTCTTACTGCCGATTTAAGTAACATGTATATGAACATTGCCATTGATCCCACACAACATGCATTATTGCGCATAATATGGCGCAATGATACCTCGGACCCATTGCAGATAATTGAGTATAAAAGGTTGTTATATGGGTTAAAATGCAGTTCATACATTAGTCAAAGAGTTTTAAAAGATATAGCGGACAATGCCCATGAAATGCCCTTGGCCACCAATGCGATTCAAAATCAGACATACATAGACGATATTTTAGCCGGTACCCAAACGTTAAATGACATGCAAGTGTTGTATGAACAATTGTCTACTGTTCTGAATGCAGCTTGTTTTTCTCTTCATAAGTTTAACTCAAATTCATCACAGTTCTTGATGTCTAACAATCTGGTAGCTCGCGATAATGTAGAAATTCACACTAACGAATCTCAAAATAGTAAAGTGTTAGGACTGCATTGGAATCCGCAAGAAGATAGTTTTTATTTTTCTAGTCCTCGTCATCTAATTGAAGGTAAGCTTACTAAACGTCGCATATTGTCAATAGTAAGTCAGTGTTTTGATCCAATAGGCATCATTAACCCATTTGTTTTAAAGGGAAAGCTGTTAATGCAAAAATTGTGGAAACTAAAAATTGGATGGGATGACGTCATCACGGACGATTCCATCATTAAGGAGTGGTTAAGGTTGGTCAATGGCTTTGAATCATTGAATATGTGTAAAATTGCGAGATGGTATTTTCATAACAAGTTAATACGAGAACAGGAGCTTCATATTTTCTCAGACGCCAGCAAGGATGCTTACAGTACATGTGCTTATATAAGGTCCCTTTATCTAGATGGATCAGTCTCGTCAAGTTTGGTCGCAGCAAAATCTCGGGTAGCTCCTTTAAAGGAAATTACAATTCCTCGATTGGAATTAGCAGGACTAGTGTTAGCTGCTAGGTTATTTGCAACTCTAAAACAGGTTTTTGAGAATGGTTTATCCTTTAGCTCATATCACATATATTCAGACAGCATGATAGTATTAAGTTGGTTAGCCAGTGATTCGTCTAAATGGAAACAGTATGTTGCGAATAGGGTAGCATTAATTAAGGAATTGACTCCAGAGGTACATTTTCATCATGTACCAGGCTCAGGCAATCCTGCGGATATAAATTCTCGAGGTTCCTTTCCTCAGGAACTCTCAAATAATTCTCTGTGGTTTTATGGTCCTTCTTTCTTACAAGAAAGAATTATTGACTATTCAAATTTAAAGTTAATCCTACTAGACTCGTTACCGGAAGAAAAAACGGAACATTCTCGTTCACATCACGTCGCAATAGACGATGTGCTAGACTGGGTTGAATTTTTCTCGCGATTTTCTGAATATGAAAGACTAGTTAAGGCCGTTAGCTATGTATTTCGGTTCGTTCATAATGCTCGTTTCAAGGGAAGTAATAGTCGCTTGCAGTCAGGCAAGGTAGTAACCGCGGATGAACGACTAAATGCAGAAAATTTTATCGTTAAAAGTCTCCAAAGAAAATATTTCAAAGCTGAATACAAGGTTCTTTTAGACAATAGCACAAGAAGCTCGTCACGTATTTGGTCTCTATCTCCCTTCATCGATAATTCACGTGGACTTATATTGGTAGGTGGTCGGTTAAGCTCGTCTGAGCTGTCCTTTAACCATAAACATCCAGTTTTGTTGCCAAAGGACGACCACACAGTCTCGCTTTTAATAAAGTCTGTGCATATATCACTCGGACACGCTGGAGTTCAAGCTACTCTAGCTAATATTCGGCAACGGTTTTGGGTAATAAACGGTTTAAATGAGGTCAAGAAGGTTATTCACCGATGTATTCTTTGTCATAGATTTCGAGCAAAATTTGCTACTCAAATGATGGCCGGTATGCACAAGGACCGAGTTCAAATTTGTAGACCATTTTCTAAAGTTAGTGTCGACTATGCCGGTTACTTTTTGTTAAAAACCTCTAAGTTACGAAAGGCCGCTACTGAAAAGTGCTATATCGCCGTATTTGTTTGTATGGTGACAAAGGCTACACATCTCGAGGTTGTTACCAGCTTGTCAACCGATGCCT
Source organism: Diabrotica virgifera virgifera (assembly GCF_917563875.1). Taxonomy (NCBI): domain Eukaryota; kingdom Metazoa; phylum Arthropoda; class Insecta; order Coleoptera; family Chrysomelidae; genus Diabrotica; species Diabrotica virgifera. Next base: position 190,492,034 of record NC_065448.1, read on the forward strand.
ATCTAATGGCATTGAAAAGGTTTATAGCACGTAGGGGCAATCCTGCCCTTATATGGAGTGATAATGGTACAAATTTTTCTGGTGCAAGTAACAGATTCGTTGAATTGCACCACTTTTTTGCAAATAATGCAAACTCTAATTGCATCTTGGATTTCTGTGCAACAAATAGAATAGAATTTAAATTTATAGTACCTAAGGCACCACATTGGGCAGGTCTTCAAGAAGCCGCCGTAAAAAGCACGAAACGGCATTTATACCGAATAATGAAAAATCTCACAGTTACATATGAAGTTTTCTCTACAATCGTGACCCAAATAGAAGGAATTTTAAATTCGCGTCCTCTCTCCCCACTTTCTGATGACCCAAATGATTATGGCTGCCTTACCCCTGGGCATTTTCTTATCGGAACTGCTTTAACTGCTCATCCGGAAAGAGATCTCTCGCAACATAATTCGAATAGGTTGAATATATATCAGAAAATTTGTCAAGCTCGACAACTCTTTTGGAAAAGGTGGAAGTTAGAGTATCTTCATCAACTGCAACATCGACCTAAATGGTGTAAACCTGTTAAAAATATACAGATTAATGATCTAGTTATCTTACGCGACGACGATTCGCCTCCCCTTTGTTGGCCACTTGGACGTGTGATTGAGACATATCCCGGTAAGGATGGATTAGTCCGATCTATTAAAGTTAAAACTTCATCCGGGGAGTATGTTAGGCCCATTACACGTGTTTCACTTCTCCCGATTGATGATTCCAAACTCATGGAAGTTGGAATGTCATAGCCCAGGACATGATAGTCCAGTCATATTTGTAGTAGAGGTATTATGATTCAATTTTAGTTTTTAGCATTGTTACACAGTAGTATAAGATTTAGTTTACGGTTACATTCTGATCCATCTGGGATCTGGTCCTTCGAGATTTTTTTTTAGTTTATTAATTTATTTAGACATTTTGACAAGACATCGCCTTGTCAAGGCCGGCCAATATGTTCGAAACTCTCACAAAATATTCATAAAATTCAAAGAAGTACGTTCCTTATTTATGTTATCGTTCATATGCGGCATCTCCCATCTCTGGTAACGTCAAAGTGACAATTACAGAACAGAAATATATCTCCCGTAAAAGAAGGTCAAAAATTATCTCGTTGAAGAAAAAATTAGAACAGTAGCTCCAGAAGAGACAAGTATGTGTCTCACTCCTCGTATAATATAGTGATAGTGGATACATAGTTATATCAGAAGACTCAAATACTCTCTCTCTCGTTAAGTATCACTACGAAAAACGACGTTAAAATTTTAGTCAACTTGGTTCCTCGTACAATTGGAGTGAAAGATTGCTGCATATCGAGGCAGAGGCAAGAGATATCCAGCTGGTGAGGTAAGGACATATTTATGAGCTCATAAAATAAAGGCCTAACGGACTATTTTCGTGCGCGGAACCATTTAAGAAACAATATCGTAGTTTTCTTTCATTCGTTCATTTTCATTAGTTTTAGTTTTTAATATATATGTATTACCGTTTTTTACTGTTCATAATTATTTATATTTAGGTACACATTATTTTATTTGCGTATATATCTTCTTCTTCTTCTTCATCTTTTTTATATAGAGGGAGAATTAGTTATATATGTATATATTTTTCACTTTACTTTAATATTAATTGTTTAATTTAGAATAAATGTGTTAAATTCTCGTCTCGTCAAATTCATTTCTCTAAATTTATCACTTTAAGAAGCAGTCTCGCTGGTACTTTTAGTGGTATCAGCTAATTACCTTTCTCAGCGAACCAGCACCTATAGAACCTGAGATTGGAACAATTTCATTAAAGTGGGGTCTATTTACCAGCCTCATAACAATAATTTTGTCAATCATTTTCTGAGCATGTACACAGTAGGTACAGGCGTTTCTGTTATCCTGATGCAAGGACTGGCTGGCAGAGAGAAGAGAAATTACCCAGTCTGGGTGATATTGTTCAAAAGTTTTTGACTTATTTAATAATAAGAGAGACCATAAGTAAGTTTATTAAAAAATACCTACTTATAAAATTCAAGGTAAAAAGTTACATAAATTTAGTTAGAAAAGATTTAGTTAGATTACGAAATTAAGTAAAAGTGGGCATTGCTGGCCACCTTAGCAGAAATATTATTTATACTAAATTTACATTCAAGATGCAGTAGAAGTAGAAATAAACAAACCAAGACACCAGTGCCGGATTTAGGGTATTTGCGGCCCTAGTGCCAAATTACCCCGAGCGGCCCCCGATAACTTCACGATTATATGTAATTAAAGCATGAAGACCTAATAATAATACAGTGGAACCCCGATAAGTCGGCCCCCGATAACCCGGAACTCCGGCTAACCCGGACCGATTTTAATCAGACAAACATTTCAACAATAAAAATGTATTGCTGTTACAAAATCTCGTGAACCTAATTCATTCATTTGGTGACGTCAATATACGAACGAAACGATTGATGAATCCGACATTACTGAAAATATCAGGGTGCAGATGGGACCCTGTCGCGCAATTCGCAGCAAATAAAATAGTCGTATGTTTTTGGCTTCATTTTATTTCGGTTATACATACGCATTTTCAAGGTTCACGAGGTTTTGTACCAACTCTATGTAATATAATATTTGAGAGATAATGGAACCGGATTGAACTATATAGGTATAGCATAGTAAAAATGACTCATGGTACACCACATTCATTGTCGAAAACAACAGGAACCTGTATTATCCTTTATTTTTTTGAAACTGTCTGTGTTAGCATTGTTTAGAAAAGACTATTAAAATTCTTTTTTTAACAATGGTCTTAGTCATCACTGTTATTAAATAACATAACATCAGAGACGGTATTGTGTGTAGTAAAGTCGTATTGTTCGCTTCAGTTTTGTAATCGTTCGTAAATTTATTCAGATTTTGTGTTTGCGTGTCTTTTGTCTATAAGGGCAACAAAACGTAAAAATTTTGTAGTGACAATGGAAAAGACACTAGAAGCATTAAGTAGAATTGATAAAGGTGAATCTTGCAGCATTATATTATGGTGTCGGTACATCTACAGTATCGGATTGGAAGAAAAATAGAACTAAAATCGAAGAATTTTTTTTTCAAAATGATAACAAAAGACAGTTTAATCGGTGCAAAGCTAATAAAGCTAAGAATGAGACTTTTGACGACGCTTTGTATGTGTGGTTTTGTGTGGAATGCGAACGTGGTTTACCAGTGTCTGTGTGACAATTATAACGGAGTTTATCTGTAAGCATACCATATTTTATTAATTTTTACCATTTTCTCCGGCTAACCCGGATTTTCGATAACCCGGATCGGCCGCGGTCCCAATTAATCCGAGTTAACGGGGTTCCACTGTAATTAAAACGTTTATTACTAATTATTACTTTTTAAAATTCGTAATACAAAGTATAACATAAATGAATAAAAATGCCTCTAATCTTCTATTTGAATACGGACATAAATAGGTTGAAATGTATTTTACTAATTAAATAATCTTGGTTTGCAAATTTGGCTAAAACCCCAAAACAGCTCTAAAAATTTCTATATTTATAGAAATTTCGAAAAAGAAAATTTATAGAAAGAACTCTATATTAGAAGCCTTTTAGTCTATGTGGTGAGACCGCTCCCGTCTGGAAAAATTTCTGATTCGGTTTCTTTGTGGATTCCTATTCAAAAATGTCCCCTTTAAACAAATCTTAAGGGTGCCGGGCGGAATTTTTGGACAGAAATTGTTTAAACAATTTTTCTAAACAAATACAAAAGATCACGTTTTTTTGTTTCGGAGCATATATTTTTAAGTTTTGTCGGTCATTCTAAACCTGAAAGGTATCTTGTAAATTTTCTAAAAAATTGATAGTTTTCGAGTTATAGGCGATCTAAAATCTGAAAAGTGCGAAAATACGCAATTCCGAGGCCTAAAAACTCATATTTAAATTAGTATTTTAGTTTAAACATTCAGCTTCAAGATTCTAAAGAGTGATTGTGTCTAACCTAAATAATTTATACCGTTGTTTTTTAATTGTTAAATATGCGTGTTTATCCGATTTTTATGCCGGTGCGGCGCGCTCTATTTCAAAAATCTCCTATTTTCCTCCAAAAAATATTTTTTCTAGATTCTTTGAGACATTAGTTTCTTGACATTTTTCTCAAAAATTAATAGTTTTAAAGTTAAAAGCGATTTAAAATTCAAAAATGCGTTTTTAGTCATTTTTCGGATATTAAATCGCTTATAACTTTAAAACCATTAACTTTTGAGAAAAAGTGTGAGAGACTGGACAGGGACAAGCATGGGGCGCGTTCACCAGATGCAAACGTTGGCAATCAGTTTGCGCTTTATGCTTCCGAACGACTTGCTAACGTCAAACATGTTTGGAAAGCGGTCGCCATTTTTGCAAACATAAAATATTTAAGGCTATGGGTACATAATTCGCAAATATTTTACGTATATCCCTACTTTTTCTGTCTTTACACGGCAAATTACGTGTAGTAAAATTCACACTTGTATGGATATGTAAACATTACTATAATGTCATTCTACTTGAAAGTGTCATCATTAATTTAAAGAGATGGGTTTTGAATGTTCTTGGATAACTGTTATTTTTATAATTGCAAATTATTAATTCAGTTAATAAATGTAATAATTTTTTCACTAACTATGTATTCAGTGATTGTAATAATTTATTTGTACAACAAAGACTAATACTCAATCAAGAAAAGAGGAAAAGTGTTAAAGTGATTTTTTAATAATAGGTATATTGTTATGGAAAGCTTACAATTTTGAACATCTTTAGCAACAAAATACTTGGATTACAGAATATATTATCCTGATGTATTCTCTGCTTGGATCTTCCACAAATAATACACAGTAAATAACTTTTTATTAAGTTCACGTCTTAAATCAATTATTTATCAAATACACTATATATCAATAATATTTAATCAATAACTCAACATATTCCCGATGCAATGTCAAATATTTGAAATTGTCACTGATTGTCAGTGTCTGACTGACAATATATGCTGACAATAACTAACTTCCTTTTTCCTTAAACAGTGTGCAGAGTCTGTAGCCATTCCTATATCCTTTATAATGAATACTTCTTTTAATCAGGGTTCTCTTCCCTCGTCATGGAAATTGGCTTCGGTTACTCTTACTCCTATATTCAAGAAAGGAAATAAACTTGACTGCAATAATTATCGTCCAATCAGCCTAGTTCCTATTGTTGGCAAGGTCATGGAATCCATTATTTCTGAAGCTATGTCTGAATTCCTCCTTCAAGAAAATGTCATCCCTCACCAGCAGCATGGTTTTATCAAGGGTCGTTCAACGATCACAAACTTACTTCATTGTATAAGTGACTGGTCTTCATCTTTAAACAATCGACATCCTGTTGATGTAGTCTATTTAGATTTCTCCAAAGCTTTCGACCGTGTTCCCAAACGTCGATTACTAGCTAAATTGGATCACTATGGTATCCGCGGAAAGTTAAACTTTTGGATTCAAAATTTTCTATCAGACAGGTACTTCCGAGTTCGTGTTGGGGAAGCTTATTCACTGGACAAACCAGTCAAGAGTGGAGTTCCACAAGGATCAGTACTTGGACCACTACTATTTTGTATATACACTAGTGATCTTCCTCTTGTTGTATCCAGTAAGGTTTCCATTTACGCAGATGATACTAAATTATATGTGAATCCAATTATTGACCAACATGTTCTTCAAACCGACCTTGACGCAATATTCAAATGGTCCTCAGAGTGGTTACTTCCACTGAATATTGAAAAATGCGTCATACTACATATTGGCAAAAATAACCCATTACTACCGTACTTTATTAATGGGCATCCCATAGAGTCAGTAACCTCCCACAAAGATCTTGGAGTGATAGTTAACAGTAACTTAAATTGGTCTGACCATATAGTGTCCGTGTGTAAACGTGCAAATTCCAAACTGTTTCTAATCCGCAAATGTTTTACACGAATATCTCTAACCTCAATGAGTAAACTTTACTCTATATACGTCAGACCTATTCTTGAGTTTGCCGGACCAGTGTGGAGTCCAGATCTTAACCGTGATAAAGTCTTACTTGAAAATGTTCAACGTAAAGCCACAAGACTGGCATTTGGCCGTGTAAGACCTAATTATGAAGACAGACTATCCTTGGCTCATCTAACAACATTTGAACATCGACGTCTTCGAGGTGACCTAATTATATCCTTCCATATTTTAAAATATAATTTTGGAAACCTTAACACAATATTTACGCTAAATCTAGACGAACGATTAAGAGGTCATCGTTATAAATTAAAGAGGGAACATACGACAACAAGATCCAGAATGAACTTTTTACCAAACAGAATATTTAACATCTGGAATAACTTAGATGAAGACACCATATCAGCAACTAGTGTTAACATTTTTAAAAATAGACTTGATAATTCTTTATTTTCTTTGCAAGACTGAATAATTTTAGGACGGCATTATTTATTGTTTCAAAATTTTGTTTGAAATTGTAATCTTTAAAATTTTTATTAGTTTTATAACGATATTTTTCTTTGTTTTGAACATTATGGGAGCTTTACAGGATTGAATTGTTTTAGGGCGACATTGTTTTATTGTTTCAATATTTTTATTTGATGTTTGTTAATTTTTAACTATATTCTTAATTTGTATTAGTTGTAAAATGATATTTCTCTTTGTTTTGGGCATAATAGGAGCTTGCTCCTCTGCCCTTATTTGATTTATAATAATAATAATAATAATAATAATAATAATAATAATAATAATCGCCTGGGGATCGCCAGGGCACGTCTGGAGCCGGCGCTGGACGTGACAGCATGCGGGACGTCGGTGGCAGGGTGTTGAGGAGGCGGGCCCCTGTCATACAATCAGCTACAGCCCAACCACAACCACAACCACAAGCGAGCCAAACAACAACAAGAGCTCCACCCGCCGAAGGTGCTGCGCTGGATCATCAGCCGGCGCTCACTCAAGCGGGACGACCGAGGCAGCGCATGAAATGGACTGTGTCCATTAATGAAAACATTTTGCGCTTCTACTACAAGGTGACAAACCTCGGTCAAGAAACAATCGGCTACCGACAACAGCTGTATGCCGAATTTTGCAGGACGTACCCAGATATTCAAGTATCGGAGCAACGAGTGTCAGACCAATACCGGGTAATTATAAGAAACAACCTTATCCCAGAGACTAGACGCAATATCATCAGAAGCGAAGTCGAACGGGAGATTCATAACGATATTGTAATTGAAGATCAAGTCCCCAATGAAGTTCATGAGCAGATTACTGAGCTTGCCATACAAGAAACTCAACCTGACAATACAGAGCAGGAAAACAACGAGCTATATGATAACCTAGTAAGCGAAATGGCACGTGCTGTACAAGAGTTTAATGGAACAAACCCACTTAGCAGACCACCGCTACCACGAATAAACTCTTGTAAGAGACTAGGTGTGCTGTTACAAATTGTGAACACTGAAGTCCTACCCAATTATGTCGTAGAAGCCCACACATTAGAGTATCTGCACATGCTAATCTACTGTGCAGCAACAGCAATTGCTAATGTAATGGGCATTAAGATCAGAACACGACGGGGTACTAATAATGGAAGGACTGGTAGCAGAACTGCACCCTGGGAAAAAAGACTGCTCGGAAAGATTGAATTGCTGCGTAGGGATATTGGTCAAGTCACAGAATATATACGAGGTGTAAGAAGTACAAGAGTCATCAGGAGAGCTGAAGAAATAATACGGAATACTGCAAGACACTCAAGATACGATCCAGAAAACAACACAGCCCAACAGTGCCTGGATACATTAAAACAAAGACTCTCAGTTTATTCAGGACGACTAAGAAGGTACAAAGTGAGTAACAACCGAAAATCCGACAATGCCCTTTTTGAGACTGCTGAGAAGGCGTTCTATCGAAAACTCAATTCCACCGTAGAAAATCTCGATAAGTCTTACCCAAGCCAAGAAGAAATTCATGAGTTTTGGGGAAATCAACTTTCCACACCAGCTGCTCTTAACAACAATGCTGGATAGATAGAAGATACGGCACAGAACTGCCAACACTACACTACTACTCTCTACGAACCCTTCACCACTGAAGAAGTCTCAACTATCATCAAAGAGCTTCATAACTGGAAATCTCCTGGACCAGACGGAGTTCAAAACTTTTGGCTCAAGAAGTTTTGGAGTGCTCATGAATGCTTATCAACACTAATTAATCATGTTATTTCTAATCCGCAGGATATACCATCATTCCTAACTCAGGGAACCACTTATTTAATACCGAAGGATCAAAATAACACCCAAGATCCAGCAAAATACCGCCCAATTACTTGTCTTCCAACTTTGTATAAATTGGTCACATCCTGTGTAGCCCGGCGTATCTACCAACACTGTGCTCTGAACACTATCATAGAGCCTCAACAGAAAGGATGCGCTAAGGGTTCCATGGGTTGCAAAGAACAACTTATCATCGACTCAGTCATTTCTAATCAAGCATATTCCAAAAAGAGGAATCTATTTACTGCTTTTATTGATTACAAGAAGGCCTTTGATTCAGTCCCGCATGAATGGCTTATAGATATACTGAGAATATATAAAGTCGATGATAATATAGTAACCTTTTTACAACATATAATGACAGAGTGGAAAACTACAATTCACCTTCAAATCCCTGGTGAAAGTAACATCGAAACTGAAAATATCGTAATCAGCCGGGGCCTGTTTCAAGGAGATTCGTTGAGTCCTCTGTGGTTCTGTCTAGCTATGAACCCACTATCTCAGCTATTGAACTCCACAGATGCAGGTTTTAGCATCAAAAATAACAACAATGTGGTGGCGAAGCTTAATCATTTATTGTACATGGATGATTTGAAATTAATGGCTTCCACTCGAAACCAACTCGACGAGATGCTAAAAACTGTAGAAACTTTTTCTAATGATATTAGTATGCACTTCGGACTAGATAAGTGCCGTATTTTAAATATAGTCAGAGGAAAAGTACAGCCCGGAGGATTCGATATGCAAAATGGCCAGAACATCGACGCCATGGGTGAAAACGATATGTATAAATATCTTGGAGTAAAGCAAGCGCGGAAAATTGACCATAAACAAATGAAAACAGAGATAACTACTGAGTTTATACGAAGGGTAAAACAGCTGCTTCGCTCACACCTTAACAGTAGAAATTTGTTTAAGGCACTAAACACCTACGCATGTTCCGCGCTTAGCTACTCATTTGGTATTGTTAAGTGGACAAAAACAGATATAGAAGCTCTTCAGCGAAAAGTACGAACACACCTCACAAAGGCACAAAAACACCATCCGAAAAGTGCAGTAGAAAGAACAACATTACCACGGAATCTAGGAGGAAGAGGACTTATGGATATAGGTGAGCAATTAGATAAACAAATTGCTAATTTAAGAACTTATTTTCAGATGCAGGCTGAGACATCTACTCTACATCGCGCTATCTGCGCAGTAGATGACACAACACCGATCAAACTGAGGGAACCAGAAATACGCATAAACCACCTTACTAAGGACGAAAAAGTGCGCGCCTGGATGGGTAAACCTCTGCACGGGCGACATCCCAATGAGGTCAGCCAAGATTATGTCGACAATATAGCGTCGAACTACTGGTTGACATCAGGAAAGATGTTCCCTGAGACGGAGGGTTCATTACTGGCCATTCAGGATCAGGTTATACCAACAAGAAATTACCTGAAATATATCATCAAAGACCCTCAGGTTCAAAACGACAGATGCCGATATGGATGTCAAGCCCAAGAAACCATCCAACATCTTACAGGGGGCTGCCAGGCATTTGCTGCAACTGAATACAAGGAACGGCATGACGCAGTGGGAAAAATCCTTCATCAAGAGGTAGCTATCAAGCTGGGACTTCTCCAAACAGACCATCTCCCGTATTATCAATACGTCCCTGAGAGTATGCTTGAGGATGGCAACTACAAGCTATACTGGGACCGCACTGTGCTCACAGACCAAACAGCGGCACATAATAGACCAGATCTCGTACTAGTTAATAAATTAACAAGACAAACAACACTAATTGATGTGGCGATACCTAACAACAATAATCTACGTAGTAAATTTACTGAAAAGATCGCCAAGTACAGAGATCTAGAAATTCAAATACGAAGGCAATGGAGAATGGAAAGTACCCAGACGATACCGATTATTATGTCTACTACTGGAGTCATTCCGAAGACCCTCCTCGAAAGCATAAAAAAGGTGGGTCTGAATGAACATCTTTATAAGACCATGCAGAAAGCTGTACTACTCGCGACGGCCAGATGCGTACGAAAATTTCTGAGAGATACACCTGCATTCCAAGTCACCTAGGGCTCGATAACACGGAAAGAGTCCCACCAGAGCTCAATCCTTTTGATACCGTAGGTATCTGGGATGAGTCAATTTTCCCCTTAGAGGGAGTGTGAGCCGTATGGCTAAATCTGGGATAATAATAATAATAATAACCTGTGGGAGTTTTTTGTCAGTTCTTCTATCAGGCGCGGCCCCCTGCGAATGGGGGATGCTTTCTGGGTATTCGTAGCGCCAGTACCCAGAGAGTAGCAGGGATACTTGCCGTGGAACAAAAACTGACACCTGGCAGTAGGTATAAAATGCACACCCATTAATATGGAGAATTATGGTTTATGTTTAGGATCGCTGCCTGGGGATCGCCAGGGCACGTCTGGAGCCGGCGCTGGACGTGACAGCATGCGGGACGTCGGTGGCAGGGTGTTGAGGAGGCGGGCCCCTGTCACACAAACAGCTACAGCCCAACAACAACAACAACCACAAGCGAGCCAAACAACAGCAAGAGCTCCGCTCGCTGAAGGTGCTGCGCTGGAACATCAGCCGGCGCTCACTCAAGCGGGACGACCGAGGCAGCGCATGAAATGGACTGTGTCCATTAACGAAAGCATTTTGCGCTTCTATTTTAAGGTGACAAACCTCGGTCAAGAAACTATCGACTACAGAAAACAGCTGTATGCCGAATTCTGCAGGGAGTACCCAGATATTCAAGTATCGGAGCAAAGAGTATCAGATCAATACCGGGTAATCATAAGAAACAACCTTATCCCAGAGACTAGACGCAATACGATCAAAAGCGAAGTCGAACGGGAAATTAATAACCAAGAGCTAGTTATAGATCAAGTCCCTAATGCAATTCTTGATGAGCAGATTCCTGAGATTCCTATAGCAGAAACTCAACCTGACAATACAGAGCAGGAAAACAACGAGTTGCGCGATAGTCTAGCAAACGAAATGGCTCGTGCTGTACAAGAGTTTAATGGAACAAATCCACTTAGCAGACCACCGCTACCACGAATAAACTCTTGTAAGAAACTAGGTGCGCTGTTACAAATTGTGAACACTGAAGTCCTACCCAACTATGTCGTAGAAGCCCACTCATTGGAATATCTGCATATGCTAATCTACTGTGCAGCAACAGCAATTGCTAATGTAATGGGCGTTAAGATCAGAACACGACGGGGTACTAATAACGGAAGGACTTGTAACAGAACTGCTCCTTGGGAAAAAAGACTTCTCGGAAAAATTGAATTACTGCGTAGGGATATTGGTCAAGTAACAGAATATATAAGAGGTGTAACAAGTAGAAAAGTCATTAAGAGAGCTGAAGAAATAATGCGGAGCACTGCAAGACACGCGAGATACGATCCAGAAAATAACAAAGCCCAACAGTGTCTGGATACATTAAAACAAAAACTCTCCGTCTATTCAGGTCGATTAAGAAGGTATAAAGTTAGTAACAACCGAAAATGTGACAATGCACTTTTTGAGAACTCTGAGAAGGCGTTCTACCGAAAACTCAATTCCACCGTAGAAAGTGTCGACAAGTCTTACCCAAGCCTAGAAGAGATTCATGAGTTTTGGGGAAATCAACTTTCCACACCAGCTGCTCTTAACAACAATGCTGGCTGGATAGAAGATACGACGCACAACAGTCGCCACTATGTCACAGCTAATTACGAACCATTCAATACCGATGAGGTCTCAAATATCATCAAAGAGCTTCATAACTGGAAATCTCCTGGACCAGACGGAGTTCAGAACTTCTGGCTTAAGAAGTTTTGGAGTGCTCATGAGTGCTTGTCAACATTAATTAATCATGTTGTTTCTAACCCGCAGGAAATACCATCATTTCTAACTCAGGGAACCACTTATTTAATACCGAAGGATCAAAATAACACCCAAGATCCAGCCAAGTACCGCCCAGTTACTTGTCTTCCAACTTTGTATAAATTGGTTACATCCTGTATAACCCGGCGTATCTACCAACACTGTGCTCTAAACAATATCATAGAGCCTCAACAGAAAGGATGCGCTAAGGGTTCTATGGGTTGCAAAGAACAACTGATCATCGACTTAGTCATTTCTAACCAGGCATTCACCAAAAAAAGGAACCTCTTTACTGCCTTTATTGACTACAAAAAGGCCTTTGATTCAGTGCCGCATGAATGGCTTATAGATATATTGAGAATATACAAAGTCGATGATAACATAGTGACTTTTTTAAGGCATATAATGACAAGTTGGAAGACTAAAATTCACCTCCAAATACCTGGTGAAAACAATATAGAAACGGAAAATATCGCAATCAACCGGGGCCTGTTTCAAGGAGACTCGCTGAGTCCATTATGGTTCTGCTTGGCTATGAACCCTCTATCACAGCTATTAAATTCCACTGACTCAGGTTTTAGCATTAAAAACAACAATACTGTAGTAGCGAAGCTTAATCATCTGTTGTATATGGATGATTTGAAATTAATGGCTTCTACTCGAGACAATCTAGAAGAAATGCTAAAAACAGTAGAAACATTCTCTAACGATATTAATATGCAATTTGGACTAGACAAGTGCCGCGTTTTAAATATAGTCAGAGGAAAGATACAGCCCGGTGGATTCGATATGCAAAATGGCCAGAACATCGAGGCCATGGGTGAAAACGATATATACAAATATCTTGGAGTAAAGCAGGCGCGGAAAATTGACCATAAGCAAATGAAAACTGAGATAACTACTGAGTTTATACGAAGGATAAAACAGCTGCTTCGTTCACAGCTTAACAGTAAAAATTTGTTTAAAGCACTAAACACCTACGCTTGTTCCGCGCTTAGCTATTCATTTGGTATTGTTAAGTGGACAAAAACAGATATAGAAAATCTTCAGCGAAAAGTACGAAGACACCTCACAAAGGCACAAAAACACCATCCTAAAAGTGCAGTAGAAAGAACGACATTACCACGGAATCTAGGAGGAAGAGGGCTTATGGATATAGGTGAGCAATTAGATAAACAAATAGCTAATTTAAGATCTTATTTTCAGATGCAAGCTGAGACATCTACTCTACATCGCGCTATTTGCGCAGTAGATGACACAACACCGATCAAACTGAGGGAACCAGAAATGCGCATAAACCACCTCACTAAAGACGAAAAAATGCGCACGTGGATGGGTAAACCTCTGCACGGGCGACATCCCAATGAGGTCAGCCAAGACTATGTCGACAATACAGCGTCGAACTATTGGTTGACATCAGGAAAGATGTTCCCTGAAACGGAGGGTTCATTACTGGCCATTCAGGATCAGGTTATACCAACCAGAAATTGCCTGAAATATATCATCAAAGACCCTCAGGTTAAAAACGACAGATGCCGATATGGATGTCAAGCCCAAGAAACCATCCAACATCTTACAGGGGGCTGCCAGGCATTTGCTGCAACTGAATACAAAGAACGGCATGACGCAGTGGGAGAGATAGCTATCAAGAGATAGCTATCAAGCTGGGACTTCTCCAAACGGACCATCTCCCGTATTATCAATACGTCCCCGAGAGTATGCTTGAGGATGGCAACTACAAGCTATACTGGGACCGCACTGTGCTCACAGACGAAACAGTGGCACATAATAGACCAGATCTCGTACTAGTTAATAAATTAACAAGACAAACAACACTAATTGATGTGGCGATACCTAACAACAATAATCTACGTAGTAAATTTACTGAAAAGATCGCCAAGTACAGAGATCTGGAAATTCAAATACGAAGGCAATGGAGAATGCAAAGTACCCAGACGATACCGATTATTATGTCTACTACTGGAGTCGTTCCGAAGACCCTCCTCGAAAGCATAAAAAAGCTCGGTCTAAATGAACACCTTTATAAGACCATGCAGAAAGCTGTACTACTCGCGACGGCCAGATGCGTACGAAAATTTCTGGGAGAAACTCCAGCATACCAAGTCTCCTAGGGCTCGATAACACGGAAAGAGTCCCACCAGAGCTCAATCCTTTTGATACCGTAGGTATCTGGGATGAGTCAATTTTCCCCTTAGAGGGAGTGTGAGCCGTATGGCTAAATATAATAATAATAATAATATTATATTCGGCTGAGTGCGTTGTAAGACAAAGATAGATTTGGAAAATATTACCACGGCATTGTGTTCATTTTGGCTAAGTCTGGATAATAATAATAATAATAATTCGGCATACAGCTGTTGTCGGTAGCCGATTGTTTCTTGACTGAGGTTTGTCACCTTGTAGTAGAAGCGCAAAATGTTTTCATTAATGGACACAGTCCATTTCATGCGCTGCCTCGGCCGTCCCGCTTGAGTGAGCGCCGGCTGATGATCCAGCGCAGCACCTTCGGCGGGTGGAGCTCTTGTTGTTGTTTGGCTCGCTTGTGGTTGTGGTTGGGCTGTAGCTAATTGTATGACAGGGGCCCGCCTCCTCAACACCCTGCCACCGACGTCCCGCATGCTGTCACGTCCAGCGCCGGCTCCAGACGTGCCCTGGCGATCCCCAGGCAGCGATCCTAAACATAAATTATTATTCTCCATTCTCATGGGTGTGCATTTTATACCTACTGCCAGGTGTCAGTTTTTGTTCCACGGCAGGTATCCCTGCTACTCTCTGGGTACTGGCGCTACGAATACCCAGAAAGCATCCCCCATTCGCAGGGGGCCGCGCCTGATAGAAGAACTGACAAAAACTCCCACAGGATAATAATAATCCGCAGGAATCTAATAATAATCTTTCTAATCCGCAGGAATTACCATCATTTCTAACTCAGGGAACTACTTATTTAATACCCAAGGATCAAAATAACACCCAAGATCCATCCAAGTACCGCCCAATTACTTGTCTTCCAACTTTGTATAAATTGGTCACATCCTGTGTAACCCGGCGTATTTACCAACATTGTGCTCTAAACAATATCAGAGAGCCTCAACAGAAAGGATGCGCTAAGGGTTCCATGGGTTGCAAAGAACAGCTTATCATCGACTCAGTCATTTCTAACCAGGCATTCACTAAAAAAAGGAACCTTTTTACTGCTTTTATTGACTATAAAAGGCCTTTGATTCAGTACCGCATGAATGGCTAATAGATATATTGAAAATATACAAAGTCGATGATAACATAGTGACCTTTTTAAGGCATATAATGAGAGATTGGAAGACTAAAATTCACCTCCAAATACCTGGTGAAACAATATCGAAACCGAAAATATCGCAATCAACCGGGGCCTATTTCAAGGAGACTCGTTGAGTCCACTGTGGTTCTGTTTAGCTTTGAACCCCCTTTCCCAGCTATTAAACTCCACTGACTCAGGTTTTAGCATTAAAAGCAATAATACTGTGGTAGCGAAGCTCAATCATCTGTTGTATATGGATGATTTGAAATTAATGGCTTCCACTCGAGAAAACCTAGAAGAGATGCTAAAAACTGTAGAAACATTCTCTAATGATATTAGTATGCAGTTCGGTCTAGACAAGTGCCGTGTTTTGAATATAGTCAGAGGAAAGGTACAGCCCGGTGGATTCGATATGCAAAATGGCCAGAACATCGAGGCTATGGGCGACAACGATATGTACAAATATCTTGGAGTAAAGCAGGCGCGGAAAATTGACCATAAGCAAATGAAAACTGAGATAACTACTGAGTTTATAAGAAGGGTAAAACAGCTGCTTCGTTCACAGCTTAACAGTAAAAATTTGTTTAAGGCACTAAACACCTACGCTTGTTCCGCGCTTAGCTATTCATTTGGTATTGTTAAGTGGACAAAAACGGATATAGAAAATCTTCAGCGAAAAGTACGAACACACCTCACAAAGGCACAAAAACACCACCCTAAAAGTGCAGTAGAACGAACGACATTACCCCGGTATTTAGGAGGAAGAGGACTTATGGATATAGGTGAGCAATTAGATAAACAAATTGCTAATTTAAGAACTTATTTTCAGATGCAGGCTGAGACATCTACTCTACACCGCGCAATTTGCGCAGTAGATGACACAACACCGATCAAACTGAGGGAACCAGAAATGCGCTTAAACCACCTTACTAAGGACGAAAAACTGCGCGCCTGGATGGGTAAACCTCTGCACGGGCAACATCCCAATGAGGTCAGCCAAGACTATGTCGACAATACAGCGTCGAACTATTGGTTGACATCAGGAAAGATGTTCCCTGAAACGGAGGGCTCATTACTGGCCATTCAGGATCAGGTTATACCAACCAGAAATTACCTGAAATATATCGTCAAAGACCCTCAGGTTCAAAACGACAGATGCCGATATGGATGTCAAGCCCAAGAAACCATCCAACATATTACAGGGGGCTGCCAGGCATTTGCTGCAACTGAATATAAGGAACGGCATGACGCAGTGGGAAAAATCCTTCATCAAGAGATAGCTAACAAGTTGGGACTTCTCCAAACGGACCATCTCCCATATTATCAATACGTTCCTGAGAGTATGCTTTAGGATGGCAACTACAAGCTATACTGGGACCGCAGTGTGCTCACAGACCAAACAGTGGCACATAATAGACCAGATCTCGTACTAGTTAATAAATTAACAAGACAAACAACACTAATTGATGTGGCGATACCTAACAACAATAATCTACGTAGTAAATTTACTGAAAAGATCGCCAAGTATAGAGATCTGGAAATTCAAATACGGAGACAATGGAGAATGCAAAGTACCCAGACGATACCTATTGTTATGTCTACTACTGGAGTCATTCCGAAGACCCTCCTCGAAAGCATAAAAAAGCTGGGTCTCAATGAACATATTTATAAGACCATGCAGAAAGCTGTACTATTGCGACGGCCAGAAGTGTAAGAAAATTTTTGGGAGATACACCTGCATTCCAAGTCATCTAGAGCTCGATAACACGGAAAGAGTCCCACCAGAGCTCAATCCTTTTGATACCGTAGGTATCTGGGATGAGTCAATTTTCCCCTCAGCGGGAGTGTGAGCCGTATGGCTAAATATAATAATAATAATAATATTATATTCGGCTGAGTGCGTTGTAAGACAAAGATAGATTTGGAAAATATTACCACGGCATTGTGTTCATTTTTTTCGAATAGTGAAAAAACCAATAAATATTTTTGAAAAATTTAAACACAGAATGAAAGACTAAATTATTTCCGAGGGCCGAAAGTCCCTTAGAATAAATAAAAAGTTTATTTTGAATGATATATTTGAAATTAAAAATCACTCTAAATTTTCTCTTAGTTTTTCACCCATGTAACTTATTAAAATAAAAATTAAAGAAGTTCTCAGGGACTTTCGGCCCTCGCTAATAACGTAATCTTTCATTCTGCGTTTAAATTTTTCAAAAATACTTATTAGTTTTCTCAGGATTCGAAATAGCATTTGAATAGCATTGCAGCCGAAAATACGTACCGATACTCTTAAGTTGAACTTTGCAAACGTGTTGAATATTGAAAAAATATGGCGGGAATTTAAATTATATATGTTGTAGAATGTATTGATAAGGGTTTTATATACAGTATGTCCCTGTAAGTTGTATCCATATGGAAAACTTTTTTATTATTAATTTTACGAAAAAAGTTATTCTTTATAAAAAGCTCTGCATGGTCCAAAACCTACGATTTAATCACCAAATATCAAATTTTTTGAATATTATACGAGGTATGTCAAAAAGTTCGAATTCCACTCAAGAGTAAAGTAGCTTTATTTTTCGTAATATTGGAAATTGCTATTATGAAAAGTTGTTTGGAATTAAAAACTATATTCTAATATGCAATTACATCCTTCTAATTGAAAAAAAATTTTTTGAGAAATTATGGATACCTATCATTTTTTCAGTTATTTCAATTCTGATAACTCTTTTATTATTAATTTTACGAAAAAAAGTGATTCTTAATAAAAAGGTCTGGATAGTCTAAAACTTAAGATACAACCATCTTATATCAAATTTTATCAATTTTATACGAGGTATGTCAAATAAGATAAATTTAAATCAAAAGTAAAGTACCTTTATAGTTCAGAATATTTCAGTTAGAAGGATGTAATTAGATACTGAAACATAGTTTTTAATTCTAAATAACTTTTCATAATAACAATTTTCGATATTGTGAAAAATAAACGTGATTTACTCTTGAGCGAAATTCATATTTTTTGACATACTTCGTATAAAATTGATAAAATTTGATAAAAGATTTTAGATTTTAGACCATGCAAAACTTTTTATTAAGAATCACTTTTTTCGTAAAATTAATAATAAAAGAGTTATCTGAATTAAAATATCTGAAAATAATGTTACGTTATCCATAATTTTTCAAAAAAAAAATTTCAATTAGAAGGATATAATTGCATACTAGAATACAGTTTTTAATTCCAAACAACTTTTCATAATAGCAATTTTCAATATTGTGAAAAATAAAGGTACTTTACTCTTGAGTGAAATTCAAACTTTTTGACATACCTCGTATAATATTCAAAAAATTTGATATTTAATGGTTAAATCTTAGGTTTTGGACCATGCAGAGCTTTTTATAAAGAATAACTTTTTTTCGTAAAATTAATAATAAAAAAGTTTTCCATATGGATACAACTTACAGGGACATACTGTATAAAATAAAGGCTACTGAAGACATTCTGCTACGTTATTATCTATTAAATAAATTTTCTTTTTTCCTTTAATACAAAAAATAAATTCAAAAACGTATTTATTGAGAAAATTTATTTTAGGTTACGTTCAAACCAAGCAAGCAAAATGTGAAATTTTAACGTAAACAACCAACCGTTCAGCTCGCTGCCAACAAGTTTAGAATCAAAGCGCAAACATTTGTGAACGTGTTTGCATCTGGTGAACGCAGTCATGGACAAACATTCGATACTCAGAACCGCTCAAGATAGAGAGCAATTTGTTGAAGTTATAGCCAACCTCAACCTTCAGTAATGGGGAAGGCACCTTAAGAAGAAGATAGAAAATATGTAAGTATGTAATTCAAAATGTTAGCAAATAGCAGTTATTTGTAAAATTATTAATATTGCTAAAATGATTATATATTATTATAAATAATTAGTATTGTAGTTAATTGTTAAAATTAAATACCATTTGTTTCATTCGGAGTGAAAAGTACAGATGACAACAAAAAAACTGAAAAAGTCCGAGTTGAAAAGACATTATAAGCAAAAAAAAACAAGCAAAATAATATGAACTGTAGTAATAGGCTACGGTACTAAAAAATAAAAATATTAATGCCTGCGTTGCACCAACAAATCTTAAGCTCCAGCTCAGCATATAGATAGGGCTGATTTAAGTGTCACATACGTTGCACCATAATTTTCAATTCTTATCAATATGTAATCCACATGACAATCCATTGTGGCAAGCTGAAAATTTATCTAAGACTCAATGGTGCAACGCATATGTTTCGTTAATGCACGCCTTAAGCTTAAGATCTGTTGGTGCAACCAGGCATAAGAATACAACAAATAAACTTCTAGATCGTTCAATTCATTACTCATTATTCTCTTATAATAATCATATCTAAATTCTAAAAACTTACTTTCTAGCTTTTTTTGGCTGCAAAATCTTTAATCAAATTTTTAAAGTCTAAGGCTTGAAAAAGCTCAGAATTTGAAACAAAACTGGCCGAACTAAACAATCCAGAATCTTCGTCAGAAGTCGAGTTACTCAAGTAGTTTTTGATTCTTTTCAACACGCTGAATGATGAATGATCTTTCTCCAGATGCATTTGATGTCATCCTGCATAGTAGAATGCGCAAAGCCGTGTCCATATTCGGAAGTAATGTTGTTAACTGTTTTTCATGAATGATTTTCAGATACTCCAAAAGTGTATTTCTCGGAGGCTTGGTAATCTTGTTGTCATGAGGTGCTCTTTCTTCATTAAATATACCTTCAACAAAGCCTTTGAACGTACACATACACACTCTTCTTCAAAGTCGGCATCTATGTCGATTCGATACTTTTTAGTCAAAATAAAAACGTTTACCCCGATTTCTTCATTGGAAATTGATAAGTTGTTTTAAATCCATATTCTTCGTTAAGACTGAAATAAACTTCGGACCTTTCATTCAATTCTAAATAAAGCGTGTCAATTACAATATTTATGCCTGGTTGCACCAACAGATATTAAGCTTAAGACGTGCCTTAAGCTCAGTTTACGAAACATAAGCTTTACACCATTGACTCATAGATCAATTTTCCACTTGTCACAATGGTTTGCCATATGAATTGGATCGATAAAAATCGAAAATTATGGTGCAAAGTAAGTGAGCCTTAAAGCGACCCTATCTATAAGCTGAGCTAGGCTAAGGTGGAGCTTAAGATTTGTTGGTGCAACCAGGCATGAATATTTAATGCCTGGTTGCACCAACAAATCTTAAGCTTCAGCTTAGCCAAGCTCAGCTTATAGATAGGGCCGATATTATTTTTAATATTACTGAGAAGAAGTTTAAGGTACTATCCACGTGGAAATCCATTGTGGCAAGCTGAAAATTGATCTAAGACTCAATTATGCAACGCATATATTTCGTAAGCTGAGCTTAAGGCACGCCTTAAGCTTAAGATATGTTGGTGCAACCAGGCATAAGTTTTCTTTGCCAATAAAGTGGGGTTCAGTGGATTTATCTTCTTTGTCTTAGCCAGAGAGAGCTTTTCTTTTCGGGCGTCTTTTTATTTCAAGAATATAGGTTTCATTTTTAGACAATTATTTTCCTCTTTTTTTCACAGGAATCAAAGTAGTCTCTCAGACTCAATGCATACTCCTTTAGAGATTTGTATGTTGCAAGTCACATTCAAGTCTGTAGCAGTTAATGTTTTGCTACTCTTGTCAAAACGTTGTAAAATACCGTACCACGTGTTTAGTAGAATAGCTATTCTCTTATTTGAAAAATTGTTTACTGATTTTAATTCAATTTGTAAAATTTTTTACCAAAAATTTTTTTTTACAAAACGCTCCGGCCCCCTTTTGCTTGCGAGTCGGCCTAGTGGTAAATCCGGCACTGCAAGACACGTTAAATGCTACTAAGGAGCACTCCCGAATCATAATTTACAATGAATAGACTTTGGAAATCATTATTTGGGATTTACAATGTATATACCTACATTGTAAATTATGATTCGGGAGTGCTCCTAGTACCTAGCATTTAACGTAACTTGATTTGTTTATTTCTACTGCATCTGGATTGTAAATTTAGTATAGTAATAAACATAATTATAGTGGATTCGCTACTCTGAGATACAATGACTGTAGTGACGTTGGTAATTTTTGTTTGGGAACTTAGGTTGCTAGGCGTAACTGGAAATTACTAAACAACCAATACCAAATATATCTACCTACCTGCTCTGCTCATACTCATAACCAATATTATTAATGGGCACGCTGCAGTTTCTCAACACGACTCTACCTTATCGGTGGAGACGATTGAGTTCGCGAGTTTATGATAAATTATTTTTATTATTAATTTAATCTTCTTCTTCTTCTTGTGCCACTCCTATGGGAGATTGGAAATCATCAAGGCTACCCTGACTTTGTTTACAGCTGACCTAAAAAGTTCATTAGTGGTGCAGCCAAACCACTTTCTCAAATTCCGCATCCACGACATTCTTCTACGGCCTGGATTCCGTTTTCCTTCTATTTTTCCTTGCATTATATTTTGAAGTAATGCGTATTTATGACCTCTCATCAGGTGACCCAAATACTCGAGTTTTCTTCGTTTTATCGTTAATAAAATTTCTGGGTCTCTTCCTATCCTTCGTATTACTTCAAGATTTGTGATTCTTTCAACCCAACTTATCTTCAGCATTCAACGGTAGCACCACATCTCGAAACTTTCAATATTTTTTATGTTGTTCTGTTTGAGAGTCCAGGCCTCTACACCGTATAATAGCGTGTTAAATACGTAGCCACTTATCATTCTTAATCGTAGAGGGATGCTTATATATCTGTTGCAGAAGAATTTTCTCATCTTTATGAAGGTGGCCCTGGCAATTTCGATACGTCTTTTTATTTCATTGTTTTGGTCTCCAGCTTCGTTTATTAAAGTTCCCAAGTATTTATAACTTGATACTTTTTCAATTTGAATGCCGTTTATACTAATATGTGCTGGTTGTGTCATGATTTTACTGAAGACCATATACTTGGTTTTTTTGATATTAATGTTTATGCCATAATTGTTGCAAGCAATATTTATGTTTGTAAGTAATCGTTGTAATTCTTCTACTGTTCTTGCAACTAGTACAGTGTCGTCTGCGTATCGAATATTATTTACAACCTCTCCATTGATTACGATTCCTTCATTTGCTTGCAAAAGGGCTTCCTGACAGATGCTTTCACTATATACATTAAATAGCAGTGGTGACAAAATGCATCCCTGTCTTACTCCTCTACGTATTTCTATTGCTTTTGATATCTCGTTTTCTATTTTGATGTTAGCTTTCTGATTCCAATATAAGTTGAGAATTATTCGCAGATCTTTATTATCTATGTCTTTTCTTTCAAGAATGTCTCTTAGCCTATCGTGGCGTACTCTGTCAAACGCTTTTTCAAAATCGATAAAACATGCATGTACCTCTTGATTAACGTCTAGGCATCTAATTTAATAGTTAGTCGAATCTTGCGTCATCTAGGTATTCGATATATGCCCAACTAATAAAGAAGCAACTGTAACGGAGCCTGTAAAACAACGAAGACAAAAATTCTCTTTATGGTGTTGCCAATACTATCACAAAATATTTTTAGTTTGTAAGCAAGATTGTGTCTGATAGTTTGGTTTTCTGATTCTTTTCTTCAGAATCAGAGGCTACTTCGTCTATGGGTTCATGCTGAATTCTCATATAATGACGACTACTATGAGTTAGCTTTTTTTTTATTACTCCAATTTATTTAACAATCTGTTCCGTTAGGGACAATCAGTTAACGTTATGACTTTCTTAGGCTATGACATGTAGGTAAGAATTCCAATGAAAGCTTTCCTTTCTAGATTATCAACAAATGTATAGATAGTACTACTAGTAAAATAAAGTATAACTTAAAATAGTTCTAATTTATCTAAAATCTATTTAGTAAGTCAGTTGGTTTATAACGCTTAAGTCTAAACCAACTGACTTACCAAATACATTTTAGATAAATTAGAACTATGAGAGAATGAGTTAGCTAAATATCATATTTTTGTGCCTTGTGCAGAATTCTGGAGTGCATTTGCCTTCGGGGGAACTTCCATTGAAACACCAACCAAAAAACATACTTAAAAGAGATAAACCCAAACTACGTAAAAGGCATAAATAATAACTTACAATACTTACATGCATTGTTCCCTCAAATTTCCAGTTACTCGAGCGTTATGGAGGCCTATTGGGTTGTGAAGATTAGGTCCTAAAACCAAAAAAAGTTGAGTCAAGTTTTCCATTTAAGTCGGGACTTTCCATTTTTAATTTATTTTCCATTTCCAACAATCGTTTTTTCCAATTATAGCGTCATCTATCCATAGTTCGAAAAAATGTTTCAAATAAAATTTACTTATTTTTACGTAAGGAATCTAAATCTGCAATAAAAAATGGGGGCTCCTATTTAAGATTTTAAAGTAACTCCCCACTCCACCTCCGTGGGGGTTCATGTTTGATGTCATTCGATAGATTTTTCAAAAATATTGAATACGTATGTTTTGCAGTTTTTCGATCTGATTCATTTCGCGAAATATCGCGGAGTTCCCATTTAAAATTTTACATTTACCCCCACCCCTCTCCGTGGGGGGTAGTGTTTAGTATCATTCGATAGATTTTTGAAAAATATTAAACACGTATTTTTTAGTGTTTCGATCTGACGTTTACGTATTTCTCGAAATATTCGCTTTTTCTTGTGAAACTTTGTGACTAGCTCATTTCCTTACGCCCACCCATCGTCAGATTTTTTAAATATACCTACACTGTTTTGCATGTATTTAACTTACCTTATCTTAATCTGACGATTTCGAGCTTGTCTAAGGATACATTTTTATTTTTGGACCCCCTTAACGAACTCCCCTGTATTAAGATCCAATATATGGTAGGGGTACATTTACAGGGTACAAGGTTTCTCCTCATGTGATTTTCTAACGCGCTCGAGTAACTGCAAAAATCCCCGCTTGGGCTCCCCTACCATTAGCAAGTAAAAGACTTCACTGAGTATGGACTGATAGGTCCGAAAACGTTTTCAACATTATGTAATCTATCTGGAGTTTCTAAGATTTTAATTTTCAATTAAAACTATATACAGTAAAACCTCCGTTAACCGAAATAATTGGGGAGGAGACCGTTTCGGATAACAAGAATTTCGGTTAATAATAACATTGCTTTTCGTATTCTTCTTGTATCAAATTTCAAATTACATAGTATTGGAGAGATATAGCTGCAAAACATCGTTTTCAAGGAAAATACAACAGAAAATAGGATATTTCTTTAAAAAAAACACTCCAAACATCTTCATTTTCATAAATTTTATTACTTTTTTAAAATTTACTTTTTATTAACGAAATTAGGGAAACCTGTCAGCCATTTCGGTTAAACGATGATTCGATTAAAAAGGTTTCGGTTAACGCAGGTTTTACTGTAGGTATACCTATTACTAAAGAGTTCTTACTTCGATTTTTAGAGTTATTTTGTTATTTACCTACCTACCTATATCGTATACAGTACCTACTAGTACCTACATTCTACAAATATCGTATACAGCAAACAGCCAACTCACGGGAACTATCCCGCTAATTCCGCAAAACTCCCTGCGACTTCGTAAATCTTAGGCATTTACGCAGCACAACTTTTGTCACAGAACACCATTAGTATGGTATAACTAGACCCAAACCCAGACATCCAAAGTGAAAGTTATCCTCCAACACCAAATTGTTCTATATGGTCCACATAATGTTCAGAAAAAAGTCACACCATCTTGAGCGTCGGGTTTGGGGGGGAGAGGGGGAGAAATCGGTAAATTCGTAGTTTTTTACGTTTGTCGTAAATATTTCTAAAACTATACGATTTAGCATAAACAACCTTCTATACAAAAATGTTCTAAATTAAATTAAAAATTAAAAAGGTCCTATGCATAATCCTTCTAAAATGAACGGTTTCAAAGTTACTGAGGTAGTACCTACAATACAATTGGTCCAAAAAAGGCCTAACCTAAACATCCAAACTAGAAGTTTTTCTCCAACACCAAATTGTTCTTAATGGTCCACATATTGTTCAGTAAAAAGTTACACCATTTTGAACGGCCAGATTGGGGGGGAGATGGGGGAGAAGTCGGTAAATTAGTAGTTTTTTTACGTTTTTCCTCAATATTTCTAAAACTATACTTTAGCGTAAACAATGTTCTATACAAAAATGTTCTACATAAAATTTAAAACAAAAAAGGTCGTGTACATAATTGTTATAAAATCAACAGTTCCAGAGTTACGCAGGGTGAAAAGTGGAGGTTTTCGATACTTTTTATATTTTTTGGGCAATTTCCTACTGATTTTCTTTAACAGGATTGTGTTTTATAAATCAAATTTGCTATGTCAGTGGCCGATGGTATGTTACTGATAACCCCTTGAAGAAACGTCAACCTCACCACCCAAAATCATCATCAATTGCCCAAAAAATATAAAAAGTATCGAAAACCTCCACTTTTCACCATCCGTAACTCTGGAACCGTTGATTTTATAACAATTATGTGTATAGAGCCTTTTTTGTTTTAAATTTTATGTAGAACATTTTTGTATAGAACATTGTTTACGCTAAAGTATAGTTTTAGAATTATTGACGAAAAATTAAAAAAAAAAACTACTAATTTACCTACTTCTCCCCCATCTCCCCCCAAACCGAATGCTCAAAATGGTGTAACTTTTTACTGAACCATATATGGACCATATAGAACAATTTGGTGTAGAAGGAAAACTTTTATTGTGGATGTCTGGGTTAGGCCTTTTTTGGACCAATTATACTATACTACCTCCGTAACTTTGGAACCATTCATTTTAGAAGGATTATGCATGGGACCTTTTTTATTTCAAATTTAATGTAGAACATTTTTGTATAGAGGGTTGTTTATGCTAAACCGCACAGTTTTGAGAAATATTGACGAAAAACGTAAAAAACTACGAATATACCGATTTCTCCCCCTCTCCCCCCCCTAAACCCGACGCTCAAAATGATGTGACTTCTTTCTGAACATTATGTGGACCATATAGAACAATTTGGTGTTGGAAAATAACTTTCACTTTGGATGTCTGGGTTATGCCATCTTTTGGATCAATTTCTATCATACTACATTCCATTTTATCATTTTTCCGATAGTTATGAGGTGATAGGTACCTACTTTAAAAAATGTTTTAAAATCTTTTATGTCAGGTTTATTCAAAACATGAATCTGTCTCACATATTTGTTGCCCCCGAGTAATTTGCTTGGTTCCAGTTTTTGCCAATACTTGTGTCACTAAAAATGGCGACATTGGTCATAGGTTGTTGTCTCGAGCTCGTTGTGTATCAAATGAAACAATCTCTGCTTACTGACAGTTGACAGCATTGTAAATGGTGAAGTTGTACTTAGTTAGGAAGCCTGTGTTTATAAAAAGGAAAGGGTGCATTTTTGTGGGATCAAAGAATACTACCTACCTACCTACAAACAACCCACCTACTCTACTAATAAAACTTAATTGAGATCAAAATTGGCACATACGTCTTTTCCATTAGAAGATGCACAAAAATTCGATCTTTAAATTTTCGGCTCTAGCTCGGTTCTTTAATTAATAAGATATCTCAAAAATAAAAATTTTCGGTTAAAAGTATCTCCTATCCTCTGTAGTATTGAGGTGGATAATCACATATTTTATCAGGCTAACAGAACCGCCTGAAGATCGTCCAATTCTCAGTCACTCAACTACTTACATCAGTCACCGTCAGTGATGTGGGAGCAGTTGTGGGAGGGAGGATTCTCTCTCCCACATCACTGGTCACCGTACACTGTACCTTGTACACGCCCAGAAAATGGTGCGCACATATTTGTAAAGATTAATATTTTGAAGTGTATTTTATTATTACTAGAAATGTTTTAGATAAAGATATTATCATTATTAATTATTATAATATATAATTTTAAACAGTCTTTTGTATTTTGTTTAGATATTAAAATAATTTTGTATTAACTACCATTGCCACCTATCATCAAAGGCTCAAAGCTTTGCTGGAAGTGTTTATTTGATACCTACTTAGTTACCGTTAGTTCTTAAAATATTAAATTCCATACTGCACTCAAAATTTATTTTGAATCATTTTAGGTAGTTAGTTTATATAAAAACTAAATTTAATATCAAATAATATTTATAATACACAATATTTATTATTAATAATAGGTAGGTATATTATTTAGCAGTGGCGAAGCGTCCATGTAACCACTGTTACCATTGGTAACAGTTACAAATCTTACAAATAAATATTTTATGACTACTACGAAATAATTTCATTTATATTTTTTACCAACAGAAATACTGGTTAATAGCACCTAATTCAGGACCTAATACGCAGGAGAAACCCTCGCTATCGATCGTAACTAGCTCTGAAAATTTTGAAGGAGCGACGGGTCTAGAGACGGCGCGCGGGCACGCTGTGCATATCAGTAGTGTCACCATTTTGAAGATTGGTAACGTTGGTTTGGTTTAGTACCTATTACAGATTACAGTGTGCGTGCATTTAAACATGGAAGAGTGTTGCTACGTATTGCGTAATTGATCAACTACTTGAAAAGTCATTCTACTTGTATATATTTTTTTATATATTATTTTAAAGAAAAAAATGATATTATTGAAAATGGAAGAATTAAAATATAAACAATAGTTTTCAAAATCTGTTCTTTTTCCTACTTGTTCATTTTTTTATGTTAATTTTATGGTATAGAATAATATGTTTAGTTTGTTTATTATTTATTGTTATACCTGTTACATATACATAATTACATAAATAAAATTTGGGAATCGTGATTTGTTTAATTTTATCCCACAGGATTGAAAACAAAAACTTATATTTGGGCGGTTTAAAATATTTCTTTTAAATAAGATTTTTTTACATCTGGTTTTGTTAACACTTTAGAAAAACTCACGCGTCGCCACTGTTATTTAGTCAAACTTTGCACCTTCTATCACATATATTATATTATGGCAAACATTCCAAACTAAGGTAAGTGCGCAGTGCGCCAAATATTGCCATGCCATGATCCTAATATTGCCACTCCTCATAAATTTATTAATTTGTCCCTTGAGCCACAGATCGCCATGTAAGCTCAAATATCGAATTAAAACAACCACTCTAAAATCGTTATAGGTGGAACCAGGCAGTCAGTATTGATGTTCACGGCAAAACAGCGTGTATTTCGTGCGATTTGTTTATAAAAACGTGGGAAAACTGTAATGATTGTTATATTGCTGATACCGATTATAGAAGGGTGAGAACGTTATGAGGTAGGTACATTCAAGTACTTTATTAATCCATATTGTGTTTAAGTAATATAAAATAGAATAAAACATAAATCGACATTTTTGTTCCGCAGTAGTAATGATCTTAATATTGCCACATGAGAGTTCCTAATATTGCCATGGCAATATTTGGAACCTAACATGAAAATTTACTTTTTATTAATAAAAACTTTCTTTTCAGCAGAATGCCGAATAGAAAGAGAGCCATGTGGTCTGAGGCGAATCTCGTTGCAGCGTTAGAAGCAATAAGAGCTGGAAGCAGTATAAGCCAAGCTTCATTAAGATATGAAATTCCTCGAACAAAACTTGGACTACATTATCGCAGCCAGTGCCGGTTTAACCTAACTTCGGGCCCTGGGCGCTGGAGGTTTAGGGTTCCCCTTCATTGCTATTCGTTGTCAGTTTTTTAACAGGAAAACACATGCATTAACTATAAAGGTTTATTGTAAAATCCATAAAGTAATTTTTTTAAACAAGCAAGAAGAATGGCAAACGTAAAAAATAATAAAAAAAATACTTTTAAAAACATAAATAAAAAACAGAAAGTTCCATAGAAACATATTCTAAAAAATACATAAAGATAAAAATTAGATCACTTTTTTTCTTGACTTGGCATTCGCAAACTGCCATATTATATACTATCATCACAATTCAGTTTCTCCAGTTCTTCATTCTCTATATACAATAGTGATAATGCGTCTAGGTTTTTTGATACAAATTTGACCTTAAATATGTTTTTATGCTTTTTAAAGCCGAAAAAGACCGCTCACCTGACGCGTCAAATAAATTTGCAGTAAAGTTAAGATATTGGGAAAAGTTGACTTTACATCCTGGATGACATCAAATTTTTCATAAATTATATGTTTATTCGAACTTTGGCATAACGTTACAAAATGGGTAATTTCATTATGCAAGTTCTCTTTGGTTTCATCAACATCGTTTTTATGTTTCTCGCATAAAGTATTATTAGATGTCTTGACTTCTTCTTTAACTAGAGTAAAAAAAATCATCTAAAAGCTGATGTCACTCCCTTGTAGCATTCAATTCGCGATTCTGAAAACAGCGACTAATTTTCTAGACTCTAAATTACACACTGTGACTACAAATCGCAAGTGGAGTGCTAGCCTTATGGCGCGTCCGCATTGGTAAATTTTTCGTGCGTACCAGCTGTTCGTCGCAAATATTTGCGTGCTCGAAGTAAATTGTGCTAGTGTGGACGTGTTCGTCGCATAAATCGGACGCAAGAATTTTCGACGCACCCAACTCACACGCTCCATCGGTTATCGTTTTCGAGCGAAGATCAAATGATCTGAGCACTGCGTCCTCACTGGTAAAAATTTGCGACGAACCATTAGTTCAATACGCATGAAAAATTTACCAATGCGGACGCGCCATTGAAGGCCACTGTATAATGCCAAATTGCAATTTTTGTAATCGCTTTACTTTTGAATGTTTGAAAGAGTGTGTACCTATTGTTTGGGTATTGGCATTTTCGAGAATAATCTATTCTTGATCTATAAATTAGATGTATGTATATCTATTTTTGTCTTTCGTTTAACTATTTTAAAAGAAATGATTTTGTTCCTATTTTAAAAGAATTTATTTTAAAGCCGAAAAGTGAGATATACCTATTATTATTTAAGCCCCACAATTCAAAATAAAATTATTAGAAACTAAAAAAACTCCGTTTATTCGATTATTTTGGATACAATTCGAGATATAGCTAAATCTGACAACTTTCTGTAGTTTTTGGAAAAGGGCCCGCCAAAAACACTGACACGGGGCCCCTGTGGGGCTAGGCTACGCCACTGTGTATAGGCGTGAAGAGATGTAACAATAGAACATAGGCTTTTGCAGTGTATTGGCGTATCTGCGTATGAGATTTTTTTCTGAGAATATGTAGATTATTTCGCGTCTTTATTTTTTTATAATTAAAGGAACGGGCCCCTTCGGGCCCCGGGCTCCTGGGCGCCCGCCCCAAGCGCCCAGTGGATAAACCGGCACTGATCGCAGCCAAAATTCGGTTAAACCACTTGGAAGGAAACGTGTTTTAAGTTTTGAACAAGAAAGAGATCTAGTTCGCAGAATTCATAAACTAGCAGAGGTGGGTATGCCAATAACCAGTAAAATAGTAAGAAGAAGTGTATTTTCATATGCGATGATAATGAACATTCCTAATCCTTTTTCTGATACATCTAAATTAGCAGGAAGGAAATGGCTGAAATTATTCTTTGCAAGACATCCCGATGTGGCTAGAAGGAAGGCTCAGCAAATGAATCAAACAAGAGCACAGAAAATGAATCCATTTATTGTAAAGGATTATTTTAACAAATTGGAGGAAGTATTCATTAAATTGGAATTGTTTGATAGACCTGGAAACATTTATAATATGGACGAGAATGGTTGCCGTCTAACGATCCATAAACCAGCAAACCGTATTGGCCAAGAAAGGTGCTAAACGTATCCACTTGACAGCGCCTGAACACGGTGAAAATGTTAGTATTGTGGGTTGTGGAAATGCCCTGGGGTAAGCCATCCCACCGTTCATTATTTTTAAAGGGAAGAGATTGAAGCCTGAATGGAATGATCATCTACCACCAGGATCAACTGTAATGATGACAAATCATGACATGACAAATGAGGCGTTTATTTCATGGCTAGCACATTTTGCAAAGTATAAGAATACAGGACCCACACTCCTGATATTCGATGGTGCAAAATTGTTGAAACTGCAGAAAATTATGGTGTTACTTTATTTTGTCTTCCAAGTAACACCACGCATGAACTGCAGCCTATGGATAAAGCAGTCTTCAAAAGTTATGAGTCTTTTGGGACCAGGAGGTTTTAACTTTTTTGATAACTCAACCTGGGAAAAATTTAACCAAAATGCGGTTTAGTGAAGTATTTAGTAAAGTTTGGTTAAAATCGATGACACCAGCTAACATCATCTCTGGATTCAAAGCAACTGGAATATTTCCTTTTAACCCAGATATCATACCTGAATCAGCATTTGCACCCAGTCTTATAACGCATATTGAAGAAAATGTGTTACAACCACTAGACGTCGACAATAACAACGTAAATGAGCCATCAACTTCTACAGTTGATGAAAACGGTCGCTGCACAAGTGGAATAAGTAATAAAAAAAAATCAACAAAACGACTTCGTTTATATAGCGAGTCGTCTCATTCTAAATCAGATTTCAGTGTTCATGATAGTACATCTGATGATATAAACAGCAAAGATGAAAATATGGTACCATTCACTCCCGAAAACGTTCCAGAACCAGACACTTCTTTTAAAGGTATGGGCTTACTAATTTCGCCTCTAATCAAGATAACTGCTACAAAGCGAAAACCAGCAATTAATAGCAAAGCTCAATAAGTTACGAAAGATTTATTTTCCACAGCGATAGAAAAACCACCCAAAGGTAAAAGTAACAAAGAACCTTCCAAACAACAAGAAAAATCAAAAGACAAAAACAAAGAACAGGACGAAAAGAAAATAAACAAACATCAAAAAGAACAAGACAATCTGAACAAGAAAATAAAGAAAAGAAAATAAACAAGAATTTAAAAAGTAGTGAATCATGGTTCTGTCATGTATGTAATGAAGACCGCCAGGCTGATATAAGATTATGTCTTGTATGTGGCCAATATACGTACATGAAGAGTGTGTGGGTCTTACTAAACATGATAAGGATAAATTCATATGCCCCAATTGTTCTCAAAAATAGTCAATGTCTCACATTAGTTTTTTAAATGTTATTAACAAAATACCTGTTCCTTTTATTGCCAGTAGGGGAGCAGGGGGCTAGTTGTAACAATTTTCATAAAATCAAATATATATTGACAGCTATTTTCCCAATTATCACTAATTAAACTCTAAACGTTAGTTTAACTCTTTCTGAATAAAATTGAACTGAAGAAAAGTTAAAAAGACTGGTATTTTTTAATCAACTAGCATTTTACCAAAAAAGTGCATTGTTACAACTTACCCCGCGCTTGGGGCTACTTGTAACATCTATTGGGGCAGGTTGTAACATTACGAAAATTCGAATTTTTTTGAATATTTCGAAGAAAATACCAACGTTGGTCCTGTTGAAAGATGTTGCTCGACTTAATAACGTGGCTTCCGGTGTTCTTAAATATAAATGTAGATTTCTACGCATACAATTTTGGACCCAATCTGGACCAACCGTATAATTTTGATACCAAGAAAGAAAGAAGTTGCTTATCACTGATTTTCACAGTTTCAGCACATTGGTAAAGTAGTTTTCGCATCTTCATCATGGGAATTAGTCCAAAATATATTTATGTGCACTTCAGAATATACGAAGCCATTTTACTTTCTTCTTCGGCTGTAAAAACTATCCCTGGTTTAATAGGTACAGCCCACTTGTAGACTCTTAATGTTTTTCTTTTTTTCTATATCGGTATCAAGATACATGGCACAGTCCGTGCTGTTTTACTTACTTGCTTTATGCTACATTGATTATCTAAAATGCCTGTTGAACCTAACTGGTAGACTTCACTTTCTGGCTTTGAGTTGCCCTTGGTTATGGTATTTTGGGGCAGGGTCCACTTGTGAGCCCTTCAGACACTTAGACCTCCTAAGTTGCCTTGAGTTGCCCTTGCTGATTTTCTTTTATGTAGTCTCATTCTGGACTATTACTAAACTAAATAATACGTTTTTATATTGTAGATAATAAATTTAGTAAGATTCAGCGCAATTTGTAACACGTTACAACAAGCCCCAACGTTTGTTACAACATGCCCCGTAGCACACTTTTGTATATTTATTAAAATAACTGTAAAAATATCTTGCTAATCGTAAAATCGTTAAGCATCATCAAAGTATAACTAAATTTAGAAAAGAAATGAACACCGAAAGATTCATTTCCGTTTAAAACAATAGCGATAACCAAAATTTTATGAGAGTCAAATTTTAAATTAGCTCATCCAAATTAAGCACGTGCATAAAACTACTATTTGCAACTATCGGAGGATGAATGGCTAGACGGTGTCATTTGCAAGGGGATAAGAGAATAAGATTGAGCCAGCTAAATTAGTTAACAACTGTTAAATAACCTATGAAAAAGCCGTGTTACTACTTACCCCTGTTACAACAAGCCCCTTGTTCCCCTACTGTGGCAATATTAAGGGTATAGGTTCCAAAAATTGCCAGTTGGCAATCGTTTTAAAAAAGAAGAATATATATTTTTTTGATTGTTTTATTTTTATAATTGTTTAGAAATTAGACTATAAACATGTTTAGTACTTGTTTAATAAATTTACAGGTTATTTCAAATAAATTTGTATTTAATAAAAAATAATAAGTCTTAGCATGGCAATATTTAGCTCACTTACCTTCTTCTTCTTCTTCTTGTGCCACTCCTATCGGAGACTGGAAATCATCAAGGCTACCCTGACTTTGTTTACAGCTGACCTAAAAAGTTCATTAGTGGTGCAGCCAAATCACTCTCTCAAATTCCGCATCCACGACATTCTTCTACGGCCTGGATTCCGTTTTCCTTCTATTTTTCCTTGCATTATATTTTGAAGTAATGCGTATTTATGACCTCTCATCAGGTGACCCAAATACTCGAGTTTTCTTCGTTTTATCGTTAATAAAATTTCTGGGTCTCTTCCTATCCTTCGTATTACTTCAAGATTTGTGATTCTTTCAACCCAGCTTATCTTCAGCATTCGACGGTAGCACCACATCTCGAAACTTTCAATATTTTTTATGTTGTTCTGTTTGAGAGTCCAGGCCTCTACACCGTATAATAGCGTGTTAAATACGTAGCCACTTAGCATTCTTAATCGTAGAGGGATGCTTATATCTCTGTTGCAGAAGAATTTTCTCATCTTTATGAAGGTGGCCCTGGCAATTCCGATACGTCTTTTTATTTCATTGTTTTGGTCTCCAGTTTCGTTTATTAAACTTCCCAAGTATTTATAACTTAATACTTTTTTAATTTGAATGCCCTTTATACTAATATGTGCTGGTTGTGTCATGATTTTACTGAAGACCATATACTTGGCTTTTTTGATATTAATGTTTATGCCATAATTGTTGCAAGCAATATTTATGTTTGTAAGTAATCGTTGTAATTCTTCTACTGTTCTTGCAACTAGTACAGTGTCGTCTGCGTATCGAATATTATTTACAACCTCTCCATTGATTACGATTCCTTCATTTGCTTGCAAAAGGGCTTCCTGACAGATGCTTTCACTATATACATTAAATAGCAGTGGTGACAAAATGCATCCCTGTCTTACTCCTCTACGTATTTCTATTGCTTTTGATATCTCGTTTTCTATTTTGATGTTAGCTTTCTGATTCCAATATAAGTTGAGAATTATTCGCAGATCTTTTCTTTCAAGAATGTCTCTTAGCCTATCGTGGCGAACTCTGTCAAACGCTTTTTCAAAATCGATAAAACATGCATGTACTTCTTGATTAACGTCTAGGCATCTTTGTGTAAGAACATTCAAACCGAAGAGAGCTTCTCGAGTACCTAGTCCTTTTCTGAACCCCATCTGTGTATTACTAATATCTGACTCCAACTTTTGATAAACTCGGTTGTGGATGATTTTTAGAAATATCTTTAGTAGATGGCTCATTAAAGATATTGTTCGATGTTCTGAACATTCTTTTGCATTGGATTTCTTTGGCAGTGTAACGAGTGTAGACAGCAGCCACTCTTGAGGTATAATACCAGTATTGTATACTGTGTTAAATAAGTGCATTATACCTATTGATTCATCATTCAAGAGCTTTAGTAATTCAGTAGGAACCTCATCGGGTCCATTTGCCTTTCCAGTTTTGGAATTTCTAAGTGCCATTTCTACTTCACATTTTAGGATTTCAGGTCCCGTTTCACCATTTACCTTGTCAATGTTATTTCTGTTGTCCTCAAACAATTCTCTTATGTATTCACTCCATCTATTAATTTTTTCTGTTAAGTCTACAATAATATTTCCGTCTTTGTCCTTAAGCAAACTTATTTGATGTCTTCTTTGGGTTCCTGTAAGTTCTTTTACTTTTTTATGTATATTGAATGTGTCATACTTTCTTTCATAGTCTTCCATTTCTACACATTGTTCTGTAATCCATGATTCTTTGGCCTTCTTTATTATTTGCTTTATGTTCTTATCAACCTCTCTGTATTTTTCTGAATTATTCTTCAATTTGCGTCTTTCATCCATTAGTTCTAGTATGTCTGGTGTCATCCACACCTTATGTTTCTTTGGAGATTTGGTTAGGTGTTTCTTTCCCGTAGTTCTTATTATAGTGTTTATATACTTCAGTTTTTCATCTATGTTGTCTGTTCTGCGGATTTGGTTTTCTGCTACACTGAGGTCGGTGTTGATTTCTTCGCGCACTGTTTGTCGTCGGTGTTCACTTTTAAGCTGACTTGAGTCTAACGTTGATGATGGTTTTTCTCATTTTCTTTGGTCTAGCTTCTAACACAGATAATACTGGATTATGATCCGAACCGATATCAGTTCCAGGGTGAGTTTTAGTAGATTTCACGGCATTACGGTATCTTTTTGTCACCATTATGTAATCTATTTGGTCTCTGATTACTTTTTCTTGTGTGTGTTGAGGTGACGTCCACGTATAGAGTCTTCTTGGGGGTAATTTAAAGAATGTATTAGTTATTATTAAATCTTCGCTTTGACAAAACTGAACTAAACGATCACCCCTTTCATTTCTATTACCTAAGCCGTATTTACCGACATTTTCTCCAACTTTACCCTGACCTACCTTGGCGTTCAGATCGTCCATTACTATGTTAATGTGTTGCCTCTTTGTTGTTCTCCTCACCTCTTCTAAGTTATTATAGAATTGTTCTATTTCCTCTTCGTCTTTGTCTGCTGTAGGAGCGTACACTTGTATGATGTTTATTATGTTCTTCTTATCTTTCAGTTGTATTAACATCACGCGCTCTGAGAATGGAGTAAAATTTGCTACAGCATCTTTCCATTTTTTTGAGATGATGACTCCAACTCCGTATCGATGGGTTGTGGTGTCACTTCCGGCATAATAAAACATACCATGATTAGTTGTGGGGCATTTGCCATTTCCTGGCCATTGTGTATCGCTTATGCCTAATATGTCTATACCCAAACGATCCATTTCCAACACGGCGTTATCTAATTTTCCCGAAGAGAATAAGCTCCTCACATTCCACATACCTTAGTACCTACCTAAACAAGACCCGAAACTACCGGCTCCGTTAAATCTGTGGCTTGGTAAAGTCGGGTCCATCGATATTTCGCCCGTCGGTCGGCAAATTCAAAGAGATAATATTTGTATGTTATGAAATTCGAGTAAACCGATGTCCCTTTATCTAGGCACATGCCGGTATTTTTACAACCCGGTTACTCATCGTAAATCAATCAGTTTAGCACTTAAAATTTATACTTGGGGATTAGTACAGTTAAAATTGTTAGACAATTATACTATTAAGCAATATAATTGAAACTTTTTTCTACTTTGAAGGACAAAAAAGCGAGTTCATTAGCGGAACGTAATTCAAAATTATTCTGCAAATTATATTTGATACAATTTTTGATTAAAATATCTCATTTTTGATGGTAAAAAATATATTAAAAACACATATTAATTTGTCTGGACTAAAGGTGGTAAAAGATGGTCTGGAGTTATATTTTTGTTTGAATTTGCCGACGGGCGATAGATAGATGGTGTCAACTTTACAAGAAGTGCCTATAGCTATGACATATATTATGTCATTCTTTTAAACAAAAAACATCTGTCTACATAAGCATTTCTAGCACCAATTTTAAAAGAGATTTTGAGGAGATAGGTATTTTTTGATCTTCTGAAGATGCTATTTTAAAGGTTAGATAGACTTAGGATGTATTGGATTGAAACATTTGTCTTTTTTAAAGACACTAAAGTCAAAAATGTCAAAAGTGGAGAAAAGTGACTCAGGCACTTCTTGTGCCCAGGCATAGAAATACGATTTGATTTGAAATTAAATATGATTTGAAATTTAACTAATATAGACTAAATAATAATTATGATAGGTACAAAATAATTCTCTGTGCGGTTTATAATTAATTTCTTAATAACTATAGTCGGAGTCGGAGAGATAGAGCGGATTTTGCTTGTGAATGCAAAGCGATAATAATATGGAAAAACTATACGGGGATATGTTGAATTAGTTGTGTATATGACTTTCCCCAACGGGCGGAAACCAGAGTGGGGGACGAGGGTAGTTATAAGGGGTCAAAGTCGCGGTTTTTATTATTTTTTTTGTGATGCTCCTGATCGAGATAGTGCACCAAAATTTGGGAATAAGTAGGTCATGACGTAACTAAGTAAACTCTCCAGGGGCGGAACGCTGTGTGGCCGACAAAGGGGTGGGGGCAGGGGTGAATATAACAATTATAAGGGGGTTTTTTGACGTTCGTGATTGAGATAGTTCACCAATATTTGGGAATAAGTAGACCATGACATAACTCAGTAAAATCCCCAGAGGCGGAAACCAGAGTGGGGGACGAGGGTAGTTATTAGGGGCTAAAATCGCGGTTTTTATTTTTTTTGTGACGCTCATGATCGAGGTAGTACACCAAAATTGAGGAATAAGTACCCTTATAACTACCCTCGTTCCCCACCCTGGTATCCGCGCCTTGGGAAAATTCATGTACACAACTAATTCAACATATCCCGGTTTTTGCATATTACTTCACGAGCAAAATCCGCTCCCAGCTCTTGGATTACTAAGGTTGACTAAAGGGACGATTCCGAACAAAACCGCAAACCGCAGACCGCAGCGACAAGCCTACTGGTTCATATGGTTTCTTATGAGCTGTATGTCGAGTAGAGCGGCACTGTCGCCGCCGCACGAAGAACGTCGCCACCGCAGACCGCAGTACTACACCAGAACCAGTAGTGTCGCCGACTGAAAATTGACTGAAAAGTGAAAAGAATTGAATCTCTTTTGAAAATGAGTATTTCAGATGAACAAGAAGAGCAATTACTTAATTGTGTAGCAAAATATTCAGTTATTTACGAAGCAAGCTTCCTTCAAATTATCTATTTTCAAATAAAGACCTAGCTGACTTCCTTTTTCTTTTATAATGCCAAAGTAACAGATCGTCGTCATCTTCTTCTTCCATCAAAATATATAACATTAATTCATCGTTGTTCATTGCGTCTGACATCCTACTTATACGACTTTTAATATTATACTATTATAAATTCCCATCGTGCAATGCTGTTGTCGCTATTGTGTAGAGCAGTGCAGTTCTGCTCGGAATTGGTCTGACCGCAGACGACACTGTCGCTGCAGTCTGCGGTTTGCGGTCTGCAGTCTGCAGCCACTTTCGGAATCGTACCTTAAAGATTTTTTCAACACTTTTTCCCCATCTAAAAAGTGTATAACGTCCCTAAAAAAGTTTTCGCTTCAAAAATTTATTTTGTCGAAGCAATGACGGTCGCGATGACGATCAATAATTCAATACTTTTTCTCCATCTAAAAAGTGCAACACGTCCCTGAAAATGTTTTCACTTTAAAAATTTATTTCGTCGAACCAATAACGGTCGTTAATTTAATACTTTTTCCCATCTAAAAAGTGCACAACGTCCTTAAAGAAGTGTTAACTTCAAAAATGTATTTCGTCGAAGCAATGTCGGTCGCTAATTCAATACCTTTTCCCCATCTAAAAAGGGCAAAACGTCCCTAAAGAAGTTTTCACTTCAAAACACTATATCGTCGAAGCAATGACGGTCGCTAATCCAATGCCTTTTTCCCCATATAAAAAGTGCACAACGTCCCTAAAGAAGTTTATACTTCAAAAATTTATTTTGTCGAAGCAATGACGATCGCTAATTCAATACTTTTTCCCCATCTAAAAAGGGCACAACGTTTCTACAGAAGTTTTCACTTCAAAAATTTATTTCGCCGAAGCGATGGCGGTCGCTAATTCAACACTTTTTTCCCATCTAAAAGTGCACAACGTCCCTAAAAAAGTTATCACTTCAAAAATGTATTTCGTCGAACCAATGACGGTCGTTAGTTTTTACTTTTTCCCCCATCCAAAATGTGCACAACTTCCCTAAAAAACTTTTCACTAAAATAACATTAGTATTATTATACGTACATTATATTAATATACGTACAAAATTTATTTCGTCGAAGCGATGACGTCGCAATGACGGTCGTGAAATCAATCTTTTTTCCCCATCCCAAAATAGATTTTACATTTATTTTAAATTTAAATATTTCTACACAATATATACACATATACATACACATATAATAAATATACGTACAAAATTTATTTCGCCGAAGAGATGACGGTCGCGAATTAAATCTTTTTCGCCATCCTAAAAAGGTTTTACATTTATTTTAAATTTAAATACCTCCGCACAATTTATATTATACATACACATAATATAGGTATAGCATAAGCGATGATGGTCGCAATGTCGGTCGCGATGACGTTCGCGATGACGGTCGCCAATTTAATGCTTTTTCTTCTATCCAAAAATCGCACAACGTCCCTAAAGAAGTTTTCACTTCAAAAAAATTCAACTTGCTGTCTGCTTTATT
The DNA here is from genome assembly GCF_917563875.1 of Diabrotica virgifera virgifera. Classification (NCBI taxonomy): domain Eukaryota; kingdom Metazoa; phylum Arthropoda; class Insecta; order Coleoptera; family Chrysomelidae; genus Diabrotica; species Diabrotica virgifera. Next base: position 190,532,500 of record NC_065448.1, read on the forward strand.
TTCAGTGCTGCAACATTGCGAAAAAATGAATTTTTTTCGCGAAAGCTGGATTGCAAAATTTATTTTGCAAAATCTATAAAACCGATCTTAATGAAATTCGCAGTATTGTTTTACCATATTATAAAGTTTTTCTTGGTGAAACATGAAGGTCCTAAGTGTAGCATAAATAGTTGAAAAACGTAAAATGCGAATACTTATTTTTTATGTTTTTTTTTTTCGAAATTATTGCTATTTTGCAACAAGGGTGACAATTTTTAAAATTTTTAGTTAATCATTATTGTAGTAAATTTAATTACGCAACTTTTATGTTGGTGCAACTTTTCTAGAAAATTAATACTTTTAAAGTTATAATCAAAAAACCAAGAAAAAATCGAATTTTTCTTTCATTTTTTGACATTTTGATTATTTAAGCAATGTTCCGTACCTTTTTGAGTGGGAGGATAACTTAAATATTATTATATGAGGTATTTTCTAGCAATTTCTGCAAAAAAATTTGAGGCACCTCTCAACATCCAAATGTACTAATATTTTTACAGATGCGCCCTGGTCTATTATAGCAATGATCAGTGGCGTGCTGGGACTTTTCAGGCGGCCCGGTGATTTTATAGAAAATCGGCCTCCCATCCTCATTTTACCTCCTATCTATCAGGATGTTTTATTCGTTATTTATAAAATAAAAAAAAAAAACGAAAGGTAAATTATTTTTAGAAAACACAAAAATTTTGAATGTAATGATTTTTTTTAATTAGGTATATTTTTTATTTAAAAATAAGCAATCTTACAAATAATAAATGACATGTATGACAATATTGTATGCAGTAAAGTAGGAACCATAATTTCCTGAATAAATATAATATGAATCTGATTTAGGAATTAAGATAAAAGTAAAATAAAATTTTGAGCATTTTTCAATTATGTATTAGGTAAGTTGAATTTTAGTAAATCAATTATACATGAGAGTACAAATACAAGTACAGTGCAAATACTTTAATTTAACAATATTTAAATATTAATACAGCTCTATAATCTAAACATGTATAAGCTCATATAAAGCCAATACTTTATTTTTCTATAGCCATTAGCATAAATATTTTCAAGTGATCTTTTGTTAAAGTACTTCTTAACCGATTTTTTATGTATTTCAACATTGAAAAGCTTCTTTTTCAAGATACTTGCGTCACTGAAAGAGTTAATAAATGTTTATAGGTATACTATATTTATATTTGGATAAGCACACTGATATAAGTTATACTTATGCAGAAGAGCGTAACAGCAAGCTATACAATATTTACACTTTTTAGTACCACAGGGAGGTGAAGTTTTCACGATGTCAACAACTTTGTCATTTGTTACTTTATGTTCGTTATCACTTGGATTAATAATATCATCCTTCATATTTTCTGTAGATATTCATCATAAACTCGATCTTCTATAATTTCAGTTATTTGCAAAATCCTATTTTTAATACAATCCATTTATCAGAAAATCTACGCGTTCTTCTTGAATTGCAGTCGCAGATAATATGGTAGGATAAATGTTTTAAATTTTTAAGCAAATTATTTAAATGCCGTTAAAGGTGTTAGGTCTGGATCCCGCGTATGAAAAAGATGTTGATTAATAGCAAGCTGAAAATTTGTTAATAGCTTAAGGGTGTCTAGTCGGACAAACTTTGATATATGGGAACACGGGAACAGGGGTAGTTTTAATTGTGGAACAGGTTAAAAATTTGGAACGGTCACACCACGAAAACGGCACATTCATTTTGTCCGACAGAACAGACTTAAACTCTTCGAACAGAGATTAAACTCTCATGCAAAAATCAGACCGCTATTTATCACCAAATGGGCGTTTTAATGAGTGGAACATGTAGAATATTTCAAATGACAGGAATTATGACAGGTGATAAATAGCAGTCTGATTTTTGCATGAGAGTTTAATCTCTGTTCGGAGAGTTTAAGTCTGTTCTGTGGGACAAAATGAATGTGCCCTTTTCGTGGTGTGACCGTTCCAAATTTTTAACCTGTTCCACAGTTAAAACTGCCCCTGTTCCAGTTTTCCCATATATCAAAGTTTATCTGACTAGACACTCTTAAGCTATTAACAAATTTTCAGCTTGCTATTAATCAACTTTTTTTTCATACGCCAGATCCAGACCTATATATCATTTTTTTATTGTATCAAAATCTCTAGGATGTAGAGGGTTTATACGCAATAAAACGATTTGTCTTGATCAAATCGTTTGGCGATACTTCCAATAATTCGGTAAAAAATGCACTTTTTTCCTTTTTTTATTCTGCAGAGTACATATTAGATATTTGAAGGAAGTTGGAATACCATAATTAATATACTTGTATGTATGAAAATAAATATTACCTGTAGCAATAATTTATGTATATAGAGTCTTATTCATTTCCTTTAACTGTATTTTACAATTAAAAGAAAATAAATTTTTTTTAATGTTTTTGAAATTAAAAAATATTTTTTTATTATGTCTAAAATTTTTGGTAAAAAAACCTATCTGACCGGCCTCAACAGGCCGCGGCCTCTCGGTGATTGCACCGATTCATTTATATGGCCAGCACGCCACTGGCAATGATAGCAAAACTTTTAGCCTTCGATGAGAGGTGGCAATGGTAGTTCATACAAAAATTAGTTTAATATCTAAATCAAATACAGGTAAACTGTTAAAAATTAAATATACTATAATTACATAATACTAATATTTCTGTATGTATAAAAGATTTCTAGTATTAAATATTTTCCAAAATATTAATATTTATATATTTTTTAATAAGCCTCCATTTTCTGTATGTGTAAACAGTACAGTGTTGTAGTGTGCTCTCTTTTTTTCTAAGATAATGTGATTGACGTAGCAGAGAGACAGCATTGAATGATCTTCGCAGGTGTTTCTGTTATCCTGATAAAAAAACAGGTAGAGAGAAGTGAAGTTCCTTTGATTCTAATTGACATTTCGACTCAAAACAGGTCGAAATTAATATGGCGCAGTGGCGACGCCTGGTGTAAAATATTGGGGGTGCACACATAATATTCAGACAGATATAAAAAGACCTTGAGACCCTATTTCCGTAGGTAAAATTTTTTGAGTGTCGTCAAATTGTAAAAATCAAAGGACCTTACTAAAAATTAAATGTATTTTATTGACTTAATAATTTAGTGTTTAAATGTTACAAGCAAGTTTTGAAACGAAAATCAGTCGCCTTTTTTTAGATAAATTATTCACAACCAAATTCAGTAAAATTTGGAATTTCTTGAATAATTTTTTTAATTGAAAACATTGCGAGTGCAGTTAATAGATCCTGGCCCATAGCTATTCTAAGGAAAGTTTTGATACGTTTCAATGCAGAGAGACATCGTTCTGTTTCTGCAGTTGTCACTGGCATCGTAACAAGTAATTGAAGAATTCAAATTATTTTGGAAAAATCATCTTGTAAATTATTTTTAATAAAAAATTTAGTTAAGTGGACTGCGCCGGATAGTTAAAATCGTATCTTCTATTTTATTCATTATGCTTTCTCTTCTCCAAATATGTGCTTCACACATACACAATTTGTAAGTTTTTACACATATCTCCATTTTAAATAATCATTTATAATCCCGACCTTTGCACTTTGGTACATTTTTAATTAACAAATTTGGTTACGGCATTTTTAATTTTTCTTCTAAATATAATGAAGAAAATTTAATTGATTTTAAATATTCCACGCTAACATTTACATCCACAAATCCTTCCATTCTTAATATTGTTCCGAAATTCGAACTTCACGAAAGCAAAATTTAAAGGTACGTGTGCCGTGCACGTTAAAAACACCATAAGATCACATCAGATCACATCCAACTTGTGCTCTTGTGGCCATCTAAACTTGTGGGCTATAACGGGTAGCGGGGCGGGTGGTGAGTTGTATTTTGCCTTATGAAAAGTCATTGGGATAGGAACCACCGTAAGAGCGGTGAACGAGGGGTTCTATCTAAGGCCTCGCATCCGTGAAGTTTCTCCTTTGAAATAGAATAAAAATAATTAAATGTTACCTATTAGATACTTATAAACTCCTTGGATCTGTTATTTCGAATTTCAATTATTACTGTATAGTTAGATTAAAATGTTATTTACAGAATGATAAATTTTACATATATGAATGTTGGTGTGAAAATAATTTTGGGGGTTCACGTGCACATGTGCACTTATGGAGAAACCGCCACTGATATGGCGACGTCGAAATGCGACTTTGCGAGCTTTGTGAATTTTAGTTGAACTAACTAAAGGACGTCATTAATTTTCGATTTATCGAAATTAATTTCAACTTCAACTGAAAAACAAATGGTTGGAATTTCATTTCGAGTCGAAGTTAATGTGACATGTACATGACATGACTGGCTGTATTGGGAGAAGATAGGTTATGTGTAGTTTAGGAGGTGTCGTGTTTTGTATGCTTCTTGCAAGGAAAACTGGAGCAAAATTGTTAATACGGCTGAATTTTATGGAAATTTGCTTGGTTTGGAGGAATTACTGTAGAGAGGATAGTCTTAAATTAGAAATATAATATGTTAGATGTCCACAACGTGATTTAACAAATCAAATCAGTAGCGGGACCTAGACAATTGCCTTGGGAGAGGGGGGATAGAAATTCTAATGAAACACCAACCTAAAGAAAAAAAAAATAAACGCAAACTACATAAAAGACATACATAATAATTTATACGAGCTATATGCATTAAGTTCCCTTAATATTCCTAACTAGCGTGTTTATAGGGTTGGATTTGTCAGTCTGTTGTTTAAGTTTCATGTCAGAATAATTTTTATGTTTCAACAATTTTTTCTTTAATTTTGGACTTTGTTAGGGGAAACATTTCCCTTTTTTCCCTCCCGTAGATGCGCCACGGACTCAAATGAAAGATGTAATGCTGGCCACTCACTTACGGATATCGAAGAGGCCATGGCATGCAGGCCAGGACTGAAGGCCGTTATTTGAGTAGTTAAGTTAATGAACTGTAGTTGAGACGCCACACACATGCAGTTTTGTGATCGAGCGTGCCAACGCCTTTACGAAAACTGCGTGTATGTGGTGATTTTGGCTTCAATTAACCGCCTGTCAGTCACCTGGCCTCTTCGATATCCGTAAGTGAGTGGCCAGCATAACGTAAACAAACATTCAACAAACGTTGCGTAGCCAATAAACAAGAGGGCCAACCCAAATTCTGAGCAGAGTCAAAATGCTCAAGTAAACATCCCCAGTTGTAACTAAAATCGAAATGAATAAGAATCGGTAGCAATTGCGACTGTCATGGCGTAATCGCTTTTAACCCGGCATCCAACAAGTGAACTTTTTTGCCACTAACAGACAGGTGGGGTATGAGAAACCCCAGCAATTGAAATAGTTGAAGAACCTCAAAAATATCTTTACGTTTAGTTTTTTGACATAAGTGGAACGTCAACGTCTTGAAGCTGGTCAGGATAGTCACTATTTACACTAACATTGTCTATTCCTTCACTTACTTCCGTATCACTCTTGTCAATACATTCGGCACTGTCTGCTTTATCCCATAAGACCTGAAGGCGTGCTTAGTTTCGTTCGTAATTCATTTTAGCTTAGACAAAAAATATGTTAAAACCTGTAATAAGTATTATTACTTATTTATGGGCGAAAAACAAAATAAAGACAATTTTTCAGAAAGTACAAAATCCGACTCGTGGGGTGTGACCACTTTCAATCCAAATGTACTTGCTGAAACTAAACAGACGACTAAAAACTATATGTGTAATCGCATGGCATAGATGAATATACAATAGAAAGCTATCTAGCCGCTATTTCCACTACATGCAAAATTTTCTTATGTTTTAGGCGCTTCAGCATTGTTGGGGTGTACTACACCCCACCTGTCGGATGCCGGGTTAAATTTTAAAATCGAAATGAAATGGAATCAGGGCTCTAGTCTTATCTCCATTGTTTCCTGTTCTTTTTTTGCTGCTGTTTTTCTAGAATTGTCCAGTTTTCACTTGCTCAGTCGCTATCACTATTGTGTTATATATGTATTTTTATCCTTGTGTCTCGTGTACCTAAGTTCTCCTTTTCGTAGTAACATATTGGGGTTAACGCATAGTATAACTTGTTTTATAATAAAATAATCATTTTAATAAACATTGTATCCATTCCATCCCATCCATACCGATAAACTGTGTTTTGACCTACGAAGCATGTCCACCTACCCAGTCCTTCACCTTGTTACCAAGTTATCCTACTAGCATAATACGGACGTGTAAACATGTTACTGATGAACCTACAAATCATCCCATGTAACGGCTTAGAAGTAGATCAAAATTTAAAATTTAATTTTAATTTAACAAATAGTCATAAACCTCATGAATCCGTGTACGTGTGCGTGCTTATGAGTACTTGTTTGCTCATGTGTGTGCATACGCAAGTACTTGATTGTTGTTCTAAAATGTCAACATTTTACAAACTTTTCAAAATTTTGGCTTTATATTAGCAATTTGATAAAACCAGACAATGTTCTAACTCTGGCTTTCTTTAAATTGCAGTATTTAATCACTTGTAACGCCGACCTGAAGATGATCTGTATATTGTAGAGATCGAAACCGGTCGTCGAAGTAAATTAAATGATTGTGAGTACGTCTGGGTTTCTTTACTTCATTTTCTAGCGGTTATATTAAATTGGTGTAGCATACGTTGTAAATTATCTTCACTTTGACAGATTAGTATTGTGTCGTCTGAATAGCAGAATATTTTAAGTTGTTTTTCTCCCATTTGGTATTCTATTTTTGTTCTTACTTTTTTAATATTTCATCCATGATCGGGTTGAACAATAGAGGACTCAGAGAGTCTCCCTGTCTTATCCCATTGCCAGCTTCAATTGAGTCAGTTAGTTCTTCATCTACTTTTACTCTTATTGTGTTGGTCTGGTAGATATTTTCGATGGTTTTAATTATTCCTAGAGGTACCTCTCTTGCGTACAATAAATGGATAACGTCTTTTAGTTTGACCCTGTCCGGTGTCACGGTGTCCATAAAATAATAGTTTTAGAAATATATTTGGTTTTGAGTTTAATGTTTATACAGCTATAGACTAAGAGCTGCTATAGGTAAAATTTCTTAATCATTTTAGGCACGACGGGACCCTATAACTTAAATAGTAAAACCTAAAAGAAAATGTTTGAGCACTGTGCCGTCACTTTTCAGTGGCACATGCGTCTACAGTGGCGCATCAAATTTTCCACTTATGGACGGGATACATAAATTAAAAAATACCCTCCCTCATTACCAGAATTTAATTTTTTTTATTTTTTTAAGTTCTATGTAATTAAGACATAAGATTCATCGTTATTTTAACCCACCACCCCCTTCTTCCTGCCCCCACCATCAAAAACTTTATTTTTCGATTTCATTTTTTTTGGTGGAATGCAATCAATTTTAAAATTTCAAAAAATTTACGCGCATAGTTAAGGCTTTTATAAAACACGTCTATTTTTTTATAGACCTGTAGGTTGAGTGCACATAACCTCAAAAAAATTTTAAAATTTGTTTTTTGGAAAAAAGTATATAACTTTTTTTTGGGGACAGCTGCAGATCTAATTTTTTCTTAGTCTTGTGTATTTTATCAAACACTATATTTCTATTTTTTTCAGATTTTTCTGTAACGCTTGTCACCTTCAAAAATCCAAAAAACTTTTTTTAAGGGGGTTTTGGGGGGTTTGAACGTGTTTTTCTGATTTTTAAATATTCTAAAGGACTCAGTTACTTTAAATTACATATAATCTATAAAAACAAAATTGATTTGATATATTATGAAGTCTATAAAATAGGGAAAATCCCCCAAAACCCCCCAAAAAACAGTTTTTCGGATTTTTGAAAGTGGAGAAGCTTACGGAAAAATCTGAAAAAAATTAAAAATATAGTGTTTGAAAAACACACAAGATTAAGAAAAAATTAGACCTGCAGCTATTCCTCAAAAAAAGTTATACGCTTTTTTGAAAAAAAAAATTTCTTTTAATTTTTTGAGGTTATGTACACTCTACCTGTAGGTCTATAAAAAATAGACATGTTTTAAAAAAGCCTCAGGTATGTGTGAATTTTTTGAAATTTTAAAATTGATTGCATCCCACAAAAAAAAATAAAAACGAAAAATGAAGATTTTGATGGTGGGGGCAGGGGGAAGGGGGTGGTGGGTTAAAATTACGCTGAATCCTATGTCTTAATCACATAGAACTTAAAAAAATAAAAAAATAATTCTCTTAGTAAGGGAGGGTAACTTTTAATTTATTTATCCCGTCCATAAGTGGAAAGTTTGATGCGCCACTGTCGACGCATGTGCCACTGAAAAGTGACGCCACAGTGTTCAAACGTTTTCTTTTAGGTTCTACTATTTAAGTTATAGGGTCCCATCGTGCCTAAAATGATTAAGAAATTTCACCTATAGCGGCTCTTAGTCTACTACTTATGCGAGTTGACATATATACAGTACGTAAATCGTTCAGCTGGACATAGGGAATATACATTATACATTGAGAGAATTGTGGCAACGGCGCTGACCTGTGTTAGTTGACGCTTGTGTTCGAGTACGAGTTTTTGGTGCAATAGAACTGTTAGAACGAATATAATGAGTTAGTTTTGAAGCAAGGCTGTCCATAAATAAATCAAAAACAAAGGTTATGATTAATGAGTTAATAATAATTTTACTTTAATTTTTAAAATATTTTTGAAGATATTCTTCTTTAAGCGCGATTCGATTGAGGGTAAAATTGTACATAAATCTGCGCGCCTGCGCACACAGTCAGTATGTAGTTCCTTGCTAATCTTTCAAGATAGGTATTCATGTATCTGTATCCGTGCAAATAAGTCATTAAAAGAATATATTAGTGTTTTCAGTAAATGTATTATTTATTATAATTCTTGTGTTTTTGGATTTGCGTTTCTCTGTAGTAAAATAATAACATATTATGTAGGCATAACATTTTGTGTGTGTTTTGTAATTATATCCGAAACTTAGATGTAAATTAGAAGGACTTCGCTGGTGTAGTTGGAACGGCATTAGCTGCGTGATTGGAATAACCTGTTAAGTATATTTACTTCGTTGAAATTATCTATATAATAGAAGAATATCTTCTTACGTGCGTACAAAGTACACACACATTCTTTTTTATTTAAAAACTAATTTCAAAACTAAATAGTTTTCCCATTCCTTTGGGCCAAAAATACTTAGCTACTGCATTGTCATATTTGACGTTCTTCTTCTTCTTCTTCCTTTATTGGGTTATATCCCTCGGGATAATTCGCCCAGCTTACACCAGGGAAATACTCGTGTCTTGCTCTGGGCAATCGAATATTTCCAAATATATATGCTAATAGGTCCGGATCCCGCGTATGAAAAAAAGTTGATTAGGAGCAAGCTGAAAATTTGTTAATAGCTTAAGGGTGTCTAGTCGGACAAACTTTGATATATGGGAACACTGGAACAGGGGAGGTTTTAATTGTGGAACAGGCTAAAAATTTGGAACGGTCAGACCACGAAAACGGCACATGTATTTTGTCCGACAGAACAGACTTATACTCTCCGAACAGAGATTAAACTCTCATACAAAAATCAGACTGCTATTTATCACCAAATAAGCGTTTTAATGAGTGGAACATGTAGAATATGTCAAATGACAGGAATTATGACAGGTGATAAATAGCAGTCTGATTTTTGCATGAGTGTTTAATCTCTGTTCGGAGAGTTTAAGTCTGTTCTGTCGGACAAAATAAATGTGCCGTTTTCGTGGTCTGACCGTTCCAAATTTTTAACCTGTTCCACAATTAAAACTGCCCCTGTTACAGTATTCCCATATATTAAAGTTTATCCTACAAGACACCCTTAAGCTATTAACAAATTTTCAGCTTGCTATTAATCAACTTTTTTTTCATACGCGGGATCCAGACCTATAAAGCCTCAATTTTTTTAAATATAAGTAGGAACATCTTCTTATAGGGCCAGACAGTCCCTACAGGAAAGGCAGTATTATAACATAAGGGTTAAAACTATTATCGTTTGGAGGTCTAATATCTTTTTATACCTTTATCTTCTTAATTTTTTTAATTCAAAGTTGGGAATTGATTAATTTATAAGTTAAGTTTAGCTAAGTTAAGGAATTTAAGGATCAAGTTAATCCTACGTGGATTAAGGTTGGTCATAAGTAGGCAAATTTCAATGGGGGTAGGGATATTTGTTTTAGCTAATTCTTTATATAGGTCAAAATTGGGTGACATATTTATAGGGCACTCAAAAATCAGATGATTCAAGGACCCAACCCGGCCACAGTCACAATATGGGTTGTCTTTTACTCCTATCCTGAATAGGTGAACTGGAGTAGCACAATGACCTGTCCTCATTCTAATAATGGTGGTTATATGTCTTCTGTCTTGGTATGCAAAATTGTGGTACCAGGGGAGTTTATCTATCTGACCTACAATTTTAGAGTAAAATGAATTATTTCGATTTTTCCCCTGCCATTCTTGCTTTCACCGATTCCAGATGGAATGCTTGATATCTGGTAGAAAGTTGGAATAGTGAAGAGTGATACCAGCAGCTACATTTAAGGTTCTACCTATATTAGCTAGTTTATCAGCCACCATGTTCCCTTTAATATTCGAGTGTCCTGGAATCCATGCCAGACTAATATTAACGGTATTTTCTTTCGCTTCAATGATGCCTCTCTTGGTCATGAACGATGAGTGTTCTGTTTCCATGGAATAGGTTGATCTGCCTATTTTCTGTATGGCACTTTTAGAGTCCGAGCAGATGATTGCTTGTTTAATCCCATTTTTCAAAATAATTTGGAGAGCATGATTAATTGCGACAATCTCAGCCGCACATATTTGGGTATAATTAGGTAGTCTACTGGTATAAGAATAGTTGATCTCTGGGCTAAAGACACCAAAGCCTGCTGATCCTTCACCATCAACCGAGCCATCCGTGAAGAATTTGATGTGACTAGGTTTATTTAGAATTATTTTTTGGAGTTGAACTGAGGCAAGTTCATCTGAACGATTAGATTGGATATTTATGATTGGAATTGTTGATAATTACTGGTCTAGTTCAAGGTTATGGCATGGGTATAAGTCACTTAAATATAAGTTGGGATAAGTACTTTTAAATGTGTTTTTTAAAAGCACTAGAAATGGAATATTTCTGTTTTTCCAATGATTTTGGTTCCTTTGAATTGCCAAGTCTAAGACGTCGAGAGCGGAAATAATTGGGTTGCCAATTAACATTAAGTTTTTTAATATAAATTTAGAGCTAAGCCATTCCCATCTAGTTTTAAGCGAGATCTGACCACTTTCACTTAAGAGAGCATGGATTGGGGTAGATTTCATGCATCCAGTTATAATTCGGATACTTTTGTATTTTAGTTTCTCCAATCTTTTAATTAAGGAAGTTGGGCAATCAAAAATTACCTGGCAGCCATAGTCCAGATGGCTCTGAATCAGACCATTGTGTACAATTTGTAAGGTTTTTGGATCACTTCCCCAATAAGTCCCACAAAGAGCTCTCATCACATTCAGGCCACGATTTACTTTTAGTTCTATTGAGTTTACATATGAATTCCACTTTAAGCTTTTTGAATATTTACCCCCAGGTATTTGACTAAATCCACCCAACCAATATTCTGGTTACAAAATATTACGTTGGGGGAGAGATGTTCGTGTTTCCTTTTGTAAATAATATTGCAGAAGGTTTGTTCTGAGATAGATTTGAATTGTGGTCTAGCAACCATGATTCCATCTGAATCAAGAATTTATTTACATTAATTACCAATTCATTAATATCACTCCCTCTAATCAGAAGAACTAAATCGTCTGCATACTGAACTAGTTTGCATGAAGAGGGTATTATATTATACAGGAAAAGACAATATAGGTTGAAGAGAATAGGGCTTAATGGGGAACCTTGGGGTAGTCCCAGACTTGATTTTCTTGGGCCATGGGTTTGTCCCAGTTTGTCTTTGACAAATAGCTCTCTGTCATTTAGAAGGCAGAAAATCAAAATGCCAGTTGGGTTGAAATGTTATACTTTAATAATTTGGAATACAGGAGTGATATATTGACATTATCATAAGCAGAAGAGATATCTAGAAAGATGCCAATAGTGTATTGGTTTAGAGCGAAGCCTATTTGAATTGTTGAGGTGAGGTATGTAAGGCATTCCGTACAACCTCTACCCCTTCTAAATCCTAGTTGTAGTGGATTAAAAATCTTATTATGTTCCACAGTCCACTCTATTCTATTCTTTATAAGAGTTTCGAGCATTTTGCCTACACATGAAGAAAGAGCTATTGGTCTAAAGTTTAACGGATTATTACAATCTTTATCTTTTTTGATTATAGGTAAAATTACTGATTGTTTCCACTGAACAGGAACTATACCCGTTCTAAGACTTTCATTGAAAAGTTGAATTAATAACAAAGATCCATCAACGGGAAGATTTTTTAACATGGAGTAGGAAATCTGATCCAAACCAGGAGCCGAGTCAGATTTAATTGAGAGGGAGTTCTGATACTCGTCGAGAGCAAAAATGGCGGTTCTAGGGCTTGAGGAGATCTAACCAGTACTTTATTGACAGCGGAAAGAGGGGTTAAGCAACATAGAATTTCGTGGGATATAGGAGTAGAAGGCAATTGAGTATATATTGAAGGTTTCGAAGCCGATACCTTATTAATTTTCTCCCACACAACTTTTAGAGGAGTGTCTCTATTCAATTTACTGCAAAATAGCCTGAAACTATTTTTACGTTTTGATTTTAGGAATTTTCTTGATTTGGCTATATTCTTTTTAGCCTCGATATAGTTTTCCATTGAGGGGATATTTTTAAAATTTTTTAAGGCAGACACTCTCGCAGAGACGACTTCAGCACATAAGTCATCCCACCATGGAATGTGGTATTTGGAATTATTAGCAGGGTGAAGCCAAGGAATTGTTTCATCAGCTACCGATGATATGGAGTTAGTAAAAAATTCGTAATCTTCCCTGGGAGAAGCTGAGAAAATGCTGTTTAAATTGTTGTGATAAGTAGACCAATCAGCTTTCTTTAGATTTCTTCTTTTACATGAATGCTGGGGAGATTGAGGACATACACCTATCTGACATATTATGGGGAAGTGGTCACTAGTTCCAGTATCTGAAATAGTGGACCACTTGCCCACCCTGGCTGCCACATCGACTGATGCCATTGTTAGATCTACTACCGACTTACTGCCTCCTGGGGCCACCAATCTAGTTGAAGACCCATCATTGAGAAATACTAGCTCAAGTTCCTCCAAAGAATCAAAAATAATCCTACCATTATGACTGTCTCTAGAACTACCCCATGCCTTATGATTACAATTTAGATCACCCATGATTAAAAATGGCTTATTAAGTGATTTCACAAGGGAAGACCAGTTGGATTTGGAGATAGAGTTGTCTTGTGGACAGTATGTATTAAGAATATTCAAATTAAAGTTAGGGAGAAATGTGAGTTGGAATTGGACATCATGATTGAAACCTGAATTGGCAATTTGAATTTCCCTATAATCAATATTGTTTTTGATAAGAGTAATTAATCCGCCATAGCCATCCTCTCGATCTTATCTGATTATTTGATACCCTCTACATCTTATAACATGTTGGTTTAAGAGCCAAGATTCGCTAAAAAGGATTATATCTGGGTTAAGGTTTTTTATAAGGATTTTTAGATTGTCAGAATTAGTGTTATATGAACGTATATTCCACTGAATAATAGTTATCGGAGTGTTAGGATTCATTATATAGAGTATGTTTGCTAGACCAAGGAGTCAGAAGATCTTGAATCCTCAGGCTCGAGATCCTCTATTCCCCTCCGACTCTGGTTTACATTTGTATTGAAAGGTGATACATTTTTACTTATGCTGGTCTTTAGATCTACCATATTGTAAGGAATGGAGTATGATTTTGAGTTTATTAAGTCCCCAATGAAGGTCATGACGAGCTCCCTGTGAGATTGGTTCAGCATAGACATGGCCTGATTGAAATCCAAATGAAGTTGGGATAAATATTGTGAGTTAGTGATTTGAGAATCATGAGCAGGATTGAATTTTGAAGTTGAGGGCTCATTTATTCTTCTACCTGATGGATTAATAAGTAGTCTTTGATGGGAGATTTTATCATAACCTGTATTTTCTTGTATTGAAGGTCTTCTTCTTTTTTGTGGAGATTGAGTGACTTGACTAAAAGGTTTTGAATATTGAGCTGATGCTGCAGACCTCCTCTCCTGTGGTAAGATGCCATTAGAATTATTCTGATCGTTATGTAAGGGGGGGAAATCGTTTATGTTGAAAGATGAAATATTAGAGATCCTAGGAACCTGCTGACTTACCTCATAGAAAGATAGATTAGAAAAGGATATTAGATCCTTAATATCTTTTTGTCTGTCTCTCTCTCTACAATTACGACTACTTGATTCATGGTCAGAAGATTTGCAGAAAATGCAATATTTTCTACACGTATTAGATAAAGAATCCTCATGAGAAGTTCCGCATCTAGCACATTTCTTTTTTCCTCTACATTGGTTTGTAGAATGGCCATAAAGTAAGCAATTCCGACATTGAAGAACAGGGCTGATGAATGGTGTGACCCTCATTGGTAGTTGATATATGGAAATTTCTTTAGGACTAGTTTTTCCTAAAAAAGTTATGCTAATAGTTCCCGTGGAGACAAATTCAATCTTTAAATCTACTTGTACTCTTCGATTCATTCGCTTAACACTTAATATCTTACATAAAGCCAAGTTTGTTTCTGATGCCTCCTTTATTTCTTCCTCTGTGAATTTTTTATTAACTCCCCTTACTATACCCTTACAAGAAACCTGATGAAATGGAATGAACACCTCATACCCTAGGGCTTCCCAATCTTTTTTCACAACGAAATCGTTGGCTGCTTTTCTAGTAGCAAATAATACACCTATCCTGTTTTTACCCTTTCTACTGATTTTCGTGATGTCTTTAATTTTTAAAACGGAAATAGATTTAGCTATGCTTAACACGTGGTAATCTCCAATATTGCTATTCTGACCTTGGACAAATACTTCGTAAGGACCTATGTCGGTCTCCGAATATAGTATTTGTTTTTTTTACTGTAAGACTTTTTTGAATACTTGGACGTTGAGATTGACATTCATATTGGTTGATTTTATTAGGAGGGTCAGGTGGTGGAGGAGGATCGGGAGGAACTTCTTCCTCCATCTTATACGGCGGATTGACGAATTTAAAATCTGTACTAGGCGATGCAAATTAGAAATTAACAGGAAAATATAGATAGTTTTGGCCCTTACCCTTTGGATGAGTTTCAAAAGTCGTCCGTTCACCTCGAACGATAGTCACAGATTTGTCTATTTCAAGTTTTCTTAAAAAAAAATGAAACGTCAAACACAACAAAAATCACAAGAGATATTCACTGCGAAAAGAAGCCGAGGCTGTTCATCCCAGCGGACCTCGACTTCTTATCAGCGATAAATAAAAAATTAACAAATTTAACAATTGTTTTCAAATTAAATTACGTTTGATCAGGTTTTTTTTTATCAAAAAGAAAAAACTGTCAACTATTCGCTATTTGACAACCGTTTTTTGATATTTTGACGTTTATTTTTGTCAGTCGAAATGAGTTGTCAATTTTGAGGTTAATGCCCATTAATGCTATTATAATGCTAACCATATTGTCATCAAGAGAGCTCAGTTGCCACAATTTTCTCAATATAATACAATGTATGTATTTATGTATCCAAATATATACAATGTATGTTCCCTATGTCCAGCTGAACGATTTACGTACTGTATATTATAGGGGAGTGCAATTAGAACGAAAACATGCATTGTTTCGAAATAATTCAAACAAGCTTATATTTTTCTAAAACTTTTTTTGTTAGTTTATATACATGTTAAAGTAAAAAGTTCTACTCACAGATTTTGCAATAATTGTTTATTAATTGTTTAAACAATAACAATTGTTTTGTATAAATACCTAATTTCGTTGAATTCATCATTTTACTTTAATCAAATATGTTTTTATTTTGTTTTTGATTATACTGAATCCGAATATGGCATTATAATTTGAAAATTCTTATACACTAGCTCTTATGCAGCATGTCTGCGTAGCTAGAAACCATATGGGAAACTTTTTTATTATCAATTTTACCAAAAAAAGTTATTTTTCATAAAATGCTCTGCATAGCCTAAAAGCTAAAACTCAACCATCAGATACCAAATTTTATCAATTTTATACGAGGTATGTCAAAAATATTAATTTCGTTAAAGGGTAAAGTACCTGTATATTCCAGAATAATAAAAATTGTTATTATGAAAAGTTATTTGGAATTAAAAACTATGTTTTAATATTCAATTACATCCTTCTAATTAAAAAAAACAATTTTTTCTCAAATTACGCGATATCCAGATGTAATTAAACACTAAAACATATTTTTTAATTAGAAACAACTTTCCTTAATAACAATTTTCAATATTGTGAAATATAAAGGTACTTTACTCTTGAGTGAAATTCATATTTTTTGACATACCTCGTATAAAATTAATAAAATTTGATATTTGATGGTTGCATATTAGATTATATACCTTGCAGAGTATTTTATAAAGAATAACTTTTTTTCGTAAAACTTATAATAAAAAAGTTATTAATAGGTTCCAATTCGCGCAGGCATACTGTATAAGAGCTAAAAAAATTTTTTTGTTGAACATTTATTATTATTGAAGCTTATTATTAAATGTATTTTAGGTAAATTTTACAGAGAAAAGAGAAAAGTTTTGATCACTTTGTATAAACCTTTTTTTAGCTGGTAATTTTCGGTTTTTGTATTACATTTTTGTTATCTTTCTTATTTTCTCAAAAAGAAATCGATTATTTCATCTCTAAAGTAAGATAATTCAGTGCATTTTAAAGATTATAACCTACGCTTTAAAAAAGCACCTATCAAATTGTAATAAATATGTTCCAACTTGAGTAATACCGTCTTAAGTTGGTGGTAATTCTGTAAAACTACGAAGTTTTCAAAAATTACATTTTTTGAGACGTCATATCATTTGAACTAAATTTTTGAGATTTTTTTTGAATGAAGCATCGTTTAGTAAGATATTTAAGAGGTAAGTTGTGCAAAATTCAGAGTTTTATAAGAAAAATTGTATTAGTTACACATTTTTAAATCATTTTTAAACAAAATTCATGTAAATCTGATTTTTCCGCCCACACCGTACTTATGCCCATACACTTAATTTCTTTTTATTATAATTATAAGATAGCTTAATTATTCTTCTTTCATGTCCAATTTGTAAAATTTTATTTGATCTATTAGTTAAAGAATTACATTAAAATATCTCAACCGTGCACTTCTCCGAACGCAAGTTTACAGTGCGCCAATGTTTGTGAGAAGGGTGACTTTAGCGTTATAAATAAAAAATTATAGGAGCTACAGATTTAATTTTAGCAAAATCTTTATATAAGGTTTTTTTTGTAAAATTTTATGAATTTTTTAATGGTCAAGTCAGCTTTTTTCTAAATTTTACATTTTCGGAGTTACTTAAAAAAACATCTAATTTCGCAGTCTATTTGTTTAATAAAAAATGAAGCACCCACGTCTCGAGTAGAACTTTTTGATATTTTGTTTATTAAACATTTTTTAATCAAATTACAAAAAGTTCTATCTTGTTTGATTTTTTCCGAAGTGAAAACCTATATGCACTCCCCTAATAAGAAAAATCTATACTTTTATGGCCATCGTGGAAATTTGAATTTGCTCTCCTGAAAAGTACCAAAAATGGACATATTTATCTGATTTTGGCAAACGACCACTGAATTGTATTAAGATTGTGTTTTCCGTGTTCATTAGTGCAATTTTTATTTCGCCATCATCATTTTTATTCACAAAGTTTTCTTTGTGTCTTACGAAGGGTCTTACGAATCGAAGGCAAAAGTTTCATTGTAGTCCGTTCTTTAACGGTAAAATATTGCAAAACCTCTAAATTTTAAAGAACCGCTTGGATTGACATGAAATATGGCATACACATAGCTAACAAGTCAAAGAAAAAAAGTGATATTGTGCCGATATGTGCTTTTGCCCTGGGGGTGGATTTCCCCCCTCTTGGTGGTGAAAAAATATTCGTCCAAAGTAAGTCCAAAAATGGATAAACTGACCAATTCTAAGTAACTTTTGTTTTATAGAGTTTTTTCACTAAGCCAATATTTTTCGATTTATTTGCTAGTGAATATGTTCATTTTTTCAACAAAATAAATACGCTTTTAGATGGTTTTTTGCAAATAACTCAAATAGTAAGTATTTTGTCGAAAAAACATTCTTAGTAAAAATATAGCCTCTAAAACATTTAAAAAAATGGTATATATATCACGTCAGTATACGTAGTAGAAGCAGAGTTATAGCTAATTAAAATAGGTTCATATTCGTAAAATTCCAAATGGAATAATTTAAAGTGAAATAACCAAAAATTAAGCACATTTCGGGGAAAACTTATTACAACTTATTTAAAGTGTTTAAAAAAAGCTTCATTTTTGTTTTATAAAAAAATTTCTAGCATCAGAAGTAAACAAGTTACGCTCAAAATAAAGTTAGTCCCTTTTCTTTTGGTTAAAAAAATCGGGAAAATCACCCCGTAATTAGTATCTCAAATGAACTTAATCGTTACTACTTTACAAGTTTCTTGACTCGTGTATTTATTGTTTATATGATCTGTAAGTTTCATCGGTTCAAAGCCCTTATTTTTGAAAGGGCTCTAGTTAAAATGGGTTGAACGAGTCACGGATGACGAATGTATGCAAATTTCGAAACACCAAATCTTAATCAATTTTTGTCTAACAGAAAAACAAAAAAATACATGATATTCAGAAAAGCAATGCTGACTTTCTTGTTTTTCGAGATTTTTGGTATCTTTAACAATTTTTAAGTTATTTTGAAAAAAATCATATTTTTCAAAATTAAAATTTTTAAAAATTTCATTTTAAAACCAAATTTTTTCCAAAATAAGCACTTTGAATCGATGAAACTTACAGATCATATAAACACAACATAAGTAAAATAATTTGTGGAGCGGTAACGAATTATTTCATTTAAGTTGCTAATTAGGGGGTGGTCTTCCCGATTTTTTTTTTGCCAAAACAAGAGGGAACAACTTTATTTTGAGCTTAACTTGCTTAACTTTAATAATAAAAACTTTTTATAATAACAGAAATAAACCTCTTTTTAAACACTTTAAAAATAGTTATAATGGATTTTCCCTAAAAAGTGCTTAATTTTTTAGATATTTCACTTCAAAATATTCTATTTGAAATTTGGTGAATATGAATCTATATTTCATTGGCCATAACTCTGGTTTTACGAGGTCCAGAGACCTAACGCGTACACCATTTTTTTTCTTTTTTACAGGCCATATTTTTGCTAATAACGTTTTTTTCGACAAAATACTTACTTTTTGAGTTATTTGCGAAAAACCGTCCAAAAATGTAGTATTTTTGTATATTTTGTTGAAAAATTAACATATTCACTCGCAAATAACTCGAAAATTGTTGACTTAGTGAAAAAGCTCTATAAAACAAAAGTTACTTAAAATTAGTCAGTTTATCCATTTCCGGACTTCTTGGAATTATATTTTTTCACCCCCAAGAGAGGGTGCAAGTCACCCCCAGGGCAAAAGCACATATCGGCACATCACTTTTTTTCTTTGACATGTAAGCTATGCGTATGCGTATGCCAAATTTCATGTCAATCCAAGCGGTTCTTTAAAATTTAGAGCGAAAACCGTGAAAGAATGTACTATTGATATTTATCCAACTACAAAAATTTGGTAGGTTTTCGGCTTCTTATTTTTCCATTGCCTCATTGCCTCCCCTACTTTCAATTTTCAAAATAACTTTTTCAAAATAACAAAATACTTTTCAATTTTCTTTCATACGCTTAACTTGCAAGGACCGCATAGGGTACAATAAAATACAAATTTGTAACGCTTTCAAATAAAATTTATTTATCTTTATTTTTAATTAGTTTGCAATATTAGGTTATAATATTCCACTGATTTTTACATTGACCAAACAACGAACATTGCAATTTATTTCACAGTTATCGACTTTTAAACAGAGTTCACAATAGGAAACGAACAGCTGAAGCAATAACATTGTCCCCTCTACCGATATTTGGAAAATTACTAATATTATAAAATATATATGTCACTCGTGGAGAGGAGAAAATATCATCTATACATAAACGTAATACAACTTTCATACTATTTATAAAATCCTCTTAAAACAGACAACATTTTTAAAGGATATAATTCAAACACAAACATCGATATGCATAAGTTTCTATTTATGTAATTTAGTTCGACGTCTTAGGTCCTGGAACATGATTAAGTACAATAATTTGGCAAAATGGCAAAAGTACAGATTAAGATCATGTAATTTAAAGGTCTTTTGGTTCATTTCTGTGGCTAGTTTAATACAGGGTGATTGATTAGTAGGGTAAAGCTCAATAGCTCCGCTATAGTAATAGATAGCAATCAAAATTAATAACAAAAATTTTAGCCACCTTTGAGCTTCACATTATAAAATTAGTTAGAATGTTACAGGGTGTTCGATAACACAGTGGCAGATTTATGTTTTTTAAATGGAACACCCTATATTTTATTTTATATTCGAAATCCTGTTAACTTCTTTATCACAAAAATATAAAGGTTTGTTATGTTATACAGGGTATTTACAAAGTTATAACCAATTTTATATGAAAATCGTAACAAGTTCAATTCCCTGTATAAATAAAAATAAGCAAAACAACAATGGTTTATTAACGCCATCTTCAAATAGTTAAGATTTTCAAGAATGGTCGATATTGCTAATTTTCGTTATATCAAATACACGGTGAGTCAAAACGCAAGTACATTATTTTCTCTGTAATTTTAAACGGAACACCCTGTATTTTATATCACTATTGAAAAGTACAATTAGCCTACTTTAATTTTTAAATAACATTCCCTATGTCTAAATTTATTAGTTTTAGAGATATTAGTAGCGTGGCCACCCAAATCACCAGAATTTAATAAACTGGACTGTTTTTTTTGGGGTTACGTTAATAATGAAGTTTATAAAATACCTCCAACAACAAGGGATGAGATGAAAAATAGAATACAAAGTGTATTTCGATGTGTTAATCTACAAATGCTCCGTAGAGTAAGTAGGTCATTCAATGATTGTTTTTAGGCGTACATAAATGTGTTAGGAGATAATTTTGAACACCTTATGTAATTAAATATTAAAAATATTTTATTAAAAGTAGCTTCTAATTTTTTCAGGCATGTTTTTTTGCAAAATGTATTGCAAAATGTATTAATTATGTTTCGTTCTTTATTTGTTACATTGTTACATTTACATACAAAAGTAGTGTTTAATTGTCTCCACAAAATATTGTATTTTGTGTTTGTGTGTTTTTTTGTAAAATTTATTACTAATCTTCTTTGTTTATTTGTTGCATTTACATAAAAGATAGTTTTTAATTGTTTCAAAAATGTTGCATGTAGTGGTTGTGTTTTTGTTTGTAAAATGTATTACTAATAAATTATTTTTATTTCTTTATTTGCTACAGTGTTACATTGATTACCGGATTGATAATCGGTAATCTTCAATTGTCAATTCAGTCATGGCTTACTTAAAATTTAGATAAATTTAAACACCTAAAATAATTTGCTTTGAAAAATGAAAATATCTCGAAAACTAATAAATTTGGGCATAGGGAATGTTATATAAAAATTAAATTACGTTAACGTTACTTTTCAATAATGATATAAAATAGAGGGTGTTCCATTTAACATTACTGAGAAAATAATGTACTTGCGTTTTGACTCACCCTGTATTTGATATAAAGAAAATTAGCAATATCAATCATTCTTAAAAATTTTGACAGTAAATAAAAAAATATGGCATTAATAAACCGTTGCTGTTATGCTTATTTTTATTTATTCAGGGAGTTGAATTTGTTACGATTTTCATACAAAATTGGTTATAACTTTGTAAATACCCTGTATAATATTACAAACCTTTATATTTTTGCGATGAAGAAGTTAAAAGGATTTCGAATATAAAATAAAATATAGGGTGTTCCATTTAAAATAACATAAATTAGGTCTGCCACTGTGTTATCGAACACCCTGTAACGTTCTAACTAATTTTGTAATGTGAAGCTCAAAGGTGGCTAAAATTTTTGTTTTTAACTTTTATTTATATCTCTTACTATAGCGGAGCTATTGAGCTTTACCCTACTAATCAATCACCCTGTATACTGATGCTTAGACGTTCTCACTATTGATGATCTGATTGGACCGAAAACATTTTGATGTATTTTATTAATCCATTTAGATAATTTGAATTTTTTTAATAAAAAATTTATATACGTTTTACATTTTACATTTGAAGTCTTTATTGAAATAGTAAATTTTTATACCTAGGTACATAGGGATTTCCCTTTTAAATTTCAATGGAATACTATTTTGACCAATGACATATGGAGCAGAAATTCTCACTCGAACAAAAAAAAAACAGTACTAAAAATGCGAGTGGCACAAAGGCGTATGGAAACATCGATTTTCGGCGTGATAAAAAAAAACAAAACAAGGAACCAAGACCTTAGAAAAAGACCAGGTATCACTGATGTCCTCGAATGTTTAGCCAAGCTGAAATGGAATTGGGCAGGTCACGTAGCAAGACTAAAAGACTCAAGAAGGACCAGAAAACTAATTGACTGGCGCCCAAGAAAAGACAAACGCAGCCGAGGACGACCACCATCACGCTGGATGGACGACATTAAACGAATATCCAAGAAATGACAAGACGTACAGAACCGTGGAGAGTGGCGAAAAATGGGAGAGACCAATGTTCAGCAGTGGACGGAAGAGGTTGCATGATGATGATTATGACTATTTTGTGGTGCGAGGAATTGAGATTTGACGTGCGAGTTAGAGACACTTGAAGCTGAGCTGTAAGAACTAAAGCAGTTTTTCATAATAATTGTCTTAACAATGTTGTTCTGAAGCTATTTCCTTGTGGCATTTTTATAATGAATTATTTTAAATGGGAAATAAGCCACAATTTTACCAAAAAAAATAAATTTATTAACGTTTCGACGCCCAAGTCGGGTGTCGTTTTTATTTTGACAACGACACCCGACTTGGGCGTCGAAACGTTAATAAATTTATTTTTTGTTAAAATTGTGGCTTATTTCCCATTTAAAATAATTCATTGTCTTAACAAATAAAGTAAAGTTTCCTGCTTCAGTAAAAGTATACAATTCAGTTTATATGGTGGACACATTTAAACTATCAGATGGAATAATGAATGCTAATAAACAAATACTATCTGTTAGAGTATTTCCTGTAATGTAAATGATAAAGTATGGAGGACAACAAATCATAAAAATGCTAAAAATTAATCCAACAAATATATAGAAATATCAACAGTACCCACAGTACAAATACCCACAGCTTGGTTAAATGCCTTTATAATACTGTTATATAAAAAGGGGAAAAATATAAATTAGAAAATATGATAGACTCATTAGCCTGATATCAATCTTGTATAAGTTGTTTGTGAAGATAATTACATTGCGACTAACAAATAAAAAACTGGACAGCCTCGGGAACAAGCAGGATTTAAAATAGACTATAGCACCGTAGATCTATAGAAGTAATAAGAACATTTATCGAAAAATCAAACGAATATAATATACCTATCTGGACAGCTATGGTAGATTACAAAAAGACATTTCACTCCATAGAAATTTGAGCAATCCTTAATGCGTTAAGCAGCAGTAGAGCTGATAACATATATAAAAATCATTAATGCGAAAAAACGTCTATTTCTGGATGTGAGAGGTGGCATTCGGATTTTTACAGATAAGGTTAGGTGACACCTTCAGTAATAATAATTGACTTATGCTCCTTCTCAAATATGACAGGAACATTAATAGAAAAATTAAAATATTTAAAAATTTCAAAAAACATCGATTTTTTTCTGCTTTCTTTGCTTATAACTTTAAAACGATTCGTTTTTGAACAAAGTCGTAGAGAAATAAAATAAAGATAATTGAATTTTGTATGCTATACGACTGGTAAAAAATGTCTTAAGGTATTACCTTTTCTCCAATATAGCAATAAATACAAAATAAGGGGCAAATAAGTCTGTTGTTATTCAATATTTTTTAACCACTTCGGTGGAACTTAGAACCTTAGTAATTCGCTTAGAAAATTCTTTGCAAAATACTTAAATCGTCTACCAAATTTCATTAAAATCGACTTAATAAATTTTGCATAATAAATTTGCAATCTAAATGTTTTTAAAAAAGTTCAAATTTTTAAAATCTTTCTGAACAAAAAGTAGACCATTTAGAAGTTGGCTAATTTTTTTACATATAAAGAGGTGATCTACCTGTCTAATACACTTTACAGAATTAAAATCGGATTATTTAAGGGGCCCCAGCAATGTTTTAAATTTATAAACAATTTTTTGGCTTATAAACATATAGCTTTTGTAATAATAAAAAAATTAATTTTTAGCAATGCAAATAATTAAAACCGGTATAATTTGACTTAAACTTTCAAATACTGTCAGCAGAATTGCTATTTTATTTTTTAATCAAACGTTATTCGCGTTCAAAAATTGCATTTTCTCGATTTTTTGAAAGTTCCACCGCGTTTATCTAGAAAACTGTGCATCGTACGAAAAAACTTGTAAGAACATTTTTGGCTTAGAATTACCCAAGAAATAAAAAAAATATTTTATTTTGCGAACAATCGATTTTATGTAATTCTTCAAGTTCTTTGTTTATAACAATCTTATCGACATCGGATCAACTGTTACCCAAAAAATTCGTGTTCTACGGGTCAAAATATATAAAAAAACTTGGGTAAGTCCATCTAAATAAAGGAGCCCGTAGCACCCCCTCCTGGCCACAGCACTAATTTGTTTATAAGCCAAAAAATTGTTTATAAATTTAAAACATTGCTGAGGCTGCTTAAATAATCCGATTTCAATTATGTAAAGTGCATTAGATAGGTGGTGTACTTCTTTATATGTAAAAAAATTGACAAATCTTTGTATGCTCTAGTTTTTGTTGTGCAAGATTTTAAAACATTTTAATTTTTTAAAAAAAGTTTAGATTGCAAAATTATTATGCAAAATCTAGTAAGTTAATTATAATGAAATTTGGTGTACGGTTTTAGCACATTACAAAAATTATCTAAGCGAATTAGGAAGCTTCCAAGTATAACTTAAGTGATGGAAAATCATTGAATATTGAATAAGGACAGGCTTGTTTTGCCCCCTTATTTTATATTTATTACTATTTTGAAGCAAGAGTGATAAATTAAGACATTTTTAACCAATTGAATCTGATAGAAAATTTAATTATCTTTGTTTTATTCTTATAGGACTTTGTTCTAAAATGAATAGTTTTTAAGTTATAAGCAAAAAAATATAGAAACAATTTTTTTTTTAATTTTTAAATATTTTATTTTTTTTATTAATGTTCCGGCCATATTTGAGAAGGACCATAAATCAATTATTATTAACGAAGTTATCACCTATCTTTATCCGACAAAAATCTGAATGCCACCTCTCACATCCACCTAAAAACAGATCCTTACTGTTCTACTATATAAATAATTTAACGATGCAACTCAGTAAATAAAAACAGAGGAAAAAGGTATTAGATCAGGAGACTACATCTTACCAAAACTACTTTTGACTTTAATTTTAGAATATATCTAAGCTTCGAACTTTGGTATGGGCAAATAAAAGAGCGACGATAGACGGCGAAAACCTGAACCATCTGAGATTTGCCGATTATCTTGCGCTAATAGTAGAAGACAGAGAAGAATTTCAAGAAATGGTATTAGACCAAGTACAAAATCAAAAGAAATAGGATTAAAAATAAATCTAACAAAACCTCAATATTTAACCAAAGAATCTTTAGAAATAATTGAGGATATAATTCCAGACAATAATAATAGTCCAGGGTAATAAGGATTTTCTCGGGACACTCAAAGATCCAGGTAGCTGACTACTTTTTTAGTTATTGTAGACCTATAGGAAGAAAACCCTACCTGTTTCCTGCCTAGAGTTCGCGTCCGTTTTTTAATTATTAACAATTTAGTGGAAAAATCGCGATTTTTTCGATTTTTTGCACCCCATTTAAAAGCTAAATAGTTGACATAAAATTACAAAATCCAATTTTTTAGAACATTGAAAAACCTTTAAAATGCCGATTTTTAAAAGTTAAAGAGTTAATTTGTTGCTACGCAAACTGCAAAATAACTGAAAATCGTTAATTGTTAATAACTTTTACTAAAACTATCTTAAAACTTTAGTGTTTCACCCAAAGTTGGGTATTGGGGTACTTAACAAACCTTTAACATTTATTGAGACCGATCCATTAATTAGTTTAACAGTTATTCTATTTGTTGATCCCAGAGACCTTTATTTTGCAATAACATAAGACAGAAAATAATGAAGATAGGGCAATTTTGAGTATGCCAAATGAAAGTAGAAGAGTGATAGTATCAAAATGTATTAAAAAAAGATAAAAAATTAATCAATATAATCAAAAATCCTAATGCCAAATTTTTGAAATTTTGTAGTTTATAAACATTTTGAATAACTTTACAAATATTATCCGTAGGAACAATCTTTTTATATATTCGAAAAGCTAGTATCAAATAAAAAATAGCATGGGTTCACTAGGGACAAAGTTAGCCATGTGCTTTTTTTTATTTCACAGCTAATTTGTTTATAATAATTAAGGAATTTCATTGACGCCATTTTAAAAACAATGCGATTTGTATTTTTTGTTAAAAAATTTGCAATATCATTGTATCATAACAGCTCCCTCTACGATTTTTCAAAATTGTAGTTCAAACGGTTACTAGGGGGAACCTACGAATCCACCGAGTTAAAATAACGAAAAAGCAATTTCAAACTAATACAATTTTCTGTATCTCCGGATGAACTCAATGGATTTTCATCTTTCTTTTTTTAATTTGTATGTAATTTCGACGTAAATTACAGATTTGCAATTTGTTTAAAAATTTATAATTAATAATCAGTCTAATTTGTTTAAACAATACTTGAAAAAATATTTTTTACAAAAATCTACTTTTTTAATCATAGTATCATTAATGATCATACAAAAAGTTAAAGTTCACTTTAATAAATAAAATATTTTTATTAGATAATTATTTATTGAAGATAATTTATTTATTAAAGTATACCTTAACTTTTTGGAATGATTAATAATGATAGTCTGATTAAAAACCTGGATTTTTGGGAAAAAATAATTTTTTCAAAAATTGTTTAAACAAATTAAACTTTTTATTAATTAATAAATGTCAAATTGCAAATAGGCGAATTACATATTTGTAATGTACAGAAAAATTACATACAAATTAAAAAAGAAAGATCAAAATGTATTCAGCAGATCCCGAGATATAGAAAATGATAGTAGTTTTAAGTTTGCCTTTTTTAGTTTTTGAACTCGTGCATTTGTCGGCTCCCAGCTCCCCCTTCACTTACCACGACTAGCCACCAACTTAACAACATTTTTAAAAATTCGTGTAAAATGCCAACTTTTCGAATATGTAAAATGATTTTTCTACGGATAATATTTTTAAAGTTGTTCTAAATGTTTATAAACTACAAAATTTCAAAAATTTGGCATTAGTATTTTTGACCATATGAGATAATTCTTTTATCTTTTTTAGTACATTTTGATAGTATCTCTGTTCTACTTTCATTTGACATACGCAGAATTGCCTTATCTTCATTATTTTCTGTCTTATGTTATTGCAAAATAAAGCTCTCTGGGAAAAACAAATAGAATAACTTTTAAACTAATTAATGGATCGGTCTCAAATTTTGATTAAATACACACAACTTTGGGTGAAACACTAAAATTCTAAAGTAGTTTTAGTAAAATTTATTAACAAATAACGATTTTCACTTATTTTGCAGTTTGCGTAGCAACAAATTAACCGGCAAATTATTTAAAAAAAATCGGCATTTTGAAGGTTTTTCAATGTTCTAAAATACTAAATTTCGTAGTTTTATGTCAACTGTTTAGCTTTTGAATGGGGTGCAAAAAATCGAAAAATCGTGATTTTTGCACTAAATTGTTAATAATTAAACAACGAACGCGAACTCTAGGCAGGAAACAGGTAGGTTTTCTTTCTCTAGGTCTACAATAACTAAAAAAGTAGTCAGCTACCTGGATCTTTGAGTGTATCGAACATGGTCTATTTCTAGCTTATTGCCCTGCACTATAATATAGAAAAGGTTTCATCGTGTATACACTTAGGACAAAAAATAGAACTGTCAAAGTTAAAGACTGATTTAACTAGAAGATATTCTTTAGCATGGGCAGCATTTGATCGATAACACAAAATACTATTCAAATCAAACTTGCCAAGATTTTAAAGGCAAAAACCTTTAATCAGTACGAATTACCATTTCTGGCACATCGTTGGTCTAAAATGAAAAATGCATAAGTCCAAAATATTGAATTTTAGACTTCTGATGGAATTTGTTAGCGTTATCCAAAAGCTATGTTTGGCTCGGTTTTCTTCTAATATAGTATACTAGATTTTGCTAAAATTGTAAAAATGAAATCTGCATAAGTGTATTAATAATAAAACCATATGAAAACTGCACAAGTCCCACAAGTCCTCCCTTGATAGTGGCCAAACCTTTCAAACGTATGGGTGCTTTTCTGATGTGTTTACATTAAAAAGATTTTTCATTGTAAAGGGGTGCATACCTACAGGGTACAGGTTAAAATGACATAACAATTTGATTACCAAAAACGCGACTTTAAATTGTTTAGGGACTTGTGCTATTTTCACATTATATTTAGTTGTGTAAAAGTGGAGTTATGAACAGTTAGTTTTTTGTCTCTCCTGTAAAATCAGGTATTTTGGACTTATGCATTTTTCATAATAGGCCGATGATATGGAAAAGTTCCAGTTACTGAAACATGTGCTTTTACATCTTAATCTACAAACTTAAAGTAACTCAAAGAGCTATGAAACGGAGAATGCTCAACATTGAGCTCAGAGATTTTAAATCCAACGAAGAAATAAGACGATCACAAGTGACAGATGTAATCCAAAAGATTTTCATGTTAAAATGGAACTAGGCAGGACATATAGGAAGAATGAAAAACAACTATTGACTGGGCGAAGTCATTCTTTAATGGTGACCAAGACCACGTAAGAGAAGTAGAGGCAGATCTCAAACCAGATGATACCAAGTGAAAGGCTGTCCAAGAAATCATGCAAAAAAACAACGAACAGAAATGAATGATGATGACGGAGCCTCGGAGCCTGTTATTAGTTTTAGTTTGGTTTTGAAGATAATATTGAAATGCAAATAAATAGTTTATATAGATTAGAACCGCTCGTTTTATTTCAAATCGTAACAATATAATATTACAATTCAAGTATTTAAGAGAAATAAAAGACTGTCGTGTAATAAATGACAATTTTCATAATTTAAAAACAATACAATATATAAAAACCATGTGTATTTCATGTACGTAGCAAAAGAAACGTTCAGAATAAATGTATATGAAAATTGTTAAAAAGTTTGTTCCAGAACAGTAAGCGGGGTTTGTACTAAAGATATTCGAAGTAGCTTTGTCGAGATTTAATCAGATATTTTAAAAAGTACCATATTCTAATTCACTAACTTAAATCTACGATATTATCAACATTTTTTTGTGTAAAATATGAAAAAAATTTTTTGTGTTAGGTATATACAGGGTGTTAGTAAATAAGTATGAAAAATTTTAAGGGCTAATTCTACATGAAAAATTAATGCCAATTGGCTCTATAAACATATGTCCGCAAATGCTTAGTTTCGGAGATACGGGGTGTTGAAATTTTTATTTCAAACTGCCAATTTATTTATTGCTCTAAGACCAGTTGAGCTATGAAAATGAAATTTGGTGAGTTTTAGGAGGTAGTTATTACGAATTTTATGACATACAATTAAGAATTTTGTATTCATCATTGGCGCGCCTACGGGCAATGGTCTGAATTATTTTAAAGAAAAAAATAGTACGCCACTGAGATATTTCGAATTAGAAATTATTTTTAAATTCCACGTCTAATTTATGATAAAAAACCTTTGCTGCCTTTTTTTATATGATGCACCGTTTTTATGCAGAAAAATAAAACCTCTTGGCGCATATTTTTCATTTCTTAATACATCATCAAGAACTATCCAATATAATAATACTAAACTAGAACAATAACAGAAAATATTAATAATAGCATTTCAACTAGGTGCAAAGCTGCAAGAAATGTTTAAAATGATCTCCTTTACAGGTAACAGAAGAATTTTATATTCATCATTGGCGCGCGTAGGGGTAATGGTCTGAATTTTTTGAAGAAAAAAATAGTACGCCACTGAGATATGTCAAACTAAAAATCATTTTTAAATTCCTGGTTCAATTGACGACAAACAATCTTTCCTGCCCTTTTTTCATTTGCGGCGCCGTTTTTATGCAAAAAGATTAAACATCTTAACGTTTACAAAGTATTTGAACTAAGTTTCTATGCATATGGAAACTACCTCAAATACTTGGTAAGCGTTAAGATGTTTTATTTTTTTGTATAAAAACGGCGTCTCGTATGAAAAAAAGGAAAGAAAGATTTTTTGTCGTAAATTGAACGAGGAATTCAAAACTGATTTTTAATTTGACATATCTCAGTGGCGTACTATTTTTTTCTTCAAAAAATTCAGACCATTACCCGTACGCGCGCCAATGATGAATATAAAATTCTTCTGTTATCTGTAAAGGAGATCATTTTAAACATTTCTTGCAGCTTTGCACCTAGTTGAAATCTTATTAGTAATATTTTCTGTTATTGTTCTAGTTTAGTATTATTATATTGGATAGTTCTTGATGATGTATTAAGAAATGAAAAATACGCGCTAAGATGTTTTATTTTTCTGCATAAAAACGGTGCATCATATGAAAAAATGGCAAGAAAAGTTTTTTATCATAAATTAGACGTGAAATTTAAAAATAATTTTTAGTTCGAAATATCTCAGTGGCGTACTACTTTTTTCTTTAAAAAAATTCAGACCATTGCCCGTAGGCGCGCCAATGATGAATACAAAATTCTAAATTGTATGTCAAAAAATTCGTAATAACTACCTCCTAAAACTCACCAAATTTCATTTTCATAGCTCAACTGGTCTTAGATCAATAAATAAATTGGCAGTTTGAAATAAAAATTTCAACACCCCGTATCTCCGAAACTAAGCATTTGCGGACATATGTTTATAGAGCAAACTTGTATTAATTTTTCATGTAGAATGATCCCTTAAAATTTTTCATACTTATTTACTAACACCCTGTATGTATTATTAATCTTTATAATAATATTCAGCTAATATTATAAAAAACGATTCCAGTTTATGTGTAGGTATATGAATATTATGTATCCCTGTACCGGAGGGAAGATACATGGAAATCCATTATTTTATCCAGACTTTAAATACTAAGCTATTTATTACTTAAATGATAGTATGTAATTGTTGGTTAAAAAAATTTAACTGTTAAATATAAGTATTTGTTCTTTTCTTCCTCTCGTTATAAGCAATCCTGCTCGTTCATTGGCCCATTAATACCTCTACGAATGTAACTCCATTTTTTATCTCTACTTATTCTACCTTTTGGTAATTTATTTCTTGCTCTTTTCGCCTCACTGGCCTCCTCCATTCTACTTTTGTGATTATTCCTTTTTTTGTATTAAGCATCCTTGTTCATACTCTGTACGTCACATTTTCTTTTAATGTCTTCACTCCCCTTTCGTTTCCTCAGTTTTCTCAGTATGTGTTCTCCTGAAGAAACAACAAGAGATTATTAAATAAAAAGCTCATAAAATCATAAATAATCATCATCATTCAACCCGGATATATCCACTGCTGGATATAGGTTTCCGTCAGTTTTTTCCATGTATTCCTGTGTTGTGTTCTTTGCATCCATTCCATCTTTAACTTCCAATGAGGTAATGTTTTCTACTTTTTAAATTTTTAAGTATCTTTTGAACTAACTGTTTATTTGCATTACCTTTTTCATTTTAGTTATTTTTGGAGTTTCTGATTATAACGTCATTTGTTATTCCTGTACATGCAGTTTTGGGTCCAAAACGTTCAAAATTGGCAGTTTAGACCTAGTTAATAAAATATGTATAAAGTTTTACCTAACACTAAGATAACTTTAAAGAAGTACAATTCCGAAAAGTTTTGGCGTATGAGCCTTATATGACAAAAATATATTTCATTTATAAAAAATTTTTTTTTCAAAAAGCCAACGAATATCTTCAGTCTAACGAACTAATTCACAAATTTTAAGCATTTTCACATTTTTTAGAAATTATACGTTACAGATTGGAAAATAAATTATTATTTATTATAATGTTTTCGTTTAGTAAAAATATAAAAGTTAAAACTAAGGTTTATTGTGATGTCATATCTAGTAGAATGCTAAAAAATCCTACATCATCAAGTGAAAATCAAATAATTTTTTTTTATTTTTCTTAAAGAATTTTAACAATTTTTAATTAATGCCAGATGTGTTTTGTAATACTCTAAAGCTTCTTGCTGTTTTTGGATTTCAAAATAAGTCGGGGTGAAGTTATCGACTAGAAAATTTATTTAATCATCATTAGATTTTTTTAATTCTGCGAATTTTTTAAATCAAATTGCGAGTATTTTGCAATTGCCAAATACATGTATTTGTATAGGTCGCCACAAAACCTAAAAATGTATGAAAATTAAAATATCTGAAGCAAATCAAAGGGCATTAAGACAAAATCATAGTTAAAATTCACCGCGCAACTTATATGTAGTTAAGTGTTTTTGTGGAATGACGTTATTGTAAGACACGTTTCTAGATCAACATGTCACTGAGAGGACCAAAAATTAGGATTTGGTACTTACGAAGTAAGTTGTATAATAATGTAGTCGAAAAAATCAGTAGGTACGCATGTGTTTCATGCTAAGGAAAAGCGACTTTGAATATTACAACAGAAGAAAATAAAATGATTAAAAGGGCAAAAACATTGGACACAGTCACGATGGAATGGAATACAATGGAGTGCTGAGTCCAGATTTGAATTATGTGTTAGAGACAATAGTCCCGGAGAAAACCAAATTTCCCGCGTCTGTCATAATCTGCGGCAGCATGTCGTATATAGGGTGAGAGATCTTATCGATGGTATTGTAAATATGGCCAAATATTTGAAGATTTTATGAGAATCTCTTTTACCGATTATGGAACAAAATGTAACCTGAACAGAACACTTTGTCTTCCATCAGGGCAGCGCAGGTTGCCATACCTCAAAAAGAGAGTTGAGGTAAAATAAAATGAAACCTGTGGTATACCATGTCTAAAATGGATTTCTAACAGTCCCGACTTGTCTCCGATAGAAACTTGGTGAGGCGAAATCAAAAAAGCATTAAGGAAACATCCATTAAGTCCATCAACGAGTAGAGGAAAAATTGATTGGAAAAAGTAATATGATATTATTTTCATTAGAATTTTGTCAAAACTTGCTAAAACAATGTCTTGTAACAATAGTTTTTTATGTAATTAAAAAAGAAAGGGGATGTCACTTCAGGGAAAGGGAAATTATCAGATTGTCTTTGTAAATGCTTTTGTTAAATATATTATTATTTTTAATTAATCGTTTTTATTGTTTTAAAAAATATTTTCTATACTTATGAAAATTCAAAATTGTTGTTCGATACATCAAAACTTTTAACGTTTACATAGTACGAGTACAAGTTACAAGAACAATAGTCCTGTAAACTTTTAAAGTTTAGACGACTATTTTTTTTAATTCTCTAAAAAAATTATTATTTAGCTTAATGCCTCGACAACTATTGGCCATTTGAATGGTAGGGATTTTTCCAATAAGGTACCTAGTGTAATGTGTAGAGTGTGTGTTGGGTAAATGTCTTGTTACTTAGCAAAGTCGATGTCATTTTCTTTGCAAATGTAAAATTTAATTTTCTTCTGACTTGCTTTAATCATTTTGACATTTTAACTAATTATGCAAGAAACAAAGCTTATATAACTTTAATTAACAATTATTAATATTTATGTATACAATTGCATTAGCTTGATGATATAGGATTATTCGTCAAAATATAAGTACAACCCATCTAAAATCAATTACTTTTTACAGGTAAGTGTAAGTTATGTATATCCAGGATGCACAGACTCAAACAGATTATTTTTAGAGTTAAAATTGGTATTTAATTATTAAGTATCAAAATATCTTTTTACTATCTACGTGTAATTAAAATATATATTAAGTCTTAACACATTGATGTGTTTCCTTATTTTCAGATTTAAACATCGAACACATATATATTTACTTACAAACAGCAATGGTTTACTTAATTATTTTTCTAAAAACGTCTGCTTACTGCTTTATACACCAGATTAGGTAATATTGTGACATGTTTTTTATCGCAAGCTTTTTCATAAATATTTTAACATGATCTAGGTATTTCGTAAAATTTGACATCATTATTTCCATAAAATAACAAAAGATTGGCAATCTCTTGCAATATACAGGTTTTTCTA
This sequence comes from Diabrotica virgifera virgifera, assembly GCF_917563875.1. Taxonomy (NCBI): domain Eukaryota; kingdom Metazoa; phylum Arthropoda; class Insecta; order Coleoptera; family Chrysomelidae; genus Diabrotica; species Diabrotica virgifera. The sequence goes on from NC_065448.1 coordinate 190,567,233, forward strand.
CTTTAAATAGCGCTGTTTTATCTTAACTTTTAAAAATGTTTTAAAAATGTAATTTATTTCTATATTAAATTTACAGTAAATAGCTTGTAGTTCAGGGCGCATCTGTTTTGAGATGGAGGTTGAGAGGTGACTCAAATTTTTTTGCAGAAATTGCTTGAAAATAACTCGAACATTAATATTTGAGTTATCCTTCCACTTAAAATGGTCCGGAACATTGTTTAAATAATCAAAATGTCAAATATGAAGGAAAAATTCGATTTTTTATTGGTTTTTTGATTATAACTTTAAAACTGTTCATTTCTGAGAAAAGTTGTATGTACATAAAAGTTGTGAAATTAAATTTCCTACAATATAGAATTGGTTACAAATTTAAAAAATAGTCACCCTTGTTGCAAAATAGCATCAATTGCGAAAAAATACATACAAAAACAGGTATTCGCATTTTACATTTTTCAACCATTTATGCTACACCTAGAACCTTCATATTTTACCCAGAAAAACTTTAGGCTCTAGTAAAACAACACTGTAAATTTCATTAAGATCGTTTTAATAGATTTTGCAAAATAAATTTTGCAATCCAGCTTTCGGAAAAAAGTCATTTTTTTTTAATGTTGCAGGACTGAAATAAAGCAGATAGCAAGTTGAGTTTCTTTTTTGCTGATAGAAGTGTACTGTACCTTTCATTTGCAATATGCAAAATTAAAATAGATTAATTACCACGGCGTCAGGAAATTTTTTAAATAAACATTAATTTTTGGTGCTACGCGCAAAACAGCGGTGTTCGATTCACACAAGTTGATTTCCACTAAAATTTCTTCTAATCTGTATCTAATATATTATTTTCTTACTCTATATTTTGTTGTACTTTAATATTTTAATTCCACAAAAATCAAACTAATTTTATTATTGTTTGTGAAATATTGTTTAAACAATTGCTTATGTTTAAAAATAATAAAATTTTATTCTCTAAATTAAAATATATGAACAAATAAAAATTTTGCAAAAAAAGTGTTATTTCAAAGGATAGAGTATGTGTTTTTATTTTGCAATAAACAAATTTATTTATTTATATCGAACTGTAATAAAAATTAAAATGTATTAATCATTATCAAAGGTCATTGGAATGCCTGATCAGAGCAAAATATCCGCTGTCCTGCGCGTACCAATAATAATTAATGTTTATTTAAAAAAAATCCTGACGCCGTGGTAGTAAATCGATTTTAATTTTGCAAATTGCAAATGAAAGATACAGTACACCTCTAGACGCAAAAAAAATTCAACTTGCTATCTGCTTTATTTTCAGTCCTGTAACTTTTTTAAAAAATGAATTTTTTTTTGCGAAAGCTGGATTGCAAAATTTATTTTGCAAAATCTGTTAAACCGATCTTAATGAAATTTACAGCATTGTTTTACTGTATCATAAAGTTTTTCTGTGTGAAATATGAAGGTCCTAAGTGTAGCATAAATGGTTGAAAAACGTAAAATGCGAATACTGGTTTTTGTATGGATTTTTCGCAATTATTGCTATTTTGCCACAAGTGTGAATATGTTTTTAATTTTTAACTTATTTTATATTGTAGAAAATTGAATTAGGCAACTTTTATGTCAGCACAACTTTTCTCGGAAATCGAGATGCATCAAACCAAAGTAGTTTGATTTTATTCAACAAACTTGACTTGACTTGAAAACCAAATTACACAACTTTTATGTTAGTACAACTTTTCTTGAAAATGAATACTTTTAACGTTATAATCAAAAAACCAAGAAAAAGATCGAATTTTTCCTTCATTTTTTGACATTTTGATTATTTAAACAATGTTCCGGACCTTTTTGAGAGGGAGGATAACTCAAATATTAGTATTTGAGTTATTTTCAAGCAATTTCTGCAAAAAAAAATTGAGTCACCTCTCAACGTCCAAATGTACTAATATTTTTACCGGTGCGCCCTGGTCTATTGTAGATTATTTCATTCATAGAGATTGTGACCAATAGAAACCTACACGAATAAAAATTATAGCGATTATTTTTTATTGACTTTAATATTAATCGTATAGTAAGATTTTTCATCACGTGTTTAATTCTGTCTAATCAGATAATTATTTCATCGGTAATTTTCTACTGTAGAAAATTACAGTGAGAATTTTTTTAAGTAGATTGTTTTTGTTTAATTGCAACCAGTTTCCTAGTTTTCACAACTGTCACATTTAATAAAATATCAATAATATACTTTTAGTTCTGCATCTAATGTCAAATTGTCACGAGGAGAACACAAATAGGCAAATTTAAGCGCTCGATTTACTTCGTTAAGATTATTTCATGAATAAAACTGTATTTATAAATAAATTAACAAGTATTTTATTAATATCTTCATCTAAATATTTGCTAAACTGTGCTTTTCACTTTAAGAAGTTGAAAAATGTGTGTCACATTAATTGGGATAAATGTCACTGATTATTTTTATATAAAGACTTGAATTTTATATGTAAGTATTAAAAAATAATCTTACGAATATCACATCAGAGTAAGAATAAATAAGAAAATAATGCTTCATTTTTTCTCAAATTTGTTGTCATTGGGAAATAGCCACTCGAGCCCTGCGGGCTCTCGTGTCTATTGCCAGACAATAAATTTTCGAAAAACTGTCGCATTATTGTCAATTTATTCTCACTCTCTTGTGATATTATACCCGATAATTTTTGATAATTTCCCATCGTCAAGTATTTTACGCCAGATGCCCTTCGTTGCTACGCAAAAATACATTCAGTGGCATCAATGAAAATTAATGTTGTAAAACTTGTCATAGAGAACAAAAAGAAACAGGTTTAGCAAATATTCAGGGGAAGATATTAATAAAATATGAGTTAAAATGATTTAAAAAGACAGTTTTATTCATGAAATAATCTTACTGAATTACTCTCGAGCTCGAATTATCGATTTGTTTTGCCCTCGTGACACTTTTACATTATTTCACTCCCCTACGGGTCGTGAAATTAAAACTGTCAAAGTGTCATCCGGGATACAAATCGATAATTTTAGAGCTCTCGTGTAATTATTACTGAAAATTTTCCAATTCCTGTAACAGATTATCGCTAAGCTCTCTAGAATTTGTTTTTCTCTCATTAATTTTAACCACCTCGGAATAGATGTATGGCATGATAAATCTGTTGGTAGATCCTCTGCAGATATACTGCAGAGGAAGTGAAAATAATCAACAAGGAAGCCAGAATATTGAGGGATACATGAGGGATATTTTATGCAGGAATAAATATTTGAAGAGAGCAAAATATTTCTTCTTCTTCTTCATTCTTGTATGTAGGCATTAAAGCCTGTTTCTTTTTCAATATTAGCCTCCTAAATTGTTTAAATTATCGCACCATCTTTTTCTTGGTCTGCCAATACTTCTATTTCCATCCTCTGCCATTCTAATAATGTGTTGTTCCACTCCTGTTTCGGTTTTGTCACCCATTCATTTATGTCTTCTACATTGCATGATCTTCTTATGTTTTCGCTTCTCTTCCTCTCCAACAGACGTTTCCCTGATATTCGTCGAAGTATTTTCATCTCTGTTGTTTCTAGTAGTCGTCTCGTTTTAGATGTGTTAGGTCTTGTCTCCGCCGTCTCTGTCAATATAGGTCTAATTGTTACTTTATAGATTCTTGCTTTTGTGTCTTGTCTTAGGTGTTTGTTCTTCCAGATTGTGTTATTAAGAGATCCCGCCGCTTTACTTGCTTTTAAGCTTCGTCGTACTTCCTCTTCAACATCTCCGTAACTGAATATACCCATTCCAAGATATCTAAACCTTGCTTCCTGCTTTATTATTTTCCCATCAATTTCGATTTTACATCGTAGTGGATATTTAGATGTTGTCATACATTTGGTTTTTTCTGCTGATATTATCATATTGTATTTACAAAAATACGGACATATAAAACACGTGTAACACGAGCAAGTAGCAGAAATAAGAGATGAAACGTCGCTTACAAAAAGACTAATAAGAACTACAGAAATAAAAGTACATATTAAGAACCATAAGAGGAGTTTCTGTCGGAGAGAATAAAAAATCAGGATACAATAAGAAAAACTGAAGTCCAGTATATTGTAAAATGGATACGAGCACGACTCCGCAAATAGAGAGATCATGTCGACAGAAGGGACCCGGCAAAAATTGCAAAAACACAATTAATCCAATACAAATATATCACTAGCAATACCCCTGAACAAATGGTATGAGAGCTAGACAACAACATCCCTATACCTGGGATGATAGAAAAAACATGAGCATGTCCTAGAAGAAGAAAAAGAAGAATAGTAAAAGATATACTTAAATAATGTCGGGGTTAATCCAGAAAAGGAGTCCAATGAGCGGCCAGTCCTCATCTCTCACCATCTTACTCATAAATCGTCCGCAACTCGCAACTCAATTTAAAGTAAATGTAATAAGAATTTTTACTGCTAAGTTTGAAATTTATATTTCCGGATAGATAACTAAACCATGAGGATGAGATCATAAAATAATGAAGACCTAAAATCAATACGCAATTACTACGATCTAAAATCAAACTGAATAAACTGGCAAAAAATGAACTGAAGGATATTGCCTGGAGGTAAACAAAGAGTTTACGTATTAAATAAAAGCCTAACCGCCCAGCAATTTAGGATTGATAAATCGTTGATCTGTTATTCTCTGACCGTGTATTGAACTGCCGCTCCAATCTTCATCATCGTGCCAATTACCTGTCCTTTGTTGACGTGTGTGAATATACTTCCAAAGCGTCGTATTAAAGATACCCCATATTAATTGTATTTGGCGATGCAACCTTTAAAATTATTAAATTACATTATAAGTTATATTTCTTTTTAGGTATTGTTGTAGAATTGTTTTTTTTTGTAAAGAAATTCAGAAAAAATTAAATTTGTATCAACGACCATGAAATCATAGTTTTTCATCACCCTGTATATCACCAAAATTGTTTAGAATTTAATTTTGCTATTAAGCAAGTGTTTCGGGAAAAATTGAAACGACTAATAAGTGATGAACAAACAATTCGGTGATTAGAGAGTTGGACATCGTTGACGAAAACAAAGACGGTTTTAAGATCCTTCCGGGAAAGTATTTTAATGTGGTAAACAAACTGTATTAGTTTTTAGTTGTAAAAGTAGAAAGTAGTAAAGAACCAATTATGATATTCTTTGAAATTTGACAAATTGTAAAAGTTGTTGGAAGAATATTTGGTTTCTTAAGAAATAAATGGTTTGAGAGAGGTTGTTGTTAATTGGATGGAAAATATCAGGAGAAGGGATAATGAATATGAGAGTATGTATTTGAGAGAAAAATAAAGACACTGTGTAATTGACATCGGAAGAGAGCAGTCCAATTTTTTTATAAAGTGTAGAATCAGTGTAGAGTGGTGTGATCGGCCTTTGGGAGCAGAATCAAGTTGAAACCAAATCGTCGACCGGTTGAAGAGTTAATTTTCCTGGTTCGAGGGAGATTCCTTTATTTTGTCTAGAACGAGTAGCTGATTATTATCCGTTTGTGCACAAGATATTCGAGCAAGTCCTGTGTGTTTTTCTTGGAAGCAGTTTGGACGAGAGGGACTTCTTCGCAACATCCAGAGAGTAGGTGTTGGGAGAATCAAGGACGGCGCAATCCAGAAAGCGAGGGAGTGAAGAATAAAAGGTTAGTCAAATTATTTGTCGGAATTTGGAAAATTTATTTATATCAAAACCATATTTGTTTATTTGTTTATTGAACAATTTTTTAACGTAGTTAGTCATTTCAAATTTGAGAAATCAATTCAAAAGAAGAAAAGTAAAATTCACTCAATTTAGTATGAGTAAATAAGAAACTAATCAAATAAATATTTTGTCAAAACAAGGAGATATCAGAGTTAGAGTTTAATTTATTAAGTTAGAGATTGTTGCAACAAAGTTAGGTTTTAGTATTTTTTGAATATTATGTACACGGCTTATTTGATAAAAACAATAGATTACATTTATATGATTTTGAGTGTTTTCAATTTCCCTGTTTCCACCCTGGAAGAAGTAAGCAACCAGAAATACTAGAAGCCACAGATCACAGGTATTGTATCAAATCCAAGATTACCCCTGAGAATAAAATTGATTGGAAAATTTAATTGGAATTTAGTTGTTTTTACATAGGCAAGAAATGAAATAATTGAATAATCAATTAAATTAAGAATTTGCTAACTAATCTAAATAAATAGAAAAAGTAGATCATAACAGTATATTGCCTTGAGTTGGATTTTAAGTAAATAATTTCTTTTTCGAGTTATCAATAAGTCTCACCGCTGATATAAATACAAGTTAATACATTCAAAAAGTACAATTAGTTTTATACAATATTTTTATACAGGTCTAAAACCTTTTCGGTGATTTTATTAATTTTATCTCGAATAAATATTCTTTGATATAATACCAAAATGAAAATTAATTTTACCTAAAGACCATGTTAATAATTTTAATCCCTTGCGAGAGTTCTTCAAATTTCCATAATTTAGGTGAGGATTACGACGTTTTCAGAAAATTTGCAATTCAATCGGTTACAAAGTACAAACAAGGTCCACTTAACCTGCCGTAATTTGCATAGGCGTATTTATGAGGGCAACGTGGAAAAAATGCTCAAATTGCAAATTACTAATCATACTCTGGACAAATTAAAAAAAAAACAACGAACAGTTTGTTAGCAGTAAATTTACTGCTGGAATCGAATCTTAAGACGGCATGTATTAGTAATATCGGTATGCGAAAATCACAGAAAGTGTGTAATTTTGTTGTTAAACAAATTAACGCTCTGAAATCATCTTTGTTTCAATTATTGCTTTGTAACTCCGAAGATATTAACTTTAAACCAAAAACACCAAAATACAAATTCAGCGTACCTAATTTAGTTCAGCACAGAGCTATTTTTTCCGATTTCCTTTGACGAAAATTTTCCTCGAAAAATGAATTTACGTATAAACGACACTATACCTACGTACTTTACAGAATTGAAATTTAACTCCAATTGAAATTGAACTCCAATGACCAGGTACTGACCACGGAGAGGTGAATGGCTAGTTTTATTCATACTTTATATTTTTGAAGGTGCTGAAAACGAAAATGAGGTTTATTTTGAATTTTATGTGGGGGAACATTGTCAAAATCGTAATTTTAAGCTAACAATAAAACAAAAAGAAATCACGTTTTTTGCGTTTACCTCGCTACAACTCTGTTCCCTTTTAATATTTTTTTCTGAAATTTGTACGGTATATATTTCTCACCTTTCTTAAGAGAATGGTACTTACTTCAAGCTTTTATCCTTATTCTAATAAAAGTTATTAATTTTTTAAAGTGACAGGTGCAGATTTCTGAATTCCAAAGTTCAATCGCAAAAGTTGAGCGACGAATTTTTTAAATTTAGCTTATTAATCACGTGTATGTTAAAGTATAGAGTACAAAAAAGTTTTTTGGAAAGTTTTAGATCAAAATGTTTTATAGAAAAATATAGTGCAACTTTTATTATCGACATTAGAAATCTCCGATATAACGGTTATTTTTATGGTGCTGAAAACGAAAATGAAATTTATTTTAAATTTTAGGTGGGGGAATATTGTCAAAATCTCAATTTTACCATAGAAATAAAAAAAGTGAAATCACGTTTTTTTGCGTTTAACTCGCTACAACTCTGGTCGATTTTAATATTTTTATCTAAGGTTTGTACACTATGTTGCTCACTTTTTTGATGACTGCTTTAAGATTTTAGTCTTATTCTAGTAAAAGTTATGAATTTTTCAAAGTACAAGGTACAGATTCTTGAATTGAAAAGTTTAATCGCAAAAGTTAAGAGGCAAAATTTAAAATTTATCTTATTAATTACGTTTATGTTAAAACATAGAGTACAAAGAAATTTTCTGGAAAGTTTTAGGTACAAATGTTTAATAGAACAAAAACTGCGCCACTTTTAATATAGACGTTATACGTCCCAAAATAGCGCTTATTTTTCGACATAATGACCATGGGAGGTGAATGGCTAATTTTGGTCTTATTTTATATTTTTCGATGGTACTGACAATGAAAAAGAGGTTTATTTTGAATTTTATGTGACGGAACATTGTCAAAATCGCAATTTTAACCTAAAAATGAAAAAAAAAAAGTGAAGTCACGAATTTTTACGTTTAACTCGCTACAACTCTGTTCCATTTTAATATTTTTTTTTCTAAAATTTCTACGGCATATATTTCTTACCTTTGTGAAGACTATGTAAGTAACTGTAGTCTTTCAGTCTTTTTTTATAAAAGTTATGAATTTTTAAAAATTAAAGGTGCAGATTCGTGAATTGCAGAGTTAAATCGCAAAAATTAAGTGACAACATTTAAAATTTATCTATTTGATTACATTTATGTTAAACCATAGAGTTCAAAGAAGTTTTATGGGGAGTTTTAGGTCTAGATGTGTTATAGAAAAAATATGGTGCAACTTTTAATTTTAAGAAAAAGGTGGTTTAACTCTTTTTTTATTTTTTAGGGCAAAATAGCGATTTTGACAATTTTCTCCCACCTAAAATTCAAAATAAACTTGATTTTCGTTTTCGGCACCATCAAAAACATAAAGTAAGACCAAAATTAGCCATTCACCACCAATGGTCAGTATCTCGAAAAATTAGCGTTATTTTGGGGATTTATAGCGTAGATGTTAAACGTTGCACCATTTGTTTTCTATAAAACATTTTGATCCAAAACTTTCCAGAAAATTTTTTTTGTACTTATGTTTTATTTTTGAATTTGATTTAAAATCTATATTTCAAATTTTGTCAGTAAAATTGTGCGATTAAACTTTGCAATTCACGAATCTGCACCTTGTACTTTAAAAGATTCATAACTTTTACTAGAATAAGACTAAAAGCTTAAAGTTGAAACCATTGTCTTCAAAAAAAGTGAGTGATATATAGTGTAGAAACTTTAGCAAAAAAATATTAAAACGGACCAGAGTTGTAGCGAGCTAAACGCAAAAAACGTGATTTTTTTTTTATTTTTAGGGTACAATTATACAATTTTGACAATATTCCCCCACCTAAAATTTAAAACAAATTTTATTTTCGTTTTCATCACGGTCAAAAACATAATCTAAGACCAAAATTAGCCATTCTCCACCCATGGTCAGTACCTCGAAAAATAAGCGTTATAGTGGGCATTTCTAATGTCGACATTAAAAGTTGCACCATTTTTTGTCTATAAAACATTTTGATCTAAAACTTTCCAGAAAACTTCTTTGTACATTTTATTTTAACATAAACGTAATTAAAAAGCTAAATCTTAAACTCTTCAATTAAACTTTGCAATGTACAAATCCGCACCTTTTCCTTTGAAAAATTCATAACCTTTATCAGGATAAGAATAAAAGCTTGGAACAGGTACTGTGTCTTCAGAAATATTAGAGCTATATACTGTAAAAATTTTAGAAAAAAATATTAAAACGAAACAGGGTTGTAGCGAGGTAAACGCAAAAAAACGTGATTTCATTTTTTTTAGGTTAAAATTGCGATTTTGACAATGTTCCCCCACATAAAATTCAAAATAAACCTCTTTTTGGTTTTCAGCACCCTCTAAAATATAAAGTATGAATAAACTTAGCCCTTCGGCCCTCCGTGGTCAGTATCTTGAAAACTAAGCGCTTTTTGAGGGTGTCCCGCTCGTGTAAGTGGCCCCAGGAATGTTTTAAAGTTGTAAATAAGTTTTTGGCTTATACACAAATAGGATATCTCGGTAAATATTAGACTAAATTAAATTAAGAAAATGGTGTTGGAAAGGACGCGGCAAGACGCTTCCTTTAAAAGAAAAAAGTTGAATTGCAAGAAGTTGTTCCTGAGTTACAACCGGTCAAATTTGGCGGGCATTTGCGATGAAGTTATAAACAATAGGATGGTAATCTTCGAACCATTACTTACCTGTTTATTTCTTTTCCCTTTCTCCGTACAAATTTTTAAATATTCAGGATATTCATAATATGTATATTAAGTATAATAATAAAAACGACCGGTACCTATTAGGCGTCAAAAATACCAAAAAATCTAGGTTGAAGAAAATATAATTTCAAAATTCAAATTTGATATACGGAAAAAATGTACTTTCTTCGCATAGAGTAATTTTCTTCATTTTTGTTATCATAAGTAGCTCAATTAATGCCACCTAACTAACGAATTACCAAATAGCAAAGATGCTTTAGTTTTGTTATAACAAATTAACTTATTTATAGCAAAATACAACGACATTATTTTTTCCCATGTTATAGACTTTTTTAGAAAAGCTTACCACGTGTCCTGTCATTTTTCATTAGTAACACCGATCGTTTTTATTATTATAATATTATATATAATGTTACGAAAAGATAGTGGTTCAAAATTACCAACCTACTCTTTATAACTTCGTCGCGAATGTCAGTCAATAATAATAATTTTGACCGGTTTTATCTCAAGGACCACTCCTCATTATTAATTTTGTTTCTTTTAGAACAAGCGTCTCATCGAGTCCTTTCCAACATAATTTTCTTAATTTAATTTAGTATAACAATTACCGAGATATTATATTGAGGCCGCACAATAATAATCCAATTTCAATTCTGCAAAATTACGTTTGATAGGTACCTACAGATATTTATACGTAAAATCATGATTATTTTGGTGTGCCATAATTATTCTGGTTATTATTGGAACTGTAAATTTTTAATTAACAATTTAATTCTTGCTAAACTAATTATTCGATTTTCACCGGCTTCTAGAAATATTATACCGGATTATAAAAAGTTTTTAAGTCAACAAGTTATTTTATTATTGATAGAGAATTACTTCCCTAAAATTTTAGTTGAAAATAAAAGATTTTGTTGCGAAAACTCGAATTTTCCGAGGAAAATTTTTGTCAAAGGAAATGTGTAAAAAAATATCTCAGTGCAAAATTAAACTACATAGAATTTTAGTTGAAGTGTTTTTGGATTGAAGTTAAAATTTTTGAAGTTACGGAGTAACAATTGAAAAAAAAACACGATTTTGGAGCGTTTATTTGGTAATAACCAAAATAGCATACTTTCTGCGGATTTTGCAAACCACCATTACGAATATATTATGAAATCTTAAGATTCGATTCCAGTAATAATAAAAACTTTTCCAAAAAATGGTCATTTTTTCGACAATTATTCCAGATTCGTTGCAATTTTGTATAAAAAAGGAAAGGTTGCATAATTTTATTAAAAGATATGCTTTTCTAGACAAAATTACCCTTACTACCCCCAAAAATACCCCCATAATATGTTATGGGTAATTTTGTGATTAAAATCGGAACAGCCTATTTTTTTCATTTCGACATTTTTTCCACAACTATACTTTTCAATTTTTATATAAACTCAGGTTCAGTACATATATCATAATTTTATAAAATAAAAGAATAATATTATTAAAATATTAGAAAAATATTAAAGGGGTTAAAAATTGGAAAAGGGCATTGAAGAAAAAGATAATATAATATTTTAATTTCAAAAGTGTATTTCGAAAATGTTTCCCATTCGGAATTCAACACGTAAACACAAACTATGTGCCTACTGTTAAATTTTTAAAATATATTTTATAAAAGCATTTTTTAGAAAAATATGAATTTAAAAAATGTGTTCCAAAATATTCGAATCATAACAATACCTATATAAATTTTTCTGTATAATTGTTTCTGTAACAATTAAATTAAATAAAATATTTCTCATTTCATATTTTCCCAGTGCAAATAGACAGCAAGAGGAGCATTTATGAAACTTAGATCAACACTGTGCAACTCTCAGTTGAACTTACAACTAAAAATCAAGTTCTTAAAATGTTATACAGGGTAGCGAGAAAGTATGGAAACACGGTAATTTCTCGGAAACCGCTTGAATGATCGTTATAAGTTTTGGTGGGTAAGGGTATTCTAATACGGCCGATATTATAGTGGTAATTACATTGTTGTCAAATCTTCCGTTTTTTTGAAAATCTAATGAACTTTCTTATTTTAAATAGAACACCCTGTATATTTTTTGTGTTTTGAAGTCCTTAAGAAATACTGATTATTTTTTATGTTATATTTCCTATACCTAAATGCCATAATTTTGGAGTTATTGCTACATTTATTAAAAAAAATTTTTAACTAATTATACAAATTTAATTTTTTGTACCGGGTATATATTATTTTAGGTTCTTTGAGTTATTGTTATAATTTTCCTCAAAAGTTAATCCTTTCCGAGTTATAAACAATTTAAAACTGAAAAAAATCGAAAAATGACGATTTTTCTTATCAAACTTATCAGATGCAGATAAGTGATTTGATCTTATTTCATTCTAAAACATTATTTTTTAGTTGTTAATGATGAGCGATAGCCCTTCCTCTCACACAAGCTTTATTAACATTAAAAAAAACAATGTTTTAGAATAAAATATGCCAAAAATTGTTATAGGGATCTGATAGAAAAAGGTTTGAGCTTTAATTTAGGTACTTCGTAATTTTAAAAATGATTTTTTTAGTTGTGTTTTTGAACCTTGAAAATCGTCATTTTTCGATTTTTTTCAGTTTTAAACTGTTTATAACTCGAAAACGATTAGCTTTTGAGAAAAATTACATAAGACCATTTTTGTTTCCAATGATCCAAAGAACCTAAAATAATGTCTACTTGAGCCGACAAAATTGATTTTTATAAATTATTGTTGAATTTTTTTTTAAATGTAGCAATAACTCCGAAATTATTGCATTTAGGTATAGAGAACGTAACATAAAAAATAATCAGTACTTCTTAAGGACTTCAAAACGCAAAAAAATATACAGGGTGTCCTATTTAAAATAAGAAAGTTCATTAGATTTCCAGAAAAACGGAAAATTTGACAACAATGTAATTACCACTATAATATCGGTCGCATTAGGACACCCCTACCCACCAAAATTTATAAAAATCGTTTGAGCGGTTTCCGAGAAATCACCGTGTTTCCATACTTTCTCGCTACCCTGTATGTATCATCTATTATTAAATTTATGTGAAATCTGGACCATGAAGGTTAATATGATGAACAAATTAAAAGCCTTCGAGATATAGTTATATGGTAGAAGGCTCAAAATGCCATGGGTTCAACGCATTTCAAATATACAAGTCTTAAACAGAATAAAACAAGGCGAAGGTGACTTGACGAAGATGATGGACAAGAGAAAACTTAAATATCTGGGGTTAATACTGCAGCTAATACTCAAAGAAAAACTCGAGGTTGTAGAACGAAATATTCATGGCTCCGAAATCTTCGTCAATTACCAGTCATTCAGGAAATACAATGCGGTAGCCGTTAACCGAATAATATAGTTATTTCTAAGATAGGTACATTTTTGTTTTTTCTAAAAACAGTACCTATACCTACTAAAATCACAATAAAGGTACACTAGAAATAAACAAACGAAGACACGTTGAATGTTACGAGGAGCACTCCCGAATCATGATCTACAATGTATTATTGTGTATCATTTTATCAATCAAAGATAGAATCAAAATTTAATTTTTTAATATAACGCGGGGACATAAATTTGATACACCCTCTATATTGATTTGTAACTATTTATTAGAAGTTAGCTTTTACGCAGTGGGTTTATCCTTAATGAGTTTTTCCCTGAAGAATAAAGACATTTGTAAATAAGGTGAAGTGAAAAGACAATTTATTTCGGATTATGATTTTAAAAAGATTGTTTTGTTACGGGAACGGCAAAATCCACAGGTAATTGTAATTATTAGTTTTTAGAAAAAAAAGGTAGAGAAATTTGGAATTTGAAGTCCTTTTGTTTATGCCCAAGAATATTTGTAGAATTCCCGAAAGTAATTATGAGGAGTAGAAGTATTTGTTGAAAGAATGCATGGGTTTTTTCGAATGTGGAGAGAGAAATATTTCTGATTGGCTTGGCAATTTGGAATGGGGAGAGAGAAGTTTGAATGTTCAGACAGTTTGGAAAATGAGATTATTATGAGACCGGCATCCGATAAGAGCAGTAAAAGTTTTCGTAAGTAGTTCAGAAGCAAGTACTAGTGGTTGTTTGATAGTGAAGAATAGCTGAAAAGTGGAACGAGAGACAAATCAAAATTGAGAAGAAATACCTCTTTGATTCTCTAAAGTCCAAGGGAGTAAGTTACAAGAACTGTAGTTATTAAAATTATTTGTGATACCAAATAAAAAAGATACTTGGGTCTCAGGAGATTATCATTGTGAGAAATAGAGGAGAGAGTTTTGGAGTTTATTGAACGAGTACTGGTCAAAAGAGGCCTGGATCGTGTTTTGGAGAAATAGTTGCTGGTATGCGGATGAATTGATGCTGAGAACGGAGAGGGCTTTGATTGGTTGCCTAACATAATCAACAAGGAAGAGCTGTTTGGGTCAAGAGGAGACATCATTGTGTGTGAATCAAAAGGTCAGTCAATAACTTATGTGATAGATTTTCTTTATAATCAGAAGTTAATTTTTTTTGCGTAAAAGTATATAAATTAAGATTCCAACATTTTAAAAATGTAATAGGAAGTATAAGTAGTTTTGCGAATACCTAAATTGGTTTGTTTAGCTTGGTTTATTCTGGTATCAAGAACAAAGCGATAAATATTTGTTTGAATTAGACTAATTTATATGGTAAAAGTTTCATTTGAATAGTTATGCCCACAGGATTTAATTGATAAATTTTCAGAACATTGCTTTTGATAATAAAGGTATTTGTATGTGCTTATTTATGGTACAGTCGAACCCGCTTATTAGAATACCGGTTAAAGGAATATCCCGGTTTAAAAAATAGAAATTTGAGGTCCCGAAACGTTTAAACCAGTAAAAAATGATCGGTTATTAGAATATCCCGGTTATAGGAATACTTTTGCTTGGTACGAAGGCGAAAGCGGGTTCGACTGTATTTCTATTTATTTACTTTTCCTATTTTATCCCGGTAAGGATCAACCAAGAGATACTGAAGCCACGAGAAAGAATAAGTATAACCTAAGATAATTTAGTTATTTTTTTTATGACAAAAAGGCACCCTGAGATTTTTCTTAAATTTTTTATATATGATTTGCGACAATTGAATAATTAAGTAAATAAATACTAATTAATATAAAAGTAAGAGAAAGCAGATCATAACAGTATATAATTTGTAAATCATGATTTGGTAGTGCTACTTGTAACACTCAACGTGTCTTGGTTTGTTTATTTGTAGTGCATCTTGATTGTGATACCTTAAAAAAAAGCATGACATCGAAAGACAACAGCTAGTTTGGTACGGACACGTAAGACGAATGGACGAAAGGAGAATCCCCAAAAAAGTGTTAGAATGGACCCCCACAGAAAAACGAAAACTAGGAACACCAGCAACTACATGGATAAAGGGCATCTCCAAGGCGATGTCTGAAAGAAATCTAAGAGAGGAAGACTGCCACAATAGAAAGGAGTGGCGGTTAGGAACAAAAAAGGCGTAGAACGCTATAAAACCGATATAATAATAAATAAAAAAATCATTAAAAATAATTATTTAAATCGTGAAAAGTGAAAAGTAATATTATGGAACAAATTTTTAATTTTATAAAATGGAAATAAATTTCATTGCAGCTCACACACTTAACCCCATAATGCATTCTCAAGACCGTACCAAAAACAAAACAGATGAAATTTTCTACAAACCTGAATTTGAAGAAATTTTGCTGTTTTTGCTCTCAAACTTAAATACGCCTATATTCAATTTTACTTAAATACGAGGTAATTACCAAGTAACTTATTTTCCTACTAACAAATTCTACGTTGTAAAAAATTAGCAGCATACATAGGTACAGTCACAGCTTTTAAAAAGATTAACATACCTACAATTTTTACAATACGCACTTCCTATTTACACTGAGTACTAATTATTGGGTACATATTTTTACATCAGCACATGATCAAGAATGTCCCACAATTAATTTTAAGCATATCCGTAACTTAATATATACCATATTTTTTCTTCTTTGTTTGTCGCAAGTACCATCATTCGAAATTGTATATTGTGTACCTACAGTAGGTACTGCAACTATGCCAAATAAACATCGATATGTTTAACAGTTACAAAAAACAATAATTGTGTAAAATTAGTAAATTATTTTCTAGGACAGGTTAATATAAATTATTATAGTTCAGAGAAATAAGGAAAAAAATATCCTGTTGGTGACACAACCCCCTCCATGCCGAAACCAAATTTTTTGAGTAGGACATCTATAAAAATAACCTATATGTTTCCTGCAGCCGATTTTGATGATATACATAGTTATAAACAAATGAAGATCAAAAAACTGTAAATTTTCGTTTTTTTTTTGTTTATTATGAATAATTTAAGCATTTTAAACAAATTTGAGAGTAAGAAACTCATAAATCGTATAAAAAAATTTCAATATGGCGTTCGCTGAATATGTCTATCCTTAATGGTTGCTTAGAAAATTGCAAAATAAATCATAAATTTTGAGTTTTTATAAATATTCATAACTTATTTAAAAATTAACTTAGAACCTTTTTATTACACGGAATGCTGATCCTTCAGGTGCTTAAGTCATACCCTAAATTTCAAAGCAATTGGTAAAATAGTTTAAAAGTTATTTAATTTGTTTTTCCCAAATTAATTTTGGTTGCAACACTATAAGACAAAAAATAATGAAGTTACAGTAATACTTTGGATAGTTTATGAAAGAAGAAGATTTACACTATTCATTTATTGAAAAAAAAAATGACAAAAAATAATTCTAAATAGTGCAAAATTATTTTTACTTTGTTCCTAATTGTCCTAGGACAATTGTTTTTCTTTCTACATGTGTATACAAATTCAGTCTTTCTAAGTATGAAAAAATAATTTTTCTACGGGTAACGGTTAAAAAGTTATTTTAATTGTTTATAAGTAAGCAAAAAATCGACATGTTTTTGCAAAATAATTTTACACTGTTTAAAATTTATTTTTTTATTTTTTTTAGTTAAGTTAATAGTATAAATGTTCTTTCATAAACTGTCCGAAGTATTACTGAAACCTTATAATTTTCTGACTTATAGTGTTACAAAACAAATGAATTTGGGATAAACAAATTAAATAACTTTTAAACTATTTGACCAATTGCTTTGAAATTTAGGGTATGGTTTAAGTACCAGAAGTCTCAGAATTCTGTGTAATAAGAAGGTTCTAAGTTATTTTTTACATAAGTTGTGAATATTTATAAAAACTCAAAATTTATGATTTATTTTGCAATTTTCTAAGCGACGAATAAGGATATACGTATTCAGCGAACGCCATATTGAAGTTTTTTATACAGTTTATGAGTTTCTTACTCTCAAATTTGTTTAAAATGCTTAAATTTTTGGCAATTCTTCATTTGTTTATAACTATGTATATCATTAAAATCGGCTGCAGGAAATATATAGGTTATTAATGTAGATGTCCATACTACTCAAAAAATTTGGTTTCGGCCTGGAGGGGGATGTGTCACAAGAAAAATCTTATTTCTCTGCACTACTAGTAAAATTAAGACGAACAAAAGATTCACTTTAAGATAAAAATACAGGGCGGAACTCACTATGGAATAAAATTATTTCTGTCCTTGTTTTAAAAAAATATTAAAACGATGAGACCCGTCAATTTTTTATCTGAGTTTGCATTTTTAAATACAAATTTAAATGTACACGATGTTGTTTTAGCCCATGTGGTGAGACCGCTCCGGTCTGAAAAACATTTCTAATTCGGTTTCTCTGCGGATTCATATTCAAAAATGTCCCCTTTATACAAATGGACAGAAATTGTTTAAACAATTTTTTTAAACAAATACATAACCTTTTATTTCTCCAAAAAAATATATTTTTAGGTTTTTTGGGTCATTCTAAACAAGAAACGTATCTTTTGATTTTTCTAAAAATTGAAAGTTTTCGAGTTATACGCGATTTAAAATCTAATAGAAAATGCGAAAATGCGCATTTTCGAGGCTTAAAAACTCATATTTACATTAGTTTTTTTAAGGGTGGCAATAAGTTGGATTAAAGTTTAAACATTCCTTTTCAAGATTCCGAAGAGTGATCGGGTCCAACTTCAATTTAGACCGTAGTTTTTTATTATGGGTGTCCATCCGTTTTTTTTGCCGGTGCGCCTCGCACTATTTTCAAAAATCTTCTATTTTCTTCCGAAAAATATTTTTTCTAGATTCTTTGGGACGTTCTCAATAAAATAAATTTCTTGACATTTTTCTCAAAAGTTAATATCTTTAAAGTTATAAGCGATTAAAAATCCGAAAAATGACAAAAAACACATTTTCGCATTTTAAATCGCTTATAACTTTAAAACTAGTAACTTTTGAGAAAAATGTCAAGAAACTTATTTTATTTAGAATGTACCAAAGAATCCAGAAAAAATATTTGTCGGAGGAAAATAGAAGATTTTTGAAAATAGTGCGCGCCGCACCGGCAAAGAAACCGGATGGACACGCATAATTAACAATTAAAAAACTACGGTCTAAATTGAAGCTAGGCCCGATCACTCTTTGGAATCTTGAAAATGAACGTTTAAACTTCAATCCAAGTCATTGGTACCCTTAAAAATACTAATTTGAATATGAGTTTTAAGCTCGAAAATGCGTATTTTCGCATTTTCAACGAAAATTTTTCGTTTATAAATTTGCAAAAGTGTGTGTGTTATTGCGTTGCCGCTCCTAAAATATCTAGAGGCCACCTAGCGATGGATACCTATGTAGTTTTGTTTTCTGAATCCAAATCAGAAAACGGCATTTCGCTATCTCTAACCATCTTCGAGATATTCGACCTCAAAGTCGTCATTGTGACGTCACAAGCCTCCTTTAAATTGTCATTTTATTCCCACATAGAAACGTCAACTATACTTTGTTTTCGTTTGACGCAACTAAACGTCAACATAAAATTGAAATATCAGATAAACAAATTTTATTTATTTATATTAATGTAATATTAAATTACAGTTCACTACTTTCAAGGAAAACTGTCTATTTTGTATTTATTCATTTTTATTAGAGATATCAAATCTATATTATACGAGGTATGTCAAAAAATATGAAGTTCGATCAAGATTAAAATATCTTTATTTTTCACAATATTGAAAAGTGTTTTTATAAAAAGTTGTTTGGAGTTAAAAACTATGTTCTAATATACAATTATTACTTGTACATCCTTCTAAAGATAAAAAATATTTGAAAATTTTTCTCAAGTTACGGATACCAATATCATTTTCATTCATAACTCTTTTATTATTAATTCTACGAAGAAAAGTTATTCTTCATAAAAAGATCTGCATGATCTAAAATCTAAGATGCAATCATCAGATATCAAATTTTATCAATTTTATTCGAAGTATGTCAAAAAATATGAATTTCGTTCGAGAGTAGAGTACCTTTATAGTTCACAATATTTAAATTAGGATATAATTGAATATTAAAACATAGCATTTAATACTAAACAACTTATCGTAATAGAAATTTTCCATATTATGAATTTAAATACGTAAATAAACAAAGTTTTCGTTATGATAATGCTCGAATTTTCAGCTTGTTTAGATTTTAAATCGCCTATAACTCGAAAACTGTCAATTTTTTTCAAAAATGAATCCGCAGAGAAACCGAATTAGAAATGTTTTTCAGACGGGAGAGGTCTCACCACATGGACTATTTCAATAGTTACAACATCGCTCTTTGTATCACAGTAAGTGAGTCATGGATCTTGACCGAAAATATGTGAAGAGTATTGGAAGCATTTGCGATATTGTTATATCGGAAAATACTTAATATCTCGTGAACCGACGAGTTGCACATGAGAAGATACTCAGAAGAATGAAAAATAACCGAGACCACCATCAAATCTCGAAAGCTACAATATTTTGGACACGTTATGAGAAGTAAATCCAGATATGACCTGCTGCAAGCCATCCTGAACCGTTTGTATAAGTATCGATTGATGATCTTGGTATCGATATATTTTTTCAACAGTATCGATAATATTAATATCGATATTATTCGAATGGAGTATCGCACACAAAAGTGCATTGTAAATGTAACATTGTAACCTAATGGATATTGGCTATTAATTAAAAAAACAAACACCGGCTTTTGGAATAACCGATTTTTTTGAGCGGTTATAACTGCCAGATTAAACCATAAGTAAAAAAACCGGTATAATCAAAAACCGGTGTTTTTCCAACAACTGCCATCCCTACTAGACAGCACCATAGCATTATTGAGCATTAAATATAAGTCTATTTAACTGTATTATCATCATTTTAAGTTGACCCTACTAAAGACCTCAAGATGGACAGTAAATTGTAGTCTCCGAAACCGGTCGTCCTGTGTTTCTATAAAATAGATTGTATGTCTGAAATTTATTATTATAACCCATTTGGCAAGGACTCACAGATACAACCTATTTTTTTTATAAAGTTAAGGTTTAAGGGTTATCCTTTAAGGGTTAAGAAAGATATTTTTGAAAGACCAAAATAGAATGTCTGTTAAAAAAAGAGCAAATTTTATTAATTGTAAATGGAAACTTTATTTATCTTTCATTTATTCCTCAATTCAATGTGTTTTACCTGAATAATTAATTATGCCATTATCTTTATTATATTCGTACCTATCTAAGATGGTCGATAAATTAGGCAGAAAGAAACAAACAAAAATAGAGATCCACAGAACACAAAACTTTAAGATAAGTAAGTCTCAAAATAGGAGATTTAAAAAATAAAAAATCGAATTGTTTAATGCTAAAAGAAAAAACCTGTCAGATACAGAGGTAAAATTTTGGACAGATCTAAATTAAACATGAATGTTAACAATCAAAAATATTTAACGAAGCCAAAAATTTTTATCTTAAAAATAAATCAATATAATGCACAAAAATTTTATTGCGTGACACTCTTTTAACCAGACCAGATATTTATTCAGCAAAACGTATATTATAGAGGACCTGTAAAACATTAATAAATTAGTTAAATGAGCTACTAAATGTACCACACACACATTATATAGATATATAGTAATATTATTGTTGATATGTTACAGGTATGAGAAATACAGTATGCGGCAAAATAAACAGTATCTACTGAAATGAATATTGAAATGTTTATGATTATTTATATATCTATAATACATGATATAGCCTTGCAAACATCATCCACGACGACGCACGTTCCCGATAAAACAGATGTTAAAGATGCCCTCTGGTCAGTGGCGGATCTACAAGGAGGAAAAATAAGGAAATGTCCACCCTAACAAGGTCCAAAATTAAAGAAAAAAAATTGTTCAAACATAAAAATATATTAGTTCACATCAAACCAAAACCACAGAAAGACAAATTCAACCCAATAAACACGCTAGTTAGGAAAATTAAGGAAACTTAATGCCTATAAGTTATTATTTGTCTTTTATAAAACCTGAGTTTAACTTTGTTATGTCTTTTGGGTGGTTTCTTATTGGAAGTTCCCCCCTAAAGCAAATTTCCCCTTCCAAGGCAAATTTCTAGATCCGCCACTGCCTCTGGCACGAAAAAAATCTTTAATTTTAGTCCTCAATTCCGAAATGGCAGACGATGACCCTTTGAGCATTCCCCATATGTACGCATCTGGTGGCGTTATTTCTGGTGAGTGGAACTCAGTGGAAGTTCCAAAAATGATCGCACAGTTAAGTATTCGAAGAGACTCTCTAGCAGTGTGACAGGTTATCTTGTCCTGCTGAAACCACTGTTGATTTTAAGCTTGACCATATTCGTTACATTTTCCGTATGGCCGAAAATAGTACTCCATTATAAAAAATTTTTCTGCAAAACTGAAAACCATCCTGAAGTATCTAACATTAACATGATATTGAAAAGACGTTATAACAACGTTCAGAAACCACTCAATACGTTTCGGCACATGACACATACAAATTTGAGTCATACGAATTTCAGTACTGTTTATTTTGCCGCATACCGTATTATTGTAGGATATATTGTGCAAGAATTTTTGTGCTACAACCGTTTTTTTTAAACTGACAGTTTTGATATATCGGTAATTTTCCTGAGTTTTCTCAGAAATAGTAATTTTCAAGTAGTTTTTTATATAAAATAATATGTACGCTTAGACCACATTAAATATTTTATATTGATTTTTTTTTAAATAAGTAATTTAGATCTGGATCCCGCGTATGAAAAAAAAGTTGATTAATAGCAAGCTGAAAATTTGTTAATAGCTTAAGGGTGTCTAGTCGGATAAACTTTGATATATGGGAACACTGGAACAGGCGCAGTTTTAATTGTGGAACAGGTTAAAAATTTGGAACGGTCAGACCACGAAAACGGCACATTTATTTTGTCCGACAGAACCGACTTAAGCTCTCCGAAGAGAGATTAAACTCTCATGCAAAAATCAGACTGCTATTTATCACCTGTCATAATTCCTGTCATTTGACATATTCTACATGTTCCACTCATTAAAACGCCCATTTGGTAATAAATAGCAGTCTAATTTTTGCATGAGAGTTTAATCTCTGTTCGGAGAGTTTCAGTCTGTCCTGTCGGACAAAATACGTGTGCCGTTTTCGTGGTCTGACCGTTCCAAATTTTTAACCTGTTCCACAATTAAAACTTCCCCTATTCCAGTGTTCCCATATATCAAAGTTTGTCCGACTAGACACCCTTAAGCTATTAACAAATTTTCAGCTTGCTATTAATCAACTTTTTTTCATACGCCGGATCCAGACCTAATTCATCCTAACAAATTAATCCTAACAATTAGATATCAAATTTTGCCAACATATAAATTTGTCTAAGGGTCAAAATAAATTTATTTTCAATAACGGAAAAATTATGTAATGTTATAACATTAATGTTATAACAACTTTAAATTTTTATTTACTATCCTCATATAATTATTTTATCCCCAGTTTCTTTAGATTTCGTTTGTTTGTTAACTTTTTTCGTTTTACTATTTTTCTTCAAAAGTAGTTGGCAGTAAAGTTTCCTTGCCACCAATTATCCTGTGCATACATAATTTTTCTATTACCATGTTCTAATATCATAACTCAATATCAACTTTTAATTTGATATCTGATGCTCTTAGATTTAAGACCATGTAAAACCATTTATGAAGCTGTAGTATTTGCTTTTATTTTTATTAGAAAACGTTTCCAATTATGTCACAACTTAAATTGTATATATCATACAAAATATTGACTAAAACTTGTTATACCAGATAAATATTGTCGAAAATATCTAATAAATAAAACGTTATCTATCTTTATTATTATTATTTGATATTTTGAAAAATTTATATATTATATAAAAACACCTGATTATAAATGTATTGAACTTATGTAATCATTATTAACTTTCTTTATTATTCTAGTTATGTAAATATGGCACTCTGTTAAAATCAGCCAAATATTTCTAATAAAAAAAAATTGATAGTTAACAGATTTTTACTTTTTCAGATTCTTCAGCGTTTAGGTGATCGGCTTTAAATCTACGATATCGAAAATTTAATGCTCAATAATTATAGACCAGGGAATTTATGACAAAAAACCAGAATAAATATCGATTTTTAAATACAGTACCTAGAGACATGCCAGTTTTTGCATTGTGATCGGGATCACGCCAGAAAAAAAGTATAAAATAGAAATATGGGTAGAAATGCATTATTCAAAATTGCATAAACCTGTCAAAATCAGTACATTAACGACCAGCTTTTGTCATTAGGGGGTTTTTGCGGTCGTTCAACATGAATATGTTATCAGGACCTCGGAGCATCTGGTGTTTAGGTTTGAAATTTCGGTGGACGACATGCATAGTAGTGATCCTGCGTACTAGGTGCTCCGAGGGTCGGTCTGATGCCATTTCGTGTTCAGCAACCATTCTGTTTGCATCAATTTAGTGCCAAAAATGCTTGCACTCCACAAGATGACCTAACTTTGCAGTGACCCTCGGCACGCACTTTGTGCTCCGTGGGCCAGTTATGATGGCGTACTCGTGTTCAACGACCCCAAAACCTCCGAATAATCTGTTTCTCTAAATATAGTGCCGAAATTCTCGAAGCTTCACAAGATGACGTGCCTTAGCAATACCCCTGGGCATCAGGTGCTCTTGGGTCGGTTCTGATGACGTATTTATATTCAGCGACTCCAAAAACCCTTGGTAAATAAAACCTGGCCATTACCTAACAACACAAAACATTCTAGGAATGTACTATCAAAGTTCTATTAATGTTTGAATGTTCTGGACATTCAAGGAACATTCGGTGAACATCTGATTAAATTATTGGTGGAATATTACCGCAAGAGATTCTATGAACATACTACCAATGTCCTGTATTTTAAGAGAGGCCATTTACTATTCAATTTGCGTTCATTTTTAAATTTGCCGCGCGTGTATCTATGTATTAGGCAATCCAAACCACGTGACTTCTGGTTGGCCTCATGGCACACAAAAAGTTACAAAGGTTATGTTTATGTTTGTAATATCTATTTTTCATTGTTTATCGTTGTATTTTGTCTATTTTGGGTTCATTTGAATTTAGTTTGCTGTATTTTGTGAACTTTATAAACTTTACCACCATGCAAAGTGATTATTTAAGGAAATTATTATTGGAAACTTCTCAGTTGTTGGAGGGAGGTAGGGGAAACAATTTTTATTTACTGTTTATTTTTCCCTGATATTTATCAATATTGATGAATTTTGCAAGCAATAACATTATTTCTTTTCTTTTAATATTAAAAAAAAAATCTTTTAGTAATGTTCTTAATATTTTCAATATTAATAATTTTGCTATTAGGATTGAAAACTAACTTCATCTTTCAATTGCCAGATGACGCTAGTCACCTAATACCTTCCCTTCGGTTGCAATGGGTGGGAAAGACTCTCGACGCTAATCAATTGGGGTATGGAGAACAGTGCCTACGTTCTTTCCGATGAGGCTCCAATAAGAGCCGAAAATCGCGTTTCAGAGGACTGGGCTGCGCTCCGTACTCTAATTGAAAAGTTAGATTGTTTTGCCTTCGCATTGCAACTGAATAAAAATGGTATACATTTTTTTTATATCATTTCTTTTATTGTTTTAGATATTTATTAAAGCTGAAAATAATTGTGGATTTAGATCCATACCTATACAATTCACTCAGAATTGGATTTTACAGTACATTCCACCAAATTACTATTATAGATATTTATTTATACATATCTGGTGGAGTCTCACAGTTACTACCCTAAGCAGCAGATGAAAGCATACAAAGGCCTTCAGGCACATAAATATTTTACAGCTGGATTTGTTTTTAAAGTTGGAGTAAAGTTGGAAGTCATGAGCAACAACTTCATAAGTACCTACAAGAATATTGAGGAAAGCTCCTCGATATTACTGGGCAAACTAGAAGATTGAAGAGGACAAAGCCTTTTGAACTAGTTTGAGTAATAGGTGATAGTGAAAAGCAGAGTATAGTGCTTGTGTGCCTGTGTAGGTTAGAATAGTGCACGATCTTGTTAGATTAGATAAGAGACGCTATTGGTTAAGCTTTTCATTTTAAGGAACAGTAGTAATTTAGGTTAAATTAAAATTGCTCATTGGTCAGTTATGACCAGATTGTAATTGTAATGTACAATTCAATACAATGAATCATCATCATAGTGATGATTATGGAAAAAAATGTATGACAAGATTTTGTTCAATAAAAATGTTTATAATTTATCAAGGATGTATTATTTGGTATGGCCACATATATTTCTGGTATATCGTCAGTGATGTGACCATACCTCCTATCTGCTTTTTCATGAATTTTGGAGGAGACGAAAAACCATTTTTAGGGTCATCTCCTGTTTTCACATGTAAATTTTGACATATTTTGTAGTAAATAGATAGTTGAATTTACTACAAAACATGTCAAAAAATATCATATGAAAATAGGAGGTGACTGTAAAAAAAGTTTTTATTCTCTCTTACAAAACTCATCAAAAAACAAATCAGAGGTATTATGTCACATTAGCGACTATATCCAGGTAATGTATAAAAAATATACTGTGAATGTCCAAAGAACATTCGTAGACATTCATGGAATGTTCCAACAAGACATTCAAGGAATATTTAAAATGCTGACAGAGGACTTTCCTGGGACATTTAGGGGACATTCTTGTGCTTTTGAGGACATTCCAGGAATGTTTTCAATATCCTGTGTGTACATTCTACATGGAGTGTTTGGTGTTATTAGGGTTAATATAATAGATTTTGACATACGTGCGCTCTTGTGGATGCATTTTATACACCGTAAATACAATTATGCATTTCCAACATTTTTTTTATTTTAGAAATTTTTCCTGACGTCATCACGAACAAAATGCAAAAAATTCCAACTGAAATTTTTGCTGTATTTAAAAATAAATTATATTTTTTCCTTAATGCCCTGGTATCTTTTCAACTCTTGTTCTTTAGATACTAACTTGAATATGAGTATTTGTGCATAATTAAATTCATAAAATTTTATAGGGGTTATCTTTCTGTATCTTAACAATGATTCTCTCATATTAGAAAAATGGTCGAATAGGTAAACAAATATAAAAATGTAAAAGGAATTCGTTACGTAATTATTAAATAAGTCAATGTATCTATAATATTTATAATCGTAATAATATGTATTCTAATAACCTGATTTTTGATTACAAAAAAGACGAAGAGATTATGTACAATTATTAAATAATCATATTTCTCAGTGTATAGGTATTTAAAAACTTATTAACATGTTAAATTATATATTAGGTCCTCTATAATATTTACAATCTTAAACTAAATGAATAACATACCAATTTGCAGAAAATGTAAACACAATCACGTACTGCGCATGCGCATAGCGGATAGAGAAGGAGATTGTCCTTGCATCAAAAGAAGCGGTCATGCAGATTTACGGATATCAAAATCGAATGCTCACTTTGTTCCCGCAATGTATCAAATGCAAAAATATACCGAATTTTTACAAATATTTATTATACAGTATAATGACCTCAAAAAGATACAGCGGTTGCATTATTCGCCAGCAAAAAAGAGAACAAATAAAAACTAATTATGTATTAATTACCAGATAATACAAATAGTCCAAGATGTGGGTGAAAAATAGGTCGATTTCAGGATATAGGTCAGGAATTTTTGAAACCGATCGGGTGTTTTAAAGGACGATGCCCGGAATAACGTCTATTAAAATATAACCAAATATTTTGTGAGCTTTATTATTTATGACGTTTTTCACTTGTTAAATTTGCAATTTTTAAAGATTTTTAATTTTGCAGCTTAGGATATTCATTTTAGAGAAAAAATTTTTCATAGAAAGTTGTAGTAAATTAAATAACCTACAATTTTAGGGAAGTTTCATTTCGTTAATTTGTTATTGCAAAACAACCTGCGAAAAGGCCAAAATGGCCGTTATTTGGAATTGCATTATTTATTGTAAAATTAACATTTTTATACTTAAGGCTTTAAAGATCTTTTAATTCCCGATAATATTATAAATTGTTTATTCCGAGAGGTCAACTGTCGAAGGCTATAACTTTTTAAAAGAAATCCTAGAGAGTTAATCCTTGAACCTCTTGATCCTCTTTCTGATGATTTATGTATATTTTTATATGTTTATATAAATAAATGCGTAAAACATTTTTTAACCTCTTATTTCGGGTTTGAAAATAGGGGTGAAAATTTCGTTATAAACGTTTAGAACTGAAGCGACCCCTATACATTATACATCTTATGAGTTTCTAACTTGCAGATTATTGTTGCTGAATACAAAACGAAGATTTAAAATAAAATAAAAATTTTCTATGACTGAAGTCGAGATTTTTTTTAAATCGTAGTGACTTTATTTATAACAATTAAAAATTATTTTAGTCATTGACTAAAGAAAGACTTGTTTTATCTTAAAATAAAAATTATTTTAAAATAAACTTATAAAAGATATAATTATTAAAAATGATTTTAAAAGTGGAATGGAGATTAATTTTTCTTTACGATTGTGATTTATTGTGTTTGGTTGCCCTTAGCAACTTATAGTACATATAATCACGGTTTTTGCTCAAAATTTTAAAGAACCGCTTGGATTGACATGAATTTTGGCATATACATAGATACAATGTCAAAGAAGAAAAGTGATATTAGTCCGATGTGTGCTTTTGCCATAGGGGTGAGTTTCACTCCTTATAAAGGGTAAAAAAATATACGTTCAAAGCAGTCCAAAAATGGATAAACTGACTAATTTTAAGCAACTTTAATTTTGTTTTATTGCGCTTTTTCACTAAGTTTAGTACTTTTCGAGTTATTTGCGAGTAACTTCATTCATTTTTCAACAAAGAAAATATGTTTTGGACGGTTTAAATTTTTAAAGTTTTTTGCGAGTAAATATGAAAATTTTTTGATAGAAAAAACACATTTTCAGAGGTTTTTTGCGGATAACTCAAAAAGGAAGTATTTTTTTGAAAAAAATATTCTTAGCAAAAATATAGCCCATAAAAAAGTAAAAAAAACGCATTTTTTGGCTGTTTGGTCATAACAGATTAGCAAAATTAAACTTGTCATAGCTCAAATTGTAGGTTTTTTAATTAACTACAACTTCCTATTTAAAAGTTTTTCTCTAGGATGAATATCCTAAGCTGCAAAATTAAAAATCTTTAAAAATTGCAAATTTAACAAATGAAAACCGTCATAAATAAAAAAGCAAACAAAATTTTTGATTACATTTTAGGAGAGGTTATTCCTGGCTTCGTCCTTTACGAAACCTGGTAGGTTTCAAAAAATTCCTAAATTATAACACATTTTTTAACCCACAGCCTAGAGTAAAAGTAGGGTTCACATTAATCTTCTCCTGTATGATGTAATCTAACAAGGATAACACAAGTATCTCTGATACTGAATTAATTGAAGTCTCTCCTTCGTACTCTATTAGCATAACTTGACTAGACAATATTGATATACTCCGACGTTTATGGTGCACCAATGAATTAGGAAAATACAATATTCAAGGAGCCTGGAGGAATTTAAAGCCCGAGAAAATTAACAGACTTATTTATTTTCTGTTTTAATAAAAATATTAAATTAAAACAACCACTTACCGAAGAAAAGGGACCCACAAGTGTTATTACAGAGTTACGTCTTCAGTCGACATAATACTGCTTGCGGACAGCAGAGGAGGAATGAAAGTTTTATGCCGGATTTATACTCAGCCATTGCCACTGCTGCTGCCACTGCCGAAAATATTGCCCGAAATACGATATCGACGAGAGTGAGGTGTTCACATCAGTTCCTCGCCAATGTCCGTACAACTCATTTACCGAACGACTCTCAAGAATGGAATGTGACGACAGCATCGTCTTGCTCCCTTACTCACTTGCCGCTTTGCCGGCGGCAAGTGAGAGAGAGAGAGAGAGAGAGAGAGAGAGAGAGAGAGAGAGAGAGAGAGAGAGAGAGAGAGAGAGAGAGAGAGAGAGAGAGAGAGAGAGAGAGAGAGAGTGGTTGAATGTGAATACTTACTCGCGCTCGCGCTGCCAGTCCTTTGACTTCCATCTGGAAAACCGACTTTTGAAAGAGCGCCGTGCAATTACAGTAGCATGAGCAGCAGCAGCGCGAGTGAGCTATGTACATATTCACGCTGCCCACTTATCTGCCCAATTCCCTGTCCAACAGGACTGAGTGTAAATGGGGTATTAGTTGATTGTATTACGCAGTACTGCGAGAGGTATGGAATGGCTCTGAATCGCCAATGTCCTTAAAGCAGTGGTCGGCAAACTTTTCAGCCAAAGAGCCAAATATGAACATTATAAAAATTTTAAAAAAATTGGGAGCCAAATCTGCTTGTTCAGCAAACCTTTATTGCACTTAATAAAACTAAAGGGTCTTGCCGGTTAAGATAGTGAAAACAACCCCAGCAGACGACAGCAGATTTGAAATTCGCAGACGACAATAGTTTTGTTCTCTGACAACCTCCAGGTTGTCCTCTGAGTACCAACCTCTGACTACCAAGGAGATAGGTACAATGCTACATGAACTTCAGTTAGTGTGTGCCAGTGTAGGTCTTCAAACAAACATTTCCAAAACAAAATTCATTACAAACCTAGTACCTAGCGGAAATATCAATATTGGAGACAACGAAGTAAAGCTAGTGGAAAAATACATATACCTTGGGCACGAAATAAAGATCACAAGAGATAACCAAACATGCGAACTACGAAGAAGAATAAACCTAGCATGGGCAGCCTATGGAAAACTCAAAGACATCTTTAAAGGCGATATACCAATTTCTTTAAAACGTAAAACATTTGACCAATGTGTGTTGCCTGTGATGACTTATGGTGTCGAAACTTTGACATTGACAGCTACAACTTCTAAAATGCTGCAAATAGCTCAAAGGAAAATGGAAAGGTCAATGCTGAGCATATCGCTTCGTGACCGAGTTATAAATGAAGACAGGATGAAGAACAGGAGTTACCGATGTAATTTCCCGAATTGCCCCCTGAAATGGAACTGGGCCGGACACGTCGCCCGAATCAGTGATGCGAGGTGGACGAAGAGATTACTTGAGTGGAGGCCGAGATTAGACAAAAGAAGTAGAGGAAGACCCCCTACTCGTTGGACTGATGATTTCAACAAAATGTCAAGAAATTGGATGCAAAGTGCTCAAAATAGAGCACAATGGACAAAAATGAGGGAGGCCTATGTCCAGCAGTAGACGCAAAGGGCTGGATGATGATGATATTACTACAGATATCATATTATGTGGAGACCCCTCGTTCTATTATCTAAGTATCTCTGGATATCTGGTTTAAAAACTTAAATTACAGTTGAAACAAAAATTAGCAAGTTTCTTTGATATATTTTTCAGGCCATTGCTACATATCTTAACCTTTCCGTGGCCGTGCGGGGCAACTTGGTTACCCCAGATGCGGTTTTGTCTTTATAACTTTTCAAAATATTTTTATTTTTTTTATCCCTCTAGGTAATCTTAGAAAATATATTATTAAATCGTTTTTTTTTTATAAAAACTATCAAATATAATTTAAATTTTATACTAAAATTGAAATTAACTCCTCGGGGCACACAGTGCCAGAAACCTTTGCCAGAGACATTCAACAATATACAAGTCGAAGATGCAGCTTTTGTGTCAGGGCACGTGATATAAAGACTTAAATATCATGTAGTACATGCAGAAAACAAATTTGTACCATACATCGAGAAGAAAGTAAAACATTTTTATGCCCTGACTGTAAAAATAGGGAATAAGATCAAATTGTAATTACAGGTAAA
Organism: Diabrotica virgifera virgifera; assembly: GCF_917563875.1. Taxonomy (NCBI): domain Eukaryota; kingdom Metazoa; phylum Arthropoda; class Insecta; order Coleoptera; family Chrysomelidae; genus Diabrotica; species Diabrotica virgifera. Next base: position 190,598,549 of record NC_065448.1, read on the forward strand.
AATAAAAAAAAATGTAAATCTGTTTAATAATAAAAACAAGTTATTTCAGTTACTAGTGCCTTATTATACAGGGTGTCCCGAAAAGAATGGTCATAAATTATACCACACATTCTGGGGTCAAAAATAGTTCGATTGAACCTAACTTACCTTAGTACAAATGTGCTCACAAAAAAAGTTACAGCCCTTTGAAGTTACAAAATGAAAATCGATTTTTTTCAATATATCGAAAACTATTAGAGATTTTTTATTGAAAATGGACATCTATAATTCTTATGTCAGGAACATCTTAAAACAAAATTATAGTGAAATTTGTCCACCCCATAAAAAATTTATGGGGATTTTGTTCCCTTAAACCCCCCCAAACTTTTGTGTACGTTCCAATTAATTCATTATTGTGGTACCATTAGTTAAACACAACGTTTTTAAAACTTTTTTGCCTCTTAGTATTTTTTCGATAAGCTAGTTTTTATTGAGATGCGACTTCTTTTTCAATATATTTACGTAAAAATTTTATGGGGGTTTTGTTCCTTTAAACCCCCCTAATGTTTGTGTATGTTCCAATTAAACTATTATTGTGGTACCATTAGATAAACACAGTGTTTTTAAAACTTTTGTCTCTTAGTCTTTTGTTCTTAAGTCACCTTTTATCGAGATGTAGCTTCTTTTTCAAAATATACCTAAAAATGTAAATTATAAATAAATTTTCAGATTATTAACCGGTCTCTATAACCGTACTTAACCATATACAAATATGTGGTGGATTCGACAAATATTCAAAATATCTCGATAAAAACTGGCTTATCGAAAAACTACTAAGAGGCAAAAAAGTTTTAAAAATAATGTGTTTAACTAATAGTGCCACAATAATAATTTAATTGGAACGTACACAAAAGTTTGGGGGGGGGTTTAAGGGAACAAAACCCCCATAAAATTTGTATGGGGTGCATAAATTTTACTTAATTTTTTTTTAAGATATTGCTGTCGTAAAAATGCTACATGTCAATTTTCAATAAAAAATCTCTGAGAGTTTTCGATATATGAAAAAAAATCGATTTTCATTTTGTAACTTCAAAGGGCTGTAACTTTTTTTGTGTGCACTATTGTATATAGGTAAGTGAGGTTCAACCTATTTTTGACCCCTGAATCTGTGGTATAATTTATGAACAATCTTTTCGGGACACCCTGTATAACTTTCCAAACAATAATGTAAAATTTAAATGAAATATTAAAGTATTTTAGTGGGGTAACATAGTTACCCCGCACGGCCTGCAGCGTAAGTTTTTATAGCACGGTTCCGGAAAGGTAAAGGTCAAATGCAAAAACTATTTCGAAACTGGGCTCTACCCTTTATTTTTATGTAATATCACAATATTTAATAATTTAAACTAGAGTCATAATATATATCAATAAATAGTATGAAGAACAAACATGGTGTCACTCTTTATATGCCTACGATAACCTACGATACGTTTATATAGTATATATTTATGTCCTTTAAAACTTTTAACAGACAATTTACCTACATTTTACCTTAAATACAACATACCCGAGACCAACATATATATTAAACTATACAATTATAACGACAAAATTTTATTATCAATTTTAAAATTATGTGCAAATAACTAACTTTTGTTATAATCAACGATGAAGGTTTGATAAAAAAATATCTCTTTATCTTTTAGTGTACATTGGACGAAAACAATAATCTTATAAATCGCGAATGAAATTAAAGCACAACAACACAATTGCCAATACATCTTAAGGCACATATCCATTGGTGCTCCGTGTCACTGCTCCAATGGATACGGCATGCGCTCCCCTACATATAAACCGTCACCGATTGGATCGCCGAGGGTGAGCGCCGAGCGGGAGTACCAACGTATCTACTATGTGGAGCTGCTACACGGAGCACGGAACACCAACCTAATGGATACGTACCTTTATAGTGTAAAATCATATCGAAAAACAAGTACTTTGACAATAATTATTACATTAAATTACCTATAACTAACTTTCAATTAAATATTAAAAGGATTCTAAGTCAGAAAACATTTTTTTTTTCAGGAAAAGTTAAAATCTTTGATCTTTAATAACTCAAAAAGTATTGATTTATTGATTACAAATTTTGCTTAGAATTTGTTTCTCTATCGATTTATAGGATTATTTTTAATAAAATAATTTTCACCCACAAGAAGGGGTGGCATCGACCCCCAGCGTGAAAGCGCCAGTTGTCACGCACCACTTTTGTTTCTTAAGGTGTCTTCTAACTACTCACCAATTTTCATGAAAATAGATGGATGTTTAACGAAATCGGAGGTGAAAATCTTTAGTTACTGCACTAACTATGATTTCAAATATTTCAAGAAGTATTTTAAAAAGTACCCTCATTTTGATTACTTAATTATTACCATAGTTTAAAAATTTGCTAAATTTAATATTTCAGATTATATTTTTAATATGACTGTTTCACATATAAACATCTTTATATTTATTTTATAATAAAATTTTATCGTTATTTTAAAAAAATCAACATTAAATATTTGAATCACCCTTTAAAATCTCAATTTTTATTACCAAAGAATATTAGATAAAAATAGGTATATATTACAAAGTTACAAATACCCAATATTCCTACATTTTAATGGTAAATTTTGATACAATTTTTTAATAACTTTATTGTTTACAATTTAAAATATGGTATCAAGTAATAGGTTATATTTATATTTATTCTTTAAAAAATCAATTACACGTTTATCACAGAACTTTTTTAAACAAAAAATCCACGTCAAAGTTGTAATAGTTCATGCATTTGATATTACCGATGACTCTAAATTCTCTTTAGTAGATTACACTCAGAAACTAATACTTTAATCTTTTACGAAATTGCTTACTAATAATGATACACTGAGAGACTAGGTCTTGGACCCACACTTAACAAAAATTATTACCTTCCTCATGAGACTTCGTTTATTCACTTATTCACGTCGAGTCAGAAAACTTTTCTAATACGGAAAATTTTCGGGAGAGGGACGTTTAGTAAATATAGAGGTTTCTCAACTTTGGTGCATGCGGCATACTGTAAAGAGACCGAAATCATTAGACCGAAAGCAGTAGACCGAACTCATTAGACCGAAAAGCACTTTACCGATACCTCACTAGACCTAACAGTAGGAGACCGAAAAGCAGGAGACCGAAAAGCATTAGGTACATAATACAGGGTGCTCAAAAGATTGTACTCTGAGTAAGGGTAACATCAATCACCCTGCACCTTTTATCCATAATGGTTGTTGTCATAATCATGAAATTCAATTTACCGTTAATTTCTTTTTACTTGTCGCAGTAAAAGAGACAAGACAAATGTAATTACAACTAAATGTCATTTGGATGCTTATTAGAAATAGGTAAAATGGTGTTAACCTCACTCTACCCTTAATTTATTTTTACCTTCACTAATTTGTTTAACGGATGAAAATTATTTCATATCAGACTGTACAGTACAGTACTGTACTGTACACAGCATACAAAAATAATACAAAAAAACACAATAAACAAAAAGACAGATATACAAAATCTTAGCATGATTTACTGCAATCTTTTTTAATTTATGTACCATTTCGGTCTAATGCTGTTCGATCTAGTGAGGTTTCGGTAAAGTGCTTTTCGGTCTAATGAGTTCGGTCTAATGATTTCGGTGTAATTGTCGTGTACCGACAACTGGAGTACCCTTATTAATTTGTCGGACAATATTACCAGTTAATTGTAAAGATTTATATCAAACAATCCTGCAAAAATAAGCTGTAAGGGTATAAATTTTATGACTCTTTATGATGCGTGCTCCTCGCCCCACCTCCACATAGGGGGCACTATGGAGTCATAAATGAAGATTTTTTTGTAGAATTGTTTAATAAAAATACCTACTTTACAATTACTGGTAATACTTTCCGATACATTTTTTGGGGTGCTCTAATTTTAGTGGATGAATGTGTTCTAATGCGGCCAATATTATAGTGGTAATTACATTATTATCAAATCTTCTGTTTTTCTGAAAATCTAATGAACGTTCTTATTTTAAATAGAATACTAATAGAATAGTTTTGAAGTCCTTAAGAAATACTGATTATTTTTCATTTTATATTTCCTATACATAAATGCCACAATTTCGGAGTTATTGCTACATTTATTAAAAAAAATCTAGGAAGAAAAAAACGTACCTCAGTTTCCTTGATATGGAAAAAGCATTCGACAAAGTCCCTAGATCAAAAGTATGGAAATGTCTGAAGAACAGAAACATACCAGAGAAGCTTATACAGGTAACTAAATCAATATACAGAGACACTAGAAACCGTGTGATAAGTAAAAATATGATATCTGACCAGTTCAGAACAACTGAAGGTGTAAGACAAGGGGGAAGCTTGAGCCCGTTACCTACTATTTATTACTTTTATGGACGAAATAATAAAAGAAACAAAAACAAAAGTCAGGCCATTACACATAGGGTATAGAAATCTGAAAAGCACGGAGATAGCAGATTGTACATTTGCCGACGATGTAGTAATTTTAGCAGCGACTGAAGACGAGCTACAAAGAAGCGTAAAAACATGGAACACAGTTTTAAAAAAGTATGGTATGACTATGAACAAAGAGAAATCGAAGGTAATGGTAATAGCTAAAGAAAGAGAGGATGTGCATGTCCAGGTAGATGATACAGAGATTAGACAGGTACAATCATTCGAGTACTTGGAAGTAACCATTGAAGAAACAGGTAGACAGGGAGCTGAGATCAACAAAAGAATTGATAAAGTGAATAGACTGTACCACGCAATAGGAAAAACAATTATTAACAAGAAAGAAGTATCGAAACATACGAAAATCAAGGTATTTAAGGCTATATACAGACCAGTACTTACATACGGATGTGAATCCTGGGTACTAAATAGACAACAGAAAAGTAAGATACAGGCAGCAGAAATGAGGTATCTACGCAGAGTTCAAGCAGTCACTAGAAGGGATAGGGTAAGAAATAACTACATAAGAGAAGAACTGAAAATCGAGACAATGATGGAGTATGTTGAAAAAAAACAATTAAGTTGGTGGGGTCATCTACAACGACTACAGAAAGAAGTACCAGTTAAAAAGATATGGGAAACGAAGGTGCAGGGAAAAAGAAGTAGAGGAAGACCGAGAGAGACATGGAACGAAGTGATGGCAAGGATTCTGGACAAAAAAGGAATAGCATGGAACGAAGCAAAGGCGATGGCACAGGACAGGAAACAATGGAAGAGATTTGTGCACTGTTAACAGAGCACACGTTAATACCTACACCCGAGAGGGTAGAAGGTCTAAAGATTATATATATTATTAAAAAAAAATTACAAATTATAAAAATCAATTTTTTTGACCCGGGTTGATATTATTTTAGGTTCTTTGGATCATTTGAAACAAAAAATGTCTTATGTAATTTTGCTCAAAAGTTAATCGTTTCCGAGTTATAAACAATTTAAAACTGAAAAAAATCGAAAAATGACGATTTCTAGGTTTAAAAACACAAGTAAAAAATATCATTTTTTAAACTAAGAAGCACCTTAATTCAAGTTCAAATCTTATTGTATAGGTACCGATAAGCGATTTGGTCTTATTTCATTTTAAAACATTATTTTTTAGTTGTTAATGCAGCCCGATCGCCCGTCCTCTCATATGAGCTTTATTAACAATTAAAAAAAACAATGTTTTAGAATGAAACATGCCAAAAAGTACTTATAGGGATATGATAGAAAAATACTTGAGCTTGAATTTAGGTACTTTCCAATTTAAAAAATGATTTTTGTACTTGTGTTTTTGAACCTTGAAGATCGTCATTTTTAGATTTTTTCCAGTTTTAAATTGTTTATAGCTCGGAAATGGAAAATTTAGAGGAAAATAAAATTACAAAAGACCTTTTTTGTTCCCAATGATACAAAGAACCCAAAATAATGTCTACCGGGGACGAAAAAATTGATATTTATAATTAATTAAACATTTTTTTTAATAATTGGAGCAACAACTCCTAAATTATGGTATTTAGGTATAGGGAATATAGCATGAAAAATAATTAGTATTTTTTAGGGACCTTCAAAAGGCAAAAAATATACAGGGTGTTCCATTTAAAATATGAAAATTCATTAGATATCCAGAAAAACGGAAGACTTGACAACAATGTAATTACCACTATAATATCGGTCGCATTAAAGCACACTTACCCACTACAATTTATAAAAATAGTTTAAGCGGTTTACGAGAAATTACCGTGTTTCCATACTTTCTCGATACCCTGTATAAAACACAGACGGTTAAAAGTTCGACCTATATTAATGATATGAATGAAAATATGAAGTTCTGTTAGAAATTTAAACGAACTCTTAAAAATTTTTGAAAAGCGATAAAAGTCTCTTATAACGTTAGGTCATAAAAAATTTCGTAAAAAATAAAAAACATTCCTTATGATATGGATAAATCAGTAGTTAACCAGCGTAATTTTTAATTTTTACTGTAACTTAATAGCAAAATCTTAATCATTCGTATGTCTCTGAATGTAATCTACACATAATTTAGAAAGCACAGTATATACTTTATGATCTTCATGAAATGATTGTCTTCTATACTAAAATGTCCTAGTCTTTAGTTGCTGTAGTCGAAAGACTCCATTTCTGAAAATCGGGAGTCTTGTTTTTGCAGTCTTTGTGTGCATTCCTTCAAATAGGAATCTTGTATCCTGTACATACCAGAATTGGCTTGGAACATTAAGGTTTCCAATATTCGCTCATTCTTGATAGCTTTTGATGGTAACACAACCTGTAAAACATGAAAAATGATATCAAATTTTCACCAAAAAAAGATTTTCTAATTTACGTTTTAACACAAAGTCGATTTTTAACAGAATTCTGTAGTATTTACATAAAAAAGTTCATAAAATGACATTTTTGGGAACTCTCATAACGGACCAACTAGATCCAGACATAGCAGTAAGCACCTCAGTTTATAACTAAGACAAATAATTGTTAAGTGTTATGCTTGGTCTGTACTCTTGTATATGGTGCAGAAGTGTGAACACTAAAGGTACCGACCATGAACTTAACTATACTAAGGTAACTTACCTTGATGAGCTCCTGTGGCGTTATCCTATACAGCTTAAGATCTCTAGCTAGTCTTTCCATTATACACTTAAATTCTAACTTGGCATCGAGTTTACTAGAAGTCTTTGTACGAATTTTGTGCCTTGCCCATGCCAGCATCGCTTCGAATTTCAGGACTTCAGCTACTTCCAGATTCCTGTAAATGTCAAAATGCTAAAGATAAAATTTGATTATCTAAATATCAGTACCATAAAATTTATTAACTTCCAGATATATCATCAGCGATTACTGCACAAATATGTCTCCACTCGACAATACGTTGTGTCCATCGATTGCCTGATAATCTGGCGACGTGTCCTGTCCAATTCCACTTTGGGGACGCGATTCTTTCGACAGCTTCTGTTGTTTTTGTTCTAGCACGTATATCTTCTTTTGGGGTTCGGTCTCTCGGAGAGAAACCCAACGTCTGGTGATTCATGGACCTCTGAGGTAGGCGAATCTTGTTCACTACCTTTTTTTGTTCATGTTAACGTTTCTGCTCCATAAGTGCGTACAGGCAACACACACTGGTCAAATATTTTCCTTTTCGGGTACATGGATAAGTCTAAATTAAATACATAATTTAATTTACAAATAATGCTGTCCAGGCTAATCCTGTTCGACCGAGTTTCATGTCACAAGTATTTATAAGATTCAGTCTGCTCAATATCCCTTCCATCAACAACAATATTATGATTTAGCACCAGATAAGTCATTATTTGCGTCTTCTTCATGTTAGCCGGTAGTCAGACCTCTAAACAAGCGTGATATAATTTATTAAACATTATTATTGCATCATCCATACGATCAGCTATAAGGACGGTGTCATCTGCAAATCTCGAATAACTAAGCTTATCTCCATTTATTTATTTTGATATGTACCATATTCGTTTAGATCTGCCTTCTTACAAGAAGTTTGTTCTAAAAGGGTCGTGAATAGCTTTGGTGAGATGGTGTCTCCTTGTCGTACTCCTCGCTGTAAACAGAAATTATTTGTTTCGTGTTTAGATAGTGTTGCTAATAAAATATATCAAATAATATAATAGTTGTTATTTTATTCTTTCGAATAGTTTCTGTCTCAAACACAGACTGTAATACTGCGCAAAGACGCCATCCCCTACCGGCACCTTTAAAATCTGTGCACTGTATACGTATCTAATTTTACACGATTCATTTTATTACCTTGGTAGAGATTACCATATCTAGCAAATAAAAATTAAAAAATACATTACCTGCACATAATCATCTGCACCATCGATTCGCTTAGATTGAGAAATTCGGTAGTTTGAAATAAAGTAGAAGCTCTTGTTTCTACAAAAGCTAATATCATATTAACAAGTTCAGAGGCCGAAGTATACCTCCAATAATAATTCTCTAACGAACACAACATACAACACACAACTTCTATTCTTAAAAACTGTTTGGCGTGGTGGAAACATGCTTGCAGAAGTTCCGGCAAATCATAATGCTCAGCTGCACAAATAAGACCGGGAATAGTGGAGCATGTAAGAGGACACGACCCTGTATGAAGATAATCCAGAAGAACTCGAAACGTCTCAGCATCGAATTCAATAATGGAAAATTCAGTCTGGGCAAGTTTCGCTCTATCCACTTTCTGAGCATCCGCGCACACGCTCAACCTTGGAACGGGTAGTTGCGACAACGAAGGCTTTTCCTTTCCGTCCTTGTCTTTACCGTCTTTATCTAAAAAATATACATATTAATAAGTAATTTTCAACAGAACACCTATAATACTTGAACAGTCTTGGCTGCTGGCCCATTTCTTTTTGTCCTCAGCAGAAAGCTGCTGAGCATTGTGTTTTCTTATAGATCTACCCCAACCTGCTGTTATCGTTCCTAATCTTGTAAAGGCCCTTTTTACCATGGGAGAGCTGGGTACGCTCTTTGGTCGCGGAGATTCTATGTCTGGAACTTGAAGGAAGTTGCTACTTTTAGGTCGAGCTTGTTGAGGACTGAGTAGTGTAGGAACAGGTCTAGCTAGAAGTTCTGCTACAGGAACTTGCGGAGATCCAAATCCTGTTTGAATACCATAAAGCATTTCCTGAAAGACTCGACTCCGAACCTAAAATGATATTCGTTTAAGATAACACATCGTTCAATTCAATATATTTATTAAATAAGTTAATAATGTTCTGAAGCTATTTGCTTGTGGCATTTTTATAATCAACAATTTTAAATGGGAAATAAGCCACAATTTTACCAAAAAAATTATTTTATTAACGTTTCGAAGCCCAAATCGGGTTTCTTTGTCAAAATACGAAACGTTAATAAAATCATTTTTTTGGTAAAATTGTGGCTTATTTCCCATTTAAAATAGTTGATTATAAGTTAATAAGTTCTGTATTTGTCTAACAATTTAACTTTACTTTTCATCTGAAAACAAAATATAAGTTCTCCTATTCCATTTCATAATCCCTCTTCAACCGCGGGGGTTACGTTCCGAAGAAAAAGGTGTGGTTGGTGAAACCGTGGATGGCGAGGGATCCACGATCCAAAGAAGAATATGACATATTTATAATCCCAATTTGGATACGTACGGTCGGAAAAATGAAAGAATATGGCTTTTCATCGATTGTCGTGTGTTTCAAGCTTCTGTCATGTGTTGTATAATCTGTGTATAATATTTCTATACATGGATTATACGACATATGACAGAATCTCGAAATAAATGACTGTGAATGAAAAGCCCCATGAACGATCACATCAATCACTTATTTTGTATTTGCTGTCTTTTTCTATAAATAACAAACGTTTGTTATAGAAAAAGACAGCAAATACAAAATCAGTAATTAATGTAATCGTTCATGGGTATTCTTTGATTTTCCGACTGTATAGTATGTATGTGGGTGTCCCAATAAGAATGTCGCTCAGCCATATCTCAGGAACCGTTTATAGTACAGCTTTGGGAAAAAATTTTTTATAAGAAAAGTTGCCTCGAGAAAAGCCTGGAAATTATTTTCATAATTGTAAGTCCACCGCTAGAGGGCGTAATTGAATATCAAAAATTAAAAAATCGAAATTTTACAAAATTTGCCTAATGAAAGGGCACTGGAAATCCGATTATCGTATTCTTTATAAAATTCTGCGCATATTTTATTTCACAAGTTTAAGTCTACCTGTGCAAATAAGAGGTAGGAGTGAGTGGGAACCTTGTTATGAAAAAATCGTTGTAAGTCCGGTTCTGCTTAATCCATTTTTGGAAACTTGGTCTTATTAAAAACAGCTTTTTTCGCCAATGTAACAGTTATAATTTGAAAACAGCCTATTACGTAATATGCCGGCTAGGAGGCGCTATTTATTTTCTTTTTAGAAATCTAGTTTTCTTTGGAAAATATTAAATACAAGTATGTATTTTTTTTCCTGTATTACAAAATTAGACTAAATTAGCAACAGAATACCGAAAACCGCATGTCTATACATTTTTTCTAGCTCGAGATCGAGATATCTTAAGAAACGTGTAAATTTTAAACATAACTGTTGCTGTCATGTAAGTGGAAATATATAGAAGCAAGCAGTGTGCTATGGAAAAAACAAAGAAACATTTTCCAGATGTGACCGTATATAATAAATCAAAACAAAATATGAAAAACTCTACTACTGGGGTGACGTCTTTGGAGATAGTTCACTGCATATATTCTAGCCGCAACAATTTCATTTCTTATGCGTTCAAAGAATGTGGCTATCATGTCAAATGCTTCTTAGTTTGTAAGAATCATCTTGAATTTCACTCTGTATAAATTTTATATAAAATTTAATAGAAACAAACCGCAACAAACCATCAATGCACAAATTTTTATGTTTTACTGATTTGACACATGATGACTTCTTGAAGTTAATACTTCTAATAGTTCTATTTTTTTCCATAGCACACTACTTGTTTCCACTTTGACTTCCTTAACTTAGCTTACCGGTGACAATAACAGTTATATATTTATTTTAGTTGGGAATAGGATAAAATTGATAATGAAATAAAAATTAAAAATTTGTGTATAAAATCTGACGTTTTTACATTTTCTACGATTCATCGAGAGAAAAGCAAATGCGCGGAGGCAACAATTAATAAAATTTACATATTAACGCTATTTTTTTGGTATTATTTTAAGTATTAAAATTAGTGTAATATTTAAATAAAAATAAAATTAAACTGTTTAAAATATATTTATTTCGTTAAAATCATAATAGAAGTATAACTTCTTACTCGCGTACAAAGTACACACACTCTTTTTTTGTTATATTTTATAGTGTTATTTGTCTTATTGTTGTTTTGATTCATTATTTACGGTGACATCTGGACAATGTTCTTTGTTTTTTTTTCATAGCACACTACGTGCTTCTATATATTTCCACTTATATGACAGCAACAGTTATGTTTAAAATTTACACGTTTCTTAAGATATCTGGAGATAGAAAAAAGGAATCGACATGCGGTTTTCGGTATTCTGTTGCTAATTTGGTCTAATTTTGTAATACAGGAAAAAATATACATACTTGTATTTAATATTTTCCAAAGAAAACTAGATTTCAAAAAAATAGCGCCTTCTAGCCGGCGTATTACGTAATAGGCTGTTTCCAAATTATAACTATTATATTGAAGAAAAAGAGCTGTTTTCAACAAGACCAAGTTTGTAAAAATCGATTAAGCAGAACCGGACTACAGCGATTTTTTCATAACAAAGTTCCCACTCACCCCCACCTCTTATTTGCACAGGTAGACTTAAACTTGTGAAATAAAATATGCACAGAATTGTATGAAGAATACGACGATTGGATTTCCAGTTCCCTTTCATTGGGCAAATTTTGTAAAATTTCGATTTTTTAATTTTTGATATTCAATTACACCCTCTAGCGGTGGACTTACAATTATGAAAATAATTTCCAGGCTTTTCTAGGGGCAACTTTTGTTATAAATTTTTTTTCCCAAAGCTGTAGTATAAACGGTTCCTGAGATATGGCCGAGAGCCATTTTTATTGGGACACCCGGTACATAGAAAGAAATATTATGACATTGCATATCTGTGAAATAGTGTTATCATATCAACAAAAATAAAGACGCTGAGATCAGCGTCTACATTCGTCGATATTTTAAACCTTCCGAAGTATAAACTGATTGTAGTCTTACTACTAATAAGAACAAGCGCCAGTGGCGTATCATGAGTAATTTAACGCGACTGGTCAAATTATAAAAAATATATAAAAATAATAAAATATTCTCATTAAAGTTTCAACAGATATCGTAACCGCGGATAAGTGAAACCGCGGTTGATGAGTCCGCGGATAATGAGGGATTGCTGTACACAAATTTTTGCATTATTTTAACTGTATGCCGTATATTTTAAAAGGTGTCAGATACATGAAAATCCTGCAAAATGGACTAAAACAATAATCTACTTAGACTCCAGAATATTAATGATGTCATTTGAGGTGAAGAACTATCTAAGAGAATCTTCTTCTTAAGGTGCATTCTTCTTTCTCGAAGGTTTGCGATCATCATGCCTGTTTGTATTCTGTTTAAAGCTGATGTAAAAAGCTGGTTAGACAAGCAATTAATTAATTAAACCTATTCCTGAGAATGCGCAGTCATGACGTTCGTCGCCTTTCAATGCTATGATTTTCTAAAATCTTTCACTCCATGATATTATGCAGCAGCTGGTGTTCTGTTCCGTTCATCACGTGAGAAAGGTATTGTAGTTTTCATATCATTTATTTCATTATTCATTTCTGGTTCTTTTGAGTTTATTGACAAGACTTCTTCATTCGTGACTCTGTCTATGTAAGATTCAGGATTCTTCTGTAAAGCCATATCTCAAAAACTACCACTTTTCTTCTCATCGATTTAGCCAGAGTGGCTGTTTCTATACTGTAAAGGAGAATACTAAAAATACGATGTAATATCTAATCATGCACAACTATTAAAACGAATACAAAGAATAATAGAACGAAACGGAATACCACAAGAATGGAGATCAAGCATCCTAATGCCTCTCTTAAAAAAAGGAGACAAAATGGACCCAGAGAATCACCACAGTGATAACAAACAAACTAAATGAAATTGTAACCTTAGCAGAACAATAAAGTTTTAGGTCGGGAAGATCATGCACCGACGCGATGGTCTATTTATATTGTGACAAGTTCAAGAGAAATCATTAGAATACAACAAACTGGCATATTTATGTTTCTTGGACATTCTGAAGGCATTTGAAAAGGTCAAATAAAAGGATGTTTTCCATTTGTCATACGTACGAGGTACCTCTAAGAATAATTAGAACGATCGAAAACATCTACTGGCGCAACACAATAACAGTAAAAGTAGAAGATGAACTAACTGATCCAATTGAAGCTGGCAATGGGATAGGACAGTGTAAATCCCTGAGTCCTTTATTGTTCAACTTGATTGTGGATGAAATAATAAAAAAGCAAGAAATAAAAGAGGATACCAAATGAGAAAAAAAAACAACCTAAAATATTCTGCTATGCAGACGATGCAATACTAATCTCTCAAAGTGAAGATGATTTACGACGTATGCTGCACCAGTTTAATGTAAATTAGAGCTGGAGGGTCAAATAATAGAACCGAAAGCTCGAAACGGAAAGGAAATAGAAGAAATAAAAATGTAGGAAAAGAAATGAAAGGCAGAATTTACAAAACAGTCATCAGACCAATAATGATATACGCGGCAGAAACACGACCTGACACAGAAAGGACAAAAAGATTGCTCGAAACAGCGGATATGAAAACCTTTATCGATGGTAAGACACTATGAGACAGAGCTAGAAGTACAGATATACCTACGACGGAGATGCAAGGTGAACATCATTAATAACTGGGTAATAAATGCAGAATAATAGAATGAAGTGACGATATAAGCCGGATGACAACAAATAGAGACGGTTCTCCAATAGGAAGACGATCAGTGGGAAGACAAACAACAAAAAGGAGAAGAAGCAGAATATCTAAGCATGCACATTTTTATGTCGACACTCAAAGTTATATTGTAAAAAAATTGTTTCATTTTCATAAATGAGTTACGTGCAATTCAATTTCTGGTTGTTAGTTCCTTTGCAAGATCGCTATTCTCACTAACACGTTGATTGACGGACAGTGCGTCAAATATATAAGCAAGTGTTGTGACACTATATTATGTATTTTGAAAAGTAGAATAGGGAAATTGCTGAATTTCTTTTATACCCCATTCCACGAATATACGACCCTCTTGGATTATCGCAACAACGAATATTTTACGGTGCAAAATATGAAGATCGAAAGTAAATTACAAATTATATTGTTGTTTATTGGAGTACCTAATTATTATAGCAAAATACTTTCGTACTTCTTATGTTGCACACTTATGCGATAAACACCATACCGCTTATAGTTTATGGAAACAATGAGTTTTTTAATAGTTTTTGTAAACATGTGAATGACAACCATGGACGTCGTGTCATATTTCAGAAGCATCTGTAGATGTACAGTTGAGTCCACGAGTCTTTACCCGTGCGTCATCATTTAAAGCATACGAAAAAGTCGATGATAAGTCGGAAATTGAAATTTAATAAACGCATCAGCAAGTGACAGTAAGTGACTTGCTGTTGCGTTTAGTAAATTTCAATTTGCGACTTATCATCTACTTATTTCGTATGCTTTAAATGATGACGCACGGCTAAAGATTACCGGACTCAACTGTAATGTGACATTTTTTGACATCGATTTTTTGTCACAACTCGTTATTTTAAAAATGACGTCTATAGACGTTGTGTCACATAACATCAATGGGATGGAGACGTCTATAGACGTTCTGTCCGTCAACGTGTTAATTTATTATGATTATTTCAAAGTATTTTACATTTATATACGCGTCCGATATTTTCGCCATAAATAATAAGTTGAGCATTTTGGTTTCTTTGATGGTGTGTTTGTTTTCTTGTTGGGCATTATTAGAACCTTTTTTTTATCCAAACTCATACTTTAAACAATAATTTAAACTTGATGAGTAAAGATTTTGGAACATTATCTGCAAATTTTCAGTATTCACTGCCATTAACAAGGTGTCATCTGCATTCCTTAAGTCATTTTCCGTTCCCTTTCAGTCTACGCAGACAAAAGTAGGAAAATGACTCAAACAAGAACTGTACTATCATTAGTAAGAAATATTTCTGTCAAAAAGCCTACTTCGGATATATAATTCTAATAAGGTCTTAAAAGACTATGCACAAAGTATATCAAATACTAAAAAAGGAGATTGCGCAAAAACGTTACGTGATTAAAAGAAAACTATCAATTATTTTTGGACGGACAACACGTTATACTAATATTCTTATAATAACAAAAAAGTCATTCATCTTTAAAAGATTGATATCGCTGGTGAATATTTTACAATATAGTTTCTTACTTACCCCTAATATTGCTCTAACTCCCACTAATTTCACCTTTTGTTTTGATTGGCCTACGAGGAAAGTCACATCAAACAATTGTGCATTTGTTAAGGTATTAGATTCATTGTTCAAAAACATTCTCGTAAAGTCTTTAGCAATTTGATCATAGTCTTCAAATTGATCTCGAACACTATCTAGTAGAGGTGAAGACGGTCTCATATGTCCAATTGGTCTCCAAGAGCCTAAAAACAAAAGTAAACTATAACAATAATAGTCTTTTAGCCTTACATAATATAGATCAGGGGTCACCAATTATATTTCCTGAAGGTCCGTTTCGAAAACCTATGACACTTCCGGGGTCCGGAGTTAATACTACCTGTCTGCCCAGGCAACCAAGTGACGTCATATAACGTTGAGGAAACGTCAGTTTTTTGGTTGAATATAACACGTGTTTGAACATTACGTCATATAAACGTCTTTTGTAAGTGATTTTAAATACGTAATATTAATGACGTTAAAATTACGTTTAAAAAACGTTTTAATTTCAGACAGCCCAAGTCTGACGTCACAAAATTGGGAGGAGCTTGCTTGTTTGTATTGACTCCAAACAATTTCGTTTAGGTATAGGTAACGATAAATGTTCATAAGACATTTCTCATTTATTGTTTACGCGGTTTGTGTCTTGTGTGATAAAATAATACTTTTCATTTATATATTTAGTTAAAGAAACGTGTAAATTAAGAGATTTTTATGCGTTTTTGCTCAGTGAGTTAGTTTAATGCAGTAATTCTTCTTGACAACTATCTGAGGTTATGTTTATTTGTTTTTAATTAAGCGTTAAATGAAGATATTAAGACAGAGTTAAATTAAGATATTAAGTATGCTGGATAATTTGTTAATAAATTATTTATTATTAGTTTCATATTTTCTTGTTTTTTTTTACATTTTTGCTTCATATTTTTAGTTGTTTCAGTTTTGACACAATAAGTACATATATGTGATCATAAACAAGTGGTAGCACTTATATCTTCGACACATGGGACGTAGGGTTATGTACCTATTTTTTTATACTATTTGGAAACATCTAAAGAGGTCACTTTTTGAAAGTATTAAAAACGTGATTTTACCTACGTGAAAAAAACGTAGATAGGATTACGTTTTAAAATCGTCACAATTATGACGTCAAATCGATGAGACAAATACACGTGATTTTCAACGTCAGTACTACGTCATAGAAACACGTCAATTGATCATTTTTATGACGTATTATCTACTTTATAAAAACGTCGTTTGGTTGCCTGGGTGGTTGTTCCAATACGGTAAACAACTCAGAAGGGTGCAGTGTGAACTTTTTGGCAAAAATTGTTTTTAACAGTTTTTTAATAATTCCAAAATATCACCTTTTTTGCTCCCGAAAATATGTTTTTAGCTTTTTTGGTCATCTTAAGCAAAAAAGATTTTCTGTAATTTTTTTCAAAACTTGATAGATTTCAAGTTTTAAGCGATTTATAAACTGAAAAATGCGAAAATAAGCATTTTCAAAGCTTGAAGATTCATGTGTACATTATTATTTATGCGGTTGTCAAGTGCTTAAATTGAAGTTTAAACATTCAACATTGTATTTATAAACTTCAATTGAGGCACTTGGCAATCTGAAAACTAATAATTTACATATGAGTTTTCAAACCTCAAAAATGCGTAGGTATTTTCACATTTTTCAGATTTTAAATCGTTATAACTCAAAAACCATCAACTTTTGAAAAAATGACAAGATACCTTTTTTTTAAAAACAATTTTTGGGCTAAAAGGTAATTTTGAATTTGTATAAAGATTGTTTTGCCCGGCATCCCGGGCCCCTTCTGATTTGTTTAAGGGGACATTTTTGAACAGGAATCCACAAAAAAACCGAATCCGAAAATTTGTCATTCTTTACAAAATTAAATTATTAGTGAGAGAAATGACATTTTTTATTATGTACAACCTGTCTGAAGTTTGGAGTGAATTTGGTGCAACTGATTCTCATTGGGGAGTTGAGATATTCATCTGTTATCTGAGATCTGTACCGATTTTTAATAAAGTTCATTCTTGATAAAGAGGCTTCGCACACAAAAGTTGAGTCACACATAAAATACAATTTCATGGCCAAACATCTTTAAAATTGCCAAACGCTATATTCTGAATTTAATGACGGTCCGCACAAAAGTATCTCACGGTCCGGATGCGGACCGCGGTCCGCTAATTGGTGATCCCTGATATAGATTATTTAAAATATGTATATTAAAGGTTTTTAATAAAACATGAAGAGAAGTATCCATATTTCACAAAAGGGAACTTGCATAAATTTTTAAATATTAAAATAATATTAAAAAACATAAGGTAACATGATATTAAAACTTTCTTGCAGGTAAAAAAAAACAAATATTTTTAACCCATACGCTTATTACGAGGCTTTGAAAATGCTATATAATTAAAATTCCTTAGAAGGCGCTTGAAGTAGTGATGTAACGAATGTCATTTTTTGAACATTCGCGAATACGAATGCGAATGCGAATATCTGCTACCCACATTCGCGAATGCCGATACGAATGCGAATATTCAGTTTTTTTAAATTTGTTTCTATTCTGCGATGTTTTCTAAATTTTATAATAAGAAGTTAATAGATATTTAGTGTAAATCGATCCGAATCTTACGCTTTATTTTATTACTTCTTCTTACTCATAATCCTTTGTGCCCTTCAGTGCGTCGGATATAGGGTTCCCCTCCGCTTCTTATCCATTTCTTTCACGCACTTCTATTGGTAGCCAGTTTGTTCATATCTCTTATAGTCATGTCTCTCTTTTCACCTATATTATGGATTTGGTCCATCCATGTCTTCCTCGGCCTTCCCTTTTTTTGTTACCAATTTTGGCTTAATGTACTTTCTTTGTTAGCCTCTTTTGCTCCACTTGCAAAAGTTTTGTTCAAAACCAGTTCAATTGTTAGTTTTCGATCTTCCACATATGTTATTATCGGATTAACTATGCTGTTATATACTTACTCTGAGTTTAGTTTTGTTATCTATTTTTGATTTCCCAAAATTTGTATTATTTAATGAGTAATACACGTTAGTAGCCTTTTTCATTTTATAACTCTTATTGACATGTCCGTTTTTCCATCATCTGTTATTATATTTTCCAAATACATATATTTAAAATTAAAAGCTGTATTACATAATACCAAATAAGAAAAAAAGTGAAGGCTGATAATGTGATTATTGAGGTTAACACATTCACTTACAAAACTGCATATGAAGTAACTTACTCCTAAGAAAACAGAAATCGTGTCTACAGGTGAAGCGGGTCCGTGAATGTGTTAAGTTACATTTTCTTGATAAAAATAGACGAGAAGTGATTAGATTTTGATTTTATTAACCAAATATTAACTTCAAATTATTTTTTTTTCTGTTATTCATATTCGCAAAATATTCGCACAAACTTCGCGAATGCGAATGCGGATGCGAATATGCAAAAATATGCGAATATTCGCGAATGCGAATGCGAATACGAATATTCGTTACATCACTAGCTTGAAGGTCCTTCTATTGGTCTGACGTCACGGACCACAACCAAGTTACGAGTCGAGCCCGGTTAAACGCGATTAAAGTATTACGGGAATTGTATATAAAATTTTCATCGGATTTAATTGGAAATTACCAGATATTATTTGTATTCTTGCATAGTTTTACAATCAGTTTATTTAGTTTCAAAGTGCAATTTATAAATCTTTAGAAATTGGTACTTTCAAAAGTGCTTAAAACGCATAAGTAGATACTATTACTCACGAGGGTTTTTCAAAAGAAAGCGATTAGGCTATTCTGGGGAATGTATAGTACATTTTAATCCTCTTTAATTGAAATGCTAAAGGTAATTAATATAAAATTTAACTGGACCAACTTGGGGATTAAAAAT
This sequence comes from Diabrotica virgifera virgifera, assembly GCF_917563875.1. Taxonomy (NCBI): domain Eukaryota; kingdom Metazoa; phylum Arthropoda; class Insecta; order Coleoptera; family Chrysomelidae; genus Diabrotica; species Diabrotica virgifera. The sequence continues at coordinate 190,618,038 of NC_065448.1, forward strand.
ACAAGATCTTAAAGATTTACTAGTTAATGTAACCGATTTTTCAAATATTTTCGAAGCATTGCTTTCGCTTATGCCGAAATCATCTCCAAGAGACATAAATGTGTGTTTTGTTCTTTTTAGAGTTAAAAATAGATGCATTGTTTGTGTTTTTCAATATATTTCTATTAATTGAAACGTATACAATCTAGGTCTGTATTGTAACTTCATCACTTTGCACTTCAGAGACAACATTTTAAATTGTTTTGGTTCCTCTTCTTTCGCATCTCCATCACAAAATAATCACTTTTATTTTACCAATAGTCATCTCTACCATGATATTCACTATTATCTTCAAATACAAAACGTCCTGATTCACTTTTTGTATCTTCAAATAATGTTTGCAAGTCTTTTATAGGTGAAGTTCATGCATCCTTATTATGTATTTTCAATGGCGACAACCCGACTGTAACACTTCTTTGAAATTTACACTAAATACCTTTACTTCTGATTTTGATGTGAGTCTGTGTTGATGCATTACTCAATTTTTGAGGTGAAGCTGATTGGTTTAATTCAGGTCCTGGTTGAACTCAGTTTGTGAAACTAGGATCACACTGTCTCTTATAATCAGTGCCCTCTAGAACAGAGTTAGATGTGGAAGCGGCATCTTCAAGAAGCTGACGTTTAACCCTTTTAAGGGCTGCTTCCCTCATGGGCTCAGGAAAAGTTCGATTTATGTCTGGTTAACAATCAAATTTGTGCGGGACAACACACAACTACCTATAATTTTTTCTTGAAACAGAAAATGTCTTATTTATTAGGTACCTAATTAAATAAATACTCACATCAAAATGATCCTCACAGACATAAAGACTTTGCTACTTTGTGAAATATTCTTTTTATTTCGTCTGCATGCCTTTAGCCATTTTAATCGACGTTTTTTGGTTCTACTGGTAGAGTAAAAAAATATTTATTGTATGTTCTGACACTTGTGCTTTGGCATTCCGGCACTAAATAGTTCTTATATTGCGCAGATTTGTTTTCCATATTGATAAAGTATATTCACTAAATACGATAATATAAACACCGAGCAAACAAGACAGTTATTCGACACGCACAACTAGCAATGGCAAAATGCATTCAATGCAATAGCTCACCGAACGGCGAACGAGAACGCAGTGGTTGGTGACGTCAGACCCCAGCCCGCGCTTTTGAAGTTGTTTGAAACGGATATTTTGGGCGCGGAACTATTATTAGCTGTTGTACGTACACTATTCATTGTTAAGATGTAATATTTTGAATACAACATTTTTATGTGCAAGTTCCCTAATGTGGTCTCGAGGTGACAAATTGCAAAATACTCGAAGAAGTCCACAATTTTTTTTTTATTAAAAAGATCAATAAAATTGGACGCGTTTCGGCTCAACTAGAGTCATCATCAGCATATAAGTACAGGGACACAAACATCAAGAACTGACCAGAACAGGAAGGAGGAAGAATCAACTAGTTTAAACGATTAAACATTACTGCACAAACATTCTTTGGTTTTGCTGTTAAGCGATTTTTACATTATATTATAAATAAAGGAGTAATTTTGTAAGGACATCTTCATGTGGAGGAAAGAAAGCCGAGGGAGGAAAGAGGAGCTAAAACGCGTCCAATTTTATCGATCTTTTTAATAAAAAATTTTGTGGTATTTCTTCGCGTTTTTTGTATTTTGTTTTTAATAAATGTTTAAAACAAATAAAAATATGTAATTGCAATTCGATTCATAAGGTAATATATTGGAAAATCGCGCAAGAAAATTGAAAAGTACATATAAATAGTAAAATAAATATCAGCATAGGAGTATAAATAATTACAATCATAGGATTTCTTTCTCTTTATAAGCAATTCTGGTTGTTCATTGCCGGATTGACACCTCTGTGGAAGGTCTTCGTTCCATCTTTTGCGCGATCGACTGATACTTCTTCTACCGATTGCTCATTTATCTCTTGCTATTTTGACCACACGTGTATCTCCCATTCTGCTTATGTGCTTATTGCATACTTTTTTTTCTATTTAGTGTCCATTCGTTTATACACTGTGCGTTACATTGTCTTCTAATATCTTCACTCCTTTTTCGAGCTCTCAGCGTATTTCCTGTAATTGTTTTCAGTACTCTCACTCTGCCGTTTCCAATAAACTTTTTGTTGTAGCTGTATCGGGTACAGCCGATCAACAATCGGTAGAAGACGTATCGGCCGACCGCGCAAAAGATGGAATGATAATGCACTGCGCGTCATAGAAAACGGGCACCCTAAAAAATGGGTCATATTTGATGTCGCGTATCTCCTAAACATGTTATCCGATTTAAGTGATTTTTTGAATATGTTATAGCCCTATTCTTTGTCAATATCCCTGTAATAATAGTTTTGCAAAACAGGTAAATTTTCATTGTATACCGGGTGTACGAATCAAACTGTGTTTTTTTCTCAAAGTTCGCAACACCCTGTGGAATATTCTAGCATTTAAAAAATACTGAAATTAAAACCCAACTATAGCCTCAGGTTTTCTTAACATTCTGTTTTTGATTCATTCGCTTATGTTGGATAATACATAAGTTATGTACTTTAACAACTAGGCATGCTCTTTATCAGTACAGGGTGTTTCTAAAGAAGTATGACAAACTTTAAGGGGTAATTCTGCATGAAAACATAATGACCGGTTGCTTTATAAACATATGTCCTCAAATGCTTCGTTTCCGACATACAGGATGTTGAATTTTTTCTTACAAACTGACGATTTATTTATTGCCCTAAAACCGGTTGAGATATGCAAATGAAATTTGGTGGGTTTTAAGACGTAATTTTTGATCATTTTTTGACATACAATTAAGAATTTTTTATTCACCATTGGCGTGCATACGAATAATATGATCGGTCATATTACCCGTATGCGCTCCAATAGTGAATATAAAATTCTTAGTTGAATGTCAAAAAATGCGCAATAACCATCTCTTAAAACCTACCAAATTTCATTTGAATATCTCAACCGGTTTTAAAGCAATAAATAAATCATCAGTTTGTAAGAAAAAATTTAACATCCCGTATCTCGGAAACGAAGCTTTTGCGGATATATGATTATAAAGCAAACTGTCATTATTTTTAATGCAGAATTACCCCTTAAAGTTTGTCGAACTTATTTAGTCCCTAAAACCCTTTAGACTTATAACACCCTGTACTGATGAAGAACATGGCTAGTTGTTAAAGTACATAACTTTTGTATTATCCAACATAAGCGAATTAATCAAAAAACAGAATGTTAAGAAAACCTGAGGCTATAGTTGGGTTTTAATTTCAGTATTTTGTAAATGCTAGAATATTCCACAAAGTGTTGCGAACTTTGAGAAAAAAACACAGTTTGATTCGTACACCCGGTATACAATGAAAATTTACATGTTTAGCAAAAATATTATTACAGAGATATTGAAAAAGAATAGGGCTATAACATATTCAAAAAATCATTTAAATCGGACAACAGGTTTAGGAGATACGCGACATCAAAAATGACCCATTTTTTAGGGTGCCCGTTTTCTATGACGCGCAGTTTATATTATATAAAGATATCAATGAACCTCCGATAACGAGGATAACCTACAGAGAATGGCACAAACTTTCAATACAGTGGCAAAGAACTACATCATGAAAATATCAACAGCTAAGACAAAATCCCTGGTAGTGTCATAAGGGAACCCATAAGGTGCAAATTAGTAATTCATTATCATCATCATGCAACCGCTTCTGTCCACTGCTGGACATAGGTCTCTTCCATTCTTCGCCACTCTTCACGGTTATGTGCTTCTTGTTGCCATTTCTTGGATATTCGGTTAATGTCGTCCATCCAGCGTGTTGGTGGTCGTCCTCTGCTGCCTTGGTCTTCTCTTGGGCGCCAGTCAATTAGTTTTCTGGTCCATCTTGAGTCTTTCAGTCGCGCTCTGTGACCTGCCCAATTCCATTTCAGCTTGGCTATACGTTCAACGACATCAGTGTTACCTATTCTTTTCCTTAAGTCTTGGTTCCTTATTTTGTCTTTTTTGTCACGCCGAGAGTTTTTGTGAGCGTGAGAGTTTCTGTTCCGTACGTCATAATAGGAAGAACGCATTGGTCAAATGTCTTCCGTTTCGTAGCTGTCGGGATGTTGCTTCTTAAAGATGTCTCTTAGTGAACCATACGCCGCCCAAGCAAGTGTTATTCGTCGTTGAAATTCGCAAGGCTGATTGTCCTTGGCTATTCTGATTTCATGACCGAGATATATGTACTTTTCTGTCAATTCTACCACTTGATTTTGGATGGTTAGGTGTTCGCTGGGAACTAAATTTATCATAAATTTGGTTTTACTGATGTTCATTTTTAGACCTATTGTCAAAGATACGTTTTCTAATTCTAGAAGCATTTGTTGCTCTTCACCCAGATCTTCGGTAATAAGTACTATATCGTCGGCAAAACGCAGATGATTGAGCATTTCTCCATCTATTTTTATTCCTCTATTTTCCCACTTTAGCCTTTTAAATGCGTATTGGAGGACCGCTATAAATAATTTAGGTGAGAGAGTGTCGCCCTGTCTCACACCTCGCTTGATATGAATTTCTTTGGTAGTATCATGTAGTTTTACATGCATTGTGGCGTTTTGGTATAATGTTTGCACTATCCTTGTAAACCGGTAATCTATTCTACTATTGTTCAGAGCAGTTATAATGCTGTCTAATTCCACAGTGTCCAAGGCTTTGTGAAAGTATACGAAGATAAGTACCAGTGGTCTGTTATATTCTTTCGACTTTTCTATTAACGTTTTTACTGTTTGTAGGTGATCGTTTGTTCCGAATTTTGAGCGGAATCCAGCTTGTTCTCGGGGTTGGTAGAAATCTATTTTTTTCCAGTCTTGTCGTAATTATTCGGGTAAACATTTTATAGATGTGGTTTAATAAGCTGATTGGTCTATAGTTTTCTAGGTGCGCCTTGTCTCCTGTCTTGTGTAGTAAAATTGTTACTGCATTGTTCCATGTTTCCGGTATGCAACAATCTGTTAGATAAAGGTTAAAAAAAAATTTTATTTGGTTGAGAAGGGCACGTACACCCATCTTTATAGTTTCTATTACGACTCCATCTTCTCCTGGCGCTTTATTGTTTTTCATCTTTTTCATTGCGACCAATGACGTCCAGGACGCAATGAAAAAAAAAAAGAATTAGTAATTAACAACGAACTAATTGAACAAATCTCGAGATTCGAATATCTGGGAGTCGAAATGTGTACTTATGGAGAGGTTAAAGAATGTGTCCGAAAGCAAGCAAATAAAGCCAATTACGTGTCAGGATGTCTCAGGGATGTCATCTGGAGAAATGAAGATATAAGGCTGGAAGGGAAAGTTCGCATATATAAATCACGTGTAAGACCGATAATGACGTACGCGATAGAAACAGGATGTGACAAAGCAGAAATAAAAGAGGATATTGAGAACTTCAGAAATGAGAAAGTTGAGGTAAATAACGGGGAAAACACTGAGAGACAGAATACCGAACGGCAGATTAAGAGATCTCTGTAACATACTGCAAGCGCCAGTTAACTTGGCGACAGCGAATACGCACAACGACACTGAGACTGATGATCATCCCATAAGCCACTGTGCAATGAGTCTCGCCAAGTTAACTGGCGCTTGCAGTACAAGACATAGTACGGTGGGGAAGACAGAGAAGACGAGAGTGGAATCAGCATGTGACGAGAATGGACAGCGAGAGAATAGCCCGTATAGCCAGATATTCAAAGCTAACCAATAGCCAGATATTCGAAGCAAGAGACCAATAGGAAGGCCCTTTAAAAGATGGCAAGATAGCTGGCAGTCAACATCACAGCTACGAATACAAGCTTAAAATCGGTTACGAACAGGCTAAGAGGCCCAATATAAGAAGAAGAAGAAGGACAAGATCAATGAACTAGTAAAATTGCTTATAAAGAGGAAGACAAAGAAGATAGAGGTTTACATGAGCTTTCAATCCGATGGCCAAATTGATTGCCTTTTTGATAAACCATGTGCCAATTATCAAATTGCAGTTGATATTATTTCACTTGGCTCTTATCTTCTTTCCATAAGAGCTGTATACTCGTAACTAAAGCTTATAAAATATTTTTAAAGTACCTAAATAGTGATCCTGGTTTTAATAGGACAATCAACCGGGTGATGGATGACCGAAGTTATCTTTAACGTTTGAGTTAAAGTTAAGACTACTCTGCTATTTAGAGATGCCCATAACTATTTGGATAAAATTCGGTGTGATGTATTCTTCACAGTTATGAGATAGTTATTTCTTCCACGTTATATTAGAAATAAAATTTGAGGAACAAAGATTGACGTAACAAAGATAACCTTATGTAGAAATAGTACAAGTTAGAGTGAACGCAAGAGATTGTTCGGAACATGCTACAGGATGGGTAGATGACCGTAAAAGCAAATACCCATCGTCGGCCACCGTCAATGACCGAACAGTGCCGAACACCAAACAGCTCTTCAAGTTCAGTGGTGTTTCAAATGGTAGATAGGAACAGGGTTGCCAGATTGGTGTATTTTGGTAAAGACGATAGGAACTACTAATTATTTCCAGGGCCCTCGTTGATAGTAGTATAGTGAAGTAGTATAATTTTGGTTTACTGTTGTCTTCATTTGAATACTAATTTATTAAAATGCGGCAAAAATTTAAATTTTGGGTATTTGAGCTTTAATTTGAGAGAATTTCAGTTTCTAAGTGGGTGATTTATAAAATATCATCTGGAAACTCGGGATAGAAAGCTCAGTAAGTACTTAAAATAAAATTTCAACTTATACCTCTCGATTTGATTTTTGTATGATTTTTAAAATTGTTTGTAAACTTGATTATGCTATTGTTTGTATATCATCTAATTACCTCTCGAAATTAATTTGAACTACACCCTATAGTCGACAAACTCTGAAATGATTATAATATTTTCGTATATGTAAATGTAATTCTACAACCTCCATGGTGTTTCCTCAAAGTAGTAATTCACCCTGTATAATTAAATAATAAAATATTTAATATAATATGGTATTATTTGTCAATGTATAAAAAAATAAATAGTTTTTCATGTATTAGTGTTATCAAAAGAATATTGAATCTTACCTCGCCTATAAGGTTTTGGAATTTGTCCAGTTTCCGCATGATTTTGCAAATTGGCAACAATATCCTCCAACATTTGTGATCTTGTCCTCTCTTGCATTCTGGCAAATTTAGGAGCCGAATAACTGGCTCGTTCTCCATTAACAATTTTCGTTAGCAACCATTCTCTGAACATCGGACCCTTATCAAAGACACTTTGTTCCCACAAATAAGGTTTATAAGCTCCCACTTCGTCTCTTGTCACCACAGATACCTCATAATGTGTCGGTTTCCGCTTAATCCGAGGAGATGTTCGAACTGAAATATATGTGTTATTGATTGGTTTTTAATTTTAAAAGAACATGAAAAATTTATCACGATAATATCAGAAAAAATCTTTCTCTTATGTCAAGAGTACATTCGAAAAAGAGAAGCGTCTTTAGATAATGCATAAAAAAACAACCTCAGAAAGTACAGGCACATAAGTCGACTTTCCCATATTATGTACAAACTATTTACAAAAATAATTACGAAACGTTTATGGTAGGGGAGCAAAGTATGCTAAATGTGCAGTCACTCGAGCGCTTTGGGGACCTATTGGGTTGTAAACAGTAGGTCCTAAAACCAAAAAAAGTTAAGTAAAGTTTTCCATTTTAGTGGGCGCTTGCCATTTTTTAATTTAATTTTCCATTTCCAACAATCGTTTTTTCCGATTATAGCGACATCTATCCATAATTCGAAAAAATGTTTCGAATAAAAGTTACTTATTTTTACGCAAGGAATCCAAATCTGTAATAAAAAGTGAGGGTTCCTATTTATGATTTTAAAGTAACCCCCCACCCCACATCCATGGGGGGTCGTGTTTGGTGCCTTTCGACAGATTTTTCAAAAATAATGAATAAGTATATTTTACAGTTTTTCGATCTGATGTTCATTTCGCGAAATATCACGGGATTCGTATTTAAAATATTAAATTTACCCCCCACCCCTCTTCGTGAGAAGTCGTGTTTGGTATCATTCGATAGATTTTTAAAAAATATTGAGCATATATTTTTTAGTTTTTTGATCTCTCATTCATTTCGCGAAATATTCGGTTTTTTCTTGTGAAACTTTGGGGCTCACCCATTTCCTTACGCCTGGCTCAAATCGTCAGATTTTTGAAATATAAACTCGATTACATGTACTTAACCTACCTTATCTTAATCTGACAATTTCGAGTTTTTTTAAGGGTAGATTTTTTTTTTCGGGCCCCCCTTAACGAACTCCCCTGTGTTAAGAGCCAATATATAGTAGAGGTACATCTGCAGGGTACCAGGTTTCTCACCATATGCTAATCTGACGCGCTCGAGTGACTGCAAAAATCCCCGCTTGGGCTCCCCTACCATTAGAAAACAAATGGAGTTTATCAGCCCATCGAACAAGCGGGTTTTACGGAACAAACGATTACCTCATAATAGTTATTTTCCTAACAAGTGCAGAAAGTCATCCGCACGCGACTCGCAGTTTGTCGAACGACGCGAAGCAGTCGAGTGCGGAAAAGAGACTTTCTGCAAGCGTTAGGAACAATATTTTTTCTATGAGTCTTTAAAAAATGACCAGATCTTAATCAATTAATTTAACTAATATGAAAATACATGCACAAATTAATTCTTTGACAAGGTTGTCAAAACCAAAGTTTCAGCATAATTGGTTAGCATGACGACGATCTTGGTTTCCATAACGACGATTCAAAACCACTGTTACTGTCTACTGATTTAACTTTCGAATATTATGTCAAAATTATTTTATTTCATCGAATTCTCGCGTTAATTTCATTAAAATATGAACACAAAAAGATATATTTGAGATAAATTCTTCTTCTTCTTAAAGTTCCATCTCCTAGCGGAGGTTGGATATCATAATGGCTATGGTCACTTTGTTGGCTGCTGCTCTGAACAGTTGTAATAAACTACAGTTAAACCATTCTCTAAGGTTCCTTAGCCAGGAGATGCGTCTTCTTCCTATGCTTCTTTTTCCTTGGATCCTTCCTTGCATAATAACTCTCAGCAGCTCATATTTCTCTCCTCTGGTAATGTGACCCAAATATTCTAGTTTTCTTGTTTTTATACTGTTCATAATTTCTAACTCCTTATTTAAACGTCGTAGCACTTCAACATTGGTAATCCTTTGAACCCACTGAATTTTCAACATTCTTCTGTAACACCACATTTCGAACGCTACTATTTTTCTTATATGTTGCCTTTTCAATGTCCAAGCTTCCATTCCGTATAGTAAAATAGAAAATATGTAGCATCTTAGAGCCCTCAATCTGAGAGGCAGCTGAAGATCTTTGTTTGTAAGCAGTGACTTCATTTTTATAAATGCTTGCCTTGCAGTTTCAATTCGGACTTTAATTTCTTTGCTTTGGTCATTTTTGTCATCAACCCAGGTTCCCAGATATTTGTATGTCTTTACTTTTTCTATTTGGGTTTGCTCTAGTATTAACCTTTCATTTCCATGTTGTGTTTTTGAGACAATCATAAATTTAGTTTTTTTCTTGTTTATTTTGAGTCCATATCGAATGCAATAATCGTTAATTCTATTTAACAATTCTTGTAGCGACTCAAGGGTGTCTGCCATTATAACGGTGTCATCAGCGAATCTTATGTTATTTACTGTTCTTCCGTTTATAGAGATTCCACCACTTAGTTCCGCTATCGCTTCCTGAAATATGGCTTCACTGTACACGTTAAACAGTAGCGGCGACAGTACACCACCCTGTCTTACCCCTCTCTTTATATCAATATTCTCGGACTCTTGTTCGTCTATCTTTATATTGGCCTTTTGATTCCAATACAGATTGATGATAATTCGTAAGTCTCGTCTGTCTATATCTCTGTTTTTCAATAATTCTATTAGTTTTTCATGTCGGACTCTGTCGAACGCTTTTTCGAAGTCGATGAAACAGGAATAAATATCCAGGTTCATATCTAAGCATCTTTGAGAGAGGACATTAAATGCAAACAATGCCTCTCTTGTTCCAAGTCCTTTGCGGAACCCAAATTGGGTATCATCCATATCATTTTCTAGCTTTCTGTATAATCTTCCATGAATCACCTTTAGAAATATTTTGAGGGTATGGCTTATTAGTGATATTGTCCTATAGTCTGAACAATCTTTGGCATATATTGTTTTAGGTATTGGTACAAAGGTGGACACCAACCATTCCTGAGGTATTTTTCCGGTTTTATACACTTCATTAAACAGATCCAGTAGTACAGGTAGAGTTTCATCGTCTAGACATTTCAGTAATTCTGCAGGTATTTCGTCTGGACCTACAGTTTTTCCGTTTTTTGCGTTTCGTATTGCTTGTTCGATTTCCTCCATTATGATCTCTGGTCCCGTTTCGCTATCCATTTCTTCCGGTTTTTGTCTATTATCCTCAAACAGATCTGTTATGTACGCCTTCCACTTTTTTAATTTCTCTTTGACTTCTATAATAATTTTTCCATTTATGTCTTTAAGAAGGCCATCTTTCTTTTTTCGCTGTGTATTTGTGATTTCCTTTATTTTCTTATGCATATTAAAGCTATCATGTTTTTTAGAATATTCCTCTATTTCACTGCATTGATTTGTCAGCCAGGTGGATTTGGCCTCTTTTATTTTCTTTATTATTAACCTCTGTATTTCTTTGTATTTTTCCTTATTCCTGCCTTTATGTTTTCTTCTTTCCTCCATTAACTCTAGGATTTCTGAAGTCATCCATCTCTGTTTTTTTCTTATTTTTGTCTGTAATATTTTCTTTCCTGCATCTACTAACGTTTCTTGTATCATGTTCCATTTGTCATTAACATCTGTTGTCTTTATCACGTCTTGTTTGATTTTCTTTAAGTTATCATTTATTTCTTGTTTTAAACTCTGACGTATAGGTTCTTCTTTTATCTTTGAGACATCGAATCGTGGTATATTTGTTTGTTTTTGGATCTTTTTTAAGTTTATCTTTATTACGCCTACTAGTGGATTATGGTCTGAATTTATGTCAGCTCCGGGGTATGTTCTCACAGACTTTATAGTGTTTTTATATCTGGATTTGATTAAAATGTAATCTATCTGGTTTCTTACAATGTGATCTTCCGAATCCGCCGGTGATTTCCAGGTATAAAGTCTTCTTTTAGGTAGTTTAAATAATGTATTCATTACTACCAGCTCCTCGCTTTGGCAGAATTCGACAAGTCTGTTCCCCCTTTCATTTCTTTCTCCCAAGCCAAATTCTCCCACACATCCATCCACTTTTCCTTTTCCAATCTTGGCGTTGAAATCTCCCATCACCAACAATATGTCATCTTTTTTTGTGGATCTTATGATTTCGTTCAATTGCATGTAGAACCTTTCTATCTCGGCCTCATCTTTGTCTGCAGTAGGTGCATATATTTGGACAACGTTTACCTTCTTAGAGAATGTTGGCAACTGAATCATCATCAATCTCTCTGAGTAGGGGGTAAAACCAACGACAGATTTGTTTGTCTCTTTGTCTACAAGTATGGCAACTCCATATCGGTGTCTTGGATCATTGTTACCAACATAATACATCATGCCGTTGTTTGTGGTTAGTTTTCCTAGAAAGGTAGTTTCCTGAGATAAATTAGTAAATAATATCTAAATATTAGTTTATTGCATGTATTATAATTACTTTAAGGCCATATTAACATATCTAAATTAACACGCATGCGGAAAAGTAAAACGCGTGCCGAAAAGTAAAACGCGTGCGGAATAGTAACACGCGAGCGGAAAAGTAAAACTTTCTAAACTAAAATGCGTGCGCGAAAGTAGACATTTTTGCACGCTCGTAGAAAAAAAGATTGTAGAAAAATGTACTAAAAATAATAAACCACTCTGCCTTTGACACAATTAAGTAATTAACAAAAATATTGGAAGCTTTGAAAAAATGTCGAATTGCTTATCGTAAGTGGGTAATCGTCAAACTCAGAAATCCCCGATACAACGTGATGTACGTCGGACACCATATTACACAAATTGTTCACCTCGCTTATGGAATATGTATAAAAGGACTAAACTGACCGTCATAGGTATAAACATAAACGGAGAAAAGTTTACCCACCTGAGGTTTGCAGTTGATATTGAATAGGTAATATGATGATATTGATATAGAAGAACAAATCAGCTCTACCATTCCTGGCAAGAAGGGGCATTGAAAATAAATACAGGGTGATTGATTAGTAGGGTAAAGCTCAATAGCTCCGCTATAGTAATATATAGCAATAAAAGTTAATAAAAATTTTAGCCACCTTTGAGCTTCACATTACAAAATTAGTTAGAATGCTACAGGGTGTTCGATAACACAGTGGCAGACCAAATTTATGTTTTTTTTTTAATGGAACACCCTACATTTTATTTCAAATTCGAAATCCTGTTAACTTCTCCATCACAAAAATATAAAGGTTTGTTATGTTATATAGGGTATTTATAAAGTTATAACCAATTTTATATGAAAATCGTAACAAGTTCAACTCCCTGTATAAATAAAAATAAGCAAAACAACAATGGTTTATTAATGCCATATTTTTTAACGTATTGTTAAAATTTTCAAGAATGGTCGATATTGCTAATTTTCTTTATATCAAATACAGCGTGAGTCAAAACGCAAGTACATTATTTTCTCAGTAATTTTAAATGGAACACCCTGTATTTTATATCACTATTGAAAAGTACCATTACCGTACTTCAATTTTTAGGTAATATTCCCTATGTCTAAACTTATTAGTTTTCGAGATATTTTCATTTTTCAATGGACCAGTAGCGTGGCCACCCAAATCACCCGAATTTAATAAACTGGACTGATTTTTTTGGGCTTACGTTAATAATGAAGTTTATAAAATACCTCCAACAACAAGGGATGAGATAAAGTGTTAATTTACAAATGCTCCGTAGAGTAAGTAGCTCATTCAATGATCGTTTATAGGCGTACATAAATGTGTTAGGAGATAATTTTGAACACCTTATGTAATAAAATATTAAAAATATTTTATTAAAAGTAGCTTCTAATTTTTTCAAACATGTTTTTTTGCAAAATGTATTACTGATAAATTATGTTTGGTTCTTTATTTGTTACATTGTTATATTTACATAAAAAAGTACAGTCCGTCTAATTTACTTACCGTTGCACGGCATTATCTACGTTAGAGATCTAAGTTGACATTGTTGCCCAATTACAAAAAATTCTTGAATTCATTTTAAATCAAATACGTCACACAATTTTTGCAGAAGTGGATTATACAGCGAAACAAATTAATATTCAATGTAAACAAATAAAAACTTTAGAAATAGAAAACAAGAATTAAGTTATAATCTTACATTAAAGTACATAAAAAAAACAGTAAACATAATGAAACAAATACTTATAGTAAAGAATATAAATAAATATGAAGTGTCATCACCGCAACTGTCAAATAAATGTTACCAATTTATGCCAAAATATCACCTTCGTTCGATTATAGTTACAGTGTATTCCGAACAAATGTGCTTTAGATAAGCGCTTTATAATCCATTTATACAAATTAAATGAAACATACTATTGTGTATTTCTTTAAGTTAACATTAATAGAAGTCTTAAAATATTATTTCTACGCGTATGTAATAAAATATGTCTAGTGGCTGTAATGCCAGTGTACTCGGCAAAGTGATTCTAAAAAAGAACACACCTACCGCCTAAATATTTCGTGTTGGTATCATGTGACGTCACGGGCTATGACACGGATGACGTGCAACGGTAAGTAAATTAGATGGAGTATAGTGTATAATTGTCTTCACAAAATATTGTATTTATGAATAAAAATGGTATACATTTTTATTGTATTGTATTTTGTGTTTGTGTGTTTTTTTGTAAAATTTATTACTAATTTTCTTTGTTTATTTGTTGCATGTAGTGGTTGTGTTTTTATTTGTAAAATGTATTACTAATAAATTATTTTTATTTATTTATTTGCTACAGTGTTACATTGATTACCGGACTGATAATCGGTAATCTTCAATTGTCAATTCAGTCATGGCTTACTTAAAATTTAGATAAATTTAAACACCTAAAATAATTTGCTCTGAAAAATGAAAATATCTCGAAAACTAATAAATTTGGGCATACGGAATGTTATATAAAATTTAAAGTACGTTAATGTTACTTTTTAATAATGATATAAAATACAGGGTGTTCCATTTAACATTACTGATTGTACTTGCGTTTTGACTCACCCTGTATTTGATATAAAGAAAATTAGCAAAATCAATAATTCTTAAAAAATTTGACAATAAATAAAAAATATGGCATTAATAAACCATTGCTGTTGTGCATATTTTTATTTATACAGGGAGTTGAACTTGTTACGATTTTCATACATAATTGGTTATAACTTTGTAAATACCCTGTATAACATTACAAACCTTTATATTTTTGTGATGGAGAAGTTAACAGGATTTCGAATATAAAATAAAATATAGGGTGTTCTATTTAAAAAAACAAACCTTAGGTCTGCCACTGTGTTATCGAACACCCTGTAACATTCTAACTAATTTTGTAATGTGAAGCTCAACGGTGGCTAAAATTTTTGTTAATAACTTTAATTGCTATCTATTACTATAGCGGAGCTATTAAGCTTTACCCTACTAATCAATCACCATGTATATCTACACCCCAGATAACGACAAACCAATCCTGTAGTCAGCGAAGATTATACGGGTAGAAACAAGATCCATAGACCAGGCAATGGTCTATAAATACCTCGTGCCCAGCACTGGACAACTGGTAACGGACAACTCGTAACAGCGACAGTTCGTAACGGCGACACTTCGTAACGGCGAGAGTTCGTAACTATACAAGTTCGTAACGGACAATTCGTAACGTCCAAACTTAATTATTCTGCTTATTTTTGTCAACGTGGATATTAACTGTTATTACAGGAATAATTGAAATTATCTTTATCAGTTTAACGAATCAGTTCCGGGATAAACATCTTTAACACATTTTATATTTCGTGTTTCAGAATATTTTAAAAGTGTTTAAACACAAATAACTATTTACTTAAATACCGACAAATTTTTAACCATATTTCTAAAATCCCTTTAATATCCCTCTTATTGTTCCTTAAATTTGCATACATCTAGACAAAGGGATAATAATGTAATTAGTGAAATTTTTAAGCCGTCTTAACCGTCTTTAGACATTTCAAACTTTCTATAGAAAGGAAAGATTTTTGTAAAGGAAAGATTATAATTACCTGTTATTATAATAAACATTTGGTTATAGCGTTGGGCTATTTAATCAACGGTTATAGTTGATAAGAGGGGTGGCTTCAAATAATATGATAGCACGAATCATTCTTCAAACATTAGTGATCCTTTAGCTAGTCTGTACTATAGAGTTTTCTCCATAATAATTGTAAGAAATTTAATATGGCAAATGTCGCGTGGAAAACGGACTCTAATATACCAAAATTTCGAGTTTTTTCAAAATCATGTAACGGAATCTGGAATTGTGCATTGGAAGTGTCGGAATAGTTATAATTACAAGTGCAAAGCAACTGCGCATACAAATGGTGACGATATCATTAAATCCAAGGAAGGACATTCACATATTGTAGAACCTTTCGCAGCAGATGCAAGAAAGATGGTAAGTGAAATAAAATCAAATATGAAAAACATAAAATATAAAATTAAATGACACTAAGTTTTTCAACCTAATAAAAATAATTGTAAATTAAATATTTTTAAAAGATTTTTAATTGAAAAACTTTATTGGCCCATTTCCTGGTGACAACCTCCAAGGCTTCTACAATATGCAAGCACATGGATGCTGCAGTGAAGACTAAGGGGAAGGAATTCTACACTATGCAATTCACAACCCCCGTCTGCAGCGTGGTAAAGTTCCAGCGGAAAATGGACCTAGTTACTCTATAGGAGTAATACTAATCAAAATAAAAATGTATACCATTTTTATTCATTCAGTTGCGGTGCGAAACCAAAACTGTCTTAATTTTTACTCAGATCAGAGAGTGCAGCCAGCACTCTTATCGACGATTTCACCTCTTTTTAGAGGTTCATCAGAGACTTCATAGTAAAAAAAAATGGTATACATTTTTATTTTTATTAGTATTACTCCTATAGAGTAACTAGGTCCATTTTCCGCTGGAACTTTAGCACGCTGCAGACGGGGGTTGTGAACTGCATAGTGTAGAATTCCTTCCCCTTAGTCTTCACTGCAGCATCCATGTGCTTGCATATTGTAGAAGCCTTGGAGGTTGTCACCAGGAAATGGGCCAATAAAGTTTTTCAATTAAAAATCTTTTAAAAATATTTAATTTACAAATATTTTTATTAGGTTGAAAAACTTAGTCTTTTATTTAGCAGATGCCGCTAGGCACCTACTACCATCTCGTCAGTTGCGGTGGGAGATGGATATGTCGAAGATTTTTACCTGGGCCAGAGAAAAGCAGCCTATGCAGTCTCTGATGAACCTCTAAAAAGAGGTGAAATCGTCGATAAGAGTGCTGGCTGCACTCTCTGATCTGAGTAAAAATTAAGACAGTTTTGGTTTCGCACCGCAACTGAATGAATAAAAATGGTATACATTTTTATTTTTATTAGTATTACTCCTATAGAGTAACTAGGTCCATTTTCCGCTGGAACTTTACCACGCTGCAGACGGGGGTTGTGAACTGCATAGTGTAGAATTCCTTCCCCTTAGTCTTCACTGCAGCATCCATGTGCTTGCATATTGTAGAAGCCTTGGAGGTTGTCACCAGGAAATGGGCCAATAAAGTTTTTCAATTAAAAATCTTTTAAAAATATTTAATTTACAAATATTTTTATTAGGTTGAAAAACTTAGTCTTTTATTTAGCAGATGCCGCTAGGCACCTACTACCATCTCGTCAGTTGCGGTGGGAGATGGATATGTCGAAGATTTTTACCTGGGCCAGAGAAAAGCAGCCTATGCAGTCTCTGATGAACCTCTAAAAAGAGGTGAAATCGTCGATAAGAGTGCTGTCTGCACTCTATGATCTGAGTAAAAATTAAGACAGTTTTGGTTTCGCACCGCAACTGAATGAATAAAAATGGTATACATTTTTATTTTTATTAGTATTACTCCTATAGAGTAACTAGGTCCATTTTCCGCTGGAACTTTACCACGCTGCAGACGGGGGTTGTGAATTGCATAGTGTAGAATTCCTTCCCCTTAGTCTTCACTGCAGCATCCATGTGCTTGCATATTGTAGAAGCCTTGAAGGTTGTCACCAGGAAATGGGCCAATAAAGTTTTTCAATTAAAAATCTTTTAAAAATATTTAATTTACAAATATTTTTATTAGGTTGAAAAACTTAGTCTTTTATTTAGCAGATGCCGCTAGGCACCTACTACCATCTCGTCAGTTGCGGTGGGAGATGGATATGTCGAAGATTTTTACCTGGGCCAGAGAAAAGCAGCCTATGCAGTCTCTGATGAACCTCTAAAAAGAGGTGAAATCGTCGATAAGAGTGCTGGCTGCACTCTCTGATCTGAGTAAAAATTAAGACAGTTTTGGTTTCGCACCGCAACTGAATGAATAAAAATGGTATACATTTTTATAAAATTAAATATAAAATATACCTATGAAAAAAAATTCTGAAACACGAAATATGAAATGCCTTAAAAATGTTTATCCTGTTACTGATTCGTTAAATTGATAACATAAGTTCATTTATAACTGTAATAACATTAGATTTCCACGTTAACAAACATAAACAGAATAATTAAATTTGGACGTTACGAATTGTCCGGTACGAACTTGTATAGTTACGAACTGTCGCCGTTATGAAGTGTCGCCGTTACGAACTGTCGCTGTTACGAGTTGTCCGTTACCAGTTGTCCGGTTACGAACTGTCGCGTTACGAGATGTCATGGAACCATAAATACCTATGTGACGAGATTCGCGTAGGAAGAGATAACCAAACCATTGGGTTTCTCCATCGTAGAAGACTGACTTGGGCAGCCTTTGGCAAGTTAAAGAGCTCTTGTTGTATATCGTAGTTCTAACACATTTTTTTGTTCATCGACAACTTAATTTACAAAAATATATTTTTATAATAGTTAATTTAGTTAGTTATGTTACACTAAATATTTAGTTAGTTATAATTTAATGTAATATAAATAAAAATATTAAAAATAGAAAACAAGAATTAAGTAATAATCTTACGTTAAAGTAAATAATAAAAACAATAAATATAATAAAACAAAGAATAATTATAGTAAATAACAAAAACAAATCTGTATTGTCAACACCGCAGCTGTCAAATAAATGTTACCAATTTATGCCAAAATTTTACCTTCGTTCGATTCCAGTTACACAGTTTAATCCGGACAAGTGTGCTTCATAAAAACGCTTTATAATCTACTTATACAAATTAAATGAAACAAGTTATGGTGTATTTCTTTTTTACATTAATAGAAATCTTTAAATATTATTTATAGTCGTATATAACACAAATATGTCTAGTTGCTGTAATTCCATTGTACCTACTGGATTAAATACTTTTAAAAAGAAAAAGCCCTTCTACTTATTTACGGTAATTTTACGGTATTTAATGCAACGGTATTTATTCTGTACTAACCATAGTTTTATTCGTTTAGTAAACCTTTCCTTTTTAAAATTTTGCTTTTTCTATACAGGGTGTTTGGTAAAGAATAGTACATAATAGCTTAACCTTAGATTCCTGACGTTAAAATAGGTCGAGTTAAGCTGACTTACCTTAGTACAAAAGTTGATAATAACCGAAATACAGGGTGTCAAAATTAAACTTTTATTTGATTTATTTCTGAATATTTCCTGACAGGCATGAGACAACAACACGAAATTTGGTAAATGGTGCTGGTATTGTACAATCTATTAAATTATGTTAAACAAACGTTTCAGGCTACTACCAGAGGCGTACGACGGGGGAAGGTGAATGGTTGATCCTTCCCAAATTCTACGCCACTGATGGAATTGCTATTTTAGGGCAATTTTTTGATTCTCCGATACTTTCTATGTAAATAACATACTCTTTATTCGTAACGATAAACCCATTATTTTTCGAGATATTTGAAGCTAAAAACAAAGGAGCCTAATACATTAATCAAAATAAGTGTGCCTTATCATTTTTAACTTCAAATATCTCGAAAACTAATGACATTATCGTTACGAATGAAGAGTAAATTATTTGCATAGAAAGTATTGTAAAATCTAAAAATTATGCTAAAATAGAAGTTTTCTCAGTGGCGTAGAATTTGGGAAGGGTCAACCATTCACTTCCACTGTCGAACGCGTCTGGTAGTAGCCAAAAACGGTTATTTAACATAATTTAGTAGGGTATACAGTACCTACATTTTCTGCCAAGTATCACATGGATATGTCAAATTATTTTAAAGTATTCTCTTTTTTTAAATAATTTATTCATTATTTAAAACTTTAAGAACTATGTGTGCCTGGTACTATAAAACTATTTGACATATCCTTATGGTACTTGGCATAAAGTGTAGGTACTGTACACCTTACTAAATTATGTTAAATAATCGTTTGTGGTTAATACCAGAGACCTACTACAGGGGAAAGTGAATGGTTGACCCTTCCTAAATTCTACGCCACTGATGAAACTGCTATTTTTGCATAATTTTTTGATTCTCCAAAACTTTCTTTGTAAATAATATACTCTTCATTCGTAACGATAAAGTCATTAGTTTTCGAGATATTTGAAGTAAAAAATGAAAAGGCACACTTATTTTGATTTAATGTATTATGGTCCTTCGTTTTTAGCTTCAAATATCTCGAAAAACTAATGGCTTTATCGTTACGAATGAAAAGTATGTTATTTACATAGAAAGTATTGGAGAATCAAAAAGTTGCACTTAAATAGAAATTCCGCCAGTGGCGTAAAATTTGGGAAGGATCAACCATTCACGTTCCCCCGTCGTACGCCTCTGGTAGTAGCCAAAAACGTTTGTTTAACATAATTTAGTAGGGTGTACAATACCAGCACCACTTACCAAATTTCGTGTTGTTGTCTCATGCCTGTCAGGAAATATTCCAAAATAAATAATATAGAAGTTTAATTTTGACACCTTCTTCTTTAAGTACCGTGCCCAAATTTTTAGGCGTGGGTAGCTTCCATAACAATTTGCCGATATCGTTCTCGATCTTGTGCGGCATGTAACAATTGATCTGCTGATAAGCCAGTCCATTGACGAAGGTTTCGGAGCCATGAATATTTCTTTCGACCAATTCCTCTTTTTCCGTCGATCTTTCCATTGAGTATTAACTGCAGCATCCTGTGTCTGCTACCTCTCATTATATGCCCCAGATATTCAAGTTTTCTCTTTTTTATCATCTTCATTAAGTCACCTTCGCCTTGACCTACTCTGTTTAAGACTTCTCTGTTTGAAATGCGTTGAACCCAATGTATTCTGAGCATTCTACGATACGACCACATCTCAAAGGCTTCTAATTTGTTCATCATGTTAACCTTCATGATCCAGGTTTCACATCCATATAGTAATACAGGATACACATAACATTTTAGGAACTTGATTCTTAGTTGTAAATTCAGCTGAGAGTTGCTCAGAATAGATCTAAGTTTCATAAATGCTCCTCTTGCAATTTCTATACGAGTTTTAATTTCTTTATCCGGATTTAGTGTCTCGTTTATCCAACATCCTAGGTATTTAAAATGGTTAACTTTTGTTATTGATTCATCACTGACAATTAGTTGCATAGGGCCGACGTCTTGTTTACTAACCACAAGTAACTTTGTCTTTGTTGCATTTATGTTAAGTCCGTTATTGGAGCATTCTCTAGTGACTCGATCAATAAGGAATTGAAGATCTTCGATATTTTCAGCCATGATCGCGGTGTCGTCTGCATATCGGATGTTGTTAATAGTTTCTCCCCCGATTCGAACTCCACATTGTCCTTCCAAGGCTTCATTAAAAATTATTTCTGAGTATACGTTAAGCAAAGTTGGGGATAACACACAACCCTGTCTGACACCTCTT
Organism: Diabrotica virgifera virgifera; assembly: GCF_917563875.1. Taxonomy (NCBI): domain Eukaryota; kingdom Metazoa; phylum Arthropoda; class Insecta; order Coleoptera; family Chrysomelidae; genus Diabrotica; species Diabrotica virgifera. The sequence continues at coordinate 190,639,206 of NC_065448.1, forward strand.
TGAATGCAAATTTTGTCTGTTTCTTTGCCGTCTACCAGAATAGAAGCTTCTGGATTCCAATATAGAAGTATAGATGTAAAAGTCTCAGATCTTTATCATCTATTCCAATCATTTCTAGATATTCAAACAACCTATCATGTTGAACTCTATCAAACGCCTTCTCAAAATCTATAAAGCAGACGTAAATTGGTTTCTGTACTTTCCATGATCGTTGAAGTAATGTTAACATTGAGAACAAAGCTTCCCTTGTTCCCAATCCTTCTCTGAAACCGAATTGTTTGTTTCCCATTGTCTCTTCACATTTCTGCTTGATTCTATTAAGAATTATCTTAAGAAGTAGCTTGAGAGAGTGGCTCATGAGACTAATTAGTCTAAAGTCTTTACATGATGATGTATTAGGTTTTTTTGGGAGTGGAATAAATGTAGACTCCAACCATATCTGTGGCATCATTCCAGTCTCGTATGGTTATAAATGTTTGTTAATTTTGAGACATTATCGTCATCCAGAAGTTTGAGCCAGTCTGATGGTATTTGGTCAGGGCCTGGAGATTTCCCATTTTTGCTCTGTTTGATGGCTTTCTCTACTTCCGCTTTTAAAATTTTGACACGTATTTCGGTTATTATCAACTTTTGTACTAAGGTAAGTTAGCTTAAATCGACCTATTTTAACCTCAGGAATCTAAGGCTAAGCTATGGCCCATTCTTTACCAAAAACCCTGTATAGTCCGTCAGCTATAACTTTTCCCATGCAGTACGATTCATTTTCAATCAAATTAAGTCAAAACAGAAATTGAAACGTACGCCGATGTATGTAGTATATAGTATACAGTATACAAAATGTATATACACATCGACGTTCGTTTCAATTTATGTTTTGACTTAATTTGATTGAAAATGAATCGTACCGCATGGAAAAAGTTATAGCGGACGGACTATACATATATGTTTTATATTATGTTGTAATAATGAAAAAAAAATGCTTACCTAATATAAATGTATGTAAAAAATGGCTTTTTATACAAGCTGGAGAGAATGACGTATTATCTGCTTCCAGGAAAACCACACACACAATGTCGTTACCAATGTGCCTTTTTCTTTGAAGTTTCTGGGGATCGTGTCTTTCATATGGCAATAAAGTACTGACGTGAAACATTATCTCAATGTTTCTCCAGTTTGTGTATACCGAATAAAGTCCTGTTAAATCGTGTACGGTATCCAAACCCCCTTTATACCTATCGAAGCCACGTAATCTGACCTTTTCGCCAAGAATTTGAAGAAATTCTTCGAAAAGGAATGAGTTGTCATTATTGTCTAGGATTTCTTCTTCGGTGTACTGTCCTTCTTTTACATAAATCACTCCAACTTTAAGTTCAGATTTGATAAATACCTAAAACAGTAAACATTTGTAAATATGTACTAATAAAGTGAGAGAGAAATCCGAACACCCATTAGAAATTACTATTTTTTATTATGAAATGTATTTCTAAAGTGGAAATATCAGTTCAATATAATTAATATAATTATATTGTGTGGCATAACACCCAAAGGATGGCTCATATCTACAATAATAATTATGAGTAAGCCATTCTAAAGACTAAATTACAAAAGAGACAATATTTTGTTCAGAATCTTGAAGGGGAGATTTTAATCTTTGATTTGATCACTTTCTGACTTTCATAATATAATTATTAATCGAGTTAATAAGCCTTGAAAATGGCCATTTTTGCATTTTTTAAATGTTAAATCGCGTATAATTCGGCAACAATCAATTTTAGCGAAAAATGGAGAGAGATTTTTTGCTCAGAATCACCCAGATTACCTAAAAAAAATTTGTTCAAAATGAAAAATTTTGTTTTTGTGAATTTGTTAAAAAATAATTGTTCAATCAATTTTTCGACCACGGCATCGCCTGGCACCCTCTGTATTTTTTATAACGACCTCTTGTTGAGTAAATTTGTGCAAAAAAATCTAATCGGAATAATTTCGCTAACGGGGGCGATGGTACATATCCGTCTATATTGTTAAATACTTATTTTATGTGATTTTTTGCTCCTATTCAGTACTTGTTCTGTTATAAAAGCCTCATTAAGAAACTCGTTTAGCCGTTGATAGAGATAAATAAATGATCCTATTTTTAGAGCTAACTCTACTTATTTCTATTTTAATATCATTATATTTACCTGATCTAGTTTAAGTAATTCTTCGGGTGTATCAGGAAGTTGTCCGAGAATAAGGGGCGGGTTAATGTTGACTTCCTTGCCTAAAGATCGAACTACTTCCTCTCGATTATATCGATCTGCAAATACGCAACTGGCTGGAATTAAACCGTGGACTGTATAGCTAATTGCCCTAACGAGTATTCTGCAAAAAATAAAAAGTTCTTTTAATATTTGAATTCAGAAAATTGTCTCTAAAATATTCTACTGTTTTGCATTTTACATATATAGTAGAGGATCCGATATAAGGTCGATTTGCACTGATCTGTTGAATGGATAAAAATAATTGGATATCGACGCTTGAAAGGTAAAACTGCTAATACGCCATTTACGAATTTTACAGGAGAACCGTTTAAAGTTTGAAATTTTATAAAAAAAATTATAATTTTTGTTGTAAGCTTACTATCTTGAAAAATCTTAGGAATATAAATGTTTTATAGTAGAATGCTTTCATGGTATAAATTTCTAAAAGAAATATTATCTAGTTTTAAAATTAATGGCGCATTATACAAAGTGATTCTTGAATGCAATCAGGAGAAATGTATTATAAGCATAATGCGTTATATAACCAGGTAACTGAAAACGGCTAATTTACCAAATATGAGTAATTTTATTAGAAGGTGAAATGTTTTATAATATATCAGTCTTATGAGTGCAAGCTATTAGAAGTGTCTTTTGGGAAAATTACAAGAATATAAGTCATTCTTGGTTTAAATTCTAATGTTATTTTATTATATTTATTGCATAATTATTAGATATTCTAGACATTTTACATTACAAAACAAAAAGACATAGTATAAGTTACTAGAAAATACTTTATTTCTACGAAAAAAAAAACAAGTGAGGTTCATGACAAAAACAATAAAAGAGACATCAGCAATATTAAAGTTGAACTCAATCTTCTTCGTCAGTCTCTGGAAGGATATCATTTACACTATTTAGATTTGAATATTTATTATGATATTGCAAGGGTACATTCAAACAAAACATACTAAAATAAAAAATTTCAGCGAAAACCGCATATTTCTATCTTGAGCCGTTTAAAAGTTATAGACAGTAAAAATGGGGGAAAATATAAGTGGACACCTGGTATATCAGTTACTATTTCACTACCTGTATCATAATGAACTTCATTATGATACAGATTTTCATTAGGATACAGATTTGTAACCAATAGAATCGCGATATGGCATTCGCGATGAAGGTGGAACACGCGCAGTGACCAATGGCGAGTCAAATACATACTTTGATGGCTTTAACAGTTCTCAATATGTAAACAAACTGACAAATTACTTAATTTGTTTGCGTTACAAAATTAATAAATTTGAATATATTTTTTGTTGTGAATGATCATAGAAAAAATCGTGTATACATCTTGCATTTAATTATCATTATGAAGCTCGTACTCTATGATGAAGCTATTATTAGCTCATATTACTTGTTTTGGCTTTTAGCAAACCAAATGGAAAAAATTTAATAATAATAACTTACCGAGATTTTCTTAGATTTTCTTCGTGTTGTTAAATGTTGAAGCACTATTTTCGGTGGCATTAAGGAAAATGAAGGATGGGATAAAAGAAGGGAACTTACCGAAAATATGTTGTCTGGTATCATCAATTTGTCTCACGGAAAACACACACAAAATCAAATTAAAATTGTCAAAGTGTACTATACGTTCCGACCGTATGTCTGTTAACGACTGACTGACTTAACATAAAGGACAGAAGATTATGCTTACTTAGAACTGTGTTGCCAAGACGTTCCCGAATTAAAATAAATGAAATATATATTCATATTGGCGCAAACATTACTCATTATGAAGCTAACTCGTTTCGTATCCCTCATACGCGCTTCATAATGACCATCATTAAATGCTCGTTGCATAATATACTATTATGAAACTCTCTAATTTTTGTGTTTTAAATCTTTCAATATTTTAAACGTTGAGTTTATTATGAGAATACTATGTGTATAAAAATTAAATGTTTTATTGCCAAAACTGAAATTCTCTTGCACCATCTTTTATCAGGAAGAAATATTTCTAAGAGATTTATAATAAAACATTTCTAATTTGCCGCAAACATTTTGGCTCACACTGTAGATGTACATATACCTACCATAAAATCGAGTTTCTGTAGGTGAAGTCAGAATTAAAAAAAATTGTTATTTAGGTACTTATCAGATATAACTAATTTATATTTTTATAGTGTTTTTCACAAAATATTAATAAACCATGTCCTTACCTCTGTGTTGATGTTATGTTTGAAATTTTGTTTGGAAATAGTTTTTATCTTTGGAAAGACCATCTTCGAAGTGGATAATGTAGCACGCTTGATATTATTTTAAACAGATAAAACGTATGATACGCCACCTGTACCCGTAACTGATGTACACAAAACTGTTTTAAGCACCACTATACAGAAATATTCTGCCATATGAAATGACTAACACGGCTTTAAGGCTCTAATACCTGAAAGTAAAATTGACGTATTTCCTAGAATCAAACGTGGGGGTGTATTATACGACTGATAACATATTTTTGTATTAAAATTTGGCGCATAAGACATAGCTGCTTTCAAAACCATCCCAAAAATAAAATGTTTAATACGCCAAAAAAGTAGTTCAAACAGCCTAAATCCCCTTTATACATATGTAGAAAAATTCACTGAATCTAATGGTATATAAAGTCTATTTTACAAAAAGTGGCGTATTATACATTTTACCTTTCAAGCGTCGATATGTAATTTAGCATGTTAATAATTACAAAAACAATGGTTGCCCGATTTAATAATAAAAAAATGACATTTTTTTATGAATGTAAAAAATAGTTTTTTTATGAAACAGTTCGCAAAAAGTACTTCACGCACAGTTTCATACAATATTTTATATACCTACGATAAACAAATAAAAAAAGCTGTAACTCTTCGTCACTTGAATTCATTTCCATTCTAAAATTTTTAGAACTTTGACATTTAAAAATTCTAACTACTTTCAAACCACAAAACTGTCAAAATTTTGTTGTAATTCATTGCTCATATTGTCAGTAAAGTTAAGGATTGTCACCATGACAACTCGAAAGTTAAAAACAGTGCGAAAAAGTAAATCCCATTTAAAATACATTGTTACTTCACGCACACTTTAAATCCTTCACGCACTGCTATCTATAATGACAGTTTTCACAAACTAAAAACTTGTAAATAATATTACATAGAGCAGCTAATAGCTATTTATGAAACCGTTCGTGAAGTATGCTTTTGGCGAACGCACACGATTTTTAGAGCACGAGCGACAACGGAGCGAATGCTATAAATCGCGTAAGTTTGCAAAAAGTACTTCACGCACAGTTTCATACAATATTTTAACTACGATAAACAAATAAAAAAAGCTGTAATTCTTCGTCACTGGAATTCACTTCTATTCTACAATTTTTAGAACAATTCTTAGTAAAAAATTCTAACTACTTTCAAACCACAAAACTGTCAAAACTTTTGTTGTAATTCATTGCTCAAATTGTCATCACTATGACAACGCAAAAGTTAAGGACTGTCACCATGACAACTCGAAAGTTACAAACAGTGCGATAAATTAAATCCCATTTAAAATACATTGTTACTTCACGCACACTTTAAATCCTTCACGCACTGCTATTATATATTATATATCTATAATGACAGTTTTCACATATTAAAACCTTATACATAATATGACATAGACTAGATAAAAATTTTTTTGACCCGGGCAGATATTATTTCAGATTTTTTGGAGCATTCTAAACAAAAAAGTTCTTCTGTAATTTTCCTCTAAAATTGATCGTTTTCTAATTATAAACAATTTAAAACTGAAAAAAGAACAAAAGATGACAATTTTCAAGGCTCAAAAACACAAGTAAATAATATCATTTTTGTAATTATCAAGTACATAAATTAAATTTCTGACCTTTTTCTATCAGGTCTCGATAATAATTTTAGCCATGTTTTATTATACAACATATTTTTTTAATTGTTAATGAGGAATGTTTCTTATGGAAAGACGGGCATTAACAACAAAAAAACATTATTTCAGAATGAAATAAGTCCAAAAGACTTATCAGGAACTGATAGAAAAAGGTTTGAGCTAGAATTTGGGTGTATCGTAATTTCAAAAATGCTATTTTATACTTATGTTTTTGAGCCTTGAAAATCGTCATCTTTCGTTCTTTTTTCAGTTTTAAATTGTTTATAACTAGAAAACGATCAACTTTAGAGAAAAATCACAAAAGACCTTTTTTGTTTAGAATGACCTAAAAAATCTGAAATGATATCTGCCCATGCCGAAATTTGTTTTTTTAAATTTATAAAAAAAATGTTTTTTAAATATTAATAATTAATTATAGTTAGAACAAGCTTAGATTGGGCAACCCTTGTTTTTTGTAATTGTTAACATGCTAAATTACATATTCAACAATTTTTATCCGTTAAACAAAAGCAAATCGATCTTATCTCGTATCTTAGACTAATATTTTTAGCTAAGGGATAAACATTAAGTTAGTATATAGATTGTCCGTCACAATTTTTTTTATCGAACTCTAAAATATTGATTTTTTTCCTGATTGTTATGTTTCAAACTTTAAAATTTATTTTCTGATCTTTTGATCCTTTGTTTAGATTATATAACTTTTTTAATTTCTGTAAATGTATCTGTATGTGGATGAAGTGTTAGTCCATCATATTATGTTGTTAGCAGTTTCCGTTGAAGACAATTTTCCATCAACTTATTTTACTGCAACGGAGCATAAAGAAATTTAGGTCAGCATATCTCTCTCATCGAATATGAAATGCTTTTAAAATGTTTGTTTTCCACTTTAAAACGTCAATTTTGTTTTATTTGATATTTAAAGGAAAATTTGTTACTATAATGTTTGATGGCTGAGAGTAAAAAAAGAATAATAATGTATTTTTAATTTCAAGTCTCTGGTTAGTTCAAAAGCACATTTAAAAATTAAATGTACTATGTGTAAGAAGTATGCTTCTGTTTTTTCAATGTGCGCCCAGCAAGTTGTCATTCTATCGTTTCCGGTGTCTTCCTACTGATCGTCTTTTTATTGGGGAACCATCTGTCGCCATGCTTACTACTTAGTGGAATCACTGAAGGTTTTCACCTCTGAATTCGTTGAACCTCCATCAATTTTCATGAACATTGATGAGTAGTTAAGGATACATCAAGCAACAAAGGTGACGTGATGCAAATTTGCGCTTTTACCTTGGGGGTGGAAGCCACCCCTTCTCGGGGGTGAAAATTATTTTAACATAAATCAATGCCTTTGGATTTATTGAGGATCAAAGATTTTATTTTTTCGTAAAAAAATGCATGCTTTAAAGCTGTTTTTCACGAATAACTCAAAAACTATAAGCTTTTACAAAAAAGTTATAATTACCAAAATTGAAGAAAATAAAAAACTAAATACACTTTTTACTTAAAGAACTAAACTAATGTTAAGATAAAGTGAGTTACAGGTAATAGAATGTAAATGTTTTTCGTCGAGTACTCAAATCTAAGTATTCAAGCTTAAATAAAGGGAAAACGATGCATTTTATAAAATATACCTGTTAAGCACTTGGCAAAGCATTTCGGATTACCTATCAATTGAGCTTCAGAAGAAGTCAACAGCATTAAAATTAAGCAAGTTATGATGAAAATAAGAGCAACCTTTCGAATTTTTTAGGAAAAAGTGAAAGATTGAACATATGCCATTTCCACAAAAATTAAAATTCATAGTAATCCTTACAAAAGTTTCTTTATATTAGCATAAGTAATGATTTCGAAAATTTTGACCGATTTAAAATGAAAATTAAAAAAAAAATGTATAATCAGAAATCAGATTTTTTAAAATGATCGTAATTTTAATTTTCTTTAGGTAATAACTCCAAAAATACTTAATATACGTAAAAAATGATATACAACCAAACTATAGTTTTTCCTGTGTCAATGTAAGGTAAAAAATAATCGAGATAGAAACGTTTAAAGCTTAAATTTTGCTGCGAGAACCATGTAACCAGGGCCATTTAACCTTTTATTTTTAAAAAAGTAAGGGGTTTAAAAGATTAAATTTAACGTCGCTTAATTTTCCTTGGAATTAACTTTCAAATGGTTTTAGGTGCATCTGATATCTTAAAAATTAACGGAGTTATTTAAAAAAGGACAATAACATTTTTTGGAAAAAAATTTAAAATATAAATTTTGAAACATGTTTGGAGCACAAATTTTAATGATATCAACTTGGTCGAGGACTCATTTGATAGATATTTCTAAGTACTTTGCCAAATATTTAAAAAGTTTATGTTGTAATATGCATCATTTTCCCGTTATTTAAAATTGAATACTTAGACTTGCGTACTCGCCGAAAAATATACATTCAATTACCTATAACTCACTTTCAGTTCACATTAAAAGATTTTATTAGTAAGAAGTTTCTTTCACTTTCTATTAGCTTCAATTTTGGTAATAATAACTTTTTTATAGAAACTTATAGTTTTTGAGTTATTTTTGAAAAATCGGTTAAAAACATACAATAAAAATCTCGAAAAATTAAAATCTTTGATATTAAATAACTCAAAAATTTTGATTTATTTTCATAACTTTATATAACAAATTTGTTTCTTAGAATTTGCCCCTCTATCGAACTATGGGATTATTTTTAATAAAATAATTGTCACCCTCGAGAAGGGGTGGCACCCACCCCCATGGTAAAAGCGCAAGTTGGTATTATGTCACCTTTGTTCCTTGAGATAGTTTCTAACCACTCACCAATTTTCCAGCAAATCGATGAAGGTTCAACGAAATCGGAGGTAATAGCTCATATCCACCTTCAGTGACTATAACTGTATTTTTTGTCATTCGGCTTATTTGGTCACTCCATTCTATTTTCTGTAAGTTACCCAATTATTAATCTTCTCCACCTTGAATTTCCGTCGTATATCTCTACTTATATCTCTGTCACATAGTGTCTTGTCATCGATTTTTCAAAGGGTTTTCATCTCTGATGTTTCTAGTAATCTTTTTGTCCTCGTTGTGTAAGGTCGTGCTTCTGCTGCATATGGCATTATTGGTCTGATGACTGTTTTGTAAATGCTACCTTTCATTTTTTATCCGACATTTTTATTTTCTTCATATGGTTTCATTCGGGTAACCTCGGCATTGTTTGCTCTGTTCACCTAATCTTCCACTTTTGTTTCGAGTTTTCCGTACCTAGATAGTGTGATGCATAGATATTTAAACTCCGTTACTTGTTTTATGATCTGACCCTCCAGCTCTAATTTACATCAGTGCCAGTTCTAAAAATTATTATATCTTTATCAACTAATTAAATCATAACAATGAAAATGTAAATAACTTCATTGTGTTATAAACGGAAAGTAGTATAACTGTTATAATCAAAACCCGAAATTCAGGCACTCATAGGTTTGACTAGGCAAGCCTCAGGTCTGACTGACGGTCTTAGTCCAAGCCCGAAATAAATTACAGTTTTGGCCTTTGACTAGTCAAACCTAGGAGATACGAAGATGGTCAGGCAAAGGTCGAAATTTAATTTTATGAAATCGGCGTTTGACTAGTCAAACCCCGATCAGCTATTAAAATGTCGTAATTTGTGAGATTATGTTTAAGGCTCTGGGTACATAATTCGCAAATATTTTACGTGTATCCCTACTTTTTCTGTCTTTACACGGCAAATTACGCGTAGTAAAATTCACACTGGTATGGATATGTAAACATTACTAGAATGTCATTCTACTTGAAAATGTCATCATTAATTTCAAGAGATGGGTTTTGAATGTTCTGGGATAACTGTTATTTTTATAATTGGAAATTATTATTTTTTTTTATTTGGCTAATGCCTCGACAACTAATGGCCATTGGCATGGTAGGTACGGTAATTTTGAACAGTTAGGTACCTAGTGTCATGTGTAGTGTGTGTGTTGAGTAAGTGTCTTGTTACTTTGCAAAGTCGACGTCATTGTCTTTGCAAAGAGACGCTAATTGTATCCGAACGTCTGCGGTCCCTCCGGTGAGTACCGATCCCACAAGGACAGAAACTATATTCATTTATTAATTTATAATAAATGAAAAATTTCTGCCCCTGGTGAGATTCGAACCCACAACCTTTCCGATTGTTTCGATCCAAAGGCAGGCGCTCTTACCACTGAGCCACGGAGGGGGTCTGGAAATTATTAATTCAGTTAATAAATGTGATAATTTTTTCACTAACTATGTATTCAGTGATTGTAATAATTTATTTGTACAACAAAGACTAATACTCAATCGAGAAAAGAGGAAAAGTGTTAAAGTGATTTTTTAATAATATATTGTTATGGAACGCTTACAATTTTGAACATCTTTAACAACAAAATACTTGGATCACAGAATATATTATCCTGATGTATTCTCTGCTTGGATCTTCCACAAATAATACACAATAAATAACTTTTTATTAAGTTCACGTCATAAATCAATTATTTATCAAATACACTATATTTCAATAATATTTAATCAATAACTCAACATATTCCCGATGCAATGTCAAATATTTAAAATTGTCACTAATTGTCAGTGTCTGACTGACAATATATTATGCTGACAATATTATATTCGGCTGAGTGCGTTGTAAGACAAAGATAGATTTGGAAAATATTGCCACGGCATTGTGTTTATTTTTTTCGAATCCTGAAAAAACCAATAAATATTTTTGTAAAATTTAAACGCAGAATAAAAGACTAAATTATTACCGAGGGCCGAAAGTCCCTTAGAAAAAATAAAAAGTTTATTTTGAATGATATAATTGAAATTAAAAATCACACTAAATTTTCTCTTAGTTTTTCACCCCTGTAACTTATTAAAATAAACATTATAGAAGTTCTCAGGGACTTTCGGCCCTCGCTAATAACGTGGTCTTTCATTCTGCGTTTAAATTTTTCAAAAATACTTATTACTTTTCTCAGGATTCGAAAAAAATGAATCCCCATTTGAATTGCATTGCAACCGAAAATACGTACCGATCCTCTTAATAAAACATCATTTTTTAATTTTAATGTTCATTATTTTTATATTAAACAAAGTATATGAAATGGACAAATAAGTAATTCGTTCGGAGGCAATACATAACAATGACAACAGCGAAAGGAACACAGTATAAATTCGAAGAAGTTGAGAGATTTGAGTACTTAGGAACTGTCTCCACAAGAGATCCTAACTGTGAAGAAGAAATACAAAAGAGAATTATGTCGGGCAACCGCGCTATATTTGCTCTTATTGGGTTGTTAATAAGTAAAAATATATCACGAAGAGCAAAACTAAGAACATACAAGACCGTAATAAGGCCGATAGTAACGTATGCTTTTGAAACATGGGTCACAACAAAAAAAAAAAAAACACGAAGAGTTGTTATTAGTTTGGGAGAGGAAAATACTGCGCAAAATCTTCGGTGGGAAAAACTTAAATCGACAATGGGTAAGAAGAACAAATAAGGAACTAACTGAACTCTATCAAGATCCTAACATACTAGCAGTAATTAAGGCGCAAAGATTTAGATGGTTGGGCCATGTGTAGAGAATGATTCCATCTAGAATTCCCAGAATGGTACTATCTAGTGCATTGGCAGGGAAAAGGCGAAGAGCAAGACCGAGGTAACGATGGAGTAATGGAGTTAGAGAAGATATAAGAAGAGTTAACGTAAGGAACTGGGAAAGAAAAGCGACTGACAAAAGGGAGTGGAAAAGAAAAGTACATCAAGCCATGGGCCTACTAGGCTCGTAGTGCTTACATATTATTATTATTTTTATATTGTCGTAATTAAAATAAAAAAAAATAGTGTTTATTCTCACATGTTCCTTCAGGCTTTGTAGAATTTAGAGTTGCACAATACGTTAGACCTTTTACACTTAAATAATTTTGCAGAGCATTTCTTATTGCAGTAGTATTTTATAAAGCCTTGTCCTCCAAATTTAGAACCTTTTGTACAAATTTCTATTTATAGAGACAGCTTAATATCTGGAACATCTTCGAAATTAAGAAAATTCTCTTTGCATTCTCGTATTTCATTTCTTAAAAAACGTAATTTGGTTTGACTAAGTATATGAATTTTATTTTAGCACAAACATATGGAATAGGAATGTCATTGTCAACTGTGAAAGAAGATATTGCAATCGGAGAAAAACACTAAGGAGGATTACCATAATACTAAGGAAGCTTCTGGACCGTCGTCAGTAGGATAAGAAGAAAATTGTCAAACAATTCAGATTACTTCTTCAGAACTGGTTTGTTGTATTTACCAAAAAGAGAGCTTTGACGCACATACGTGCATAATTTATAATTAGGTGGTACATGGTGTGTGCGCTGACAGCTCACTTGGTGCATACTATGAAGGGTTTGACAGAAAACGTACATGCATACGTTGTACACAGACAGAAATGATTAAAATAAATAAAGAAAAGGCGATTGAAGGTCTTCATGCCCAGAATAATTCTATGAAACAATTAAGTGAAAACAATTTCCTTCAATTTTGACCGGAAAACTGTAACAATACCTCTCCCCAGCTTTGATAGGGTCAAAGGAAATGCACGAAATATTTTGGATATCATACAAGATAAAACCATTGACGGTTTATATAGAGTTGGTACGAAATTAGGAACAATAAACACACTTTTTTCAAGAAATCAAATATGCAAAGAGAATTTTCTTAATTTCGAAGATGTTCCAGACTTTAAGCTGTCTCAAAGAGAAATTAGTACAAAAAATTCTAAATTTGCAGAACAAGGCTTCACAAAATGCTACTGCAATAAGAAATGCTCTTCAGAATTATGTAAGTGTACCTAAAAAGTCTAAAGTATTGTGCAACTCTTCTTCTTCTCGTTGTCCTTATGCCCTATAAGAGCGTCGGACTTTGGTATCACCTATCCATCTTTTACCCATTTCTTTCTGATGTTTTCGTTCCTTTCCCTGCCCATATCGTCTTTCCAGTTATTTTTCTCAGCTACTTCATTCCTACTGCATTTATGGTACTTTCATGTCTTTTATTTGTGCAACTCTAAATACCATAATGCTTCAACATCTGAGAATAAACACTATTTTTTTTTATTTGAATTGGGACAATATAAAAATATATAAATATTAAAATTAAAAAATAACGTTTTATTAAACCTAATCTAACAAATTACGACATTTTAATAGCTGATCGGGGTTTGACTAGTCAAACCCCGATTTCATAAAATTAAATTTCGACCTTTGCCTGACCAACTTAGTTCCTCCTAGGTTTGACTAGTCAAAGGCCGAAACTGTAATTTATTTCGGGCTTTGACTAAGACCGTCAGTCAGACCTGAGGATGGCCTAGTTAAACCTAGGAGTTCCTGAAATTCGGGCTTTGACTATAACATAACTACGTGAAGTTACCGTCGACGCTCGATGGTCGAACGCTGTACGCAGTGTACGCGACCTATGGTTTAATGCTGAACGCAACGTACGGCGTTTATTGGAGATCACAGGCTAACTTCTGAAGTGACTACGTTACAGAAGTTGCCGACGACTGACAAACGCTGTGTTCGACGTATGGGCGTAATGCTGTAGGTGGCTTATGGCGTTTATTGGAGACAACAGCTTAAAACAGAATTATACTGGTGATTGTAAAATATATTTATCTATATGTATTATCATTTAAAAAAACTGACCTAAATTGATCCCTGGAGTTAAGCGTTTCTTGTTTAATAGATAAAATTACTGGACCTAGATCCTCATCATTTGTGAAGTAATTCCAATGTTCAGTACCATAAAAATACTTCTCATAAGTCTCTTGCTCCACGCTAGTAAGTTCGAATCCTTGATTCTTTTCCCATTGCTCTTCTATGGTGGTTTTCTTTTTTGGAGAAGATGTGTCATCTTCGTCATCTTCGTACAAATCGTTACAACCTAAAAAACATATTGCACTTGTAGCAAAATAGTTAAAGAATACTCAACAATAATAATTATTGTATAATACAAAAAATATACTGCGTAAGCGATCATATTTATTATTATTAAACAGTAATCATTTAAATTAGCAATAAAATACACTCCTATAAATTCATCCATAACCGAATATATCATAAACACAGACTGGGAACTCGTGAAGCTCTTTTTTCACTTAACAGACTTATACAAAGGTGTCTGCCTGGATGTCAATCAAGATATATATTTATGCGTGTTTTATTGACTATAATAAAGCATTCGACAAAGTACGACATGAACAATTAATGCATGTCCTGGAATCAAAGAAGCTGGACTACAATGACCTCAGGATTATATCGAATTTATACTATAAGCAACGAGTTAAAGTACGTGTTAACGACCAGGTGTCAGAGGAAATTGAAATCAGACGTGGAGTGAGACAGGAATGCGTGTTGTCGCCAATTCTTTTTAATGCCTACTCGGAAGAGATCTTGAAAAAAGCTCTTGAGAGTGAAACAGCTGGAATAAAGGTAAATGGAGTTCCCATTAACAACGTTAGATATGCGGATGACACTGTCATCTTAGCTGAAAATATTGGGGATCTTCAGAGGCTGGTGACCAGAATAGCAGAGTTTGGACAATAATACGGGCTAACAATGAATGTCAAGAAGATAAAGTTTATGAGAATATCAAAAACTTAAACAAATAACGAAAATCTTTTCATAAGCGGTTCCAATATCTAACGAGTCGACCAATATGCATACCTTTGAACAATGATTAACTCCACAGGAGATTACTTACAGGAAATCAAAATCAAAGCAGAAAAGACTAGAGCAAATTTTAACAAAATGATAAAAGTGCTCTGCACAAGAGATTTGAAGTTGGAGCTAAGAGTTAGGTTGGCTAGGTCCTGCGTTTTCTCGACTTTGTTCAATGTAATGGAAGCTTGGACCTTGAATGCTGCATCAATGAAAAAACTAGAATCGTTCGAGCTGTGGGTGTACAGAAGAATTCTGAAAATATCGTGGACAGAACACGTTACAAACAAAGAGGTTCTGAGAAAGATGAATAAAGTAATGGAATTCCTAAATACCATCAAAACAAGAAAATTGGAATATCTCGGACATTACACGTGGAGAGAGAAACAGCTTGCTCCAATTGATTATGCAGGGAAATATTCAAGGAAAGAGAAGCATAGGGAGACGCAGAATATCGTGACTGCCAACCTGAGAGAGTGGTACGGATGTACATCAAATGAACTTTTCAGAGCAGCCGTCTCTAAAATACGAGTAGGTATGATGACTGCCGACCTCCGCCGCGGATATGGCACTTAAAGAAGAAGAATGAAATACAAGACATTCTCACAATCAATTTATTTACATCGGACGACCGGTTTCGCTGTCTATACCTTGCACAGCGTGCTCAGGTCTCGGTATAAAGTAAATTACATGCTACAAATAAAAAAACCAGAATTAGTTATGCTCTCTGGTGTATGTCCAAGAATAATGATCAGTCTTAGAGGTAGCAATAATATTCATAATTTATTATTTTACCAGTTTGCAAGTAATTAACAAACAAAATCTCTTTCGCGTACCAAAAAAACACCTTGGTCGATTTCTGGCCACAAACTTATTTCGGAGTCGAATAACCTGGTTCATACCACGCTTTACCCTATTATTTACACTCAGAATCATGGCGATATATCCAAGCCTTATCTTTAGTGATGATCAAATGCACAAAATCCACTTTACACATTCGCATAGTCTAAATGTTGCTGATAAAGTCGCAATCGAATGTGTTTTTGTCCAATTGTTAGCGAATGCAGCACCCATTGTGAATACAGCTTTCTGAAACCCAATATTTCATTCAAAATATGACTTACACTACCCAATGAGATACTTAGTGTGCAAAGAGCGAGCGAGCGTGGAGGTGGAGGACATATATAATGGAGAAAGGTACACTGTCTGATCTCGAAAGCGATAAAGAAGAAGAGGCAGGAGGACAGAGGAGAAAGATGACGAGGCTGATCTCTTCGTACTTGGGCGGCCGGAGTTTCAGGGTTCGGATAGGACAAGTTCTGTCCGAGCTCGGAAACCCGGAGGCTGGAGTGCCACAGGGAGCAGTCCTGTCACCACTGCTGTGCACAATATACACCGCAGACGTACCAAGAACACCAGGTACCCTGATGAGTCTCTATGCCGATGCCACAGCGATAGCGGCCAAACACAGAAACGTAGATTTAGCAGTGACCAACCTGCAAACAGCGTTAGAAGACATCGAGAAATGGAGTATAAAGTGGAAGATAGCCATCAACTCCGAAAAGACGCAAGCGGTGCTATATAAGAAAGGAAGACAACAGCCAGAAGAACAACTGACGGTGCAGAACAACCCCATCGAGTGGAAAGATGAAGCCAAATACCTAGGAGTCATCATGGACAAAGGATTAACCTTCCAAAAACATGTAGAAGCCACAGTCCAGAAGGCCAACATGGCAAGAACAACATTAAGAGGACTCACAGGCAGGAAAAGTAAATTAAGTTTAAAAACGAGGATAAGGTTAATAACCAGCATCATATCACCTGTACTAACATACGCATCTCTCGCATGGGGACAAGTATGCAAAACACACAAAAAGAAGATACAAGCGGTTCACAACAACAGCCTAAGAGAAGCAGCCAAAGTCTCGAAGTACGTTGCAGAAAGATTCCTGTTCAGAGAGCTACAACAAGTGAGAGTTACAGAAATGATGAGAGACAAGGCTAGGATTAAATTCGCAGAGCTGGAGCACCATGCAAGCCCCATATTGCGAGAGATGCTAGGGAATGACGCTTTCCACCGACGGAAGCATAAACGTCCCAAACACCAAATAGTGGAATAAGGTAAAGAAAATAAAGTGGAATAAATAAAATAAATAAAGAGAGACACGAAGAATAAAATGAAAGTGAAATCAAAGTGATAAAGAAAAGTAAAAATAAAAATAGTAGATAGTTCGTAGCTCGAAACACCAAGTGCCGAAGAAACACGTAACCCAAGTGTAGGTCCAATACCACGATCATAATAAAGTCAGCCTACAAAAAAAATATATAAAAAAGGCGCAAGACACCAAAAAAATATAAAAAAAAACAAAAAATTACTTACCAAGCCATTGGACCGAGCCCAGTGGGGCTTGGTACAATGACTTGAGGCCCAAGCAAGCAATTTTTAGTTCACGGATAAGTAATTAGAAGATAAACGCATAGAGCGCTTCACGCTGGCTTAGTTTTGAATTCGATTAGGGCACCACATTGGAATCTCATTACCCAGGATTCCATTGTGAAGAGCATTTGGCTACGATAGTTGTGCCCCTATCGCGCATCAGCGTGCTATAGGGGGGAAAGGGATGGCCTGAAGCATTGGAGCGAGGGGGGGTGATCCCTGTTTTTACTCGGGTTAAAACACCACGCTCCAATGAATTGTTACACCCGAACATACTTTTTAGATAGGGTGGACATCTCTTACAGGTCGGGTTAAATCAAATTGCTTGCTTGCTTGCTACAGAGGAGGAAATTTAATCAGGGATCTGAGATCTTGTTTCTCTTTTTCCAGAGCCAGGAATCAGTAAGTACCAAAATTAGGTTATGGCGTTAGGGAAATATTTTCTTTTGTATTTATTTGTAGCAGTAACTTCGCAAAAATTCAAACAATTAAACATACAATAGAAGCATGTAGACAACCACACTAAGGTAATCCTAAAATCAGGGCGTAGGTGCAAAATTTCGCGCCAATGTGTTTTAAATGCATTAATTTTTTTCGAATCTTGAGAAAACTAATAAGCATTTTTGAAAAATTTAAACGCAGAATGAAAGATTATATTATTACGGAGGGCTCAAAGTCCTTTAGAATAACCAATAGGTTTGTTTTGAATAAGATATTTAAAATTAAAAATCACACGTTAATTTTCTCTTCCTTGTCACCCCTGTAACTCATTAAAATAAATACATATTATAGAGGTTTTCAGGGAGTTTCGGCCGTGCGTCGGTAATAATGTAATCTTTCATTTTTCGTTTAAATTTTTCAAAATTGCTTATTAGTTTTCTCAGTAGTCGAAAAAAATGAATGTATTTAAAACACATTGACGAGAAATTCTGCGCCTTCGCCCTTAAATATATGAAATATAATACCCTAAATAAACAAATATCTAATATATCAAGTGGAGACCCCACAAATCACTTTAAATGAACTCATATTTTTCAACGGTTCACTAACTCCCAGAGTTTCAAATCTTTTTTTCTGTTCACCCAGTATTTAATGAAGTGATAGTAATTTTACAAAATTTTTAATGTCACCGAGTTTTTGGTATTTTTGTTTCTTGCAACCATTTATTATAAACGAGTAATTCTACAAAGTTGGATATTGTTACCAGATAGTTCTATATACACATATAAATTAAAAGTTTTGACCAACTTACTTCGATCTTTCCTTCGAAAGGCTGATATCCCGTTGTCATGATCCATCCCGTCCGTGTGAAGCTCATCTTCTTCTTCTCCCTCTTGTATCTCATTATCGTGCTCAGACTCGCTTTCATCCCAGATGGTATCGGAAGTTATCTTTTGTCGGGAACACTCTATCCAGTATCCAGGTGTAGGAATAAAGTTGTGAGGAAATTCTTCGCAAAACTCATCTGCAAAAGATTTCTTGTTTGAAACTTACTTACGAACTACAACCAAAGTGAAATAGATATCTTTAACCTAATCTTAGAGTTTCTAACATCAAATTTTCTGCTCAGAAATAAATTTTGATATATTAATGAAATAATAAAATATACCTTAATGGCAACATATTTATATCTTAAAAATGTAATATAAATAGCAAAATAGTTCAAAATTTTTTAAAAATTCATAATTAAATAAAAATATCATTTTTGACAGTTTTTTTTAAGAATAAAACTGCTTAAAAAACTACTTTTTGCTCAGCCCTATTTATTATACTGTATACGCCCTGTGGGGCGCCCCCCCTAGGGGGCGTGAGACTGTTGCAAGGGGGGCATTCAGCTGTTACAAATTGTTGTTACATGTATAAAATTGTAACAAAATGCCTGAAAATTAATTTAAAAATGCTATGAAAAAGCAAATGTTATTATTTTTTTATTATGTAAACTTTTATATGATATTTTATATTATTCTGTAGCCCATTAAATAAATTATACTACCAGTTGGATATTTATAAAATTAGATCGTTACAAAAATTAAGGGGGCGCAACAATTTTTTGTTTTTTTAAGAGGGGTGCAGGTACAAAAAGGTTGGAAACCTACCCTATGGCCTACCTATATGTGAAATTATATACGCCGATGACACATTACTAGCAGAAACTAATACAGATCTACAAAGAATTTTAGATAAGGTTGTTGGAACGAGTGAATAATTTGGTCTGTCGCTAAACATAAAGAAAACGAAATTCAGGGTTAAATCAAAGAAAAATATTAGAAACATCAATCTACACGTAAATAATAAGACGATAGAACGAATTCGGAACTATAACTATTTAGGGACAAACATTAGAGAAACAAAGGAGTATACCAAATAAATCCGAATTAGAATAGAAAAGGCTAGAAGTGCATTCACTAATATGAAACAAATATTATGTAGTAGAGACCTCAGGCTAAATTTTTTAAAGCGAGTACTAAAATGTTATGTATTTTGTGTTCTTTTGTATGGTGTGGAGACATAGACTTTCAATAAACAATGTCTCAATAGATTGGAAGCATTTGAGATGTGGACTGAGAATCTCCTGGACAGAGAGAATAACCAATGAGGAAATACTAAGGAGAATACAGAACAGCAGGGAGGATGCATTCCATCAAAATAAGAAAACTTTAGTACTTGGGTCATATAACACGTGGTGATAGATATGAACTCCTAAAATTAATTATGCAGCGAAAGATTCAAGGAAGGCGCAGCATAGGCAGGAGAAAAATGTCCTGGCTGAGAAATCTCAGAGAATGGTTTGGATGCAGCTCAACCGAAATCTTTCGGGCTGTAGTGTCAAAAGTGAGAATAGCAATTATGATTGCCAACCTTCGTCGCGGAGATGGCACGTAATGAAGATATGCGTATTCATTTTTTATTATTGTCATATTCTTAACGTAGCACTTACTAATAAGTGATCCGAATTACAGTCTGCTCCTAGCCCTATTTTTATGTTGGTAATATAGTTGCCATTTTTTCTTTCTAAGAGTACATGATTTTTTTGGTGGAATGTATTGCTATCCGCTGACGTCTAAGTTCATTTGTATAAAGTTATCTCTCCATTTAAAATTGGTTATTTTTGATTTTTTCTTGCAGTTAATAGTTAAATTGGTAAACTGCACTCGATCTCTCGACATTTTATTTACTTTCTATGCACGTCAAATTAGTTTATTTTTTTTTTCATTGTCATCATCTTTCTCTTTGCCTTATCCCTATGAGGGGTCGGCTTTCCCAATTGCATTTCTTCACTCAATTCTATCTTGGGTCATATCAATGTTAATCCCATTTACCAACATATCCTGCCTTAGCGTCTCCCCAGGTCTTTTTTGGTCTTCCTCTTCTACTCCTTCCAGGAATCTGCACTTCAGCTATTCTTCATATTGGGTGATTAATGTCTCGACGTTGAACATGACCAAACCATATTAACCTATGCTCTCTCATTTTGGCATCAATTGGTGCCACACCTAGACTTCCCCTAATATACTCATTTCTAATTTTACCCTTCTTTGTCACTCCACTCATCCATCTAAGCATTCTCATTTCCGCCACATGCATTCGTTGTTCCTCTTTCTTTTTCAATGCCCAACATTCAGTTACATACATCATAGCCGGTCTTATGGCTGTTTTATAGAATTTTCCCTTCAGCTTTATTGGAATTTTTCTGTCACACAACACACCACTCGCTTCTTTCCACTTCATCCACTTCAGCCATCCAGCCCTAATTCTACTGCATGCATCTCCATCTATTTCTCCATTACTCTGTAATACCGATCCTAGGTACTTAAAACTATTGCTTTTCACAATCATTTCACCATCCAAAGATAACATTTTATTTGTAGTAGCTCCATCTTTAAATGAACATTTCAAATACTTTGTTTTTGTCCTACTAAGATTTAAACCTTTTTCCTCCAGAGCCTGTCTCCACTGTTTCAGTTTTTGTTCTAAGTCTCTTTCAATATTTCCAATTAACACGACATTATCGGCATACATTAAGCACCATGGAATGTTACCCTGTAGTTTCGCTGTTATCTGGTCCAAAACTAATGAGAATACATACGGACTAAGCACAGAGCCTTGGTGCAATCCTACTTTCACATGAAATTTATTAGTCTCTCCCACACCTGTCCCAACACTACTCGTTACTCCCTCATACATATCCCTCACAATCTTTACATATTCACCAGCGACTCCTTTCTTATTGAGTGCCCACCACAGAATCTCTCGAGGAACTTTATCATATGCTTTCTCAAGATCAATGGATACCATAAGAGCGTTGGTCTCTTTATTCCTGTATTTTTTCATCAGTTGCCTTACAATGAAAATTGCATCTGTTGTTGATCTACCCTGCATAAAGCCAAATTGATTTTTGGATATTTCGGTCTCTTCACGTATCCGTCTATCAATTACTCTTTCCCATATTTTCATGGTGTGGCTAAGCAATTTTGTAGCCCTGTAGTTTGTACATTGTTGTATATCTCCCTTGTTTTTGTAAACAGGTACCAGTATGCTGTTTCTACATTCGTCTGGCATTTGTCCGACTTCCATAATTCTATTAAACAGACCTGCTAGCCACCTTGTTCCTGTCTCTCCCAATGCTCTCCATACTTCCCCAGGAATATCATCTGGTCCTACCGCTTTTCCTTTCTTTATTTTTTGAAGCGCTTGAGCCAAATCCTCGTTGGTTATTTTGGTGACCATTGTTGCTACTGTCTCCCTTGACTCTACAGGCTGTCTGTCAAATTATTCATTTAATTAGCTGTCAAAGTACTTTCTCCATCTCTTTTTGACGTCCTTTTCGTGAACTAGTATTTTATTATTTTCATTTCGGATACATCTAATCTGATTAAAATCTTTTGCATTATTTGCTCTCTGTTTGGCTATTTTATATATCTTCGTTTCGCCTTCCCTGGTATCAAGTTGATCGTATAGGTTTGAATACTCTTCTGCTTTGGCTTTTGCTACTGCTACTTTCGCATTTTTTTTTCATTATATTGGTAGTAAAAGCTAAAGACGTCTATAAAATTTATTTATATTTAAAATAGATTTGTCTAGGTGTTGTTACTGGCAATTTTCCAAAACATCTCTTAATCTACCGCTTTTAATCAAACATAAGTAAATTTTACACGTATGAGAGTTTTAGTGCACAGTTCAGTATGTAAGCAAATATTCTTCAGCAGCTCTACTTACAAGCAGAACTACTTAAACTAATGAACAACAAATCAATAGCAATAATCAAAAAGACACTCAACAACATAATACAGCAACAACTCTGAAGAAATGCCAACAGAATATCTGAAGTCTGCGTTTGTTTCACATAAAAAAACCAGCAGCAGAAATGCAAAGTTATGACTTCATAATTATATACGATATTTATGAAGAATGTACATAAGCCTCATGAGTCATATTCTAAAATTGTTTCTAAAGATAATCTATAATAAGACGGTGTACAAACTGTTATGGGTCTAATGCCGTTAATTTTCGCATTATTTACCATCTCTGTAATGCAAATAATGCGATAATTAATGGCACTAGAAGCTCGTGTGGCCCCAGCATTAGGGAGTCAAAAATATTTCCGACCATTTCGTGTTCATAAATGCTGTTGTTACGAGAGAGGCTTGTTCTCAGTACAAGTCTTATTCAAGAGATGCAGATATGTCCATTGGGACGCTTAGACGTATATTATGCATATATCGCTCATCCCGAAGAAAAGTGACATAACTCAAAAAATGCATAAATCGAGTTTCCAAATATTCTATACTTTTATCAGGAAAAATGTTACATAGATATTTTCCAATTTCGAAAGATGGCGGTAGTGTAATTATTCATTTGATGGTAAAATGAATAGTTTTATTCCGGAACAACGACATTTATGCTCAGACATACGACGTGAATTTATCCTTATTTAACACAAAAACCGTTGTATTTCGAGAAGTGTTCTAGGTATTTTTCGTTAATTTTAAAAATAGTGGCCAGTATTTTAAATGGAAAGTGACATAACTCAAAATTATGATCTTCTTTTCTTTGTTAAATCAGACGTGATAGTTTTTTTTTGGTTTTGCCTCTTACACAATTAGAAACATTCACTTATCTACATTCTTCGTTTTTAATTTGTAAATTTTAGCAGTTACCGTTTAAAACTTATAGTTAAATTAAGATCTAAAAAATATATTTTTGTCTCCCCAGAAAAACGTGGATTTTTAGTTGGGACACTGTTCTTCCGGATGGGCGATATGCATATCGGGTTTATTTAAAAAGCGTCTGATCGAGTACAGCGTATCAAGATGATGCCAATACGAAATAAGCAAAAATTAACAAAAAATAAATCCCAAAATAGAAACCTTTATTGAAATTGGACTGCCAATACGTCTAGACAAGACGAAAACGGCTGGTTCTTTGGAGAAAATATTCCCATGAGAGTTTTTTGCATAATCACATTCGTGAGAAATTCCAGAATAAGATTCAAGAAGTCGCCCACGCGAAAAGTGGTCCAAATTTTTTTAAACAATTTTTTTTAATCAAATTGCAAAAATCAATATTTTTGACCCGGACCATTTTTTAGGTTCTTTGGACCATTGTGGATAAAAAAGGTCTCTTATAATTTTTCTCTAAAGTTGCTCGTTTTCGAGGAAAAAGCATTTTAAAATTGAAAAAAACTAAAAATGGCGATTTTCAAGGCTTAATAAGTCGGTTAAAAGTTATTACTATAAAAGTCAAAAAGTGACTAAATGAAAGTTTAAAGCCCCCTACAAGATCCTGAAGAAATTTTTGTCATTATTTGATTACTAAGCTGTTATTTTTAAGTAATAATAATGAGCGCCATTCACGTTTTAGACGGCCGTCCATGATGAGTGCGACTGAGATGCCATTCAGGCAGTACAATGGCGCATCTCACTCGCACTCACATTTACAACCGCGTCAATACCAGCTCATTATTAATAATTATTATAAATAACAGTTTAGTAATAAATTAATGAGACAAATTTCTTTTGGATCATGTAGGGGGTGCTTCAGAATTTATTTAGTCACTTTCTGACTTTCATAATAATAATTTTTAACCGAGTTATAAATCTTAAAAATGGCCATTTTCGCGTTTTTCAAATTTTAAATTGCTTATAACTCGAACACGGTCAATTTTAGAGAAAAATTACAAGAGACATTTTTTATCCGGAATGGTCCGGTAAATCTAGAAAAAAATTTCCCGGGCCAAAAGTATAAATTTTTGCAATTTGATTAAAAAAAATTTTTAAAAAAAAATTTGGACCACTTTTCGCGTGGGCGACTTCTTGAACCTTATTCTGGGGTGTCTCACGAATGTGATTATGCAAAAAACTCTTATGGGAATATTTTTTCCAACGATCCCGCCGTTTTCGCCTTGTCTAGTCCGCAATCCGCAAGGAGTTAATGGTGAACATACCGAATACGTAAAAATTATGCGTGGAGGGAGGCAAGGCTTTATTTTGTCTCCTCTAATATTTACCGAAGCTTTGCTTGAAACTGAAAAAAGCCTTCTAGTAAGAAACCTTCATCAGAGAAATAAGAGCGCCCATCGGAAAAACTAGATCCACCTTCAACCGGATACATGCGGTCTTCAAGAGCCTTTTAGTATAAAAGTGAAAATGCTGCGACGCTACGTCTTCCCTGTCCTTTTTTATGGTATTCAATGGTGGACGTTTAAACAAAGATATGTGGACAAGATTGGAAGCATGTGAAAAGTTATACCGGAAAATATTTAAGTTCCCGTAGACTGACCGAGTGACAAATGACGAGATCCTCAAGCTCAAAGGAATAAAGAAGAACCGAGGGTTATTGACCACTATCAAATCTCGAAAGTTAAAATACTTTTGACACATTATGCGAAATGAATCCAGATATTCCCTACTGCAAGCCATCATGCAAGGAAACATATTTGGAAAGCGAGGTCCAGGAATAAGAAGAACACCATTGTTAAAGAATCTCAAAACCTGGTTCAACATAACATCTGTGTAGCTTTTTCCATGTAATGCAAGATAAAGGTTGCCATGACGATCACCAACATTCGTCATGAATAGGCCCATCAAGAAGAAGAATATAAAATTGAACGAAACTATAAAATTACACAGTGTTAAAATTGACAATGCTGCTCAATTATGGAGTAAATATGTTTCATAAAATATATAGTCACTTTTTTCTAATTATTGTCTAATGGTTGTCTAATCGTCAGAAAAAGAATATTACCATAAACACTTATAGTCCACGGAAATAAATTTTCTCAGGACACTTAATAATCCAGGTACTTAACTGAAAATTTTGAGTTATTGTAAACTTATAGAAAGAAAACCTGACTATTTCCTGCCTATTGTAATGGGCCGTTTTTAATTATTAACAATTTAGAGCAAAAACGCGATTTTTGCATACGCCGATTTGCCTTATCTTCATTATTCTGTCTTGTTATTTAGTCCATTCTTTCACGGTTTTTGCTCTAAATTTTAAAGAACCGCTTGGATTGACATGAGATTTTTCATACGCATAGCTTACATGTCAAAGAAAAAAAGGGATATTGTGCCGATGTGTGCTTTTGCCCTGGGGGTGACTTTCACCCCCTCTTGGGGGTGAAAAAATATAAGTCCAAAATAAGTCCGGAAATGGATAAACTGACCAATTTTAAGTAACTTTTGTTATATAGAGCTTTTTCGCCAAGTCAACACTTTTCGAGTTACTTGCGAGTGAATATATTCATTTTTCAACAAAATAACTACATATTTAGACGGTTTTTCGCAAATAACTCAAAAAGTAAGGATTTTGTCGAAAAAACGTTCTTAGCAAAAATATAGCCTGTAAAAAAGTAAAAAAATGGTGTACGCGTGTTAGGTCTCTGGATCTCGTAAAACCAGAGTTATAGCCAATGAAAAATAGAATCATATTCACCAAATTTCAAATAGAATACTTCGAAGTGAAATATCCAAAAAATTAAGCACTTTTTGGGAAAAAACCATTTTAACTTATTTAAAGTGTTTAAAAAGCTTTATTTCTGTTTTTATAAAAAGTTTCTAGCGTTAAATTTAAGCAAGTTATGCTCAAAATAAGGATGGTACCTTTTGTTTTGGCAAAAAAAAAAAAAAAAATCGGGAAGACCACCCCCTAATTAGCAACTTAAATGAAATTAATCGTTACCGCTCCACAAATTATTTTACTTATGTTGTGTTTATATGATCTGTAAGTCTCATCTATTCAAAGTGCTTATTTTGGAAAAAATTTGGTTTTAAAATAAAATTTTTAAAAATTTTTTTTGAAAAATATGCTTTTTTCCAAAATAACTTAAAAATTGTTGTAGGTACCAAAAATCTCGAAAAACAAAAAAAGTCAGTATTGCTTTTCTGAATATCATGTATTTTTTTTGTTTTTCTTTTAGACAAAAATTGATTAAGATTTGCTGTTTCTAAATTTGCTTACATTCGTGATCAGTGATTCGTTCAACCCCTTTTAACTATAGTCCTTTCAAAAATAAGGACTTTGAACCGATGAAACTTACAGATCATATAAACAATACATACACGAGTGAAGAAATTTGTGAAGTCGTAACGATTAGTTCTTTTGAGATACTAATTAGGGGGTGATTTTCCCGATTTTCTTACCAAAAAAAGGGACTAACTTTATTTTGAGCGTAACTTGTTTACTTTGAATGCTAGAATTTTTTTTTAAAACAAAAATTAAGCTTTTTTTAAACACTTTAAATAAGTTGTAATAAGTTTTCCCCGACATGTGCTTCATTTTTGGTTATTTCTCGTTAAAATATTCCATTTGGAATTTGAGGAATATGAACCTATTTTTAATTAGCTATAACTCTGCTTCTACTAGGTATAGAAATATAATATATACATCATTTTTTAAAAATTTTTACAGGCTATATTTTTGCTACGAATGTTTTTTCGACAAAATACTTACTATTTGAGTTATTTGCAAAAAACCGTTTAAAAGCGTGGTTATTTTGTTGAAAAAATGAACATATTCACTGGCAAATAACTCGAAAAGTATTGACTTAGTGAAAAAACTCTATGGAACAAAAGTTACTTAAAATTAGTCAGTTTATCAATTTCCGGACTTACTTTGGACGAATACTTTTTCAGCCCCAAGAGAGGGTGAAAACCACCCCCGGGGCAAAAGCACATATCGGCACAATATCACTTTTTTTCTTTGACATGTTAGATATGTGTATACCAAATTTCATGTCAATTCAAGCGGTTCTTTTAAATTTAGAGGTTTTGCAATATTTTACCGTTAAAGAACGTACTAATTGCAAAACAAAAGTCTTTGGAGTAAACAAATAAAATATCTTTTAAACTAATTAATGGATGGGTCTCAATTTTTGAGAGTTTGTTAAGTACCTCAATAGGCAACTTTGGGTGTAACACCAAAGTTCCACATTAGTTTTTATAAAAGTTATTAACCAATAACGATTTTCACTATTCTGGAATTTGCCAAGCAAAAAATTGTCTTTTTAACTTTCAAAATTAACTATTTATAATGGGAAATAAGCCACAATTTTACCAAAAAAATGATTTTATTAACGTTTCGAAGCCCAAATCGGGTTTCGTTGTCAAAATACAAAATTCTACCAAATGCAACGATGACAGTAAAATTCTCGAGTTGGAATCTCTAACGCGAGAATTTTACTGTCATCGTTGCATTTGGTTGTCTTTTTAAAGACAGATCACATGCTATGATTTTTTTGTGACGGATATTCTTTAGTTGGGATTGATTGCATGTAATCGAATAAACTATCTTTTAGTAAAGTCGTCCCAGGAACGCAACTCATAAATATTGGCGATATCATTTTAAACTCTTCTATTTAAAATATAGACGAAGCAACGAAGCATTAAACCTAGGAATTTTGTGCAGTAAGATGAATCGTCATGGAACTTTTTGCATTCGATTAGAGAGAGTGTCAGGCAACTTTGTGAACTAAATTCATCTAGGGCAAAAATTTTTGTGCATAAGAAAATGCATTTTAAAAGTGCATCTCGAAGAGGTGAAAATGAAAAATTTAGAACTCGGGCAATATTGATGGAAATGACATGAATTTTTATAATCGGGGATTTTGGGGATCGCTGAGTACGAGTTTCATATCGGCGATGGTCCCCAAGGTACCTGGTGCCCACGGTGGAACTCATCGCCTAGAGTTTTACGTTATAATCATTAAAAATCAGTCAATATCCATTACTCGGTGGGTTTTTGGGCTCGCCGGCCACGAATTTAGTGTTGGCGATGGTCTCCAAGATACCTGGTGCCCAGGGTGGAACTCGTCGCCTGGAGTTTTATGATATAATTATTCCAAATCATTTAAAACCATTACGCGGGGGGTTTTGGGGGTCGCTGAGCACGAATTTTATGACGGCGATGGTCTCCTGTGTACCTGGTGCCCAGAGTGGAACTCGTCGCCTGAAGTTTTATGTTATAATCATTCAAAATCAGTCAATAACCATTACTCTGAGGATTTTGGGGGTCGCTGAACAATAATTTCATGTGTTCGATGGTCTCCAAGGTACCTGGTGCCCAAAGTGGAACTCGTCGTCTAGAGTTTTATGTTATAATTATTACAAATCATTTAAAACCACTACTCGGGGAGTTTTGGGGGTCGCTGAACATGAATTTCATGACGGTGATGGTCTGCAAGGTACCTGGTGCCTAGGGTGGAACTCGTCGCCTGGAGTTTTATGGTATAATCATAAAAAATCAGTCAATAACCATTACTATGAACGTTTAAGGGGTCGTTGGGCATCAATTTCATGTTGGCGATGGTCTTCAAGGTAGGTATAAAATAATCTAAAAAATACGTGTTAAATTAAATGTTAGTGGACGTATCCATAATCAATTTATTTGTATAATATCATGAAAAACTTAATAAAAAAGTAAAATAAAATAAAAAAATATATTTACTTATATGAAGTTACACAAATTTCTCTCTTCCGCAATTTCGAAAACCAAAATTATAAAACAGCGCAGCTATAGGCTGTAGATAATGAATATTCCTTTAATACCAATCTTAAATACCTTGATATTATAATATTATTATTTACTCTGTAATTAACAAAACTAATAAGTATAAAATATATGACTTTTTCAAAACACCAACACTAAAAGCTTACTTTGCTTTAAATACGGTATCACTTTTTAGATGTTTTTTTTTATAATTAATTAAAAATTTTTAACAGAACAGAACTAC
The DNA here is from genome assembly GCF_917563875.1 of Diabrotica virgifera virgifera. Lineage (NCBI taxonomy): Eukaryota > Metazoa > Arthropoda > Insecta > Coleoptera > Chrysomelidae > Diabrotica > Diabrotica virgifera. Next base: position 190,668,796 of record NC_065448.1, read on the forward strand.
ATAAAAGTGTAGCTTGGAGGTATTCACATATATACTATGCTTTGTTTTTAAACCAGGAGCAGTAAAATAAAAAGACAGATTCACACCCAAGAAGGTCAATAGAAAAATCACCATATACATCTTCTTTTTTGGTTGATCATATCGGCCTTCGACGGTAATCCATCAACATTATATTATACTAATACGTCGCTAAAGAGTTCTAAACTGTTTTTTATATAAAAGCAGACTAGAAACCTAAAAATTAAAATAATACCGTAGAAAACACAAAAAATCGCTGATATAAATTAATTACCCTTGAAATGCCAATTATGTCAAAATTTCATAAATGTCATTAGTGTCAAAATTTAATGCCAACTGCTTTAAAAGCGACAAAATTCTAAAATAATTTTTAAATAGGTAATTTTTTAGGATATAATATAAAAGTGTTTTAAGAAAAATTATTAATGAAAAATATATTTAGCGACCCCCCAAAACACCGAAGTAATGGATATTGACTGATTCTGAATGAATATATGTAACATAAAACTGCAGGCGACCAGTTCCACCCTAGGCACCAGGTACTTTGGAGACCATCGCCGACATGAAATTCGTACTCAGAGACCCCAAAAACCCCCCGAGTAATGGCTATTGACTGGTTTTGAATGGTTACAACATAAAACTCCAGGCGACGAGTTTCACCCTGGGCACCAGGTAACTTAGAGACCATCGCCGACATGAAATTCGTACTAAGCGACCCCCAAAACACCCAGATTTATGGTTTTTCACTGATTTTGAAAAATTATGACATATAACTAAAGGCGACGAGTTGCACCCTGGGAACCAGGTAGGTTGGAGACCACCGCCAACATTAAATTGTGTTTAGCGACTCCAAAAAACCCCCGAGTAGTGGTTATTGACTGATTTTAAATGGTTATAACATAAAACGCTAGAAAACGAGTTCCAACCCTTGGCACCAGGTACCTTGGGCACCATCGCCGATATGAAATTCGTACTCAGTTACCTTCAAAACCACCAGGGTAATAGTTTTTGACTAATTTTGAATAATTATAACTAAAGACTCCTGGCGACGAGTTCCACTTTAGGCACTAGGTATCTTGGAGACCACCGCCGACATTAAATTCGTGGTCAGCGACTCCAGAAACCGCCGTGTAATTGACATTGGCTGATTTTTAATTAGTATAACATAAAACTCCAGGCGACGAGTTCCACACTGGGCACCAGGTACCTTGGAGACCATGGCCGACATGAAATTCGTACTCAGCGACTCCAAAAACCGCCAGGGTAATAGTTTTTGGCTGATTTTGGATAATTATAACTAAAAACTCTAGGCGACGAGTTCCACCCTGGGCACCAGGTACCTTGGATGCCATCGCCAACATTAAATTCGTGGCCGGCGACCCCAAAAACCCCCAACTAATGGATATTGACTGATTTTTAATGATTATAACATAAAACTCTAGGCGACGAGTTCCACCCTGGGCACCAGGTACCTTGGAGACCATCGCCGATATAAAATTCGTACTCAGCGACCCCCAAAACCTCCGAGTATAAAAATTCAACTCATTTCCTTCAATATTTTCCAAGTTCTAAATTTTTCATTTTCACCTCTTCGAGATGCACTTTTAAAATGCATTTTGTTATGCACAAAAATTTTTACCCTAGATGAATTTACTTCACACAGTTGCCTGACACTCTCTCTAATCGAATGCAAAAAGTTCCATGATGATTCATCTTACTGCACAAAATTCCTAGGTTTTGGGCTTCTTAGTGCTTCGTTGCTTGGTCTAATAGAAGAATTGTTTTACTTAGCAACAACATTTTTGTTTATTTTAGTAGTATTTTGTATTTTGACAAAAAAAAAACCCGATGGGGGCCCGATTTGAAACCCGATTTGGGCTTCGAAACGTTAATAAAATCATTTTTTTTTTGGTAAAATTGTGGCTTATTTCCCATTATAAATAGTTGATTATCAAAATGCCACAAGGAAATAGCTTCAGAACAACTTTTATTTTCAAAAATCAACATTTTCAAGCTTTTTCAATGTTCTAAAAATTCAAGTTTTGTAATTTAATGTTAACAACTTAGCTTTTTAACAGGGTGCAAAAATTCGAAAAAACCGCATTTTTGCAATAAATTTTTAATAATTAAAAACGACCCCGAACTCCAAGCAGAAAACATTTAGGTTTTTGTCCTATAAGTCCGCAATAACTAAAAAAGTTGTCACCTACCTGGATTATTCAGTGTCCTGCCTGAACATGGAATATTTATTCCTGATTCCCTGGAGTATTATTCCGTAGGTTTTAAAACTCTATATTTTATTTCATTGTATAACACGATTATCCGTTCTTTTAGACCTCACCGAAAGAATAATCAATAGATGGATTTTTTTTTCAGGACGATTATTTCCGCTCATTAATTCAGACAATGCTAAAACATGTATGTTAATTAAAAATGGATAAGGTGTCACTTCTCATATGTACGTAAGCGAACATTTAGTTACGTGAGATCACGTTGAGCGGATTTATCATTCGAAAGGTTTGACAATAATCTGGGACTGATTAAACAAATTTGCACATTGCCAGCAATGTGAGAGAAATATTCTAAAAAATAAACCAAAGAACTATTGAACTATAGTAGATACAAGGATAAACAAGTGTACGGACTGAAATTGTTGCAATTACGATTCACTACAATTTTTCGAGAGGACAAGTGGCGGGTCTACGAGGGGGATAGGAAAATCCCCCCCCCCCCAACAGGGTCCGAAATTTATAAAATTGTTGAAATATAAAAATATATTAGCTGACATGAAACTTAAAATATCGACAGGCAAATTCAACCAATAAAACCCGCTAGTCAATAAAAATAAGTGAACTTAATGCAAATAAGTTATTATTTATATCTTTTATATAGGTACTTAGTTTGGTTGGTGTTTCATCTAAAGTTTCAAAAATGGTATAAATCTTTATTTTGATTTGTGTACAATTATGTCGTAAAGTTAATAAAAAATAAGACAATTCAACTCACAGTAACTCGGAAAATGTCGGCCGCACGAAAAAAATTGTAATAAAAGAAATTATAGAAAATCATATTTTCAACAATTTTAGTTGTTTTAATTTTTCTCGAAAAGCTGAAAATGGCGGAGATATGAAGCAAAAACAGTTCTCGTTTAAAACCAAGCCGAGATTTTAAATTTGCACTACTATTGACTCCCCCTAAAAATTGGAAAAATAAAATTTGGGGCAGCTCGTAATGCAAGGTCAAATGCCATCCCGATTGGGCTAATACGTTTTGCAAACGCTTAGTGTTAATTCAGTTAATTAATACTTAAAAAAACATCCTTGGTTAATTTTCTGGTGATATTTCAACTGAATCAGTGATATCGTGTTGTGTGTTGCGGACTAGTGTAAATTAGACATTAATAGGCCAGGAACCGAAGCTTTTCACCTCGAAATTTTTACAGAATGGATCGATTTGCTTGAAAATTTGAGAATAAGTAGTGTATAGTTCAGGGATCAAAATCTATATGATTCCGAAAGGCTATTTTACCATGGGGGTGGTTGCCACTCTATCTCAGGGGTGGAAATTTTTTATCATATCTTGATCACAAAAGTTGATAAAAACATCAATTCTAAGCAAAAAATGTTCTATACATTTTTTTGATAAAATTATTAGTTTTCGATTTATTCTTATCGAAAGTGTTAGTTTTGTATAGAAAAAATCAATGTTTACGTTTCACTCAATTTTGCCGTAGAAAAATTTTTATCAAACCAAATTCTTGGGAATTAAATAACCTACAATTTTATATTGAAACATTTGTTCGTATCTCTGATGCTAATCTTTCTATTCTGAAGAAAATGGCATTTTTTACCAAACTACACAAATTCGTTATTCGCTTTTAACTCCAGTTTTTTAAAAACTCACCATTCTAAGCCAGTCAAACTTCTAGAATATATTAATAATACATAGATAAATAAGAATGAATGGGGCCAATGATTAAAAATACAGCTTACTTACATTATTATGCTTCCAATTGGATTTCTCCTTTTTTTTTTTTCAAAAAAATATATTGATTTTTTGACCGTAACTTTTTTATATTTCATCTTAGAAAGTTTGGTAAAACATAATTTTGTAAGCCTTTACAAGCTCTATAAGCTTATTAATATTAAATCTTTTTAAAATCCTCAGTTGCAAAAAGAGGTGACTTTGAAAGAGTTGGTAAAGGCGGTTTTTGCATGTTATTATAAGTTTTAATTGTCAATAATACCTCACTCAATTTATTTTTGCCGTAACAAAATTTTTGCAAACCGGATTCTTGGGAATTAAATAAGCTACAATTTCATATTTAAACATTTTTTCGTATCATTTCCAAACTACAATAATTCGCTATTCGCTTTTAACTCAATTTTTTTTAAAACTAATCATTCTATGCCTGTCAAACTTTTAAAACCTATTAATAATATATAAATAAAAATGACCAAATAAGGTTAATGATTCATTTTAATTAGGGTGGTGATTAGGAGGTAGCTTGCGATCACTTTTTCGCTGAAAAAAAATGAGGACTGACATTCTCTTCATTATAAGTCACTAAATTTTTGAGTTAGAGACTTTTTTTATTTCTAGAGATAGGTATTTTTAAGTACTTTAAATTAATTTGAACAAGTTGTCCTCGAAAAATGCATAAATTTCCCGTCTTTTGACTTTGAAACTACAATATTTTGCATTTGACGAAGAAGAGCCAACATATAATAAAGTTTAGCTCGATTACTTTTGGTCTTTGGTACATTTTGGTAAGTAAAGTTGATTTGATAAAACGAAAACTTTTGGAGTTATTAGCAGAAATCTTATTAAAAACACTGATTTTTCGATATAAAACTAACACTTTCGATAGCGAATAAATCGAAAGCTATCAATTTTATCAAAAAAATGTATAGAACATTGTTTGCTTAGAATGAACGTATTTACCAACTTTTGCGATTAAAATATAAAAAAAATTATGGGGTGGCAACCACCCCCATGGTAAAAGCGCCTTTCGGCATGATATAGATTTTGATCCTTGGACTATATACTACTTATTCTCAAATTTTCTGTAAAAATTGCGAGGTTTTGTCCTATTTTAAGCTTCATTACTGGGACTATAAATGGGCGGTTTAAATATTATGTTAGAACTTTTCGCTAAAACTTTGATCAGTTGTAAAATACATTTTTTAATTATTAATATAATGATTTGTGTTCTTTATTTCCCACATTATTGGGTGGTACTTTGAATTGTAATTTATTAAATTGCTTATTAAGCTCTAAAGAATAGTAAGATCTCCATTAAGTCATGAGGTTGCCATTAAGTCATTGAAATGTGATCAACTCAATTTGGATCCCACGTGTTGGGAAACCTGTATACCTTACCTTAGGGCATTATCCTGTTTGCCATGTGACCATCACAGGCCTTTTTATCGAAGTATACACTTTTAAGGCATCTATATTATATGTAAAGGGTTTTTACCCAGATATTTTTCTTTTGTGGCTCAGCTAGCATCCAGTTTATCGAACACTGATGATGATTTTTTATAAAAATCGAAAACGTGTTGTTGTGATGTAGCCCTTTTAAGGGATTTTTAATAAAAAATTTTTATACCTTTTACAAAGGATTTCTTTCCAATTTTAAGATCTCCATACTAGATGATTATGACGCCAAACGAAGGTTTGGCGAGTTGTGTTCCTAAATCCTAAACTTTTTCAAATTTCTTTCAGCTCAAAAGAACAAAAGACGATTATATCAAATCGTTCGTTTTTTGGCGATCAGAGTAGATGGCATTTTTGTAGATATTCACTTGAAATGGGAAATAAGCGGGATACATTCTTCGGCCGTCTGTATTTACCTATGTTATTCATTGCATGGAACAATATCATAAATAAAGTCCGGATTATAAGCATTTTGTTTTTTTTGCTTTTTTTGCTTATAATTAGGATTTTTAAGAAAAATGCTTATTTTAAAGATATGTTGCTTATCTTTGTTTATTTTACTTCTTATGATAAACTATAGTGAATTTCATGGTATTTCCTGTCTTAAGCAAAATTCTATGAAGTATACAGAGCTATAAAACTGAAATAATTCAATAAACCATACGAATGTTAATCCCTTAGGCTTAGGAGATAAACGGGAAAACCCGTAGTTATACCTGTCATGTATTAAACTAATATTTGTCTGCAGACAGCCCAAATTTATTATATTGTAAAATAATACCGGTACATTTGTCTAAATTTAAATACGCACCAATCATATCTGCAGATGTTGAAAGAAATTTTTCTACGTATAAATATAATGTATAGAGATAGAATATATAGCTTTTTACAAGAAAATTTTGAAAAACATATTATTGTTAATAGTTTTTAGCTAATGGCCATGAATAAAAAATATACTAATATGTTAATTATTTTTAGATTTTTTTTATTATATTATAGCTTAACACTTCGGTAATTCTTTATTTATTGCTAATAATACGATAATTCAAAATAAGTGTAATTCAATGTTAATGTCCTTTATTAATATTTATATCATTATATCCATGTTTACTTACACCATTTTTTTTCTTGAACCTTGCTTATTTCATAAAAACTTTGCTTATTTTTGCGACATTGTTTGCTTATATAAGTGCTTATTTTGACCTTTCTGTCATGCTTATAATCCGGACTTTAATCATAAAGCCACAAAAAGGTACACTAATAGTTTCGGAAGTTATAAAAAAGCTTATATAATGGACTCAGCATCTCTAATCTTCTCTAGTCTCTAATCATCCATACTTTAACACAACGTATCTTTTTACATCGTATGTTGATAACGATTTTTAAAATAACGTGGACTTATCCAATTGTAAATGAAAAGATCCTCAGAAGACTGAAGAAAAGAGAGAGGTTCTAAACACCTCGAGAAAGGTACAGTGGAAATTATTTGGAAGGCGAGGTTTAGGATGAAATAGAACAGCCTGGTTAAAGAATCTCAGAACCTAGTTAAACATAACTTAATAATATGTGCAGCTCTTCCATTTCCCTTCAGGTAAAATAACGATTGCCGTGATCATTCCCAACATAGGTCACGGATATGCAAATTAAAAAAGGAATAGCACTAGTCATCACTAGACTTGATAGACAATAACTATTTTTTTTAATTGTCGGTCTCTGACACCGTAGCGACTCTTGATGCTCCGTTTATCCTAGCGACTAACGGAGGGTTAATTAAGATTTAAAATGAAACCTTTTAAGCCTCATTTTTATGCGTAGAAGCCGAGTTACGATCGATAAAGCTTCAAAAAAATATTTATTTTACAATTTGAAATTTGCATTGTGCACCAATTTTACAATATCTTGAGTTATAATTATTGGATTTAAGTTTAGTAAACGTTTTTTCTTTGTTTTTTATTAAGGAACAAATTTTAGTTGAACCATTTTTTTATCTCCTCTAGTTTATGAGCCAGCGCTTTATAAACAATTTATAAACAATTAAATTGTTTATAAAAATTTTTTGACCACTCGGATCGAAATCCACCCTCGAAATTCGTAATCAGCAGCCAAATATCCATAAGAAACCGTTGAGCTTGTCCATCAGAAATGAAAAGGACACGGTGACCCATCTGGCGCCTAGACTATATTATAATCATTAATTACTGTCCGTATCTATGTAAGTAGATCTATATTTTGTACAATATGTATAAGAGAAATACACATCATATGCTTTAGCGAAGGACTTAAACGTAAAGCTCATTTACAAATTACTTGTTTGTCAGTACTTTTAGAGAAGTGTTTCTCGTTTATGTAAATTTAGTTGTATGTATTTAATCTACTTTGTGATTTAAACCCGCAAGGAGCTTACAAAAGCGTTGAGAAACAAACGATGCGTCTCTAGTGGGAAAGCCGTATTTACCGCTATTATATGTATATTAAAGAAATATTATTTGTAAATGCGATTAAGATATAGTTATTTTCCTAACAAGTGCAGAAAGTCATTCTTTTCCGCACGCGACTGCAGTTTGACGAACGACGCGAAGCGGGAGTTCGGCAAGCAGTCGAGTGCGGAAAAGAGACTTTCTGCAAGAGTTAGGAACAATATTTTTTATAAGAGTCTTTAAAAAATTACCAAATATTAATCAATTAATTTAATTAATATGAAATTACATACACAAATTAATTCTTTGACAAGGTTGTCAAAACCAAACTTTCAATATAATTAGTTAGCATGACGACGATCTTGGTTTCCATGACGATGATTCAAAATGACTGTTATTGTCTACCGATTTGACTTTCGAATATTATGTCAAAATAATTTTATTTCATCGAATTGTCTTGTTAATTTCATTAAAACAGGAACACAATAAGATATATTTGAAATAAATTAGTAAATAATATCTAAATATTAGTTTATTGCATGTATTATAATTACTTTAAGGCCATATTAACATATCTAAATTAAGACGCGTGCGGAAAAGTAAAAACCGCGTGCGGAAAAGTAATACGTGTCCGGAAAAGTAACACGCGTGCGGAAAAGTGAAACTTTCTAAACTAAAATGCGTGCGCGAAAGTAGACATTTTTGCACGCTCGTAGAAAAAATAGTTATTTATCTACTCTATGCCAAGTTTTAAGTTTGTTTTAAGTTGTTTTCTATGTATAAGTTTTAAGTTTGTGAAAACTGTCATTATAGATAGCAGTGCGTGAAGGATTAAAAGTGTGCGTGAAGTAATAATGTATTTTAAATGGGATTTACTTTTTTGCACTGTTTTAACCTTCGCGTTGTCATGGTGACAATCCTTAACTTTCGCATTGTCATGGTGATGACAATATGAGCAATGAATTACAACAAAAGTTTTGACAGTTTTGTGGTTTGAAAGTAGTTCGGATTTTTAAATGTCAAAGTTCTAAAAATTGTAGAATAGAAATGAATTCCAGTGACGAAGAGTTACAGTTTTTTTATTTGTTTATCGTAGATAAAATATTGTATGAAACTATGCATGAATTACTTTTAGCGAACTTAGGCGATGTACAGCACTCGCTCCGTTGTCGCTCGTGCTCTAAATATCGCGTACGTTCGCAAAAAGCATACTTCACGAACTGTTTCATAAATAACGGATAACGAGCGACAACGGAGCGAGCGCTATACATCGCGTAAGTTCGCAAAAAGTACTTCACGCACAGTTTCACACAATATTTTATCTACGATAAACAAATAAAAACACTGTAACTCTTCGTCACTGGAATTCATTTCTATTCTACAATTTTTAGAACTTTGACATTTAAAAATCCTAACTACTTTCAAATCACAAAACTGTCAAAAATGTTGTTGTAAGGCATTGCTCATATTGTCGTCACCATGACAACGCGAAATTTAAAGATATTTGATTATCTGAAAGTGTGCCAAAAACCCATTGAAAGTGTGCGAAAAAGTAAATCACATTTAAAATACATTGTTACTTCAGGCACACTTTAAACCCTTCACGCACTGCTATCTATAATGACAGTTTTCACAAACTAAAAACTTATACATAATATGACATATAGTCAGAGCCGGATTTAAGGCAGTGGGGGCCCCTGGGCAGAATTGGTGTGGGACCCTACCTCCTACCATTAAAAATTGTTGTTATAACTATGGTATACAGTTAAGTATAGAGTATTCCGTTTTAAAAATTAAAAAAATGTTGATCTACATTTATAAATATATTTTTAAATAATAAAAAATACAAGAGGTGTAACTTGTTACCGTAACATATTAAAAATAAATATTGCAAAATGTATGGTTAAAGTCTGGGTATTTTTTAGATTTTTGAATTGAAAATTCCTTAATTATGTCTGACATATCTATTTAGTTCCTATAAGACATGACATTTAATGCTCATTATAGAGAGATGAAACGCTCTTTGCTCATCATAGACCGAAGGCGATTTTTAATTAACTTTAGTTTTGAGAATGATTACTCTCCACTGTAGTTAGAGACAGCAAGGCTGGACTTGCTATCTAGAATTCATATATACACCATTTTTTTCACTTATTCATAAGATACACTTATATTTTTGATAAGAATGTTTTTTCGAGAAAATACTTACTTTTTTAGTCATTTTCAAAAAACCGTCTAAAAACGTGTTTTTTTGTTGAAAAATGAACATATCTACTCGCAAATTTACTGCAAATAACTGAAATAATAACAGACCTCTTCAAAGAAAAGTTTAAAAAAAACTCCCTTGTTTGTAAAAAAAAAAGTTCTGGCGCTCCATAACCCTCTGTGTTACGCGAATCTTGTTCATTACCTTTTTTGTGAGTGTTAATGTTTCGGCTCCATAAGTGAGTAGAGGCAACACACACTGGTCAAAGAGTTTCCTTTTGAGGCATATGGGTAAGTCCGATTTAAATAAAAAGTTCAGTTTACCAAACGCTGCCCAGGCTAATGCCCCTGTGCGATGTGGGAGCTCACACTTCTGGTTATCTCTGCTCAACTGAATTTCATGTCCCACGTACTTATAAGATGCAGTCTGCTCAATATCCATTCCATCAACACCAACAATATTAAGATTTAGCACCAGGTTAGTCATTATTTGCGTCTTGTTTTTGATGCAATATTACTATTGCATCATCCATACGATCGGCTATAAGGACGATGTCATCTGCGAATCTCAAATGACTGAGTTTCGCTCCATTTAAGTTGATACCATATTGTGTGTATCCTTGCTATACTCGCTATAATACCTATACAAAATTAATTTGATTTTTGTTCAGATAGTCTTAAGCTAGCCGTTGCCTTTTGGTAGATATATTTGATCATGTGAGTGTAGCGATGGTCTATTCAGCATTCTGTCAATGCTTTTAACATTTTCTACTGGCTTATGGTATGGAATGCTTTCTCGTAGTCCACAAATATCAGTGCCAATGATTTATTTTATTCCGCAGACTTCTTTATTAGGTTTTTTATTACCAGCAGTGGTCGTTAGTGCTATATCCAGATCTAAGTCCAGCTTGTTCTCTAGGCTGACCGAAGTCTAACTTAGCCTCCAGTCTTTTTTTGATAATTTTTGTGAAAACTTTATTGTGTGATATCAGCAAACGGATAGGACGGTAGTTTGTTAGGTCTGTTATGTTACCCTTCTTGTGTAATAGGTGAGTGCATTTAGATTTTCACTTCGGAAAAAAATCAAACAAGATAAAACTTTTTGTAATTTCATTAAGAAATGTTTAATAAACAACATATCAAAAAGTTCTACTCGAGAAGTGGGTGCTTCATTTTTTATTAAACAAATGAACAGCGAAGTTAGATGTTTTTTTAAATAACTCCGAAAATACAATTTTTAGAAAAAAACTGACTTGACCATTGAAAAATTCAGAAAATTTTACAAAAAAAGCTTATATAAAGATTTTTCTAAAATTAAATCTCTAGCTTCTGTATTTTTTTATTTATAACGCTAAAGTCACCCTTCTCACAAACATTGGCTCACTGTAAACTAGCGTTGGAAGAATTGCACTGTTGAGTTTTTTTAATGTAATTCTTTAACTAATGGATCAAATGAAATTTTACAAATTGGACATGAAAGAGGAAGAAATAAGCTATCTTATGGTTGTAATATAAAGAAATTAAATGTATTAACATAAGTACGGTGTTGCCGGAAAGTGAGCCTTGCATGAATTTTGTTTAAAAATGATTTAAAAATGTGTAACTAATACAATTTTACTTATAAAACTCTCAAATTTGCACAACTTACCTCTCAATCATCTTATTAAACAATGTTTTATTCAAAAAAAATCTCAAAAATTTAATTCAAATAATACGATGTCTCAAAAAATGTAATTTTTTAAAAACTTCGTAGTTTTACAGAATTCCCACCATTTTAAGATGGTATTACACAAGTGTGAATAAATCTAATACAATTTTTTTGCTATTTTTTAAAGCTTGGAATGTAATCTTTAAAAATCACTTAATTATTTTAGTTTAAAAGTGAAATAAACAATTTCTTTTTGAGAAAACTAAGAAAGATAACAAAAATGTAATACAAAAACCGAAAATTACCAGCTGAAAAAATGTATATACAGAGTGATCAAAACTTTTTTCTGTAAAACTTACCTAAAACACATTTAATAATAAGCTTCAACAATAATAAATGTTTAACAAAAAAATTTTTTTTTAGCTCTTATACAGTATGTCTGTTTAACTTAGAACCTATTGATAACTTTATATCAGTTTTACAAAAAAAAGTTATTCTTTGTAAAATACTCTGCATCGTATATAACATAAAATGCAACCATCAAATATCAAATTATGTTAATTTTGTACGAGGTATGTTAAAAAATATGAATTTCACTCAAGAGTAAAGTACCTTTATATTTCACAATATCGAAAATCTTTATAAAGAAAAGTTGTTTGGAATTAAAAACTATGTTCCAATATGTAATTATATCCTTCTAATCGAAAATTTGTTTTTTTTTAAATATTCTTTCCAATACATTTTAATTTTTAATATTATTGTGAAAATTATTTGTTTATCTTTTTTTAAGAATGAAATTCCATATTTGTTTGATTGGATTCTACTTGTTTTTCATTTAAATATCCGCCATTTTGGATCCGCCATTTTGAAATTTAAATTTTTAATCTTTAATTCAGATTCAACAACCTGTTAAAAATAAAGACAATAAATGTTTTAGAAAAATGTTCTTTTTTTATGTTATTTTTAGAAAATCTGCATTTTGGATCCGCCATTTTATAGTTTATAAACCTAACATTTAAGTTAGGTTTATCAAAGCTCTCAAAAATAAATATATGTAGAAATAAATACATTTTGTAAAGAAATTATGATTTTACAACTCTTTTTTAAGTTATCCGCCATTTTGGATCTGCCATTTTATATGTAAACAAACACGTTTTATAAAAAAATCGGATTTTACAACTACTTTTTAAGGATTTTTAGGAAAAAATCCGCCATTTTGAATCCGCCATTTTGAATTTGCAAATTGTAATGTCAGATTCGGTTTCTGCATAATCAAAACTAAAATAAAAACATTTTTTATCAAAATAAAATGGTGAATTCACCCATATTCTTAACATTATTTATACAAAACAATTGTTATTGTTTAAACAATTAATAAACAATTAGCGGCGAAATTTGTGAGTAGAACTTTTTACTTTAACATATTTATAAACTAACAAAAAAAGTAAAATATAACCTTGTTTGATTTTTTCCGACACATTGTACCTATCTTTCGTTCTAATTGCACTCCCCTATAACTAGTGTTTTAAAGTCGCCGAAATAGTACAAGCAATATGTTATTCGAAGCGCCTTAGCAAGATAAAAAGAAATATATACTTTCGTTTTCATGCCTGTCTGTCCGTCCGTCTGTCTATCCGTGAATATTGCTCCTACGTTAATAAAGCTGATAAAATGATGTGTCATGTAAGAGGTTATAACTCAAGGATTATTATTAAAGGTGAGAAATATAACCTCGGACATACGGTTGCAGAGTTGCAACTGGAATTACTGTTTTAAAGTAGCCGAAATAGTACAAGCGATAGATTACTCGACACACCTTAGCAAGGCGAGAATAAATACATACTTCCGGTTTTGTATCACTTCTGAGTATAAAGGTGTAATCGGAAGTTCTACCTTATGTATACTCGCAGATATAGTACATAATATCAGTATCAGTATCAGTATATAAGGTATATATATAGTATCAGTATCAGTATATAAGGTATAGTATATAAGGTATCAGTCATAGGGCTTAAGCAGTCCAATTGCTTGTTACATACCGGTTAGTGTACACTTAAGATTTAAAATTTCCTGAAAAATTGAGTGCAGGAAAAAAACCTGTTATTTTTACGGAAAAAACAGGAAAAAACGGAAAAATACGGAAAAATTGAAATTTGTTACAATATACCAAACAAATTAGTAGAATCGGATAGATCTATATTATCAGAAGTGCCTTTTGTCTTTAAGTATAAAACAGACACAATATGAAATATTCCCCAACAAGTTGACCAGACTAGTTCTCTTATTCAAAGCTTGCTAAAATATGTTAAAGAACGCTACGAATTTTGTTCTAAGCCGATTTACTTTGCAGCCAATCTTCTTGGTGCTCGCTTTAAAGGAGAACAATTGAATGAAGACCAACTAATGGAAGCTATAGACTTATATTTAGTGCAGTCACTGAAGGTTTTCACCTCCGACTTCGTTGAACCTCCATCGATTTTCATGAAAATTGGTGAGTAATTATAGGATACCTCAAGGAACAAAGGTGACCTGTTGCCAACTTGCGCTTTGACCCTGGGGGTGGATGCCACCCCTTCTCGAGGGTGAAAATTATTTTATTAAAAATAATACCATAAATCGATAGAGGGACAAATTATAAGCAAATTTTGTTATATAAAGTTATTAAAATAAATCAACACTTTTTGATTTATTAAAGACCAAAATTTTTATTTTTTCGTAAAAAATGCATGTTTTAAATCGGTTTTTTACGTATAAATAAAAAACTATAAGCTTTCACAAAAAAGTTATTATTATCTACTGAAATTAAAGATAATAAAAAACTGAATACATTCCTCACTAAAGAAATAAACTAATGTTAGTTCAAAGTGAGTTATTGGCAATTGAATGTGTATCTTTTTCGACGAGTACTCAAATCTAAGTATTCAAGCTTCAATAACGAGAAAACGATGCAATGTATAAAATATTCCTGTTAAACATTTGTAAAACGACTTCGGAATATCTATCAAATGAGCTTCAGAATAAGGTAATAGCGTCAAAATTAAGCAAGTTGTGATGAAAATAAAAGAACCGTTTCGAATTTTTTAGGAAAAAGTGAAAAATAAAACATACGCCATTTCCACAAAAAAAATTTATAGTAATTCTTACAAGAACTTCTTTATATTAGCATAAGTAAGGTTTTCGATAATTTTGGCCGGTTTAGAAAGCACATTTTTGAAAAAAAGGTATAATTAAAAAAAATCATAATTTTTAAAATTATTTTAATCCTCATGTTCATTGATAATAACTTGAAAAATACTCGATATACGTAAAAAATTATATATAATCAAATTTTAGTTTTTTCTGTACCAAATATTTTACTTGTTTTACTATTTTTATAGGTTATAAAAAATAACCGAGATAGAAACCTTTATATCTTAAATTTTGCTGTGGGAACCATGCAAATGGGGCCATTTAACCATTAATTGTTTAAAAAATAAGGAGTTTAAAAGAGTAAGTTTAACATGCTTAAATAGCACTTGGAATTAACTGTCAAACAGTTTTTAGATGAACCTAATGTTGTAAACACGAACGGAGTTATTAAAAAAAAAACCATAACATTTTTTGGAAAAATTTTTAAAAGATAAATTTTGAAAAAACTTTTGAGCATAAATTTTAACGCTATCAACACGTTCGGGGCTCATTTGATAGATATTTTTAAGTACTTTGACAAATGATTAATAAGCTTATGTTATAAAATGCATCAATTTCCCGTTATTTCAGCTTGAATACTTGAGTTTTTTACTCGCCGAAAAAAATATACATTCAATTACCTCTAACTCACTTTTAGTTAACATTAAAAGGTATTTCTAGAAAGGGATTTATTTTCTTTATTATTAGCTTCAATTTTAATAATAATAATTTTTTTATAAAAACTTATAGTTTTTGAGTTATTGATGAAAAATCGGTTAAAAACACTCCTTTCTCTCAAGAAAAGGTAAAATTTTTGATCTTTAATAACTTAAAAAGTTTTGATTTATTTTAATAACTTTAAACAACAAATTTTGCTTAGAATTTGTCCCTCTATCGAATTATGGGGTTATTTTTAATAAAATAATTTTCACCCCCGAGAAGGGGTCGCATCCACCCCTAGGGTAAAAGCGCAAGTTGGCACCATGTCACCTTTGTTCCTCTAGATATCCTCTAACCACTCACCAATTTTCATGCAAATCGATGGAGGTTCAACGAAATCGGAGGTAATAGCTCATATCCACCTTCAGTGACTCCACTAATTTCTGCAATGGCTCATTCACTAAATCTAGATGTAGGGAACGTGGTGACGAATGTGTCCCAATTCAGAACAAAAACTGGATTATTTTGGTAGAAATTTTTTATGGGATGGTGCGAATAGTACTCGTCCCGTTATATGGTGGCAAGATTTGTTACATCGCAGCCACTTATGCCAATTGCCTCCTTCCACCTCTTCCACCTTCTCTTTGGGAAAAAACCTGTTTTTTCCCAATTTTTGTCGTTTTTTTCCAACTTGTTAAATCTCTAGTGTGCACTATAATTTTCGTAATTATTTCAGCAAAAAATTATTCTGTTTTTGTATTTAAATAATACCTTTTTTTCTGAAGGAAACCTTTTATATAATACAATCTATAGTCTGAAAACATTTTAACTCAAACACTTAAATATATTACGCGATGAATAGTTAATGAACACCAAAATTATTGGTGCTTAATCATTGTACAGGAAAAAGCTCACGGGCTATTATTCACCTCTGATCAAAATTGTACTCCACACCTAGTTTTTTAACATCGATTGATTTCTGCTTTAAATAAAAAACGAAAATAATGAGTGGCCGCCAAAGCATCAACAACAAACAACGTAGATTCTAGCATTAACGATTTTAATCAAAGATAAATAACCTCTACTCAATCACATGTTAATTGTTTTGTATTGCAATCGATTATTGATTTCAAAACGGGAAATGTGAGGGAATTTAATTTTTTGCCAACTTGATTTGTAATTTTAACTTTAGTGTAACCATGTATATGTTTATTTTTGTGCTTATGCAAAGCTTCTTCTTCCTCTTCTTTTTGTATAGACATGACTCTGTCTATTTTTTCAATGTACCTCTAGTACGTTGTCGTTCTATCGTTTTCGTGGTCTTCCCACTGATCGTCTTCCTATTGGGGAACCGTCTCTCGCTGTCTTGACTACCCCATTTGTTGTCATTCAGCTTATGTGGTCATTCCATTCTATTCTTCTGTTTCTTACCCAGTTATTAATATTATCCACCTTGCATCTGCGTCGTATATCTGTACTTCTAGCTCTGTCCCATAGAGGCTTACCATCGATTTTTCGACGAATTTTCATCTCCGCTGTTTCGAACAATCTTTTTGTCCTCTCTGTGTCGGGTCGTGTTTCTGCCGCGTTTGTCATTATTGGTATGTATATGGTTTTAGTCGAACCCGCTTATTAGAATACCGGTTAAAGGAATATCCCGGTTTAAGGAATAGAAATTTGTGGCCCTAAAACGTTTTTACTAGGCTTATATGATCGGTTATTAGAATATCTCTGTTATAGGAATACTTTTTCTTGGCACGACGGCTATTCCAATAAGCGGGTTCGACTGTATTTCTTTTGATGTCAATAATACAGTACCTAGTAAAACTATTGCTTATTTTATTAAAAGACCAAACTACATTATCTGTGCATACATACACAAATAAGTATGAAATGTATGCAATAATATATGTAGATGTAGGTATACATATTTTCTTATTAACATACATTCAACAGACTAACTTTTTTTCTGGAAAAATAATCGGTAATCTGAGACTAACTTTTTTTGTTACCTAAAATATTAGTCCTTGTTGCTTTAAAATATAATAATTAACAAATTGACATTGGTCTTACCCCCCAGAAAACTTCTTATAATACATATTATTATAACGCGGTTATTATACAGGGCGTCCCGAAAACATTTGTCATAAATTATACCATAGATTCTGGGGTCAAAAATATGTTGATTGAATCTAACTTACCTTAGTACAAATGTGCACATAAAAAAAGTTATAGCCCTTTAAATTTACAAAATGAAAATCAATATTTTCCAATATTTCGAAAACTACTAAAGATTTTTTATTGAAAATAGGCATGTGGTATTCTTATGGCAGGAGCATCTTAACAAAAAATTATATAGAAATTTGTGCACCCCATAAAAATTTTATGAGGTTTTGTTTCCTTAAACCCCTCCCAAACTTTTGTGTAAGTTCCAATTAAATTATTATTGTGGTATCAATACTTAGACACAATATTTTTAAAGCTTTTTGGCCTGTTAGTATTTTTTCGGTAAACCAGTTTTTATCGAGATGCGGCTTCTATATTAATATGTTTACATAAAACTTATATGGTAGTTTCGTTCCTTTAAACCCCCCAAATGTTTGTGTACGTTCCAATTAAACTTTTATTGCGGTACCATTAGTTAAAAACAGTACAACAAAAACGTTGATTTTTCGGAAAAAACGTTTTTAAGCTGTTTTTCGCAAATATCTCGAAAAGTAAATATTTTATCGAAACAAACGTTCCTAGCAAAAATGTAGCTTATAAAAAACCGAAAAAATCGTGTAATAATGAAATCTATAAACCCAGTAAAAGAAAAGTTGTAGCTCATGAAAAATGCGTTCCTATTCGTCAAATTCCAAATCGAATATTTCAACGTGAAATAGCCAAAAAATTAAGCAATTTTCGGGAAAAACTTTTAAAAATTTTTAAAGTGCCTTTTAAAAATAGATATATCTTTATTTTTTATAATAGTTTCCAGCACCAAAACTAAACGAGTTACCTACGCTCAAAATAAACTTAACCTTTTTTTAGTCAAAAAAAAAAAACCGTGGAAATCTCCCTCTATTTAGAACCCTAAATAAAATTAATCGTTGCCGCTTTACTTTTGACTTTATAATAATATGTATGTTACCTACTGTTTATGCGATCTCCTTTATACGAGCTTGAAGGCTTTATGGGGCCCCTCCTAACGTCGGCCCCCCGCCTTGCGGGCCCTGCGGGCCTGTCAGTTACTCCACTGCTTTGACTGTCAATCACTAAATTAATCCTGATTACAAGTGGCGCGCGACGACGTAATGCCAATGAGTGAAAGAACAGTATAAGCGTTGCACGTATACGGTTCTTTCACTCATATCTACCAAATTGCCCTGTCGATATTGAAGAGGCAGAGAGTTGTGTTTATACAGTTCTTTTGCCCAGTGATGCATTAACCATTAACATATTAAACGTATTTTGGCTATCTCAGTTCAAAATGTCGTTTTTGGCGTTTATATTGTTCTTTCACTCACCGATTCAATTGAACACCGGTGGCGGACATCGGTGCCAGCCACCAGTGTCTTAGTCTAAAAGGGCACTAACTAATATTGTAGAATGACAGTTAAGTGATTACAATTGCTTCCAAGGCTAACCTGGTCAAATATGCGTTTCAATTGAACAAGCTTATTTATGAATAATGGCTTTTAATGTATAACTTATTTTTATGTTGATTAGTTCTATGTACCTATAATCTTTTTAATATCTTCTTCTTTAAGTGCCATCTCCGCGACGGCGATCGGCAATCATAATAGCCATTCGGACTTTAGAGACGGCTGCCCTGAAAAGTTCTTTGATGTATATCAGTAATATCCTCTCAGGTTGCACAGCCATGATATTCTGCGTCTCCCTACTCTTCTTTTTTCTTGAATCCTTCCCTGCATAATCAATGGGAGCAAGTTGTATCTCTCTCCACGGTAATAAGTCAGACATATTCTAATGTTCTTGGTAACACTTAAGATTGTTATTTATTCATCTTTCTCAGAACCTCTTTGTTTGTGACGTGTTCTGTCCCGAATGTTTTCATAATATTCTTATTTTATATTATATAAAAACTTCTTTTTCCATTTTTTAGTAGTCACTGTTTGATATGATTACTATGTGTTTATTTTCTACAAGAAAACTGTATGTAAATATACAACAGACTATTCTGCAAAATTAAATTTTGGGATGTTTATTGATGTAAATATTTTTGGACAAAGTTGATTAGACATTTACCTAACACAATCAGCAGCTCAAATACCCGTTAAATCCAATTGAATCATTTAAAAGATAAAGGATGTATTTAACTTGTTTAAATCCTGACATATGTCAATAATTCCCGCAACTTTGAAGTGAATTTTAGGGTCTATAAATGTTTGATCATAAGTTGGTTTAAAATTTATTGAATCCGTTTTCCCCATTATTGTTTATTAGCATTCTAACGTGGATACCTTGCTTTATTGTAGTTCACTACAATTCAGTTGCGAATTTACAAACTCTGGGATATACTATATGCTATAGGCTACTTCTATTAGGATTAAATATTTAATAAATCTAAATAAAATAAAATTCACATGGAAAAATTTCCTGTATACCATTAATCACAAAAAATACTTTATAAAAGGTATATTTATGTAAAAAAAAAAACCTCAAAGGGCCACATCTCTCACAGAAAATTTTCGATCTAAGTAGATCATCATCAGTGCTCCTAGGCACAAGCACAAACCACATGCACCGAAAATACATGTTTAACTCTTAACCACAGGTATGTGGTATGCGCTGCCTCGCCAAAAATATATTTTCTTGTAAAATTTGTTTTATAAAAGATTTCTGGGAACACCAAATGTGTACCATCAAGTGGTGTGTAATTGTTTCTCCTCCCATCTGCTGCAATTTTAGTATGATTTGTTCTTTCAGCAAAGTTGACGTAAAATTTTCTGGCTGTATGACGCACCATATATCAGTGTTTACGCTTCTATAGTGAAAAGCAGTCCATTCAGTATTCTATCAATATTAGAATGGCAGCAAGTTCATCCAGTTGTTCTACTTTCGAGGACTTTCAACATTGTTTTACTATTTTTTAGTTTAACAATACTAGTTTTTTTTTGTAATTCAGTTTATAAAGATTTTTTTAAAAAACCTTCACCATTTTTTATAATAGGTACGCACCTTAGTTCTGTTTCACATTATAAGAATTTAAACGTGCGAGAGTTAGAACGCACGACGACATTACAATGGTGGCGCATGTAATCATATGGAGCCTTTCTCACCAGACGGTGGTTGGAACGTTCGGCGAAGTCGCCGTGTTTATGCCGTCCCTCGCTTACAACAACAGACGGCAGCTGTGCCGTCTTTATGCACCCAGTAGCATAGGGCACTTAATGCATCCTTTCTTATGATACTGTCGTTCAGTTGCACGAAGGTAGTTTCTTTAATTGTTTGGTACATTATTTTCATTTACACTTTGTGGCTGTTTAAAGTAGGTGCATATATTTTATATTATGATGTCTCAGATTGATAGTGAAATATTAATAACATTAATTGAAGCGAAACCTGTTCATTGGGACAAAACAATAGAAATATATAAAGATAGAAACTTGACGAGAAATGCTTGGAATGGTGTATGCCGTGCACTTAACAGTGCACGAAATAATTTAAATTAATTAATTTGACGAATTAGGTGATAAAGAAAAAAATCGTTTCCTTTTATTTCTCTTTCTTCGACGATGAAGTAAACACAACGTTATAATTTGATTTCGCTCCATATAAAATATACCTTTTTTTTTTAGAAATTATATTTAGTTTTATAGGGTAAAACAACTCGGTGAACACTGGAGTAGGGCTGCGGTCACGTCTTGTGTGAAATTATCTAAAAACAACATTTAAAACGAGGGGAACAACATTTAAAAATTAATGGATGACAGAGGGTCTTTTAAATTCTGTACATGAAAAACATAGATTGTAATGTTGTTCTGAAGCTCTTTCCTTGTGGATTTTTTAGAATAAACTAGTCTAAATGGGAAATAAGCCACAATTTAACCAAAAAAAATAATTTTGTTAACGTTTCGACGCCCAAATCGAATGTCGAAGCGTTAATAAAATCATTTTTTTTTTCAATTGTGGCTTATTTCCCATTTAGAATAGTTTATTACATAGATTGTATGAGCTAATTAGATGAGCTAATCCAAGATCCCACAAATAACTTAGTAGAACAACGATTATAAAAACAAATTAAGGCTGTTAATTAAAAACATAAGAAACAGTAACTGAAAAAATAGAAATTGCAAATAAATTAAATACGCATTACAGTACATTAGGTCAAAAGTATGGACAAAAAATACCCATGTGTAATGATACATCGTAATGATACATATCAGAAATCGTATCATGTACCTACCTCAACCACAAAGTGTAAATCAAAATAATATACCAAACAACACAGCAAAATGTTTTCATGCGACTCAATTCTTATTATGTGAAAAGGATAGGTCCGTCAAAACTATCGCACGAGAAATCCCTCGCACGTTCAAAATTCTTATAATGTGAAACAATAGAATAGAATAGAAATATGCTTTATTGTCACTGAAAATTTTACAAATTTTATGGACAAAACTTAATTAAAGTCAGAAAAAATAAATAAATAATATCTCACAATAACAATAACAAATACAATTTTCTGAAATTTGATAAATCGTCAATATAAAAAAAAAACATATATATAAATACAAAATATAAGTTAATAAAGTAAAGAAAAAAAAACAAAATCGATATATTACAACAATTTATAGAAATTGCAAAGTGAACATACAACAAAGTAAACTATTTATAGACATAGGACCTAATAAGTTTAAGCTGCTGCATGTGACACCCAAATATAGATAAGCTTGGTTACTTGTACATTACTGTAATTTCTTAGTTAGTCAATAAGAAACTCTTCTACTGAATAATATGGTCTTTTAGATAGATGAGCTTTTGTCATTTTACGGAACTTGGGGAAATATGTTGCAGATTTGAGTTGTAAAGGAAGATGGTTGTATAGTTTTTTTGCGGAATATAATATAGATTTCTTTACTAACTCAGAGGACGGGATCGGTAAATATTCATCAAAATTTGAATTTCTGGTGGAGTATTCATGACGAGGCCTTGCTGGAAAGACATGCATGTGTTTACGAATTAAACAAACAGTTTCTAAAATATATAAAGATGTAAGGGTTAAAATGCCGTGATCTTTGAAGTAACCTCTGCAATGTGTTGTTCTTCTGAGGCCAAACAGATACCTTATTGCTCTTTTTTGTAATTTAAAAATAACATCTAATTGGGCAGCTGTACTAGAACCCCAAAAAGGAAGACCATATCGAAGATAAGACTCGAACAAGGAAAAATATGTTAGTTTAGAAGATGCTAAATTGAGTTCTTTCGAAACAGATCTTATAGCATAGCAGGCTGAGGCGAGTTTCTTACTTAACAGATCGATATGAAGGGACCATTTGAGGTTGCTGTCTAAAAAAATACCAAGAAATTTTACAGAATCAACGGTATAGATCTGGCTGGTATTAACAAGCAGGGGTTGAAGGGCATTTTTAAAGGATAATGCTACTGTCTTATCCACGTTAAAAGAGAGTAAATTAGAGTCAGACCAGGTTTTTATCGTAAGCAAATCAGAAGTTATAGTTGCATGAAGAGATGCAATAGTTGAGTTGCTCCAAGTGATACTGGTATCATCAGCAAAAAAAAAATTCCATCGATTTTTAAGTTAGTGATGTCATTTATAAAGATAAGAAACAGTAGAGGACCCAATACTGAACCTTGTGGTACTCCACATACAATGTTTTTGAGACTAGAGTGAGTATCATTTGTTCTAACTAGTTGTTTCCTATTATTCAAGTAAGATTGGAACCAATTCAAAGAAATACCTCGAATCCCATAGAAATTTAGTTTTTTAATCAAAATGTCGTGATTTACACAATCAAAAGCTTTGGCATAGTCACAGAAAACAGTGGCAGTATAAAGATTATTGTTTAGTGCTGGGTAAACCTCATGAAGCACAGAAAACAAGGCATCAGTGGTACATTTATTAGTTAAAAAGCCGAACTGATTTTGGGATAAGATGTTGTTATCAATGAGAAAGGAAATAAGACGGGTTTTTATGAGTCTCTCAATAATTTTTGAAAGTACCGGTAGTAAGGCAATAGGTCTATAGTTGCAAGCATTAGATTTTTCACCACCCTTATGAAGGGGAATAATAATGGCTATCTTTAGGCACTCTCGGAATTT
The DNA here is from genome assembly GCF_917563875.1 of Diabrotica virgifera virgifera. Classification (NCBI taxonomy): domain Eukaryota; kingdom Metazoa; phylum Arthropoda; class Insecta; order Coleoptera; family Chrysomelidae; genus Diabrotica; species Diabrotica virgifera. Next base: position 190,692,640 of record NC_065448.1, read on the forward strand.
GCCTCTTTCAAAGGAATCATTAATTAGTGAGACGAGGATTTCCAACACATTTTCTGTGAGATTTGAGAAGATTTTTATGGATAGTCCATCAGTACTACAGGATGATTTGCTTTTGATACTATTGATAGTTTGGATCAGTTCAGATGTATCGATTGGTCTTAAAAATAATGAATTCGAGAACACTCCTGAATTGGGGAGATAGGAAATGGGATCTTTTTGTGGCAAAATAGTAGAAGTTATATTTTTACTCACATTAACGAAAAAATTCGTTTAGATTTCCCGGGTCTGGAAGGGCAAATGTTTGAACTGCGTGAGTTCTATTTCGAAGATCGTTTATTATGAACCAAGTTTCTTTTGCAACACTTACAGAGCTTTCCATACGATTTTGATAGTAGGTTTTTTTAGCTGATTTGATGAGTTTTAGATAGGTTACCCTGTACTTGGTGATATATTGAGTGACAGAGACGTTGGTAGCAAATTTCTTAATATACAATAGTGAGCGCATATTTTTGGCTGATATGCGGAAACTTTTGGTAGCCCAGGGTTTGTGATGTTTTGGCTTAATTGAAATTAAAGGAAATGCCTTATTGAAGATAGAGACAAGCTTTTCTATAAAATCGTTGAAATTATAATTCACGTCCGCAGAAGGAAAATGCCACTCAGAAGTTAAGCATAAATTTTGAAATTTATGAAAATTCCGAGAAAAAATCCTACCTATACGTCGGGTTTTCGAGGAGGGTTTGCTGAAGATGTTAAACTTCGTAAATACTGCTTCATGATCTGATAATCCCGCATTAATAATTGTAGAGCAGATATCAAGTGGTGAGAAATCTGAGACAATATAGTCAATTATGGTAGATGAAGTATTTGTAATCCTTGTAGGAGAATTAACGTGCATTGAGAGACCATATGATTCAAATATGTTGACCAAGGACATTTGGGTAGCACAAGCAGCATCATAATTAATGTTGAAGTCCCCGCATAGAATTTTTCTGCTTCTATGAGGCAAGTCATCTAACAAATTTAACAGGTTCTGAAAAAATAGTTCCACAGGAGAGTCAGGTGATCTATAGATGCAAATAATGTAAAGATTAAGATTTTTATTATAAACTAGGGAAAACTCAAGGAAGGCTTCATTTAACAGAAAGTCATATTTTGTAATCAGAGAAAAATCTTTATTTCTAGAAAGAATTAGGGTGCCTCCATGAGCTGAACTTGGACGATCATACCTAGCAATTGTGGTATATTTCTCTACAAAAAAAGGCTCGTTGACTTCAAGCCAGTGCTCTGTAACCGCAACTATCGGGGGAAATCCTAATTCCTCCAGAAACAAAAATAATTCGTCAGTTTTATTTCTTATAGAACGAATATTAATCAGAACCATACTAAAGTTGTCATCACTAAAATTATTCGAGGTTTCTAGTTCCTCAGAACACGTCGTGTTATTTAAAAATTTCGTCTTGGAGAGCTAGTAGAATAATAATTTCGGTGACATTCCCTTGATTTTTGTAGATGTATGATTCTTTCTGAACTTAGAAAGGACCTTTAAGCAGCAAGATCAGCTTCCACCTCAGCTGGACCAATTCCATAGGCATCATTAAATTCTAGAAGAATTTTTCTTAGTTCCTCAGTCTTGGTAGGTAGTCCTTCGGAAGCCAAAAATAGTTTTACACTGGTGTTGGTATATCCATCACAAAATACTGAGGCAGGCTGGTCGTGTAGGAAAGCAAGGTGTAGCTTAATTGATTTTAATATGTCCGGTTCCCTTAATCTTGCTAGAAGATATCGACTGTTTGAGTTATTGGTTAATCTAACTCTTGGTGGTGTTAAAGGATCCAAATTTATCGATGGTTCCAAAGTATCTTTCTTAATGAAATTAATTTGGGAACGGAACGGATCTTTAGATTTGCAAATTTCGATGGCCTGCTTATCAGTAAGTATATTTGTGTTTTGAACTTCATTTTTGTTTTTACTTGGAATGGTAATTGGATTTTCCAAGCTATCTGGGCTTCTGATGTGCTTCGGTTTCATATTTGCCTCAGATGAAGTTTTTGGTTCGGACCATGATGATTCTGTAGACCATTTAATGTTTACACCAGGTGGCCAAATTTCCTTATTAAATAATAAGTCAATAGATGTTTTAGACTTAATACCTATTTTGAATGAGGACCCTGTTGTTGTGTTGGCATCTTTAAGAAGGGCATAACATCTTATATATTCCTTGATACCTAGCTTTTCTTTAATGTAGTGAGCTACTTGAATAGGAGTGTAAATTGGGGTTAAGTTGCTAATAACGACAAAGTGGCATTTATCTTCTGCACTTTTTGATTTTGTGACTGGACTAGCTTCGAAATGTTGAGTGTCTTCGGTTTGAGTACTTGAAGTGGCATACACAATGTCTCTCTTCGATACATCTTTCTTCGTTGGTAGAGCAGGTAGTTTATTTGAAAGATTACTCATTTGATTAGATATTTCACTTACGTTTGAAGAGAGCCTATCTAGTCCCAATTTTATCTCAGATGAATTTGAATCTTGGACTTGCACCTTAATCGTGTCATTGGAACAGCCGAAAAAAATTGACGATATATTGAAGATATCTTGTTCCATCTGCCTTATCGATTTTAAAAGGTATTCAGGATTTAGCAGGTTATTTAATTTATGTATCTCGTCAATTTTTTTCGTAATATAGTCTAATTTGCCGTCATTTTTGGTTAATAAATCATATATGTCTCGATGAAAATTGGCAAATTATCAGTGAGCTTTTTTGTAACTTGAATTAAGGCGTCAAAATTCTGTTGTGGTATTTAATTTTTTGAAAGATTGTTAATTTTTTCATTTAGATATCTGAGACTAGGCGAATCACATAAAGTACAGAAAAATCTTAAATGAGAATTTTTTGGGTCCAGTAGAGTTTTTGCCGTTGTTTTATTGAGACCAGAACATTTGATGCAAAAATACCGTTTACAATCTCCATGGCAACGTATCTGATATTTTTCGTTTTCAGAAAATTCAGCTAAGCAAATTTCACAATTTTTGGACATCATGGTGTCAAGGTTAAATATTATACAAATATTTAACTAGGTCGTTTAAACGTGGTGATGTGATGATATTAATGAAAAAAAAATAAAACACTTACAGCTAGTATTCACAACACATCAAATCAAAACAAATAACAAAATGTGTAAACACAAGAAACAAAACAAAACATACAACCGTACGCTTCCAGTGCTGATAAACGACTGTAAACAGCAATAAGCGTTCATAATTTTCTTGAAAAAAAAAAGTTTATTTTATTTGGAGTAGTATTTTATTTTATAGCAGTTTAAAGAATCATTTCGTGGTTTATATAAAAAACAAATATAGTGATATAAGACAAACCCTTATTAAAAACAAAGTAGAATAGGCAACGGTATGACATACCGCATGTCAGTGTCTACGTCGTGAAACATCCACGTCAGTAGTTAATGGTTAAATGTTAACAAAATTTGTTACAATGATATTATTTTTTGAAAAATCTAAGTGATGGATAAAATTTTTATCGCCAACCGTCACTAAAGTTATTCATTATTGTACTCATTTGCCCTCATTTGCGGCAGCAAAGTAACTCTTTATTGTACTGAAAGAAAAATTTTACTTTACCTGCCGCGATTTATCAAATTAACCCAGATTAAATGTAAGTGGTCGATAATCGATTGGCGAGAATTTTAGTGAACTTAAAATTAATTTACTTTAATTTTTAAAAATATTGTACACAATTTGCGTTATTATCAATTAAATTTATGTCAAAAAGTGAAATTCTATAGTATTTTGTAAATATATTCATATAAAAAAAATTAAAACTTTACCGATTTAGTAATTATTCAATATTGAAAACTATCGATTAAAAATCGAAAGCGGCCATCTTGCAAAAGTTATCTGTCATTACTGTCATGAAATTATTATGGCGTCTTAAATTTAAAAAGTTCTTAAATTGTAAATTGCAAGTATGTATGTGTTAAAACTAATATCAAGTTATTATAGAAAGTGAAACTGTAGATAAAATATATTTTAGGGATTATTAAAATTAAAAATGATTAATTTTATGAAATAATGAAGATAATCAAATTAAAAAAATTGTGTAGTGTTATAATGAGATTTTAAAGAAATTAAATAAACAACAGATTTCTATTCAATTTATTTTATAAATTTTATATTATTTTTAAATAATTACAGAGCACAAACTCTTACGTAGTCAACTTTAAGGTGTGAATAATCGGAATTCAAATTCCAAGTTGATTTCCGATCAAATTATGTTGGCGATTTTGTAGGCACCACGTCAGTAAACTGTTACTCGCCTCGCTCACTACGCTCGCTCTTCTCGTAATATCAAGACTCGTTCGATAAAGAGTCACTTTACTGACTTGGTACATAAATACCTATTATCCAGTACTTGGATTTTTTTCTGGAGCTGCATAGAGATGTGATATAAAGTTGTTAAAAAAATTATACGTTCGGTCAGATGACGCTTCTGAGGATCACCAGCAATGCATTATTTCAAGTTACGTGTATATTTTCTTTTTCAATATTTAAAGATAAATATGTAGGGTTTCAATTTTATCAATAAAAAGTTACCAAGTTTATGTTTTACGTTTATATGGTAGAGATCTGACAGGACTCACCCGTCAGCTGGAAAGTTAAGTTGCTGATGGTCTCCAAAAATTTCAACAAAATTAGTACCTACACTTTCTAAATATACATTTGCTATGAAACGTTTAATCTATAATGATACAAACATATTTAGTCCAGAAAGCCACTGCGCATCCGCTAGGAAAAATATTCCGATTCGGATTTTTTACCCAGTCTTATTCAAAACGGACCACTTTTAACAAATTTGCATGTTTCCAGGTCCAAAAGTGAATCAAAATTTTTTTAAACTTTTTTTTTGTTTTTTTCCTAAAATATTTTTTGCATCGAACAAAGTTTTTTTAGGTTTTTTTGGATCATGTGGCGTAAATGTCTTTTTACGCGGTTGACTCTACTATTTTATTTATTTATATTTTTAGGCACTAATTTAAATAAAGGAAGACTTACTTATATTATTTTATTTACATCGCTTATTTATTTAATAATTACAAATAACACCAACTAACACATCTAATTTATTTACAACTCAAATTTATGATTTAATTAACTAAACATACTTCCGATAACTAATAAATACATTTCACTAAATCCGATTTCGAATACAATTATATCACGCGTCGCGGCTCGTTCATTTACTGACTCCCTGCTGCTTAAAAATCATCCGCTTATATAGATACGGCTCTGCTTCGAGAACATTTGGAAGGCCTGAGGCACGTCTCCGCCTATCATCGGGAAACTTCTGGATTAGCGGAGACATTACTCGTCGATGACGTGTCGCTGTTGTTTGTTAACTGCTAGGGGCAGGACCGGCCTCAGTTAGAAATTCGTCACATTGCCCCCTTCTTAAAAGATGGTTCCTCCTGGAACCTTGTCAGGACTGGAACTGGATGCTGGTATCGGCAACTGGACCCTCTTTTACAACTCCCAGTTGTATAAAAGTGGCAGGGGACGGTCTTCTCTCCGCACCAGTAACTATGCGGATTGCAACAGACTAACACCTGGACCTCGGTGTCTTGGAAAATTTCTTCTACCATATTTCGGATAACTCTCCAGTCTAATTGGCTGCATTCTAACTTTGGCATGGCTAACTTTTGCACGTCGGACTCCAACACGTGCTCTCTCAATTGAATTAATGCATCCCATACATCTTGGTAGGTAGGTTGGTCACGGACAGTGTCTTTTGTTACCAGATAGAATAGGTAACGTGATGCATCTTGGAGTTTCAACGCTTTGCCAGGAGCTGGCAGTTGGCATTGAAGTTCTTCAACTCGACCAAACTTCCTTCGGAAGGCGGATGCCAACCCTCGTGCGTCTTTGATACTGGCCGGGATGGTATGGGCCAGCGAATAGTCATCGGGAAGTGCGAGAAGATCTCGCTTTTCTTCAGTGGTAACACCATGTCTTGCTTTACCGGTACCTCCGTAGGCACCCATGAACTCTTCAAAGGTAAGGTCAGGTATTCCTCGAATTTGGTTGACTTCCACTTCTTCATCTACGTTGTGGTCTCCCTCGTACGGTGCCAACCGGTTATGGTGGACTACCATCGGCTTTCCCCTAGGAATCTTGCTTATTCGGTAGATAACGTCATTGATTTTCTTGACAATGAGGTACGGACCTTCCCAGAACTGCTGCAACTTGGGAGAACAACCTGTTCGCTTCTTTGGATTATAAAGCCAGACTTTGTCGTGCTCCTTGAAACATCCCTTCTCGGCTTGGGTATCGTATCATTTCTTCATTCGGTCGCTAGCGATCTGAAGATTAGAACGGACCAACTCATGTATATCGTCCATTCTTCTTCGTAATTCATTCACGTAATCCTCACCAGCAACATCTTTTCCAGGTCGACATCCAAACTCTAGATCACAGGGTAGACGCATCTCACGTCCAAATAGGACTTTGGCTGGTGTTTGGCCAGTTGATTCATTAACAGCAGATCTATAGGCCATTGCGAAGAACGGAAGGTACTGGTCCCAGTCTCGTTGATGATTGGACACCATCTTTGTCAAATACTTGCCGACTGTCCTATTCATACGCTCCACCATTCCATCCGATTGCGAGTGATAGGCCGTGGTCCTTGTCTTCTTCATGCCTAGTTTATCACAGATTCCTTGAAATAGGTCGCTCTCAAAGTTCCTTCCTTGGTCACTATGGATCTCCAGAGGTACTCCAAATCGGCTGATGCAGTCTTTGATTAACACATCTGCAATAGTGGCGGCCTTCTGGTCTGGAATTGCGTAGATCTCCACCCACTTCGTGAAGTAATCCATTATCACCAACATGTATTTGCATCCATTGTCACTTTCTGGAAATGGCCCGGCAATATCCAAAGCTATTCTTTCAAACGGACTTCCAACATTGTACTGTCTCATATGAGCCTTTCTTTTCCGGTAGGGCCCGTTACTTGTAACACAGGTAGTACATTTCTTACACCAGTCCTTCACATCGTCGGAACTATTCATCCAATAAAATCGTTCCCGAATTCTCTGAAGGGTCTTCTTTACACCAAAATGCCCTCCTGATGGACTGTCGTGTAACTGACGAAGTACTTCGGCTACTCTGCTCTTTGGAATCACCAACTGTGTTCTCCTCACCGAACCATCATCATTTTCTATTACTCGTTGAAGCAAGCTGTCTTCCAAGATAAATGAGTCCCACTGGGCCCAATACGTCTTAACTACTGAGCCTAGGCTTGATATTTCTTGCCAAGATGGTCGACGATTTTCTTCTTTCCATTTTCGAATCTTCTGTAAAACTGGATCTTTTTCTTGTTCTTCCTTGATCTTGGTAGGCGTCCACTCGTCGTTGACCACTGTTGTTCTTAGTACTGCTGCTTCCTTTGACTCTGTTTTGTTGCAATGGGAACATTCTGCTGGACACGGTCTTCTAGATAGAGAATCAGCGTTCCTGTGGCTAACTCCGGCCCGATGCTCGATCTTGAAATCATATTCTTGAAGTCGTTCAATCCATCTGGCTATCTGACCCTCTGGATTCTTAAACTGCATTAACCATTTAAGGGCGGCATGGTCGGTTCGGATTAGAAACTTCCTTCCGTAGAGGTATTGATAGAAGTGTTCCACTGATTTTACTACTGCTAGAAGTTCTCTTCTCGTGACGCAATAATTTCGTTCAGGTTTTGAAAGCACTTTACTAAAATATCCAAGGACTTGTTCCTGTCCTCCTTGGTTCTGCGACAGCACTCCTCCAATTCCCACATTGCTTGCATCCGTATCTAAGATGAACTCTCCTTCTGGCAGTGGATACCCTAATATTGGCGCTGTAATTAAATGCCTCTTCAAAGTTTCAAAGGCCGTTTGTCAGTCTCCATCCCAGCAATAATCCCTTGCTTCCTCTGTAAGTCGCGTTAATGGCTTAGCGACATCTGCAAACTTCTTAATGAATCTCCGGTAGTAAGTACATAGTCCCAGAAAACTTCTCACTTGATGTTTATCAGTTGGTTCCGGCCATTCCTTAATGGAATCGATTTTTCCTTTGTCCACGGCCACTCCTTCTTTGCTGACTATATGGCCTAGATAATTGACTTTACTTTGAAATAGCTGGCATTTCTTGGGGTTTAACATTAACTGGGCAGCTTTAAGTCGATTAAAAACGTCTTCTAAATTCTTCAGGTGGTCTTCAAACGTCTCCCCCAAAACGATTATGTCGTCTAAATACACCAGGCACGTTTTCCAAGATAACCCTCTCAACACATTTTCCATAAGCCTTTCAAATGTCGCAGGAGCGTTACAGAGTCCAAACGGCATAACGTTGAATTCCCATAATCCAGATCCTGTCGTAAAGGCCGTCTTCTCTTTACTGTACCCACCAGAGGCCTGGGTAGCTGATTCGTATTCGAGGGCGGCAGACAAGACATCGACCAGCGTCTTGTGACGAGCTAATCGCAGTGTTCTTTGCATTTCATGATCACGAAGGCCATCAATAAATGTTTGAACAGCCAACTTTTCCATCATGTCTTCGGGAGCTGTTGGATATGCATATCGTACCAACCTGGCAATATCGACCTCGTATTCTTGAAGAGCTTCATCTTTCTTTTGTCTTCGATTTTTAAACTGCGACTGATAGACATGCTCTAAATGTTCGTGCCCGTATCGCATATTCAGTCTCTTTTTAAGCTGCTCGAAGTCATCTGTTTCCTTTACGGCTATGGTCTGGAGGACATCCAAAGCGTCGCCTCGAAGAGCAATAGTGAGGTTTACAGCTTTTTCTTTTTCGGACCATCCGTTCGCTCTAGCCGCCGATTCGAACTGTTTCATGTAGTTGTTCCATGATGACTTTCCGTCGAAATTTGGCACCTTAACACGAGCATGACCTACACTCCCTTCAACTATCGACCGTGGCTCCAACTTGTATTTGGTTTCATCATCTTTAATATCTGTTAAGATGGGTTCCACCACTTTGTCCACTTTTTCCGTTTCCTCCAGTTTCTTTTCTATTTCCTTGATCTTTTCTTCAAAAGTAGATTTTATGGACGATATCTTGTCGTCAAAATCCGCAGTGACTTTAGAGATCTCGTTAGTCATTTTGCTGTCAAGGGATGAAATATCACCCGAAACTTTCTTCTCTAATGATGCAATGTCTGTCGAAACTTTCAAAACATCCGAGGAAACTTGGGAAATTTCACTAGAAACCTTTTTCTCTAACGATGTGATCTCTGTTGAAACTTTGTTCTCTAGCGATGTAATGTCTGCCGAAACTTTGAAAACATCCGAGGAAACTTGGGAGATTTCACTAGAAACTTTGCTCTCTAACGACGTAATGTCTGTCGAAACTTGGGAGATTTCACTAGAAACTTTGCTCTCTAACGATGTTATTGACGAAATTAAAGCAGCATGCTTGTCTTCAAACACGTAAGTTTCTGGATCATGACCCTCTTCTTTTAGTGCGTTCTTCAGACGTTCAACTAGATCAGCCTTTTTGCCAGTAGAACTCAGGTCCGTTTCTTCCAATTCAAGTCTCAGGTCTGCAATTGTTAGCTTACACAAGGAAGGCATGATCACACACTTTAATATTACGATTTATATTTAGTTATTATTAAAGATTCCACACTGTATTAAACCGAGCTTATTTACTTATTTATTTTTTATCCACTTCTGATCACCACTTGTGGCGTAATTGTCTTTTTACGCGGTTGACTCTACTATTTTATTTATTTATATTTTTAGGCACTAATTTAAATAAAGGAAGACTTACTTATATTATTTTATTTACATCGCTTATTTATTTAATAATTACAAATAACACCAACTAACACATCTAATTTATTTACAACTCAAATTTATGATTTAATTAACTAAACATACTTCCGATAACTAATAAATACATTTCACTAAATCCGATTTCGAATACAATTATATCACGCGTCGCGGCTCGTTCATTGACTGACTCCCTGCTGCTTAAAAATCATCCGCTTATATAGATACGGCTCTGCTTCGAGAACATTTGGAAGGCCTGAGGCAAGTCTCCGCCTATCATCGGGAAACTTCTGGATTAGCGGAGACATTACTCGTCGATGACGTGTCGCTGTTGTTTGTTAACTGCTAGGGGCAGGACCGGCCTCAGTTAGAAATTCGTCACAATCATTTCAAACAGAAAATGTCTTTAGTGACTTTTCTCTAAAGTTGATAGTTTTTTTTTACATATAAGCGATTAAAAATTTAAAAATTGCGAAATCGGCCATTTTTAACCTTCAAAAACTATGTGAAAGCCTGAAAATTTTGATGTTGCCAAGGTAAGAAGATATTATTTGAACATCGATTGATGAAATCCCGAAGAGTTTTTTGCAATACAGTATCGAAAACCCCTTTGTTTTTTAATTGCCAATCAAGCGGTTGCTTGATTGGCAACCGTTGCATTTATATATAACATGAATAAATATATGTGCGGAAAAATATTTCGATTAAATTTTTTTTCACGATCTTGCTTGAAAATATCCCCTCTTAACAAATTTGTATGTTGCCAGTAAAAATTAAAAAAAATTTTTAAACGTTTGTTTTTTGTTTTTTTCTAAAACTAATTTTTTTGCATCGGACACATTTTTTTAGGTTTTTTGGATCATTCCAAATAGAAAATATCTTCAGTGACTTTTCTGTAAATGTGATAATTTTCGAGATAAAAGCGTTTGAAAATTTAAAAATTGCAGAATCGGCCATTTTTACCCCTCAAAAACTATGTAAAACACCGAAAATTTCAATGATTGTAAGGTACGCAGATATTCTAAGAATATCGATTGATGAAGTCCTGAAGAGATTCTTTCAATACAATATCGAAAATTTCTTTGTTTTTTAATTTTTAGTCAAGCGGTCGCTACGATATTTTTAACGGTTCCATGTATAAAATATTGTATGTAATATGCGTAAATATTGTTATGATCTGCTTTCTCTTACTTTTATATTAATTAGTATTTATTTAGTTAATGATTCAATTGTCGCAAATCATACATAAAATTAAGAAAAATCTCAGGGTGCCTTTTTATCATACAAAAAAATAAATAAATTATCTTAGGTTATACTTATCCTTTCTCGTGGTTTCAGTATCTCTTAGTTGATCCTTATCGGGATAAAATAGGAAAAGGAAATAAATAGAAATACCATAAATAAGCACATACAAATATCTTTTATTATCAAAAGCAATACTCTGAAAATTTATCAATTAAATCCTGTGGGCATAACTGTCCCAATGAAAGTTTTACCACATAAATTAATTTTAATTCAACAAATCTTTATCGGTTTGTTCTTGATAACATTGATAAAACAAGCTAAACAAAACAAATTTAGGGATTCGCAAAACTACTTATACTTCCTATTAAATTTTTGAAATATTGGAATCTTAGTTCATATGCTTTTACCCAACAAAATTAACTTCTGAACATAAAGAAAATCTATCACATAAATTATTGACTGACCTTTTGATTCACACACAATGATGTCTCCTCTTGACCCAAACAGCTCTTCCTTGTTGATTATGTTAGGCTACCCATCAAAGCCCTCTCCGTTCTCAGCATCAATCCAGCAGCATACCAGCAACTAATTCTCCAAAACACGAGCCAGGCCTCTTTTAACCAGTACTCGTTAAAAATACTCCCAAATTCTCTCCTCTCTCTCTCACAATAATATTCTCTCTCTTGGACTTTACAGAATAAAAGAGGTATTTCTTCTCAATTTGATCTGTCTCTCGTTCCACTTTTCAGCTACACTCTTCACTATCTAACAACCACTGGTACTTGCTTCTGTACTGTTCACGAAAACTTTGACAGCTCTTCTCCGATGCCGGTCACATAATAATCTCCTTTTCCAAACTATCTGAACATTCACCCTTCTCTCATCCCCATTTGACTTTTTCATTCGAAAAACCTATGCATCCTTCCAAACAAATACTTCTACTCATGATAATTACTTTTCGGGAATTCTACAAATTTACTTGAGGCTTAAACAAAGAGACTTAAAATTCCAACTTTCTCTACATTACTTTTCTAAATATAAAAATTACCTGTGGCTTTTGGCCTCGCCCGTAACAAAGCTACCGTTTTAAAATTATAATCCCGAAACAAATTGTCTATTCACATCACTTTATTTACTAATGTCTTTAATTCTTCAGGGAAAAACTCATTAAGGATAAACCCACTGCTTAAAAACTAACTTATAATAAATAGTTACAAATCAATACACAGGGTGTATCAAATTTATGTGCCCGCGTTATATTAAAAAATAAAATTTTTATTCTATTTTTGATTGATAAAATGATACACAATATATGCGCGGAAAAATATTCTGATTTTTTTTTACCATCTTGCTTAAAAATGTTCCCTATTAACAAATTTGCATGTTGCCAGGGTCAAAAATGTGTCAAAAAAATTTTAAACAATTTTTTTAAACTTAAAATGTTCTCCGATTACATATACACATGCACCGGTTAAAAATAGTGTCGCTCCAGCTTGATTAGCAATTAAAAAACAAAGGGGTTTTCGATATTGTATTGCAAAAAGCTCTTCGGTATTTTATCAATCGATATTCTTAAAATATCTACGTACCTTGGTATCATTGAAATTTTTGGTGTTTCACATAGATATTGTGGGTTAAAAATGGCCGATTTTGCAATTTTTAAAATTTCAATCGCTTATATCTCGAAAACTATCACATTTACAGAAAAGTCACTTAAGCTATTTTCTATTTCGAATGATCAAAAAAACCTAAAAAAAAAAACTGTCCGATGCAAAAAAATTAGTTTTAGGAAAAAACAAACGTTTAAAAATTTTTTTGACTTTTTGATCCTGGCAACATACAAATTTGTTAAGAGGGGATATTTTCAAGCAAGATGGTGAAAAAAAATTGAATCGAAATATTTTTCCGCACCTACAGGGTGATTGATTAGTAGGGTAAAGCTCAATAGCGCCTCTGTAGTAACAGATAGCAATAAAAGTTAATAACAAAAATTTTAGCCACCTTTGAGCTTCATATTACAAAATTAGTTAGAATGTTACAGGGTGTTCGATAACACAGTGGCAGACCTAATTTATGTTTTTTTAAATGGAAAACCCTATATTTTATTTTAAATTCGAAATCCTGTTAACTTCCCCATTACAAAAATATAAAGGTTTGTTATGTGAAACAGGGTATTTACAAGGTTACAACAAATTTTATATGAAGATCGTAACAAGTTCAACTCCCTGTATAAATAAAAATAAGCAAAACAACAACGGTTTATTAATGCCATATTTTTTAACGTATTGTCAGAATTTTCAAGAATGGTTGATATTGCTAATTTTCTTTATATCAAATACAGGGTGAGTCAAAACGCAAGTACATTATTTTCTCAGTAATTTTAAATGGAACACCCTGTATTTTATATCACTATTGAAAAGTACCATTACCGTACTTTAGTTTTTAGATAACATTCCCTATGTCTAAATTTATTAGTTTTCGAGATATTTTCATTTTTCAATGGACCAGTAGCGTGGTCACCCAAATCACCAGAATTTAATAAACTGGACTGATTTTTCTTGGGGTTACGTAAATAATGAAATTTATCAACATACCTCCAACAACAAGGGATGAGATGAAAAATAGAATACAAAGTGTATTTCGATGTGTTAATTTACAAATGCTCCGTAGAGTAAGTAGCTCATTCAATGATCGTTTTTAGGCGTACATAAATGTGTTGGAGATAATTTTGAACACCTTATATAATTAAATATTAAAAATATTTTATTAAAAGTAGCTTCTCATTTTTTCAAACATGTTTTTTGCAAAATGTATTACTGATAAATTATGTTTCGTTCTTTATTTGTTGCATTGTTACATTTACATAAAAAAGTAGTGTTTAATTGTCTTCACAAAATATTGTATTTTGTGTTTGTGTGTTTTTTTTGTAAAATTTATTACTAATTTTCTTTGTTTATTTATTGCATTTACATGAAAAAATAGTTTTTAATTGTTTCAAAAATGTTGCATGTAGTGTTGTGTTTTTGTTTGTAAAATGTATTACTAATAAATTATTTTTATTTCTTTATTTGCTGCAGTGTTACATTGATTACCGGATTGATAATCGGTAATCTTCAATTGTCAATTCAGTCAGGGCTTACTTAAAATTTAGATAAATTTAAACACCTAAAATAGTTTGTTCCGAAAAATGAAAATATCTCGAAAACTAATTAATTTGGGCATAGGGAATGTTGTATAAAAATTAAAGCACGTTAATGTTACTTTTCAAAAATGATATAAAATACAGGGTGTTCGATTTAACATTACTGAGAAAATAATGTACTTGCGTTTTGACTCACCCTGTATTTGATATAAAGAAAATTAGCAATATCAATAATTCTTAAAAATTTTGACAATAAATAAAAAAATATGGCATTAATAAACCATTGCTGTTTTGCTTATTTTTATTTAAACAGGGAGTTGAACTTGTTAAGATTTTCATACAAAATTGGTTATAATTTGGTAAATACCCTGTATAACATTACAAATATTTATATTTTTGTGATGGAGAAGTTAACAGGATTTCGAATATAAAATAAAATATAGGGTGTTCTATTTAAAAAAACATAAGTTAGGTCTGCCACTGTGTTATCGAACATCCTGTAACATTCTAACTAATTTTCTAATGTGAAGCTCAAAGGTGGCTAAAATTTTTGTTGTTAACTTTTATTGTTATCTACTACTATAGCGAAGCTTTTGAGCTTTACCCTACTAATAAATCACCCTGTATATGTATCTACGCATGTTACGTATACATGCAACGGCTGCCAATCAAGCACCCGCTTGATTAACAATTAAAAAACAAAGGGGCTTTCGATATTGTATTGCAAAAAACTCTTCGGGATTTCATCAATCGATGTTCAAAAAATATCTTCTTACCTTGGCAACATCGAAATGTTAGATGCAAAAAAAATAATTTTAGGAAAAAAACAAAAAAAAACGTTTAAAAAAAATTTTGACCAACTTTTGGACCTGGCAACATGCAAATTTGTTAAAAGGGGTCCTTTTTGAGTAAGATTGTGCAAAAAATCCGAATCGGAATATTATGTTTCCTAGCGGATACGCAGTGGCTTTCTGGACTAATTAAAGTTATGTGAATTGTCAGTATATTTGGCGAAGTTTTTATAACTTAACGACAGTAAAGTTAAAAAAAGTACTCAGAAAATTAAAAATTTCAATGGAAGTATTTGTATATAAAGCAGAATATATTATATCTAATATCGCTGATTCTAAATTTTCTTCAGATTTCTTCGGGAAGATCTTCATTGTTGATTAGGCGTACAGTCCGCTCACTGTAAGGTAGAACACCAAACGAATAACAGTAGCTTGGTGTTCAAACTTAGAGTGACCCAACTATACGCACAGGGTTTAAAGTTGTTGATGATCCATAATTCTTCTATATACGCAGCTGCTCAGAAGAGCCTGGGAGGCGCAGTCATTTTGTTAATATATCATCCTTACTTATCGGTTTCTAGAGATTTATGGTATAAATTAGCCTTAACTTCTTACAGATCTAAAACTAATGATTTTATGGATTGATTATTTTAATACAAAATATCTGTCTTAACAAGAGAGTGTTTACAAACTAATAGTTACTTATCTTCACTGGTAATTAGTGAAATATCTAATAATATCTAAAAATACAGAATAACATAACATAAATGTCAGTACACATATGCGAGTCCAACTGTTCGCGAACCGTTTAAGAACACTATATTCGTGTAATTTGTACGGCGGGACGAACCGCTTGCGAGTTGTTCATCCGTCGCTCGTCACGAACCACCGCCTGTCGGTTTAGACGAACAAAAAGGATATTCGCAATTCAATTTGGACGGCGTTCGCAACGATATTGTCTGTTCGTATCGTCGCATCGAGATTGTGTGAATGACGTGTTCCTAAGATACAACAAACATGAGAAACACTATATAAGCAATACCCTAATTATAAGAATTATTTACATAAATTTCGCACAAGTTGGTTCGTCGCTTTTCATATATCGTGATAAGTTTTCTGTATGTAAATATAATTTCAAGGAACTGTTCGTAAACAGTTCGGCTCGGATGTGTGTACCTACCTTAAGCTAAATAAGAAATTCTACAAGTATGCATAAATACTGTTTGGAAATATAATATCATTTCTGATCAATTTGTAGTAATTTGCAGTATAAAAGAGTTGTAATGATATTACAGGTTTAATATAATTTATATTATCTGAACTATGGGTTTACAGTATGGTTCAAATGAAAGGAATACATTCGTTATTTCGTAAACCGGTGACTTTAAGGAAAAATCCCGAAACGGGTCGATTTTTCATTTTAAATTATGATATTTTGGCATATATTTCATACTAGTGACGTCATACATCTGGGCGTGATGACGTAATCAATCATTTTTTTAAATGGGAATATCCTTCACCTAACTATCCTACTAGCATAATCTGGACGTTTAAACATGTTACTGATGAACTTACAAGTCATCCCTTGTAAAGGCATCATTTAATCACTTGTAACGCCGACTTGAAGATGATCTGTATATTGTAGAGATCGAAACCGGTCGTCGAAGTAAATTAAATGATTGTGAGCACGCCTGTATTTCTTTACTTCATTTAAAATGAACTCACATATGCAACCCATTCAACATTTTTGAAGTTATACTTCTTTACGGGCGTAATGACGGTGAAATTTTATATGGGAAAACCTAGCGACCGGGCGCATGCGCATTATAACTTTGTTCTGATTGGATGTTCAAATGACATGACAAAAAATATCCAATATGGCAGCTGTGGCACAGCTGTGGGACTATGCATGGTTTGGTTATAATGTATGCTGTATGCTGCTTGTTGCGTTTTAAAATTTGTAGGAAGAGAAACAACAAACAAAAAGTTAGTTAATGGTTATACTGCCTTTTTAAATAGTTTTCATATTATATTTTTGGACTTATTTACATAGAACAGATGATTGTTGCATGACAATGTGAAAGCTCATCAAACTGTGCCTAGTATGAGTGCCGCAGATCTCGCTTATTCAAAGCTAAAGAATCTTTCACTGGTAAGTGTTTTATAAATAGTTGATCAAATTTTGTTATGATATTTGAACATAGCCACTTTGCACGACGCAAGTGATTGCGAAATTTATTAGTCGTTATACGGACTCCGATACCTACCTTGAACCTACCAAAATACATAAGTAGTATGTAATACTTTTATTTTACACCTTAATATTGTAGCGGTTATTTACTGTAATTACTTCTAATTACAATAAAACTAGCGGTTCGTAATTTATATACGACTTTATTTTTTTATTTATACAAGTTTACTTTACAAACTTTAGCTTAAGACTAACTCTATTTACAAATATGTCCTATTTATATATGCGATACAGATATTCCAGAAATATCTATATATCTCCAGCTATGTCCATGTGACCGCTTGCACGTCATCGGCGCTGCATCGGCGTATCTCGAAACATCGATAGTGTTCTGTCTGTGCGGAGACGGGAACAGGTATACGAGGGTAGGTCAATAATTATTTTGTTACACTGCTCCCCTCTTAAGATCTGAGCGTCCCGATCAGCAACTCTAGATGGCCCAGGATGGCGGAATCTACAGGATCCTCCAGCTCTGCATACACCCCTAGAAAAGAAGTAACAGTCTACTGTCTTTGAAGGGTATGACATCTTCGGGTTCATGCAACACACAGTAATCCGTACGCCAGTTTCTCTGAAGATCACTTCCAGCATGCTTCTCACAATCTTCCAATCCAGATTTTCTACTGCATGGCCAATTTTTGGTAAAGCCAAATCTTTGATGTCATAATTACAGACCATTTTCTTCAAATTAGTTAGAGCACGCCATATGTTCTCGTAGCTTGGCGTGTCCGTATAAGACTTCCTGGTCACTATATACAGCAAAGATCGAGGACCATCTTCCAATCGCAATACTCTTCCAATTTTAGGTTGTTGATTCCTTAACTCGTCCAGGCGGCCGAACTTTCTATTGAATACGGACGAGATTCCTTTAGTCATCTCGAGGTCTTGTGCAACACAGTGGGCTAGAGAGACGTTTTCTGGAACACCAAACAGATCTTGCTGAACTTCTGTGGTCACGCCGAATCTAGCACTCTTTCTTTCTGCGTAATTTGACATAAATTCCTTAAAACTTGGCTGTGGTGCATCTTTCATCTCCTGTTGGAGGACTCGGGCTTCCTCTGTTTCATTTGAGCCAGCATATGGTGCAAGACGATTTATGTGAATAACTTTTGGTTTACCGTTTGGTAACTTGTTAATTCTGTATATTACGTCATTTATTTTCTTCTTAACTTCATACGGACCTTCCCATTGTCTTTGCAGTTTAGGACACAGGCCTCGACGACGTTGTGGATTATAAAGCCAGACAAGATCACCTACTTCGAAGCTTTCATTCTTGCAGCGAGAATCATATTGATCTTTCATTCTGTCACTGGCTATCTGGATGTGTTGTCGGGCAAGTTCATGAATGTTGTTCATTCGTAACTTCAGGCGGTCTACGTATTCTTCGCCTGCAACATATTCCTCGGAAGGTCTGCAGCCAAACTCTAGGTCGCAGGGCAAACGAACTTCACGACCCAACATCAGGCAGGTTGGTGTTTGACCTGTAGTTTCATTCACGGCCGAGCGGTAGGCCATCAGGAATAAATGAATGTGTTGGTCCCAATCTCGCTGATGTTCAGATACAACTTTGGACAAGTGTTTACCCATCGTTCGGTTCATCCTCTCGACCATTCCATCTGATTGAGGATGCAGGGGTGTTGTTCTGGTCTTATTGGCACCAATCAATTTACAAACGTTTTGGAAAAGAGCTGACTCAAAGTTTCGCCCTTGGTCGGAGTGGATCTCCAAGGGAACACCAAATCGGCTGAAGAATTCTTTAACAAGTACCTCTGCAACGGTAGCAGCTTCTTGATTCGGTAATGCATAGGCCTCGGTCCATTTCGTAAAATAGTCCATGGCTACCAGAATGTATTTATTTCCAGCATCGGTTTCTGGAAATGGACCTGCAATGTCGATTGCTACTCTTTCCATAGGACTTCCAACATTGTACTGTCTCATGGGTGCTCTCTTTTTACCAACTGGACCATTACCGGATGCACACAGTTCACATTTCCGGCACCATCTTCTTACATCATCTTTACAGTTCACCCAATAGAACCGTTCTCGAACCTTTTGCAGAGTCTTCGTAATACCAAAGTGTCCACCTGATGTACCGTCATGCAACTGACGCAATACTTCTGACACTTTACTTTTAGGTACAATCAACTGAAGCTTAGATTCTGTACCATCATCGTTCTCAAAGGTTCTGTACAGAAGATCATCTTTTAGTATCAGGCAATTCCATTGGCTCCAGTAGGCCTTGACTTCTGGACTACATGCACTAATGTTCTGCCAACTAGGTCTCTCACCTTGCCGCATCCAATCCAATACTCTTTTTATACATGGATCGTCTTCTTGGGCTTCTTGTAACTGTTGTGGCTGCCATTGCTCATTAACGACGGTAGTTCGTCTCACAGGGCAAAGCTGTTTATCTACTTTAAGCCGGTGATTACAACTTTCACTACATGGCCGTATCGAGGAAGCATCTGTATTTGAACCAACTCTTCCAGCCCTCTTCATGCGTCTCTTCGGCATCGTGTCACGAATCACCCTCCGTACCATTTCCACCAAACGTTCATCTTTTCTCGTATCGCCTTTTTCCACGGTTATTACCCGATTGTTTCGTGAAGCTTGGCTAGCTGCTTCGTGTTCCAAGGCAATAGCAAGTGCTTCATCTAAAACTTTCGGCCTTGCTAGTCGTAAAGCTTTCTGTAGTTCATTATCTTTCAGCCCATTGACGAAGGTATCTACTGCAATTTCTTCTAAAACGCTGTCTGGCACCTCTGGATAAGCCAACCGCACCACACGAGCCACATCTGCTTCAAATTCTTGCAGATTCTCACTTGCTCGTTGACTTCTACTTCGCAGTTGTGCTTTGTATACTTGTTGTAGATGGGCATCTCCATAGCGTTTTTCTAGACGAGTGAACAAGGTCTGGTAACAATTTTCTTGACCCTTGGGAATTGACCTTAATATATCTGCAGCATCACCTCGTAAAGCAGCAGTCAAGGAAACAGCCTTTTCTTGTTCGGTCCAATGATTGGCGGTCGCAATAGCTTCAAATTGTTTAAGGTATATGGACCAAGAGGACTTTCCATCAAATGGTGGTAATTTGAATCTCATATTATGCGACGTTTCGTCTCTCGGTAGTTCATCTTTCACCACAGGATCTAACGCTGCTGCATTAACTGATGGTTGTACTTTTGTATCGGTTATCATGCTCTCTAGTTGTTTGATCTTTTCTTCTACGGTCTCTACACTTTTCTGCATCTTATCGAATGTTCTAGAAACTTCTTCAAATTTCTCGTCGTTCTGTCTACAAACTTCTTCAAGTTTTTCGTTGTTTTGTCTACAGACCTCTTTAAAAGTTTCGTCAATCTTTTGCGAAACACTTTCGAATTTCTCATTGTTTTGACTACATACGTCTTTAATTATTTGAGAAGTCTCATCGAATCTTTTAGCAACATTTTCGAATTTATCGTCGCTTTTTCTACAAGTTTCATCAATCTTTTGAGAAGTCTCGTCGAATCTTTTAGCAACATTTTCGAATTTATCGTCGCTTTTTCTACAAGTTTCATCAATCTTTTGAGAAGTCTCGTCGAATCTTTTAGCAACATTTTCGAATTTATCGTCGCTTTTTCTAGAAGTTTCATTGATCGTTTCAGAAACAGTTTTTAATTTCGATAAGATTACTTGTTCTGCTGACTGGAAGTGGAACGTCTCTGGGTCATCTCCGTTCTTCGTGAGGACATCCTTGAGTCGTGCTTGTAGGACTATCTTGCACCCACTGCTGTCTAATTCGTACTCTTCTAATTGTTCACGGAGCTGTTTTATGGTCAGTTCTTGTAGCAACCTCTTTGGTCGGCACACACGTACTTTTCAAAATGTCTAAGTCTTTCCGAATACCGAACAATCAACGCACTTCAATTATTCCCGACGAATAAAGTTCAAAAGTCTTTCCGAATACCGAACAATTAACGCACTCCGATTATTCCCGACGAATAAAGTTCAAAAGTCTTTTTTTCACTTTTCATTTATTTACACTCCACACCGTTAACACCACTGTAGCGGTTATTTACTGTAATTACTTCTAATTACAATAAAACTAGCGGTTCGTAATTTATATACGACTTTATTTTTTTATTTATACAAGTTTACTTTACAAACTTTAGCTTAAGACTAACTCTATTTACAAATATGTCCTATTTATATATGCGATACAGATATTCCAGAAATATCTATATATCTCCAGCTATGTCCATGTGACCGCTTGCACGTCATCGGCGCTGCATCGGCGTATCTCGAAACATCGATAGTGTTCTGTCTGTGCGGAGACGGGAGCTGGTATACGAGGGTAGGTCAATAATTATTTTGTTACAATATTCACCTAATATATTGTCTTCTTACTCTATGTTTTGTTGTATTTTTTCAATTCTAAATCATTTCAATTCAAAATCAAAATAATTTGATTTACATAAGTTAAAAATGTCAAAAGGTTAATCTGTTTAGTTAGACGATCTTCGCACATAATGACAAGCTGTCTCTGTGGCGAAGTTTTAATGCGGGTGAATCCCAATACAACGCAAATACCAGCCGCGTGGTAAGTTGGTTCGAATCCCAATAGAAACTTTTATTTTTTTATTTTTTTTATACATTTTATGATTGTAAGTATATTTATTATATAATTTTATTTTCAGAAAATACGTATTTAGTTAAAAAAATTTCCGACAATTAATGTTCAGAAATCATTTGTGGCATTTTTAATGTGTTTTTTGGCACTGTTTTAATAAAAATTTTTGAGAAGTAGTAAGTATAAATTAATTTAATATTTAAATAAAATATAAATAAAAAGTATATTAATTTCGTTTATAATCATATAATCATATAATAGAAGTATAACTTCTTACGTGCGTACAAAGTACACACACATTCTTTTTTTTTATCTTCTTCTAATCCCGTTTCGATGTACTTTTTCCATGCCATTTTCTTCTTTTTTATTCCTGTTTACATTTCTTTATTTCACCACGTTGTCCTTTTTATTTGATTATTACATTTTCTGATTCCACATACTTCAGCTGATGTTTTTTTTAATACTTCCCTATAAGTATTCCATCTTTCTTCCATTGTCCATGTTTCTTCTTGGCACTCTATCTGCCTCAATCTTTTATTGGTTTTCTTCTTGTAAAGTTCTTGTACACGTTCTATCTTTAGTTTGTTTACTTTTACTTTCTTGTACTCTTTTATTTCCACCTCCTCTATTTTTTCATCCTTCAGTTTTGCAGTGACAAGCCTGTGTTGTGTGAGCAGCTCCAGTTCTCTTTCCGTTAAGATATTTTATATTTTTTTTTTCCAAATTTCTCGTATATACTATTATAGTCGATTAAGCTCTTTGCATTTCTCTCTTCAGCCACAAATGTACATTTGTCTTCAATGGTTTGTTTACTGAATGTGTTTCCTATTATCAGTTCATTCGTTTGGCTGAATTCTAGCATTTTAGTTCCATTTCTATTTAGTGTTTCTTCCCCATATTATCCAATACATCCTAATCCCCTATTAACCTTTCCTACTCTAGAATTCTAATCTCCTGAAATTATTGTTTGTTTCTGCTGTCTGTCTTAACTTATCTAATGTATATTGGAGTTCGTTGTAGAATTCTGTCATTGCCTCTTCTTCATTACCTTCTGTTGGTCTTTATATTTGTATTATCCCTATCTTGCCTTTAGTTCTATTTGCGCTGTAATTATTCTAGATGATACTGCTTCGTAATTGGTTACCCTTGATTCTATTCTTTTATTCACTGCAGTACTCCGGAATAGTATAGTCTATATTTCTCGTTGATATTGATATGTCCTCTCCCTATCTTTTTTGTTTCGCTTATTCCCAATATTTGTACATCCATTTTGATTTTAAAATATTGATTATTTAGGACGTTAAATACCCAAAATATCCTATAATATACTCCAGAGTGAACCTATTCAACTCGTGATTTTTAATCTAATAATTTTTGACGGGATTAATTGAGGGGTGTCAATCATCCTCAATTTCTAATTATTGAAAATTAATCAACATCTCTATAGTAGGTAGTATGAAAATGTGGCTGCTAACGTAGTTAATAAACTTTCCGTTTAAGAAATTTTTACATTGTTAAAACTAATAGCAAATCTTGTGTATGGGAAATTGTGCATAAAAATATAAAATGTGCATAAAGGTGCATAAAGAATAGTCGTTTTTAAAAAATAAATTTTTTTTTATCTTAAAATACTTTTACGGTTCAATTTTGACTACTTTTTAAAGATTGAAGAAAAAAATAACCCAGATTAATTTGTATTATACAGATTTCCAAATGTTGCCGCATTTACAAAGGAAAAAAATAAAAATGACTTCAGGTTGATAAAGGATCTTAGAGACAAAATGAGTTGCCCATGTTCATATTCTAATAAACATGCGAGTAATTTCCACTGCATGGCGTACAATGGGTGTTCGTTATTTATAGTTGGTGAGTATGGGCAAAAGACGGGACTCTGGCGCCTAAAAACTGGAACCATATGGGCTGGGAGCCCTTATGGTTTCAACCCGAAAGAAAATTCGGCCATACTGTAATATAAAAAAAATATAAAATATTAAGTCTGCTTCATTCTTACTCAAAACATCTTGCGATGTTAGGTAGACGTACGTAGATGTATTTTTTCGCTCACTGAGTTCTATACTGGCACATTTTCAGAAAATGGTGTTTTGTAATAACCACTTTTTAAAAATCACGAAATTTATACTCACATAATCACTTTATAATAACTGAACGAAACCGGCATAACGGTAGCTTGCATAGAATCCCCTAGATAGAGTTGTACCACGTGCATATTTCCCTCCATTTCGCTCGAGCGGCAGCACTATACCGTCACATATTTCGACACCTGATATGAAAAACATTGTATCTCCACTTACAATGTTTTTCAACTATGGCTTAAATAGCGTCTATAAACGATAACGTTCAATTTGGTCTAAGAACTTTTATCCTATCTTATGTAATTATAAAGTTATTTAACAAAATAACCTCACTGTAAGTGCAAATTTTTGATCACTGGGTGGAAAAAACGTTGTAACCAATGTTACAATATTAAAATTTTTTATTATTGATGAAAATTTTTTACTAAAACATTGTAACATGGGATACAATGTTTTTCTCGAAACATTTTATTGAGTAAGTTTTTATAACTGCATTGTAAGTGTAAGTTGTGATGCAAGAAAGCAAGGTAGTGGAATATTACGATGAAAAACATTGTAAGTCAATTTACCATGTGTTTACATCCAATACTTTACATTTTGTAGGGATAACGATCACTGAACGAAATAGTATCGTGTTCTTACAATGTTATTATGACTCATTTCGTAGTGTTGATTGTTGACAGGAATAGATTTGCAAAATGCAAGATTGCAGAACTTGAGAATTTATCGAAATTTCTGGGTAATGACTGTTAAACTTTTAGTTCTTGTCTACTGGTTCGTGTGTTATTGTAAACATATCTAAATATAAACGTGCTGTGTTAAACTTACTAAATATTAGCACAATTATTGTGCTACGAATTTTTTAAATAAGAAAAATGAGTCGTGGAAAACTGCTTTTGGATTTAGCTATAAAAGACAAAAATCTCAAAGACAATGATGGTACGTAATCTTGATTATAAACTAGTTTTAATTTAAAGATAAACTTAAGGGGATAGGCGCAAAATCTCGATCCAATGCTATTCAGTTGCATTTATTTTTTTTGAATAGTGAGAAAACTAATAAATATTTTTTAAAAATTTGAACGCAAAATGAAAGATTACATTATTACCGAGGGTCGAAAGTCCCTAATAATAAACAAAAAGTTTCTTTCGAATGAAATATTTGAAATTAAAAATCACACTAAATTTTCTCTTTTTTTTTCAGCTCTGTAACTTATTAAAACAAACTTTATAGACGTTTTCAGAGACTTTCGGCCCTCGGTAATAATGTAATCTTTCATTCTGCGTTTAATTTTTTCAAAAAATACTTACCTATTAGGTTTCTCAGGATTCGAAAAAAAATGAATGCATTTAAATACCATTGGACCAAGATTTTGCGCCTACCCTCTTAACAGTTAAGTATAGATTATTAGGTAGGTACTAAGTTATATCAACCTTTTTTTGGTCCTTTCATCCGGTACTTCATCAGCTAAGAATGTTAGCGGCAATGGTGTAGATTACAACGAACTTGGATTGTTTATTGATAAAGTTAGTAGGCTATTATTTTGTATTTTACTAAAACAGTTTTATTGTTTTTATCTTTAAAAATTTACTTTGAGATATTTTATATTAATGGGATATTTTATAGAAATCACGTTTCAAGTAAAACCAATAAACTAAAATAATTATAATCTCTTCATTTTGATATTTACTGATTAGTTGCAATTTATATGCACCTAACCAAATAAACATACTGTGTTGAAATATCATTGTATGAACCACTTACAATGATCTTCACCTAAAATTCTGAAAAAATTTGCTATTGTAACTCGACCTAAATCAGGACCAGTAATGTTGACAACAATGTGATATGTAAAAGTGAAAAGCTGAGAAAAAGTTATAAAGTATGGATTAAGAACATTACAAAAAATATATAAGCTGACACAGTAAAAAAATAAAATGTTTTGGAAATTTCTTTGAATCGCTCTCCTGTAAATTAAGCAAAAGTGAGTTACAATGTTTTTCATATCAGGTGTCGATTTAATATGCCGTTGACATTAGGTGTGTTTGTGTGTTTAATAAAACTAATGTTATGACACTTTATAATTTTTATAACCTTCAATAAAAATATCTTATTTTTTAGTCTATACCGGCACAATAGAAGTTGTGCCAGTATGAAATGAATTTTTTGGCAAAAACATGCTATTTGTGTCACCAAAATATAAGGTTGTGTCGGTATAGAATTTAATTTAATTCAAATACTTCGCTTTATGCCATGAAAGAACAAAGTTGTGCCAGTATAGGTTTACTTTTTCTAATATTTCACTTAGCATGTAAGAAGAAGAAGAAGAAGAATGTAAGAAGTGGATACAAAACCGAATTTAAACAGGAAGATAGACGTTCCAGGCAATTTGTATTTCGAGCAACTTTCATGTCGAGCAATTGATTTTCGAGCAATTGCATTCGAGCAATTGACCTAGAACCCTTCAGCAGGTACCTACCTACATACGTAATATTGGAATTTGTTCGAGATTTCTAGTTTTAACTGAATTTAGCAGTCAAATGTAATTTTGAGTAGTTAAAACTAGAATTGTCTAAAGCGCACAGTTAAAACTAGCTTTTCGTAGTAAATTCGGGTTTTAACTGAAATTGGGTTTCAACGGTAACACATATACGCATAGTACAAGTTAGTGAAAAATCTGTTACGATTGGCGCACAAGAAAATATTGCTTTAAAAGTTAGAACATGCTAGATTGAATTAGATAGTAAGTTAGAAAAAAGGCTGATATAACTTAATTAACCTATGTTAGTAGTGTCAATGTCTATGTAAATGTCAATAGTGTCAAAATTTTATAAATGTCATTTGTGTTAAAATTTGATAACAGTTGAGTAAACTTGACTGAGGTTGGACCAATTACAAACAAGCTTTACAGCGCGGAAAATTTGAATTACTCCTCCTGGTTTAAAAACAGACTATAGTAAAATGGCGTATAAATCTCAATTTCGAAAAATATGTGACTTATCGGGTTTGGCATTTATACGACGAAGGATAAAATATTCTAAATTAAATATTATAAATATTTTTAATATGCTCTACCTGGGACGACTTTATTGAACAAGAGTTTATTTAATTACATGAAATTAACTTTTACTTCAGAATAACTGTCAGAAAAATAATGGTAGGTATGTACCATAAAATGACAGTAAAATAAAGTATATTTCCTTTTAAAGCCTTTTTTCTATTGTGTACCTACTTCTATAAAGGGGACGTCCTCACATGTCACGGCTGACAAAACTTTCTTTAACACTTTTAAGCCTTTTTGTACAAAACATAAAAATTGATTTTCTTAAAAGGATTTATTCATGCATACATAAATTTTAGATAAAAAAGCAAGGTACACGGTGAAAAAAATCCACAATATGTTGTGTATACAGTATGGTGCAAATGTTTGGAATAAACTCGTTATTTCCTAGGCCAGCGACTTTAAGAAAAAATCCTGGATCAGGTCGATTTTTATTTTTGAATTATGATTTTTTGACATATATATCATCCTGGTGACGTCATCCACCTGGGCGTGATGGCGTAATCGACGGTTTTTTAATGAGAATAGGGGTCGTATGCTAGCTCAATTGAATGTTTAATAAATTCTCTATTTAGTAATATAAACGTTGACAAAATTATTTGTACAGGGTGTTTAAGAAAAAATATTTTGGATTAAACTAATTGACACAAAAATAAGAATGTGTGTAATTTATTTAGTTCAAAATACATTATACTGCTGTCATAAAACAAAACAGTTATTTATGAAACAGTTCGTGAAGTATGCTTTTCGCGAACGCACGCGATGTTTAGAGCACGAGCGACAGCGGGGCGAGTGCTATACATCGCGTAAGTTCGCAAAAAGTACTTCACGCACAGTTTCATACAATATTTTATCTATGATAAACAAACAAAAAGTCAAAACTTTTGTTATTGCTCAATATGTTATCACCATGACAACGCGAAAGTTAAGGATATTTGATTATATGAAAGTGTGCCAAAAACAGTGCGAAAAAGTAAATCCCATTTAAAACACATTGTTACTTCACGCACCCTTTAAACCCTTTACGCACTGCTATCTATAATGAAAGTTTTCACAAACTAAAAATTTATACATAATATGACATAGAGTAGATAAAACAATTTTTAATTTACAAATAAACAGCTTAAATTAAATATTCAAACTGTCAAGAGGTCGATGGGTGGCAGGTCGAAAGGAGACGATAGACCAGTAATATAACATTCTGCTAAAAATTAAAACTTATTTTTAAACTTTTTTCTGTTTCAAAAATTATGCGATACTTTTTGCGTTTAGTGTATTATAAGAATAGATTACAAGTTAGACAACACTGAATTGATTTTAATCTGTCTGCTTGAGCTCTGCCATGCCGTCCGTTTACATAATTTTACTACTGTCAATTTCGGTAAACGAAGAACGAAATTTCAATATTGGATGTACCACCTTGTCAGATCGTTGTTACTCACTGATTTTACAGTTTTAACAGAAATGACGTCAGAACCAGATCACATCTCTCCAAATATTTTCTCATGTGTGATGGGGGAATGAATATTTGGTTAAAATATCCAGGTTATATTCACTAGAGGCTAAAGGAACATCGTATAGTTGTCAGTTGATGTCAGTTACTATTACGAGTAAATAGAAGGAAATAATAATCAGAGGAAAGTGTTTAAAATCTACAAATAATTCAAACATAAAATAAAGTATACAGTGATGAGAGCGCTAATAACCGGCAAAATAACGTAAAAGATATAATAATTAGTTCATATTATAGTTAGGAAAGCATATAGTAATTAAATACATTATGTAGCAAAAAGGGATGAAACTAGTAGAGGTGAAAATTATCGATATAAACGTATAAATTA
Source organism: Diabrotica virgifera virgifera (assembly GCF_917563875.1). NCBI lineage: Eukaryota > Metazoa > Arthropoda > Insecta > Coleoptera > Chrysomelidae > Diabrotica > Diabrotica virgifera. The sequence goes on from NC_065448.1 coordinate 190,721,506, forward strand.
ACATTACATTACACAGTTTTCCACCTTTAGCAGTATCGGAGTATTATGACTAATGTCACTGTGACAGGGGAATTTTATAAAATACTCCTGTCACAAACGTCTAAGGGCGGGAAACTATGTAATGTAATGGTAATTTATACGTTTATATCGATAATTTCCACCTTTACTAGTTTCATCATCTTTTTATTTCACAATGTATTATGTTTTCCATATTGTGCCGGTTATTAGTATATGACATTACTGTATTATTGTATATGACACAATAATTATTAACCCGGCATTGGTCGCTAGGTAGGTTAGTACGCGAGTGATCGCGCCTGAGATTTTCTCTCACATATTCAACTTTTGCCTTTTTTTTACAAAATAAAATTTTGAAAACAGATTTTAAACGTTTTTTATTAACTAATAATAAGAACATAACAATATAACAGAATATGGCTAATAATATGATAAGGTACAAAAAAAAAAACGATCGGAATTAAACCACTATTAATCAATCTCCGTATCTTCATAATTTGCGGCACCGCACAAAAGTACAACAAGAATCCTCTGGACAAATTGGTTGATGACAAGAATGACAATTTTTTTACGTTTCTATTTTTGCGGCAAGGGCAAAATGAACAAAACTGAATATCCGATGGTTCAGTTTGTGATGAGTTCGATAATGTTATTGATTTATAAGATTTATAAGATGAGGTTTCATCAACGATAAAGCCAATTCCTTAAAAAAGACACGACGTTCTTCTGTTTTATTATTATTATCTTAATATACAATGTGATTTTTGATGTCGCCAATATTTATTTAGTTCAGAAAAATAAGGAAAAAAAATACCCTGTTGGTGACACAGCTCCCTCCAGGCCAAAACCAAATTTTTTGAATAGTATGGACATCTATATTAATAACCAATAAGTTTCCTGCAGGCGATTTTGATGATATACATAGTTATAAACAAATGAAGATAAAAAACGGTAAATTTTCGTTTTTTCATCTATACGCTCTGAGCTTCGCTGGTGGCGCTCCTAGCGGATTACTAATTCAACTTTCACCGGTAATTTTTAAATTTATTATTTAATTGTTATCGTTTAATATTTACAACGCAAAAAAGAAATTAAATTGTAATCGATTTTTTTTTTTATTTTGCTAATCATTTTGACGTTCTATTGATAAAATATGAATTTCTTACTTCAGATACTTTCACAATTATCGTGTAGATGGCGCTAAGACTAATATATTAATTTATAATTAAATATTACGGAACATTAAAAAAACTTAAATTCGGTATTTAAAACGTAAGTATATTTAAGGTAAAAATATATACCACAGCTTTGACCAACTAATATTTTTTATAATTATTGTTTTTAATTTTAATTTTAAATTAATCAATTTGACATTTATGTCAAATTTCCGGTAAACGTTTACAGACTTGCCACTACTAGCGCTCGCGAATTTGTAAATATCCCCTCTATGTACGAGCTCACAGCGTATAACCAAAAAGTTAAGCATTTTAAACAAATGTGACAGTAAGATACTCATAAATCGTATAAAAAACTTCAATATGGCGCTCGCTGAATATGTCTATCATTATTGGTTGCTTAGAAAATTGCAAAATAAATAATAAATTTTGAGTTTATATAAATATTCATAACTTCTGTAAAAATTAACTTAGAACGTTCTTATTACACGGAATGCCGAGACTTCTGGTGCTTAAATTATACCCTAAATTTCAAAGCAATTGGTCAAATAGTTTAAAAGGTATTTAATTTCAAAATTGGAGAGAAATCCTTTGTAAAAGGTATAAAATTTTTTTTATTAAAAATCCCTTAAAAGGGCTACATCACAACAAAACGTTTTCGATTTTGATAAAAGGGCCAGTTGCCATTAAGTCATTGAAATGTGATCAACTCAATTTGGATCCCACGTGTTGGGAAACCTGTATACCTTACCTTAGGGCATTATCCTGTTTGCCATGTGACCATCACAGGCCTTTTCTTGAAGTATGCACTTTTAAGGCATCTATATTTTATGTAAAGGGTTTTTACCCAGATATTTTTCTTTTGTGGCTCAGCTAGCATCCAGTTTATCGAACACTGATGATGATTTTTTATAAAAATCGAAAACGTTTTGTTGTGATGTAGCCCTTTTAAGGGATTTTTAATAAAAAAATTTTTATACCTTTTACAAAGGATTTCTTTCCAATTTTGTGATTGATGGTATACAGCCAAGTACAGGAAAACTTTTTCTTTTCCTTGTGGATTTTGTATTTAATTTGTTTATCCCAAATTAATTCTTTTTGCAACGCTATAAGTCAGAAAATAATCAAGTTACACTAATACTTTGGGTAGTTTATGAAAGAAGAAGATTTATACTATTAATTTAATTAATAAAGAATCACAAAAAATAATTCTAAATGCTGCAAAATTATTTTGGAAAAACATGTGAATTAAAAAAAGGGGTGCTAACTTTGTCCCTAATTGTCCTAGGACAATAATTGTTTTTCTTTCTAAATTTGTATACAAATTCAGTCTTTCCAAATATGAAAAAATAATTTTTCTACGGGTAACGGTTAAAAAGTTATTCTAATTGATTATAAGTAAGCAAAAAATCGACGAGTTTTTGCAAAATAATTTTACACTGTTTAAAATTACTTTTTGTCATTTTTTTTTAATTACTTAAGTCAATCGTATAAATGTTCTTCTTCCATAAACTGTCAGAAGTCTTACTGTAACCTCATAATTTTCTGACTTGTAGTGTTGCAAAAATAGTGAATTTAGGATAAACAAATTAAATAACTTTTAAACTATTAAACCAATTGCTTTAAAATTTAAAATATTATTTAAGCACCAGAAGTCTCAGCAATTTGTGTAATAAGAAGGTTCTAAGTTAATTTTTGCATAAGTCATGAATATTTATAAAAACTCAAAATTTATGATTTATTTTGCAATTTTCTAAGCAACCAATTAGGACAGACATATTCAGCGAACGCCATATTGAAATTTCTTAGACGATTTATGAGCTTCGTACTCTCACATTTGTTTAAAATGCTTAACTTTTTAGTTACAGACGAAAAAATCGAAAATTTACCGTTTTTTGATCTTCATTTGTTTATAACTATGTATATCATTAAAATCGGCTGCAGGAAACATATAGGTTATTAATATAGATGTCCACACTACTCAAAAAATTTGGTTTCGGCCTGGAGGGGGATGTGTCACGAGAAAAATCTTATTTCTCTGGACTAAATACTGAAAAATAATATTTAAGCGGCTCTCTACAACTAACCCGTGAAATAGAATATAGGGTTTTCATTTCATCGACCACATCCACGGCGCCTTTTGTTACATTATAGGTACAAGGATATTATGTCAGATTTTAAGTGCCAAAATAAAATTAATTTTTATGCACAGTTGGTGGCGCCGGTGGTTGCGCGATGAGAGAATCTCTCACATGAAGCGCACTGACTGAGCAATCTGGTGAACTAAATCACTATCTGAGCGGACGAGTCTATTAGATTGTCGAGGGAGGATAGTTAGGAGACTAGAAGGAACCACAGCGCGTATAATTTCAAAGAAAAAAAAGTTGTTCACAATTTTCTGAAACCGTGAGAGAAAATCTCATATTTTATAGTGACCACTGCCGGGTTAAACGTATATAGTGTAAGGGGCAAAATTGTGGAATAAATTAATTTTTTTTAGAATGGCGAATTTTGAAGACAAGTCATGAGAAATGTCGATTTTTATTTTTAAATAATGATTTTTTAGCATTAGTGCAATTACTCACTATTTTTTCTCCGAATTTTAAACAGCATTTTAATGCTTGGAATGACATGCAATTTAGTATACACATGGCTACACATAGTATACATGCTATACACAACATATCAAAGGAAAAAAGTGATATTGTGCCGATTTTGTGATTTTGTCCTGGGGTGAATAACACCCCTTCTTGGCGGGGAAAAAACATACGTCCAGTATAAGTCCGGACATTTTCAAGCAACTTTTTTTGTATAGAATTTTTTCACTAAGTCAATACTTTTCGAGTTATTTGCGAGTGAATAGGTTAATTCTCCAACAGCTAAAAAAACAAGTTTTTTTTGGGTTTTCCCAACTAGCTCAAAAAGTACCTGTGTTTTACAGAAAAAAAATCTTAGTAAAAATATAGGTTATAAGAAAGTAAAAAAAATGATGTATGTATAAATTCTGTGGACCCAGTAGAAGCAGAGTTGAATCTAATATAAGGTAGGTTCTTATTGGACAAATTTCAAATCGAATATTTCAATATTTTGACGTGAAATTTCCAAAAAATTAAGCACTTTTCGTAATTGCTCATTACAACTTTTATTTAAAAAGTTTCAGAAATAGTTAAACAGCCTTTACTTTTTTTTTAATTTTCTAGCATCAAAATTAGCAAGCTACGCTCAAAATAAAGTTGGCCGCTTAAAAAAATAATGAAAATCTTCCTCTAACTAGCATTCCAAATGAAATTAATTGTTGTCGCTCCATAAGTTACTTTATTTATGTATTGTTTATATGATCTCTAAGTTTCATCGGTTCAAAGTACTTTTTTCACATCTTTTTAGTATATTGATATGTTTTAGGATAAAGTTACCATTTTTATATCGACAACGTTATATGACCTTTTATTTCATATTTATACCAGCAGCATCTTGTGTCTTTTAGTTTAAATTGAAAACATCATACTTAGTTTGCAGATCATCAATTTCAAGATATTTCTCTTCTACGAAAATGGTTTAACTTGACTACTACATACCTGTAGTAGTCCACAAGTGGTTATTTAATTAACTATGAAAATTGTGTAAACAATTTTTGGAAATTCTTTTACGATATTCTTAGGATGACTTTGTTGGCAATCATAGGAGTGGATCATATGCACTTGACTTTACAAAAACTTGGTAATAATAAATGGGTAACTGATAATTGTTACGTTTTTCATAAAAATACAAGTATTCCTAGATAAACCTCCTTTAATTTTATTTTAATAGTCTTGCTATCATACCAAAATGTATGAAATATCTTAATTTTTGTTTTTTTTTGCAATCTTAAAACTATAACTTTCAATGTTTGTAAGATAAAATTATTACAATGTTGTAGAAAATTTCTGAAAATAATTTTGTTCTTTTTATCCTCTCTCTAATTTTATTACATTTCATTTTTCGTTTATCTAGTAGCATGTTTATCAAGAAATAAAACCTAGTTCATTTGAGATTTTTTATTTTCAATTTAATATTATAAGCCAATTTTAGATTTAGGAATAATTGAATAGGATTAGTAATATAATAATTACAGGGTGTAACAAAAATACAGGTCATAAATTTAATCGCATATTCTGGGACCAAAAATAGTTCGATTGAACCTAACTTACCTTAGTATAAAAATATGCACATAAAAAAAGTTACAGCCCTTTGAAGTTACAAAATGAAAATCGATTTTGTCCAATATATAGAAGAGATTTTTATTGAAAATAGACATGTGGTATTTTTATGGCATGAGCATCTTACAAAAAAATTATAGTAACATTTTGACACCCCATAAAAATTTTATGGGAGTTTTGTTCCTTTAAACCCCCCAAACTTTTGTGTTCGTTCCAATTAAATTATTATTGTGGTACTATTAGTTAAACACAATGTTTTAAAACTTTTTTGCCTCTTAGTACTTTTTCGAAAAGTCAGTTTTTATTGAGATATTTTAGATATTAGTCAAATCCACCACATATTTGTATAATATGGTTAAGTACGATTATGAAGACTTGGTAATCGTATGAAAATTTATTATTTATAATTTACATTTTTAGGCCTATTTTGAACCATATTAAAAAAGAAGCCACATCTTGATAAAAGGTGCCTTATCGAAAAAATACTAAGAGACAAAAAATTTTAGAAACATTGTGTCTAACTAATGGTACCGCAGTAATAGTTTAATTGGAACGTATACAACCATTTGGGGGGTGTAAAAGAACAACCCCCATAGCTGCAAAAAAGCCCAAAAAAGAAGCCGCAACTCGATAAAAACTGCCTTATCGAAAAAATACTAAGAGGCAAAAATGTTTTGAAAACAGTGAGTTTAACTAATGGTACAACAATAATAATTTAATTGGGTTGTACACAAAAGTTTGGGAGGTTTAAGGGAACAAAACCCCCATAAAATTTTTATGGGATGCAAAAATTTCACTATAATTTGTCTTTAAGATGTTCATGCCATAAAAATGATACATGTCCATTTTCGATAATAAATGTCTAACAGTTTTCGATATATTGGAAAAAATCGATTTTCATTTTGTAACTTCAGAGGGCTATAATTTTTTATGTGCACATTTGTATTAAGGTGAGTTAAGTCCAATCGATCTATTTTTGGTCCCAGAATATGTGATTTAATTTATGACCTGTATTTTTATAACGCCCTGTATAACTAATATGTACGTTTTACAATAAAAGTTACATCAAATATTATTTAAAAAATAAAAAAAAAATTGTTTAAACAAATTTGATGGTGTATATAACAATTAGTTTATTTAAATAACGCATATTCGTAATGTACGTAAAAAGTAAATACAAATTAAAAAAAGAAACAACGAAATAAATAATCGAGAACCAGAGATGCAGTTAACAGCTCCTTCCCCCCTCTCATCGCTATCTTAAGTTTCAACGCCGGCCGATTTTAAGGGCCACATTTTTAACCTTTGTGGACGATTTCCTTAAAAGGAAATCTTTTGTATGCTTAGTACTTTAAAACTTTGAAATATGTTCTTTCAAATGCGGCTAATTTTATTTCTTAATTATTATAAACAAAGCTGCTGTGAATTAAAAAAGAAGGGGGCTATCTTTGTCCCTAATTGTCGTAGGACAATTGTTTTTCTTTCTAAATGTGTAAAACAATTTAGTCTTTCTAAATATGGGAAAATAATTTTTCTACGGGTAACAGTTAAAAAGTTATTCTAATTGTTTATAAGCAAAAAATCGACATGTTTTGCAAAATAATTCTACACTATTTATAATTATTTTTTGTCATTTTTTTTTAATTAAGTTGATAGCATAGATCTTCTTCTTTCATAAACTGTCCTAAGTATTAGTGTAGCTTCATCGTTTTCTGACTTATAGTGTTACAAAAAAATTAATTTGGGATAAACAAATTAAATAACTTTTAAACTATTTGACCAATTGCTTTGAAATTTAGAATATAATTGAAGCGCCAGAAATCTCAGCATTCCGTGTAACAAGAAAGTTCTAACTTAATTTTTACATAAGTTATGAATATTTATAAAATCTCAAAATTTATGATTTATTTTGCTATTTTCTAAGCAACAAATAAGGATAGACATATGAAGTGAAAACCATATTAAAGTTTTTTATAAGATTTATCAGTTTTTACTTTCAAATTTGTTTAAAATGCTTCACTTTTTAGTAATAGACGAAAAAGGCGAAAATTTAGCGTTTTTGATGTTCATTTGTTTATAGCTATGTATATCATCAAAATCGGCTGCAGGAAACATATAGGTTATTAATATAGATGTCCATGCTACTCAAAAAATTTAGTTTCGGCCTGGAGGGGGATGTGCCACGAGAAAAATCTTATTTCTCTGGACTAAACGAGCAAGAGGAAGACCGACACTTATATAAGTACCACAAACCATACATACTTATAGACGTTTCACGACCATGTTAATCTTTCGGATCGAATTAACGCCATCTCTTGATTGGAATGGGAACTAAATTGACAAATTTTAGTTACGTGAGAATTTCAAATTATAAATTTTGCGGGATTTTTGATGAAATTTCGCAGGAAATTAAAACAACAGAAAGACAATTCAATGTTTTATTCCATATTTTACTGAAAACTTCAAATATTCCAATTTGTTTTCAAAATGCTAAACACTACTGCTATGTGTCACGTGAAAGCACTGATGTGTATCGAGTTGAATGAAAATTTTTGAAAGAATCTTGTACATAGGATGATTGTTTAGATAAATATTACCTTATAATCTTTTACAAACTTCCAAAAATATGTAGGTCCGTAATGTTGATGACACACTTGTCTATTGGAATAAACTGTTTCAGGATCTATTATATTGTTTTTTTTTTAATGTGGAGAAACACAACACGGGATGATCAATGTAAACTAAAAATTCTACTCATAAAAATGGAGAGGAGGTTAATACACTTATTAAAATTGTGATTAAATCTAATTAAAAACGTAACACCACTATAATAAAATAATTAAGCCACAAACTGTAAAATAAAAAGTAAATAACAAATTAATTTAATTGTCAACTGTCAGTTGTTAAATATGACAAGAGAATTGACTGACAGCGACATCTCTGGATTGGAATGGTAACTAATTTGCTGTCTTGACCTCGACAATTTACGTGAAACGTCTATGAGTATGTATGGTTTGTGATAAGTACCAAGACAATCTAGAGAATGATTTAAAATCTATTGGAATTAGAACATAGGGAAGAGTTGTTCTGAAGCCATTTTTGTGTGGAATTTTTGCAATTTACTAGTTTTGATGGGAAATAAGCCACAATTTTACTAAAAAAATGATTTTATTACGTTTCGATTCCCAAATCGGGTGTCGTTGTCCAAATAAAAAAATATTAATGAATTAAACAAAAATGTTGTTGCTTAGTAAAAAAATTCTTCTAATAATTTATTTAATCTGACTCATTTATATCGGCAAGTCAGACATATATTATACATTTTTAAGTAGAAGACTTTAAAATGATATTACCAATATTTATGAGTGGCGTTCCAACAATAGAAAGAAAATATCAGGATTAGTAAGTCAATAACGTATCGATTTAGTACATATTTTATATTTTATTATTATTTGTATATCTATGTATTATTAATATTATTTATAATTTAAAATAACATACACTCACCGGCAGAGAAAACGGGCACCCCAAAAATGGGTCATTTTTAATGTCTTGTATTTCCTAAACGTGATGTCTGATTTAAGTAATTTTTTTAATATGTTATAGCCCTATTCTTTATCAATATCGCTGTAATAATATTGTTGCTAGACAGGTACATTGTCATTGTATACAGGGTGTACGAATCAAACTGTGTCTTTTTCTCAAACTTTGGAACATCCTGTGGAATGTTCTAGCTTTTATAAAATACTAAAATTATAACCAAACTATAGCCTTAGGTTTTCTTAACATTGTGTTTTTTGATTCATTCGCTTATGTTGGATAATAAAAAAGTTAAGCACTTTAACAACTACCCCTGTTTTTCGTTAATACAGGGTGTTTTTAAATAAGTACGGCAAACTTTAAGGGGTAATTCTGCATGATAAAATAATGACAGTTTGCTTTATAAACGTATGCCCGCAAATGCTTCGTTTCAAGATAGGGGGTGTTGAAATTTTTCTTACAAACTGATGATTTATTTATTTCTCTAAAACGGTTTGCGATATGCAAATGAAATTTGGTAAATTTTAAGAGGTAGTTATTGCGCATTTTTTGGCATACAAATAAGAATTTTATATTCACCATTGGCGTGCATACGGGTATAAATATTTTAGATATATCCAGTATGCACGCCAATGGTGAATATAAAATTCTCAATTGTATGCCAAAAAATGCGCAATAACTAGCTCTTAAAATATACCAAATTTAATTTGCATATCACAAACCGTTTTAGAGCAATAAATAAATCGTCAGTTTGTAAGAACAATGTCAACACCCCCTATCTCAGAGAAACGAAGTATTTGCGGACATAAGTTTAAAAAGCAAACTGTCATTATTTTATCATGTAGAATTACCCCTTAAAGCTTGCCGTACTTATTGAGAAACACCCTGTATTGACGAGAAACAGGGGTAGTTGTTAAAGTGCCTAACTTTTTTATTATCCAACATAAGCGAATGAATAAAAAAACAGAGTGTTAAGAAAATCTGTGGCTATAGTTGGGTTTTAATTTTAGTATTTTATAAAAGCTAGAACATTCCACAGGGTGTTCCAAAGTTTGAGAAAAAAACACAGTTTGATTCGTACACCCTGTATACAATGACAGTGTACCTGTCTAGCAACAATATTATTACAGCGATATTGATAAAGAATAAGGCTTAAATAATTAATAAGGAATAAGGATTAAAAAAATTACTTAAATCGGACATCAGGTTTAGGAAATACAAGACATTAAAAATGACCCATTTTTTGGGGTGCCCGTTTTCTCTGCCGGTGAGTGTATGTACATATGAAGGTCAGAATTTGGTATTAGTTCTGAGAGTAAACTAAAGTAAGACCTAATACTTACGATGTCGGGATAGTATCACGAGGTTTTTTCCTGGTTTTTCCTCGTGACTTACCATGGAATCTTTAGCGCGAGAATTTTACTGTCACCATTATAAGTGGTTGTCTTTTTAAAGACAGATCACATGTTATGATTTTTTTGTGACGGATATTCTTGAGTTGGGGTTGATTTCATGTAATTAAATGAACTATCTTTCAATAAAGTCGCCCCAGGAACGCAAGTCATAAATATTGGCAATATCATTTTAAAGTCTACTTTAAAATGTATAATATATATAGTCCGTCCGCTATAACTTTTCCCATGCGGTACGATTCATTTTCAATCAAATTAAGTCAAAACAGAAAGTGAACCGTACGCCGTGTGTGTAGTATATAGTATACAGTATACAAAATGTATATACACATCGACGTTCGTTTCAATTTATGTTTTGACTTAATTTGATTGAAAATCAATCGTACCGCATGAGAAAAGTTATAGCGGACGGACTATATGTCTGAATTGCCGATATAAATGAGTCAGATTAAATAAATTATTAGAAGAATTTTTTTACTAAGCAACAACATTTTTGTTTATTTCATTAATATTTTTTGTATTTTGACAACGACACCTGATTGGGGCGTCGAAACGTTAATAAAATCATTTTTTTAGTTAAATTGTGGCTTATTTCCCATCAAAACTAGTTAATGGAGAAGAGTTGCCAGAGATAGGAGCGAATGGAGGATTTTTCTGAAGAAGGCTTTGGCTCATAAAGAGCTGTGGCGCCACTGATAATGATGATAATGTTGGCTAGTACAGGACTTTTTAGGGCCATAGTCAACAAAGTCAAAGCAGTCATGTTAGTGTTTAACATGATAAAGAATACCAGAACAAATTAGATTGATACGATAGGTTTGAAAACAGTTAAGGTTTAAAGAGTTAATGAACTAAATGTTTACACTGTAAACTACAAGATAGCAGACTATAAAGATTAATGGATAATAAAATTAAAAATTCCCAGGATGGAAAACGAAAGGTAACCCCCAAAAATTTTCAAATATAATCTAAAAGGCTCAAGATACATAAAAAGACCTCAAAAAGATGGCAGGGCTATTTTATCCATTAGGCAATATATAGGCAGTTGTCTAGGGCGGCAAATTATGAGAGGCCGCAAAAATACTGTACAAAAAATATTTGTATATAAAAATTGAAATCAAATAACATTTAAGTACATCACATCCATCCATGGATTATAAGTGGTCATTCATTTCAACAAATTGCATTTTCTTAACACTATTCGGCGGCGGGCGCACTGTTCTATAATTTTTTTAAACTCAATCCTTTTGGGTTATTCGAGGTTGAAAATTGTAATAATATGCATTTTCATTGAAAAATGTCGCGTTTTCGGACAATTTTTTGCGAATACCTTGAAAATTATAAATCTAACGAAAAAAAAAACTATATAAAACATTTTTGTAACTTATGAAAAATCAAAGAGATTCGTTTCTTTATAAGTCTTCTAGTGATAACATAAAAAGAGATATGGTAGGTGAAAATACATTTTTTTTGTGTATGCTCAAATCGGTGTGTTTAACTCGATAACAGAGAAATGGTCGATTTTAAGGGTATAATGATGCTATCAGTATCTTTTGTAAGTACTGCCTGAAAAGACTTTTAAAACGACCGTAATGTTAAATTTGCATTACATTCAAACTAAGCGAGATATGTTGCAACAAAAAAGGATGACTAATTTATTTTAGGATAAAATGCGAAGTATCTATAGTTTAACCCCTCATCCACCAGATTTAAATGCATCGTTTTGCTTCTTCATACCTTTTACTATAGTGTTATTTCTAAGTTCAGCAAGTTGGACGGGTTTAAAATGGTGGTTTTTGAAAAAAAAAATAAGATCAAAATTATAGAGAGCATTTCTAAATTTTTTTAAAAATCTTCCTCTTTCTCCATGTAACTCGAAAATGATAATGAGATACAGTAGTGAAAGGCATTTTTTTACGTATCTCCTATCACTTTCGAATTATATGGAGAAAATGAAAGATTTTTAAGGAAATTTAAAAATGTGCTCCATAATTTGATCTTATTCTTTTCAAAAACCATTCATTTTAACTCCAAACCATTTCAACTTTTTGAATATAGAAATAATACTACAGTAGAAGGTATTGTAGAAGGAAAACGATGCATTTCAATTCTGGTGGATGAGGGGTTAAATGGCAAATATTAAATGTTAAATGGCAAATGTTTAACCACGAAGAACTCAAAAAGTATTAACTTTTCAAAAAAATTTATAAAACAGTTTTTGCTTAGAATTAGGTTCTCTCATCACTTCCGGTGTTAGTTTGATAAAAAAAATTCCACCCAGAGAACGGGTGGGAACAGGGGCGGCTTTACCTATTGTGCAGGGTGTGCGGTGCACACGGGCGCCGGGATGTTGGGGGCGCCTAGCGCCAAAGAGCGGGTCCTTTACTTTGTTTTTCAACATAAAATATGCTTTAAAACGATTAATGAAAAATTACATTGGATGTTACTACACCTTTGGATGTTTTAAATCACTTGTATACAAACAAATTACTTTCAGTGTTGACAAATTTATCACTCAGAGTAAGTATTGGACATAAAATAAAAATTGAAGTCTTCTTCTTCTTTTTGTATAGACATAACTCTGTCTGTTTTTTCAATGTGGCTCTAGTAAGTTGTCGTTCCATCGTTTTCGTGGTCTTCCCACTGATCATCTTCCTATTGGGGAAACGTCTCTCGTTGTCCTGACTACCCTATTTGTTGTCATTCGGCTTATGTGGTCATTCCATTCTATTCTTCTGTTTCTTAGCCAGTTATTAATGTTATCCACCTTGCATCTCCGTCGTATATCTGTACTTCTAGCTCTGTCCCATAGAGTCTTACCATCGATTTTTCGAAGGGTTTTCATCTCCGCTGTTTCGAGCAATCTTTTCGTCCTCTCTGTGTCGGGTCGTGTTTCTGTCGCGTATGTCATCATTGGTCTAATGACTGTTTTGTAAGTTCTGCCTTTCATTTCTTTTCCGATATTTTTATTTCTCCATATTGTGTCATTCAGGCAACCTGCGGCTCTGTTGGCTCTATTCACTTGATCTTCCACTTCTGTTTCGAGCCTTCCGTAGCTAGATAGTGTTATGCCTAGGTATTTAAACTCCATCACGTGTTCTATTATCTGATCTTCCAGCTCCAATTTACATCTTATTGGATCTGCTGTTATAACCATGCATTTTGTCTTTTTTGAGGAAATTAACATGTTAACTTTTCTGGCGATTATGTTGAAGTGATGCAGCATACGTTCTAAATCATCTTCCTTTGAGTGATTAGTATTGCATCGTCCGCATAGCAGATTATTTTAAGTTGTTTTTCTCCCATTTGGTATCCTTTTTTAGTTCCTGCTTTTTGTATTATTCCGTCCATGATCAGGTTGAAAAATAAAGGACTCAATGAATCCCCCTGTCTTATCCCATTGCCGGCTTCAATTGGGTCAGTTAGTTCATCTTTCACTTTTACTTTTATTGTGTTGTTCTGGTAGATGTTTTCTATCGTTTTAATTATTCCCAGAGGTACCTCTCTCGAGTATAACAAGTGGATAACGTCCCTTAATGTGACTCTGTCCAATGCTTTCTTAAGGTCCACGAAACATAAATACATATGCCGGTTTGTTGTATTCCAACGATTTCTCTTGAACTTGCCTCATTATAAATATAGCGTCAGTGCATGATCTTCCCGACCTAAAACCTTGTTGTTCTTCTGCTAATGTTATAATTTCATTCAATTTTTTTGTTATTGCTTTGGTTGTTAATTGAATTGAAATTTTGTTGAAAACTGAAGTAAGTGATATTATTCAAGATTTTGCTAATGCAAAAGCACGAAAAGTAACTTTTTTATAAGTATATGTTGTAATATGTGCGTCCTGTAATAATTCGTTAATAAATTATTATTTTTTTAAATAGTCAAACCTGTCAAATTTCCTCAACCAATTTTTAACCTTACCTCATAGATAAAAAAGTTAATTTTAAATTAAATCTTTTTAACAGATTTGGGTAGGTTGTTCTGACGCCGTGAATACCTATTGGCTCCCGGCATCATTTAATATTGCAATATTTGCATCTGGATTTTTGTTTACATTATAAGCGTACCTAATACCCTCTAATAATCCATGTACTAATACTAAGTAGGTACCTATTCAACTATTCCATTTTCACTGCGCGTCCGCCAAAGGGCGCCAGGGCATTGGCTGCACACGGGCGCTACATGGGCTAGAGCCGCCTCTGGGTGGGAACCTCCTCTAAGTTAAAAGCTCCATAGGATACAGGGTAGACTTTGTTTCTTGAGCTATTACCTACTTATGGTGAAAATATCAAGTAAATTAATGCAGTAGGATGGAATTCGTAGCCAAATACCCTCACTGACTGCACTAATAGATACCTACATCATTCATAATACATGAATGCATTCACTTAAAGGGTCATTTGGATACCACAATAAAATCACAAATCACCAATAATTGACATATCTACATATTAAAAAAAAAGGATTGAAAGATATTTTCCCTAATTTTGATATTGCTTTGCGCAATTATTTGTGCCTCCTAGTTGCCAACCAACGTGTCCGCTGAAAGGTCATTTTCAAAAATGTCAAGAATTGAAAATAGTTATGAAAATAATTTCCGATCAAGTATAACGCAAGAACTTCTTAACAATTTCTCGATTTTGTCCATAGAAAGTGATGTAACAAAGGCGATAAATTATGACGACATTATAGATGATTTTTCCAAAGGAAAATCAAGAAAAAAATCCGATGTGATCTAACTGGAATGACAATTTCTATGTATTGGTATTTAAATAAAAAAATCTGCTTTAAATTTTTTTTCGCAAAAATGGTACATGCTTGAAGGGCGGCTACTAGAGAATGGCCTAGGGCGTCAATTGACTTAAACGCGGCCCCGAAAGATGGTCATAATACCTTTGTGGAGACGGAACAGGCAAAGCCTAATTCCTGTAGTGAACAAGAAGAACATTGTCTTTTGTGTACCTTTGGTTAATGTATAAACTGTTTTAAAACACCCTGTATTGCTTGGAACTTAAAACAAGTAAGCATATTAAATCTACATTGTGATTAACGACACTGGCGTCTTGGGACATATTTAGATGTATGTCTGCAGAAACTTAGGGGTTAAAAGGATAATTATTGAACTTGATGGATGTATTTAAGTACGTATGTTATGCTTGTAATGACTGTGTAATTTCGTTTTAATTAATTTAGCTACAACACAATAACATAAAGATGCTTTATACAAATAAAATAAAATTACACATAAATTTAATGGGGTACAACAAAGCTACAAAATGTTTAATGTAGAAAAAACTGGACCTATAATTTAAAGTAATAAAAACGTATATTTCATCAAAATATGTAGTGCATTTTCTGTTAAATTGGCGGCAGTCTTGTTGCACAAATTTTCTGCGTCGGAGTCAGTCAAATGTTGATATCGGTAAAAGGAAGAAAATTATATATGCATTATAAATACTTATATTTGTATCCAATTTTTAGATTAATTACTATTTCATTTCTGGCTCTTAAAAGAGCTAGCAGCTCGTTTAACAGTCTTCGCTTTGAAATTTTTGTCACATATTAAACATCAAAGAACCCCCATTTGACAAAAATTTCAAAGCTTTACACTATTTTTTACAATAGTTATTGCGAAATAATTTTTTTTGCAATCTCGACTTTTTTCGCAATTATATTAACAATAAACAAGTATATAAAACTTTGTAAAATACGCCATTTTAATACGTCATTTTAACCCTTAATTACTAATACTTCGTCTCTCAGACGGTTTCGCTTGTTTAAAGTGGGATATTTCCCTTCCTAGAAAATTTTGACGGTCACCCGTTTATGACTTTTCAAGTGTGGTTGATCTTTAGTAGTATTGAATTCGGCAATTTGCGGCAGGTTGTTATTCGAAAGATATTTAGACTCAAAGTGTGATTTCCATCTAATAGACGGGGTGTTAGTGTTTGTGCCCAGTTCATCGTTGCACATAATGTGCCCCAGTTCGTCAAAAACATCAAATAAGGGGATAAAGATTATGAGGAAACTCTTTTAAAATGTTTTGATGAGGTAAAAGACGACATATGCGAAGTGGAATCAGTTTGTTATAAAAATGTTGCCACTGACTACCACTGTAGTAATTATAGTACTTGTCAGGTTTTTGTTGTTTCAACATTTTTTAAAAACCTTTTTATTTTCATGTTTCTTACTCTTTGTTTAACTCGAATATAAAGTTCTTTATTTTGTTTAATTTTTATCAAACTTTTTTTCAGGGTTAAAAAGGCACAAAAACAATCCTTCTCTTCTTGTTATAATGTTTTTTATTTTAATAAATACAGAAAAACTAGATTAATTACTGTGTTTTTTAGATAATAAATATTTTCAGTATGTCTTCGAGATATTTTTGCAATAAAATATTTAACAAAAACAAAAATTACTACTAAAATGTTAAACCCGTCTGTCAGACGGTTAGTTAGTGTTTACGTCATTGATTTAAGATGTTAGTACTTAAGGGTTAAAGCTTTTTCCATGCTCTCGAAGATGCGTGTACTAAAAAAATCATAAGTTTAATTATTTTCCATTTATTTTAAAAGTAAATTGCTTATAAATTAAAATGACCGCCAGATCCTACGCAGGAAATAGCTACAATTTGTTCTTATAGGTACTACCTCTCAAAAAAACGCTTCAGTACGCTGGCTGTTGAAGTGTCATGGAAAAAACCTTATTACCCTGGACTAATTTTTGCATGAAATATTCTACAATCCAAATTTAATTTATTAGCAAGCAGTTCATTAAAATAGACAAACTTCAAAATTCTAATTATCGTCGTTGCATAAGTAATGATGTAATGAAATATTACGTGGCTAATAAATAATCGATGCACTTCAATCTTCAAAAATTTAGTTAAATAACGAAGTCACTAGTTAATTACACAATTCCCTAATTATCCCAGTAAATGACCGTTTTGGAGTGTAATGTTCAGGGCAACTCCGAATCGCATGAACATTTAGATTTACGTTCTACTTACCCTCCACTTCAAATTTTAATTTGTGCCGTTTGTTGATTTTCTTGGGGGTGACAGTCACCCCTTCTCGGGGGTGAAAAAACGCATTTTTAAGTAAGCCCGGAAATGGATAAATTGACTGATTATAAGCGCAACTTTCGTTTATAAATTTTTTTCAAAATGTTTATTTTTCGACAAAAAACTACGTTTTCAGACTGTTTTTTGCAAATAACTCAAAAAGATCTGTTCAAAATTTGCATACACTTGCATACACTTGTGTTTAGTGACTCGTTCAAGCCCTTTCAACTATAACCCTTTCAAAAATAAGTACTTAAACCAGTGAAACTGATATCATATAAAAAATAGATAAGTAAAATAAATTGGTTGTAAAGAGGTAACGATTAATTTCATTTCGGGAGCTCAACACGGCGAGATTTTCATGATTTTTTTTTAACAAAAAAAAAAGGGGGGGGGCAACTTTATTTTGAGAGAAACTCGCTTATTTTTAATGCTAGAAACTTTTACAAACAATATTAAAATAAAGCTTTTTTAAACTCTTTAAAAAAGTTTAAATTGGTTTTTCCCGAAAAATGCTTCATTTATTGGCTATTATACGATTTAGATATTCGATTTGGATTGGACGAATAAAAACATATTTTTCATGAGCTAAAAATTTGCTGTCGCTGGATCAATAGACTTAACGAGTAGGGATGGCGGTATTTGATAAAACACCGGTTTTCGGTTATACCGTTTTTTTTGCTTACGGTTTAACCTGGTGGTTATAACCGGCTAAAAAACCGGTTTTTGCAAAAACCGGTTTTCGTTTTTTTTAATCCAATAGGTTACAATGTTACATTTACAATGCACTTTAGTTTGCGATACTCCACTCGACTCAATACTCAATATCAATATGATCAAAATTAGTACTATCGAAAGAGCATAAAAGAGCAATATAAATAAAACACAATTAAAAAAAAAACATTTTATTCTATTAATTATTATATTTATTTATTATTTTATTATAATTATATATATATATATATATATATATATATATATATATATATATATATATATATATATATATATATATATATATATATATATATATATATATATATATTTATTGATTATTATTAAATATAATGTAGCGTAAGATTAATATATACAATGCAATAATATACAATTTAACCTAAACATTTCAACGTATAAAAAATTTCCCAGTTTCTTTAAATGGGATTTAAAAAAATAATATCAACATAAATATTTTACTTAAAAATAAATTGGAGAATGCAATTTATCTTTTATTTTTACTACCATCAAAAAAATGTACCATGTATTTCTTTTAACACGTTTGTATATTTGTATAGGTACATTTTAACTCATTTAATATTTTCTGTATGGGTGTATCGTTTTGAAAACGTAGGAAAATCCTTGGAGATTCGTATTCGTAATCGGTAATTCGATATTCATAGTCAGAACATTATTTTTGGTAATCAGAAAAGTCATTCACCCACTTTCAATGTCAAGAGTCAAGTGTGAAAAATAGATGTTTGCGTCTACTTCAACCAGATCAATTTTTATGTAATTATTATGATTACAAATACCTTTTCAACGAAATATTATAATAAAATTTAATTGTTTCTGGCTGATGTGAATTTGCACTTTCAGTTTGCTTCTGTATTTATAATATAAAATTTGAATTATGGTTTTGTTTGGAATCATTACTTGAGAATAAAAATTATCATTGGGATCCAAAATAATACCTAACCTAATCCTAATCACCGTAAAAACCTAATAACCGGTTTTTACTTTAAAAAGAAAAAACCGGTTATAACCGGGACAAAAAAACAACCGGTAAACCCGGTTACTGCGAAGTAAAAAAACCGGTATTAGGTTAAAACCGGTAGATTTTTCCCATCCCTATTAACGAGTACACAGCTCTTTTCGTTTTTTTCTAAGCTGTTTTTGCTAAAAATATTTTTTTCGATAAAATATTTACTTTTTGAGTTATTAGCGAAAACCGTCGGAAAATGTAGTTTTTTTGTCGAAAAATAAACATTTTCAATCGCAAATAACTCGAAAAGTATATAAAAAGAGTATATAAAAAGTACATAAAAAACACTATAGAACGAAAGTTGCTTATAATCAGTCAATTTATCCATTTCCAGGCTTATGATGAACGTATGTTTTTTCACCCCCGTGAAGGAACGACTGTCACCTCCCAAGTAAAAGCAACCAACGGCACAAATTCAACTTTGAAGTAGAACCTAAATCCAAATTTTTATGCAATTCGGAGTTGCCCCTGAAAATTACACGGTATCGCTGTATTCTCCGTTCATTTACTGGGCTAAATGACCTGAAAAATCCAACGCAATGAACTTCAAAACACGAAATTGAGTAAACAAATAGATTTGAGTTTATTTATCTACGGTCAGGTTTCGCGCCTTTGCATAAAGTATTTGCTTCTGGTTTACTAATAGGTTAACCATGAAATTTATGGGGTATGCGTTAAAATAGATGACTTTATGAATTAGGAAAATATAACAGAAATGGACCAGTAGGTATAGTAGTTATCAAGATAGATGTGTCAGACATTAATCTTACTAGCGTTTTATAAGAAATAACATTGATTACAAGATTAAATTCAAGAATAATTGACTTAAACCTTTTTTTTTGTTATTGGCTTAAAAACTTCAATAATAAAGGCCATTAACCCTTAACCATTGGCAAGCAGTATGTCATCATCATCATGATCATTTGGCTCTACAACTCTGTGTGAGTCTTGGCCGCGTTTACTATTTCCCTCCATTGTTGTCGGTCCTGAGCAGGTATTTCCCATTGCTGTACTCCGATTTTACGTAGATCACTGGCCACTGCGTCCTTCCATCATAGGCGTAACCAGGGGGGATTTGGGGGTTATAACCCCCCATTGGGATGTACTTTTAGCTTTATAAGCTTAACACCATACCCCTCGGAGACCTTCCAGTAGTTGTAACCCCCCCTTTCCTGTAGTTGTAACCCCCCTTAGGATTATCCTGGTTACGCCTATGCCTTCCATCTCTTTCTTGGGCGACCAACTGACCTTTTGCCATCGGATCTTTCCCAGAATGTGGCGTTCAGAAATATTTTGGCACTCAATCTGAGCACGTGACCCGCCCATCGTATTCGGTTTGATTTAATGTAGCGTGCTATGTTTTCATCTCCATATATTGTCTGGAGTTCAGCATTGTGTCTTCTTCTCCATTCTTCTGTTGTCTCTTCTCTGCAAGGCCCATAGATAGTCCGCAGTATCTTTCTTTCAAGTACCAGTAACTTTGTCGTTTCCCGCTGGTTCAGAGTCCATGTTTCGCTTCCATACGTTATTGTGGGACGAATTATTGTCTTATGTACTCTTACTTTTGCTGGTCTTCAGAGTATTTTTGATTTAAGTAGGGTCATTATTGAGTAATATGCCCTGTTTCCTGCAATGATCCTGGCTGCCACGTCCTTTCGTATTTATTTTCAGATGTTATGATCGCTCCCAGGTACTTAAATTGTTTGACGAATTTAAAGTTGTATTCATTATTTGTTACGTTTTATCTAATCCTTGGTCTTAGGTTCTTCGTAACCACCATGTACTTGGTCTTGTCCTCGTTTACCTTAACACCAACTTCCTTGGCTCCGTTCTCGAATAGGGTGAAAACTTCTTTTGCATCTCTGATGGATTGTGCAATTGTGTCCACACCATCCGCAAAGGCTAATAGTATTTTTAATCCTTGGGCGGCAAATCCGTTTGTTAGCTGTGGATGAGCTTTCCTTAAGCATGTTCCAGTGCGAAGTTAAACAGCAGGGGAGCGAGAGGATCTCCTTGTCTAAGCCCGGTGTCAATGAGGAATTCCTCCGACGTGGTGCTGCCAATTCTGATTTGTGCAGAAGCGGTTGCAATATGCGAAACAGTACGTCATGCGCTGCCGAAAATATATTTTGTTTGTAAAACGTATTTTATAAGAGATTTCTGCAACACCACCTGTCTACCTTTAAGTGATGTATAATAATTGTACCTGCTCTTAACTGCTGCAGATTTAGTATAGTTTAGTCTCACATCTACGTGGACGTAAAGGTTTCTTTCTGTAACACGTACCACATGTCAGTGTTTACGTTTATATATTTAAAAGCAGTCCAGTGCAGAGCCGGATTTAGGGCAGTGGGGGCCCCTGGGCAGAATTGGTGTGGGGGCCCTACCTCCTACCATTAAAAATAATCTGTGTTATACAGCCAACTACAGGGTTTTCCCTTTTAGAAATAAACATATTGTTGATTTACTTTTGTAAATACAGTTTTAAATAATAAAAAATACAAGAGCTGTATCTTGTTACAGTAACATATTAAAAATAAACTTAGTAAGATGTATGGTTAAAGTCCAGATACTTTTGAAGGTTTTTTAACTGAAAATTCCTTGATCATGTCGGACATGTCTAGTTGCTTTGAATTATCGTGTTCAATGCTCATTAGAGAGAGGAAGACCGAAGTCGATTTTTATTAACTTAAGTTTTGAGAATGATCTCTCTCCACTGCAGTTAGTTAGCATCAGAACTAAATATAAACGAAGTGTCACCTCAACGTTTGGAAACGCATCATTCACATTCTTTTCTTTTAGCAGTGGGTACATTTGACGTTCTTTACTTATTTGATGAGTCGATTTCCTCTTTAAATGAATTTAAAAATTCTACAAATTGTACCAGTTCGACACCTAGGTATTCATCTAAATCAGAGCTGTAAATGTCGGTAAGCTTCAGTGAGTGAGCTTCAATTTCATTGGGAGTTAAATTTTCTAAATGATTTAAAAATCCAAAATTGGAATGGATTCATATGCAGAAGCCTCTGATATAAATAGGAAATGAAGTAATCTATAATAGCGATAAAATTTTAAGTCCTAAATTTCTCTGATGTTGTCATTTAAGTCTCTGGAGATGTTCCAGAATCCAGTGGAGTCAGTCGAATATTCCTTAAAATAATGTAAATTCTTGTGTAAAGTGTCGCCATACCTGAATTAAGGCCAATATTTGGATTTTGAAGAATACTACTTTTGCTGTTTATCCTCTCTAAGATTTCATTCCAAAATATTGCAAATATGTGCATCGCTACGAGTTTTAAATTGTTGCTCATTGTGTACTTAAATTTTGGATAATGCTGCTTTAATCTGATTATAACCTTTAACTAGCGCTTGCGCTGCATAACTTCTAGATGGCCATCTAGTAGTATTTACTCTTTTAGGAGCAATGATATGTCTGCCACGGTCGGCCTTGCTCTCGAGACCCAACTTTTAAACATTCGATTAATAAGTTGTATCTATGTATATGTAGAGGAAGGGAAAATACATAATGTTCTTCTAAGAAATCAAAGAATGCTTTGGCAGCAGGACAACACTCAGCTGCAGCTTTTGCAACTAAATTTAGAGAGTGGCGGCACACGGAATCCACAACGCCAAGATGTTATGTTCTCTAATTTTAGCCCGAACACCATTTTATTTTCCATAACTGACGCGTTGTCGTAGGACTGTCCCTTGCAGTTTTTCAAATCGATATCATGTTCTTGTAAGAATGTCATTAGAGAATTACATAATATATATTCTGCTCTATAACCGTGATTTGGCAAAAATATGAGAAACCTTTTAACAGGAGTGAAACCTTCCATGTCACGAAATATCATAGTTAATTCGTTGACAAAAATTTTTCTGTGTGAATAATGTGCTGATTTTTTACGTTTGGTGTTTTGTGGGGGCCCCCGGAATGTGGTGGCCGCAGCTGCCCAGCCTGCCCTCCCTTAAATCCGGCCCTGGTCCAGTGTATTTTTTCGCTATTAGTATGGCAGTAAATTCATCCAGTTGTTCTACCTTCACTTTACTATTTTTGAGTTACCAGTACTCAAGTTTTCTTGTAATTCGTGTTATAAAATATTTTGTAGGAACCCTTCTCCACTCTTCTCTAAATATTATGCATGCGTTCATATTTTTTTTAAATAAAGTTTAGTTTTTTTGGAGCAGTATTTTATTCTACAACAATGTGAAGAATCATTCCGTAGTTGATGTAAAAAGGGGAATCATTTCGTATTTGACATTAAGAGGGGTTAAGATTTAATTTCATTTTAGAGACCTCCACCATAATATGTTTACGTATGTTCCATCCTTTTGGATTCCTCAGAAGGGCCTCAAATATTCTAAAGCAATTTAAATGAGTAATTGTGAGCAATTATGAAATGAGTGAAAAATAATTTCGATCACGAATCAAGTAATCTGTTAACCAAGGTACACAGTACCAAGCGGCGCCGTTAGGAAAATATTCCAATAATGCGTCGCCGATTACTTATATGAAACGTGGTAATTTTGTACTCTAAAACCGAGTAAGGTATCACAAAAAGAAAATAATCGTTTCGTTTTGATTCAATTAGAGTCTCTTGCCATCCTCTGACACCTGATGTTTCGGAGTCTATTCCTTGTCAAAGGTCTGAAGTAGACTGAATTGGACCATAACGAAACGAAGAAGAAGTGCAAATATTTTCATTGTCAAAGAGGCTTTGCAAGTAGACTGAATTGGACTATAACGAAACGAAGAAGAAGTGCAAATATGGTCCAATTCAGTCTACTTGCTAAGCCTCTTTGACAATGAAAATAATTGCACTTCTTCTTCGTTTCGTTATGGTCCAACTCAGTCTACTTGCAAAGCCTCTTTGACAAGGAATATATTGCGAAACATCAGGTGTCAGAGGATGGCAAGAGACTCGAATTGAATAAAAACGAAACGATTATTTTCTTTTTGCATTACAGACAAAGGAATAATTAACATCGTAAAGAACAGAAAACTGGCTTACTTCGGCCACATTATGCTTAATGAAAATTACCGACTGCTACAGTTGATTCTACAAGGCAAGATTGAGGGCAGGAGAGGCCCTGGATGTAGACGTATATCCTGGCTGGCCAATCTTAGAAAGTGGTCTGGTCTAACGTCAACTGATCTATTTCGAGCTGCCGTAAATAGAATAAGATGGGTCAATCTGGTCGCCAACATATCCAGAAGATAGGCACTTTTAGAAGAAGACTCTGCGACGCATTATTGAAGTGTTCTCCTAGCGGCGCCGCTTGGGACTGTGTACCTCGGTTAACAAATTACTTGATTCGTGGTCGAAATTATTTTTCACTCATTTCATCATTTCTCGTTAGAGGACAGACTAATCATACTCCGGTGCAAATATTTGAATATTTGCACTTCTTCTTTGTTTTGGTTATGGTCCAATTGAGTTTACTTGCAAAGCCTCTTTGTCAAGGAATAGATTCCGAAACATCAGATGTCAGAGGATGGCAAGAGACTCGAATTGAATCAAAACGAAACGATTATTTTCTTATTAATCAATTTATTTATATACAGATCCGGAAAATATACAAAAATTCTAATTTTATCGTAATTGCATAATCATGTAATAAAATATTAAGTAGTTAATCAATAATCGATGCACTTTAATTTTTAAAAATTTAGTTAAATAACGAAGTCAGTAGTTAATTACACAGTTCCCTAATGACCTGAAAAATCCAACGCGATGATCTCAAAACACGAAATTAAGTAAACAAATAGATTTGAGTTTATTTATCTACGATCAGGTTTTGCGCTTTGGAATAAAGTGTTTGCTGCTGGATTACGAATAGGTAAACCATGAAATTTATGGGGTATGCGTTAAAACAGACGACTTTATCAATTAACAAAACATAACAAAAGTGCAAACGTAAGTAGTTATCCAATCCATACAGAGTACTGCATAATTTTCAATAGTAGACTATAATAGCTCTGTGTTTTTTCAGTGATTGTCCATAAATCTTGCATTAGATGACAATGACTATTTCTGTACTGATAAGAAGTAAAAAGGTCTTAAGGGAGTAGGCGCAAAATTTTGACCCAATGCTATTTAAATCCTTTAATTTTTTTCGAATCCGGAGAAAGCTAATAATTTTCAGTAGTAATTGCACAAGAGCTCTAAAATTATCGACTTGTTTCCGGAGTGACACTTCGAGAGTTTTAATTTCACAACTCGAAGAGGAGTGAAATTATGTCAAATTCTCACGAGGGCAACAAGTCGATAATAGCTTTAGGGATCGAGTGTAATTCGCTGAGTATATTTCATGAATTAAACTGTCTTTTTAAACCATTTTAACTAATATTTTATTGATATCTTCACCTGAATATTTGCTAAACCTCTTTCTTGGTGTTCTCTGTGACAAGTTGTATAACACTAATTGTCATTAATGTCACTAAATGTTCATTTTTCGTAGTAACGAAAGGAATCTGACGTAATGCTTGACGACTTTATATTATCAAAAATTATCAATTGCACAAGAGCTCTAAAATTATCGAATTTCTCCCGAGTGACACTTTGACAGTTTTAATTTCACGACCCGAAGGCGAGTGAAATTATGTTAAAGTGTCACGAGGGCAAAAATTCGATTATAATTTTAGAGATCGAGTGCAATTTGTTGCGATTATTTCATGAATAAAACTGTTCAAAACCAAAATTTTATTGTAATTTATTTATGTAAGTACAAATTAGTACAATTAAATACAGTTATAAATATTTGACGGTTGAAAATCATCACTTTTATAATTTTTTAAACAATAATTGTCATTAATGTCACTGAATGTATTTTTTCGTAGCAATGAAGGGCATCTGACGTAATATACTTGACGACGGGATATTATCAAAAATTATCAGTTTAATTTTTATTTCTGTAGCTTTCTATTGGTCAGAATCTCCTATGAATGAAACAATCGCAGTAATTTTTATTTCTGTAGCTTCCCATTGGTCAGAATCTCCTATAAATGAAATAACCAATAGTAATTACACGAGAGCTCTAAAATTATCGATTTGTTTCCCGAGTGACACTTTGTGTTAAAATGGCACGAGGGCAAAAAGTCAATGGCATTTTAAGAGATTGAGTGTGATTTACAGACAACATTTCGTTAATAAAATTGTCTTTTTAAATCATTTTAACTAATATTTTATTGATATCTTCACCTGAATATTTGCTAGACCTGTTTCTTGGTGTTTTCTGTGACAAGCTGTAAAACATTCATTGTCATTAATGTCACTGAATGTTCATTTTTCATAGTAACGAAGGGCATCTGAAGTAATGCTTGACGACAGGATATTAGCAAAAATTATCAGTAGTAATTGCACAAGAGCTCTAAAATTATCGAATTTTTCCCGAGTAACACTTTGACAGTTTTAATTTCACGACCCGAAGGGGAGTGAAATTATGTCAAAGTGTCACGAGGCCAAAAATTCGATAATAATTTTAGAGATCGAGTGCAATTTGTTGCGATTATTTCATGAATAAAACTGTTCAAAACCAAAATTTTATTGTAATTTATTTATGTAAGTAAAAATTAGTACAATTAAACACACAGTTGTTATAAATATTTGACGGTTGAAAGTCATCACTTTTATAATTTTTAAAACATTAATTGCCATTAATGTCACTGAATGTATTTTTTCGTAGCAATGAAGGGCATCTGACGTAATATACTTGACGATGGGATATTATCAAAAATTATCAGTTTAATTTTTATTTCTGTAGCTTTTTCTATTGGTCAGAATCTCCTATGAATGAAATAATCAGTAGTAAATGCACGAGAGCTCTAAAATTCTCGATTTGTTTCGCGAGCGACACTTTGACAGTTTGACGACCCGAAAGGGAGTGAAATTATGTCAAAGTGGCACGAAGGCAACAAGTCGATAATAATTTTAGGGATCGATGGTAATTCGCCGAGAATATTTCATGAATAAAACTGTCTTTTAAAATCATTTTAACTAATGTGTTATTGATATCTACACCTGCATATTTGCTAAACTTATTTCTTGGTGTTCTCTGTGACAAGTTGTAAAATATTAATTGTCATTATGTCACTAAATGTTCATTTTGCACAGTAACGAAGGGCATCTGACGTAATACTTGACGACGGGATATTATCAAAAATTATCACTTTAATTTTTATTTCTATATCTTTCTATTGGTCAGAATTTCCTTTGAATGAAATAATCGCTATAATTTTTATTTCTGTAGTTTTCTGTTGGCCAGAATCTCCTATGGATGGAATAATCATCATTATTTATAGAGGGTGAGCAAAAAATTTTTTTAAATTAAATTAACAGAAGCAAAAATAAGAATGTAGGTAATTTATTTAACTCAAAATATATTGTACTGCTGTCAGAAAAATGAAATAAATGTTTATTTCACAAATAAACATTTCTCTTTGCTTAAATTAAATCTTAAGCAGCATCCCACCTACCTCTTGGCCTCTTGGCAGTGTGGATATTTAATTTATGCGAATATCAATGTTTATTTGCTAAATAAACATTGTTTTCTTTTTTATGACAGCAATTTTTAGTTAAATAAATTACATGCATTTTTCTTTTTGCCTCAATTAATTTAATTCAAAAATTATTTTTTTGACTACCCTGTATAAATAATGAGGCAACTGTTTATATTACTGAATAGAGAATTCAACACCCTTTCAAATGAGCTACCACATGACCACTATTCCCATATTTAAAAAAAATCATCGATTACCTCATCACACCCAGATGGAGGACGTCACTAGTATGAAAGATATGATAAAAAATTGTAATCTAAAAATTACATGCATTTTTCTTTTTGCCTCAATTAATTTAATTCAAAAATTATTTTTTTGACTACCCTGTATAAATAATGAGGCAACTGTTTATATTACTGAATAGAGAATTCAACACCCTTTCAAATGAGCTACCACATGACCACTATTCCCATATTTAAAAAAAATCATCGATTACCTCATCACACCCAGATGGAGGACGTCACTAGTATGAAAGATATGATAAAAAATTGTAATCTAAAAATAAAAATCGATTTGTTCCGTAATTTCTCTCCAGAATCGCCCATTTTAGATAAAATTAACTTATTCCATAATAATTGTTCCCCTCTCTGTATGTATATTTAGGTTTTAATAAAAATCTACCGCAATTTTCTGGCTTATTAAATTTCACGAATTTTTTATACTCCTTATAAATTTTAGCTCTCTTTTAAATGCATACGATCTTTTTCTAAAGACTCTTTTTTCTGATCCATAATATAAAGAGTGTATGGGACCAAAAATATGTAGATCGATTAAACCTACCTTACCTTAGTACAAATATGCACAAAAAAAGTTACAGCCCTTTGCAGTTACAAAATCAATATGGAATTTTTCCCATATATCGAAAACTCTTAGAGATTTTTTTATTGAAAATGGACATGTGGTAATCTTAACTAATCTTAAGGCAGAAACATCTTAAAAAAAACAAAACTGAAAATTGTACACCCTATAAAATTTTATGGAGTTTTGTTCCTCCTAAAGCCCCCCAAAACTTTTTGTGTACATTCCAATTAAATTATTATTGTGGTGCCATTAGTTAAACACAATCTTTTTATAACTTTTTTCCTCTTATTATTTTTCGATAATCCAGTATTTATCGAGATGCGGCTTATTTTTTAATATGTTTAAATAAGAATTTTATGGGGGTTTTGTACTTTAAATCCCCCAAATATTTGTATCCAGTTAAGATCCAATTAAACTATTATTGTGGTACCATTAGTTAAACACAGTATTTTTAAAACTTTTTGCTTCCTAGTATTTTTTCGATAAGGCATGTCTTATCGAGATGTGGCTTCTTTTTTTAAATTTTCATGTTATTATCATGTTATGTATCTACAGTTGAGTCCATGATTCTTTACCCGTGCGTCATCATTTAAAGCATACGAAATAAGTCGGAGATCCATTCCACGTAACAGCTCCGATAAGTGACAAAAAGTGGGTACTGCTCCGATCACGGAATATTTTTACAAATTTAACGATGTCAAATAAATAAAACTTACAGTTTTGTTGCAGAATTACATCTATGTTTGAAGTAGGTAATTCAATAAATTCTTTTTTCTACAACCACTATTCAAAGTGCACTTTTCTGCACGGTTTTATGTTAGCAAACTTGATATTTTCTCACAGTATAAGATATTTGACATTAGTGTGCAGAAAAGTGACGTTTCTGTGCCGCAAAGTGACGTTTCTGTGCCGCAAAGTTCTTTTCTGCACAGTTGACTACCTCATTCTGAGTAACGTTATATTCTGTTTACATCCGTGGACTACCGCATTCTTAGTAACGTTATATTCTGTTTACATCCGTGGTTAAACTTTAGACAAATATATAACCTATAAGAAAATTATTATATTTAACTATAGCATAGAAACTAAATTATGGATGTTACAACTGTTTTATTTTACAATTTTATTCGTATTAAATATTTTATAATTATCAAATAACCAATAAGGATTTAGCAACCTGTGCAAGAGACGTCGAATGAAGTAAGTTTTGTGTAAATCCGTGACTGCATAAATATAATGTCAATAATGTGTAATAATTGTTTAAATTTAAACAAATTAAGGCAGTGCATTAATTTTTTATCTGATTTCTGTGTAATTTATTTAGGTATAAGGAATTTAAATTGATTAGTAAGTATTAATTAAATACAGTTTAAAATTTATCACATAGGTACCTATTATAATTAATCGTCGTTTGGAAATTGTGATTATTATTTTTAGGAAAAACTGTGCTTGTAGAAAAAGTATAGTGTGAAACACGTGCAGAATAGTATATTGTGCAACAAGTGCAGAAAGGTACTAATTTCTCACGAGTTTGAAAAGTTGCGGTACGAGCGCAAGCGAGTGCCGCAATTCAAACGAGTGAGAAATTACCTTTCTGCACGTGTTTCACACTATACTTTTTCTACAAGCACAGTTTTTCCTAAAAATAAAAATCACAATTTCCAAACGACGATTAATTATAATAGGTACCTATGTGATAAATTTTAAACTGTATTTAATCAATACCTACTAATCAATTTAAATTCCTTATACCTAAATAAATTGCACAGAAATCAGTTAAAAAATTAATGCACTGCCTTAATTTGTTTAAATTTAAACAATTATTACACATTATTGACATTATATTTATGCAGTCACGGATTTACACAAAACCTACTTCATTCGACGTCTCTTGCACAGGTTGCTAAATCCTTATTGGGTATTTGATAATTATAAAATGTTTAATAAGAATAAAATTGTAAAATAAAACAGTTGTAACATCCATAATTTAGTTTCTATGCTATAGTTAAATATAATAATTGTCTTATAGGTTATATATTTGTCTAAAGTTTAACCACGGATGTAAACAGAATATAACGTTACTCAGAATGCGGTAGTCCACGGATGTAAACAGAATATAACGTTACTCAGAATGAGGTAGACAACTGTGCAGAAAAGAACTTTGCGGCACAGAAACGTCACTTTGCGGCACAGAAACGTCACTTTTCTGCACACTAATGTCAAATATCTTATACTGTGAGAAAATATCAAGTTTGCTAACATAAAACCGTGCAGAAAAGTGCACTTTGAATAGCGGTTGTAGAAAAAGATAATTTCTCACTCGCTTGCGCTCGTACCGCAACTTTTCAAACTCGTGAGAAATTAGTATCTTTCTGCACTTGTTGCACAATATACTATTAATATCATTAGTGATATTAAATTTTGGTATAATTGTTATAATATAAATATTTGAAAATAAAATATTTTATTTTTGTTTTTTATTTCACTTTTACGTAAAGTTAAACACATCCATTTTTTTACTGTAAATGAGGTAAACTTTGTATGTAAATTGATACATTTAAGTACCGTAAAATTCCAAACGCCAGTATAAAATTGGTTGTAAAAATGTTGTTTTGAAGCTATTTCTTAGTTGTAAAAACAACTGATTATTTAATATAAATAACTTCTAAGTGCAAAATCAGGGCAATATTTTTTAATGGCATGGACTTTATCTCATTCAACTAGTCACAACATGAGTATTAGTGTCGTGTGTAGTGTGTATGTTGAGTAAGTGTCTTGTTACTTTGCCAAGTCGACGTCATTGTCTTTGCAAAGAGACGCTAATTGTATCCGAACCTCTGCGGTCCTTCGGTGAGTACAATCACGGCAATATAACAGCAAAAAATCCAACAAACTGAGTGACAAGTAAACTAACCAGAAACGTCACAAATAATTGTACCGAAAATCTGAAAAGCGCCATTTTTGTACCGATCTCCTTCGATGTACTGATTCTAGAGCCTTTATAAAAATATCATGTGTCTTTACTTTAATAGCAGGCGGTCTCTTGTTTGTCTTTAGTTTAATGCGTGGAAGACAATGATGCTAGATAAAAAGTATGTGTTTTATCCCGCCAGGTATTAATGGCGCACGGGTAAACAACCCTGGACTCAAGTATATAATCGTACTTAATCATATACAAAAATGTGGTGGATTTGACAAATATTCAAAATATTTCAATGAAAACTAGCTTTACGAAAAAATACTAACAGACAAAAAAGTTTTAAAAATAGTTTGATTAACTAATATGTATTACCACAATAATAATTTAATTAGAACTTACGCAAAAGTTTGTCGGGGGTTAACTCAGTTGTGCCTGACGTACAATAAATTGTACACCATAAACATGTTTTAACTTGTACATATATGCACATTGTGTGTCTTGGTAACACCTTAAATACTTTTAGTAAATCTTAACCAACCATAAGGTGTAGTTGTGAATAGCGCACTTTGTGATGTCTGGTGATAATTTTGTGATAAAAATTATAAGTTTTATAATACGGCTGAATTTGGAAAACGATTTGCTAAATAATTAAATATCTGTTATATTTATGCAGAAAATATATATATTTTTGTACGTACCGGTAGAGGACAAGTATATATTTTAATTTAGGTTTAGAAATTGATTAAATTTTTATTCTAGAATATGCGTTTGGCTATTTGATTTTAGTGTACAAAATATTGTACGCCAGGAAAATACCATACTATTTATTATTAGGGGCCTTTCACTGGAGGATGCTCTTGGTATGTTGGAGAATCATGAAAATTTAGTAGCAATTGTAGACAGTATTGCTTTTCAGTCTCCAGTAAATGCATGTGATGTCCTGACAGACGAAGGCTGATGATAGAGATATAAAGGCAATGGATAATTTACCTAATGTTGTTCTGAAGCTATTTCCTTGTGGCATTTTTATAATTAAGTATTTTCTATGGGAAATAAGCCACAATACAATAGTATTTTGTATTTTGACAACGAAACCCGATTTGGGCTTCGAAACGTTAATAAATTAATTTTTTAGTAAAATTGTGGCTTATTTCCCATAGAAAATACTTAATGATAATTTACCTGGCCCGCAATTACAACCTCGTTCTCAAATATATGTGCAAAATAATAACGAAAGCATATATTGTTACCCGATTCCCAGTAAAATATTCCATTCACAGAGCTGAGAGATAAATGGACAGGTAAAGCTTCAAAGAAAAAATACATATCACTAGGTAAAAGAAAACATACAGAGAGAAGGTCAATGTATTGGTGAAAAAGGAACTTCCAAAATATGGTTCTAAGCGTTCCGCTGAATGTTTTTCACTTTTCGTTGATAAGTAACTTGTACTAAAGCTTATACCGTCAGCAACTGATCGATGTAATTTACAGAAGGATCTCCAACAAGAAGTTCGAGATTATGAGGTCAAAGCTTTTTTGGAATGTAGGAGTGACTATTGAGTGGTCATGTCAACATTCCTTGAAGGACAATCTTTTGGCAACGTGCAAGGGATCCTAGAAATCGACTAAAAGCTGTGACAAATGCCCTTACTTACAAAATTGGATCAGTTATAATTTAGAAGACGCTAATTTAGATAAGGTCGTCCATCTGTCAATGAAAACGTCTAAATTTGCTATGATCGACTAGACCATTTGGTGCTTCTACAGGAAAAAAGAACTCGATAGTATGATTAGTGCCATAATATTTCATAAATACGGTGTTCAAAATGCAACGTATGCTTAAATTTCAAATGTTTGGTTTTATACTATAGTCAAACCTAATAGTAGGTTATATTCCTGGTGTACCATATTTTGTACAGCATTTTTTTAAAATTATTTTACATAAATACTTTGTTTTAACGACAAATACGTTTTTGTTACCTTACATAACACGTAAATTTGAAGAAAAATATTAAAAAATATTTTAAGGTAAGCTTTAGGCATATCTGGGTTAAAGGAATAAAACCACCATAAAATTTTTATGGAGTGCACAAATTTCGGTATATATTTTTTTAAGAAGTTCGTGCCATAAGAATACCACATGTATATTTTCAATAAAAAATTCCTAATAGTTTTCGATATACTGGAAAAAATCAATTTTCATTTTGTAAATTCAAAGGGTTGTAACTTTTTTACGTGCACATTTATACTAAGGTAAGTTACATTCAATCAAACCATTTTTGGTCCCAGAATATATGATATAATTTGTGGCCTGTACTTTTGTTACACCCTGTATAGAAAAAATTAACAGTAGGCACGTATTTATTAAAAAAAAATAATAAACGATAGTGTTAGGTAGAATCGATTTTGAAAGTCGAAACTCGTAACTCATTTTGAGTCGTAACTCATTTCGAATCATCAAACTCTAGACAATTTAAATCCCCATCCAAGTAAATTAAAAGAGTAGGTTATATCCTTGATGCCCGATTCTTCAAGGTCTAATGTAGGATAGTAATTTTCCGTTGTTTGAAGTTCGGAATTAGTGCGTGTATTTGAATTGGTACATCCAATCGATTTCTCAAATTTTCTCTCCCTCTATTTGTCTTTATCCTTATCCCTGTTCCATGTGTTCTTGGACTTCATTTTTAATTAGTTCATTAGTTAACACCAGTAACCGAATTTGTCTATTAAAATTATACCGAATAGGTTCCATTAAACTTGTTTGCAGTAATTGAGTGAATGGCAAAACTATTTAAACAAGTTAATTAATTTCTAAATAGAACGCAGTTTAAATTATATTGCTGTATTCTACAGTATGATTCCGGAGGAAATTATGATGAGAAGTGGATCAATTAGGTATTGCTAAATGTTCTGTTTATACAATCAACAGCTAAATTAACGCACCACCTTAAAAATGGGAGATTTTTGATGTCTCGAATTTCCTAAACCTGTTGTCTGATTTTTGTGATATTTTAGGGTGTTATAGCATTATTCGTTAAAAATATCGATGTAGTAATATTATTGTTCCTGAACAGGTAAATGTCATTGTATACCGGGTGTAAAAATAATACTGTCTTTTTGCCTCAAAGTTCGGAACACCTTGTGGAATATTCTAGTATTTAAAAAATATTGAAATTAAGACTCAATTGTAGCCTTAGGCTTTCTCAATTAACATTCTCTTTTTTGACTCATTCACTTATGTTGGATAATAAAAAAGTTAGGTAATTTGATAACTTGCCATATTCAAACTTTAGGGGGTAATTCTGCATGAAAAAATAATGACAGTTTGCTTCATAAACGTATGTCCCCAAATGCTTCGTTCCGAGATAGGCGGTGTTGAAATTTTTCTTATAAACTGACGATTTATTTATTGTTCTCGCCAGAGAAAAATTTATTTATTGTACAAAGAACGGCAGTTCTCGCGAGTGACGCACAACCCTCGTACATGCGACACTATATATATGGGGCCAAATCCTTAAAGTCTTAAAGTATAGGAAAAGACTCGCCCATCCATATGTCAAACATCCATTTTGGTTCAAGGGTTATGTGGATTTTACGTCCCTTCCCATTTAGGGTTTGTTTTTCGTTCTCGTCCCCAAAACTCCCAAAAATTTTTAAAATATAAGTCCGGCCTTTGCGGTTTCTGATAGTACTGATCATTATCTTTCCAACGAATGTTAAATTTTGAAAACCATTCAAAAGTTACCGAGCTCAGAAATTTTAATCAATTCAATTTCTATTTAAAAAGGGGAAAATGTTTGTATGTTATGTGTGTATGTGTGTAAGTGTGTGGAAAAGCTATACCGATCTGAATTTTTTTTCAGTCTCAATAGGGGGTCAGGGTTGATTCAGAACCGGTGTAATTTGTGACTTTCGACCACCCATAAGCCAGCTATAGGACTGGGTAGGTACAAAACTGCATATTTTTTGGGGATATATATCTTAGGTTCAAGGAGTGATAGAAAAACAGTACATACACAAGATCAATAGCGTTGAGTTAAACTTTAAAATGGTGCCTAAGCGGTTAAGATCTGACGTACACACGGCTCAGTGTAAGCGAAAAACTGAAAAATAAACTTTGATTTGTATTTTTGTGTGCCAATAACTGAGCGTTTGTAGGAGGACTCTAGACGCGTTTAACGGTGTATACAGTTGAGTTCACGACTCTTTACCCGTGCGTCATCATTTAAAGCATACGAAATAAGTCAGAAATTTACTAAACGCAACAACAAGTGACAGTAAGTAGCTACTTCTCCGATCACGTCTTAAAATTTGACGTTATCAAAAAATAAAATGCCAAAGTAAGTTTTGCTTTAAAATTTTCGTGCTGAATTACAGCTGCATTTGAAGTAGCTTCATCAAATATTTTAATATTGTAACGTTGTAAACGTCAAATCTTTGCTATTTTATTTTTAAATAATTATTTTACTTTATTTTCTTTAATATTTCATTAATAATAATCTTATGTATTCGTTTTAACTTGCTTTTTCGTTAAAAACTTGTTTGGCGCCCGTTCTATAGGCAACTCTCTTTTCAGCTAGCATTTAAATTATCAACTGAACACACTGAACGTACCCCGTATATCCTTACTCTCTATATATCTGTCTTTCAATATGGAACATGCCTGCTACTTCATACGTACTTGGTCGTCATTTCAAATGTCGTTTTAAATGACAGTGACACTTTATGCCTACTAGCTGACACAATTTGAAAATGGAAGAGAAGAATTAATTTATTTAAAGAGATGAGCTTTAAATAAGGCCTCATTTTGTTCCAAATCAATTCTTCTCTTGGGGTAAGAATATTATCATATTTAGTTACATTTCCACATCTAACAGTCTTTCTAATATTTTTTATACCTAACTTCCAATCTTCTAAAAGCAGGTATTCTGATATTTTAGTTTTAAATATATATTTTTAACTTACATATATATGCACGTGAGTAATCAAATTATTTAACTATTCCCCTCATCTTAATTCCATTTAATTTATCCCTTGCCATCTGCTACTTTTTGAATACTTTTTGACAAGGTACCTACCTACCTTTCTTCTTGATGTCAAAACTTATCCACGTATTGTATTCTAGTTTTTGGGATAAAGATCACCGTCCTCCCTCTGGGAGCTTAAAAAAGCATATCGCCGGCGATGACACTAAGGCTGACAGCAATGAGACCATGACACCTAGACTGCAACGACTATCATCTCCAGCTGTAGGGGCCTAGTGCCGAACATCTGCTAGGTCTACAAGAAGTCTACAGCAGTACCATTCGACATCAAGAAGTTACCATCTAACCAGATACCAAAAGCCATAAGTATAATCCATAAATTGTTAGTTTTTGTCAAGAATTTGTATATATTAAAATTTGTTACTGCATTTAATAAATCACATTTTTATTATATCTTTATTGAACAATAAACATGATTGGTTAAAAATATTATTTTGTTTGCTTTCATTTTAAATTTTTAGAGTTCATATCTAAGATTAGGACAAGACGAACACACACCCTGAGAGACTGAGCTAGGCTGGGGTGAACCATAGCTATCTTAGTCGATTGGAGTATTATTTTATAGCTGGAAGAGAAAGATGCTAGATAAAATGTATGTGTTTTATCTCGTCAGGTATTAATGACGCACGGGGAAAGACTCGTGGACTCAAGTGTACCTCATATCTAAGAAAATTCGAATTCTTAAGTTATAGGCTTCATAAGTGTGATCAAATCTATTTCCTATGGGAAAAACGATTTTTCAAGCTCAATAATTCCTGTAATACCTTCAGTTATCATACTTGACCTTAGATGTATCATATACTACTTGTCAATAAGTTTCAAACTCATGTTTAGTAATTAAAATCGGTTAAGCCATTTCGAAGTTATTAAGCTCTAAATTATAAGCCATTTACCCATTATCACCGAAATGGTTTATGTAGTTGTAGTGATTATGACGGTAAATTTGAAAAGGCAATCCGAGTTCATTTACCGGCCATTCCAATATATTTTTTAATCTATTTCGAATAGAAAAAAAATCTAGTGTACATTCGATGGACACTAGATCATTTGGAAGATAATACGAGAGAGGCGACCATTTATAACGCTAAACATGGAATTAGGAAACATTATATTTAACTTCGTAATAAATGTAATCACCATGTAATCGAGAAACATTACATTATTCAACTTCATAAATTAGGGGAGTGCATTTAGATTTTCACTTCGGAAAAAATCAAACAAGATAAAACTTTTTGTAATTTCATTAAGAAATGTTTAATAAACAACATATCAAAAAGTTCTACTCGAGAAGTGGGTGCTTCATTTTTTATTAAACAAATGAACAGCGAAGTTAGATGTTCTTTTAAATAACTCCGAAAATATAATTTTTAGAAAAAAACTGACTTGTTTGACCATTGAAAAAATCAGAAAATTTTACAAAAAAAACCTTATATAAAGATTTTTCTAAAATTAAATCTCTAGCTTCTGTAATTTTTTATTTATAACGCTAAAGTCACCCTTCTCACACACATTGGCGCACTGTAAACTAGCGTTGGAAGAAGTGCACGGTTGAGTTTTTTTAATACTTTAACTAATGGATCAAAAGAAATTTTACAAAATGGACATGAAAGAAGATGAAATAAGCTATCTTATGGTTGTAATAAAAAGAAATAAAATATATGGACATAAGTACGGTGTGGGCGGAAAGTGAGCCTTACATGAATTTTGTTTAAAAATGATTTAAAAATGTGTAACTAATACAATTTTACTTATAAAACTCTCAAATTTGCACAACTTACCTCTCAAGCATCTTACTAAACGATGTTTCATTCAAAAAAATCTAAAAAATTTAATTCAAATAATACGATGTCTCAAAAAATGTAATTTTTGAAAACTTCGTAGTTTTACAGAATTCCCACCATTTTAAGACGGTATTACTCAAGTTTGAATAAATCTAATACATTTGTTTGATATTTTTTTAAATCTTAGGATGTAATATTTCAAAAACATTGAATAATTTTAGTTTAAAAATTAAATAAACAATTTCTTTTTGAGAAAACTAAGAAAGATAACAAAAATGTAATACAAAAACCGAAAATTACCAGCTGAAAAAATGTATATACAGAGTGATCAAAACTTTTTTCTGTAAAACTTACCTAAAATACATTTAAAAATAAGCTTCAACAATAATAAATGTTAAAAAAAAATTTTTTTTTTAGTTCTTATGCAGTATGTCGGCGTAACTTGGAACCTATTGATAACTTTTTTAATATCAGTTTTACGAAAAAAAGTTATTCTTTATAAAATACTCTGCATCGTATATAACATACGACGCAACCATCAAATATCAAATTTTGTTAATTTTGTACGAGGTATGTCAAAAAATATGAATTTCACTCAAGAGTAAAGTACCTTTATATTTCACAATATCTAAAATTTTTATAAAGAAAAGTTGTTTGGAATTAAAAACTATGTTCCAATATGTAGTTATATCCTTCTAATCGAAAATTTGTTTTTCTAAATATTGTTTCAAATTAATTATACCCAACATCATTAAATTTTCACTTATTATTTATGATAACTGTTTTATTATTAATTTTATGAAGACAGTTATTCGTCATAAATAGCTGTGCATGGTCTAACACTTAATATGCAAATATAAAATATTATATTTTATCAATATTATTCTCATTGTTTCGGACAAGACTGTTTGAATTGTCCCGTTTTTAATGAACAAGAAATTAAAGAAAGCGAAGATGTTAGCGTAGTTGGAGGTGATATTGAAGATATTTATTTTGAATAATTTGTTCTTTCTTTCTGATAAATTTTAATTTTTAATATTATTGTGAAAATTATTTGTTTATCTTTTTGTTTAAGAATGAAATTCCATATTTGTTTGATTGGATTCTACTTGTTTTTCATTTAAATATCCGATATTTTGGATCTGCCATTTTGAAATTTAAATTTTTAATCTTTAATTCAGATTCAACAACCTGTTAAAAATAAAGACAATAAATGTTTTAGAAAAATGTTCTTTTTTATGTTCTTTTTAGAAAATCCGCATTTTGGATCCGCCATTTTATAGTTTATAATGTTAACATTTAAGTTAGGTTTATCAAAGCTCTCAAAAATAAATATATGTAGAAATAAATACATTTTGTAAAGAAATTATGATTTTACAACTATTTTTTAGGTTATCCGCCATTTTGGATCTGCCATTTTATAAGTTAAATTATCAAAATTTGATTCAGGTTCAGCAATCTCTCAAAAATATCCACATATATGTAAACAAACACGTTTTATAAAAAAAAATTCGTATTTTACAACACCTTTTTAAGGATTTTTAGGAAAAAATCCGCCATTTTGAATCCGCCATTTTGAATCCGCCCTTTTGAATTTGCAAATTGTAATGTCAGATTCGGGTTCAGCATAATCAAAACTAAGATAAAAACATTTTTAATCAAAATAAAATGTTGAATTCACCCATATTCTTAACATTATTTATACAAAACAATTAGTTATTGTTTAAACAATTAATAAACAATTAGCGGCGAAATTTGTGAGTAGAACTTTTTACTTTAACATATTTATAAACTAACAAAAAAAGTTTTAGAAAAATATAACCTTGTTTGATTTTTTCCGAAACATTGTATCTTTTCGTTCTAATTGCACTCCCCTAAATATATTTAATTTATAAATAAATTTGAAAAACTCCTGATACAAGTATAAAAAACCGCTAAATGCAGTAAAAATGAGTGGCGCACACCATATTGCAGCTGCAAAAGAGGTGATATGGGTATTACGTGGCGCAAAACTGTACTTTCATTTTGATGGAAAATAAAATTTTAGTTTTATTTTGAAAGATTTTTCCATAACATTTGCGAAATTTGAAGTAAAACGCGCCACAAAAGAGTACCTTTGATAAAATTTGCAGTTTGGGGCTCTTTTGTGGCGCGTTTTTCTTCAAATTAGCAAATGTTATAGAAAAATCTTTCAAAATAAAACTAGAATTTTATTTTCCATCAAAATGAAAGTCCAGTTTGCGCCACATAATACTCATACCACCTCTTTTGTAGCTTCAATATGATGTGCGCCACTCATTTTTACTGCGTTTAACAGTTTTTTATTCTAGTAATAAAAAAGTCACTAAAATCGGACAGCAGGTTTAGGAAATTCGAGACATCAAAAATGTCCCATTTTTAAAGTGGTGCGTTCATTTTGCTGTTTACTTTAATATATGTGAATAGCCACAGTCTTTGTATTACATTTTTATTACATTTGTAATCGCAATTACATTTTAATCTTAAAATACTTGACGTTTCGACTTTCACTCCGGAAATCGTTTTCAAAAATTAAAGGAGAATTTATCAAAAAAATGTTTTTATAACCGCCAGTTGTTGTTGAGGTAATGTTATATTACATTCAGCAAAAATTTATGTTTGAATGTACTTGCCTATGATGCATGATGGTTGTAGGTAACAGTCAGTTTTGACTGGAAAAATGTGAGGGTAGATGTTTTTTTACTATCATATAATCAATCATTCCTTCATACATTTTGTTTTTCATTACCATTTGACAATAATTTTGATCAATTTAATTTTATAGTCAATCTTATAGTGATAGTTACAATAATTAAAAA
Organism: Diabrotica virgifera virgifera; assembly: GCF_917563875.1. NCBI lineage: Eukaryota > Metazoa > Arthropoda > Insecta > Coleoptera > Chrysomelidae > Diabrotica > Diabrotica virgifera. The sequence goes on from NC_065448.1 coordinate 190,762,619, forward strand.
GCACATTTAAATTTCTAATATTAAAATTAACATAATTTCAACACATAATACGTCTTAAATCTCCGCAATTACATTGGATCCTGACCTTGGTTAATACGTTAAAAATTGCCCTTTCCTGGATGTCAATATTATTGACATTTGAAGTATTTTCACGTCCTTATAAATCATTGACAGACTAAACGAAGGGTGTTACTGGAAAAGGAGCCAAACGCCAAAATCTTAAAATTTGCATTATGTACCAAGCGCCTTTAAGCAACTATATTTAAATACTGGCAAAAGATCCAGCCGACATAATATAATATACTCTAGCTTACTCTAAGGTTTGTCGAACCAACTGACAAACTGACAAAACAGCGTTCGCGCGTTTATTAAAAGAGATCCAAGCGACAGTGACGGTGGTTGGTTCTTTTTAAATAAATGCTTTTTATTGACATTTGGCGCCTGGATCGTTTTAAATAGTGTACGCCAGTTTACGACATATTTAACGTTCCAGTGTTTTCCAAAGTTTTAAGAGAAAAAATGTCTTTAAGAGAAAAAAAAAATATTATGAAAGTCAGAATAATTTTATAGCTGCTTCAGTTAAGACAGCAAGGCATCAAAAGGAAAAGGAACAAGCAAAGTAACTTAAGAAAGTTTTCCCGCGTATATCATTTAAATAATAACATTGTATGTAGAAATATGTTTATCAAATCATTACAAATCTCTACGAAAAGAGTTGATACTGCTCTAAAAAAATTCTCTGCTGAAATTGCTGAAGACGGAAGAGGTAATTCTAAAAACAACAACAATGGCAGTAAAAATAAAAGGCTACTGATGAAATTAAAAAAGTGTTATTAAACACATTAGTTCTTTTTCAACTTATTCGTCCCACTATTGCAGGGGTGAAACTGAAGCTATTACTTGCCTTTCGATTTAAATCTTAATAAAATGTACAATCTTTTTTTGGAAGACCAAAACTTAAAAATTGCTTTTTCTACCTAAAAATTTTTTTTTTCGAAAATTTCAATCTAAAAAGGAAACCACCTATCCAAGATACATTCAATACTTGCGATCAGTTAAAAGCAAAAATAAAAAGTGGTCAAAATGACCCTGAATTATTGAGCAATACCAATATTTTACACAACCAACATTTTGAAAAATCAGAGCACGCAAGATATGATATGAAAAATGATTTAGAACATGCTAAAACAGAAACCCGTACCTATGACATGGAAAAAGTACTTGGGCTCCCAAAACTGCCCACTAACTTAATCTATTATAAAATAGAGCTTTCTATTTATAATGAAGGAATTTACCAAGGATCCAATACTCAGCCATATTGTTATATATGGAAGAGGAGCGCAAGGAGTTGGTTCATGCTTGAAAGTTATGATTGATAAGCACCTTTCACCTGAAACTGAAGAGCTTAACTTCTGGTCTGATTCTTGCAGTGGTCAGAACCGGAACCTAAAAATTGTCCTTTTTCTCAAAAGTGTACTAGAAATACATAAATCATTGAAAACAATAAATTTTAAATATCTCATGCCTTTCCATCGTTATTTACCCAATGACTCTAATTTTGCAAATATTGAAGGTGCTTTAATAAAACAAATTAGAATCTACACTCTTAAGGATGTGGTGGTAGAATGTTCAAAAAAGCGTAAGTTTATCGTTCACAAAATGGCAAAAGAAGATTTCCTAAGCAGTAAAGAAATTGAGAAACTTATTACTAACAGAAAAGTAGATATACTAGGTAATAAAGTCAGCTGGTTAAACGCCAGAGTAATTAGAATTAATAAAGATAAACCCTTTTCAATATTTTTTAAATCAACTCATGAAGAGGGTGAGTTTCAAGAGATTGATGTAAAAAAGGCATAAAAGGAAGACAACAAAAATATACACACAATTTTTTTTCTTCAAAATTCAAACTTTTCTATCCAGATGGAAAAGCTACTTCCGACAAAAAATTAGCAGTTATAAAAAGTTTATTACCTCTTATTCCCCAAGATGTCCAAGACTTTTATAAAAATCTTCAACATAGAAATTTCGATGATGACATAGATGTGTTTGGTGATGAAGCTGATTTTGAATTCGGAGAATAAAATTAGAACACATTACCACATATTTTGAGATTCTGCGAGAGAGGTGCTTTACTTTTGCATTATTGTCGTATTTTTTAAATAAACACTGTTTACAAAAAGATACATGTCTCATTTTCCTATACATACCAAAAGAACCAAACGCCGAAATATTTTAAAAAACTAATTCTTTTTTAATTTTTAAATTTTTTTTATACTCTACATTTAATTCTCACTTGAGCTATTCATATTATTGTCAAAATTTCTTTCTATTTGGATAGAGTGATTTATAGTACAAATTAAAAATTAAGTGCGATTTTCTCGAAACATAAAAAGTGGCTATTTTCTCCTTTTCCAGTAACGCCCTACATTAACGTGGTTCAATGCAGACCTAATAACAAAAAAATATGTTAACGTAGAGCATCATGTTGCTGGAAGTAATCCATTGGCATCCACTTTAAGGCAAACTATTTTATAATTTTCGCTATGTAGGCAATTCCGTTTAAGCAAACATTTAACCTAACCAGTGTTTGGCATTGTGGCTATTTTGCAAGGACAGGAAGTAAGTAATCTTAACCACACTTTTCAATTTTTAACAGTCAAAATTTCACCCTTTTTCTATTTTATTAAGTGGGATTACTTGCTTTTAGATTCACTGATGATGGACTGATAAGTCCAAAAACGTTTTGAAAGTAATCCTTTTCGATTTTTTTAAATTGTAATTTTTTATTAAAATATTATGCCAACTACACCAGGGAGTGTTTTACTTCACGTTAACCCATTAACCGCCAAGCAAAGAAATACTGCAATAATATGTAATATATTTGATTAACTAGAGTAAAATAAACTTAAACATTCGTAAACATTTTTTTTTACACTTTGATAATGGCAGGTGTCACAACAACAAAATGGTTCGTTTTCGAACCTTTGGCGGAAATGAGATATAAAAATTGAAATACACAATTTTATTTGTTGTGAAAAGTCTCAAAACATTTAGAGTGTAAATGGACCTGGAAGTTTTCATAAACAAAAATAATATGGTTACAACATTGCCTACACCTTCTTCAGCTTCTTTGTCAAAAACGAAGTCGAACGGCCCTCTATCCTTTTTAGAAATTATTTTAGATATTTCAAGTTTACACTTTCCAATCCTGTATCTTGCACTGTGCCAGTTGCATAAATTCGACAAATCGACATATTGTCTACTGTCTACAACACTACACAAACTCCCTTATGGAGCCGCCCCCTCCCCCACCCTAGATTATAACAAAACTGAATACCAGAATACCCGTCTTTCTAAAGGTACGTATCCACTATGTTCGTAATATTGGACCACCGAGGCACTGCCGCACGGTCGTTGGCGCACTGTTGCACGGCCCGGGAGCGCCAACCATCCACTATGTTCACGAACCTCTTGCACTCCGCGTTTCCTGCAACTGCTCCAATCGATACGGTATGCGTTCCTCTACATATAAACCGACACCAATTGGAACGCCGAGGCGGAGCGCGCACTGTTGCACGGTCCGGGAGTGCCTACCATTCACTATGTTTACAAACCTCTTGCGCTCCGCGCTCCCTGCAACTGCTCCCATCTACATGCATGCGCTCCTCTACATATAAACCGCCACCTATTGGACCGTTGAGGCGGAGCGCACACTGTTGCATGGTCCGAGAGCGCCAACCATCCACTATGTTCACGAACTTCTTGCGCTCCGCGCTCCCTGCAACTGCTCCAATCGATACGGTATGCGCTCCCTTACATATAAACCGCCCCAGATTGGAGCGCCGAGGCAGAGTGCGCACAATTACACAGCCCGGGAGCGCCAAACGTGTCCACTATGTGGAGCAGTTGCAGGAGCTCGGAGTGCAAGCATAGTGGATACGTGTTTTTACACATAATAAAGAAATATCCCAACAAATTACTGCCTGTGCATCACCTTGAACTTATTCCTGATCAGACAGGATTATATGTCGACTTCCGCCAATGGTTCGTTATCGAACCATTATTTTCAAACACGAGATTTGATGACTCAGAAATTTTTTTTTTTGTATTTTTATAGCAATTGGTGTACAAATAGGTTAAAAAAATAATGTTTTAATTTATTTGACCACAAAAGTGTTATGCCGATAAAATTACTACAGTAAAAATAAAGTTGCGTCGAAGGATTGAAAATGTCGGACATTTAGAAAATATTTTTATGATGAAAGCATGAGTTTGGAAATTAAACAAAATTAAATTTAGTTACACTTATATCTTCTGGTTGCTTAAAAAATACAAAGATTTAAAAAAAATTAACGAATTGCCAAACAAAAATTCTACAAAAAAATGGTGCGTTTTCGCACCTTTGGCGCTAAATGGGTCAAGTCATTTAACTAGATGGTATACATTCAACTTTCGGGAATAATCCCGTTTTATTTTCAATAAAATATGTATTAAATATATCTACTTTAAAATGTATATCTAAATATGTCTGAATTACCGATATAAATGATTCAAAATTATTAGGAGAATTTTTTTTTAGTAAGCAACAACATTTGTGTTTAATTTATTAATATTTTGTATTTGACAACGACGTTCGAAGTGGAAGTCGAAAAGTTAATAAAATTATTTTTTCAAGTTAAATTGTGGCTTATTTCGCAATTAAAATAGATAATTAGTAAGATAGAAGATAGTATTACCAAAATGTTTTTTTTTTGTTTTATTACAAATTGATTTGTTTCCTAATATTGAAAGTTATTGTATAACAACGGATAAGAATAAACGCACGCGTAGGCATTTAGACCAGGGCGCATCTGTAAAAATATTGGTACATTTGGATGTTGAAAGGTGACTCATATTTTTTTGCAGAAATTGCTTGAAAATAACTCATATAATAATATTTAAGTTATCCTCCCACTCAAAAAGTCCGGAACATTGTTTAAATAATCAAAATGTCAAAAAATGAAGGAAAAATTCGACTTTTTTCTTGGTTTTTTGATTATAACTTTAAAAGTATTCATTTTCGAGAAATATTGCATCAAGGTAAAGTTGCGTAATTAAATTTCCTATAATATAGAATTAACTGAAAATTTTAAAAATTGTCACCCGTGTTGCAAAATAGCAACAATTGCGAAAATACCCTAAAAAAACAAGTATTCGCATTTTACGTTTTTCAACTATTTATGCTAAACATAGGACCTTCATATTTCACTTAAAGGAACTATATGATATGATAAAACAGTACTGTAAATTTCATTAAGATCGGTTTAATAGATTTTGCAATCCAGCTTTAAAAAAAAAATCATTTTTTCAAAATGTTGCAGCACTGAAAATAAAGCAGACAGCAAGTTGAATTTTTTTAGATATAAAACAGTACTGTACCTTTCCTTTTCAATTTGCAGAATTAAAATCGGTTAATTAACACGGCGTCAGGAATTTTTTTAAATAAACATTAATTTTTGGTGCTACGCGCAGTACAACGGATAGGTTCGCTCTGATTGGGCATTCCAATGATCTTTGATAATTATTGATAAATTTAAATTTTTAGTACATTTTGAAATCAATAAAACAAATTTGTTTATTTCAAAATACAAACACATACTCTGTCCTTTGAAATAACACTTTTTTAGCAAAAACTTTCTTTGTTCATACATTTTAACTTAAAAAATAAAAGTGTATTATTTTTAAACATATGCAATTGCTTAAACGCTTTTTCACAAACAATAATCAAATTAGTTTAATTTTTGTGGAATTAAAATATGAACATACAACAAAATATAGAGTAAGAAAATAATATATTAGATAAAGATTGGAAGAAATTTTGGTGGAAATCAACTTGTGTGAATCGAACACCGCTGTCCTGCGCGTAACACCAAAAAGTAATGTATATTTAAAAAAATTCCTGACGCCGTGTTAATTAACCGATTTTAATTCTGCAAATTGCAAATAAAGGTACAGTATTCTTCTATTTGTAAAAAAGATTAACTTGCTATCTGCTTTATTTGAAGTCCATTTTGAAAAAATTAATTTTTTTTTGCGAAAGCTGCATTGCAAAATTTATTTTGTAAAATCTATTAAACCGATCTTAACTTAATTTACGGTATTGTTTTATCATATCATAAAGTTTTTCTGGGTAAAACATGAAGGTCCTAAGTTTAGCAGAAATGGTTGAAAAACGTAAAATGCGAATACGTGTTTTTTATGTTTTTTTCGCAATTATTTCTATTTTGCAACAAGGGTAACAATTTAAAAAAAAATTAACCAATCTTATATTGTAGGAAGGGCCTAGCCGGGTAAGATGATGAAAAGTGCCCCCAACCGGATTCGAATTGCATATAGGTCAACGTTTATTACATACAGAGAAACTCACTTTCTGAAATTTTTAGCCCCCTAGGTGGTCATTTGACCCACCTAGAGCCTAATTAGGGTTTTTAGGTTTTTATCTTTTTATCTCAGCGGCATCGAGAACTAGCGAAAAACTTTAAACAAAAAAGTTGTAAAATTTAAAAAGTTCTGCCGAAAAAAATTTTTTTGTTAATCTTTGGCGGGAAATTTAAATTTTAGAACGATTTTAAAATTTTAAATAAGTTTAAAATAATAACTAAGACATTCGTTTTCACGAAAAAAATATACAACGTGTATTTTTGCATAATATTTCACCCTGAATTTTTTTAAATTTTAAAATTGGTGAAACGCACCTACAAAAATAAAAAACCGCACTTTTTCGGTTTTTTTTTTCGTTGTTTGATACAACTTTATACATATTTTTCAAAAAAGGTAACACCGTCACTAGAATAGGTGAAAAACTGAAAAATAATTGCGGTTTGCTTAATAAAAATTTTTTGTAACGCCATCCATTTTTAAGATACAGGGCGTTGAAGAAAATACAATTTTACACATTTTTTACGATTTTGCCGAAACTACTAGCAACATTGTAATAAAATTTGACGAGTTTTAAGAGGTAGTGGTTGTGCATTTTTCGACATAAAATTAAGAATTTTATATTTATCATTGGCTCGCATAGGGGTAATGGCCTGAACTTTTTAAAGAAAAAAGATAGTACGCCACTGACATATTTCAAATTAACAATCGTTTTTGAATTCCTCGTTCAATTTGTGACAAAAAATCTATCTTCCTATTTTTCATACGACGCGCCATTTTTATTTAAAAAATAAAACATCTTAACCCTAATAAAGTATTCGAACTTCTAGTAGTTTCTACATCTACATAAACTCGTACATCCATTATAAAAACTAATTCGAATACTTTGGAAGCGTTAAGATATTTTATTTATTGCAGCACAACGGCGCGTCCTGTGAAAAAATGAGAAGATATTTTTTTTTATCGCAAATTGAACAAGGAATTCAAAAATGATTGGTTAATTTAAGTATGTCAGTGGCGTACTATCTTTTTTCTTTGAAAAGTTCAGACCATTACCCCTATGCGCGCCAATGATGAATATCAAATCCTTATTTGTATGTCAAAGCATGCACAATAACTTATATTGTAGGAAGGGCCTAGCCGGGTAAGATGATGAAAAGTGCCCCCAACCGGATTCGAATTGCATATAGGTCAACGTTTATTACATATAGAGAAACTCGGTTTCTGAAATTTTTAGACCTCTTAAAACCCGATAAGTTTGCTTAATAAAAATTTTTTTGTAACGCCATCCATTTTCAAGATACAGGGCAATGAAGAAAACAAAATTTTACTCATTTTTTACGATTTTGCCGAAACTACTGGCAACATTGTAATAAAACTTGGCGGGTTTTAAGAAATAGTTATTGTGCATGTTTTCACATACAATTAAGGATTTGATATTCATCATTGGCGCGCATAGGGGTAATGGTCTGAACTTTTCAAAGAAAAAAAGATAGTACGCCACTGACATATTTAAAATTAACAATCATTTTTGAATTCCTCGTTCAATTTGCGAAAAAAATTATCTTCTCATTTTTTCTTTCGACGCGCCGTTTTGTTGCAAAAAATAAGATATCTTAACGCTTCCAAAGTATTCGAATTATTTTTAATAATGGATGTACGAGTTTATGTATGTTGTAGATGTAGAAACTACTAGAAGTTCGAATACTTTGTAAGGGTTAAGATGTTTTATTTTTTGAATAAAAATGGTGCCTCGTATGAACAAATAGGAAGATAGATTTTTTGTCACAAATTGAACGAGGACTTTAAAAACGATTGTTAATTTGAAATATGTCAGTGGCGTACTATCTTTTTTCTTTAAAAAGTTTAAACCATTACCCCTATGCGAGCCAATGATAAATATAAAATTCTTAGTTGTACGTCAAAAAATGCACAACAACTACCTCTTAAAACTCGCCAAATTTTATTACAATGTTGCCAGTAGTTTCGGCAAAATCGTAAAAGATGTGTAAAATTTTGTTTTTTCAACGCCCTGTATCTTGAAAATGGATGGCGTTACAAAAAATTTTTCTTAAGCAAACCCCAATTATTTTTCAGTTTTTTACCTATTCTAGTGACGGTGTTACCTTTTTTGAAAAATATGTATAAAATTGTATCAAAAAACGAAAAAAAAAACCGAAAAAATGCGGTTTTTTATTTTTTAAGGGGCGTTTCACCAATTTTAAAAATTTTAAAAAAATTAGCGTGAAATACTATGCAAAAATACACGTTATATATTTTTTTCGTGAAAACGAATGTCTTAGTTATTTTTTTATGCTCATTTAAAATTTTAAAATCGTTCTAATATTTAAATTTCCCGCCAAAAATTAAAAAAACAAAAATTTCGGACAAAATTTTTAAAGCTTACAACTTTTTTATTAAAAGTTTTTCGCTAGTTCTCGATGCCGCTGATATAAAAAATAAAAACATAAAAAGCCTAATTAGGCTCTAGGTGGGTTACATGACCATCTAGGGGGCTACAAATTTCAGAAAGTGAGTCACTATATTATATACTAAACGGCGACCTATATGGAATTCGAATCGAGTTGGGGGAACTTTTCATCATCTTACCCGGCTAGGCCCTTTAATTACGCAACTTTTATCTTGGTGCAACTTTTCTCGGAAGTGAATACTTTTAAAGTTATAATCAAAAAACGAAGAAAAAAATCGAATTTTTCCTTCAATGTTTTGACATTTTGATTATTTAAACAATGTTCCGGACCTTTTTGAATGGGAAGATAACTCAATTATTATTATGTAAGTTAATTCCAAGCAACTTCTGCAAAAAAATTAGAGTCACCTCTTAACGTCCATCTCAAAACAGATCCGCCCTGGACTAATTACCATTACGAGCTACGAAACACAAATACAGGCGCCGATCCAGACATAGATCGACCGAAGAGGAAATCCTTTGTGACAGTGAATCAATCAACAGAATTTTCGAACAGGCGAAAAATTGAAAATTCTTTTACAACCCTAATATAATTAAATAACTTTTATTTGAATTTGACTTCTATTTGGGGTGTATTATGTAACGCCTACGTTAAATTTTAAAGGCTTCTAAAATTTTAGCGTCCGCTAAAAATATTTTTGTATTCTGTAAATTAAGCACCCATTAAAATCATAACATACACCGTTAAAACTTCCGCTGTATACAGAAACTGTGTAGGATGTCGAAACTTGACCTTTTATTTTTAGCAGCCCATTAATTGATTTATTTATATATTTATTTTATTGTTTATTTATTATATTCTCTCTCTCTCTCTCGTTCAATCCCTCCTTGTGGAGTATTGGGCGCTTATGCGTTTCTTGGCCAAAAGTGTAAGATTGCTGTCTGGCCGGGACAGCGCATCTTCTTTTGTTTTTATTCTCTGGATAAATTGTGAACTAATTCCCTCCATTCTCTTCTATCTTTTGCTCTCTTTTTGACTTCGCCCCATCTTAGTCCAATTTTTTCGTGTTCTCTCGTTGTTGTTCTTTTCCAGCTGTTGTCTGGTCTGCCCCTCTTTCTTTTCCCCTCTGGTTGGTATTCAAGTGCTTGTCTTGCTATGCTGCTTTGGTCTTTCTTTAAAGTGTGGCCGATCCATTTCCATTTTTTTTCCTTGACTGTAGTAGATATGTTAGTTTGCTTTGTCCTCTCCCATAGTTCTGTATTAGTTATTTTGTTTGGCCAGTATATTTTCAGGATTTTTCTTAGAGATTTGTTTACAAATGTTTGTAGTTTTTTAGTTGTATTTTCGTCCTGTTTCCATGTTTCTGCTCCATAGAGCAGTATACTTTTAATGCAACTGTTAAAGATTTTAATTTTTGTTGTTTCCGATATTTCGTTTGTTTGCCAAATTTTATTTAAAGCGTTGAATGCGTGTTGCGCCTTTGTTATTCTCGTCTGTATATCCTTTTTAAACCCCCCGCTCCTTTCCATGACAGATCCCAGATATGTGAACTTGTCTACCTCTTCTACTTCTTTACCGTTTATCATTATTTTATTATTTGGATGGTTATTATTTTTTAGAAGTTTAGTTTTTTCTGTGTTTATTCGAAGTCCGATCGTGTCGGAGTACTGTGCCAATTTGTCAATTTTTGCTTGCATATGATTTCGGTGTTCAGTTATCAGGCAGATGTCATCTGCAAATTCGAGATCTTCTAGCTGTTTGAAAAGGTTCCACCTGATGCCTGTTCGATCGTCGATTACTTTCCTCATTACCCAATCTATCATAATAAGAAATAGGGTAGGGGATAATACACAACCCTGTTTGACTCCACTTTCTATGGAGATTTCTTCTGTTACTTCACCTGAATGTTCTAGTTTGGCTTTGTATCCTTCGTAGAAGAGTTTAATAAAGTTTATGATTTTTTGTGATATCCCATATAATCTAAGGATTTTCCACACCTGTGCCCTATTTACACGGTCAAAGGCCTTTTCGAAGTCGATAAAACTCACATATATATCTTTATTCCATTCATTTGTTTGTTCCAAGATAATTCTAAGGGTGCAAATGTGATCAATAGTGGAATGGTTGGAACGGAAGCCTGCTTGGTTGTTTCTCAGTTTTTTATCTAGTTCCGGCTTCAATCTTTCCAAAATGATTTTGGTCAGCACTTTGGATGTGGCACTTAGTAGTGTTATTGCACGCCAATTGTTGCATTTGCTCAGGTCTCTTTTTTTGGGTATTTTTATAATCAATCCCTCTTTCCACTCCTTTGGCAATTCTTCGTCCGTCCATATTTTATTCAAAAGTGTATGTAGCATCTCTACTGACTGCTCGGTGTCTGATTTTATTACGTCAATGGCTATATTGTCGATTCCTGCGGCTTTGCCATTTTTTAGTAGTTTTAGGGTGTTTCCAATTTCTTCCATTGTAATTTCTCCAATATTCATTTCTAGCTCTGGTGATTCTACTTCATCTTCTATGATTTGAGTTATTTCATGCTTAGCATATACCTCTTCGAAGTATTCCTTCCATCTTTGTATTATTTCTTTCTCATTTTTTATTCTATTTCCTTGTTTATCCTTTACTTCTCGTATATTTCGTTGTGCTGTTCCTGTTAAGTTTCGTATGATTGTATATTGTGTTCGTAAGTCGTTTTCTTTCGCTGCTTCTTCTGATATATTTAGCATCTCATTTATATAGTTTCTTTTATCTTTTCTGGCTTGTTTTTTTCCTTCTGCGTTTTTTGCCTTGTATTTCTTTCAAGTGCCCTCTCTTCTTCGGATCCTTCGTTTTGTAGAATTTCTTCTTTGATTTTTTTTCTTTCTTCTATCAGTAGTAGAGTGTCTTTGGTAATCCATTTTTTATTTTGTCTTCTTTTAATCCGATTGTTTCTTTTGCTGTATTCATCATCACTTCTTTAAAATATTTCCATGTTTCTTCGACTGACTCTCCAGTTTGTTGTGATACTGTTTGGTTAATTGCCAGTTTCTCACTGAATTTATTTCTTATACATTCTTGTTTTAGGGCATCAACGTTGTACTTGTTCCTTCTGCTGATTTTTTGGTTTTTATCTCTGGCTAATTTCATTTTTAGTCTCGCTTTGATTAGCATGGGGTCTGATCCCACATCAGCACCTCTTAAGCTCCTGACATCTTGCAGCCAGCATCTCCATTTATATTCAATTATTATGTGGTCTATTTGATTCTTGTATCTCCCTCCCGGTGATTTCCATGTTTACTTATGTATTCGCTTATGTTTAAAGATGCTTCCGCCTATTAAAAGTTCATTTTGCTCACAAAATTCGATTAATCGATTTCCATTGTCGTTTCTCTCTCCGATTCCCTCCTTTCCCATCACATGTTCATGTCCTTTATTATCATTTCCTATTTTTGCATTAAAGTCTCCGATTACTATTTTATATCTCTTCTATATTTATTACTAATCTTATTAAACGTTGTTTGTAGTTGCTCGTAAAATTCTTCCTTCTCATTTTCGTCGTTTTTATTTGTGGGAGCATATACATTTATTACTATTATGTTATAATATCTTGCCTTCAGTCTCGCCCAAATAATCCTTTCTGACACAGGTTCCCAATCTACTGGAGCCTTTCTCCCCTTTTGGGCTAGCAGTATTACCGCTCCCTTTTCGTGTGTCATTTACATCCGTGTTCCCAGAATATATCATTAGCTGTTGGTCATCTACTCGGGTTGATCCACTACCATTCTATCTTGTTTCGCTTAGTCCGACAATGTCTAATTTGTACTTATCAATCTCTTGGCTAACCTGCTCCAATTTGCCGGTTTCGTGTAGGGTTCTTACATTCCATGCACCTATAAATATGTTCTCTCTTATGTCTAATTCATGTTTATCTTTCGTTTTTGCTCTATTTCTATTTTCGTCCTTGCTCAATTCCTTTTTCTGTGCCTTGTCTGTCGTGATTTGTGCTTTTGTTTGTGTATTTTCATCTTCTGTTAGTTTTTTGGATTTCCCTGGTCTTCTTCTAGCTGGTTGCTGTACTGATTCCAATTGTGTGTTTTTCCATCTATTATTAATTTATTATATTTTATTGTAACACTTTTACCCTTATTAATTTCTTCATTTGCGACTTGTCTTATTTTTTCTGTGTTTGTAGTTCTTCTTTTGTTATGTCATTATTTATATATATTTTATTGCCTTTTATGTGTTTTAGTTTAGCCTTATTTTGCATGATCTTTTCTTTTTCAAACTTGTTCTGTAGTTTGACCAAACATGTTTTTTCTCCCCCTCATTTATTATATTAGATATCAACAATTAAAAGCTAACAAAAAGACAATGGCATAATGTATTTATTTGGCGAATACGTCTGTATACCGCGTACCAAAAAAAAACTTTATAGCAAGCTGAAAATTTGTTAATAGCTTAACGGTGTCTAATCGAACAAACTTTGATGTACGGAAACACTGCAACAGGGGAAGTTTTAATTGTGGAACGTGATTTTAATTGTGGAACATCATCCTGACAAATTTATGGTTGTGAAGACTAGCACGTTGTTTTTAAGTTTATTCAATAGAAAACTTTATTATACTATAATATAATATATTATAATTATATTATAATATATGCAAAAATGTTTGTCCGACAAATATATTGGGCATTTTAATAAGTCCAACATGTAGAACACGTCAAATGACAGGAATTATGTGGTGATAAATAGGTGTCTAATTTTTGCATGAGAGCTTAATAGAAGGGTAACGAATCAATTAGAAGTTCTGTCCGACAAAATACATGGACGTTTTCGTAGTCTGACGTTCGAAACTTTTAACCTCTTCCACAGTTAAAACATCCCCTGTTCCAGTGTTCCCGTATATCAAAGTTTGTCCGACTAGACACCGTTAAGCTCCTAACAAATTTTCAGCTTGCTATTAATAAATTTTTTTTTGGTAAGCATGATCCAGGCCTAGCAGTTTAGTTGAATACATTCGTATATTAAATAATAATGAAAGGTAAGTCTTAGTTTTAGGGAAAGTCAACTCTCCATCAAATTTTTCGTCTAAGGCAATCTTTGAAAAAAACATATGTGTATAGAATAGATAATACCCATTTGTTTGTGGATTTTAGATGTGCCTATGAATGTGCAGACAGAAACGCACTATACAAAGACATGGTATGATCAGTGGCGCCTCGTGGCCTTGGAGACAGGGTCGGCAATTTTTTTTTGTCTCCTCATATAGGTATACCATCAAACTTAAAGGCTTAAATCATCATAGGAGATTTTGTTGTTTTTTGTTTTTATTTTATTTGATGTACTTGACATTCTCTCTTGTGTTATGGTGTTTCGACAATACGTGTTGATTCTTTTGAGAAAAGATAAATCCCGTTTATTTGAGGCAGAAATTGGTGGTAATAAGAAAATTGATGAACAGTTTGTTGTAATGAATTTCAGTACTTACTACATAGAATAATACATACATATTTTGTAACTTATCCCACTTTCTGAAAATATTTGGATCGGCATAATTTTTAAGTACCTAACTTGTAATAATAAATATCTTAGAAATTCTTTGGCAAAGGGAACTTTTAAATTTTGAATCGTAAAAGAGGTAAAAAATTTGCAAATCTTCAAAATTCGAAAAACGAATATCTATTTACATATAACAGTAGGTATCCAAAATTTCAAGATATACCTACTCGTTTTTCGAGATATGAATCATGTCGGTGTCTTTTTTTGGAATGGTTCGGAAATATCAAGCAAATCCAAAACGTTGCTGCGTATATATTGGAAACTATTATCATTACGATAATCTCTGAGATTTTGCACCCGCTTTCGTATTCTATTTTTGGAATTAATAATGTCAGTTGACTGATTTTGAACAACAATGAATATCTTGGGCCAACTCTGTCTTAAAAATATTTAAAAGAATATTAAAAGAGTAATCATTTAATAAAGTTCTCAAACCGATTGCTTCATGGATCGAGGTATCGCCGCTTTCAAAATCGTCGCGTTCGATAATAAAATCAAAAACTTTCAAAAGCTGTTCACGAAAATCTGCTACAGACACTAAAACTACTAGAGATAATCTGCTTAGATAAAACTAACCGAGATTTAAAATTTCATCGCGTCTGACAAACTGTTCGCTGTTTTTTCGAAACAAATTTGTTCTAAAGCAGTAATCCGTGAGCTAAACTGGCAAGAAAAAACGACATTCTTTATTTTTTTACACGTAACATGCAAAACTAAAGTTATTATATGCGCATCATAGTCTAGTGAGTAACCAAAGCTTGTGATGCAATAGTTTTAACTTTTGCCTGGAGACCATTCAATTCACCACAAATCACAGCAACGACGTCATACGATTGCCCCAGTTTGCCCTACCAATTTATTTTTAATATCAAAAATTTTTTTTTACAACCGTGTTAAAAATGCTGTTTTAAGCACTCCTTACGAGCGTTAAAAATGCTACTTTAAGGCACTAGTGCTTTAAAATATTTTTAAGGCACTGCAGTTCGTATTGACCGTATAGACAATTTTGATGTAATGTCAAGAAAATATAAAAATGGAATATCAGTCACGTTCAAGTAAAAGTTTTTGTAGATATTGTCCCGTAATTATGTTTGTAGAAAAAATATTGTATGATATGCGTGTTAAAAAGTACATTTTTAAGGCACTCATATGAATTGCAGAACTCGCTATAGCTTATACCACGTAACACGTATCGAACAAAAATAATTGATAATAATTGTGAATGACATGATAATCAGAAGTTTCATCTACTTCCAGCGAAAAGCAAATGGTTTTCTAAATCTCAGATTCAATAACGTTATTCAAAATGTAACTATTTGATTATATGTATTAGTTAATTTTCTATTACGAATACACTTCGAATCAGAAAGTAAATATTTCTAAAACAATTTTATTAATTCTCTATAATTACTTTGATTTTTAACAAATGATTCGATCCATCATGTCCACTAAATGATAATTCCTGACAACTTAAAAAAATTACAATATCAAACGACGTAAAACGGCGTGATTATTTTTGACAATTTTAAAAGTGCCGTACCTGGCCGCTTAATGCCCACGGCGAAATGTATTTATGTTCGCTTTCGCTTGCTCATCGACTTGTTATTTCGTTAAGTTTTACGTGTAAATCGTCAAGCTACGGATGAGTTGGGTACGGCTAGCCGAAAAGTCACATGAATAGTTCGGATCATTCATTTTTTGAGAAGTCTTTTATGCGCAGGGATCACTTAACGCTCGGATTGATCAACTCCTTTTAAAAACCATGAATAAAATTTAGTCTGTATTATCTGACAGATTTTTTTTACTTCACAGATACAAATATTAAAAAAAATTATATCTATAAATGTATGGGTCGGCACTGCCGACCCAGACCGGCCGCCACTGGGTATGATTTGATACCCCAATATACTTAGTGAGATTAGTGAAAGGAACCCTCTCAACAGTCGAGTGTAAGGTTATAGCGCAGAACGGAGTATCCGAGTATCAAGAGTAATTTTCCAGATACAAACAGAACCCCTATAGGAAGATAGCCTATCCTAGCTTCTATTCAACATTGCCCTAGAGAAAGCAATTGGATAATCTGGAATAACAAGATGAACTATTATTAATCGGAATGTACAAATACGAGCGTCTTCAAACGATACTGATATCATAGCAAGAAGAAAGATGGACATGGTCCAATCGTTCGCGACATTGGAAGCAGTAGCAAAAAGAATTGGGCTACACGATAATAATAATAAAACTAAGCATATGAACATTTCAAACAATAATCAAGTAGCAAAACCCTGCCTATGATAAAAGACCTAAATACTTAAATGCATTAAATATCTTTATATTGTTCTGGAAGCTATTTTCTTGTGGCATCTTAATTTGGGAGTAAGCCACGACTTTACTTTAAAATTAAGTACCTATATTTCGCTGGTCCGGAAAAAAATGACGTAATTAACTTCTAAAATACTGTGTACAGATGATAAAAAACTGTAACTATGTGCTGAGCCACTACAGGGTAGGTGCGTCGTTATTGAAATATGCGCCATTTTAGACCTTGTTTCAGATGAATAATGACTCGACTGTAAATATAGGGTTGAAAATGGGGGGGGGGATTAAATTAATATAATGAAATTCGGTCAAAGAGGGATGAAAATAAAATCCATCGTTGTAAGAATAAACGGCATATTAAATATTTAAAAATCAAAAAATAGTAAAATGCTTTATAAAAGGTATATTTAAAATCCCTAAAAAGGGCTACATCACAATCACATAACTAGTTTTCGACTGGTTAACCAGTCGTCATCAGTGCTTACCTAAAATGAATATAACCTGGTAAACTAATGCAAACATTTTGAATTTTGACTGAGGTGAAGAAAAGTTGTAGATTATACTCACGTGAAGTTTACATGCTAACAACCAAGATATAATTTACAAAAATAGTAGGGTCAAAGCCCTGTAAAAGTAATCCGTTAAGGAAACATCGATTAAAAATACTGACTTAAGCGTGGATGCTTGAAATATTTGCTATTATGCCCCAGGTAACATTTGAGCTGTGATTCGACTTCTTCACATGGTGGAAGTGTAGCAGCAAGTGACAATGAAATGGATAGAAACCTCTGAACGATAACAAGACAGAAATGACAGTTCCACAAGAAATTGAAAAATTTACCTGTCATATTTAAAGACTATGGTGAACAGTTTGTTAAAGTTAGAAATGATGTAACAACACACTCCATTGTGAAAATTATCATTTAAAATTCAGTAAACTAGATGTTAATAGTTAAAAATGTATTCACGTATACTGTTAGTGTAGGTGGTTAGGCAAACTACATTACACAAATGTATGTACTCGAGAACTAAGGTCAGTAACCAAATCTTTTTGTCAATAGTCCTATGATTTAAAAAAGCAGTTTTCTGTTGACTTAAAGTTATCGAATTTATTTAACTTATTGGTAGCTGTTGGAATTTGTGTAAGTTTAAAAGAAATAGAAACCACAATGGGGGTGACTGAGGTGTAAAAAGATTTTTGATATTTAAAAATCGTTTTTTTATAAAGAAAATTTTTAAGATGAAGAATGACACAACTGTAGACAGGGTTTAAAATGGGGGGATTAAATTAAGATAATGAAATTCGAACCAATATGGATCAAACTAAAAGCTGCCATTGTAAGAATAAACGACATGCCGATGCTCCTGGACGGTCACTTTTTATATAATTACTATTTTAATATTTAAATTTGAAAATGGGGGGATTAAATTAAAATAATGAAAGTCGAATCAATAGGGATAAGAATAAAAGCCACCATTATAAGAATAAACGCCATACCAATGCTCCTGGAAGATTACATCACATTTAATCTCTATTTTAAATATTTAAAAATCGTTTTTTTGCCCTCCTGAGGAATTTGGCTTTTTGCACTTATGTCATTCTTCTTCCGGACTGGCGATTTGACGTTTCCATTTATCCTTACGAAATCATTCTTAAAATACCTAAAATTATTTTGCGAACGATCTCCGAAGTGGATGTCGAAACGTCAAATAAACTTAATTCTAATGTAAAATTTTGGCTTATTCTCGACAAAAATAGTAAACTGAACTACTTTTATAGGCGAAGCAACGAAGCACTAAAAAGCCCAAAACCTAGGAATTTTGTGCAGTCAGATGAATCGTCATGCAACTTTTTGTATTCGATTCGAGAGAGTGTCAGGCAATTTTGTGAGCTACACTGATCTCCGGCAAATATTTTTGTGCATAAGAAAATGCATTTCAATGTGCATCTAGAAGAGATAAAAAATGAAAAATTTAGAACTAAGGAAATATTGACAGAAATAAGACGGAATTTTTCTATTTTGGGGTTTTGGAGGTCACTGAACACGAATTTCATGACGGCGATGGTCTCCGAGGTACCTGGTGCCCAGGGTGGAACTTGTCGCCTGGGACGATCGAATAATTCGCGGGACGATTGAATAATTCGCGAAATGAAGATTGAAACGAAAAATTGAAAAATACGTGTTAAACATTTTTCAAAAATCTATCCAATGACACTAAACACGACCCCCCAACTCCACCCCCTGGAGGTGGGGTAGGGGCAACTTTAAAATCTTAAATGAAAACCCCATTAATTTTGCAGATTTTTATTGCTTACAGAAAAATAAGCAACTTTTATTCGAGATATTTTTTAGAATATTAGATAGATGGCGCTATAATCGGAAAAAACTATTTATCGTGATACCATAGGTAAATTATAGAAACGGTCTAATATCTCGAGAAATACACTTCCAAATAGAAAACTAAAAAATAACTGATTCATATTTTTCAAAAACCTATCGAATAACATCAAACATAATCCTCCAGTCCACCCCCTGGAGGTAGGGTGGGGGTAACTTTAAAATCTTAAACAGGAGCCCCAATATTTTATTACAGATTTTTTGGATTCCTTACGTAAAAGTAAGTAAAATTTATTAGGAACATTTTTTAGATTTGTTGATAGATGGCGCTAATAAATAGTGTTTTTCCGATTATAGAGCCATCTATCCATAATGCGAAAACATATCTCGAATGAAAGTTACGTATTTTTACGCAAGGAACCCAAACCTGCAATAAAAATGGGGCTTCTATTTAATATTTTAAAGTTACCCCCACCCAGCCTCCAATGGGTGGAGTGGAGAGTAGTGTTTGATGGTATTCGATAGATTCTTAAAAAATATTAAACAGGTATTTTTGGATTTTTCATTTGGAACTGTATTTCTCGAGATATCAGGCTGTTTCTATAATTTACCTATGGTATCACGATAAATCTTTTTTTTCTATTATAACACCATCTATCCATAGTAGCATATCCATAGCAAAAAAATGTCTCAAATAAAAGTTTCTTATTTTTACATAATAATAATAATATAATATGTAAGCACTACGAGCCTAGTAGGCCCATGGCTTGATGTACTATTCTTTTCCACTCCGTTTTGTCAGTCGCTTTTCTTTCCCAGTTCCTTACGTTAATTCTTCTCATATCTTCTCTAACTCCATTACTCCATCGTGACCTCGGTCTTCCTCTTCGTCTTTTCCCTGCCAATGCACTAGATAGTACCATTCTGGGAATTCTAGATGGAATCATCCTCTGCACATGGCCCAACCATCTAAGTCTTTGCGCCTTAATTACTGCTAGTATGTTAGGATCTTGATAGAGCTCAGTTAGTTCCTTATTTGTTCTTCTTACCCATTGTCTATTTAAGTTTTTCCCACCGAAGATTTTGCGCAGTATTTTCCTCTCCCAAACTAATAACAACTCTTGATGTTTTTTTGTTGTGACCCATGTTTCAGAAGCATATGTTACTATCGGCCTTATTACGGTCTTGTAAGTTCTTAGTTTTGCTCTTCGTGATATATTTTTACTTCTTAACAACCCATTAAGAGCAAATATAGCGCGGTTGCCCGACATAATTCTCTTTTGTATTTCTTCTTCACAGTTAGGATCTCTTGTGAAGACAGTTCCTAAATACTCAAATCTCTCAACTTCTTCGAATTTATACTGTGTTCCCTTCGCTGTTGTCATTGTTATGTATTGCCCCCGAACGAATTGCTTATTTGTCCATTCCATATACTTTGTTTTTGCTTCATTTATATACAATCCTTTGGTTGCTGCCCTCTCCTCGAGTTTCATGACTGTTTCTATAAGTTTTATTGTGCTCCTAGCCAAGATTACCAAATCGTCTGCGAATGCCAAGCACTGATGTTTTTTGTGGTAGATCAGACCTGTTCTATTAATGTTTGCTTCCTGTATAACCTTTTCTAGTAATATGCTAAACATTATAGACGATAATGGATCACCCTGCCGCACTCCTTGTTTGACCTCAAAGCTTTCTGTTATAGTATTGTTTATCTTGACTTTATTCATTGTTCTTTGAAGAGTTAATTTTATAATTCTAATAAGCTTTGGAGAAACGTCCATGTCTTGCAATGCTGTGAATAACTCGCTTCTTTTCACTCGATCGAAAGCCTGTTTAAAGTCAATGAAAAGAACCATGGTGTCTTTATAATATTCGTAACTTTCAGCCTGTATTTCTCGTAGTGTGAAGACCTGATCCACAGTACTTCTGCCTTTTCTGAACCCACTTTGATATTCTCCTATGCTTTTATCAACCTTCGTTGTTAATCTGTTTTTAATATGCATAGCCAATATTTTATACGTTATGTTTAGCAGCGCTATGCCTCGATAATTCTGACAATCAGCCATATTTCCTTTTTTGTGAATAGGACACAGTATTTCTTCTGTCCATTCCTCAGGTAGTATTTCTTGTTCCCATATATTATTAATTAGTTTATAGATTTTCTCTACTAACTGATTTCCTCCAAATTTAATCATTTCAGCCGTTATGCCGTCGCTTCCTGGGCTTTTGTTCATTTTTAATTTATCGATGATATTCTGAATTTCGCTTATAGTCGGAGCCTGCTCTTCACCCTGTTGATTTTGTATTTCATTTACTAGATCCTCTGTTTCCTCGTTATTATCGTCTGTCTTTTCAGGTCCATTTAGAAGCTCATCAAAGTACTGCTTCCAGCGTTCTAATATCTCTGGTTCACCCATAATCATTTCTCCATTTTTGTCTTTATAATGTACAGTTTTCGGTTGGTGCCCTCGTTTCTCATTTTTATCCCTTGGTACAGGTTCCTAATTTGATTATTTTTGTAGCTTTCCTCTATATTTGTCAGTTTAGCTTCATAATGTTTCCTTTTTTTTCTCGTAGTATTTTTTTGGTTCTATTTCTTTGTTTAGTGTAATTTTCCTGCGCTTCTCTTGTTCCTTGAGTTATCATTTTTAATCGTAGCTTGGCCCGTTCTTCCAATGATTGTTCACATTCTTCATCAAACCATTCTTTTTGTTTTTTCTTTGTGTTGTCATTGGTGCTGGAAATATTTGCTGCTTCTTTAATTACATCTTTTAATGTTCCCCACATGCATTCTACATTCCTTTCATGCACTATGCTCTCTAATTTGTTGTTAATAATTTGTCCATACAACAACGTTTGCTCACATTCTGTCTCTAATCTGATTGGTTTGTTTCTTTCGTATTTTAATCTCTTTTTGTTTCGAAGAGTTGGTACTAATTGTTTCATCCATATTCCGACCAAATAGTGGTCTGAGTCCATATCAGGTCCTCTATATGTGCTCACCTTTGTTATGCAGTGTTCTTCGTTTTTCTCAATTAATAATTAATTAAAATTTCTCAATTTCTTATTTTTACATAAGCAATCCAAATCTGCAATAACAAAGGGGGTTTCCGTTTAAGATTTTAAAGTTACCCCCACCCCTTCTCCGGGAGTAAAGTGGGGGGTCGTGTTTAGTCTGATTCGGTAGATTGTTGAAAAATATTAAACACTTATTTTTCAATTTTTTGTTCGTTCCAATCTTTCGCGACTTATTCGATCTTCCCAGGCGACGAGTTCCACCCTGGAGACCATCGGAGACCATCGCCGTCATGAAATTCGTATTCAGTGACCTCCAAAACCCCCCAAGCAAAAAAATTGAACTCATTTTCGTCAATATTTCCTGAGTTCTAAATTTTTCATTTTCCATCTCTTCGAGATGCACTTTACAAACTAGATTTAGTTCACAAACTTGCCTGAAACTCTCTCGAATCGAATGCAAAAAGTTGCATGACGATTAATCTTACTGCACAAAATTCCTAGCTTTAATGATTCATTGCCTCGCCTATTAGGTTTAATTATTACAGATTTATTTTGGGTAATATTTTACAAAAATATTAAGAGATTTCAGCTTCTTCAGAGGGGAAAATTTTAAAACTATAAGATTATCTAAAATATTAAATTGTATCAATACAAAAGTTTTGGGCGAATTATAGCTTTAAACTTGGTCCGCTACTCCGCTACTTAACGCCGAAACATTATTGGTTTATTCCAGGATACTCCATCACTATCAACATTAGTTCTTGAAGAATTCTTGTTTTAACCCTTGGAAGGTTATTGTAAGGCTAAAGTAATCTATATAAACTTTTCCCAAATATTTGAAGGGTCCGTATATTGTATAATAGTCCTGTAAATTACCGTTTTGGAGTGAAATTTTCCTAGCTACGACGGATTTGCTTGAAAATTTGGATCTAGGTACTTCTTACCCTCTACTTTATTATTGCATGCGAGCTCAGGGTTGATTTTACTTGGGGGTAAAAGGCGCGTTCAAAATAAGTACGGAAATTGATAAATGATAAATGAAAAGGAACTGACTAATTCTAAGAAACTTTTTTTTCTATAGAGCTGTTTCATTAAGTCCATATTTTTCCAGATATTTGCCAGTGAAAATATTTATATTTTAACAAAGGAAAAACAGGTTTTATATTATATACTTAAAAAGTAAGTATTTTATCAAAAAAAATTCTTGGCAAAAAATACAGCCTATAAAAAAATGAAAAAAATGTGTTCATGAAGTCTATGGATCCAGTACAATCAAATTTGTAGCTCATGAAAAAAAAGGTTCTTATTCGTCAAATTCCAAATCGAATATTTCAACGTACAATAACCAAAAAAAAATGAAGCATTTTTCGGGGAAAACTCATCAGAACTTATTTAAAATTTGATTCCCTATAGGCCGATCAGAAACCAGCTTAGTCCACAAAGCCGTAGATTCTGAGAATTTTGACTACTGCGTTAGCATTTTTATTTTTCTATTCACCGGACCGAGGCTCGAACCTTGAACGCACGTTCACAAGATTTGTGCTCAGACCGCTTAGTCACAACTCTTGACATTTCCCATTAATTTTGTGGAAGCAAACAAAATAGCGTTGTCTAATATTCGGGCTCAGTGGAGGATGATCGTCAGTTATTAAAACACCGATAGCACTTAAATAATTTATTGATAGCGACTGACACCAGGGTAGTAGAACCAACCCCGGGAGAACGTAGTTGTACTTATATGTGGCTCGTACGCGAATTAGTTTTAGTCTGTTATGATGAAGTTATATTGACTCGTTGAAGTCACTCAATGGAAATCAAGTTAAAGGCACATCTGGCCTGTTTGAGTTAATTCTAATGAATGATTATAAAAGCATCTTTTTTCTTGTTGGCAACATGAATTGGGTCATAGCCCACACGACAAAAGGACAAAGGAACAAAGGCCACTTTAACCCGCCAGTGGTCGCTATATGAGATTTTCTCTCACGGTTTCAGAAAATTGCGCACAACTTTTTTTCTGAGAAATTATACGCGCTGTAGTTCCTTCTAGTCTCCTAACTATCCTCCCTCGACAATCTAACGGACTCGTCCGCTCAGATAGTGACTCAGTTTACTTAGTATCACCACATTGTTGAGTCAGTGCGCTTCATGTAAGAGATTCTCTAAGATCAAGCGACCACCGGCGCCACCAACTGTGTATAAAAATTAATTTTATTTTTACCTTAAACATAAAATAACATAACTAATGGATTCGACCGTTACTTGATGGAAGTTCATTTTATCTAATAATAAAACACTGAAAAGGTTTGTTTTCTATACTTCCAGAGAATTTATTATAACTAAGTGACTACAGCTGTTTCGGCAGAGTGCCTTTCTCAAGTGATATAGTTTACAATGTGTTTGCCTTTTTAAGTCTTCAACTGAAGAGGTTGAGGAGTGGGGAGCTGTTTGTCTCGAGTTGGTCATTCAGAATTATATCTGTATTTTTCAGTTTATTAATTTCCATAGATTCTAAAAAAGATAGCTTAAGGCCTTTATTTTGAATATGCAGAATTTGAAACTCTTCATTGAAAGAATGATTATGATCTAGAAGGTGAAGTTTCACTTCTACATACGCACTTCACCTTCTAGATCATAATCATTCTTTCAATGAAGAGTTTCAAATTCTGCATATTCAAAATAAAGGCCTTAAGCTATCTTTTTTAGAATCTATGGAAATTAATGAACTGAAAAATACAGATATAATTCTGAATGACCAACTCGAGACAAACAGCTCCCCACTCCTCAACCTCTTCAGTTGAAGACTTAAAAAGGCAAACACATTGTAAACTATATCACTTGAGAAAGGCACTCTGCCGAAACAGCTGTAGTCACTTAGTTATAAAAAATTCTGTGGAAGTATAGAAAACAAACGTGTTCAGTGTTTTATTATTAGATAAAATAATATCCTTTTATAATGTAATATAAGGCGCCGTGGATGTGGCCGATGATATGAAAATCCTATATTCTGTTTTACGGGTTAGTTGTAGATGGTCACTTACCATATATTTTTCAATGTTAAATATTGCCGACATCAATAGTCACATTATATATCAAGATAATAATAATAAAACAGAAAAACGTCGTGTATTTTAAAAGCAAATGGCTTTATCGTTGATGAAACCTCATTTTTTTTTGGAAAATTTAGTAAAGAAAGGCAAAAGTTGGATATGTTGAGAGAAAATCTCACGCGCGAACACTCGCGTAACAGCCTACCTAGCGACCAAAGCCGGGATAAAGGCACCTAAGGTTGCCGCATGATCTACAAGTTTAGTTTTATATACTAAAAAATTTGTTGATTAAAAAAATTTGCTTTTCTTTAAATTAGTTCAATTAGTCAGTTTATCGATTTCTGGATTTATCTTGAACGTATGTTTTTTCACCTCCCAGAAGGGATGACTTTCATCCTCCAAGTAAAAGCAACCAGCGGCACAACTGGTAAACTGGAGAGAAAGCAGAACCTGAATCCAATTTTTTAAACAATTCGGAGTTGACCCTGGAAATTACACTCCAAAACTGTCATTTACTGGGCTATAAAATAAGAAAATATTATACAGAAGCAAAAATTCTTTAAAATTATATTTTACATAAAGGAGGACTATACAGAATCGTCCCACACATCAAGTAACAATGCAATATTGGACCTCGATATGTTACCAAGAACTGGTTTGTCTCTGTAACAGACGACTAAAATGTATGTGTTGAATAACATATTTCTTGTATTTACTATTCTATTCATGTAACAGAGATTTACGGCTGGTAACATGGCATACTTCAGTGCATCAATTGAATAGACTGATATTTGTAATATCCTAGGAGGCTCACAACTATCATATCTAACTCATCGAAGGTTTCTATTATTATGTTATTTGTAAGGTCATAAATATTACTGATGCGTAAAAAGTACGGTATTGATCTGAATATAAATATGTTTCTGCTAGCCAAATTTTGAAAAATTATTCGTAATATGTATACGTAATCTAGTTTCCATTCTACCGGTTAGAGTTTATACGTTTAGGTACATTTCGATCTCACAATTATTTTTCTTTTCTTCTATTTGTATAGACATTACTCTGCCACAACAACTTACTGCCTCCGGAAGTTGTCGTTCCATCGTTTTCGTTGTCTTCCCACCGATCGTATTTCTATTGGGGAACCGTCTCTCGCTGTCATTACTACTCTATTTGTTGTCATTCGGCTTATGTGGTCATTCAATTCTATTTTTCTGTTTCTTACTCAGTTATTAATGTTATCCACCTTGCATCTTTGTCGTATATCTGTATTTCTCGCTCTTTACCATAGTGTCTTACCATCGATTTTTCGAAGGGTTTTCATCTTCGCTGTTTCGAGCAATATTTTTGTTTGTCCTCTCAGTATCAACTCGTCTTTCTGCCGCGTATGTCATTATTGCTCTGAAGACTGGTTTGTGAAATTCTGCCTTTTATTTCTTTTCCGATATTTTTATTTCTCCATATTGTGCCATTGTCAACTTGCGACACTGTTTGCTCTATTCTCTTTATCTTCCACTTCTGTTTCGACCTTTCCCTAGTTAGATGGTGTGATACCTAGTATTAGATTATTGATTACGTATTTTAGAGAGGAACTACAACGTTAACGGGGTTTTATTGTTTCATATAGTTAATGGACCTCTAAATATGAAAAACCCGTGGAGTGCTACCATTTAAATGGGTGCGTTTTTAAGAAAGGGGTGAATTAGTCCCTAGGCACAGGGCGAGTTAGGGTGAGTTGTATGCACTTTTGGTACAAAAACGTCTACGGGAAAATTATTCCAGGCTAAATTCACTATCAAAACATCACATGTTAAAGTCAAAAATATTTTTTTTTACATAAACATATTCAAAAGAAAAGCAAGAAAAAAACCCGAAAGATAGAAATTTAATTTTGTTTTTTGCCCCATAACTTTTTTCCAACGGGGATATAGGTATATGCATTGTTTAACAGAAAAAACTACCATTCCTCTTCTTTAAAATGACGTTTGGCAGAAGTCTCTATGATTTTATAGTTTCCAAAATATGATATTTTAAAGTTCGCTACTCACAGCGATGTTAGCCCATTTTCCTTGTTACTGTTCAAACATTGTTCTGTATTTTTTTTCTACGTAGCTAAAGGTATACACAATGGTACATTTAGCAGAAAGATATTTGAATTAACTTAAAAATGGTCTATCGTAGAAGGCTGTGTCACTATTTTTAAGCAAGACATGGTTGTTCAAAATTTTATACTTTTAATGATGTTTGATACATCATCATCAACCCGTACGCGTCCACTGCTGGACATAGGTCTCCCTCAGCTCTTTCCATCTTTCTCTGTTTTGTGCGGCTTGCATCCAGTTGCCGACAATACGTTTCAGATCGTCAGCCCATCTGGTTGGTGGTCGTCCTCTGCTCCGTAGTGCTTCTTCTCGTGGCCTCCACTCGACAATACGTTTTGTCCATCGGTTGTCTGACAATCTGGCGACGTGTCCTGCCCAATTCCACTTGAGCGACGCGATTCTTTCGACGGCGTCCGCTGTTTTTGTTCTACGACGTATTTCTTCGTTTGGGATTCGGTCCCTCAAGGAGACACCCAACATCTGGCGCTCCATAGCCCTTTGAGTTATGCGAATCTTGTTCACTACCTTTTTTGTGAGTGTTAATGTTTCCGCTCCATAAGTGAGTACAGGCAATACACACTGGTCAAAGATTTTCCTTTTCAGGCATATGGGTAAGTCCGATTTAAATACATAGCTCAGTTTACCAAACGCTGCCCAGGCTAATCCTATGCGACGTGGGAGCTCGCACGTCTGGTTATCTCTTCCCAATCGAATTTCATGTCCCAAGTACTTATAAGATGCAGTCTGCTCAATATTCATTCCATCAAGAACAATTATTTGTGTCTTGTTGATGTTAATCTTTAGTCCGACCTCTAAGGAAGCGTGATATAACTTGTTCAACATTATTATTGCATCATCCATACGATCGGCTATAAGGACGATGTCATCTGCGAATCTCAAATGACTGAGCTTCTCTCCATTTATGTTGATACCATATTCGTTCAGATCTGCCTTCTTAAAACTGTGTTCTAAAAGGGTTGTGAACAGCTTTGGTGAGATGGTGTCTCCTTGCCGTACTCCTCGCTGTATACAGAATTTATTTGTTTGTTGATCAGATAGTCTTACGCTAGCCGTTGCGTTGTGGTAGATATATTTTATCATGTTAGTATAGCGATAATCTATTCGGCATTCTGTCAATGCTTTTAACATTTTCTGCTGGTTTATGGTATCGAACGCTTTCTCGTAGTCCACGAATATCAGTGCCAATGATTTGTTGTATTCCGCAAACTTCTCGACCAAGTTTTTTATTACCAGTAAGTGATCGTTAGTGCTGTATCCGGATCTGAAGCCAGCTTGTTCTCTAGGCTGATAGAAGTCTAACTTAGCCTCCAGTCTCTTTTTGATAATTTTTGTGAAAAGTTTATATATGTGTGATAGCAGACTGATAGGAGGGTAGTTTTTTAGATCTGTTATGTCACCTTTCTTGTGCAATAAAACAATGACTGCATTGTTCCATTGAGAAGGCGTTTTTCCTTGGTAAATGCATTCGGTGAAAAGTTTGGCCAAAACCTGGATAATTCTATTTCCACCTTGTTTGATTGCCTCGATCACTACTCCGTCATCGCCAGGGGATTTATTATTTTTCATTTCTGAAAGTGTCTTTTTAACTTCGTATGGTGTTACTTCTGGCATTAATTCTGATCCCTGGTTTGTGATTTTGGACAGGAGCTGATCTTGCCTTGCGTTGGTGCTCTCATACATTTCGCGATAAAACGATTCGACAACCTTAAGGATTTCGGCTCTATCCGTAGCAATGCTGTTGTCTTTATTTCTTATTCTGTACATATTTCTGTTGCCAATGTTATTCGTATTTCGCCGCAAAACTTTTAAACTTTTGTTTTCTTGAATTATTTGAGTTATTTCTCTTGTATTGTTTTCTCTTATGTCTTTTCGGATTGACCGGTGGATATCTTTATTTAATTTCTTCAGTGTTGTGTAGTTGGAGTGGTATTTTTCCGTCAGTTCTCTTCGTTTACTTATTAACTCTTTGGTATTTTGGCTTAATTTTTCTTTATAGGTCACGACCGTCGGGCAGCACTCCCTTTCGGTTTCTTTAAGTGCCTCCGTTATGAGATTATTTGCTAGTTCGATGTCTTCTATTTCGTTTTCTAAGTCTTGTATACGTCTGGTTAGTATATCTTCATAGAGGTCGTTGTTTTCTGGGGGAATCCATTTCTTCTTTCGTGTTTTGAAGATCATCTTAGTTCTTTCCAAGTTGACATTTAATTGTATCATTGCTCGGATTAATCTGTGGTCGCTTCCTATCGAAAATTTGTTAAGTACTTCAATATCTTTAATTATTTCTTTTCTGTTCGTTATGATAAAATCTATCTCATTTTTGACACTGCCATCTGGGCTTATCCATGTCCATTTACGCTGAGGCTTTTTATCGAAAAAAGAGTTCATCACGGATAAATTTTCCTGGTGTAAGAAGTTAAGCAGTCTTTGCCCTCGTTCATTTCTTTCGCCGTAGCCATACTTGCCCATTGCTACTTCTGCATCATCTTGTTTAAAGCCCATTTTCGCGTTAAAGTCGCCCATAACTATTGTGTAGTATGCTGGTGTAGTATGTAATGCTGTTTGTAGGTCGTCATAAAATATTTCAGTTTCTTCATCCGAGTGGCTAGTCGTTGGAGCATATGTCTGGATTATCTTAAGGTTATATCTTGCATTTAGTTTGAAGATGAGGTACACAATCCTGGGACTTATGCTGTTAATTTTAGTTATATTTTGGGCGTGCTTTCTATGTATAATGAATCCTACTCCACCATTTGAAGTGTCTTCTTCTCCTCTAAAATGAAATAAGTGCCCCGATCTAAGGGTAATTTGAGCTTCTCCTCTTCGTCTGATTTCACTGAGGCCGATGATGTCCCATTTTATTGTTTTCAGTTCTTCCTCCAGTTCCATCATCTTCTGGTCCGATATAAGAGTTCTAACATTATATGAGGTGATATGCATTTGTCGTTCTTTGTGGTAGCCTGATCTTTTCCGGGGATTCTTAGCACCCTCTGCTCCAACCCTTTTCCACCCGCTACCTTGGCTGGGGGTGTTGGAGCCGCCGGAAACTGAGGGCCGTTCAGTAGTTTCGTCTTTCATGGAAATTTGCCTTTGGGGTTTTAGACATTAAAACGCCACGCTTGGCTAGTGCGTGTTGGCGAGTTGGTTAGGATGTGAAAGGAGAAAATGGTGGAGATAGGAATGCTTTGGGTTTGGACATGGTTTCCCCGGTAAAGGGATGTTGGGGAAATCCATGAGCTCGCGTAGGGCAGGTGTGCTATTCCTGAAGTAGATCTATTCACTACCGGGATCTCAGAGAAATATCTACCCGCTACCCCGATGTTTGATACATTTTACCAATATTTTTAAATTTCTCATTATAACTTTTTTATTGTATATTTTGGTATATACATTGTACAATAAAAAATAAAGCTTATTTTCTTTGCTTTAAAATGGTGTATTGTACAAAATTCTAGGACTATTTTTAAACAAGATATATGCTTATTCAAAATGTGACATATACACATGCAATAGGTCCCACTAAGTTGGAACCACATGGAAAATATTTTTTTCTACGAGCGTGCAAAAATGTCTACTTTCGCGCACGCATTTTAGTTTTGAAAGTTACACTTTTCCGCACGCGTGTTACTTTTCCGCACGTGGTTTTTACTTTTCCGCACGCGTGTTAATTTAGATATGTTAATATGGCCTTAAAGTAATTATAATACATGCAATAAACTAATATTTAGATATTATTTACTAATTTATTTCAAATATATCTTATTGTGTTCCTATTTTAATGAAATTGACGCGAAATTCGATGAAATAAAATTATTTTGACATAATATTCGAATGTCAAATCGATAGACAATAACAGTAGTTTTGAATCATCGTCATGGAAACCAAGATCGTCGTCATGCTAACTAATTATATTGAAAGTTTGGTTTTGACAACCTTGTCAAAGAATTAATTTGTGTATGTATTTTCATATTAATTAAATTAATTGATTAAGATTTGGTAATTTTTTAAATGCTCTTATAAAAAATATTGTCCTAACTCTTGCAGAAAGCCTCTTTTCCGCACTCGACTGCTTGCCGAACTCCCGCTTCGCGTCGTTCGACAAACTGCAGTCCCGTGCGGAAAAGAATGACTTTCTGCACTTGTTAGGAAAATAACTATATTATTAACTTTATAAAAAAATTAACCTTTATAAAATTCCCTACATAGTTTAAACCTAACATGCAATCATCAGATAT
This sequence comes from Diabrotica virgifera virgifera, assembly GCF_917563875.1. Lineage (NCBI taxonomy): Eukaryota > Metazoa > Arthropoda > Insecta > Coleoptera > Chrysomelidae > Diabrotica > Diabrotica virgifera. The sequence continues at coordinate 190,794,085 of NC_065448.1, forward strand.
AAAATTTTATTAATAGTGTACGAGGTATGTTAAAAAATATGATTCGCTCAAGAGTAAATTACCTTTATATCTCACAATATCGAGAAGTGTTATTAAGAAAAGTTAATTGGAATTAAAATTATGTAACAATATGCACTTATATTCTTCTAATTGAAAAAAATTTAAAAATTTAAAATTTCTCTCAAAATACGGATACCTTTGGATATCCTACGGATATCTTGTATAAAAGTAGACCTAAAATTTGTTCAATACACCATTTTAAAGTAAAGAAAATAAGCTTTTTGAAGATATTCTTCTTTAGCGGCGAATCGATTGAGGGTAAAATTTGATTGATCCGCGCGCATGCGCACACCGACAGTATGGTATTAGTTGTTATACGGGCTCTGATTGGGTGTTGAAATTTTGAAATTATCTGTCAATAATTGTTCAATATGGAGGTTATCGGTAAACAAAAATATTGTATAATATTAATTTTTATCGATGTGTGGACAGACATAAAATCAAATTTATAATTATAGTGACTTTTTAAATAGTTTTGAAAAGCCGCAGGTACGTAATTCTAAATGTTTCAGTTGGAAGTACCTAATAGTTTCAATACCTATCTATTTGGAAAATGTAAACAAAATAATGTAGTTACCTATTAGTAGGCAATGCTTTAATTTACATAATCTGATTACGAACGATAATTTTATTAAAATCATATAAATTTATGGTGTACACGTTTAGTTTGTGTATATTCCCACATGACGTATACGAGAGTTTGGTGCAGTTTGAAATGGCGTCAACTTTCGTACGGCGCAGTAGACGTGAACTGGGTTCAAGCTCCAAGCAAGTTATTATTTTTTATTTTTTTATAGATTTTATGATTGTAAGTATATTATTATATAATTTTTGAAGATATTCTTCTTTTTTGAAAGTGGTAGATAAGATAGTTAGTTTGATTTTTAAATAAAATAAGTACAAATAACCTTTTAAGTATATTTACTTCGTTTAAATTACCTATTATATAATAGAAGAATATCTTCTTACGTGCGTACAAAGTACACACACATTCTTTTTTTTATTCCACAATCTAAATGTACAAGAAAAAAAGTCATAATGAGAAATTTAAAAAAGAACCACTAAAAATATCAAAAAATCGTTAAACGTATGTGTGTGTGTGTGTGTGTGTGTGTGTGTGTGTGTGTGTGTGTGTGTGTGTGTGTGTGTGTGTGTGTGTGTGTGTGTGTGTGTGTGTGTGTGTGTGTGTGTGTGTGTGTGTGTGTGTGTGTGTGTGTGTGTGTGTGTGTGTGTGTGTGTGTGTGTGTGTGTGTGTGTGTGTGTGTGTGTGTGTGTGTGTGTGTGTGTGTGTGTGTGTGTGTGTGTGTGTGTGTGTGTGTGTGTGTGTGTGTGTGTGTGTGTGTGTGTGTGTGTGTGTGTGTGTGTGTGTGTGTGTGTGTGTGTGTGTGTGTGTGTGTGTGTGTGTGTGTGTGTGTGTGTGTGTGTGTGTGTGTGTGTGTGTGTGTGTGTGTGTGTGTGTGTGTGTGTGTGTGTGTGTGTGTGTGTGTGTGTGTGTGTGTGTGTGTGTGTGTGTGTGTGTGTGTGTGTGTGTGTGTGTGTGTGTGTGTGTGTGTGTGTGTGTGTGTGTGTGTGTGTGTGTGTGTGTGTGTGTGTGTGTGTGTGTGTGTGTGTGTGTGTGTGTGTGTGTGTGTGTGTGTGTGTGTGTGTGTGTGTGTGTGTGTGTGTGTGTGTGTGTGTGTGTGTGTGTGTGTGTGTGTGTGTGTGTGTGTGTGTGTGTGTGTGTGTGTGTGTGTGTGTGTGTGTGTGTGTGTGTGTGTGTGTGTGTGTGTGTGTGTGTGTGTGTGTGTGTGTGTGTGTGTGTGTGTGTGTGTGTGTGTGTGTGTGTGTGTGTGTGTGTGTGTGTGTGTGTGTGTGTGTGTGTGTGTGTGTGTGTGTGTGTGTGTGTGTGTGTGTGTGTGTGTGTGTGTGTGTGTGTGTGTGTGTGTGTGTGTGTGTGTGTGTGTGTGTGTGTGTGTGTGTGTGTGTGTGTGTGTGTGTGTGTGTGTGTGTGTGTGTGTGTGTGTGTGTGTGTGTGTGTGTGTGTGTGTGTGTGTGTGTGTGTGTGTGTGTGTGTGTGTGTGTGTGTGTGTGTGTGTGTGTGTGTGTGTGTGTGTGTGTGTGTGTGTGTGTGTGTGTGTGTGTGTGTGTGTGTGTGTGTGTGTGTGTGTGTGTGTGTGTGTGTGTGTGTGTGTGTGTGTGTGTGTGTGTGTGTGTGTGTGTGTGTGTCGTGTTTTATTGGCACTGGTTTTTACAACCAACTGGCCAGTCAATTTTATAATGATTTTTTATACTATAACTTATCACTACCTCAGGATTAAGAGTATAAAAAAAATCACTAATTCAGTTAAAAGTATAAAACCTTGAAAAAGCATAACTTGCTTAAAAAGGGCCGAATATACTTATACACTAGACCATTTTAAAGGTAATTGACTTTTCTTTCTACTAGATGTACTTATTATAGTACCTGGAAATGCGAAGAAAAAAGTTACAGAACAATGTTTGCGAAATAATGGGGAAAATTGCCCAAAAATGCTGTGAGCGGTGAACTTGGAAAAATCCTATTTCGGAAACTATGAATCATAGAGACTTTCACCACAATTTATTTTAAAAAGTAAGGACGGAAGTTATTTTTCGAAGAAGCAATGCCTATACCTATATCCCTGTGGAAAAAAGTTATGTGGCAAAAACAAAATTGCTTTCCTTCATGTTTTTTTCTGGCTTTTCTTTTGATTATATTTTTGTACCAAAAAATATTTTCCACTTTAAAATATGATATTTCGATAATAAGTTTAACCTGAAATAATTTTTCTGTAAACGTGTTTGTACCAAAAGTGTATTCGCAAAAAACCGTTCGAAAAGGTATTATGTTTTAATGAAAATGTCCAATTTTCAACTACGAATATCTAAAAAGTATTGAGTTTTCAAAAAAAATTATAGAACAGTTTTTGCTTAGAATTAGGTTCTCTAGCGAATTCCGTGGTAATTTTAACAAAAAATTTTTCCACCCATAAGAAGGGGTGGGAACCACCCCCAAGATAAAAGCACACGTCGGCACAGGGTAGACTTTGAATTAGGAGATAAGTAAAGTTATGGCTGCGAAACATGGGTGGTGACACAAAAATCTGCCAATGCATTAGGTGACACAAAAATCTGCCAATGCATTAGATGTGTTTGAAAGAAAAGTATTACGTAGGATACTGGGCCCAATAAGTGAAAATAACAACTGGCGAATTAGGTATAATAGAGAAATATACGAGCAATATAGCGAACCAACTCTAGCACAACACACTAAACTGCAGAGATTACGGTGGGCAGGGCACGTGGTCCGCATGCATGAGAGTAGAATCCCCAGAAAATTGCTGAATGCAAGAATGCAGGGAAGAAGACCTGTTGGAAGACCTAAAAAGAGATGGGAAGACGAAGTCGATGATGATGCCAGGAACTTTCTGGGAACGCGTTCATGGAAAAGAACAGCGGTAAATCGAAATGATTGGAGAAGCTTATTGAAGGAGGCCAAGGCTCGATTTGGGCTGTAGTGCGATTGGATGGATGGATGGAAAGACTAGGCCCAAAATGTCATTAAAAACCATGCAGTAGGATAGAATTCGAAGGTAATATCCTATTCTTGCTCCCATTGACTGCGTAATTTTCCAAAAAAAATTACCTAGTGTTACTATTTTCACTTACTTTATTCTTTTTGAGCAGTCATACCATTCAACCTATTAATTTTCGTTTTATCAGTACTATTATTAACCATTAAATTAATACAAAATCACTATTTTCTATGTACAGTGATGAGCGCGCTAATAACCGACAAAATAACGCTAAAGATGGAAAACATAATACATGGTGTAGTAAAAAGAGATGAAACTCGTAGAGGTAGAAATAATCTATTTAAACGTATAAAGTAATATTCATTACATAGTTTTTTACCTTTAGACCTATCAGAGGAGTATGACAACTGTCATTGTGACAGGAGAATTTTATAAAACACTTGTGTCACAGACGTCTAAAGGAAGGAAACTATAGTCCGTCCGCTATAACTTTTCCCATGTGGTACGATTCATTTAAAATCAAATTAAGTCGAAACAGAAAGTGAAACGTACGCCGCGCGCCGATGTGTGTAGTATATAGTATACAGTATACAAAATGTATATACACATCGACGTTCGTTTCAATTTATGTTTTGACTTAATTTGATTGAAAATGAATCGTACCGCATGGGAAAAGTTATAGCGGACGGAATATATTATTATGTAATGTTAATTTTTACGTTTATATTGATAACTTCTAGCTCTACTAGCTTTATCTGTTTTTATTTCAAAATGTTTTCCATCTTTTGCGTTATTTTGCCGGATTTTAGCGCGCTCATCACTGTATATTAATTATACATCTCTTCTCATCCAACTCTTCATACAACTCTTCATTAGTATATCAAATTATAATTATTTGTGAATAAATTTGTTTTCAAATATATATTCATAACTAAATTATTTAAGTAATTATTGTTTAACAACTTACCCAAACACAGAATACTCTTCAAATAAAAGTTTTTCTTACTGTAGGTACTAAATCCGTCTCCCCAAAGTTTTGAAGAAGTATTAACTCAGAATTAAAGTGTAATACCTAAGTTAATTATTTCAGCCCTAAGTGTAGGGCTAACATAATTAATATTGAAGGCTAATCATGTGATCAATCAATTCACATAAATGTAACGGTCAGGTATTAACAGATAGTTAGAGACCGTAATATGTGTAGAGCATGATATGATTTATCACTTAGATAAGTTACCTCTTCAAATAAAAAGTAGGCTCTAATAATACGACTAAAGGTAAAAACGAATATTTCCCTGTAGGTTATTGATTATGTTCAAAATAAAAGAGCTAAAAGGAACTAAAACGTTAACGGGATTTTATTATCTCATATGGTTAACGGACCTCTAAATTTGAAAAAACCGCGGAGTGCTACCATTTAAATGATGGGTGCGTTTTTGAGAAAGGGGTGAATTAGTCCCTAGGCACAGGGTGAATTAGAGTGAGTTCTATGCACTCCTGGTACAAACACGTTTACAGAAAAAATTGTTCCGGGTTAAATTTACTATCAAAATATCACCTTTATAAAGTCAAAAATATCATATTTACAAAAATATTCAAAATAAAAAGCAAAAAAAAACAAGAAAGAAAGCAATCTTGCTTTTTGCCCCATAACTTTTTTCCACAGTGATATAGGTATAGGCATTGCTTCAGCGAAAAATAACCTCCGTCCTTCCTCTTTAAATTTACGTTAGGTAGAAGTATCCAGGATTTACAGTTTCCGAAATAGGATTTTTCAAATTTCGCCGCTCACAGCATTTTTGGGCCATTTTCCCCATTATTTCGCAAACATTGTTCTGTAACTTCTTTCTACACATTTCTAGGTATACGCAATGGCACATTTAGTAAGAAGACAAGTAAATTACCTTTATAATGGTCTACTGTATAAGGCTGTACGACTATTTTTTACCAAGTTCTGCTTTTTCAAGGTTTTATACTTTTAATGATTTTTGATATTTCTTATGATTATTTTTTAAATTTCTCATTAGGACTTTTTTTTGTTCATTTAGGTACATACATTGTGTAGTAAAAAAGCTTATTTTCTTTACTTTAAAATGGTTTATTGCAAAAAATTCTAGGACTATTTTAAAGAAGATATCCGTAGAATATCCAAAGGTATACCTTTGGATATTACCTTTTGTGTTTTTCTTTTGCTTTTCTTTTGAATACCTATATTTTTGTAAAAAGAAAATATTTTTGTCTTTAGAATGTGATATTTCGATAGTAAATTTAAGCTGGAACAATTTTCCTGTAGACGTGTTTGTACCAAAAGTGCATAGAATTCACTCTAATTCGCCCCGTGCCTAGGGACTAATTCAACCCTTTCTCAAAAACGCACCACTTTAAATGGTAGCACTCCGCGGTTTTTTCATATTTAGGGGTTAATTGACAATATGAAACAATAAAACCCCGTTAACGTTGTAGTTCCTTTCTAAAATACCTAATCAATAGCCTACTGCTCAATTTATTAGAAAAAATCAAATTTTTTCTTTGTAAATTTAAAGCACCTTGAAAGTATCTTCAAAGTGATACGGAACTGCTGAATGGATTAAATAACAATTACTTAATAATCGTGCTGGTAATACTTATTTATATACCAAGTCAGTAAAGTGACTCTTTATCGAACGGGTCTGATATTACGAGCAGAGGGAGCGAAGCAAGCGAGGCAAGTAAGACGAGTTCGATAAAGAGTTTTTACTGACGTGGTGCATACAAAATTTTATCCCCAATCATGAAAAACATTAACACCTACTTACATCTTAAGAATTTTTTAAATTTTAGACGAATTAAAAAATTTCCTATGACATTAGTGATAAATGAATTTTGCATGATGGCCGGTTTAGATGTTAAATCGATAGTTGTCAATATTGAATACCTAATTACTAAATCTGTAAAGTTTTGATTTATTTTACATGAATATAATTGCAAAATACTGCAGAATTTCACTTTTTGACATAAAAATTAACAATACCGTAAATTTTGTACAATATTTTTAATAATTAAAATATAGTATATTAAGTATGGAGAACGGTAAGGGTTTTATACCGATCGAAGACAATTGTTTGGAGGAGGAGCGGAGCGACGACTCCAATATTATTGTCTGAGATCGGTTACCCTTAACGTTCGACATGCTTATAACGTTTTTTGCACGATTGATACCATTATAAATTATAAAATTAAACATTTTCTTCATATTGACTAGTTTCATTCATTTTATCAAGATAGATACTTTGGTTGTTAGGTAGTAACTAGGGTGCATAACAACAATGGAGAATTGAGTTTTTATTTAGTTGTCAATAATTTTAAGTACAATTGTGATTATTATAAATTAAAATATGAGCGAAAGTAAATTTGAAGAACTTGAACGGGCTTGGGAAGAAGGGTGTTCCGCAATTATTCCCGAAAAATCCAAAATCCGTTATCAAAATACCTACCAAAGTTTTAAAAAATGGTGCGAAGGCAAGAATTTAAGAATCGAAGCAAAGACTCTATTGGCATATTTCGTTCAAAGACATATGCAGTTGAAAGCTCCTGGAAGCCTCTGGGCAGAATATTCAATGATTAAATCCACCGTTTTTCTTTATGATGGCATTGATATTTCCAAGTTTTCAACTTTGATCGCGTATTTGAAGAGAAAAAATGTTGTATAGGCCTAAGAAAGCGAGCATTTTTACAGGGGAGCAATTTTAAAAATTTCTGATGGAAGCACCGGATGAAGAATTTCTAGTTCACAAGGTAATATAAGCTAGTTTAGGTAAAAGAAATACTCTAATGAAGATTTTTTCATAATTTGTAGGTCGCAATGATATTGGGAATATCTGGTGCCTGTAGAAGAGAAGAATTATATAATATTACTATGAATGACATCCAACAAACCGATGGTTTAATGATTGTAAAAGTACCCAATACAAAAACGAACATCCAGCGAACTTTTACAGTCGTTAATAAACCAGACGATAAAATTCCATATTTAGAAATTCTGCAAAAGTATATAAAACTTCGTCCATTACAAGTAAAATCGAATCATTTGTTCTTAAGATACGCCAAAGAAAAATGTTGTGCTCAAGTAATAGGGAAAGGGACAATCGGGGGCTGGCCTTTTCAAATTGCCAAATTCTTAAATTTGCCTAATCCCGAGAACTATACTGGCCATTCGTTCAGGATGACATCAGCAACGCTTTTGGCTAATAAAGGTGTTGATGTCCTCGGATTAAAGCGTCATGGGGGTTGGCGTTCATCTACAGTGGCAGAAAGCTATGTAGAAGATTCTCTTCAAAATAAAATAGATTTTGCCGAAAAAATATTGTGCAATACTAGTAATACTAGTCAAAAATTCCTAAGTAATACTAGTAATACTAGTAATACTAGTAAACTAGTAAAAAAATATTGTGCAATACTAGTAATACCTACTAATGTATGCGATTCTGCAGGAGTTTCTGTTAGAAGTGAAAACACAGCCCAAACAAGTGGGATTTCATTAAATAATTTAACAAATTGTACCATAAGTTTCAATATTAATAAATAATTCGTTAGTTTTCTTTATTCTTTCAAAAAATAAATTAAAATTAAGAGATTTTTTAACTCGACGGTAAGTGAATTACTTACCGTCGAGTTGGAGTACTTACCGTCGAGTTGGATTACTTACCGTCGAGTTGCTAGTAAATGTCACCTACTGACGTAAAGTCTGTCACGGTAAACAGTCAAAAATGATCAATCGTGCAAAAAATAAATTTAAGTTCACTAAAATAAATAATCGATTATTGCCATCGACCATTTATATTCAGTATAGGTTAATTTGATTAATAATCGCGGCAGGTAAAGTAAAATTCATCTTTCAGTACAATCAATTATTGTTACCTTACTGTCGCAAATGAGTACAATAATGAATGACTTTAGTGACGGTTGGCGATAAAACTTTTTTATCTTCTAGTGCCTGTGTAAATAATTTTGGGGATTTTGTGTCCCCTTGCCTAATTCCTCTATTTATTTTTATTTATTTGGTATTTTCGTGTGTTTGTTTTTATTATGATTGTTGCTTTTTCGTAGATTTTTTTCAACGTTTCTATGTACACTCTCTATTGAACACTCTGCTTCTTCCAATTTATTCCTTATATCCTTATGGATGACTGTTCAGTGTATTACAGCAAATTTCAAATCACTCAATTTTGGAGCAAAAAAAATTTGGGTCTCCGATTTATCTGAAAATTGGTATATAGCTTCTGGGGGACGTAAAAGTAAGATATTTAAGGTCAAAAATCTTCTTCTTCTTCTTTCTTTATCAAAATGTTATTTTATGCGATTTTACAGTAATTTGGTGTTTATTTAAACAAATTTGCATTTTATATCGTAAAGTATCAATGGAAAACATAATAATATAATAGAAGGGACTCAAAAATGTCATTATATGACATTTTAACAAGTTACTTTGATTCAAAACAAGTTTTTGAGCAAATTTTATAATGTAGAAAACGACACACCGTTAAACTTGATAAAAATAATAAACTTAAAGATAAAACCCATAACTAAATTAAAATTCATGGTGACGTTTCAATTATTACTTTAATCATCGTCAGAATAATAAGTTTATTGAGCGGATGCTTTAAAATAATTTTAAAGGAACAAACAATAATTAATGAAAACGTAAAAAATGACATTGACAATCATTGGGTTAAGTCAATAATTTCAAACACGCCATGCCTTGATGCGTGTTTAAGGGTGGCTTCAAAAGAAATATGGATAATGCCTCCTTGATGCTGAGTTCCGTTGGAGAACTTGCATGACTTGCATGATTAAGAAGTCCTTACGACTAATAGGGTGGTCGCAATCAGTCATATGTTGGGATACCGCTGAATTTGGAACCGTTCTTGATCGTCTTCCTAAGTGAGTCACTTTAATGTCGGATGTTGCGAACACTTAGGTGTCACTCCTCACTTAGGAAGACGATCAAGAACAGTTCCAAATTCAGCGGTATTCCAACATACGACTGATTCTGACCCCCTATTAGTCGTAAGGACTTCTCAATCATTGGTCATACAAGTTCTCTAACTGAACTCAGCATCAAGAAGGCATTATCCATATTTCTTTTGAAGCCACCCTTAAACACGCAACAAGACATGGCGTGTTTGAAATTATTGACTTGACCCAATGATTGTCAGTGTCATTTTTTACGTTTTCATTAATTATTGTTTGTTTCTTTAAAATTATTTTAAAGCATCCGCTCAAGAAACTTAGTATTCTGACGATGATTAAAGTAATAATTAAAACGTCACCATGAATTTTAATTTAGTTATGGGTTTTATCTTTAAGTTTATTATTCTTATCAAATGTAGAAAACGTTAAATTTACATTTTAATTTTAATTTTTACATTTTTCTTCATTCCCAAATTACATCATAATCGATTTGGCTAAAAGTTTGGCCACAGATAGCCAAAACATAGGACGTTAGGTTGTGAGCAGGATTTGAATTATATTACAATACCAAAAAAGTTACATGCAATATCATAGTCAAAAATATAGGCGACTGTAAGTAAAATTAACACGAAAATATCGACCTCACGACATAAATTTTTAAAAAGAAATTATAATAATTGTAAATACAATTTATTTGGAACAATTTCAGTTTCTACCATTTTTGTCGAAAAGGTAAAAATGGCGGAGATATTGAGCAAAACAGGTTCTCCTTTAAAATCAAGATCGCGGCTAACGTAACGGAGGAGTTCATTCGTGATTTTAAATTTAGGCTACTATTGACTCCCCTAAAGATTAGAAAAATAAAATTTTGAGCAGCTCGGCATGGAAGGTCAAAGGCTATTCCCACTGGACTAATATACTTTGAGTCCGATATTACTGCATGTAACTTTTTTGGTATTGTAATATAATTAAAATCCTTCTAACCACTCAAAGTCCTATGTAAAAGGGTATTTTGAAGTTTTCTACACTATAAAATTTGATCAAAACCTTGTTTTGAATCAAAATAACTTATTATAATGCCATATAATGACATTTTTGAGTCCTTTCTATTAACAGAAAAGAATAGAATAGAAAGAGTCCTTTCTATTAACTTTGCGACAGAAAATGAAAATTTGTTTAAATAAACACCAAATCACTGTAAAATCGCATAAAATAACATTTTGAGAAAAAAAGAAGAAGATTTTTTGACCTTAAATATCTTATTTTTACGTCCCGCAGAAGCTATATACCAATTTTCAGACAAATCGGAGGTCCAAAATTTGTTGCCTGAGTGATTTGACATGGAATGTACCATAAACCTTACCATAATTCAAAAATAAATAACCATTTTCAATTTAATTTATTCATTATTCATTAAATGTTTATTATTCATTAATGGTTATTCATTAAATGGTTATTCATTCTTGATTTACATGTTTACTCTGATTGGAGTACGAAGGGAAACATTCTCGTTGGAACTATACTGAGCTAAGCAGATGGGACATGAATTATAAATTGTAAAATTCCCTCATCTTCCTTAGTCTCAGCATCCGTTATGGCTTGCAAATTGTAGAAGCCTCGCAGGTGTTACCAGAGAAGGTTTCCATTGTTTTCAATCTGGTAGGAAGTAGAGTAAAAAATTTTCACTTCATTTTTTTTGTGTAAAGTTAAAATCTTCGGAGTTATAGAGCAATAATTGAAAAAAATACGATTTGTCGGCGCCATTTTGTCTATAAAAAAAGTAGCACACTATATGCGGACTTTGCATACCTTTATTAATAATATATATAATGTTATAATTCGATTCCAGCAATAAAATTGCTGGTAAATAACCTTTCTTTGTACTTTACTAATTAGACCAGCGTATTATAACTATTTTTTTTTCAAAATTTAAAGATTATGCAAAAAAAAAGAAAAATTTATATTTTGTCGATAAAATATTAAATAAGCATCTCATCTTTATAATCTTTATAAGTTTGATCAATGTATCATGATTATTTTGGTTATTATTGCGATCGTAATTTGTTAATTAACAATTGAATTGTTGCTAAAATATTCGTTTAATTTTCACCGGCTTCTGGAATTACAATCTATACCAAGAAAGCTTTGATGTCACTAAGTTATTTAATTATTGATTAATAATTACTTACCTAAAACTTTATTTGAAAATTAGAGTTTTTGTTAGGAAAACCCGCATTTTCCGAGGAAAATTTTCGTCGGAGCAAATCGTCAAAAACATATCTCTATGCAGAATTTAATTGCGGTGAATTTTTATTAAGGTGTTTTTGTTGTAAAGTTAAAATCTTCGGAGTTATAGAGCAATAATTGAAAAAAATACGATTTGTCGGCGCCATTTTGTTTATAAAAAAAGTTGCACACTATCTGCGGATTTTGCATACCTATATTATTAATATATAGGATCTTATAATTCGATTCCAGCAATAAAATTGCTGGTAAATAACTTTTCATTGAATTTTGCTAATTAGCCCAGAGTACTTGTATAGCCGTGTCAATGACTTGTTGCTGAGACACGGTAAAAGTAAAAAAGAGTACGGAAAACTATCCGTTCGATATCAGCCATCAATTAACAAAACATTTCAGTTCTACAACTTGGGCAATTCGAAAGCATATTTTTCTGGCAATTCATTTCATTGTTAGACTATGACTGGTCCCTTACGATTCATCAGACACGAAGGTGTAGCTTAGGTCATTCATATTAATTACCACTTAATGTAACCCACGACAGCAGCGGGCATAAACACAATATATTCCTACGCTAATGCTTATTAGTTGCGCCCCAAATAAAATAGTCCATTTACTCACGGTAAAATGTTGCAAAGCCTCCTAATTTTAAACAACCGCTTGTATTGACATAAAATTTGGCATACACAAAGCTAACATCACAAAGAAAAAAGTGATATTGTGAAAAGTCAATACATTTTGAGTAATTTACGGGTGAATATGGAACTTTGTCAACAGAAAAGGACACGTTTTTAGACGGTTTTTCCCAAATAACTCGAAAAATAAGTATTTTGTCGAAAAATATGTTGGCAAAAATATAGCTCATAAAAAAACTAAAAAAACGTGTCGAATATGAAGTCTGTAGACCCAGTAGAAGCAGAGTTGTAGCTACTGAAAAGTAGGTTCTTATTCGTCAAATTCCAAATACAATATTTCAACGTGAAATAATCAAAAATTTCACAAGCACTTTTTGGGGAAAATTCAACAAATTGTTTACTGAGTTAAAAAAAAGTTTCATTTTTGTTTTTTTACCAAAATTTTTGTCATCAAAAGTTACGCTCAAAATAACGTTGATTCTTTTTTTTGGTAAAAAGAAAATCATCAAAATCACCCACTAATTAGTATCCCAAATAAAATTAATTGTTACCGCTTCACAAGTTACTTTACTTATATATTGTTTATGATCTGCAAGTTTAATCGTTTAAAAATGCTTATTTTAAAAAATGTTGTAGTTAAAAGGGCTTGAACGAGTCACTAATCACGAGTGTATCAAAATTTTGAACAGCCATATTTTAACTACTTTTTGTCTTACAGGAAAACAAAAAAAAATCCAAAATATTCAGACAAGCAAAACTTATATTTTTTGCTTTTTGAGATTTTTTGTATGACTAATAGATAATAATTTTTAGGTTATTTTCGGAAAACGAAATTTTGTTAAAATAAAAAACTACTTTAAAATCAATGTTTTCACAAATGGGCAGTCTGAACCGATGAAACTTAGAGATCATATAATATACAATACATAACTAAAGCAACTTGTGAAGCGGTTATTATTAATTTCATGTGGCATTCTAATGAAGGGAGGGGTGATTTTTACGATTTTTGTTACCAAAAAAAGGACCAACTGTATTATGAGCTTCTTTTTGATGCTAGGGACTAAAAAAAAACAAAAATAAAATTTTTTTAAACACTGTGATTAGTGTTCCCCGAAAAGTACTCCCTTTCTTTGGTTGTTTCACATTGAAATATTCAATTTGATATTTTACAAATAAGAAACTATTTTTCATTAGATACAACTCCGCTTCTACTCGAAGAATTCATAACATACACCTTTTTTCACTTTTTTATAAGCCATATTTTTGTTAGGAATATCTTTTTCGATAAAATACTTACTTTTTGAGTTATTTGCGAAAAACCGTCTAAAAACGAGATTGTTATATAGAAAAATGAACATACATATTCACTCGCAAATAACTTAAAACGTGTTGACTTAGTAAAAAGGTCTATAACACGAAAGTTGCTTAGAATTAGTCATTTTCACACCGCACTTATTTTCAACGTCTATTCATTCACCCCCCAAGAAGGAGTGGAACTCACCTTTAGTGCAAAAGCACACGTCGCGTCGAGACGGCACAATATCATATTTTCTTTGACATGATATGTTTAGTCCAATAAAATGTTACATTTAGGTTGCATTTCTTAGAGGAGTCAATTTTAATTTTTTTAATGTGTAGGGGGGTTCAGCAGAAGCTTAAGTTTAAGTTTTGGGGTCGCCACCCTTGTCCCCGGCCGTCATATTGGAAAAAGGGGTGCAAAGTGCTTTCGCGCTGTATCTCCTAAACTAGCAATCCTACAGAAAATTTCATAAAAGATAAAATGTAGCAAATTAAATTTTATACAATTTTATATTTATTACTTTTTATCGTCAAGTGACCAACAAAAAAGTTATACACAAAAATATGAGAAAATTTTGTAAGAAGTTTCCTTTTCGAGGTTATAACTTTTTTTCCGTTCATTTCACAATAAAATAACATCATAGCGATTTTGTAGAGGATTTTTCAGTGAATAATTTTCACTATAAAGTTGTTTAATTTTATTTATTATCTAGGTTTTACAGCGCTCCAATCTTGACCAGATTCTCGAATTCTCATAGGAATACAATAAAAAAATATTTTTCTATCTATTAGTCGAGCGGCAGCAATCGTTATGCCAACCACGAAAATCAAATTTAAGGTGAATGATCAATCTTGGTCTATTTTATGGTTTAGAGGTCGCTGAATCCGAATATAAAGTTTATTTTTATCTAGATTTGGTGGAACATGTTCAAAAATCAAATTTTATACAAAAATGTCGAAAATCAGTTTTGATGATTTTTCAAATTTACCTCGCTGTATCTTTGGTCGCTGTAAATAATTCCTTTTGAAAATTTTACTGTGTCATCTTTGAAGTATGTAAACAAAAATGGAATTTGTACAAAATCTTTAAAGACATTAAAAAAGGAGTTGTTAGTATTTAAACATTTTGTCATCATATTTCGTTAGTTTCATGTTTACTTAAGAAAGATGAGTGATAATTTTTTTAGTTTAAAATTTTAACAATACAACAATAAAATATAATTCATAAAGAAGTTTTTGGGAAAATTTTAAGTCAAAATATACAATAATAAAAAAGTTATGCTACTTCATAGACAAGCGGCACCTCCCAAAAATGCTTGTATCTCGAGATCCTGACCACGGTGTGGTGAATGGTTAATTTTGATCATACTTTATAATTTTGATATCCAAAATTCGTTTTTTGCTCTTTTTAAGAATTTTTTATTTTGCGGTTGCGTCATTCTTCTTCTGAACCGGCAAACAACTTCTTGGGCCTTTTCTATATAAATATGCTTAGGGTTATAAGTTTTATAGTGGGGAGAAAGGTCAAAACAGATTAATAATAGCAAGGAATGTTAAAATCATAATAAGTTGTATGAATAAAAAATATGTATAGATAGAAAAGTAAGTCTAACTTTTTTTTTATTGTATCCCTGTGAGCATTCGAGAATCTGGTCAAGTTTGGAGGGCTGTAAAGCCTATATAAATAAATATAATTAAACAACTTTATAGTGAAAATTGTTCGCTGAGAAACCCTCTACAAAATTGCTATAATGTTACTTTATTTTAAAATGAACTGAAAAAAAAGTTATAACCTCCAAAAGGAAACATGTTAAAAAGTTTTTACATATATTTGTTTATATCTTTTTTGTTGGTCACTTGACGATAAAAAGTAATAGAAACAAAATTGTAGAAAATTTAATTTGCTACATTATATGTTTAATTAGATTTTCCGTAGGGTTGATATTTTACGAGATATAGCGCGAAACCCCTTTGCACGCTATTTCCAAGATGGCGGCCGGGGGACAAGGGTGGCGACCCCAAAAACTTGAACTTAAGCTTTTACTGATCTTCCCTACACATTAAAGGAATAAAATTGACTCCTCTAACAAATGCAAGTTATGGCTTAAAAAATGTAACATTTTAATGGAGTACTGTGTATGCCAAATTTAATGTCCATCCATAGACCAGGGTAATAAGCTAGAAATAGACCATGTTTGGGATACTCAAAGATCCAGATTGCTGACTACTTTTTTAGTTATTGTATACCTATAGAATGGAAACCTACCTGTTTCCTACCTACAGTTCGCGTCCGTTTTTTAATTATTAACAATTTAGTGCAAAAATCGCGATTTTTTCGATTTTTTGCACCCCATTCGAAAGCTAAATAGTCGACATAAAATTACAAAATTTAATTTTTTAGAACATTAAAAAAACTTCAAAATGCCGATATTTGAAAGTTAAAAATTTAATTTTTTGCTACGCAAACTGCAAAATAAGTGAAAATTATTATTTGTTAATAACTTTTACTAAAACTATCTTAGATCTTTAGTGTTTTACCCAAAGTTGGGTATTGGAGTACTTAACAAACCCTAAAAATTTGAGACCGATCCATTAATTAGTTTAAGAGTTATTCTAATTGTTTATCCCAGCGACCTTTACTTTGCAATAACATAAGACAGAAAATAATGAAGATAGGGCAATTCTGAGTATGCCAAATGAAAGCAGAAAACTGATACTATTAAAGTGTACTAAAAAACGATAAAAAGATTATCTAATATAGTCAAAAATTCTAATGTAAAATTTGTGAAATTTTGTATTTTAATAACATTTAGAATAACTTTTAAAATATGATCTGTAGAAAAAGTCATTTAACATATTAGAAATGCTGGTATTTTACACGAATTTTTAAAAATATAGTTTAATTGGTGACTAGTCGTGGTAATTGAAGAGGGACCTGGGAGCCGATGATGACACACTTTTGACACTTGGTAGTCAGCGTTGGCCTAAGATGGTTGCTTAAGTTTCCTGGTAGGGTTTCACCATGTTCCCGGAGGTAATATCTTTTAACATCGGCGTTTAGCCTGTTTAATATTACTTTGAAATAATGTAAATCGAATTATAAATTCAACCATTGTTTGGTTCTGGGGCTATTTAGCAAGTATTCAAATTCACTGATGATAGACCGATAGGTCTGAAAACGTTCTGAATTGGACACATTTTATTCAATCCATTGGGATTTTTTAAATTGTAATAAATATACCAATTACATAGAAGTGGTTTTTACTTTATGTTAGAGTTTACGATCATTTTCTATATCTCGGGATCTACTGAATATATTTTGATCGTTCTTTTTTTACTTTGTATGCAATTTTTCTGTAAATTACAAATATGCAATTTGTCTAGACATTTATGAATTAATAAACAGTCTAATTTGCTTAAACAATTTTTGAAAAAATAATTTTTTCCCAAAAATCCATGATTTTAATCATACTATCCCTATTAATCATAGAAAAAGTTAAGGTATACTTTAATAAATAAATTATCTTGAATAAATAATTATCTAAGAAAAATCATTTATTTATTAAAGTGTACTTTAACTTTTTCTGTGATCATTAATGATACTATGATTAAAAAAATAGATTTTTGTAAAAAAAATATTTTTTCAAGAAGTGTTTAAACAAATTAGACTGTTTATGAATTAATAAATTTATAAATATATTACATATTTTTAATATACGTAGAAATTACATACCAATTAAAAAAAGAAAGATCAAAATCCATTGAGTTGATCTGGAGATACAGCAAATTATATTCGTTTGAAATTGCTTTTTCGGTATTTTATCTCGCTGGATTTGTAGGTTCTCCCTAGTAATCGTTTGCACTACATTTTTGAAAAATCGTAGAACGGTGCTGTGAGGGTATAATGTTTGTGCAAATTGTTTAAGAAAAAATACAAATCCCATTCTTTAAAATGGCATTAATGAGATTCCTTAATCATTATAAACAAATTAGCAGTGAATTAAAAAACATATGGCTAACTTTGTCCCAAATGAGCCCAGGCTAAATTTTTTTATTTGAAAATTCGTGTTAAAATACTATCTTTTCGAATATATAAAGAGATTGTTTCTACGGACAACATTTTTAAAGTTATTCTAAATGTTTATAAACTACAAAATTTTAAAAATTTGGCATTATGATTTTTGACTATGTTAATCATTTTTTTTATCCGTTTTTAATACATTTTGATACTATCACTCTTCTAATTTCATTTGGCATACTCATAATTGCACTATCTTCATTATTTTCTGTCTTATCTTATTGCAAAATAAAGGTCTCTGGGATAAACAAATAGAATAACTCTTAAACTAAATAATGGATCGGTCTCAAATTTTGAGGGTTTGTTAAGTACCCCAATGTCCAACTTTGGGTGAAACACTAAAGTTTTAAGGTAGTGTTAGTAAAAGTTATTAACAAATAACGATTTTTTGATTTATTTTGCAGTTTGCGTAGCAACAAATTAACTTTTTAACTTTCAAAAATCGGCATTTTGAAGGTTTTTCAATGTTCTAAAAAACTGAATTTTGTAATTTTATGTAAACTATTTAGTTTTTGAATGGAGTGCAAAAAATCGAAAAAAATCGCGATTTTTGAACTAAATTGTTAATAATTAAAAAACGGACGCGAACTCTAGGCAGGAAACAGGTAGGTTTTCTTCCTATAGGTCTACAATAACTAAAAAGTAGTCAGCTACCTGGATCTTTGAGTGTCACGAGAAAATCCTTATTACCCTGGACTACCAAGCGGTTCTTTAAAATTAACAGCAAAAACCGTAAGTGAATGGACTAAAAATAGGAAAGAGTTTCGTATATTTTAATAGTGAAAATAACTTTTATAAACTTTCGAGTATTTTTAAGCGAAAAAAAGATTTGTGGAGATCTGTGTAAGCCATTTTTTATTAAAAAGTATGAATTCAAACGATTCTTAAAACGCTTTTAAAAAAGTAGAGCAAATAGAAGACACAAAATAAATCTCACTTTTTATATCACGCCGTGTGTCGATTCAAGATCATATTTTTGGCAAATATAATATTCCTTTGTTTAAGGCACCAATTTTTATCTATATACGAAGTGGTTGAAGTATATTGTTGTATTTATTTTTCATCTTTGTTCATAGCATCTTAATAACAAACTATTTTGTTTATCCTAATGCATTTTTCTGCGCTTCTTAAATAATTTTTGTGTATATCGTTCCGGTAAAAAGGTATAGATACAATATTAAGCTCAAGGAAATAGGTAGGATTGACAAAGTTTATCAAAACAAAATCTTTACCATATAAAATATATCATCATCACATCCAACTTCCAAAATCCGCTGCTACACAATGCCTCTTTCTCGTATTTCCAACAACATATACTTTGCGCCGATTGTGCCGAGTATGTCGTACATCGATGCTTCTCTGTCTTCCGTTAGTCCCCTATCCAATAATCTCTTTATCTCCACGATTTACTTCTTATCTCCGCAATCTTCCTGGTCATCTCTTCTTTTCTGCGTTTAGTGGGGATCCACTGTACCGTCTTCTCTGGCCATCTTTGATTACTAAACTTGGCCATCTTCCTTTCGACATTGCCATACAACTTCAGCCATTTGCATTTTATATTTTCCAGGATGTCAAAATATACGTATGCTCATACGCTCTATGATCTCATTGTTCCTGTCTATAACTCTTCTCCCACTACTCAATACTCTATTTTTGAAGGATAAATTGATAAACCCTAATTAATCTATTTATTCATCTATGTTTTCTAACATATAATAATTATCATATTGATCTTCTCTAAGCATTACTTGGTCACTCGCAAGCTGTAGAGTGTATGATATCAAACTTTAATACCCACAGACTCATATTAAGCATTTTCTATTTAAACTACCCAAAATTACCTCCAAATAAACCTTATAGAGCGTAGATGCAATTAAGCAGCCTTGGAGATGTCGTTTGATCATCTTTATATTTTTTGTCACTTTTGTCCAATCTGTATTTTACTCGTCAAATCGTCGTAAACCTCCCTTACAGCAATAATATAAATCGGTGGAAATTTCTTGTCTTCTAGCACGTGCCACAGCTTGGATAATGAAACACCCTGATACGCCTTTTGAAGATCAATAAATAATATGTCGCACCTCCGCTCAAACAGTGTCATAAGTCAAAAAAGCAAAGTATCGAGAAAATGACGTTTAAAATTTGTGCTAGAACTTTTCCGAGTTTAATTAAAAAACTGCTAAAATTAGTATAATAACTATTTTATTTAGTTACAAATGTTTTTCAAGCTCTACAAAATGGTGTATTAATTCTGCTAAAATTATTTAAAAAATTATTTTTTTTTTTAAATAAAAATGTATACCATTTTTATTCAGTTGCAATGCGAGGCCAAAAATGTCTTAATTTTCACTTAGATTAGAGAGCGCAACCAGCACTCTTATCGACGATTTCACCTCTTGTTAGAGGCTCTTCAGAGAATGCATAGGTTTCTTTTCTCTAATCCAGTAAATTTTTCGACATATATTAGTCCCACACTGCAACTGAGGTGAATGGATTATGTGACTAGCGTCATCTGGCAATTGAAAGGTAAAGTTTTTCAATCCTAATAGCAACATTAGTAATATTGAAAAATATTAAAAATATTACTAATAGATTTTTAAATTGAAAACTTATTGGTATATTTCCCTGGTGACACCTCCAAGGCTTCTACAATTTGCAAGCCAAATGGATGCTGCAGTGAAGACAAAAGGGAAGGAATTCTACACTATGCAATTCACAACCCCCGTCTGCAGCTTGGTAAAGTTCCAACGGAAAATGCACCTAGTTACTCCACGGAGTAATACTACTATAAAATAAAAATGTATACCATTTTTATTCAGTTGCAATGCGAGGCCAAAAATGTCTTAATTTTCACTTAGATTAGAGAGCGCAACCAGCACTCTTATCGACGATTTCACCTCTTGTTAGAGGCACTTTAGAGAATGCATTGGTTTCTTTTCTCTAATCAAGTAAATTTTTCGACATATATTAGTCCCACACTGCAACTGAGGTGAATGGATTAGGTGACTAGCGTCATCTGGCAATTGAAAGATAAAGTTTTTCAATCCTAATAGCAACATTAATAATATTGAAAAATATGAAAAATATTACTAAAAGATTTTTAAATTGAAAACTTATTGGTACATTTCCCTGGTAGTAGCCTTGGAAGTGTCACCAGGGAAATGTACCAATAAGTTTTCAATTAAAAAATCTTTTAGTAATGTTTTTAATATTTTTCAATAATATTATTGTTGCTATTAGGATTGAAAAACTTTATCCCTCTATTTTTTTTTTGAGTTGTGACACTATACAGATAAAATAACCAAACATTTACGAAATATTATTTTATCAACAGTGACTCTTGCAGTACAGAATATAATAAATATGATTATTAGAGAGCGGAATATATGCAAAGTGCATATAGATGCATATATTGCATATTTTCAGACAACAAACACAACATTGCATGTTTAAGCTAAACACGATTTATTTTGCATATTTTAAAAATAAATTATATAAAAGTTTGAAATTTTCCTCTCTTAGTTGGAATTTTATAACTTCGATATGAACGAGCTCCTTATTTATCTATCTATCGCTCATTTGGACTTTCCCATTACTACCTGAATTTAACAATTATGGGTGTTCCCAGAAAAATATTATTTTATTAGCGTAGCAAGTCGTAGGTACTTACCTGCTTTTAAGGGTCTAATAATTATTTTGTCTCTTTCCGGTCAACATTTGTTTAAAGTAAACATTGTATCGTATTTAGTGTTTTTGAAGTGATTGGTATATATTGATAAAGTGTTTCCCGAGTTAAAGCTAAGTGGAGACAAAGTATTTTGCAAGGCCTGTTCCAAAATCGTAAGTTACATTCATTTTCACATTTCATTTTTTAAATGAGGAACTGACAAACAAAAGCATCATGTCCCACAAACGAAATTTTTTCTGGAAAGAGAGTTTTTATTCGACAAATTCGCTTTTACTTCTATAAAGACGGACATAGAGAGAAGCACCAAAATACAAAGATCCATCAAATTTTAGACAATTCCGCTTTTGTTCTTCAGCTTAAGTAACGTACTTTGTTCTTTAAGTAACGTACAAATTGCTAAAGAACTTATGTTCATAAAAGTTAATTTTAGTTTTTTACCAGATCTAATAAAGTCGTTAGAACAAAGGAATTTACAATTAAGTGATTCGGTTAATCTTGTTAGCACTTTTTCTGCTCATTGTCAAAAAATTCCAGGAAATACAGGGATTACAATTAGAAATAAATTAAAAAATGTTTTAGAAAAAAATGAGGGCTTCGATTGTTTGAGGAAAGTTGTACGTATTTTTGAAGGCAACTTTTCTGAAGATCTTATGACTTAATATATTGTTTTATTTTTGAGTATTTTTAATATGCATTTGCATATTTAGACAAATTTAGAAAAAATACCTGCATATTTGTAGTAAAAGTAATGCATATATATGCGCATATTTTGGTAATGTTGTGTTGCATATATTCCGCTCTCTAATGATTATTATTATCTGGCTAACAGATTTACATTTCTTAATGATGTAACTTTAAATACAGGTAACAAGATTAAACAAAAACACTGCAAATAGAAATATAAATAAGTTAGAAATGTGTTACTTTTCTTGAGCATATAGGCAGATTGTTTTGAATCAAGTAATCACATATATACTGTCTTAACTCGACAAAGGAAGCATTATGCACACCTTAGATGGACAAATGCCTTGCACAAGTCGATAAGTGACACAGTTTATGTTCGGTGTACCGATGATCTTGGTTAATCATATAATGACACTAGTGTCATCTAACGAGAAATACTTGAACTATAATAAACGTAACTCTTTTTGAGATAAGATTTTATAGCTTTATTAAGAGTTATGACACTATTTGAGCGGAGTTGCGATGTGTTTTTCCATTATTGCGGTCCAAAAGCTTTTCTATTGTTTGTTTTAGGCAGTCTATACATTGTCTATACAAGAACGACCAGTACGAAAGTCGCTCTGATCGTCAGTGTCTTCACAAAAACCTTCAATTCATTGGTGCAACGCGCATGTTTCGTA
The DNA here is from genome assembly GCF_917563875.1 of Diabrotica virgifera virgifera. Classification (NCBI taxonomy): domain Eukaryota; kingdom Metazoa; phylum Arthropoda; class Insecta; order Coleoptera; family Chrysomelidae; genus Diabrotica; species Diabrotica virgifera. Next base: position 190,816,932 of record NC_065448.1, read on the forward strand.
AACTGAGCTTAAGGCACGTCTTAAGCAGGCCGTGCACTGAATCGGCATAGAGCGATCGGCTCGGCTAAGAGCAATCGGCAGGTTTTGCTATACATGGAAATAAATGAGCCACCGCGCACCGCCAAAGAACGTTCGACTGGGAACGGTCAGATCGCTTCGGCTTCGGCGAAGAATATTAGCAGAGGCAAAACCCGCCGAATGGTCCGATGCCGTTTTAGTAGTATTTTATGCATTGCAAGGTACACGTCTATAATTTTAAAAAAACGCAAATTCCTATGCTTTATTAACTGCATCATATAAATCTTGATATTTATGTTGTTTTTTTTTTCAATGCAATTTCTTTCATTTTCTTACTAACTAAATAGAATAGAATATTTTGTTTCTATTCATTCTTTTAAGAATTGTTTCACACAGAATATTCAGTAAATAAATGAACAACAGTTAAATATTTATTGCTGCCAGACGTTCGGTACAAAAGTGCTACAATATGGCAACATTATGACTGTAACTGATAAAAAGGCAATATGAAACGGAATGAAAAGTATGCGATAAAAGTAATATAAATTCTTGTTTATTCTAAAATATCGTATAATTATATTCGTTAACCTTTTGTTTAAATTAAATTAAATTTAAATATACTAAACAATACCACAAAAATAATAAAAATATACGACTTACACCTTCGTAATAAACAAAGTCCCCCTCCCCCTTTTTCCAGTTTATGGATGTTCCTTTAGTACTAGATACACCTATTAATACTTCAAAGTTTGACTGATTAATTAAAAATGTGCCAATTTTATTGTACTTATACAGTGCGCTGGAATAACAGTGTTACCCTCCATATTAACTTATTTATTTTCAGCACATAAACAAAACGCTCGGACAGGTCGATTTTTAAAATAATCATAGTATAATATATCATAGTATAATATTATTATATCATCAATGTTTCGAACTTTACGCGATTCTTCTTCATGTGACAGTCATAACTTTGATTTTTTTTAAGTAAGTAAGTAAGTAAGGTATGCTTTATTTTCATAAAATTTTACCAATTTGTGGACAAAGCTTATACAAAATAAAAAAATACAATAAAAAACAAAAAATAATAAAAAACTACAAACAAAACAAAAACAGAAACAGACACCAAGTAAATGGCGTGAGTTATACTACTTAATATAATTTTACAGATATTAAGTACACATTAAAAAATTAAAAATTTTGCAAACAATATGTATACAACGTCAGAGCAAAAAGAAGGCGAACAAGGAAAAGGGAAAGGGAAGGTAAATCAAAAGTTCTATGCCGCTGCAAATATGTACAAAAGTACTCGAAAGTAATAATCCTGCAAGTCAATTTGCTGAATTCAAATCGTTTATAAAAAAGTCATTCACTGTATAAAAAGCTCTCTCTAGCAAATAAGCTTTCAAGGCCTTGCGAAAAGCGGGAAATGCTGTAATAGATTTGATGTTAGATGGCAAGTGATTGTGCATTTTTCTCGAATTGTATAGTATAGAGCACTTAACCAGCTCAGACCGTGGGGTTGGCAGATAAAGATTATGCTCCACGTTTCTAAGGGGATAGTTGTGAGTGGGTCTCTCTGGACATTCTGATGCATGTTTGCGGATTAAACAAACGGATTCAAAAACAAACAAAGAAGTAAGAGTTAATATTTTAAATTTTTTAAAGAATTCTTGGCAATAAACTCTGCTGTTGAGTCTCAGGGAGTAACGAAGAGCTCTCTTTTGTAGTTTAAAAATACGCTCAAATTGAGTCGCACAACACGTACCCCAGAATGGAAGGGCGTACCAAAGATGAGACTCAAAAAGGGCATAATAAACGGTCCTAGATGTTGACAAATTCATCTCCGTAGCAACTGATCTTAGCGCAAAACAAGCAGAACTTAATTTTTTGTGTAAGGCATCAATGTGCAAGTTCCATTTTAGAGACTTATCCACAATAAGCACTAAGAAATTCACCGATTCAACTACCTCTAGACTGTTGTTATTAAGTACTAAAGGTTGCATCATACTGTTGTAAGGTAGGACTTTGGTTTTGGGAACGTTAAATAACAGGAGATTCAAATCGCACCACGATTTAATGGTGACTAGGTCTGTAGATATGGTATTGCGAAGATCCATAATATCCGTGTTACTCCAAGTAATACTAGTATCATCTGCAAAGAGACATATTTTACCTTTAATGTTCAGACTAGAGATATCATTTATGTATATCAGAAACAATATAGGGCCTAGAACTGAACCCTGAGGTACCCCACATTCTAATGGCATGCAAGAAGACGTCTTCGTGTCAACCCTTACAAACTGACTTCTTTTATTAAGATATGATTTAAGCCATTTAAGAGCCTTTCCCCTAAATCCATAGTGCTGTAATTTGTCAGTCAAGATGTTATGGTTTACACAATCGAATGCTTTAGAGAAATCACAGAAAATTGTTGCTGTAGAGTGATGGTTGCTTAGACTGGAGTAAACATGATCGAAAAGGAAGATTAAATAGGAAAGTACATCATGTGACACCCCATTTAAAAGCTTTTGAAATACTGATTACAAAAATGTATAATAGACCGGGCAGTATCGTCGCCCCCGCTAGCGCAATTATCCCGATTCGATTTTTTTGCACAAAATTACTCAAATAGAGGTGCTTATAACATATCCACAGGGTGCCGGGAGGTGCCGTGATCGAAAAATTTTTTAAACAATTTTTTTTTAAACAAATTCACAAAAATAATTTTTTAATTTCCAAAAATTTTTTTTAATTTGGGTCATCCTGAGCAAAAAAGGTCTCTTGTCATTTTCTCTAAAATTGACTGTTGTCGAGTTATACGCGATTAAAAATTTGAAAAATGCGAAATTTTTAAGGCTTCATAACTCGATCAAAAATGATTATTATGAAATTCAAAAAGTGACAAAATCAAGATTCAAATACCTTCTTCAGCATTCTGAAGAGATTTTTGTCATTAATTTATTACAAAGCTGTTATTTTTAGTTATTAACAATTAGCGCTGTAGTCCAACTGTATCGTCGCCCCCGTTAACGGAACTATTTCGATTAGATTTTTTTGCACAAACTTACTCAAAAAGAGGTCCTTATAACATATCCACAGGGTGCCGGGCGGTGCCGTGGTCCAAAAAATTTTTAAACAATTTTTTTTTAAACAAATTCACAAAAATAATTTTTTTATTTCCAACAATTTTTTTAGATAATTTGGGTCATTCTGAGCAAATAAGGTCTCTTGTCATTTTTCTCTAAAATTGGCTGTTGTCGAGTTATACGCGATTAAAAATTTGAAAAATGCGAAACTGGCCATTTTTAAGGCTTAATAACTCGTATAATATGACTATTTTATTTGTTAAAAATGTTTCATTTACCTATTTGTTATTAAAATTATGTTATGTTTAATTGTTGAAGCGGATGAATTAGAATAATTGCCGTGATTGATTCTATTATAAAATATGCATTTAACTTGGCGATAGTTGATGAAAAATTGAATAACATTCGCAAAAAAAATAAATAAACAAAACAAAGTTTTAAGCTTTGATGTGGTCACTTTCTGACTCTCTTAATAATAATTTTTAATTGAGTTACTAACCCTTGAAAATGGCCATTTTCGCATTTTTCAGATTTTACATTCAATTTGAGACGAAAACTACAAGAGACCTTTTTTGCTCAGAATGACCCAAATTATCTAAAAAAAATTGTTGGAAATGAAAAAATTATTTGTTTAAAAAAATTGTTTAAACAATTTTTCGACCACCGGCCGGCACTCTGTGGATATGTTATAAGGACCTATTTTTGAGTAAGTTTGTGCAAAAAAATCTAATCGAAATTGTTCCGCTAACGGGAGCGACGATACAGTTGGACTATACCGCTAATTGTTAATAACTAAAAATAACAGCTTTGTAATAAAATAATGCCAAAACTCTCTTCAAGACGTTGAAGAAGATATTTGAATCTTGATCTTGTCCTTTTTTTAGTTTCATAATCATAATTTTTAATCGAGTTATGAAGCCTTGAAAATGGCCATTTTCGCATTTTTCAAATTTTAATCGCGTATAACTCGACAACAGTCAAGTTTAGAGAAAAATGACCAAAGACCTTTTTTACTCGCAATGATCCAAATTATCTAAAAAAAATTGTGGGAAATGAAAAAATTATTTTTGTGAATTTGTTTAAATAAAAATTGTTTAAAAAATTTTTCGACCACGGCACCGCCCGGCACTCTGTGGATATGTTATAAAGACCTCTTTTTGAGTAAGTTTGTGCAAAAAAATCGAATCGAAATAGTTTTGCTAACGGGGGCCACGATACAGTTATACTATACCGTTAATTGTTAATAACTAAAAATAACAGCTTCGTAATAAAATAGTGACAAAAATCTCTTCAGGAAGTTGAAGAAGGTATTTGAATCTTGATTTTGTCACTTTTTGAATTTCATAATAATCATTTTTAATCGAGTTATGAAGCCTTGAAAATGGCTATTTTCGCATTTTTCAAATTTTTAATCGCGTATAACTTGACAACAGTCAATTTTAGAGAAAAATGACAGGAGACCTTTTTTGCTCAGAATAACCCAAGTTATCTAAAAAAAAGTGTTGGAAATAAAAAACATATTTTTGTGAATTTGTTTAAAAAAAATTGTTTAAAAATTTTTTCGACCACGGCACCGCCCGGCACCCTGTGGATATGTTATAAGGACCTCTTTTTGAGTAAGTTTGTGCAAAAAAATCGAATCGGAATAATTGCGCTAGCGGGTGCGACGATACTGCCCGGTCTATAACGATATATTTGAAATTAAAAATCATACTAAATTTTCTCTTCGTTTTCATCTCTGTAACTTAGTAAAATAAACGTTATAGAAGTTGTTAGAGATTTTCGGTCCTCGGTAATAATGCAATCTTTCATTCTGTGTTTAATTTTTTCAAAAATTCTTATTAGTTTTCTCAGGATTCAAAAAAATTTAAAAAGCATTGGACCTAAATATTTCCGAATTGGATTTGGTTTTTGTAATTCATTGCACGCTAAGGCAATCATAACATCATCTTCAGAATCTGATGAACTATTAGAACTCATTTTTAAAATGACTGAAGTCTATATCACACTGTTGCTGACACGAAACGGCAGTCGCCGTGCGAAACTGCCGATGTGCCGATGCCGAGGACGCCGAGGTGACCGAGTCAGTGCGCGGGTACACTTTGTCGATCGTACCGTTCCGAGCCGACCGTTCTATTCCGATTCAGTGCGTGGGCTCCTTTGAGCTTAGGATCTGTTGGTGCAACCAGGCATTAATGTAATAATATCAGTTCTTGAAAATTTATACGTCTTACATAAGCCCATATATTTTTAATCTTTATGGACTCCCTTATCTTAATTCAACTTTTTTAAATTTCTTCAGTTTCTATTAAGGTTATATGCTTTAAAATTTCGGTTCTCTTGCAGTAAATAATTGTATAATTATAATTGGATTATAGTCCAAAAATAAATACTATAATAGTGCATTATGCAACGAGCATTTAATGATGGTCATTATGAAGCGAGTATGAGGGATATGAAACGAGCCGCCTAGCGGCAAGTTTCGTATAGATTACTAGTTTCATAATGATAATTAAATGCAAGTTGTATACACGATTTTTTCTATGATCATTCACAACAAAAAATATGTTAAATTTTTTAATTTTGTAACGCAAAAAAATTAAGTACTTTGTCAGTTTGACAGTTTGTTTATGTATTGAGAACTGTCAAAGCGTATGTCATTGCGCGTGTTCCAACTTCATCGCGAATGCCATATCGCGATTCTATTGGTTAAAAATCTGTATCGTAATTAAAATCTGTATCATAATGAAGTTCATTATGATAATAATTAATAATTATGATCATAATAATTAATATAATAATATAGTATGAGAATAGAAAAAAATTATGTAAATGCAATTTAGAAACATCTGATCCCCTATACATTGAAGGGTTGTCAGCAATTCATAAGGGACTTAATAAAAACACATTATCAAATAACAGATTCTGGCTCTGATAATAAACATAAATGTTAGTATACTCTACAATCCAACTGAACTTTGCCTGTGTGTTGTGTCCGGTAAAATCCATAATTTTCCACTTTTACAACAAAACAAACAGAGGGAGCGACCAAATGGATTAATATGATTACGATCGTAATTCCATAAAGTTTAAGTGTTATTTTCTGTTATTGTTAATAATTAAGTAGTAGTTTTGAAGTTATTTTTTCTACGCATAACTATAAATTAAGTTTAATAAGGTAGATAATAATATTTGAATCCAATATTTTTTATTTATTGTATTTCAGAACACATATCTTCAAAGATTAACACATATCTTCAATATAATGGCCAACAAATACAATATGATAATATCAGCAGAAAAAACCAGATGAATGACAACATCTAAATACCCACTACGATGTAAAATCGAAATTGGTGGAAAAATAATAAAGCAGGAAAAAAGGTTTAGATATCTGGGAATAGATATAGAGGGTGAGTCATGAGAAATTGTACATACTCCTACCTCGTATAGAGGCCCCTATGGGGAATAACAAATGACCATTAAAACGTGTCTGCTCCCATTGTTTAATAATATACAGGGCGAGTTTCGCATTTTGACAGACATTTGATTGGTCATAATATCTGAACGGTCAGATCGATATGTGTCTCTTATCTTGGTTAATCGTTACACTATTACCACCTAATCAACTGATTTATTCAAACTAGAAAAAAATCAGGTCCGGCTGTAAAAAAATTAGTTCGTTTGGGCCTTAAAAAAAATTTCACCCTGTATACGCTTTTTGAAAACTCTAATATGAATTTTCCAAATTAGACAAACAGGCAATTAAAATGGTATATTTATTTTTTTCCGCCACGATTGCTTAATTTTTTATAAAAAAATCAAATTTGACTATTAATTAAAAGTTTGGTAAAGTGAACCATAAATTTAACAAAATTAACTTTTATTACCAAAATTAATTTTTTTTTAACAAATATTTAATTTATGTTACCACCCAATAAACTGATTTATTCAAACTAAAAAATAAGCAGGCCCGGATTTAAAAAATAAGTTCGTTTTGGTCTTAAAAAAAATTTCACCCTGTATACGCTTTTTGAAAACTCTAATATGAATTTTACAAATTAGACAAATAGGAAATTAAAATGGCATATTTATTTTTTCCCGGCACGATTACTTACTTTTTTATAAAAAAAATCAAATTTGACTATGAATAATAATTAAATGTTTGGTAAAGTCGTAAAGTGAACCATAGATTTAAAAAAATTAACTGTTATTACAAAAATGAATTTTTTTGGAATAAATATTTAATTTATGTTACCACCCAATCAACTGATTTATTCAAACTAGAAAACAATCCAAACTCCCATAACACTTCTTTTGGACTCTATATTTTAACATAGACGTGATCAAATAGATACATTTTAAAGTTTTTCACTTAATTTTTGTGATTTAACTTTGCAATTCACGAATCTGCACCTTTTACGAGAAGAAGATATGTGCTGTAAAAATTTCAGAAAAAAAATATTAAAATGAAACAGAGTTGTAGCGAGTTAAACCGTGATATCATTTTTTTTTCATTTTAAGGTTAAAATTCCGATTTTGAAAAATTTGATTTTTTAATAAAAAATTAAGTAATCGTGTGTGGAAAAATAAATATGCCATTTTAATTGCCTTTTTGTCTAATTTGTAAAATTCATATTAGAGTTTTCAAAAAGCGTATGCAGGGTGAAATTTTTTTAAGACCAAAACGAACAATTTTTTTTAAACCCGGGCCTGATTTTTCTCTAGTTTGAATAAATCAGTTGATTGGATGGTAACACAAATTAAATATTTATTCAACAAAAATTAATTTTTGTAATAAAAGTTATTTTTTTTTTAAATCTATGGTTCACTTTACCAAACTTTTAATTCATAGTCAAATTTGATTTTTTTATAAAAAATTAAGTAATCGTGTGCGGAAAAAAATAAATATGCCATTTTAATTGCCTATTTGTTTAATTTGTAAAATTCATATTAGAGTTTTCAAAAAGCATATAAAGGGTGAAATTTTTTCTAAGACTCAAACGAACTAATTTTTTAAAGCCGGACCTGAATTTTTTCTAGTTTGAATAAATCAGTTGATTAGGTGGTAATAGTGTAACGATTTGCCAAAATAAGAGACACATCGATCTGACCGTTCAAAAATTATGACGAATACAAATTTCTGTCAAAATGCGAAACTCGCCCTGTATATTATTAAACAATGGGAGCAGACCCTTTTTATTGGTCATTTGTTATTCCCCATAGGAGCCTCTATACAAGGTAGGAGCATGTACAGTTCCTCATGAGTCACCCTGTATAACCAGTTAGGGATATGTTAAAGAGGAAGTACGACAACAAAGCTTAAAAGCAAGTAAAGCGGCGGGATCTCTTAGTGACACAATCTGAAAGAACAAACACTTAAGACAAGATACAACAGCAATAATCTATATAGCGGCAATTAGACCTATATTGATATACAAGGCGGAGACAAGATCTGACACATCTAAAACGAGACGACTACTAGAAACAACAGAGATGAAAATACTTCGACGAATATCAGGGAAAATTCTGTTGGATAGGGAGAGAAGCGAAACCATATGAAGATCATACAATGTAGAAGACATAAATGGATGGGTGACAAAAGGGAAACAGGTGTGGAACTAACACACGAACACAAAAGTCACCAAATGGACAAAGAAGTATTGGTAGACCAAGAAAAATATGGTGCGATAATTTAAACAATTTAGGAGGCTAATATCGAAAAAGAAACAGGCTTTCACAGAAGAAACAGAAGAAACTGTACCGGTATTTCAAAGTGAGTAATGAGATATGTATGTGTCACCAAAATAAAGAATAATGCATATAAATATTGATGTAGCAAAGACTGGATAAGGAGAAAGCCTTTAAATAACTATGGAGGGAGGAAAAACGTGAGTATCGAAGAAAAAGCTTTAATTCCTTCTTTTTCCTGTTTCTTGTAGTCTTTATGTTGTGGCTCTATCGAGTGTCTTGTTTCTGATGCATATGTGATTATTGATTTTACGATCTGTCCCAAGTTTTAAATATATACGGGGTTACGAATGGCAGACGCCCTGGGGTGTCTTTTCCTTAAGATAGCATTAGAAAAGTCAATAAGAGATGCCATGTTACACAAAAAATTTATTTTTAGAATTGTTTTACTTAATTTAGAATTATTACTGGTAAATATAGCACAAGACAGATCACCAAATAGTTGAAGGAGCCTGGATATCTGTTGAGGAGGCATCCAAAGATGGAACAGGCGCGAGCCTATTAAGGAAGAAGAAGAAGAAGAATTAAATTTAGTTTGCGATATCGTAGAAAAATTTAAAATGAAATAATTGTGTTTTTGAATGTACATAGGTCATGTTGATTATTTGACAGTTTTGTTTAGTTATAAACATAAAAATATTTTTCTTGTATTTGTATGACATAATTTGTACAAAATTTGTACATTTAATGGTCAGTGAAATCGTTATATACTTCACTTAATTCACAACCCGTGTACATTTACTGAATAGACAATAACTATAGTCGATTTTATATATTCTCCCAAAAATATTCCAAATTTTGATCGTTGCTGTTTATAATAAAACACTTATATTTTTGAGGTTTCCTAAATCTCAGAGAATTAAATTTTGCGACAAGTAAAATATTACTTTAAATAAAAAACAAATAATTTCCGCTACGGTAATCTGTATAGGACATCTTTACTGAAGTAATCTATGCCCATTTGTCAATGTATTTTCTGCTTATAAATGTAGTTCTTGTGAAGTTTATATTAATAAACGGCTTTATTCTTTATCGCTAAAAAAGTTTCTCGACAAATTACATTGCGAAGTTTCGAGAAAGTGATACGATGTTATTATTTTTATTTTGGTACATTTTGCTACATGTAGAGGGGCTTACACGTTTATATTTTAACAGTCGTTAAAGATGTGTGAACAACGTTTTTAGAAAACGTAGAAAAAAACGTAGATGTATGCATAAATTTAATAAAGACAGATCTTCAGAAGAATTTGATATAAACAAAAATCTACGTAACTATCCTGATAAATTTAAGATCCTATTTTTTCGTCACAAGAATGGAAAATAATTCATGAGAAAAGAAAAAATACATTGATTTATTACAAACTAGCCTTGTGTTGGCACGTATTAAAAAGTATTTTCATATAAAAAGATATAGTAACACATAATAGGTAGTATAATAATTATACTTCCGGTTTTATCACAAATTGAGCAGTAATAAACTTCGGTTCTCTTTGTAAGGTTTTATCCAAGATTATTTTGGCAATCTCAAAGACACGTAGTACCCGTTAGAATTTTATAACCAAAGTAAAATTGACCATCCCAATAAAACTATTTACCTAGAGGGACAGAATAGGAAACAATAATAATTGTTTCCTATTCTGTGCTAGAGGTATTAAATTTTATACCTATAAATAAAGAGATTTTGTAAACCTTATATTCAAGACAACATTATAAAATATATATCTTGTAGAGACACATATAATATTACAAAATTAAATATTAAGATTTGGAAGCTATTTATTGTTGATTTATTTTATGAAATAGTTAAAACACAAAATTAAATTACATACATACTTATAAATATGCAAAAACCGGAATGAAACCAAACAGTTCTCGATGAAAAGAGGAGAAGCTACTCCCGACGTCGGCCGATATCGGATCTGATCTGATCTGATTGGATCGGAGCAAAACGGATCCAATGTAGGCACCGCCATTTAATACTATGGGTTTATTTTTTAATCCGACGTCGGCCGACGTCGGATCTGATCTGACTTGATCGGATCGGAGAAAAACGGATCCAATGTAGGTACAGACATTTAATACTATGGGTTTATTTTTTAATCCGACGTCGGATCTGATCTGATCTGATCGGATCGGAGAAAAACGGATCCAATGTAGGTGCGGCCTTAAAATGTAGCTTTACCGTCGAATGCTGAAGATATCTTATACCGATCACGTGACTAATCAGGGTGTTTTGTTGAAAATGCAAAAAGAAAAAAGAGCTGTTAACCGCAATAAAAACAGCAAAAATCCAATTAGACAAGGCGAAAACGGCGGGTTCGTTGGAAAAAATATTCCCATGAGATTTTTTTTGCATAATCACGTATAGTCCGTCCGCTATAACTTTTCCCATACGGTACGATTCATTTTCAATCAAATTAAGTCAAAACATAAATTGAAACGAACGTCGATGTGTACATATATACATTTTGTATGCTGTACACTATATACTACACACATCGGCGTACGTTTCACTTTCTGTTTTAACTTAATTTGGTTGAACATAAATCGTACCCGCATGGGAAAAGTTATAGCGGACGGACTATACGTGAGACATCCCAGAATAAGGTTCAAGAAGTCTCCCAGGTGAAAAGTGGTCCAAATTTTTTTAACAATTTTTTTAATCAAATTGCAAAAATCAATATTTTCGGCCCGGACAATTTTTTAGATTTTTTTGTACTATTCTGGACAAAAAAGGTATCTTATAATTTTTCTCTAAAAAGGATCGTTTTCGAGTTATAAGCAATTTAAAATTGAAAAAACGAAAAAAGGCGATGTTTAAGGCTTAAAAACTCGGTTAAAACTTATTATTATGAAAGTCAGAAAGTGACTTAATCAAAGTTGAAAGCCCCTACAAGATCCTGAATAAATGTTTGTCATTATTTTATCCTTCTTCTTTAGGTGCCGTGTCTCTATTCAGACGTTGGCCGTTATTATGTTTACAATTTCCTGAAATCCCTCTCTATCGGCTGTAGCGAAATAGTTCTTCTCTGTGCAGCCACACCATTGTCTAATATTACGCAGCCATGAAAGTTTCCATCTACCAATCCATCTATTTTCCTCCACTTTTCCTTGTATTATAAGGCGAAGCAGATGGTATTTAGGTCCTCTAATTGTATGGCCGAAGTATTCTGTTTTTGTCCTACTTATGATGCTTATGAGCAGACGTTCTGAATTCAGCATTTAAAGAACATCTTCATTGGAAGTGTGCGAAACCCACGATATGTTTAGGATTCGTCGATAGCACCACAATTCGAATGCTTCTATTTTGTTTAGCATTGTGGTTTTAACGTCCATGTCTCACAACCATACAATAGGATAGACCACACATAACATTTCAGGACCTTCTTTCAAATATTCATCGACAGGTTTATGTTGCTTAAAACTGGTTTCCAGGTCATAAAAGCCTTCCGTGATAGTTCGATCATAGTTATTATCTCTTCATCAGAGATATATTATTTTATTACTAAGCTGTTATTTTTAAGTAATAATAATGAGCGCCATGCACATATTAGGCGGCCGTCAATGGTGAGTGCGAGAGAGATGCTATTCCGGCAGTATGGTGGTTCATCAAATACGATCTTACCGCTCATTGTTAATAATAAAAAATAACAGCCTAGTAATAAATTAATGACACAAATTTCTTCAGGATTATGTAGGGGGGGGGGGGTCTTTAAACTTTGATTTAGTCACTTTCTGACTTTCAAAATAATAATAATTTTTAACCGAGTTATTAAATCTTAAAAATGTCCATATTCGCGTTTTTCAAATTTTAAATTGCTTATAACTTTATAACTCGAAAACGACCAACGTTAGAGAAAAATTATAAGTGACCTTTTTTGTCCAGAATGGTACAAAAAACCTAATAGTGGTGTCAATGAAGATTTTCACCTCCGATTACGTTGAACCTCCATCGATTTTCATGAAAATTGGTAAGTAAGTAGAGGATACCTCAAGAAACAAAAGTGACATGCTGCCAACTTGCGCTCTTACCCGGGGGGGGGGGATGCCACTCCTTCTCGGGTATGGAAATTATTTTATTAAAAATAATACCACTAATCGATAGAGGGACAAATTATAAGTAAAATTTGTTATATAAAGTTATTTCAATAAATCAATAGTTTTTGAGTTATTAAAGATCAAAAGTTTTGATTTTTCCTGAAAAAAATCCATGTTTTAAAGCAGTTTTTCATAAATAACTCAAAAACCATAAGTTTCTTCAAAAAAATTGTTATTACCAAAATCGAAGATAATATAAAAATAATTACACTTTTATAAAAAAGAACATTTTTATAATACTTAAAACCTTTTTATTATTTATAGGCAAGAATATAAAATAATTTAACGATAAACGATTTAACGATAACATGCTTAAAATTCCAAAAATTACACTCTAATAAAAAAGTAGTTTTTATAATATCACGGTTTTGTTATTGTACATATAGGACAAAACATGTTTGGAAAGAATAATTAACTTATAAAATATGATTTTTAGTAGGTGTATTAATTGTTATTTATAATTATGATTCCAAAAATTACACTAGTATAAAATAGTATTTTTTATAATACCACGGTTGTTTAAAATGGTACATATAATTTTAAGTATATAAACTTTTAATTATTTATTAAAACAATTAAAAAAGATACGCAACAGCCGAGTTCCATCTGGGGACCTTTCGATCTGCAGTCTAATGCCACTGAGGCACCATCAATTTGTAGATATCGATTTATTAACGTACTTTAAAATATCATTGCATTAGTAACATTTTTAAAATAGTTTGAAATAAAAAAAAAATCGATTTATCCATACAGTGTGATTGGTCAGTGGGGTACAGCTTTGTAGATTCGATATAAGTAATAGATAGTAATAAAAGTTAATAACAAAAATTGTAGCCAACTTTGATTACAGATTGATAATCAGCAATCGTAAATTGTAAGTTTTAGACAATTATTCAATCATGGCTTACTTAAAATTTGGAAAGATTTAGACCCCTAATTATTAATAATTTTGCTCTGAACAATGATATTATCTCGAAAACTAATAAATTTACGCATAGGGAATGTTATAAAAAAATTATAGTATGGTAATGGTACCCAATAATGATATAAAATACAGGGTGTTCTATTTAAAATTACTGAGAAAATAATGTACTTGCGTTTTGACTCACCCTGTATTCAATATAAAGAAAATTAACAAAACAACCATTTTCGAAAATTTTGACAATAAATAAAAAATATGACGTCAATAAACCATTGACCTTGTGCTTGCTTTTATTTATACAGGTAGTTAAACTTGTTACGATTTTCATATAAAATTGGTTATAACTTTGTAAATACCCCGTATTACATATTAAACCTTTATATTTTTGTAATCGAAAAGGTACGAAGATTTCGAATATAAAATAAAATACAGGGTGTTCTATTTAAAAAAACAAAAGTTTGGTCTGCCACTATGTTATCGAACACGCTGTAACATTCTAACTAATTTTGTAATGTGAAGCTCAAAGTTCGCTACAATTTTTGATATTAAGTTATATCACTATACATTACTATGTATGTGGGCCAAACCAAGACAGGATATGAAACAATACATGGGGGATTAGGCTTTGGAACTAGAAATGAAGCTGGGGATGACATGCTTGAATTAGCAACAGCATTGGATATGGCGATTGTTAACACATTCTTTAAAAAGAGAGAAACTCAACTTATTACCTACAAAAGTGGACAACATCAATCCCAAATAGACTACTTCATGATAAGGAAAGAAGACATACGTGAATGTAAGGACTGCAAGGTAATAGTGAGTGAGACAGTAAGCCAACAACATAAGCTGCTTCTTCTGGACATCGAAGTAAAAAGCGAAACTAAACAAAAATATCGGAGAGGACCACAAAAAAATCAAGTGGTGGCTGCTGAAAGATGAGAAAGAAGGTCTATTCAGGAGAAGAATAGTAGAAAAAATATGTTGGAACATGAAAGGAAGCCCTAATACAATTTGGAGAAAAATGGCCAGTAGTATTAGAGAGACTGCTATTGAAATACTTGGGAAAACGTCAGGAAAAAAGTTTGAGCATAAAGAGACTTGGTGGTGGTCAAACGAAGTACAAGGAAAAATAAAAGAGAAGAGAATATTATATAAAAAGTGGCAAGAAACCAGATCCGACATAGATCTTCAAAACTATATGGTGGCGAAAAAGGAAGCGAAAGTAGCAGTAGCAAAAGCCAAAGCAGAAGCGTATTCAAACCTATACGATCAACTTGATACCAGGGAAGGCGAAACGAAGATATATAAAATAGCCAAACAGAGAGCAAAGAAAGCAAAAGATTTTAATCAGATTAGATGTATCCGAGATGAAAATAATAAAATACTAGTTCACGAAAGGGAAGTCAAAAAGAGATGGAGAAAGTACTTTGACAGCTTATTAAATGAAGAATTTGACAGACAGCCTGTAGAGCCAACGGAGACAGTAGCAGCAATGGTCACCAAAATAACCAACGAGGAAGTGGCTCAAGCGCTTCAAAAAATAAAGAAAGGAAAAGCGGTAGGACCAGATGATATTCCTGGGGAAGTATGGAGAGCATTGGGAGAGACAGGAACAAGGTGGCTAGCAGGTCTATTTAATAGAATTATGGAAGTCGGACAAATGCCAGACGAATGGAGAAGCAGTATACTGGTACCTGTTTACAAAAACAAGGGAGATATACAACAATGTACAAACTACAGGGCTATAAAACTGCTTAGCCACACCATGAAAATATGGGAAAGAGTAATTGACAGACGGATACGTGAAGAGACCGAAATATCCGAGAATCAATTTGGCTTTATGCAGGGTAGATCAACAACAGATGCAATTTTCATTATAAGGCAATTGATGGAAAAATACAGGAGTAAAGAAACAAACGCTCATATGGTATTCATTGATCTTGAGAAAGCATATGATAGAGTTCCTCGAGAGATTCTGTGGTGGGCACTCAATAAGAAAGGAGTCCCTGGTGAATATGTAAAGATTGTGAGGGATATGTATGAGGGAGTAACGACTAGTGTTAGGACAGGTGTGGGAGAGACTGATAAATTTCATGTGAAAGTAGGATTGCACCAAGGTTCTGTGCTTAGTCCGTATTTATTCTCATTAGTTGTGGACCAGATAACAACGAAACTACAGGGTAACATTCCATGGTGCTTAATGTATGCTGATGATGTCGTGTTAGTAGGAAATAGTGAAAGAGACCTAGAACAAAAACTGGAACAGTGGAGACAAGCTCTGGAGGAAAAAGGTTTAAAACTTAGTAGGACAAAAACAGAGTATTTGGAATGTTCATTTAAAGATGGAGCTACTACAAATAAAATGGTATCTTTGGATGGTGAAATGATTGTGAAAAGCAATAGTTTTAAGTACCTAGGATCGGTATTACAGAGTAATGGAGAAATAGATGGAGATGCATGCAGTAGAATTAGGGCTGGATGGATGAAGTGAAAAGAAGCGAGTGGTGTGTTGTGTGACAGAAAAATTCCAATGAAGCTGAAGGGAAAATTCTATAAAACAGCCATAAGACCGGCTATGATGTACGGAACTGAATGTTGGGCAGTGAAAAAGAAAGAGGAACAACGAATGCATGTGGCGGAAATGAGAATGCTTAGATGGATGAGTGGAGTGACAAAGAAGGATAAAATTAGAAATGAGTATATTAGGGGAAGTCTAGGTGTGGCACCAATTGATGCCAAAATGAGAGAGCATAGGTTAAGATGGTTTGGTTATGTTCAACGTCGAGACGTTAATCACCCAATACGAAGAATAGCTGAAGTGCAGATTCCTGGAAGGAGTAGGAGAGGAAGACCAAAGAAGACCTGGGGGGAGGCGATAAGGCAGGACATGTTGGTAAAGGGGATTAACATTGATATGACCCAAGACAGAATTGTGTGGAGAAATGCAATTAGGGAAGCCGACCCCGCATAGGGATAAGGCAAAGAGAATGATGACTATACATTACTATAACGGATCTACGGAGTTTCACCCCACTAATTATTAATCACCCTGTATAATAGCAGTAAACTATTGCATTGTTAGCTAGTTATAAGCTATCCTGAAAATTTCAGGTGTCTAGGTAGCCTAGAACTATTTTTAAAATGGATTAAAAAATTTGCGGAGTCCGTGACACCAACCAAGCCAAGTATATAAAAAGGTTTTAATAAATAAGCTCCTTATTCGAAAAATCCTTTATTACATATACAAAGTGAGTTATATGCAATTGAATGTATATTTTTTGTCCGCGAGTACTCAAATCTTAGTATTCAAGCTTAAATAACAGGAAAACGATGCACTTTGTTAAATATAGATATTAAACATTTTAATAAAGTACTTAAAGGTAACTATCAAAAAGCTATATAAGAAGTCGATAGCATCAAAGTTAAGCAAGTTATGATGGAAATAAGAGGACCCTTTCAGATTTTTTAGGGAAGAATAAAAAATGGAACATACGTCATTTCCACAAAAATTAAAATTTATAGTAACCCATTTAAAACTTTATTTATTTTAACATGAGTAATAACCTCAACAATTTTGACCGGTTTAGAATGCATATTTTTGAAAAAAAAAATACGATTAAAAAAAATTAGAATTTTTCAAATTTTCGTGAATTTCATTTTCTTTTGATAATAACACCAAAAATACTCGATATACTTAAAAAATGGTAGAGAACAAAATTTTAGTTTTAACTTTATTTAAGCTTTTTTTAATATTTTTTTACGACAAAAAATAACCGAGACAGAAACATTTAAAACCTAAATTTTACTGCGAGAACCATGTAACCGGGGCCATTTCACCTTGTATTTAAAAAAAAATAAAGGATTTAGAAAATTATGTTTAATACATTGTTATAGAACTTTTACTTAGCTTTGTAATGGTTTTTGGATAAATCTCATATTTCAAAATTTAACGGAGTTATTTTAAAAAAAACAATAACATTTTCTTTGAAAAAATTTTATAGCGGAGATTTTGTATGTATACAGATTGTGGGAAGTCCAATTAGTCGTTTATTGTAGGAGATACGAAAAAAGTTTATTTAGGTGAGTTTGGGGCATAGATAATATCAGAATTTAAATACATTTCCAAATATACAGGGCCACCCATATTGACGGGGTGAAACAAAATTATCTTTTGTTTAATGGAACACCCTGTATATTTTTACATTTTTGAATTCTCCTCTATGTTTTATTTCTTAAAATATCAGGTTTTGTTATACGAAGTAGTTTAAAAGATAATTTCGTTTTTATCTTCAAATTTCATAGCAATATTCACCCCCTGTATAATTGTAGTGATTTGACATCAGAAAATCAATTTATGTTCAGGTGATTTTTAATATAATCTATTATTGTTAAAAATTATTAATTAAGCAAAACGTTTAATTTTAACTAATATAGGGTTGGTTGAAACTGAATGAGTGTTTTCTCAAAGTTTGAGAGTATGAGTTTTCTCAAACGGAGCAGCCTGTAATGCCTGTAATGAGCATTGTAATGAAATGCTATTGTATGGCACTTTATTATTTCCCACCCTGCCAGTGAGAACTGAATTTATTTTTGAAATCCCTAACTTTATGTCTTTAATTATTTTAAATATTGAAAACGATTAAAAAACAGTCAAATTAAATTGAAATGAATAACCAGTGTATATCTTCCACATTTACTTCATATTTAACGTAGCCTGTACCATAACATTGCACAGATTATTATCCCTGTATAGCAACGATATACCATGAATGTGAATTCATACTTGAGAAATGTCCTATATCCAGTATCACAAAAAAAATGGGATTCCTCAAACATAATATATATGCAGACAAAATCAGCCAAAGTGATTTGCGATATCTAATTAAAGGCCCTACCAAGTTGGTTTTGTTGAATATAGCATGGAAGCACGACGATACTTTAGTGATAAGCGTATTTTTCGTAGTAGCTATAGTATGTTGTTTTATATTATGTATTACCTATATTAAATTAATTTTAGTATGTTTCGTTTATCTAAAAAAATGTAAAACAAACAAAAATTCTGTTTTTCTTGAAGTTGTTTTTTCGTATAGATATTGTTTTATATTGTAGTAAATTGAATTTAGTTTTAGTATGTTCCGTTTGTTTGTAGAATTATATTTAATTAGATTTGGTTTAATTACTAAAATAAATAAATTTTTAATTATATTTTATGTATTTGTGGAAAAGGAAAGGTTTCTATAACGGCCAATTGTTTTCTATTTTTAGTAGCCGTTATCGTCAGGTTTTACTGTACCAATAATATTTTATTAAATTATGAAATATTGTTTAAATAAAAAATTTATAAACTTGATAAAAGAAAGTTTGCTTAGAATTTACTCCTCTATCTAATTATGGGGTTATTTTTAATAAAATAGTGTTCACCAATGAGAAGGGGTATCATCCACCCCCAGGATAAAAGCGCAAGTTGGTACCACATCATTTTTGTTTCTTGAGGTATCCTCTAACTACTTACCAATTTTCATGAAAATTGATGGAGGTTCAACGAAATCAGGGGTGAAAACCTTCAGTGACTGCCTTTTTAGAAATATAAAATATTAATTTTTTTCGTGATTGTCGATTTGCTAATTTTCTGATTTTTGGTTTCTATAAGGTTTAAAAAATTAATAAAAATTATAAATCATGCATATAAATGTAAAAAAATATTTATTTTACCTAATTAAGCAAGATTACTTGAGCCAGAATGCTGAAATCTGCATTTTTATCATTAAAAAAAAAAAAGGTGGATTTCACCCCTAAAATGCAGAAAGCGCAACTTGGTGCCATATTACTTTTGTTTTTTGAAGTATCCTCTAACTAATCAACAATTTTAATGAAAATCGATGAAGGTTCAAAGAAATCGTGGGTGAAAACATTCAGTGACTACACCTTCAGAAATATAGAAGAATAAGGTTTTCGTGATTTTCGACTTGTTAATTTTCGGATTTTTGGTTACTATAAGGTTTCAAAAATTAAAAAAATGTAATTCATGCACATAAATATAAAAAAAATATTTATTTTTCTTAATTAAACGAGATTACTTGCGCCATAATGCGGAAATCTGCATTTTTTTAAATTTAAAAAGTAGGGGTGTTTTACACCCCTAAAATGCAAAAGCGCAAGTTGATGCTGTATGTCTTTTATTGCTTGAGATATCCTCTAATTACTTACCGATTTTCATGAAAATCGATGAAAGTTCAACAAAATAGGAAGTGAAAACTTACAGTGACTGCACTTTCAGAAATCTAAAAAATAATTTTTAAAGAAGGGGTGTATTTCACCCCTAAAATGCAAAAAGCGCAAGTTGGCACCATGTCACCTTTGTTTGTTCCTTGAGATATCCTCTAATCACTCACCAATTTTCATGCAAATCGATGGAGGTTCAACGAAATCTGAGGTAATAAATCATATCCACCTTCATTGACTCCACTGTAAATAAAAAATTAAATTTGTCCGGACCGAAAATAGTGGTTTTTCAATTTGATTAAAAAAAATTTGGACCACTTTTCGCGTGGGCGACTTCTTGAACCTTATTTTGGGATGTCTCACGAATGTGATTATGCGAAAACATCTCATGGAAATATTTTTTCCAATGAACCCGGCGTTTTCGCCTTGCCTAAATACCTCGATCATATTATGAGGAACAGCGAGAGCTATGGACTGCTGCAACTAATCTTTCAGGGAAAAGTAGAAGAAAAACGGAGATCAGGAAGGAAAAGGATTTCCTGACTACAAAATCTACATAAATACGTGGTTCAACACAACCAGAAATCTTTTTATAGCAGCAGTATCCAAAGTAGATTGTCACCTCAAGAAGCAGGATAAAATTAGAAATGTGTTAAATGAGATCCTAAATAGGTTAGTATATTGTTAGATAGTGGTTGGAAGACATCTGAGCATCGGAAATAATTATTTTGTCACTATTTTTGTGGTATTTGTATTATGGTAGTGGAGGCTAAGCGGGGATTTTTAGGGTACTGGTACCCTGTAGGTAGATGTACCTCTACCATATATTGGCTCTAAACACAGGGGAGTTCGTTAAGGGCGGCCGAATAAAAATATATCCTTAAAAAAACTCGAAATTGTCAGATTAAGATAAGGTAAGTTAAGTATATGCAAAACAGTGTATATTTCAAAAATCTGACGATTTGGGCAAGGAAATGGGTGAATCACATAGTTTCAGAAGAAAAAAGCGAATATTTCGCGAAATGACCGATAGATCTAAAAACTAAAAAATACGTGCCCAATATTTATCAATAATCTATCGACTGATATCAAACACGACTCCCCACGGAGAGGGGTGGGGGGTAAATTTAAAATTTTAAATACGAATTCCGCGATATTTCGCGAAATGAATATCAGATCGAAAAATTGAAAAAACACTTATTCAATATGTTTAAAAAATCAATCGAATTGCACCAAACATGACCCCCTACGGAGGTGGGGTGGGGGTTATTTTAAAATTTTAAATAGGACCCCCGTTTTTTATTGCATATTCGAATTCCTTACGTAAAAATAAGTAACTTTTATTCGAGACATTTTTTTGAGTTATGAATAAATGGAGCTATAATCGGAAAAATCGAGTGTTGGAAATGGAAAATTAAATTAAAAATGGAAAGTTCTCACTGAAATGGAAACTTTACTTAACTTTTTTCGGTTTTAGACCCTACTCTTCACAATTCAATAGGTCCCCAAAGCGCTCGAGTGACTGCACATTTAGCACACTTTCCTCCCCTACTATTAAAAACTTATTGATACTTGCACAGTAAAAAATATTTTTGGAGAACTTATTGTCATTTCCTTTGTTTGTATGTACCTAATTTTCAACGAAAACTTTTTTTTAGCTTATAAATTCGCAGTCTCTTCGTCCGTTTGTTCGTTTGTGCGTTCCCGTCCCTGAAATACTTGGAGCCGATCTGGCAATAGATTCATATGTAATTTTATATCCTGATAGACCTGGATTCCGCGTACCAAAAAAAAGTTGATCAATAGCAAGCTGAAAATTTGTTAAAAACTTAACGGTGTCTAGTCGGACAAACTTTGATGTACGCGAACACTGGAACAGGGGAAGTTTTAATCGTAGAACAGTTTAAAAATTTGGGACGTCAGATTACGAAAACTTTCTATGTATTTTGTCGGACAGAACATCCAATTGATTTGTTACCCTTTTATTAAACTCTCATGCAAAAATCAGACTGCTATTACTGATCAACATGATTCCTGTCATTTGACACGTTCTTCCTGTTTCACTCATTAAAATGACCAGTTGGTGATAAACACCAGTCTGATTTTTGCATGAGAGTTTAATGAAATGGTAATATGTAAATCAATTCAAAGTTCTGTCCGACAAAATACATGAAACGTTTTCGTAGTATGACGTTCCAAATTTTTTACCTGTTCCACAATAAAAACTTCCCCTGCTCCAGTGTTCCCATAAATCAAAGTTTGTCCGACTAGACACCGTTAAGCTATTAACAAATTTTCAGCTTGCTATTTATCAAATTTTTTTGGTACGCGGGATCCAGGTCATCTAAATCTGAAAACGTCATTTCGATATCTCGTATTATCTTCGAGATCTTCTTCTTCAAGTAGCTCATCCTTTAAAGACATTGGCGATTATCATGATCCTTTTAACACTGTCTGCAGCGGTTCTGAAGGGTTCTATTGTTGTTTTCCCACTCCACTGATTGTTGGAAAAAATGCTTTTTTTTTAAATAAGTGAAAAAATATTAGTGATACGAAAAATTTAGGACAGTAAAAAATGTAGGTTTTGTTTTTGTGAACATTTTGCATTTATTGAAGTTATACTTCTTTAGCGGCGATATGAGGGTGAATTTTTATATGTTAAAACCTATGATCCCGGCGCATGCGCATTATAGCTTTGTTCTGATTGGATGTTCAAATGACATGTCAAAAATTATTCAATATGGCGGCTGTGGTATAGCTGTAGTTTGATTATTTATGGTTGTTGCGTTTTAAAATTTGTGTGAAAAGAAACAACAAACAAAAGTTAGTTATTAGTTATACTGCCTTTTTAAATAGTTTTCATATACCTCTATGTTTGGACTTTTGGACTATTTGGGACAAGGAAAACTCATTCTAATTTGGTAAGTAGTTTTTATTATAATCATATTGTAATTATACATTTGGATTAGGTTGAAATACAGTAGAGCGTCGATTATCCGAACTAATTGGGGGACATAGGTGTTCGGAAAACCGATTTGTTCGGATAATCGAACTACAATATATTGATACATATTTATAGTCACACATATTTATCCACAAGTGAATAAAAGCCATATTTATATACCTACATATTTATTTATATCTTGATAATGACAACTAGCAACTAAACAAAAAAGTGCAGTCTTTGCAACAACATAATTATTTTTGGATACAATATTGAAGAAAATTGAAGATATTTTAAGCGTCAATTACTAACGCTTGCTCGGTATTCGAGTGCGGGACGCGGGAGTCGATAGTTCGAATAAGCGGTCGTTCGGTTGATCGACGTTCGGATAATCGACGCTCTACTGTACATTTATTTTCTCAAGAATGGGGATTTTAGAGAGAAATCCCAAATTAGGTCCGATTTTTATTTTTAAATTATGATTTTTTGGCGTAGATTTATTTATCTAGTAGGTATGTAATGCTTTGATTTATATACTTAATTTGATTACCAACACAAGTTCTACCAATCTTCATCTAATATATTGTTTTCTTACTGTTTTGTTATATTTTAATATTTTCTTCCACAAAATTTAAACTACATAATTTAATTATATTCAAAACAACTGTCAAACAGTAAAACGTTCAGTTACCCTATTTTTCCACATGACAAATAATGTGGAATTGGACGAGTGAGTCTAGGCTTCGATTACGAATCAAAGCGTCCCGAAATTCACGGGTTCGATTCCCGATGTAAGTTTTTATTTTTTTTATTTTTTTATGCATTTTATGATTGTAAGTATATTTGTTATATAATTTTTTTTTTCAGAAAATGCGTATTTAAAATTTTTGCCAACAATTATTATCGTTCAGAAATCATTTTTTGTTTTTGTGGCATTTTTCAATGTGTTTGTGTGCGTTTTATTCTTTTATTTTTTTAAATTTATGGTATTGTCTTAAAAATCACATATGTAGTAGAAGTATAACTTCTTAGGTGCGTACAAAGTACACACACATTCTTTTTTTTTTGATTTGTTGTAAAACAAAGATTGGATAAAATATGGCTGTTCAAAATTTGCATACACTAGTGAGTAGTGACTCATGCAAGCTCTTTACACTATAGCCTTTTAAAAATAAGCACTCAGAACCGGTTAGACTTACAAATCATATGAAAAATACATACGTAAAATAAATTACTTCTAACGCGGTAATGATCAATTTCATTTGGGATGCTCATTAGGGGTGATTTTCACGATTTGTTTTACTAAAAAAAGGGATCAATTTTATTTTAAGAATAACTGGCTCAGTGTGGATGCTAGAAACTTTTATATGAACAAAATTTGTTATTTAATATACATATATTATATGTATATTCTTTAACTTTTTCTATAACTTTGTCGTTTATTATTGTGACGTCTTCTTCGGAGTGTATGACTTTTGTTTTGTTTAAATTCATTCTCAGTCCTATTTTAGAAGATTTTGTGTGTAGTTCTGAAAGCATGGTTTGCAGTCCTTGTAGTTCAGTAGCTATCAGGATTATGTCATCCGCAAATCGTAGATTACTGATGTAGCGGCCATTGATGTTTATTCCCTTATATTTTGGTAGGGGAGCCCAAGCGGGGATTTTTGCAGTTACTCGAGCGCGTCAGATTATCATATAGGGAGAAACCTGGTACCCTGCAGATGTACCTCTACCATATATTGGCTCTTAACACAGGGGAGTTCGTTAAGGGGGGCCCGAAAAAAAGAATCTATCTTTAAAAAAACTAGAAATTGTCAGATTAAGATAAGGTAAGTTAAGTACATGCAAAAGAGTGTATATTTCAAAAATCTGATGATTTGAGCCGGGCGTAAGGAAATGGGGGAGTCCCAAAATTTCACAAGAAAAAAGCGAATATTTCGCGAAATTAATGACAGATCGAAAAACTAAAAAATATGTTCCCAATATTTTTTAAAAATCTATCGAATGATACCAAACATGACTTCCCACGGAGAGGGGCGGGGGTAAATTTAATATTTTAAATACGAATCCCGCGGTATTTCGCGAAATGAACATCAGATCGAAAAACTGTAAAATACACTTATTAAATATTTTTAAAAAATCTATCAAATGGCACCAAACACGACCCCCCACGGAGGTGGGGTGAGAGGTTACTTTATAATCTTAAATAGGAGCCCCCATTTTTTATTACAAATTTGGATTCCTGACGTAAAAATAAGTAACTTTTATTCGAAACATTTTTTCGAATTATGGATAGATGGCGTTATAATCGGAAAAAACAATTGTTGGAAATGGAAAATTAAATTAAAAAATGGCAAGCGCCCACTAAAGTGGGAAACTTTACTTACCTTTTTTTGGTTTTAGGACCTATTCTTCACAACCCAATAGGTCCCCATAACGCTCGAGTGACTGCACATTTAGCACACTTTGCTCACGTACCATTCTAATTTAGATTTTTAAACACGTCCTCCAAAACTAAGGTGAACAGTTTGGGTGATAGAGTGTCTTCCTGCTTGACTCCCCTGTTTAATGGTACAGGGTTCGTGCATTCATTTTCATTTAGGTAGTATGTAACTGTAGGTTGGTTCATAGTTTATTTTATTAAGTTAATATATCTGCTGTCTATTCTACAATGTTGCATTGCATTTATTACGGGCGTGTGTTCTATAATGTCGAAAGCTTTTTCGTAGTCTACAAATGCTATAAAAACTGGAAAATTGTATTCGTTACATTTTTCTATTAATATTTTTGTGGTTAACAGGTGATCGGAAGTTGAATAGCCTTTTCTAAAACCTGCCTGTTCATATGGTTGGTATTCATCTAGTTTTCTTGTTAGTTGGGTAGTTATGACTTTGGTGACTATTTTTAACAGGTGTGACAGTAGACTGATGGGCCTGTAGTTTTCCAACTTTCGATTATCACCTTTATTGTATAATAAGATTACTTTAGAATTGTTCCAGATCTTAGGGACTTTGCCCTAGTAAAAAAACTTACAATTTTGAATTTATGTTACAAAACTCCTGACCCTTACCCATGATAGTGTTTTCATTGTTTATAACATATTGATTATGGCAGTTTGTTCTACCCTAGGTAATTATCTTCCTTTGTAACAAACGCTGATGTCCCCATACATATATATTGTGTAGCTTATTCCCTTGTTCTGAATTTCACATTTTAATCAAGGAGAATGAATAATGAGTTAAGAAGCGGTTTTGATAGATGAATTCAATTAGGTAAATGAGAAGAAATATAAGGAGATTTGCAAAAGCAATTTTGCGTGACCCAATTTGTATAAAATTACAAGTGAAATCCATTAAAAGTATGATATAAAAAACAAGAATGGCTTTTTCAAAGCTTTCCAAAAATATTTTAAAATCGAAACAACCTTTGTACGCGTATAAATTTGTGTTAAATTTTTATGATACGTTTCTTAAATTCCAATACTTTAAAGACAACGCGGCGCTTTACATATTCTGATTATTTGGAGACTTTTTAATTCTTTCTTTATTATTTCTTTTTTTTTTTGTTTGTTTTATATTTTCTCTTGGTAGTGCATTATTAT
Organism: Diabrotica virgifera virgifera; assembly: GCF_917563875.1. Lineage (NCBI taxonomy): Eukaryota > Metazoa > Arthropoda > Insecta > Coleoptera > Chrysomelidae > Diabrotica > Diabrotica virgifera. The sequence continues at coordinate 190,843,580 of NC_065448.1, forward strand.
TTGTAGTTAGATGTGGTTGTTTTTGTGTAAACGAGGTGGATATTAAAAAGCCAGTTTTCTACACCTGGATGGAACATTAAACAAAAAAGGCGATCTGCAGGAACAAGTTCCTGTTACGTCATTTTCTTAATAAATCTGAATTTGGATCAGATATAAAACACTAAGACTATTCGCAAATGATTGTAAAATGCACACATGATGCATATGCTAACGCTATGATGCAGGGATGCCCCACAACATATTCATTGATATTTGCCAGCGGACCGTGTTTTTCTACGGTACAGTAAAAACACCTACACAATATTACAACATTTACTCCACGAAGAAAGAAGTTAAACAACACCCAAGATGCACTAGAAATAGACAAATTTCAAATAGAAAAGAAATAGATAATGCACTAAGACACATTGCATGTTTCGAACGAGGAACACTCCCGAACCAATGTTACACAATTACAATATATATGTTACAGTTCAAGTTGATTATCCAGTTGGAGTTGACTCCAACTAGTTGGAGTCAACTCTAACGGCTGGTTTCAGTAAAAGTTGATTATAAATATAAAATGAAGATTTATATTCAACATTTACTAGTAAAAGTAGACTCCAACTAGGAAAAGTATACTCTTCCCAATGCCATTTAGTAAAAGTTCATTCTGATTCACACAAACAGCCGATTCTAGAAATTAAATGTTACTGAATATGTTCAAATTAGTCTAGGCTGTATCGTCGCCCCCGTTAGGTAAATTACTCCGATTCGAATTTTTTGCACAAACTTACTCAAAAAGAGGTCCTTATAACAAATCTACTGGGTGCCAGACAGTACCTTGATCGATAAATTGTTTAAAAAATTTTTTGAGACAAATTCACAAAAATAATTTTTTCACTTCGAAAAATTTTTTTTTAGATCATTTGGGTTATTCTGAGCAAAAAAAGATATTTTTTCTATGGATGCTATACAATGTGCAACTTCTCTCACTACTTACATACATTCAAAACGAACAATTTCTCAGGCAGTGAGAAAAGTCGGCCATTGCAGTGAGAAATATTTTTTCTCACGGGTTCACCGCCGGTTTACATACATATGATAGCCATTTCCATGGTAACATGCACAATACAAACATAATTATTTTTGTCAAAAGAAATGTGTTGACAATTGTCAAAACTTATCAAAAATTACCTTTTATAATACTGTTCAACTGTAAATTATAACTTTAAATAAATAAAGTATATAAATATTAAGAATATTAAATACCTATGTGTATATATGTATTTTATTCCAATTTAGGCATATAATATATCTAAAAGCACCTAAATTATTTAATTTTGAAGTTTTAACTCTTGACAAAAACGCATCCATAGAAAAAGTACAGTGTACAACACTAGAGAAAATGGCATATTTCTCTCTTGTTGTACAATATACTATTGTGATTTTTCTCTAAAATTGATTGTTGTCGAGTTATACGCGATTTAAAATTTGAAAAATGCGAAAATGGCCATTTTCAAGGCTTAATAACTCGGTTAAAATCCATTATTATGAAAGTCAGAAAGTGACCAAATCAAAGTTTATAGCCCCCTCTACAAGATCCAGCAGAAATTTTTGTCACTATTTTATTACTAAGCTTTATCTTTAATTATTAACAATGAGCGCTAAGTGCGTATTAGGCGGCCGTCAATGGTGAGTGCTAAAGAGATGCACCATTCCAGCCGTCCAATGGTGAAGCTCACTCGCACTCACATTGACGGCCGCCTCAATACACGGTTAGTGCTCATTGTTGATAATTAAAAATAATATCTTATTAATGAAATAATGACAAAAATTTATTCAGGATCTTATAGAGGTAGTTTTATTCTTTGATTTTTTTTAGTTTCTGACTTTCATAATATATAATATCGTATGGCATTTTTGCCTTTCGGACAGTTCCGGCGCCAATTACATCTTTAACCCTGTTTCAAGTAACTAGTGTCGATGTACACTAGCCCAGGGGACCGACTGCTTAACGTGCTCTCCGAGGCACGGTGAGACGGCTCGTGTCACTATTGAAAATGAAAATGGTTTGTCTTTAGCAGGGCTCGAACCCACGTGCACTGGCGTATGAGGCCAGCGATTATGCCGTTACTCCACGGCCGCTCGCTCGACTTTCACAATAATTATCTTTAACCGAGTTATTAAATCTTGGAAAAGGTTATTTTGGCGTTTTTCAAATTTTACGTCGCTAATAACTCGACAACAGTCAGTTTTAGAGAAAAAGGGCCCAACGGATTTAAAAAAAAATTGTACGAAGTGTAAAAATTATGTATTTTTGCGAATTTGTTTAAAATCATTGTTTATCGCCAAACTTTACTAAAATCATTCATCAAATCATCAAAATTATTGTACTTATTTGCCCTCATTTTCGGCAGTAAAGTAACACTTTGTTGTATTGAAAGAAGAATGTTACTTTACCTGCCGCGATAATTAATCAAATTAACCGAGATTGAATGTAAGTGGTCAATGGCAGCAATCGATTATTTATTTGAGTGAAATTAAAATTTATTTACTTTAATTGTTAAAAATATTGTACAAAATTTATCTTATTATTAATAACATTTGTCAAAAAGTAAAATTCTGTAGTGTTTCGCAATTATATTCATACAAAATATATCAAAACTTTACAGATTTAGTAATTAGGTAGGTATACAATATTGATAACTAATATCGATTAAACATCAAAACCGGCCATCATGCAAAAGTCATCTGTCATTACTGTCATACGAATTTTTTATTTCGTCTAAAATTAAAAAAATTTCCTCAAAGTTGTAAGTAAGTGTTAATGTTTTTTATGACTGACGATACAATTTTGTACGCACCACCTCAATACTCTTTATCGAACGCGTCTGTTCCTCTGCTCGTAATATCAGACTCGTTCGATAAAGAGTCACTTTACTGACTGACTTTACTGAAATTGGTTAAACAATTTTTCGACCGCGGTACCGCGTGACACTCTGTGTATTTGTTATAAGGATTGTTATACGGATGTATTTCTTTGAGTAAGTTTGTGCAAAATATCGAATCAGAATAATTTACCTAACGGGGGCGACGTTAAAGGCTATACTAATAAGTAGTTGAAACGGTCAAAACAAAGAAACGCACACTCATCAAAAATGCACTTGAGATTCTCGTATAATCAACATTTACTGAATCGATCCAGGAAGAGTCAACTCCAACTAGTAAAAGTTGATTTAAATTTTTAAAATCAACTTTTACTGCTCGTTTCAGTTGACTCCAACTAGTTGGAGTCAACTCTAACTGAGAATCAACTCGAACTGTAACATATATACAGGGTGAGTGGGGAGGAACGCGCCAAACTTTAAGGCTGTATAATATACGTAAAAATAATCAAAAATAACTCATATGTCGTTATTCGATTTTCATCTGTTTCCGAGATACGGGGTGTTAAAATTTTTCTTACAAACTGACGATTTATCTATTGCTCTAAAGCCGGTTGAGGTGTGGAAATGAAAGTTGAGTGGGTTTTAAGACATAGTTATTGCGCATATTTTGACACACAATTAAGAATTTTATATTTACCATTGGCGCGCGTACGGATAAGGGTCTGAAATTTTTTAAAGAAAAAAATAGTACGCCACTAAGTTATTTCAAATTAAAAATTATTTTTGAATTCCATATATCTTCATGTTTGTTCATACGACGCTTCGTTTTCATGCAAAAAATAAAATACCTTAACGCTTACGAAGTATTCGAAATAAGTCTCTTCGCATTCATATACAGGGTGCTCCAAACCTCTGGTCTTCTTTGATTACGGCTAAACTATGAGATATACAAAAAAATGTTTATAACAAAACTAATGTGTATCAAAGAGGTCTATAATTTAAAATTATTTTCAATTATACAGGGTGAGTCAGAACGACGGTATGAACCAAAGTTTTATTTTTTTAAATGGAACACCCTGTATATTAAATTATTTTTGAATATATTAATTAAAAATATGAAAAATTTGTATAATGTCTTATAGGCCTAAAGTTAATAAATTTCGAAGTATTTATATTTTTATTGAGAAAAATGGTAATATTTATAGGGTTGTGGATTATGTTTCCAAGGAAATAAAAATTTAGGTGATATGTCAAAGTTTTTAAAATATAGTGTTAGTTTTAAACAATTTAATATTTTTTACTTTTAGCCATAAAATATACAGTGTGATCACTATTTGCAAATACAAAATTTTCTCATTTTTTTTAAATGGGACACCCTGTATATTAGTTTTGCGTTTTGTAGTAAATATTACAACCTTTCTTTTGGTATAAGGTTGTATGTACCTAGCATGTTTCGTTTTGTAGATATTTTAAAAAAACTATAGATTTTACATGTTTGCGGATTTTTTATTTAAAATTTTTTTGCAAAAAAAAATAATTATAATCTGGTTTTAGAAACATACACTAAAATATAAAATATAAAAATAAAAACGTAATTAAAGATTAAAATAAATCGTATGCTAGTACAACTCAATTGAATTTAATAACTTTAAATTATTTTACAAAAAATATTTTACCATATTAATGAATGCATAAATTAGTTACTAAATTAAATAAACAACCAAATTTTAAATCAACCGTAGTAATTTTTCTACTACAGCAACTTTCCTGTACCAAATTAATTGTTAGTTAAATTGTATTTAGTTAAACTTTTAATTTACCTTTTAAATTTACTTACATACATCTTGAGAATATAAAAATTATTATAAAGTATGCTTTGAAACAAATGAATGTTAAATGTAGCATCCAAATTATTTATTAATATAAATAGTATTTACTGGTGTCACAAAAACTGGTAATACTTTTGTAGTTGAAATTTTTGTAACAATTTTTTATATTTTAAATTTTAATTTTTTAACCGAAAAATGTTTGGATATGACATTTGTTTTGGGCGAAACCATTAGAAATTATTACCAGCTTTTGTGACACGAGTAGGTACATAGATACTATTTACTTCTTAATATACTTCCATAACGTTCATTTGTTTCAAAGCATACTTTATACGTTCTCAAGATGTAGGTAAATTAAAAAGTTATTAACTGATCTTACTCGTAAATACAATATAACTAACAATTAATTTGGTACAGGAAAGTTGCTGCGGTAGAAGAATTACTACGATTGATTTAAAATTTGGTTGTTTATTTAATTTAGTAACTAATTTATGTATTCATTAATAAGGTAAAATATTTTTTGTAAAATAATTTAAAGTTATTAAATTCAATTGAATTGTACTAGCATACGATTTATTTTAATCTTTAATTACGTTTTTATTTTCATATTTTATATTTTAGTGTATGTTTCTAAAACCAGGTTATAATTATTTTTTTGCAAAAAATTTTTAAATAAAAAATCCGCAAAAACGTGAAATCTATAGTTTTTTTAAAATATCTACAAAACGAAACATGCTAGGTACATACAACCTTATACCAAAAGAAAGGTTGTAATATTTACTACCAAACGCAAAACTAATATACAGGGTGTCCCATTTAAAAAAAATGAGAAATTTTTTTATTTGCAAATAGTGATCACACTGTATATTTTATGGCTAAAAGTAAAAAATATTAAATTATTTAAAAATAACACTATATTTTAAAAACTTTGCTATCACCTAAATTTTTATTTCCTTGGAAACATAATCCACAACCCTATAAATATTACCATTTTTCTCAATAAAAATGTAAATATTTTGAAAATTATTAACTTTAGGCCTATAAGACCTTATACAAATTTTTCACATTTTTAAATAATATATTCAAAAATGATTTATTATACAGGGTGTTCCATTTAAGAAAATAAAACTTTGGTTCATACCGTCGTTCTGACTCACCCTGTATAATTTAAAATAATTTTAAATTATAGACCTCTTTGATACACATTAGTCTTGTTATAAACATTTTTTTGTATATCTCATAGTTTAGCCGTAATCAAAGAAGACCAGAAGTTTGGCGCACCCTGTAGAAACTTCGTCAAAAACTTTGTAAGCGTTAAGATGTTTTATTTTTTGCATGAAAACTAAGCGTCCCATGAAAAAAAGGGAAGATAGATTATTTGTCACAAATTGACCGAGGAATTCAAGAAATATTTTTAATTCGGAATATTTCAGTGGCGTATCATTTTTATCTTTAAAAAATTTCTGTCTATTACCCGCACGCGCGCTAATGGTGAATATAAAATTCTTAGTTTTATGTCAAAACATGCGCAATAACTATGTCTTAAAACCCACCAAGTTTTATTTGCACTTCTCAACCGGTTTTAGAGTAATAAATAAATCGTCAGTTTGTAATAAAAGTTTTAACATCCCGTATCTCGGAAATAAATGAAAATCGAATCACAAGATATGAGTTATTTTTGATTATTTTTACGTATGTTATACAGTCTTAAAGTTTGGCGCGTTCCTCACTACTCACCCTGTATATTTTAAATTCCGAATCATGATTTACAAAGTTTATACTATTATACTATATGTAAATCATGATTCGGGAGTGCTTCTCGTAACATTCAACGTGTCTTGGATTGTCTATTTCTAGTGCATCTTTGTTGTGACTTTAGTATATAGTGTTTAGGATATAAAAACTGAAGTCTCTTTTAAAAAAAATGAAAGAATTTGTGCTGCGAAACACATATTTATTATTAAGAGATTTCGAAACAACCACGATATTTTGCTTAAAACCGAGTTGTTTTATCCATCCAAACAATTCCAAACCAGAGCCTTTCAAATCTATTAGTTGAATTCGCTGGAGGGCCCATGTTAAAACGTATAACAAAATTCATTTGATATTGGAAGGACAATTCACTCTGTCAATCTACAACTAAATACTTTATATAAACAGATCCTAAAGCATATATGGACATATGGTATCCGGCTGTAAGGTTTTGCTAGTACGAGCAATTTACACATCGTCCAGCGATTCCAAAACAAAGAGCTAAGGAGCATTGTCACGAACAAATCCTTCTTCAACACGTCTACGTTGAGGCCATGCAGCTCCTCTTCAACAAGAATCTGGCTAGAAGACTCAAGAGGAAGAAACCCTTCAAGTTAGTTAAGTGAAAAGCAGAACATAGTACATGTCATGGTACAGGTAAATATTTATGCAATAAATTAACAGAATTTAAATGGTACCAGTGAGTTTGTCCTTAACCTTAACCCTTAAACGCCCAACCTTTTTTAGGTTCCATGTATACCCAAGTGTGGGAAAAAATGTCCACCTCGAAAATAGCTAATATATTTATTGAGAGTTGTTGGAAATGGATTAAACTTAAGAATCTTATACTTAATAAACACAGCATCTTCTATAATATTAATATAAACAATTTACAAGCCTTACAACAAAATTACAATCTACGTCAAAATTAACATACCAGTAAAAGTCAGTAATTCAGATTTGTCGATTTTCTCCACATTCTTCCTTTCAGCCTCCTCATTGGCGGATAATTATGTAGATTATGTAATTATACGTCGATAATTATATGGATTATCTTCCTACCAACGAAAAATTATATAGAAACCTTTAGGAACTAGCTTTACCAAGGGTGTACTTTTTATGCCCACCCATATTTAACTCAAGATGCTACGTTTATTTTCAAAAATATCGGTAGAACCAAATTAACATTCGATAAAGGGCTGTCTTTTTAACAATAAATAATTTTCTAAAAAATTTTAAACACGTAATAAATATGTTACAAGGGAATACGCATCAGGTGGACATTTTTTACCCACCCTTGGGCGCTTAAGGGTTAAGGTATGTAATAGGTAGTAATTTAGGCTAAAAAAAAGTTCATTGCTCATTGATCATACTATTATTTGATCCGATTGTAATGTTGTTATGTAATGTTCAAACATCGCGCATGTATACCATTGATTTTTTTGATTACCAAAATTTTTTGAGTGTCATCAAATTGTAAAAATTAAAGGACCTTATTAAGAAATTACAATTAATAATGTATTTTATTAACTTAAAATTATAATTTAGGTTTTAAATGTTACAGGAAAGTTTTGTATTTTAAGTCAAGTCGCCTGCTTTTTTTTCTAAGATAAATTCTTCAATAACCAATCCAATATACATTCGAATTTCTTAAATCATTTTTTTTTCAATTAACAACATTGTCATTCCGAGTGCAGTTAGTCGATCCTGGTCGATAGTACTTCTAAAAAAGTTTTGATACGTTTTAATCTAAAGAAATATCGTTCTAGCGCTGCGATTGTCATTAGCATCGTAACAAATACTTAAAGAATTTAAATTATTTCAGAACAATCTTCTTATAAATTATTTTCAGTCAAAAATTTAAGTAAGTGGATTACCCGAAAAGGTCTTTAACATCGTATGTTTCATATCTTTAATGCCATATTTTGTCCATTCTAATTCCTCATCTCCAAATACGTATAATAAATGTGGAAAACATTGTTTTCCGGGTGTGTTCCCAATAGCACCCCCAAAGGAGCAGTCAGTTACATTCGTAATTAACAAATTTGGTTAAGGACTGACAACAATTTTAATTTTTAATTATTCTCCTAAAAATAGTGAAGAAAATTTAATTGATTTTGAATATGGACGAACATTCACAAATCCCTCTATTGCTAATATTATTTTGATAGTCCTGTCGCCAGGGGGGGTACAACGGCCTCCTATATTCAGATGGACTTACCCAAGTTTTTTTTTATGTATTTTGACCTGTAGAACACGAATTTTTTGGGTAACAGTTGATCCGGATGTCGATAAAATTGTTATAAACCAAGAAGTTGAGGAATCACATAACAGCGATTTCTTGCAAAAGAAAACATTTTTTTGTATTTTTTGGGCCATTCTAACCAAAAAATGTTCCTACAAATTTTTTCGTAGGATGCATAGTTTTCGAGATAAACGCGGTTGAACTTTCAAAAAATCGAAAAATTGCAATTTTTGAACCCGAATAACTTTTGATTAAAAAATAAAATAGCAATTCTTCTTACCGCATTTGAAAGTTCAGGTCAAATTATATCGGTTTTAATTATTTGTATTGCTAAAAATTAATTATTTTATTGTTAAAACAAAGCTGTAAACACCTAGTGCTTGAGTGATGTTTTCAATGATTTCCCATTTAAAATCGAATGAGTAGGTAGAGGAGGTAAAAGTGCAAGCGGGGCTATTTCTACGTAGCATGCATTAAAACGCATGTATTAGGCACGGGAAACACTATGTGTTATAGCTTTTTTTAACAATCAAAAAATAAATTTTTAGCAATGCAAATATTCAAAACAGATAAAATTTTACTTAAACTTTTAAAGGCGGTAAGCAGAATTGCTATTTTATTTTTTATTCAAAGGTTATTCGGGTTCAAAAATTGAAATTTTTCGATTTTTTGAAAGTTCAACCGCGTTTATCTCGAAAACTATGCATCCTACGAAAAACCTTGTAGGAACATTTTTTGGTTAGAATGACCCAAAAAATACAAAAAATTGTTTTGTTTTGCGAGAAATCGCTGTTATGTAATTCCTCAACTTCTTTGTTTATAACAATCTTATCGACATCCGGATCAACTGTTACCCAAAAAATTCGTGTTCTACGGGCCAAAACACATAAAAAAAACTTGGGTAAGTCCATCTGAATTAAGAAGGCCGTTGTACCCCCCCCTGGCGACAGGACTAAGTAGGTAGAGGACGTAAAAGTGCAAGCGGGGCTATTTCTACGTAGCATGCATTAAAACGCATGTATTAGGCACGGGAAACACTATGTGTTTATAGCTTTTTTAACAATCAAAAAATAAATTTTTAGCAATTCAAATATTCAAAACAGATAAAATTTTACTTAAACTTTTAAAGGCGGTAAGCAGAATTGCTATTTTATTTTTTATACAAAGGTTATTCGGGTTCAAAAATTGCAATTTTTCGATTCTTTTAAAGTTCAACCGCGTTTATCTCGAAAACTATGCATAATACGAAAAAACTTGTAGCAACATTTTTTGGTTAGAATGACCCAAAAAATACAATAAATTGTTTTGTTTTGCGAGAAATCGCTGTTATGTAATTCCTCAACTTCTTTGTTTATAACAATCTTATCGACATTCGGATCAACTGTTACCCAAAAAGTTCGTGTTCTACGGGCCAAAATACATAAAAAAAACTTGGGTAAGTCCATCTGAATTAAGAAGGCAGTTGTACCCCCCCTGGCGACAGGACTATGAATTTTATAAGCAACAACAAAATTTAATTGTATATGTTCCGTACAAGTTAAAATCACCATAGGACCACATCAAATTTGTGCACATCAATCCACCTAAACTGATGCGCTGTCACGGTGAAGGAGCACGCCAAGTTTTCTCAACACGACGCTACCTTATCGGCAGAGTATACGAGAAGTGTACGGTAAATTGAAGCTGTAATTACAAAAAAAGAAATATGTATGTCTTTGTACTCACTTTATAACGCTCAAAAAATTACGGGATCTGGATTTCAATGCATATTTTTTTTATAATTCTCATATATCAAAGTTACGCGTGAAGTTAGTGGTATTGATGACAGTTGTTAACCTTTCGTTACTCGCGCCAACTTTTTGTGATCGGATACTCGCGCACGGTGCAGGAGACCGGGTCCAAAAATATGGGTCAGCAGTGTTTTAAAATTATTTTTTTTTGCAAAATTGTGTACGAATAAATTATTTAATGAATATATGATCATATAATTTTGTAGATATGCGTTTGTGTTCACATTATATTACTTTAATCAAAAATTTAATAATTTTCATTGTTATCCATTTATATGTATATACATAAACTTTGGAAGTGAAAAAAAAATTGAATATGGTTAAATTTGTTTACTAAGAACTTTAGATCTAAATTCAATACACAAAAAATTAAAAATAAAGAGTAATTGTAGTAACAAAAAAAGTTATAAAAATTAATTAACGTTTTTAAAACATGAAATACACAATGGTGTCACATTCATTGGAACAATGGTGTTCCAAACACAGATATTTTGGGCATATTTGGCAGTAAAACTTTGTTTTTCTATTTTTCTTCCAATCACAAACAGCACAGCGATCTGAAGTTTCTGGTGTTACGACTGGTACTTGTTCTGTTGGTAAACCACATATCTCCCTAAACCTCATTCTGATGGTTCTGGGTAAGTTATATATTTATATTTATATATATAAATATAAATAAACTAATCTATAAACATTGAAAATAAGGAAAAGATCTTAAATTACCTTACTAATTAAAAATATCGATGTGTGATCCAAACACAAAAATTGGTGCACAAATACTCGCACACGGTGTACGGGACCGTGTTGCGTAATAACAAAAGGACAGTACTATTTTTTACACTGCGAACTGACTTTACCCACAGTTGATTGACCACTGAAGAAGTATACGAAGTAGCCATTCAAAATCCCCACTACAAGCAGAGTTACAGGAATTTATTTACAGGCCCGGTCTCCCACACCGTGTGCGAGTAACGGAGGGTTAAGAAAACGTGGGCGATCCCGGTGAAGTAGGAAGTGCAGTGGGAGGTAGTTAAGCATGAGAATTCGGGCACGCCAGGTTTTCTCAACACGACTCTACCTCATCGGCAGAGTCTGCGAGAAGTGTACGGTAAACTGAAGCTCTAATTACAAAAAAGAGATATGTATGTTACTAAAGAAGTAAAATTTGATGTAACCACTTTAAGTCCAACTTGGATCTTTTTTAGAAAAAAAATTAAATAAATTACATACCATCTGCAAAGGAAGATTTTTATTTCTTTAGTAATTTTTATTATGGTATACAGCCAATGAGACGGATTCTTTCCTTTTTATATTAAGAGGGATTCTTTCCTTTTTAGTTTATATTTTTTTATAATAAAATATGTATGTCTTTGTACTCACTTTATAACGTTTAAAAAATTACGGGATCTGGATTTCAGTGCTTATTTTTGTTATAATTCTCATATATCAAAGTTACGCGTGAAGTTAGTTGTATTGATGACAGTTGAGAAAACTTAGGCGATCCCGTTGAAGTAGAATAGGGAACTTGCATAAATTTTTAAATTCGAAAAAAATGTTATAAATCACAACAGAACATAATTTAAAACATGTATCAAAGATAAAAAGTTTTGTTTGTCTTTCGTTTGGCCCCTAAAGACGATTAAAAATTCAAATTAAAACAGGTGGTCAAAAACGCATAGTGACGTCATATAGTTGTGCATGTATATTCTGCACCAACAAAGTAAACAAAATTGTATATAATTTTAAATTAGACATTATAAACGTCAGTAGAAAATACAGTTATGTAACGTCACAAGCGTTTTTGATCGTTTGAACTATTTTACATTGGCTAAGGGTTCTTCTAAACCAAGGCCAGAAAACAGAAAAAAATATACAGATTTTAAATTATCTTCTAAGTTATTATGAGGTTTTACCGCGTGAAAGTTTGGAAATATTATTTTTAAAGGAAACTGAATAATATTACGTAATAAAAAAATGTGTATTTAAGTTCCCTCATAGGTTTGGCATTCGTTTTGACACTGACACTAAGTTTTATAAATATATTTGATAATTTCTATTTCTGATATATTTGAGTGTTTTTAAGATATATTTTTTAAAATGACCGAAGAGGGTTTTTGTAAAGGGCAGTCTGATAACTTACCTATAGTTGATTATGTGTATGGTGGCTACATATTTTCAAAAGAGTGAAAATTTTTCCGTCGGAGAAGTTCGGGGAGTTAAAGCAGATAAGTAAGTACATATATTATATATATTATACTCTCATTATACCTACTAATTTTAGAGTGTGATTTTATTCTGATTATTATTCTCATAAGTATTTAACGATAAAACTTAGTAGGTACACACTTCCTATTAAGTATAGTGATCAAAAAATGTCATTACAATATAATAATTTTCCCATATTTCGCGACGATGCTGTGGCCAAATACCCAAGTAGGTGGAGGCCAATAAACTAAAGAAGAAGAAGAAGAATATACTTACATAATATAACCCTCCCACATCACTGATATAACCATATAAAAAACTAATGTAAAACTATGTGACGTCACGGGCCGTCTGAACTACTTTAAAATAAAGAAGACTTTAAATTTGTATTTCTAAGTTATTATGAGTTTTTGAAGCGGGAAATTTTGGAAATCTCATTTTTATACAAAACTGAACATTATTATGTAATAAAAAAAAATGTGCAAGTTCCCCATTCGGGCACGCCAGGTTTTCTTAACACGACTCTACCTTATCGGCAGAGTCAGCGAGAATTGTACGGTAAATTGAAGCTGTAATTACAAAAAAAGAAATATGTATGTTACTAAAGAAGTAAAATTTGATGTAACCACTTTAAGTCCAACTTGGACCTTTTTTAGAAAAAAAATTAAATAAATTACATACCATCTGCAAAGGAAGATTTTTATTTCTTTAGTAATTTTTATTATGGTATACAGCCAATGATACGGATTCTTTCCTTTTTATATTAAGAGGGATTCTTTCCTTTTTAGTTTATATTTTTTTATAATAAAATATGTATGTCTTTGTACTCATTTTAAAACGCTCAAAAAATTACGGGATCTGGATTTCAGTGCTTATTTTTGTTATAATTCTCATATATCAAAGTTACGCGTGAAGTTAGTTGTATTGATGACAGTTGAGAAAACTTAGGCGATCCCGTTGAAGTAGAATAGGGAACTTGCATAAATTTTTAAATTCGAAAAAAATGTTATAAATCACAACAGAACATAATTTAAAACATGTATCAAAGATAAAAAGTTTTGTTTGTCTTTCGTTTGGCCCCTAAAGACGATTAAAAATTCAAATTAAAACAGGTGGTCAAAAACGCATAGTGACGTCATATAGTTGTGCATGTATATTCTGCACCAACAAAGTAAACAAAATTGTATATAATTTTAAATTAGACATTATAAACGTCAGTAGAAAATACAGTTATGTAACGTCACAAGCGTTTTTGATCGTTTGAACTATTTTACATTGGCTAAGGGTTCTTCTAAACCAAGGCCAGAAAACAGAAAAAAATATATAGATTTTAAATTATCTTCTAAGTTATTATGAGGTTTTACCGCGTGAAAGTTTGGAAATATTATTTTTAAAGGAAACTGAATAATATTACGTAATAAAAAAATGTGTAAGTTCCCTCATAGGTTTGGCATTCGTTTTGACACTGACACTAAGTTTTATAAATATATTTGATAATTTCTATTTCTGATATATTTGAGTGTTTTTAAGATATATTTTTTAAAATGACCGAAGAGGGTTTTTGTAAAGGGCAGTCTGATAACTTACCTATAGTTGATTATGTGTATGGTGGCTACATATTTTCAAAAGAGTGAAAATTTTTCCGTCGGAGAAGTTCGGGGAGTTAAAGCAGATAAGTAAGTACATATATTATATTTATATATTATACTCTCATTATACCTACTAATTTTAGAGTGTGATTTTATTCTGATTATTATTCTCATAAGTATTTAACGATAAAACTTAGTAGGTACACACTTCCTATTAAGTATAGTGATCAAAAAATGTCATTACAATATAATAATTTTCCCATATTTCGCGACGATGCTGTGGCCAAATACCCAAGTAGGTGGAGGCCAATAAACTAAAGAAGAAGAAGAAGAATATACTTACATAATATAACCCTCCCACATCACTGATATAACCATATAAAAAACTAATGTAAAACTATGTGACGTCACGGGCCGTCTGAACTACTTTAAAATAAAGAAGACTTTAAATTTGTATTTCTAAGTTATTATGAGTTTTTGAAGCGGGAAATTTTGGAAATCTCATTTTTATACAAAACTGAACATTATTATGTAATAAAAAAAAATGTGCAAGTTCCCCATTCGGGCACGCCAGGTTTTCTTAACACGACTCTACCTTATCGGCAGAGTCAGCGAGAATTGTACGGTAAATTGAAGCTGTAATTACAAAAAAAGAAATATGTATATTACTAAAGAAGTAAAGTTTGATGTACCCACTTTAAGTCCAACTTGGACCTTTTTTAGAAAAAAAATTAAATAAATTACATACCATCTGCAAAGGAAGATTTTTATTTCTTTAGTAATTTTTATTATGGTATACAGCCAATGAGACGGATTCTTTCCTTTTTATATTAAGAGGGATTCTTTCCTTTTTAGTTTATATTTTTTTATAATAAAATATGTATGTCTTTGTACTCACTTTATAACGTTTAAAAAATTACGGGATCTGGATTTCAGTGCTTATTTTTGTTATAATTCTCATATATCAAAGTTACGCGTGAAGTTAGTTGTATTGATGACAGTTGAGAAAACTTAGGCGATCCCGTTGAAGTAGAATAGGGAACTTGCATAAATTTTTAAATTCGAAAAAAATGTTATAAATCACAACAGAACATAATTTAAAACATGTATCAAAGATAAAAAGTTTTGTTTGTCTTTCGTTTGGCCCCTAAAGACGATTAAAAATTCAAATTAAAACAGGTGGTCAAAAACGCATAGTGACGTCATATAGTTGTGCATGTATATTCTGCACCAACAAAGTAAACAAAATTGTATATAATTTTAAATTAGACATTATAAACGTCAGTAGAAAATACAGTTATGTAACGTCACAAGCGTTTTTGATCGTTTGAACTATTTTACATTGGCTAAGGGTTCTTCTAAACCAAGGCCAGAAAACAGAAAAAAATATATAGATTTTAAATTATCTTCTAAGTTATTATGAGGTTTTACCGCGTGAAAGTTTGGAAATATTATTTTTAAAGGAAACTGAATAATATTACGTAATAAAAAAATGTGTAAGTTCCCTCATAGGTTTGGCATTCGTTTTGACACTGACACTAAGTTTTATAAATATATTTGATAATTTCTATTTCTGATATATTTGAGTGTTTTTAAGATATATTTTTTAAAATGACCGAAGAGGGTTTTTGTAAAGGGCAGTCTGATAACTTACCTATAGTTGATTATGTGTATGGTGGCTACATATTTTCAAAAGAGTGAAAATTTTTCCGTCGGAGAAGTTCGGGGAGTTAAAGCAGATAAGTAAGTACATATATTATATTTATATATTATACTCTCATTATACCTACTAATTTTAGAGTGTGATTTTATTCTGATTATTATTCTCATAAGTATTTAACGATAAAACTTAGTAGGTACACACTTCCTATTAAGTATAGTGATCAAAAAATGTCATTACAATATAATAATTTTCCCATATTTCGCGACGATGCTGTGGCCAAATACCCAAGTAGGTGGAGGCCAATAAACTAAAGAAGAAGAAGAAGAATATACTTACATATAACCCTCCCACATCACTGATATAACCATATAAAAAACTAATGTAAAACTATGTGACGTCACGGGCCGTCTGAACTACTTTAAAATAAAGAAGACTTTAAATTTGTATTTCTAAGTTATTATGAGTTTTTGAAGCGGGAAATTTTGGAAATCTCATTTTTATACAAAACTGAACATTATTATGTAATAAAAAAAAATGTGCAAGTTCCCTATTCGGGCACGCCAGGTTTTCTTAACACGACTCTACCTTATCGGCAGAGTCAGCGAGAATTGTACGGTAAATTGAAGCTGTAATTACAAAAAAAGAAATATGTATATTACTAAAGAAGTAAAGTTTGATGTACCCACTTTAAGTCCAACTTGGATCTTTTTTAGAAAAAAAATTAAATAAATTACATACCATCTGCAAAGGAAGATTTTTATTTCTTTAGTAATTTTTATTATGGTATACAGCCAATGATACGGATTCTTTCCTTTTTATATTAAGAGGGATTCTTTCCTTTTTAGTTTATATTTTTTTATAATAAAATATGTATGTCTTTGTACTCATTTTAAAACGCTCAAAAAATTACGGGATCTGGATTTCAGTGCTTATTTTTGTTATAATTCTCATATATCAAAGTTACGCGTGAAGTTAGTTGTATTGATGACAGTTGAGAAAACTTAGGCGATCCCGTTGAAGTAGAATAGGGAACTTGCATAAATTTTTAAATTCGAAAAAAATGTTATAAATCACAACAGAACATAATTTAAAACATGTATCAAAGATAAAAAGTTTTGTTTGTCTTTCGTTTGGCCCCTAAAGACGATTAAAAATTCAAATTAAAACAGGTGGTCAAAAACGCATAGTGACGTCATATAGTTGTGCATGTATATTCTGCACCAACAAAGTAAACAAAATTGTATATAATTTTAAATTAGACATTATAAACGTCAGTAGAAAATACAGTTATGTAACGTCACAAGCGTTTTTGATCGTTTGAACTATTTTACATTGGCTAAGGGTTCTTCTAAACCAAGGCCAGAAAACAGAAAAAAATATATAGATTTTAAATTATCTTCTAAGTTATTATGAGGTTTTACCGCGTGAAAGTTTGGAAATATTATTTTTAAAGGAAACTGAATAATATTACGTAATAAAAAAATGTGTAAGTTCCCTCATAGGTTTGGCATTCGTTTTGACACTGACACTAAGTTTTATAAATATATTTGATAATTTCTATTTCTGATATATTTGAGTGTTTTTAAGATATATTTTTTAAAATGACCGAAGAGGGTTTTTGTAAAGGGCAGTCTGATAACTTACCTATAGTTGATTATGTGTATGGTGGCTACATATTTTCAAAAGAGTGAAAATTTTTCCGTCGGAGAAGTTCGGGGAGTTAAAGCAGATAAGTAAGTACATATATTATATTTATATATTATACTCTCATTATACCTACTAATTTTAGAGTGTGATTTTATTCTGATTATTATTCTCATAAGTATTTAACGATAAAACTTAGTAGGTACACACTTCCTATTAAGTATAGTGATCAAAAAATGTCATTACAATATAATAATTTTCCCATATTTCGCGACGATGCTGTGGCCAAATACCCAAGTAGGTGGAGGCCAATAAACTAAAGAAGAAGAAGAAGAATATACTTACATATAACCCTCCCACATCACTGATATAACCATATAAAAAACTAATGTAAAACTATGTGACGTCACGGGCCGTCTGAACTACTTTAAAATAAAGAAGACTTTAAATTTGTATTTCTAAGTTATTATGAGTTTTTGAAGCGGGAAATTTTGGAAATCTCATTTTTATACAAAACTGAACATTATTATGTAATAAAAAAAAATGTGCAAGTTCCCTATTCGGGCACGCCAGGTTTTCTTAACACGACTCTACCTTATCGGCAGAGTCAGCGAGAATTGTACGGTAAATTGAAGCTGTAATTACAAAAAAAGAAATATGTATATTACTAAAGAAGTAAAGTTTGATGTACCCACTTTAAGTCCAACTTGGATCTTTTTTAGAAAAAAAAAATTAAATAAATTACATACCATCTGCAAAGGAAGATTTTTATTTCTTTAGTAATTTTTATTATGGTATACAGCCAATGAGACGGATTCTTTCCTTTTTATATTAAGAGGGATTCTTTCCTTTTTAGTTTATATTTTTTTATAATAAAATATGTATGTCTTTGTACTCATTTTAAAACGCTCAAAAAATTACGGGATCTGGATTTCAATGCATATTTTTTTTATAATTCTCGTATCGAAGTTACGCGTGAAGTTAGTCGTATTGATGACAGTTGAGAAAACGTGGGCGATCCGAGAATTCATTGCTAGATGAGCAGTGCACGGGAGATTGTGTCTTGTGTCTCGAACCTGTGAAGTTTTTTTTTTTTTCTCTGATTCTGGTTTTGGTTTAGAACTAGAACCTTTAGCCACGTAATTGTATAACTTATCGCCAAGTCAGGGGAGTAATGTGTAGTGTGTGTGTTGAGTAAGTGTCTTGTTACTTTGCAAAGTCGACGTCATTGTCTTTGCAAAGAGACGCTAATTGTTACCTGTGAAGTTAATAATCATTAACTCTGAAAATATTAATTAAATAGTTCCTGTCACTTATAGTCCAGAAAGCCACTGCGCATCCGCTAGCAAAAATATTCTGATTCGGATTTTTTGCACAATCTTACTCAAAAAGGACTTCTTTTAACAAATTTGCATGTTGCCAGGACCAAAAGGTGGTCAAAAATTTTTTAAACGTTTTGTTTTTATTTTTTTCCTCAAATTATTTTCGGTTTTTTTGATCATTCCAAACAGAAAACGTCTTTAGTAACTTTTCTCTAAAAATGATAGTATTTGACATATAAGCGATTAAAAATTTAAAAATTGCGAAATCGGCCATTTTTAACCCTCAAAAACTATGTGAAAAACTGAAAATTTGAATATTGCCAAGAAAGGTATATATTCTTTAAATATCGATTGATGAAATTCCTAAGAGTTTTTTGCAATACAATATTCAAAACTCCTTTGTTTTTTATTTTCTAATCAAGCGTGCGCGACACTATTTTCCACCAACAGTATGGTGCAAATGAAAGGAATAAATTCGTTATTTCGTAAACCGGCGACTTTAGGGAAAGTCCCGAAACAGGTCGATTTTTATTTTTAAGTTATGATATTGTGGCATATATGGTATACTAGTGACGTCATCCATCTGGACGTGATGACGTAATCGATGATTTTTTTAAATGAGAATAGGGCTCGTGTGCTAGCTCATTTGAAAGGTTCTTCAATTATCTATTCAGTTATATAAACATTTACATAATTATTTATACAGGATGTCCAAAAAAATTTTTAATAAATTAAATTATTTGACAAAACAGAAGTAGACGGACACCCTGTATAAATAATTATGTAAATGATTACATTACTGAATAGAAAATTGAAGAACCTTTCAAACGAGCTACCGCACGACCCCTATTCTCATTTAAAAAAATCATCGAATACGTCCTCACGCCCGGACGGATGACGTCACTAGCATACCATCATCATCATCATCATCATCATCATCAGCCTCTCTCAATCCACTGCTGGACATAGGCCTCCCCTGTTTGTCTCCAAAGTGTTCTATCTTGTGCTTTTTGTATCCAGTTTTTTGTTGTCTTTACCATCTATACCATATATGCCACAATATCATAACTTAAAAATAAAAATCGACCTGTTTCGGGATTTTTCCTTAAAGTCGCCGGTTTACGAAATAACGAATTTATTCCTTTCATTTGCACCATATTGTTGGTGGAAAATAATGTCGCGCACGCTTGATTAGCAAATAAGAAACAAAGGAGTTTTGAATATTGTATTGCAAAAAACTCTTCGTGATTTCATCAATCGATGTTTAAAGAACCTACCTTGGCAACATTCAAATTTTCAGTTTTTCACTTATTTTTTGAGGGTTAAAAATGGCCGATTTCGCAATTTTTCAATTTTTAATCGCTTATAAATATGTCAAAAACTATCATTTTTAGAGAAAAGTCACTAAAGACCTTTTATATTTATAATGATCCAAGAAACCTAAAAAACTTTTTCCATGCAAAAAAAATAATTTTAGGAGAAAAACAAAAAAAAACGTTTAAAAAATTTTTGACCACCTTTTGGTCCTGGCAACATGCAAATTTGTTAAAAGGAGTCCTTTTTGAGTAAGATTGTGCAATAAATCTGAATCAGAATATTTTTCCTAGCGGATGCGCAGTGGCTTTCTGGACTATTATAAACTGCTTGGATCTGTGATTTCTAATTTCAATTACTGTATAGATAAAAATATTATTTATAGAATGATAAATTTTACATATAAATGTTTGTATCAAAATAATTATGGGAGTGCACGTGCACATCTGCACTTATGAAGGAACCGCCACTGGAAGTAACAACCTGCAATTATTTTAAAGTCTAAGAAGCAACTTAACACTTACCAGAGCAAGCTTGCGGAGGAAGCGGAAAAATAAGCGTGGTAGAGGATTTTCTCCTAGCTACAGCGCACCCTAGCGATTGTGGCTTAAAGGAACGAAGTTGTTGCATGAAATCCGAGCACTCCATGAGAGCTACGTCGGCGAAGTGCAGGTCACACAGGATTTGGTTCTTGAAGCGGCGCGCTCGCTTCTGATTGGGTCCGGTCAAATTGAGACCGCAACTGTTGCACCGCAAACATTCTTCGTGGTAATGGTTATTGTCGTATAAGGGTGAAGGTTCTGAAAACAAGGGCTTTTTGTAATTTTTAATGGTATTGAGAATAAGGTTTGTAGGTAATCTAATACACCTTTTGAAACCCGCTTCGAAGGACCAGAAGGTGTGTCTTAAAATTTAATAATACCTACACTAAAAACGAAAGTAACGCAGTGTATGTATTTTAAAGTAATAGTGGTGTTTAGAGTATTACTATGATATTTTTAAATAGACACGGCGTTTTCTATTTTATAGTAAAAATATAGTAATGTACGGAATGAGAAAATATATATGTAGTTATGTGAGTCGAGAATATTTCCAAGCGAATATTCGCGAACATTGGAAAGTTTCCGAAAATATTCGCCTATAAAAAATGGAAATATTCTCCTGACCGCGAATATTCCCGGAAACTTTCAATGGAAAATTCTCGAGAATATTTCCCAAGAATTTTCAAGAATGTTTCCAAGAACTTTCCATATTTCCGAGAACTTTTGAGAATATTTTCAAGAGCCCTTTGGACATAAGAGTCAGTGACATAATTTGAATTTACATGGAAGTAGTGCTATTTAATTCACATGGCCGGCGAACCTATACCACTGCCAAGTGGAACATTGTTTTGATCATTACCTTCATTATTTTTGTACTAAAAATGCCTAAATTATACTAAAACCACAATAAAGATGCACTAGAAATAAACAACCTAAGACACGTTGAATGTTAAAAGGAGTACTTCCGAATCATGATTTAAAATGTATAAACTTTGCAAATCATGATTTGGGATTTACGATGTACATAAATATTGTAAATCATGAATTCTCCTCGAACATTTAATGTGTCTTTGTTTGTTTATTTCCAGTGAATTTTTATTGTGATTGTAGTATAGGTATAATATACATGGGAATATTTCTAAAGAAAATTAATTAATAAAAAGAAAAAATTCATAACTACAATAAACTTAGATCATTAAAACTTCTTGTAAAAACTAGATGGGGTTCAATCCTTAATTGTATAAATATCATTATTGCGTCTGAAAGTCCTTTACCGATACTTATGGTCATAGAGGGAGAAAATTTAAAATTTTCACGGAATTTTAAACAGAACTGTCTGGATGATGAAATATTTTGGATAAAGCTGCTAAAAGTAGCAGTTGTTCTAACACCAATTGTGAAATGGATTAAATACTTTATTGGAAGGCAATATGTTTAAAATATCCCAGGTTGTCGAGGCATTTAAGGATACAGAAAATATTTTTACCTAGAATATTCCATTACTTCTAATCAGTAAGTCTGAGGAAAAGAAATGCTTATCTAAATTAGAAAAAAAAAATGGCAGTAAAGCCTGTGCACTATGCTGCAAACTTACTTGATTCTTCTTTAACAGGACGAAGCCTCACTGGTGAAGAGCATATTAGCTATGCAGTGTATAATTATTATATATGTATTTTTTAAATAAAGTAACTTTTTATTTTTAACTTATATTAACAAAATAAATAATATAAATAAATAAATAGAGTATTTTCTCAATTAAGTTAAATAAATTTTTAGTATTTTTGGACATTTAATTTTAAACAGATTTTTTTTGTAGTCATAATACCACAACAATAAGTAAAGCTAACAACTGATTTGTATATTTTATAATAATAATTTTAATAAAAATGCAATATTTCCATAAGTTTCCGAAAATTTCCAATATTCCCGGAAAGTTTCCGGAAACTTTCCGGGGTTTGAATCTTCCCGGAAATTTTACATCACTAGATATATGGTATACTTATTATTTTAACGGCTGTCCACATCAGCATAAACTAGTTTTAAATAAAGACCTAAATATAAGGAAAAACGAGGAAGACCCAAAAAGACATGGAAAGAAGGGGTAACCAAAGTAATGAGTACAAGGGATCTTAGAGATGGCCAATGGGATAATAGAACGACGTGGAAGTTAGGCATCGGACAACGTCGAAAGACGTTCTTAAACCGATACATAGGTACATACACACATACCTAAATATATTCACTAGTAATACCACTAGAGGTCAAATTATTTCCGGAAATTTTTTTGAGATCATGAATATTTTGAAAATTTCCCGAGTCGCAGACGAGGGAAATTTTCTAAAAATATTCATGATCAAAAAAAATTTCCGGATATTAATTGGACGGCGTTATTCAGAAAGATACCAACCCTCAATATAATAGATATTGGGTTGGATGCATATTTGGACAAGAGAATACGAATTCTGCATTCTGTAAAAACCTACCACCTCTAGATTAATATATAACCTATAAAACTATAAAAATGCTAAGCCACATATTAAATTTATCTGATATTCTAATTTGCAGAAACCTACCAACCCACTTGGTAGTATATACTTTTAATTTACAGAAACCTTCCAACCCACTTGGTAGAATTTTAATAAAGCGCCACTTGCATCCAAGTGGGTTGGTAGCTTTCTGCAAATATTGGGGATTTCCATTGTAACTGTACATCTAAATGTGCAGAAAATGTTTCTGTTGAAAGTCGAAAATATGAATTTGAGAGGTTTTGGTCGCTAAATTCATATGATGCTCAAACTAATTTTATGGCTGCTAGTGTATGCGAGATTGAAAAAAAGGTCTTATGGTAGAAATGTTGAAAAAAGGAAATTATCTTGAATTTATAAAATAAAGGACATAAAAGTGTGTAGAGAAATATTTATAAATACTCTAAAGGTAACTGCATTTCGAGTAAACACTGCTTTAAAGAAATTTCGTGGTCGGGCTCCTATTAGTGATCAAAGAGGTTTAAAGCAGGGAGGCAAAAACAAATTAGCAGATGAACGAATTCAAGCAGTTGTTAGTCATATTAATAAAATACCTAAATACATTTCACACTACCGTCGGGAACAAACAGAGGCGAAATATTTACCACCTGGTATCACTTTACAACAAATGTATGACATGTACAAGCAGGAAGAAACCAATCCCGTAAGCTTAATGTCATACAAGAACATATTCTACACGAAATTTAATTTGAAAATAAAGCCATTAAAAAAAGACACCTGCAATGTTTGCGATACTTTTAAAATGAAAATAGATAATGAAAAGGATGAAAAAAAAAAGAGTTCAAGCAGTGACATACGAAGCATTTGCAAGTTGCAGAGGAGGCACAAAAAATGAGAAGAGATGATTTCAAGATAGTGATTGAACAAACAGATCAAGAGTGTTTAAGTTTTGACTTGGAAAAAACCCTACCGCTTCCCAGAATACCTACAGGCATCGTATTTTATAAGCGTCAGTTGTGGGTGTATAATGCAGGAATACACAGTGCTAAAGAAAATAGAGGATACTGCTACGTTTGGGTAGAAGGTTCACCTGGAAGGGGCGCCCAAGAAATAGGCTGTTGCCTTATAAAACATGTTATAACTAAATTAACTCCAGAAGTCAAACATTTTACGCTTTGGTGTGATTCTTGCGGTGGGCAAAATCGAAATATTAAGTTAATACTTATGCCTAAATCAATTTTGCATGGGAAACGCACAAACCTAGAAAGAATTACCGTAAAGCGTAAAATATCTCTGTTCTGGTCATAGTTTTTTGCCCAACGACACTGATTTCAGTGATATTGAGTCGGCTCTTAAACGACAGCAAAGATTATATACCCCAAATAACTATATCGAGTTAATGCGTTCTTGTAGAAAGCAGAGACCATTGGTAGTAACCCAAATGCACGTCGAAGATTTTTTAGGCGTAATAAACATTGAGAAAAAAAATTGCTAATCGCAAAGTGACCAAAGATAAAGAAAAAATTAATTGGTTGAAGATTAGGTCAATCAAAATAGAAAAGTCTGACCCATTTAGGCTAATGATACAACACGATTTTTCACAACCGTATCAAAAAATTTCTATCAAAAAATCTTCTCGAGGTAGAACTGCTAACGAAGAAATCTTTAGCGATTTAATACCACTGTGGCCTAACGGGAAGCCTATCGCTGAGACGAAATTACAAAATTTAAAGGAAATGATGCACCTTATTCCTGCCGATGCATTGACTTTTTATCAAAATTTGCAGGGTGCCAATGTAACTGAAGATGTTGAGGGTTACAATGTCAATGTTGAAGATCTAGATTTTGAAGTGGATGAAGTAGATTAATATTAAAATTTATTAAATTAATACGTTAAATATTCATATCCTTAACTTCCTGTAAATAAAAATAATTTTTCTAACTTTACTGTTGTTTATATTTAATATTGTTGATATTAATTTGCCACTTTGCAAAATGCAGAAACCTACCAATCCACAAAAATTCGCCATTTCTCTTTTTAATTTACAATTAAGATATTTAAACATGTAGAAAATACCAAAATATTTATCCACAGTCAAAAAAAAGTTACAAAGTAGTAGCAACATATCCTACAGATTTTTTAAATCAATAAAAACTTTAAACTTGATTATCTCAGTTTGCCACTATTGAGGGTTGGTAGCTTTCTGCATAACGCCGTCCAATTTGACTTCGCGTGGTATTCGGTAAGAAAATTCCACACCAAATTTGCATTTGAAAATCCAAAGCTGCATGAACAGATTAATAGCGCGCCATAGCTTTGTCAGCAATTATTTAGGCTTTCAAATTCGTAATTTCTACTCATTGTAGTTGCATGGGAATACCATTTCAAGATAGAAAATAGTATATTCTTCAATTTTACATAAGTTTTGAGTAACTACAAGTGATAGAAAATTATTTTTTGGCGTATTTGTCTAAACTACGCAAAATTGAAAGTACTGAATGGAAAAAAGGTAAATAAATTAGTGTCTAAATATTATATATATTTTATTAGACATAGAAACTTAATTGAAAACATTCAAAGTCCTGCATTTTCGCCATTAAGAAGAGAGGAGTTGTCCGAAGAATATAGAAAACATCTTAGCTTTGTAACTAAAATGAATCAAAACTAAATTATGTAAACAAATAAAAACCAGTCTGTCAAAAATGTTCTGTTATTGTAAACGTCAAAAAATTTTCACTATAATTCGCTGTTGGGTACCCCACGAGCAAAAAATTTCCGATAAAATACCTCCGTTGCCATGATGATCTGTCAAAATAACGTATTTTGATTGGTTCAAAATTACAGGTGTGGAATTTTCAACAAAATACAGAGCGAATATTAAACACTTTTTAAAGAATATACATAATATATGCATGCAAATATGTGGATGTTAATTTTCGTCTTGTTTATAAAGTACCCTGCACAAACCTTATAGAAATTAGGTCACAGTGGATTTGGTTCATATTTTGAGAATATACTCTCTGAAGCATCCTGATGAAAAGTTCTCATGGGCAGATCTGGATCTCATAAAGGATTTTTGAGATAAAGAGGCACAAACTCTAAAAATTATAAGATTTACCGGGTATTCCAATTCCTTGAGATACTGGCTATCTGGCAACATGTAGAGGTTAGGATCAAAGAAAAGTACTAGCAGTGGGTAAACTGGCTAATTTTAAGTAACTTTTGTTCTATAGAGTTTTTTCACTTAGTCAATACTTTTCGAGTTATTTGGCGTTGAATATGTTCATTTTTTCAACAAAATAACCACGCTTTTAGACGGTTTTTCGCAAATAACTCAAATAGTAAGTATTTTGTCGAAAAAACGTTCTGAGCAAAAATATAGCCTATAAAAAATTTAAAAAGATGGTGTACATATCATGTCTCTACACCTAGTAGAAGCAGAGTTATAGCTAATGAAAAAAAGGTTCATATTCGTCAAATTCGAAATGGAATACTTTAACGTGAAATAACCAAAAATTAAGCACATTTCCGGGGAAAACTCATTACAACTTATTTAAAGTGTTTAAAAAAAGCTTAATTTTTGTTTTATAAAAAAAATTTCTAGCATCAAAATTAAACAAGTTACGCTCAAAATAAAGTTAGTCCCTTTTGGTTTTGGTAAAAAAATCGAGTAAATCACCCCCTAATTAGTATCTTAAATGAACTTAATCGTTACGACTTCACAAGTTTCTTGACTCGTGTATATATTGTTTATATGATCTGTAAGTTTCATCGGTTCAAAGTCCTTATTATTGAAAGGGCTGTAGTTAAAAGGGGTTGAACGAGTCACTGATCACGAATGTATGCAAATTTAGAAACACCAAATCTTGATCAATTTTTGTCTAACAGAAAAACAAAAAAATACATAATATTCAGAAAAGCAAATACGACTTTTTTTGTTTTTCGAGATTTTTGGTATCTCTAACAATTTTTAAGTCATTTTGAAAAAAAAACATATTTTTCAAAATTTAAATTTTTAAAAATTTTACTTTGAAACCAAATTTTTTCAAAAATAAGCACTTTGAATTGATGAAACTTACAGATCATATAAACACAACATAAGTAAAATAATTTGTGGAGCGGCAACGATTAATTTCATTTAAGTTGCTAATTAGGGGGTGGTCTTCCCGATTTTTTTTTTGCAAAAACAAAAGGGACCAACTTTATTTTGAGCGTAACTTGCTTAAATTTAATGCTAGAAACTTTTTGTGAAAACAGAAATAAAGCTTTTTTTAAATACTTTAAAAAAGTCATAATGGGTTTTCCCCAAAAAGTGCTTAATTTTTTGGATATTTCACGTCGTAATATGCTATTTGAAATTTGGTGAATATGAATCTATTTCTCATTGGCTATAACTCTGGTTCTACGAGATCCAGAGACCTATCGCGTACACCATTTTTTTAAATTTTTTTATAGGCTATATTTTTTCTAGGAACGTATTTTCGACAAAATACTTACTTTTTGAGTTATTTGCGAAAACCGTCTAAAAATGTGGTTATTTTGTTGAAAAATTAACATATTCACTCGCAAATAACTCGAAAAGTGTTTGGCGGAAAAGCTCTATAGAACAAAAGTTACTTAAAATTAGTCAGTTTACCCATTTCCGGACTTATTTTGGACATATATTTTTTCACCCCCAAGAGGGGTGAAAGTCACCCCCAGGGCAAAAGCACACATCGGCACAATATCACATTTTTTCTTTGACATGTAAGCTATGCGTATGCCAAATTTCATGTCAATCCAAGCGGTTCTTTAAAATTTAGAGCAAAAACCGTGAAAGAATGGACTATAGCAGTCTAGGACGTTTTCCTGGCTATCCATTGGCGACCTTTACTTTGATCTTGACCTAGGCCTTCAAGATCATGTCAAGGTCACGCGTTCTTATTCGAGTGGGAACACATGGTTCTAACTGCAACAATGGATGGAATGGATATATCTACGTTTGAATATGACCTTGAAAATCATGGTCAAGGTTATTGGGTTGATGGGTTATAGATTCCAAAGTAATGTAATAGAAGTTTGAGATTTTTCCACGGCTTAACGATACCGAACTTGAATTTGACCCTGATCATGACATTATTGATTGTATCAGTGTCATGAATTTTTATTCATAAGGGGACATATTTTTATCGGAGTAACCTAATTGAGTCCCAAAATTTATAATCCGTCTTTCCAATAGCCGAGTTGAGTCCCGAAGATGGGTAAATTGAGTCCCGTGCCTACCTGGGGCTTAGTCGGTGTACGTAATATTTTCTAGGAATGAGAAAACAATAATTTATTTTATAACATATAATTTTATTACAAAAATGCAATTCTAAAATATTTACAGTAAACAATATAACCACATTTACATGCTAAATCTGTGCTAAGTAAGGTATTTAAATGCCAGTCTATGTATGTATATGTATGTTTTTTTCTATCTGGCAATAAGAAGAAAACCAAAGGTATATAATGATCTTCTTTTAGATCATGGATGGAGAACATTTGCATAAAAAACTTTGAGCAATATTCAAAAGTTCAATTGCTGTTGTAATAAAACAATAATTTGGTTTTTGTATGTCGTTTACCATTAGAAAATCCTCCTTTTTGTTGGTATTCACTGGAAATGTTTTAATATTCATGAGTTTCTTCCATACTTTTTGGCAATTTAGGCAGAAGAGATCGTCGGGCGTTATACATATTTTTCTGACCAATTCCACATCTTTGGTAGCCAAGGTACTAATATTGTCATATTTCGTAATTCCTCATGCAAAATTTTCATATCCCCCATTTTCATAGGTCGTTCACTGATATCTTCTATGGTCTTTCACTTCAAGGAGTTACTAACATTTGACGATTGAGTACATCTTCGTTTAATTAACTATGATTATGGTCATCCATAATTTCCGTCACTACGTTGTCCCCTTGGGATTTTAAAAATGCTTTACATTTTTCTTTCGTCTGTGCACAACAAATCCAACGCTTGCCGTCATTTTTTAAATAATTTTGAAAACGATGTTTGAAGCCATTCAACACAATCAATTATTGTTTTTCTTTTTCACTAAGAACGATTTTCATTGGCAATCAACTTAACACTGTATCGTATACAGATAGATCGCACTCTATACTAAATATTTTGTGGTATACATATTACTTTTTGTTTGATTACCCTAAATGCATAACCAATAAAATATTTACAAATTAAAAAGCTATTAAAAGGTAATTAGAAGGATTACGATGCTCGGCACTCAATTCGATCATCTAAATATTTTGACCCTTCTTAATTCAGGTATACGGGACTCAATTTACCTATGCCCATTTTTATTACTCTGAAAACAGTGAAAACGGTATAAAGTACGTACAAAGGACGGGTTATGGAGAAATCTGACGACTAGGTCCAAGCGCGTGAAGCGACATTCTAAGTGAAATAGAAAAATGTAATAGAAAAAGATAAAAACTGAAGACGGGCTTAAACCCAACGTGAAATACATTAAAAACAACATGGAATAGAGAAATTTCTCTCAAAATTTTGTGATTTACGATCCTTGAACAAATACAAATGGTTATTTATGATGAGCGTTGAGTGACATGGGATGGCGATACAGGTATACATTTCAAAGACCCTTTCAGCTGGGCAAACGAGGGAATACATCAGTGTCGTCGTAATTTTGTGGTCTAATTACGTTGGGTTTTAATTTTTATCATTGTGTGAATTAACCAACTACATACTAATATTTTTAACGGCCCCACTGGCGCGGTGTAATAAATATTCTTGAAGATAGAATGTCCAACCATGTGTCTGACCCATCTTATCACAAAGTAAATATTACTAATTTTACAGTCCTGTGGAGTTTTACTGTGCTCTCTGTCGTTCTCACTATTATATATATATTATTATGTCTCTTTGCCGACGTCTAATTTTTAAATACCTGAAGCTCGCATCAACACGGGCTTCGACCTAGTCGTGAGATTTCTAAATTACAGGGGTTAGGATCAAAGTAACATCTGCAAGTTTGTGTCAATATCGATATTCGTTATTGTTTTGACAAATATAGATGCTGTTGACCGATCAGATATAAAACCTGTGTTTAGCAATAGCCGGAATCGACGACGTATAGGTAACAGGTATTTGATTCCATAAATGCGACAGGGCTAACCGCTTCCGATCATTTTCGTTTAAACAAAAAATAGTTACATTAGTTGTTTTCTCGAGAAAAAATTTTTTTTAGAGAAAAATCATTCGTTTAAAATATTCCTTTATTTTTCATATTTATGGTGAAATAAAATGTTTAGTAGTTGCAATAGAATAATAAAGTAAAACAAAGAATTCCGAAAATTAAGTCAACTGTAACCTAAAAGAAAAAAATATTTGCTTCACTGCGGGAGACGTCTATTAGCTCCGCAGCGACGGGATGCAGTTGCTCTTAGCCGCTTCGCAGTAAAAAGGTTAATAATTTTATCGTATTACATATCTTATACGAAATAGGTCCAGATGCGGTCGTTGCATATGCGGTCAAGGTAATTTTCGTTGCAAAAGCGGTCAATCCAAAATATTTTGGCAGGTAACGTTGTACTTGCGATCAGACTAGTGTTGCCCAATATCGGTCTTGGTCTTGCAGTCTTGGTCTTGATCTTGCGTTTTCGCAAGACCAAGACCAAGACCAAGACCGCCTAATTTTAGCAAGACCAAGACCAAGACTTATCATGCAAGACTTAAGCAAGAACAAGACTAAGCCTGCGAGACTCTTGCGTCTTGCGGTTAGAACTGAAAGTCGTTTTAGAGAGTATATAGGAGAATAAAATATTTTGCACATCTTTAACAGCAGACGATTTCTTTGCTCTGAACTTAATTGTCCAGGTTTTTGGTACGAGTGTACCAATCAAACTGTGTTTTTAAATACATATTTTCTTAACATTCTGTTTTTTAATTCATCCGTTTATGTTGGATAATAAAAAACTTAGGTACTTTTTTAATTAGCCATGTTTTTCATCAATGCAGGGTGTTTCAAATAAGTATGGTAACCTTACAGGGTAATTCAGCACGAAAAATAATGACAGTTTGATTTGATTTATAAACATAGGTATGTCCTATTAGAGGTAAAATTCAATAGCTATAGTCGGTTCGCTAAACACAGACGCAACTGGTTAAATATTTTAGTCGATAATTTTTTTGTTTTTTGCCAATTTTGCAAAAATTGGCAAAATTACTAACTATTTAGTGATTATTAACTATTGAGTAATTATTTTTTGCCAATTTTACTAAAATTGGCAAAATTACCGACTAAAATATCTAGAAAGTTGCGTCTGAGTTTAGCGAACAGACTATACACTTTGTACTTGATGAGTTTTTCCATGAACACAATTATTGGATATTGAGAAGTTAATGAATTTATCTCAATAAAGTATCATGACGTTGGGATTCAAAATGAAATAGGTAATGAATACAATGTTAATAAATAATTATTAAGTGCATAAATAAGTTTATACAAACAGTTGCCTCTATAGAAAATCACATGTGATAGAAACAGAAGTAATGTTACTGTTAAAATATCAACTTCCATTTTATACATACAAAGGTACCTATACAAAATTTTGCTGACTTACAACTACTAACGATCTATTAAAAATAACAGTCTATTCTTTAAAAAATGAACAATAAGTTTCGTTGTTTGAAAATACATGCCATTATTTTCGGCGACAGCCACAAAAGTCGCCTGCTTAACCATAAAATAGATAATGTTACCCATTATGTAAGCGTAGGCTATCTGTTACAAAGAAATTTAAACCCATATTTTTTTAATCAATCGCCGAACAGATAATGCACACGAATAATATACAGTTTCAACAATACAATATAACACACAAGTCGCCTGCTTGATCGCAAAATAGATTATGTAAAATATTTGCTACAAAGAAATAATTTAAGCTCATTTCTTTTTTCAATCGCCGAATAGATAATGAACACAAAAATAATAAACAGTTGTGTTTAATAATGTACTGTTTGAAAGATCACTAAATAATATGTATTACCGATTCGGCACTCCAGATTGTAAGGAAAAATTCACTAAGGGCAATAATAAGTTTTAATGAGTTTTACCTTGAAACCGAAATTCACAATCATGCACTTAGTGAAGTATACAATAAATTATCTCAGCAATTAGAATAGAGCCCCAGTTGATTTCTTCAGAGCTGGACAGTACCGTATTGAGTTCAAATTGATGAAAATGTCAAAATCTCAAAAAAGTGCACTTTGTGAGTTTCACCTCTAATAGGAGGGTATGTCCGCAAATGCTTCGTTTCCGAAATAGGGGTATTAACATTTTTCTTACAAACTGAGGATTTATTTATTGCTCTAAAACCGGTTGAGATATGCAAATGAAATTTGGTGAGTTTTATGAGGTAGTTATTGCGCATTTTTGACATACAATTAAGAATTTAATATTCACCATTGGCATGCATACGTAAAAGTCATGCATACGTCATTTTAACATGACTCGTTTGTTTAGAATTACCCGTTAAAGTTTGCCATACTTATTTAAAAACACCCTGTATTAATGAAAAACATGGCTAGTTGATAAAATACCTAACTTTTTTGTTATACAACATAAGCGAATTAATCAAAAACAGAATGTTAAGAAAACATTAGACTATAGTTGGGTTTTAATTTCAGTATTTTATATGCTAGAATATTCCACAAAATGATGGGAACTTTGAGAAAAAAACACAGTTAGATTGGTATACCCGGTATCCGGTATACAAGGACACTTTACCTTTCTAGCAACAGTATTTTTCCAGCGATATTGTTGAATACGGCTATATAGTTTTATATATAAGGCTAACAAGTGAGATATTGAAGAGTAAGTTTCACTCTGCTTGTGAAGCAGCTGACGTGCCATAAAATCTGAAACCCACACTGGTCTGTCCAACCCAACGTAGTGGATAAAAATTAGTACTGGCATTAACATACTGTGCAGATCTGTCACCGAATTGAATGCTTTTCAAATCACAGATAGTGAATAGCAAATACACTAAAAAATGCATGTTTCTAATAAACTTTAGTTAGTTAGAATATGGGCACGGATCACTTACACCGTGAGTTCAAAACCCACCCGGTGTCAGATATTTATTAATTTGGTTGGTTTTTCCTATGGCTATGCTATTCAATCTTAAAATGTACCTACTCTGCTACGTTGTTCTAAGATATGCAATATGCTAATGGGCAACTGCGAGACTTGCAAGACTCTTGCTGCAAGACCAAGACCAAGACCAAGACCGGGAGCGCAGTACCAAGACCAAGACCAAGACCAGGTGTACTGGCGCAAGACCAAGACCAAGACTATCTAAGTCTCGTCTTGGTCTTGCATTTGGGCAACACTAGATCAGACATTTTACTTAAAAGCTAGAAATTTAAGAAGGTCGTAAATTAGTAACCACCCGAGTTATTAGCAGGCCAGGTCGACCCTATTGAAATATTTTAATCCGCTTATCTATATTTCGAACAATAGGTAATGAAAACAGTAATGACTAAACCACAATAATCCCCTCATTACGGATTTTTGGAAAGTTTGTATTTGCCTAATTATAAAGGTTGGGGGAGAATTGCCAAAATCTAAATATAAAAACAAATGCATATTATGTACAGTCGAACCCGCTTATTAGAATCCCTGTTATAGGAATATCCCGGTTTATGGAATATAAATTAGAGTTCCCGAAACGTTTCCATTTACTCCTTAATAAATTTATCCTTTTATTGGAATAGGTTCTAATTAGATAATACCGCTTATTAGCATATTTTGCAGGTCAACGACTATTTTTTTTTACAATTTTACTAAAAATTTAAATTATGTTTGGTTATTATGGTCAGTCGTCAAGGATTATGGATTAGATATTATTAGGGTAATAAATATTTATTACTTTGTTACGAGTACCAATTCGATTTTTAGCCGACAAATGCATGGGTCATAAAGTAATTTTTATTTGTCTACACAAAGGCACTGTTGCCTGCTATAAAATTGTTAGAAGCAGTTTATTTAGAATTCACCCAGAGAGGCTTATGATGGCTTTGTTAAATTCAATTCATCCATTTCTTGCCGCCAATAAAAGTTCCATTCAACCAATGGATTAAGGATGACCGCACGGATTAACAACAAAAAGCTATAATTACCGATAATTTCTCAAGAAAAAATAAGTAATTTTGTTATATGCATTTTAATAAGAAAATATTTACATATCTACATATTGCATACATTTTATATTAATTACCTACTGCTACTGTATTCATTCACATATATAATATAATGTAATTTGGTATTTAACACATACATAGATAAGTAGTAGTTACACTACTGTATTATTGACGTAAAAAGACCTAAAACCATTTACATATACTGATTATGTAGGTGTACAAGTGTACATATATGATATACATATTGGCATAGTATGTAAAACTACACATTGGCATAGTATGTAAATAATATTATTACGTATATTCGGTACACTTATTTCGACTAGCCACCAATGATCGGTTATTAGAATATCCCGGTTATAAGAATATTTTTGCCTGGTACAAAGGCTATTCCAATAAGCGGGTTCGACTGTATTTGTATATTGTTAGTTTGAGAGATTGTTTATTGCAGTAAGTAACAACTTTTAATAATTGAAAATTTTGAAGTGATTGAAACCACCAAGGGAAAACCTTCTGCTCTTCACGCTGGATATCCACTTTTAAAGGACATCGCACACATCTTATGGAAAATATAATGTCACTCAAATTCAATAAAATTTATACGAATAGATTCGTTTTAAATTAACGGTCAAATCTTATCATTGCGTCAACTCTTAATTATGATTAATTACGGCGCAAATTGCAATTAAAGTTTATCGAAATCAAATTTTTTAGTCAGTAAAAGTGTCAGTTACAATTACTATTGCTCTGGGTGCTATTCAAAAGAGCTTAAACCCCGCTGGGCCCCCGCTGGGCCTAAGCGGATTAGTAAAACTAATCCGCTGATTTATGGAGTACCAACAATTTGGGTATTATAAAATATTTTTTCTCTCTCTAACTTATGTACGTATCCATTTGATTTCAGATTTATTTATATCAATTTCTGCTCTTATTATTGAAAATATGGAGTTGGCGCAATGATAAGATTTGACCGTTAATTTAAAACGAATCTATTCGTATAAATTTTATTGAATTTGAGTGACATTATATTTTCCATAAGATGTGTGCGATGTCCTTTTTAATACTTTTTAACATTTGACACAAACAGTAAGGAAGCCAATTTATATAGAAATAATCAACAATTCGCTAATATTTTATTTATGTGACACTAAGGTTTAGTAAATCAACTATCTTAATTTTTTTTAATTAGTGCAGATAATCTCACTAAACTCTCAAAAGAAGCAAGTTTTTTTATATCAAATACTTTTTGCCGTAATAAAATTATTAGTAAGCATTTATCTCCTCTTATCAACGTCTATGATAAATATTATTTAAATCATACAAAAATTTGGTTATAGAATTATTCATGTGATAGTGGTAGAAAAAGATAAAAATATTATTTATTTATTAGGCAATGACCGCACATGCAACGATAAAATCAACATATTTTTGTATGACCGCAAATGCAACGATAATAGCCGTGATCGCAAATGCTACGACCGCATCTGCAACGACACCATCTTATACTATTAAGCAACCTTGTACAAGCCGACAAGCCAGTGCTGGCGCGTGACCTTGAGCGAAAATACACAGCGACAAATGCAGAATACGGGAAGGTCAGCCGCCACCACTCGCTTGTCGCACTGTATTTGGATAGTGAACATTTGGTTGATTTCTAGCTTATACTAATAACCATAAAAAACATGCAACATGTCAGCAAGTTCCTACAGTTCTAGCTCCTGACTGACAAGTGTAGTAATAGCCATGTGTATAATGTATAGGTTCTTCGTCTTCATCAAGAGCTTCACCTTCAGTTTCATAAGCCATAAATACTTTATGGCTAAATAGCTGGTCGTCGAAACCTTGACTGGACTTTCAGTCTAATGAAATCTGGTTCACTC
This sequence comes from Diabrotica virgifera virgifera, assembly GCF_917563875.1. Classification (NCBI taxonomy): domain Eukaryota; kingdom Metazoa; phylum Arthropoda; class Insecta; order Coleoptera; family Chrysomelidae; genus Diabrotica; species Diabrotica virgifera. The sequence goes on from NC_065448.1 coordinate 190,879,915, forward strand.
AATTTTCAATCTGAAAGTATTCCACCATTTAATTCGATATTGTCTTGCACATATGATGCTGCAAAATTTATCTGGAACACATCCATTGTTACGTCTCGTAAATAATCCATGTCTAAAACAGGGAAATCAGGTAAATCATTTTCATCAAACATAGATATAATCATTCTATTCATTGTTGCAATTAGAAACATGGGTTCCCGCTGGAATAAGAACGCGTGACCTTGGCATGATCTTGAAGGTCAAGGTCAAAGTAAAGGTCACCAATGGATAGCCATGAAAACGTCCTAGACTACTAGTATTTTACTTTGATCCTAACCTCTACATGTTGCCAGATAACCAGTAACTCCGGGAATTGGAATACCCGGTAAATCTTATAATTTTCCGAGTTGGTGCCTCTATGTCTCAAAAATTCTCCATCAGATCGAGATCTGCCCATGAAAACTTTTCATCAGGATGCTTTAAAGGGTATTTTCCCAAAGTATGAACTATATCCACTGGGACCTAATTTCCATAAGGTTTGTGCATTGAACAAATTCATATAATAATTGCCTTCATAAAAAGGGGTGAAGAGGGTAAAGAACTCAGGTTCTTGGTAAACTTTAACTCGTAATTGCAACTCTACAACAACTTTTTTAACAATATTTATCAAATCAGTAACGTGTGGAAAATGTCGTCTTATTTCTTTCTCTCCAAGCCATGGACTACACTTTACATGAATAAAATTGCTATACAATATCATTAGTTTTGTGCTACCTCTAGCATATAGCTTTCTCTGTCACTTAACATTAATAAAACTTTATCGCATTGTATACTTTCCAGTAGAAAAAAACGGGATATTTCACCTTGAAAAAAAAAACGTGTTATGGACAAATTGTTGGTTTTCTCCAATTGCTTTGAAGCAATAAAATAATACTTATTATTACATGACCGTGAAAATCCCCTGTCATTAAATGCGTTATATAGGGCCCCCGTGAATCAGTACTTTCGTCAACTATAAAATAAATCGAGTTATCGGCAACAATTTTTCGATTTTTTTTTATTGTCTCATAGCAGAAAATATCGATATATTTTTTTATTAAGGTTATTTCATCAGGAATATTAAATTTAAAATCTAAAATCTGAATCAAAAGGCCAAAGTTTATTCACACGTTTTTTAACGAAACAGGCATTGGCAATGGCTCTTACTTGTCTTAAAAATAAAAAAAATTTGTGGAGCAAGTCAACAAAACGCCTTTCTTCCATGTAGCTTTAATTCAAGATAAAAATGATAAACGGAACTTAAAATACATATGTATGTTAAACTCCATAGTATTGGTATTAAATATACTATTTCGAACAGACACGTAAAGCTAGATTTTACACTAATACACAAACATTTTAAATGCAAAATGTTTACAATACTGCTAGAATATATGCGTAAGAAACTTAAATGAAAGGACATGGAATTATCATCGATCGTGAAAGATAAAACCATTCACGCTTTGCTGATGATAGCGAGCTGATTTCATAGTCTCAAAGAAGCCCATGGTTTGATAAGTATGTGAAACTATGTATTAACCGAAGTTTATTAAGGAAATTAATCTTAAGAAGCCTAATATATGAAAAAGTTAGTCGCTAGCAGCAACATATCGATATATATGATGTAGAAACCTAATACGTAAAGATCTTATAAATATTTAGGCCAAGAACTTAGAAAACGTCGGGATAAGTGTGCTTCAGTATTAACTTGTGGTACAAAAGCTTACTAGTTACCAAAAAATGTGAAAAAAATCAGAGTGACTTAGTGAGATATAAATCTGTGGATGTTGGAAATAACACTAAAACATAGTTTTCGAATGTCAGTATAAAAGACAGAACAGGAGTTATAGATGCCGTTGAAAGGCGGTGGTACCCAAAATTCCGACAGCCAAAATTCCGACAGCCAAAATCCCGACGGCCAAAAACCCGACGGCCAAAAACCCGACCCGCCAGAATCCCTACACGCTAGAATCCCGACATGTCAAAATCCCGACATACCAAAATCTCGACATGCCAAAACCTCGGCATGACACAATCCTCGCATTAGTAAAAATCCCGACCGCTACATTTTGAATATTTATTGTTTCCTTTTCAAATGCAGTACCAAATAATATATAGAGTATTGAAATTGAAAAATTAACTACTTACTTACTAATAGTGCGGCAGATTCGTGCAAATATTATAAGAATTGTGCATTTAATGATAGAAGCATATAATTTGGACCACATATTCTACACGTACAAAGGTTCAAAATTAGATATGAGGCTATCTCAGATTTTACTTTTTACAAAAATGGCGGGCATTCAAAATGGCGACGATACATATGTGACTAATAACTTTTGAATGAAAGGTCAGATTTAACCAAATTTGGTATATAGCTTATTTTTTTGAAGCATAATATCGAGGTCTTGAACCGGAAGAATCGGTTTACCAAAAGCTGTGTTTTTGCTGGTTTTTTTATGTAAAAATATGTTGTTTTTTTTTCAATTCTTTCACCCTGTATATAATTATTTTTCCAAAAGGTAATACCGGCATAAAAAAGAGCGGTAAAAATATTTTTTAGGAAATATTATGAACTTTTTAGTTATGTTAATTAATTACCATTTAATAAATGCATAACGTATCTTCACATGTACCTATGTGCGGCAGATTCGTGCAAATATAAGAACAATTGTATACACATATACAATGTATATGTGCAACATATAATTTAGACCGCATATACTACACATACAACGGTTCAAATTTGGATATGAAACCATCTCAGATTTTGTCTTTTACAAAAATTGCGGTGATTAAAAATGGCGACTATACATATTATGTGACTAATGGCACGATAACTTTTTAACGAAAAATCCGATTTTAACCAAATTTAGTATATAGGTTCTATTTTGATGTATAAGATCAAGGTCTTGAACTGGAAGAATCGGTTTACCAGAAGTTGTGTTTTTCCTGATTTTTTATGTACCTAAAGATTTAAAGATATGTTGTTTATTTTTTCAATTATTTCACCTTGTATGTATTAATTTTTCAATAATGTAATACCGGCGTTTAAAAAGAGTGTAAAAATAGTTTTTAGGAAATATTTAGTTATGTTAATTACCAATTATTAATAAATGCATAACGTATCCTAACATGTACCTATGAAACTATGTGCGGCAGATTCGTGGAAATAATACATATAAGAATAAATGGGTGTTTAATGGTAGAAGCATATAATTTGGACCACACACACTACATATACAAAGATTCACATTTAAATATGAGGCCATCTCAGATTTTGTCTTTTACAAAAATGGCGGACATTCAAAATGAATCTGCAGGTACATGTGAAGATACGTTATGAATTTATTAAATGGTAATTAACATAAGTAAAAAGTACAAAATATTTCCTAAAAAATATTTTTACGCTCTTTTCAACGCCGCTATTACGTTTTTGAAAAATTAGTATATACAGGGTGAAAGAATTGAAAAAAAAAATTTTAACATACAAACCAGGAAAAAACAACTTTTAGTAAACCGATTCTTCCGGTTCAAGACCTCGATGTTATACATCAAAAAAATAAGCTATATACCAGATTTGGTTGAAATCGGACGGAATGCCCGCCATTTTTGTAAAAGGCAAAATCTGAGATGGCCTCATATCTAAATTTGAAACTTTATACCTAGGTATGTGTAGTTTATGTGATCCAAATTATATGCTTCTATCATTATATGCACAATTGTTTCACATATCGGCTGCACTATAATAAGTATGGGTACTAATTATCATGTATTTTAAAAGAAAAAATTATTAAACACTTCATTTCATAATGTAAATACTATACTTACTGAATTGGAAGCTTGTAAGTGACTTGATAATATATCTATTACGTGAAAGTAAACTTGAATTGAAGATTTGATTATATACCGAACTATATATTGGCAAAAAAGACAAATAATTTAATTCGTGTACCTATGTTACAAATTTTATTTAGAAAATTAGTTCATATTAAATGGTAAACTAAACAAAACAACAAAACAATAAGGTAACAACTAACATAGATACTATGTATTATAGTTTTGAAAATCTGGCGGGATTTTTGACTTGTCGGGATTTTGGCTTTTGGGATTTTGGGGTAGACCCGTTTAAAGGATAGCACATAAGGAAGTACTACAATTTAATTTTTGTTTGTGTTTTGTGTACCACCGCAAATAATGATATGTACCACCAGTGGTACATGTACCACAGATTGAGAACCGCTGGTATAAAGAGAATCACAAAAAATTAAATTTACATGACACAATCGACCTATGCACAACACTGGACGGTAAAGGCTGTGCTACAATGGTGATGATTTATTTAAATATATACAGGGTGTTTCATTGGGAAAGTAACACACGTTAACTGCAGAAAGAGGATACTTGAGCGGTCTCAAAAATATCATACTTAATGGGTCTTACTCTATTAATAATAAAGGTACTGAGTGTTTTATCTATTTTGCCATTTTCTTAATTGGTTCATAACTTTTTAACCACACTGTATATTTATTTTATGTTTGGCACGCAAATATCATCTAAGCTGTACAATAAACTAATTTATTTACAATTGTAAAAAATCCAGGTCCGGATTAAAAAATATTGTAAAAATATTCCAACCCAAAAACAACACTCTGTACATTAAATTTTTTTAAAATGGATTTTTCAGTTGAAAAGAGGATGAAAAACTAAATTTAGTGGTATACTGTGAATTTTTGGCAAAATGATTTTTCTGGTCAAATTTTGAATTTGAATTCTGAAATTATGTGAATTTCGAGAGCTCCAAATAGAAAAAAATTGAAATAGAGCTTACAACTTGTCAACCGCACTATATATTTATTTTATATTTAACACGCGAATATTCTTTAAGGTGTCCAATCAATTAATTTACAATAATTATAAAATTTCAGGTCCGGATTAAAAAATATTGTATAAATGTTCCGACCCAATAAACACCCTGTATATTAATTGTTTTTAATGGATTTTGCATTTGAAAAGGGGATAAAAAACTAAATTTAGTGGTATACTTTTAATTTTCGGCAAAATAATTTGAATTCTGAAATTATGTGAATTGCGAAGCTCAAAGTAAAAAAAAATTAAAATATGACTTAATTTTAATTAATACCATTATTTAACCTAAATTGGTAAAATATTAACATTTTGACACAAAACAATAATTTTTGATGGTGGTAATTTTGAATAAGTACTTTAGTTTTGAATAGTTATTATGCTGCAAATTTTCTCTGTTTTGTTATACTTTTTAGATACTTTGTTGATTACAGTGATGTCTTCTTTATTATATATATATATATATATATATATATATATATATATATATATATATATATATATATATATATATATATATATATATATATATATAACAATTTTGATTTTCGGTGGGTTGGAGTCAATAAAAGGGCTACTAGAAGACTATTTTTTAATTACTCAAGCTTTCGAATGTGTTTACATTCATTTTCAAGAGCTAAAAAGTAACTGATAAAGTGGAACAAAGATCATGTAAAAATACAACTTACCAGATAAATCTAGATTGGTAATTAAACTTGCTTACATAAATAAATACAAATAAGAGAAAAAATGTTAATAATCATCAAATGAATTCTTCCCAGACTGAATATTACAAAATAACTGCCAAAAGATTTAAATTTTTTTGAATTTTGAATTTGAAATATAGATATTAAAATGAATTTTCAAAATTTTTGTCAATGTCAATGTCAGTGAAAAAGTATGTGAAACATCGACAAGTAGCTAAAATTGGGATATATTTAACTATATTACTGACATGATAATTTATTAAAAAAAAAGATGTAAATAAGTAGAAGAAAAGAAAAAAAAAATAAAAATTATTTTCGTAGTTTACAGAAGCACAAACGAATGTAACAGGATACGAAAAAAAATTTTTACATGTTATGGTGCTATGAATAAATTATAAAGAAATTATGTAGTTATAAATTTTACTTAAATTCTGAATTTCTGATCTTTTATTTAAACTATGATTACTTCTGCTTATAGATACCATTTCTAAAAAAGTCCTTTTGAATTTATTATCTTCATTGCACAAAATTTGAATGTTGTCAAAGTCCATTACATGGTCTTTTTCAATCACATGTTTTGCCAAAATATATCCCAATTTTAGCTACTTGTCGATGTTTGACATACTTTTTCACTGACATTGACTTAAAAATTTTGAAAATTCATTTTAATATCTATATTTCAAATTCAAAATTCAAAAAATTTAAATCTTTTGGCAGTTATTTTGTAATATTCAGTCTGGGAAGAATTCATTTGATGATTATTAACATTTTTTCTCTTATTTGTATTTATTTATGTAAGCAAGTTTAATTACCAATCTAGATTTATCTGGTAAGTTGTATTTTTACATGATCTTTGTTCCACTTTATCAGTTACTTTTTAGCTCTTGAAAATGAATGTAAACACATTCGAAAGCTTGAGTAATTAAAAAGAATGTGTGTGTAATTTGTACGCACGTAAGAAGTTATACTTCTATTATATGATTTAAACGAAATTAATATACTTTTTATTTATATTTTGTTTAAATATTAAACTAATTTATACTTACTACTTCTCAAACATTTTTATTAGAACAGTGCCAAAAATTAAAATAATAAAAGAATAAAACACACACAAACACATTAAACAAGCCACAAATGATGTCTGAACATTAATTGTCGAAAATTTTTTTAACTAAATACGTATTTTCTGAAAATACAATTATATAATAAATATACTTACAATCATAAAATGTATTAAAAAAAAACAAAAAAGAAAGTTTCTATTGGGACTCGAACCAGCGCTGATAAGAGCGGTTGGTATTGGAATTCATTCGCCTTCTCCGCTTAGCCATGGACACTATGTGTCATTATTTACGAAGATCGACTAACTAAACGGATTAAACTTGTGATATTTTCATATTTTGAAAATTGATCAAATTATTTTAATTTTGAATTGAAATGATTTAGAATTGAAAAATACAACAAAGCATAAAGTAAAAAAACAATATGTTTGGTGAATATTGATAGAAATTTTGATGGTAATCAAATTATATAAATAAAAGTATTACATACTATGTATTTTGGCAGATCAAATAGGTAGGTTTATACCCATGATACATTAACAATTATTACGTACCTGTTGCTTTTAAAAACTATTTAAAAGTCACTACAATATTATAAACTTTTTTGTTTCTGTCCTCACAACAATAAAACTAATATATTATACATTTGTTTACCTTTACCTTTACCTCCAAACCACAGCTGCCATATCGGATAATTTTTGACATGTCATTTGAAAATCCAATCAGAACAAAGTTATAATGCGCATGCGCCGGGCTGATAGGTTTTAACATATAAAAAAATCACCCTCTATCGCCGGTAAAGAAGTATAACTTCAAAAATAGTCTTCTAGTAGCCCTTTTATTGACTCCAATCCACCGAAAATCAAAATTGTTTTATCCAAACAAGTCAACAAAGTACTTCTTTTTTCTTTACTTTATATATATATATATATATATATATATATATATATATATATATATATATATATATATATATATATATATATATATATATATATATATATATATATATATATATATAACCGGTTCTATAGCGTTCTACGCCTTCCGGTACCCAATTGCCAAGCCTGTCGATCTAGCCAGTCATTTTCTTGAAGATTTCTTTCTGACATGGCTTTTGTAATTCCTTGTTTCCAGGAGGTCGGTGGCCTTCCTCTTTTCCGTTTTTCTGGCGGTATCCATCTCATTGTAATTTTTGGTAATCTTTCATCTCCCATTCGTTGGACGTGTCCATACCAAGTAAGTTGGTTTCGTTGTACCTCGTCCACTATTGTTTTCTTCTTACCTACTTTTTCTCTGATCTGTTCATTTCGAACATGATCCCATCTCGATATTCTGGCAGATATTCTAAAAAAATCCATTTCAGTAGTAAGCAGCTTATTTTCGGATTTTTTTGTCATTTGCCACACTTCGGAGCCATACGTTAAAATTGGTTTCAGAATAGCGTCGTACATCCTCATTTTTGTATTTAAATTTATGTTATGTTGCCATAAGACAGGGTTTAGGGCTCTAGTAACCTTTCTAGCCTTCGTCACTCTATCATCTATACTGGGTTCCGTTCTTCCACTATTTGTTAATTTAATCCCTAGATATATATACTCTGTACAACCCCTGATGTAGTCACTTCCGTCAAGATCTAGGTCCTCCTGTTGTATTTGGTTACCGATGTGTAGATATTGTGTTTTCCTTATGTTTACCTCTAAACCCCATTTCCTGTATTCTTCCATCAATTTTCTGGTCATATATTCTAAGTCTTCCTTATCTTGGGCAACTACCACCTGGTCGTCTGCGTAATTCAAAGTGTATAATGTTATGTCTCCGATTGGTATATACCACTGCATTGGTATGTCTCCAGTGGTATGTCTCCATACCACTGCATTTCTGCTTCCAAAGTCTGAGAGCATGTCTTCTTTATTGACTCTTTATTATTTATTCATTATCTTAAGATGAATATTCGCCATGAACTATTTGTCACACATAATAAAAAAACCTCGAAAAAAACACTAAAATGTTTTAACATTTTACCAATTTAAATTAAATAACGGTATTAATTAAAATTAAGTCGCATTTTAATTTTTTCTACTTAGGCAAGCCGCACACACGTGCGTTTTCATAAAACACGTTTCACGAAAATAAAACACAGGTAAACAAATCTTGAAGTCCGCCAACCAATGAAACGAGTGTGATTCATGCTCATAAAACATTTTTATTTTCGGAGAGTTTCATAAATGGCCGGACGTCTATTTGTTTAGCAGTGTTTTATTTCCATGAAACGTGATCTACGTTTCATGTTTTTTTGATGTGCAATTAGATGTGCCTTAGAGCTCTAGCAATTGACATAATTTCAGAATTCAAATTCAAAATTTTATCAGAAAAATCATTTCGCCGAAAATTCAAAGTATACCACTAAATTTAGTTTTTCATCCTCTTTTTAAATGCAAAATCCATTTAAACAAATTTAATATACAGGGTGTTTTTTGGGTCGGAACATTTTTTCAATATTTTTTAATCCGGACCTGGATTTTTTATAATTGTAAATAAAATAATTGATTGGACACCTAAGAGAATATTCGCGTGTTAAATACAAAATAAATATACAGGCGGTTAACAAGTTGTAAGTTGTATTTAAATTTTTTTCTACTTAGAGCTCCCGCAATTCACATAATTTCAGAATTCAAATTCAAAATTTGACCAGAAAAATCATTTTGCCGAAAATTCAAAGTATACTACTAAATGTAGTTTTTCATCCTCTTTTCAACTAAAAAATTTATTTTAAAGAAATTTAATGTACAGGGTGTTTTTTTTGGATCGAATATTTTTCCAATATTTTTTAATCCGGGCCTAGATTTTTTACATTCGTAAATAAATTAGTTTATTGTACACCTTAAAGGATATTTGCGTGCCAAATATAAAATAAATATACGGTGTGGTTAAAAAGTTATGAACCAAATAAAAAAATGGCAAAATAGATAAAACACCCAGTATTTTTATTATTAATGGAGTAAGACCCATTAAGTATGGTATTTTTGTGATCGCCTAAGTGTTTTCTTTGTACAGTTAACGTATGTTACTTTTCCAATGAAACACCCTGTATATATATGCACATTAAAATAAAACAAATTGTATAACTCATAATGTTAGCAAAAGTACAAGAAAAAGTAGTATTGTATACTATAGGCTATTATATAGGCAATTATATGCTAGCTACAATTGAATAGGCTATAATTACAAATTTAAAATGATAACAAACAAACTGAATGGCATTATAATATTAGCAGAAGAACAACAAGGTTTTCGATCGGGAAGATCATACACCAATGATATATTTATAATTAGGCAAGTTCAACAGAAATCATTAAAATACAACAAACCGACACACTTATGTTTCGTGAACCTTAAGAAGGCATTTGGCAGGTTCCAGTTAAAGGACATTATTAGGCTTATCGCTATTATTAGGACGTTCTTAGGCAAGCAGGACGTTAAAGGCTCCATTTATTTTACGCAAAAAAAGTACCTCTAGAAATAATTAAATTGATTAAAAATATATTACATAATATACCATAACAACAAAACAGAAATAAAATTGGAAGAAAAATCCAATTAAATAGCAATGGGATAAGACTTTCTGAGTCCTGTATTGTTTTAACTGAGCATGGATGAAATATAAAAAAGAAAGAACTAAAACGAATACCAATTGGGAGACAAACAGCTAAAAATAATCTGCTGTGCAGACTGCACACAATACAATACCACTTTCTCAAAGTAAGGAAGACTTACCAAGTGTTCTGCACCAATATAACCGTCAGAAAATTTAACATGTAAATTTTCCAACAAAAAAAAACAAAATGCCTGGGTATAAGAGCATATCTACTACTCTGTAAATTAGATCTGGAGTGTCGGATATTAAAACAAGTAATTGAGTTAAAATATATAGCCATCACATTATCTAGCTATGGAAAGCTCAAAACAGAAGCGGAAGATCAAGTGAATAGAGCAAACAGAGCAGCAGGTTGCCTGAAATAAACAATATCGAGAAATAGAAATATCGGAAAAGAAATGAAAGGCAGAATTTACAAAACAGTCATAAAACCAATAATGAAATACACGGAAGAAACACTACTCTCCTGACACCGAGAGGACAAAAAGAATTCTAAAAACAGCAGTGATCGAAATATACGACGCAGATGCAAGGTGGACAACATTAATAACTGGGTAAGAAACAGAAGAGTAGAATGGAAGGACCACACAAGTAGAATGACAGAGCAAATAATAATAGTCAGGACGGCCAGAGACGGTTCCACAATAGGAAGATGATCAGTGGGAAGACCACGAAAACAATGGAACAACAACTTACTGGAGGCAGATTTAAAAAACAGACACAGTGATGTTTACAACAAAAGAAGAAAAAGAAGATATAGGGTGTTGTAATTTTCTTTTTTTTTTTTTTAATCTTTCTATAGATTTTATATATTCACTAGGTACTCTTTATTTTGGTTTACACTCGAGAGTTAGTGACTTAGTAAGTAGTGACTTACGTGTTTAATTCATTTTTACAGCGACTCTAATTCTGTCACATCTCACCTGTAACTTCAGGACAATATTTCTAAACTTGACGGCAAAATTAGCTTTCCCGCGCGCGTGATAGTGAAACGTTCTAAAAATGAATCTGCTGCTGCTGAGAGACGTTTCAACAACAAAAAGCTTTTAGCTTTCGCACACCGTACTGCAATTGAATTATTATACATAAAACAAGGTTAGCAACAGGAACTAGTAAACCATATTTAAAGTGTGTTTAGGAAAATAAAAAAAAGTGTTTTTCTACTCGTAATTAATAAAAAGAGTGAGCAAGTTTTTCTACTCGTAATTAAGTCAAAACTGAAAATATAGTGGTCAATTCAGAAGAAAATCTACCTTTGTTACAGTTTTTATGGAAAATAAGATTGAAAGTACTACGTATATAGTATTAGGCCTGGATACCGCATACCAAAAAAAGTTTATTAACAGCAAGCTGAAAAGTTTTGAATAGCTTAACGGTGTCTAGTCGGACAAACTTTGATGTCCGGGAACACTGGAACAGGGGAAGTTTTAATTGTGGAACAGGGGAAGTATTAATAGTGGAACAGGCTACAGTTTTAAAACGTCAGGTTACGAAAACGTCCCATGTAATTTGTCGGACAGAACTTTGAATACATTGTATTGTCGGAAAAAGGATTCCGTTACATCGCCTTGAATTTGCTATTCGCCGGGCTACCGAGAGAATATTTTATTTCCTCATTTCAAACATAGAGGTCGTGCTAAGCATACTCCGGTGGGTTTCTTCTATAAATCCACCAAGAAATAACTGCATTTTAGTTGGCTTCGAACACTCACCTAGTGTCCCCCGATGACGAGTTGACATGACTCGAAACTACTCGGGCTCCGGTGAGGTTCGAATTTAACTAAAATGCAATTATCCATTTCATTTTACTGTATTCTCCAGTAAGAGACGAATTGGTTAGCCCGAACTGTGTTTGCTTGATGTATTATCGGAGGATTCCGTTACATCGCCTTTCATAGCTTTATTGTTTTAAGGCTTGAATTTGCTATTCGCCGGGTACCAAGAGAATATTTTATTTTCTCATTTCAAATATATATATATATATATATATATATATATATATATATATATATATAATACTAGTAACATCATCCATCTGGGAGTGAAGAGGTAATCGATGATTTTTTAAATGAGAGTAGGGGTTGTGTTATAGCTCATGTGAAAGGTTGTTTAATTCTCTATTCAGTAATATGAACAATAACCTAATTATTTATACAGAGGGGCCAATTTTTTTTTAATAAATTAATTAAGATAAAAATAATAACGTATTTAATTTATTTAATTCGAAATACCTACATTTTACTGTTTCCCGAAAAGAGAAAAAACGTTTATTTGATAAATAAATATTTTTTCGCCTAAATTCAATATTACAGATGTCACCCCTTTGCCTCTTAGCAGTTTGAACATTTAATTTAAGCAGAAAGCAATGTTTACTTTCCAAATTAACATTTTTTTCTGTTTTCTGATAGCAGTAAAATGTATTTAATTAAAAAAAAATTGGCCTCCCTGTATAAATAATTAGGATATTGTTCATATTGCTGAATAGAGAATTAAATTACCTTTCAAATGAGCTATCACACAACCCCTACTCTCATTTAAAAAAATCATCGATTACGTCATCACTCCCAGATGGATGACGTCACTAGTATTATATACATGCCAAAAAGTGTTAAAAAAAGTTTAAAATTAAAAATCGACCTGTCAGAGGATTTCTCTTCAAATTTGCCCATTCTCGAGATAATGAATTTATGAAAACTCGAAACCTCCTCACTGTATATGTCGTGTTATCAGCAAAATCTCTGATTTCTGCGTGTAACAATGACAAACATCGCACATCCGACCTGTTTATCTTGGTATATAAAGTGGAAAATGGGAAATATGTCAGCATTTAAATAATCCCTTGGAAAGTTTCTAGAACTGAAAGGATTACTTTGATGAATTGTCTTCCAATAAAACTTGATTTTCTTTGTTAGATTTTCTTTGGCGGTAAAGAGACGATCTTGTGGTTTAAGCGGACAAAGCCAAAGGAGAAAGTTCCACCAATAAAGAAACTGCTCTAAGAAAGATTTCCCAATACTAGTTTATTAAAGTGCTTTTTCTTTGATGTATTATATTTTAGCTTTCCAAATACTAGAATTTGTTTGTTGATTCATCATTAGTTAAATACATGATATTTTTCCCATGTCTTAAGTAAACCACAGGATACTAAATAATTTATAATCACTAATATTTTTAATTCTCTGTGATATACTTTTTTTTATATTTTTATGTTTAAAAAAGAGGCTATGAATATTTAGAGGATACAATCTATAAAAGTAATCATGTGCGAATTCTATTGTCAATTAATTTTTCACTTATAAGCACCTTTTGTTCGAGACATTTTTTTGAATTGTGCATAGATGGTAAAAACAATTCATCGTGATACCATAGGTAAATTATAAAAACGGTCCAATATCTCTAGAAATACTCTGCCAAATAAAAAAATAAAACGCACATGTTTAATATTTTTTCTACGTGCGTGCAAAAATGTCTACTTTCGCGCACGCGTTTTAGTTTAGAAATTTTCACTTTTCCGCACGCAGTTTACTTTTGCGCACGCGTTCTATTTCTCCGCACGCGTTTTACTTTTCCGCACTTTTCCGAAAAGTCTCTTTTCCGCACTCGACTGCTTGCCGAACTCCCGCTTCGCGTCGTTCGGCAAACTTCAGTCGCGTGCGGAAAAGTATGACTTTCTGCACTTTTTAGGAAAATAACTATTTCAAAAAGCCATCGAATGACACTAAACTAGACCCCCACCCCACACCCTGCAGGTGGGGTGGGGGGTAACTTTAAAATCTTAAATATAAACCTCCGTTTTTTATTGCAGATTTGGATTCCTCATGAAAAATAAGTAAGATTTATTCGAAAATTTTTTTAGAATTGTTGATAAATGGCACTTATAAATCGCATTTTTCCGTAGGTATATACACATATCCATTAACAATTCTAAAAAATGTTTCGAATAAATGTTACCTATTTTTTAATAAAGAATGGGAGTTTTGATTTATGATTTTAAAGTTTTCCCCACCCCACCTCCAGGGTGTGGAGTAGGGGGTCGAGTTTGATATTTTTGATAAGCTTTTGAAAAATATTAAACACGTGTTTTTTGGTTCTTCATTTGGAAGTATATTAAAAGAGGTGCTAATTTTTACGTAAGAATCCAAATTCAGATCCAATAAAAAATGGGGATTTGATTTAAGATTTTAAAGTTACCTCCTACCCCACCGCCAGGGGGTGGAGTAATGGGTCGTGTTTTAATCATTCCATAGAGTTTTGAAAATTATTTTAAAAAAGCACGTATTTTTCAGTTTTTCGATACTATGTATATTTGGCGAAATATTCGACCATTTCGCTGCTTTTGGTACACCCTATATAATTTATCAGCTTATTTCAATTCTATACTTATTTTTTGTTACTTTGTAGTAGTCGGCATAAATTAAATCCATTTGATGATAAAAGGTGATAGGTATTAACATTTTAGTTGCAGTAGCGTAAATCTACTCCAATGAATTTTTATCGGATTCTACCTCTATGATGATGATAATGTTCTCTCTCTTATAGGCCTGGATCCCGCGTATGAAAAAAAGTTGATTAATAGCAAGCTGAAAATTTGTTATTAGCTTAAGGGTTTCTAGTCGGACAAACATTAATATATGGGAACACTGGAACAGGGGAAGTTTTAATTGTGGAACAGGTTAAAAATTTGGAACGGTCAGACCACGAAAACGGCACATGTATTTTGTCCGACCGAACAGACTTAAACTTTTCGAACAGAGATTAAACTCTCATGCAAAAATCAGCTATTTATCACCAAATTGGCGTTTTAATGAGTGGAACATGTAGAATATGTCAAATGACAGGAATTATGACAGGTGATAAATAGCAGTCTGATTTTTGCATGAGAGTTAAATCTCTGTTCGGAGAGTTTATATCTGTTCTGTCGGACAAAATAAATGTGCCATTTTCGTGTTCTGATCGCTCCAAATTTTTAACCTGTTCCACAATTAAAACTGCCCCTGTTACAGTGTTCCCATATATCAACGTTTATCCGACTAGACACCCTTAAGCTATTAACAAATTTTCAGCTTGCTATTAATCAACTTTTTTTTCATACGCGGGATCCAGACCTATTATGACGAAACGATGTTTTTTTAAGGTTTTTAATAAGTAAGGCTAATTGTTCCTAATTATTATTTTTATTCGTGTAGGTATACTAATTTCAAGTTTAAACATATTTTGTTAATTCCAATAATCTTAAAACTAATTATGATATTAATGCCCGACTGGAATATTATATGAAGAGTACAGGGGAAAAACAAGGAATATCACATTTTATACATATTGAGATAAACACCAATAAATGTTCAGTTCTTATGATACCTAAACACTACTTGCAGATTCTTAGCAGAATTCTAGCAATTATTGGTCTATAATCTTAATATAATATTAATCTATATTAAGTTATTAATTTAATAATGCACCAAAAACTGCTAACATTCCTTATTTTTGTCCAGTGGCATGAGGACAATCCTGGTTCTTCGCCTGGATACAAATTCTTAAAAAATTTATATAGACTGATCTTTCTGGTTATTGTTCAGAATCGAAAGTCTAGTCGATAGTACTTAGTTTTTGCTACCAGATGGCGAGAATAGCCAAAATTCATGAAAAAGTGACATTCTTTGTTTTTCCCCTGTACTCTTCATATGACAAAATTTGTCAAAAATTATTTAATATTGACATGATTAGGAAGTTAGTTAAGTATGATATAATTCCATAGGATCTAGGGTGTTATTTTAAAAAATAACGCCCTAGAGCCTTAGATTTAAGTATCTAGTTAAATACTGAGAGAAGAACAGGAAAAGCCCAGGACCTGACATGCTTCTTATCGACCTTTTTAAAATTATAGATGAGCAGCATATTGATGTTTTAGTGGTACTCTTGAACAAAATTTATAGCTCAGACGCATTACCCAAAGAATGGTTGACGTCGATCTTGATTTGTCTCCCTAAAAAGTAAAACGCAAGAGAATGCGGCGACTACCGCACCATTAGTTTGATGTCCCATGCGCTAAAGTTGCTACTGAAAGTCATCCATAACCGAATATATCATAAACTTGACATAGACATTAATGATACGCAGTTTGGGTTTCGCAAAGGCCTGGGAACTCGTGAAGCTTTTTTTCACTTAACATACTTATACAAATGTGCCTGGATGTCAATCAAGATATATATGCGTGTTTTATTGACTATAATAAAGCATTCGACAAAGTACGATATGAACAATTAACGCATGTCCTGGAATCAAAGAAGTTGGATAACAATGACCTCAGTATTATATCGAATTTATACTATAAACAACGAGCAAAAGTACGTGTTAATGACCAGCTGTCAGAGGAAATTGAAATCAGACGTGGAGTGAGACAAGGATCCGTGTTGCCGCCAATTAATGCCTACTCGGAAGAGACCTTGAAAAAAACTCTCGGGGGTGAAACAGCTGGAATAAAGGTAAATGGAGTTCCCATTAACAACATTAGATATGCGGATGACACTGTCATCTTAGCTGAAAATATTGGGGATCTTCAAAGGCTGGTGACCAGAATAGCAGAGTTTGGACAAGAATACGGGCTAACAGTGAATGTCAAGAAGTCAATGTTTATGAGAATAACGAAAATCAAAAAATAACGAAAATCTCTTCATAAACGGATCCAATACCGAACGAGTCGACCAATATGCATACCTTGAAACTATGATCAACTCCACAGGAGATTACTTACAGGAAATCAAAATTACAATAGAAAAGGCTAGAGCAAATTTGAACAAAATGATAAAAGTTCTCTGCACAAGAGATTTGAAGTTGGAGCTAAGAGTTAGGTTGGCTAGGTGCTACGTTTTCTCGACTTTGTTCTATGGAATGAAAGCTTGGACCTTGAATGCTGCATCAATGAAAAAACTAGAATCATTCGAGCTGTGGGTGTACAGAAGAATTCTGAAAATATCGTGGACAGAACAAGACACAAACAAAGAGGTTCTGAGAAAGATGAATAAAGAAATGGAAATCCTAAATACCATCAAAACAAGACAATTGGAATATCTCGGACATATTACACGTGGAGAGATATACAGCTTGCTCCAATTGATTATGCAGGGAAAGATTCAAGGAAAGAGAAGCATCGGGAGACGCAGAATGTCGTGGCTGCGCAATCTGAGAAAGTGGTAAGGATGTACATCAAATGAACTTTTTAGAGCAGCCGTCTTCAAAATATGAATAGCTATGGTGATTGCCGACCTCCGCCACGGAGATGACAGTTAAAGAAGAAGAAGAAGTTAAATACTGTCAAGTTGACAAATAACAACCTAAGTAAAACTATGGTACCACAATGACGTGTCGACTATTGCTGATAAATGTACTTATTTGAAAACTAATTAATTCAAAATTCATTAAAATTTTTTGCATATAAAGAATAGGTTAGTCGGACATTAAACGTTGAAGGCACCACGGGTATTATAGATAATAACGCTTTCTGTCAACGTATATCCCTCGGGACAAAGGCCCTCGGTATATACACCATTTACCTCAAGCGTTATTATCCTTATAATACCCTTGGTACCTTAATAACTATAATAATAGTTTTATTGATTTAACGACAAAATAAGTAACGTAATTATTGTAACAGTAGTCCCATATATATTCGCCTATTATTCGTTGATTGAACTCAGTTTACTCTTTAATTCTAGTCATTTAGCAAGCAGATCAAACTTTACGACTGGTATCGGAATTTGAGAACATGGTGCCCTGCATAGACAATAATAACGTATTGATAAGAAACTAGGCCACAACATCGTTTAATCTGGGTAATAAAAAGCTCAGATTCTGAATTGAGATTTATTGTTAGTGGCCACTTAGCGTGTAAAACAGGACATTATCGTTACAAAGTACATAAACTTCTGGACCTATTAATCTTATGTTTCTAACATGCTTGTGATTCGAATTTTATACCTAGTTGTAATGTAATTAAAAAAATTGTTCAAAATATTTACACAATTTTAATTTAGTTACACAAGTTACATTTACACTAGTTTATTTAGTACATTCTTTAACGGTAAAATATTGCAAAACCTCTAAATTTTAAAGAACCGCTTGGATTGACATGAAATTTGGCATAAACATAGCTAATAAGTCAAAGAAAAAAAAGTGATATTGTGCCGATGTGTGCTTTTGCCGTGGGGGTGAGTTTCACCCCTTCTCGGGGGAAACAATTATATGTCCAAAATAAATTCGGAATTCGATAAACTGACTAATTCTAAGCAACTTTTGTTCTAAAGAGTTTTTTCACCAAGTCAATACTTTTTGAGTTATTTGCGAGTGAATTTGTTCATTTTTAAACAATATAACCACGTTTTTAGACGGTTCTTCGCAAATAACTCAAAAAGTAACTATTTTGCCGAAAAAAATTTTTTCTTAATTAAAATATAGTTTATAAAAAAATGAAAAAAATGGTTCATATATTAAGTCTGTAGACCCAGTACAAGCAAAGTTGTAGCTAACGAAAAGTAGGTTCTTATTTGTCAAATTCCAAATCGAATATTTCATCGAGAAATAACCAGAAAACGGAACACTTTTCGGGGAACACTCATTTTAACTTTTTTTAAAGTATTTAAAAAAGGTTTATTTTTGTTTTAAAAAAAACTTCTAACCTTAAAAGTAAGTGTGTTATGCTCAAAATATTGTTGGTACCTTTTATTTTTTGGTAAAAAGAATCGCGAAAAGCACCCCCTAATTAGCATATCAAATAAAATTAATCGTTACCGCTTCACAAGTTACTTTATTTATGTATTATTTATACGATCTGTAAGTCTCAGCAGTTCAAAGTGCTTATTCTTGAAAAGGCTGTAGTTAAAATCGCTTGAACGAGTCACTAATCCCGAGTGTATGCATTTTGAACAGCCAGAGAATAACCGATTTTTGTCTAACAGGAAAACAAAAAGTCCAAAATATTCAGAAAAGTAAACCTTCATTTTATTACTACTTGAGATTTTTGGTATTATGTACTAATAATTTTTAAATTATTTTGAAAGAGCAATTTTTTCAAAATTTAAAATTTTAAAAATTTTATTTTACAACCATTTTTTTTTCAAAAATAAGCACGTCGAATCAATGAAACTTACAGATCGTAGAGACACAACATAAATAAAGCAACGTGTGAAGCGGTAACGATTAATTCTATTTAAGTTGTAAATAAGGGGGTGATTTTCCCCATTTTTTTATGCCAAATCAAAACGGACCAACTGTATTTTGAGCGTAACTTGCTCACATTTGATGCCAGAATATTTTTTTTTATAAAAATGCACATAAAGATTTTTAAATTCTTTAAAAAAGTTATTATGAGTTTTTTCCGAAAAGTGCTTCCTTTTTTGGTTATTTCACGTTGAATTATATCTATTTGAAGTTTGGCGAATATGAACATATTTTTCTTTAGCTATAATTCTGCTTCTGCTAAGTCTAGAGACTTCATGTATACACCATTTTTTTCACTTTTTTACAAGCTATACTTTTACTAACAACGGGTTTTCCATAAAATATTTACTTTGTGAATTATTTGAGAAAAATGGTCTAAAAACGTGTTTGTTTTGTTGAAAAATGAACATATTCACTCGCAAATAACTCGAAAACTATTAACTTGGTGAAAAAACTGTATCGAATAAAAGTTGCTTAGAATTAGGCAATTTATCGAATTTCGGACTTATTTTGAACGTATGTTTTTCACCCCCGATAAGGGGTGAAACTCACCCCCAGGGCAAAAGCACACATCGGCACAATATCACTTTTTTTCTTTGACATGTTGGCTATGAGTATGCCAAATTTTATGTCAATCCAAATGGTTCTTTAAAGTTTACAGCAAAGACCATCAAATAATGTACTAATTTTGATGTTTAGATTTTTAATTCTGCACTTTACCGCTGTATATTATGAACATTTAAATTACAAATTAAATTTATTTATTCATAAATCTAAATCAAACTTATGGACCATCGAATGAACAGCAATAATCAACAACTAATATTAAAAGATGTTCCTGCTCTAAGAATGCCACGTGCCCATTTTTAGTCAAAAATCTCTAGTAGTTTTCGGTATATTTGAAAAAATCGATTTTCATATTTATTGTAACTTAAAAGCATTGCAACTTCAAAGCGCTGCAACTTTATTATGTGCACATTTTTTTGTACTAAGATAAGTTAGTCTCACTCCAACTATTTTTGGTCCCAGAATATTGGTGACTTAATTTATGACCTGCCTTTGTACTTTGTGTTACACCCTGTATACATAAAAGTGTTTGTCAGTTTATTCGAAATAATGTACTTGACTATAAATACATATTCGGAAAAATTTATATCAATAAACAAGTGTCCTGAATCGAATACAGGTGAATTGAACAGACTGGCTCTAATCAAGTGGAACATAACTATTAACCCCATAGGTACATCGGTTTATTGATTTTTGATAAATAATACCTATCGTTTTATTGTAAGGCCACTGTTTGTTATGTATGTCCTAAAAACTATGTATATGTTCATGGAGAATGTAACATCTCAAAAAATTTACCAACCTACATTCATATTTTTTACTATTTTTTATTCCCAATTTAAAAAAAAATTAAATATTTTTGCCCATCTGAACATCTGCTTATACATATATGTACATGCTGCGATATTTTAGATATAAACTACATAAAAGCTAAATATTAGAAATATTTGATTTTTTTAAATACGCGATCGAAGGCATAATAATAAAAGAGAAAATCAATATTATATTGTTTATCAATACCCGCCTTGTGGCCAAAAAAAGTTGTGCGCAATTTTCTGAAACCGTGAGAAAAAATCTCATATAGCGACCACAGGGTTAACACTGACACACGTACAAAACAAACTAGAACGATCTACGAATTGGTGTATACTTTTTCAATGAAATAAAAGAAATAATTAATAATATAGGAGGTTTCCGAAACAAGACGTCATATATGTCACATCTAAACTTGAGGTCTCTAAAAATAGAGACGTCTCAATAAATATCCCTTTAATTACTGCGGAGAACACACATAGCAATACATACATAACTGATGATATAAAGTTAGGATACATATCAGGAAAAATATATACCTAGATAACATTAATAAACAGTTTAAAAGTCTGAACATTTCAAATAGAGAACTAGAAAATTCAAATAAACTAAAATTAACATAATTAAAAATTTAAATTAAACAAGAAACAATCAAATTAAATGATTAGTTATAATTAGAGAGATAGTTTGATGGGTGGATCACGGATCACAGATCATAAAACTAGTTTTCGCAACAAGTAATTCAGATGTATGCAGATATGTATTAGAAATGTACTCGATTGGAGTTTTAAGGGCTGTGTACACGAGAGAGTAACTTGCGATAGCACTTCTGACAGCAATTTCTTGCGGCAACTGCTATAACCAAGGCAACTTCGTGCACATTTTCAGCAAGTGACTACGTACCTGTTTTCACTCGTGACCCGTCAAAATAGCCCGGTCAAAACAGCCCCGTCAAAAAAGCCCCGTCAAAATAGCCCGCAAACAAAATAGCCCCGACAAAATAGATCGCACACAAAATAGCCCCGGTCAAAACAGCCCCGGTTAAAATAGCCCCGGCTAAAACAGCCTCTTATAAACAATTACATAATTATTTATACAAGGTGTCCAAAAAGCTTTTTTTTAATTTAAATTATTTGACAAAAGAAGAATGTATTTAATTTATTTAATTTAAAATACATTTTACTGTTGCCCGAAAACAGAAAAAATGTTTATATCATAAATAAACATTGATTTTCGCTTAACTTAAATGTTCAAACTTCCAAGAGGCAGGGAAGACAGGACTCGAGTTCTCTGAAAAGACCATTTTTATTTAATGTGGTTAAGATAAACATCTGAATAGAGGATAATTACCATTTCCGAAAAAATGTATTTTTAAGGAATTATTTCATGATGAATTCTGAAGGGAGCTTTTTTGTCGGGGCTATTTTGTCGGGGCTATTTTGTCGGCGGGCTATTATTTCGCGGCTATTTTGTCTGCAGGCTATTTTGTCGGAGCTATTTTGTGTGCGGGATATTATGTCGGGGCTATT
The DNA here is from genome assembly GCF_917563875.1 of Diabrotica virgifera virgifera. NCBI lineage: Eukaryota > Metazoa > Arthropoda > Insecta > Coleoptera > Chrysomelidae > Diabrotica > Diabrotica virgifera. The sequence goes on from NC_065448.1 coordinate 190,902,347, forward strand.
TTGTCGGAGCTTTTTTGACGGGGCTATTTTGACGGGGTACCGTTTTCACTATTAGACTAAGAGCCGCTATAGGTGAAATTTCTTAATCATTTTAGGCACGACGGGACCCTATAACTTAAATAGTAGAGCCTAAAAGAAAACGTTTGAGCACTGTGCCGTCACTTGTCAGTGCCACATGCGTCTACAGTGGCGCATCAAACTTTCCACTTATGGACGGGATACATAAATTAAAAAATACCCTCCCTCATTACCAGAATTTAATTTTTTTTTCATTTTTTAAAGTTTTATGTGATTAAAGCATAAGATTCATCGTAATTTTAACCCACCACCCCCTTCTCCCTGCCCCCACCATCAAAAACTTTATTTTTCGATTTTATTTTTTTTGAAGATATTCTTCTTTAGCGGCGAATCGATTGAGGGTATAATTGTACATGAACCACGCGCCTGCGCACACTGACAGTATGTAGTTCATTGCTAATCTTTCAAGATAGGTATGTATGTATCTGTAACCGTGCAAATAAGTCATTAAAAGAATATATTAGTGGTTTTAGGAAATGTATTATTTATTATAATTCTTGTGTTTTTGGATTTGTGTTTCCCTGTAGTAAAATAATAAAATATGTAGGCATAACATTTTTACAGTTTGTCGCCGTGTTGTGTAATTATATCCGAAACTTACGTGTCAATTCAAGTGGCTCGATGGCGTAGTTGGCAGAGCGGTGGGACAGAGAACGGAAGCACACGGAAGGTCGCGGGTTCTAATCCTGGACGATTCATACTTTTTTTATATTTTTCGTTATTTTAATAAAATTTTTTTGAAAGTGGTAGATAAGAAAGTTAGTTTAATTTTTAAATAAAATACAAATAACCTGTTAAGTATATTTACTTCATTTAAATTACCTATATAATAGAAGAATATCTTCTTACGCGCGTACAAAGTACACACACATTCTTTTTTTGGTGGGATGCAATCAATTTTAAAATTTCAAAAAATTCACACGCATAGTTAAGGCTTTTATAAAACACGTCTATTTTTATAGACCTGTAGGTTGAGTTTAAATAACCTCAAAAAATAAAAAAAAAATTTTTTTTGGAAAAAAGTATATAATTTTTTTTTGGGGATAGTTGCAGATCTAATTTTTTCTTAGTCTTCTGTATTTTATCAAACACTATTTTTAAAATTTTTTTCAGATTTTTCTGTAACGCTGGTCACCTTCAAAAATCCAAAAAACTGTTTTTAAGGGGGTTTTGGGGGGTCTGAACGTGTTTTTCTGATTTTTAAATTTTTTAAATATTCTAAAGGACTCAGTTACTTCAAGTTACGTATAACCTATAAAAACAAAATCGATTTGATATTATTATGAAGTCTATAAAATAGGGAAAATCCCCCAAAACCCCCCAAAAACAGTTTTTTGGATTTTTGAAGGTGGGGAGCCTTACGGAAAAATCTGAAAAAATTAAAAATATAGTGTTTAATAAAACACACAAGATTAAGAAAAAATTAGACCTGGAGCTATTCCTCAAAAAAGTTATACGCTTTTTTGAAAAAAAAAATTCTTTTAATTTTTTGAGGTTATGTACACTGTATCTATGGGTCTATAAAAAATAGGCATGGTTTATAAAAGCCTCAGCTATGCGCGTGAATTTTTTGAAATTCTAAAATTGATTGCATCCCACCAAAAAAAAAATAAAAACGGAAAATGTTTTTGATGGTGGGGGCAGGGGGAAGGGGTGGTGGGTTAAAATTACACTGAATCCTATGTGTTAATCACATAGAACTTTAAAAAATAAAAAATTAATTCTTTTAGTAAGGGAGGGTAACTTTTAATTTATTTATCCCGTCCATAAGTGGAAAGTTTGATGCGCCACTGTCGATGCATGTGCCACTGAAAAGTGACGGCACAGTGTTCAAACGTTTTCTTTTAGGTTCTACTATTTAAGTTATAGGGTCCCATCGTGCCTAAAATGATTAAGAAATTGCACCTATAGCGGCTCTTAGTCTATATATAAGGTCTGGCTATTAAATAACGAGACTGCGCGCGCAGAAGTCGTCCTAGAGGGGAAGAGTGGGAAACGAATGCAGCATTGGATAGCAGTACGAAAACACGTTTTTGTCACTGTAGTAGTATTTTTTCTGTAGAGGTTAGAAAAGAACGTGTTTTTTTTCTCGTGCCGACAACAATGTGTGACGAAAAAGATGAGCAACGGATTAATGTGAAATTTCTCGTTAAATTAAAATGAAACTCCGACTAAGTGCTATAATTAGTTGAAAGAGGTCTACAGTAAGGATTTTCTATCTCGTGCGCGTATTTTCGAATGGTATAAACGGTTTTCTGAAGGAAGAGAGAGCGCCGAAAATGACTAACGTCCAGGTCCAGGTCGACCTGTCTCTGTTTCAACTCCGCAAACAGTGACCAAAATAAATAAAATTGTGCGCGGAGATCGTCGTATGAGCATTCGGATGATTGCTGAGACTGTAAACGCCGATAAAGAAACTGTAAGAAAAATTTTACATGACGAATTGAACATGAAGAAAGTCTGTGCGAAGTTGGTCCCAAAAAATTTGACCCCTGACCAAAAGCTCGTCCGTCAACAGATCGCTGTCTGTGAAGCTTTATTTAGCCGCTAGAGGCATTCCAGTGCTCGAACACCCACCGTACTCACCTGATGTAGCACCCTGTGATTTTTTCCTGTTTCCGAAGATCAATTATTCTGCCTTAAAAGGAATCCGGTTCCAGTCGATGGAAGACGTGAAGCGAAAAACGGCGAAGCTCCTAAAAGCTCTAACAAAAGAAGACTTCCAGCATTGCTTTGACCAATGGAAAAAACGAATGGAATGGTGTGTGGCGAGAGAAGGGGAATATATTGAAGGAGAGTATTCGATTGTAGAATAATTTTTAAAATAAAACTCTTTTTCATAAGCAGTCTCGATATTTAATAGCCAGACCTCTAAGTAGTATGCCAGTAGGTAGTGTGGTAAAATTTATCGTTAGAAAAAAAGAGTTGCATCCGCTGCTGTTGTTATTACAGCGTTGCTTTGAAAAACAAAAAAAAAGAAAATTCTAGAAAAAGACTATGGTAAAAGAGTGGATAACCCGGAGGTCAACTATTGGTGCTGATTCAGTGGTATTATCTAAATTGAAAAGTGGAGATCCGAATCGGTTCAAAAATTTGCTGCGTGTGTCAGATTTTAATTTTTTGCTAACGTTAGTATCTACTAAAATATCAAAAATTGACGCAAACATGCGTGAATACATTAAACCAAGAGCAAAATTGGCTCCCACGTTAAGGTCTTTTGGGTACGGAGATTATAAAATTTCCGCTAAATTTCTGTCTTGCTCGAGTAAAATTTTCGGCTATGATTTTTAACAATCCTTATTTTTTACTCTATCCGTATACATTTTTAATTTTATTTGCCATAATTCTGGAAATTCTTCACAAAGTCCTATTAAGTCATATTATGTCTCTTCCTATGTCCAAACACGCTTAGGGCCAAACTAGATGGACCACTCCGCAGTGCTACTCTGTGGATCCACAAAGCAGCTTCCGATGATTGGCCGTTGGTTCTTATGTGAAGTGGACGTCGCACCCCAGACGAGCCACAGTCGCCGAGCCTCACTGCTAGTGGCGTCCACTAGTGGCAAAACCCATTCAGACGGACCACTTTTGTAGCTGCCGCAGATGTTTACGAGAGTTTATAGGGTGAGCACCTAAAATGAATTTTGATTCGAAACGATTTTTGATTGAAGTGCAAAACAGACCGGCTATATGGTATACAAGAACCCGAGGACATTAAAAGGAAAATCTTGGGACGTTATCTGAATTATTTGTTTCTGATTTTAAAGAAGGTAGCCCTATCGAAACGATTAAATTCCTTAAGCAATGTTTTCTCTATTTACATTTACATTTTATTATATTATATTGGATACATTTGAACTGACCAAAACAAAAACTCACAATATTGTTTGTTTATTTATGTTAAACGCTGGGTCCCATCCTAGGCCAAGAAAGGTTTTATTGTTTGTTGAAAACAATTTGAAAACAAAAGGTTTTATTGTTTGTTTTATTGCTGAAAACAAAACGATAAGATATCAGTTAAAAGGGGTTTGCAAGCTAATATGTTTAGATATTCAATGCCATCATCTTCTTAACTCAATTGTCAGGTTGTATCAAACTATTTTACGCCTGTAGGATACCAGATGTACTGGTTAATTTTTTATGTGCTTCTTTCTGTGATATAGCTGTTTTTGTCTGGTTCTTCTTAATTCCATTTATGGAGTTTATCGGTATTTTTCAAAAGCGTTGAAATTTTATAAAATATTTAAAACTATGGACATTACAAACACTGATTTTGACGAACACACTTTTTCAAAAAAAATGAGCCGGCAAGTTTTTAATCCTTTGAACAAACTTACTTTTTATCTCACCACCGTAATCTCAATTACATTAAACGCCGGGACATCTTGATTATTAGTGCACCCTATGTAACGCACAGCTGAATCTTATGTTTGTGCGTCACAGTGTTGCCATGCCATTTCTTTCATAATTTCAATCAATGTTAAATGTACCTACAAGAATAATAGAATAAGAACGTTTATTTCTCCGTCATTATACTAGGTAGAATGATAAATGAGGTGTCACATGAAAGCTTATAATCCAAGGATAGCACTAAAGGTGAGAAATTAGACCTAGATTGTCTGTCCCTCAAAAAATAAGCGTTATATTGGGGATTTCTAATGTCGACATTAAAAGTTGCACTATTTTTTTTCTATAAAACATTTTGATATAAAACTTACCAGAAAACTTCCTTGTACTCCCTACTTTCAAATAAACGTGATTAAGAAGCTAAATTTTGAACTTCGTCACACAACTTTTGCGATTTAACTTTGCAGTGCACAAATCCGCACCTTTTTATTTGAAAAATTCATAACCTTTATCATGATAAGAATAAAAACTTAAAGTAGATACCTTTGTCTTCAGAAATGCTAGAGCTATACACTGTAAAAATTTCAGAAAAAAATATTAAAACGGAACAGAGTTGTAGCGAGGTAAACGAAAAAAAACGTGATTTAATTTTTTTTATTTTTAGGTTAAAACTGCGATTTTGACAATGTTCCCCCACATAAAATTCAAAATAAACCTCATTTTCGTTTTCAGCACCCTCGAAAATATAAAGTATGAATAAAATTAGCCATTCACCCCTCCGTGGTCATTATCTCGAAAACTAAGCGCTTTTTTGAGGGTGTCCCGCTCGTGTATAATATCACAAAAAATTGTAACGTGATAGTATGAAAAAATAGAGGATACGGCAACGGTGTTACAAGTGATGGTCAGATCCAATGCCAAAATCTACACAGATATATTAGGGTGCACTAATACCCAAGATGTCCAAACGCTGCACCTTTCCAAACGATCCACTTTGCTGCGTAGTCGCCGGCGTTAGAAAATCGCCTGTTTTAGCCACAGTGTGGATCCACAGAGTAGCGCTGCAGTGTGGGCCGTCTGGTTTGGCCCTTATTATCTTCCATACTAATGTTCTCACATGCAGTGAACAAAACCAAAATAAATATGTGAGTCCTAGAGCACCGTACGAACTTTTTTATAAACTTATATAACATAATACATTTAGGTATAATATAAACGTTTACAATAGCGTCTATTTTAAATGATTCACTGCTGTATTTTCTTTCGTTCCGCATTATGTCAGCAGTATGTCCGTGGAAGCAATTGTTGGACGGAACGGCCTCCGTGCGGCGGCCGTTCCGTCCTGTGTCCGCTCATGAACACCGGCCTTTGGGGTCCGGACAAATAATCCCCGGACAAATAATCCCGGACAAAAAATCCCCACAAATTATCCCTGGACAAAAAATCCCCGGACAAAAAATCCACGCAAAAAATCCCCACAAATAATTCACACAAATAATCCCCGGACAAATAATCCCCGGACAAAAAATCCCTACAAAAAATCCCCACAAATTTTTTGTACACAATATTCCCACAAAAAATCCCGGACAAAAAATCGCCAAGAAATGTTTGCTGCCGAATAGTTATCTAAAAGTTTTTCCGTGAATGGTGGAAGATATGGGGAATAGGCTAAGGCTGTGTGAATCATGTTGTAATTGGTTTAAATCTTTTGTTCACTCTGCTTTGAATAACTCTGTTCAAAACATTGTCTATTCGTGATGATAACTGCTGGTACTGAAAACGATAATCTTGATTATGCTAATGCAAAAAATCCATTCCACGCATCGCCAAAAAAGTTATACAAAACTTTTCGATTATTTTGATTTTTCTGGTGGTTTTGGGAATAAATTTACGGGCATTACTATTCGATATCCGGTTTTTAAAAAACGTAATTGAGGATCTGTGTGTATCCATAAAAAACTTTAAAAATTTACCCATAAATCAAACCAGACATAGCTGGTCTGTGGATAAGGTCTGGAGGGCGGCCTAGAGAAAGGTGTAAAGATGTAGTCAGAGAAGGTCTGGAGTAAATGGGAGTGAAACAATGGGAAATAATGGCACAGGACCGACAAACATGGAAGGAAATAGTAAACGCGGCCAAGACTCTAGAAGAGTTATAACGCCATTGATGACGCTAAATATTTTTGACGTTACATTTACAAAAAGGAACAGAATTTTTTGCATTACAATCAAGATTATCGTTTTCAGGACCAGCAGATATTATCACGAATAAACAATAAGTACAACATGATTCCCACAGCCTTAGCTTATTCCCCATATCTGTCTCGATTATTAAGGAAACTCACAATTGGAATTCGAAATTTGGTAATCGAAATTACAATTCATGCTTTATTTTAAGTGCTAATCATTATTTTCGTGCCGAAAACTGGTTTCATGGCGATTGCTATAATAGTCCTGTCGCCAGGAGGGGTACAACGGCCTCCTTAATTCAGATGGACTTACCCAAGTTTATTTTATGAATTTTGACCCGTAAAACACGAATTTTTTGGGTAACAGTCGATCCGGATGTCGATAATATTGTTATAAACCAAGAACTTGAGGAATCACATAACAGCGATTTTTCGCAAAACGAAACATTTTTTTCTATTCTTTGGGTGATTCTCAGCAAAAAATGGTCCTACAAGTTTTTTCGTAGGATGCATAGTGTTCGAGATAAGCGCGGTTGAACTTTAAGAAAATCGAAAAAGTACAATTTTTGAACCCGAATAACTTTTGATTAAAAAATAAAATAGCAATTCTGCTTACTACATTTGAAAATTCAATTCAAGTTCTATCGGTTTTGATTATTTTCATTGCTATAAATCAAGTTTTTATTTGTTAAAAAAAGCCATAAACACGTAATATTTCCCGTGCCCAATGCATGCGTTTTAATGTACGTAATCTACGTAGAATTTGTGTGTTGAGAAATGCATTGAAAACATCATTAAATCACTATGTGTTTATAGCTTTATTTAACAATAAAAAAATTAATTTTTAGCAATGAAAGTAATCAGATCAGATAGAATTTGACTTGAACTTTCAAATGCGGTAACAGAATTGCTATTTTATTTTTCAATCAAAAGTTATTCGGGTTCAAAAATTGCAATTTTTAGATTTTTTTAAAGTTCAACCGCGTTTATGTCGAAAACTATGCATCCTACGAAAAAACTTGTAAAAACATTTTTTGCTTAGAATGACCCAAAAAATACAAAAAAATATTTTGTTTTGCGAAAAATCGCTGTTATGCGATTCCTCAAGTTCTTTGTTTATAAAAATTTTAACGACATCCGGATCGACTGTTACCCAAAAAATTCGTGTTCTACGGGTCAAAATACATAAAAAAATCTTGGGTAAGTCCATGTGAATTAAGGAGGCCGTTGTACCCCCACTGGCGACATGACTATAACTCTCATGCGCTGAGGCTGAAAAACATTTGCGTCGATTGCATTTACGGGAAAACTTTTAGAGAACTATTCGGTAGCAAGTATTTCTGGGGATTTTTTTTCCGGGATTTTTTGTGGGGATTTTTTGTCCGGGGATTATTTGTCTGGGGATTATTTGTGGGGATTATTGGTGGGGATTTTTTGTGGGGTTTTTTTGTCCGGCATTTTTTGTCCGGGGATTTTTTTTCCGGGGATAATTTGTGGGGATTTTTTGTCCGGGATTATTTGTCCGGGGATTTTTTGTCCTAGCTTCGGGCCTTTTACACTGGTGCAAAATTCTTGCCGCAACCGCATGCCATAAATTATTTGATTTGGTGGGGGAGTACTCTCAGAGAGTGTTTATGTGCGCCAATATAGGTGAAAGTACCAGACAGTAAATTGCGATAGTTCTGCTTGCTCGTGTACATAGCTCTTTAGTCCGTTCCATAAAACAGTTTGATATGATTTAAAGATACATAACGTAACTTTTGATTTTTTCATTAAAAAAAAATTAAATCAGTAACTGATAAAAATAACAGTAACAGTAAAAATAGCATAACTGTTATGCTATTTTTATAACATATGCAACAAAATTCCATAAAGCATTTATGTATAATTCTGTTCCGAACAAAAAGGAGAGAATATTTCTTAATATACTGGTAAGAAAACATGCCATCGCTTAATTATTTTTAATCTCTAATCAGTCATAATTAGTAAACTAAACAATGTGGAAGGTTAGTCTCGATGGTAAAGTCTTAAAACATGATATCACTGATCCCGAATTCTGCCAAAGCCAGTCTTAAGCCTGCTTGAGAAAGGAAAAGGTTTAGAAAGGGTTAGGTCGTCGGGTTAGCTCCCCCACACCTGGAAAACAAAAACTAAAGCTAACAATCCCTATATAAGTTCTTGCATACTAGATGGAAACAAGCGAAAACGAAGTGAGTATCAAAAATTCACCATAAATATAGGATGTTGGAATGTAAAAGGTATAAACAATCAATACCACGAAACTTTTACGGAATAAAACAATAAAACATGGATATATTGGTACTTACTGAGATAAAGGGAATAGCCCGATCAAAGAACAATCTGACCTCAAAAAAAATAAAGGAAGGATGAAAATTTGGGAACAGGTAGTTGAAATTGTCTATTATTTTATAAAAAAAAGTTTACAACTCTACACCCCCTCCATTTTACAAAAATAGGGAAATAAGGGTTGGCTTTTCATTAAAAGTGCTGTATTTCGGAAAATAAGGCAATAATAACAAAAAATTTTATTTAAAAATCATCAAGGTACTTTTATCCTAACATTTTGACTAAAAACTTTTTTTGCATCTTGATTCGTTTCTAACCTATAGCCCTTTTTAAATGTACTTAACAGGGGCGCTTATTTGAATTGCGCGCGCAACAAAAATGTCACATTTTAAAATTAACTAACTTTTAAATCGATAATTTGGGGCATTTATCAAAAATTAAAATGTACGAAAAAAACACAATACCTTTAGAAAAATATCAATTTTAACGTTAATATATTTTCATTGTGAATTACAAATTATTTAATTTAGAAAAATATGTTTTAAAATATACTAATACAAGTTTTGAAAGCAACAAATATTTTTTGTCACAAAAATTTACATATTCATTTAAATTAAAATTCCTTTTAGATTTACGTTTTAAGATGGCTAATTAACATTTAGATTTAAAATTGCACAACGTTACTTTAAAGGATAAAAATTTGTATGGCGATAAAAAATGGATATTTTTTTGATTTTTATTTTAAGTCAATTTTCAAGATTTCAATCAATAATATCTTTGTTGAAAATTCGCAAAAAACTTTAAAAATATGCTTGTAGGTACTTGAAAATGTACTCTTTCGAAAGCGGTATCTATTTTTCTTATGCATAGAATACTTTTTAAATAAGGCTCACTTATTATAAACAACTACAAAAAAATGTCATGTTTTAATAAAATCGATGCCATTCTTTTCTGAAAGCCTTTTTTTAAATGAAAATATGGGAACATATTAAAAAAGGCTTGAATAACATATTACATATATATACAACAGGCCTATTGCAAAGGTAAAAATATATGGGGCACGTAAAAACAGGTGAAAAAGTTGCTTAAAAAAGAAAACGGCGCGCTTCCTAAACACAGTAGACTAACATAACCTAAAAAATTGGAGCAATGTTGACGCTGCAATGTTTTGTTATCGATTTCGGCTGTAAAAGTTTTTGAATTTATAACTTATTATCAATAAAAGTGATCTGTTTGTTATAAAATAATTGTGTAAATATTTACAATGAGTGCGAACAGTGAAACAAATAATAATAATTCTTGTTTTATTTGTGAAAAACATTTAGAAGGTGATAACGAAAAAATTGTAATTGTCAAACGTGGAATTGAAACATTAAAAAGTGTAAGTTTAGAAAGAAAACATGATAGACACAAAATGCTTTTGGACTGGGATGAAATTAGAATGTAGACAAAAATATGTATTAAAAAGAGGAGAAACGTTTTCATGCTGCATGCGGAAGTTGTCAAACTGGTAATTGTACAAATCATAAAAAGGAAGACATTATAGTTTCTGATGATTAAGATGATAATAGTTTAGATGGCAGCTGCCAAGAGACCCAAAATTATGATTTTACAGTTGATTCTATTATAAATGAAGTTGATTAAGACACAAAATTTCATTTTTCAAAATGAACTTTGAATAATTTAGATTAATTAATTAAATGTAAACAGTGACGATCCAGTTCGATATACAATAAACGATTTTTCATTGCACCTTTTATCATTTTAGTACTTCATACTCATTTGATCCTTTATAACTTGGGAGGCAACATCAGCGCGAAAAACGCGTTCCAAGATTGCAACTTTAATTTTTAATATTCTGTTTAGATATCTGGCACACATATTCGCAATATAGTAAAGAATTGTGGTACAGAGCCCAATTTAAGGAACATGTTAGTATGTAGAAATTACTCTAAAATTAAATTAAATATAAAAAACGAGTCTGTGCCGCTTTAAGAAGAACAAAAAAATACAGTTTCTTCAAATAAACTTTTTTATCCCATGTCTAGATTTTGTGTCACAATGGAATTATTAAAAAACGATTATCTATAACAAGAAATCGAACTTGACTGACATGGCAACATTTAACGCGCCTATGAGTATAATAATTATTGTTATCACATTACTGTGCCTTTGTTTCTGATAGTATAGTGTATAGTGTCACTGACACTGTAGTACTGCCCACACACTGTTGCCGCACTGTTGAAAGTTCGGAGAACTATCGAAAAAAAATATTGATGACGCGCTGATGTAGCCTCTTAATAGAGTACATTTATTTTTAATTAAGTTAATTTAATTTTTAAATGAACTTTAGAAAACCTAATAAATATTTAGTAAAAGAAATATTTTTTTGAGAAATTTTGATATATTTTTATTTTATATGTTTATATTGAAATAATTAACTTAAAAATACAAGTATTTACTTTAAAATTATAGTTTTTTCAAATTATTAACTTAATTCAAAAAGAAAATAATATAGGATACGTGCACGCGCATGTAATTCGTTCAGGTAAGTACATACTTACAAGAAAAAACCAAAGTTTTCAGTTCTTTTTCCAAAAATTCAAAAAAAAAATTCCAAAATTTTTCCACTGACCGTAAATTTTTTTTGAAAATTTTTTGGAAAATCTTAACCTCAAGCCCTTACTAGATCTGTAAAGAGTGTGTTCACCACTTTCAGATTAATTGATACAAAACTAACCGAATAAGACCGTTTTAAAAATTTTTGGTTTTCAACCCTTATTAAAAATAGGCTATATCTCATAAAATAATCGAGATCTAAAAAAAATTTTAAGACCAATCTTTAAAGGTTAAATCACTCTGATGATTATTTTATTTTTCACTGTTACATTTTTTTTATTATTTCATTATTTTTAAAATACAACACTTTTAATGAAAAACCAACCCTTATTTCCCTATTTTTGTAAAATGGAGACGGTTTAGAATTGTAAACTTTTTCTTATATAATAATAGACAATTTCAACTACCTATTCCCAAATTTTCATCCTTCCTTTAATTTTTTTGAGGTTTTTGTAAAGTTTTGTGTTCCTTGATCGGGCTAGAAAGGGTGAAGGAAACGATTAAATATAAGAATTTACCTTCATTACTACCTGTAAGTAAATAAAGACCAAAAAACAAAAGGGGGGTGTCTGTAGCGATAAGAAAAAATGTAATAACTATGTTAAAGATTGAATAAGAAATATTCACTAAATATATAATATTGACTGATATTCCATTTTTATATTTTTACTTTATCGTACTACATACGTAATATAATAGTATAAAAGATAAAGTTATAGGATCGTGCAAAAAATTTTTTTCAGATTTCACTTTTTTTCGACGTTTTGAGTCCCCCTGAGTCTAAAAAGCAAATAAAAAAAACATGTCGGAAGTATGTAACGTACCTATGTACAGTTACGGTCACTGAATAGTTTACACTTTAATTTTTACATTGTAATACTGCAAAAATAGCAGTGTCGTACGGATTTGACAAATGTCAAAGTCAAAAAATTTGAAAAAGTCAATGCTTGTCAAAAATTTCAGAAATATTGAAAAATAAAATAAAACGATATCAAACTCCTCCAAAATGATTCGAATGCATTTGAGTGATGCGCAAAAAGCAAGAGAAATTGCCAAACTCGAAGAAGGTTGGTCACTAAGGCAAGTTGCTGCAGATTTAAACGTGAGCCATATGTGCATGTGGAAAATCAAACAAAAATGTGTTTATCAATATTTAATATAAAATAGATTTAAAATAAAAGGGTATTTTAAAACCAGACTTCTTTATTTTCGATATTAATATCATAATCAAGTTTATTCAAAAATACTTTTCATTTTGTTAAATTTTGTAAAATATATTATTTATATTATTTTGATTTTCTAATTTTAATCAATCTATTCTAGGTACACCACTGGTAACGTCACTTTGACGTAAAAGGTGCGTTTACACGGGGTAAAAATTTAAAAAATCGGCTCCAAGATACGCAATCCTGTAAACTATTTAATGACCACAACTGTACGTACGTATGTCGCCACCGCCTAGCAAAAACTACCGGACCGATTTCGATGAAATTTGGTATGAGTAAGTTTAGGAGAATTTTGTCGAGAAACTAAGCTATTAAAAAAACTTCTCAAAGGGGGGCCGAAATAGGGGGGTTATTTAGGGCCCATTTTTACAAATTTTGACCGAAACGAATGAAATTTAACTCAAAGTTAGCTCATCGATAGGTAAATAGAAATACGGAATTTGACATTTCCAAATTCAAAATGGCGGCCGACCGCCCACCCGACAGATTTCCTTACCTATCTAAAAACTTGTTTAAGATAAGTTTAATTTGAAAAAGCCCTTATATAGCCTAAAGATGGGGCTATAAGAAGAATATTATCGTTTTTCAGAAAAAGTTACGGGTTGCCTATATTTAACAGGTCAAAATTTGACATAACTTTGAACTAGCTTTTCTCAAAAATGGCTTCAAGGAATTTGTTTATTTTTAGATATATTTTTGATATCCTAGCGTTAAATTGAATGACATTAGTCAGATTTATTAACTTTATATAGGAGGGGAGTTATGAATTTTCTATAAAAAATATTCGAGTGCCCGTAACTTCCTTTGTAATAGAAGTTAAAATTTTAAACTTTGCAGACGTATATGGTACATTATTACCTATTATCACAATAAATTTTACCCAAAATGTGGCTTCCAGTTGAAACGGAAATGAAAAAAATCTAAATTTTTTTAAATACGCCCTGTATATTTTTACATATTTTGAAGGAATGCAAAATTACCTTTCCAATGACATAAAACTCGTTAGCTCAAAAACTCGAAAAGTTACAGTAAATAGAAATTTTGCTATAATCTTGTGTGTATTCTCTCTCACGCGATCATAGCACAGCATTATTATTATCGAGCAGTAAATGAGGGTATTTGGCTCCGAATTCCATCCTAATACATCGATGTACTTATATTTTTACAGTAAGTAGGGAATAGCTCAAGAAACAAAATCTACCCTATACACTATGGCGCTTTTATCTTGGGGCAGTTCCCACCCCTTCAAGGGGGTGGAAAATTTGTTGGTCAAAGTAAGCATGGAAGTGGTTAGAGAAACTATTTTTAAGCAAAAACTGGTCTATACTTTTTTTTGAGAACTCAATACTTTTTGAGTTATGCGTAGTTGAAAATTTGCCATTTTCATTGAAAAATGACACCTTTTCGGACGGTTTTTTGTGAATACCTGAAAAACTATGCATCGAACTAAAAACACTATATAAAACATTTTTTAGATTATAAATAACAAAGAGATTAGTTCCTTCGTAAATTTTCTATTTATTATACAAAAAGAGATATGGTAGGTGAAAGAGTTTGTGTTTTGGTGCATGCTCAAATTGGTGTATTCAATTTGAAATAACAGAGGAACGGTAGGTTATAGGTTTATAATGCTACCAACGCCTTTTTGTTTGAAAAGGCCTTTAAAACGAGCACCATTAAATGCCGGTTACATTCAAACTAAGCGAAATATGGTGCAAAAAAATATATGACTAATGTTCTTTAAGGAAAAATGAAAAGTACATACATTTAACCCCTCATCCACCAGAATTTAAATGCATTGTTTTTCTTCTGCAATACCTTTTAATATAGTATTATTTCTACTTTCAAGAGTTGAACGGGTTTAAAATAAATGGTTTTTGCAAAAAATGTGATCAAATTATAGGTTTTTATAAATTTTTAAATTTTCTCAAAATCTTCCTTTTTCTACGTGTAATTCGAAAATAAAAATGTTCCACGCCCGAGAAGTGGTGGGAACCGCCCCCATGATAAAAGCGCTACAGTATACAGAGTGAGGCAGATAACTGGCCTATTAGAAATATCTCAAGAACTAAAGAAAACAGAATCATGAAAATTGGAATAAAGGGGTTTTGAAGGATGATCTATTAAATGAAAATATTTTCATCTCTTTGCAACTTCCGGTTATACCGGAAGTTGCTTATAACTTCGTTTTTTTTAAAGGGACACCCTGTATATTTTTACATTTTTGGATTCTCTTCGATGTCTTCTTTCTTAAAATATGAGGTTTTGTAATATTGTGCAGGGTATTTTAAAAGATAATTACGTTCTTTTATTAATTTCGTAGCAATATTCACACCCTGTAGAATTGTAGTAGTTTGACATCTAAAACTCTACTTACGTTCAAATGATTTTTAATATACTCTACTATTGTTCAGAATAATTAGTATAGCTAAATTTTTAATTTTAGTATACAGGGTTGGTCGAAACTCGGAATGAGTATTTTCTGAGTTTTCTTAAATGGAACACCCTGTATTTTTTATTGTAGTGAAATGATATTTTATAGTACTCTTTTATTTCTTAAGCATTCCTTATACCTAACTGCTTTAATCCTCTAAATAATAAACAAGTTAGGCACTTTAACAACTATACTTCGTCTAATTTACTTACCGTTGCACGTCATCCGCGTCATAGCCTGTGACGTCACATGATACCAACACGAAATATTTAGGCGGTAGGTGTGTTTTTTTCTAGAATCATTTTGCCGGGTACACTGAAATTACAGCCACTAGACATAATTTATTATATACGTGTAGAAATAATATTTTAAGATTCATATTAACGTTAACCTAAAGAAATTCACAATAATATGTTTTATGTAATTTGTGTAAATGGAATATAAACGTTTTTATGAAGCATATTTGTTTGGATCACACTATGATTGTAATCGAACGAAGGTGACATTTTAGAATAAATTGGTAACATTTATTTGACAGTTGCGGTGATGACACTTCATATTTGATTATATTCTTTACTATAAGTATCTGTTTTATTATTTTTACTGTTTTTATTATTTACTTTCACGTAAGATTATAACTTAATTCTTGTTCTCTATTTTTTAAGTTTTTATTTATTTACATTGAATATTAATTTGTTTTGCTGTATAATCCACGTTTACAATAATTATGTGATCTGTTTGATTTAAAATGGATTCAGGATTTTTTTTTTTACTTTGGCAACTATGTTAGCTTAGATCTCTGGCGTAGATAATGACGTGCAACGGTAAGTAAATTAAATGTACTGTAGCTATGTTACGGGGTAATTCTGCATGAAAAAATAATGACCGTTTGTTTTATAAACGTATGTCCACAAATGCTTCGTTTCCAATATAGAGGGTGTTGAAATTTTTCTTAAATACTAAAGATTTATTTATTGCTTTAAAACCGGTTGAGATATGCAAATGAAATTTGGTGCGTTTAAAGACGTCGTTATTGCACATTTTTTGACATACAACTAAGAATTTCATATTGACCATTGGCCCGCATACGGGTAATATGAGCCGTTATACTCCAAATATTTTTAATCTGTTCCACAATTAAAACTTCCCCCCTTCCAGTGTTTCAGTACATCAAAGTTTTTCCAACCAGACACCGTTAAGCTATTAACAAATTTTCAGCTTGCTATTAATGAACTCTTTTTGGTACGCGGAATCCAGGCCTAATTATATTTATTTTTTGTTTTGTATGTTGCTATGTATATGCCAAGTTTCTTCTCAAGCCAAGCGGTTCTTTAAAATGTACAGCAAAAACCTTGAGTAAATGGACTATAAATTAACTTAAGTTTTCATAAATATATTATGATAGATTTTATGATATAATGTGATGATTTATATTTAATGTTTATTAAAAACTTTAATATTATCTTCGACACCGTAAGGTATAAGAGGACGCCTTAACCCGCCGTTACACGCGTCTTCTATTGTGACGTGGTTGCACGCGTATGAGCGTCGCCCTCACCCACATAAATTCGACTTTTTTCGAGGAAGAATGAATGTCAACATGTATAAATATAAAATGGGTTTTACTCACATATTATAGAAAGTCTCGTAAATCAATTTTTTTATTAATTTAACAAATCAAAAGTAAAAATAATATAGATCAAAAGCAAGTTTTCTTAATTTTTAAATTTCAGCAAGCCACTGAAGAAATTAACGTTCTTTACGCGAATTCATTTTACTAAAAATACAAATTAAAATTAATAACTGTTCTGAAGCTATTTCTTTGTGGCTTTTAGGTAACTAACTATTAATATTTTGTATTTCGATAACGACGTCCGAGGTGGAATTCGAAACGTCAATAAAATTAATTTTTTAAGTTAAATTGTGGCTTATTTCCCAATTAGAATAGGTAAATTTAAAAATGGGTTCTTAACCAGTGGCGCACTTAGAACTTTCCTCGGGGGGGGGGAGGGGGAGGGGGGTTTGCTTGGACACCGATAGTTTTTTGTATTATTTGTAAAAGACAAGTTACATTTTCCTACTTTCTTTTATATATATATATATATATATATATATATATATATATATATATATATATATATATATATATATATATATATATATATTTCTATATGCTCTGGGAGGGATTTTACCCCCCCAACCCACCCCCCTCGTTGCGGCACTGTTCCTTACCTAATTCAAACAATCATATTTTAATTAAACCTACCTAAATATTAAATAAAAACCTAAAAGTTTTTTTGAGATAACAGAAACGTGATTTCACCGTGATTGCACGCGCAGTGAGGAATTCCCTCACTTGAAGAGGGATGTCTCTTCTTTCAACTATCACACAGCACACTGACCGCCTGAAATATTCTATAACTTTTTCATACCCTCTCATGAACCGCTTAAGGTTATCGTATTAGTTTACACAATTTCATTGGTTATAAACAAATATGGTGAGGGATTCCCTCATAGCGCGTGTAATGGCGGGTTAAGTAAGTAAGTAAGTAAGTAAGTAAGTGAAAACTTTTGATATACAATGTGTGTTTTTATTGGGCGGACGGGCCCGCATCCCAACTGGAACCAGGGCCCGCTGATCTATCAGTACGCCACTCACAACGCCTATTCCGTAAACATATAATACAGAAACACTCTTTGAATAAACACATTATACATAAACACACAAAACAATTAGAATTTGATATCAACCTGAGGGTGTATATTAGGGTGGGCTGAAAAAACAATTTTTTTTTTGATTCGCAATACCTCACAAAAGTTGTTAATTACCTATCTGAGTAAATTTCTGAAAAAAATTTCTAAATAAAAAAATATCTTCCGTTCGCGCATTCCATTCAAACTTTTGAAAAGTTGCGAAAATTTGCTCGTCTTTGACTTTTTTTTTTAATAACTAAATTCACTATTATCAAAACTCAATAGGTCCTAATGTTGAATTTAGCGTATGAGAAACCTAAAAAAAAAAATTGAAATCAGTAGTTTTCAACATTAACTGACCGCGTAAATCGTGTAAAACATGGTATATATAAAACATAGTATTTTTACAACTTTTTGCTTAATTTTGAACAAAACTAGTAATAATAAGTATCGCTTATTTCAATCTCCCACCGAAGCTGCGGTTTGAACAGTTCATATGGTCGTATTCTAAGGTAATCATCGAATGTAAAAAATCATGTAAAACCGGTTTCCGCCCGGGCGAATTTACTTTACGCGGTTGTTACGGAGGTTACTCTAGATCATATGATCTGTTGGGGGAAACCGGTTCTTCCCAACACTCCCCACTCTTCACCTGAGTGTTTCTCTATCTCGTCTAACCTTCCTTCCTCAGTTACCTACTACCTATCGATTACCGAAGTCATATTTGTAAACTGTTTCAAGTTCGTTTTCAACATTTTGTTTTGTTCATCGTGTTAGTGAATTTTGGTAAAAAATGTCGTGTAAAAAAGTCATTACAAGAAAGGATTTTGAATGCCCGATTCTTGGTAATCCTCGAGATTTTCCAAATAATAAACTCCCCAATTACGAAGATGTCTTATTGTGCTGCTTCCAAGTAAGGTATGAGATGTCACTCTACACTAACAACAAAAAAGTGAGCTTTAGTGAAGTAGCTAATACGGTTGCTACAAAGATAATGAATTTGTATTCAAAAGCTTCTATTCCTTCGGTGACCAAAGAAAGAATAGTGCAACTTATTAATAAGTACCATGATAAGTACTACAAAATCATAAAATCTTACCATCGTGACATAAACAAACCCGATTTCAAAAAAAAGATTGACGAGTTCAAACGTGATTCTGCCTTGCTTTTTGATATGGCTGCGTGTAAATGTCCAATTGTCGTGAACTGCACTTGTAAAAAAACTAAGTTGATTGAGTGTAAGTGCACGATTTCAATAAACTGTCATTGTGAGAAAGCCAACAAAATTCCAGCTATTGAATTACGATTTATTTATCTACAAAGAAGGTATGGTTTGGGAAAGATTGGATCGTTGGACTTGCAGGAAACACGCAAATTAGCGAAACGGCTTGACAGAAAAGCCAAGAACATAGAGCCCCAGCCAAGTACGTCGAGAGGAATAATTAAGGAATCTGACGAAAACGTACAGTTTATAAAGGTGAAAAAATATTCTGATAGTGATGATGACCTTGACTTATACGACCCTCCAGTGCGGCACCGAGTTGTCAAAAATAAAAAACCATGGCAGATGAGGATCAATCTCAAAACAACATCTCTAGCTAGTGATCGTTTCGGAGTCTCTGATCGAGCCACGGCCGCGATCGCGTCATCTCTCCTTCAAGATTTTGGTATCATTAATGACACAGACACTTCCCAAGTTATTGACAAAAATAAAATACGCAGAGGAAAAACTCAAAACAGAAATTTTTTGCAGTGTCAATCGATTAAGGAAGCATTACATGGATTGTACTTTGATGGGAAAAAAGATGAAACCATAGTAATAAAAGAAATTAATTCAAAGCGCTTTCGAAAAACTGAGAAAGAAGATCACTATTCCCTCATTCAGGAACTTGGATCAAAATATATTGGCCATGTTTCTCCCTCTTCAGGACTATCCAAAGACATAGCTTCTTCTATAGTTGCCTATTTGGCTAAACAAGGGATTTCCCTTGAAGGACTTGATGTGATTGGGAGTGATGGAACGGTGATTAATACAGGTTGGAAAAAAGGTGTCATTCATCAGATTGAGTTGCATGTTGGAAGACCAGTGCAGTGGGCTATTTGTCTGCTGCACTTCAATGAGCTACCGTTCCGCCACCTTTTTCACCACTTGGATGGAGTTACCACAGGGCCAAAATCTTTCAGTGGACCAATTGGGAAAAAACTTGTTGGCTGTGAAAAACTACCGCCGGTCCAATTTGAGCCTGTGGATTATAGACAGAAAAGTCCTGAGCAAGGATCAAATGTACCTACTTGACATTTCTGTTGCCATCAATACAGGTACTATTTCAGAAGATTTGGCGGCCTGTGATCCTGGCCCCCTTTTACATTCAAGGTGGTTGACTGCGGCTAATCGAGTACTCCGACTTTATGTATGGAAATAAGCATGGAAATACCCTCTGAGGAGGTTAAGCAGTTAATACATTTTATTTTAAAATGCTATATGCCTCTGTGGTTCAAAATTAAAACAAGCAAAAAGTTTACAGAGCGTAGTTGGGTAGCGGATAGGAACTCCTTTGGACAGTCCTACCAGGGAAAGTGAATCAATCCCTGCCCTCCGCAGATTCCAGGAGTTTCCTGACCTGCTTAGGGTCCCTTGTCCAGGGTGACGGATGAAGACCACAACGGTATCCACGGCGGAGAAGAACATCTTCGGTACGTGTGTATGGCGGAAGTGGCGACCTCCGATTTTAGGGTTCGTATAAAATTAAAGGGCAATGGATACTCTTAAGCTGCAGTGAAAGCAAACCGTCTAGGAGAAGGAACACTCCAAAATCAAACCCTGGCCCTCCAAGTTGGGGGTTGAGGCATTGGGCTAACCCCTCGGTACTCGTCAAAAATCTTAAAGGTTAAAAAATCCAAAATCCGGCCTCGGAACAGGACTGATATACGACGACGAAAAATGCTACGGAAAAGGAAAATGATTTTTGCGACATGGAACGTCCAAGGGATCTCAAAGAAAACTCAAGAAGTCTTAGAAGAACTTAACAATATGAAGATAGACATAGCTGTTATTACGGAAACCAAACGGAAAGGTCAAGGATCGGAAAATCTAGGTAAATACGACCATTTCTACATCGGAGTAACAAAAGAACGTAGAGCTCAACAAGGAGTCTCAATTATGGTACACCGTCGCTTCAGAAAATACATAACATCATGGGAAGGCATCAATGAAAGAATGATAAAAATGAATATGTGTATAAAAGGATACAGAATGACGATTCTGGGAGTATATGCAATCAACGACGATGCTATTGTAAATGTGAAAGATAACTTTTTCGAACACCTGAGTGAAGAAATCACAAAGGTGGGAAACACCAGAAAAATAATAATCCTAGGAGACCTCAACAGCAGAGTCGGGAAAAAGAACAACGACAAAGTAGTTGGCAGATATGGGGAAGATAACACAAAAAATAACGAAGAAAGGTTAATAGATATCTGCGACCAGAATAATGAATGGATATTTCCAGCATAGAAATATTCATAAATATACGTGGACTCAGGAAACACGCAACTTAAAATCAATTATAGACTACCTATGTCATTCTTAAACAAAAAAGTCGACTGAAAACAACAGATGTGAGAGCATGTAGAGGACCAATTTGCGGCAGTGACCACTATCTCCTACGTTCAGATATTTCATTTCCACCGAAAATAGAAAAAGAAACGCAGCAAGGTAATAATTCAAATGAACAGCTCCAAGAAGTACGATACAATTTGAATAGTTTACACCAAGAAAGTGTTAAAAACCTATATAAACGTAGACTGGAAGAAAAACTACTTGAAACGGAAGATAACACCAGAAATGTGAATCAGTCATACGAAAACATCAAAGAATGTATACACGCCGCTGCCTTAGAAGCACTAGGGCGATATGAAAAAACCGTACATCGAAAACCGTATTGGTGGGATCAAGATATTTCGCAGGAAATAACAAAGAAAAGAGAATCGTATCAAAAATATCTGAACACAAAAAACGTGGAAGACAGAATACATTATAAAAGAATGCAAGCGAGGGTCAGGAGAAAAATATGTCAAAAGAAAAACGAACTCTGGACAAAAAAGTGTACCAAAGTTCAGAAAGTTGGAAACTATTAAAAAATTTAAGAAACGACAGAAAAAAAGACATTATTCAGTCCATATCACCACAAACTTGGGAAAGATACTTTGAAGATTTACTAACAGAGACAAGAGAGCCCTTCAAACAGATACAATCCAACGATATACAAAGCGTCAGGTTGATAGGATCACCAATCAGAGTAAATGAGAGAGAAGTCGAAACCATATGTAAACAGTTGAAGAATGGCAAATCACCGGGCCCAGGAAATATAGCTCCGGAACTCATCAAATATGGACCTAAAGTTTTAATTAAGCGGCTAAGACAACTTTTCCAGCAATGCTTGAATAACCATGAAATACCTAAAGAATGGAAAGAGTCACATCTGAGCACTATCCACAAAAAGGGAGATAAATCAAAACCTGAAAACTATAGAGGAATTGGAGTCACTAGTAGTATCAGCAGAATATATGGAAAACTTATTAAAAATCGAATAGAAGAAGAATACCAAAATATGGAAGCCGAAGAACAGGCTGGTTTTCGCGCAGGTCGATCTACAATAGATCATGTTTTCTCCATTACTCAGATAATTGAAAAGAAAGTTGCTCGTGGCCAAGAAGTCCATCTGATGTTTGTAGACCTTAGAAAAGCGTATGATAGTGTCCCGCTGGTTAAATTATGGGAGGCACTGGAGAAAACAAATGTAAATATAGAATTGGTTGAAGCCGTAAAAACGTTGTACTACCAACAAACAACAAGAATTAAAACGGGAAATCTCATAACACCTGGATTCACAGTAACTAAAGGACTAAGGCAAGGATGCTGTATCTCACCAACACTATTCAAAATATACCTCGAAGCAGCACTCAACAAATGGAAGAAAAAATGTACGAATATGGGCATACCACTAACGGACTCAACTTTGTACACGCTGTGCTTTGCGGATGACCAGGTGATCATCGCACAGGACTCTGAAGATCTTAGTTACATGATGCGAAAACTATTAGAAGAGTTTACAGAGTGGGGCCTAGAAGTGAATATGGAAAAAACTGAATACATGAGTATCGGAGGAGACCAACATAGCCTCCGAGTAGAGGAAAATCAAGAAATAAAATTATGTGAAGACTACAAATACCTGGGAGTAAAGATCACTCAAGACGGAAAATTAGATGCAGCTATTAAGGAACGAAATATACAGGGTAGGAAAGGCATATCCTTACTAAACAGCGTACTGTGGGATAAAAATATTTCTAAGGAGAATAAAAAAAGAATATATAACACTATAATAAAAAGCATCACAACATATGGACGCGAAGTGTGGCCCATAAAAGACAGAACAGAGAAAATGCTTAGAGCAACAGAAATGGACTTCTGGCGCCGTTCAGCGGGAATATCTAGACGCGACAGAATAACAAACGAGAGAGTCCGAGAAATCATGGGGGTTACCCATACTATTGTTGACGACATCAGGACGAAATAACTCAGCTGGTACGGACACGTAAGGAGAATGCCGGAGAATAGAATACCAAGACAAATCTTCGAATGGCAACCAAGAGGAAGGCGCAGACCAGGAAGACCTAGAAGAAGTTGGAGAGAAGGAGTTGATAGAGAAATCAGGGACAGAGAACTCGAGGACGATCTATGGAATGACAGAACGAGATGGAGATTGGAAATCGGAAGACGTCGAAGAACGTTTTAAACCGATATTATATATATAAAAAGTTTACAGATGGTCCGAAAATTGTTTTTGAAACCATCAGAACATCACGCTATCTATCTCAAAACTTGCTGCAAGTCATTGACCCTGTGATTGAGCGGAACGCATTTTTCGCTCATCCCGAAAATTTGCTTCTTACAATGATAGTTGATGAAAGTAGATTCATCAGAGAACTAGGGTTGCGCCGAATTTGGAAAGCACTATCGCTTATGAAGGGAAAGGTAATACGAAATTTCAACACTCCGAGGATAAATTTCGATGCTACAGACTACACCGACATGATTTTTTGGGACACGTGTAAACTTTCCCCTCCTCCCCTTTTAAGCAGGATCACGGATGAAGAAATTAAACAACTGATACACTCTGGCACCTGATTTTGATGATTTTCCTTGTCACACACAAGCAGTAGAACGGTGTGTAAAGCTCGTTTCTGAAGCTTCAAAAAAAGTGTGTGGAGTAGACGCAAGAGATGGCTTGATAAGAACCACACTCCTGTCACGGTCCATTATGCCTGAATTTTCAACAAAATCTGACTTTAAAGTGCAAACTGTTTAATAAAATTGTTTGTTTTTTGTTAAATTATTTTATTTTGTTCTAATTGTAGTTATTTGAGTAAGTAAATGTGATGTAAAAAAAAATTGGAAAATCGGTCATTTTTGTGAGAAATTGTAATATTTAACTGCATTGCGCGAACGTGTAACAATAAAAATTTATTAAATTCGTCGTTTTTTTGTTTTCTTCATGCCTTAAACTCATCATTAGGACCTATTGCGTTTTCATAATAATACATTTTGTATTTTTAAAAAATTAAAGAAAACAGCAAATTTTCACAAATTTTTAAAAGTTTGAATGCAATGCGCGAACGGAAAACATTATTTTATTTGGAAATTTTTTTCAGAGTTTTACTCAGGTAATTAACAACTTTTGTGAGGTATTGCGAATAAAAAAAAACAAAAAGTGTTTTTTCAGCCCACCCTAGTGTATATATCATAATAATAATAATGACGTGAACAGGTAAGTAATAATTTAAAATAATGTTGCTGCGTGCAAAATGTAAAACACGAATGGAGTATTCAAAAAAGAAATGAACCCAAAAATACAAATTGCATAGACTGACTAAGCGTATAATCTTGAATAAAATATTGTTTTTTGAAATGAAATACTTCAAACAAAAGATTTATGGTGCTAAAATATGTATATAATCTCTTTTTCGCTGCACGGTTTATAACAAAGGTAAAATTAACCGGCTTAAGGTTTTACTTTTGTTGCTAACTTTAGATTAAAAAACAACAGCCAAAAAAAGTAACCAACTGGATTTTGTTAACCCAATTTGTTGGGACTAATCTTTTATGTTTTAAATTGATGTGAATAGAAATATTATATTTTTGACGTTTTGACCTCCAACTTTAAAATTTATTGTGTTTTAATAATATATATCTACAGACGCGGATCTAGAAATTCATCGGGATAAGGGGGAGGGGTGCTAGACTTACCTAAAATATGGTTATATTATTATTAAATAATTTTCACCAAAGGCAACATACAGGATAATTTGAATTGCAATTAAATGTTTTACTTGTAAGCATTTTGCGTTGTTCTACTTGTAAACGCTAAACCCGTCGAAGAATTTTTAAGATGGTTTTCAAGAATCTCATCAGCTGCATCAACTGTATATTTAAGTAGTTTCCTGAAGTTCCCTTCATCATCATCAGGGCTTTTCATTCCAGGTGGAATGTTTGCCGCTCTTACTTAGAGCTCTCAGATTCGCTTATTGCGGTGAATCACTCCGCATTCCACTTGTATGTTGTCAAAGTTTGTTGTATGACTTGGCTTTCGTTACTATTTTCTTCCACTCATTTCGATATGTGCATAGTTCCCTCTAGTTTCTCACTTCCAGAATTTTGATATCTCTCATGACCTGGTCCTCCCATCTCTCTCTGGGTCTTCCTCTTGGTCTTTCAGTTGCCGGTTTCCATTTGGTGATCTTCTTAATCAGTCGGTCGTTTTTCCTTCTTTCTATGTGTCCCAGCCATCTCAGCCTCTGTGATTTAATAAATCTAACTATATCTTCTCCCTTCATTATGTCTCTTAGTTCATGGTTCATTCTTCTTCTCATTTCTCCGTTGTCCATTCTTATAGGGCCCATAATGCGTCTGAGGATTTTCCTTTCGAATATTCTCAATTTTTCTTCATCTTTTTCCGTGAGGCACATTGTCTCAGCTGCGTACGTAACTAGCAACAGTATGTTTTGCATACTGTATGCAACAGTATGTTTTGTTGCCTGTTAGTATTCGTTCCGTTACTTCTTCACTTCTCTTGTTTTGGCCATTCACTATTACTCCCAAATATTTAAATTGTTGGACTCTTTCAAAAGTGTACTTTTCTATTTTGATTTCTCTCATCCTGTTATCTTCTCTTCTAGAGCAGAGTAGATATTTTGTTTTTCCTTCGTTAATTTCTAGACCTCTTTTCCGTGCTTCTTTTGCCAGGATTGTTACTGCTTCTTTTAATCTTTCCTTGTCTCTTCCCATAAGAACTAAATCATCTGCATATGCAACTATTTGTGTTGAGGAGTGGGCTATAGTTCCTTTAATTTTGCTGGCCTTGACTGTTCCTTCTAGTGCTATGTTGAATAATATGGTTGACAGGGAGTCGCCTTGTCGCACTCCTGTTTCTATTGCAATTGATTTTGTGCTACCTTCTTCTGTTGTTACTTTGGCTCGAGCTCCATCCATGGTCATTTTTGTTAATCTGATTAATTTTGCTGGTATATCTTGATTTTTCATTTCAATAAATAATTTATTTCTTCCAATACAGTCAAAGGCTTGTCTGAAGTCTACGAA
Source organism: Diabrotica virgifera virgifera (assembly GCF_917563875.1). Taxonomy (NCBI): domain Eukaryota; kingdom Metazoa; phylum Arthropoda; class Insecta; order Coleoptera; family Chrysomelidae; genus Diabrotica; species Diabrotica virgifera. The sequence goes on from NC_065448.1 coordinate 190,928,897, forward strand.
GAGGATGTGGAGTTCTATGTTGTGTTCGTGGCATTTTTCGATTGTTTGTGTAACTATGTGGATCGCATCTGTAGTGGATCTGCCTTCTCTGAATCCTTGCTGGTAGTCCCCAATTTTTTTCTCTGTGAATTGATTAAGTTTTTGTTTGATGAGGGCTGTTAGAATTTTATATGTTGTACTCAGTAGAGATATTGCTCTATAATTGTTACAGTTTGTTACTTCTCCTTTCTTAAATATTGGTATAATTCTGCCTTCTTTCCAATCCTCGGGCATTTCTTCTGCTTCCCATATTCTAACTATTAGGTTATAGATGCTTGTTAATAACTTTTCCCCTCCGTTTTTAATTAGCTCATTGGGAATTTCATCTGGGCCTGGTGTTCTTTTCTGATTCATTTTTTGAATGATGGCTAAATATTCATCATGTGTTGGCATCCCTATTTCATTATCTCTAATGTCTTCCATTGCGCCTACCTCCTCTTCCGGGCTTTCTTTGCATCTATATAGTTCTGTGAAGTGTGTTTCCCATGATCTATTGTCAATTTTAACTACTGGTCTGCCTTTTCTTTGTTGAGCTTTTAGGTATCCAAATAGTTTGGCGCTGTCTTTACTATTCATTTCTAGTTCCTTTAGCAGCTCCTCGATCCACAGTTTTTTTTTGTTCTTGCAACAATTATCGGCTGCTTTCTTTTTTTCTTTATATTCGTTTCGATGATGCACTTCTTTAGTTGATATCCATTTATCTCTTGCTTGGTTTTTCTGTTTGATTTTGTTTTCGCATTCTGCATCAAACCACTCTTTCCTTCTTTTTATTTCCCTCTGTCCTAGCACCTCTTCAGCTGAATTCAAAATGGATTCTTTTATATTTTTCCATATGTCCTCTGTGTTATTTGCTTGTGTTAGGTTTTCCTTTAGGGTTTTCTCATATTGTTCTCTTAGTTCCTGTACTTTTAACTTCTCCAGATTCCATCTTCTTTTGTTTTGTCTTGTTCTCTCTGCTTTAATTAGCTTCATTTTGATTTCTCCTATTACTAGAAAATGGTCTGTGTCCGCGTTTGCTCCTCTATATGATCTGACATCGTGCATTATTGCTTTCCATTTTTTGGATATTAGTATGTGATCTATCTGATTGCCATCTGTTGTGCCAGGTATCAACCATGTTACTTTATGCTCTCTTCTGTGCATGAAGTTTGTACTTATAATGTAACTGTTTGTTATTGTTGCTAGTTGGCATAATTTTCTTCCGTTATCGTTTGTCTCGTCATGAATAGTTTCTTTCCCTGCTACTTCCTTATACTGGTTTTCTTTGCCTACTTTTGCATTGAAATCACCAACCATTAGTACTATATCATTTCTGGGTAATCTTTCATATAATTCTTCCAGTTGTTCATACAATTCAATTTTATCATTTTCTGGTGCATTTTCTGTGGGTGCATATATGTTTATGATTGTCATATTGGCTTGTTTGTTTTCTACTTTTATATACGACATTCGTCCATTTATCGCTTTAAATTCTATAACTTTGTCCCTAATCTTACTGTTAACCATGAATGCTGTACCGTTTTTTCCTTGCTTGTTTTCTCCCGAGTAATATATTGTGTAGTTTTTCTTTTTGATATTTCCTTCTCCCTTCCATCGTACTTCTTGTAGTGCTAGTATGTCTATTCTGTATCTTTGCATTTCTCTTGCTACCTCTTCCATTTTTCCTGGTCTCAATAATGTTTGAACGTTCCAGGTTCCTACTTTTACTCTATTTTTCTTCTTGGTTTTTCTTTTTCTATCTCTTTTTCTTATGTTTGATTCGTTGTTCTTTTTCCGTGCTAGTTTCGTTTTCAGGTTTTCATTCATTTTCTTTACAGTCTCTTTACATTCCATAAATGCGTTTTCCATATTCGTTTGCCGGTATGTTTTAGTGATACTAGTCGTTTGTTCTCTACTATGTGCTACTTTTACATACAATCTCAGTTTTTTGGCTTTGTGCCGGAATTATGTGCAGTCTTGGTTATTTTCGCCATATTTTCTGATTCATTTTCGTCATCTCCTGGTGATCTTTCCGTATATGTTCTTCCCCTGGGTTTTCCTTGAGGTGTTTTAGTATTCATCATTTCGCTTTGTGTCCTCTTGTATCCTAAGCTTTCCACAATATATGTTTTGTCGTTGAAGTGAAGTTACCTTAGTTTGAATTATTGACTGATTCAGACGATTCCATTTCCAAATCAATAGCACCATCATTGATGCGCCCTCTTAAAGAAATGTTTTGTCAACCGCACAAAATAATTAATTTTAAAATAGGAACAAGTTACATTCTATTTTTGTTCACTGTTTTTGCAACTTCATTGTTCAGATAAGGGATAGTGAGCGGCCGTAGAGTAACGGCATAATCGCTGGTCTCATACGCTAGTGCACGTGGGTTCGAGCCCTGCCAAAGACAAACAATTTTTCATTTCTAAAAATGATACGAGCCGTCTCACCGTGCCTCGGAGAGCACGTTAAGCCGTCGGTCCCCCTGGGCTAGTGTACATCGACACTAGTTACTTGAAACAGGGTTAAAGATGTAAATGGCGGCGGAACAATCCAAAAGGATCTCCCCGGCAAAAATGCCATAAGATATTATTATAATTATTATAGATAAGGGATAGGCGCATAAATTAGGCTCCAATTCTTTTTACAACGTTTTTATATACTTGGCTGCGTCTTTGTCACAGACTCTGCAAATTTTTAGAATAGCTCAGAACTTGCTAACAATGCAATATTTAACTGCTATTATATGGATAAATGTTCTTCCTCTTCGTGCGACTAGGATTATTCCTGTTTGTCTACCTCTTATTATGTTTCAGTTGTTGTTGACTGTACATTGTCTTTCCACCCTTTTGGCGGCCTTCCATCAGGTTTTCTACTATACGGCTTGTTGTTTTTACATAATGTTCTGTCCAGTTTTTCATTATGAATAAATCGATTTTTTTAATTTCAAACTATTTTAAAAATGTGACTAATGCAATGACATTTAGATTCCATTTTAAAGTACGTCAACAAATCGATAATTATAAATTGATGGTGGCTCAATAGTAGAGCATTAGACTGCAGATCGAGAGGTCCCGAGTTCCAAACCCGGCTGTTGCGTATGTTTTATTAATTTTTTAAATAAATAATTAAAAGTTAATATACAGTATTGCCCAAAATAAACAGTACTGAAACTGAAACACAAATCTCTCTTTGTGCGCGCTGTCATATTAAAATTAACTAGTATAGACCTGTCAAGTAATCCTTAAACAATTAATTATTAAGGCCTAATTGTTAAAAATGGTGTTAAGTACAGAGGAGAAAGTGTTTCTTGTGGAGCATTATTTTCGCTCATACGGAATCGGCCCACGTAATAGTGCAAGTCTGCAATACGTGTGTGATCAATTCACACAACGGTTTAATAAACGTTCTCCAAGTAATGCCGTAATTTTGAAGGTTGCTGAAAATTATACCATTACTTGGAGAACGTTTATTAAACCGTTGTTTAAATTGATCACACACATATTGCAGACTTGCACTATATGTCGGCCGATTCCGTATGAGCGAAAATAATGCTCCACAAGAAACACTTTCTCCTCTGTACTTAACACCATTTTTAATAATTAGGCCTCAAAAATTAATTGTTTAAGGATTACTTGCCAGGTCTACACTAGTTAATTTGAATATGACAGCGTGCACAAAGAGACATCTGTGTTTCAGTTTCAGTACTGTTTATTTTGGGCAATACTGTACTTAAAGTCCATATTTTATAAGTTAATTATTATATATGAATATTATACATACCCGACGAACGACGAATGGTATAAATTTTTATATTATACATACCATTTTATAGTTATTTATGATATAAGTGGTAAAAGTACACGTTTAACGCACACATGTGAAAGTTTGCAGAATGAGCGATAGCGTGTTCTGCAATTCACATGAGTGCCTTAAAAATGTACTTCTTAACACGCATATCATACAATATTTTTTCTACAAACGTAATTACAGGACAATATCTACAAAAACTTTTACTTTAACTTGACTGACATTCCAATTTTATATTTTTTTGACATTACATCAAAATTGCCTATACGGTCAATACGAACTGCAGTGAATTAAATTTTTTTTAAAGCACTAGGGCCTTAAAGTAGCACTTCTAACGCTCGTATGGAGTGCTAAAAATTGCATTTTTAACACGGTTGCAGAAAAAATTATTTCTTTGGTTTCTATGAGTTTACATCCGCTAGAGAAAATATGCCTCTAAAATAGTAGTTTACAAAGTTCTTTTGTGGCAGAAATTGAAACAGCAAAATAGTTTATAATTTTATATTGGGTCCTATAAATAATTAAAACGTTTTATTATGAAAAGTTCTGTTTTATAAAAGTGTAATTATTAGAAATATATTCATTGTTTTCGATTCCTGGGAAAACTAACTAGTATTTTTGAAAAAATTAAACGCAGAACGAAAAAATACGTACCAAGGGCCAAAATTCCCTTAAAATAATCAAAAAGTTTCTTTTGAATGTGATAATTAAAATTAAAAATGACACTAAATTTTCTCTTTTGTTTCACCCCTGTAGCTTATCAGAATAAACATTATAAACATTTTCAGGGACTTTCGGCCCTCGGTAATAACGTAATCTTTTATTCTGCGATTAAATTATTCAAAAATACTTATTGGTTTTCTCGGAATTCGAAAAAATGAATAGGACATTTAAAAAGCATTGAAGCCAAAATTTTGCGCCTACTCCCTTAAACCACAACGTTTTCTACCTTACCGTTAGATACTTGTTTAAAGTTACTACATTTTAGTTGAGCTGTTTTATTATAATTGTTATCAGAATGGCCGCTCAATGTTTCAAAAGTTTTATTTAATTTTTAGAAAGGGCTTCGTAACCTTCTTCGTAAATATGCTGAAATTGTCTTAAGTCCCCATGCTTATGTCTTTGGAAATATGTATTCATTTTAAGGTACCCAAAGGTCAGCTAAGACTCAATACTTCAACTTATATCATTGAACGTTACGTCACCCATACAGCAACCTACAGTGTTATCTGCCGAACCTGTACACGACACATTAGTGCCGAACACCAATACTGCAGTTTCCGACATCTAACGTTAACTATTAATGCCTATATACAATTACCAATGGGAACATTAGTAGATCCAGAAATTACTTCAGAAAGCCTTTTTATGAACTGCAGTATGTCGGTTTGAGTTTTTCATTTGGACATATTCTGTGCTAGCGAACATTACAACTTAATCTTACTGGTCGCTTTTTATGCGAGAAGACTGCCTGCCCAGATGTTGATACATAGGTTCGACCGTTGTGCGAAGGCATTCTCATAAACTGTTCCGTAATGTACTAAAGCAGTACTAAAAGAGCCAAAATAGATGGATAGGAAGAAAAAGATCAACTCATTGGTCAGACAGATCAGCAAAATTAAGTAAAGTCGAATTCTTCTTCTGGGACTACAATAAAAAACTAGTGTACTGTGAAACTCCAAAAAATAATTGATGACACGAAAGTTACTCCATAAATGCTTACAAATATAAGTAATTTATTTCAAAACCGTCTTCAAGCCTGTGTTAACTTTGTCACAAAATTTGATCACCCTGTATAGTCGTCCTAATGGATGGATAAGATAAGTGTTAAACATCTACTCTTAAATATATTATTAAAATATTGTTTATTTACTGTCATTAGTGTATAAAGAATTTGCAAGATTAATGTAAATATACTTACTTAATCAAAATATTTGTAGTATGTAGTATATAGATTGAGTTTAAAATTTGTATAACATTTCTCTCTGTTTTTAAAACATTTCTCATATTATTACCTTTTTATCCGTTTAACTAAAAAAACAAATCAATGTGTTGCTGTGCTAATTAAATAATTAATGAAAATTAAATAGACTTAAAATAAACAAACTTTTGAAAAACACATTAAAAGTTTTAATCAAACAGTAGCTAGTAATTAAGTTCTAATCAAACTAACAATTTGAATTAAAGCCAAAAGAAAAATAAAAATTAGGAAAACGGTTAAAAGCTAATTTATACAAGATTTAATAAAAAGTACCTAAAGATACAAGATGCAACGTAACTAAAATTATCACAAGAGTACTTTTAAAAATTTGTGTCTCACTAAAAAAGTTTACTAAGACTTTCAACAGATTCTATCTACTTTTTTCATGCGACTAAGTAGTTACCACAGTTATGCTATGTATTTTTTAAATTATACGGAGTAGTTACTGACTTTTGCCTTTTTTATCTATTTTTATTAAGTCACACACTTTAGCAATCTTCTTCTTCTTCTTCTTCTTTTATATAGGCAGTACTGCCTGTTTTTCTTCAACGGTGCCTTTCATTCTACCCCTGAGTTGTCATTCCATATATTCCTTGGGCGTCCTATAATACTTCTCCTGCCTAACGGTGACTTGTCCCTGGCTATTCTTACTATCCTTGATTCAGACATCCTGCTTATGTGCACATTCCACTCTTCTTTTCTGTTCTTTACCCAGGTATTTATATTGTCCACCCCACATATGCGTCTGATTTTCTCACTTCTTACCCTATCCTGTAGTCCTTTTCCAGCAATCCTTCTTAAGATCTTCATTTCGTTGGTTTCCAGATGTCTTCGTGTTTTGCTTGTATTTGGTCTTGTTTCGGCCGTATAAGTCACAACTGGCCTAATAACTGACATATATTCGGGCCTTTGTTTCCAATTTTAGGTGTTTGTTTTTCCAAATTGTGTCGTTTAGGCATCCGGCCGTTCTACTGGCTTTAATTATTTGGTCTTTTACCTCTTCTTCGATATTGTTGTCGGCTGATAAATTAATTCCCAGATATTTGAAAGTCATTACTTGTTGTATAATTTGATTGTCTAACTCCAATTTGCGTCTTATTGGTTCTTTGGCAATTACTAAGCTTTTTGTTTTTTGGGCTGATATTTTCATATTCATTTCTTTTGCGTTAATGTTGAACTCGCGCAATAATCTTTGTAGGTCGTCTTCGCACTCTGCTACTAACATGGTGTAATCAGCGTAACAGAGTATTTTTATCTCTCTATTGCCCATTTTGTACCCTCTTTTTTTCTTCACTTGTTTTATTATTGCATCTAATATTATGTTAAACAGTAGAGGGCTTAGTGAATCTCCTTGCCTGATTCCTGTGTTTGTTTCTATGGGTTCTGTTATTATTCCATTGACTCTCATTTCTATTTTATTTCTTACATATATGTTTTCTATCAGTTTTATGATATCCAGTGATAAATTCATATAGTAGGTGTATCACATCTTTTAATTGGGTTCTATCAAACGCTTTCTCTAGGTCTATGAAACAGGATATAGTATAGTATAGTTCATCCAAAAGATGGCATAACCCAGACATCCAAAGTGAAAGTTATCCTTCAACACCAAATTGTTCTATATGGTCCACACAATGTCCAGAAAAAAGTCACACCATTTTGAGCGTCGGGTTTGGGGGGGAGAGGGGGGAGAAATCGGTAAATTCGTAGTTTTTTAAGTTTTTCGAAAATATCTCAAAAACTATGCGATTTAGCATGAACAACCTTCTATACAAAATTGTTCAACATTAAATTTGAAATAAAAAATGCATAATCTTTCTAAAATGAATGGTTCCAAAGTTACGGAGGTAGTATAGTATAACTGGTCCAAAAAAAGGCCTAACCCAAACATCCAAAGTAAAAGTTTTCCTCCAACACCAAAATGTTCTATATGGTCCACGTATTGTTCAGTAAAAAGTTACACCATTTTGAGCGTCCGGTTTGGAAGGGAGATGGGAGAGAAGCCGGTAAATTAGTAGTTTTTTTAGGTTTTTAGTCAATATTTCTAAAACTGTGCTTTAGCAAAAACAATGTTATATACAAAAATGTTCTACATGATATTTAAAACAAAAAATGTCCGATACATAATTGTTATAAAATCGACGGTTCCAGAGTTACGCAGGGTGAAAAGTTGAGGTTTTCGATACTTTTTATATTTTTTGGGCAATATTTATGATACAACTATACCAAAAACCCAGACATCCAAAGTGAAAGTTATCCTCCAGCACCAAATTGTTCTATATGGTCCACATAATGTTCAGAAAAAAGTCACACCATTTTGAGCGTCGGGTTTGGGGGGGGGGGAGAGGGGGGAGAAATCGGTGAATATAAAAAGTATCGAAAACCACCACTTTTCACCCTCCGTAACTCTGGAACCCTGGAACCGTTGATTTTATAACAATTATGTATAGAACCTTTTTTGTTTTAAATTTTATGTAGAACATTTTTCTATAGAACATTCCTTACACTAAAGCACAGTTTTAGAAATATTAACGAAAAACCTAAAAAAAAACTACTAATTTACCGATTTCTCCCCCATCTCCCCCCCAAACCGGACGCTCAAAATGGTGTAACTTTTTACTGAACAATATGTGGACCATATAGAACAATTTGGTGTTGAAGGAAAACTTTTACTTTGGATGTCTAAGTTAGGCCTTTTTTTGGACCAATTATACTATACTACCTCCGTAACTTTGGAACCGTGCATTTTAGAAGGGTTATGCATAGGGCCTTTTTTATTTCAAATTTAATGTAGAACAATTTTGTGTAGAGAGTTGTTCATGCTAAACCGCTTAGTTTTAGAAATTTTTATTTAATTTAATCAGTTAAGCCCATTCGTACCTTTCGGTGTTGGGCTGTTTACAACTAGTTCAATATCTACATTTCAATACATTTTAATAATTATACAAAACTTTTATTTCAACAATACAATTTTAATAAATATAAATTACTTATTTGACCCATTTTTCTGTCCATATGTTTTAATCTTGTGGTGCTTCTTTGATACTTATTTTCCATGCTGTTCTATTTTGAGCCAATTGTTTTACCATACTCCATTGTAGTCCTCTCTTCTCTGCTTCTTGTCTAACTTGTTCTTCCCATCTCATTCTTGGGCGACCTACTTTATTTTTCCCTTGTACTCTGACTTCATATACTTTTTTCGTTATTCTTGTGTCGTTTAGTCTGTGGATGTGGCCCAACCATCCTAACTGTCGTTCCCCTATAATTGTCTCTATGGGTTTTATCTTTAGAGCTTGAGTTATTGTGTCGTTTCTTATTTTGTCTCTTCGTGTGACCCCTTCTATTTTTCTCAAGAATCTCATCTCTGTAGCTTTGATTTTTCTTTTGTTGTTCTTTGTTAGCGTCCACGACTCACTCCCATAGACGATTGATGGTCGAACCACTTTTTGGTACACTTGTGTTTTGACTTCTTTGGGTACCTCTTTCTTTCCAAAGAACGTATTTCTTAATGTATTATAAATTGTCCCTGCTTTTCCTATTTTATTGTTTATTTCTTTGTCTATTTTACCATCTTCTTCAATAATTGTACCTAAGTAGTTGTAGCTGTTTACTTGTTCCAAAACTTGTCCTTCTACCTTAATTTTTATCACTTTTTTTGTAGTTGCCATAACCATTGTTTTACTTTTATCTGTGTTTATTTCCATGTTCATTTTTCTTAGTTCTTTTATATAAGTGTTTATTATTTGTTGCAGTTTCTCTTCCGTGTCAGCTAACAATAACATATCATATGCAAATAGTAATTCTTGTATTTGTACATTGTTCATTTTCCATTTTCCCAATATCATGTCTTTAGATTTCTCCTTGCATTGCTTTATTGCGTCATCTAGTACCATTGAGAAAAGTAATGGACTTAGTACACAGCCTTGTTTTAGTCCTATCTTTGCCTGGATTTCATCAGATTCTTGATTGTGAGTCTTTATTTTTATTTTATTATTTTTAAATAAGGCTTTAATTATTTCTATCATATCCTTTTCTATTCCATTTTTCTTTAAACCTTTCCATATATCTTCCCTTCTTATTCTATCAAAAGCTTTTTTCAGATCAATAAAGCATATGTGTATCTATTTGCCTTTCATCAATAGTTTTTCTCCTATTTGTCTCAATATGAATATCAGATCTTGGGTACTCCTTCCTTTTCTGAAGCCATGCTGGGATTCTTCTAGTTTTATTTCTAGTTTTTCCCTTAGCCTTTTTTCAATTAATCTATTGAATATTTTGGCAGGAACGCTTGTCAATGTAATACCCCTATAATTTTCGCAATTTCTTGCGTCTCCTTTCTTAATCAGTGGTACTATTATATCTGTTTTCCAATCAGATGGTATTTCCTTTGCTGTGCTTATTTCATTTAGTAGTTCTCGGAATTTTTCTTTTGAATTTTCACTCATGTACTTTAACATTTCAGCTGTGATTTCATCTTGGCCTGGAGATTTTCCCAATTTTAATTTGTCAATGGCTTCTGCAATTTCCTCTTTTGTTATTTGCTGCATTTCCTCTGTATTTTCGATCATGTCTTCCTCTCTTTCATGTTGATATTGTTTCCATTCTGTTAGTTCTTCAAAGTACTGCTTCCATCTTTGCATTATTTCTCTTTCTGTAGTTAATATATTTCCTTCTTTATCTCTTATGTTTCTTAATCTATGTGTTTTCTTTTGTCTTAGCTGTTTCAATGTACCATAGAACAATTTTTGGTTATTAAAATAGTTTTCATTCATTTTGTGTCCAAAATCTTCCCAAGACTTCTTTCTTGCCGTTTTAATTTCTTGTTTAATGTCGTTTCTGGCCATTTTATATTTTTCGAAATCGTCCTCCGATTTGGTTTTTAGATACATTTTCCATACTTTTTTCTTTTCTTTCACTTTACGTTGTATTTCCGCTGTCCACCATTTACTTTTCTTCGAATATATGTTTGTGATTTTAGTTGTTCCGCATACTTCTTTTGCTGTTTTCAATATGATTTCCTTAAATTGCTTCCATTTATTTTCTATTCCTGTGTTAATTGCCTTTATAGTCTCGAACTGTTTGGTTAACTTCTTCTGGTATTCCTCTTTACTATCTATTTCTCTTAATTTGTAGCTTTTTATTTTTTCTTTAGTTATCTTCTTTCTTTTTTCTGTTGTGTTATGTGTGTACACCCTTAGTTCCATTATAAGCAAGTAATGGTCACTGCTTATTCTAGCCTCTCTTTTTACCTTTACGTCTTTTATCATCTTTAGGTCTTTTCTTTTTATTAGGAAATAGTCTATTATGGATTTTTCTTTTCTCGATGAGATTTCTCTAGTATATTTGTGTATGTCTTTGTGCATAAATTTTGAATTCGTTATAACCATATCATTTGCTATACATAGCTCTATGATTCTGTTTCCGTTATCATTTTTCATTTCTTCTCCATGTTGCCCTAAGTATCGTTCAATCCCTTTATTGTCTCTTCCCAGCCTACCATTTAGGTCTCCCATTAATATAATGTTTTCTCCTTCGTTGTCCATCTCTGCTTGTAATATTTCAAAGAATTCATCTTTTTCCTCTTTTTTGGCATTATCATTTGGCCCATATGCTACGATTATGCTGGTTATATTTGTATTATCTAGTTTTACTTCCACTACCAATAATCTTTCGTTTATATATCTTTCACCTATTATGTTATTTGTCTTTTCTGTTTTTACTAATAGGCCTACACCGCCCGCGCCCCATTCTTTTAAGTCAACTCCTGACCAATATAAGCGGTAATCATCATTTAGATCTACTATTCCTCTACCTTTCTTTTTTATTTCAGTTACTCCCAAGTAGTCTATATTTTGTAGTTTCATCTCTTCAATTATTTCCTCTTCTTTACCGTTAATACCTCGCACGTTCCATGTAGCCATTTTTATGATTTCCTTTTCATTTTCCTTATGATCCGTATTTTTATATATCTCACCATTTTTGTTCCTCGCTATATTTGTAGCTTCATATATATTTTTATTCGTGTCCATTTTATTTGCCAGGTTCGTTTTGTTTGTTTTCATGTCGCTTTCAATTTCTGCTATTCGTTTTTTGGATTTATTACTTCTAGTTTTTTCATAGTCTTATTCCATTTCCATGTCTCGCCATTTATAGTTATTTTATTGTATCCAATTTTCACCTTATTTCCTTTTAATTCTTCTTCTTTTGCCATTTTTCTTATTTGCTTGTTCTTCTCACGCTCCTTTGTTGTCATGTCATGATTTATGTATACCTTTTCCTACTGCAGTTCTTTTAATTTGTATTTGTTTTTCATGATTTGTTCTTTTTCGTCTTCATTATTTATTTCAATTAAGCATACTTTTCTTCCTATTTTATGAGCTGTTTTTACATTAATATTTATCTGTAGAGTGTTTTTTATTATGTTCTCCACGAATTGTTTAAGTTCTGTTTTATTTTCTGTCTCAATTTCAATTCCTGACATCACTATATTATTTTTCCTTTTCTCTCTCTCTAGCCATTCAATTCTATCATTTGTTTCCTCTAGCTTCTCTTTTATATCTTTATTTTCTTCTTTTAGTTTTTGATTTTCTTGTCTCAATATCTTATTTTCTTCTCTTATCATTTTTATATCTTCACTGGTTTTGTCACTCTGCTTTTTGAGCTCCGACACCACCTCTATTAATAGATCTAGTTTTTGTTCTTTACTATTTGTTTTAGATGGTATTTGTGAGAGTTTTCTATTTTTTGATCTTTGAGTCGCATCATCCGGATCTCTTTTCCTTTTGCTGTCGTCCGAGTTGTAGTTTTAGAAATATTGAGGAAAAACTTAAAAAACTACGAATTTGCAGATTTCTCCCCCCCCCCCCCAAACCCGACGCTCAAAATGGTGTGACTTTTTTCTGAACATTATGTGGACCATATAGAACAATTTGGTGTTGGAGGATAACTTTCACTTTGGATGTCTGGGTTTGGGTCTAACTATACCATACTAATAAGGCTGGTTTGTTTTATTCTAATGATTTCTCCGCTATTTGCCTTATCACAAAAACTGCATCGTTACATGATCTTCCACTTCTAAATCCTTGTTGTTCATCCGATATATTTATGCACGCCATTATTTTCTCCATAAGTATTTTTGTTGTGAGTTTCAGTACAGTGCTCAGTAAATTTATCCCTCTACAGTTACTGGGGTGTGCCCTATCACCTTTCTTAAATAACGCTATCATTTGAGTGGTTCTCCATTCTCCTGGAATTCTTCCTGTACTTATTATTTTACTTATAAGGATATTCAGTCCTTTGTGAAGTCTATCTCCTCCGTATTTTAAAAGTTCATTAGCTATTCCATCTTTCCCAGGAGCTTTTCGATTTTTCATCTTTTTTAAGGCTTTCTTTATATCTTCCTCTTTAATTTCTGTTTTCTCATCCGATTCTAATTCTGGTGTTTCCAGTTGTTTGTGATTAGCTGTTTGATAGAGATTTTTTAGGTAAGTTGTCCATGTATTTGTATCAATATGTTTTACTTCTATCAATTCCTTCATCTTTGCTCTTTGACCTCTTATCATTTTCCATATTTCCTTTTGCATCCCATAAAATTCGTGCTCCATCTCTTTTGAAAATGCTTCCCAATGTTCTGTTTTCTTTCTTCTTACTATTGAGTTTAATCCATTTCGTACTCTTTTATATTCTTCATATGTTTGTCTCGTTCTTTTGGACTTGTATTCTATTCTACTTTAGCAGTCAAAACACAAAATAAGGTTTTATAAAATAATTTGCTAGCTCGAAGCAAAAGGCTTCTATTAGCTAGGTGAGTTATTCTCCAGTGACAAGAGTAATTTAACCGATTCTCAGGTCAGCTGGCCACATCCATTTCAGTGTTCTATTGTCATAAATATGTTCTATTAAATATTGAAGTAGGGGGTTAATACATGATTCACAGTAAATTTAGTGATCACATCCTCTATAAATGTAATTCTTAGATCTCCGTGAAGCGTTAGGTTTGACACAGCTTTGCGGTAATTTTCGATTAGCTTCTTTGAATTATGGTTCTATTTGACTTGCTCGCACATCCCCAGAGTTGGCTTTGATAATATATGTTCAGATAGGTTTTACGGCAGATTTTTAGACAAGGATTTTATTTTCTATAGCCATTTCCGATTTTCTACCGACCAGCCAGTTTAGGGCTTTCATTCTTAGGTAAATTTGTTTCCGCTTCTTAATAATAAGTTCTTTCCAATTGAGGTTTTGAGCCAAGATGTATTCCTAGCTCTCTAGTGCTAGAGGATTAAGTAATTTTAGGTGAAACTGTCAGACATTAGCCTCTGCTAAAGGTAAAAGCCACTTGGACTGATTTTGTTTCATTGATGCTAATTCTCCACTTATTTGACCACGCCTCCATTTCATTCGGTTGTACTTATAGAGTGTTAGATGTTGTAACTAAATTATCGTCGACAGCAAAAATTACCTCATCATCTGCAAAAGTATGCAAAGGATATTTTCTGAAACTTTTTTAAGAAGCTCGAGACGTCTTTCATTAAATGAGCAAGGAATGCGAGAATATTAACATAATTATAAACAAAGAGCGCAAATTAGAATATCTGGGCCGTGTTATGATAAATAAACAGAGATATGATTCGTTGCAACCTACTCTACAGGGCAAGATATTTGGAAAAAGACAACCAGAGAAAATTATCTTGACTTAAAAATTTCAGAAACCGGTGTAACAAATTGCCTGCGTTACGCCTTTCTCAAAAAGTTTCATGTGACGCCACTCCACAAAAGTTATTGTACTTTTTAGGGCCAAGTCAGAGAGTTATGAAAGATGAAAATTTTTAAGGTGAAGCCATGTCGGTGATATATATAACTGACATGATAACTTTTGAAAAACCTTCTATCATGTAAAATTTCGTGACATTATATGGATATTTATATGCGATTTTGTTGCTTTGGTGTCCAGTAAAACTTCATTAAAAAATTGATGGCGCTCCACGAAAAAATATTTTTCATATTATGTATCTTCTTTTTTAATGTAGTCCAAAGGAGATGACTGTGGCCTCTTATAGTCCAGGAACCGAAGCTTTTCACCTCGCAATTTTTACGGAATGGATCGATTTGCTTGAAAATTTGAGAATAAGAAGTGGATAGTCCAAGAATCAAAATTAATACGATGCCGAAAGGCGCATTTACCATGGGGGTAGTTACCATTTCATCTCGAGGGTGGAAGCTTTTTATTATATTTTGACCAAGAAAGTTCATAAAAACATTCATTCTAAGCAAAAAATGTTCTATACATTTTTTTGATAAAATTAATAGTTTTCGATATATTCGCTATCGAAAATGTTAGTTTTATATCGAAAAAATCAATGTTTGTCGATAATACTCATTTACGTTTCAATCAATTTTCGCCGTAGAAAAAAAATTTTCAAACCAATTTCTTGGAAATTATATAACCTACAATTTCATGTAAACATTTTTTCGTATCTCTAATGCTAATCTTTCTATTCTGAAGAAAATGGCATTTTTTACCACACTACAAAAATTCATTATTCGCTTTTAACTACAGTTTTTTTTAAACTAATCATTCTAAGAGAGTCAAACTTCTAGAATATATTAATAATGCATAAGTAAAGAAGAAAGAATAAGGCCAATGACTAAAAACACCGGTAACTTAAATTATTATGCTTCCAATTGTAATTTCTCCTTTTTTTTCAAAAAATATATTGATTTTTTAACCGAAAATTTTTTATTTTTTATTCTAGAAAGTTTGGTAAAAAAGAATTTTGTAGGATTTTAAAAGATCTATAAGCCTGTTAATATTAAATCTTTTTAAAATCATCAGTCACAAAAAGAGGTGACTTTGAAAGGGTTGGTAAAGGTGGTTTTTGCATGTTATTACAAGTTTCAATTGCCAATAGCTCACTCAATTTTTGCAGTAGAAAAAATTTTTTTAAACCAAGTTCTTGAGAATTAAACAAGCTACAATTTAATATTAAAACATTTTTTCGTATCTATGATGCTAATCTTTCTATTCTGACGAAAAAGCCATTTTTTTCCAAACTACAAAAATTTGTCTTTCACTATTAACTCCATTTTTCTTAAACTAATTACTCTCAGACTGTCAAACTTCTAGAACCTATTAATAATACATAAATAAGGAAGACCAAATAAGGGCAATGACTAATTTTAATTAGGGTGGTGATTAGAAGGTTGCTTCCGATCACTTTTTCGCTGAACAAAATAGGGACTGACATTCTTTTCATTATAAGTCACTTAATTTTTGACCTAAATACTTTTTTTTATTTCTGGAGATAGATATTTTTAAATACTTGAAATTAGTTTTAACAAGTTATCCTAAAAAATGCATAGTTTTCCCGTCTTTTGACTTTGAAACTACAATATTTAGCATTTGACGAAGAAGAGCTAACAAGTAATAAAATATGGCTCGATTACTCTTGGTCTTAAAGAAAATATAAAAAAAGGTTTTGTTTATTTTCTTAAAAGGTATATTTTTTTAAGTAGAGTTGTGTTGATAAAACGATAACTTTTGGAGTTATTGGCAGAAAATTTATTAACAACATTGATTTTTCGGATATAAAACTAACACCTTCGATAGCACATAAATCGAAAACTGTTAATGTTATCAAAAAAATGTATGGAACGATTTTTTCTTGGAATGAATGTTTTTACAAACTTTTTCGGTAAAAATAGAAAAAAAAAGTACCTCCAAGATGGGGTGGCAACCACCCCCATGGTAAAAGCGCCTTTCGGCATCATATAGATTTTGATCCTTGAACTATCCACTACTTATTCTCAAATTCACAAGCAAATCGATTCATTCTGTAAAAATTGCGAGGTTTTATCTTATTTGAAGCTTCATTACTTGGACTACTATTGACATAACGTTGTCACTTATACAAGGTGTCCCAAAAGTAGTGGAACGGTCAAATATTTCGCGAACTGAACATCGGCTCGAGAAACTGAAAAATACGTGTTCAATCATTTTCAAAAATATATCCAATGACACCAAACACCAACCCCCACTACACCCCCGGGAGGTGGGGTGGGGGGTAACTTTAAAATCTTAAATGGAAACCAACAGTTTTTCTTGCAGATTTTAATTCGTTACGTAAAAGTAAGCAACTTTTATTCAAGACATTTTTTCGAACTGTGGATAGATGGCGCTATAATTGGGAAAAACGATTTATTCTGATACCATAGGTAAATTATAGAAACGGTCTAATATCTCACGAAATACACTTCCAAATGAGAAACTAAAAAACAGATTTTTAATATTTTTTAAAAACCTTTCGAATGACACCAAACGTGACCCTCCAACCCACCCCCTGGGTGTGGGGTGGGGGGTAACTTTAAAATCTTAAATAGCAACCTCTTCTTTTTATTACAGATTCGGATCCGTCACGAAAAATTAAGCAACATTTATTCGAAACATTTTTTAGAATTGTTAATAGATGGCGCTTTAATTGGAAAAATACGATTTATTAGCGCCATCTATCAGAAATTTTAAAAAATGTTTCGAATAAATGTTTCTTAGTTTTTTATGGCGATTCCGAATCTGCAATAAAAAGTGGGGGTTGCTATTTAAGATTTTAAAGTTACCCCCACCCCACCTCCAGGGGGTGGGTTGGAGGGTCAAGTTTGGTGTTATTCGATAGGTTTTCGAAAAAGATTAAAAATCTCTTTTTTGGTTTCTCATTTGGAAGTGTATTTCGTGAGATATTAGACCGTTTCTATAATTTACGTATGGTATCAGGATAAATGGTTTTTCCCAATTATAGCGCCATCTATCCACAGTTCAAAAAAAGTCTTGAATAAAAGTTGCCTACTTTTACGTAAAGAATACAAATTTGCAAGAAAAACTGGGGGTTTCCATTTGATATTTTAAAGTTACCCCCACCCCACCTTCAGGGGGTGTAGTTGGGGTTGGTGTGGTGTTTGGTGTCATTGGATAGATTTTTAAAAATGATTGAACAAATATTTTTCAGTTTTTTGATCCGATGTTTAGTTCGCGAAATATTCCACCGTTCCGCTACTTTTGTGACACCCTATATATAACCGACATGGTCTACTACAAAGAGTTCCTCTCAGTCAGTTTTGGGTGATGTGGAACGCAATGTGCTAATAAGTCTTATACAACCGTATTATTCCGAATAGCTGCAAGTAAAATTAGGATAGCCATGCTGGTCGCCAATATCCGGAAATGATAGGCACTATAAGTAGAAGAAAAAGCCTTTGAACTTTGCTTGATGCGGTTTCTATAAATGGAATATTAAATATCAAAATGAAATATATTTCAATTGCAACAATATTTAGACGATTTATCTTTATTTAGAACTCATAAATCTCAAACTAATATTGTACTTTTAATAAACTGAGCAAAATTAATATAAAATGTAAAGATAAGATAACCAGTTTGGCGATAATAATCGACTTCATAGTACGATTCAAAGTTATTAAATTCTGCACAACTAAATTTGGAGTGCTTTATTGAATGATATTTTTTATGATAGTAATAGCTTTCATCGATATGTAGAAATATCTTATGACTTATTCAAAAAACATTAATAGTATATAGTAAAATATTACCTGCAATGCAGTTTAATTATTTCATTATTATTATTATTATTATTATTGCAAATTCTGCCTATACTGGAAAATAGAATTTAGGCCAGGGAAGTATTTTCCCAAGACACTCATTCATACATTATCTAACAACTAGTTTTAATAAATTTGGTTATAAAAATATAATAGACAAAAATATATAAAATACTAAATAATGTCATTTGTTATTTCTGTAGTGTTTTGGCAAAGGTCCGAGTTTTTGATCCTCTTGTTCTTCTTATTCAATCCACTAATGGATGTTCGCGATCACGTTTGACCATTTTTCTCTATCCCTTGCAGTATGTATTAGGTCTCCTATGTTTTTTAGTCCTGTTCATTATTTGACATTCCAAGCAATGCCATTCCCGTCGACACCGCTTCTTCCAACAATATTTCCTTTAATTAAGGTTTGGAGAAATTTCAATTTTTCGTTTCTAATTAGGTGCCCCAGATATGCCGGTTTTTCTCTGTTTAATTGTGCATAGCAGTTGTCGTTCTGTACCAATTCCTCTCAGGATTTCTTCATTTGTTATTCGTGCGGGTTATACAGGGTGTCCCGAAAAGATTGGTCATAAATTATACCACTGATTCTGGGGTCAAAAATAGGTTGATTGAGCCTCACTTACCTATATACAATAGTGCACAAAAAAAAAGTTACAGCCCTTTGAAGTTACAAAATGAAAATCGATTTTTTTTCATATATCGAAAACTCTCAGAGATTTTTTATTGAAAATTGACATGTGGCATTTTTACGACAGCAATATCTTAAAAAAAAAATTAAGTAAAATTTGTGCACCCCATACAAATTTTATGGGGGTTTTGTTCCCTTAAACCCCCCCAAACTTTTGTGTACGTTCCAATTAAATTATTATTGTGGCACTATTAGTTAAACACATTATTTTTAAAACTTTTTTGCCTCTTAGTACTTTTTCGATAAGCCAGTGTTTATCCAGATATTTTGAATATTTGTCGAATCCACCACATATTTGTATATGGTTAAGTACGGTTATAGAGACCTGTTAATAATCTGAAAATTTATTTATAATTTACATTTTTAGGTATATTTTGAAAAAGAAGCTACATCTCGATAAAAGGTGACTTATGAACAAAAGACTAAGAGACAAAAGTTTTAAAAACACTGTGTTTAACTAATGGTACCACAATAATAGTTTAATTGGAACGTACACAAACATTAGGGGGGTTTAAAGGAACAAAACCCCCATCAATTTTTTACGTAAATATATTGAAAAAGAAGCCGCATCTCAATAAAAACTGGCTTATCGAAAAAATACTAAGAGGCGAAAAAGTTTTAAAAACGTTGTGTTTAACTAATGGTACCACAATAATGAATTAATTGGAACGTACACAAAAGTTTGGGGGGGTTTAAGGGAACAAAATCCCCATAAATTTTTTATGGGGTGGACAAATTTCACTATAATTTTGTTTTAAGATGTTCCTGACATAAGAATTATACATGTTCATTTTCAATAAAAAATCTGTAATAGTTTTCGATATATTGAAAAAAATCGATTTTCATTTTGTAACTTCAAAGAGCTGTAACTTTTTTTGTGAGCACATTTGTACTAAGGTAAGTTAGGTTCAATCGAACTATTTTTGACCCCAGAATGTGTGGTATAATTTATGACCATTCTTTTCGGGACACCCTGTATATCCAGGGGACTTAAAAGATTGGTGGATAAATCTACATCTCAAATAACTCTAGCTTATTTCTTGTGTTTATAAAGTCCATCATTCCATGCCATATAGGAGCACCGACCATATTCCATTTCGTGAATCTTATTGTTCGGTTCACGTCAAAGTCAGGCGATTTTTTGATATGTGCGATTATTTGCTTGATATGTTATTTAGTAACATTTCTTCAAGTTGATACAGTTCATTTTGTACATGCTGAAGGTAAAACCTTTCAAAATGAGAATGACAATATATATATGTCCGCTTTTTAATTATTAGGTAGGGCAAAACTTGTCACATGTCACTTGATTCCTTATGTTGAATACTTTTCATTTTTGGGTTGGCAAAACATGATTCAAAGTTTCAAAATACTCTACTGAAAAATTGGATTAAACAGTTATGGTAGCCTTTGCGAAAACACTACAGATTTATAAACAATATATTTATAACTGAATTGAAAAAACTATATAACTTGCATATCGCTACCTACATTCTAATACCACGTGTGAGCAATACATTAGAAAAAAAAATCTGATGATATAATCATCTTCTAGAAGAATAATTGCGTGATATATTTCAAAGAAAAGTATTTCAAATTAGTACTCTGGGCTAATTAGCAAAATTCATGGAAACGTTATTTACCAGCAATTTTATTGCTGGAATCGAATTATAAGGTCCTATATATTAATAATATAGGTATGCAAAGTCCGCTGATAGTGTGCTACTTTTTTTATAAACAAAATGGCGCCGACAAATCGTATTTTTTTCAATGATTGCTCTATAAATCCGAAGATTTTAACTTTACAACAAAAACACTCAAATAAAAATTCACCGCAATTAAATTCTGCATAGAGATATGTTTTCCCGATTTGCTCCGACGAAAATTTTCCTCGGAGAATGCGGGTTTTCCTAACAAAAACTCAAATTTTCAAATAAAGTTTTAGGTAAGTAATTATTAATCAATAATTAAATAACTTAGTGACATCAAAGCTTTCTTGGTATAGATTGTAATTCCAGAAGCCGCTGAAAACTAAACGAATATTTGAGCAACAATTCAATTGTTAATTAACAATTTACGAACGCAATAATAACCAAAATAATCATGATATATTGATTAAACTTATAAAGATTATAAAGATGAGATGCTTATTTAATATTTTATCGACAAAATATAAATTTTTCGTTTTTTGCATAATCTTTAAATTAAAAAAAAAATATAATACGTTGGTCTAATTAGTAAAGTACAAAGAAAGATTATTTACGAGCAATTGTATAGCTGGAATCGAATATTATGATCCTATATATTAATAATATAGGTATGCAAAGTCCGAAGATAGTGTGCTACTTTTTTTTATTAACAAAATGGCGCCCCCCAAATCGTGTTTTTTTCAATTATTGGTCTATAACTCCGAAGATTTTAAATTTAAACCAAAAATACTCAAATAAAAATTCACCCCAAGTTAATTATACATAGAGGCATGTTCTTCCCGATTTGCTTCGACGAAAATTTTCCTCGGAAAATGTGGGTTTTCCCAACAAAATCTCGAATTTTCAAATAATTTTTTTGGGCAAGTAATTATTTATCAGTAATTAAATAGCTTGGTAAATTAAAAGCTATTTTGGTATAGATTATAACTGCAGAAGCCGGTTAAAATTAAACGAATATTTTAGCAACGATTCAATTGTTAGTTAACAATATTCAGTCGCAATAACAACCAAAATAATCATGAGACATTGATCAAACTTAGAAAGATTATAAAGATGTGATGCCTATTTAATATTTTGTCGACAAAATATAAATTTGTCATTTTTTTGTATAATCTTTAAATGTTAAAAAATAGTTATAAACAAATGAACATTTCTCAGAAATTGTTTATTATATTCTAATTTTAAAAAATACTTAAAATGCGTATTTCAAAGGTCTTGAAAATGAATGCTTTAAACATTTTTTCTAACCATTTGCAAAAAAGTTATGAAACAGCAAAGTAAATATACGATTGCTCCGTTGTTCATAAATTGTTTTAATTGTTTCAAAGCTTAAAAGTGACTCTGTGGTACAAACTAATTACTCACAAAAAATATCAAATATTAGTTCAATGGTTATATTTTAAACAAAGATTAAATATACTTTTTTTTGTACTTTTTAGCGCGAAAGTAGGCTTGATACAGAACCGGAGCTAAAATGTTCACTCGAAGCGACTGACACGCAGCATACATAATACTACAATTTTATTTATTAAGTGTACGTCGCGCGGCGGTCGTCGCTTCGAGTGAAAATTTTA
Organism: Diabrotica virgifera virgifera; assembly: GCF_917563875.1. Lineage (NCBI taxonomy): Eukaryota > Metazoa > Arthropoda > Insecta > Coleoptera > Chrysomelidae > Diabrotica > Diabrotica virgifera. The sequence goes on from NC_065448.1 coordinate 190,951,295, forward strand.
GCTACAGTACTGTATTAGTCTACTTTCACGCGTGTAAATTACAAAAAAATATATTTATAATCTTTAATTAAAATATAACTATTAAACTAATAATCGATATTTTTTGTAAATAATTAGCTTGTACTTCAAACTCACTTTTACGCTTTAAAAAAATTTAAAAAATTATAAACAACGTAGTGTTCGTATGTTTATTTTTCTGTTTAATAACTTTTTTGAAAATGGTTGGAAAAAAGTTTTAAAGCATTCATTTTCAAGATATTTGAAATACGCATTTTAGCTATTTTTTAAAATTAGAATATAATAAAAACTTTCTGAGAAACGTTAATTTCTTTATAACTATTTTTTTTAAACAATTGAAGATTATGGAAAAAAAATTAAAAATTTATATTTTGTCGACAAAATGTTAAATAGGCATCTCATTTTTATAAGATTTCAAAGATTGATCAGTGTATCATAATTATTTTGGTTATTATTGCGACCGCAAATTATTAATTAACAATTGAATTGTTGCTAAAATATTCGCTCAATTTTCACCAGCTTCTGAAACTATAATTTAAACCAAGAAGGCTTTTAAGTTACCACATTATTTAATTATTGGTAAATAATTACTTATCTAAAACTTTATTTGAAAATTGGTTGTTGAGAAAACCAGCATTTTCCGAGGAAAATTTTCGTCGGAGCAGATCGTGAAAAACAAATCTGTATGCAGAATTTAATTGCGGTGAATTTTTATTTGATTGTTTTTGTTGTAAAGTTAAAATCTTCGGAGTTATAGAGCAATAATTGAAAATAACACGATTTTCGGGCGCCATTTTGTTTATAAAAAAAGTAGCAAACTATCTACGGAATTTGCATACCTATATTATTAATATATATTTATAATCATAAGCTTCGATTTCAGCAATAAAATTGCTGGTAAATAACTTTTCCCAAAAATGGCCTATTCTCCGATAATCAGCCCAGACTATATAGAGGTTTTGAACTCTTTGTGCCAAAATATAATAATTTCTTTATACCCAAACGTAGCTGTAAACTAATAATTTTATAAATACTTCCTGTCTCAGAAGCTAGTGGGGAAGGAAGTTTTTCAAAATTGGGAACTATTATGTCATATAAGACAAACAAAACTAAAAAACTTAGCAATTATTTCAATAGAGTTCTCACTAGCTGCTACACCTATCTATCCCCACTAGACTACACCAATCTTATTGACGATTTTGCCAAAATTAAAGTCAGAAGTGTAAAATTAAAATTTTTTTTAAATGTTACTTAAGATCATAGGCGCAAAATTTGCTTGAAATGTTTTTTAAGTGCATTCATTTTTTTTCGAATCCTGAAAAAAACTAATAAATATTTTTGAAAAATTTAAACACCGATTGAAAGATTACAATATTACCAAGGGCCGAAAGCCCCTTAGAATAAACAAAATGCTTCTTTTTTAAAAAATATATTTGAAATTAAAAGTTACACTTAATTTTTTTTTCACCCTGTAACTTCAAATAAACATTATAGAGATTTTCAGGGCCTTTCGACCCTCGGTAATAATGTAATATTTTATTCTGCATTTAAAAAATACTAATTAGTTTTCTCAAGATTCGAAAAAAAAATGAATGCATTTAAAAAGCATTGCAACAAATTTTGCGCCTAGCCACTTAACGTAGTGTTAATACATATTTTATTTAATTTAAAGTAGTTTTTGTGTTTAAAATAAAAGTGTTGGGGTTATTTTGTGTAGTTTCTTTTAATAAAAATAGAAGTTAAGTTTCAATAAAATTTTTCGGCATTTCGAAGACTTGCATCATATTTAAAAGATGTACCGCACGGCTCTGCAGCCACCGGTAAGTGGTTGAATGGTTTCTTGTGCTTGACATCCATATCGGCATTTGTCGTTTTAGACCTGAGGGTTTTTGACGATATATTTAATTTTTTGGTTGGTATAACCTGATACTAAATAGCGATTAATGAACCTTCCGTTTCGGAAAACATCTTTTCTGATGTCAACCAATAGTTCAACACTGTATTGTCGACCTAGTCTGGGCTGGCCTTATCGGGATGTTGCCTGTGAAGAGGTTTACCAGAGTTTACCTATCTAGGTACGCATTTTCTCGTCCTTTGTGAGGTGGTATACGCGCATTTCTGATTCCTTCAGTTTGATCAGTATTGTGTTACCTACTGTGCAAATAGCGAGAAGTAGAGTAGATATCTCAGCCTACGTCTAAAAATAAGTTCATAAATTCGCAATTTGTTTATCTATTTGATTAACTATATCCATAAGTCCTCTTCCTCCCAACTTCCGCGGTAATGTCGTTCTTTCTACTGGACTTCGAGGATGGTGGTTTTGTGCCTTTTGCGGTGTGTTCTTAATTTTCATTGAAGATTTCCTATATTCGTTTTTGTCCACTTAACGACGCCAAATAAATAGCTAAGCGAGGAACATATGTAGGTGTTCAGTGTCATAATCAAATTTCTACTGTTAAGGTGAAGCAGCTGTTTTACCCTTCGTATACACTCGGGAGTTATCTCAGTTTTTACTTGCTTATGTTTTATATATATATATATATATATATATATATATATATATATATATATATGTATATATATACACATATATATATATATATATATATATATATATATATATATATATATATATATATACAAACAACTAGTTTATTAGGGTTGCAGTCAGAAGGTTGGCCAGGATGTTAAAGAAACACTCTTTTGACTTTTTGTCTAGCTTTCGGAATGGTTTTATTCCTTTTTCAAGACTCTGTAATATAGATAAAAAGAAATATGTAAATTTTTATAAAATATCACAATTCGTCAGTTCAACTTACTAGTCGTTGAGATTATTTAAAAGCTTTATGACCCTCAACAATACTAACACAAACATAGAATACAGAAAATAATGGACAAAATACATTCTAAAATTTGGTAAGGATGGTAAATTTTTATATTTATTCTATGACATCTTTTGATGGTGTGTTTTAACTCTGATACATAGAGAACAGAAAGAAAAAACAGTCAGATTAAAATGTAATTAGGTGTTTTTAATATTGTATTTATTTTCAAAAAACCAATAGGCCCATACTGGGTAATTTTTATTTTTAAATCTGTCTTAATGGTATGCAACCTGTTATGCACACAGATGTATTGTGTAGTGCATATGTATAAGAAATATTTATTTTATTTTTGATGTTTTTCCAGTAAGTAACAATAAATATTGCTCAGTTTATCTATGTCAGACTTTTTATTTATGCAAGACTTACTGGATTTTATCAAACACATTTCCAAGAAAACACGTTTTGAATGGTTTGTTTCTTTGGCCAAAATACATGAATCTTCGAAATTAAACTCATGTTTCAAAGTTAATGCATGTTCTGTAAGTGCACATGCATTTATTTTATTGGTTTTTATATCACTACGATGTGAGATCACCCTACTGTGGAAATTGCGAGATGTTTCCCCGATGTATACGTTGTTACAATTGGAACACGGTATGGAATAAACAACATTCGAAGACTCTTGTCTTGTGAAGGGATCCTTTGTTTTTGAGTATAACTTAGATACCGTTTTCACGTTCCTAGTTGAAATTTTTAAGCCATTAACATTTCTGAAAATGTTAATTAGCTTAGGTGTCAGAACTGGAATGTAGGGCAAGGAACCAAAAGTTATTTTAGGTGGTATTACTGATGTGTTGTCGCTGTCTGTCAATGTCAATTGTCGGACCTCATTATTATGAAAATTTTGTTTACCAGAAAATTGAGAAGGAAAAGGAGAACCGAAAATGAGTTTATTTAAAAGCCCTATGGGATATGAGTTCTCTAGTAGTATAGATCTCAACTTTTTTAGTCCCTTGTCCCTGAAATCAATGTGCGACAAGTTTGTAACCCTACTTTTTAAGGCCAAAACCAAGTTTGTTTTCATCCTAGATGGATGTTGAGAATGAAAATTTATGAAACGGTTACTAAAACAAGGCTTACGATACCACTCCGTCCTCAGAATGCCATCACTGCCACGATGAATAAGCATGTCCAAAAAAGGAATCATATTATCAGCCTCCCTCTCAACTGTAAACTTTAGGTGTTCACATTGATAATATGATTCCTTTTTTGGACATGCTTATTCATCGTGGCAGTGATGGCATTCTGAGGACGGAGTGGTATCGTAAGCCTTGTTTTAGTAACCGTTTCATAAATTTTCATTCTCAACATCCATCTAGGATGAAAACAAACTTGGTTTTGGCCTTAAAAAGTAGGGTTACAAACTTGTCGCACATTGATTTCAGGGACAAGGGACTAAAAAAGTTGAGATCTATACTACTAGAGAACTCATATCCCATAGGGCTTTTAAATAAACTCATTTTCGGTTCTCCTTTTCCTTCTCAATTTTCTGGTAAACAAAATTTTCATAATAATGAGGTCCGACAATTGACATTGACAGACAGCGACAACACATCAGTAATACCACCTAAAATAACTTTTGGTTCCTTGCCCTACATTCCAGTTCTGACACCTAAGCTAATTAACATTTTCAGAAATGTTAATGGCTTAAAAATTTCAACTAGGAACGTGAAAACGGTATCTAAGTTATACTCAAAAACAAAGGATCCCTTCACAAGACAAGAGTCTTCGAATGTTGTTTATTCCATACCGTGTTCCAATTGTAACAACGTATACATCGGGGAAACATCTCGCAATTTCCACAGTAGGGTGATCTCACATCGTAGTGATATAAAAACCAATAAAATAAATGCATGTGCACTTACAGAACATGCATTAACTTTGAAACATGAGTTTAATTTCGAAGATTCATGTATTTTGGCCAAAGAAACAAACCATTCAAAACGTGTTTTCTTGGAAATGTGTTTGATAAAATCCAGTAAGTCTTGCATAAATAAAAAGTCTGACATAGATAAACTGAGCAATATTTATTGTTACTTACTGGAAAAACATCAAAAATAAAATAAATATTTCTTATACATATGCACTACACAATACATATGTGTGCATAACAGGTTGCATACCATTAAGACAGATTTAAAAATAAAAATTACCCAGTATGGGCCTATTGGTTTTTTGAAAATAAATACAATATTAAAAACACCTAATTACATTTTAATCTGACTGTTTTTTCTTTCTGTTCTCTATGTATCAGAGTTAAAACACACCATCAAAAGATGTCATAGAATAAATATAAAAATTTACCATCCTTACCAAATTTTAGAATGTATTTTGTCCATTATTTTCTGTATTCTATGTTTGTGTTAGTATTGTTGAGGGTCATAAAGCTTTTAAATAATCTCAACGACTAGTAAGTTGAACTGACGAATTGTGATATTTTATAAAAATTTACATATTTCTTTTTATCTATATTACAGAGTCTTGAAAAAGGAATAAAACCATTCCGAAAGCTAGACAAAAAGTCAAAAGAGTGTTTCTTTAACATCCTGGCCAACCTTCTGACTGCAACCCTAATAAACTAGTTGTTTGTTTATATCGACAGTCACTAATATCCAGTATTTCTTATATATATATATATATATATATATATATATATATATATATATATATATATATATATATATATATATTATGCGATATTTATACATATCGTTTTTACTTTACATACCATTTTACTTTACGTCAGAACATCGAGTAATTATCGTTTACTCGATGTTCTAGCCATTTTGCATATCGGATCCTAGGAGCTGTACGACAATATTTAAAGAAATATTACGACGACTAATATCATTAGAAAAGGGTTCTACAGTTTATATCGTCTGATCTAATTGTTTTTGAGTGGAAGTACTACTGGAAATACAACAACTTCCTTAAAGGTAAGAAGCTTACTCAGAGTACTAAACTGAAATGTTGTTCTGAAGCAACTTTCTTGTGGCATTTTTTGTAATTAACTAGTTTTGATGGGAAATAAGCCACAATTTTACTAAAAAAAATTTTACTTTACTTTTTTGACAACGGCATCCGATTTGGATGTCGAACTGTTAATAAAATAATTTTTTAGTAAAATTGTGGCTTATTTCCTATTAAAACTATTTAATTACTAAAATGAAAATTTACAGAGCAGCAATTAGACCAGTAATAACATATGGTGGTGAATTAATGTGACAGACACAGAAAGAGGAAGAAAGATAGATGATACTACAGAGGAAAATAATTCGGAGGGTAACAAGCCCACTAAACTTAGGTAATAATGAATTTAGAAAACTCATGAACCAAGAAGTAGGAGAACTTTTGAAAGGAAACGACATCGTCAGATTTATCAAGGCATAGAGACTCATATGGATGGGATATATATAAAGGAGAAATCCAGAAGTCGTTATCAAGAAAGTTATAAAATGGAGACCTGTATCAGGCAGAACACGAGGAAGACCAAAAACCAGATGGGAGAACCAACTAGTCAAAGAGAAGGTGGGAGTTAGAGAAAAATTGTAGAAGATGCCAAGTCACACAACCAATTGTAAAACCAAAATGTTAATGCGGACTGATTCACCGCGACAAATGAATCGGAAGAGCCAAAAGAGGGCGGCAATCACTCCTCGAGGAGTGTAGATGCCATGATGATGAAAATAGGTGAAAATAAAATGTGTTCATAAAAATTATGCTTTTCAATATAATCTGTTATATCTATAGCTAATGCCGACCCTGCTCTGATGATCTATCTCTACTATAAACGAACTTAGTCGGCCAACCGAATTGTGGGTATAAACATATTTTATTATTATACATGCTGCGTGCAAATGGGAAATTTATGATTTAATAAAAGGATTACGAGGATTTTATGAGATAAAATCAAATTCCTTATAGCTCTGTCCTTTATCTCGTAAAAGAAATGATAGAGACAAATTCCATATTTAGTAGGCGACGCAAATAAAATTCCAGACACTTTTTAAATGCGTTTTGTATTGTGCTCCGGCGACGAATAACAAATAAGCCAATAGAGATTTTCGAAAACACTTCATCAAATAAAGTATCAACAAGTTATAGACTAAGGGCCGGTTGTTCGAACGCTAATCAGCATTGATCACTATCAAATACTTAATTACTGTCACAACTGTCAATGTCAACTTTGGTTGAGTTGCCGAAAAGATATATTATTGTTGACAATTATGAAATTAGTTAATCAATTATGTTAATAATTGTTATGTTAATTGACTAACTAATCTCATAATTATAATTAACTATGTTTTCAGCAACCCAACCAAAGTTGACATTGACAGTTGTGACAGTAATTAAATATTTGATAGTGATCAATGTTGTTCGAACCGGCGGGTGTAATTTCCTCACCAAAATAATCTTTTGCCTGCGTTTATAAGGGTCTGTCATAATCCCACAGGTATTTTCCTCACCAAGACCAAAATGGTTATTTCAGGTAGATTTTACTAAAAGGCATTCAATTGAATTATTTATCTACCATTAAATTACAGTGGGTACCTATAATTATAATAATTAATTAATTAATTATAGTATTTTATTTTTAGTGACAATTGGAATTTTGACAAAAATGGAATGTTTAATAGAAAGTGAAAGCGGTAAACCTTACGCGGTATTGGTATTTGAAAATTTTATTTTTTTATAAAGTGAAAGTTTTAAAAAGTGAAGAAATATTCTGGAGGATAAAAAAACTTGTAGTGCGAAATTTTTTACTATTGGTGCAACTTTTACAATATCTAGAAGTAGCCGACAACATAATCATGAACCAGATTGTCATAGTCCTGTCGCCAGGGGGGGTACAACGGCCTCCTGTTTTCAGATGGACTTACCCAAGTTTTTTTTATGTATTTTGACCTGTAGAACACGAATTTTTTGGGTAACAGTTGATCCGGATGTCGATAAGGTTGTTATAAACCAAGAAGTTGAGGAATCACATAACAGCGATTTCTCGCAAAACAAAACATTTTTTTGTATTTTTTGGGCTACTCTAACCAAAAAATGTTCCTACAAATTTTTTCGTAGGATGCATAGTTTTCGAGATAAACGCGGTTGAACTTTCAAAAAAACGAAAAATTGGAATTTTTGAACCCGAAAAACTTTTGATTAAAAAATAAAATAGCAATTCTGCTTACCGCATTTGAAAGTTCAAGTCAAATTATATCGGTTTGAATTATTTGTATTGCTAAAAATGTATTATTTTATTGTTAAAACAAAGCTATAAACACCTAGTGCTTGAGTGATGTTTCAATGATTTCTCATTTAAAATCGAACGAGTACGTAGAGAAGGTAAAAGTGCAAGCGGGGCTATTTCTAAGTAGCATGCATTAAAACGCATGTATTAGGCACGGGAAACACTATGTGTTTATAGCTTTTTTTAACAATCAAAAAATAAATTTTGAGCAATGCAAATATTCAAAACAGATATAATTTGACTTAAACTTTTAAAGGCGGTAAGCAGAATTGCTATTTTATTTTTTATTCAAACGTTATTCGGGTTCAAAAATTGCAATTTTTCGATTTTTTGAAGGTTCAACCGCGTTTATCTCGAAAACTATGCATCCTACGAAAAAACTTGTAGGAACATTTTTTGGTTAGAATGACCCAAAAAATACAAAAAAATGTTTTGTTTTGCGAGAAATCGCTGTTATGTAATTCCTCAACTTCTTTGTTTATAACAACCTTATCGACATCCGGATCAACTGTTACCCAAAAAATTCGTGTTCTACGGGTCAAAATACATAATAAAAACTTGGGTAAGTCCATCTGAATTAAGAAGGCCGTTGTACCCCCCCTGGCGACAGGACTATCAGAAGTTATATCGAAAAATTGTTTATAACTATTGTAAACGTAAAGCCCAAGAGAATTGAAAAACCAGCAAAAATTATATGCCAAGCACTTGCAGCTAATTTGTCTGAAACAATTACTACGATTGTTGTCAGTTACATAAGAAAAAATATATAATTATCGACGAAAAATGATGCCTGGTCGACTCCCTTCCAATATTGATGAGGTTCAAGAATTTGTGACGGGGTGTGCTCAAAAAACAATCAAGAGAGAAAAATTTCTCTTTATAAACTGTGTCAAAAGTAGGATAATTGTATTTAGTTGTGAAACAAATATAAGACTTTTAGCCACATTGAATTTTATTATATGGATGGCATATTGCAATTATTCATTATTCATGGGCTAATTAATGGGCATTATATTTCTTTATTATACTGTTTACTACCAAACAAAAAAACAGAAATTTACAACAATATTTTTTATGTGTTAAAATCAGAAATTTTTAAAGCTCTCAAAATTGAGTTTAATGCTAGTAAAATTTTTGAAGATTTAGAAAAGGAGTGCAATTATTGAAATGTGTCCGAACACTGAAATACATGGTTGTAAATTTCACCTACACTAAGCTTGGTATAGAAATGTCTTGGTCTCTTGATTTAATATCAGAATATAAAAATGATTCTGAAAGAGCCAAGTGGCTCAAACATACTTTTGGCCTTACATATAAAACCAGAAGACGTATCAGAATGTTTTGTGTTTGATTTAATGTCATGCAAACTAGGAAAGGGAGCGTTCAAGTATTACGTAACGCACCTTGGGGGGAGGGGGGTCTTGCATAACGTTACGGCGCGTTACATGGGGGGAGGGGGAGTCAAAAACTGCGTTACGTAATACTTGAACGCCCCCAAATGAAATTTAAGATAGATATGTTGATTATTTAGTTTAAACTTATATAGACGAAAATGCCATATTCTCCCCATATTTGTGGACAGAGGCAAATTCTTTTGTTATTCGTATTACGAATGCTTGCGAATCTTTTCATTCGCATTTTAATTTATCGTTTTGTAATACGCATCGATCCATATATATTTTCTTTGAAAAAATTAAAGAATTTCAGGTAGATACGTATGTTAAAATTTAAAGTTTGCATATTGCAAAACCTATCAAAGATAAACAAGTTAAACTGAAATTGAAAAATATAGTAAATTTATTATTAAGATATCAGTCTAATCAAATGACTAGAATGGATTTTGTAGAGTGTCCGTCTTATTATAGTAAATATTAAATAATAATTTATACGTCTTGCATATTATCTATATTATAAACTATTATTATAATGTAAGGAAATTAATGTCTTGTATTCGGATTTCGGATGCTTTCATAATACACATTCTTAAATTAAACCTATACTTTTATTTTATTACCTGAGTGAGTTGGTGAGGAAAATACCTACCGGATTAATAGGAACCTTTAAATTTGGTGAGGAAAATACCTGTCGGATTATATGTTTTACTGGTTGGTGAGGAATTTACCTCCGCCCGTTCGAACGCTAATCAACAATGATCATTATCAAATATTTAATTACTGTCACAACTGTCAATGTCAACTTTGATTGGGTTGTTGAAATCATAATTATTGATTACAATTATGAAATTACTTAATCAATTATGTTAATAATTGTTATATTAATTGATTAACTAATCTCATAATTAGAATCAATTATGTTTTCAGCAACCCAATAAAAGTTGACATTGACAGTTGGTGACAGTAATTAAATATTTGATAGTGATCATTGTTGATTAGCGTTCGAACAACCGGCCCTAAGAGCTGGTATAGGTGAAATTTGCTAATCATTTCAGGCACCATAAGAGTCTATAACTTAAATAGTAAAACCTAAAAGAAAACGTATGAGCACTTTGCCATCACTTTTCAGTGGCAAATGCGTCGACAATGGCGCTTCAAACTTTCCACTACTTAAGGACGGGATAAATAAATTAAAAGGTACCCTCCCTTACTCCCAAATTCATTTTTTTAAATGTATAAACATTTTCAATTTCTTTGCAACACGAAAATGCAGCAGCTGCATAATACTCTGGTTAAATCGGAGAGTGCTACTTTGATTAATAACTTACTTTGTTTTTCGGTAGGTGGCTCTAGTTCATCAGTGACATTTCTTTCTTTGCAATTCGGAAAGGTGTGATGTCTGGAGAAATCGGAGAGAAGATGATATGGGACTACTGATGAAGGGGAAAAGGCCCTCAAAACCGGTATAGACTCTTCCTGCACTCTCCGATTTAACCAGAGTATTATGCAGCTGCGCATTTTCGTGTTGCAAAGAAATTGAATATGTTTATACATTTTTAATTCATTTACTCTTTTGTAGGAGTATTAAGGAATCTTTCGTGTTGGAACTTTTACCACGCTGAGCAGATGAGTTGTGAATTATTTAAAATTCTCTCGTCTTAATTTCCTCGGCATCCTGCATGATTTAAAATTTTTGAAAATCTCGGGAGGTTGTAACGAAAGAAAGTATTCCACCTGTTGTCAATCTGGTGGTATGGGAACGATATTTATTGTCGTGTTCTTTGCTACTTCGATTGATAACTTACTTTACTTTGTTTCATTTTTAAATTTTTTTTTAATTCCATGTAATTAAAACTGCGAGTGTTAGGAGTGCGAAATTGGAAAACCAAGGCGATGGACAGGAAGGAATGGAAGTTGTTTCTGGAACAGATCAAGACCCACCATGGCTTGTAGAGCCAATGCTGATGATGTGATTAAAAATAAGACTTAGCGTAATTTTACCTACCACCCCTTCCTCCTTTTTTTGAAGTGGAATGAAATCAATCAACAAAATTCACACGCATAGGTGAACTTTTATAGACCCATAGGTTGAGTGTACACGTGCGATACACGAACTAATAGTGAACATATGGAATAATAAACAACTGCCACAAGACTGGAATACCGGAGTAATTATTCCACTACATAAAAAGGGAGATCAACTTGAATGTAAAAACTACCAAACCAATAACGCTACTGACTGTGGCATATAAAATACTGTTAAATATTGTGTATGAGGGATTGAGACCAAATGCGAAACAAATAGTTGGGGGATATCAATGTGGTTTCTGCAGGCAGAAGTCCACAATAGATCAGATCTATGGCGATCAGCGCCCCCAACATCCCGGCGCCCGTGTGCACTGCACACCCTGCACAATAGGTAAAACCGCCTCTGATATTACCTAAGACTACCCGTGTCGCACACTACAATGTGCTGCAATAAAATTCCAGACTTTTTAACGGGATTTTTTATTATGCGTCGGCGACCAACAACAAATAGGGCAATAGCGATTTTTGAAAACGCTTAATCAAATAGAGCATCAACAAGTTATATATTCTACAAGCGGTAGTTTTCTTGGTCATCGGGTCATTAAAATAAAAAAGCTTTTTGCTGATTGGCAATTAATACAAAACGTTATTCCAGTAATCTTAGTACATACTTAAATCTGTTTTGATCACTGAAAGTAAATTATCTCCTAAGGAAAAGTAGAATGCGTTGCACGAGTGAGTCAGTTTCAATTTAGGTAAGAGAAATAAAAGTGGACTAACTCATAGTGAGTTTATTATTACTATAGGTAATTATTATTACTATAAATTCCGGCAACTCACCCATCGGAATATTACCTAAGACTAAATAATAAAACTAAAAAATCACAAAACCCCACATGCAGATCAACATCAAACAGGTTAAATTTAACGAAAGTTCGATCAATGATAGTTCTCAGTATATAGATTAAAAAAGTCCATGAGACCTAGGTCTGAAAAACTTCTGAAGTTATTTAATTTAAGTGTTCAGTGTACGTCAAATGCACTAATTCACACTTCACAGTCAAGTGAACGAAAATATTTATTATTGAAAGAAGAGAGAATAATTTCCTTTATGCATATTTGCGTGCTGCATAAGAATTCGTGGTCAAAAATAGGTGCATCCTATCTTAGTCTTCAGAAAACCTCCGAGAGTTCCTCAGAAAACTGAAGAAGAGCGACAAAAAATATGCTGCTAGAGCTACATAAGAATTGTCATGTTGTATACCAGTATGGGTGCAGTTACGCCTTATCAAAACTACTGAACAAGGCGGATCTATTAGGGGTAGGGGAGAGAATGTAAGAGAAATTCTAATAATGCCTTGGCAGCATATTTTCTATCGATCTTCTTCAGTTCTTGATGCATCTATTTTGACCACAGATTCATATACAGCTCGCAAATATGCATGAAGGGAATGAATCTCTGTTCTCTGAAAGACGGATATCATCACCATCATCATCATCATTCAACCCGGATCTGTCCACTGCTGGATATAGGTCTCCCTCAGTCTTTTCCATGCATTTCTGTTTTGTGTTGTTTGTATCCAGTTTTTGTTGATCCGTTTTATATCATCAGATCATCTGGTTGGCGGACGACCTCTACTTCGATATGATTCTTGTCTTGGTCTCTAGTGTATTATTCGCTGTGTCCATCTGTTATCCGACATTATAGCTATGTGTCCAGCTCAGTTCCACTTTAGGGTCATAATTTTTTCTATGGCATCCGTCACTCCTGTTCTCTGTCTTATCTCCCTGTTCGTAATTCGACCCCGACCAGAAATGCCTAGCATTGAGCGTTCCATGGCTCTTTGGGTAACACAAATTTTATTTTTTACTTTCTTTGTTATTGCTAAAGTTGCTGCACCATAGGTAAGTACTGGCAACACACACTGATCAAAGACTTTTCTTTTGAGACACATAGGCAGTTCTGACTTAAGGACATAGCTCAGCTTGCCGAATGCCACCCAAGTGAGTCATATGCGGCGGCTTAGTTCGCACGTTTAATTAACTCTTCCTATTCGTATCTCATGCCCTAAGTACTTATAAGAGGTGGTTTCTTCAATAGGCATGCCATTTACTGAAATCTTTTCGCTTAACACAAGATTTATCATGATTTGCGTTTTGTTATGGTTGATTTTTAATCCAACTTGTAAGGAGGCTAGGTATAGTTTCACCAGTTGCGATACTGCATCATCGATGCTGTCATCAAAAAGAACAATGTCGTCAGAGAATCTCAAATGACTAAGTATTTCTCCGTTGATATTAATTCCTTTTTCACTCAGATTTGCTTCCTTAAACATATTCTCTAATAATGTTGTAAACAATTTTGGCGGAATTGTGTCTCTCTGTCGCACACCCCGTTTTATTTTAAATCCGTTGGTCTTTTCATCTGCCAGTTTCACGATTGCTGTCGCATTTTGATAGATGTATTTAATCATATTTATATAGCGATGATCTATACGACACTCTTTTAAGGCTTTTAACATTTTTTGATGACTTATGGTGTCAAAAGCTTTTTCGTAGTCAAAAAATATTAGGACGAATGGCTTGTCATATTCAACACTCTTTAAATAATTGATGGATTCGACCGTTACTTGATGGAAGTTCATTTTATCTAATAATAAAACACTGAAAACATTTGTTTTCTGAATTCAGAATTCAGAATTCTGTGGAAGTATAGAAAACAAACGTTTTCAACACTCTTTTCTATTAAGTTCTTAATTATCTGTAAATGATCATTTGTGCCATATCCTGCTCTAAAACCGGCTTGCTCTTTTGTCTGATAGAAATCCAACTTACTTCCTTAGAAAGACGGATATATCTCTGTATAATAAATATTTGCATTCACTTGGCTCTGAATTAGTGCACTTAACGTACACCGAACACTTGAATCCAAAGAAATAGAACTCGTAGATAGATACAATTTATACCTAGGACATGAAATTATGATTGGCGGGGATAATCAGACTCATGAAGTGAAGGGAAAATCGGTCTTGGATGAGCAGCATATGGAAAACTGAGAGAAACTTTTAAACGTCCAACGAGCTGTCCACATAATATATAAGGAGAAAGGTATTTGATCAGTGCCAGTCTTGACTTGCGGTACAGAAATACTTACCTTAACAAGCCTCGGCTACCAAACTGAGAGTCACATAGAGAATAATGGAACGGTCTATGCTAAGAGCAACTCTGCGAGACAGAATAAAAAACGAAGAGATCAGAAGAAGAACCAACGTGACTGCCGTCATCGAAAGGATGGCCAGACTAAAATGGAGATGGGCAGAACACATAGCCAGAATGACAAATGAACGATGGACAAAGACGTAATTGTAATGGAGACCAGAGGAAGACAAAAGAAGCATCGATCGTCCACCTACAAGCAAGGCCGGATTTTAGGCAGTGGAGGCGCCTGGGCAGAATTGGTGTGAGGGCCCTACCTCCTACCATTAAAAAAATGTGGATCTACTTTTAATATAATTAACTATATTAATTTTAATAGCTGTAACTTGTTACAGTAAATATTAAAAATAAACATATTAAGGTGTATGGTTAATAGGCTATTGATTATGTACTATAGAAAGGAACTACAACGTTAACGGGGTTTTATTATTTCATATGGTCAATGAATCTCTATATATGAAAAAACCGAGGAGTGCTACCATTTAAAGGGGTGCGTTTTTGAGAAATGGGTGAATTAGTCCCTGGGCACAGGTTACATTAGGGTGAGTTCTATGCACTTTTGGTACAAACAATTCTACATAAAAATTGTTCCTGGTTAAATTTCCCATCTAAATATATCTTTTTAAAGTCAAAGATACTTGTTTTTATAAAAATATATTCAAAAGAAAAAGCACAAAGAAACTTGAAAGAAAGAAATTTTGTTTTTTGTCCCATAACTTTTGTCCACGGGGATATAGATATAGACATTGCTTCATAGAAAAAAAACTTACATATTTTCTCTTTAAAACGATGTTTGGTAGAGGTCATCAGGTTCTACAGTTTTTGAAATATGAGTTTTCAAAATTCGCCAATCACAGCAATTTTGGGCAATTTTCCGTGTTATTTCGCAAATATTGTTCTGTAAGTTTTTTCTACGCAACTTTAGTTATATGCAATGGTATATGCAAGAGGAATAGAAATCAATTACCTTTAAAATGTTCTACTGTATAATGTTGTACGACTTCTTTTAAAGAGGTTATCTTTTTCAAGATTTTATACTTTTAACGAGTTTTTATATTTTTTACGATTATTTTTTAAATTTCCCATTATAACCTTTTTTTTCTACATTTAGGTATATATATTATATAATAAAAAAGAAAGTTTATCCTGTTTACTTTAAAATGGTGTAAAATGTAATAAGTACTTGCAACGATTTTTGATTTTAGGATTATTTTTTAAATTTCTCATTATAACTTTTTATGTGAATGTGTGCTATGATTGAATCTTATTTTTTATAGGTAATACTTTGGATCCACTTGACTCGGCCGGGCAAACTTTAAAATATGGATTAATTCCAATATTTACTGTCAAAGCTCCTGCACCACAAGCTTTGCTTGAAAAAATAGCATGTAAGTGTACCAAAGGATGTACAAAAAACTGCGGTTGTAGGAAGATAGGAATTAGTTGTTCAATATTCTGCAAAGGGTGCATGTGCATGGATACTAATTGTGGGAACTCTAAGATAACTGAGGTGTCAGAGGAAGATATTGAAGCTAATGCTAACGAAGAGATGGACTTTGATTTTGAAAAATTTTTAAATGTCATTGTTTAAATAATTTTAACTAAAGTGATGTTTTCTAAGACTAATGTTTATGTAATTTTTGTAAAAGAAATAATTTTAAATAATACGGGTAATAAAATATCAAAGAATCACTCGGTTTCCATTATTGAAATATAGATGATACACCATTTTAAAGAACAGAAAGTAAGCCCCCTTTATTAAGCAATATACAGTATATTGAGAGAATATAGAGTATATTGAGAGAAAAGAAAAAAGAAGTTATAATGAGAAATTTAAAAATAATCCTAAAATCAAAAATCGTTTTAAGTACTTATTACATTTTGAAAAATAATATCTTCTTCCAAAATAATCCTAGAATTTTTTGTAGTATACCATTTTAAAATAAACAAAATAACCTTTTTTTATTATATTATATAATATATACCTACATGTGGAAGAAAAAAGTTATAATGAGAAATTTAAAAATAATAATATTTTATTTTTATATTATATTATAAAAAATCGTTAAAAGTATAAAACCTTAAAAACCCATAATCTCTTTAGAAAAAATCGTACAACGTTATACAGTAGACCATTTTAAAAGTTATTTATTTTTATTTCTATTACGTGTACCATTGCATATACCTAAAGTTACGTAGAAAAAAGTGATAGAACAATATTTGCGAAATAACAAGGAAAATTGCCCAAAATTGCTGTGAGTGGCGAACTTTAAAAAATCATATTTCGAAAACTATAAATCCTAATTACCTCTACTAAACAATATGTTAAAGAAGAAAGATGTAGCTTTTTTTTCTGTAAAGTAATGTCTATACCTCTATCCTCGCGGACAAAAGTTATGGGACAAAAAACAAAATTTTTTTCTTTTGGGTTTCTTTGTGCATTTTCTTTTTAATATATTTTTGTAAAAAAAAAGTATCATTGACTTTAAAATGTGATATTTAGATAGAAAATTTAACCAAGAACAATTTTTATGTAGGTATGTTTGTACCAAAATGCATAGAACTCACCCTAATGTAACCTCTGCTCAGGGACTAATTCACCCATTTGTCAAAAACGCACTCCTTAAAATGGTAGCACTCCGCGATTTTTTCATACATAGATAACCATTGACCATATGAAATAATAAAACCCCGTTAACGTTGTAGTTCCTTTTAGCTATCTTATTTTGAATATAATCAATAGCCTATAAAGTCGGGGTACTTTTTCGAGATTTTTTAATTTAAAATTTCTTGATTATGTCGGATATGTCTAGTTGCTTTAAGACATCGTGTTCAGTACTCATTATAGAGGAATGATTCAAACGCTATTGACCCATCATAGAGCGAAGTCAATTTTTAATTAAATTAAGTTTTGAGAATGATCTCTCCCTACTGCAGTTAGCATCAGAACTAAATATCAATCTCAACGTTTGGAAACGCATCATTCACATTCTTTTCTTGTAACAGTCGGTACATTATATTTGCTTATATTTGATGAGCCCATTTCCTCTTTAAATGAATTGCAAAATTCTACAAATTGTACTAGTTCGACACCTAGGATTTCATCTAAATCATTGTCTATAAATGTAGGTAAGCTTTAGTGAGTGGCCTACAATTTCATTGGGAGTTACATTTTCTAAATGATGTAAAAATCCAAAATTGGAATGAATGGACTCATATGCAGAAAACCTCTGACTTAAAGAGGCAATGAGGTGATCTATAATAGCGATAAAATTTTAAGTCCTAAATTTCTCTGATGTTGTCATTTCAGTCTATTGAGATGTTCCATAATCCAGTGGAGTCAGTCGAATATTCCATAGTGGTTTTCTATGTGTCGACTAGTCTTCACTTTCGCTTATCATCGCGTCTCATATTTTGAAATTGTCACGGCTTAATAATATACATAAAGATGCAGCGTTTAAACACTCGATTAAAAAGTTGTATCTACTAGCCTTTGATAAGTGGCGTTACTTGATACCAAATAGCTCTCGATTTTAACATTTGCCATTCATCACACGACGTCTGTGAAAATTTTAATGCAAAAAACTATTATGTAGTTTGTTTTTTACAGTTGTCAGAAGCAAACAACTTTTGTGTTTTTGGAAGAATGGAACAAATCGACTATTGTTAGGTGACTAAGTTCCTCCACAAAAAGGGGAAAACCAATGTGCAAATCAAATCGGACCTGGACGAAGTACGTATATTGTGAGGATTCACCTTCGTTAGCAACAGTAAAATTTTGGAAGGCTAAATTTTTTCGTGGCTGTACGAGTTTTTCGTGATGAGCGTCCCGGGAGGCCAAATGAAGCCACCACGCCGGAAATGATTAATAAAGTCCATGACATGAATATGGCATATCGTCACCATCATTTAGACATAAAAAAGCTATCCGTGCGATGGATGCCACGTTTGTAAAAAATCGCCAAATGCGAAAACGTGTGGTGTAACCACTTCGGAGACGCTTTTGACGATGATATAGCGCGATCCGAATTATTTTTTTCGCCGATTTCCAGGGCATCATCTATATCGGCTACTTGGAAATGGAAAAACAATAAATGGCAAGTACTACGCAGCCTTATTGAACCGAATTGAATCATTATTGCGTCGAAAACTCCTCGATTTGGGACGCAAGAAAGTGCTTTTTCACCAAGGCAACGCACAATTGGTTGAACACCCACCTTATTCCCCAGATCTTGCCGCCAGCGACTATTTCCTGTTTCCAAAGCTAAAAAAATGGCTCGGAGGACTCCGTTTCGCAACAAACGATGAAACCGTTGCTGAAACCTCAGCCTGTTTTGAAAAGCTCGAGGAAAAGTACTATTCGAATGGGATAAAAAAATTGGACCAACGTCTTACTAAGTGAATCGAGCTAAAAGAGGACTTTTGTTCCCTACCCATACAGCACATGTCATCTTTAAGATATCTTATTTGCAACCAAATATGGTCTTAATGTCTTCGGTCTCAATTAAGACTTTTAAAAGATATCTTTAAAACGCCAAATTTAAGATACCTTTTAAACATCATATTTTAAGTAATTTTTTCTTAAAAATAGGTTCTGTTATAATTATGAATTTAAAAGTTAGGTTAGGTTAGTAAAACATTTAAAATAAGAGCTGGTAGCAAAAAGACAAACTCCAAACAAAAGCTTTTTCATATCAGTGACTTCAGTGGTGTTTCCCATATGGTTTTATTTGAGGGATATTTAGAAGACTACAGATATTAATAATGCAGTAAGTTTAGATTTAGATTGTAATATTATTAAAGCAAAAAGTTAACTTTGTTATCGAGAGTAAATGCATGTCTCATAATTCAACAGCTTACCTTAACAATATGCTCTTAAAAATATATATATTTTTAGGTAGGTATCGCAGGAGGATCAAAAGCCTATGATTTTGTATAAAGAGTTAGAAAATTAATTATTAGCAATGGACAAGCTTTAATCAAGTACAGTTGGCTGGGACAAAAAGGCAAACAAAAGTTTTGTGATACCAGAATTGCAAATCTGATCATTGGTAAAGCTTATTCTACATGTACATGTAAAATTTTAATAGCAATAAAAGTATTTTTAGAACCTAATTATTTTTATTAAAAGTTCATTTAAAATATTTCATAAAAAATTAAAAAGAAAGCTATCCTAAACACGTTAATAATATACAAAAAAGACATCTTTAAGATGTAAGGATTTGTAACATCCGTACATCTTTAAGACGTGGTAAAGATATCTTTCCGGAAATACCAGACATCTTTAAAACGTCTAAAACATCTTTAGTGAGTTATCTTTTAGATTTCTTTAAGATGTATTTGTGTTATCTGGGTATATATGTTCCTTATGTTGAGAAATATATCGATTTAATCCCAAAAAACTTATTTTTTCTATCAAAGGCTAGTTTATATCAATCCACCCTCGTATATGTTGAGGAAATGAAAAACACATATAGTCCTTCCAAGAAATCAAATAATAATGCTGTGGCAGCAGGACAAGCTGTAGCTTTTGCAACTAAATTTAGAAGGTGTTTGCTTAAAACAAAAATAATTATATGTGAATAATTTGCTGATATTTTTCACGTTTGAAGCTTTGTGGGGGCCCCCGAAATGTGGGGGCCCCGGGCAGCTGCCCAGCCTGCCTCCCCTTAAATCCGGCCTTGCCTACAAGATAGACGATTGCCAAATTGACGATTTAAAAAGGCAAAATAAAAACTAAATGTAAAGACTGAAATAGTTTTGTACACACTTATGACAACAGGTGAACAGGGAAAAGTGTACTTTTTAAGTGTGTAAAACAAATAATTCCTAGCTGAGCGCTTTCGGCTTATAAAGCCATCTTCGGGGCTATGCTACAATAGAAAGGACTCTAATGAATAATTGATCTTAGAATTCAAAAGTTTAACTTACGTCAAAAGGTTCAAAATACCACTATGAAGAGAGATGGATCCCATGAACGATATATAAAAAATACTTCTATACTTGTGCAGTTTTTTAATGATGGAAAAAATTTAGAAAAAAACCTTGTCTGTCTGTTGAAAAAAGGTGGTCAATTCTTGCTGTTTCTTAGTCAGAAAAGTTGAAAAAACATATATATTACAAGAACAAAGAACTTTCACGAAAAACTACATTAAATATAACAAAAATTTGTTCATGGTAAGATCAAGAGACCTTACCATCTGATGCGTGCTGTGTCAGTATGAAGAATGGCCAAATGGCGGCATGTAGTCTGGTGGATTTTTAATGACAGCTGACATAGATAGGGATATGATACCCATGTCATCTAACCATCCCTTTCAACATAAGATGGCAGCTATTCAATGTTATGTTCACAGACTTTTAAACATCCCCATGTCCCAAGACAATTACAACAACGGAATTTCAATCATTAAACAAATAGCAAACAACAATGGCTTCCCTCTTCTACCGTAGATAAGGTCATTAGAAAGTCAATACTCAAAAAGAGACTAAACCAAGCTTTTAACGTAGTAAACGAACCCAACACCACATCTATTTATAGATCCTTATCCTACTTAGGGCCAATTTCAGAAAAAGTATCACGATTACTTTGTAATAAAGTCTTCTTCTTCTTAAGGTGCCTATCCGTTCCGGATGTTGGCGACCAGCATGGCTATCCTAACTTTGCTTGCTGCTATTCTGAATAGTCCGGTTGTCGATGTATTAAACCACTTTCTCAGGTTTTGAAGCCAAGATATTCTTCTTCTCCCTGGTCCTCTCTTTCCAAATACCTTGCCTTGAAGAATGAGTTGCAACAAGCCATATCTCTGTTCATTCCTCATAACATGGCCAAGATATTCTAGTTTGCGCTCTTTGATTATGTTAATAATCTCGCATTCCTTGCCTATTCTACGTAGAACCTCAATATTAGTCACACGATCCACCCACGAAATTCTCAAAATGCGCCTGTAACACCACATCTCAAATGCCTCGAGTTTTCTCAAAGAAGCCTCGGAAAGTGTCCAGGCCTCTACTCCGTATAATAACGTAGAAAATACATAGCATCTGATGATAGAGATTTTGGTAGCAAGAGGTAAATCGTGGCTTCTGAAAAGAGACTTCATCATTATGAACGCTGATCTCTCTTTTCCTATGCGTTGTTTTATTTCACTTGAGTGGTCCCACTGGCTGTTTATGTTGGTACCAAGGTATGCGTAGCTGTCGACCCTGTCAATTAGTTGTTGGTTAACCAAAAGCTGTGTATTTAATATTTCGCGCTTACTGACTACCATATACTTTGTTTTTTTCGTATTGAGATCAAGTCCGTATTCTCTACTTATATCTGATATGCGCGACATTATTCTTTGCAAACCATCTAGACTGTCTGCAAAAACTACAGCGTCGTCGGCATATCTAATGTTGTTCAGACGCACTCCGTTGACTAATACGCCTTCCTGTAGTTCTCCCAGCGCTTGCTCGAAGATACATTCAGAGTATATATTAAACAGCACCGGGGACAGGATGCATCCTTGCCTCACTCCTCTATCTATGGAGACTGCCTCTGTTAATTGGTCTTCCACTTTAATATTGGCAGTTTGGTTGTAATACAAATTATATATGATTCTCAAGTCTCTATCATCTACTCCCGCTTCTTTCAAGATGTTTATGAGTTTATCATGTTTTACTCTATCAAACGCCTTTTTGTAGTCGATAAAACAAATATACACTTCACAGTCAACATCCCTGCATCTTTGGGATAAGTAATAAACTCCCTGCATAATAAAGTAAGTAACCTAAACCTGCATAATAAAGTAAGTAACCTAAACATCTCCTTCAAAACCAAAAATAATATTAAGTCCATCTTTAACCACACCAAAGATAAAATCGACAAACTAAATAAAAGTGGTATTTATAAACTGTCTTGTGGGGATTGCAACATGACTTATGTGGGCAGAACTATGAGGACTCTTTCTCAGAGGATCAAGGAATATCTCAACAATCCAGAAAAATCCAACTTTGGTTATCACGTTAAATGTAGTAACCATTCCTTCTCTCCTTCCAAAAACAATTCAATTTTACATAACATACCAACCAAAAACTATAGACAAATGAACCTTTTAGAAGATCTAGAGACAACTAAGGAAATGAAACGTAATCCTGATTTTTGCTTAAATACACAAATCAATTTTAATTACAACTATAAACCTCTATTCAGACTCTTGTGGGAGACTCTTGAGGAAGAAGTTTGACCTCGTGCAATCAAAATCAAACATTTTTTATAAAACTTTTTAATTCTTTACTAAATATTATCATTATAAATCAATAATTGTAATGGATCATTTGGCAGCTTATTCTTTGGAAAACCATATTCTCAAAAAATTAATTCTTAATTAATTTTATTTTCCATCTTCGACACACCCATATTGCACCTAACGAAATTTGTGACTTATTCAATAATATGGAAAACTTCACCATCAAGCTTCTTTACATCCCATAATAATTTTTTAATAAAAAAGAGTTCAGTTTTTTAGAAGGATAACTTGTCAACTGATTTATCTTGGACCTTAAGTCTTCTTTATCATTAATATGTATTTCATTAAGTATAATTTTAAAAAACTAGATTTATGTAATTACAGACCATGTTGAAAAGTTGTTCAATTCCATTGCTAAAATGTCATATGCCAACTGTCACTGGTTATGAGAAAAGGTGAAAATACCTTTACCAGCACACACTATCTATGTCAGCTGTCATTAAAAATCCACCAGACTACATGCCGCCATTTGGCCATTCTTCATACTGACACAGCACACATCAGATGGTAAGGTCTCTTGACCTTACCATGAACAAATTTTTGTTATATGTAATGTAGTTTTTCGTGAAAGTCCTTTGTGCTTGTAATATATATGTTTTTTCAACTTTTCTGGCTAAGAAACAGCAAGAATTGACCACCTTTTTTCAACAGACAGACAAGGTTTTTTCCTATATTTTTTTCATCATTAAAAAACTGCACAAGTATAGAAGTATTTTTTATATATCGTTCATGGGATCCATCTCTCTTCATAGTGGTATTTTGAACCTATTTACCTAAGTTAAACTTTTGAATTCTAAGATCAAATATTCATTAGAGTCCTTTCTATTGTAGCATAGCTCCGAAGATGGCTTTATAAGCCGAAAGCGCTCAGCTAGGAATTATTTGTTTTACACACTTAAAAAGTACACTTTTCCCTGTTCACCTGTTAAATAAAAACTGAATGAGAGCGGCGCAACATAGAGGGGGTTGGAAACACGACGAAGTGGCTTATGTCCAGTAGTGGACTTTTGAGGATGATGAAAATGGTTTATTACATAATATGTTCATTTTACTCTTACACAATATTACCAATTTACATACAATGTAATACGGCACTACGCCTACGCGATGTAGCGTGCAAACTCAGTCAATATTATAAGAAGTGATTACTGTACTTAAAAATCTAATGGAAAAGAAACCATTATTTTATTCTAGCTACTCAGAAAATGCATTTTGACCTATGTGTATTTGTAGGGGTTACTTAAAACAATGTCGCGGGTAGGACTAACTAGCCTGAAGGGCCGCAGTTAAAATCTATTCAAAGTTTTTTTATCGAGTATGTTAAAAATAGTTGTTGTAAAAACAGTAATTTAAACATAAAAGCCCAACATGCCATTATTAAAGAAAACGAGTCTAAAACTTAACAGAGTTTGTAATCTACACCTACACATAGTAGTTCATGTAAAGGTCATGTAGTTCATCTGTAATAATTACTCCATTCAAACATTTTAAGAGAACAGCAAAAAACCAATGCCATATAAAATTTTGCTACAATTTTTCATTGTTGTTTGGATGGTGAACTGTTTTGTTTGTATTACTTTTTTAGTATCACTCATTTCTCGTTTTGTTTATTATTAGTTCACCGATCACCTGAGGTCACGAACACCTAAGCACAAAGTGTATTTTATACAAAATGAGTTTGGTTAATTTAAGATCAATTATTGAAAGGTTTATTTCAAAAAAGAACAAATGTCAGTTTTATGAATCTTTTAACTATTAGTACTACTTGATAGCAAATTAACATTTACATTTGTCAGAAACTTATTTTGAGAAAAACCGCCATAGTCCCAAAATTATAACGATTTTTAAAACACTGTTTTTGCATAAACAAGCAATGTCAGTATACAGGGTGTAACAAACATGCAGGTCATGAATTAAATCAGGTATTATGAGACTAAAAATAGATAGATTTAACCTAACTTACTTTAGTACAAATGTGCACATAAAAAAGTTACAGCCCTTTGAAGTTACAAAATGACAATTTTTCCATATTTTTTTCCATATATTGAAAACTCTTAGAGATTTTTTATTGAAAATGGACAAGTGGCATTCTTATGGCAGGAAAATCTTAAAAAAAATTATAGTAAAATTTGCACACCCCATAAAATTCTTATGGGGGTTTTGTTCCTTTAAATCCGCCCAAATTTTTGCGTACGTTCCAATTAAATTATTATTGTGGTGCCATTAGATAAGCACAATATTTTTAAAACTTTTTTGCCTCTTAAAATTTTTTCGATAATCTAGTTTTTATCGAGATGCGGCTTCTTTTTTAATATTTTACATAAAAATTTTATCGGAGTTTTGTTCTTTTAAACCACCCAAATACTTGTATACATTCCATTTAAACTATTATTGCGGTAACATTAGTTAAACACAGTATTTTTAAAACTTTTTTGCATCTTACTATTTTATCGATAATAAGATGTTTCTTTTATCGAGATATGGCTTCTTTTTTAAATTGGTTTAAAACATAAATAAAAATGTGAATTTTCATGTTATTACCAGTCTCTATTATATGTAGTTATACGTAACCATATACAAAAATGTGGTGGATTTGACAAATATTCAAAATATCTCGGTAAAAACTGGCTTTACGGAAAAGTAGTAAGAGGAAAAAATGCTTTAAAAACATTGTGTTTAACTAATGGTATCACAATATTAATTTAATTGGAACTTACGTAAAAGTTTGGGGGATTTGAGGGAACAAAACACCTATTAAATTTTTGTGAGGTGCACAAATGTCAGTACATTTTTTTTAAGATTTTCCTGCCATAAGAACACCACATGTCCATTTTCAATACAAAATCTCGAATAGTTTTCGATATATTGGAAAGAAACAATTTGTGGTCGAATTGATATTATAGTAACTGGAAGATCTGATATCAATAAAGGTTGTTTATATTTTTCTAAATAACGATATGCAATAGAATTCATAGTAACGATTAAGCAACAGTTTAAGTGACATAATTTTGTTGCTCTTTACACAATTTGCTCTATATAATTTATAAAGTTACACCTTAGATTCATATTCAAGTCCTTTGTAGAGCGCACACAGTTCTCTTGAAATGCATGAAAGTGGATAGCTCGTCATCTGATGTAAAGGTGTCTTTGTACCTATATATTTTTACATAATTTTAACACTAACGAACTGAATTGACTGTTTAATATAATAAAATAATAATGCACCTTGCTGGCCTGTTTAAAAAAATACGGTTACTGGAGATTTCATGCCAGGACTTTTATTTTAAAATGCGAACAATTCTCTCTAGTTTTATCGTAGTAATACACTCTCGGCCAAAATTAACCGTCCACCTTAAAAATGGGTAATTTTTGATGTCTTATATCTCCTAAATCTGTTGTCCGATTTTAGTGATTTTTTTAATATGTTATAGCATTAAGCCTTGACAATATCGATATAATAATATTGTTGCTAAACAGGTTAAATTTCATTGTATACTGGGTGTACGAATCATACTGTATTTTTTTCTTAAAGTTTGCATCACCCTGTGGAACATTCTAGCATTTGTAGAACACTGAAATTAAAACCTAACTGTAACTATAGCATCATGCGTTCTCAACATTTTTTTGTTTGACCGATTCGCTTATGTTGTATAATAAAAAAGTTAGGTTCCTTAACAACTAGACATGTTTTTTATCAATAGGGTGCTTTTAAAAAATTTTGGCAAAGTTTAAGGGGTAATTCTGCATGAAAAAATAATGACAGTTTGTTTTATAAACTTATGCTAATGCTTCGTTTCCGAGATAGGGGTGCTGAAGTTTTTCTGACAAACTGACGATTTATTAATTGCTTTAAAACCGGTTGAGATATGCAAATACAATTTGGTGGGTTTTTTGACCTAATTATTGCATATTTTTTGAGATACAATTAAGAATTTAATATTCACCATTGGCGCGCATACGGGTATTATGAGCCATCATATTACCCTATGCGCGCCAATGGTGAATATTAAATGCTTAATTGTATGCCAAAAAATGTGCAATAACTACGTATTAAAACCCACCAAATTGCATGTGCATCTCTCAACCGGTTTTAAAGTAATAAATAAATCGTCAGTTTGTCAGAAAAATTTCAACACCCCTTATCTCGGAAACGAAGCATTAGCGGACATAAGTCTCTAAAGCAAACTGTCATTATTTTTTCATGCAGAATTACCCCTTAAAGTTTGCCGAAATTTTTTAATAACACCCTGTATTGATAAAAAACATGTGTAGTTGTTAAAGCACCTAGCTTTTTTAATATCCAACATAAGCAAATCAGTCAAACAACAGAATATTGAGAAAGTTTGAGGCTATAGTTAGATTTTAATTTCAGTATTCTAAAGATGCCAGAATATTCCACAGGGTGATGCAAACTTTAAGAAAAAAACAGAGTTTGATTCGTACAGCCGGTATACAATGAAAATTTACCTGTTTAGCAACAATTTTATTATAACGATGTTCTCAAGGAATAATGCTATAATATATTAAAAAAATCACTTAAATCAGACAACAGGTTTAGGAGATATATGACATCAAAAATAACCCATTTTTAAGGTGGCCAGTTAATTTTGGACCAGAGTGTAATCTAAGATACGATATAAGGCCGAACTGCACCGATCTGTTTAATGGATAAAAATTATTTGATATGTAATCTAAACAATTATAAAAAATAAGGGGTGCCCCATATAATTTTTTCCTGACAACCTAAAATTAATTAATAGTTAAAAATGACTTTTTTTTATAAATAAAAAAAAATCGGCTCGGCAGATACTATTTTAAATTTTTTGACTCAATCGAAACAAAAAAGATATTTTGTAATTTTTCTCTTAAGTCGGTCTCCTTTGGGTTGTAAATAAGTTTAAACTAAAAAAAAAAAGAGCGAATGATGACGATTTTAAAGGCTCAAAAACATAATTAGAAACTATTATTTTTGAAATAATTACGAAGTACCTAAATTTAAACTGAAACAAGATTCTATCAGTTCTTGATAAGTATTTTAAACCTATTTCATTTTGAATCATTGTTTTTCCTATCGTCCCTCTTACCATAAGAAATCTTCCTCAGAATGGATAATAACAGAACACGTAGTACAACGCTTAGTGGAATTACGGTGAGACATCGACCAATAGAAAAACCAACAAAGAGGCGGATAGACGAAGTGAAAACCAATACTAAAGAGATATTGAGGATGGATAACTGGCGAAGAGCAGCCAGGGACAGATATACTTGGGCCCGACTTGAGGTCTGGCTCAAAGAGAGAGAGACAGAGAGAGAGAGAGAGAGAGAGAGAGAGAGAGAGAGAGAGAGAGATATGTACAGAGACGTAGAGACAGAAAAGATAGAGCTCTGGCGCGAATAAGGCGCCTTAAGTATTTTATTAGTGTTATAAAATATTGGTTTTTGTTGACAGAATTAATTAAAAATAAGTGTAACAACGAACAGTAATATATTTATTTATTTTGGGTAAACAAGCATGGTGTTTTGCTTATATCTCGAAAGGGTATTGTTAGCGAGAGCAAGGGTGTTTATTTATTTATTATTTATACATATGACCTGGCCTCTAGTGACTAATCCAGGTCGTTTTTTCCTGATGGGATTACAGATATTTTTTTTTTATATTTTTACATTTTTTACTCAACTATTAAATCTATTTTTACAATAACAATTTGCCATAATCTCTTAATTACGTATAACAAACAAATTTAAATAAACAATTTAAAATATTTTTGGTACTATCAACTCCCTTCTAAGTTATAAAGACAGTCCCTCTATTTTCAGAAGAGAGTTGGTAGTTTTTTTTTTATTTTTTTTTATTTTTATGAATTATGAATTGAATTATTATTTTTATTTATTTATTTTATATTGAATTATTATTATTATAATTGTAAATATCTATTCTTGAATTTATATTTTATTTTATTTATTTTAACTTTATCTTATTCAACTTCATCAGGGTTGGATTATTGGTTGTCTTCTTCTATTATTATAGATTTCTTGTTGTTTTTTAGATATTATTTGTGTGAGATTGTTTAATATTTCAAAATATTCTTCATTTTGTAATATATCTCTTATTTCAATTCTTTCTAATCTTCTTCTCATTTCTCTGTGTTCTTCATTTTCTATAGTATTTTCACAATGTAATATAGTGTGTCTGAATCGTTCGCATGCTGTCTAGAGACTGACTGGCCGGACCACCAACTATTATGTCAACTGGTTTGAGGTTTTGCGGTAATGGCCAGAAGGCCATAAATTACTGCATTTGCCTTTTAAAAGATGAGAACCTTTTTGTATTTTAAGAAGTTGACATGAAGAGTGTGGCAATCTGCATGGTAATCAATTAGTGTTTCCTTGAAAAAAACATTAATTTTATACAATCTGTTTAATGATACATTTTCGTTTCTCGAAATCAACGGCCCTTGTTGGCATATGCGTTGTGTATTACATGTGAATTTTAAATGACTAATGTTGTTTCGTTTTGAGAAAAGTTATTAAAAATTAAGAAAATAAAATTAGCAAAAATAGTAATTTTTTTTATTTTATTAATGGCTTTGACATAGCCAATTAGCCAGAAAAATAGTAATTAAAGCGTATCGCTATAAATATCTAATTAACGTTATAAAATATTAAGTGTATTCTTTTTCTCATGATCATCTTTCAGTGCGTCACAGTTTCTCGATTTCTTTCTAACGCATTAAATTGTATGTGACAGAAAAAAAGGCACGTCTTGGATTACTTTGGTAATTATTCTAGTTCGGTGGTTATTCTAGTTGTCAATAGATGACGCCATAATAAAAAATATTTTTTTTTAATTAGATAATAATATTACAAATATAATCTGTATAATTTATAAGACTATACAAATCAATGAAAATACCATTTTATAAATGCAAGAAACACATTTGATTTGTTTTTATTCCAAATTGAAAATAAAATGTGACAACTGTCAGATTTAACTAAAATGTTATGTTAGAATAAATGTCATAAATGTGTATTATCACCGACTTACCCTTTTTCCTATCATTTGTTACGCACTGAAAAATGATCATGAAAAGGACAATACCTACCTAGCAAAAAAGAAACAATGTAGAACGTAAAAAGTTATAATCTTGTAAAGTAATATTGATTATTAATCAAATCATTCCAAAAGTAGTAAACTTGTATAATTTAAAAGTTTAAAATAGGTCAGTCATCAAGAATTATATTGAGAGCTCTAAAATACGGCTATATGGTCACGAATAGCTATAAATACCAATCCATCTTTATAACCCAGCTTTTAACTTTTGTGTGCCAGGTAAATCTAGATAAAAATTTATAAACAATGTAATAATTTGAAAGAAATATTCAATACGTTGTTATGATTATATTTTGTGTAACAATAAATTTGCTCGAAATAGCGGAGATGACAACCCTCCGAAAAATCGATGGTAAGACTCTATGGGACAGAGTTAGAAGTACAGATATATGACGGAGATGCAAGGTGAACAACATTAATAAGAAACAGAAGAGTAGAATGGAATGACCACATAAGCCGAATGACAAAAAATAGCGTAAGGATAGCGAGAGACGGTTCCCAGTAAGAAGACGATCAGTGGGAAGACCACGAAAACGATGGAATGACAACTTAAGTACTAGGGGCATATTGAAAAAACAGACAGAGTCATATCTATACAAAAAGAAGAAGAAGAAAAAAGAAGAAGAAGAATAAATTTGTGGTACACTCATAGATATAACAGAATAGATTAGGCCAGTTCGAAAAATAGCGTAACGCGGAACAGTTCGGGTCGGTGGTCTATCTATCTCTCTCTACCGGCGCTCAGCTTTCTCTCTCTAGCATATGATGGCCGCCGCCTGTGTGTCACTGTCGTTCCGTTATTCCCACCTCTTGGTAGATACGCTCACACTCGCACGACAGACAAAGATAGCTAGACCACCGTACTTGATATCGGCGTTACACCCCGATGCATTGAGTGGCATTATGACTAGCCTGATCTATTTTCTTTACATATCTCTGGGTACACTTCGCGTCAGAAAAAACTGGTACAACTCTTATCCGCTGTGAGCTCGTACGTAGAGGGGATATTTACAAATTCTCGAGAGCCAGTAGTGGCAAGTCTGTAAACGTTTACCGGAAATTTGACATAAATGTCAAAGTGATTAATGTAAAATTAAAATTAAAAACATTAATTATAAAAAATATTAGTTGGTCAAAGCTGTGGTATATATTTTTACCTTAAATATACTTACGTTTTAAATACTGAATTTAAGTTTTTTTAATGTTCCGTAATATGTAATTATAATTTAATCTAAAAATCTTAGCGCCATCTACACGATAATTGTGAAAGTATCCGAAGTAAGAAATTCATATTTTATCAATAGAACGTCAAAATGATTAGCAAAATCTTTAAAAAATCGATTACAAGTTGATTAATTTTTTGCGTTGTAAATGTTAAGCGATAACAATTCAATAATAAATTTAAAAATTACCGGTGAAAGATAATTCCAGTAATCCGCTAGGAGCGCCACCAGCGAAGCTCAGAGCGTATAACCAAAAATCGCGTTTTTCAAGTTGTGTAAGTTGATCTTGTCAAATGTGTCATTCTAATTTCTAGGGCAACGTTGCCAGTCATCTCAATTAAGTACCCATACACTGATTCGTGTTTTATTATAATTTATGAAAATAATTCAATTAAAAGATAATGATGAGTTAATAAATCTAGACATAACTTTAAATTATTATGTTTTAATTAAAATCGAAGCGTTATTGGTTTCTCGTAAATTGTACTATAAATTCAAAACTCTACAGTTGTGGGATACTAGAATTAGTCCAGAAAGCCACTGCGCATCCGCTAGGAAAAATATTCTAATTCGGATTTTTTGCACAATCTTACTCAAAAAGGACTCCTTTTAACAAATTTGCATGTTGCCAGGACCAAAAGGTGGTCACAAATTTTTTAAACGTTTTTTTTTGTTTTTTTCCTAAAATTATTTTTTTTGCATGGAACAAAGTTTTTTGGATCATTCCAAACAGAAAAGGTCTTTAGTGACTTTTCTCTAAAAATAATAGTTTTTGACATATAAGCGATTAAAAATTGAAAAATTGCGAAATCGGCCATTTTTAACCCTCAAAAACTATGTGAAAAACTGAAAATTTGAATGTTACCAAGGTAGGTAGATATTCTTTAAACATCGATTGATGAAATCCCGAAGAGTTTTCTGCAATATAGTATTCAAAACTCCTTTGTTTTTTAATTGATAATCAAGCGTGCGCGACACTATTTTCCACCCACAGTATGGTGCAAATGAAAGGAATAAATTAGTTATTTCGTAAACTGGCGACTTTAAGGAAAAATCCCGAAACAGGTCGATTTGTATTTTTAAGTTACGATATTAAGGCATATATGGTATACTAGTGACGTCATCCATCTGGGCGTGATGACGTAATCGATGATTTTTTTAAATGAGAATAGGGGTCGCGTGCTAGCTCATTTGAAAGGTTCTTCAATTCTCTATTCAGTAATATAAACATTTATATAATTATTTATACAGGGTGTCCTTCTACTTCTTTTTTTGTCAAATAATTTAATTTAATAAAAATTTTTTGGACACCCTGTATAAATAATTATGTAAATATTTACATTACTGAATAGAGAATTAAAAAACCTTTCAAATGAGCTACCACACGACCCCTATTCTCATTTAAAAAAATAATCTATTACGTCATCACTCCCAGACGGATGACGTCACTAGTATACCATACATGCCACAATATCATAACTTAAAAATAAAAATCGACCTGTTTCGGATTTTTTTCTTCAAGTAGCCGGTTTACGAAATAACGAATTTATTCCTTTCATTTGCACCATACTGTATACACATGCAACAGTGGAAAATAGTGTCGCGCACGCGGATTAGAAATTAAAAACAAAGGAGTTTTGAATATTACATTGCAAAAAACTCTTCGGGATTTCATCAATCGATGTTTAAAGAATATCTACCTACCTTGGCAACATTCAAGTTTTCAGTTTTTCACATAGTCTTTGAGGGTTAAAAATGGCCGATTTCGCAATTTTTCAATTTTTAATCGCTTATATGTCAAAAACTATCATTTTTAGAGAAAAGTCACTAAAGACCTTTTCTGTTTGGAATGATCCAAAAAACCTAAAAAAACTTTGTTCCGTGCAAAAAAAATAATTTTAGGAAAAAAACAAAAAAAAAACGTTTAAAAAATGTTTGACCACCTTTTGATCCTGGCAACATGCAAATTTGTTAAAAGGAGTCCTTTTTGAGTAAGATGGTGCAAAAAATCCGAATTAGAATATTTTTCGTAGCGGATGCGCAGTGGCTTTCTGGACTAAATAAACACACAGGAAAAATAAAAAAAAATGATTTGGAAATTATGAATAACTTTTACAATGAACAAGTGTGGAATTTAAATATATATTTATTACAATTCGAAACTGCTGAAATATTAATATTTTGTCATATGTAGCTCCATTATTTTTAATCACTTCTTGTAATCTTCTGGGCACTGAGAAATAAATTATAGTTATAAATTTTCATCTTCGTCCAAACTTTCCCAGGTTTTTTCAATGATGGTTAATTGGTAGTGATAAAAATAATACCTATCTAAAACCTTTATACATTTTTACACGTCATTTTTTTGTATTTAGATTTAGTGCAATTCCGTTATCTGTGATGGCAACAACGAAGTGATTCACGAACCATTGTGTCCAGTCTGAACACAGGTTTACATTTGGAAAAAAAAAGTTTACCAGTTTTTTATGACGGGAAGTGTACTATACATAAAATGGTTTCGGGTTTCGACAAAAATATTGCATAGTTTTAAATTATCATGTGAAATGAAATTTTTTGTGCTGCAATATTTAGACTTAGCCCTTCCATTGACAGTTTTCACAAACTAAAAACTGACACATAATATGAGATAGAGTAGATAAAAGAAACTTAAAGTATTCTTGAAATGATAAATGATTTAAGGAGTCACATTCCTAATCTCTCAAGTATTTCGGCTCTTTTAAGGGAACTTCTAAAAAAAAACGGTCATTGTTAACCCTTTTCTTGGCAAACCAAAATAAAAATGTAAAAACTGTGTTTTATTGCTATTACTTATAAGTGCCAAATTTGAATTTGTTACAAATTTGTTACATTGCCGTAAACCTTTTTATCACGATGATCCATGCATTTTCTAAGGTTTGAGACGATTTCTCACAACAAAGTTCAGATTTCTTATATCTGAGTTTATGGGAGTACTCTCGTCTCATAATTCCCCCTCCCCACCCATTAAATTTTAGGAATATCAATTTTTCCAAAAAAAAAAATGTTTGTAAATTTAAAATACAATTTTTTTTATAAAATATAATTATTATATCTATATAAAATCCTTATAATCTAGGTATACTACATTCGCTCTCGCGAGATTCTTTTTGACACATTCGGAATAGGAAACATACAACACAAAAATTCCTACCTCACACTATTAACTGCTAAAATCAACTCAAATCAACTTAATCTTTCATTAAAAAAAGAAGAATTATTAGAAATAGTGGGAGTGTCTACTAATCTCATACAATTTTTTGAAGTTTATTTCTACAATATATTTTTATTTTGTACAATAAATAATTTTCTCATTTGTTATCAATACAATGGTGTAAATAAACAATCATTGATTGGCGTAAGGTTTATGTTATTTTTATGTCTGTTTACTATTAATAATATTGGATATGAGCAGGTGCGTTGGTTTTGTAGTAATTTCCAGTCACTTCTGACAACTGAACTTTTCAAAATAGCAATTACTAACGTCAGTGTCAAAGTGAATCTCGATAGGGCGAATTCAGTATAACTCCTTATTTTTAATGATAGGCGTAAAAATAGTTTCTTTTGTCATTCAGAAAAAGTCGCCTGATTTCATTCACTTTATGCACTGAAAGTAATGCCTGACTTAGAGAACATAGAAAAAATTTTGTAGGTATATCCTTTTTTTAAACATATTTATCTGAAAAATGGATAAAATTATATAAAAATATTGCAGAAATAAAAAAATCAAAAATCTACGTTTGGAAAAAATAAAAACTTTGCTCACCGTATACTTGGCAATGTAACAAATTTGGCAAAAATGTTTGACAATGTTTTTTGCTATTTCAAAAAACAAAAAACAACGAAACGTACACTCTCTATTTACAGGATAATTGCACAATATAAAACAAACACCAAAATAAAGAAAAAACACACAATTCCTTATAAAAAATTAAGTTGGTAAAAAAAGTCGAGAACCAACTCGAAAATGCAATCGGTGACACATGGCATTATTTAAAAGTTATCAGAAATTGTTAATCATAAAAATATAACACGTCACTAACAAGATGGGCCAAAAGTTACTAGAAGTCGCCTAGGACCTAAAATGAAAAGGTTACAAATTTGTTACATTGTCAAAAAAGGGTTAACACACTCTCTGTTTTACGACTCAGGAGGGAGTAATTTAAACTGATGTTAGTCAAAAGAACTAGGGTGTTGATTACTATGAAACCAAAAATCGGTTGCTTTTTATTCAACGCTTCTAACAAATAATCAAACGGAAACGGTATAGCCAAATTGAAAAGGGTATCTAGATATTTTATGGTCTTGCAATACATTTTATAATTATGTTTATAGATGTCATATTAAATTTGATTTTGGTCATCGTCCAATATAGGCTTTAATGCAAAATGGAGTGCCCGAAATATACTCACTACGATTACAAAAAATTAAGGTAAAGAGGAAGACGGTACATGGAGAATCAGGAGTAACGACGAGGTTAATAAATTGAATGAAGGGTACGATATTGTAAGATTTGTGAAAAGTCAAAGATTGTCATGATTGGGACATGTGCAGAGATAAGAAGATACATAAACATCAGAGAAATGTTGCAACGGAATCCGGTAGGAAGGCGAAAAAAAAAGAAAGGGCCAGAACGAGATGGTTGGATGACGTGGAAGATAACCTGAAAACCATGACTGTACGACAATGGATCAGAAGGGCACAAGGAGAATCTGAATAGAAGAACATAGACAGACAGGCAAAGACCCATCCAGGGTTATGATAATAAAATATTGCCATTGAAAATCTTATTCACTTTTTTATAATGAAATAAAATTGGCATAACTTCTCTAAAAACTAAACTTATCTCGAGAACTATAAAATATACATTAACTACCTTCTGAATTAGCAACACTTTCAAACGAATAATACAAATTTCCTATTATTTGCCCTATACGGACGTACTTTATTTGATTAACAAACGCAAACATCAAAACAATGAGTAATCTATTAATGAAACGGACATTGTGTGCAGCCACAGATAAAGACTGAATACAAAAACGATTATCATCATTGTCATTCAAAAAGGTTTTATATAGTATGAAGTCTGTATGTTATCGTTAACAAGTAATTTGATAACTGTTTTAGAGTTCTGGGATTCCGAAAATATAAATCTGACGCTTTTATTAACAAGAACTCATTTACCTATAAAGTTTTTATTTTTACTTTTAGTTTTATAGACTAATTTAATAATAGTAGGGGAGGAAAGTATGCTAAATTTGCAGTAACTCGAGCTATGGGATTGTGAAGACCATTCACAGCCTATTATCGGAGCTGATTTTCTTTCTCATTTCTCTCTCATAGTGGACATTGCTAACCAGTGCTTAATAGACATTACGACACCAATTCGAACAAAGGGACTCGTTAAAGATTGTTTCGATGACAGCGTAAAAACTATCGCGGAAGTGTCGCGTTACCATGAACTGTTGATACGATTTTCGGAAATCACGCGACCCGCCGGTATCGTGAAAGACATTCAGCATCAAACCAGGCATCACATTGATACAACACCAGGTCCACCCTTTATTTAAGCCGCGACGATTAGCCCTGACAAATTGCAATGGGCTAAAAAAGCGTTCGAAAATCTTCTACGACTAGGCATCATAAGACCATCAAAAAGTAACTGGTCTACTCCACTGCATATGGTCCCGAAGAAAGGTAAAGGGTGGAGACCCTGAGGAGATTATCGACGTCTAAACCAAAGAACAGTTGCAAATCGATATCCGATTCGGCACATCGAAGATTTCGGTCAGTCGCTAGCTGGTAAGACAATCTTCTCTACAATAGATTTAGTTAGAGCATACAACCAGATACCAGTAGCCACCGAAGACATAACAAAGACCTCCGTTACCACACCATTTGGACTGTCCGAGATTTGGACTGTACGAATATTTATATATGCCTTTTGGTTTACGAAACGCAGGACAGACCTTCCAGCGCTTCATAGATGAGATTCTACGTGGTCTAGATTTCGCCTACGCCTACATCGATGATATTCTCATTGCGTCAGAATCCGAAGAGCAGCACATGTCGCATTAAGAAGAAATATTCAAAAAGCTTAAGCAGTTTGGCGTTGTGATAAACCCAGAAAAGTGTCAATTTGGCAAACACAAGATTACCTTTTTGGGATACACCGTATCAGCAGAAGGACTCACACCTCCCCAAGAAAAAGTAGCAGCTGTAAACGATGTTGATATCTCCATCACTTGTGAGGCTTCTGGTTTTTGTACTGGAGCTGTACTACAACAAAAAACGGATACAGGTATGAAACCTTTAGCTTTATTTTCTAAGAAATTCTCACCTAGCGAAAAGAAATATAGTGCATACGACAGAGAACTATTGGCTATATATTTAGCCATAAAACACTTCAGACATATTATCGAAGGCAAGGAGATAACGATATACACAGACCACAAACCAATCACCTTCGCCTTTACTCAGAAACTAGACAAATGTAGTTTAGTCAAATGTAGTCTAGACAAATATAGTCAGACAGTTCAGATATTTAGACTATATAGGACAATTTTACCCTAATATTCAGCGCATTTCTGGATTAACGAATATTGTGGCAGACGCACTATCTCGAGTCGATAGCATCAAGAAAGGTATCGACGTCATGGATTTAGCTCTCGCACAAGAAACACATCCAGAACTAGAACTGCAAACTTACTTAAGAGAGAAAACATCACTTCAATTAACCCAGCTTTGGTCGCTAGGTAGGTTGTTACGCGAGTGGTCGCGCGTGAGATTTTCTCTCACATATCCAACTTTTGCCTTTTTTACAAAGTTTTACAAAGAAGATGAAGTTTCATCAACGATAAAGTCAATTGCTTTAAAAAGACACGACATTTTTCTGTTTTATTATTATTATAATTATATAAAATGTGGCTATTGATGCCGCCAAAATTGAACATTGAAAATATAAATATGGTAAATGACCATAATTTTTATACAGAGTTGGTGACGGCGGTGGTCGCTTGATGAGAGAATCTCTCACATGAAGCGCACTGACTCAACAATATGGTGATACTAAGTAAACTGAGTCACTATCTGAGCGGACGAGTCTATTAGATTGTCGAGGGAGGATAGTTAGGAGACTAGAAGAAACTACAGCGCGTATAATTTCCCAGAAAAAAAGTTGTGCGCAATTTTCTAAGACGGTGAGAGAAATTCTCATATAGCGACCACTGACGGGTTAAAGAAAACACGCTTTTCCGAACAAAACGTAAGTTTGTACTGTGACATATCAACATCTACAGTCAGACCATTTGTACCGAAACCACTTTGAATTTCAATTTTTCGCACCATGCATAACCTAGCACATCCCGGAATCAAGAGTTCTGTGAACATGATCACACAGCGATATGTTTGGCCTTCCATTAAATCAGATGTGAGAAAATGGACTCGAGCGTGTCTACAGTGCCAAAAATCAAAAATATCGCGCCACATTGTGTCCGTTCTGGAAGTTTTCTACCAACTTCCAGCCGATTCAAACACGTCCACATAGACATTATAGTGATGCCGATTTCAGAAGGAAACAGATACTGTCTAACATGTGTCGATCGTTTCACACGTTGGCCAGAAGCCTTTCCAATGCCTAATCAAGAAGCAGACACAGTAGCTAAAACATTTTTTTCGGGTTGAATAGCTCGTTTTGACACTCCCAAACGCATCACAACAGATCAGGGCCGACAATTCGAATCGCATCTCTTCAAATCAGTCTGAAAATTAACTGGAACTACCCATTTAAGGACAACCGCCTATCATCCTCAAGCAAATGGTATGGTAGAAAGAAAGGTTTCATCGACAGTTAAAATCAGCAATTCGATGTCATGAAAATATCCGATGGACCGAAAGCCTACCTTCAGTATTACTGGGCATACGAGCAGCGTGGAGAGAAGATTTAGGTTCTTCAGCCGCCGAATTCGTTTATCGAGAACCATTGTGTTTTCCAGGTGAACTATTGTTTCCATCGCAAAGAAACACCGACGACAGTGCTCACATTTACTTAAAAACACTTCGAAACCCTTTCGAAAATATCCGTCCTAAGCAACCGTCGTAACATCGCTCAAAAGGCATCTTTATTTTCAAAGACATGAAAACCACCTCTCACGTTTTCGTCCGCCGTGATACAATCAAAAGCAGCCTAGAAAACCCATATCACAGGCCTTTTCCTGTAGTCAAACGAGGAGGCAAGACTTTTTTGTCGGTGTAAATGGAAAAGAAGTGACAATTTCCATAGACAGATTGAAACCTGCATACGAGCTTTACGAAAATATCCATTACGATCCAGGAAAAATGACAGTGTCCAACAAAATGAACACAGACAATGGGAGCAGCAGACCGAAGAGAAAAACAAGATTCACTGGAAGATACCAAGCAAGTGTCGTATAAAACATTTTTCAGCGAATTCAGTGATATTTTTTTTGCGTATAAACATTGCGTTATATGTTCTGTTATTTTTAATTTTCATTACATGTATATATTATGTATTATCTACCGTCTTATATTCTCGAACGAGGGTGTTATAGCGACACGCTTCATTTATTTTTTTTTTAATTGCTAATTTTAAATATTAACTTTTTTTCTAAACGAAAATAATATGGGTCATTTAAAATTCACATGTGTTTCGCTCCTAAAATACAAAACCAGATTGTATAAAATAATGTTTTTTTTCTGGGGAACAAATTCCCCATTAAATAGTTACCTTATCAGACCTTGTCAATAAATCACTTTTTAAGTGCATTTGAAGACGCTTCTTAAATCTACAGAAGTGTTTTCAGCTTTTAAAACACCAGATAAAGGGCCAGCCTCTTTATGTCGATAAATTAGTCTTCAACTTAAAACCACAGATATGTGTTTTGAGTTCAGCCACATCAGTCGATACACAACCCCAGCAGGCATCGGTCGGTCATACAACCCTCGCTCGGCCAAAATAACAAACCCTCTTAAAATATATAAGCACGACTTTTTTTAACAAAAAATAAATAAATATATTACTCTTCGTTGTTTTTACACTTATTTTAATTTAAGTTAATTGTCTCCGTTAACCACCAACGGAACATGGTTAACCAGGATTTTTAAAATTATGCATTAATTTTGGCGCGCGGTGTACTCTAAAACTAGATTTTTATTTTTATTTGTTTGTGTCTTTTTTATTTTTGTGAATGCCCTTCTTACAGTCGATTTATTTTATAACCGCACATTATTTGTCTATTTTCTTTTAGGATTTGCTTTCTTCGGAACAGATGTAACTACACTTCAAAAATGTCTGAGGAACACAAAACTTTTTCTCTTATATAAATATTGATAAATTTTCATTAGATTTTAAAAAGTAGCGTATTGTTAAAATACCTGTCAGCAATAAATCGTGTTAAAATCTCTATTATAAAATAATAAAAAAAAAATCAAGAAATGCTTTAATTTAATGGACATTTTTAACATAAAAATAAAATAAAATCATGAAATAGAATAAAAATCAATGATTCAGCTGTCATCTGATTTAATGTAGAAAAATGTATAGAAAACACCCCAGCAAAATGAAGCAATCCCTGGTTGCCAATACTAAAAGAAGAAGTCATCAACAAAACATACCAACATCATGAAATTAAGAGAAAGTCAAAGACACACCATCTATCGTCTATCATGTGTCATTACACAATAATTGTATAATGTTCTATGTGTAATTATTACACATAGAACATTATACAACACACAACACAAAAACACATAAATGTCTACAAGATCGAGGCCAAGTTTGTGAACCGTGAATTTGGAAAACACTAGCTGCCAAATATCTTGATTATAATGACACCTCACTATCTTAAAATAAATTTTATTGAAAATGAATTCCTGAGTAAAAATGTAAACGTGAAAATAGCAATATAAAATGCGATAACAGTAAATTGGTGCTTAACCCTTTTCTTGGCAGACCGATATAAAAATGTGAAAACTGTGTCTTCCTTTTATTAATCTCCTTCTAGAATTATTTAAAAATTTATGAAATAGATATTTCACCTTTAGTTTATTCATAAGTACCAAATTTGAATTTGTTAAATTGCCAAGAATACCATACACCTTATTATCATTGATGATCGAGGAATTTTTTACGATTTGAACTGAAGTTCAAATTTCATATATCTGGCTTCATGGGAGTACAGTATAATTTCAGGAACAAAGTCCACTATACAAAAATGGGTGGAAATGCATAGATAGTAAAATGAATTTTAAAGTCTCTAAAATGTATCCAAAAGTGAAAGTGCATAAACATATCAAGACAAGTGGACTAAGGGCCAGATTTTGTTACTCAAAGGTTAACTTCAAAAGATAACATACCTTAGCAGTAGCCTTGGGCACCAGGTAATCCTGTGGTCGGTTCTGATGGCATATTCATATTCAGTGACCAAAAAACTGTCTTTACTAAATTTACGTTCAAGATGCAGTAGAAATAACCAAACCAAGACACGTTAAATATAGTTAGCAGTGACCGTGGGCACCAGGTGCTCCGGGGTCAGTTAATTTAATGCCAAAATCGCTCGAAACTCCCGAAAATGCATGACCCCAGAAACCAGGTCGTCTAGGTGTCGGTTCTGATGTTATATTCGTTTTCGGCAACCCCAAAAACCGCCAGAGTAATATACTTGGATCAATTTATTGCTGAAAATCCTCGAAACTCCAGAAGATGACGTGCTTTAGCAGTGGCGCTGGGAACCAAGTGCTCCGGAGGTCGGTTCTGATGGCATAGTTCTGTTCAGCGTCCTCAAAAACCACCGAGTAACAAAATGTGACCCGTAATATGCTTATTGTGACATGTTTATGAAATTTTTGATGCATTTTATGCACTATACCATTGTAGCTATGCATTTGCACCCATTTTTATATAGTCGACTTTTTTCCTGACATCATCATGACCACAATGCAAAAAGTTGTAGGTCTCTAGGTGCTGTATTTAAAAATAGATTTATTCCGGTGTTTTTAGTGCTAAATGCCCTGGCCTATTCCACAAGACAACAGTTTCAGTCCAAGCTTAAAGTCGAATAAATTATATTAAAAAAAATCAAAAACGTTCATCCCCACAGGGGTATAAGGGATATAAGCCCGATCCTAAGTTTTCAACGTCGACTTTCGTTTGAGTCAAAAGTAACGTTATCTTTTATATTTAGAGAAATTTTAGATATTCGAAAACACCTCGCAACCTTTAAATACGTAGGTACTGTATTTCATCTTTATACTTCTTTTTAAATAAAGAAGAATATTTTTTCTTGCATTGAAAAATTGGTCTGTCAACAAAATTATGTCATTTTACGAAAATACGAAAATATCGTGGATGTCTCGATACAGCGCCAAGTTTTCCGCGTATTCTAGACAAGGCTGTATCAATATTGAGATAAAAGTTAAAGCAAGGACTGAGTATACATTGATATATTTATCTATGAAGGCCGCAATATACGAAAACTAATATAATTTTTGTATTGAATTTATTTTCCTTGTGGACGCTATTCCTTGTTACATCGATTAGATTTTTATTAAAGGAATGTCACTATTTTAACCAAAAAAATAGAGGGCTTATTTTCTCAAACTTGTCTCAAACAAAGAAATAGAGTGTATATATTTTGTGTATATGTTACGGTTGATGTGATAAATCCGGTCTGTATTAATAATTACCGGTAAATATTAATAATAACCGCAGCAGCTGGTCAATGTGATTAATATTGCTTTTATTCTTGTTCTCATGATCATTTTTCAGTGCGTCACAGTTTTTCGATTTCTCTCTAATGCATTAAGTTAGATGAGACGGAAAAAACGGTAGCTCCGTGATTAAACACAAAAATAATGCAGCATTACAATGGTTATATACATAAGATGTCTATTCCTAACCTACGTTTGATTCGTTGATATTTAGAATGCGCGTTTTTTCTAGCCAATAAAATACACGTATTACGAACATTTGACGAAAACTTTGTCCATTTTGGCCATTTTTTAGAAGTGTCAAAGAGTCAAGTGACGGTTATTATTCAGGTCAGTATTTTGTGTACCTGTCATTTTGAAATTTCGAATTCGACTTCCCTTGTGTTTCACAACGTTTTTGTGCATTATTTTGTGTTTTGGTTTAGAATTTAGTTCGTTAAAAGTTAGTCATTGGCGTGAGGAGACTAAAGACATTCGAGATGTACCGACGAGTGCGAAATATCTCATGAGTAGATAGAATAGCCAACGTGGAAGTAATGAGACTTACGCATAAGGAACGAGAAGAACTAACAAATAAGAAGAAAACTGAGATATATGGGACATGTGATGAGAGATGTATATCTAATACTCCAGGTCATTATGCAAGATTAAGATCCATAGTAAGGAGACGTAACTCATGGCTGAAGAACCTTAGGAACTGGTTTGAATGTAATAACAATGAAAT
This sequence comes from Diabrotica virgifera virgifera, assembly GCF_917563875.1. Taxonomy (NCBI): domain Eukaryota; kingdom Metazoa; phylum Arthropoda; class Insecta; order Coleoptera; family Chrysomelidae; genus Diabrotica; species Diabrotica virgifera. The sequence goes on from NC_065448.1 coordinate 190,995,190, forward strand.
ATTTAGAGCCGCGGTTTCAGAAATAAAGATCTCTCTGATGATTGCCAACTTTTGAAGCGGAGACAGCACCTAGAGAAGAAGATAAAAACAGTTTATGGATAGTTTTGTGTCATTTTTAATGTTTCCATATTTATAAATTTAATTAACAATATTGTTTACTTTTTAATTTTATTCCCCTTTATAAAAAATATGTACCTACACGTTAACATATTGTGTAAAAATCAAATCTAATAAATTACTAATTAGTTTAATTCCACAAGCTTTTCACCTATGGCTAAGTACGATTCTGGCATCTGTCAGATTCGTCAATAATTACATGAAATAAGTCTCGACACGCCCAATACAGTATATGACGTCATAATTAATGACGCACTGAAAAATGATCATGAGAACAAGAATATAATTATATCTACCTGTTAATATTAATACTTTCCTAATAGTCGAGGCATTGAAGGATTGAAGTGTCCATTTTTTTGCAGTAAGACGGATTGTAATGCAAATTGGTGCGTTGCATTCGTGAGAATATCAGGAAATTTTGTGAACTAATGTAATGAATAAGAAATCTCAAATTGCATTTGTGCAAAAGTGCATTTTGAAATAGGCAATTATTATAAATTTGCAACTCGGTAAATTTTCTTACTCGGGGGTTTTTGGGGTCGCTGAAAACGAATATGAGGTCGGCGAGAGTGTGCAAACTACCTGGTGCCTGCATCGGTTGTATTAAACGTCTTCCTCTGGAGTATTATGGTAATTTGTTAAATAATTGGACCAAACTTGTAACTCGGTGGTTTTTGGGGTCGCTGAAAATGAATATGAGGTCGGCGAGAGTGTGCAAAGTACCTGGTACCTGCAGCGGGTGTAATAAAATCTTCCTCTGGAGTATTATTATAATATCTGGTATAAACTCATTACTCGGGAGTTTTTGGGGTAATCTATTTTCTTCGATGTAACTATAGTGATCGAAAAGGGTGGTCTTTTTATTATAAATGAACATACATTTTTATTATTATAATATATTTATGGTTAAAAAAGTTCATTATACAAAATTTAGCGTAATTTGTCTTTAAAATTCATTTTCTTCATCATTATCATCTTCTTCTTCATTATTGCCTTCCTCTCTCGAGTCCAATGCAATATTTGTGCAATCAGAGCCTGCACAATTTTTGCAGGCTAAATTACAAACTAACCCATGCTTCCTGCACCCGCATGAGTTGCCGCAGCCTGACTTAAAACTACAGAATATTAAATTTAAAATGTTTGGAGGACCAGGTGGCTGAGTCATTCTAACTGGAATTAATACATTATTTTGTAATTCCCATCCCCAATCGGTTGGGTTCATGTTACTGTCCTCTCCATGCAGCCAAATTTGTGTTTGTAAATATACCCTTTTTAAATGCTGGGTAAATGCATCAACAGATGAAAGAATTTTTCCAACGACAATCTTTTTATTTTTGGCAATAGCCATTAAGTACATTCTGTATCGGTAGGTTTCAGCTAATTGGATATTACTCAGTTTAAACTGCTCAGGAATATTCGGTTTCCTGAAACTTATCGGGGCATTGTACATAGCCATAAGAAGTTGGCAGCCGTGGTCAGTAATTTCATTAAGGGGTACAACATACAGTAAACCAAATGTGCTTGTGAGTCTGACAAAACCTCTGGAATAGAACAAACTCAAAACTCCATAATATTTAACCCAGAATACCTGCCTTAAAAATACCAGCATTTTGAAGAAGGGACAAAGTTGTCATGAGAAGATTAAGAATTGGACATTGCCGTCTTACACATGGTTACCTGATGAGCCAGGGAAATCCTCCTTGGTGTCGTACCTGCAATACTCGTGTCACCGTCAAACACATACTAGTTGAGTGCCAGCTATACACGAACACCCGAAGACAACATAAACTGTATGAAGACCAAACCACCACTCTTAGTGATAATAGTAACTTTAATAATGTGATAATGTTTCTCAAAGACTCTCGGTTATACTACACCATATAAATGTTGTTTTTTTTTATCATTTTGCTGATATTGTAATTTCTTAATTTAAATTCTTAATTTTCTTAATTTTTGTAATTTAAACATATTGTAAACATCCACAAGGAAAAAGTTTTCTTGCTGCTACACTTCTACCATGGGAACAAGTCGAATCACAGGCTCTGGCGGCTGGTGGGGTAAAATTTTGTGTGATTTTAGTGTGATTCACAGCTCAGATGTTACCTGGGGCATACTGGCAAATATTTCAAACATCCACGCTTAAATCAGTATTTTCAATCGATGTTTCCTTAACGGATTACTTTTACAGGGCTTTGACCCTAATATTTTTGTAAATTATATCTTGGTGGTTAGCATGTAAACTTCACGTAAGCACTGATGATGACTGGTAAACCAGTCGAAAACTAGGTATGTGATTGTGATGTAGCCCTTTTTAGGGATTTTAAATATACCTTTTATAAAGGATTTTACTATATTGTAAACCTTACTTTTGTAACCATGTCAAATTCCTGCGTGGCTGAGACAGATTAATTTAAATAAAATAATATTTTTTACACTCCTTTATAATAAATTATTTTAATAACAGGAAAACAAAATAAGAAAAAAAACGTGTTCTGTTTTGCTTACAGTGTAACCGTTATATTAGTGTGTACAAACGTGTGAGAGGGAAAGGCAATAAATCCTACATAAAATTAGTCAAGACTGTATCAATACTGCCAACATAATTTTAAGCACCAAATAAAAAAAAATGGAGATCCTGAACAAAATATTCATGTTTTTTTATAATATCCTATGAAATTAGAATTTAGTCGTTGCGATATTTATTTTCAGTGACCCCAAAGACCCCCGAGTAACAAGTTTGGGCCAATTATTTAACAAATTACCATAATAGTCCAGAGGAAGACGTTTATTACACCTGCTGCAGGCACCAGGTAGATTGCACACTCTCGCTGACCTCATATTCATTTTCAGCGACCCCAAAAACCCCCCGAGTAATGAGTTTAAGCCAATTATATGATAAATTACCACAATACTCCAGAGGAAGACGTTTATTACACCCGCTGCAGGCACCAGGTAGTTTGCACATTCTCGCCGAAATCATATTCGCTTTTAGCGACCCCAAAAACCCACGAGTAAGAAAATTTACCGAGTTGCAAATTTATAATAATTGCCTATTTCAAAATGCACTTTTGAAATGCATTTTTCTTGTGCAAAAATGCAATTTCAGATTTCTTATTCATTACATTAGTTCACAAAATTTCCTGACATTCTCACGAATCCAACGCACCAAACTGCATTAAAATCCGTCTTACTGCGCCAAAAATCGACAGTAATGCCTTTTTTTGTGCTTCAATGCCTCGACTATAACAATTCTGGCTAATGTAATAAAAACGCATTTTGAGCTTCACCATTGTTTATTTATGAAATTAGATAATAAAGTTCAACACTTAAACAGAATTTATCAATAACAAAACTCAACTAGACACCTTATAAGTAAAAACAAACTCAAATACAGGCATTAGGCTTTAAGTTACTAGACTATAATTACTTGTATTTATAGGAACGGCTGTTGTGGCAATTAGAATTACAAAAAACGCTTAATTTTTTGCGTTTGCAGCATTTTTAATTGGATTGGCCACTAAGATTTCAGTGGCGGAATCCTTGACTGCTTAAATTCGAATCTCTACGAACGTATTCACTGAGACTTATTTCAGTATCAGGCACTTCATTGACTGAAATAAGTGTTTCCTTGCAGGTGGTAAATTTGTTTCTTGCATGAAGTTGGTTTAAAATACCATACGTATTACCTAATTAGCTTGTATAGTTTTTCATCATAATAGAAATAATAATGGCAATATTGTTTCGGCTATCGGCTTTAGTTCTATCAACTTCTGAAATTCGCACTATAACACTTTGACCTACTTTTTCAACAGGGAATCTATTGTTAGAATGCTTTAACATTCTGTCAGATTCTTTTACAAATGAATGTTTAGCAAAATACCAAGTCTTCTGAATTTTCTTTTGAAGTTTTGTCAATTGCAGTGCCATCTTCTTTGTCTCCTTCATTTTTTTAACGCCAATACTGGAATTGTCTTGCTCATTGACAGCAATTATCCCACACGCATTATGTTCGATTGGACTGTTAGTGTTACCTGTATCTTCAATATTCGCTAACTGGGAATCCTCGGTTGAGCTGTTGAGTTCAATATCACCAGGGTGCTTTGCTCCATCATCAACGTCATCAGAATGATCTGCCATTGTCGCTTCTAAATCTTCTTCTGATTTCAGATAAAGTGCCAGTAGTTAAGGATGTTTTTAATCCCACTTTAGCTTTATGTATTTAATACATTAAATTAATAGTGTATTACATAGTGGTCGCCTCCGAATACAGATTGACTAACACTGTGGTATGCGCTATGCGCCGTGTTTAACTTGGCTGTAGGTATGTCAACAGTGACTAATAAGCCTCCCTACACTCCGCAAATTTTTACGCACTTAACGGTATTGCAATTTATTAAATTTACCGTTCTAATCCGGGATTTATTGATAATTACCGGTCGATCTGAAGAAATGGAAATAAAGAGAGGAGTCAGGCAAGGCTGCATACTATCACCTCTATTATTTAACGCTTATTCTGAAGAGGTAATGCGAGAAACTCTGGAAGATGAAACAGTCGGCATAAGAGTAAATGGAGTCTTAGTTAACAACATCAGATATGCAGATGATACAGTAATAATAGCCGATAGTTTACAAGACCTGCAAAGACTCATGAGTAAAATAGTAAAGTGTAGTAGGGAGTACGGACTCTCTCTCAATATCAAAAAGACGAAGTTTATGAAAATTAGTAAAAACAACCATAATACTAACGAAATCTTGATAGTAGAGGGCCAGCAGGTCGAAAGAGTAAAAAAGTACACTTACCTAGGAACACTTATAACAGAAAATAATGACTACACTGCAGAAATAAAAGTCAGAATCGAAAAAGCACGTTCTAATTTTATAAAAATGAAAAAGGTCCTATGTAGCAAAGATTTAACATTAGCTCTTAAAGTACGCCTAACAAAATGTTACGTCTACAGTGTTCTATACTATGGAGTGGAATCATGGAAGTTAAATGTAGAGACAATGAGACGACTTAACGCCTTTGAAATGTGGACCTATAGAAAAATTATGATGGTTTCCTGGGTAGATAGAGTTACAAACAATGAAGTACTGAGAAGAATAGGTAAAGAAAAGGAAGTTGAACTTACAATTAAAGAAAAGAAGCTACAGTATCTCGGACATGTGATGCGGGGCGAGAAGTATGGCATCCTACGACTCATAATGCAGGGAAAGATAGATGGCAGAAGAAGCATCGGAAGAAGACGAATTTCATGGTTGAAGAACCTGAGAGAGTGGTTTGGATGCAGCTCGAAACAACTATTTAGAGCTACTGCCTCAAAAATTAAAATAGCTATGATGATTGCCAACCTCCGTAGCGGAGATGGCACCTGAAGAAGAAGGTCGATCTGATTAATTCTGGCATATTTATTACCTTTACCTAGCTATTCGATTTGTATTAATAGTAACCGGTAATTATTAATAATTTACAATTAATTATACTTACCGTAACATATACATATCTACTTGTCTGTACTTAACCCATAACCGGGTAACACAGTTTACTAACGTAACCGGGCAACTCGGACCCGTTGGGCCCACCACCAAAAATGTATGCAATTTATTTAATTTAATATGTATTTTAACGCTCTCAGGAAACAGAAAAACCATGTTTTTTTAACAAATAATCATTGCTTTTCGCTTAAATTCAATGTTCTAGCTGCCACCCACCTGTCTTCTGACACTTTGAACATTTTATTTAAGCGAAAAGTAATGTTTATGTGTCCAATAGTCAATGATCCCAGGCCTATTTTCACCATTTACTACTTACAAGCTAAATTTTTGGTGAGTTTCCATCTTTTTTTCCTTATAAAAATTTCCGTATGTGGTAGAAAACCAAGATAGCAGGGGTAGTCCAGTAGGGTTGGACGAATAACAGGCCTAACCTTGCATGACGAGCTGCCCATAGCCTAATTTTATTTTTACAATCTTCAGGGAGGGTCAATAGTAGTGTAAATTTAAAATATCGACTGAATTCCGCCGTTGCATTAGCCGCCAATTTGATTTTTAAGCGAAATGTTTTTGCTCAATATCTCCGCCATTTTCAATTTCTTGTAAAAAAGTATGAGATCTAAAATTTTTTAAAATAGGATTTTCTATAATTTTTTTTATTACAGTTTTTTTCGTGCCGTCGATATTTTCAGAGTTATTGGGAAAATATTTACAGTTAGAGCATAATTATTGAATTATTTCGTTAACTCCATATCTCTGAAAATATCGACTGCACGAACAAAATTGTAATGACAAAAATTAAAGAAAATCACATTGAAATAATTTTAGTTCTGATACTTTTTGTCGACACGTTGAAAATGGCCGAGATATTGGGCCAAAACGGTTCCCGTTTAAAATCAAAATGACGGCTAACGCAACAGCGGAGTTCAATCGAGATTTTAAATTTACACTACTGTTGACCCTTCCTAATGATCAGAAAAATAAAATTTGATATAGCTCGGCATGCAAGGTTACGCCTGTTATTCGTCTAATTCGACTGGACTATCCCTGCTATCTTTGTTATCTACCACATACAGAAATTGTAAGGAAAAAAGTTAGGTTTCTCATCAAAATGAAGCTACTAATAAAAAACTACCTTGTTAGTAGTGAATGGTGAAATTAGGCCTGGGATGCCTGATGACTAAAATACACATTTTGCGTGTTTTCCGATAGTAGTCAAATATATTTTTAATCAAATTAATTACATACCTATATTCTTCTTTTTGTATCAATTAACTTAATTCAAAACAATTTTTTTGACACCCTGTATATAATTAATTGTACTAATGTTTATATTACTAAATAGAGAACTATTTTCTATGGGAAATAAGCCACAATTTTACTAAAAAATGAATAAAGCTTCGAAACGTTAATAAATTCATTTTTTTAGTAAAATTGTGGCTTATTTCCCATAGAAAATACAGTCGACTCGCGTTAATTCAAATCTGCGATAATTCGAAACTCTCTATAATTCAAAGTTATCACGAGTTCCCTACAAAATCTCTTTATATTTCGAACTAAATCAATACATTTTTATGCACTTGGTAATTCGAATAAAAAAAATATTGCTATATGACAAAACGACGCGTTAATTCGAACTCATTGGCGTCCAACCCTCGACAATTCAAAGTTGCAGAGAGAAAGAGGCGGAAAGATTGTAGTAAGTACAGTTTTCAAACTTGTTTCAATACGCCTTTGTTTCAGTTAAGGAAGCAAGATCCTCATTCTATACCTTACAAACCTTTTGTCTACAGAACGAAAGTGATGAAAAAGCATTTCAGGCACTTTTTCTCTTAAAAAAATTATTGAGCAGTCTGAGCAGCAGCAATGTGCTTTGAAGCAAAGCAGTATAATAGAATTCTTTCGAACGATTGATTAATTCACATTATGAATACATACATGTATGTACACGAATGTACTTCTAAACTTTTGTCATCGTTATAGAATAGCAGTTAATAAATAATAATTGATCAACACTTAATAATTCGAAGTTTTATTTATTTTCTCTCACAAATTTCGAACCATTTGATATTTCAAACACTCAACAATTCGTAATATTTTAAGAGTCCCTAGAGTTTCTAATTAACGAGAGTCGACTGTAGTTAATTATAAAAATGCCACAAGGAAATAGCTTCAGAACAACACTAAATAGAGATTTAAATAACCGTTCAAATTAACTAGAACACGCCCTAGGTACTCTCATAAGAAAATCATCGATTAGGTTATCACTCTCAGATGGATGACATCACTAGTATGATATATCTGCCAATAAGGCCTAAATTAAAAATAAAAATCGACCTGTTTCGGGATTTTTTTCCAAAATGGACCATTTGCGAAATAGTAAATTTATTCCCGGTTGTACGGGCTCACTGTATATTGTGTTATATTATTAAATAATATTAAATATCTCCCTAACCGACCAATGTCTTTTCCACGAAAAATAAATATATCGTGTGAAACCCTTATTCCTCAAGGTTTAATGTAGCCGTATAATTCTCTTTCAGAAATGAAGCAAAAATGTATTTAGAACAACCTCCCCATCCCGAATAATTAACTCCTTAATTCATCCCTCAGGGGTCAATAAAAGAAAACCAAAACGCCGCCACGCAGTCAAGTATCTTGATTAAACTGTTAATGTAAAAGGAACGTATTTCGAGAAAACGACTCTCTCGGACAGTGTGGTAAATTTCTCCGTAGTTATAGAAAAAACAATTAAAACAATACAAGGGAACCGGAGTATATGTTTTTGTTTATTCGTGTGAAAATAAAGCTGGAAGTCGTATCAATCGGGTGGGTTATTATTAGTCAGTCAAAAAAAGCAATAGGTACTTATTATTTACAATAATGATTACAATATGTATAATTATATTATGTCTGCTTAGTTAAGCTGTAAGGTAAATGTAATGATACACACTAATCACAAAATTTATATAAAAATTAAAATACCACATAAACTCAGAAAATTAATAAATATGACAATGAGAACTACCAAAATTAGCATAAAGACGCAAAGAGGCGAGACAGATGAATTCATTATAAATAAAGGAGTGAAACAGGGAGATGCCTTATCCACGACATTGTTTAATCAAGCTTTAGAATATGTACAACGAAATATAAACAAACGGAACCTAAGGACAAGAGGTGGACAAATAATCGCCTACGCAGACGAAAAAATTGTTAGTATTGCAACGAATAGAAACATAATGAAAGAAATGCTAGAAAAAATAAAAGAGAAAGGGGAGACAATGGGACTCAGATCAAATGAAGAAAAGACAAAAATATTAAGACTAGGAAAAACAGCAATAAAGAAAAAACCAAAATAGGAAATTCAGAGTTTGAAGATGTAAGAACATTTCAAATACCTGGGAGTGACAATAAGCAAAACGGGTGACAGAATACCAGAAATAAAAGAAAAAATATTGGCAGCGAATAATGCTTATTTTGCAAATAAAAACTACTTACAAGCAAAATACTGAATATTATAACCAAGATGAGAATGTATAACACCATAATTAGACCAATATTATTATACGTAGCAGAATGAATGACGATGCCTAAAAATGAAGAAAACTTAAGAATAGTGGAGAGAAAGATCATGAGAACCATACCGGAACCAATTAGAACAGAACAAAGTGAATATAGAAGCCGAACAAATGCAGAGATTAGGAACGTACTGAAAGAAGACATCGTGACCAAAATAAAGCAATGCAGAGTTAGATGGTTAGGTCATATCTGGCGGGCAGGAGATGAAGCAGTGACATAATATGCTGTGATAGAATGGAATCCAGGAGGAAAAAAGAAAAGACGAAGACCAAGATCAAAATGGTTCCAAGAAGTTGAAGAAGACTTTAAAAACGCAGGAGTCAGGGAATGGCGAGGAAAAACTAGAGACAGGAAAAATGGAGAGAAATCGTTAAGATGATAACATAAGCAAAAGGGACTGAACCTCCCAAGAAATAGGATCAAGAAAGCTTTCGCGACTTAACCCCATATCGGGGTGTACAGTCACTATATATAATTCATCCCTCAGTGGTTAATAAAAGAAAACCGAAACGCCGCCATGCAGTCAAGTAACTTGATTAAACTGTTAATGTAAAAGGAAGGTATTTCGAGAAAACGACTTTCTCGGGCAGTTTCGTAAATTCCTCCGTAGTTATACAAAAATCAATTAAAACAATAGAATGGAATCTAAGTATATGTTTTTGTTTATTCGTTTGAACATAACAGCTGGAAATCGTATTAGTCGGGTGGGTTATGATTAGTCAGTCAAAAAAAAAGGAATAATATGTATAATTTACAATAATAAATACAATATGGATAATTACATTATGCCTGCTTTTTTAAGCTGTAATAGGTAGGTATACAGGGTGTCCAGCAACTTTACCGACAAATGAAGACAGGAGATTCCTCAGATAATTTTAAGACAATTTAACCCAATTCACCTAGTCCAAAAATGCTTCTTAAGGGAGCTAGAGCTCTTTGAAGATGGCGTCATGAAATTAGTTTTTCTTAAATACCTCCAGAACGCTTAGATTTAGAAAAACGAAAATTGGTATGCCTATTTAGTTTTCAGAGATGAATCGATTCCATCTATTGCAAAATTCTAGTACCGGTCATGGGCGTTTGTTTTGGGTAGAGCAACGGGTATTTTAACGCATAACTTTTTTGTTCTTAGATTCTATGATTTTTGACACCGTATTATTAAATTGTGAGGTATTCTAGTACTAAAAGTTACTCTTGCTTTAAGTCGGTAGGACACACCGTTTTCTAGAAAAATCGATTTGAAATTTTTCATTTTTGGAATTTGAAAAAAAAAAATGAAAAGAACTTTTCAACAAAAAACGAAGTATTTTACCAACATAAAGTAAGAGTAACTTTTAGTACTCGAATACCTCATAATTTAATAATCTGGTGTCAAAAATGCTCAAAAATTCAAGATAAAAAGTTATGCTATAAAATAACTGTTGACCTACCCAAAACGGACGCCTATGACCAGTACTAGAAATTCGCAATTAATGAAATCGATTTATCTCTGGAATATAAATAAATGTACCAGTTTTGGTCATTCTAAACAGTTTTTTTTTGAAAAAAATTTTTTTAATTCAAAGACCGAAAAATTTTTAAATCGATTTTTCTAGAAAACGGTGTGTCCTACAGATTTAAAGCAAGAGCACCTTTTAGTACTAGAATACTCCATAATTTAATAATCCAGTGTCAGAAATGCATAAAGGTTAAAGATAAAAAAGTTATGTGATAAAATAACCGTTGCCCTACCCAAAACGGACGCCTATGATGGGTACTAGAAATGTGTAATGGATGGATTAGATTTATATCTTGAAGATAAATACGCGTACCAACTTTTGTTTTTCTAAATGGAAGCGTTCTGAAGGTATTTAAGAAAAACTAATTACAAGACGCCATCTTCAACGAGCACTAGCTCCCTTAGGAAGCATTTTCGGACTAAGTGAATTGGGTTAAATTAACTTAAAATTATCTGAAGAATCTCCTGTCTTCGTTTGTCGGTAGAGTTTCTGGACACCCTGTATAAGGTAAATGTAATGTTATACACTAATCACAAAAAGTGTCGCGTAATTTTTGAAACAACAGAATTTTAATTTTTAGTAGAATGTTATAATACTCGTTTATCGTCTCCTTTAGGTGTCTACAAACCCATAACATTTCAAGTTGAAGCGTGTTTTTGTCGAAAAAACAAACAGCTAAGCAAAACTCTGTTAAAGGATAATAATTATTTTGGACGTTTATTTTGTGTCCGAGAATTTGATCTGTGCATTATGTCTGGTGGCATTTTCAATGATGAGGTGTGCTCTTACAAAAAATGAGTCTTCTTCTTCAAATGCAAATCCACTAATGGATGTTGGCGATCACATTTTCCATTAACTCTCTGTTTCTTGTCATGTGTATCAGAGATTGTATGTCGTTAATCCCTGTCCACTGTCCATTGCCTTATGTTTCGGAGCCAGGACATTTTCTTGCGTCCTATTCCTCTCTTTCCTTCAGTTTTACCCTGGATTGTAAGTTGAAGGAACTGGTATTTTTCGTTTCGCATGATATGACCCAAATGCGCCGTTTTTTTCTTGATGTTTTCGAAAAGCTGACGTTCTTGGTTGAATCTTTTAAGGACATCCACATTTGTGACTTTCGCCGTCCATGGTATCTTTAGGATACGGCGATAAGGCCACATTTAGAAGGCTTCTAATCTGTATATATCCCTCGTTTTGAGTGTCCAGCCCTCTATGCCATATAGCAGCACCGACCGCACGTAGCATTTAGTAAACCTTAGTCTCAGTGTAAGGTCGAACTCTGAGCAGGTCAGTACCTTCTGCGAAATGATCTTTCCACAACCCGTGGCCCGTAATGTTTGGTTCGTAAAGTGCCAATTCGGTTAGAAACAGATTAAGGGAATTTGGAATCAGCCAAAATGCCTGCCTGCTACTGCTCCACTGTTAAAGAGGGCACATCGTATGGCACGTTTAAATTTTGCACCAGGATATGTCTGTTATGGCTCATGCCTAGGTTAAAGTATTCTCTTTAGCCCAAAATTTGTAACAAAGTCCATTATTGGCACTACTACGTCGTTTTACGTCGTGGGTCTTGAACATGTGGAACATATATGCATTTTTACAAATAAACTTTGAATAACTGACGATGAACGTCAATATGGGCCGGCGTAGCTCAGGCGGTAGTATGCTTGACTCGCGTGCTGGTAGTCTGGGGTTCAAATGCCACCGCTGGCAAGAACAATTAGACATTTTTAAAATGTCTATAGGACCTAGGTCGACTCAGCCTGAATAAAATGAGTGCCTTGGGTAAAACCAGGGGTAATAATAGGCGGTTGAAGCGTAGCACTGGCGCTGTTACCTTTTTTGTATACCGTAGGCCCTAGATATAGCAGACTACCATGCTGTAATTCTAAAGCCGCGGCAGCGGTACAAAACGGGAGACTATTATACGACGAACGTCAATAAGTGAAATCCATTTTGCATTTAAAAATCGTATCACAGTATGAATTTTACATTGGCAGTAACAGTGGCTGGGACCTCCATCTTCGAAGGCTGCTAGGCTGACACTGAGCCATGCAGTTAGGCAAAAGTGGAGGGGCAAGAGAGAAGGAGAGTTTACATGTAATTCAGTGTTGCCAAATGTCTCCCGTCTCGTCGCATTCTCTCTCATCATAACGAACCTTTGTTTACGAATGACCCTTGTATATTGTACATATTTTTCCATCTAGTTGCAGCGTACAAAGGCGCTATCTGATAACTATAAACGAAAAAAAATGTTAGTTATCGTTTGGGTTTTTTGCTCCAGGAGAAATGTGCGAAATATCTCTTTTAGAAAATATTTCTGTAGCTTATAATAAATATTATCTAAGACTTTACATGACGTCTTGTATGCTGGTGTTTAAACGTAAATATTTAAAGTTCTCTAATAACATTTATTTTTATTGTTCATACACTCACCGGCGAAATTAACTGCCCACCTTCTGTTTTTTTCAGTTTGCAGAAATTGTTAATTTTAAACCAGATTTTATGAAAGATACGGAGTGATACGAAAAAAAAAAAGGGTTGTTTAAAAATGAATACTTAGAAATAATACAATGTCTAAAAATCTTCCAACTGGAAAAAAATTCCAACGAACATAATTTTGAAAATAATAGTATAATTAAAAAACAAATTATGAGTATTAATATAACACAGACCAACGATGAAAAAACATTTTTGATAAGATTACCTCTATCTTATGTATTTTAGTGTGCTGAGTCCGAAAAGCATATTAAAAATGCTGTAACACCCACCATTCTTTTACGATTTAACATTTAAAATTGCATAATTACCTTTGAAAGCAAAATGGGAAAGCTAAGGAAAACGAAGCTTGTATTGCATGCAAAAAAAGTAAACTTGCCGTTAGAAGTCTGATAGAAAAAAATTTGAGGGCTTTCTGTCCAGCTTCCGCCCCAAAACTGCCCCACAATGCCGTAAAGCTAGGTTCAGATGGACATCAGCGTGTCATGATATGGGGAGTAGGGTGCATCGAAAAAGGCGAAAAAAAATTTTTTTTTGCGATGGAAAAGTAATACTTTACAAAAGTTGCCCAATCAACTGTTAAGTATTTTGGTAAAATTTTTTCGAAATTGGAAAATATCTTCTGCCCCCAAAGACAGTTAAAAATTTTGAAAAAATGTTAACAGACGAAATTTTTTTTTGCGATGGAAAAGTAATACTTCACAAAAGTTGCCCAATCAACTGTTAAGTATTTTGATAATTTTTTTTCGAATTTGGAAAAAACATCTTCTGCCCCCCCCCTAAGACAGTTAAAAATTTTGAAAAAATATTAACAGACGAAAAAAATTTTATTTCGAAACGAAAATGTAATAGCTCACAAAAGTTGCCTAACACACTATTTAATATTTTAGCAAAATTGCGTTGAAATAAAAAGATATTTTCTGCTCCCCACGGCAACTAAAAGTTAGAAAAAATACATTAGTATGCGAATTTCTTTTGTGGGGGAAATGTAATACCTTATAGAACTTGAATAAATAAATTCGGTTTAAATTGGAAATTATTTTCTGGTTTCACAAGGCAATTAAAAATTTTACTTAAGAAAAGTATACTAAAACATTCTTTTTATAACAAAATAGCCTAACTTATCCGTCTCCCTGACGTCACCCAAATTTTTTAATACAAAAATAAATATAAAGCAAAGTACAAAATTAGGTATATAAATATTACAAAAAAATATGGTAAAAGCATTCTATTTGAAGATGTTTTCCGATTTAGCAGTAAAGTGAGGCACAGTTTTTCTGGAATCAATTCGAATTTTTATAAATCCATCCCTCGAATACGCTCTACAAACTGATAGAGAAGCTTGTGTCACAAGCTTCACACATCGTTCTATTGTTTGTGGAAATGATATTTCTTAATCTCAATGTTAAAAGGGTCTAAGTTAGGATTCTTAATAAAATCTCGCGGATTGTCACTCGAAAATCTAGAGAATATGAATATAGGTGGTTCTGTAAGGTGATATTCTTGTTAGTTAATTAACTCAAAGTTGTGGTTTGAATCAAAATTTTTATAGAAGAAAGTTTGAAGACCCTCACGTTTTTTGACTTGGTCACTGGCAAACTTCTTTTGATGTCCAAGGGGTAGATCATTTGAATATCGCAGACATAAAATCCACTGAAGCGGTTTTTAAAGATGTTCTCCTAACAGCCGTATTACATCACCCTTAACGCCAGTATTTACTACTATTTCGTCACATGCAATAGCTGGATTTGATACTTTCTGATATACCAGACAGCGGATACCCATATCCGAAATATTTGCACCCTGGCTCATGCACAAATGTTATGTGTTCTTCCACGATCGATTGACCATAAAACTTGGTACTGTTTTTTACTTGAGCTAAAGTTTTGTCTTTGCGTCGGTAACTTTCTTCTTTTACCGTTGTTCTCTGATTATATTTGTTTTTGTTTTCCCTATCAATCGAGCTTATTACCATTTTTCTGGGACCTCTTTGATTTAATAAAAATTCGCGCTCATCCAGAGGTACTTTTTGAGATTTGCTACAAATACAATTAATCAGAGGGTCACATTTGCATGCTGCAAGATCGAAACGTGTAATTTTACTTTTGTTCTTAAAGCATTGAATTTTATTTTTGTAAAATTCACTGTTTTGCTTGTTCTTAAAACGTTACGTTAATGGGATTTTATTATCTCATATGGTCAATGTAACTCTAAATTTGAAATAACCGCGGAGTGCTACCGTTTAAATGGGTGCGCTTTGAGAAACGGGTGAATTAGTCCCTAGGCACAGGGTGAATTAGGGTGAGTTCTATACACTTTTGGTACAAACACGTCTACAGGAAAATTGTTATAGGTTAAATTTACTATCGAAATATCACATTTTAAATTCCAAAATATTTTTTTTTACAAAAATACACTCAGAAAAAAAGCAAGAAAAAAACACGAGAGAAAGCAATTTTGTTTTTTGCCCCGTAACTGTTTTCCACAGAGATATAGGTATAGGCATTGCTTCAGCAAAAAATAACTACCATCCTTCCTCTTTAAAATGACGTTTGGTAGAAGTCTATAGGATTTATATTTTCCGAAACTAGATTTTTCAGAGTTCGCCGCTCACAGCATTTTTTGGCCATTTTCCCCATTATTTCGCAAACATTGTTCTGTAACTTTTTTCTACGCATTTCTAGGTATATGCAATGGTACATTTAGTAGGAAAAGAAGTCAATTATTTCTAAGCAAGTTATGCTTTTTCAAAGATTTATACTTTTAATCATTTTTTATATTTTTTTATGAATATTTTTAAAATTTTTCATTATGGATTTTTTTCTTGTACATTTAGGTATATAGGTACATTGTGAAATAAAAAAAGTATATTTTAAAAATAAAACAAAATTAATTTTTTTTTTCAATTAGAAGAATATAGCTCCATATTACAACATAACCTTTAATTACAAATAACTTTTCTTAATAACACTTTTCGATATTGTAAAACATAAAGGTACTTTACTCCTGAGCGAAATTCATATTTTTTAACATACCTCGTACACTATTGATAAAATTTTACATGTGATGATTGCATCTTAGGTCTTAGACTATGCAGAGCATTTTATGAAGAATAACTTTTTTTAATAAAGTTAATAATAAAAAAGTGTTCCATATAGTTCCAACTTCCTGACACCTATTGCATGTGTATCTTTGAAAAAACGTATCTTGTTTATAAACAGACCTAGAATTTTTTACGATACAGCATTTTGAAGTAAAGAAAATAGGCTTTATTTTCTATTGTGCCATCTATATACCTAAATATACAATAAAAAAAGTTATAATGAGAAATTTAAAAATAATCGTAAAATATATCAAAAATCATTAAAAGTATAAAACGTTGAAAAACCATATCTTGCTTAAAAATAGTTATACAGCATTCTACGATAGACCATTTTAAAGGCAATTGAATTTTTTTTCTATTAAATGAAACATTGCATATGCCTAAATTTGCGTAGAAAAAAGTTACAGAACAATGTTTGCGAAGTAACAAGGAAAATGTCCCAAAATCGCTCTCAGTGGTGAACTTTTAAAAAATCCTATTTTGGAAGATATAAATCATAGAGACTTTTACCACACGCGATTTTAAAGAGAAATGATGGAACCTTTCTTTTCGTAAAGCAATGCCTATACCTACATCCCCGTGGAAAAGAGGTATGGGGCAAAAAAAATTACTATCTTTCGTGGGTTTTCCTTGCTTTTCCTTTGAATACATTTTTGTAAAAAAAATATTTTTGATAAAATGTGATACTTCGATAGTAATTTTAACCAGGAACAATATTCCTGTAGACGTGTTTGCACCAAAAGTGCATATAACTCACCCTAATTTGCCCTGTACCTAGGGACTAATTCACCCCTTTCTCAAAAACGCACCTCTTTAAATTGTAGCACTGATCGGTTTTTTCATATTTAGAGGTCCATTGACTATATGGAAGAATAAAACTCCGTTAACGTTGTAGTTCCTTTCTAAAATACATAATCAATAGCCTAATATGTTTAGGTTAAGTTTCTTTAAAGTTTAATAAAATGTCCCATATTGGATACTTCTATGTGTATCGTATATAACTTAGAGTTGTTATAATATCAATTACTGCCACATTCCCGGAAATACTTTCTAAAATGGTGCTTATAAGAGAAATGCCCGAAGCCATACGAGAAATCAAGAAAGAAAACAATGAAAGTGCTCACATAATTAATTATCTTGTGTGACTGCTGTTTAATATTTATTTTATCTTAAAGCCTCTAAGAAACTTTGTAAAATTCTTTCTGCTAAATGGGCGAGTTCATAAGAAAAGGGAAAGTAAATATTGAACCACGCACTCCAAATTATGAAAATAGGAAGTAACCCTATTCTCCGACGTTTAGGCAAACATCGCAGTTTGACCTATTTAGATTGGAAATACGTCTATGAGTCCAGGATGAGGACGCTCCCATATGAAAAATGTTTCTGATTTGGTTTCTTTGACTTGTGTCTTTTAAACAAATCTAAAGGCGCCGGGCGAAATTTTTGGATAGAAATGTTAAAAAAAATTTCAGTAGTAGGTAATTGTATAAGAGCTCTAAAATTATTGAATTTTTCCCGAGTGACACTTTGACAGTTTTAATTTCATGACCCGAGGGGGAGTGAAATTATGTCAACGTGTCATGAGGGCAAAAATTCGATATTAATTTTAGAGATCGAGTGTAATTTGTTGCGATTATTTCATGAATAAAACTGTTCAAACCCAAAATTTTATTGTAATTTATTTATATAAGTACAAATTAGTACAATTAAACACACAGTTGTTATAAATTTTTGACGGTTGAAAGTTATCACCTATATAACTTTTAAAACAGTAATTGTCATTAATGTCTCTGAATGTATTTTTTCGTAGCAACGAAGGGCATCTGACGTAATATACTTGACGACGGGATATTATCAAAAATTATCAGTAGTAATTGAGCAAGAGCACTAAAATTCTATATTAATTTTAGAGATCGAGTGCAATTTGTTGCGATTATTTCGTGAATAAAACTGTTCAAAACCAAAATTTTATTGTAATTTATTTATGTAAGTACAAATTATTACAATTAAACACACAGCTGTTATAAATATTTGACGGTTGAAAGTTATCACCTTTATAACTTTTAAAACAGTAATTGTCATTAATGTCACTGGATGTATTTTTTCGTAGCAACGAAGGGCATCTGTCGACGGGAAATTAATAAAAAATTATCAGTTTAATTTAGATTTCTGTAGCTTTCTATTGGTCAGAATCTCCTATGAATGAAATAATCAGTAGTAATTGTACAAGAGCTCAAAAATTATTTATTAATTTTAAAGATCGAGTGCAATTTATTGCGATTATTTCATAAATAAAACTGTTCAAAACCAAAATTTTATTGTAATTCATTTATGTAAGTACAAATTAGTACAACTAAACACACAGTTGTTATAAATATTTTACGATTGAAAGTCATCAATTTTATAATTTTTAAAACATGAATTGTCATTAATGTCACTGAATGTACATATTTTTTCATAGCAACGAACGGCATCTGACGTAATATACTTGACGACGGGAAATTATCAAAAATTATCGGGTATAATATCACAAGAGAGTGAGAATAAATTGAAAATAATGTGACAGTTTTTCGAAAATTTGTTGTCTGGCAATAGACATGAGAGCCCGCAGGGCTCGAGTGGCTATTGCCCAATGACAACATATTTGAGTAAAAATGAAGCATTATTTTCTTATTTATTCTTACTGTCGTGTGATATTCGTAAGATTATTTTTAAATACGTATATTATGGATATTTTCTTAAATGTGACAGTTGTCAAAACTAGGAAACTGGTTGCCATTTAACAGAAATAATCTACTTATCGGTAATTTTCTACAGTAGATAATTCTCAGTATAATTTTAATCTGATTGGATATAATTAATCACGTAATTAAATATCTTACTATACGATTGGAAGTTAAAATCATTAAAAATAATCAGCTTAATTTTTATTCCTGTAGCTTTTTATTGGTCAGAATCTCCTATGAATGAAATAATCAGTAGTGATTGCACAAGAGCTCTAAAATTATTGAATTTTTCCCGAGTGGCACTTTGACAGTTTTAATTTCACGACCCGAAGGGGAGTGAAATTATGTCAAAGTATCACGAGGGTAAAAATTCGATAATAATTTTAGAGATCGAGTGCAATTTGTCGCGATTTTTTCATGAATAAAACTGTTCAAAACCAAAATTTTATTTATTAGTATAGAAAATTTTATTTGTTAGTATTTAGTAAGAATAAATAAGAAAATAATGCGACAGTTTTTCGAAAATTTGTTGTCTGGCAATAGACACGAGAGCCCGCAGGGCTCGAGTGGCTATTGACCAATGACAACAAATTTGAGTAAAAATGAAGCATTATTTTCTTATTTATTCTTACTGTCGTGTGATATTCGTAAGATTATTTTTTAATAAGTATATTATGGATATCTTCTTAAATGTGAAAGTTGTCAAAACTAGGAAACTGGTTGCCATTAAATAGAAACAATCTACTTAAAAAAATTCTATCGGTAGTTTTCTACAGTAGATAATTCTCAGTAGTAATTGCACAAGAGCTCTGAAATTATTGAATTTTTCCCGAGTGACACTTTGACAGTTTTAATTTCACGAGTCGAAGGCGAAAGAAATTATATCAAAGTGTCACGAGAGCAAAAATTCTATATTAATTTCAGAGGTCGAGTGCAATTTGTTGCGATTATTTCATGAAAAAAAATTTGTTCAAAACCAAAATTTTATTGTAATTTATTTATGTAAGTACCATTAAACACACAGTTTTTATAAATATTTGACGATTGAAAGTCATCACTTTTATAATTTTTAAAACATTAATTGTCATTAATGTCACTGAATGTATTTTTTCGTAGCAACGAAGGGCATCTGACGTAATATATTTAAACGACGGGAAATTATCAAAAATTATCGATTTAATTCAGATTTCTGTAGCTTTCTATTTGTCAGAATCTCCTATGAATGAAATAATCAGTATAATTTTAATCTGATTGGACAGAAATTAAACATGTGATCAAATATCTTACTATACAATTGGAAGTTAAAATCATCAAAAAATAATCACTTTAATTTATATTTCTGTAGCTTTCTATTGGTCAGAATCTCCTATGAATGAAATAATCACACAAATTCCAAAACTAACTTCTTCTGCCCCGCAAAATATATTTTTGTCATTTTAAACAATAAAGTCTGCCATTTTTCTGTTAACTTGATGGTATTCGAGTTATAAGCGATATAAAATCTTAAAAATGCGCAAATACACATCTTTGACGCTGAAAACTCATGAAAATTATTATTTTTGAGATTGTGCTATGTTAAGTTAAATTTTCTGATGAGTAATTTGGGCTTATCGCAATTTAGACCATTTTTTTTTAAATGTTATTAAGCTTAAAACCTTAAAAACTTAAGTTCTCAACCCGGGAGTAGTCGCGCTCACTTCTGTAACGTGAATAGTCGCGTGTTAGATTTCATCCCACAATGCCAATTTAAATACAAATTTACAACAAATTTTTATTTTATATTATTTCTATTTACTTGCTATGTTAGAAATATTATTTCGAACAATTATTAAAGCTAATTGGCTCCCCCAAAGCCATAAATTCCACAAAAATAAGAAGAAGAAAAAAGATACTTACGCATTACTACACCCTTCCTCGAGGCACTTACGAAAGTTTTTTAAAATTGCAAAATTTTTCATCAAGTTATCGCGAAAAAGGATAAAATGTGAGATTCTTTTTAACGGTGCGACTACTGACTAGTGACTCCACTCGATTTTTAAGCCACCCTGATGCGCCGCACTATATGGTGCGTCTCTGTTGCACTTATACCATCGTGATTGTAAAACAGGATCGGTTTCAGACCTGACTTTTAATCTCTTTTTAATAACAGCCTGTCAGCTTCAAGTCAACCAGCATAAAATGTATAATATTGAAAAGCAGTT
This sequence comes from Diabrotica virgifera virgifera, assembly GCF_917563875.1. Classification (NCBI taxonomy): domain Eukaryota; kingdom Metazoa; phylum Arthropoda; class Insecta; order Coleoptera; family Chrysomelidae; genus Diabrotica; species Diabrotica virgifera. Next base: position 191,016,407 of record NC_065448.1, read on the forward strand.
AGTCAACAACGGAGTATTCTAATTCCAAACACAGATCAAGCTATTTTTTTGATATTTTGTTTTTGTCTTTTGTTTTGTATTTGTAAACTTGTCGAGTTGCAACTAATCACTGAATTGAAAGTAGCCATTTCTCAATGTTTCTAAAACTGAGCTCTACAAGGCCCTGTCAAAATCAAGCTTTCAAAACATACAATCTCATTCTCAGAAGATAATTGCGATGTTAACGTCTGCCTAAATCTGTGAGCAAGGATTTTTACTATAAATCTTCGGAAAAATAGCATTATAAACCGATTGACTGACCAGCACTTAGCTCCTGCTAATCAGCTCATCCCAGTTTCTGCCAGATTATGAACAACTTTTAGAATCTCAATTTCATATGTCACATACACCTTCGTACTCTGCTAAAGAATAATCTATTTATGTAGCTTTTCAATGTTTTTTGACATTTATAAACATAAGATAAATGTCATGTAAAATTAAAATATAACGTTTGTTAATGATAAAAACTTGTTTTATTAATTTTTTCGGACCGCGTAGAGATTTTTTTTATTAATTTTATGTGTCCCTCAGCATGTTTATTCATGTTTGGTATAATAAATATATTATTGCCGATAATTTTAAAATTAACTACGGTATGCAATATTAAAACTAGCTTAAAAAAGTAACCCCTCACAACGAACAAAATGTATAACTAAAACAACTGGAATATTTAAAAGAATATAAATTTTCAAAAAATATGTTGTTTACAGACAAAGCAATTTTCATTACAAATGGACTGACACCATTACAAAATTGTCGTTATTGCAGAGCAGATAATCCCCGTTCATAATAAACCATAAAAGCCAATATTCCTAAAAAATTAAGATCTAGTGTAGTAAACTGCACGAGCGAATTATTGGTTTTTTCTTTGAGGAAACCAAGACCTCAATGAACTTTTTAGAAGTTTTAAATACCAACTTGTATGATAAATGATATTTTCGCCAGGTTCAAGAAGGAAGCAGTTAGTGAAAGTAAAACCGCCTATATATGAACCGCAATAACTAAAACAGATGACTTTAACTTTGAGCGCGTCACAGAATTAGAGTAATTTGGAAGAACAATAACTGAAGACAATAACATCAAACCAACGAGGATCACAACAAATAAACAATAGGATTCAAGACGAACACAGCTGTCCTCATGTCCTCCAAAACCTTACAAAATGAAAACAACACGTAGCGAAACGTGGAGAATAAGACATACGACATACGAAGACATACGAAGAGAGACTACGTGTTTGGGAAAGAAAAAGTCTTAAGGTAGATTTTTGGGCCTGCGTTTGATGAAGCAACAGGATAATACACGATAAAAACTGAAAAATAACTTAGAAGCTAAGCTTAGTGAATAACTATACCCAGACGTAATAGAAACAATAAAGTCCAGAAGATTACAGTAGGCAGGACACTTCAAAATACATTCTGATGAAAGAACAGTAATAGTATGGTATAACTAGACCCAAACCCAGACATCCAAAGTAAAAGATATCCCCCAACACCAAATTGTTCTATATGGTCCACATAATGTTCAGAAAAAAGTCACACCATTTTGGGCGTCGGGTTTGGGCGAGAGAGGGGGAAGAAATGGGTAAATTCGTAGTTTTTTAAGTTTTTCCTCAATATTTCTAAAACTATGCGGTTTAGCATGAACAACCTTCTATACAAAAATGTTCTACATTAAATTTTAAATACAAAAGGCCCTATGCATAATCCTTCTAAAATGAACGGTTCCAAAGTTACGGAGGTAGTATAGTATAATTGGTCCAACAAAGGCCTAACCCAAACATCCAAACTAAAAGTTATCCTCCAACAACAAATTGTTCTATATGGTGAACATATTGTTCAGTAAAAAGTTACACCATTTTGAGCGTCCGGTTTGGGGGGGAGATGGGGGAGAAGTCGATAAATTAGTAGTTTTTTTAGGTTTTTCGTCAATATTTCTAAAACTATGCTTTAGCGTAAACAATGTTCTATACAAAAATGTTGTACATACAATTTAAAACAAAAAAGGTCCTAAATATAATTGTTATAAAACCAATGGTTCCAGAGTTACGGAGGGTGAAAAGTGGATGTTTTCGATACTTTTTATATTTTTTGGGCAATTTTTAATATTGCTGATGAAAGAAATTCTCTTTAACAGGTTTAAGTTTTGTAAATAAAATTTGCAATTTCAGTGGCCGACGGTATGTTAGTTATAAGCCCTTGAAAAACATCAACCTCACCACCCAAAATCATCATCAATTTCCCAAAAAATATAAAAAGTATCGAAAACCTCCACTTTTCACCCTCCGTAACTCTGGAACCGTTGATTTTGTAACAAGACCTTTTTTGTTTTAAATTTTATGTAGAACATTTTTGTATAGAACATTGTTTACGCTAAAGCATAGCTTTAGAAATATTGACGATAAACGTAAAAAAACTACTAATTTACCGATTTCTTCCCCATCTCCCCCAAACCGGACGCTCAAAATGGTGTAACTTTTTACTGAACAATATGTGGACCATATAGAACAATTTGGTGTTGGAGGAAAACTTTTACTTTAGATGTCTGGGTTAGGCCTTTTTTGGACCAATTATGCTATATTATGTACCTCCATAACTTTGGAACCATTCATTTTAGAAGGATTATGCATCGAACCTTTTTTATTTCAAATTTAATGTAGAACATTTTTGTATAGAAGGTTGTTCATGCTAAACCGCATAGTTTTAGAAATATTGACGAAAAACTTAAAACACTACGAATTTATCGATTTCTTCCCCCTCTCCCGCCCAAACCCGACGACCAAAATGGTGTGACTTTTTTCTGAACATTATGTGAACCATATAGAAAAATTTGGTGTTGGAGGATAACTTTCACTTTGGATGTCTGGGTTATGTCATCTTTTGGATCAATTGTATCATACTATAATGCTGGAAGAGGAGGTATAAACTGGTAAAAGACCACTTGGAAGCCCTCAACTTCGGTGGACGCCAAGATAATATAGTAGGAAATCTTCAAGATATGGGCATGGGGAATTATAGTTTATTTTTAAACCAAGAGGAGTAAACTAAAAAGACAGATTCACACCTAAGAAAGTCACTAGAAATATCGCCAAATACATCTTCTTTTTTGGTTGATCATATTGGCTTTCGACGATAATCCATACATATTTTATTATACTAATACGTCGCTAAAGAGTTCTAAAAACAACTTTTTTGATATAAAAGTAGACTAAAAAACTAAAAATTAAAGGAATAACGCAAAAAACACAAGAAACCGTCGATATAACTTAATTAACCCAAGTAGCAATTTTACGACCTGCAACCAATTTTGTCCTAATGGGACGTTAAATTTAAGGACAAAATTGGTTCACAATAAGCCTTAACCAAGGACAACGTCTGTTTTTCTTATTGACCAACGTTGCTGCTAATAAGTAATATAATCTGATGACCAACTGACATCGGAAATAACGACGTCAATTATTAGGATAAGGTTTGACGTTAAGCTGACGTCGGTCTTAACCTATCTGTAGTATAAGTGCAATTAAGGCCGCACCTACATTGGATCCGATTTTCTCCGATCAGATCAGATCCGACGTCGGCCGACGTCGGAATAGAAAATAAACCCATAGTATTAAATGGGGGTGCCTACATTGGATCCGTTTTTCTCCGATCCGATCAGATCAGATCAGATCCAACGTCGGCCGACGTCGGAATAAAAAATAAACCCATAGTATTAAATGGGAGTGCCTACATTGGATCCGTTTTTCTCCGATCCGATCAGATCAGATCAGATCCGATATCGGCCAACGTCGGGAGTAGCTTCTCCTATTTTCATCGAAAAGTGTTTGGTTTCATTCCGATTGGTTGCAAGTTGAGTTGAAATTTTAGTTGCAAGTTGAGTTGCAATTTTAGTTGCAAGTTGGTTGCAAGTTGGTTGCAAACTGGTTGCAAACTGGTTGCAAACTGGTTGCAAACTGGTTGCAAGTTGGGGTTGCAAGCTAACATGTTTAAATAAATTCAATGTCATCATCTCCTTTACACATCTTTATCGGAACTCATTGTCGGTGGTCGGTGGTCGGAAGATTACTGAACCAATGTAGGCACCCTCGCCGGAAAACCGGTCTGATCGGATCTGATCTGATCGGAGAAAGACGGATCCAATGTAGGCGCCGCCTGTCGGATCGGATCGGATCTGATCTGATCGGATCGGAGAAAAACGGATCCAATGTAGGTGCGCACTAAGTGGCATACATCAACGACTACTCAACGTCGGGAATTACAACGTATTTTTTAGGATAGATGCCAACGTTCAGAGAACATTGGTGTTTTATCAAGTATAGTAGACGTATTTCTCGGGAAGACGACAACGACAATCCAACGTTGAGAATACCAACGTTAATTATTAGGTTAAGGTTTAACGTTAAGCTGACGTCGGGTATAACCTTTATACTACAATGTAATTTACTGGAAGACATTTAACGACTGATCAACGTCGGGGATTACAGAGTATTTATTAGTATCGAACCCAACGTTCAGGAGACGTCGGGTGTTTTCTTAGTAGGTATAATATGATAGATTGCTGCGTGTTCTTGCGGGAAGGTGAGAACGACAATACAACGTAGGTAATAACAACGTAGTACTTAAATAAAGTTGTTACTTTAGGACGTATTAGGTATACCAACAGGTAAATTCGATGTGTGCAAGGTAAAAATAGGTTATACTGTCGGCAGGGGGTGTCCTTGGCCAAATCAGTTAAAATGTAGTGCAATTTAGATCTCGAGTCAAATCCGCCATTAATGAAAGATCGCCATGGTTCAGCCATTTTTTGAAACATAATATTTGGCAATTATTTTGCTAGATTTTAATGAATATTTGATTTTAATTAACGAATTCTGTTTATACAGGGTGAGTCATGAGGAACTGTACATACTCCTACCTCGTATAGAGGCTCCTATGGGGAATAACAAATGACCAATAAAAAGTGTCTGCTCCCATTGTTTAATAATATACAGGGCGAGTTTCGCATTTTGACAGAAATTTGTATTCGTCGTAATTTTTGAACAGTCAGCTCGATGTGTCTCTTATTTTGGCCAATCGTTACACTATTACCACCTAATTAACTAATTTATTCAAACTAGAAAAAAATCAGGTCCGGCTTTAAAAAAGTTAGTTCGTTTGTGTCTTAGAAAAAATTTCACCCTGTATATGCTTTTTGAAAACTCTAATATGAATTTTACAAATTAGACAAATAGGCAATTAAAATGGCATATTTATTTTTTCCGCACGCGATTACTTAATTTTTTATAAAAAAATCAAATTTCACTATGAATTAAAAGTTTGGTAAAGTGAACCATAGATTTAAAAAAAATAACTTTTATTACAAAAATTTATTTTTTTTGCACAAATAAGTAATTTATGTTACCATCCAATCAACTGATTTATTCAAACTAGAGAAAAATCAGGTCCGGGTTTAAAAATTAGTTCGTTTTGGTCTTAGACAAAAATTTCACCCTGTATATGCTTTTTGAAAACCCTAATATGAATTTTACAAATAATACAAATAGGCAATTAAAATGGCATATTTATTTTTCTCCCCACACGATTACTTAATTTTTTATTAAAAAATCAAATTTGTCAAGATCGGAATTTTAACCTAAAAATGAAAAAAAAAATGAACTCACGGTCTAACTCGCTACAACTCTGTTCCATTTTAATATTTTTTTTCTGAAATTTTTACAGCACATACCTCTTACCATTGTGAATACTATGAAAATTGTTGTAGACTTTCAGTCTTCTTCTTTTAAAAGTTGCAAACTTGTAAATCGCAAAAATTAGGTGGAAAAATTTAAAATTTATCAATTTGATCACGTCTATGTTAAACTGTAGAGTCCAAAAGAAGTGTTATGGGAAGTTTTAGATCTAGAAGTGTTATAAAAAAAAATGGTAAAACTTTTAATTTAAAGAAAAACGTTGTTTTTGTAAATTAATTTTTGTAAAAAAAGTTAATTTTTTTAAATCTGTGCAAAAACTTTACCAAACTTTTAATTATTAATAGTCAAATTTGATTTTTTTTATAAAAAATTAAGTAATCGAGTGGGGAAAAAAATAAATATGCCATTTTAATTGCCTATTTGTCTAATTTGTAAAAATCATATTAGAGTTTTCAAAACGCGTATACAGGGTGAAATTTTTTCTAAGAACAAAACGAACTTATTTTTTAAATCCGGGCCTGATTTTTTTCTTGTTTGAATAAATCAGTTGACTGGTGGTAACATAAATTAAATATTTGTTAAAAAAAAATTAATTTTGGTAATAAAAGTTAATTTTGTTAAATCTATGGTTCACTTTACCAAACTTTTAATTCATAATCAAATTTGATTTTTTTTATAAAAAATTAAGCAATCGTGTGCGGAAAAAAATAAATATGTTATTTTAATTGTCTATTTGTCTAATTTGTAAAATTCATATTAGAGTTTTCAAAAAGCTTATACAGGGTGAAATTTTTTCTAAGACCCAAACGAACTAATTTTTTTAAAGCCGGACCTGATTTTTTTCTAGTTTGAATAAATCAGTTGATTAGGTGGTAATAGTGTAACGATTGACCAAAATAAGAGACACATCGATCTGACCGTTCAAAAATTTTGACGAATACAAATTTCAGTCAAAATGCGAAACTCGCCCTGTATATTATTAAACAATGGGAGCAGACACTTTTTAATGGTCATTTGTTATTCCCCATAGGGGCCTCTATACGAGGTAGGAGTATGTACAGTTCCTCATGACTCACCCTGTATATAAATCAAGGATCATTTTGTATGGGTCTAGACATAATAATATGTTTTTTTAATTACGATGGTTATTTCTATTTTTACCGTTTTGTTCGATTTAACCTCTAAATTACTGAGGCGCTTTCAGTTTTTAGCAATTTTTATACCTAGTTTAACAGTACACTTCCTTGCGTTTTTAAATTTTCGACCGCATTATGGAATGAGGCAGATGATTAATAAAATAATTATACAAGTCACTTAGGTTATATTCTGAATAGAGTAGGAACCTACTTAAATAAGTATCAACAGGCCGTCATGCATCTTAGTTTCTGATGATTTAATATCCTCCAAGATTATTAACCTATTTGGTAAAAATGAAGTGTGTCGGCCGTACTTCTGTGGTAGAGAATTTTATACTATTACTTTACAAGACCAAAGTCCTAAAAACTAACGTAATTTGACGATAAAATATCTCGAGCTGAGAAGTCGAGAGGGGGACGTCGAGGCAACTGGTATTTATATTCCCCATTTAGGTGCAAATAGCGGTTTTCTGACCGTCGTCGCAACGTCGCGTATTAACGTTGAGGCATTTAATCCAACTTTAAGACGTCGTAATATTACGTCCAATTGCTTCTTGGGAACCTACAAGAAGACAGAAGGGTCAAAATTTTATTAATGTCATTAGTGTCAAAATTTCGTACCAGTGGAGTAAACTTGCCTGAGCTTGGACCAATTACAAGCAAGAATTACGGCGCAGTAGATTTGAATTACTCCTCTTGGTTAAAAACAGGCCATAGGTGGAGATGGTTCAATAAAGAGAGGAATAGAGGCATGTTGTCAAGTCGGCTAAAACCCACAAAGGGCTGTAACGCCACGAAGTAACTAATGCCTGGTTGCACCAACAGATCTTAAGCTCCACCTAAGCTAAGCTCTACTTATAGATAGGGCCTCCTTGAGTATCACTTACGTTGCACCATAATTTTAGATTCTTACCTTATTATCAATTATATCTATTATTATATTATGGTATTCTTATTGTAATATATTATAATTATGTTATATTCATTCTTATGATATTCTCGACTTAAGCTTAAGATCTGTTGGTGCAACCGGGCATAAGACTTGTGGGATGCAATTTATGAGCTTCCACCTAATTATCAATTAAATTTGTATATCTAGTTAGATGTTACATGTAAATTGAAGAAAATTTTATATCAACTGATATTTTATGAGAGATGAGACCATCTAAAAGTCTAGGTACAGCACAGATACAGATACAAATCTCAAGATAAACGTATCGCAACTTGTCGCGATACAGCAGATATCGATACCGATCTCAACGTGAATAGGGCCATTTAGGGTAAGGGGCCCTATTTATCTCAAACGCTTATCGAAAAAGTAAAAACAATTTTTTTAATCAATTCTTTGGCAAACTATGTTCTAACCGAAAACAGATAAAAAGAACAATAATTTTTAAAACAGATTCAATTACGGGGTGCCTAATTTTATGCTCGGCAGTGAACTAAAATACGAGTTAATTTAAACAAGTTAGAAAATCTGGGAAAGGCATACACGTCTCTTTGTAAACTCTTGTCTAAACCTAAAAAATATTGAAACATCACTTAATTTGAGAAAGTTAGAAACTCTGGATAATTTTAACACGCTATATTGGTCACATAAAGAAGCAAAGGTGTATTGAAAATTTATATTGTTTATTCTGAGGAATAAAACAATTTTCAGAAATGTTCAGGGGTGTTACAAGTTTTATAACAAAATTTTCGGCATTAATATCACAAGAGAGTGAGAATAAATTCACAATAATGCGATAATTTTTCTAAAATTTGTTGCCTGGCAATAAGACACGAGAGCCCGTAGTAGGGATGGCGGTTGTTGATAAAAAAAAGAATGTGTGTGTACTTTGTACGCACGTAAGAAGATATTCTTCTATTATATAATTCGCGGTGTGCAAGTACTTGGAAGGGGAAACGAGAAACGACCGTGCGCGAGTCGCGGAGAAATATTGCAACTATCTTAAATAATTCATATTGTCAATTGAAATTGTCAAATTGACGTATATTTCATACCTTCTGTCATTGAAGCAGAAAAATTATATATTGCTCCACAATATTGATATGATATGCAATTATTATATAAAGGTAAATTTAATTAATTGTATTTTGCTTGCAGTACTGCATTTTTATAACTAATTTCATTTACTACATACAATTGTTTTCGTTTGCATAACATAACCTGCATCTTATTTTTTCTTCTTATTATTTTTTTGGACTATGACCTTGACAATTATCCAGTAACCAGGACTAATATAATTGGCCAATATAATTAACAGTGCGAATAAAAGTACAGAGCGTAGAAATAGGGGTCGCTTTGCCGAACTTGCACGGTCCCAATAGGTAATTTAAACGAAGTAAATATATTTAAGGCCATGGGTACATAATTCGCAAATATTTTACGGCTATCCCTACCTTTTCTGTCTTTACATGGCAAATTACGTATAGTAAAATTCACACTGGTATGGATATGTAAATATTACTAGAATGTCATTCTATTTGACAATGTCATAACTAACTTAAAGAGATGGCTTTTGAATGTTCTTGGATAACTGTTATTTTTTGTATAATTGCAAATTATTAATTCAGTTAGTAAAAAATGTTATAATTTTTTCACTAACTATGTATTCAGTGATTGTAATAATTTATATGTACCTACAACAAAAACTAATACTCAATCGAAAAAAGGGGAAAAGTTTTAAAGTGACTTTTTAATAATATATTGTTACTATGGAACGCTTACAATTTTGAACATCTTTAACAAAAAAATACTTGGATCACAGAATATATCTTGATGTATTCTCTGCTCCTATCTTCCATAAATAATACACAATAAATAACTTTTTATAAAGTTCACATCTTAAATCAATTATTTATCAAATACACTATATATCAATATTATTTAATCAACAACTCAAAATATTCCCGATTCATGCCGAATATTTAAAATTGTCACTGATTGTCAGTGTCTGACTGACAATATGCTGACAATATTCTATTCGACTGAGTGCGTTGTATGACAAAGATAGATTTGGAAAATATTACCACGGACATTGTGTTCATTTTTTTCGAATCCTGAAAAAATCAATAAATATTTTTGAAAAATCTAAACGCAGAATGAAAGACTAAATTATTACCGAGGGCCGAAAGTCCCTTAGAAAAAATAAAAAGTTTATTTTGAATGAGATATTTGAAATTAAAAATAACACTAAATTTTCTCTTAGTTTTTCACCCCTCTGACTTATTAAAATAAAAATTATAGAAATTCTCAGGGACTTTCGGCCCTCGCTAATAACGTGATCTTTCATTCTGCGTTTAAATTTTTCAAAAATACTTATTAGTTTTCCCAGGATTCGAAAAAAATAAATCCCCACTTGAATAGCATTGCAGTCGAAAATACGTACCCGTCATCTTAAAAGGTTATTTGTATTTTATTTAAAAATCAAACTAACTTTCTTATCTACCACTTTCAAAAAATTTTTATTAAAATAATCAAAAATAAAAAAAGAATATGAATCGCCAAGGAATTGAACCCGCGTCATTCCAATCTCAGAGCTAACGCATTACCCACTACTCCAGCGAGGCCCTAGGAATTGACATGTAAGTTTCGGATATAATTACACAACACGGCGACATACAGTGTAAAAATGTTATGCTTACATAATATTTTATTATTTTACTACAGAGAAACACAAATCCAAAAACACAAGAATTATAATAAATAATACATTTCCTAAAACACTAATATATTCTTTTAATGACTTATTTGCACGGTTACAGGTACATACATACCTATCTTGAAATATTAGAAATGAACTACATGCTGTCAGAACTACATATTATCAGTGTGCGCAGGCGCGCAGATTTATGTACAATTTTACCCTCAATCGATTCGCCGCTAAAGAAGAATATCTTCAAAAAAACCGGTTTTCGCTTATACCGGTTTTTCTTAATTACGGTTTAACCTAACAGTTATAATCGGTCAAAAAACCGGTTATTCGAAATACCGGTTTTCGGTTTTTGAATTATTATCCAATACCCAATAGGTAACAACGTTACATTAAATTGCATTTTAGTTTGCGATACTCCATTCGAATCGATATCAATATTATCCATATCGATACTATCAATATCGATACCAATATAATCAATCGATATATAGGTACACAACGTCGGCGTATATTGGGTAATGCGCAGTGGGATTGGGAAAGTGGAACTTGAGGTTCGAACTAGCCAATTGGGATCGAAAATAGAAATCAGTTATCAAAAGTTCGCAGGACATAACCTAAAGCAGAAGGATGAAAGGTGGACTAAGATGATTATACATTGGAGACCGTGGAACCACAAACGAAAAAGGAGAAGGTCACAAGTGCGATGGTCAGATTCACAGAAGAAACACGTCGGGTCAAATATGATGAAAAATGTCCAAGGTAGAGAGGTTCGGAGGAAGGAAGAGAGGAGGCCTATATCCAAGGATGGATGTTTGGGGCTGATTAGAGAGATAGATACTAGCTAAGGTACTCGGTTTCAGTACTCGGGTGTCAGCAGCTATTTTTAAAAGCGGATGCCAGTTCCCAATATAGGCGGTGAAATTAGTTTGAAAAACAAATATTTTTGGAGGTAAAATAGTCCAGAGAAATAAGATTTTTCTCGTGACATATCCCCCTCCAGGCCAAAACCAATTTTTTTGAGTAGTATGGAAATCTGTATTAATAACCTATTTGTTTCCTGCAGCCGATTTTTATGATATACATAGTTATAAACAAATGAAGATCAGAAAACGGTAAATTTTCGCTTTTTTCGTCTATAACCAAAAAGTTAAGCATTTTAAACAAATTTGAGAGTAAGAAACTCATAAATTGTCTAAAAAATTTCAATGTGACGTTCGCTGAGTATGTCTATCCTTATTGGTTGCTTAGAAAATTGCAAAATAAATCATAAATTTCGAGTTTTTATAAATATTCATAACTTATGTAAAAATAATTAAGTTAGAACCTTCTTATTACACGAATTGCTGAGACTTCTGGTGCTTAAGTTATATTTTAAATTTCAAAGCAATTCGTCAAATAGTTTAAAAGTTATTTAATTTATTTATCCCAAATTCATTTTTTTTGTAACACTATAAGTCAGAATATTATGAGGTTACAGTAAGACTTCTGACAGTTTATGGAAGAAGAACACTTATACTATTGACATAATTAATAAAAATGATAAAAAGTAATTTTAAACAGTGTAAAATTATATTGCAAAAACACGTCGATTTTTTGCTTACTTAAAAACAATTAGAATAACTTTTTAACCGTTACCCGTAGAAAAATTATTTTTTCATATTTGGAGAGACTAAATTTTTATACACATTTAGAAAGAAAAACAATTGTCCTAGGACAATTAGGGACGAAGTTAGCCCCCTTTTTTTTATTCACATGTTTTTGCAAAATAATTTTGCAATTTAATTAAATTAATAGTATAAATCTTCTTTCATAAACTATCCAAAGTATTAGTGTAACTTCATCATTTTCTGACCTACAGCGTTGCTAAAAAATTAATTTTGGATAAACAAAAATACCTTTGAAACTATTTGACCAATTGCTTTGAAATTTAGGGTATAATTTAAGCACCAGAAGTCTCAGAAATGCGTGTAATAAGAATGTTCTAAGTTAATTTTTACACAAGTTATGAATATCCAAAAAAACTCAAAATTTATGATTTATTTTGCAATTTTCCAAGCAACCAATAAGGGTAGACATATTCAGCGAACGCCTTATTGAAGTTTTTTAAATGATTTATGAGTTTCTCACTCTCAAATTTGTTTAAAATACTTAACTTTTTGGTTATAGGCGAAAAAAGCGAAAATTTACCGTTTTTTTATTTTCATTTGTTTATAACTATGTATATCATCAAAATCGGATGCAGGAAACATATAGGTTATTAATATAGATATCCATACTACTCAAAATATTTATTTGGTTTCGGCCTGGAGGGGGTTGTCACCAACAGGATATATTTTTTCCTTATTTCTCTGAACTAAAATAATATAATAAACTAACGCAATGAATATTTTGGGCCAAATTAAACCAAATGATTGATAATACAAAATGTAATGAAGATATATAGCTATTTATAAGAATATAAAATTAATATGAAGTAAATTAGACTACAACAAAAATGCAAAATTAAAAATAATCAAACTTAAATTAAAACACATAATGAATCATTGTAATTCTGAACTGGACGTATTGTCCTTAATATTTTTTATAAGTTTCTTTAAAAAAAATTAATTCCTTTTTACACAAGAAACGAAAAACTATTTTATCTTTTTTTATAGTTTTTAAGTAATTACACAGGAATAATTTTTTCTTTATGAGTTTATAAATTGATGATAAAAAATGAGTTTATTCCCGTTTGTGTAAAAACCGGTTATTAAAAAGTAAAAAAACCGGTTTTAGGTTATAACCGGTATGTTTTCCCATCCCTAGCCAGCAGGGCTCAAGTGATTTGCTGATTGGAAACAACTTTTAGAAACAAATTGGGGCATTATTTTCTTATTTATCCTTATTTATTTTCTTATTTATTCTTACTATCGTGTGATATTTGGATAATTTTTTAATATACATACAAAATTCAATTCTTTGTAAATAAACATTCAGAGATGTTTATCCAATTAAGTGACATACATTTGTCAACTTGTCAAAGTTAACAGCACAGTTTAGCAGATATTCAGACGAAGATATCAATAAAATATTAGTTAAAATTATTTATACACACTGTTTTAATCATGAAATAATCTTACTGAAGTTCATTCGAGCGCTTAAAATAGCCGATTTGGGTTGTCGTCGTGATAATTTGATATTCGATGCAGAACTAAAAGTTTATTAGGGTTCATTTTCTTAAATGCGACAGTTGTTAAACGAGGAAATTCGTTGTAATTAAACAAAAAGAGAATACCTAAAAATTATTCCCAGTATAATAATGCAGGCCGAAAATTTTCGGTATAAGAATAATCTGATTGGACAGAATTAGACACGTTATGAAAAATCTTACTACACGATTGGATAATAAAATCATTAAAACATAATCGTTTTCTCAGAAACGGATATGATATAAATCATTAAAGCCTTATATAAAAATAATAAAATAAAAATAAGTACTCACAATCAAGAATCTGATGAGTTCCAGGCAAAGATAGGAGTAAAACAAGGCTGCGTACTAAGTTTATTACTCTTCTCAATGGTACTTTATGACGCAATAAAGCAATGCAAGGAGAAAAGTAAAGACATGATATTGGGGAAATGGAAAATGAACAATGTAGAAATACAAGAATTACTATTTGCAGATGATATGGTACTGTTAGCTGATACGGAAGAGAAACTGCAACAAATATAAAAAAATATATAAAAGAACTACGAAAAATGAACATGGAACTAAACATCGATAGAAGCAAAACAATGGTTACAACTACGAAAAAATTAATCCAAATTAGAGTAGAAGCACAAATTAGAACAAGTAAATAGCTATAACTATTTAGGCACAATTATTTAGGATGATTGTAAAATAAAAAATGAAATAAACAATAAAATAGAAAAATCAGAGACAATTTATAATACATTAAGAAATGCGTTCTTTGGAGTGAAAGATATACCCAAAGCAGTAAAAACACAAGTGAACCAAAAAGTGGTGTAAGGCCATCAATCGTCTATGGGAGTGAGTCGTGCACGCTAACAAAGAACAACAAAAGAAAAATCAAAGCTACAAAAATGAAATTTCTAAGAAAAATTGAAGGGGTCACAAGAAAAGACAAAATAAGAAATAACTCATAGACAACTCACAGAACAATAACTCAAGCTTTAAAGTTAAAACCTATAGAGAAAATTAGAGGGGAGAGACAGCTAGGTTGGCTAGGTCATATCCATAGAATGAACGACAAAATAATAGCAAAAAAGTATACGTAAGTCAGGGTACAAAGTAAAAACAAAGTAGACCGCCCAAGAATGAGATGGGAAGAACAAGTCAGACAGGAAGCAGAGAAGAGAGGACTGCAATGGAATATGTTAAAACAATTAGCTCAAAATAAAACATTATGGAAAAGATGTATTAAAGAAGCACCGCAAGATTAAATATATTTACAAAAAGTATTAAAATTAATAGGTAATTTATAATCATTAACATTGAATTGTCAGAATAAGTATTTGATAATTATTAAAATGTATTGATTTGTAGATATTGAAATGTATGTAAGTAGCCGAACACTAAAAGGTACAAAAATGGGCTTAACTGATTAAATAAATAAAAATAAATAAAAAAAACATAATGACTAAAAAGTACTTTTTTCAGACTTATGTGAGCGTAAAAGCTATGTAAATTTTAAGTTAAAATCTACATACATACCACCCCCGCAAGCCTATTTCTAGAATCGAAAACTGAAGTTTGTGAGAAAAATCTTCTTAAAGGAAAGTACAAAACTTATCTGAAAGAAGTAAAATGCATTTTGATAGAATCTGCTACCGTAAATACTTAACTAAACTTTAAAAGGAGCTTTATACTTTAAGTTTTATATTCTCCGTGTGTGTAGATTTTTCTTACGTAATGCAGTTTTTAATGTTTACGGTAACATTACAGTTACTACTAAAATATGTTATATTGTTCATTCTACATTACCAGTAAAAGAGGTAAAAGAGAACCAGAGAGAGGCTAAGTTCTGTTTTCTTGTCTTATAATACGATGGCGGCTATAACCCCATGACATGCGAATGATGCTCGCAATTTTGTTTTAAGAACAAGGAAAATTTTAACCAGAAGAAAGAAATAGATTATGTTTATTATCATTTAATCATGTATTATTATTTTTGACGTGGAGTATCTCAACCATGTATGTATCTACTTTCTTCAATTTGTTGTAACGTATCATTTCTCTTTACTGTAATAAATATACAAATAACAAGAACAAAAAAAAAACTGAAGAAGAATAAAACTTGGATAAACACAGCTAGTATTACGGGAAATACTGCGATTCAAATACTTGCAAAAAGTTCAAGAATTTAAAGAGTTAGGGAAGAAGTTAAGAGTCTACAGTGGCGCGTCATCAATATAACTTCGGGAGATAGTATCATACTCTTTTTCGAAAGTTCTGCGAACCTTTGGCAACAGTGGCAATATTTGACATTATATAAGATCAATATTTTGACATATACTTTGACATTATACTCATAGGAGCACTAAATGGAAGTAATAGAAAACAATTTTATTATTAGTAAATAAATATTTATAAAAATATACCAAAATGCGGAAAATTTTATGTCAAAATAGATAAATATAAACTATAAGCTTTTTCCAAAAAAAATTATCGTTACTCAATATTCAATATTCAATCTTAAATAACGGAAAAACTATGCATTTTTTAAAATATAAGTACCTGTTAAAGATTTGTCAAAGTACTTCGGAATATCTATCAAATTAGCTCCAGAAGAAGTTAATAGCATTAAAATTACGCAAGTTATGATGAAAATAAGAGAACCTTTTTGAATTTTTTAGAAAAAAGTGGAAAATAAAACATACGCCATTTCCACAAAAATTAAAATTTGTAGTAATCCTTATTATATTTCTTTATATTAACATAAGTAACATAAGGCTATTAGCAAGATTTTGCAGAATTTCACAAATGTGATAATAAGTATTATTATATAGACTATTAATAACTATTTTAATTATTTAGCAGTATTAGTTATCAATATGTTGTAAAGAAACGCATAACAAATATTTTGAATACACGTACACTAAAATCACATAAGCTATGCACTAAATGTAAACATCAGTTGACAGCGACGTCGTCATCAGCAACATAAGAGATGGTAATTCCGTTAATATTTTGAATATTTTTGGAAAACCGTTACTTGTCTAATCGCGTAAGTTATTCATTAATTTAATTAATAGGATTATTTTTTCACTATTTATTATATTCAATGATTGTAACATTTTATTAGGTACTGTACAATATAAGCTAATAATCGAGAAAAGATAAAAATTGAGAAAGTGAATATACTGTTACTATGGAATTACTAGATAAATTTTGAACGTCTTTAACAATTAAAATCGTTGTTTACGTGCAGTGCACGGCTTATTGAAATGTAGTATAGTTAATTTCTTGTTTCCATATAAAGTAATTCTAGTATCTTCTCTGTTTAATAGAAATCAATTAATTATGAAATACTACGGCTATTAATCTTCAATATCAACTCGGGACATATAATTTTGTCTTATTTAAACTCTTTACAAACAAAGATTAATGATCATAAGCTGTTTACCAGATTCATTTGAGAAAGAACTTAAAAAGTGAATAATTTATATTATTAACTGTGAACGAGATCCTCAGACGATAATAAACTCTTAATTTTTTGTTTTAGCTAGTTTCCGGTAGAATGGAATATTTAAAATATTACAGCATACAAACTAGATCAAATATAGGTCTGGATCCCGCGTACGAAAAAAATTTGATTAATAGCGAGCTGAAAATTTGTTAATAGCTTAAGGGTGTCTAGTCGGACAAACTTTGATAAATGGGAACACTGGAACAGGGGAAGTTTTATTTGTGGAACAGGTTAAAAATTTGGAACGTCAGACTACGAAAACGTCAGATGTATTTTGTCGGACAGAACTTTCAATTGATTTGTAACCCTTTCATTAAACTGTCATGCAAAAATTAGACTGCTATTATTATTAACCAACATGATTCCTGTTATTTGACATGTTCTTCGTGTTTCACTTATTAAAATGCCCAGTTGATGATAAACACCAATCTGATTTTTGCATGAGAGTTTATTGAAAGGGTATCCAATCAATTGGAAGTTCTGTCCGACAAAATACATCTGACGTTTTCGTAGTCTGACGTTTCAAATTTTTAACATGTTCCACCGTTAAAACTTCCCCTGTTCCAGTGTTCCCATATATCACAGTTTGTCCCACTAGACACCGTTAAGCTATTAACAAATTTTCAGCTAGCTATTAATCAACTTTTTTTTCTTACGCGGTATCCAGACCTAATATTGTAAAGGTTTATTTACTTTATATATAATAATACTTATACACTCACCGGCACAAAAAACGGGCACCCTAAAAAATGGGCCATTTTTAATGACTTGTGTTTCCTAAACCTTATATCCGATTTAAGTATGTTTTTTTAATATGTTATAGCCTTTTCTTTAATAATATCGCTGTAATAATATTGTTGCTGGACAGGTACATTGTCATTGTATACAGGTTGTACGAATCAAACTGTGTTTTTTCTCATACTTTGGAACACCCTGTGGAATGTTCTAGCTTTTATAAAATACTGAAATTAAAACCTAACTATAGCCTCAGGTTTTATTAACATTCTGTTTTTTGATTCATCCGTTTATGTTGGATATAAAAAAGGTAGGCACTTTAACAACTACTCCTGTTTTTCGTCAATACAGGGTGTTTTTAAATAAGTACGGCAAACTTTAAGGGGTAATTCTGCATGATAAAATAATGACAGTTTGCTTTATAAACGTATGCCCGCAAATGCTTCGTTTCCGAGATAGGGGGTGTTGAAACTGTTTTTACAAACTGACGATTTATTTATTGCCCTAAAACGGTTTGTGATATGCAAATGAAATTTGGTAGATTTTAAGAGGTAGTTATTTCGTATTTTTTAGTATACAATTAATAATTTTATATTCACCATTGGCGTGCATACAGGTATAAACATTTTAGATATATCCCCTTACGTCCCTTTACGTCCTCCCAGCGGACCCAAATAGTGCCGTGTGCATAACAAAATTACATGCAGTAAATTATATTGAGGATATCCAATCACGTAGGCAAATACAAAAGGCATCACGTAAGCAAGGTACTCAAATTTTCGACTTGTGATGTTGTTTATAACCTCCCTTTCTTTGTTCAGATACTGTAAAACTGCATCATATGTCATATGTCACTCTGTTCATTACCAGAGAACGAAAGTTCTCGCCAGTGGCGCACACCCACACCCCCCTACACGCGACACTATATACAGTTGAGTCCGCGAATCTTTACCCGTGTGTCATCATTTAAAGCATACGAAATAAGTCGATGATAAGTCGGAAAATGAAATTTACTAAACGCAACAGTAAGTAACTTACTGTCACTTGCTGTTGCATTTAGTAAATTTCAATGTCCGACTTATCATCGACTTTCGTATGCTTTAAATGATGACGCACGGGTAAAGATTCAGGGACTCAACTGTATACACCAAATTTTCGATTTTCTAAATCTGACGGAATTGAAAATTGTGCCAACTCCCGTCTTAAAGTTAAGGAAAAAAATCACCTATTCGTATTGTCAAAGTACAATAGATTAACAATAAATACCTTTCTACTTATACCCGAAATTTAACCACATCACTCAAATACAAATGACTTTCTATTAAACATAAGATGAAATATCTTTATGTGACCTATACCACACGAATGGGTAGAAATTATTAGACTTCAAATCAACACCTTTTTTTTTCTTCTTCTTCTTATTCTTCTTCTTCTAGTTCCATGACCGTTATCGATCGTTGCATATCATGTTGGCGGCCATATTCGCTATCGTGACTTTATTTACAGCAGGTCTGAATAGTGACGTAGTCAATTTTTCATACCATTGGCGTAAACTCTTCAGACATGATGTTCTTCTTCTACCACGACCACGCCTATCTTGGATATTGGATATTCCCTGAATGATCAGATGTAGAAGATCATATTTTTAAGGGTGTCTCATAATGTGAACGAAGTATTCCAGCTTGCATCTTTTAATTATATTGACCAGTTGTGTTGTTTGGTTCTGCCGTCATTCAGGCTTGCCTCTCTCTTTATTATATTGATCAGTTGTGTTGTTTGGCTTAGCCGTCTAAGTTTTTATTAGCCAGTTGTTTTTATTATGGATCTTCACTGAGTATTATTGAGTATATTTCATCGATTTTGTGTAAAATATTGTATAATATGAACCTGAAGGAATATTTTTTGTGTGATAAATGATAATATATAAATGATTTTTTTTAATAAATAATGATTAGTGATGACATAATATGTTGATATAAGAGCTTTAAGACAAACATTACGACAAGCAAGAGACATATTTTTTTAACGAACCGACCTGATGAGTCGATATAAGGAATTTTGAGAAGAATTATATAGATTAGAGGAAGAACTAACAGTATTATAAGCTAAATATTATGAGGCAATTTGAGACAATAAGAAACCCACTACTCTTGTCAGATTAAGAAGGTACTAAGACTAAGTGATTTATAGAAGCTTGAAAGCTTATTAGAGACCCACTCTGTGTTTTAAAGGGTACCTATTTTATTTATGTATATTCGTGATTAAACAATAGATCCAAAGCAAGGGATTGAGGTTGTGAAATATGTAGAAGAATTTGATCTATGCAACGAAGTTATGCCCGCTTTTTTAGGTAAAACGCAGAGGTTTCGTGGCTATTATATGAAATGATTATTATGATGATTATGAGAGGAATATGTAGAAGAATTTGAACCATCCATCCGAGTAAAACCACTTTCATTAATCGAACGTGGATATTGGGGGATAGGTAAAAGAAGTGATTATTATGATGTGATATGAAATAAAATGATAAATAATATATGTTTGTTATATTAAATACGTACATGAAGATGAATTATGTACACTGTAGACGTGTTGTTATATGAAGAAAAATGAAGAAATATATAGTTGCTGTACCAGACAAGAAGAAGAAGAAGAAAAAAAAGAGAATGAGAGAATGTGTATTAAAATATGTGGGAAAAATGAAAGAAGAGACATAAACATTGTCAGAAAACAAGCAAAATTAAGAATATACTAATCAGATAAGTAGCTAATCGTTCAATTAAATCTAAGAATTAGACTTGTAATTTTTTTTTGAAATCTCTAAAGTAACGTAAATTATAAATAACTTAAAAATTTTAAACGTAGATGATGAATTCAGGTTAAATTTTCGCGGAAAATAACACAGGCCAACAAAAAAATTTTTTATAAAACTTTTCTTATGTATTTTTGGCGCTAAAATGAATCTGAAATTAGATTTTACGTATCACCCATAGTTTTCCCACAATATGACACTGGTTTATTATACATTATAATAATTTGAAAAAGACAAATTACCGAAATACATTAAAATGATACATTATTAGAATAAAACCTTTTATCTAATTCTTATTTTGTAATAGTATAGGTCTGTGCAATCATTTCAGGAGTCAATGCTGTTGTATTTTCTTTTTTATTTTTTCTTTTTTCTTTTTTGTTTTTTATTTAAAATTTCTGGAGTAGCTTTTTCTCCTATGCGAGGCACTCTGTTGTTCCCGATGAAGTGGCCAACAGTAATTAACCATCACATTATTGTTCCAACGTCCCTGGTATCGTTTCTCCATTACCTCGATATCCTAGTGGAATCGTTCGCCTTGTTTTTCACTAACATCACCCAGATTATTAGAGAAAAAGTCAAGATGGTTATGCCAAAGGTGGATTTTGAGGCTCATTTGACATCCCAAATCTTAAATCTTATCTCATATCTTAAAAAACTTATCTAATAAATTAAAATAGCTAATATAAGGTCGTAGTTAGGGTCTTTCACATTACCTAAAAACTTGGTTACAACTTGTTTGAATGCAATACAAGCTTCTTTTCCCTTAGTAGTCATCTTGGTTTCAAATTTAATTATTATGCAATTTTAAATGCTAAATTGTGAAAGAATGGTGGGTGATACAGCATTTTTAATACGCTTTTCGGACTCAGCACACTAAAATACCTAAGATAGAGGTAATCTTATCAAAAAAGTTTTTTCATCGTTGGCCTGTGTTTGAATTAAGGATAGACAATATCTTACAATAAATGTTGGTAGATAGTAAGCAAAGAGACACAAAAAGTGTAGTTTTTAGAGAAATTAAATCTTTATTTTAGGTACTCTATTTTAAAGTTAGTAAGACGAATATAAATAAATTAAAATAAGACTGAAATAATAAGATGAGATGAATTAGGTAAAGTAACGTTAATTTTTTTTTCTAAAACACTTAATAGAAGTTTAGGTAATATTTAGCTTAGCTTAGGAATTAGTAGATTCGAGATTTTATTATTATTACAATTAGATTATTTACGGCTTATAAGCACTAAAAGACTATTTTTAAAAGTTAGGATCAATTTTATTCACTGTAGACACTGTTTTGATGAAGTGAATTAGTGAACGAAAAAAAAGGACGGAAAGACACGACGTCAATGTATGTGAAAGAGTGTTTAAGAAATAGTGGAGTCAATGAAGGTTTTCACCTCCGATTTCGTTGAACCTCCATCGATTTTCATGAAAATTGGTAAGTATGTAGAGGATACCTCAAGAAACAAAGGTGACATGGTGCCAACTTGCGCTTTTACCCTGGGGAGGGATGCCACCCCTTCTCGGGGGTGGAAATTATTTTTTTAAAAATAATACCACTAATCGATAGAGGGACAAATTATAAGTAAAATTTGTTATATAAAGTTATTTCAATAAATCAATAGTTTTTGAGTTATTAAAGATCAAAAGTTTTGATTTTTCCTGAAAAAAATCCATGTTTTAAAGCAGTTTTTCATAAATAACTCAAAAACCATAAGTTTCTTCAAAAAAGTTGTTATTACCAAAATCGAAGATAATATAGAAATAAATAAGCTCCTTATTCGAAAAACCCTTTATTACATATAAAAAGTGAGTTATATGCAATTGAATGTATATTTTTTTTCCGCGAGTACTCAACTCTTAGTATTCAAGCTTAAATAACAGGAAAACGATGCACTTTGTTAGATATAGATATTAAACATTTTAATAAAGTATTTAAAGGTAACTATCAAAAAGCTGTATAAGAAGTCGATAGCATCAAAATTAAGCAAGTTATGATGGAAATAAGAGGACCCTTTCAGATTTTTTAGGGATGAATGAATAATGAAACATACGTCATTTCCACAAAAATTAAAATTTATAGTAACCCATTTAAAACTTTATTTATTTTAACATGAGTAATAACTTCAACAATTTTGACCGGTTTAGAATGCATATTTTTGAAAAAAAAATACGATTAAAAAAAATTAGAATTTTTCAAATTTTCGTGAATTTCATTTTCTTTTGATAATAACTCCAAAAATACTCGATATACTTAAAAAATGGTAGAGAACAAAATTTTAGTTTTAACTTTATTTAAGCTTTTTCTTTTTTTAATATTTTTTTTACGACAAAAAATAACCGAGATAGAAACATTTAAAACCTAAATTTTACTGCGAGAACCATGTAACCGGGGCCCTTTCACCTTGTATTAAAAAAAAATAAAGGATTTAGAAAATTATGTTTAATACAGTGTTATCGAACTTTTACTTAGCTTTGTAATGGTTTTTGGATAAATCTCATATTTCAAAATTTAACGGAGTTATTTTAAAAAAACCAATAACATTTTCTTGGAAAAAATTTTATAGCGGATATTTTGTATGTATACAGGTTGTGGGAAGTCCAATTAGTCGTTTGTTGTAGGAGATACGAAAAAAGTTTATTTAGGTGAGATTGGGGCATAGATAAGATCAGAATTTAAATACATTTCCAAATATACAGGGCCACCCATATTGACAGGGTGAAACAAAATTATCTTTTGTTTAATGGAACACCCTGTATATTTTTACATTTTTGGATTCTCCTCTATGTTTTATTTCTTAATATATCAGGTTTTGTGATGTTATACGAAGTAGTTTAAAAGATAATTAAGTTTTTATTTTCAAATTTCATAGCAATATTCATCCCCTGTATAATTGTAGTGATTTGACATCAGAAAATCAATTTATGTTCAAGTGATTTTTAATATAATCTATTATTGTTAAAAATTATTAATCTAGCAAAACGTTTAATTTTAGCTAATACAGGGTTGGTCGAAACTGAATGAGTGTTTTCTCAAAGTTTGAGAGTATGAGTTTTCTCAAACGGAGCAGCCTGTAATGAGCATTGTAATGAAATGCTGTTGTATGGCACTTTATTATTTCCCACCCTGCCAGTGAGAACTGAATTTATTTTTGAAATCCCTAACTTTATGTCTTTAATTATTTTAAATATTGTAAACGATTAAAAAACAATCAAATTAAATTGAAATGAATAACCAGTGTATATCTTCCACATTTACTTCATATTTAACGTAGCCTGTACCATAACATTGCACAGATTATTATCCCTGTATAGCAACGATATACCATGAATGTGAATTCATACTTGAGAAATGTCCTATATCCAGTCTCACAAAAAAAGGGATTCCTCAAACATAATATATATGCAGACAAAATCAGCCAAAGTGATTTGCGATATCTAATTAAAGGCCCTACCAAGTTGGTTTTGTTGAATATAGCATGGAAGCACGACGATACTTTAGTGCTAAGCGTATTTTTCGTAGTAGCTATAGTATGTTGTTTTATATTATGTATGACCTAATATATTAAATTAGTTTTAGTATGTTTCGTTTATCTAAAAAAATGTAAAAAAAAAAACAAAAATTCTGTTTTTGTTGTAGTTGTTTTTTCGTATAGATATTGTTTTATATTGTAGTAAATTGAATTTAGTTTTAGTATGTTCCGTTTGTTTGTAGAATTATATTTAATTAGATTTGCTTTAATTACTAAAATAAATAAATTTTCAATTATATTTTATGTATTTGTGGAAAAGGAAACCTAGCATTAGCGGCCACATTTCTATAACGGCCAATTGTTTTCTATTTTTATTGACCGTTATTGTCACGTTTTACTGTACCAATAATATTATATTAAATTATGAAATATTATTTAAATAAAAAATTTATAAACTTGATAAAAGAAAGTTTGCTTAGAATTTACTCCTCTATCTAATTATGGGGTTATTTTTAATAAAATAGTGTTCACCCATGAGAAGGGGTAACATCCACCCCCAGGATAAAAGCGCAAGTTGGTACCACACCATTTTTGTTTCTTGAGGTATCCTCTAACTACCTACCAATTTTCATGAAAATTGATGGAGGTTCAACGAAATCAGGGGTGAAAACCTTCAGTGACTGCCTTTTTGGAAATATAAAAGATTAATTTTTTTCGTGATTGTCGATTTGCTAATTTTCTGATTTTTGGTTGCTATAAGGTTTAAAAAATTAATAAAAATTATAAATCATGCACATAAATGTAAAAAAATATTTATTTTACTTAATTAAACGAGATTGCTTGAGCCAGAATGCTGAAATCTGCATTTTTATCATTAAAAAAAGGTGGATTTCACCCCTAAAATGCAGAAAGCGCAACTTGGTGCCATATCACTTTTGTTTTTTGAAGTATCCTCTAACTAGTCAACAATTTTCATGAAAATCGATGAAGGTTCAAAGAAATCGTAGGTGAAAACATTCAGTGACTACACTTTCAGAAATATAGAAGAATAAGGTTTTCGTGATTTTCGACTTGTTAATTTTCGGATTTTTGGTTGCTATAAGGTTTGAAAAATTAAAACAAAAATGTAATTCATGCACATAAATATAAAAAAATATTTATTTTTCTTAATTAAATGAGATTACTTGCGCCATAATGCGGAAATCTGCATTTTTTACAATTTAAAAAGTAGGGGTGTAATACACCCCTAAAATGCAAAAGCGCAAGTTGATGCTATATATATTTTATTACTTGAGCTTTTCTCTAACTACTTACCCATTTTCATGAAAATCGATGAAGGTTCAACAAAATAGGAAGTGAAAATCTGAGGTAATAACTCATATCCACCTTCATTGACTCCACTAAAAAGACAGTTTAGTTAAATAGGAAAATATGTAAATACTTTGAGATTATATTTTGTACAGGTATATTAGGATTACAGTTAGCTTACAGACACCTTTATCTAGGTTTTATATAGTCAGAAAATTTAGTTTTTTTAGTGTTAGAAATATCCGGTTTAGAATAGGAAAAAGCATATACATGTTTAATGTACTAGTGCGATAAAGTGACTGTAAGTACTCAGTAAACGTCAACTTTTCGTTGCCGTTGACAAGCGAAAAGTCTTCTTTACCAGGTGATTGTAGAAAAAAAAATATTAAACAGGGTGTCCAGAAACTCTAACGACAAACGAAGACAGGAGATTCCTCAGATAATTTTAAGACAATTTAACCCAATTCACCTAGTCCGAAAATGCTTCTTAAGGGAACTAGAGCTCTTTGAAGATGGCGTCATGAAATTAGTTTTTCCTAAATACCTCCAGAATGCTTCTATTTAGAAAAACGAAAATTGGTATGCATATTTACTTTTCATAGATTAATGGATTCCATCTATTGCAAATTTCTAGTACCGGTCATAGGCGTGCGTTTTGGGCAGAGCAACGGGTATTATATCGCATATCTTTTTTGTCCTTAACTTTTATGCATTTTTGACACCGGATGTTTAAATTGTGAGATATTCTAGTACTAACAGGTACTCTTGATATAAGTCGGTAGGACACACCGTTTTCTAGAAAAATCGATTTGAAAGTTTCTCGTTTTTGGAATTAAAAAAAAAAAATTGAAAGAACTTTTCAACAAAAAACGAAGTATTTTACCAACATAAAGTAAGAGTAACTTTTAGTACTCGAATACCTCATAATTTAATAATCTAGTGTCAAAAATGCTCAAAAATTCAAGACAAAAAAGTTATGCTATAAAATAACTGTTGACCTACCCAAAACGGACGCCTATCACCAGTACTAGAAATTCGAAATTAATGAAATCAATTTATCCCTGGAATATAAATAAATGTACCAGTTTTCGTCTTTCTAAACAGTTTTTTCCGCAAATCGCCAGGAAATTTTGACATTCCTGTCAAAATTTCTTGAAGAAAAAGTCAGGACTTCCTTACTGTAAGGAAATGTCATTTCCTTACTGTAAGGAAATGATATTTCCGTACAGTTGTTAGTGTTCTACATAAATGATAGAAAATTATTAATAATCCATAAAACGTCTGTATGCATTTTCGTACTTTTCTCTTGATTTCTTTGGCAATAATTCTAATGAAGCAGTACTCACTGCCTCAACCAGCTCTGGAGGAGTCCCAGGAATGGAAATTTCATCATCACTTATCATTTTACTTTCGAGAACACCAGCAATTAAATTTATAAGCGTCAAGTTTGACAATTCAACCTCAATACGTTTCCATAGTAACCCAAGTAATTTTATTAGGAATTTCAAAGCACCATTTATTTGGGAATAAAATTAGCGCGTTTTTTTTTAAATCAATCAATATCTGTCGAATTTTAAACGATTTGCGGAAAAATAGTATGTTTACCTCGTAGGAAAAGCCACATTCCTGGACTCTGTGTTGCTAAGTCGAGGCGCTTCACA
This sequence comes from Diabrotica virgifera virgifera, assembly GCF_917563875.1. Taxonomy (NCBI): domain Eukaryota; kingdom Metazoa; phylum Arthropoda; class Insecta; order Coleoptera; family Chrysomelidae; genus Diabrotica; species Diabrotica virgifera. The sequence continues at coordinate 191,043,611 of NC_065448.1, forward strand.
GTCGTCCAGGAATGTTAAGCTTTTCCTACCCGGTAAACAATGTACTATTTTTGAAATTTTTTTTTTATTCAAAAAGCGAAAAGTTTTCAAATTGATTTTTCCAGAAAACGGTGTGCACTACCGATTTAAAACAAGAGTACATTTTAGTACTAAAATACTTCCCAATTTAATAACCTAATATCAGAAATGCCTAAAAGTTAAAGATAAAAAAGTTATGCGATAAAATAACCGTTGCCCTATCCAAAACGGACGCCTATGATCGGTACTAGAAATTTGCAATGGATGGATTAGATTTATATCTTGAAGATAAATACGCGTACGAATTTTTGTTTTTCTAAATAGAAACGTTCTGGAGGTATTTAAGAAAAACTAATTACAAGACGCCATCTTCAAAGAGTTCTAGCTCCCTTAGGAATCATTTTCGGACTAAGTGAATTTGGTTAAATTGTCTTAAAATTATCTGGAGAATCTCCTGTCTTCGCTTGTCGGTAGAGTTTCTGGACACCCTGTAGAATCGAATAAAAAAGATTTGGTGCAGTAATTGTGCAAAAAATAATCGGTATATTCCATTTCCAAACACCTATTTAGGTGTAAACCACTCGCCTAATATATTAGAAAGAAATAGTTATTAATATTTAATCTCAGCCCATCCTTTAGATTAAACTACTAGATAAAACATGACAATTAATTATAAAACACATGTTTATTCATTGGCTCAATATAAACGATGCCATTATTAAAAAACCTTTTATTGTCTTTATCGATTAGATCAGGCGAGCCGTACAGAGGGTGGCTGGTTGTCCTCCTATAACTCGTATGTTCGAGGTCAGAATTTTACCTTTGATTAAACGTGTCACCTGGAACGTGGCATTGGCTGTTCCTGGCCGAGGAAAAACAAAATAAATGCAGCGATAGAGACAGACCGCCAGCAAGCTCTTAATTAAAAGATGTTACATCGAAGAAAACATTGTTGAAAGTTACGTGTCGGCAAACACATTAATTATACGAAAGTACCGAGTTTATTCTCACGATAGGTAGTATAATGCTTGAGGAATAAATTCATATATCTAAGAAGTAGGTTTAACTATATAAAATGGTCTGTCTTTAATTGTTTACATTCTATAAATTGTTTTTTCATTCAATGTTTGAACCTTTTATTCTTCTTGATAATCGACACCTTATATGAAAAACATTCTAACCCACTTTTGCATAGGTTACAGGAGAGCGATTTAAAAAAAAATCCACATTTTATTTTTTACTGCGTCAGCTTTTACATTTTTTGTAATTTTCTTAATCCATATTTTATAACTTTTCCTCAGCTTTTCACTTTCACGTATCCTATTGTTGTTAACATTATTGGTCCTGATTTAGGTCGAGTTGCAATACCGTTTTTTAAGGATTGTAGTTGAAAATCACTGTAAGTGGTTGATACACGAAACTACAGCCGTATCATATTCTTGTTCAATCAGAGAGTGCAGCAAGCACCTCTCTGGTTTCTAAGCTTATTAGTCTCTCATCAGGAGACACATCTCCCACGTTTTCAGTCTGGTGGGATTTAAGGTAATATTTTTGATATTATTTTATGTGCTATTAAATTGAAAACTTAGTCCTTTGCTAGCAGTTGCCGCTAGGGCATCCCTGCCATTTCGTTCGTTGCAATCCGCAACTGCACGCCGGAGTTTGTCCTGGTTGGGTCAGAGAGAGCAGCATATGTGCTTCCTGATGAGAGACTAATAAGTTTCGAAACCGGTATAGGTACTTGCTGCATACTCTGACTGAACTAGAATATGATGCGGCTGTAGTTTAGTGTTGCAACGAAATTGAAAATGGTTATTATTTATAACAAAGAGTTACTATTGATAGAGAAAATATGTCAAAAAATAATGTAAAATTGGAAATAACTAGTATATTAGAACAAAAAAGGAACTTACCAGTAAGCAAAGAGGAAAGTACTGAGGAAAATTGGACGAGAATTAAAGATATACTAAAGGCCGTTCAAGAAACAAAATTAAGTGCAATAAAAACAAGAAAAAAACAAGGGTGAATGACAGACCAGAGGCATGGTCATTCACCAGTGCAAATTTGGAAACGTTACAAAAGATCTCAAAAAGCCATAGATGGTGGCCCAGACATTTGACTTCAAAACTAATGTTTAAAAAAACCTCGAGGGACTTTTGGAGCAAAGAGATCAAGAGGATGAACTCAAATGCGGTAGAGCAATAACATTAAACCTGTTGAAGGACCAACATGGAAACATCTGACACGGGACAGGTAAGCATGGAAGGAAATGAGCGATGCCTATCTTTGAACTATCGAATAGAAGAAAAGGGTTTAAAAATCAAAATCAATGGAAAAATCCCAATGTGCTAAGAGTTGGTCTGTGCTAATTCAAATGGCAAGTACCTAGTTTTTTCGAGCAGGGAAGCATGTTGCTCTTTAGGCACATACATATTTTAATCTAGTAACATCGACTTGTAGTCATAATATTTTATCATAAGGTATAATGTAAGCCATATATTTTGAAGTTACCACCTTCATTGGTGTGCTAGTTACAACTACTTTGCGGAATGCACTGAAGATGTTCTGTTCAGAACGAAAAGGTTTTGCAATCCATGTGGATGACTTTTAGAAGTTTTTAATAAACTATTTTATACCAAAATACAATTTGAAGTTTTTACTTCTGTATAGGTTTAAAAATCCTTAGTATTTAGTTGATCCTGGTTTTAACAATAAAGTGTTGTAACGGATATATTATGTATGTATGTATCGGTTTTAGAATGTCTTTAGACGTTGTCCGATGCCTAACTTCCTCGTCCTTCTATCATCCCATTGGCCATCTCTAAGATCCCTTGTACTTATTGCTTTGGTTACCCCTTCTTTCCATGTCTTTTTGGGTCTTCCTCTTTTTTTTGCAGTTTGGTGGTACCCACTGCATAATTTTTTTGGGCAATCTTGTGTCTTCCATTCTTTGAACATGACCATACCAAATCAACTGCTTCCTCTCAATGTCTGTTGTTAAGTAACCATCTATTCCAATTTGTCATCTTACTCCCTCATTTCGAACTCTTTCCATACGGGATATACCTAACGATCTTCTAAATACATAGATTTCTACAGCTTCTAATTTTTTCCTGTTGTTCTCGGTTATCCTCCAAGTTTCTGCTCCGTAGGCTGCTTTTAATAAGTGTTTCATAGATATTGCATTTTCGCTTTATTCCTATTTCGGAACTTCAAAGTATTCCATTTAGGCAGCCAATTGTTCTTCTAGCTTGTGTTACCATTTTCTTTATTTCCTCGTCGTCTTTTCCCGTTCTATCGAAGATTACTCCCAGGTACGTGTATTCACTACAGGATGTGATTTCTTCATTATCCTCTAGTTCAATATTGGATAAGTCAGCTCCTGTGGATAGACATTTAGTTTTTTCCACATTAATTTCCAAGCCCCACTGTTCATACTCGTCCTTTAGGATATATTATGCACCAGATTAATATACGATCACCAGCACAGTCATGGCATCGGGCTCTTCCGATTCATTTGTAGTAAGGAATCAGACCGCATTAACGCTTTTTTTTTCGACATTTGGTTATGTGAATTGGCATCCTTGACAATATTTCTTCATTCTTTCCTGATTTTGCTTAGGGTTACCTCTTCTCTAACTCCTATCTTCTTAAGTTCCTCAACTATCTGGTTATCCCATCTAGTTTTGGGACTTCGAGGTCTGAATGATACTGGTTTCTATTTGGTGATTTTCTTAATAACTGCTTCTGGATTTCTCCTTTCTACATGTCACATCCATCTGAGTCTTTGTACCTTAACAAATCTGACATCTTCTCCTTTTAAAAGTTCTCTTACTCCGTACTTCATCAGTTTCTGCATTTATTATTACCCAAGTTTAGTGGGACTGCTATCCTTCGAATCGTTTTTCTCTCTAGGATCCTCAATCTTTCCTCATTCTTCTTTGTCAAGCACATTACTTCAGCACCATTATATCATTAGTGGCCTAATTGCTGCTCTGTAAATTTTCAATCAAGTATTCTGAGTAAGCTTTTTATCTTTCAAGAAATTGTTGTATTTCCAGTAGGTTCTGTTTCCTATCATGTGATAAAAACTTATAAATAACAACGTACTCAACGTTAGCTATATTGTACGTACACATACAATGCTAACTTTAACATTTACATGGCAAATATGCTAAGATTTGAACTTTAGTTTGAATAAGAAAATTAATTAAAATTTGTCGAGTATGCACCTGCTTCATGAACTCAAAACTGCATTTTGAAGGTAAATTTTAAATAAAAATTATGCTGAATTCACTCTTTTTACATATGAAAATCTGCTGACTTGCTATTTGACAGAGTTGGAGGAATTTAAATGCAAATTGTCCGTCGTGTTGAATACACCCGACACAAGTTAGATGTATGTTAAATACTCCATATTCTAGTTAGTCTGGGCTGATTATCGGAGAATAGGCCATTTTTGGGAAAAGTTATTTACCAGCAATTTTATTGCTGGAATCGAATTATAAGATCCTATATATTAATAATATAGGTATGCAAAGTCCTCAGATAGTGTGCTACTTTTTTTATAAACAAAATGGCGCCCGAAAATCGTGTTTTTTTCAATTATTGCTCTATAACTCCAAAGATTTTAATTTTACAACAAAAACACTCAAATAAAAATTCACTGAGATTAAATTCTGCATAGAGACGTGTTTTTCCCGATCTGCTCCGATGAAAATTTTCCTCGGAAAATGCGGGTTTTCTTTACAAAATCTTTAATTTTCAAATAAAGTTTTAAATAAGTAATTATTTACCAATAACCTGGTTTAGATCATAGTTCCAGAAGCTGATAAAAATTAAACGAAAATTTTAGCAACAATTCAATTGTTAATTAATAATTTACGGTCGCAATAATAACCAAAATAATTATGATACACCGATCAAACTTTGAAATCTTATATAGATGAGATGCCTATTTAACATTTTGTCGACAAAATATAAATTTTTTGTTTTTTTGCATAATCTTTAAATGTTTAAAAAAATAGTTATAAACAAATTAACGTTTCTCAGAAAGTTTTTATTGTATTGTAATTTTAAAAAATAACTAAAATGCGCATTTCAAATTTCTTGAAAATGAATGCTTTAAAGCTTTTTTGCAACCATTTGCAAAAAAGTTATGAAACAGCAAAGTAAACATACGATTACTAGCGTGTTTATAATTTTTTTTAATTCTTTCAAAGCGTAGAAGTGAGTTTAAAGTACAAGCTAATTATTTGCAAAAAATATCGATTATCAGTTTAATGGTTCTATTTTAATTAAAGATTATAAATATATTTTTTTGCAATTTACACGCGCGAAAGTAGAATAATACAGTAATGTAGCTAAAATTTTCACTCGGAGCGACGACCGGCCGCGCGAGACGTACACTTTTATAAATAATATATGCTGCGTGTCAGTCGCTTCGAGTGAACATTTTAGCTCCGACTCTGTATCAGGCCTACTTTTGCGCTAAAAATTAAAAAAAAAGTATTTTTAATCTTTGATTAAAATATAACCATTGCACTAATTTTTTACATACTTTGTGAGTAATTAGACTGTACCATAGACTCACTTTTAAGCTTTGAAACAATTAAAACAAATTATAAATAACGGAGAAATCGTATATTTATTTTGTTGTTTCAGAACTTTTTTGCAAATGGTTGGAAAATTTTTTTAAAGCATTCATTTTCAAGACCTATGAACTACGCATTTTATATATTTTATAAAATTAGAATATAATAAACAATTTCTGAGAGATGTTAATTTTTTTATCACAATTTTTTTTAAATATTTAAAGATTATGCAAAAAAATGAAAAATTTATATTTTGTCAACAAAATATTAAATAGGCATCACACCTTTATAATCTTTCTAAGTTTGATCAATGTCTCATGATTATTTTGGTTCTTATTGCGACTGTAAATTGTTAATTAACAATTGAATTGTTGCTAAAATATTCGTTTCATTTTCACTGGCTTCTGGATTTATAATTTACACCAAAAAAGCTTTTATTTCACCAAGCTATATAATTATTGATGAATAATTGCTGGCCCAAAAAATTTATTTGAAAATTCGAGATTTTGTTGGGAAAACCCACATTTTCCGAAGAAAATTTTCGTCGGAGCAAATCGGAAAAACATGCTTCTATGTAGAATTAAATTGGGGTGGATTTTTATTTAAGTGTTTTTGGTGTAAAGTTAAAATCTTCTGAGTTATAGAGCAATAATTGAAAAAAATACGATTTGTCGGCGCCATTTTGTTTATAAAAAAAGTAGCACACTATCTGCGGACTTTGCATACCTATATTAATAATACATAGGATCTTATAATTCGATTCCAGTAATAAAATTGCTGGTAAATAACCTTTCTTTGTACTTTACTAATTAGACCAGCGTATTATAACTATTTTTTTTTCAAAATTTAAAGATTATGCAAAAAAAAAAGAAAAATTTATATTTTGTCGATAAAATATTAAATAAGCATCTCATTTTTATAATCTTTATAAGTTTGATCAGCGTATCATGATTATTTTGGTTATTATTGCGATCGTAAATTGTTAATTAACAATTGAATTGTTGCTAAAATATTCGTTTAATTTTCAACAGCTTCTGGAATTACAATCTATACCAAGAAGGCTTTGATGTCACTAAGTTATTTAATTATTGATTAATAATTACTTACCGAAAACTTTATTTGAAAATTAGAATTTTTGTTAGGAAAACCCGCATTTTCCGAGGAAAATTTTCATCAGAGCAAATCGTGAAAAACTTATCTCTATGCAGAATTTAATTGCCGTGAATTTTTATTTGGGTGTTTTTGTTGTAAAGTTAAAATCTTCGGAGTTATAGAGCAATAATTGAAAAAAATACGATTTGTCGGCGCCATTTTGTTTATAAAAAAAGTAGCACACTATCTGCTGACTTTGCATACCTATATTATTAATATATAGGATCTTATAATTCGATTCCAGTAATAAAATTGCTGGTAAATAACTTTTCCATGAATTTTGCTAATTAGCCCAAAGTAAGTTAAATATAAATATTAACTAACGTAAAATACTTTTGGGGTGCAAAAACTGGGATACACTCATACTCGTAATTTAAAATAATGTTTATAAAGTTAAAAATATGTTTAGTGGAGTCACTGAATGTTTTCACCTCCGATTTCGTTGAACCTCCATCGATTTTCATGAAAATTGGTGAGTGATTAAAGAATACCTCAAGGAACAAAGGTCACATGATGCCAACTTGCGCTTTTACCCTAGGGGTGGATGATACCCCTTCTCGGGGGTAAAAATTATTTTATTAACCCGCCATTACACGCGCTATGGGGAAATCCCTCACCATATTTGTTTATAACCAATGAAATTATGTAAACTAATACGATAACCTTAAGCACCCAGGAATGCCTTTAGCATGGTTTATGAGAGGGTATGAAAAAGTTAAAGAATATTTCAGGCGGCCAGTATGCTGTGTGATAGTTGAAAGAAGAGGCATCCCTCTTCAAGTGAGGGAATTCCTTACTGCGCGTGCAATCACAGTGAAATCACGTTTCTATTATCTCAAAGAAACTTTTAGGTTATTTAATATTTAGGTAGGTTTAATTAAAATATTATTGTTTGGATTAGGTTAGGAATAGTGGCACACCGAGGGGGGGTTTGGGGGTTAAAATCCAACCCAGAGCATATAGAAATATATATAAAAGAAAGTAGGAAAATGTAACTTGTCTTTCACAAATAATACAAAAAACTTTCGGTGCCCAAGCAAACCCCCCCCCCCCCAGAGGAAAATTCTAGGTGCGCCACTGGTTAAGAACCCATTTTTAAATTTACCTATTCTAATTGGGAAATAAGCCACAATTTAACTTGAAAAATTGATTTTATTGACGTTTCGAATTCCGCCTCGGACGTCGTTATCAAAATACAAAATATTAATAGTTAATTACATAAATGCCACAAAGAAATAGCTTCAGAACAGTTTTTAATTTTAACTTGTATTTTTAGTGAAATGAATTCGCGTAAAGAACGTTAATTTCTTCAGTGGCTTGCTGAAATTGAAAATTAAGAAAACTTGCTTTTGATATCTATATTATTTTTACTTTTGTTTTGTTAAATTAATAAAAAAAACTGGTTTACGAGACTTTCTATAATATGTGAGTACAACCCATTTTAAATTTATACATGTTGACATTCATTCTTCCTCGAAATAAGTCGAATTGGTGTAGGTGAGGGCGACGCTCATACGCGTGCAACTACGTCACAATAGAAGACGCGTGTAACGGCGGGTTAAAAATAATACCATAAATCGATAGAGGAAAAAATTGTAAGCAAAATTTTTTATATTAAGTTACTAATATAAATCAATACTTTTTGAGATATTAAAGACCAACGATTTTATTTTTTCGTAAAAAAATGCATGTTTTAAATCGGTTTTTCACATATAACTCAAAAACTATAAGCTTTTACAATATAGTTATTATTACTGAAATTGATAGCAATAAAAAACTGAATACATTCCTTACTTAAAGCACTAAACTAATGTTAGTTAAAAGTGAGGTATTGGCAATTCAATGTGTATTTTTTTCGACGAGTACTCAAATCTAAGTATTCAAGCTTAAATTATAACGGGAAAACGATGCAATATATAAAATATACCTACATTCGGAAAAATTAAAGAATACTCATGAACGAACATATGACACGCTGTATCTTCCTGTCACCGTGTCACAAAGAAAATTGCCCAGCGCAAGTACATGTAATAATAATTATTACATGTACTTGCGCTGGCCAATTTTTTGTATGACACGGTGACAGGAAAATACAGCGTGTTTTATATGTTCGTTCATGGGTATTCTTTCATTTTTCCTACTGTACTTATCATTTATCAATGTACTTCGTAATACCTATTAAATGAGCTTCAGAACAAGTTAATACCGTCAAAATTAAGCAAGTTATTTTGAAAATAAAAGAACCCTCTCGAATTCTTTAGGAAAAACTGAACAATAAAGCATACGCCATATCCACAAAAATTAAAATTTATAGTAATTCTTACAAGGACTTCTTCATATTAGCATAAGTAATAATTTCAATAATTGTGATTGGTTTAGAATACATATTTTTGAAAAAAAGATATAATTTAAAAAATCATAATTTTTAAAATTATTGAAATTTTCATATTCTTTTGATAATAACTCCAAAAAGTACTCAATATACGTAAAAAATGAAATATAATAAAAAATTTAGTTTTTATGTGTCAAATATTATACCTGTTTTGCTATTTCCATAGGATAAAAAATAACCGAGATAGAAACGTTTAAATCTTAAATTTTGCTGTGAAAACCACGCAACCGGAGCCATTTAGCCTTTTATTTAAAAAAAAGTAAGTTGTCTAAAAGATTAAATTCAACGTGGTTAAATAGCCCTTGGAATTATCTTTCAAACGGTTTCTAGATAAACCCGATATCGTAAAACTAAACGGAGTTTACATAAAAAACAATCACACTTTTTGGACAAATTTTTAAAAGATAAATTTTGAAAAAATTTTTGTGCATAAATTTTAATGCTATCAACATATTCGGGGGCTTATTTCATAGATTTAAGTACTTTGACAAATCGACGCTGTCAAGCCAAAACGGCATAAACGACATTAACTTGATTTTTCAGGAAACACAAAAAACTGATTATTTTTATTTTTACCAATTCTGCTTATCTGCACAGTGATTCAAAAAAAATTGGTGATTTTTTTTTCAAATTTTAATATATTGTGAACATTAATGTGGCTGAAAATACTGTCTGAAATAAATTAAAAACTATAAAATGGCGCTTATGTCCAATCAAGATATAACATTGGTGAATATGCCAAACTTACCTCTGGTGTTTGTGTCGATCGCAGCGTTGTAAGGTTAGTCAATATGGCGCTTAAAAAAGATATATGCCATTAATGAAAAAAGAAACGAAAATCAAAAATTGTCGTTTATGCCAACAAGAAAAATGATGAAGAAATTACGAAGATTTTTGAGAGGGTTTATTTTTTATTAATCAAAAATACATTCTAAGTTAAAAACAAAACCTTAAATTCTTTAAACATGTTTTGGTGCTAGGATGAAATACTTAAAAGTAAATATAAAATACTTAAAAGTGGATATCTAATAATAAGTAGTGGATTCTAATTCATAATCACTGTCAATATTTGGTTCAACATCCGTATTGATTTGATTGCTTGTATTTTCCTTATTTTGGTCACTACTTATACCGGCATCCAAACCATTATCTGCTGCTAAGTTGAAACATGATGTGAGATCGTGACTAAATATTTCTTCTTCTACTGCAACGTCTGGTGGTTCCTCAAAGATGATAATGTCATTGCTAAAAGCTTCTGCAATGTTGGCATTATAAATGTCATAAACCTCTAAGGGAAATATAGGGGGATTATTGTCAGTCAGTATATCATTTTGTACTGATTCGGTATATGTTTTATTTTCATTTAGTAAGGCCATTATTTTTTTACTTCTGCTATTCATGTGCAACAAAAAAATGGCATAAACGCCAAAAATCGATCGCCATTTTTAGCTTTATAAAATTGATTTGAACTCTATGCTGTAATACAAAATGAATTGTTCATCACACTAGTACAAAGGTACAATAGAATACTTTAAAATAAACTTTTTATTTGCGCAATTTTTAAATAAGAAACCTGCATAAGAATACCATTGAGGAATGGCACTTGTGTCAACCATGATGTAAATATGTGGTTTTGGCATAAACGCCTCATAGTTTTTAAAGAAATTCAGTGTGTTTACGCTTCAAAAATCAATACAAATTGAAAATATTGCAAAGGTAGATAATACCATGTTACGTATCCATAAAAATTGTAAAAATACATACCTTTACTATTATTACTGGACCGAAATGTACACAATGATAATCTTACGGGCACTGGCGATTATGTCAATCGGTGTTCATGTCGGTATTCACGTGCGTGACTAGATTGGCGTTTATAAAAATTTTAAACCTATATTACACGTATTTCACTTTTTCTGCGGTTATTCCGCGTTGACTGTCTGGTGCGGAAATTAAAATCCTATTTTTTAGTGCAGCTAACTAAAAAGTGGTCGTTTTGGCGTTTATGCCGTTTTGGCTTGGCAGCGTCGAAATGTTTAATAAGTTTATGTTATAAAATGCATAATTTTCCCGTTATTTCAGCTTGAATACTTAGATTTTTTTACTCGACAAAAAAAAATATATTCAATTACCTATAACTCACTTTTAATTAAAACTAAAAGGTTTTTCTAGTAAAGGATTTATTTTATTTCTTATTAGCTTCAATTTTAGTAATCATAACTTTTTTGTGAAAACTTATATTTTTTGAGTTATTGATAAAAAAATCGGTTAAAAACATGTATTTCTCTCAAGGAAAATTAAAATCTTTGATCTTCAATAACTCAAAAAGTTTTCATTTATTTTAATAACTTTATATAATAAATTTTGCTTAGAATTTGTCCCTCTATCGAATTGTGGGGGTTATTTTCAATACAATAATTTTCACCCCCGAGAAGGGATGGCATCCACCCCAAGGGTAAAAGCGCAAGTTGGCACCATGTCACCTTTGTTCCTTGAGATATGCTCTAACCACTCACCAATTTTCATGGAAATCGATGGAGGTTCACAAAATCGGAGGTAATAGCTCATATCCACCTTCAGTGACTGCACTAATTATATTTTTAATTTAGCTTAACCCTTTCACCCCCAGCTACTAATTTTTTTGAGGTCAATAATCCCAGCGATTTTAAGTTTGGACAAACGGCCTAAGTTTCCATGCTTATATACCAACGGCCGTACGTTGTACGTCATAGGAACGAACCTACACTAAAAAATGTATTAACGTGTACAAAAAAAGATATTTTCTATTAAAATGCATGATACCGTTGAGTGAAAAGTATAAAGAGACACAACCAAATGTACTAATTTGTGCCAAACTTTTCTCACGGATAGATGGCACCTGTACAGGATTCTCCAGGATTTCCCACACTTTTTACTTATTTGGATTAGAGATTCAGTGGCGTATTGTTTTATAATAGTATGATACAATTGATTCAAAAGATGGCATAACCCAGACATCCAAAGTGAAAGTTATCCTCCACCACCAAATTGTTCTATATGGTCCATATAATTTTCAGGAAAAAGTAACACCATTTTGAGCGTCGGGTTTGGGGGGGGGGGGGGGAGAGGAGGGAGAAATCGGTAAATTGGTAGTTTTTTACGTTTTTCGTCAATATTTCTATAACTATGCGGTTTATCATGAACAACCTTCTATACAAAAATGTTCCACATTAAATTTGAAATAAAAAAGGCTCTATGCATAATCCTTCTAAAATGAACAGTTCCAAAGTTACGGAGGTAGTATGGTATAATTATTGGTCCAAAAAGAGGCCAAACCCAGACATCCAAAGTAAAATTTTTCCTCCAACACCAAATTGTTCTATATGGTCCACATATTGTTCAGTAAAAAGTTACACCATTTTGAGCGTCCGGTTTAGGGGGGGGGGAAGATGGGGGAGAAGTCGGTAAATTAGTAGTTTTCGTCAATATTTCTAAAACTACGCTTTAGCCTAAACAATGTTCTATACAAAAATGTTCTACATAAATTTTAAAACAAAAAAGATCCTATGCATAATTGTTATAAAATCAACGGTTCCAGAGTTACGGAGGGTGAAAAGTGGAGGTTTTCGATACTTTTTATATTTTTTTGGCAATTGATGATGATTTTAGGTGGTGAGGTTGACGTTTCTTCAAGGGCTTATCACCATCGGCCACTGAAATAGCAAATTTTATTTACAAAACAAAATCGTGTTAAAGAAAATTCCTTTCATTAGTAATAATATTATAAATTGCCCAAAAAATATAAAAAGTATCGAAAACCTCCACTTTTCACCCTCCGTAACTCTGGAAACCCTGATTTTATAAAAATTTTCATAAATTAACATAAACTTTCCTCCGGATTATTAATTTAATCCTCAAGAAACTGTGTACCTGCAAAATATACATTCTTATCTGGAACTATAAATTCAGTGTTTACCTGTTGGAAAGTTTATTTACTTTTATTCAAATTTTGGGTAAATATACCTGAAATCTAATGACACAGTATTTATCAATCATAAAATAGGTTTTCCCAAAATGTACTTACTAATTCTGGTTAACTATTACTAAATATAACGGTCTTTTCTACCTGTCTAATCTTTGGACAAAATGGTTTGTTTGAAAAGGGGTCGACCCACGATATACTAAACTGTGACTAAACTAAATAATTGAAGACAGATACTAACTTTCAATATTTATTTACAGTGGAACCCCGATAAGTCGGCCTCCGATAACCCGGAAGTCCGGCTAACGTGGATCGATTTTCATCAGATAAAATAAAAATGTTTTCACTTTGACTGAGTTTTTTTACCAAGAAATAAACAATAATGTATACAACTGTACGTAATTTAGATGTACTGGACATAAGTATTTCATTTTTTTGGCAATTATAATTAAGTTTATCTGTATTTTATTAATTTTTACCATATTCTCCGGCTAACCCGGATTTTCACTAAACCGGATCGGCCGCGGTCCCGATTAATCCGACTTATCGAGGTTCCACAGTATTTATTTATTTATTTATTTTGAAACGTTTTTTTCAGTGTAAGCAAAAAATCCAAATAAAAACAGTTCAAACGTAATAAAATAAATTTGACGTACGTCGTACGTCCTGAAGTATAGTAAGTGGACGTACGTCGTACGTCCACTGGTGCTGAAAGGGTTGCCCCAAAAACTCACGGCATGATACAGTTGTTGATCTCGCAATCAGTGTAATGTGTAGTGTGTGTGTTGAGTAAATGTCTTGTTACTTTAGGAAAGTAGACTTCATTGTCTTTACAAAAAAACGCTAATTGTATTCAAAAATATTTAAAGGTAACAATAAGACTAATATTGCGATCAGTATAATTCCAGATATTTTTCAATTTTTAGTTTTGCCGGGTTGACTATTGCAATTATTGTTAATAGGTTTTATATAATATGTACCTACCAACTATGTTAATATGTTAAATGAGACCTAAATGAGTAGCAGTAATAGCAATTTTGTGATAATAGAAAACGCATTTAATCTGCGGACGCCCAAGGGGCTAAATTTTGACCCCAACGTATGTTTTTATTTAATAAATTCAGAAATATTTTCAATTTTAAACTCATTATTTTTTTATTTGGCTTTAATATCATTCTAGATACCCTCATATTTTGTAATAAAAAATCCCTATATTTTACGAAAAAAAAAAATAAAAATATTTTCTGAATTTGGAGTCAAAGACAAACTCTCTTGGGCTTCCATGTTCCATTTTTATATAAAGTAAATACCATCTATTATGTGGAATTGTTCGTTCGATATTCTGTCCTCTCCCGGAGGTTTTCTATTTTTTAATTTTCTTATTGCTTCCTTTGCCTCTCCCTCTTCGATATTTATTCCTTCGTTTGTCATAACTTCAGGTGTTAGTGGTTCATTATCGTCGCCTTTAGCAAATAGAGATCGGAAGTATTCTGCCGATCTGATAATATTCTGATATTTACATCTACGTCTAAACTGCAGGACCAAAAAATTACTTAGTCACACCAAGAAAATATGACAGAAAATAATATTGATAATTTGATACTTGAAGAAACCAAATATCAGATAATCAGTTTAGGTTTATGCAGGGCAGAGCAAAACAGACGGAATTTTCATTATAAGGCACTTACTAAAAAATACAGAAATAAAGAAACAAGCGCTCATATTATTATGGTATTTACCGATCTAGAGAAAGTATATGATAGAGTTCCTCGAGAGATTGTTTGGTAGGCAACCAATAAGAAAGGAGTCTTCAGTAGATAAGAATACAGAGACTGTGAGAGACATGTATGAGGGAGCAACAAATAGTGCTGGGACAGGCATAAGAAAGACTGATATATTTTATGTGAAAGTAAGATTTCACTAAGGTTCGGTGCTTACAGTTATTATGTATTTTCATTATTTTTGAATTAGATAACAGCGAAACTAGAGGGTAATATTTCCTAGTGCTTAAAATATCCTGATAACGTAGCGTTAGTAGGAAATAGTTAAAGCGACTGAGAATAAACATTGGAATAGTGGAGAGAAACATCTGAGAAAATGGTTTGCAACTTAGTAGCGTAAAAACAGGGTATTTGGAAGGTTTATTTAAAGATGAAGTTACAACAAATAAAATGATATCTTTGGATGATGAAATGATTGTGAAAAATAATACTTAAGTAGATTTAAGTGTAAAAAATTGGCATTCGAGAGTAATAAGTAAATAAAGAATGGTAGGTTTATATATAAGGTAGGACCGCTAAAGTGGAAGGAAGCGATTGGTGTTTTGTATGATAAATAATTCCTATGAAGCTGAAGGGAAAATTCTATAAAGTAGCCATAAGACCGACTATGATGCACTGAACTGAATATTGGTAAGCTAAAAAACAAGGGGGACTAACGTGAATGTGGCAAAAATGAGATTACTAATTTGTATGAGCGGAGTGATAAAAAATGACAATATTAAGAATAACTATAATAGGAGAAGTCTATTATTGGTGGCGCCAATTGATGCCAAAATGAGAGGACATAGGTTAAAATGGTTTTGTCATGTTTAACGTCGAGACGTTAATCACCCAATACAAAAAATGCTGATCTGCGGGTTCTTGGAATGAGTAGGATTGGAAGAACAAAGAAGACGACCTGGAAGAAGCCGCTTTGGAAGAACATATCGGTAAAGGGATTGATATTGATATGATTCAAGATAGTATTTTACAAAACAAGTAAAGAATTTTCCAAAATAATAAACTAGATTTTCCATATAATATAATTTTTTAGAATTATGTAAAAAAACCAAGTTTGTAAAAGAACACAAAACCCATGTATATGTACACTCAACAGATAAGTTTAACACCCGTATATTAAAGCAACAGTCATTATTTGCCCAATAATTTATCAAATAATGTTTCTAGACTCATATAGATTAGACAGGAAGTAATTAAATCGTGTAACCACAGACAAACGAGAAATTCTCGTCTTAATGACCAACACTTTTGTCCCTTCCTATGATACTTCATACTAACAACTAGCACTGTTACTAATAAACCAAGTATAAAAGTTACACTGAGAATAAATCAGGTATAGGCAAAATCACTACCAATAAACATGGAATAACTTAGATATAGGTTATACTTGGTATAAGAATTTAGTCCAAGTTTATACCGACCCACACCCTTGTTTAAGTCCGGTATAACCTATTTTATGACTGTCAATATCATCAGAGGCAAAAATATATTATCTTTTGATTTGTTTTGTAATTATATAATAAAAAAAGGGTTTCAGGGGTGTTGCGGCTGTCGAAAAAGTTGATAATTTAATTAACATGATAGAAAATACACAAAAAAGGAAACTTTTCAAAGATAGAATAAATCCTTTTTCACAATACACCGATAAGGAATTCAGAATTAAATATCGGTTTTCTAAAGATGGTGTAAGGTTGTTAGAAAACTTAATAGGTGATTCACTTATTTGAATTTGATATTGCATGAAAAGTGGAGTCAAACAGTCCATATAATGCACAAAAAATTTCAAGATGATTCGTCAGTTAGTTTAAATTTTATTCAATTTGTTTATCCCTAGGAACTTTTTTTGCAATGTTATTGTTCATAAAATAATAATAATACAACAATTCTGTGGAAACCATATTAAAGAGGAATACTGGTATTTTAAACGTATTTAAAAAAAATCAATAAAAACTCATTTTTATCATTCCGAAACTATTCGTCTAGCTAGGTAAATTTGGTTTTTCAGTTACAGAGAAAATTAAAAATTGACATATTTGACACAATATATCGTTGTTCTATGTATTTGTGCAGAAGATTGCAACGTTGCCAAACTATTATTTCGGAATAAAGTGGGAATACTTATATCTAACTTATACCGAGTTTATTAGTAACGAATTATTTTCGTACTATATCTACCTTATACTTAGGATAACTATTCTAGATATAAATACGGAATAACCTTAGAATACGAGTGTTTTATTAGTAACAGTGTAGGAAAATTATAAAAAAAAATTTTTGATAAATTCTTACCCAAATAAATTCTTACTCATTTACCCAAGTTTTTTTTATGTATTTTGACCCGTAGAACACGTTGCATTGCTAAAAATTAATTCTTATACTATCAAACAAAGCTATAAACAAATAGTGTTTCCCGTGCCTAATGCATGCGTTTTAACGCATGCTACGTAGAAATTGCATGTTTGTAGGCGCATCTACTCGTTCGATTTTAAATGAAATATGAATTGAAAACATCATTCAAGCACTATGTGTTTTTAGCTTTATTTAACAATAAAAAAATTAATTTTTAGCAATGAAAATAATCTACACCGATAGAATTTGACTTGAACTTTAAAATGCGGTAAGCAGAATTGCTATTTTATTTTAATTGAAGACCCTGTTGCAAGAAGGGGCTAAGTAACAATATGTAAATTTTACAGGAGAAGCAAAAAAAGTTTTATTTTTTAATTTAAAATTTATGTTGTTCATGAAGTAGTGCCGAACTAATACAACAGATATATAGGGTGAGGCAGATAACTGGCCTATTAGAAATATCTCGAGAACTAAAGGCAACAGAATCATGAAAATTGGAATAAAGGGGTTTTGAAGGATAATCTATTAAGTGAAAATAGTTTCATCTCTTTGCAACTTCCGGTTATACCGGATAACTTCGTCTTTTTAAATGGGACACCCTGTATATTTTTACATTTTTGGATTCTCTTCGATGTCTTCTTTCTTAAAATATGAGGTTTTGTAATATTATACAGGGTATTTTAAAAGATAATTACGTTTCTTTATTAATTTCGTAACAATATTCACACCCTGTAGAGTTGTAGTAGTTTGACATCTAAAACTCTGCTTACGTTCAGATGATTTCTAATATACTCTACTATTGTTAAGAATCATTAGTATAGCTAAATTTTTAATTTTAGTATACAGGGTTGGTCGAAACTAGGAATGAGTATTTTCTGAGTTTTATTAAATGGAACACCCTGTATTTTTGTATTGTAGTGAAATGATATTTTATAGTACTTTTTTATTTCTTAAGCATTCCCTATACCTAGCTGCTTTAATTTGTGAGTTATTGGTGATTCAAGCTAAACATTCATTGCAACAAAAAATACGTAAAATTTTATTAGGTTGGCCGTGAAAATACTCAATCCCAATCAATTTCTCAAAAATAAATACATATTAATCCAGACTGGTCCTTAAAATTATCAATAATGGTTTAGCTATCAAAATACCTACGTAGTTAAGTTTGTTGGTGCTATTAACAATTAAGCACAAATTAAAGCAGTTAGGTATAGGGAATGCTTAAGAAATAAAAAAGTACCATAAAATATCATTTCATTACAATACTAAAATACAGGGTGTTCCATTTAAGAAAACTCAGAAAATACTCATTCCGAGTTTCGACCAACCCTGTTTACTAAAATTAAAAATTTAGCTATACTAATTATTCTTAACAATAATAGAGTATATTAAAAATCATTTCAACGTAAGTAGAGTTTTAGATGTCAAACTACTACAATTATACAGGGTGTTAATTTTGCTACGACATTAATAAAAAAAACGTAACTATCTTTTAAAATACCCTGTATAATATTACAAAACCTCATATTTTAAGAAATAAGACATCGAAGAGAATCCAAAAATGTAAAAATATACAAGGTGTCCCATTTAAAAAAACGAAGTTATAAGCCACTTCCGGTATAACCGGAAGCTCGAAAGAGATGAAAATATTTTCATTTAATAGACCATCCTTCAAAACCTCTTTATTCCAATTTTCAGGATTCTGTTGCTTTTAGTTCTCGAGATATTTCTAATAGGCCCTTTATTTGCCTCACCCTGTATACAGGGTGTCCCGAAAAGATTGGTCATAAATTATACCACACATTCTGGGGTCAAAAATAGTTCGATTGAACCTAACTTACCTTAGTACAAATGTGCTCATAAAAAAAAGTTACAGCCCTTTGAAGTTACAAAATGAAAATCGATTTTTTTCAATATATCGAAAACTATTAGAGATTTTTTATTAAAAATGGACATGTATCATTCTTATGGCAGGAACATCTTAAAACAAAATTATAGTGAAATTTGTCCACCCCATAAAAAATTTATGGGGATTTTGTTCCCTTAAACCCCCCAACTTTTGTGTACGTTCCAATTAATTCATTATTGTGGTACCATTAGTTAAACACAACGTTTCTAAAACTTTTTTTCCTCTTAGTATTTTTTAGATAAGCCAGTTTTTATTGAGATGCCTTCTTTTTAAATATATTTACGTAAAAATTTTATGGGGGTTTTGTTCCTTTAAACCCCACAAATGTTTGTGTACGTTCCAATTAAACTATTATTGTGGTACCATTAGTTAAACACAATGTTTTTAAAACTTTTGCCTCTTAGTCTTTTGTTCATAAGTCACCTTTTGTCGAGATGTAGCTTCTTTTTCAAAATATACCTAAAAATGTAAATTATAAATAAATTTTCAGATTATTAACAGGTCTCTATAATCGTACTTAACCATATACAAATATGTGGTGGATTCGACAAATATTCAAAATATCTCGATAAACACTGGCTTATCGAAAAAGTAGTAAGAGGCAAAAAAGTTTTAAAAATAATGTGTTTAACTAATGGTGTCACAATAATAATTTAATTGGAACGTACAAAAAGTTTGGGGGGGGGGGGTTTAAGGGAACAAAACCCCCATAAAGTTTGTATAGGGTGCACAAATTTTACTTACATTTTTTTTAAGATATTGCTGCCATAAAAATGCCACATGTCCATTTTCAATAAAAAATCTCTGAGAGTTTTCGATATATGAAAAAAAATCGATTTTCATTTTGTAATTTGAAAGGGCTAACTTTTTTGTGTGCACTATAGTATATAGGTAAGTGAGGTTCAATCAACCTATTTTTGACCCCAGAATCTGTGGTATAATTTATGACCAATCTTTTCGGGACACCCTCTATAGGGTGTCCCAAAAGTAGCGGAACGGTCGAATACTTCGCGAACTAAACATCGTATCCAAAAACTGAAAAATACGTTTTCAATAATTTTTAAAAATCTATCCAACTACATCAAATATTATCCCCACTCCATTCCCCAGAGGTGGGGTGGGGGTAACTTTAAAATCTTAAATAAAAACCCCAAGTGTTCATTTCAGATTTGGATTTCTTATGTATAAGTAAGTAACTTTTATTCGAGACATTTTTTCGAATTACGGATAGATGGCGCTATAATTAGAAAAAAAATTAATCGTAATACCATAGGTAAATTATAGAAACGGTCTAATATCTCGAGAAACACACTTCCAACTGAAAAACCAAAAAACGTGTATTTAATATTTTTTAAAAACCTATCGAATAACGCTAAACACGACCCTCCATCTCAACACCTAGAGGTGGGGTGGGGGGTAACTTTAAAATCTTAAATAGCAACCTCCATTTTTATTGCAGATTTTGATTCGTCATGAAAAATTAAGCAAAATTTTTAGAATGGTTGATAGATGGCGCTAATAAATAGCCTTTTTCGAATTATAGCGACATCTATCAACAATTCTAAAAAATATTTCGACTAAATATTCCTTAATTTTTCATGACGAATCCAAATCTGCAATAAAAAATGAAGGTTGCTATTTAAGATTTTAAAGTTACCCCCCACCCCACCTCTAGTGGGTGAGGTGGAGGGTCATGTTTAGCGTTATTCGATAAGCTTTTGAAAAAATATTTAATAGGTATTTTTTGGTTTTTCATTTGGAAGTGTATTTCTCGAGATATTAGACCGTTTCTATAATTTACCCATGGTATTACGATAAATTGTTTTTTCCGATTATAGCGCCATCTATCCGTAATTCGAAAAAATGTCTCGAATAAAAGTTACTTACTTTTACATATGAAATCCAAATCTGGAATAAAAAGTCGGGGTTTCTATTTAAGATTTCAAAGTTACCCCCCACCCCACCTCTAGGGAATGGAGTGGGGTATCATATTTGACGTCGTTGGATAGATTTTTAAAAATGATTGAAAACTTATTTTTCAGTTTTTCGATCCGATGTTTAGTTCGCGAAATATTCGACCGTTCCGCTAGTTTTGGGACACCTTGTATAAAGATCCGTATGGATATATTGGCTTTGCCATCTTATGACTAGGCAAGTGGCTTGCAAGAAGTGCAGGTTTTTATAAAAGCCTTTAATATCATGGACAGTAAATAGCAACTTTCAGCAATATTAAATTAGATCTTTAATATATAATTTTAGAAGTATGTAAAAAAGCTAAGCTTGTCAAAGAACACAGTACACAGGTATACATTCTAGAAATAACTTTGACAACCGTTTTTGAGAGCATATTATATCATTTGCCTCAGACATAGTTCACATGCCTAATGAATTTGTTTAAAAAACAATTAGTCCAAGTAATGAAGCTTAAAATAAAACAAAACCTCGCAATTTTTACAGAATGAATCGATTTTCTTGAAAATTTGAGAATAAGTAGTGGATAGTCCAAGTATCAAAATCTATATGATGCCGAAAGGCGCTTTTACCATGGGGGTGGGTGCCACCCCATCCCATGGGTGGAAATTTTTTATTATATTTTGACCGAAAAGATTGGTAAAAACGTTCGTTTTAAGGAAAAAACGTTCTATACATTTTTTTGATAAAATTAACAGTTCTCGATTTATTGGCTATCGAAAGTGTTAGTTTTATATCGAAAAAAACAATATTTTAAATCAGTTTTCTGTTAATAACACCAAAAGTTTGCGTTTTATTAAAACAATTTTACTTAACAAAAATGTATCTTTTGAAAAAATAAACAAAACAGTTTTAATTAATTTTCTGTAAGACCAATAGTAATCGAGCTACACTTTATTATATGTTAGGTCTTCTTCGTCAAATGCTAAATATTGTAATTTCAAAGTCAAAAGACGGGGAAACTCTGCATTTTTGGAGGATAACTTGTTTAAGCTAATTTAAAGTATTTAAAAATATCTATATCCAGAAATAAAAAAAAGTCTCTACTTTAAAAACGAAGTGACTTATAATGAAAATAATGTCAGTCCCTATTTTTTTTTTCAGCGAAAAAGTTATCGGAAGCAACCCCCTAATCACCACCCTAATTAAAATTAGTCATTTACCTTATTTGGTCTTCTTTACTTATGTTTTATTAATAGGTTTTAGAAGTTTGACCGGCTTAGAATAATTAGTTGAAAAAATGGAGTTAAAAGCGAATAAAGAATTTTTGTAGTTTGGAAAAAAATGGCATTTTCTTCAGAATAGAAAGATTGGCATCAGAGATATGAAAAAATATTTAAATATGAAATTGTAGCTTATTTAATTCTCAAAAAAGTGGTTTGCATACATGTTTTCTACGGCAAAAATTAAGTGAGCTATTGACAACTAAAACTTGTAATAACATGCAAAAACCACCTTTACCACCCTTTCAAAGTCACCTCTTCTTACGACTGAGGATTATAAAAATATTTAATATTAATAGGCTTATAGATCTTGTAAAAAGCTACAAAATTTTTTTTCGCCAAACTTTCTAAGATAACAAATTAAAAAGTTACGATTAAAAAATCAATATATTTTTTTGAAAAAAAAAAGAGACATCCAATTGGAAGCAGAATAATGCAAGTTAGCGGTGTTTTTTGTCATTGGCCTTGCATTCCTCTTTACTTATTACGTATTAGTAGATTCTAGAAGTTTGACTGGCTTAGAATGATTAGTTTTTAAAAACTGGAGTTAAAAGCGAATAACGAATTTTTGTAGTTTGGTAAAAATGCAATTTTCTTCAGAATAGAAAGATTAGCATCAGAGATACGAAAACATAATTCAATGCGAAATTGTAGGTTATCTAATTCCCAAGAAGTTGGTTTGAAAAAAAAATTTCTACTGCAAAAACTGAGTGAATCGTAAACGAGTATATCGAAAAACATTGATTTTTTCGATATATGCAAAACTAACACTTTCGATAGCGAATAAATCGAAAACTATTAATTTTATCATAAAAATTTATAGAACATTTTTTGCTTAGAATGAATGTTTTTATCAACTTTTTTGGTCAAAATATAATGAAAAATTTCCACCCCGAGATGGGGTGGCATCCACCCCCATGGTAAAAGCGCCTTTCGCCAACATATATATTTTGATCCTTGAACTATCCACTACTTATTCTCAAATTTTCAAGCAAATCGATCCATTCTGTAAAATTGCGAGGTGAAAAGCTTCGGTTCCTGGACTAAATAATCTGTTAAACATGATCTTTCTAGACTGATATAGGTAGATTAGAAACGAAGTAATCAAATCGTCTAGCCACAGACAAAAGGAGAAATTCCCGTCTTAATGGCCAATACTTTTGACCCTTCCTATGATATGTCATACTTACAACTAAAAAAAATTATAAAAAATTATTTTATGTTCTTTTGATTTTTTTAATTAAGTTTTTGTTTTATTATTTACTAATTTGAATAATTACAGTACCTAATATTATTGTTTGTAAAACTAATATATTGTTTTTAAGTATAAAAGTTTATTGTGTTTAATAGCAACTTGTTGCTAATATAAAAATGGTTTCCCGAAATTAAAGTAAATTTAGCTGTTCGACAACCCTAATAATTAATATTGCATTATTTTTAATGATTTTTCTTCTACGTAAATAAATGAAGCCCGCAGCTCTGATTTATAACAATTTGTATATGTTAATATTTAAATATATATGGTACTACAGAAAAAATAAAATTTCTTATGGTTTTCAACGCGAAACTAGAAAATAATGTGAAATAACCTTTTCCCCTCTTTTCTACCCTACATAACCACAAATTTTGCACGTTAACATTTCTTTATAACACAATACAGTTTGTATATGTTATCAAGTTATCTAGTTCCACCTTAATATTCTGTTAATTGACTCATCTACCTTTAGATGTTCCAGGAAGTGATTTTGGATCATTGTCGCTCTGGGAAGAAATCTTGACAGTTCACTGGCACACGTTTCCAAATATAGCAAAACTAACAATATCTATGTGATCATGCAAAAACAAAACTCACTGAAACCTTCAAAGTTGTCCGAAACGTCAGTGATCAACATGTAAACACCGTGAACATGCAGCAGTTGCATGCGAATAGTAAAAGAACGTGCACGTGCCGCGAAAGCGCCGAAACCACTGACAGAGCGCCGCGGCGACAGGACGTCGAGATATGCCCCACCCCCAGCATCGATTGCCAACTTTGTTATCGCAAATATTACTACTGAGGTATGCAAAGGTGCTCGTTTGATCTTCGGAACTTCCTATTGTGCAGTACTGATTTGCAAAACTCTGTTTATTTGAATTTTAAAAATTAGGGATATTAAATATAATAGTACATTATATACCGCGGGACTGAAGTAGTACATTTAATCCTGAAGGTAAAGTTTATGGCCCGACCGCAGGGAGGGCCATAATTTACCTGAAGGATTAAATGTACTTCAGTCGCAAGGTATATACGATACTTTTCGTACTTCCGGTATGATTTTATTAATTATTTCAATAATTTCAATCAGTTTTTTCTCTCTTCAACTCATTTAATAAACTGTCTTTAAAATAAGTTACCATAGTAACATTGCGTTGTGACAGTTATAATTTAGAAACATTGTCATTACTAGTGTCATTGTAAAGAAACATTGTTATTGATAATTATTGGTATCATGAGTGAAGAAGGTGTATCTGATATTGATAAAAGAGCAGCCGAAGTAGGTGAAGAATTGTTACCACCGAAATCTAGAAAACTATACGAGCAGCAGTACGATGCTTTTAAAAAGTGGTGCCGCTTAAAAAATGTGAGACAACCTACTGAAAATGCGCTGTTAGTCTACTTCGATGATAAATCAAAAGCGGTTTGTGCCTCAACTCTCTGGGCACATTACTCAATGCTGAAATCGGTTATTAACATTAGAGAAGATATTGATATAAGTAAATTTCCAAAATTATTAGCTTTTTTGAAGAGAAGAAGTGAGGGATTTAAGCCAAAGAAGTCAAGAATTCTCACGTCTGAGCAGGTAGATCAGTTCTTACGGGAGGCTCCGGATGATAAATATTTAATGCTTAAGGTAAATTTGGAAATTTGTTTATATTCAGAAATTTTAAGAAATCAATTTTTTTGTAGGTTGCACTTATTTTGGGCGTTGCGGGAGCTTGTCGTGGAAAAGAGTTGGTTGATTTAGAAATCGACGATGTGAGAGATTTGGGCGATTCCTTCCTAATTGCGATTAGAAACACCAAAAATAAAATTGACCGAAATTTTGTGATCAAAAATTCAGAAAACAGTGCCATCAGTTTTGTGGCGATATTTCGGAAATATGTGGCATTGCGAAAGACAGGGACAACTCATTCAAAATTTTTTGTTCAATACATCAACAAAGAATGTACTACGCGAGTAGTAGGAAAAAACATGTTTGGTACAATTCCACGGCAAATAGCAGCTTTGTGACGAACTGTCACAATATTAATTTGAATATTAACGTTAATTACCATTCTAATTAATTATATTTTTCAATAAAATATCCCTTAAATTCGTTTGTTTGTGATTTAATCGTTCCGGGAGTTTCGTCAATATTTAATCCCGGAGGGATTAAATGTGACACTTTAGTACCTGTCACAAGGGAGTGAAGTTGTCACTTTAGGCCCGGAAGTACGAAAATAAATATAATTTTAGATTTAATGGAAGAAATACCTCAATATGAAAAAAAATTAATCAGATCCACCAAAAAGTGGATAAACAAAAAATACAAAATTAAGCAGGCTTAAGAAGAATTGTTAAATTAAACATGCGTGGAAATAAAGAAATATCATTAAATATAATATATGATAAACTGCTCCTCAAAAGTTAGGGATATAGAAAATTATGCTGATTTTCATAGCTGATTTTTTCGCGAACAGACGGAGTCCGCTATTTTTTTTATTTTAGATTTTTCTTTAGTATTCACACAATTGTGAAAAGAAAGTCTAAGTTTTCACTCTAATGGCATATAAAACAACATAATGTTATTCTACATCCCACCAGAATGAAAACAATGGGAACCTTCTCTGGTTACACCTCCGAGGCTTCTACAATTTGCAAGCCATACGGAAGCTGAGGCTAAGGAAGATGAGGGAATTCTACAATTTACAATTCACGTCCCATCTGCTCAGCGCGGTAAAGTTCCAACGAGAATGGTTCCCTTCATACTCCACACAGAGTAAATGTAAATCAAAAATGAATAACCATTTTCAATTTCGTTGCAAAACAAAAATACAGCCGAACCATATTCTAGTCCAATCAGAGAGTGCTGCAAGCACCTCTACCGGTTTCGAAACTTATTAGTCTCTCATCAGGAGGCACATATGTTGCTCTCCCCGATCCAACCAAAACAAACCACAGCGTGCAGTCCCGGATTGCAACGAACGAAATGGCATACATGCCCTAGCGGCAACTGCTACCAAAAAGTCTAAGTTTTCACTCTAATGGCATATAAAACAACATAATGCTATTCTACATCCCACCAGAATGGAAACAATGGGAACCTTCTCTGGTTACACCTCCTGGTTTTTTTTAATTGTGAAAAGGTTTACTCAAACTTATTTTTTGTACTTATATCGGGTGGAAGAAAAGAAATGTTATTCTTATGTTAAGTTTGAGACACCCTGTAGTAAGAACGAGGTACAGATATGAGTATGCATCAGAATCGTATTGTAGTCTTATATTTTGTAAACCTGTTGTTGTTTGAACGCCCCTGATATCTTTAGAAACAAAAAAAAAATAGACGGTTTTGTAAATATTTAATTTTTTAATTTCTCTGATATCTTTAATAACAAAGAAACTAGACGGTATTACTCTTTAATATGTGTTTATATGTTTCACATAAGTGATGTGATGCATGTCGTCAGGTAAAACACATATTAAACAGTGATACCGTCTAGTTTCTTTGTTATTAAATATATGAGAGAAATTAAAAAAATAAAATATTTACAAAATATTAGACTACAAGTATTAGACTCACCTTTGTGCCTTTTTCTCTCTACAAGGTGTCTCAAACTTTTGTTTCGGTTAAAACACATGTTAAATTACAAAACCGTCTATTTTTTGTTTTTAAAGATATCAGGGACATTCAAAAAACAAAATAATCACAAAACATAAGACTACAATACGATTTCGATGTATACTCACATTTGTACCTCGTCCTTCCTACAGGGCGTCTCAAACTTAATATAAGAAAAACATTTATTTTCTTCCACCCAGTATAAGTACAAAAAAAAGTTTGAGTAAACCTTTGCATAACTGTGTAAATACTAAAGAAAAATCCAAAATAATAAAAAAAATTAGAGGAATCCGTTAATCTGTTCACAAAAAAATCTACTATGAAAATTCAGCAGTATTTTCTAAATCTCTAACTTTTGACGAGCAGTTTAGTTTTAACAGACATACAAAAATTAAACAAGTAACTCACAACAATAGAAAATGGATACCGGATGTACTGTAAGATACAAATGGAAAGCTTGTGTTGAATACTAACGAAAAATTTATACAACTAATGTTAAATGCTCGTAGGCATGTTGATTTCATTCTAGAGCCTTTAGTTAGGCACTGAAGTGGTGCAACGAGGAAAAATTTAATGTTTATGCATGAGAATGCACCTCCACCGGCCAGCAGAGTGACTTCACAGTTTCTTGAAGCAGAAGATATCTTTGTTCTGGAGTGACCTGCTTGCTCAGCATTTTTAACCATATGGTAGGGGAGCCCAAGCGAAGATTTTTGCAGTTAATCGAGCGCGTTATAATATCACATGGAGAGAAACCGTGTACCCTGTAAATGTACCTCTACCATATATTGGCTCTAAATACAGGGGAGTTCGTTAAGGAGGGTCCGAAAAAAATATCCTTAGGAAAACTCGAAATCGTCAGATTATGATAAGGTAGGTTAAGTACATAAAAGAGTGTATATTTAAAAAATCTGGCGATTTGCGCGAGGCGCAAGGAAATGGGTGAGTCCCAAAGTTTCACAAAAAAAGCGAATATTTCACGAAATGAACGTAAGATCGAAAAACTAAGTTCAATAAAAAAATAAAAAATCGAAAAACGTGTTCAATATTTTTTTAAAATCTACCCCACGGTGAGGGGTGGGGGATAAATTTAAAATTTTAAATACGAACCCCGTGATATTTCGCCAAATGCACATCAGATCGAAAAACTGCAAAATACACGTATTCAATATTTTTGAAAAATCTATCGAATGGCAACAAACACGAACCCCATGGAGGTGGGTCGGGGTTTATAATCTTAAATAGGCGCCCACATATTTTATTGCAGATTTGGATATCATATCATTTCCAACCAGTTTACTATTAAGAGATATAATAACAATTATGAGAGAAATTATTAGAAAGAATGGAAGAAGGCGAAATACCAAACAAAATATTCAAACAGATGCCAGTAGGAAAAAGAACAAGAGGAAGACCGAAGCTGAGATATTTAGAACAAATAGAAAATGATATAATAACCTTAAAAATAAAAAACTGGAGAAAAAAGCACTAAACAGATCAGAAGGGAGAAGAATCCTGGAAGAGGCCAAGACCCAGAAAGGGTTGTTGAGCCAGTGATGATGATGATGATGATGAATAACAATTATGCAAAAAACATATATTTTTCCAACGAGTGAAAATGGGTCATAAGCTTAATAAAAAGGATGTTAGCGTTAAATTAATTAATTTATATTGGTAGGGTAGGTACCCCAAGCGGGGATTTCTGTAGTTACTTGAGCGAGTGAGTCAAAAAATCACATGGCATAAACCTTGTACCCTGTATATGTACCCCTACCATATATGGACTCTTAATACAGGTGGGTTCGTTAAGGGGGGTCCGAAAAAATTCTATCTTTAAAAAGAATGTGTGTGTACTTTGTACGCACGTAAGAAGTTATACTTCTATTATATGATTTAAACGAAATTAATATACTTTTTATTTATATTTTTGTTTAATATTAAACTAATTTATACTTACTACTTCTCAAACATTTTTATTAGAACAGTGCCAAAAATTAAAATAATAAAAGAATAAAACACACACAAACACATTAAGCAAGCCACAAATGATGTCTGAACATTAATTGTCGAAAAATTTTTTAACTAAATACGTATTTTCTGAAAATACAATTATATAATAAATATACTTACAATCATAAAATGTATTAAAAAAAACAAAAAAGAAAGTTTCTATTGGGACTCGAACCAGCGCTGATAAGAGCGGTTGGTATTTGACTTCATTCGCCTTCTCCGCTTAGCCACGGACACTATGTGTCATTTTTTACGAAGATCGACTAACTAAACGGATTAAACTTGTGATATTTTGATATTTTGAAAATTGATCAAATTATTTTAATTTTGAATTGAAATGATTTAGAATTGAAAAAATACAACAAAACATAGAGTAAAAAAACATTATATTAGGTGATTATTGATAGAAATTTTGATGGTAATCAAATTATATAAATAAAAGTATTACATACTATGTATTTTGGCAGATCAAATAGGTAGGTTTATAGCCATGATACATTAACAATTATTACGTACCTGTTGCTTTTAAAAACTATTTAAAAGTCACTACAATATTATAAACTTTTTTGTTTCTGTCCTCACAACAATAAAACTAATATATTATACATTTGTTTACCTTTACCTTTACCTCCAAACCACAGCTGCCATATCGGATAATTTTTGACATGTCATTTGAACATCCAATCAGAACAAAGTTATAATGCGCATGCGCCGGGCTGATAGGTTTTAACATATAAAAAAATCACCCTCTATCGCCGGTAAAGAAGTATAACTTCAAAAAACTCGAAATCATCATATTTAGACAAGGTATAAGTTAAGTACATGAAGAAGAGTATATGTATATTTCAATATGCAAACGATTACAGCAGAGGTTTCACAAAAAAAGCAAATATTTCGCGAAATGAACGATCGAAAAACTGAAAAATACGTTTTCAATATTTCTTAAAAAACTATCGAATTATATCAAACACGACCCTCACCGGAGCGGGGTGGAGAGAAACTTAAATAATTTAAATCGGAATCCCGTGATATTTCGTGAATAACATCAGATCGAAAAACTGAAGAATACGTGTTTGATATTTTCGAAAAATCTATCGAAAGATACCAAATACGACCCCTCATTGAGATGGGGTGGTAGTTGCCTTTAAAATTTTAAATAGGAGACCCCATTTTTTATTGCAGATTTGGATTTCTTACGTAAAAATAAGTAACTTTTATTCGAGATATTTTTCGAGATATGGATAAATGGCGCTACAATCGCAAAAAACGAATTTTGGAAATGGAAAATTAAATTAAAAATGGAAAGTCCCCACTGATATGGAAAAAACTTAACGTTTTTTGGTATTAGAACCTAATCTTCAGCACCCAATAGGTCCCATAATGCTCGAGTAACTGCAAATTTAGCATCTTTGGCTCCCCTACTATAAAACTTATTTTTTTTTTCGATTCAGGATATTACATTTTTTTATATTAAATATCTGAGTAATATTATTGATAAATATATTGTGCATACCAGGAATCAACTACTTCCCCATAGAAATCATTAAAATTTATTTTTGTAGCGGTTTTTGGTGACCGCATACTGTTGTGATAATATTGTTATAATTTTGAATAATGTTGTCATCTTATAGTAGTTTTCTCATAAATATTGTGTAACACAGACAGCATTTAAAAACTTTTAACAGGTTCTAGACGACGTAGCCACTTTTTTACTACCATTTGCACCAAAATAAAAGTCATTGATATAAAATTTGTGAGATATTATATTCTTAAGTGACATAGGGATAACAATTTTAATATACTAGTCCTGTCGCCAGTGGGGGTACAACGGCCTCCTTAATTCAGATGGACTTTTTTATGTATTTTGACCCGTAGAACACGAATTTTTTATAAACAAAGAACTTGAGGAATCACATAACAGCGATTTTTCTCAAAACAAAACATTTTTTTGTATTTTTTGGGTGATTTTTAGCAAAAACTGGTCTTACATTTTTTTTGTAGGATGCATAGTTTTCGAGACAAACGCGGTTAAACTTTCAAAAAATCGAAAAAAAGCAATTTTTGAACCCGAATAACTTTTGATTGAAAAATAAAATAGCAATTCTGCTTACCGCATTTGAAACACAAATCAAATTCTATCGGTTTTGATTACTTTCATTGCTAAAAATTAATTTTTTATTGTTAAGCAAAGCTATAAACACACAGTGATTGAATGATGTTTTCAATGCATTTCTTATTTGAAATCGAACGAGTAGGCGCGCATACAGACAATTTCTACGGAGATTACGTACATTAAAACGGGATGAATTGGGCACGGGAAACACTATGTGTTTATGGCTTTGTTTATCAAATACAAACTTAATAGGTCTGGATCCCGCGTATGAAAAAAAAGTTGATTAATAGCAAGCTGAAAATTTGTTAATAGCTTAAGGGTGTCTAGTCGGACAAACTTTGATATATGGGAACACTGGAACAGGGGAAGTTTTAATTGTGGAACAGGTTAAAAATTTGGAACGGTCAGACCACGAAAACGGCACATGTATTTTGTCCGACAGAACAGACTTAAACTCTCCGAACAGAGATTAAACTCTCATGCAAAAATCAGACTTCTATTTATCACCAAATGGGCGTTTTAATGAGTGGAACTTGTAGAATATGTCAAATGACAGGAATTTTGACAGGTGATAAGTAGCAGTCTGATTTTTGCATGAGAGTTTAATCTCTGTTCGGAGAGTTTAAGTCTGTTCTGTCGGACAAAATAAATGTGCCGTTTTCGTGGTCTGACCGTTCCAAATTTTTAACCTGTTCCACAATTAAAACTGCCCCTGTTCCAGTGTTCCCATATATCAAAGTTTATCCTACTAGTCACCCTTAAGCTACTAACAAATTTTCAGCTTGCTATTAATCAATTTTTTTTTCATACGCGGGATCCAGACCTATAATTTTTAGTAATGCAGATAATCAAAACCGTTAGAATTTGACTTGAACTTTCAAATGCAGTAAGAATAATTGCTATTTTATTTTTTAATCAAAAGTTATTCACCCAAGTTATTCGGGTTCAAAAATTGCACTTTTTCGGTTTTTTGAAAGTTCAACCGCGTTTATCTCGAAAACTATGTTTGGGAAACTATGTTTATAAACTGCGTTTATCTACGAAAAGACTTGTAAGATCATTTTTTGCTGAGAATCACCCAAAAAATACAAAAATGTTTTGTTTTGCGAAAAATAGCTTATGAAAAATATCCATGTTTTTGGAATATAAAAATATTAGAATATAGAAATTGAGATTTGCGGGCAAATGCTCTCATGAAAATTAGCGACGAAATGCGTGAAAACGGAATTTCCATGACTCTGGTGTATGTTAAAAATCGTTTAAAAAAGGTATTCGAACAACCCACACTGCGGAAGCTAGAAGAATAAAAAAGAGTACAAAAGGCGGTTCAGGAAAACAACATATGTATTTACCCTCAGACCCTCATGTGCATGGTCATTAAAAGAGTCACCAGTTGTTAATTAACGAAGTGTTATTTCTAATTTTAATTTCGGAAAAATTGCTTATCTCATAAAATTGTTAGTTTTTAAGAGTTTCGCTGTTATTTTTCCAATGAAAAGTTAAATTGCTCCTCGGCAATTCTTAAAATTTTTTTATAATCTTCCACCTGCAGAAATTAGAACGCTGGTATACGCAAAACGGAAAGCACGACGAAAATGGTTCCAAAGTAGAGCTCCTCAAGATAAAACAATTGTAAATAATCTCACCCAACAACTAAAAAGAGAGATAAAATAATTTAAAGAAGAATCCATTAGGACATACCTAAACAACCTAACGAATGATAGATCCACAGAATACTCACTATGGAAGGCAACCAAAGGATTATAAAGACCAATAATGCAAATATCTTACATTATTGATCATGCAGAATGATTTGCTACATATCTAGAGAAAATATTTCAACCACATCAACAACAACAAGAAGAAGAAGCATTACAGAGCAACCATTTGCAAGAAGGAGAAAACATAATACCAGTAATTGTAGAAGAATTAATAAAAGAAATCAAGTATAATTTAAACACGAGAAAAGCTCCTGGCTTTGATTTAATAACAGGACAAATATTAAAACAGCTCTTAAGAAAAGCAATTGTAAAGTTGACCTATTTAATTAATTCTGCCATCAGATTAAAATATGTTCCTTCATTGTGGAAATTGACGGAAATAGTAATGATACCAAAAACAGGCAAACCACCACATATAACCTCCTCCTATAGACCAATATCACTGCTACCCACAATGTCAAAATGATTTGAAAAGCTTCTCCTCAGAAGATTGCAACCAATTACAGTAAACAAAAAATTAATTCCAAATCACCAGTTTGGCTTTAGGCAGAAACACTCAACTATAGACCAACTCCACAGAGTCACCGATATTATAGAAAATGCACTAGAGGAAAGAAAAGTCTGTTCAGCTTTATTCTTAGATGTTGCCCAGGCATTTGACAGAGTTTGGTATGAAGGACTATTTCATAAATTAGAGGCTACTCTTCCAAAATCATACACAGACATAAGTAAATCGTACTTAACTGATAGATATTTCAGAATCAAGCAGGATGATGCTGGTTTTTTCTATCACCACTTTCTGAACTTAAAGAAATAAAAGCCGGAGTCCCCCAGGGTAGCGTATTGGGGCCGGTCCTATATCTACTTTATACATATGATCTACCAGAATTCGATAACTACTGTTTAGCTACCTTTGCCGACGACACCGCAATATTAGCAGTAGGTAGGGATGGGAAAAACCTGCCGGTTTAAACCTAAAACCGGTTTTCTTACTTCGCAATAACCGGTTTACCGGTTGTTTTTTTGTCCCGGTTATAACCGGTTTTTTATTTTTAAAGTAAAAACCGGTTATTAGGTTTTTACGGTGATTAGGATTAGGTTAGGTATTATTACGGATCTCAATCATAATTATTATTCTCAAGTAATTATTCCAAACAAAACCATAATTCAAATTTTATTTAATTTTATAAAATACAGAAGCAAACTGAAAGTGCAATCTCACATCAGCCAGAAACAATTATTAAGTTTTATTAAAATATTCCCTTGAAAAGGTATTTGTAATCATAATATTTACATAAGAAATGATCTGGTTGAATTAGACGCAAACATGATCTATTTTTCACACTTAACTCTTGACATTGAAAGTGGGTGAATGACTTTTTCTGATTACCAAAAATAATGATCTGACCATGAATATCGAATTACTGATTACGAATACGAATCTCCAAGAATTTCG
Source organism: Diabrotica virgifera virgifera (assembly GCF_917563875.1). Classification (NCBI taxonomy): domain Eukaryota; kingdom Metazoa; phylum Arthropoda; class Insecta; order Coleoptera; family Chrysomelidae; genus Diabrotica; species Diabrotica virgifera. The sequence goes on from NC_065448.1 coordinate 191,078,120, forward strand.
CTACGTTTTCAAAACGATACACTCATACAGGAAATATTAAATGAGTTAAAATGTACCTATTCTACAAATATACAAACGTGTTAAAAGTAATGCATGTTCTTTCGATAGTACTAATTATTTTAATTATATCGATATCGAGTCGAATGGAGTATCGCAAACTAAAGTGTATTGTAAATGTAACTTTGTAACCTATTGGATTAAAAAAACCGAAAACCGGTTTTTCCAAAAACCGGTTTTTTTGGCCGGTTATAACCGCCAGGTTAAACCGTAAGCAAAAAAACCAGTATAACCGAAAACCGGTGTTTTGTCAAAAACCGCCATCCCTAGCAGTAGGTAACGGTAACGTAGAAACAGCCAATAAACTGCAAAATGCGTTGAGCAAATTCCAAAAATGGACTAAGACGTGGAAAATTACATTGAATGAAAGCAAATCAGTACATGTTGATTTCACTAATAAAAAAATTCTCTACGCACCAATAAAGACTAATGGACAAGACATTTCTTATGCCAAAACAGCCAAATACCTGGGCTTAACCCTAGACACGAAGCTTCGCTGGAAAGCACATGTAAAGAAAAAGAAAGAAGAATTAAATATCAAATATAAAAAATTGTACTGGCTACTGGGAAGATACTCAGGGTTGTCAACGTATAACAAGATGCTAATCTACAAACAAGTTATAAAACCAGTATGGACGTGTGGTATCCAACTATGAGGATGTACAAAAAAGACAAACTTGAAAATAATACAGATTTTTCAAAACAAAGTATTAAGGGGCATAGTTAATGAACCCTGGTACATCCGTAATGACGACCTACACAAGGATTTACGAATGGAGCCCGTCGACAAAGAAATCAGAAAACACGCAGAAAGTCATGAAAAAAGACTTCTTCTCCACGAAAATATTGAGGCCATCCAGCTCCTGGACAACTCAAACCAGAAAAGAGGACTGAAGAGGACCAAACCTCACGAGTTGGTGTAGTGCGACAAAGCTAATAGCGGAGCATTGCGCGACTAGTGTGCAAGCAACGTTTTGGTGCAGTGCGTGATAAAGTGAAAAGCAGCGCTTTGTGTGATAGTGCGCAAGCAAAAAGTGCCTCAGTAATAATAAAGACAACTAAGAAGACATCAAAGGGTGACTCTTAGATATTAAGTAGTTAGTAAGATAGGATAGATAAAAAGTTACTAATTGGTCAAAGACCAGATTGTAGCACTAAGCAAAAAAAAAAAATAATAATCTTTCAGCTCTTCATTTCTTAGTCCTTGTAATAACCTTGCCGGTGCCCCTTATTTGTTTGAATTTAATAAACACGCTAGTTAGGAAAATTAAGGGACTTAATGCTTATAAGTTATTATTTATGTCTTTTGTGTAATCTGAGTTTATCTCTTTTATGTCTTTTGGTTGGTTTTTAATTGGAAGTTCCATCCTAAAGCAAATTTCCCCTCCCAAGGCAAATTTCTAGATCCGCCACTGCCTCTGGCACGAAAAAATCTTTAATTTTAGTCTTCATTTCCGAAATGGCAGACGGTGACCCCTTCAGCATTCCCCATATATAATATATACGCATCTGGTGGCGTTAGTTCTGGTGAGTGGAAGTTCCAAAAATTATCGCACAGTATTCGAAGAGACTCTCTGGCAGTGTGATAGGTTATCTTGTCCTGCTGAAACCAATATTGATTTTAAGCTTGGACCATTTTCGTGACCTTTTTCGTATGGCCGAAAATAGTACTCCATTATAAAAAAATTTTCTGCAAAACTGAAAACCATCCTGAGGTATCTAACATTAACATGATATTGACAAACGTTATAACAACATTCAGAAACCACTCAATACGTTTCGGCACATGACACATATACATTTGAGGCATACCAATTTCAGTACATACTGTTTATTTTGCCGCATACCGTATATGATATTTTTATATTTACTTTTACCCTTTTATTTAAAGAACTTTATTTAAAGAACATTATAAAAGATATAACCTAATCTTTTATTTGTATAGTTAAATGGATCCTTTAGGGTTGAGATCATCTTTCGATTGCGAACTCAGTTAATCCCAAACTGTAGCTGTTAAGCATGAAGTTGGAAAATTGAAATGGTGTGTTGTGTAAAGGAAAAATAATACGGAAGAGCCAGAAACCAATACAATGTAAAAATCCTTTGTGACTAAAACTGCGATGATTACAGGGTGAGTTTTATAACGCACACATAATCTTGTTCATTAAGTTTGCTTGAATTTCCGTGTATAATATTTACATATTATATTATATATTATATTACATATTATATTTTGAAAAATGCTCAGACCCGTCGGTTAGTATTTAACCCTCCGTTAGTCGCTATCGGTGTCACACACCGACGACAGAATTATTCATTCTGGATTTACAAAGTAACTGGTTTTTTCTATCGCTACTTTCTGTACCTCTTCCTATCAACTATCCTCGTGTTAGTATACATTCTTACCTAGTTGGGTACAGTTGTGCGAGTTTTATAGCTATTTTCGGTGCAAGACTCCGTAGCGACTAACGGTGTGGTTATTACTTTATTGGCATAACTTGCAGTTTAGGTAAAGATTTAGCATCTTATTATTGCATTTCATCGGTAAGTTCTGGTCAAATCTTTTCATAGATGTCCTTTGAAGCCGAACAAAAACGTTTGTTGGAATTATGGGAAATGGTTCCTAGCGAATATTTTTATATTACAAATAACAATATGTATATTGTTATACCAGGGTTTTTCATTTTATAACTGTTGTTTTTAGATAAAACATTTCCAAAAGTATTTTTCAGTCATTCCTATACACAATATAAAATATTTGTATAAATTTTATAGCAATAACTATTTTTTTTTAAATTGTCGGTCTCTTACACCGTAGCTACTCTTGATGCTCCGTTTATCCTAGCGACTAACGGAGGGTTAAAATTGCCCTTTTTGAAATACAATAATAATGTGTACAGGGTGTCCCAATTTAGAGATATGACGTCATCATTGATTTTCTTAAATGGCACCACTGTCATAGTTATACACAACTGCAAAATATCAAACTTTTATTCTCTACCATTTACAAGATAATAGAAAATATTTGTACCATTAGTTTATAGCCAACGCAACACACAATGTTTTTAAAACTTTTTTGTCTCTTAGTATTTTTTCGGTAAGTCCGTTTTAACCCATATGCGGCTTCTTTTATAATATGTTTACATAAAAATTTGTGCCTTTAAACCCCTCAAATGTTTGTGTACGTTTCAATTAAACTATTATTGCGGTACAATTAGTTAAACACAGTGTTTTTAAAATGTTTGCCTCTAAGGCACCTTTTATCGAGATGTGGCTTCTTTTTTAATATGATTCAAAATATACCTCATACTGTAATTATTCATAAATAAATTTTCGTATTATTACCAGGTCTCTATAATCGTACGTAACAGTATAAATATGTGGTGGATTTGAAAAATATTCAAAATATCTCGATAAAATCTACCTTTTCCAAGAATTACTAACAGGCAAAAAAAGTTTTAAAAATATTGTGTTTAATAGTGCCTCAATGATAATTTAATTGGAACGTACACAAAAGTTTGGGGGCGTTTAAGGGAACAAGACCCCCATAAAATTTTTATGGGGTGCACAACTATCACTACAATTTTTTTTAAGATGTACCTGTCATAATAATGCCACATGTCCGTTTTAAATAAGAAACCTAAAATAGTTTTCAATATATTGGAAAAAATCCATTTTTATTTTGTAATTACAAAGGGCTGTAACTTTTTTATGTGCACATTTGTACTAAAGAAAGTTAGGTTCAATCAAACTTTTTTTGGTCCCAGAATATGTGATTTAATTTATGACGTGTATTTTTGTTACACCCTGTATAATGGTGGCACCACACTTCAGTATGTGTTAATTATTATGCGCCTTATTCGGACGCATAGGACGCAGTATTCATTCGTCATATTCGTCGCATAGGTTCATTCATCAATATTCGCTTGATGCGCGCGCATAGCAAGTCAGCACTCATAGCAAATACGCCTATCCGTCCAGTTGTCGGTTTAACCATTGATTATAAATATTCCACTAGATAGCTCACCTCTTGGTAACCGAAAGACGTATCAACAACTAGATGGCGCTACTCGAAAACCGTATCAAGGTTTCTCATTCTCTCTCTGACTTGAGAGGAGGTAGGAGTAGTGTCAGGGCCGAACTTACCCTATAGGTGTATTATCTGTGACAAGTGTTGTGACAAGTTATAGCAAAATTAAAAAAAAGGACTCACATTTTAGATAAAATGGCCTCTGTAACGCATAAGTGTGTTTACGCGGGATGTTTTGAAAGAAACGATGGAACAAATAATAATATATCTTTCTTTAAATTTTTCCTGAAAGGCGTAGAGCGCACAAAAATTTTGGCAAAAAAACTGCGGAAATATTGATATTATATTGATGGATATCAGTGAACTGAAGCAGAGGGTAATTTGCCAGCATCATTATGCAGTGGAACATATTTACCAAAGTGGCTAAAGAAAGATATTAAGGAAAAATGCTGTTCCTCTAAAATTTGCACAGTTAGCAACTGATTTAGGTGAGTACTCAACTTTGGAAATATTTTTATGTTTGCCTAATGCGCTTTGTCAATGAGAATAATACTATTAAAATATATTTTATATAAAATCAGTTGATATTGAGTGATTTATATATTTTTTATACAATTAAATCAAAAGAGATTTTTTTAAATATAAATGCGTTGTTAGTATCACTCCAGAAATAACGGAGATGCTTGTTTTGCTTTAATTAAAATTACACATACATTTCAATGATTACCTATTTTAGGTGATACCCCACCAGTATTATGCTCTACATACTACATACGTTTATTGCGGTACGAAACGTAAAAGAACTACAAGTGGCGATTGTATGGTTAGGTCAACTCCATCGCCTAAGAGATCAAGTAGTAGTCTCAGTGATATTTCCAGTTTTGAAATTAATTTGCCCACAAAACTTGAAACTGAATTGACGGAGAAGGTAAAAAAATTGGAGTATCAAGTAAATGCTTTAGAGAAGTGCCGTCAGAAGAGCAGTCAGCGTTGTAGAACAACAACAAAAAACATAAAATCGGCAACCAAATTCATGATACAGGTACTGTTAGAAAATAAAAGCATATACGTGCACACTTTTGTTAATATGCAGTTTTCACACAAAACTCGTTCACAATGGAGTAACAATGAAAAGGATTTAGCTCTGGCCATTTATTATAAGTCTCCTAGTTGTTAAAAATTTTTAATTAGACCTCTTAACTTTATATTACCTTCAGTAAAAACAATTCAAACTTGGTTGCGTGTCATAAAATTAAGAACTGGTTTAAACATTTCCTTAATTGAAAAGTTGAAGAAAAAAGCAGAGACAATGGATGAGTGGGAAAAAAATTTTGTGTTAATGTTTGATGAAATTTGTTTGAAAAAACAATTGGAGTACAATAAATTAGATGACATTATAGAAGGGTTTCAAGATTTAGGTGCTTTAGGAAGAACAAACAAACTTGCCAACACAGGTCTGGTTTTCATGATGTGCGGCTTGCTAGATAAGGCTACGCGGCTTGCTACAGGTGGTCCAATACATAGCGACAACTTAAAAAACATTGTAGTTGAAGTTGTTTCAAAATTACAAAATATTGGGTATATACCAAAAGTGTTGTGTAATCAAGCATGTAATAATAGAGCTTTATTTAAGCTGTTAGGCGCATGTAAGGATCAGGCTGCAATAGAAATAGGAAATCAGAGGATTTTCACTGTGTTCGATACACCCCACTTATTAAAAAGTCTAAGAAATAATATTCTTAACAAAAAGTTGACGTTTTTTGCCGATTCTAAACAAATATCGTGGCAAGATATTGAATACACATACAACATCGATAGAACCAGTGTGAGAGCACGATGCATGGTGAAAATAACAAACGTTTATATAAACCTTAATAATTTTCAAAAAATGCGTGTAAAATTAGCAGCACAAATTTTTTCCAACTCAGTTGCCTCAGCAATATCAACAGCAATATCTGTAGGGCAGTTACACACCAAAACGGCTTCTCTTACTGCCAAATTTTTGAAAATTATAGATAATATTTTTGATCGTCTTCACAGCAAATATTGTAGTGATAGTAATCCAAACAGAAAGCCAATGTCAACTTGAAGCAAGTCAACTGAAAACTTAAAAGCAGGTTTAGAATATTTTTAAAAAATTTAAGTTTTTGAAAATCAGAAAGAGAGAAGCAATATTCACTGTTTACATGGCTTTCAGTGGACCATTTTGTCAGTTTTATGTTTGTGGGAGGAACTTCAAAAATAATATAATGAGTCATATCTTTTAACATCTTTTCTGAACCAAAATCCTCTAGAAAATTTTTTCTCTATTGTGCGCAATAGAGTTAGTCTAGTGCGTTCATAAAAAACATGTGTTTTTACTTAATAACAGGCGGTAGCTGGTTTTTCTTTAGTTTCATGCGTGGAAGAGAATGATGCTAGATCATAAGTATGTGTTTTATCTCGTCAGGTATTAATGACGCACGGGTAAATAATCGTGGACTCAACTGAATGTTAAACTACACTATTAGCTTTAGTTTATATATACAGAAGATATTAACAAGTATTTTACCAGGAAAACCATATCAGTATGTCTTAAAATCTTGGAATCATATGGAAACTGTTTTATTCAGTTTACGGAAAAATGTATTATTGTTAAAACTTGCATGTCCTAAAACTCAAAATGAAAGAATCAGATGTCAAATATTATGAGTCGTATACCAAGTTTGTTAAAAAATATTAATTCTTCTCAAGAGTAATATACCTTCATTTTTAAAGCACTTTCATATAAATATGAACGTGGTTTTTAATTGTTCTCGACTTTTAATAATAAAATGTTTCGATATGGTCAATAATGAAAGTACTTCTTGAGAACAAGGAATAATAAATATCTTTTTTTCCTAAAATTTTAATTTTACTATCTTAGTTTGAAAAGAATTAACATTCAAAGATACTTATTTACTTTGTTTTGAAATATGATCTAATTAGTGATGTTTTAAACTTTCTAATCCAGTCCGTTTATCAGCTTTTACCTATTGTTTCTAGGCAGATGGCCCTCAACTATTTATAGCCTAATAAAATAAAAAAAAGTTAATAGGTAAATTCGTACAGGTTAAAACAAATTTTATATCAAAGTTTAGGTGGGTACGAAAGATATTTTCAAGAAAGTATCCAAATCATACAAGGGGATCATTGTTTAAATAATTAAAAAGGGGTCATTTTTGCAAAAAAAATACTTTTTTAACTGCTGAGGTCATTCAATTACTAATGAAGGTCTATAGGATTGTTTTCTGTAAAGTTGAAGGGTAAATCTTTCACATAAGTCTTACTAAATTAAATTTGACCCCCTATTTATTTAAATAATTATACATAAACCTTTAAAAATAAATTTGCAAAAAATTATTTTTAGCGTTTTAAATAAGCACTATAAGATATCTTATTTTACAGACTAAGTTGAACTATGTTGCCATCAAGAAAAAAAATTGGTTGAAAAATATTTAATAGTTTTTGAGATATTGAATTTGTTTATTAAATGTTACTATATTTTCAATTGCAAAAACGCGGTTGTTGCCAAAGAAATATTCACTTGCTTAAGATCTCGTTATTTTTATTTTTATGTATGTTTTCGATAAATGTATTGATAAATTCAAATTTCAGTTAAACTCCCCCCTAAAATGGCATTTGAAAATTATTCAAATTTGTTTATAATTTTTTTTTTAATAACGTCGCGGGGATTAAGTATTTTGAAATGCCGTTTCGATCATTGGGTCTCTGGGATTTTTTTACTAATTAACAAAATTTTTTTGTCGTTTTTCTTCTTCTTTTTCTTCTTGGAGTTATATTACTACGGGCCCTTTTAGGGTTAATTTTATTAAGAATGTCGAATCTCTGAGTTGTAGATTCTAGACCTAAAAATATTAAGATTTAACTAAAATCTTTTAAATAAAATGTGGCTACTTACTGAGTTACAGGGTGTTTTATTTAAAAATTTAAAAAGTATTGTTACCAAGTACTTTAAAACTATTTGACGTATCCTTATCATACTTGGCAGAAAGTGTGGCTATTATACACCCTATTAAATTTTGATTAATAAACGTTTCTAGCAAGTGCCAGAGACGTACGACAGGGGATAGTGAATAATTGACACTTCCCAAATTCTACGCCACTGAGTGAATTACTATTGTAGCGAAATTTTTCGATTCTCCAATACTTTGTATGTAAATAACTTTATTGGTATTGATAAAGTCATCAGTTTGAGAGATATTGGAAGTTTAAAATGAATGAATGAATGAATCAAAATAACTATGCCGTTTCATTCTTAACGTCCAATATCTCGAAAACTAATGACTTAATCATTACCCGTAAAGAGTATATTATTTACATAGAAAGTATTGGAGAATCGAAAAATTTCGCTAAAATAGTAATTCCCTCAGTGGCGTAGAATTTGGGAAGGGTCAACCATTAACTGGCCCCTGTCGTACGCCTCTGGTGGTAGCTAGAAACTTTTATTTATCACAATTTAGTAGACTGTATAGTACCCACACTTTCTGTAAAGTATGATAAGGATACGTCAAATAGTTTGAAAGTACTTTGTGAAAATAATTTTTAAATTTTTAAATAAAACACCCTGTAACTCAGTAAGTAGCCACATTTTATTTAAGTGATTTTAGACCAATCTTGATATTTTTAGGTCTAGAATCTACAACTTAGAGATTCGACATTCTTAATAAGTTTCTACTCTGAAAAGTAAGCGACTTATGATAAAAAAAAGTCGGTACCTGCTTTTCTCTATGAAAAAATCAGTGAAAACAACCCCCTAACTACCCACCTGATTAAAAATTGATCTTCACCTTTCTGTAATTTCTGTTATATTTGTATTATCAATACATTCAAGAAGTTTGACCTATTTAAAAGGCCTACTTTTAGAAAAATTGGAGTTTAAAGAAAAATTAATTTTTTGGAATTTCTCATTTTTCACTTTTACTTCAAAATATCTCCGAAAATATTGGAGATACGAAAAAAATTATAGCTTACCAAATTGTAGCTTCTTTAATAACTAAAATTCCCTTGTACATAGATTTTCATCACAGTTAACAGTTAGCGAGATATAGCTGTTTAAAACCTCTATTTACGAGCAAACAACCCCTTATCGAGCCCTTTAAACCCACCCCAATTAAGAACTGAGGGATCTTAGGAAATTTGGTTTACACAATCTTATAACTTATAACTCTTCAAAAATCCTAAAAAGTCATTTTAAAAAAATCTTTTCACCGCCAAAAATGAAGGAGCTATGTTTTTAAAACGAATTTTTCTTTTTGAAAAATTCGGATAGTCCGATCATGGATAATTTTTAATGTGTGTATAATACCACAGAACTGGTTCGTATACTGGAAGATGACTAAAAAACTATTTGTATTTGTATTTGTACATATTTGTAAATTCGTATTTTTGTGTAAATAAATGTTTTTGTAATTCTTTAATTCTACTTTTTTTTTGTATAGACCTATTAAAATATCTACTTATAAAAACTGTAATGTCATTAAGGGTGGTTTCTAAGGGTTGAAATATTATATTATATTATATTGAAATATATATTATATTATATTGAATTATATATTATATGAAATATTATATCCTAAAGTAAAAAACAATCATTATTTAACCAATCAAAACCAAATTTTACCCATAATAAAGTATACAATGTTTTTATATAATTTTTGACAATGAGGGGTTGTTTACACCCCTAAAAATAATCAACGCCCTTAAGTATGATATGGAATATGAAGTACAGGGTGAGATAATCCTAATCCCAAATTTTTATGTAAATCGATGCAAGCCGAAATTATTATTTTAGGATAAGTAAATTTTTTATATATAGCTCCAACAAGGGTGGTTTTAAGGGTTGAAATATTATGATAGTATATCTTAAAGCATAAAACATTCATTATGTAACTAATAAAAACCAAATGTTGACATTATTAAAGTTTAAAATGCTGTTTTATAATTTTTTACAACTAGGGGTAGTTTTCACCCTTACAAAACCAAAAGCGTAAAACGGCTCAATATAGAAAATGAACTAGAGGGTGTAATGAGCCTAATCCCACATTTTTGTACAAATCGATGCTGGACGAAAAAATTGCGAGGTTTTGCCATTTTTCAGGCTTCATTTCCTCGACTACTAGGCCGTAAACTCAAATTATAACTTTATAGATTGTTTTTTGCGGTATTAAATTGTCAAATAAAATTTTTAATACCTGCACATTGCTAAATAGTGTGGTTGCGTTAAAATTTGGAAACGTTAAGGAAGTGACACAAAGATAAAATGGTATTGTGACTAATGACTTACGTGGAATTAACTGTATACTTAGTTATAGGCGAGGCAACAAAGCATTCAACCTAGGAATTTTGTGCAGTAAGATGAATCGTCATGCAACTTTTTGCATTCGATTCGAGAGAGTGTCAATTTTGCGCTTGTGCAATTTTGTGAACTAAATTGATCTCCGGCAAAAATTTTTGTGAATAAGAAAATGCATTTTAAAAGTGTATCTCGAAGACATGGAAAATGAAAAATTTAGAGCTCAGGAAATATGGAACGAAATGAGTTACATTTTTATACTTTTGGGGTTTTGGAGGTCACTGAATACAAATTTCATGATGGCGATGGTCTTTGAGGTACCAGGTGACCAGGGTGGAACTCGTTGCCTGGGACGATAGAAGAATTCGCAAAATAAATATTGGAGCGAAAAACTGAAAAATACCGTTTCAATATTTTTCAAAAATCTATCGAACGACACTAAACACGACCCACCCACTCCACTTCCTGGAGATGGGGTGGGGGTAACTTTAGAATCTTAAATAGAAACCCCCATTTGTTATAGCAGATTATAGCCATCTATCATTAATTCTAAAAAATGTTTCAAATAAAGGTTACTTATGTTTACGTAAGGAATCTAAATCTGTAATAAAAAATGGGGGCTCTTATTTAAGATTTGAAAGTTAACCCCCACCCCGCCTGAAGGGGGTGGGGTAGAGAGTCGTGTTTGATGTTGTTCGATAGGTTCTTCAAAAATATTAAAAACGTATTTTTTGGATTTTTATTTGGAAGTGTATTTCTCGAGGTATTACACCGTTTCTATAATTTTTCTATGGTATCAAAATAAATCGTTTTCTCAGATTATAGCGCCATCTATCCACAATTCGAAAAAATGTCTCGAAAAAATTTGCTTATTTTTACGTAAACAATCCAAATCTGCAATAACACATGAGGGTTTCCATTTAAGATTTTAAAGTTACCCCCACCCCACCTGCAGGGGGTGGAGTAGGTGGGTCGTGTTTAGTGTCATTCGATAGATTTTTGAAAAATAATTAAAACATATTTTTCAGTTGTTCGCTCCAATCTTCTCGTTCCAGGCAATGAGTTCCACCCTGGGCACCAGGTACGTCGAAGACCATCGCCGTCATGAAATTTGTGTTCAGTGACCTCCAAAACTCCATAAGTATAAAAATTGAACTCATTTTCGTTCATATTTCCTGAGCTCTAAATTTTTCATTTTCCATCTCTTCGAGAAGCACTTTGGAAATACATTTTCTTATGCACAAAAATTTCTCTCTCTCTCGAATCGAATGCAAAAAGTTGCATGGCGATTCATCTTACTGCACAAAATTCCTTCGTTTTGGGCTTTGTAGTGTTTCGTTGCTTCACCTATTTTTTGTAAAAGATTCTGATCGAAATCGTAATCGAATAAATATAATTGTATTTTGCATTCCTAACAACATTTTGCATATTTTTGGCTGAAAACAAACTTGATTATGTAGACCTGTGTGGTTCAAAAATATTAAGAAATAATATAGAATGATCGATTTGATAAAAATGATAAATTATTGATAACAAATTCCGACGGTAAATTTAAGAATACATATTTAAAACAAGTAGAAGGAAAAAGGAAATATTTAAAATGTTTACAATAATATCTCTTTTGAACTTAGGCTTTTATATTATACATGGTAGCGAGAAAGTATGGAAACACGGTAATTTCTCGTAAACTGCTGGAGATATTTTTATAGATTTTGGTGGGTAAGGGTTTTCTAATACGGCCGATATTATAGTGGTAATTACATTGTTGTCAAATATTCCGTTTTCCTGGGAATCTAATGAACTTTCTTATTTCAAATAGAACACCCTGTATATTTTTCTGTTTTGACGTCCTTAAGAAATACTGATCATTTTTCGTGTTATATTTCCTATACCTAAATGCCATAATTACGGAGTTATTGCTACATTTATTAAAAAAAAAAATTTTAGACAAATTATAAAAATCAAATTTTTCGGCCCGGATAGATATTATTTTAGATTCTTTGGATCATTGGAAACAAAAAAGATCTTTTGTAATTTTTCTTTAAAATAATCTTTTCCGATAACCAATGAAAAACTGAAAAAAATCGAAATGTTACGATTTTCAAGATTCAAAAACACACGCAAAAAAATTATTTTTGAAATTACGAAGTACCCTAATTCAAGCTCAAACCTCCTTTCATCAGCTTCCTATAAGAAATTTTGGCACGTTTTATTCTAAAACGTTGTTTTTTTTTTCAATTTTTGATGAAGAGCATATGAGAGGATCAGGCTGCTTTAACAACTAGAAATGAGTGTTTTAAAATGCAATAAGCCCAAATTACTTATCGGTAGCTGATAAATTTTTTTTTATTAACCCCACATTTATTACAATCTATCTATACAATCTAAATCTAAATGTTTAGGTAGATAACAGACAATAAGTAATAGGACTGACAATAATTAGGAATGACATGTAGGGAGGCATCCAGTGATGCACCCCTTTTTTTAAAACTTAGACTACAACACTGACTATTTCTGACATAAACTTATACACATTAATTTAGTACCTATTGTTCACTTAACTCTAACGGAACTTTTCGTTTTAACCTACGAACAGTACGCGGTTTATTCACTAAATTTTTTGCTAACACGTTTGGATGCACTTTAAGTTTTTCTGTATGTTTTTTCGCACAATTTTTGATGTCATCTTTGACGTATGGTAGTCCGGCGTCCCGATGGATGGCTTCATTGGTTATGAACCATGGAACTCCTAGTATTGATCTCAATATTTTGGACTGAAATCTTTGTATGATTTCAATGTTGGAATGTGCGGCGGTTCCCCATAATTCTATCCCATAAGTCCACACTGGTTTTAGGATGGATTTGTAGATTAATATTTTATTTTCAGTTGATAGTTTTGATTTTTTGCCCAACAGCCAATATATGGTTCTTAACTTATGACCCAGTTGTTTTCGCTTAGTAAATATATGCTTTCTCCAGTTTAATCTTCTGTCCAAGTACATACCTAGATATTTGACTTCATCCCCTTGTGGGATTCCTTTACCGTTTAAGTATACCGCCGGACATGTTTCCCTACGCATGGTAAATATTAGGTGTAGCGATTTGTTTTCATTAATTTTGACTCTCCATTTTGTCATCCATTGTTGAATTTTATTTAGATTATTTTGTAAGATTTCTGAGGCTATTTTGGGATTTTTGTTCGATGATAGTATTGCCGTATCATCCGCAAATGTGGCTGTAGTGATATGTGTATCTGTCGGTAAGTCAGCAGTGAATATAAGGTATAATATAGGTCCTAGTACACTTCCTTGGGGCACCCCAGCGAGAATTTGTTGTATGTTTGTGTATTCATTCTCATACTTTACCTGGAAGTTTCTGTTGGTGATATATGACTTTAAGAGTATATAGTAATTTGTAGGTAAATTCTGTTTTAGTTTACATAATAGGCCTTTATGCCAGACTTTATCAAATGCCTGACTTACGTCCAGAAATACCGCCGAGCAGTACCTATTATTTTCAAAGTCCTCGTTGATTCTCTCTACAATTCTATGTACCTGTTGTATTGTTGAATGTTGTTTTATAAACCCAAATTGGTGTGGTGGTATTAGTTTTTTGTTTTCTAGTATAGGCATTAGCTTAGTAAGTGTCAGCTTTTCAAAAACTTTGGATACCACGGGAAGAAGACTAATAGGACGGTAGGACTGTACATTTTCTGGTTCTTTTCCTGGCTTTAGCATCATTGTTATATGTGCTAGTTTCCACTGTGTTGGGAAATGACCTAGTCTCATTATAGAGTTAAATAACTGTGTCAGAAATTGGAAGCCTTTCTCTGGGAGTTGCTGAAGAGTTTTTCCTGTAATCAGGTCGTATCCTGGAGCCTTTTTTGGATCGATGTGGTGTTGTATAATATTTTTTACCTCATTTTTTGTGAATCTTTTTTCAGGAAGTTCTAGTTGATAAGGTTTTGTGAGTATCGAAATAATTTCTTCTTCAGTTTGTAGGGAGTAATTTCCCTCATTTGGTGTAAAGACTTTTTTAAGGTATGTCGCAAATGTTTCGGCCTTTTCTAGAGGACTTCTCGCCCATTGTCCTGTTTGTGTTCTTGGTGGTGGGACTGTATAGTTCTGCCTTCGTAGAGTCCTTGTAGCCTTCCATAACGAGTAGTCAGTAGCTTGAGTTGCATCTAGTTTTTGTAGGTATTCCTGAAAGCTTGCATTTTTTTTTGTTATTATCAATTTTTTTAGGTCTTTTTGTGCTTTATTGAGGTTTGTTTTACTTTGAGGTGATCTTGATAATTGCCATTGTTTTCTGAGTCTTTTTTCTCAATTATTTTTTCATGTATTGTATTGGAACAGTGTTTGTTCATATGTCGATTTGTAGGTAATGGTGTTGAGTTCCATGCTGCTTCCTGTAAAACTGTGCTAAAATGTTCTACTGCTTGTTCGATTTGTTTATCGGTCTTTAGTGGGATGTCTAAATTGATTTGATTATTTACTTGATATCTAAAATAACTCCAATTTGTTTTGTTGTTGTGTAATATACAGCTCCTTTCTATTTTTGTTATGTTTTTGCTTACAGTTATTATAACAGGTGAATGGTCAGAGGATAAATCGTAACAAGACTTTGGTTTAAAGTATTTTTCATTTATTCCTCTCACTATAGCAAAATCGAGGAGATTTGGAATTTTCGCTGGGTCTGTAGGTCAGTATGTTGGCCCCCTTGTGGTTACTATGTTCAGATTATCTATTAGTATTTCTTTTTGTAGTTCACGGCCTTTGGTATTAATAAGTCTAGATCCCCACATTAGATGTTTTAAATTGTAGTCTCCGCCACAAATAAACCTAGGTCCAAGTGTACCAAAAAAGGTTTTAAATTCTGGTTGTTTAATTAAATGTTTTGGTGGAAAATATATAGCTGAAAAAGTTATAGGTCCTGTCCAGTCTTCTACAACTACATTTGTGGCCTGAATATGTGCTTTTTGATAGTGAGTTGTCTGGTAATGTTTGATGTTGTTTCTTATAATGATTGCTGTCCCACCATGTGCAGTTCCATCTGGATGTGTTGTGTGATATATTTTATAGTTGTGATATTTTATGAAACTTTTTTTCGTGAACTGTTTCTGAAATCAGTATTATGTCTAATTGGTGATTAACTATAAATGCATACAACTCATGTTTGTGTTGTGTCAAGCCATTAGCATTCCATATGGCAAATTTTAGTGTATTAGCCATTAGTTCATTTTTGAGACAAGTGTTGTTAATAAGTTTAGCATGGTGCTCATTTGTTCCATAAACCCTTTCATCATATTCTTTAACTCCTGCATGTCATTTGTCTGAGTGACCATTGTAATATCTTGTTGGTTGGTATTTACCATTTGAGCATATGTAGGTCTTTGTGTTGTACTTATATTTGTTGTAGCCACTGGTAGCTGTTGGTTTTGTAGTTGATTCGGTGACTCTTTCTTTCTTAAGGTTGGAAATCTTGCTTCTTGCAGTTGTTTATGTACACTGCATCCTCTGTAATTCGCTGGGTGGTTATTACCGCAAAGTATACACTTTACTAGATCAGATCTAATTTTGTTAGGGCAATCAGCTGTTTTGTGACTTAGAGCACATTTTACACACCTGTATTGATGATAGCAGAAATTTTTTGTGTGACCATATCTTTGACATCTGGTACATTGTACTAATTCTCTTTTTAGCCTTGGGGCTTCGACATCAATTTTTGCGTTGAGTAAATATTCCATCTTATAAATTTCTTTATTATTATCTTGCATTTTTAAGTCCACAAAAAATAGTGGTAGGGTTTTTTTTGTAATTCTTTGTAGTATATTCGTTATTTGTAGAACTATATGTCCTTGGCTCTCTATTTCTTTTTTGATTTCTTGTATATTCACTGTAGGATGCAGATGGCGAATCACTACTCTAAAGGGTTTATCTTGCTTCTTACGATATGTATGATATTCGGTTTTTTCTCATCAAGTGCTTTTATTATACTGTCGTATATTTCAATTGTTTGGGCCTGTACCTTGACTTGTTGTTCATTCAACACTCTGATTAAATGTTTATCTTTGGCTATAGTGTTTAGTAGTTCGTTTAATGGTTGGATGTTTTTAACACCGGCAATAAATATTGGTGGGGGCTTCTCTTCCTGTTTTTTTTTCCTCTTCAGTATCTGCTTCTTGTGTCTCTTCATTAATTAATACATTAAATTTATTTGCTGTTGGTGTGTTGAGCCAGTAGTTATCTATTTTGGTTTGTTTAAGTTTGGAATGTTGTTCCGGACTGGTTCTCCCACGTTTTTTATTTGGAACTATTTGCCATTCTTCATCATTTGCTTTGGATATGGATGGGGGTTGATATTGTGGTAACGTACTTTGGACTGAATACTGGTATTGAGGTTGATATAACTGCATTGGTTGGTTTGGCTGGCTTGGAGCGAAATTTTGCTGAATTTGTGATGCAGGATGTGGTCCCATTTGCATTTGTTGTGGAAAATATCCTAGTTGTTGAAGTGTTAAGTTTTGGTCGCTGAGGTTCATTTGGCTAGATGTTGGACATTGAGAGTATGGAAATGGATACTGATTATATCCGTTCGACATTTTTATTTAAATATTAATATTAGTATAAGGTGTTACCTTGATTGGTGAATTCCAAAAATAAAATTCACAACACATTTTTGACACAATCGCCAGCACTAATATTAATATACTTTATTTTTATTATTTAATTTGTTTTGAAATAATTAATTTGGTTGATTTAAATATATAAAATCTGTTTTGTATCACTACACCAGATTTATTTTTAATATTTCAAGTCCATTAAAGTATAATTAGCTTTAAATGGTAAATTGATAACAGTAATTGTTTTATCTACAACCGTCCTCGATCAAGTTTGGACGACTAGCTGATAAAATAAGGTTTCAACTTTAATTTAGGCTCATCGTTATTTCAATAATAATATTGAGAATTGTGGTTTTGAGTCTACAATATCGTAATTTTTCGATTTTTTTCAGTTTTAAATTGTTTATAACTAGGAAAGGATTAACTTTTAGACAAAAATTAAAAAAGACCTTTTTTGTTTCCAATTACTCAAGTAACCTAAAATAATATCTATCCGGGCTGAAAATTTTAAATTTTAAAATTTTTTTTTTTTTAATAAATGTAGCAATAACTCAGAAATTATAGCATTTAGGTATAGGAAATACAACACAAAAAATAATCACTATTTCTTAAGGACGCGGACGTCAAAACGCAAAAAAATGTGGGGTGTTTCATTTGAAATAAGAAAGTTAATTAGATTTCCAGAAAACCGGAAGATTTGACAACAATGTAATTACCACTAGAATATCTACCGTATTAGAAAACCCTTACCCACCAAAATCTATAAAAATCGTTTCAGCGGTTTCCGAGAAATTATCGTGTTTCCACTTTCTCGCTACCCTGTATAGGGGAAATAATATAATATTTTGCTACAAGGTATATTAATGGAGGTACATACTAGCATAATGATTCAGTATGATGCAAAAGTACGGAATAAATTTATTATTTTAGACACAGATCACTTAAAAATATTTTTGTTCTTTATTTCTAATTTGCAGCAAGGTTAATAAATTAAAACATTTTTAACTAGTGCTATCTCAAAGAAAACTAAATTATATATTTTATTTTATTTACTTGCAACTTTGCCCTAAAATAATTTTTTTAAAGGTATAAGCAAGGAAAGTGAAAAAAAGCCGAACCTATTTGAGAGGGAGGATAAGTAAATAATTATTATTATTTAAGAGCGTAGGGGTAAAATTTCGGACAAATGCATTTTAAACGCATTCTTTTTTTTTTTCGAATTCTGAGAAAACTAATATGTATTTTTAAAAAATTTAAACGCAGAATGAAAACTTACATTATTACCTACGGCCGAAAGAAAACTTCTATTATGTCTATTTGAATAAGTTACAGGTATGAAAAAAAAAAGAGGAAATTGAGTGTGATCTTTAATTTCAAGTATCTCATTTAAAAGAAACTTTTTGTGTGATTTAAGGGACTTTTCGCATTCGGTAATAATGTAATCTTTCATTATAAGTTTAAATTTTTCAAAAATATTTATTAGTTTTTTCAGGATTCGAAAAAAAAATTAATGCATTTAAATAGCGTTGGCCCGAAATTTTACGCCCACACTGTAAGTTATTACCCAACTTTTTATATAAAAATCCGAATGCCACCTCTCATATCCACCAAAAAACAGATCCACCCTTGTCTATCATTAATAGAGACATGACTAAAAAATAGTGAGAAAACTTATATCAGAATATTTCCAATAAACAATAGTCACAATTACAAACACTTTCCTAAGAAAATTCCCCATATTTTATACCCAGTTTGCAAATTGTAAAAGTCTATAATTATAAGATTAAAACTTAATCATAGGCGTTCGTGTCCATGTATATTTATAAAACAAAATTATAGACTCAACCAACTGTTTTTGTGATAACTAGACGTTGAAGATACAAATTATATGTTATTTTCATTTCCTAAATATAGTAATGAAAGAACCTCTTATGTCCTCATTAATTTAAGTTTCCTTAATCTGTCAATGTTTTAACCCTTTTCCATCTTTGTGGTAAAAATGTTTACGATTTATTAGTTATTTTGTAGTAACTGTGTAACAAAACACGAATTTTGATCCATATTTTGCGTGGAAAACTGACCTCTTTCTAATGCCATTATTCACATATTCTATTGTAGTGTTTCTTAAAAGCGAGTGACAAAAAATATTAAACTTGCTATAGGCGTTTATAGGCTATACTGTGAGTCCTTTTTTAAACGGTTTTAAACAGACAACAAAAAATTAAGTAACCTACAAATTATTTGGGAGATCTAGCTAAAATGTAGCACACCTCTATTATAACTTATTACTTGACATTATAATCTTAAGTAGTTTTAAATATAACATGTGAATTTTCAAAAAATAAGGTTAATAACATTTATAAATTATTGCATAAATAATACTTTTTTGTAATTATCTCGATCAATTGTTGAGTATTTTAATTTATAAACAAGCAAATTAAATTACTTTTTAAGGTCTACCCCTTTTATTTGAACCATTTTTTCCATAAAGAAACGTTTAAGAAATGCTTTATAGACAAACAATTATTTTTTTTCTTTTTTGATTATTTAAATAAAACAAAGCAAAATCAGCCCTACGTCTTCAAGGATTTGCCGAATCAGCTATCTTTCATACACCATTTAGAACTTGCAAAAACATGTAAAGATTTATCATCTGTTTTTGTTTTCTTTACTGGCCTAATAAGAATTTTACTAACAAAAACGACCCAACATAATAATATGTATATCCCTTGATTATAAAGGTTTTTTTATTGGAAGCAGTAAGTCTTCGATTTTTATATTAGAGGTAGGTAGATTATCCTTAGCATAAATCATGGTTTAAATTTCACTGTATTATATTAGAAATCGAATGGATATATGAGACAAAAACATTGCCAAAAATATTATTGTAAGTAGGTATAGATGTACGAAGCTAACAATGCCCCAAATTCTGTTGATTTTGATAAGTTAAGAAAGGAAAAATAAGTTTTTCAATGTAAATGTAGATACTTGACATGTACAAATGTACCGGGTGTCCAAATAAGAATGGCTCTCGGCCATATCTCAGGAACCGTTTATGGTACAGCTTTGAGAAAAAATATTTATAACAAAAGTTGCCTCGGCAAAAGCCTGTAAATTATTTTCATAATTGTAGGTCCACCGCTAGAGGGCGTAATTGAATATCAAAAATTAAAAAATCAAAATTTTAAAAAATTTACCCAATGAAAGGGCACTGGAAATTCAATCGTCGTATTCTTCATAACATTTTGCGCATATGTTATTTCACAAGCTTAAGTCTACCTTTGCAAATAAGGGGTGGGGGTGAGTGGGAACCTTTTTATGAAAAAATGGCTGTAAGTTCGGTTTTGCTAAATCGAATTTTGCATACTTGGTCTTTTTGGAAACAGCTCTTTTCGTCAATGTTAATGCCTTATTTTCGAAATAGCCTAATAACTAAGTGCCAGCTACTAGGCGTTATTTAATTATTTTCGGAAACCTAGTTTTCTTTGGAGAATATTAATTACAAGTATGCATTTTTAATCCCATATTACAAAATTAGACCAAATTAGCAACATAACGCCGAAAACCGTCTGTCGATACCTTTTTTTTATCTAGAGATATCTTAAGAAACGTGTAAATTTTAAACAACTGTTAATGTCACCGGTAAACGAAGTTAAGGAAAAGTAGTGTGCTATGGAAAAAACAAGGAAACATTTTGCAGATGTAAACGTATATAATTAATTAAAACAACAATAAGAAAAACAACAATATAAAATATAACAAAGAAATAATAGCTATTTGTATAACAAGGGAGGAAAGTGCTAGTTTTCCTCCCGAGAATGAAGTTTCAGAAGTAATCATTCAAGGGAGGAAAAGGCACTTTACTCCCATGATATACATATGGTTTTTCCACCTTCCTCAAATAACAAGTCATTTTTTCATTTTTACTTAATTTATTTATGTAACTAACCAACAAAATTTATTAAAACTAAAACTAGCAAGTAGGTACAATATGACTGTCAACTGTCAAATATAAGTCAAATTATTAATGTAAACATTGTTAAATCAAAATAACAATTTACTGTTTTTTACCATTCTGCAAAATACAGGGTGTTTTATAAATAAACGTTAAAATGTATAGATACTTACGTAATAGAAAGTAGATATTGTACAGGGCGTTAATGAGTTATATTTCATGAATTAAATACCATGACGTCCTTTTACTT
The DNA here is from genome assembly GCF_917563875.1 of Diabrotica virgifera virgifera. Lineage (NCBI taxonomy): Eukaryota > Metazoa > Arthropoda > Insecta > Coleoptera > Chrysomelidae > Diabrotica > Diabrotica virgifera. Next base: position 191,099,368 of record NC_065448.1, read on the forward strand.
TTCCTCCCTAGGGAGGAAAATTACAACTTTTTGTGTAAGTAGACATTGTTGTTTGTAAGCTTTATTTTTTATTATTCTTTATTTTCAAGTGTATACTGGACAATTTTGTACTTATGAACGAATAATAATTTTATATATAATTACGTGGCTAAAGGTTCCAAACAAGGCCAAAATCAAAACAAAAAAAAAACAAAAGAAAAGTAGGTTGAACAGCAGTCTGATCATGTTTCCTCGCGTAGTGGGCCTAGCGGCAAAAACAAGGTCTTTAATCCGTCCCCATAAATAAAAGTCTAAATTAAATGAAACAGTTGAATCTGTTGCTATTAAATCTACTCTTGAAAGAGTAAATGCTTGCATCGAAAATGATGGGCAACAATTTGAACATTTAGACAGTCACTAAGACTAAGTAGTTGCTTTTATTTCTTTGTTATACTTTATTGTGTTGTTTGTCTTATTGTTGTTTTAATTAATTATGTACGTTTACATCTAGAAAATGTTTATTATTTGTTTTTTTCATAGCACACTACTTTTCCTTAACCTCGTTTACCGGTGAGAGTAACAGTTATGTTTGAAATTTACACATTTCTTAAGATATCTCGAGATAGAAAAAAGGTATCGACATGCGGTTTTCGGTATTATGTTGCTAATTTGGTCTAATTTTGTAATACGTAATTAAAAATGAATACTTGTGTTTAAGATTTTCCAAAGAAAACAAGATTTCTGAAAACAAATAAATAACGCCTACTAGCTGGCACATTACTTATTAGGCTATTTTGAAAATATGACACTAACATTGACGAAAAAGCGCTGTTTTCAACAAGACCAAGTATGCAAAATTCGATTTAGCAGAACCGGACTTACAGCCACTTTTTCATAAGAGAGTTCCCACTCACCCCCACCTCTTATTTGCAAAGGTAGACTTAAGCTTGTGAAATAAAATATGCGCAGCATTTTATGAAGAATACGATGATTGGATTTCCAGTGCCCTTTCATTGGGTAAATTTTGTAAAATTTTGATTTTTTAATTTTTGATATTCAATTACGCCCTCTAGCGGTGGACCAACAAATATAAAAATAATTTCCAAGCTTTTTCCGAGGCAACTTTTGTTATAAATATTTTTTTCTCAAAGCTGTACTATAAATGGTTCCTGAAATATGTCCGAGAGCCATTCTTATTGGGACACCCAGTACATGTAGAGCAGGGTATTCAGCATTCAAAATACCGGAATAAATCGACTTTTAAATACAGTACCTTGAGACTTGTAACATTATGCATTGTGTTCAGGATGATGTCTGAAAAAAGTCTACACTAGAAAAAGTGGTGGAAATACATAATTACATTTTAAAATGCATCCAAAAGGGCAAAATCATGTGAAAATAAGTACATTAAGACCCAGACTTTGTTTTTCGAGAGTTTTTGCGGTCGCTGAACACGACTGCGCTATCAGAAACGACTCCCCGGGTCACAAGATGACCAGTGCCACTGACAAACTACGTCATCTTTTGAGGTTTCGAGGTTTTTCGGTACTAAATTGATGCAAAAAAAATCCCAGGAAGGTTTTTGGAGTTGCTGAAAACGGATACGCCATCAGAACCGACACCTCGAACATTTGACGACTAGGGTCACGCTGTCGTCTAGGGTTTTGAGAGATTTCGGTACTAAATTGATGCAGACAGATTACTCAGGAGGTTTTGGAGGTTTTGGACCCCCCAGAGCACATGGTGCCGTCAGTCACACCTAAGGCACATGTTAAGTTGGTAGATTGCCATGATACGTTGCAGGGTTGGTATGTAGTTGAAACACTGACTCATAACTTATAACTTTATTTATGATTTACAACATCCATCAACATAAGGTTACTAAGATGTTGTTTCGCGGGGTAGTCCTTCAGGACACCCTTCTCGCATAACTGCTAACTAGCATAGTAACGATCTTAATCTTAATATAAATAATAATAATACTAGAATGCCAATATTAATCTCTCTGTGGGCTATTTATATCTTCCTATAATTCGGACTTTGAAAAGTAAACGATACGTGAGTCTCTTCGAGGTTACACAAAACAAACTCCGTCAATCAACCATCGTTTTGTTTGTGTATGTAGAAACAAAATTTTTGTAACCACCTAATTACTTAAATTATATACATTTTTTAGATGCATATTATATTATACATTAAGGAATTTTTCCCTTACTGTACACACATCAGCTTCTGGAGTTTTAATGGTTTTCGGCACTGAATGCATGCAAATAGATTACTATATTGTTTTTTTAGGTTCAATACGCCATCACGACCGACCAACTGGTGACCAAAGTCATTGCTAAGGCATGTTATCTTCTGGAATTTGGAGGGTTTTTGGGCACCAGGTACATTGGGGGTCTGTTCTGATGGCGTTCTCTTGTTGACCAAAGTGACCAAAAAACCCGAAATAATCTGTTATTATAAATTTAGTGCCGAAAACCCTCGAAACTCAAAATGACGTGCCCTAGCATTGAACCTGAGCACCAGGTACTTCGGTGGTCGGTTCTGATGGAATATTCGTCTTCAACGATCCTAAAAACCCCCGATCTAGGGGGGTCACCTAAAAACCCCCCGTCGCCATTTTGGCGGTCCCATTTCGGTATCGCTGTTTTTGCGTCGAGTACAGTTTGTTGACGTCAGCAGTTTCGGCATCGGAATTAATTGGTGACGTTACAGGTTACTTCTCTCAGTTCAATAATTAAAAATTTTACTCTAAACTCTATGTTTCTAAGGTTACTGCTGTTATAGTCTAAGAGCTAGTGAACCCTCCGACTAACGGTCGTCCTGTAAGGCTAGAAATTTGGCTAGAGATAATTCATAGCACACCAAGGCTAAAAACCATGACCTGGCAGGCATCAGCCGTGCACGTGTATCTACCAGGTGAATCGAGAAGTGCATAGTTTATGGGTAAAATTAACTTTCTCCTGTAAGGTTTAAATTTAAGTATGTGTTTGAGTAAGTCATTTAGAAGAAATGTGTACAATGACAGGCGATTCTGAAGAGCATAAGACCTTGCCAGGCAAGAGAAAAGATTAGGGGTTTTTCCTCACAGAAAAGGTCTTTAGTGACTTTTCTCTTAAGTTAATAGTTTTTGTTATATAAGCGATTGAAAATTTAGAAAATTGCGAAATCGGCCATTTTTAACCCTAAATCGGACATTTATCTAAAAATTTCAAAGTTGCCAAGGTAGGTAAATATTCTTTAAACATTTATTGATGAAATCCCAAAGAGTTTTTTGCAATACAATATCGAAAACCCTTCTGTTTTTTTAATGCTAATCAAGTGGGCGCGACACTGTAGTATAAGTGAGGACGTTTGAGTTGGCATAAAGTCATTATCTCGAGAATGGGCAAATTTCAAGATAAATCCTCAGAGAGGTCGATTTTATTTTTAAATTTGGAATTTTTGGCATATATATAATACTAGTGACGTCATCCATTTGAGCGTGATGACGTATAATAATATAATTAAGTTTATTTGTAGCAAATAAATACATATAAAATAAACTCAGTTGCTCACTGAAGTTATATGTACAACTTGTGCGTGAGGTTAAATTAATTATATATATATATATCCCGTTCACAGCGTAATACGCCTTTGGGTTCCCGTTCGCCAAGCCTGTCTATTCTGCCAGTCTTCTTCAGATAGATTTCTTGCTGACATTGCTTTTGAGATTCCTTGGATCCATGTTGTTGGTGGTCGTCCTCGTTTTCTTTTCTCTGGTGGTACCCATTCTAATATCTTTTTGGGTAGTCTTTCTTCCCCCATACGTCTAACATGTCCGTACCATATTAGTTGTTGTTTTTCGATGTCTTCTATAATTGATCTTTGTACTTTCATTTGTCTCCTGATGTCCTCATTTTTCACATGTTCTAATCTAGACTTTCCCGCTGCTCTCCTCCAAAAATCCATTTCAACTGCCAATAGGTTACCTTTAAGTTTTTGTGATAACTGCCACACTTCTGAGCCATAGACGATTACTGGTTTTAATATGGTATTATATATTCGTTTTTTCGTTTCCGGTCTTATATTTTTTTGCCATAATACTGAATTCAACGCACCTATAACTTGTTTTCCTTTGGTTATTCTGTCTTTTATGGCTTCATCACTTCGTCCTGTCTTTGTCAGTTTTACCCCCAAATATGTACATTGGTCACATTTCTTAATAGTTTCATCTTCTAAGTCGAGGTCATCTGGATTATTTTCTCCTCCTACGCAAAGATATTGTGTTTTTTGGACATTTACTTCGAGGCCCCATTTTTTGTACTCTTCCATTAGTTTTCTAGCCATATACTCCAGGTCTTCTTTGTCTTGGGCAATAACTACCTGGTCATCTGCATAGTGCAACGTATATAACGTTTCATCCCCAATAGATAGCCCCATCCCTTTACACTTCTTCTTCCAGTGCCTGAGTGCTTCATCGATATATATGTTGAACAGTATGGGAGATAAACAACAACCTTGCTTAAGTCCTTTTGTTACCTGAAAACCATTAGACACCTCTTTTCCTATTTTAACTTTTGCTATTGTGTTCTTATAAAGCTCTTTAATAGCATCGATTAGTGTAACGCTGATACTGGTTTTCTCCAATACTTTCCACAACTTCGCAACAGGCACGGTGTCATATGCTTTTGTTAAATCGACTAAGAGTAAATGCACTTCTCGAGATCTCAGTGTTCTTTTCTCAAGTATTTGGGATAAGCAGAAAATACTATCTATTGTGGATCGTCCTGCTCTGAATCCGTTTTGTTCTTCTGACTCAAAAGGGCGGTATTCTTCGCATATGCGTTCTTTTATAATTCTTCCATATAATCTGCTAAGATTCCTTATTTCCTTTCTTATGGATAGATGTAATCCATCCTTCTTTCCAACTTTGTGGCACTGGTTCTCCATGCAAGTGCCTATTGAAAACTTCTGTTAGAATCTGGAATAGTTTGTTGGTTCCATTTTTTATTAACTCTGCATATATCCCCTCTGGACCAGGAGCACGTCCATTTTTCAGCAGTGATACAGCTTTTTTAGTGTCTTCTACGTTGATTGCTAATGGCTCCCCTTGAATCAGGACTTCATGTTATTCTATGTTTTTGTATTCCGGTCTTTCTTCTACTAACAGTGTTTTATAGTGTTTTTCCCATTTTTCAGGTTCTATGGAGTGTATGGCTATTTGTTCTGTTTTGTTGGATCTGATGTTTTTTATAAACCTCCAGGATTCTCTTGATTTGCGGCCGCCGATGTACGTATCTAATTCCTGACATTTTCTTTCCCACCTTTGATTTTTTGACTCTATTACCGTTGATTTAAATTTATTTACCATTTCTCTATATTCTCTTTTATGTTCTTGATCTTTTGTTCCCAGCCATCTGTGATATAATTTTTGCTTTTGTTCTTTCATTTCCTGTAGTTCATCATTCCACCAATTATTTGTCTTTCTGGGTTTATTTTCTCTTATACCTAAGGCTTCTTTGGCGGCTTGATGTATTCCTTTTTTTATTATTCTATGTAGCTCTTCTGTTGTTTTATGTTTGAATTCCTGTGGTAGTTGTTGCTCTAATCTTTTTTTATACAATTCTCTAGTACTATCGTTGTCTAAACTTGTTAGATTGTACTGCAGTTGTTTAACTTCTACTGAGTGATTTTCGTTTATGTTTTGATTTTGTTGGTGTTTACAATTTCCGCTTAGAGGTAGTATCATTTTGGCTTTTACTAAGTAGTGGTCACTTCCACATTCGGCTCCTCGAAACACTCTTACGTCATGCACTTTTATTTTAGATTTTTGTTTCATTATTAGGTAATCAATTACTGATCTCAAGTTTCTAAATTAATTAACTTTGTTAAATTTTGATTATAAAACAACACTAAATAATTTTAAGATTTACAAAAAGGAATCAAAAATAGTCTTTTGGCTCATCTGTCTTCAAATTTGGACTTCTCTTCTCACTAATTTAGTTACTGTAAAATTTTGTTTATCGGACCTACGAAAATCTCATAAAACTTAAAAAAAAAGGATTGCAAATAATTTGTGATGGCACTGCTCTAGCGGGACTTCGTTTTATATGAGAATCATGACTTTTTATTGTGTTTTATCCATTTTTACAATAATTTTTACGATTTAAACACTTAGAAGTGACGTTTCAAATAAATCATTTTTGACGTAATCGATGATTTTTTTAAATGGGAATAGGGGTTGCGTGATAGCTCATTTGAAAGGTTATTTAATTCTCCATTCACTAATATAAATATTAACATAATTATTTATACAGGGTGTACAATTTTTTTTTAATAAATTAACTTTGATTAAATTTGACAAATAGAGGAAACATTTTTTTTGTACACCCTGTATAAATAATTATGTTAATGTTTATATTACTGATTAGAGAATTAAATAACCTTTCAAATGAGCTATCAGACAACCCCTACGCTTATTAAAATAATCATCGATTACGTCACCACGCCCAGATGGATGACGTCACTAGTATTATATATATGCCAAAAAGTCCTAATTCAAAAATAAAAATCGACCTGTCTGAAGATTTATCTTGAAATTTGCCGATTCTCGAGATAATGAAGTTATGAAAATTTAAACGTCCTCACTTATACTACAGTGTCGCGCCCGCTTGATTAGCAATTAAAAAAACAAAGGGGTTTTCAATATTTTATTGCAAAAAACTCTTCGGGATTTTATCAATCAATGTTTAAAGAATATCTGCGTACCTTGGCAAGATTGAAATTTTTAGATAAAAGTCCGATTTAGGGTTAAAAATTGCCGATTTCGCAATTTTCAAAATTTTCAATCGCTTATAGAAGAAAAATTATTAACTTACGAGAAAAATCACTAAAGACCTTTTCTGTTTGGAATAATTCAAAAAACCTAAAAAAAATTTGTTCGATGCCAAAAAAATCATTTTAGGAAAAACCCCTAATCTTTCCCCTCGCCTGGCAAGGTCTTATGCTCTTCAGAATCGCCTGTCATTGTACACATTTCTTCTAAATGACTTACTCAAACACATACTTAAATTTAAACTTTACAGGAGAAAGTTTATTTTACCCCTAAACTATGCACTTTTCGATTCACCTGGTAGATACACGTGCACGGCTGATGCCTGCCAGGTCATGGTTTTTAGCCTTGTTGTGCTATGAATTATCACTAGACAAATTTCTAGCCTTACAGGACGACCGTTAGTCAGAGGGTTCACTAGCTCTTAGACTATTATATATATATTATCGGTTTACAACATTCTTATTCTTCTGATACCCGTTCGCCATTCCTCTCTGTCCGCACATTGATCTACTTGCAGACCTCTTTCATCCACAGCTTTGTTTATTCCTGCCTGCCAACTTTTCCTCGGTTACATCTTCTCCTTCAACCTTGCGGTTTCCAGTTTTGTACTTGTTTCGGGATTCTGTCTACATGCATTCTTTGTACGTGACCAAACCATCGTAGTTGTATTTCGTTGATTTCGTCATTTATTGTGCATATATTTGTGACCTTCATTATTTCTCGTATCCGTTCATTGGTGACATGTTCTCTTCTTGATCTTCCTGCAGCTTTTCTCCAGAAATCCATTTCGGTGACCTCTAACATTCGTTTTGATTTTTCCTTCATAGGCCATACTTCGCAGCTGTATGTTATAATGCTTGCTTGTATGTAACATAGGTTACTGATGTTCTTCTTCTTCTTCTTCTTCTTCTTCTTCTTCTTCTTCTTCTTTTTATATAAACATTACTCTGCCTGTTTTTCAATGTGCCTCCAGTAAGTTGTCATTCCATCTTTTTCGTGGTCTTCCCACTGATCGTCTTCCTATTGGGGAACCGTCTCTCGCCGTCTTTACTACCCTATTTGTTGTCATTCGGCTTATGTGGTCTTTAAATTCTACTTTTCTGCTTTTCACCCAGTTATTAATGTTGTCCACCTTGCATCTCCTTCGTATATCTGCACTTCTAGCTCTATCCCACAGCGTCTTACCATCGATTTTTCGCAATGTTTTCATCTCTGCTGTTTCTAGCATTCTTTTTGTCCTTTCTGTATCAGGTCGTGTTTCTGCCGCGTATGCCATTATTTTGGTCTGATGACTGTTTTGTAAATTCTGCCTTCCACTTCTTTTCCGATGTTTTTATTTCTCCATATTGTTCCATTCAGGCAACCTGAGGCTCTGTTTGCTTTATTCACCTAATATTCCACTTTTGTTTCGAGCTTCCCGTAGCTGCATAGTGTGATGACTAGATGTTTAAACTCCATGACTTTTTCTATTATTTGACCCTCCAGCTCTAATTTACACCTTATTAGATCTGCTGTTATAACCATGCATTTAGTCTTTTTTGGGGGAATCAACATGTCAAATTTTCTAGCGGTTATATTAAAATCGTGCAGCATACGTTGTAAATCATCTTCACTTTGAGAGACTAGTATTGCGTCGTCTGCATAGCAGATTACTTTAAGTTGTTTTTCTCCAATTTGGTATCCTGTTTTTGTTCTTACTTTTTTTGTTATTTCGTCCATGATCAGGTTGAACAACAGAGAACTCAGGAAATCACCCTGTCTTATCCCATTGCCAGCTTCAATTGGGTCAGTTAGTTCTTCATCTACTTTTACTTTTACTGTGTTGTTCTGGTAGATATTTTTGATCGTTTTAATTATTCCTAGAGGTACCTCTCTTGCGTACAATAAATGGATAACGTCCTTTAATTTGACCCTGTCAAATGCCTTCTTAAGGTCCACGAAACATAAGTATGCTGGTTTGTTGTATTCTAACGATTTTTCTTGAATCTGCCTCATTATAAATATAGCGTCGGTGCATGATCTTCCCGGCCTAAAACCTTGTTGGTTTTTTGCTAATGTTATAATTTTATTCAGTATGTTTGTTATCGCTTTGGTCGTTAATTTTAGTGTTGTGTTTAATAAATTAATTTCTCTGTAATTCTCCGGGTCCGATTTTTCTCCCTTTTTGAAGACAGGTATTAGGATGCTTGATCTCCATTCTTGTGATATTCTGTTTTGTTCTATTATTTTTTGGATTAGTTTTAATAATTGTTTTGTCAGGTCCTGTCCTCCATACTTTAGGGGTTCATTTTCTATTTTATAATTGGTGATTTTCTATTTTATAATTTCCTTAATGCTTCCGTTACCTATGCTTTTTCAATATTTATTTCTTCGTTTGTTGTCACTTCAGGTGTTGGTGGTTCGTTATCATTATCTTTAGCAAACAGAGATCGAAAATAGTCTGCCCAAGTTTCCTTCTAAATGTGTTTCGTTTTTATTAGTTCGTTGATCTTCTTTCTTTGTCCTCTCATTATTCTCCATATTTCCTGTTGTGTTCCGTAGAAGTCGTGTTCCATCTGTTTTGAGAAACTCTCCCAGTGTTTTCTTTTATTTGTCTGACTAAAGTGTTTGTTTCGTTTCTAATTCTTTTATAGTCGTATGCCTGTTGTGTTTTTTGTGTTCTATATTGTAAAAAGGCTTTCTTCTTTCTTCACATTTTATCTTCACTTCCTCTCGAAACCATGGGGTTTTCTTTTTTGATATATTGGTATTCGTTACTTTCCTCTCTCCAGGTGATTCTGTTGCTGCGTTAATTATATTACTTTTGAGGTTTTCCCAGCTTTCCTCGATGTTATCTTTTTCTAGTATTTCATTATCAGCAATCTTCTCTGATATTCTTTTTCTATATAAGTACTCCGTGGATTCCGTACTTAGTCCTTTGACTTTGATTTTAGTTTGTGTTGGTGCAACTCTCTTAGGTGTGAAGCATTTCATGGTGATTCTAATTTTACATAATACTAGGCTGTGGTCACGACCTACAACTGCTGAGTTGAGGCATCTTACGTCAATTATTTTTGATGGACGTACATATATCTATGTTAGTTACAACATAATCTATCATAGATCTTTGTCCACGAGTATTATTGAATGTATATTTTTTTTGGTCTTTGTGGTCAAAATAGGTGTTGTTTATTCGAAGTTGGTTATTCGTGCAGAAGTTTATCATCAGTCCTCCATTTTCGTTTTTGACATTCTCATTATGTTTTTATTTAATTCCAGCTATTACTTGGTTGCCTATTCGAGCGTTAAAATCCCCCAGTATTATCAACTTTCCTCTAACTTGAGCTACTACTTGTTGCAATTGATCATAGGATATTTCCCTTGTTGCTTGGGGCTTACTATTTTCTGGGCCGTATGTATACTCCGATGATGTGCAGGTCTTCTTTCTCCATTCTAATTTTTGCTGCGACTGATGTTGTCATGGTCAATTCAAAACACGTTAACAAAAATGTAAAATATATTATTAATTTGTTTATTTGGCTCATTACAGATACCTTCAATAAATAGAATTTCTAAGAGGATTAGCACATAATTGCAACATGGAAATACTTTATTTTAATTTATATTAGTTGAATACTTTGTAGGTTGGATAGATATAAACACATCGTATGCAACACATGTAATATTGTACTTACAAATAAAATATTGTTTATGTTGGTACTATTTTTTTTTTATTTAAACAAATCTGTAGCGTACATAAATCGAGTTTTCTTAAACGCGCGTTTTTAACGGCAACATCAGTAACCTTAGAAACGTAAAGTCTACAGAGTCAACTTTTTAATTATTATTAGTACACTTATGCCCAGTTGCACCAACAGATCTTAACCTTAAGTCGAGAATATCACAAGAATTAATATAATATAATTATAATATATTTCAATAAGAATACCGTAATATAATAATAGATATAATTGATAATAAGGTAAGAATCTAAAATTATGGTAAAACGTAAGTGATACTCAAGTAGGCCCTGCCTATAAGTAGAGCTTAGCTAAGCTGGAGCTTAAGATCTGTTGGTGCAACCAGGCATTAATTAGACGTGTTTAAACAATTTTGGCTGCATTTTATGCATTAAAATGCAAATATGCATTTCCACGCATTTTTCTATTATATGCTTTTTTCCTGACATCATTTAGAACATAATGCCAAAAGATTAAAATTTCTAGGTGCTGTATTAAACAATCGATTTATTTTTTCCTAAACGCGCTAGTTTAATGAAGGTTTATTCCTAATGAATATAACAAAAAGCACCGTTATACTAAAGTATTATAAAAGAACTAAATATTTTTGGATTTAGTAGTTTTAACGGCGTAAAACGTAACCTACAAGATATTTCCAGAACTCTTATTCATCTCTAAAATTCCAAAGCTCATTATTATTCATTTGGGGACGTCAACACATTTAAGAAATCAGGAATTCTTAAACGTTATTGGTTGCAGTGTTTCTTCAAATACTTGGCATTAAAGACAAAGTTTCAGTTTCACGAAAACAAGTACGTAAATTTTATGATAAATGAGCTTAATTGACATTTAGCTTTTATGAAGGTTCAGCAAGTTTTCTAATAACTGAAAGTTATGAAACTTCCAGTTAAGAGTAATTTCAAGCCTTGAAGTTATTAGAACATCCGTGAAAAATGCGTCTAAAAATAAAAGGCACGAAAATAAAACAAAGTTAATTTATTAGAATTATGAGCAATAATTTCGCTAGAGGAATACCTAAATTAGAAACCAAAGATTTGTCGGAATAAAAAAAGTTTGTAAATTAATACGACTATAGATTGTGTGAAAAACAAAAGCATGTGTAATATAATCAGTAAACCCCAGAATATACAAAATGCTCTAGTCTGCCGATTGTAGGTGTATTTTGTACATTTCGACTTTTTCGCAAATTTCGTCTAGTTGTACTTTTTTATTTGTATTCTACTATCCACGACTGAGACTAGTACTACTAGTAAGCATTTTTAAAATAACATTTTGGGTCAGTAATAAAATATCAATACTTTGTTTATAATAGATTTTTAGAAAAATGTAACTGAGCTTGACTTGAGACTTAATTATTGGAAAATCCCTAACCTTTTTCCCTTGTTTAATAAACAATTATTAAGTTTTACAGTCGGTTACTGTATCAGACTTTAGTTTTATTGCCTATGCCGAAAAGTAAAAAACACACATTTTAAGAGTTTTAGATGTTTGTTTAAGAAGGTGACTTCTAAGCTAAGTGCATGGATCAGACTATATTCAGAACATTCTTTTTCTTGTCCAATAACACAGTGTGGAGACCACAATTTGACAAGAGAAGTGGATGTAGATGATCTACTTAATGTTAGGCAGAAATTAGTGGCATAAAAATAATCGGTCCAATTTTAGTAGACGTAAGTCTCACTAGGTAGTGGAAAATATTTAGACTTGGTCATACAGCAAATAGTATCAGCAATATTACATCAATGAAAATGATACGTCTATAGACGTTAAGTCAACGTGTTAAGACAAAAAATCGAACTATCAAAGCCTAACCTAAAGACTGATTTAGTAAATAGATGTTCTTTAGCATAGGCAGCATTTTGTTCGACAACAAAAAATATTTTTTTAAAACAGACTTACCAAATACTTTATAGTGTAGGAAACAGAGGTTGAATTTCGAAAACTGGACACAAGTCCGGTTCTATTTTTTTTCTGGTATATAAAGGAGTACTTGTTATGAGACTATCTTTTTCTTAAAAAATCTCGCCCCGGAACCCCCATTTTCATCCCTTTAAAGGGGATAAATTGTGGTTTTTGCGAAACGTAGCCCTTCCTGTACGTTTTGCAAAAAATTTCCTTAAAAGAAATATAAAGAGGACTATATTTCCTACAATTTATTCCCCGACAGCGTATGTCTATCATTCACCGTTTAGCGGGGGTGGCGCCCCAAAGTTGACAAGTTTTTAAAAAAGGTGTTTACAAAAATATTTTTCCCTAATAGGGAAACAGTAATGGGAATCAAGAAGAAACTTTGCGGCAATTAATCAAAAATAAGTGGCAGATTTTTTGGTATAGGTTTCATTTAGGGGCAGTTGCCCATTTTTTAATTACAGGGAGTAACATTAAAAAACCCCTCTTTATACCATCTGAAACGCTTATGCTAGAGTAAAAAAATTTTCATCGAATACCCATGTACAAGTAATATTTACAATATTTGTTTAATACACCCCCATATTTTCCCCGGAATTACCCAAAAAAAGGAGAGTTAATAAATTTTTGTTAACAATATTTTTTTCTATAAAATACACTGGGGTGCAAAATTAACCGGACTCCTTAAAAATGGGTCATTTTTGATGTCTCAAATTTGCTGAACCTATTGTCCGATTTAAGTCATTTTTAATATATTATAGCCTTATTTTTTATTTAGCAATATCGCAGTAACAGTATTGTTGCTAAAAAGTTAAATTTTCATTGTATTCCAGGTGTACCAATTAAAATGTGTTTTTTCTCATTGTTCGCATCACCCTTTGGAATATTCTAGCATTTATAAAATACTGAAATTAAAATCCAACTATAGCCTCATGTTTTCTCAACATTTTGTTTTTCGATTCATTCGCTTACATTAGACCATAAAAAGTTAGGTACTTTAACAACTAGCCATGTTTTTTTTCAATACAGGGTATTTTCAAATGTAAAGTTGTTGTTCTTTAAGTTCGTAAAGGATGTTCTTAAAGTATGACAAACTTTAAAGGGTAATTCTGCATGAAAAAATATTGAGAGTGTGCTTTATAAACGGTATGACCGCAAATGCTTCGTTTCCGATAAAGGGGGTGTTGAAATTTTTGTTACAAACTGACAATTTATTTATTGCTTTAAAACCGGTTGAAATATGCAAATGCAATTTGGTGGGTCTTAAGACGTCGTTATTGCACATTTTTTGGCATACAATTAAGAATTTAATATTCACCATTGGCGCGCATACGGGTAATATGACGGCTCTTATTACCCGTATGCGCGCCAAAGATGAATATTAAATTCTTACTTGTATATGAAAGAATGTACAATAACTACGTCTTAAAATCCACCAAATTTCATTTGCATATCTCAACCGATTTTAAAGCAATAAATAAATTGTCAGTTTGTAAGAAAAATTTTAACACCCCCTATCTCAGAAACGAAGCAATTGCGGACATAGGTATATAAAGCAAACTGACATTATTTTTTCATGTAGAACTACCCCTTGAAGTTTGCCATACTTATTTAAAAACGCCCTGTATTGATGAAAAACATGGCTAATTGTTAAAATACCTAACTTTTTCACGGTCCAACATAAGCAAATTAATCAAAAAACAGAATGTTGAGAAAATATGAGGCTATAGTTGGATTTTAATTTTAGTATTTTATAAAAATGCTAAAATATTTCACAGGGTGCTCCGAAATTTGAGGAAAAATCACAGTTTCATTGGTACACCCGGTATACAATGAAAATATATCTCTTTAGCAACAATAATATTACAGCAATATTGTTAAAGGGGTAAAAAACTTTACATACTTGGGATCCCTAGTCACATCTGATAATAACGTAGCAGAGGAAGTAAAGAGGCGAACATTTATTGCCAATAAAAGTTATCATGGCTTAATTCGGCAACTAAGATCAGACAACGTCGCAAGGAAAACAAAATGCCAAATATACAAAACCCTAATAAGACAGGTACTCACGTACGGCTCAGAAACCTGGACACTCACTAAAAGAGAGGAAACATTGCTAGCCACCTTTGAAAGGAAAATCTTGCGACACATATATAAGGGCACAAAAGAAAATGGATTTTGGCGAAGAAGGTACAATTTTGAACTATACGAAATATACCAGGATCCAGATATCATAACATTCATTAAAATAGGACGGCTCCGTTGGATGGGACATGTAGAAAGAATGGAAGAAGGCGAAATACCAAACAAAATATTCAAACAGATGCCAGTAGGAAAAAGAACAAGAGGAAGACCGAAGCTGAGATATTTAGAACAAATAGAAAATGATATAAAAACCTTAAAAATAAAAAACTGGAGAAAAAAAGCACGAAACAGATCAGAGTGGAGAAGAATCCTGGAACAGGCCAAGACCCAGAAAGGGCTGTCGAGCCAATGATGATGATCATGATGAATATTGTTAAAGAATAAGGCTATAACATATTAAAAAATCACTTAAATTGGACAACAGGTTTAGAACATTCGAGATATAAAAATGACCCATTTTTATGGTGTCCCCAGTGTACCTACTTTTTTAGTTTTTCGCGAAAAACCGAATGAAAATGTGATTCTTTTGTCGAAAAATTAACATTTTCAATTTCAAATAACTTGAAAATAAAGTGTTGACTTTCTTAAAAAACTCTGTAGAACGAAAGTTGCTTAGAATTAGTCAATTTATCCATTTCCGGACTTATTTTAAACGCGAGTTTTTTCTCCCCTTGAGAAGGGGCGACTGGCACCCCAAAATAAAGCAACCAACGACATAAGCTCAACTTTGGAGTTGAGGGTAAGTAGAACATAAAATCCAAATTTTTATGCAATTCGGAGATGACCCTGAAAATTAAACTCCAAAATGGTCATTTAGTGGATTTATAACATTTATTTAACTGGTTGTATTAATGTTACTTATTAAAAATATGTACCAGTCCAATATAGCGAGAGTACGACTAGATCATAAGTTCTCAAACCAATTCAAGGCCGAGAGAGGTGTTAGGCAAGGATGTGTGTTGTCACCTGACTTATTTAACATTTATGGTGAACATGTCATGAGGATGGTTTTAGAAGGATGTACCGGTGGAGTAACAGTAGCTGGTAGGAAAATCTCAAATTTAAGATTTGTTGATGACACTCCACTTATAGCAGCAAATGAGTAAGAAATGTTTGATCTCCTGCGAAGAGGTGAGTACGAAAGCAATAATGTTGGTCTAAAAATCAATAAAGCTACGACAAAAATAATGGCGGTCGACAGATTCGACACTATTAAACTGACTAACATGTTACAAGAATACCAGATAGTCAGCACCTTTGTTTATCTCGAGTCTAGTATAACTAAAGATGGTAACTGTGAAGCAGAAGTTTGGAGATGTATTGGTATGGCAAAAAATGCGATGAGTCGCCTAACTAAAGTTTGGAAAGACAGATCTATCTCTCAAAATATCAAGATGAGACTGGTGAATGCCCTTTTATCCTCAATATTTCTATACGGAGCAGAGACTTGGACTCTTCGCCCATGCTAGCGCCAAAAAATTGATGCCTTTGAGATGTGGTGCTGAAGAAGAATGCTGCGCATACATTGGACAGCTCATAGGACAAACGGTTCCATTCTAAACCAACTCAATATTAAAAAAAGGCTGTCCACAATATGTCTGCAACGAACACTGCAATTCTTTGGTCACGTGGCTCGCAGAGGTGACAACAGTTTGGAGAGATTAATTTCTGGAAACGTTCCAGGGATAAGATCAAGAGGACGATCATCAACCAGATGGTCCGACCAAATAAAGAATTAAGCTGGAAATTCATTCTGCGAAGCCCTTAGAACAGCTGAAGATAGAGACCAATGGAGAAAGATTGTTAGGAGTATTGGAAGAAATCACGATCCTCAGTAATGGGGAAACGACAAGAGAGGGCGAGAGATTAATGTTGCTCGGGCGTCCTAATTTTTAAATCTTTATCTTAATAACTTAAAGCATAAAATAGTTAAGGACCCGACTTTATACGCTCACTGTACTTACGGTTCAAGTACTCATTATAACAAGACGTCAAAACCAATTGCCAGGAGATGAATTCAGACACATGTTTGCAGTTAAGCTACGGTTTGGAGATACAATATATTATCATTATTTGTTATTCTCTACCTGTGTTGGAAACTTAACCACACCACTCAAATACAAATGACTTTGTAATGAGCTTAAGCTTAATGTTAAGATCTAGGTTGCTACAATAATTTGATGGCAACTGTACTTGGGTTATAGTCACCCAGACCAACCGTACCTAAAGAAGTTAAGCATAATAATTATAATGAAATAGTGAGAGACGTTAAGTCATCCAAACCTAGAAAACATAATGTTTAATATACCTGCAGATTATATAATACAAATATATATTCCAATCTAATCATATTCTAATTTTTTTAGGTTTAATTTTGTGAAGTATAATGTGGTGTAGAATTGATAAGGTGACACTAATATATTTTACTTTAAAAAACAAAATTATTACAACAAATTAACTTTACTAAATCAGACTTGTACCTTATAATCATTTAGCATAATAAACATGCATTTAGCATGCTTTTGCAAAAGTTTGATAATACTATAATGTTAAAAGATTAGACGATGAACAGATTCTTTGGAAACAGTTCAGATAATATTAAGGTTTTCTATGTAGTTTCCTTGTAGGATACAGTTATTATGGTATATTATATTTTTAGTAATTTATTTTTAGATTGATTTGCTCAAAATAATAAAGGAAAACTTATGTTATGATTAAAACTACAGTACATAATAAGACTACAGTATTAAGTTTCTTAACTTCGAATTCCATGAACATGATTCGATTGTCTTGTAAATTTTAACAATAAGGCCCGCTTGCTCATTCGGAGTTCAACTCTAGTTCAGCGCCATAACCGAGTTCAAGTCAGGAAGTGCTGTGTACGGTGGTACGCACTTTATGCCTTGAACTCGGTAATGGTGCTAAACTAGAGTTGAACTCCGAATGAGCAAGCGGGCCTAAGGCCCGCTTGCTTAATTGAGATTACCTTAACAAGCAAAACCTACCATAAGCCAAAGTGTGTTGTACTTTGTGGTAGAATTAACGTTAACTGGGTAGTTGGGACCTTTATATTAAAACTAACCTCAAGAACTTATAGAAAGAACCCATAGAAAGATATATTCTAAGCAAAAAAGTTAATCGTGTAGGCTTATTTTTGTGATCAACAGGTTAGGATTTTTTACATAAAAAGATACCTACCTACTTATTTCGTAAAAAGATACCTACTTATTTTGTAATTATTTTGAAAAAAATAGATGGTATTTTTAAAAATTTTAAAAAAATTTTGTCTAAAAGAGGTGGTTTTTCAAAAAAACTATATATAGAACATATTTAGAGCATATTTTTCTATTGTTCCTTAAGGGTATTTTCCCGTATTTTATAAAAGTTCCAACTCCCCTGTTGGGGTGGATTCCACTACCAAAAGCAAAGCGCACAAAGTAGGTTTTGAAGTTGAATGATATAGATGAACTCTAAAATATGATCACTATAGTTTTTGAACTAGCAGTTAATCTATTATTAAATTCACAGTACCTAGCCCTTTAGACACTGTGTTAGCTCATTTTGGTTTGTTTTTTCAACCTTTAAAAATTAGCTTACTAACCAACTAAAATATTATGTTGGAATACTTTAGGAAGAATTTTTGAAACAAGAATAATTTTATATATTGTGGTAAAAATTTAGGAAAAATTAATTTCCTCTATAATCTTATAACCTGGAGTAAGAGATTGATAAGATATTTACCTCGCCAGCAGTTTTGTTGTTTTACTTTATTATAAGAAAAATATTTGGGAAAATGTCTTACAAATATTGTTAAAATATGAAATAAAAATGGGCAACCCGTGTGAGTTTTCTAATACAACTTTCAAATTAGGTAATAATCGTAAAATATATTATTTATATGAAATTGGAAATTTCAAAACAACTGTTTTTGAAAGTTTTTAAATTTTTTAATTTTTCTTTATTTTTTAATCAGTAATTTGCTTATGTTATTATACTGAATCTTATATTATAAGTCCCATGCCTAAGCATGGTTTATATTTGTATACTTTTACTTTATGTACAAGTACAACAATAGATATGTGACATATTGAATTGGTTTTAGCCCATTCATATTGAATCTGATCTAGCCAAACTTTATACAGGGTTTTTGGTAAAGAATATACCATAGCTTAACCTTAGATTCCTGAGGTTAAAATATGTCGATTTAAGCTAACTTACCTTATACCCCAGGCGGTGGGTGAAAAAACGTGATATAAATCAGGAATTTTTGAAACCTATCAGGTGTTGTAAAGGACGATGCCAGGAATAACTTCTACTAAAATGTAACCAAAAATATTGTGCGCTTTTTTTTTAATTGCGATTTACATTTGTTAAATTTGCAATTTTTATTATTTTTTAATTTTGTAGCTTAGGATATTGATTTTAGAGAAAAACATTTTAATAGAAAGTTATAGTAAATTAAAAAACCTACAAATTGAGGTACGGTAAGTTTAATTTGGTTAATTGGTTATTGCAGAACAGCCTGCGAAATTCCAAAATGGCCGTTTTTTACAATTGCATTATTTATTGTACAAATAATTTTTTTTTATTTTTTAAAGCTTTAAATGAAGATATTTCGATTCCAAACATAAAAAAAATTTTAAAGCCAGATTAACGAATTTGTTGCTTAGATATTATAAATTGTTTATCCCAGGAGGTCAAATGTCGAAGGCTATAACTTTTTGAAAAAAAAATCGTAGAAAATTAGTGAAACATCCAATCTCCTTTGAAAGAGTTATATTTTCATATTATGATGTAAATAAATGCGTAAAACAATTGTAAACCGCTAATTTTTGGATTTGAAAATAAGGGGGCAAATTTCGTTATAAAGATTTAGAGCTGAAGCGGCCCTGTACATCCTATGAGTTTTTAACTTACAGATTATGGTTGCTGAAGATAAAAAAAGATTTATAAAAAAATAAAAAATTTCTACGACCAACTGGAGCCGAGATAATTTTTGGGTTTGAAAATAAGGGGGCAAATTTCGTTATAAACATTTAGAGCTGAGGCGGCCCTGTATATCCTATGAGTTTCTAACTTACAGATTATTGTTGCTAAAGACGAAACGAAGATTTATAAAAAAATTAAAATTTTCTACAAATAACTGAAGCCGAGATAATTGTTTTTTTTTTCTTAAATCATAGTGCCTTTATTTATAATAATTAAGAATTTATTTTACAGTCATTGACTAAAGAAACTCTTATGTTATCTTATGAAACTCTTATGTTATCTTAAAATAAAAATTATTATAAAATAGAATTACATTTAATTATTAAAAATTATTTTCTAAATCGGTGCTTTTGCAAGCGGCCGAATTTTGCAAATCGCCCGGCTCGCTTCAAATCCGCCCGCTCGGAAAATTTTTACGTATTTTGTATTAAATTTTGACAGAAAACAATTTAATAATATTACCATTATGATATACAGTCTATTTACCACTGTATTTGTTTTTCTTGATAAACTTTTATATGTGAAATCCAAAAAGAATAGTCACTACAAGAAGAAAAAGTTTTATATTGTATATTATAGTAAGAAGTAACATTATTATTATTATATTTATATAACAATGAAAAAAGTGAAATACAGTTATATATTTCATATATATTTATCATTTCTGTAATATTATTTCTTCAGAAATGAAATTTCACATATAAAAGTTTATCAAGAAAAACAAATACAGTGGTAAATAGACTGTATATTATAATGGTAATATTATTAAATTGTTTTCTCTCCAAATTTAATACAAGCTACGTAAAAATTTTCCGACCGCGCGGATTTGAAGCGAGCCGGGCGATTTGCAAAATTCGGCCGCTCGCAAATGCACCGATTTTAAAAATAATTTTTAATAATTAAATGTAATTATATTTTATAATAATTTTTATTTTAAGATAATATAAGTCTTTCTTTAGTCAATGACTGCAAAATAATTTCTTAATTTTTATAAATAAAGGCACTACGACTTAAGAAAAAAAAAACAATTATCTCGGCTTCAGTTGGTTGTAGAAAATTTTTATTTTTTTATAAATCTTCAATTTGTCTTCACCAACAATAATCTGTAAGTTAGAAACTCATAGGATGTACAGGGCCGCTTCAGCTCTAAATGTTTATAACGAAATATGCCCCTTTATTTCCAAACCCAAACATTATCTCGGCTTCAGTTGGTCGTAGAAATTTTTTATTTTTTTATAAATCTTTGTTTTATCTTTAGCAACAATAATCTGTAAGTTAAAAACTCATAGGATGTACAGGGCTGCTTCAGCTCTAAATGTTTATAACGAAATTTGCCCCCTTATTTTCAAACCCAAAAATTAGAGGTTTAAAAATGTTTTACGCATTTATTTACATCAGAATATGAAAATATAACTCTTTAGAGGGAGATCAGATGTTTCACCAACTCTCTACGATTTTTTTTTTCAAAAAGTTATAGCCTTCGACATTTGACCTCTTGGGATAAACAATTTATAATATCTAAGCAACAAATTCGTTAATCTGGCTTTACAATTTTTTTTTATGTTTGGAATTGAAAGATCTTTATTTTAAAGCTTTAAAAAATAAAAAAAATATTTGTACAATAAATAATGCAATTGTAAAAACAGTTATTTTGGACTTTTCGCAGGCTGTTTTGCAATAACCAATTAACCAAATTAAACTTACCGTACCTCAAATTGTAGGTTTTTTAATTTACTACAACTTTCTATTAAAAAGTTTTTCTCTAAAATCAATATCCTAAGCTACAAAATTAAAAATTAATAAAAATTGCAAATTTAACAAATGAAAATCGCAATTAAAAAAAAAGCGCTCAATATTTTTGGTTACATTTTAGTAGAAGTTATTCCTGGCATCGTCCTTTACAACACCTGATAGGTTTCAAAAATTCCTGAATTATATCCTGAAATCGACCTATTTTTCACCCACAGCCTGGGGTATTAGTACAAAAGTTGATAATAACCGAAATACGGGGTGTCAAAGTTAAACTTTTATTTTATTTATTTTTGACTATTTCCTGACAGGCATGGGACAACAACACGAAATTTGGTAAGTGGTGCTGGTACTGTACACCGTACTAAGTTATGTTAAACAAACGTTTCTGGCAACTACCAGAGGCGTACGACGGGAAAACGTGAATGGTTCAACCTTGCCAAATTCTACGCCACTGGCGGAATTTCTATTTTAGTACAATTTTTTGATTCTCCAGTACTTTCTATCTAAATAACATACTCCTCATTCGTAACGATAAAGCCATTCATTTTCGAGATATTTGAAGTTAAAACGAATGAGCATAATACATTAATCAAAATAAGTGTGCCTTTTCATTTTTAACTTCAAATATCTCGAAAACTAATGACTTTATCGTTACCAATGAAGAGTATATTATTTGCATAGAAGGTATTGGAAAATCTAAAAATGATGCTAAAATAGCAGTTTCATGTTTGGCGTAGAATTTGGGAAGTGTCAACCATTCACTTTCCCCTGTCGTACGCCTCTGGTAGTACCCAGAAACGAGTATTTACCATAAGGTAGGGTATACACTGTGTACAGTGCCTACACTTTCTGCCAAGTATCATAAGGATATGTCAAATTGTTTTATAGTACCGGGCTCACGGCTCACATAGTTCTTAAAGTTTTAAATAAAGAAAAGATTATTAAAAAAAAGAATACTTTAAAATAATTTGACATATCCGTGTCATATTTAACAGACAGTGTAGGTACTGTACACCCTACTAATTTATGGTAAATAGTCGTTTCTGGTTACTACCAGAAGCGCACGACAGGGGAAAGTGAATGGTTGACCCTTCCCAAATTCTACGTCACTGATGAAACTGCTATTTTAGGATAATTTTTAGATTCTCCAATAATTTCTATGCAAATAATATACTTTTCATTCGTAACGATAAAGTCGTTAATTTTCGAGGTATTTGAAGTTAAAAATGAAAAGGCACACTTATTTTGAATAATGTAATATAGTCCTTCGTTTTTAGCTTCAAATATCTCGAAAAATAATGGCTTTATCGTTACGAATAAAGAGTATGTTATTTACATAGAAAGTATTGGAGAATAAAAAATTCCTCCCCTTATCTTATCCTGAATTATCCTGAATACCTGATTATGATTATTATTATGATTTCGTATTCTTTGCTCATTTGTCTCAATACTTCTCTGGTAGTTTTCTTTTGTGTCCATGTTATTCTAAGTATCCTTTTGTAATACCACACTTCAAATCACCGTACTTTATCTATTTTTTCTTGCTTCAGTGTCTAGCTTTCAAGTCTATATTGTTGTATCGAAAACACGTAACATCTCAAGAGCTCTTACTCTCAGTTCTAATGTAAGATCTTTATTGCAGAGAACTGTTTGCAATTTTAAAAACGCATTTCTTGCTATCTTTATCCTGGCCCATATTTCTGTTGTTTGATCATTATTTTCTAAAATTCAGGTTTCCAGATATTTGTATTTATCAACCCTTTCTATCGGTTCATCTCCCAAATATAGGTTTGTTTGTATATTTGAGTTTTATCATAAATTTAGTATTTTTGTATTAATTTTTAGTCCAAATTTTTCACAGAAACTGTAATTTATTTTGCTTAGTAGTATCTAGTTGGAGTTGTTCTGCAGAACTTGCCCTAATCATGACGCGCGTTACGTATAGAGAATGCCATACTCAGACGATATAGAGAATATGTAATTAGGGAATCCGATCCTATATCCTATATACGTAAAAAAGTGAAGAAGGTGAAGAGATCACATGTTATTTCACAAATCTTAAGACATCGACTTAATGTCGACTACGTTTTAATATTCAATGTAGCTGTAATGTAATTTAGAGGTCTTTACTCCTATTGAAGTGGCTAGTTTCAAATGCTTGTACACTGGACGGTCACACTGATGATGGTCATGTTTGACCGTAAACGTTTTGTACAATTTCTACTACCTTGTGGATAAATTTTAAGGAATTTTTGAATAAATTCATATACCTAAATATAACATAAGTGTTTACTCCATTCTACGTTGTTTTATCGAAGGTATACAGCCAACTACAGAGTTTACACTTTTTAAAGTTTTAAAAAACTAATAAGTCAAAAATATCACGGTACTCGATAAATATTTAAAAGATTTTTCTATCATCGTCATTTGTAATTGTTAGCACGTGATTGGTGTTAAGGGCATGGGCGCAAACTGTCGTCTGTCAAAATGTTCAACGTGTTTTAATTGTATTCATTTTTTACGAATCCTGAAAAAACTAATAAGTATTTTTGAAACATTTAATCGCAAAATTAAACAATGTATTATTACAGAGTTTCTTATAGTAACAAAAAATTTTCATTTGAATGAGATATAATATTTGAAATTAAAAGTCTCACTAAATTTTCCCTTTTTTTCACCCCTTGTAACTTAGTAAAATAAACACTATAGAAGTTTTCAGGTACTTTCGGCCCTCGGTAATAATGTAATCTTTAATTGTGCGTTTAAATTTTTCAAAAATATTTATTCGTTTTCTCAGGACTCGAAAAAAAAATGTATACATTTAAAACACATTGAAAATTTTGACAGGCGACATTTTGCGCCTATACCCTTAAGTGGAAATAATATAAGATTATTTAAATTTTAAAAAGCGTATTTTATTTATACTGGATTAGTATTTACAACAGTTTGTAAAACGAAAGTTTAATCAGTAAATATACAAAGACGGACAGTATTTTTTAAGTTATTTGATGTACACGTTATTTGATCTAACATTGTAAAATATGTACAACACTGAACAATAAAAATATATTTTTGGAATCTGTTCATCGACTTATCAGTGTAATAATAAAGAGGTTGATGTTTAAGTGTGGTAAAAGCTGCTAAGCATTAAAAAGCGCATACTTTGCTGCTGGCGAGGATATCTGAAGGAGGTTATTTAAACATTTCATAAAGGTTTCGTGGACGTTTGATATTAAGTTAGAAATAATGAATAAGTACCAAGACACAAAGAAGTGATTTATGCATATCGGTCGACAGCTACAATTCTCATGATCTTTCAAAACTTCATGAAATAAAACAAAAATTGAGGTTTTTAAAACTGTGTGATCAATTTGTTAGATAACAAAATGTAGCTAACAAAATATTAAAGCGATAAAAATACAAAATTAATTCAAAATTCTAAACATGTGAATAATATTTCTGAATATGTTTCAGATAATGCTTAGGAAGTAAAACAGTCATCTAGTAAGTTTCAGATAATATGTCTAGGAAGTAAAATAGTCATCTGTGATAAAAGATAAGAAGTTTGTTATAAAGACTAGATACCTTTGTAATGCTGATTTATTGACATTAAAAAAATATTTATTCTGGAAAATGGTCTGTTCATTTTGATGAAAGCTACATATTGAAATCGGCCGATTACCTACTAAAATTATATAATTGTGATAAATTGATAGGCTGGGCTGATTATCGGAGAATAGGCCATTTTTGGGAAAAATTATTTACCAGCAATTTTATTGCTGGAATCGAATTATAAGATCCTATATATTAATAATATAGGTATGCAAAGTTCTCAGATAGTGTGCTACTTTTTTTATAAACAAAATGGCGCCCGAAAATCGTGTTTTTTTCAATTATTGCTCTATAACTCCGAAGATTTTAACTTTACAACAAAAACACCCAAATAAAAATTCACCGTAATTCAATTCTGCATAGAGACGTGTTTTTCCCGATCTGCTCCGACTAAAATTTTCCTCGGAAAATGCGGGTTTTCCCAACAAAATCTTTAATTTTCAAATAAAATTTTAGATAAGTAATTATCTAACAATAATTAAATAATTTGGTGACTTAAAGCCTTCTTGGTTTAGATTATAGTTCCAGAACCCGGTGAAAATTAAGCGAATGTTTTAGCAACAATTAAATTGTTAATTAATAATTAACGGTCGCAATAATAACCAAAATATTTATGATACACTGATCAAACTTTGAAATCTTATAAAGATGAGATACCTATTTAACATTTTGTCGACAAAATAAAATTTTTTTATTTTTTTTGCATCCTTTTTAAATGTTAAAAAAATAGTTAAACAAATTAACGTTTCTCAGAAACTTTTTATTATGTTATAATTTAAAAAAATAGCTAAAATGCGCATTTCAAATATCTGACAATGAATGCTTTAAAACTTTTTTGCAACCATTTGCAAAAAAGTTTTGAAACAGCAAAGTAAACATACGATTACTACGGTGTTTATAATTTTTTTTTAATTCTTTCAAAGCGTAGAAGTGAGTTTAAAGTACAAGCTAATTATTTACAAAAAATATCGATTATCAGTTTAATGGTTATATTTTAATTAAAGATTATAAATATATTTTTTTGTAATTTACACGCCCGAAAGTAGACTAATACAGTACTGTAGCTAAAATTTTCACTCGGAGCGACGATCGGCCGCGCGACGTACACTTTTAATAAATAATGTATGCTGCGTGTCAGTCGCTTCGAGTGAATATTTTAGCTCCGACTCTGTATCAGGCCTACTTTTGCGCTAAAAATTACAAAAAAAGGTATTTTTAATCTTTGATTAAAATATAACCATTGCACTAATTTTTGACATTCTTTGTGAGTAATTAGATTGTACCATAGACTCACTTTTAAGCTTTGAAACAATTAAAACAAATTATAAACAACGGAGAATCGTATATTTATTTTGCTGTTTCATACCTTTTTTTGCAAATGGTTGGAAAATTTTTTAAAAGCATTCATTTTCAAGACCTATGAAATACGCATTTTAAGAATTTTTTAAAATTAGAATATAATAAACAATTTCTGAGAAATGTTAATTTCTTTATAACAATTTTTTTAAACATTTGAAGGTTATGCAAAAAAATGAAAAATTTATATTTTGTCGACAAAATATTAAAAAGACATCACACCTTTATAATCTATCTAAGTTTGATCAATGTCTCATAATTATTTTGGTTGTTATTGCGACTGTAAATTGTTAGTTAACAATTGAATTGTTGCTAAAATATTCGTTTCATTTTCACCGGCTTCTGAATGTATAAGCTATACCAAGAAGGCTTTATTTCACCAAGCTATATAATTATTAATAAATAATTACTGGCCCAAAAAATTTATTTGAAAATTCGAGATTTTGTTGGGAAAACCCACATTTTCCGAGGAAAATTTTCATCGAAGCAAATCGGGAAAAACATGCCTCTATGTAGAATTAAATTGGGGTGAATTTTTGTTTGGGTGTTTTTGGTGTAAAGTTAAAATCTTCGGAGTTATAGAGCAATTATTGAAAAAAATACGATTTGTCGGCGCCATTTTGTTTATAAAAAAGTAGCAAACTATCTGCGGACTTTGCATACCTATATTAATAATATATAGAATCTTATAATTCGATTCCAGCAATAAAATTGATGTTAAATAACCTTTCTTTGTACTTTACTAATTAGACCAGCGTATTATAACTATTTTTTTTTTTTTCAAAATTTAAAGATTATGCAAAAAAAAAGAAAAATTTATATTTTGTCGATAAAATATTAAATATAGTCCAGTCGGGTTAGACAAATAGCAGGCCTAACCTTGCAATAGGAGCTGCCCCAAATTTTATTTTTCTAATCTTTAGGGAGGATCAATATTAGTAAAAATTTAAAATCTCGACTGAATTCCACCGTTGCTTTAGCCGCCATCTTGATTTTAAACGAGAACAGTTTTTACTCAATATCTCCGCCATTTTCAATTTTTTGACAAAAACTGTAGAAACTGAAATTGTTGAAAATGAGATTTTCTATAATTTCATTTATTATAATTTTTTTCGTGCGGTCGATATTTTCCGAGTTATGAGGGGAAAGTAGTGAGAGTTAGAGCATCAATATTTAATTATTGAATTATCCCGTTTATTATTAGTTTTACAACAAATATGTACCTACATAAAAATGAAAAGAATTAAATTCTACACCATTTTGATCTCTTTCATTTTTTTGCTAAAATTAATAATTAAGGTAGTACGTATGCGGTAATGGCGCGAGCGTAAGACCGGATTGATTTTATAGCAATTGTTTTTGTTCAATCTCTACGCCATTTTTAACTAAAATTGTTCAAAATAAAATTTCCTACTATTTCTTTTTAACAATTTTTTTCATGCGGTTGATATTCTCCGAGTTACATGGGAAAATAGTAAAAAGTGGTGGGGGAAGCATAATTATTGAATTGAATTTTGTTTCCGAGCTGCCCCAAATTTTATAATTCTATCCTTTAGGAGAGATCAATAGTAGTGTAAATTTAAAATCTCGACTAAATTCCGCGGTTGCATTAGCCGCCATATTAATTTTAAATGAGAACTGTTGTTGCGTAATATCTCCGCCATTTTCAACTTTTAAACATAAATGGTGGGAAAGAAAATTATTGAAAATGCAATTTCCTACAAGTTCTTTGGCACAATTTTTTTATACGATCAATATTTTCCGAGTTAAGGGGGAAAATAATGGAAGCGGAGGGGAAGCATAATTATTGAATTGTCTCATTTATTATTAACTTTACGACATAATTGTACATAAACAAAAATAAAGAGAATTATATTTTATACAATTTTTGAAACTTCCAATGAAACATCAACCAAACTAAGTATATAAAAGACATAAAAAGGCATTATATGCATTAAGTTCACTTAATTTTATTAACTAGCGGGTTTGATTGGTTGAATTTGTCTGTCGATATTTTAAGTTTTATGTCAGCTAATATATCGTGAATAATTTTTTTTTTAATTTTGGATCCTGTTGGGGGAAATTTTCCCATTTCCCCCCTTGTAGACCCGCCACTGGTTCTCTCGAAAAATTGTAGTAAATCGTAATTGCAACAATTTCAGTTCTTACACTTTTTGTCGAAAAGTTGAAAATGGCGGAGATATTGAACAAAAACAATTGCTACAAAATCAATCAGGTCTTACGCTCGCACCTTTACCACATACGTACTACCTTAAATATTGATTTTATCAAAAAAATGTACGGCATCAACATTATACAAAATTTAATTCTCTTCATTTTTGTATAGGTATATATTTGTTGTAAAACTAATAATAAACGAGATAATTCAATAATTCAATAATTATGCTACAACTGTCACTATTTTCCCCTCATAACTCGGAAAATATCGACCGCGCGAAAAAAGTTATAATAAATGAAACTATAGAAAATCGCATTTTCAACAATTTCATTTTCTACACTTTCGTCAAAAAATTGAAAATGGCGGAGATATTGAGCAAAAACCGTTCTCGTTTAAAATCAAGATGGCGGCTAACGCAACGGCGGAATTCAGTCGAGATTTTAAATTTATACTAATACTGACCCTCCCTAAAGATGGAAAAATAAAATTTGGGGCAGCTCCTAATGCAAGGTCAAGTGCTATCCCGACTGGGCTAATAAGCATCTCATCTTTATAATCTTTATAAGTTGGATCAATGTATCATGATTATTTTGGTTATTATTGCAATCGTAAATTGTTAATTAACAATTGAATTGTTGCTAAAATATTCGTTTAATTTTCACCGGCTTCTGGAATTACAATCTATACCAAGAAAGCTTTGATGTCACTAAGTTATTTAATTATTGATTAATAATTACTTACCTAAAACTTTATTTGAAAATTCGAGTTTTTGTTAGGAAAACCCGCATTTTCCGAGGAAAATTTTCGTCAGAGCAAATAGTGAAAAACATATCTCTATGCAGAATTTAATTGCGGTGAATTTTTATTTGGGTGTTTTTGTTGTAAAGTTAAAATCTTCGGAGTTATAGAGCAATAATTGAAAAAATACGATTTGTCGGCGCCATTTTGTTTATAAAAAAAGTAGCACACTATCTGCGGACTTTGCATACCTATATTATTAATATATAGGACCTTATAATTCGATTCCAGCAATAAAATTGCTGGTAAATAACTTTTCCATGAATTTTGCTAATTAGCCTAGAGTTTAAATGTGTAAAATGATAATCTAACATGCGATTTGTAAATTTTTGTATCAAAATATCAAATAAAGCCTCAAATATTGTGGTTGTTGTGTTGAACCACATACGTATATTTTTCAGATAGGAAATCCTTCGCTTTTCTGGTTTTAGTTTTCCTTCTACCTTTTACTGTAAAATTAATTGGTTGCAGCAATCCATATATTTCGATGTTCCTCATGATATTCCTCATGATGTGACCAAAGTGTAAACTTAAGATAAATAAATATAAGAATTCGATGAGTTTGTAATATCAGTCGCTTAGTTAAACTTGATCTAACTCGAAACACTGTTATAATGGCCCCAAATAGAAACGACGAATGTGGAATGTCTGGATGTAGAATGCAAAATATTTATGAGCGTAGGTTGAGATAACTGCGTTATGTGCATTCTTCTTTTACTTTAAAAAGAAGTTTGGACTTTGGACTTATTATTGTGGACTTATTCTCTTGTTATCATAATTATCGTGTACCCGTTACTATCAACTGATATACGTAGGCCTCCTCCAAGCTTCTTTAAGTTACTTGATTCTGGGATGTCATCATTCTGTGTATTGGTATTCTAACATAACTTTAGTCCGTCCGTCGTTCGACGTGCTCGTTACATAACGTGTTCATCTTAATTTAATTGTATGTATATGTTTCACTATGTCTTTGACCTTCGTTCTTTGTCTTAAGATGTTATTATATTCTGTATCTTTTAATGATTCCGAGAATGACTTATATGGCTCTTTAAGCTACTCTTAAAACATTCGCTGCCGTTTTTGCTACTGTTAAAATATTAACACGCATTGTTTACACACTTTTCTCTTTATACATGTAGGTAACTGACATATTTCTTCAAAATTAGCCTTAGGTGTTTGTTTTCTTCAATTTTTGTTTCGTGCCCAAGCCATTGGTACACATGATATCGTCGCCTATTCTGATGATTTGTGCGAGCACTTATTGCTTCATGAAGTATTAGAGTTTTGGTGGCATTACTGTATATGTGTAGGTATTTAATAAGCCTTCTATATCAGTAATATCTTCTATGTATATGCTGCCATTATATGCTCTTATTAACAAATGACTTTATTTTATACAATCTTTCTTCTTCTTCTTCTTCTTCTTCTTCTTCTTAATGTGCCCTATCATGGCACTATGATGTTATTACCATGGCGAAACTGTCTCTGTCTCGAGCTATTGTAAATAGTTGCTCTGCTTTCTTTATACCTCTCCACTCCCTGATATTCCTCAAACAAGAGGCCTGTTTTCTACCAATTCTTCTGCTTCTGCGTGCTTCGATTTTAGCCATCATAATAATTTGAAGAATATTATATCTGTCTTCCCTTACTACGTATCCAAAATAAGTTAACTTTCACACTTGATATTATCAAGCAGCTCGAGAGTAGCATTTGCTCCTTCAAGGACTGCCACGTTTGTCAGCATAGCCTTCCATGGCATTTTTAATGTACATCTGTGCAGCCACATTTCAAAGGCCTCCGAACGATTAATGGTGGATATTTTTAATGTCAATGCTTCGACACCATACAATATTTACTGTCTTTAAATAACATATTTACCTTAAATGCTAGATTTGATATGTTTAAATAAAAATTAACCTTTTTATTTTTAATGTGTCGTACACAATTTTGAGCGTAGACTATTCCTCTGGATGTATATCATTAAGAGCAGACAGACATAATGAAGCCTTCATTTTAACATCGACTCTAACCGAGTATGTCCAGAGGACCTGTACTATACATTATAATATAAGAAGTCGTGGTTTTCCAGTACATTCGAAGCAGTGACCTAAGCAAATTTTTTATTGATTTAGTCAGGATCTCGGGCACGTTATTTGGCACCAGTCATTTACCTCTGAGTCAATTAAACTTCAAAGTTTAATAGCATATTAATGAAGTGAGTAGTTCTATAGTATCATCTAATTTTGGTAAAAACAAAACAACTGTCCACGGAAAGCTAACGATGAACACTTACCGTTTCATTAACCAGTTCATTTTACCGAATTTTGAAAAAATCTTCGTCTTCTTCAAGTACCATGTCCGTTGCGAAAGTTGGCTATTAATATGGCAATGCTGATATTCCTTACAGCACTTTAAAATCATTCGACTGATACTACTGGCAAGGATCACCGTGTCATCGGCATTTCTTTTATTGTTCGTTCTTCTTCTTCACGTGCCATATCAGAATTATCCGACGTTGGCGATCACCATTGCGAAGGCTTCTCGATCTTCTGCAATATGGAATAGTTGTCTTGCATTTGATATCTGAGTCCATTCACGAATGGTTTTTAACCAAGAAACTTGTTTTCTTCCTACACCTCTTCGGCACTCTATTTTGCCTTTAAGGATCAATTGTAATATTTTATATCGACTTCCCCTCACTATATGTCCCAGATAAGACATTTTTCGGTGTTTAGCAGTCTTTAGCAGTCTTTAGCAGTTTTCTATCTTTGTTGACCTTCCTATATTGTTGACCTTCCTTTGTTGACCTTCCTATATTGTTCGTTACCTTACTTATTATTCGTTATACCTTATTGTTCGTTTATTTTTATGTCCTCATTTGCATTTCCATACATTTTTTAAGTATTTCCTCGAAATAAATATGAAATCGGAGTGGAGATAAGGTACACCCCTGCTGGACGCATCTTTTGATCTCCACGCTTTCAGTAAGTTCATTGCCAATTTTTACTCTTGCCGTTTGACCCAAGTGTAGGTTTGCCACAATCCGAATATTCTTGTCGTCAATACCTGTCTTTCGTAGAATATATATTAATTGTTCGTGAATTACATTGTCAAATGCTTTTCTAAAATCCACAAAGCACAAATACACATCCTTATCAACGTCTCTACACGGCTGTATAAACACCTGGAGAGCGAAAACTGCCTCTCTATTTTTAAGTGCTTTCCGCCAGCCAAACTTCAATCTATCAATATTTGATTCACATTTATCATAATATTCTTCTATGACTGCTCTTGGTAAACGCTTTAAATATACGATTGATCAAGCTTATAAGTCGGTAGTTATCACGGAGTTGGGCAATTGGTTTCTTCGTGATTATCATAAATGTCGACTGCAACCAGTTCTCCGGGATTTTACCGCTATTATTATGTCGTTAAAAAGTACAACTAGATTGTCAATGAATTGTTTGTCTGATTTACATAGGGTTTTTCACAAAAGTAGATTGTCCGGACTAGCTGCTTTTTTGTTTTTTAGTGCTGCAAAGGCATCTTCTATCTCCGATTTAAGGATATTAAGGTACTGCTTCTCTTTTTGTGTAGACATGACTCTGTATGTTTTTTCAATGTGCCTCTAGTAAGTTGTCGTTCCATCGTTTTCATAGTCTTCCCACTGATCATCTTCCTATTGGGGAACCGTCTTTCGCTGTCCTGACTATCCTATTTGTTGTCATTCGGCTTATGTGGATATTTCATTTGATTTTTCTGTTTCTTACTCAGTTATTAATGTTATACCTTGCATCTACGTCGTATATCTGTACTTCTAGCTCTGTCCCATCGATTTTTCGAAGGGATTTCATCTACGCTGTTTCGAGCACTCTTTTTGTCATCTCTGTGTCGGGTCGTGTTTCTGCCGCATATGTTATTATTGGTCTGATGACTGTTTTGTAAATTCTACCTTTCATTTCTTTTCCGATATTTTTATTTCTCCATAGTGTGTCATTCAGGCCACCTGTGGCTCTGATTGCTCTATTCACTTGATTTTTCACTACTGTTTAGAGCCTTCCGTAGCTAGATAGTGTGATGCCTAGGTATTTAAATTCCATCACTTGTTCTATTATTAGACCTTCCAGCTCCAATTTACATCTTATTGGATCTGCTGTTATACCCATGCATTTTGTCTTTTGTGAGGAAATTAACATGTTAAATTTTATGGCGATTATATTAAATTGGTGCAGCATACGTTGTAAATCTTCTTCACTTTGAGAGATTAGTATTGCATCGTCCGCATAGCAGATTATTTTAAGTTGTTTTTCTCCCATTTGGTATCCTTTTTTTGTTCTTACTTTTTTTATTATTTCGTGCATGATCAGGTTAAACAATAAAGGACTCAAGGAATCCCCCTGTCTTATCCCATTGCCGGCTTGAATTGGGTCAGTTAATTCATCGTCCACTTTTACTTTTATTGTGTTGTGCTGGTAGATGTTTGCGATCGTTTTAATTATTCCTAGTGGTACCTACCTCTAGTATAAAAAATGGATAACGTCCTTTAATGTGACCCTCTCAAACGCTTTCTTAAGGTCCACGAAACATAAATATGCCGGTTTGTTGTATTCCATCGATTCCTGTTGAACTTACCTCATTATAAATATAGCGTCAATGCAAGACAATCCCGACCTAAAACCTTGTTGTTCTTCTGCTAATGTTATAATTTCATTCAATTTGTTTGCTATCACTTTGGTTGTTAATTTTATTGTGGTGTTTAATAAGTTAATTCCTCTGTAATTCTCCGGGTCCGATTTGTCTCCTTTTTTGAAGAGAGGTATTAGGATGCTTGATCTCCATTTTTGTGGTATTCTGTTTTGTTCTATTATTTTTTGTATTAGTTTTAATAGTTGTTTAGTTAGATCTTGAACTCCGTACTTTAGGAGTTCGTTGGATATTCTGTCCTCTCTTGGAGATTTTCTATATTTTAATTTTCTTAATGCTTCCTTTACCTCTCCCCCGTCGATGTTTATTTCTTCGTTTGTTGTAACTTCAGGTGTTCGTGGTTCATTATCGTCGCCTTTAGCAAATAAAGATCGGAAGTACATGTTTTCTTCTGAATGTATTTCGCTTTTGTTAATTCGTTCATCTCCTTTCTTTGCCCTCTGATCATTCTCCATACTTCTTTATGTGTTCCGTAGAAGTCGTGTTCCATCTGTTTTGAGAAACTCTGCCAGTGCTCCCTTTTTATTTGCCTCACTAAAGTATTCGTTTCGTTTCTGATTCGTTTGTAGCGGTTGTATGCCTGTTGTGTTTGTTTCGTTCGGTATTGTAAAAAGACTTTCTTCTTTCTTCACATTTTATCTTAACTTCCTCTCTAAATATCGGGGTTTTCTTCTTTAATATCTGGGTATTCTTACTTTTCTCTCTCCAAGTGATTCTGTTGCAGCGTTGATTATGTTATTTTTAAGTTGTTGCCAGCTTCCATCGATGTTATCGTTTTCTAATATTCCATTCTCAGCAATCTTCTCTGATATTCTTTTCCTGTATAAGTATTCCGTGGATTCCGTATGTAGTTCTTCGACCTTGATTTTTGTTTGTGTTGGTGCTGCCCTCTGGCGTGTGAAATATTTCATAATGATTCATATTTTACATAATACTAAGCTATGGTCGCTTCCTACATCTGCTGAGTCGAGGCATCTTACGTCGATTATTTTTGATTGATTTATATCTCTGTTGGTTACAACATAATCTATCAAAGATCTTTGTCCACGGGTATTATTGAATGTACATTTGTGTTGGTCTTTGTGGTCAAAAAATGTGTTGTTTATTCTAAGTTCGTTATTCGTGCAGAAGTTTATCATCAGTTCTCCATTCTCGTTTTTAACATTTTCATTGTGTTTTTGCTTAATTCCGAGTATTACTTGTTCACCTATTCGAGCGTTAAAATCCCCCAGTATTATCATCTTCCTTCTAACTTGATCTACTGCTTGGTGTAATTCGCCATAAAAGATTTCCCTTGTTTGAGGCTTGTTATTTTCTGTGCCGTATACTCCGATGATATTCAGGTCTTCCTTTTCCATTCTAATTTTTGCTGTGACAATTTTTTCCGATATATATTGACACTCTTTGATGTGATCTTGGTATTTTTGATGGATTAGTAATGCTACACCTTCTTTGGCCCTGTTTTCTTTTGCTGCTCCACTGTAGATTAGTATACAGTGATGAGCGCGCTAATAACCAGTAAAATAGCACAAAAGATGGAAAACGTATTAAGTTGTGAAATAAAAAGGAATGGAACTAGTCCAAATGGGAAATTTAGCGACATTAACCTGATTATTTCATTCATAGGAGATTCTGACCAATAGAAAACTACAGACATGCAAATTAAGGTGATAATTTTTGATAATCTCCCGTCGTTAAGCATATTACGTCAGATGCCCTTCGTTGCTACGAAAAAATACATTCAGTGACATTAATGACAAATGTTTTAAAAATTATAAAAGTGATGACTTTCAACCGTCAAATACATATTTATAACAACTGTGTGTTTAATTTCACTAATTGGTACTTACATATATAAATTACAATAAAATTTTGGTTTTGAACAGTTTTATTCATCAAATAATCGCAACAAATTGCACTCGAACTCTAAAATTAATATAGAATTTTTGCCCTCGTGACACTTTGACATAATTTCACTCGCCTTCGGCTCGTGAAATTAAAACTGCCAAAGTCACACTCGGGAAAAATTCAATAATTTTAGAGCTCTTGTGCAATTACTACTGAAAATTTACATTATATTGATTGTTTCCCACCTTTAGACGTATCGGACGAGTTTAGCAACTGCCACTTTCACAGTGACAGTTTTCGTTGATATACGCTGTGAGCTTCGCTGGTGTCGCTCCTGGCGGATTACTAATCAACTTTCACTGGTAATTTTTAAATTTATTATTTAATTGTTATCGCTTAATATTTACAACGCAAAAAAGTAATTAAATTATAATCGACTTTTTTAATATTTTGCTAATCATTTTGACGTTCTATTGATAAAATATGAATTTCTTACTTCGGATACTTTCACAATTATCGTGTAGATGGCGGTAAGATTAATATATTAATTTATAATTAGATATTACGGAACATTAAAAAAACTTAAATTCAGTATTTAAAACGTAAGTATATTTAAGGTAAAAATATATACCACAGCTTTGACCAACTAATATTGTTTATAATTAATGTTTTTAATTTTAATTTTAAATTAATCACTTTGACATTTATGTCAAATTTCCGGTAAACGTTTACAAACTTGTCACTAGTGGCGTTCGCGAATTTGTAAATATCCCCTCTACGTACGAGCTCACAGCGTATACTCCACTGATACGTGTAAAGGTGGGAAACAATCAATATAATGTAAATTTATATATTAATATCGCTAAATTTACCAGCTCGACTAGTTTCATTTCTTTTTATCCCACAACTTAATACGTTTTCCGTTTTTTGTGCTATTTTGCCGGTTATTAGCACGCTCATCACTGTATATTCGCCTAATCTTAATTGTCATTTTCCCTTCTTTTTGTTTCCTGTAGAGCGCATATATCTATTTGATCAGTTCTATCTGATGCAAGTAATTTTTCTATGTAGGATTTCCATGTTTTTAAGATCCTTGATAGCTCCGAGATAAGATTTCCATCGTTATCTTTTATGTTGTTGGGTGACTTATTAAATTTCTTCCTGTTTTTCATCGATCTTGTTTTTTTGTGCATATTGCAAGTGTATTTACGTTCGTATTTCTCTGCATTAGTTGAAAATAAACAAAACGTAAACCAAAAAAGTTACCTAAAAGAATTTTATTTTACATGATATAAATTAGGGGCTCATATTACCACCTTATATTATTGTTACATCTTAAGGGAGTATTTAAGGACATAAAGGGCTGTATTAATACTTATGGTCGACAGCTAGATTTATAGAACAGAAAGCGTAGATATATAGGACTACCGCTCCATAAGGTTTGGAAAAGACAAAAGTAACACAATTTTAACGAAAACGTTTCGACACGTAATTTATGATTTAAGTCATTAAATCTATTTAATTTATTGCAATTACTATTATCAGTTTCAAAATTAGTAGATTGAAATTTTTGATCAAGGTATTTACCAAAATAAAACTTCATTATCTTAAACAGTTAACATAACAATTAACTTTAAATAAATTCAATAAATCTACTACACACCATTCAGTATGAAGAGAACTTTCAGCTTGTTAAATATTATTATTAAAAAAACAGTTTTACTTTTTAATTAAAAAAGGATATTACACATTTTTGAAAAACCATTGAATTATAGAACTGTAGCTGACAATTTAACCGCTTATTATGAAATATATTTCTCCTTTCAATGACCCTCTTACCTGTTTGCGTGCTAGAATCAAAGAACGTACTAGAAGTTTCTACAGTCATAGAAGCAATGGTACCATCCATAATCTGCGTAGCCGAATCTCTGCGTCCGCGATACCGCTGGCAGTCATCGCTCTGAGAACTTTGGCGTCGAAAATTTCGGCATCTGATCATTTCCTCTGTGGTTGATTGTCTTCGGAATCCTCTCGCGATGAGGATTTCTTCCGTAGTAGATTGTCTTCTGATTGCTGGTCGGTAGTTTTCAGTAGTCGGTGGGGGTCCTCTATTACAAGGACTTGGATCTCTGCTGGAGCAGCTACAATGGTCAGACAAAAGTAAGTTCCGAATTGAAAGTCATTGATATTGTTCACTTTGTTATTGCTATTAATTTAGTCAAGTTTGTACATATTTTTTATAATGGCTTCAAAAAGCCTAGTTTATAAAGTAGTAAAATAGATCGGTATAAAAATATACGCTTAATCAATTGAACCGAATCTTTGTTCAGATTTGACCTGGAGGCAATTTTTTTTTATTAAGGAAAATTACCGCATCCACCAACAGGTTATTAGCGGCATTACTTGATAAACAAAGGTTAACAATTATTTTAACAAGTAAAAAAATAACTAGATTTTATACAAAATATTGATAGATATTAGATAGTTGAGTAGGTATTTTACTGGACAGTTTTCTCCTAATAAAGCTAGCAGAGTGTTTGGTAGATTGTTCATTGAACGTTCGCGTTGATATTTTGGACACTCGATTAACAGATGGGTAACGGTAAGAGGCGTAGCACATAGGTCACACATGGGACGTTCACTGGCCGAGAGTAAATATGAGTGTGTAATCTTGGTGTGCCCTATACGTAGGCGCGTTAAAACCGTTTGAATAAACCTCGAACTAATACTTGTTTTCCACTGTCGTGTATCTGGTTTTACCGATTTTAGTTTAGATTGCGATAGAAACCATTCGCGTTGCCACTGACCGATCACTTTTTGTTTAAAAAACGTTTTGAGATCTTTAGATACACACTCGCGTACTAATTCGGATATCGCACTTGTTGCTGCATTACGAGAACTTCTGTCTGCCCCTTCATTGCCCATAATCCCTATATGTGATGGGATCCATATAAATTTCGGAGTTGTGTTGTTCTCTTGGGCAATATGTAGCTCAATTTTTATTAGTTTCTCTAAAGGACTTTCAGGATACAGATGCTGGATTGCGAGTAGAGAGCTGAGCGAGTCGGTGAGAAACAGAGGCTTTGAAATATTTGAAAGGTTTGCATGTTTTAGGGCGCGATACAAAGCAAATAGTTCAGCGGTGAAAACGCTTGAACTAGGCGGTAGTTTAAATTGAAAAGTAGACGTTGGAGTTACAAATGCACAACCAATATCTTCACTGGACTTAGAGGCATCGGTGAAGATGTTTGAGCAGTTTAGGTAGTCTCGTTCAAGAATCTCGTTCAGTTTGTTTTTTATAAGTAAGGTGTTAGTGTATTTTTTGGAGAACTCTAGTAAAGAGGTGTTGCAATTTGGGATGTCTATTAACCATGGAGTGGGATATTTGATGTTACAGTGAAACACGTCTGGAATTGTTGCATCGAGTTCATTTAAAATTGATCTTATTCGCATGTAATAAGGTTTTCCGGTACGAGGTCTATTGGAGAAAAAGTCGTGATTATTTTTGGAAAAGGTATTTTCAAATAGTGGATGATCCTTATTGGCAGCTACGGAAGAAGCATGCGAAAGTGTTAAAATTGTCCGCCTATACTGCAATGATGGTTCTCCAGTTTCGGAATATATGCTTTCTATTGGTGAAGTGTGAAAAGCTCCGAGAACGATCCGAAGTGCGGCATTGTGGATTGTATCTAGTGGTTGCCTGGAGGCAATTGTAATCACACAACTGACGTTATGCAATGTTAGTTAACATCACATTGGTCAGTTTCTATGATTTATATTTGACTGTAATTTTAAGTAACGTGTCTTAAAAATGGTGTTTGTTTTTAACAATCCGTCCAAATATGTCAACATCTTAAATCACGCAAGACTAACAAGTCTTAGTCGATTTAAGGAGAAGAAGAAGAGATGGGATGCTCAAAAGCAAAGGAGCATTAAAAATATTGGTGAACTACAAACAGAATACCCACAAATAGGTAAATATAGAATCAATACAACTGGACGAATAGGTAAAAATATTACTAAGGGTTTAACAATATTCTGAAAACGTTTTCTTGAAGCATGTCCAATTTAAATAAGCTTCTAAAATTGTCTACGTATTAGTTTCGTAGGTATTATGTTATTAATGATTATTTATGTTATGATATGTTTGAAGTGTTACACCAAATACTACCTGTGACCACCAATTAGACAGAGGTCCCAGTATACTGAAGTCAGAAGTCATAAAAGCAATACAACAAGCCAAAAACAATAAAGCACCTGGACCAGATCAAATCCCTGTTGAGTTACTTAAACTTTTAGATGAGGAAAACATTACCTACTTGACTACTTTCTACAAAATTTACAACGAAGGAAAAATACCAGATGATTGGTTGGAGTCACTATTTATTACCAAAGAAAAGCAGGCCCAACAAATGCAGCGACTTTAGACTAACCAGTATGATGAGTCACACACTTAAGATACTTTTACGTATTATACAAAACCGAGTATTCCTTCTGTGCGAAACTAGAATGGGTAATAAGCAATTTGGATTTAGAAATGGTCTAGGAACTAGAGAAGCACTATTTTGTATGCGCGTTCTATTACAAAAAAGTTGTGAATTCCGAAAGAACGTTTATGTTTGTTTCATCGACTCCGAGAAGGCATTCGACAGAGTACAACATCATACACTTTTAGATTGCCTGCAGGCAGCAGGACTTGACCACTACGATATAAGACTGCTGAAATACTTATATTACAATCAAGTAGCCTCTATCCAAATTGGAGACAGTCGTACTGAAAAACTGCCGATAAAACGTGGAGTACGACAAGGTTGTGTTTTATCACCCACCCTTTTTAATCTGTACTCTGAAGAAATCTTTAGGGAGGCTTTGGATGACAGACAAGAGAGAGTAAGTCTAGGCGGAGAAGTAATCAACAATATTAGATACGCTGACGATACAGCCATTCTTGCTGAAAATTTAAAAGATCTTCAGACACTACTAAATCTAGTTAGTGAAGCACGTTATCGGAGAGGCCTTAAAATCAACATTTCAAAGACAAAGTGGATGGCAGTTGGAAATATTAATATATATCAAGGTCAGCTTTCTCTTGATGGAGAGGAGTTAGAACGGGTAAATAATTTCAAGTACCTTGTCAGCTGGTTAAATGCAAAATTGTGACTCTGATGAAGAGATAATAACTAGGATCGAAATATCACGAAAGGCTTTTATGACCTGGAAACCAGTTTTATGTAACAGAAACCTGTCGATGAATATTCGAAAGAAGGTGCTGAAATGTTATGTGTGGTCTATCCTATTGTATGGTTGTGAGACGTGGACGTTAAAACCCACAATGCTGAACAAAATAGAAGTATTCGAATTGTGGTGCTATCGACGAGAAAAACAGAATACTTCGGCCATATAATTGGAGGACCTAAATACCATCTGCTTCGCCTTATAATACAAGGAAGAGTGGAGGGAAAGAAATGGATTGGTCGAAAGAAACTTTCATGGCTGCGTAATATTAGACAATGTTGTGGCTGCACAGTAGAAGAATTTTTCGCGCAGCAGCCGATAGAGAGAGATTTCAAGAAATTGTAAACATGATGACGGCCAACGTCTGAATACAGACACGGCACCTAAAGAAGAAGATATTTGAAGTATTATGTCTATATAGTATTGAGCCACAATTCACACACACACACACCCACACACACACACACACACACACACACACACACACACACACACACACACACACACACACACACACACACACACACACACACACACACACACACACACACACACACACACACACACACACACACACACACACACACACACACACACACACACACACACACACACACACACACACACACACACACACACACACACACACACACACACACACACACACACACACACACACACACACACACACACACACACACACACACACACACACACACACACACACACACACACACACACACACACACACACACACACACACACACACACACACACACACACACACACACACACACACACACACACACACACACACACACACACACACACACACACACACACACACACACACACACACACACACACACACACACACACACACACACACACACACACACACACACACACACACACACACACACACACACACACACACACACACACACACACACACACACACACACACACACACACACACACACACACACACACACACACACACACACACACACACACACACACACACACACACACACACACACACACACACACACACACACACACACACACACACACACACACACACACACACACACACACACACACACA
Organism: Diabrotica virgifera virgifera; assembly: GCF_917563875.1. Lineage (NCBI taxonomy): Eukaryota > Metazoa > Arthropoda > Insecta > Coleoptera > Chrysomelidae > Diabrotica > Diabrotica virgifera. Next base: position 191,141,543 of record NC_065448.1, read on the forward strand.
CACACACACACACACACACACACACACACACACACACACACACACACACACACACACACACACACACACACACACACACACACACACACACACACACACACACACACACACACACACACACACACACACACACACACACACACACACACACACACACACACACACACACACACACACACACACACACACACACACACACACACACACACACACACACACACACACACACACACACACACACACACACACACACACACACACACACACACACACACACACACACACACACACACACACACACACACACACACACACACACACACACACACACACACACACACACACACACACACACACACACACACACACACACACACACACACACACACACACACACACACACACACACACACACACACACACACACACACACACACACACACACACACACACACACACACACACACACACACACACACACACACACACACACACACACACACACACACACACACACACACACACACACACACACACACACACACACACACACACACACACACACACACACACACACACACACACACACACACACACACACACACACACACACACACACACACACACACACACACACACACACACACACACACACACACACACACACACACACACACACACACACACACACACACACACACACACACACACACACACACACACACACACACACACACACACACACACACACACACACACACACACACACACACACACACACACACACACACACACACACACACACACACACACACACACACACACACACACACACACACACACACACACACACACACACACACACACACACACACACACACACACACACACACACACACACACACACACACACACACACACACACACACACACACACACACACACACACACACACACACACACACACACACACACACACACACACACACACACACACACACACACACACACACACACACACACACACACACACACACACACACACACACACACACACACACACACACACACACACACACACACACACACACACACACACACACACACACACACACACACACACACACACACACACACACACACACACACACACACACACACACACACACACACACACACACACACACACACACACACACACACACACACACACACACACACACACACACACACACACACACACACACACACACACACACACACACACACACACACACACACACACACACACACACACACACACACACACACACACACACACACACACACACATGCTCGTATCAACCCCAGCCCCGGGGGACATGTGTTCCAATGGAAAAGTGGAACCCACATGTCCGAAGATCAAACCGGTCACACCCCGTAATAGAGTGGTACCTATCTGACCCCCAAGCTATACCTCCACCCCTCCCCATCGAAGGACATACCGAATGGGGAGGCGTTGACCTTAACGTTACTTTGGATGCCCTGGGTAATGGGAGATCCTTTGTATTACTTCATGTGGTTAAGCCACCCGGTTTTAGGAGTAGCTGGAAGAGCTTTTCTCCCTATTAATGACTAGATTAATTTTTTACTTTACTTTGGACTTGTGTCCTAAAAAAAATATGTTCCGTACATCAAGGTACCGATCTAAATCGGTGTCTCGTTGTCCAGACCGTGTGTGCTCGGTCACTCAGCCGGCGAATTGGCAAAATAAATTTTGTTCTCCTCGACGGCTGAGCGCCCGAAAGGTGTGGCCATCAAGCCCACGTCTGTCGGTACGTGACCTCGATGCTCACGTTCCGCGGCTATGGTCCATTTGACCTACCTGAAGGGTACTTAGTGCCTGAAGGGCGACATATGTCTCTCGATATCATGTGGCTATCTCAATTTTTCATTCTTAAGGGTTTCCTCTATATCCAGCTAACTGCTGTCTAGGCCGTCTATGTACCGTTCTTTGGTTTTCGTCGTAGTTAGTCAATTCTCTTAATAATCTGCTAGGATGGTTCCTGATATTGTTAAATATTTTATGTGCTCTTTCGTCTATCATTCTCAGGACTTTCTTTTGTTGCGTATGTTCAAATACGTATCTTAATATCTATATTCAGAGCTTCCCTGATCATATGGTCTTGGATGGTTTGTATTTTTTTCTTGTTGGTATTACACGTGTGTCCCCATGCGGCTGAGGCGTGTGTTAGTGTTGGCAAAATTATACAATTTGCCATCCTAATCTTTGTCTTAAATCTCAGTTTACTTTTTCGACCTATTAGCGATGAGAGCTGACTCCTAAGATCTTTAGCTTTGTTGATTGTTTGTTTTACGTGTTCTGTAAAAGGTCAGCCTTTTGTCCAACATTACGCCTAGGTATTTTAGACCAGGGCGCATCTGTAAAATTATTAGTACATTTGGACGTTGAGAGGTGACTCAAATTTTTTTGCAGAAATTGCTTGAAAATAAATCAAATAATAATATTTGAGTTATCCTCCCTCTGAAAAAGGACCGGAACATTGTTTAAATAATCAAAATGTCAAAAAATTAAGGAAAAATTCGATTTTTTTCATCGTTTTTTGATTATAACTTTAAAAGTATTTATTTCCGAGAAAAGATGTACTAACATAAAAGTTCCGTAATTAAATTTCCTACAATATAGAATTGGCTATAAATTTAAAAAGTAGTCACCCTTGTTGCAAAATAGCAATAATTGCGAAAAAAACATACAAAAACAAGTACTCGCATTTTACGTTTTTCAACAATTTATGCTACACTTAGGACCTTCATATTTCACCCACAAAAACTATATACAGTCGGAAAAATGAAAGAATACCCATGAACTAACATATAAAACACGCTCTATTTTCCTGTCACCGTGTCACAAAGAAAATTGTCCAGCACAGGTACATGTAATAATTATTATTACATGTACTTGCGCTGGCCAATTTTTTGTGCGACACGGTGACAGGAACATACAGCGTGTTTTATATGTTTGTTCATGGGTATTCTTTCATTTTTCCGACTGTAATACAGTAAAACAATACTGTAAATTTCATTAAGATCGGTTCAATAGATTTTGCAAAATAAATTTTGCAATCCAGCTCTCGCAAAAAAATTCATTTTTTCAAAATGTTACAGGACTGAAAATAAAGCAGATAGCAAGTTTATTTTTTTTTGCCTATAGAAGTGTACTGTACCTTTCATTTGCAATTTTGCAAAATTAAAATCGATTAACACCACGGCGTCAGGAATTTTTTTAAATAAACATTAATTATTGGTGCAACGCGCAGGACAGCGGATAGTTTGCTCTGGTTGGGCATTCCAATGACCTTTGATAATGATTGATACATTTTAATTTTTATTACATTTCGATATAAATAAATAAACTTGTTTATTGCAAAATAAAAACACATACTCTATCCTTTGAAATAACACTTTTATTAGCAAAAACTTTCTTTGTTGATATATTTTAACTTAGAGAATAATAGTTTATTATTTTTAAACATATGCAATTGTTTAAACAATATTTCACAAACAATAATAAAATTAGTTTAACTTTTGTGGAATTAAAATATTAAAATACAACAAAATATAGAGTAAGAAAATAATATATTAGATAAAGATTGGAAGACATTTTGGTGGAAATCAACTTGTGTGAATCGAACACCGCTGTCCTGCGCGTAGCACCAAAAATTAATGTTTATTTAAAAAACTTCCTGACGCCGTGGTAATTAGTCGATTTTAATTTTGCAAATTGCAAATGAAAGGTACAGTACACTTCTATAAGTAAAAAAAAATTCAACTTACTATCTGCTTTATTTTCAGTCCTGTAACATTTTGAAAAAATGAATTTTTTTTGCGAAAGCTGGATTGCAAAATTTATTTTGCAATATCTATTGAACCGATCTTGATGAAATTTACAGTATTGTTTTACTGTATCATAAAGTTTTTCTGGGTGAAAAATCAAGTTCCTAAGTGTAAAATAAATGGTTGAAAAACGTAAAATGCGAATACTTGTTTTTGTATGGTTTTTTCGCAATTATTGCTATTTCGCAGCTAGGGTGACCATTTTTTAAACTTTTAACGCTATATTGTAGCAAATTTAATTATGCTACTTTTATGTCAGTACAACTTTTCTCGGAAATGAATACTTTTAAAGTTATAATCAAAAAACCAAGAAAAAAATCGAATTTTTCCTTTATTTTTTGACATTTTGATTATTTAGACAATGTTCCTGACCTTTTTGAGAGGGAGGATAACTCAAATATTATTATTTGATTTATTTTCAAGCAATTTCTGCAAAAAAATTTGAGTCACCTCTCAACGTCCATCTCAAAACAGATGCGCCCTGGACTATTTGGCTTGATTTGACCATTCAATTTGGGTATCAAATAGAGATGGTATCTCATTTGGCCTGCCTCTTCTTTTTTGGTACATGACGGCCTGTGTTTTGTCAGGATTGATAGCTATTTTCCACTGCACACACCATTCTTGTAGTTCATCAAGAGCTCTTTGTAGATGTCTTGTTGCAAAATCTGGGTGGGTACTGCTAAAAGCTATCGCTTTAGCTATCGCTATCTGCGTATAGACTTATTAACGATCTGGGTTCAGTTGAGGTGTCTGCTGTATATATGGTATATAGATATGGTGACAACACTGCCCCCTGTGGTACACCAGCCTCCATGTTCCCAACTTCGGACAGGGTTGGCCCTATCCGAACTCTGAACCTCCTGTTGGCTAGGTATGACGAGAGAAGACACGTCATCGCCTCACTATAACCATATTGGTTCATTTTATATAGCAGGCCGTCGTGCCAGACCCTGTCGAATGCTTTACTGACTTGAGCCACAATTATTATTGATGTAATGAAAATTTCATTTTGAATAATAAATAATGTTTGACTTCTCTTATTCTCATTCTCAAAAAAAGATTATGGAAGATTTTATAACCTGGTTTTTTTAGGTATGCATTTATTTTCAAAAAATGACATACTTGGCCGAGATCCTATATGCCATATCAATGTGTGGTTGAAGAAATTGATTGAAAGTGGACATACAGATATGGATCATTTCTAAATAAGTAAGTCGCCAGATAACCCATAGTTAAACAGGATGAAGATGATGACAAGAAATCCCTGAAGGACCCTATAAATATTCAAAAGAATGATGATGACTTAGAATTCATAAGGGAATAGCTTTAAAATGGATTATAACTTTAGCTAGATTTATTTGTCAAATCAGTCTATGAGCTGCTAATTAAATTCATTGGAAAAACAAAATTGGACCTTTGAAAGATTTTTTTTGTTGTACTGTCTGAAGCCAACCAACTCTCTACACCACACATCTCAAAGGAAATGGTAAGTTGATATAAGTAAAAACGAAGTTTGAAAAACACTTAAGAGTCAATTATGTAATCCATCTTCTGTATAATAGAGAAAGTCCCCTAGATATCATAAAAACCATTGAAGTCATCATCTACCAACACAACAAAATGGAAGTCAGAATAGATTGGCAACTTACCGAACCTATGGATATAGGCAGCGGAATAAGACAGGGAGACTCATTAACTCCTATGCCCTTCAATTTTAATTATGGATGAAATCATCAAAAGCGTCAACAAATGAAGATGATAGAGAAGAAAGCATTTGACAGAGTAAGACTTTACACATTCACGGACACGCTTTATATATAGACACGCCTTCCTATGGAGTAAGGTCTGGCGCATATTGAACCTAAGCGAGTCACAACCTGCGCTGGTGGGACCGGTGACCTGTGCACTGTGCAGTTATTTTTCTAGCGTGGCGCATATTGATCACAAGCTAACCCGACCGTCGGCTGTCGCCGTAACGAATAGAGACGGGCAAAATAAGTGCAAACGTGTAACGGTTACTATTGATACCGGTTCTCAGTGGTACTGAGTACAAATACTGATTACAAAATACTGATGTATCTGATCCTTGTACTGAATTGAGTAGGCAACTAAAAAACGGTAGTTCCGTACATGTAACTAGTAATGTTTTAAAAATATCTTACACGTACCTAGTAGTCGTAGCGGTATGACTTTCGAAAACATCGAATTTGATAATAAGCGGCTGCATAAAAAGATATCTTACACTGAGTATTCTATTTCTACATACCTATATAATAACAAGCATAAGTTAAACACTGCATTGATTGTGATTGCAAAAACGGTTCGCATGTTTTAAATAAGATTTTTGCTGATTATGTTTTTGCTAAAATATTAAATAACACAAAAAATACAATTCACAACCATCATTTAATTTTTAACGATAAACAAAAGTCTAATAAATATATGATGCTAAGTTTAAAATTGATCGACTTTGTCGATAACAGTGTCATTAATAGATATTTTTTACCATGAATCATTTTCCAATGATTGTGTGGATTTAGAAATACATACTAAACAATTTTTTGATCTGTATAAAGGAGATTATCATGACACATTATGGTACTCCTTATTTTTCAAATAATATGCTCTTGTAAACGCATAACTTTGATTTATTGGCTAAAGCCACACTAACTACAGAGCCGTGCGGTACATCTTTTTAATATGATGCAAGTCTTAGAAATGCCTCCTCTTGAGTATTACAGAAACTTAACTTTTATTTTTATTAAACGAACCTACACAAAATGAAGGACATCTTTTATTTTAAAAGCAAAACATACTTTATAGACCTGGATCCGGCAAACTGAAAATTTGTTCGTAGCTTAACGGTGTCTATTCGGACAAACTTTGATGTACAGGAACATTGGAACAGGGGAAGGTTTAATAGTGGAACAGTTTAAAAATTTGGAACGTCACATTACGAAAACGTCCCATGTATTTTGTCGGACAGAACAAAAAATCGATTTGTTACCCTTTCATTTAACTCTCATGCAAAAATCAGACTGCTATTACTAACAAACATGATTCCTGTTATTTGACATGTTCTTCCTGTTTCACTCATTAAAATGCCCAGTTAGTGATAAACACCAGTCTAATTTTTCCATGAGAGTTTAATGAAATGGTAACAAATCAATTGGAAGTTCTGTCCGACAAAATATATGGAACGTTTTTGTAGTCTGACTTTCCAAATTTTTAACCTGTTCCACAATTAAAACTTCCCCTGTTTCAGTGTTCCCGTACATCAAAGTTTGTCTGACGAGACACCGTTAAGCTATTAACAAATTTTCAGCTTGGTATTAATCAACTTTTTGTTGGTACGCGGGATCTAGGCCTAGAAATACTATGTCACAAATGATGGCGTAATCTATTTTCTATAGGTATAAAATTTTTGTAAATATCATTCATTTCTTAAATCTACACAACATTATCATTAAAAATGATCCATTACTAAAAACCGTTAAGCATATCTGTGAATATCGCATAACCCTCAAATATAATGTGTCATCATACCGGGCTTGTTCATGCTTAAAAATAAAATATGTAGACAAGATATAAATACAGGGTGTCCCGGAAAATAGTGCGTTCCTTAAAGGTATGGGTAGAATGCACCATTTAAAAGAAAACTTTCTTATAAATTTTTTTTCTAAACTCATCTGTTGCCCCAAAAAATTAAAATAATGTATTCCAAAAAAATTACATTTGGCAACACGGCAGTTTTATTTATTTTGACACAGCTTAGATAAAAATATACAAATTGTAAACACAAACAGTCATATCATAATCACCTGTAACCCCAGAATAGGGCTTTTCATCGATTGTCATTTGTTTCGAGCTTCTGTCATGTGTCACATAATATTAATATATCTACGCCATACGTCTTTGGTTTGTATCATTTGTATATACCAATAACGTATGACGTAGATATATTAATATTATGTGACACATGACAGAAGCTCGAAACAAATGACTGTGAATGAAAAGCCCTATAGGTACATCCTATTGTTGTGATATTGGCATGATTTCGATAGCGAGTATCATGATATTATGTTAATTACGTTTAGTGCAAGATTTACAGCAAGGCTATTTACCTCCAAGTAAAATAAGATCTTCAGAGAACCCGAATTTCTGTGTAAAGTGTTATGTGCAGATAAAGTTTATTTTTACGAATGGTGTGTTTAACTTTCGTGGTTGACAAAAGTATGAATTTGTGGGCTGGGAATATTTTTTATAATCATCTAATTGAACCATTCGAACTTCCCAGAAGATTGAATGGAAAAATGCAGGTACTCAAATGTTTGCAACATGTTCTATCGATGCTTCTTGAAGACGTAGCTTTATTGTAATAAAAAATTTTTATGTAAGTTAAAACACTATACAAACCTTATTTATTAGATATTTAATAAACACAAATATTATGCTGTTTTTCTATTACTGTTATCAGTATTTTATCAATGTATATTATGCCTATGATCGATGATTCATGATAGTTGAGTTACAGTAAAATTATTTTAGCACAGAAGGAACGCAGCGCTGCCGGCTGTATTTGCTTTTCTGTGGACATTAATCAAATGCATTAAAATTAATAAATTATTTTTTTGAAAACGGTTGACTTAACAAAAAAAATGTATTAGACTTTTTTGCTCTAAATGGTGCACTTAGCCCATACCTTGAAGGAACGCACTATTTTCCGGGACACCCTGTATACGTAATAGGTAAGCAGTTTTTGCAACGACAATCCAATCACAATCAGTGTTGTTTATAATAATGGTAATGCCGAACGAGTTCTATTAGCTTTTCTACGTCCATCTCAAAAACAAAACCGCAACTGAGAATTGAGTCACGCGTCCCACGACACCAGAAAACTGTACGCCGATGACAAACGTTCGCATGGCTAGACCTGGCACCGTATTGACTGATATTAGGATGCGCAGAACTCTCTACGCAACTCGCAGGTGCCAGGTTGTGTTCGCTTAGGATCAATTTGCGCCGGGACTAAGTGTTTCCATATGCAGTCGTGTCCGTCAATGTGTTAAAGATGTAACCCGTCTTCTGTATAAATGGAAGTCAGAATAGATTAGCAACTTACAGAACCTATACACGTATACAGCGAACTAATGCAGTGGGACTTATTAAGCCCTATGCTCTTCAATTTAATCATGGATAAAATCATCAAAAACGTCAACAAAGAAGAGTATACATAATGGGAAACAAAGAAGTAAAAATAATAGCTTGAGATGAAGATAGTCTGCAAAGACTAGTCCACAGTTTTAATATGCAAATGAATTCAATTTGACAATATTATCTCAGAAAACTAAAACAATAATAATCAGTAAAGAACCAATCAGATGTAAAATAGAAATTGAAGGCATTAGAATTGAACAACTAATGTAAATAAAATAACTAAAATGTAAAAAAATAAGCTAAATAAATAGCTATGTAGACCTGGACGAAGAAGTGAGAAATCAAGTATAAAAAGCAAATTAACTAGCAGGATGCCTTGATAACACTAGGTTTATGGCGAAACAAATATATTAACACTGATGTAAAGTCAACTATAATTTACAATAGTATACACTATTTATACAGCACATATAGGTCAAAGCATAATTATTACTAGCAAACAAGGTAAAATATTACAATTTGCAGATGATATATGCATATATGTAGATCAATTGGAAATAGAACAAGGCAGTAGAAAAATAAATACAGTATTTAAACATCTACAAGAAGACCTAGATCAAATAGCATTAAACATATCAACCAGAAAAACACAAGCTTGTATATTCTCCCGAAAACGAAACATTCCAGAAGTAGTGGAGTTGCAAAATGTCTCGTTTAAAGTTCAACCTAAAGTTAAATATTTGGGTATTATACTGGATAGGAAAATGATTTGGAAAGATCATATTGAGTATATCGCAGCAAGAGCTGACAAAGGGTACAATGCGTTACGAGCAGTAAACTATACAACCTGGGGAGCAGATCCCAACATAGCATTACTAATGTATAGGTCTTATATAAGATCAATATTAGATTACGGATGTTACTTTTACAATCAAGCCGCCAAAACCCATCTTCAAAAAATAGACATCCTTTCAAATAAATGCCTCAGATTATGTATAGGAGCTTTGATGAGTACTCCAATATCAAACCTATGCGTAGAATGTAATGAACCACCGTTATGGTTAAGAAGGAAAACTCTGTGTGAAAAATTTATAACTAAAATGATAACTAAAGAGAGGATAATATGTAACAACTGCCACAAACTTTGTATAAATGACCTAACCACAGAATACTGGAGGAAAAAGCCAACATTACTACTTGCCGAAAGTTACAGTAGATTAAGACAATTTAAAAATAAATTACATACATCAACTCTGTCATCAATGTTTCAGATAAATCTAAACAATATACCAAATATACAACCAACCTACATGAGAGATTACTCGAAATTTCCAGTTTACTTAAGGAATGCCATGTTTAATGTGGATATAGAAACTTTATTTCCGGAACATTACCAAATTTATACCGATACCTCAAAAATGAATTCGAGGGTGGCCGCTGCCGTGTGGAACCCTAGGACAAGGTATAAAGAGGGTATACGACTTAATGAAAATTTTACAACATTTTCAGCAGAACTTATTGCAATACTGAGAGCATTGCAGTATATAAGCAGTATAAACAATAACGAAGAGAAATTCCTAATCCTTACAGACAGCAAAAGTGCTTTACTTAAACTGGAAAGTTTGAAGGATATATCAAACTACATATATATTGATATTATTAAGGCTTATATCGCACTTAAGGATAAGGGCAAACAAATATCATTTTGTTGGGTAAAAGCCCACTCTAACCTTAAACACAATGAAATAGTAGATACTTTAGCTAAGAAGGCTACCGAACAAGAAATTGAAAGTGAATATAAATTAACATTAAATGATGTTTACGCTAATATTACTAGCAATAAAACGAAAACCTGGCAACAATGATATAACAACTCAACAAAAGGGCTATTCTACAAAAACGTACAATTAAATATTCCAGCTAAATCGTGGTTTAATCATTATCACGGCGAAAAAATCGTTGTTTCATATATATGCAGACTTAGATTTGGACACTGCCTAATTCCAGAACACAAATTTAAAATAGGTCTTAGTGATAGTAATCTTTGTGAATGTGGTGAGTTAGGATCTGCAGAACACATGATACTAAACTGTAGACTAAAGATAATCGAAATAAATCATTTCATGAATCAAGTATATAGAGAAACCAATATTGCAAGACCTTTTAATCTAATAACAATATTATCTAGTTTAGACGAACGTGTATATGAGATCCTAATTAAACACATACTTAGTATAAAATTACAATTGTAAACTATAATACCTGTGTTTATCCCATTTGTCTACCTACCTTTCCGTGGTCTAGTCTTGTGTGTGTGCATTGCTCTGAAAGATCCCTGAGCAGAAGTACTCCTTGTTGACATTCCTTATAATACAATTGAAAAAAAAAATAATAAAAAAAAAATAAATAAATAAAAAAAAGAAAAAACAAAGAAATAAAAAAAAAGAAAGAAAAAAAAAGAAAGCAAAAAAAGAAAGAAAAAAAAATATATAAATAATAAAAAAATAAAAAAAAAGAAAATAATAATAATAAAAAAAAACATACAATAAAAAATAATATTGAATAATACTAGAATATATATTTATGATATAGATATAATATGTATATAAATGTGTAATACTGTATGATTGTAGCTAAAGATTAAATTAACCATTTATTGTTATAGAATCTAGGTATATCTTTAAAATACAAAATCTTATTTTAAAAGTAATATGTGAGATAAATATCTGTAGAGCAAAAATAAGTTCGGCTAATGGATTAAGTCCACAGTCAGGAACTTCGATGACACACACACGCACACACACACACAACTATAATTTATAAAGCCAGTGTAGACCAATAATTACATCATCATCATCAGGACTTTTCATTACGGGTGGAATGTTTTCCGCTCTTACTTAGAGCTCTAGGATTCGCTTATTGCGGTGAATTACTCCGAATTCCACGTGTATGTTGTCAAAGTTTGTTGTAGGACTTGGCTTTCGTTACAATTTTCTTCCACTCATTTCGATATGTGCATAGTTCCCTCCAGTTTCTCACTTCCAGAATTTTGATATCTTTCATGACCTGGTCCTCCCATCTCTTTTTGGGTCTTCCCCTAGGTCCTTCAGTTTCTGGTTTCCATCTGGTGATCTTCTTAATCAGTTGGTTATTTTTCCTTCTCTCTATATTTCCTAGCCATCTCAGCCTATGTGCTTCAATAAATCTAACTATATCTTCTCCCTTCACTATGTCTCTTAGATCATGGTTCATTCTTCTTTTCAATTCTCCGTTGTCCATTCTTATCGGGCCCATAATCCTTTTGAGGATTTTCCTTTCAAAAATTCTCAATTTTTCTTCATATTTTTCCGTAAGGCACATTGTCTCAGCTGCGTACGTAACTACTGGTCTGATTGCAACTCTGTATATTCTCAGTTTTGTATTTCTGGATAAGTTCTTGTCCTTCAGAAGCCTAAGATATCTCCAGTATGTTTTGTTGCCTGCTAGTATTCGTTACGTTACTCTTTATCTTCTCTTGTTTTGGCCATTCTCTATTTTTCCCAAATATTTAAATTGTTGGACTCTTTCAAAAGTGTAGTTTTCTATTTTGATTTCTCTCGTCCTGTTATCTTCTCTTCTAAAGCAGAGTAGATATTTTGTTTTCCCTTCGTTAATTTCAAGACTTCTTTTCCGTGCTTTATTTGCCAGGATTGTTACTGCTCCTTTTAATCTTTCCTTGTCTCTTCCCATAAAAACTAAATCATCTGCATATGCAACTATTTGTGTTGAGGAGTGGGCTATAGTTCCTTTAATTTTGCTGGCCTTGACTGTTCCTTCTACTGCTATGTTGAATAATGTGGTTGACAGGGAATCGTCTTGTCGCACTCCTATTTCTATTGCAATTGATTTTGTGCTACCTTCTGTTTTTTTGCTGGTATATCTTGATTTTTCATTTCAATAAATAATTTATTTTTTCCAATACAGTTAAAGGCTTGTCTGAAGTCTATGTTGTGTTCGTGGCATTTTTCGATTGTTTGTGCAACTATGTGGATCGCATCTGTAGTGGATATACCTTCTTTGAATCCTTGCTGGTAGTCCTCAATTTTTTTCTCTGTAAATTGAGTGAGTTTTTGTTTGATGAGGGCTGTTATATATGCATACAATAATTACATATGCATCAGAAATAAGACCCAAAACAGCCACAGAACAAAGATTACTACTAGGAACGACAGAAATAAGAATACTGAAAATACGCTGAGAGATTGAAGGAGAAATGAAGACAGAACAAAATGTAATGTACAGTTTATAAACGAATCGACACTAAATAGAAAAAATATAATAACCACATAAGCAGAATGGGGGAGATAGGAAGGGTAAAAATAGCAAGAGATAAATCACCGATTGGTAGAAGAAGTAACGGCGGGCCGCGCAAAAAAAAATGGAGTGACAACTTTCCATAGAGGTAGCAATTCGCCAATGAACAAACAGAATTTTTTAGAAAGAGAAGGAAGAAGAACATAAAAAGGAGCAATATTACGAAAGATGCATAAGATTTATTCCATATTAGACAAGGCGAAAACGGCGGGTTCGTTGGAGAAAATATTCCCATGAGATTTTTTTGCATAATTACATTCGTGAGACATCCCAGAATAAGGTTCAAGAAGTCGCCCACGTGAAAATGTGTCCAAATTTTTTTTAATAATTTTTTTAATCAAATTTCAAAAATCAAAATTTCGGTCCAGGACCAAACAATTTTTTTAGATGTTTTATACCATTCTGGACAAAAAAGCTCTCTTATAATTTTTCTCTAAAGTTGATCGTTCTCGAGTTATAAGCAATGTAAAATTGAAAAAAAAAACGAAAATTGGCGATTTTCAAGGCTTAATAACTCGATTAAAAGTTATTATTAATAAAGTCAGAAAGTGACTAAATCAAAGCTTAAAGCCCCCCTACAAGATCCTGCAGAAATTTTTGTAATTATTTTATTACTAAGCTGATATTTTTAAGTAATAATAATGAGCGCCATGCACGTATTAGGCGGCCGTCAATGTGAGTGCGAGAGAGATGCCATTCCGGCAGTCAATGGTGCATCTTACTCGCACTCACATTTACAGCCACGTCAATACGATCTTACCGCTCATTGTTAGGAATTAAAAATAACAGCCCAAGTAGCAATTTGTCGACGCGACAACGTTATCTACCGCGTGGCAACGTTTTCTTACAACGTTGTTATTGCCTAGAAGACGACCCTATTCTGCACTGATTTGGTGGACGATTTTTGAGTTGTCTTAACGTTGCCTAGACAACCTCCTGTTTAAGCAACATCGTTTCGTACGCGTTGCATAAGACAACTGAAGCGACTATAAAAAGCACCTGCGCGTGCAATGGTTGCTCAAGGAGTCAGACTAGTTATGTTTTTTTACCTATATTTTTAACACCTGTATGGTGAATGCGAAAACCAAAAAGTAAACTGTTTTGACATCGTATTCGGTATTTAAATTTATATAAATACATAAAAGACTTATGACCTGATGTGAAATTTATAAACGCATCTCAGATTACCGTCAAATATGGATATTTCACCTTTAAAAAACACACGCGCTCCTTTTTTTATGACATTTTTGACAAAAAATATGCAAATTTAAAAAATAAAATTTTAATATAAAAGTCAAAATTTATGTTAAAGATGTTCTGTATAAATTTAATGTATTTATGGTGCTTTTAACCTTCGGAGTACGGAGATTATTTGACTTACTTAGATTACGATGATGGGTCAAGCGTGACCCATTCTCATTTTATTTATAAGGATGTTTTAAATAGTCAGTATTAATAAACGGTATCTTTAATTCAACAAAAAACAAACAAACATAACAATTATAATCCTAAATTATCGTATTCAAATTTTTTAAGATGGTTTCCCATGGGCATATACTAATTCGCTCCGGCGGGCGGCCAGATTTTAATACCTTACAGAAAACGGGCATAGGTAAATTCGCTCCGGCCATATATTTGAATACGTATACCCGTAAACAGAGACGGCTGCGATTTACGTGTACCTACAAACATATTGAAAATATTCTTCGAAATCCGAAAACCGGGTCAGGACTGACCCGGCATCATAGATGTTACGTAGAGGAAAAACTGTAATTAGCATGTTCACGAATTATATACGAAAAAATATATTGAAACAAATAAGGAGAACTTATGATCAATCGGATCTGTAAAAAAATTATTTCATAAAATATTAAGAAATAAGTGAATTTCGGGTCACGCTTGACCCAGTCTTCGTACTCCGAAGGTTAAAGATATCAGAAAATGCCTGAGTTTTTTATATTCTGTGTTTTCATTTTCTTTACATCCCAAAAATCTCAAGTAAAACCAAAATGGCGCATTAAACAATATTACCAATATTACTAAAAAATACCTTATAACCAACCTTAGACGGATACGACAACTTATAAGTCCAATCGCCAACCAAACCCGGCTGCGCCGACTATCAAAACCATTTTAGAACGCACCCTCTTATTGGGTGACAGAGGTCATGTGACCAGTGTCAAAAGTGTATCATTCTCATTAACAGTGTTGCCACATTTAGTAGATTTCTACTTTTTTGGTAGATTTTTGATATTTTTTAAAAAAAATTCTATAGTTTATTTTTTAACCAGGAGGAGTCAACTTAAAAGGCAGATTCACGCCTAAGAAAGTCACTAGAATAATAACCAAATACATCTTCTTTTTTGGTTGATCATGTCGGCCCTCAACGGTAATCCATGAATATTATATTATATTAATACGTCGCTAAAGAGTTCTAAAAACGACTGCTTTTTATATAAAAGCAGACTAACAATCTAAAAATTAAAGGAATAACACAAAAAATCGCCGGTATATCTTAACTAACCTATGAAATTCCACTAGGGTCAAAATTTGATAAATGTCATTAGTGTCAAAATTTTATAAGAGTGGAGTAAACTTGCCTGCAGTTGGACCAATTACAAACAAGCATTACAGCGCGGTAAATTTGAATCACTCCTGTTGGTTAAAAACAAACCATTAGTAGGCAATATTTTTTAGTAGATTTTTGGTATATTTCAACAGAATTTGAACCATTTTTTTCGAATCATGAGGAAACTATAATAAGTATTTTTGAAAAATTTAAACGCAGAATGAAAGACTGTATTATTTAGAAAAACCAAAACGTTTCTTTTGAACGAGATATTTGGAATTAAAAGTCACACTAAATTTTTTCTTTTTTTCACCTCTGTAACTTATTAAAATAAACATTATAGAAGTTTTCAGGGACTTTCGGTCCTCGGTAATAACTTAATCTTTCTTTGTGCGTTTAAATTTTTCAAAAATAGTTATTAGTTTTCTAAGGATTCGCAAAAAATGAAAACATTTAGAATACATTGAACATTTTAACAGACGACATTTTGCGCCTATCCCCTTAAGTTAGCTGTTGTTTTTATTATAAAAAATCCCAAATATATCCCAAAAATCCTTAAGTATATTTTAGTTTTTGATTTAGTAGATTTTAGCTAAAAAATGGTAATTACCAGTTGGTGGTTTGGAATAATTAGGTTTCCAATTTAGTGGAATTCCTCTTGGGACATTTAGCACGGATGTGCATATCATTGTATTACTGTATATTTACATGGCCTAAAAAGGATCTACTGATTTTGTGAAAACAAAACTACTGAAAGAGTAAAAACTGACCTGGCAACCCTGTCTACGAAAGCTGATACAAAGATTAGGTTATCAAATCTCAAATCTACTGATAAAACAATGGAATGGAAACCAGCTATTAAAAAAACAAATAAACAGGTTGTTAAATAAATCGAAAATTTCCATCAAAATAAAATATATAATAATATGAAAAAAATAAGGTTATAAAGTAAATTCTTTTTCTCCTAGTTGCCGCAAACGTGTCACACCTCTAGAACAACACAAGGGTCGTGACGTGACAGATAACTACTCAACTACAACTACAGAGTCGGCCAGGGCATAAATTAGTTTAGCATTATAACATTTTTAACTCCGTTGTGATTGTTGAAAAAACTGAACCACACTGAACTGTGATATTATGTAGTTGTCACAATCATTGTGACACAATGGTAATAAATTAGTTGCCCGTATAACTAAAGGTTGTAACATCGTAATGTCAGTCGGGGTAGGGGACGTTGGCCGAAACAACTGAAAATGCTCTCAGGCAACGTTGTATACAGTGCATTTGTTTGTACTGACAACCAATGCGTCGAAAAATTGCTACTTGGGAGCTTAGTAATAAATTAAAGCCCCATTTTAAAATCATGTAGGGTAGGCTTTAAACTTTGATTTAGCTACTTTCTAATTTTCTGGTATAATATCACAAGAGAGTGAGAATAAATTGAAAATAATGCGACAGTTTTTCGAAAATTTATTGTCTCGCAATAGACACGAGAGTCCGCAGAGCTCGAGTGGCTATTGCCCAATGACAACAAATTTGCGTAAAAATGAAGCATTATTTTCTTATTTATTCTTACTGTCGTGTGATATTCGTAAGATTATTTTTTCATACGTATATTACGAATATTTTCTTAAATGTGACAGTTGTCAAAACTATTAAACTGGTTGCCATTAAGGCTATGGGTACATAATTCGCAAATATTTTACGTGTATCCCTACTTTTTCTGTCTTTACACGGCAAATTACGTGTAGTAAAATTCACACTAGTATGGATATGTAAACATTACTAGAATGTCATTCTACTTGAAAATGTCATCATTAATTTAAAGAGATGGGATTTGAATGTTCTTGGATAACTGTTATTTTTATAATTGGAAATTAGTAATTCAGTTAATAAATGTGATAATTTTTTCACTAACTATATATTCAGTGATTGTAATAATTTATTTGTACAACAAAGACTAATACTCAATCGAGAAAAGAAGAAAAGTGTTAAAGTGATTTTTTAATAATATATTGTTATGGAACGCTTACAATTTTGAACATTT
This sequence comes from Diabrotica virgifera virgifera, assembly GCF_917563875.1. Taxonomy (NCBI): domain Eukaryota; kingdom Metazoa; phylum Arthropoda; class Insecta; order Coleoptera; family Chrysomelidae; genus Diabrotica; species Diabrotica virgifera. Next base: position 191,159,566 of record NC_065448.1, read on the forward strand.
TAACAACAAAATACTTGGATCACAGAATATATTATCCTGATGTATTCTCTGCTTGGATCTTCCACAAATAATACACAATAAATAACTTTTTATTAAGTTCACGTCTTAAATCAATTATTTATCAAATACACTATATTTCAATAATATTTAATCAATAACTCAACATATTCCCGATGCAATGTCAAATATTTAAAATTGTCACTGATTGTCAGTGTCTGACTGACAATATATGCTGACAATATTATATTCGGCTGAGTGCGTTGTAAGACAAAGATAGATTTGGAAAATATTACGACGGCATTGTGTTTATTTTTTTCGAATCCTGAAAAAACCAATAAATATTTTTGAAAAATTTAAACGCAGAATGAAAGACTAAATTATTACCGAGGGCCGAAAGTCCCTTAGAATAAATAAAAAGTTTATTTTGAATGATATATTTGAAATTAAAAATCACACTAAATTTTCTCTTAGTTTTTCACCCCTGTAACTTATTAAAATAAACATTATAGAAGTTCTCAGGGACTTTCGGCCCTCGCTAATAACGTGATCTTTCATTCTGCGTTTAAATTTTTCAAAAATACTTATTAGTTTTCTCAGGATTCGAAAAAAATTAATCCCCATTTGAATAGTATTGCAGCCGAAAATACGTACCGATCCTCTTAAACAGAAAAAATCTACTTAAAATAGTTATTTTCCTAACAAGTGCAGAAAGTCGTACTTTTCCGCACGCGACTGCAGTTTGCCGAAAGACGCAAAGCGGGAGTTCGGCAAGCAGTCGAGTGCGGAAAAAAGACTTTCTGCAAGCGTTAGGAACAATATTTTTTCTACGAGTCTTTAAAAAATGACCAAATATTAATCAATTAATTTAATTAATATGACTATTTCACTAGACTGTTTTAACTGATAAAACGTCATAGCAACGCATCATTTCCTACTGACAAAACTCCGTAGCGACGTGATTTCTCAGCGACAAAATTATGACAGTTCCGTCACGAAAGTGTCTGGTAATAACAAATAAATAAAGATTATATTTCGTTGATATAATGCATTAATTGTCTCGTGAAATAGTCTTGTCGAATATCATTCGAGAGAAAATTATTTACCGGCAAAATTTTCTCCTGGTTTCATTCAAGTTCGTTGCCTTTTGGTAATTTTCGCTTATGAAATTTTGAAAAAATCACTCGACTGACGTCTCGTGATTTAAGTCAAAATTTAATTCGCAGAAATTGCCAGGCAACAAACTTTCATACCAGTCGAAAATATTGCCAGCAAAATTTTTTCTCTTGTGATATTATATACGAAAATACATACACAAATTAATTCTTTGACAAGGTTGTCAGAACCAAACTTTCAGCATAATCGGTTAGTATGACGACGATCTTGGTTTCCATGACGACGATTCAAAACCACTGTTATTGTGTACTGATTTGACTTTGGAATATTATATCAAAATTATTTTATTTCATCGAATTCTCGCGTTAATTTCATTAAAACATGAACACAATAAGATATATTTGAAATAAATTACTAAATAATATCTAAATATTAGTTTATTGCATGTATTATAATTACTTTAAGGCCATATTAACATATCTAAATTAACACGCGTGCGGAAAAGTAAAATGCGTGCGGAAAAGTAAAACGCGTGCGGAAAAGTAAAACGCGTGCGGAAAAGTAAAACCTTCTAAACTAAAACGCGTGTGCGAAAGTAGACATTTTTGCACGCTCGTAAAAAAAAAATTTATCGGTAATTTTCTACAGTAGATAATTCTGAGTATAATTTTAATCTGATTGGACAGAATTAAACACGTGATCAAATATCTTACTATACGATTGGAAGTTAAAATAATCAAAAAATAATCATAATAACAATTTTTAACCGAGTTAATGGCAAACCGAGTTCAAAATGGCCATAATATTCGCGTTTTTTTAAATATAAATTGCTTATAACTCGCAAACGATCAACTTTACGGAAAAATTACAAGAGACCTTTTTTGTCCAAAATGGTCCAAAAAACCTAAAAAAAATATGGTCTACGGACCAAAGATATTTATTTTTAAAATTTGATTAAAAAAAATTTTTTAAAAAAATTTGGACCAATTTTCGCGTGGGCGACTTCTTGAACCTTATTCTGGGGTGTTTTACGAATGTGATTATGCAAAAAAAATCTCATGGGAACATTTTTTCCAACGAACCCGCCGTTTTAGCCTTGTCTATATAGAAAAAAATCGATTGACAAAAAAGAAGATATATTGAAATTTCAGAATTTTCTTTTTCATTGAAATATTAAAGTCTTGAAGGTTAAAAAATATATGTAAAAATCATGTTGACTGTGTAAGTGCTGGTTGTAAATGAGCAAATAATAAAAAGAGAAAGAGAATGAACTAATTAAGTTCTTGCTTAGTTTTGTCATTTAGTTAGAGTTAAGTTTTATTGGCATAATAATATTTCAGCCTTTTAAGACGTTTTTATATAGACCTATTTTCCTTAGCATTAACAAAGTGAACAATGGTGGACTATATTTAATCTCCACACACCTGGAAGAATCCGGAGAACGCGGTCCATGAGTTCTTGCAGCTACACTTGTTGATTGTCTTCGTAAAGTCCTTCGGCCTCTTCTGACAGGGCTAAGATCTCGGTCTCCAGATCGGTCAGGACTAAGATGCGATCTGGAATCTCGTCTACCCCCTCTAGAAGCAGAATCTGGGCTTAGCGAGTCCCTTCGTGCTTTTCTTCCACTTTCATCTACATCAGGACTTAGGGCTGGTTGTTGTGGTTGGGATCCACGACGATTCCAACCTCCAGGAGGAAGACAGCTCTCGTCATATGCTGTATTTTGACGTTGAAGACGAGAATGTTTGCGTTCAGGACTTGCGTGTGATCTGGAATCTCTTCGACCTAAAAGAAAAACAAATTTGATTTAGAAAAAAATTGTAAGATTTTTAAGACATTTTTTTAGGAACAAAACTAATCGTTTTAAATAATTGATGGATTCGACCGTTACTTGATGGAAGTTCATTTTATCCAACAATAAAAAACTTTCCTTTTCTATACTTCCACAAAATTTATTATAACTATGTTACTACAGCTGTTTCGGCAGAATGCCTTTCTCAAGTGATTTAGTTTACTATGGGTTTGCCTTGTTAAAGTCTTTAACTGAAGAGGTTGAGGAGTAGGGAGCTGTTTGTCTCGAGTTGGTCATTCAGAATTATATCTGTAATTTTTTAATTCATTAATTTCCATAGATTCTAATAAAGATAGCTTAAGGCCTTTATTTTGAATATGGAGAATTTGAAACTCTTCATTAAAAGAATGATTATGATCTAGAAGGAGAAGTGTGTATGTAAAAGTGTCTGTTTTCTATTGCTGAAAACCCTTTTGTGTTCTGCTATCCGTTTGTCAATGGTTCTGCCAGTTTGACCGATGTAAGTTTTCGGACAGTCACCACAAGTTAGTTTGTAGACACCACTCTGTAGTTGTTTTCTCTTTCGGCTCTTATTGTTCTTAATATATTTGCTTAAGTTGTTGTTAGTTCTGAAAGCTCGTGTTATTCCTGTCTTTTTTCACGTATCTGGTTATTTTTGTTGTTATCTTGCCAGTACTGGTATATAGAGCAGAAGGTACTGGGTTCTTTCTATGGTGGTGGATAGACTAATTTCAGGGCTTTCTTATGTAGTTTTTGGTTTAAAATTTCATTAATCTCGAATCTTTAAAAAAATTCCTTATAGTGCCACTTTTGTTTTACATAAAATTTCTGATTATTAGAATAAAAAGTCAAGTTAATATTTACCTTAATGATAAAAAAAGAGAAAAATAAAACGAAATTGTGTCATATTAAAAAGAAAAATCGTTTATTTGGTAAAAGTAAACACACTATTAATAATACTTAATGAAACTTAACATTTTAAATTTACGTGAAAACCGGCACTAAAGAAAAAATGTCACTTTTTTACTTACAACGACGTGCTTCTCCCTCAACAATCCGCCGGAAACCGACACGAAACCGATAGAGTGCCACTTTTTAAATTACCACATTGACAAAACACCTAAAAGTCAAAAGTGACACTAGCGACTTCTAGGAGAAACGATGCGAGCTATTAGAACAGGAGTCTCTGCAATAGGAGCGTTTTGTCAAAAGTAATGCAGATATCGCTATAACTAAAAATTGATGTTTTCAGTATAGTGCCACTTTTGTTTTCAAGGTGCGATACGTGAACAAGAAGTAGAACTAGTGGAAAAGTACTTTTACGTGGGTCATGCAATCAGAATTGGCTGAGATAACCAAACATGCGAAATAAAAAGAAGATTAACTCTTGCTTGGGCAGCTTACGGTGTTTTGAGAGACATATTTAGGAGCAGTATACCGATCGGTTTAAAAAGACAAGTATTTGACCAATGTGTGTTGCCGTTAATGACATATGGAGCAGAGACACTGACTCTAACCAAGGCAACAGCGTCGAAAATGAGGGCTGCTCAAAGGCGTATGGAAAGATCCATGCTGGGCGTAACCCTATGGGATAAAATAAGAAATGAAGATCTCAGACAAAGAACCGGTATCGCAGATGTTATAGAACGTATCACCAGGCTCAAATGGAACTGGGCAGGACACGTCGCCAGGCTGAAAGATTCAAGTTGGACACGAAAGCTGATGGAATGGAGACCAAGAGAAGATAAACGAAGTAGAGGAAGGCCGCTTACACGATGGACAGATGATATCAGTCGAATTAGTAAAAACTGGCAACAATCAGCACAAAACCGTGAAGTGTGGAAACAATTGGGAGAGACCTATATCCAGCAGTGGACGTGAATTGGTTGGATGATGATGATGATTATCTTGTTTGCTCGGTACGGCATTTTATTTCTTGTTGAGGATTCCATTGGTCATTCACCATCAGCAGGCCGAACATATTTTGATTATTTAACTGGGCCGATGAGACAAAAAGACTGTGGACGACCGAAACTTAGAGGACAAGTCAACCTAGAAAAAATTTTGATATATAGATTGAACAGAAGATAATAGTGTCACATTGGTAAGGAATCCAGGTCATCAGGGAATACGCGAAAATTAAAGCAATGGCATTTGACCTTAAAATTGTTAACGGCTAAATTTTTAAACCTTGCTTATATTAAGCAATTAACCACAGTTTGGTTGTAATGACCATTACATTTTTATCTAAAAAATACTTGACGTTTCAAATTCCACTCAGGAAACCGTTTTCAAAAGATTAATGAGAAATATTAATTGTTGAAAAAAGATGTGTATACCGACATTAGTTGTTGTTGTTGAATTTATGGTATATCAAATTCAACAAATTGAGGTTTGAGTATGTACTTGCCTATGTTGGTTGTAAATAATAGCCAGCTTAATAAATAAATAAATAAATAAATAGAATAGAAATAAAAAGAAAATAAATGAGGGTGGAAGTTTTTATGAGCTATGATATATCCAATTCTGATTATTTTGGGTATTTGTGGAATAATTCATATTGCTATTTTGTGTTGGTACTGGGTCTTTGTGCAATAATTCATATAATTCAACTTTATAATATTTTTTAGGTAAAAATGTAACTAATTGCCATTATAACCAAACTGTGAATAATCCCACATAAACATAACATTTAACTTAGACATGCCACCAGACAACAGTTTTGAAAAGCATAAATTTGGGTTCGTGACTTTGAAATCCCAGCAAGGTAATAATTTTAAATTGAACAGAGGGCATAATAATTCATATCAAATCAATGGCATAATAACTACCATAATTATGTCAAGTGGTACAGAACTGTGTGTCTCTCTCTCCTGTCGTTTCCCCATTACTGAGGATCGTGATTTCTTCCAATATTCCTAACAATGTTTCTCCATTGGTCTCTATCTTCAGCTGCTCTAAGAGCTGCGCAGAATGAGTTTCCAGCTGAATGCTTTATTTGGTCAGACCATCTAGTTGGTGATCGTCCTCTTGATCTTCTCCCCGGAACGTTTCCAGAAACAATTAATCTCTCAAAACTGTCGTCACCTCTGCGAACTACGTGACCAAAGAATTGCAGAATTCGTTGCAGACATATTGTGGACAGCCTTTTTTTAATATTGAGTTGGTTTAGAATGGAAACGTTTGTCCTATGAGCTGTCCAAGGTATGCGCAGCATTCTTCTCCAGCACCACATCTCAAAGGCATCCATTTTTTGGCGCTCGCATGCGCGAAGAGTCCAAGTCTCTGCTCCGCATAGAAATATTGAGAATACAAGGGCATTCACCAGTCTCATCTTGATATTTTGAGAGATAGATCTGTCTTTCCAAACTTTAGTTAGGCGACTCATCGCATTTTTTGCCATACCAATACGTCTCCGAACTTCTGCTTCACAGTTACCATCGTTAGTTATACTAGACCCGAGATAGACAAAGGTGTTTACTATCTGGTATTCCTGTAATATGTTAGTCAGTTGAATAGTATCAAATCTGTCGACCACCATTATTTTTGTCTTAGCTTTATTGATTTTCAGACCAACTCTATTGCTTTCGTACTCAACTCTTCGCAGAAGATCAAACATTTCTTGCTCATTTGCTGCTATAAGTGTAGTGTCATCAGCAAATCTTAAATTGGAGATTTTCTTACCAGCTACTGTTACTCCACCGGCCCATCCTTTTAAAACCATCCTCATGACATGTTCACCATAAATGTTAAATAAGTCAGGTGACAACACGCATCCTTGTCTAACACCTCTCTCGGTCTTGAATTGGTTTGAGAACTTCTGATCTAGTCGTACTGTCGCTATATTAGACTGGTATAGATTTTTAATAAGTGTCACCAGGTGCATTGGTGCGCCCATTTCTATTAAAATTGACCACAGATTTATCCAGCTTACACAATCAAATGCCTTTTGGTAGTCAACGAAGCATATAATCATAGGTACTTGAAATTCTCTAGACTTTTCAATGAGTTGTCTCAGGTTCAGGATTTGTTCCCTTGTACCTTTACCCTTTACAAACCCCGCTTGTTCCTGAGGTGTTTGGTAATGTAGATAGGTTTTTAATCTGTTTTTGATGATATGCAACAAGATTTTACTAGCATGTGTTATTAGTGACAGTGTGCGGTAGTTTTCACATCTGGTAGTAGTTCCTTTTTTGTGTAGTGGGATATAAATTGAGGTACACCAATCAGATGGCCATTTTCCTGAATTCCAAACAGCGACACAGATAGAATGGATGATATGTAATCCTTTGTCACCTAGTAACTGTAGTATTTCTCATGGTATTGAATCAATGCCTGGGGATTTATTTCCCTTTAGTGATTTAATTGCATCTTTGACTTCAGCGAGTAAGACAGTAGGTTCTCTAGGGTAGTCAGAAGGCCACTGATTTTCTGCTGATACCTCGTTATTTTTATATAGCTCGCCACAGTAGTTTCGCCATGTTTCCAATATTTCATCAGTATCGGTCTTTAAATTACCTTCCTTATCTATTACAGACCACGTTTGAGGTTTAAACTCTCTGGTAAGGAGTTTGATCTTCTGGAATAAGTCACTCGGTTCATTTCGACAGCCATGTTCCTCTATCTCTCTGCATATTTGAGAGATGTAATCAGCTTTATCTTTGCGGCACTGTTTTCTGATTTCTCTCGATAACGCTCTGTATTCATCGTTTGTTCCGTATCTAGTTTTATGTGCTTTTCTGCGTTGAATCACAGTCCACGTATTATCGGATATCCATGGCTTACGGCCAGTGGAAACCGCTGCCTCACAGTCTTTTGCAGCCTCGATTACCTTATCTTTGAGATAGATCCAAGTGCTCTCAGGGTCATTATCTACTTGGTCTAAAGAAAGAGCATCTTCTAGGTTTTGTCGGAAGTCATTGATTTTTGATGGACTTAGAAACATGACTTTTCTCTGGGGTCTTCTTTTGGGGACTTTAAAACGAAGTCGAACGTTCAATACCAAGAGTTGATGATCGCTTTCACAGTCTGCGCCAGGATATGTTTTACAGTTGATGGACGACGATTTCCATCTTGATCTTATTAAGATGTAGTCTATTTGATTCCTTGTTCGTCCATCTGGGCTGCGCCATGTGTATAATCTCCGTGGATGATGTTGATATAATGTGTTTGTAATTGTAAGATGTTGTTCTACACAGAACTCCACTAGACGGTCACCATTCTCATTTCTCTGTCCTAGTCCATTTTTGCCCAGCACTCCTTCAATATTTTCATTAGATGACCCCACTTTGGCGTTAAAATCTCCTAAAATTATGACGAGTTCACGATTCGGAATAGCGCGAACAGTTTCTTCTAAACAACCATAGAACCTGTTGATGTCTTCTTCTTGTGCAGCTGTTGTAGGAGCGTATACCTGGACAAGGTGTAGGGTATTGGTGGATATTCTCATTTTAAGGGATATTATCCTGTCATCAATAGTATTATATCCAATTACGCAGTCGTTAAGTTTAGAGGGTACAATTATTGCGACTCCATTTGTACTTTTGATATCTGGGCCTGAAAAATAGACGACGTTGCCAGCAGTTGTTTTAAAATGCCCTTTTCCTCTCCAGTGAGCTTCTGAGAGTCCCAGTACCGAAAGATTGTGGTCTGCCATTTCTTTTTCAATTATGTGTAACTCTCCAGGATTTTGGATCAGTCCCTGGACGTTCCATGTACCAATTCGCTGACATTTTCTTAAATTAAATGAAAATTTGGATTCAGTCGCACAATTTCTGCCAGGTGCCTGATCCCTCACACCTTGGCAGCGGGTAGCAAATTTCACACCATCCGACCCGGAACCGAGATGGCGCCGAGCGTGAGTCGGGTCGCTACACATTCCATCTTCACTTGCCGAAATTGTCATCGTTATGGGAAGAAATTCTCTTGGGAAAATAGTGCAGTGGTTTCCCTTTGCCTTCTGCACCGCTGTATATGTGCCGTTTCTGTGGCTATCATTCTCGCCGCATGGTCAGTTTTGTAACAGCCAGCTGCGTGTGAATAATAATAAATAATATTTTTCTATTCAAGAACTTCAAACCGAATAGGTTAAGTGTATACCACAACACTTCATTTTTTCCCTCCTCTACAATCCTTTAGAAGCAGGACGAAGGCGGAAGATGTAATTGGAGGAATTTAGCAAATGAAAGTGAACTGGGTAGGACACGTGGCACGATAAAAAATCGAAAGGTGGACGAGAAACATTGTACAGCTGGTTCCTAGAAAAACTGATACGACTCTTAATATTTGATCATTTTGAGCAGAGTATTTGATTGGTTTGACATTATATTATATTTACATAATTATACTATATTTATTATGACAGACAAATAATAAAATAAACAAACAAACAACTGATTATATATATGTTAATTCATAAATTGTAATAAGGTCTAACTTTTGATATTATTTTGAATTCTTGCAGTTTTCGCATCTTCAAAAGGATTCTCTTCTAATCTCTCCAAAAGCGTATGATCTTCATAAGCGGTACATATTTTTGGTCTTCCAGAACCTTGCTTTCTTTCGAGAGTTTCTTGTTCTCTCCATCTTTTAATAATATTAAAAACTGTTATTCTGCTTACTTTAAAATGGCTCTTTACAGCAGATAGTGACCAACCATCTTCTAGTTACGTTACAATTCTTGCTTTTAGTTCTTAGCTAGCATGTGGAGCCATTTTTGAGGTTGAACCAACGAACTGAGAGTACTGATGGAATGGCCCCGTCCCATTCAAACAGTGAAGCGAGATTTCGGCCAACATACAAGAGAGAGGTCCTAGAGAGAAACAAAAAAGGGTCAGGTAAAATTTGACAGGCCGTGTAATTTGAGTTGCCTATATAAACTGATATCGGCGAAATAATGGACCTCATATTATTAACTTGAATTCTGATTGGCAGTATTTCAAATTGTATATATTTTTGTATTTACAGGGTAAATAGAGTACAGAGTACCATCCTTGGATAAGTTTTCACATTTTTTCAAAATTGGGTAAAAACAATAAATCTTCTGGTTCTTGGAAGAAGTAAAACAACTTCTCGTTTTTATAATGTATTTTCTGTTCTCTCTAATTTCGACTATTTCACCTATTCTGCTCCATAGTTGATTTCTCTTATCTTGAATCCTTACTTTAGTACGTATTTTAATTGAATCTGATTTTTTAGCATGATTGCTGTAATACACAACTGCTTTTTCTTTTGCATTTCTCTGTGTTCCATATTTTAAACTTTCGTGTGCAACTTCATTGAAAAAGCTTTATAAATAATAAAGAATTAAATTCAGAAGAATTAAATTGTGGCCCATTTTCCTAGCGTTATTGAACTGTGTGTTGCCTAACTTTGGCGTGATAAGTCTGAAAAATGAATTATATTTTTACAAAATTTTGGAATATGTTTAACTCGTAGAACAATTTTAACAGTCTTTTTCATTACAGATTTTAATACTCCACAAATAGTTTCTCATGTCTTTTGATGTAAAATAATTATTCCTACAACCTACAACTACCACCAGAGTTACCAGATCTGATTTTATAAAATCCCCACTTAGAAACTGACCCTCAATTCATGTAAATTTAAATTTTTGCCGCATTTTAATAAATTAGTAGTCAAATGTAGAAAACAGTGAACCAAAACTATACTACTTATCAACAGAGGGTCCTGGAAATAATTCATAGGTCCTATCTTCTTCGAATATATGAGAGTATAATATACAGTTAGTTCTATATGTACATTCGCAAATTTAATTTCCCATCACCCCTTAAAATCTTCCATAATTTTCCTCCAAAAATTCTCCCAACCATTTCTGCTTAGAGAAGTTCCCCTATACGCTTTCAAATTACCCCAAAATTGTGGGAAAGTACCCCAATCTGGCAACCCTGACGTCCCTGACTAGCACTATCAATTTGTTTGTTTACTAAAGATGGCGATTATCTTCCTTCCTTTACCTGATTATCTTCTATCTCATCCTGGCCGCATTAAATTCGCTTCATGGCGATTTCATCATTATTGACAGTTCGTTGGGTTGAACAGAATAAGTTATCTGACAAATTTTAAAATTTGGCAGTGACAGTGACAATATGTAAATAATAAGTGTTTATCCTTCAAAATACACTGCTCAATTTTCTACAAAATACGCATTAAGAATCGTATCAGTTTTTTAGGAAGCAGCTGTATATTGGAGACCACGCGAGCACAGTCGTAGTAGAGTAAGACACAAAAACGATGGCTAGATGACATCAAAGCAAAAATGGTGAAAAACTGGCACCAAATGGCACAAAGCATAGAATAATGGAGAACTCATGGGGAGGCCTTTGTCCAGGAGTGGATGCAAACTGGCTGAAGAAGAAGAATAAGAAGACAATCTTTCCTTCTTTTTGAAAAAAATAGTGATTTATAATTTCCCGTAAAATGTATATTTCTAGAATTAAATCTATATTTGCTTTATGTGTAAATCTAATAAATTAAATTAAATATAATTTAAAACGGACCTAATCGTCCACACTGAGTTGTAGAATCCCTTCTTGTCGATAACAGTGGATGAGGTGGAGTAGTCGCAGAAGTTGTAGGAACTGTAGGGGAAGTTGCTGGAGGTGTTACGCTGGAAGTTATAATAGTTGGAGGCATTGGAAGACCGCCTTGTGTGCCCATATCAGAAGTAGTAATAGTGTTAGTTATGCTTGGAAACCCCAAAAATTGCTGTGGTGCCGAATCTGACGCTGTGGAAGAAGTTGATGGTCTTTGCTCTTGCCTAAAAAATAAAAAAATATTAGTTTCGGAATAAAAATGTACTTTATATAAAAGGGTTTAGGTCACGGGTAAACGGGGTTTTAAGTTTCATGCATTATTACTCTTTGCCAATTTGGTTGCCTCGCCATGTTGAAAATGTTTTCTAGTGTCATCTGGTACTATCCGGATGCCAATATTACTGTCTCTTAAATGTTACAACGTTGTCTCATATTCCCGTTTTTATCCCATCTTAGAATATGTATATGTACTTTACAGACTTCTAGACGGTTCAACCAAAATTTTAAAAGTACCCTGCACAAACATTATGGAAATTAGGTCCCAGTGGATTTTGTTTATACTTTTGGAAAACACTCTTTGAAGCATCCTGATAATAAGTTCTTAGGGGCACAACTGAATCGTATGAAGGATTTTCAAGATATAAAAGCACAAACTCGGAAAATTAAAAGATTTACTGGGTATTCCAATTCCCTGAGTTACTGGTTTTCTGGCAACATGTACAATTTTGGATCAAGGAAAAGTACTCGAAGTCTAGGATTTTTTCCTGGCTATCCAATGGCGACCATTACTTTGACCCTGACCTTCAAGGGACGTCATCTTCTAGAGTTTCGAGGGATTTCGGCATTAAATTGATATAAACAGATTACTCATGGGTTTTTGGGATCGCTAAACACGAATATGCCATCAGAATTGACCTCTGGAGGACGTGGTGGCCGGGGCCACTGCAAGAGGAGTCATATTCTAGAGTTTCGATGGTTTTAGGCATTTAATTGATGCAAATGAATTACTGGAGGGTTTTTTGAGGTCGTTAAACACGAATATGCCACCAGCACCGACTCCCGGAGCACCTCGTTTCCAAGGTCAATGAAAGGCGCTCCTGGATTTTCGAGGGTCTTTGGTACTACATTAATGCAAACGGATTAGTTATAGGTTTTTGGGGTTACGGAACACGAATGCGTGATCAGCACAGACACAGAGGCACCTGGTGCCTATGGCAGGTCATCTTCTGGAGGTAAAAACCTAAGAGTAATCCATTTGATTTCTCCGAAACTCCAGAAGATAACCTGTCTTAGGCACCAGGTGCTCCTGTGTCTGTGCTGATCACGTATTCGTGTTCAGCAACCCCAAAAACCTATAACTAATCCGTTTGCATTAAAGACCCTCAAAACTCCAGAAGCCCCTTTCATTGACCTTGGAAACCAGGTGCTTCGGGAGTCGGTTCTGGTGTCATATTTGTGGTTAGCGACCTCAAAAAACCCTCCAGTAATTCATTTACATCAATTAAATGCCGAAAACCATCGAAACTCTAGAAAATGACGTCTCTTGCAGTGTCCCTGGCCACCACATCCTCCGGAGGTCAATTCTGATGGCATATTCGTGTCTAAAGAACACAAAAACCCATGAGTAGTCTGTTTATGTCAATTTAATGCCGAAAACCGTAGAAACTCTAGAAGTTTACATCCGTTGAAGGTCAGGGTCAAAGAAAAGGTCGCCATTTAATAGCCAGGAAAAAATCCTAGACTACTAGTACTTTTCCTTGATCCAAACTTGTACATGTTGCCAGATAACCAGTAACTCAGGGAATTGGAATACCCAGTAAATCTTATAATTTTCCAAGTTTGTGCCTCTATATCTTGAAAATCCTTTATACGATTGAGTTGTGCCCATGGGAACTTTTTATCAGCATGCTTCAAAGGGTATTTTCCCAAAGTATGAACACAATCCACTGGGACCTAATTTCCATAAGGTTTGTGCGGGGTAATATGATCAAGGAAAATAAAACAATTAAACAAATCAAAAACTTGTTTAAACAACTGGAAAATAACAAGCAGGTAACCCTATTATTAATTTATATCTGTAGAATTTTTTTTTATTTAATAAGGTACCTACTGAAAAGTTTAATTCAATTTTAAACAAACTCCAGAGGAACAATAATATTATTATTATGTACGAGACAGGAAATAAGCAACATGTCGAGCAAAATGAACAAATAACAATAATAATTATTTTATTTTCTCTGACTGAAAGTGATTTTTAAGTACATATTCTTCATGTATTTTGTTTGAAGAAGTTCCTGGTTATTACGATTAAATGGTTGGTCTTTACCAGGAAGTGAACAAGACTATCTCCTCTGTTGTTTCTGGTACCAAGGCCGTATGCTCCCATGTTTTCTGCCTTAGCACCACGACCAATTGGCGTTAAAGTGACACCATAAAATTTTTATCTCATCTCTGTTTGTCAGTCGTTATTTTATTTATGTTCTTATAAATTTCTTCGATTTTTTGATACGGCTTGCAATTTGGACAAAATAATAATAATATTTAAAAAACTCATACAGAAGTAACAAACTTCAACTTGTATTCTGGTATAAAATCGTTTATTTAAAACTATCTAAAAAGTCATCCAAATGGATTGCAAAACGTTTTCGTTCTAATTCAGAACATCTTCAGTGCATTCTGCAGAGTAGTTTGAAACTAGCACACCATTTAAAGTGGTTACCCCATAATATATGGTTTAAATGAAACTATATATTATTTAATTTAAACCATATGTTATGGGGTTTAAACCATTTAAACCATTAATACCATTTAAACCATATATTATGGGGTTACCACTTTAAATGGTGTGCTAGTTTCAAACTACTCTGCAGAATGCACTGAAGATGTTCTGAATTAGAACGAAAACGTTTTGCAATCCATTTGGATGACTTTTTAGATAGTTTTAAATAAACTATTTTATACCAGAATACAAGTTAAAGCTTTTTACTTCTGTATGAATTTTTTAAACTATGGTATACAGCCAACTATTGAGTTTTTCCCATTGAATTTTTAATAATATTTAAGTTTCTGTGGGTTATTCGTAATTTCAGTAGTTCTACTCTGTCATTTAGAATTTAGACGAATGAAGTATGTGACTAACTGCGAAATTTTGTCCGATTTTGCAGTGTGTTTAGGATGATGCCAAAAAAAGTTTACTATCGAAAAATCGGTGGAAATACATGGTTGTATTATAAAATGCGTAAAATGTATCCAAAAGTGCCTAAACTTGTCAAAATAAGTGTATTAAGAGCCTTTGTTACTCGGGGGTTTTTGGGGTTTCTAAGGACGAATACCTATTAGAAGTGACCACCGGAGCACCTGGTGCCCAGGTTCACTGCTAAAGCACGGCATCTGAAGCTTCGAGGATTTTTGGCACTATGTTAATTGATGCAAACAGATAACTGCTATAGGGGGAAAGGGATGGCCTGGAGCATTGGAGCGAGGTGGGGTGATCCCTGTTTTTTACTCGGGTTAAAACACCTCGCCCCAATGAATTGTTACACCCGAATGTACTTTTTCGATAGGGTGGACATCTCTCACAGGTCGGGTTAAATCAAATTGCTTGCTTGGTTGCTTCTTTACATGCTATTATCTTACATGCTTTGGGTTTGATTTCCTTTCTGGGTTAATCTGTTCGTAGTTTTTTTTGTTATGGTAGTTAAAAATTTCATTTAAGACGTTTTCGCAGTGCTTTTCCTTTTTGGTGTGTAAACATTATGTTTTCCTTTTCGTCGAAGTTTTCAGAACCTTTTAGAGTTACATAACCTTTTTACATTTGGTCCAGTGATCATCTATGCTTAAATTTTCTTCGACTTTTGATAAAGCTTCGTTTAAAATTTGTAAGCATTAAGCAACCATAAAAACGCTGTTGTAAATGAAGAGGAAAAAGGTTTTTGGAAATGCGTTACGGTGATATTTATTAGCTTCAACAATTTTGGGTAGAAATTGCATAACAATAACGTAATTAGAGATCAACTCAAATATTGAGAAAAATTTTTTCTGACCAAAAGGTTTCGTAATAAGAAATCACTATTTGAATATTCCGATGTATTATAATAATCTAATCTACACTCACCGGCGCAAAATTCTGCCACCCAAAATTTTTGATTAAGTTTGACAATCTGTAACTTTATTATTTGTACTCCGATTTTGAAGATACTTGCATTTCAAACGCGCAATTAAACAAAACAATACAAAATTAACAACAAAACAAAAGAATTAAAAAGCGGATATGTCCATTTCTTGCAGCAACGACTGCTCGAAATCTGTTTAGCATCGAATAAAGATGTGTTATCCTTGCCTGGTGAATAGCCCGATATGCCTCTATTACCAGGCCCATAACTGTACCCAATTCTCTGTAGGCTTAGGATGAAATAGCTTTTTTTAATTCATATCATAAATACTCAATAGAATTGAGATCTGAGTTGCATGCGGGCCATTCTAATTTTATCAATCCAACATTTTATTTTATGAGTCAATCAGTGTTTTTATTTACAAAAAATGATACAGCTCTTACAAGAAAAAAGATATTCGGACAATTCAAAAAACAAAATTTTAGTGATGCCACCGGGATGATATGACAGGACTATGAAACAAAACCAGCTATTCCATTTTTCCACAGAATTTTTTAAATCTGCTAGAAAATACAACGCTTCCATTCACCCCTGTGTAATGCCATTCAAGCAAAATTTTTATTTGTTACCCGAATAATATCAAACGATATAGGTCTGGATCCCGCGTATGAAAAAAAAAGTTGACTAATAGCAAGCTGAAAATTTGTTAATAGCTTAAGGGTGTCTAGTCGGATAAACTTTGATATATAAGAACATTGGAACAGGGGCAGTTTTAATTTTGGAACAGGTTAAAAATTTGGAACGGTCACACCACGAAAACGGCACACTTATTTTGTCCGACAGAACAGACTTAAACTCTCCGAACAGAGATTAAACTCTAATGCAAAAATCAGACTGCTATTTATCACCTGTCATAATTCCTGGCATTTGACATATTCTACATGTTCCACTCATTAAAACGCCCATTTGGTGATAAATAGCAGTCTGATTTTGTGTACGAGGGTTTAATCTCTGTTCGAAGAGTTTAAGTCTGTTCTGTCGGACAAAATACATGTGCCGTTTTCGTGGTCTGACCGTTCCAAATTTTTAACCTGTTCCACAATTAAAACTTCCCCTATTCCAGTTTTCCCATATATCAAAGTTTTTCTGACTAGACACCCTTAAGCTATTAACAAATTTTCAGCTTGCTATTAATCAACTTTTTTTTCATACGCGGGATCCAGACCTAATAGCAATATATGTACCTACAAACTGGTGCAAGAATCTTGAAAATCGGAGCACAAATAATAAAGTTATAAATTGTCAAACTTAATTAAAAATTTTGGGTGGCGGAATTTTGTGCTTGTGAATATATTATAATATATTGATAGAACAAATTCCAATTCTTGTGTCTTGGGAAATAAATACATTACCTATAATATGGTGTTTCAGTAACAGTTCTCGAATCCCTTCGTTTCTTTTTAGCAGCCACAATCTTGGGTGGTGGAGGCGTGATTGCAGTTGTGGAATCTCTTCTACCACTCTTCCCACTTTCTCCCGATCCTCGCCTAGAAGCATGATGCGAATGACTCGTGGAATCCCGTCGACCGCTGCGATTGGATTCCCCACTATCTCGTCTCGAAGGGGCTACATAGCTAATACTACTTGGGCTTACGATGGTGGTAGTGGGAGTACTTTCCTTAGGCTGCCATAGTTTAGCTACTTCAGTTCTAAAGTCGGAAATGGCTGTGTAATGGGAGTCCCTTCGAGATTTTGAGCCCATGCTTCTTATTCCGGAGTCAGCACTAGACTCTCTTCGTTTCCTAAAATTAACAAAGGTGTTATAATCATTAATAAAATAATTTGCTATAATCGTTGATAAGAAAGTAGCAAAAGTAAGATATAACAGACGTGAGTTCATGATTTTACTGTTCTATAATATGATAGCAGTGATGATTAAAAAATACTTTTTCCCTTAAAAAGGACAATAACATTATACCATTAAAAATACTAGAGGAGACAGATCTATAATCGACTGTATTCTTTCAAATTTAAATTCCTTCCCAAATTTTGGATGTATAGAAACTAACATCGGTAGCGATATGAACCGATCATATGCTATGCTTTGTTTTTAAACCAAACTAACCAAAGTTTGTGTTTACACCAAAGAAAGTCACTAAAAAATCACCAAATACATCTTCTTTTTTGGTTGCCCATGTCGGCCTTCGAAAGTAATCCATATATTTTATTATACTAATACGTCGCTAAAGAGTTCTATAAACAATTGTTTTTCTATATAAAAGCAGACTAAACATATAAAAATTAAAGGAATAACGCAGAAACCAAAAAAAAAATCCGATATAACCTGATTAACTTATGAAATGCCAATAGTGTCCAAATCTCATAAATGTCAATAGTGTCAAAATTTCATAACAGTGAAGTAAATTTACCTGAAGTTGGACCAATTACAAACAAGCATCAAGGGGCGGTAAATTTAAATTACTCCTCGTGATTTAAAAACACAGTATAGTGCTGTGAAAATCCGAATGAAATTGCATATATATCTCATAAAAATAAAGATGCAGAATACACCACATAAATAAACGTCAAAAATAAGAAAGACGACAAAACAAGACACTTTTACCGAAAAAGAATAGCAGAAAAATGCAGAAACACATATCTACCGTCCAAGCGATGGAGTCGACGAAACCTAAGTAAAAACCAAAGCAAACATATGAGACTTAACCAAAGAATCTATAGCCCTAGCCGAAAGAAAGATAAATAAATGCAATTTTCTACCGAAGAGCAAAATTTATTGCTTCATTACAGAGGTGTGAAGGAGAAATTCAAGGGAAAGAAAAAAGCTTATTTGAATTATATGTCAAATATAACCCAAAAAGCGTACGAACATTACAAGAAAAAAATTAAAAAGGAGTACGGAGAACCCACCAATGAACAAAAAAATTGCTTATTTAAAATAAGAAGAAAAATAAACGTTAAATCTGGTTTATGCCGGATTAAGCCACAATTGATTGTAATTAACCAGCGAGCAGTCGCGCCGTTAGAAACAATCTAACATTGTATCATTTTTCGTGAAAACTCCCTTTTTGGTGATAACTTGATGAACAATTTTGCAACACAACTTTCCACTCGTAAGTGCCTCGAGGAAGGGTGTAGTAATGCGTAGGTTTATTTTTTTTTTCTACTTTTTCTTTTATTCGAATTTTGGTGAGAATAAATTAGCTTTAATAATTGTTAGAAATAATATTTCTAGCATTACAAGTAAATAAAAATACTAAAACATGACGATCTGTTGTAAATTCGCGTCTAAATTCGTATTGTTTGTTAGACAAAATCTAACGCGCGACCGATTAACCCTCATAAGGCGGTGCTTAGATTCTTACGTAAACAACGGTGCGGGGTGCGTTTGCACCCCATCTGTATATCCATTTTTTTATATGTGAACGTCGGGGAAATTAATTTGAAAGATAATTGGGACTTGTTTATTATACATAACATTACAAAGTACTCATTTCTTCTTTAAAAAAATTATTATCGTTGCAAGACAAACAAATGAAATTCTCCACAGGGTGAGCAACATAAAGTTTTTACACTCTATATAGTTATGCCGGGAATTTCGGCCTTTTTTCTTTGACATAAGTAAAATCGACCTTGTCCTGTAACTCTGTTAGCTCCAAGTGGAGCATCAGAAACGTTCAATTCAGGATACGAAATTTTCATCATTTGCACCCTACAGTCATTTTTCCAAAAAAAGCAAGTAAACGCAAAGAGTTTTAAATGCTGTAAGGTGTGGATTGCGTTTGGAGTTGAATTTAATGCGAATAAAAAAATGGAAAAAAATCAAAAAAATTTATTAAAAAAGATAGGTGAGATAAACGAGGTCTGGGGTGCAGCTGCACCCCGCACCGCCTTACGAGGGTTAAGTGACAGAAAAGAGCGCGACTGTTCCCGGGTTAAAATTACATTTTTGGCTAACTAAATGTTTCACGTTTCGATCTCCACTACGGAAATTGTTTACTTAAGATCGTTTAAGAATTTTGTTGATATGTAAGTGTGTATAACCTCCATGACGTTGTTGAGGTTATGTCTTGTCAACAAAATGAGTGTTGACTTGAAACAGCATCAAAAATGTAATCTTTCCACCCTTCCATTTTTCTAGACTATATCCGAATTTAAAACACCGTATTTATTTAACGCTTCCGGTATATGAAACGTTTGTCTTTTCGATCACCAACAAAGACCTATTTTAGACAAGGCGAAAACGGCGAGTTCGAAGGGAAATATATTCCCATGAGATTTTTTTGCATAATAACATTCGTGATACATCCCAGAATAAGGTTCAAGAAGTCACCCACGTGAAAAGTGGTCCAATTAAAAAAAAATTTAATCAAATTGCAAGAATCAATATTTTTGTCTCGGATAATTTTTTCTTTAATTTTTTAGACTATTCTGGACAAAAATGGTCTCTTATAATTTTTCTCTAAAGTTGATCGTTTTCGACTTATAAGCAATTTAAAATTGAAAAAAAAACGAAAAATGGCGATTTTTGGCGAATGGCGAAATAACTCGGTTAAAAATTATTATTATGAAAGTCAATATATGAATAAATCAAAGTTTAAAGCCCCGCTACAAGATCCTGAAGAAATTTTTGTCATTATTTTATGACTAAGCTGTTATTTTTAAGTAATAATAATAAGCGCCATGCACGTGTGCGGCGGCTTTAAATGCTAAGTGCGAGAGAGAAGCCATTCCGGCAGTCCAATTGTCCATCTTACTCGCACTCACATTTACAGCCGCGTCAATACAATCTAACCGCTCATTGTTATTAATTAAAAATAACAGCTTAGTAGTAAATTAATGACACATATTTCTTCAGGATCATGTAGCGGCGACTTTAAACTTTGATTTAGTCACTTTCTGACTTTAATAATAATTTTTAACCGAGTTATTAAGGTGATACAGTAGCGATCAACAGGTAGCCAAAACGTGTTCCAAGATTGCGACTGTAATTTTGAATATTTTTTCGAGATATTTGGCACACGTATTTGTAATATAATAAAGAATGGCGGTACAGAGCCCAATTTGAATAATATATTAATATGTGAAAATTACTCTGTAATTAAATACAATATTAAAAAAACCAGCCTGTACCGCCATTAAGAAGAACAAAAAAATACACTTTCTTTAAATAAACTTTTTTATCTTCTTCTTCTTCTTATGCAATCCACTAATGGATGTTCGCGATCACGTTTGACCATTTTTCTCTATCCCTTGCAGTATGTATTAGGTCTCCTATGTTTTTTAGTCCTGTCCATTGTTTGACATTACGGAGCCATGACATTTTCTTCCTGCCCACTCCCCTTCTTCCTTCGATCTTTCCTTCAATTAAGGTTTGCAGAAACTGATATCTTTCATTTCTAATTATGTGTCCCAGGTATGCCGTTTTTCTGTGTTTAATTGTGCACCTCAGTTGTCGTTCTGTACCAATTCTTCTCAGGATTTCTTCATTTGTTATTCTTGAGGTCCAGGGAACTTTAAGGATTCGTCGATAGATCCACATCTCAAATGCCTCTAGCTTATTCATTGTGTTTATTTTTAAAGTCCATCCTTCCATGCCATATAGGAGCACCGACCATATATAGCATTTTGTGAATCTTAATCTTAGGTTTAGGTCAAAGTCAGAGTTCGTAAAGACGTTTCTGAATTTCATGAATGCACTTCTGGCTCTTTCTATCCGACATTTAATTTCCATATCCGACATCCAGTATTCACATAGCCAGGTTCCCAGGTACTTAAACTTTCTTACGCGCTCTACATCTTGGTTGTTATATGCTAGTCTTGCATTTTGATGTTGACATAATTGACGGCTGATTATAAGGAACTTTGTCTTTTTTATGTTGATGCTAAGTCCCATGTTCTCGCTATGCTCTCCAATTTTATTAAGAAGGTTTTGGAGGTCTTCTAATATTGTTTGCTATTAAGACCGAATCATCCGCATATCGTATATTATTGACCCAGGTACCATTCACTTTGATGCCGCTTTCACATTCCTCAAGAGCTTCCTGGAAGATACTTTCTGAATATAGATTGAACAATAGTGGGGAGAGAATGCATCCCTGTCTTACACCTCTGAGAATTTTTTGAGCTTGCGTTGTTTCATTGTCCACCTTGACGACAGCTGTTTGATTCCAGTAAAGGGCCTCTATGCAACGAATGTCTTTTTGATCTATGTCGAGTTGTTTCAGTATATGTACGAGTTTATGATGTTGTACTCGATCGAAGGCTTTTTCATAATCTATAAAGCACATCATTACATCTTTCCTTTGATCGTAGCAGTTCTGAGCTAGCACTTGGGTTGCAACTAGTGCTTCCCTGGTACCCAGGCCTTTTCGAAATCCAAATTGTGAGCAACCAATCACCTTATCGCATTTTGTGGAGATTCTGTAGTGAAGAACTTTGAGGAATATTTTTAAAGAATGGCTCATCAGACTTATCAGTCGGTGCTCTTGACACTTTGTTGCGTTGTTCTTTTTTGGCAAAGGGATAAAGGTAGATACAAGCCATTGGACAGGGAATTTTCCTTTTTTATAGATTTGGTTGAAAAATCTTTGGAGTATCGTAATTCCCTCTTCATCTAACAATCTGAGTAACTCAACAGGAATTTTATCAGGTCCAACTGCTTTCCCGTCTTTCGAGGTATTTATTGCTCTAGTAATTTCTTCAATTGTGATCTCGGGAACAGATAGGTTGTTAATATCTATCACTTGTTCCTGAACGACTTCTATCTCAGGCCTCTCGTCTGCAAAGAGATTTTTGATGTATTTTTCCCATATGAGTTTCCTCTCTCTATCATCTTGTGCCCTTTTTCCTTGTTCATTTTCTAAGTTAGAAAATTTCTTTTTTCTGTATATTCCAGCTACCTCCTTTAGTTTCTTATGTAGGTTGTGGTCATCATGTAGTTTTTGTAACTGTTCCATTTCCTCACACTGTTTCTTTAGCCACTTATTTTTTGCCGTTCTTATTTCTCTTCTTATGCGTTGTTGTTGTTCTCGATATTTGTCTCGGTTCCCTTGATTTTTATGTTTTCTTCTTTCTTCGAACATTGCCAGGATTTCGTCAGTCATCTAACTTTTCTTTTGTAGTTTTTGTTTATAACCTAATTCTTTTTTAACTGTAATAGCTTTTTTATCAGATGCCTAGATTTTGTGTCATTTTGGAACTACTAATGAAATAAAAAATTTTAGTAGTTCCAAAATGACACAAAATCTAGGTATCGGATAAAAAAGTTTATTTGAAGAAAGTGTATTTTTTTGTTTTTCTTAATGGCGATACAGGCTCGTTTTTTTAATATTTTATTTAATTACAGAGTAATCTCCACATATTAATATATTTTTCAAATTGGGCTCTGTACTGCCATTTTTTATTATATTACGAATACGTGTGCCAGATATCTCGAAAAAATATTCAAAATTACAGCCGCAATCTTGGAACGCGTTTTCGCTACCTGTTGATCGCTACTGTTTCCTCTTAATTCTTAAAAATGGCCATTTTCGCGTTTTTCAAATTTTAAATTGCTTATAACTCGAAAAAGATCGACTTTAGAGAAAAATTATAAGAGACCTTTTTTGTCCAGAATGGTCCAAAAAACCAAAAAAAAATTAGTGACTCTAAAAACTCTCTTCAAGTGATTCTGTTGCAGCGTCGATTATGTTATCTTTGAGTTTTTGCGAGCTTTCATCGATGTTATCGTTTTTAATATTCCATTCTCAGCAATCTTCTCTGATATTCTTTTCCTGTATAAGTATTCCGTGGATTCCGTATGTAGTCCTTCGACTCTGATTTTTGTTTGTGTTGGTGCTGCCCTCTTGGGTGTGAAATATTTCATAATGATTCCTATTTTACATAATACTACGCTATGGTCGCTACCTACATCTCCTGAGTTGAAGCATCTTACGTTTGATGGATGTATATATCTGTTGGTTACAACATAATCTATCATAGATCTTTGTCCACGGGTGTTATTGAATGTATATTTGTGTTGGTCTTTGTGATCAAGAAATGTGTTGTTTATTTTAAGTTCGTTATTTGTGCAGAAGGTTATCATCAGTTCTTCATTTTCGTTTTTAACATTTTCATTCTGTTTTTGCTTAATTCCAGATATTACTTTGTTACCTATTCGAGCGTTAAAATCCCCAGTATTATCATCTTCCCTCTAACTTAATCTACTATGTACTTGTTGTAATTCGTCATGAAAGAGTTCCCTTGTTGTTTGAGGCTTGTTGTTCCCTTGTTTCCCTTCCCTTGTTGTTATTTTCTGGGCCGTATACTCCGATGATGTTCAGGTCTTCCTTTTCCATTCTAATTTTTGCTGTGACAATTCTTTCCGATATATATTGACACTCTTTGATGTGATTTTGGTATTTTTGATGTATTAGTAATGCTACACCTCCTTTGGCCCTGTTTTCTTTTGCTAGTCCACTGTAGATTAGTATATATTCGCCTAATCTTGATTGTCCGTTTCCTTTTTTTTTTGTTTCCTGTAGAGCGAAATAATATTTCTATACGTATATAATAAAATATGTCTAGTGGCTGTAATTCCAGTGTACAGTGTAACCCCGATAAGTCGGCCTCCTATAACCCGGAAGTCCGGCTAAGTGGGACCGATTTTGATCAGACAAAACAAACATTTTTTACTTTGACTGAGTTTTTTACCCAGAAATAAACAAAACTGTACATCTGTACGTAACTTAGATATACTGTGCATACGTCTTTCATGTTTTTGCAATTATAATGGACTTTATCTGTAAGTATACATACCGTATTTTATCAATTTTTACCATATTCTCCGGCTAGCCCGGATTTTTGATAACCCGGATCGGCCGCGGCCCCGATTAATCCGGCTTATCGAGGTCCCACTGTACTTGGTTAAACAATTCTAAGAACAAACAGACCTACGACTTAAATATTTTGTGTTGGTATCATATGCTATGACGGGAATGACTTTCAATGGTATTTTTACTGTACGAACCATTCGTAAGTCTTATAGCTGCATCAATTTAATGTAACCGCCCAAAAGTTTAACAAGTTAATTTCCCCCAAAGAAGACAAATTGCTTGGTTATGATAGCAAATTCAATAAGATATAAATTGAGGCCATGAGAGTTAGAGTGGCCTAACTGATAAGAACATTACTTTACACAATCAAAGAAAATTATCAAAAGCTAACATTGTTCGATTCTCTTAGTAATTGTATGTTGACCAAAAATCATTATTGGTCAACATACAATTACTAAAACAATCGGACATTGATAGCTTCTGATAATTTTCTTTGATTATACAGGGTGTCCCGAAAAGATTGGTCATAAATTATACCACAGATTCTGGGGTCAAAAATAGGTTGATTGAACCTCACTTACCTATATACAATAGTGCACACAAAAAAAGTTACACCCCTTTGAAATTACAAAATAAAAATCGATTTTTTTTTTCATATATCGAACACTCTTAAAGATTTTTTATTAAAAATGGACATGTGGCATCTTTGTGGCAGCTTAATCTTAAAAAAAAATTACAGTGAAATTTGTGCACCCCATAAAAATTTTATGGGGTTTTGTTCCCTTAAACCCCCCCAAACTTTTGTGTACGTTCCAATTAAATTATTGTTGTGGCACCTTTAGTTAAACACAATGTTTTTAAAACTTTTTTGCCTCTCAGTACTTTTTCGATAAGCCAACATTTATTGAGATATTTTGAGTATTTTTCGAATCCACCACATATTTGTATATGGTTAAGTACGATTATGGAGACCTGTTAATAATCTGAAAATTTATTTATAATTTACATTTTTAGGTATATTTTGAAAAAGAAGCCACATCTCGATAAAAGGTGATTTATCAAAAAAATACTAAGAGGCAAAAAAGTTTTAAAAACACTGTGTTTAACTAATGGTACCACAATAATAGTTTCATTGAAACGTACACAAACATTTGGGGGGTTTAAAGGAACAAAACCCCCATACAATTTTTATGTAAATATATTAAAAAAGAAGCCGCATCTCGATAAAAACTCGCTTATAGAAAAAATACTAAGAGGCAAAAAAGTTTTAAAAACGTTGTGTTTAACTAATGGTACCACAATAACGAATTAATTTGAACGTACACAAAAGTTTGGGGGGGGGGGGGGGGTTTAACGGAACAGAACCCCCATAAAATTTTTATGAGGTGGACAAATTTCACTATAATTTTATTTTAAGATGTTCCTGCCATAACAATGATACATGTCTATTTTCAAGAAAAAATCTCTAATAGTTTTCGATATATTGAAAAAAAAACGATTTTGTAACTTCAAAGGGCTGTAACTTTTTTTGTGAGCACATTTGTACTAAGGTAAGTTAGGTTCAATCGAACTGTTTTTGACCCCAGAATGTGTGGTATAATTTATGACCAATCTTTTCGGGACACCCTGTATAAAGTAATGTTCTTATCCGTTGAAGCGATCAGGGCAATAATGGCCTAAGCCACAAATTAAGCATTTTTAGATTAATATGTCAATAAAAGCAGCAACGTCAAATCTTCAGATCAACAGGGGTCTACATAAAGTATCTCTATATTTGGCTAAATGGCTCTATATAATTTGTAGCGCCATCCCATAAGCATAATGGAATTACCAATGTAAATATTACATTTATCTCAAAACTTCGTTTTTGGGGTTAGGCCACTGTTGCTGTGAGCACCTCAGTTAGGCCACTCTGGCTTTCATGGCCTCAATTAGCGATGAAGGGTCAGATAATAGAACAATTAACGAAGTTTAAATTTCTAGGCGTCATACTATCTAGCAACGCAAATCTCGAAACAGAAGTGGAAGATCAAATGCAGGTTGCCTGATAGAAACAATATGGAGAAATAAAAATATAGGAAAAGAAATAGAAGACAGAATTTACAAAACAGCTATCAGACCAATAATGACATAGGCTGCAGAAATACGACATGACATAGAGATAACCAAAAGTTGCTATATACAGCAGAGATGAGACCTGCAAGGTAAGTGGGTAACTAAAATAATTGGGTAAGAAACAGAAGAGTAGAATGGAATGACCACATAAACCGATAGAAAATAATTACAGTAGTAACGACGGCGAGAGACGGTTCCCCAATAGGAAGGCGATCAGTGAGAAGCCACGATCACGACAAAAATAATACAACGACAACTTGAGGCACATTGAAAAAAAAAATAGACAGTCATATCTACACAAAAAGAAGAAGAAGTTTTATAGCCATTTATACAGCTTTTAATTTAATAGAACTAATAAGGAATAATGAAAAAGAATTTATACTAAATCCATTTGTTTATTATTTTAGAAACTTATTATTTTGACTAACTATTCCTAAAATATTTTATAATCCGTTGGTAGATTAGAAAGAAGAAAATATAGTCTAAAATTGCAGGTTGCAATAAATCCTTTAATAATGAGTCTGATTAAATATAACATTTCTATCTAGAATTTTGTGTGGACTCGGGGAAATGTAATAAATAATTTTCGTTTAATGAAGACTACGGTAATCCCCTAAAAACGTTTGAATAATTAAGAAACTACGTCATACAATATTCAGACGGGTAGTTAATTTGTGTTAAATGTATTCAGGGTATTTTAATCCGGATCGGCAGGGATAGAGCGCTTTTTTATATATGATGCTTTTTTTTATCTCTTTTATACATATATTTTATATGTTTTTTTTTATAAACTTCAGATAGCATCGTTAAGATCATATTAGACATTGTTTATATCAGTGTTACTTACAATAAAGTACTAACAAAATACAAATTTAACAAATGTTAAGGTGGACAGTATGTTAGATATTTAAAAGCCCTAATGGAAAATATGTTTAAAAAAAGCTGCAGGACTTGCATTCCAAACTTTGTCGAAGTAAGACACACTTATCTACTAATTTAATTACTCCTAGTGTTTTGGTTCAATTATTTATCTTCTTTAAGCTCGGCTGTCAGCTGTCAGTGCATGCCTCCATTCTGAATTTTGCCAACGTCCGATTCAGATAGTAAGGTTTTTAACCTTAATATATGAGCACTACAAGCCTAGCAGGCCCATGGCTTGATGTACTATTCTACTTCTCTTTCATTCTCGTTTATCGTTAGCTTTCCTTTCCAGTTGGTTATGTTATTTCTTGTCATGTCTTTTTGACCTCATTGCTCCATCTTGACTTCGGTCTTCCCTTTCTTCTTTTTCCTGCCAACGCACTAGATGTTATCATTTTTGGGACTCTCGCTGAACTCATTCTCTGGACGTGACCCAGTCATCCATTGAGCTCTTGTTACTGCTAGTATATTAGGTCCTTGGTAAAGCTTTGATATCTTCTTGTTTGTTCTTTGCATCCATTGTCCACTTACGTTCTTCCCACCAATGATTTTGCGCAGCACTTTTAGCTCCCACACTAATAGCATTTCCTGCCGTTTTTTGATGTGGTCCATGTCTCAGATGCATAAGAAGTTAGGATTAGCCTTATTACGGTTTTGTAGGTTCTTACCTCCTCGGGATATATTTTTGATTTTCAATAGCCCGTTGAAAGCATATACGGCTCGATTACCTGACAAAATTATTCTACGTACTTCTTGTAGGATATTAGAGTCCCTTCTGAAAATACTTCCTAAGTATTCAAACCTTTCCACTTCTTCGAATTTATATTGGATTCCTTTTGTTGTTTTCATTGTTAGGTTTTGACGGTGAGTAAATTGTTTGATTGACCATTCCATATAAATATTTAGTTTTTTCTTCGTTGATATGTAATACTTTGGTCACCGCTTTCTCCTTGAGCTTCTTGGCTGTTTCCATCAGTTCCGCTTTGCTCCTAACCAATATTACCAAGTCGTCGGCAAATGACAAGCACTGATGGTTCTTATGATAAATAAGACTTGTTCTATCAATATTTGCTTCTGTATGATAGTCCAAGTAATGAAGCTTGAAATAGGACAAAACCTGGCAATTTTTACAGAATGGATCGATTTGCTTGAAAATTTGAGAATAAGTAGTGGATAGTCCAAGGATCAAAATCTATATGATGCCGAAAGGCGCTTTTACCATGGGGGTGGTTACCACCCGCTATTGGGGGTGGAAATTTTTTATTATATTTTGACCGCAAAAGTTGGTAAAAACGTTAATTCTAAGCAAAAAATATTCTATACATTTTTTTGATAAAATTAATAGTTTTCGATTTATTCGCTATCGAAAGTGTTAGTATTATATCGAAAAATCAATGTTTTTAATCAGTTTTCTGCTAGTAACTCCAAAAGTTTTCGTTTTATCAAAACAACCTTACTTAACAAAAATGTACTATTTGAAAAAATAAATAAAACCGTCTTTATTAATTTTCTTTGAGACCAACAGTAATCAAGATATACTTTATTATATGTTAGCTCTCCTTTGCTAAATGCTAAATATTGTAGTTTCAAATTCAAAAGACGGGAAAAATATGCATTTTTCAAGAATTACTTGTAAAAACTAATTTAAAGAATCTAAAAATACCTATCTCTAGAAATAAAAAAGAAGTCTCTAGCTCAAAAATTAAGTGACTTATAATGAAAAGAATGTCAGTCCCTATTTTTTTCAGCGCAAATGTGGCCGGTAGCAACCCTGTAATCACCACCCTAATTAAAACTAGTCATTGACCTTATTTGGTCTTATTTTTATTTATGTATTATTAATAGGTTCGAGAAGTTTGACCGACTTAGAAGGATTCGTTTTTAAAAAAATGAAGTTAACAGCGATTAACGAATTTTTGTAGTTTGGCCTTTTCTTGCCTTTTCTTCTGAATAGAAAGATTATAATCAGAGATGTGAAAAAATGTTTAAATATTAAATTGTAGCTAATTTAATTCCCAAGAACCAGGTATGAAAAAAATTTTTTTGTGAAAAAAATTAAGTGAGCTATTGACAATTAAAACTTGTAATAGCATGCAAAAACCAGCTTTACCAACCCTTTCAAAGTCACCTCTTTTTGTGAGTAAGGATTTTAATAAGATTTAATATTAATCAGTTTGTAGATCTTATAAAAACCTACAAAATTCTTTTATACAAAACATTCTAAGATACAAAATAAAAAAATTACGGTTAAAAAATCAATATATTTTTTTGAGAACGAACACGGAGAAATCCAATTGTAAGCATAATAATGTAAGTTAGCGGTGTTTTTAGTTATTGGCCTTATTTATTCTTTTTTATTTGTGTATTATTAATAGATTCTAGAAGTCTGACTGGCTTAAAATGATTAGTTTTTAAAAAACTGAAGTTAAAAGCGAATAAAGAATTTTTGTAGTTTTGTAAAAAATGCCATTTTCTTCAGAATAGAAAGATTAGTATCAAAGATAAGAAAAAATGTTTCAAGATGAAATTGTAGGTTATTTAATTCTTAAGAACTTGGTGTAAAAAATTTTTTTCTACGACAAAAATTGAGTGAATAGTAAATGAGTACACTATAGAAGAACATTGATTTTTTCCATATAAAACTAACACATTCGATAGCGAATAAATCGAAAACTATTAGCTTTATCAAAAAAATGTATAGAACATTTTTTGCTTAGAATGAATGTTTTTATCAACTTTTGCTGTCAAAATATAATAAAAAATATCCACCCCCGAGATGGGGTGGCATCCACCCCCATAATAAAAGCGCCTTTCGGCATCATATAGATTTTGATCCTTGGACCACCCACTACTTATTCTCAAATTTTCAAGCAAATCGATCCATTCTGCAAAAATGGCGGGGTGAAAAGCTTCGGTTCCTGGACTATGACCTTTTCCAATAATATGCTCAACAATACAGATGATAATGGATCACCTTGCGGTACTCATTACCATGTACCATGTATCATTAATTTTTTAATTTTTATTTACACCTTCAAAAATTATAATAAACATTAAAAAATCATAGTGATTTAGAAAACCTAAAAAACATGGTGACCAAAAACGTACGTATATTTAACAAGTACAGAGTATTTTACTTCAAATTAGGCCCGAGGCACTACACAATTTTCGGGCCCATAAATTCCTTAAATGAAATAATTCAATAATCATAACTTTTTTTAAATGTGTTAATTATTTAATAGAAATATAGCTATATATATATAACCAGAAATTTAATTTTTTATTAAAAATATATAAAATTTACACTTAAACAATTAAACATTAGATGTGCTACAAAGTTGTTTAAGATGTGCCACTTCTTCCACTAAATCATCAACATCGATATTGTTCTCATAATAATGTAACGAAAGAAAACTCTTGATCGGCGCCCGTAATAGTAAACAACAAGAGAATGACGTAATCTAATCTTCGCGGCGAGAATCCCGAGAATTCTGGAAGGTAAATCACGTGGGCGTGCTGGCAGACAAACGGATCGACTGGTATAGAGATGGGAGATATCGAGATGGGCGCGGATATTTCTGGAATGTTCCATTATAACTTTATCGCATATATAAATACGGCATATTTGTAAATAGAGTTTAGTCTTAAGCTAAAGTTTGTAAAGTAAACTTGTATAAATAAATAATAAAGTCGTAAATAAATACCCGAACGCTCGTTTTTGTTACAGTTGGTGTCAGGTGTGGGGTATTTATTTACGACTTTATTATTTATTTATACAAGTTTACTTTACAAACTTTAGCTTAAGACTAAACTCTATTTACAAATATGCCGTATTTATATATGCGATAAAGTTATAATGGAACATTCCACTCCCATCTCGAGCTATCGGCTTGTTCCGCCTACGTGACGTACCTTCCAGAATTCTCCGGCGAGGCCTAGCACATCCGATTACGTCATTCTCGAGGTGTTTACTGTTATACGGGGATCGGCCAAGATTTCTCTTCCGCTACAATAATATTTATTCGGTAATATATAGTTTTCAAGTCTACTGTTTCACTATTATGTGACAATATGTTAAAAATATCGTTTACAGAATTATTAGCAATAGTTGCGTATAGATAGAATCACAAATAGGTAAAAACTATTTATTTAAAAATTTTTAAGTCTTTAAAAAAATGGTTTCGGCAACACTCGAATTTTCATCAAAAAATTGTTTACTTTTTAGACCTTTGTAAAGCCCATCTCATTCGAATTATGGTGCTATCGAAGAATCCTAAAGATATCGTGGGTTTGAATGAAGATGTTCTCCAAATGATGAATTCAAAACGTATGCTCATAAACACCATAAAGAGAAGAAAACTAGAATACTTCAGCCATATTATTAGAGGACTGGAAGCCCAGGAACACTAGAGGGAAAGAGATGGATTGGTCGAAAAAAACATTCATGGTTGCGTAATATTAGAAAATGATGGTGTGGTTCCACGGAAGAAGAATTATTTCGCGCAGCAGCCGATAGAGAAAAGTTTCAGGAACTTGTTAATATGATGACGGCCAACGTCTGCATATGGACACGGCACCTAAAGAAGAAGAAAGCTCATCCCTATATAAACCGTTTATCGGCGATAATTTTTTAGCTTAATTTTTAATTTCTGAAAACTTTTCTCTTAAGTTTTCTATATATTTGATTAAACCATTGTCCCCTAAAGCAAATTTCCCCACCAAAGGTGAATATCTAGATCCACCACTGTTTGAAAGTGACAAGCTAAAAATGAGTCAAATCCGCTTAAATACTCTAAGCAACTTAAAAAGTTTCCATTTTCTTTTTAGTCCAGTCGGGTTAGATGAATACCAGGGGCATAACCATGCATTCCCTGAATTTTATTTTTCTAATCTTTAAGGGGGGTCAATAGTAGTGTAAATTTAAAATCGCGAATTCCGCCTTTGCGTTAGCCGCCACTTGATTTTAAAGGAGAACCGTTTTTGCTTAGTATCTCCGCCATTTTCAACTTTTCGAGCCCCATTTTTTTGGTGATCTTCCAGGACCCCATTAAAATGCGGGCTCGGGCAGGTGCCTCATGGGCCTAGTGGTAAAATAGGCCATGAACAAGTATAAAAAAGCTCCGAGAACGCCCGAGCTACATAATATAATATAACCCAGACGCGCGACAGCTCGAGCGCCCGCCCTGTCATAAGAGCTACATTAACAATTAAAAAACAGTAGTTTAAAATAAAATAAGCCCAAAATACTCATCGAAAACGGATACAAAAAGGTTTGAGCATTTTTCGTGTTTTTCAATTTTGAATTGCTTATAAATCGAAAACCATCAACTTCAGAGAAAAATTACAAGAGACCTTTTTTGTTCAGAATGGTCCAAAAAAATCTAAAAAAGGATTCCAGGAAAAGAAGAATATCCTGGCTTGCTATCCTGAGCGCACGGTTTAAAAATGCCTCAACACAACCATTCCGTATAGCAACCAACAAAGTCAGAATAATCGCCAATGTTCGGAAGGGACAGGCACCTTAAGCAGAAGAAGAAGTCACTGGACTAAATAAATGCACTGTGGAAAATGGATAATAAAATTACACCAGGGATTTCTAATAGTAAATATATGAATAGAATATCATCTGCAAGCCAATTGAATAGAACACTCACAACGTACAGCTGAGAAAGCAACAGGGAACAAAAAAATATTTCTCAGAAGGGGAATATGACTGTCACGTCTGAGGTAGATCTAAACACGCTCAAGAAGTCACAAAGGCATTAAATTAAACATGCAGAATAACTACCGGCAGCATGAAATCTACTCCTCTATCCCTACTGTACCGGGTAGCTGGATTCACATCACCAGACGACCGTAGATACGCCTCGCAATATGTGGAGAAGTTCAGGCAATCTTTCGATGAAAGACACCAATTATACTGGTTTATACCAGGTACCAGCCGCCTTAAATCAAGGAAAATGTTTATGAGAAAACTCAGCGTCGAACCACCCGAACTGTTCCCCCTACACCGAGAACCACCTAATGGAATGAACCTGAACTGGAGAACCTAGCGAACACTCAACACCGGCGCGGCGTTGCCGCTTTAAAAAAGAACGTAATTAAATGAGATATAAAGATTGGTAAAGACGCACTTTGTTAATACGGAGAAAGCAGAATGTGAAGCACCTGAAGGTATAAAGACTTTTCTCATCACAGTGCACCGGCAATTATTTATGGCTAGCAAATGCAAAGGGTGTAGACGGGGCCCCGATACAGGGCAGAAAAACTATAGTCAGATTCAGACTCGAAAAAATAAAAGTAATTTTTTTTTGTCATTATTATTAATTACTATGGGAAAATGATCACTGTCATATAGGAGATGTAAATTATTCCAATGTAGAAATGGAGTTAAAGTTAAATCGCTGATGGATAAGTCTCTGAAGAAAATGTGCCATATGCATTAAATCTAGTAAATTTTCCTGTCTTTAAAAAACTACTTTTATATTATTAATAATTGTTTCTAGGAGAATTCATCCATTTTTATCAGTTATGAGGTTCCTATGAGGGTAGAGGTAATATAAAAGTAAAGGAATGGGCCAGATGAGATGGAGATGGATAAAATTTATTGCAATAAACATGCTGACACCATTAAAATGAAATAACGCTGGATGCTGACCAACGAAACAGACAAGTAAAATAATATGTTTAAAAATGGATAAAATAAGGCATGGTGGATCGTTAGATATACAGGGTGTCCCAGACTAATTTAGCCACGCTATATCTCTTAAACGAATAGAGATTTTCGAATGGGACAAAAAGTGACATATTCTACTTTTAATACACTTTAATATGGCGTACAAAAAAATCATCCCCTAAGTATTCATCCCTTAGTTACAACCCCTAACTTTAATTTTTTTAATATCACCCTGTATATTTTTTTATGGTTTTGGATGTGGTCTTTTATCGTCTATTCAACACATTTTTTGAAAATAAAATCGGTTCGTAAATAACCAAGAAACTATCAGTTTATTTTTGTTAATTGTGTGTCCCAGACTAATTTTTCCAGGCTATATTTCTTAAACGAATAGAGATTTTCGAATGGGACAAAAACTGATCTATTCCATTTGTAATGTACTTTCATATGGCGTAGAAAAAAAATCATCCCTAACTTACAGGGTGCTATTTAAAAAAAATAAAGTTAGGGGTTGTAACTAAGGGATGAATATTTAGAGGATAATTTTTTTTCTACGCCATATTAAAGTGTATTACAATTATGTATGTAATAGATTTTTGTCCCATTCGATAATCTCTATTCGTTTAAGAAATATAGCCTGGATAAATTAGTCTGGGACACATAATTAACAAAACTAAACTGATATTTTCTTGGTTATTTACGAACCGATTTTATTTTCAAAAAATGTGTTGAATAGACGATAGAAGACCACATCCAAAACTATAAAAAAATATATAGGGTGCTATTAAAAAAAATTAAAGTTAAGGGTTGTAACTAAGGGATGAATATTTAGGGGATGATTTTTTTCTACTTCATATTAAAGTGTATTACAAGTAGAAAAGACCCCTTTTTGTCCCATTCGAAAATCTCTATTCGTTTAAGAGATATAGCGTGGCTAACTTAGTCTGGGACACCCTGTATAGAGCTCGGGAAATGTGCACTTAAAAAACTCTAAAATATGCATGCAAATATGCACAAAAAACAGTTGAAATATGCACTTAAATATGCTTTTGTGCATTTAATGCATATAAATAAAAAAACACTCTAATCCTTGTTTTGAAGGAATTTAAATATTTATTTGATGCCAATGGTTTGTCGAGGTATTTGCTAAAAAAATATTTATTTTATGATAAAATCATAAAAAAAACTATACATTGTTAAACGTTTTTCTAAATTTTATACAGAAAAACAGGCGCAGGTATATCTGATTGTAATTTTTTAAGCATACATGGAAAAACTTCTTTCTACTTCACAAGAAGTTAAAGAAGCAAACTTAAAATATTGTTTAATTAAGAGTTCTACCTATAAAATTAAATTATCTTCACATTTCCCCATCCTAATAATATCTTTTTTAATTATTTTTTGATCTCCCTCATCTTTCTTTAACACCGTGCAGATTTTTGATACACTTTGTTTGTTTCACCAAGGTGTTTAATTATTTCATTTAATGAATTGATAATTTCAACACTTTTTTCTAAAGAAATGTTTCGCTTTTCTAATTTAGTAATTGGCTAAGCAATTTTTACAAAATTGGTTTGGATATGTGTCAAATTACTTTTTAATAACGGTTTTCTTAAAACATCCACACATTTTTCATAGCACCTGAGTTACGTCTACATCGAAACTACAAATGACGTCTCTAATTCCCTCAAGATTATCGGTTATGAAATCTACAGAATTTAACCATGTTCTCCATCTAGTTATCACAAGTTAAGGTGGTAAAGGCAAATTAGGCAAACGATCTTTATACACCTATACTCACAGAAATGCTTTTAAAAATATGTTTTTATATTTGAAACAAGGGTATTGACCATTGTAAATTCCATCCTTACAGTTTGTAGCATCCTGGACCTCGATTTTTGACCCTTCGCTTCGTTATCGAACGTATTCGCTTCGTATACTAAACAGATACGAAACGAATACGTTCGATAACGAAGCGAAGGGTCAAAAATCGAGGCCCTGCTACTCTATTTGTACCTATTCTATTTGTAGCAGACGCGTGCTCTAGACAAGTAACAAATTTGAAAAAAATATTTTTAAATGTTGTCCACCTTTGGTCATATGGCGCAGCATCACATAACAATAACAAAATGTTTTCCCTAACAGAATGTGACTGCATATTATTGTAGAGTCCCCTTCGTCTCCTTTATTCGTCGTTTTATAAATTGTAAAATGCAGGTATTAAGGATATTACCAGAAAGTGGTTCTACGAGAATTTTCAGATTTACTGTTTAGATCTGAAACTGATCATTTCTCTTTAAAATGCATCTATGCAAAAAAATGCAAAAAAGTCTAAAAATATGCAATTTTAATAAATGCATATGCACTTACAAAATGATCCAAAATATACAAATATGCACTTAATATGCATTTTGCATATTTCCCGAGCTCTAGATATAATATATAAATCTTTAATGTATTACCTTTGTGTTGATATGCAGGGGGTTGGTCCTGATTCTTGCGTAGTTTGCCGTCCCCAAGGCAATGATCTCGCCAGATCTGCCAAAGTTTCTCTTCGACATAATTGCTTTTGTTGCTTTTTTGTACTTCCACCCCATTCCCGTAGAATATCTGTTAATTGAGCTAAGGAACTTCGTCTTCTCCTTGTTTGGCCTGTTGTTGGGGGAGACGTTTCCTGAATTTCTGTTGGAGGTGATATGCTGCATATTTGTGTGGCTGAGTCTCGTCGACCACCAAGTCTTTGTCTTATAGTTGATTCTTCCACCTAAAATACAAAAAATTCTTGTTAAATGCGAAAATGTGACAAGTTAAAAACATTTAATGGTCTTCACTTTTAGTTTTAAATGATGTGTTCTAGTAAGGAAGTGTGCTTTTATAGCAATAAAATAGATACTAGTAAAGCTTTTTAATTTTTTTACTCAAGGATTTTTTGAATTGATTTCAAAAATTATTTAAAAGAGTAACAAATAAAATAAGATGAAGCTAAAGTGAGGTGTGTGACTTAGCAGGGGCCATAACAGTTAGTAAAGAAGTTATCCATTTCTTATTCTTATTATTATCCTTATAATAGTCTTATTGTGTACGAAATTTTTAAACTGAAAATATTATCCTGCCGATGGGTGCTACGTTTGCTGAATATTGACCAAAAATATGAGAATGTGGCCACTTATTGTTTGGACCTTACGAAGCGCAGTCCGTTTGTATTTTCATATCGATTGGTAATCTTTAATGAAACCCGGATCCACTGCTTCGCATCAGATAATATATAATGAAGGTAAAGCAGAAGGACCTAAGCCGACAAAATTGTTACAAATCACTTTAGAGTGGCCCAATGTCTCGGAAAGGTTCGAGCCACTGTATTTTGGGATTGCACAAGAATATGTTTAATTCACGGTTTTCAAAAATATAAAACTATCAACAGCTCATACCGCCGCGGTCAGGGAGAGGAATGACGTAACTGCAAATTTGGTCAATTCCTGTATATTGCGTATTTTAACTTCTAAAATACTGGGTAAATATGATACAAAAACCACAGAACTTTAATTATATACTGAGCCACTACAGGGTAGTTGCGTCGTTATTGAATTATTTTCTTCTTCCTGTGCCACTCCTATCGGAGATTGGAAATCATCAAGGCTACCCTGACTTTGTTTATAGCTGACCTAAAAAGTTCATTAGTGGTGCAGCCAAACCACTCTCTCAAATTCCGCATCCACGACATTCTTCTACGGCTTGGATTCCGTTTTCCTTCTATTTTTCCTTGCATTATATTTTGAAGTAATGCGTATTTATGACCTCTCATCAGGTGACCCAAATACTCGAGTTTTCTTCGTTTTATCGTTAATAAAATTTCTGGGTCTCTTCCTATCCTTCGTATTACTTCAAGATTTGTGATAATTTCAACCCAACTTATCTTCAGCATTCGACGGTAGCACCACATCTCGAAACTTTCAATATTTTTTATGTTGTTTTGTTTGAGAGTCCAGGCCTCTACACCGTATAATAGCGTGTTAAATACGTAGCCACTTAGCATTCTTAATCGTAGAGGGATGCTTATATCTCTGTTGCAGAAGAATTTTCTCATCTTTATGAAGGTGGCCCTGGCAATTTCGATACGTCTTTTTATTTCATTGTTTTGGTCTCCAGTTTCGTTTATTAAAGTTCCCAAGTATTTATAACTTGATACTTTTTCAATTTAAATGCCGTTTATACTAATATGTGCTGGTTGTGTCATGATTTTACTGAAGACCATATACTTGGTTTTTTTGATATTAATGTTTATGCCATAATTGTTGCAAGCAAAATTTATGTTTGTAAGTAATCGTTGTAATTCTTCTACTGTTCTTGCAACTAGTACAGTGTCGTCTGCGTATCGAATATTATTTACAACCTCTCCATTGATTACGATTCCTTCATTTGCTTGCAAAATGGCTTCCTGACAGATGCTTTCACTATATATATTAAATAGCAGTGGTGACAAAATGCATCCCTGTCTTACTCCTCTACGTATTTCTATTGCTTTTGATATCTCGTTTTCTATTTTGATGTTAGCTTTCTGATTCCAATATAAGTTGAGAATTATTCGCAGATCTTTATTATCTATGTCTTTCCTTTCAAGAATGTCTCTTAGCCTATCGTGGCGTACTCTGTCAAACGCTTATTCAAAATCGATAAAACATGCATGTACTTCTTGATTAACGTCTAGGCATCTTTGTGTAAGAACATTCAAACCGAAGAGAGCTTCTCGAGTACCTAGTCCTTTTCTGAACCCCATCTGTGTATTACTAATATCTGACTCCAACTTCCAACTGACATCAGAGAAGAACATCTAATAGAAAAGAAAGAGATGAGAAAAAGTTGGATAAACGACAATATACTACAACTTATGGAAGAAAGAAGAAAATCAAAAAACAACAAAATGATGTACAACGCGATTCAGAGACAAATAAGAACTGAAATAAGAAAGGCCAAAGAAAATTGGTTAAAATCACAGTGTGAAGAAATAGAGTCGTTAGAGCAAAAACATGATACGTTTAACATGCATAAAAAGGTGAAACAAGCAGCTGGTCTTCAGAAATCCAACACAGCTAGCAAATTGCGAGACCAACAGGGGAATATCATCACAGACAGAAATCAAGAAATCTGCGTATGGACAAAATACATACTGGAACTTTTTGATGATACTAGATCCGAACAACCTCCATCCTACATATGTGATGACCACTTACCAATCACATCAGGTGAAGTGGAAAGAGCAATATCACAACTAAAAGATGGCAAGGCTCCTGGACCTGACAATGCATATGCTGAACTCATAAAACTATTTGACACCGACGGTACTTAACGCCTAACCAAAATATTTAACGACATATATTTAAGCGGAGTAATACCAAAAGCATGGTTGAAGTCGACGTTTGTTGCTTTACCAAAGAAAACAAAGTCCGTATCCTGCAGTGATTTCCGAACCATCAGCTTAATGAGCCATATTTTAAGCTATTTCTAAAAATTATACATCAAAGGATATATAGACTGTGCGAAGAAAAAATCAGCCGAACACAGTTTGGTTTTCGAAATGCAGTGGGTACCAGAGAGGCTCTATTTAGTATACAAGTGCTATTTCAACGATGTAGAGACGTGAATTGCGATATTTATGCATGTTTCGTTGATTACCATAAAGCGTTCGATACAGTAAAGTACGACAAGCTGATGGAGATATTAACCAATATTGGAATAAACACCTGTGATTTAAGGATTATCAGCAATCTGTACTCGAATCAAACATCATCTATCCGGACAGAGGCAGGAGAATCCGACGATATCAAAATCAAACGTGGGGTCCGTCAGGGATGTATACTATCCCCACTGCTGTTTAACATCTACTCTGAGGAAATCTTTCAAGAAGCATTGGATGATGTTGAAGCCGGAATTAGAATTAACGGAGAATGTATCAATAACATAAGATACGCAGACGACACTGTGGTATTCGCTGACAGTTCTGAAGCCCTACAGGAGTTAATGAGCAGAATCGCAGAAGTCAGTCAGAGATACGCACTTTCACTAAACACTAAGAAAACCAAATGTATGATTATCTCTAAGAATGAACAGCAATTTGGACGAATCAGTGTGAATGGTCAACAAATAGAAAGAGTAAAAACATACACCTACCTTGGTACGAACGTCAATGAAAATTGGGACCATTCTATAGAAATCAAATGTAGGATAGAGAAAGCAAGATCTGCATTTCAAAAAATGGCAAAGTTGTTCAAATGTCATGATTTGTAGATACCCATAAAAGTCAGATTACTACGATGTTATATATTTCCTATACTGTTGTACGGAGTTGAGTCGTGGACTCTCACAGACGCCACCTGCAAGAAAATTGAGGCTTTTGAGATGTGGCTTTATCGTCGAATCCTGAAGATATCTTATACCGACCACATTACTAATGAGGGTGTTTTGCTGAGTATGAAAAAAGAAAAAGAGCTGTTAATCAAAATAAAAACAGCCAAAATCGAATACCTCGGTCACATCATGAGGAACAGTGAGAGACATCTACTGCTGCAACTGGTCTTGCAGGGAAAAGTAGAGGGAAAGCGAGGACCAGGAAGGCGAAGGATTTCCTGGCTGAAAAATCTACGAACTTGGTTCAACACAACCACTACAAATCTTTTCAGAGCAGCAGTGTGCAAAGTGCAGATTGCCATGATGGTCGCCAACATCCGAAACGGATAGGCACTACAAGAAGAAGAAGACTCAAACTTTTGATAAACTCGGTTGTGGATGATTTTTAGAAATATCTTTAGTA
Source organism: Diabrotica virgifera virgifera (assembly GCF_917563875.1). Taxonomy (NCBI): domain Eukaryota; kingdom Metazoa; phylum Arthropoda; class Insecta; order Coleoptera; family Chrysomelidae; genus Diabrotica; species Diabrotica virgifera. The sequence continues at coordinate 191,200,510 of NC_065448.1, forward strand.
GATGGCTCATTAAAGATATTGTTCGATGTTCTGAACATTCCTTTGCATTGGATTTCTTTGGCAGTGTAACGAATGTAGAGAGCAGCCACTCTTGAGGTATAATACCAGTATTGTATACTGTGTTAAATAAGTGCAATATTATACCTATTGATTCATCATTCAAGAGCTTTAGTAATTCAGTAGGAACCTCATCGGGTCCATTTGCCTTTCCAGTTTTGGAATTTCTAAGTGCCATTTCTACTTCACATTTTAGGATTTCAGGTCCCGTTTCACCATTTACCTTGTCAATATTATTTCTGTTGTCCTCAAACAAGTCTCTTATGTATTCACTCCATCTATTAATTTTTTCTGTTAAGTCTACAATAATATTTCCGTCTTTGTCCTTAAGCAAACTTATTTGATGTCTTCTTTGGGTTCCTGTAAGTTCTTTTACTTTTTTATGTATATTGAATGTGTCATACTTTCTTTCATAGTCTTCCATTTCTACACATTGTTCTTTAATCCATGATTCTTTGGCCTTCTTTATTATTTGCTTTATGTTCTTATCAACCTCTCTGTATTTTTCTGAATTATTCTTCAATTTGCGTCTTTCATCCATTAGTTCTAGTATGTCTGGTGTCATCCACACCTTATGTTTCTTTGGAGATTTGGTTAGGTGTTTCTTTCCCGTAGTTCTTATTATAGTGTTTATATACTTCAGTTTTTCATCTATGTTGTCTGTTCTGCGGATTTAGTTTTCTGCTACACTGAGGTCGGTGTTGATTTCTTCGCGCACTGTTTGTCGTCGGTGTTCACTTTTAAGCTGACTTAAGTCTAACGTTGGGATGATGGTTTTTCTCATTTTCTTTGGTCTAGCTTCTAACACAGATACTACTGGATTATGATCCGAACCGATATCAGTTCCAGGGTAAGTTTTAGTAGATTTCACGGCATTACGGTATCTTTTTGTCACCATTATGTAATCTATTTGGTTTCTGATTACTTTTTGTTGTGTGTGTTGAGGTGACGTCCACGTATACAGTCTCCTTGGGGGTAATTTAAAGAATGTATTAGTTATTATTAAATCTTCGCTTTGACAAAACTGAACTAAACGATCACCCCTTTCATTTCTATTACCTAAGCCGTATTCACCGACATTTTCTCCAACTTTACCCTGACCTACCTTGGCGTTCAGATCGCCCATTACTATATTAATGTGTTGTCTCTTTGTTGTTCTCATCACCTCTTCTAAGTTATTATAGAATTGTTCTATTTCCTCTTCGTCTTTGTCTGCTGTAGGAGCGTACACTTGTATGATGTTTATTATGTTCTTCTTATCTTTCAGTTGTATTAACATCACGCGCTCTGAGAATGGAGTAAAATTTGCTACAGCATCTTTCCATTTTTTTGAGATGATGACTCCAACTCCGTATCGATGGGTTGTGGTGTCACTTCCGGCATAATAAAACATACCATGATTAGTTGTGGGGCATTTGCCATTTCCTGGCCATTGTGTATCGCTTATGCCTAATATGTCTATACCCAAACGATCCATTTCCAACACGGCGTTATCTAATTTTCCCGAAGAGAATAAGCTCCTGACATTCCACGTAGCAATTTTTATGGTTGTCTTTTTCTTATTACAAGGGTTTCGCAGGTTTACGACCGAGGAAGCCTTGTACTTATCTATTTGTCTTCCTCTGCCGGATCTTCCATGATCAGTACTTCTCCTTTGCATGTCCACCATGATGATTACTACTAGGGGTACTCTATGAGTCCTTAATGCAGTGGTTCCCCGTTGCCTTCTGCATCCTTATGCCGCTGACCATTCTGTAGGGTTCATCCGCCTTCGAGACCGATTCCTCAGTCTCAGGACAAAAGAGTGCCCTAACACTTACTAGCTCATCCACCCGAAGCTGTTGGCTAGTAAGTGGAGATTGCTTATACCGGCAATCGCTCCGTGGTTATCCTCACTTAGTTTAGCCTACAGACCAATGCAGTTGCCCAGGGTGTGGTACGTGGAGCCATAAGTGACAGTTGGATGTCTTATGAGGACAAGTTACTTCGAACCATCTCCCGTATATTACGCTCGATGTGGCCGTTCTCATAAAAGGTACTACCTCTATAAAACACCCCAACACCCCCCATTGAATTATGCGCTATTGTAAACCTTGTTTCAAAGAAACAACGTTTTGTGGAGAATGACGTAACCGTAGAAAGGGTTGAAAATGGGGGTTAAATCAAGATAATGAAATTCGAACCAATAGGGATGAAAATAAAGGCCATCGTTGTAAGAATAACCGCCATACTAAATATTTAAAAATAATAAGTCAGGAAATAAAATCCGAAATTATTTATCCTCTGAGATTTTTAGGTTGGAAAAAATAAAGCATAGCAGAGTGGCGAAATACTCGACAAGGGAAATCTAAATTGCATTTCACGTCCTGTCATTCACCGTGATAATAATTTTAGCGAACTATTTCCTTTAATATCCACCAAAGCTGAATAAAATATAAACCAAAAGAAAAGAAGAGATGGTTCAGATTTGATTAGAGTACAGAGCCTCTACTATGTGCTTATACGTATTTCGGAATAACCGTTTCCTCATCGGAGCACCTGGGTAGAGGCACTGAACTGAAATCAAATCCTTTCATCCTTTCCGGGTAATTATCAAAATATGCTTTATTTTTTCTAACTTAAAAAGCTCAGAATATAGATAATTTCGAATTTTATTTCCTGACTTATTAGACTTTTGATTCATAGATGGTGCTAGTAGCATCTTTGTTAATTATTTTGATAATTACCCGGAAAGGATGAAAGGATTTGATTTCAGTTCAGTGCCTCAGTGCCAAAAATTGTTTTTCTGCTCCCATGAAGAAACTTGCTTTTTGCAGTTACGTCATTCTTCTTCCGGACGGGCGATATTATTGACCGTTATTGGAGGAAATTAAGTAGGAACTCTGGTTAACCAGATTTGCCAACTTTTGGGTTCATTGTAGCCTTCGTAACAATTTCGACGTCTACCCAATATTCCTCTCTTTGTATGTGTGGCCTTTTGTGGAGTTCTTTATGTATTCCTATATTGTTCCTGTCTTTCTGCTCTGTTTTTCTTCTCTCGAAACTCATTTGGATCTCCATGTTCGCGTCGTGCAACATAAGTATGTCCAATAATAATGTACTAATATGTGTATAATAATGTATTCGGTAGGGATACACCGGTCACGGATTAAGAAAGAAATGAACGAATTTACTGGTCCGCTGTAGTTTGACTATTTACACATGGGCGCAGTAATTTTTTATTTGAAGGGATTCTTATATAAATCAAATAATTTTAAATTTTAGATGTTTGTATATTATCAGAAGCCTAAACGACATAATTACATGATTCTTTATAACAGTTTATTATCCGTAGCCAAAAATCAATATACCTAATAATAATTGTTGCATGAATATCGATAGAATAAAAATAAATCAAATTATAACTTATAAAAGGTAGAAGGCTAAACGTTGCTGTATTGTTGATGTTTTAATTTAATCTCTAAAATGGTTGTATATAAAGTCACAATCAATTTAAGTGATATATTGACGTTGGATGTTTTTAAATTAAAGTCAACTGACGCGTGTAAAAAGCATTTATATGACATTGTAAACTAATTTTAGCTTGTTTTATTCTTTTATCATATCGCATGTTTTCTATGTTAGTTATGTATAGTTTATATGTATTAATGTGATATTCAAAGATCGGTGTGCTCAAAGCAATTGATTAGATAATTAATTAATTAATTAAATTTAATTTTAATGATGCACTTATGATTTAATCACACTATTTAATGCTCTAATCTCAGGGTTTTATATTCTCGTGCTTCAATATCTCCTTTGCTTTACATATGATAAATAAGGTCAAAGACTAACGGAATAAAACACATATATGGTACAAAAACATCTATTGAAATAAATTCACCCTCAAAATATCCTCTAAAAATAATATCTCCTATTCTGATTATTGAAATACTCCTACCACTATCTAAAGTACTTATTGAAATTTGCGTTATGAATAATTCTACAAAAAAAAATAAAAACTGTCTCTCGGATGATGAGTTGTCCAAATTCTTGTCTCTGGTCGCCTACAATTTACTCTTAGCAGCCCCCTATGTAGTCAGCAATCTCGCAACAAACTATTGCAAGCCTATTGTCATCAATGACCCCCTACAGATGCACGTATCTTTCAAAAAACAATGCTAGCCTTTTCTCCTCTCAATAAACTGAATCTATTTCTCGTTCCGGCATGCAACGGTGACTCTTGGAATATAAGTAGAACAATATAACTTACAATGCTTTACGTGATGAGCCTCCGTCAGGACACTTATTTCAACAAACTCACAGCTATTCATTTATCTGCCTTACTACTTCAGGAGACTCTCAGAGATCACCACTATTCGACTTGACGATCATTTAACAACTATCGTCTAGAATCACATTTGTTTAAAGGCCAGCACTAAACAGTAACGTTGAAAAAATTATTCTACCGTAAAATTAAATTATGTAAAAAATTATGAAAGTCCACTGACAACGATTCCAAAAATTAAATTCAAAATTGTCAATGTCAGATTCAACACCAACTTTTCCTACCATTAGAAATTTCCTAAAACTAATTACATGCCAATCGGTTTTTAAGGAGATTACATTCATTTAAATTTCTAAATACAATTGATCCCTAACCCGGTCTCATTGTCCAAACACATAACCACTTCCTTATCATACTAACTGTACAAAGAAAATACTTAATCCCTATTTAAATTTTGTTTACCTACGGCCATCCAAAGATAATTGACTTTCATTTCTTCGAAATGAATTTTGGTATATTTTTATTATATGTTTTCTATCTATCTAATTAGCCTTCTTCGGTCCATCTTTGGACATAGGCCTCCCCAATCCTTTTCCATTCTTCTCTGTCTGTCGCTACAGTTATCCACCTAGAGCCCACGTGCTTCTTGACATCATCTGCCCATCTCATTTGTGGTCTTCCTCTGCTTCGTTTATATTGCCACGGTCTCCAATTTATGAGAATTTTGTTCCATCGGTCTTCCTTTTGTCTTATAGTGTGTCCGGCAAATCTCCATTTCAACTTTGCAACTTCTTGTCTAACATCCCTAACTTTGGTTTTCTCTCTTATCCACTCGTTTCTCTTTTTATCCAATAGTTTTATGTGCAACATTTGCCTTTCCATTGCTCTTTGCGTCTTTATGATCTTGTCCATGTTTGCTTTTGTAAACGTCCAAGTTTGGGAACCGTAAGTGAGAACAGGGAGTACGCATTGATTTTTTATCATGGCGAATAATAAAACAAACGGAAATGGTCCCCAGGTGGGTAAGGAAATTTCTGAATCCCACACCTCAAAGGTCTGCCTCACGGATTCTGGGGGAGGCAATAATTCGCTCTTGATAGATAAAAACAAAAACCCACTAAGACGAACACAACAGAAACCAAGAAAATCTATCAATCTGTCAATAGGGACATACAATACAATCAATTATATGTTTTAACTTTTCTAAAATATTAAGATCGAAACCATATTAATTCAAATTTTACATATCTTAACAACTCCCCGCCATTTGATTTGCCGAAAAACTCTGTTATTTATTTAAATGACACAAGTTTTTTTTAGGATCAAATTATTCCATTATGTTACCAAACTCTACTCATGATACTTATAAATGTCGTGAATGTTAAAAATACCCCGTATCTTGCCTGTCTCTATATGCGCTAATTCATAACTATTTACCCCATTTTCCGTATTGACCCTATATGGACCTTCAAATACCGGCATAAATTTAGCACAAATACCATTTTGTAAATTGGACACCCTTAGTGCCATCACTAAAACTTTATCCCCTTTCTGGAATGTAACCGGCCTTCTTCTTCGGGTCCTCTCTTGCCTTTGGAGATATTTCTCTCCACTTCGTCTCAATCTTCGTTGAACCACCTCGATCACTTCTTCGTATTGTCTGGGGGCGGTGTCTTCCCACGGTCTCGTAGGCATTGTTCCTTTCATTACATATAAAGGCGTCTCCTTGGTAACCGTATTTGGTGCACAGTTCAAATACGTCTCTATTTCAAACACTTTTCTGTCCCAATGTCGATGATGTTCTTCCGCAGCAATTCTTAGAAATTTTGTGACTTCTTGTATAAAACGCTCTGATGGGTTGCTCTGTGGATGTCGGATGCTTACAAATTTTGTATTTATGCCTCTCTCCCTTAATTCCCCTTTAAAACGGTCGTTCCTAAAGTATGTTGCATTGTCCAACAAAATATTGTCTGGTCTTCCCACTGTTTCGATAAAATCGTCTATCTTCCGAAGTATTTCAGCTCCTTTCGTGGTTCTACATGGGTACAGTTTTAAATACTTTGAAAAAACATCCACCATAACTAATATGTGTTTATTCCTCTGTGTTGTTGTTATTAAATCGCTCAACATATCAATGGCGACAATATCCAGTTTCTTCCGAGCTATGACGTTTTTTGTGATGTTTTCGTTTTTGAAATTCTTACTTTTACACTTTTGGCATGTCTCGCAATTTCGAGTCATCTCTTTGGCTATTGTATAGTCCTTTCGACAAATGTAGTTCTCCCTGAACATAAGCCACACCTTCCTGCTTCCAATGTGTCCGTTGTCACAGTGTAATTTTGCTAAAACTTCTTTTGCCATCTGTTCCTTGATTACATATAGTTCTCTACCATCGACCCTCTTAAAATATAAGTTATCCTCTTGTTCGACCCTTTGCTTTTCTCTTTCATCCAGTTGTTCCTGATTTTCCCTGATCTGAGCCAAAGAAAATAAGCCTGCTTCTTCTCTCATTATGTTCATGCCAACGTGGAGAGTTTTGTGGTCCTCTTTGCGGAATTGTTCATCTCTCGTCAACGCATCAGCCAAGATATTGTCAGTTCCTTTGATATATTTAAATTCAAAATCATACTCTTGAAGTAAAAGAATGCCCCTATGAATTCTATTATTTACCAGCCTATTTTTCATTATATGTATCAAAGCTGCATGGTCTGTTTCAATGGTGAATTTTGCCCCTAGTAGGTAAAACCGTAATTTATTTACACAAAATAACACACTGGCGAACTCTAATTCAGTAACGCTGTACTTTCTCTCATATGTTTTGGTTACACGGGAGACAAAACAGATTGGCACCTCTACATCGTCTTGGATCTGTGATAACACCCCTGCGAATTTTGTTATGGAAGCATCGGTCCGGAGAATGAAAGGTTGATCATATCTTGGGTGGTGTACTCTTACAGCTGTGGAGAAAGCTCCTTTTAAAATTTTGAAAGCCATTTCTTGTTCCGTTCCCCATTTCCACCTAACATTTTTCTTAAGTAATGCTATCAACGGTATTTCTTTTGTGCTGATGTCTGGTATTAGTTTTTTGAAATAGTTTACCATTCCCAAAAATCCCCGCAATGTTTTTAAATTGGTTGGCCTAGCGTAGTTATTTATAATTTCGATTCTATCTTCTGCAAGACTAATCCCTTTTGTGTCTAATTTGAATCCTAAGTACAGTATTTCCTTTTGGAAAAACTGACACTTTTTAATATTTAATTTCAATCCCGCTTGATCCAGTTCTTCTAGCACAGTGTGAATATGTCGTAGATGGCTTGTTATATCTGGTGAGAAAATTAATAAATCATCTATGTAATGTACAACAAATTCTCCATGCCTATTTAAGATTGTGTTCAATGCGCGAACCAAAGCAGCGCATGCACTCTGTAGGCCAAATGGTACCACCCTAAATCGGTATACCACTCCGTCGATCGAAAAAGCGGTATAATTTCGACATTTCTCTGCCAAAGGTATTAACCAAAAACTATGTTTCAAATCGATTTTGGAAAAAATGTGTGACCCTGTGATTCGTCCAAATATGGCTTCGATGTTCAAAGGCGCTTCGTATTGCGCGATTGTGTGTGAATTAATGTTTCTTGCATCTAAACATAATCGCAAATCACCACTCGATTTTTTAACGCATACTATCGGGTTGATATATGGAGAGTCACATCTTTCTATCACCTTGTCTTCGATCATTTTTTCAATTTCCTGTCCGACGCTTTGCCTGTATTTATACGGGATTGGATATGTCTTGGATTTAAAATTTTCTAAGTTTTTAACTTTAAAAGAATGTTCATAATTTTTAGCCACTCGGCTTTCTTCATTAATCAAATCTCCATAATTTTCTAGAATCTTCTCTACTTCCTTTTCCATGTTTTCTCCACATTTTAATTTTCTTTCATCCTCATTTTGTTCGCATGTATTCACTGTCCATAATATTTCTTCATAAAATTCTGGATTCTCGTCCATTATTGCCATTTCTTCTCTGTCCTCATCCTTTATTTCTTCTTCTGTTTTTTTTTTATCTTCAATTTCCATTTGGTATCCCGAGCACCATGTTTCTACTGCTTTCATTTTTCTTATGAGAACTTCCTTTTCTTCCTGCTTCCTTTCTGTTTTATCGTCGATTGCCGACAATTCTTCCGTACCTTCGATTTCCTGTCTTTCTCTTGTATCCACCTTGTTTTCCTTCTTTCTTTTTGAACTCTTCTTCTTTTTCTTCCTTCTTTTTTTTTTGTTGATTTTTTTCTTGTACTTTCGGTTTTTCCTCTACAGTCATATTGATTTCTTTATGTTTTTCCTGTTCATTTATCTTTTCAACAATTATTTTCCTATCTATTTCCATTTCTTCTTCTATGTTGTCTGGTTCTGCTCTGATTTCCAGTTTATTCTCCGAAAAATTTATGGTGATATGTTTTTCACTCAATTCATCAATTCCCGCTATCACATCATGGTTTAAATCTTCGATCACCACACATTGCATAATATAGTATTTGTCTCCCACTCTGATCCGCACTCCCAAACCTTCATTTACTGTCGTCAATTTTTTGTTGTTTGCACCCACTAAAGCAACCCTAGGAATTTTATACACAAATCTGTCCAAATTTAATTCTTTTACTAGTTTCTTATTGATTAACGATATCTCCGATCCAGAATCAATCAAAATTTTAATCGCTTTATGTTTTATAAATGCATCTAAGAATATTAAATTTGAATTAGAAATTTGTCTTTCATTTCCCGCCAACTGTATAAACTCTCTCGGATGACAAAATATACCGGAGAGTTGTTTATGTTTGTTCAGTGGATGCTTTATTGAAAATCCTGTCTGGATTCTCTTGTATACATCTTCTTCCTCGTTTTCTATTGTTACATGATTCATCTCCCTTCTATTTTGTCGTTGGAAATTCTGATTGTTTCTACCGTCCCTTTGTTCGTTCGTATTCCTAGTCGGAGGATTTTGTGCATCTCTGTTTCTGTTGTGATTTTCATATGTTCTATTTTTTGCGTGATTCCTGTTATCATAATTTTGTTGTCTATTGTAATTTTGGTATTCTCTCGGCCTATCTTCGTTTGTTGATTGGGCATGTCGGTTTCTCTGGTCATAATTTGATTGATACCTTCCTGCCGGTCCATTATATTGTTCATGTTGTCTTCTGTTTCGCATTTCTCTTCTTTTTGCTTCCCTTACTTGAAGGAATTGGCACAAACTATCAATATCTTGATAGTTTATCAAAATCACGTGGTCCTCCAGCGTTTCTTCGAAATGTCTGCTTATCATTTCTACCAGTTGTTCGGTAGAGTATTTGTAGTCTAGATATTTGGAATTGTTATATATCTGCAAAGCATATCTTTCTTCCGATATTCCCATTTTCTCGTGATATCTTCCATTCTGTAGCTCTTGGTTGATTTCCCTCTGTTTAACTTTCCCCCAGAAATAGTTGAGAAATTTATTTTCGAAATCTGTCCAATTTTCAAACTCATCTTCTTTACTTTCATACCATAACGCTGCTCCTTCTTTCAGATGGTTTCTAATTGTTTCTTTGCAGTCGTCAAAATATCTAATATGTTGCAATTTGGTTTTCAAATTTTTAACAAATGGTACTGGGTGTGTTTTTCTAATATCCCCTCCAAATTGTATTTTCGCGTCGCTTGTACCAAGGATAATCATTTCCCTTCTTTCTCCACAATTCTGTTCATTCTTGAGTTCCGCAATTTGTTTTTCGTTTTGCTTAAATTTTTCTTCTATTTCTCGCCTGTCTTCTTGTATTGCATTTTCAAATTTGCTTTCTAACTGTTCTAATTCCATCTTCTGCACAGTCTTAATATCCTTCATTTTAGTTTCTATTTCTTCTCGTTGCATCTTCAGTTTCCTTTCTGTTTCTTCTCTAACTTTTTCTAAACAGGCTTTCACTTCATTTTCATATTTTTCCAAACGCTTTTCCAATTTGCCATCATTCTCTTCCAATTTCTGTTCTATTCTCTGTGATATTTCTCTTTGTGTTTCTTCCATTTTTTGTTGTGTTATTTCCATGGCTCGTTTTGCTTCCTGTTGATTTTTCTCTATTTTTTGTTGTGTTTCTTCCATGGCTCGTTTTGATTCCTGTTGATTTTCTTGCATTGTCCTTTTTGTTTCCTGTTGATTTCTATCCATTTGTTGTGATTGGAATTGCATCAGTTGCAATAGTTTCTCTATTCCTGTTAATTCCTGTTCTTTTCTCTCCATAATCGTTGTATCTCCTTCATTACCCAATCCTTCTTCAACAATTTTTTCCTCTTCTCTGTTATTCTCTCTGCTTTCTTGCATTTTGCTTTGCCTCCTTGTGGTCGACATGTTGTTTCTTTTTGTTACTGTTTTCTTTGTCCCCGCCAAATGTGAAATTTTACAACACTCTATAAGTTGCAGAACACGACAAATATTTCTCCCCAAATTTAATAAATTTTCGCCACAAATATCAAATATGCAATCAGTAAATTTCAAAATAAATATCAAATGTACGATTGGTAAAAATATTAAATAATTCAATAGCAGTAAATATCAACTACCTACGATCAATCCATAAATCAAAAATATTTTTACACCTGGAAAAATTGTCAAATTATCTCTGGATCACCTGTATTTATTCCTTATCTCTTTCCCTACCATCAAATGCAAAGCTGCGATATTTTTTAAGCCACCACGTTCTGGGCTCCAGTTAATGTGATATTCAAAGATCGGTGTGCTCAAAGCAATTGATTAGATAATTAATTAATTAATTAAATTTAATTTTAATGATGCACTTATGATTTAATTACACTATTTAATGCTCTAATCTCAGGGTTTTATATTCTCGTGCTTCAATATCTCCTTTGCTTTACATATGATAAATAAGGTCAAAGACTAACGGAATAAAACACATATATGGTACAAAAACATCTATTGAAATAAATTCACCCTCAAAATATCCTCTAAAAATAATATCTCCTATTCTGATTATTGAAATACTCCTACCACTATCTAAAGTACTTATTGAAATTTGCGTTATGAATAATTCTACAAAAAAAAATAAAAACTGTCTCTCGGATGATGAGTTGTCCAAATTCTTGTCTCTGGTCGCCTACAATTTACTCTTAGCAGCCCCCTATGTAGTCAGCAATCTCGCAACAAACTATTGCAAGCCTATTGTCATCAATGACCCCCTACAGATGCACGTATCTTTCAAAAAACAATGCTAGCCTTTTCTCCTCTCAATAAACTGAATCTATTTCTCGTTCCGGCATGCAACGGTGACTCTTGGAATATAAGTAGAACAATATAACTTACAATGCTTTACGTGATGAGCCTCCGTCAGGACACTTATTTCAACAAACTCACAGCTATTCATTTATCTGCCTTACTACTTCAGGAGACTCTCAGAGATCACCACTATTCGACTTGACGATCATTTAACAACTATCGTCTAGAATCACATTCGTTTAAAGGCCAGCACTAAACAGTAACGTTGAAAAAATTATTCTACCGTAAAATTAAATTATGTAAAAAATTATGAAAGTCCACTGACAACGATTCCAAAAATTAAATTCAAAATTGTCAATGTCAGATTCAACACCAACTTTTCCTACCATTAGAAATTTCCTAAAACTAATTACATGCCAATCGGTTTTTAAGGAGATTACATTCATTTAAATTTCTAAATACAATTGTTCCCTAACCCGGTCTCATTGTCCAAACACATAACCACTTCCTTATCATACTAACTGTACAAAGAAAATACTTAATCCCTATTTAAATTTTGTTTACCTACGGCCATCCAAAGATAATTGACTTTCATTTCTTCGAAATGAATTTTGGTATATTTTTATTATATGTTTTAACTTTTCTAAAATATTAAGATCGAAACCATATTAATTCAAATTTTACATATCTTAACAGTATAATGGGGTATTTTTCCCGTAAATAAAAATTATTAAAAACAATATTATAATATTGCGTATGTACATACAATATCTACAAATAGTTTCGATTTCAAACAAATCACACCTACTAAAATGATCCCGCCTTGAAAAGGATCCGGATCAGCAGGGCATTATGTAAACATCAAATATTTAAGTAAAATGCCAAATATTATTAAGTCAATACACGTATCAATTTTTTTTACTAAAATGGTTTATTCACTATCATCGCCATTGCTGTCGTCACCGTTAATTGTTATTATGATTGGGCTTATTTCGTTTATTTTATTTTCACGAATCCGCCAATCTACCAATTAATTTTTCGCACTTGTATATACAGTTCCGTCATACTTCTGGAGTTGCAATTATTGAAAGTGCTTCTCGCCAAGTTTCCCAAACCGCTTCGTCTGTACACCCATTAGGCCCAATATGGTTGTAGTAATATTGTTTTGCTGTTCCCCATATATAGGGTGTCCCAAAAGTAGTGGAACGGTCGAATATTTCGCGAACTAAACATCGGATCGAAAAACTGAGAAATACGTGTTCAATTATTTTCAAAAATCTATCCAATGACATCAAACACCAACCCCCACTACACCCCCTGGAGGTGGAGTGGGGGGTAACTTTAAAATCTCAAATGGAAACCCCTAGTTTTTCTTGCAGATTTGAATTCGTTACCTAAAATTAAATAACTTTTATTCAAGACATTTTTTCGAACTGTGGATAGATGGCGCTATAATTGGGGAAAACGATTTATCCTGATACCATAAGTAAATTATAGAAACGGTCTAATATCTCGAGAAATACACTTCCAAATGAGAAACCAAAAAACAGGTTTTTAATATTTTTCGAAAACCTATCGATAAACACCAAAAATGACCCTCCAACCCACTCCCTGGAGACGGGGTGGGGGTAAACTTAAAATCTTAAATAGCAACCCTTACTTTATATTGCAGACTCGAATTCGTCATGAAAAATTAAGCAACATTTATTCGAAACATTTTTTAAAATTGCTGATAGATGGCGCTAATAAATCGTATTTTTACAATTAAAGCGCCATCTATCAACAATTATAAAAAATGTTTCGAATAAATGTTGCTTAGTTTTTCATGACGAATCCTAATCTGTAATAAAAAGTGGGGTTGCTATTTAAGATTTTAAAGTTACCCCCCACCCCAAATCCAGGGGGTGGGATGGAGGGTCATGTTTAGTGTTATTCAATAGATTTTCGAAAAGTATTAAAAACCTTTTTTTTTTGGTTTATCATTGGAAGTGTATTTCTCGAGATATTAGACCGTTTCTATAATTTACTTATGGTATCAGGATAAATCGTTTTTCTCAATTATAGCGCCATCTATCCAGAGTTCGAAAAAATGTCTTGAATAAAAGTTTCTTACTTTTACGTACCGAATCCAAATCTGCAAGAAAAACTAGGGGTTTCCATTTGAGATTTTAAAGTTACCCTCCACCCCATTTCCAGGGGGTGTAGTGGGGGTTGGTGTTTAATGTCATTGGATAGATTTTTGAAAATAAATGAACACGTATTTTTCAGTTTTTCGATCCGATGTTTAGTTCGCGAAATATTCGACCGTTCCACTACTTTTGGGACACTCTGTATATTCGGTAGAACTAAACTGGCAGTGGTATGGTGAAAGACGTAAAACTTGATGCCCGTAACTTTCAATAACCTGATCCATCACAAAGATTTTTGGTTTTGCATGTTGTTTTGCCAAACGTAAAAACTCAGTCTTTAATATATGCTGTGGAATAGATATGCGTTCATTTGTTAGCCATTCTTTAATCTTATCTACATTCCACGAATTTGTTGGACTTTTGTTTAGTATTTCTGAATGGTAAGGCGCATTGTCCAAAATAACTACGCTGGGCTCACTTAACCGGGAAGAAGTTTTTCACGCTACCATTTCACAAACATTTTCGTGTTCATATTGTCATGATAGTCACTGTTTTTTTATGTAGACGAAAATATTAAATCAGCACCTTCTATAAAGCCTGTCTTCCCTCCCGCGTGCAGAATTATATGTCGCTTCCCTTCTCCACTAGTATGCTTAATCGATTTTATGTTGTCATCTTGCCATATTCCCCTTAGAAAATATCCATGTTTTGTCTCAATATACAAAAGTTGACCCTTCTTCTTTAAATTTGTTATATTTTCTAAGAAACTCAATTCTCTTGTGTACAACAGAACTTCTTTTACAAAGCGCTTTTCTATTATCCTCTTTTTTAAATTTGAATCCTATGTTATGTAGGACTTGCCATAAACCTGTTCTGCCGATGTCACCAAATTTCCTCTCTTTTAACTTAAGTAAAATTTTATCTAAAGTCACATGTTCCTTATACTTGCACGCATTTGATGTATGATATTACGAATTTTAAATTTTCGTCCTTCGAACATACCGTTCGTTTTTAATGACAGGCGAGTATGTTGGTGATCGTTTTCCGGAACTTCACTATAGGGCTTTTCATCGATTGTCGTTTGTTTCGAGCTTCTCTCATGTGTCACATAATATTAAATATATCTACGTCATACGTCTTTGGTTTGTATTATTGGCAATACCAATAACGTAGATATATTAATATTAAGGCGGAAATACATATCCGCGCCGCGAACTCCGCGCCGTGTGTGCGCCGCGCGTTCGTGGCGCGGTTATTGTTCGTTAAAATTTTTCATTTTGACGATCCAGAGGAAACTTACGAACGTTTAGTAATTGTAGATAATCATGTCTCTGTCCTGTACTTCTACTACATCTTATTTTGGTATTGTTCTAAAACTATTTTCTTGTGTCATCTTATGCAATTTACTATTTTATGTGGAATAAGCCACAGTTTGGGAACATTTCGGGAACTACCTTTTTCGCTTCCTGGCAACACAAACATAATGGTAGGGGAGCCCAAGCGGGGATTTTTGCAGTTACTCGAGCGCGTCAGATTATCATATGGGGAGAAACGTGGTACCCTGCAGATGTACCTCCACCATATATTGGCTCTTAACACAGGGGAGTTCGTTCAGGGGGCCCGAAAAAAAATCTATCCTTAAAATATTCGAAATTGTCAGATTAAGATAAGGTAAGTTAAGTACATGCAAAAGAGTCTATATTTCAAAAATATGACGATTTGAGCGGGGCGTACGGAAATAGTGAGTCAAAAAGTTTCACAAAAAAAAGCGAATATTTCGCGAAGTGAACGTCAGATTGAAAAACTAAAAACTACTTGTTCAATATTTTTCAAAAATCTATCGAAAAATACCAAACTTGACCCCCACGGAGAGGGGTGGGGGGTAAATTTAAAATTCTAAATACAAATCCCGCGATCTTTCGCAAAATAAACATCATATCGAAAAACTGCAAATACACTTTATCAATGTTTTTGAAAAATCTATCGAATGGTTCCAAGCACGACCCCCCACGGAGGTGAGGTGGGGGGTTACTTTAAAATCTTAAATGGTAGACCCCGTTTCTTATTGCAGATTTGGATTGTTTGTATAAAAATAAACAACTTTTATTCGAAACATTTTTTTGAATTATGGATAGATGGCGCTATAATCGGAAAAAAGTTTGTTGGAAATGGAAAATTAAATTAAAAAATGGGAAGTCCCCACTAAAATGGAAAATTTTACTTAACTTTTTTGGTTTTAGGACCTAATAATCACAACCCAATAGGTCCCCAAAGCGCTCGAGTGACTGCACATTTATCATACTTTGCTCCCCTACCATAATATATCTGCTTGTTCTTAAAACCAGAAACAAAATTAGAGAACTATAGGTACTTCCAAGTCATGCGATACCTTTTTCGTTTTCCGGTGACACAATTGTAATGTGTCTGCTTGTTTCAACTGCGTAGCTTCACTAGAAACGAAATTAGAGAACTATAGGTTCTTCCAAGCCTTGTGTTAACTTTTTCGCTTTCCGGTGACCCCATTATAATATATCTGCTTGTTCCAACTCAGTTGCTTCACCAGAAGCGAAGTTAGGAAACTATAGGCTCTTCCAAGATGTGCGTTACCTTTTTCGCTTTCCGACGACACAATTATAACATATCTACTTGTTCCAACTCCGTTGCTTCACCAGAAGCGAAGTTAGGAAACTATAGGCTCTTCCAAGTTGTGCGTTACCTTTTTCGTTTTCCGGTGACCCAATTATAATATATATATGCTTGTTCCAACTACGTTGCTTCACCAGAAGCGAAGTTAGAAAACTATTGGGTCTTTCAAGTTGTGCGTTACCTTTTTGGCTTTCCGGTGACCCAATTATAATATATCTGCTTGTTCCAATTCTGTTGCTTCACCAGAAGCGAAGTTAGAAAACTATTGGGTCTTCCAAGTTGTGCCTTACCTTTTTCGCTTTCCGGTGACACAATTATAATATATCCGCTTGTTTCAACTGCGTTGCTTCACCAGACACGAAGTTAGAAAACTATAGGTTCTCCAAGTCGTGCGTTACCTATTTCGCTTTCCGGCGACACATACCTAATATATATCTGCTTATGAATGTTTTTTTGATATTGATAACTATTTCCGAAGTGAAAGTCGAAAGATCAAGTAAACTTGATATCAAACTCGAATTATGGCTTATGCCCAAATAAAATAATAAATCTTATTTTTAATACATGTTATTTTTAGTACAACAATGAACTAACATTTTTTAAAGAGGTCCGCATGTACATTTTTTATTTCAGCTTCTATTTCCGTTCAGATCGGATTTAAGTTGTTTCTTTAAATTAAATGGTTCTTTATTGAGGATCCCACAATAATGATTTTCCACGGTAAACATCAATTTCCTTCCAACAGTTCCGACCATTCCATTACTAACAAATATTCAACTCATGCGCGCCAAAACCAACAAACCACTCGCAAACCCGTCCAAATACGTATTGCGAACCATCAAAGCGTTTGTTGAAAAACCGACAGAATTTAGATCGTGGTGCGCCGTGTGCGTGCCGTTTGTGCGTCACTTGAAAACACGTACTAATCTGACGAATACGCTGCGCGCGAGCGGCTCGCACACCGAGCAGAGCGCATATGTATCTCCGCCTTTATGTTACACATGACAGAAGCTCGATACAAATGACTGTGAATGAAAAGCCCTATTCTCGTTGTTAATTGTAGATTTTAATTTTGATTCGCTAATTCCTAAAGCATTGCACACGCGTTGTTGTACAGACGTTACCGATTTTAAACGACCACCATTGTTTTTTCCGCAATAAAGTACTTATATAGGTTACAAATTAGAGTATCTACATATAAAACACGTCTTGGCATTTTCGGTTAAACAGCACGAACAGATTCTCACAAAATTAACAATATATGACGTTACTAATTTGACAAAATAAATTCAACTGGAAGATAACAAATGTCCTTATAGTTTCTTATAGTATTCCTGCTTTGTTTGTCGACCTATTTAGTTAAATTACCTATTAAAATTGCAGTAGTTTGTCGTACTTTCTTTAATTTTGGTTTGCACCTATTTGAGTAATTAAGTACTTTCACTTGAATAAGTACAATGCCAACACAGTTACCGTAATTAAAATAGGTTAAAAAATGAGCTTTATGATACTATACAAATGAAATGATGGTATGGTGCAAATGAAAGGATTAAATTCGTCAGTATTCGTCAGTACAGTAGACTCGCGATTATCCGAGGTAACTGGGACCATGACTACCTCGGATACGGAAAAACTCGGTTAACACTGAGATTGGTTATATTGATAGAAAAACACGTAAATAACCATAAATATGGATATTTTAATGACAGCACTAATATTGTACTGTCTATAAAAGATAAAATTCTTTGATTGATTTTTGCGTAAGCTTCATTCCTCTTGCTTTCAGGCAATGATGTTGCGCCAAAGTTGAAAGTTGTAACTCACCAGTTATGACTTTTGCCTCGGTTAACCGAGGGGCTCGGATAACCCAGACTCGGATAATCGCGAGTCTACTGTATTAAATCGCCTATAACTCGAAAACTTTAAATTTTTGAGAAAAATCACAGGATACCTTTCTTGTTTAGAATAACCCAAAAAAAGATAAAAATATATTTTTTGGAGCTAAAAAAAGGTTATCTTATGTATTTGCTTAAAAAAATTGTTTAAACAATTTCTGCCCAAAAATTCCGTCCGGCACCCTCAGATTTGTTTAAAGGGGACATTTTAGAATATGAATCCGCAGAGAAACCGAATTAGAAATGTTTTCCAGGAGGGAGCGGTCTCACCACATGGAATATTAATCATGCGACTGCTTACATGAGAGCGCGACTATTCCCGGGTTAAAGTAATATCGCTATATAGCATTGAAACGTCAAAAATGTGGTGCCTCAGAAGGTTGCTTAAAATTCCATGGGTCCACCATATTAGAAATAAATAGGTCTTTATTTCTAATATCTAAAGTTCTGATACCGAGAGGGAGCTTCTAAACAGCGTTAAACGCATTAAACAGCGAAAGGCCTCATATTTAGGTCATATTTTCTTCTTCTTCTTCTTTTTCAGGTGCCATCTCCGCTACGGAGGTTGCCAATCATCATAACTGTTTTAATTTTTGAGGCAGTAGCCCTAAATAGTTGTTTTGAGCTTCATCCAAACCATTCTCTCAGGTTTTTCAGCCATCAAATTCGTCTTCTTCCGATGCTTCTTCTGCCATCTACCTTTCCTTGCATTATGAGTCGCAGGGTGCCATATTTCTCACACCGCATCATATGTCCGAGATACTGTAGTCATATTTTAGGTGGCGACAAATCTTTAAAAAGCATTTTAACAGGCAAAATTAAAGGTCGGAGAGGAACAGGTTGGTAAACGACAATCATGGGTCAGAGTCAGAGATATAATAAACTGGTGCGATGTATCAGATATCAATCCTACGCAGAATAATGCCTAAGCATTATCCAATTAACATGCAAGTCTATTCTCTGCATAGCGTACGGCACCAGATGAAGAAGACTAAGAGAATAAGACAAGGCTGCTGATCTATGACTTATTTAACTTAAACTTCCCAAGTTTTTTTGAGTTTTATTTGCAATCTATATTTCACTTTATTATTTTTAACTTCTTTAGCATTAAAGATTTCTCTTTTTTTATATTACATCAGTCAGAAACATTCCGAAAATATAAAATGAACCGAACACCTTCAAAAATGCTTATTTCTCGAGATATTGACCACGGAGAGGTGAATGCCCTATTTTAGTCATACTGTATGGTTTTGATGGTGTTGAAAACGAAAATAACTGTTATTTTGAATTTCATGTGGGAGAACATTGCCAAAATCGCAATTTTACCCCAAAAATACAAAAAAAATAAAATCACGGTTTTTCGCGTTTACCTCGCTACAACTCTGTTCCATTTTAATATTTTTTTCTGAAATTTTTACAGCATATACTTCTGAACACAAGTATTTCTCTTTTAAGCTTTTATTTTTATTCTGATAAAGGTTATGAATTTTTCAAAGGAAAAGGAGCTTGTGCATTGCAAAGTTTAATCGCCAAAGTTGTGTAACGAAGTTTAAAATTTAGCTTCTTTATCACGTTTATGTTAAAATAGGGAGTACGAAAAAGTTTTCTGGTAAGTTTTAGATCAAAATATTTTATAGAAAAAAAAATAGTGCAACTTTTAATGTTAACATTAGAAATCCCCAATATAACGCTTAGTTTTCGAGATACTGACCATGGGTGGTGAATGGCTAATTTTGGTCTTAGATTATGTATTTTACCATGATGAAAACGAAAATGAAATTTATTTTAAATTTTAGGTGGGGGAATATTATCAAAATTGCAATTGTATCCTAAAAATAAAAACATTGAAATCACCTTTTTTGCCTTTAGCTCACTACAACTCTGGTCAGTTCTAATATTTTTTTCTAAAGTTTGTACACTATTGTAACAAAAATACAGGTCATAAATTGAACCACATATTCTATGACCAAAAATAGTTCGAATGAACCTAACTTACCTTAGTACAAATATGCACACAAAAAAAGTTACAGCCCTTTGAAGTTACAAAATGAAAATCGATTTTTTCGAATATGTCGAAAACTATTAGAGATTTTTTGTTGATAATGGACATGTGGCATTCTTATGGCAAGAATATCTTAAAGAAAAATTATAGTGAAATTTGTGCACCCCATAAAAATTTTATGGGGGTTTTGTTACCTTAAACCCCCCCAAACTTTTGTGTCCGTTTCAAATAAATTATTATTCTGGTGCCATTAGTTACACTAAATATTTTTAAAACTTTTTTGCCTCTTAGTATTTTTTCGATAAGGCAGTTTTTATCGAGTTGCGGCTTCTTTTTTAATATGTTTACATAAAAATTTTATGAGGGTTTTGTTCCTTTAAACCCCCCAAATGTTTGTATACGTTCCAATTAAACTATTACTGTGGTACCATTAGTTAAACACAGTGTTTTTAAAACCTTTTTTTAACTCTTTGTATTTTTTTGATAAAGCATCTTTTATCGAGATGTGGCTTCTTTTTTAATATGGTCCAAAATATACCAAAAAATGTAAATCATAAATAAATTTTCATATTATTACCAAGTCTCCATAATCGTACTTTACCATATACAAATATGTGGTGGATTTGACAAGTATTCAAATATCTCGATAAAAACTGACTTTTGGAAAAAGTATTAAGAGACAAAAAAGTTTTTAAAAACTGGAGTTTAACTAATGGCGCTACAAAAATAATTAAATTGAAACGTACACAAAAGTTTGGGGTGGTTTAAAGGACACAAACCCCCATAAAATTTTTATGGGGTGTCCAAATTTCACTATAATTTTTTCTTAAGATATTACTGCCATAACAATACCACATGTGCATTTTTAATAAAAAATCTCTAATAGTTTTCGATATATTGGAAAAAATCGATTTTCATTTTGTAATTTCAAAGGGCTGTAACTTTTTTTCCGTGCACATTTGTACTAAGGTAAGTTAGGTTCAATCGAACTATTTTTGGTCCCAGAATACGCGATTAAATTTATGACCTGTATTTTTGTTACACCCTGTATATCTCACTTTTTTGAAGACAATGGTTTCTGCTTTAAGCCTTTAGTCTTATGTTTGTAAAAGTTACGAATCTTTTAAAGTACAAGGTGCAGATTCGTGAATTGCAAAGTTTAATCGCAAAATTTCACTGACAAAAATTTTAAATATAGATTTTAAATTGAACTCTTCTTAAAACATGAATACAAAGAAGTTTTCTGGAAAGTTTTGGATCAAAACGTTTTATAGAAAACAAATGGTGCAACTTTTAACATCGACGGTATAAATCCCCAAAATAACGCTAATTTTTCGAGATACTGATCATTGGTGGTGAATGGCTAATTTTTGTCTTACTTTATGTTTTTGATGATGCTGAAAACGAAAATCAAATTTTGTCTTGAATTTTTAGTGGGAGAACATAATCGCAATTTTCCCCTAAAAATAAAAAAAATAAACCACCTTTTTGTTATATTAAAAGTTGCACCATATTTTTATATAACACATCTAGATCTAAAACTCCCCATAAAACTTTTTGAACGCTATGGTTTAACATAAATGTAATCAAATAAATAAATTTTATATTTTGTCACTTAATTTTGGCGATTTAACTTTGCAATTCACGAATCTGTACCTTTGATTTTTAAAGATTCATAACTTTTATGAAGAAAACACTGAAAGACTACAATAATTACTAATAGTCTTCACAAAAGTGAGAAATATATGCTGCAGAAATTTCAGATAAAAATATTAAAACGAAACAGAGTTGTAGCGAGTTATACGTAAAAATTCGTGACTTCATTTTTTTTATATTTTTAGGTTAAAATTGCGATTTTAACAATGTTCCCTCTTCCCTCACATAAAATTCAAAATAAACCTGTTTTTCATTGTCAGCACTATCGAAAACACAAAATAAGACAAAAATTAGCCATTCACCGCCCATGGTCAATATCTAGAAAAATAGGCATTATTTTGGGGATTTATAACGTCTATATTAAAAGTTGTCCATTTTTTTTATAAAACATTTGAAACTAAAACTTTCCAGAAAACTTCTTTGAACATTTTATGTTTTAACATAAACGTGATTTATAGGATAAATTTCAAATTTTGCCACTCAACTTTTGCGATTAAACTTTGCAATTCACGAGTCTGAACCTTGTACATTAAAAATTCATATAACTTTTACAATAATAAGGATAAAAGATTAAAA
This sequence comes from Diabrotica virgifera virgifera, assembly GCF_917563875.1. Classification (NCBI taxonomy): domain Eukaryota; kingdom Metazoa; phylum Arthropoda; class Insecta; order Coleoptera; family Chrysomelidae; genus Diabrotica; species Diabrotica virgifera. Next base: position 191,222,993 of record NC_065448.1, read on the forward strand.
CAGATACCATTGTCTTCAAAAAAGTGAGCAACATATAGTGAACTTAGAAAAAAATATTAAAATGGACCAGAGTTGTAGCGAGTTAATCCCAAAAAACGTGATTTCACTTTTTTTATTACCCATTCACATCCCATGGTCAGTATCTCGAAAAATAACGGTTATATTGGGGATTTTTAATGTCGATAATAAAAGTTGCACTAGTTTTTTTTATAAAACCTTTTGATCTAAAATTTTCCAGAAAACTTCTTTGTACTCTCTACTTTAACATAAACGTGATTAAAATGCTAAATTTTCTCAACTTTTGCGATTAAACTTGGCAATGCCCAAATCCGCACCTTTTCCTTTGAAAATTTCATAACCTATATCAGAATAAGGATTAAAGCTTGAACATTGATACCGTTGTCTTCAGAAATGTGAGAGCCATATACTGTAAAAATTTCAGAAAAAAATATTAAAATGGAACAGAGTTGTAGCGAGGTAAACGGAAAAAAACGTCATTTTATTTTTTTCTAATTTTAGGATAAAATTTCGATTTTGACAATGTTCCCCCGCATGAATTTCAAAATAAATCTCATTTTCGTTTTCAGCACCGTCAAAAACATACAGTACGTCTAAAATTGTCCATTCACCTCTCCGTGGTCAGTACCTACTGGTCATTGTGCAGGTGCCTGCCTCTCGCCTATATGTAAACCAATGTGACGCAGTTCCCTATTATTTCTAAATCTTCTCTAGCATTATTACGTTTTTAAACAGGTCAAAATTTTTATAATAGGGAGTTTTTGTGCACACAAATACGTAAACGTAACGTATCATTTTGACATATACGCTTGCGCATTAATGTTTGAACTCCCGTATCGCGATACGTATTACCTAAAGCAACGCTCTGATACGTACGTTCAGACGCATCCCCATCGAGACGAAAGTTACCGAATGCACAAGCGGATCTTACCAGATTACGGCGTTTACCTACCAAATTAGTCCAGAAAGCCACTGCGCATCCGATAGGAAAAATATTCTGATTCGGATTTTTTGCACAATCTTACTCAAAAAGGACTCCTTTTAACAAATTTGCGTGTTGTCAGGACCAAAAGGTGGTCAAAAATTTTTTAAAGGTTTTTTTTTTTTGTTTTTTTCCTAAAATTATTTTTTTTTTTGTATGGAAAAAGTTTTTTTAGGTTTTTGAAAATGATAGTTTTTGACATACAGGGTGTCCAGAAACTCTACCGACAAACGAAGACAGGAGATTCTTCAGATAATTTTAAGATAATTTAACCCAATTCACTTAGTCCGAAAATGCTTCCTAAGGGAGCTAGAGCTCTTTGAAGATGGCGTCTTGTAATTAGTTTTTCTTAAATACCTCCAGAACGCTTCAATTTAGAAAAAACAAAGATTGGTACGCGTATTTATCTACAAGATATAAATCTAATCCATTCATTGCATATTTCTAGTACCGATCATAGGCGTCCGTTTTGGGTAGGGCAACGGTTATTTTACCGCATAACTTTTTTATCTTTAACTTTTATGCATTTCTGACACTGGATTATGAAATTTTGAAGTATTCTAGTACTAAAAGATACTCTTGTTTTAAATCGGTAGGACACACCGTTTTCTAGAAAAATCGATTTAAAAAATTTTTCGCTTTTTAAATAAAAAAAAAATTCAATAAAAACTGTTTAGAAAGACGAAAACTGGTACATTTATTTATATTCCAGAGATAAATCGATTTCATTAATTGAGAATTTCTAGTACTGGTCATAGGCGTCCGTTTTGGGTAGGTAAACAGTTATTTTATAGCATAACTTTTTTGTCTTGAATTTTTGAGCATTCTTGACACTAGATTATTAAATTATGAGGTATTCGAGTACTAAAAGTTACTCTTACTTTATGTTGGTAAAATACTTCGTTTTTTTTAGAAAAGTTCTTTTAATTTTTTTTCAAATTCCAAAAACGAAAAACTTTCAAATCGATTTTTCTAGAAAACGGTGTGTCCTACCGACTTAAAACAAGAGTATCTTTTAGTACTAGAATACCTCACAATTTAATAATCCGGTATCAAAAATGCATAAAAGTTAAGGACAAAAAAGTTATGCGATAAAATACCCGTTGCTCTACCCAAAGCGGACGCCTATGACCGGTACTAGAGATTTGCAATGGATGGAATCGATTCATCTCTGAAAAGTAAATAAGCTTACCAATTTTCGTTTTTCGAAATAGAAGCGTTCTGGAGGTATTTAAGAAAAACTAATTTCATGGCGCCATTTTCAAGGAGCTCTAGCTCCCTTAAGAAGCATTTTCGGACTAGGTGAATTGGGTTAAATTGTCTTAAAATTATCTGAGGAATCTCCTGTCTTCGTTTGTCGGAAGAGTTTCTGGACACCCTGTATAAGCGATTAAAAATTGAAAAATTGCGAAATCGGCCATTTTTAACCCTCAAAAACTATGTGAAAAACTGAAAATTTGAATGTTGTCAAGGTAGGTAGATATTCTTTAAACATCGATTGATGAAATCCCGAAGAGTTGTTTGTAATAAAATTGTCAAAACTCCTTTGTTTTTTAATTGCTAATCAAGCGTGCTCCACACTATTTTCCACCGACAGTATGGTGCAAATGAAAGGAATAAATTCGTTATTTCCTAAACCGGTGACTTTAAGGAAAAATTCCGAAACAGGTCGAATTTTATTTTTAAGTTATGATATTCTGGCATATATGATGTCCTAGTGACGTCATCCGTCTGTGCGTGATGACGTAATCGATGATTTTTTTAAATAAGAATAGGGGTCGTGTGGCAGCTCATTTGAAAATGTTCTTCAATTCTCTATTCAGTAATGTAAACATTTACATAATTATTTATACAGGGTGTCCTTCTACTTCTTTTTTTTCAAATAATTTAATTTAATAAAAATTTTTGGACACCCTGTATAAATAATTATGTAAATGTTTATATTACTGGATAGAGAATTGAAGAACCTTCTAAATGAGCTAGCACACGACCCCTATTCTTATTTAAAAAAATCATCGATTACGTCATCACGTCCAGATGAATGACGGCACTAGTACACCATATATGCCACAATATCACAACTTAAAAATAAAAATCTACCTGTTTCGGGAAAGTCGCCGTTTTACGAAATAACGAATTTATTCCTTTCATTTGCACCATACTGTCGGTGGAAAATAGTGTCGCGCACGCTTGATTAGCAATTAAAAAAAAGGAGTTTTGAATATATTGTATTGCAAAAAACTCTTCGGGATTTCATCAATCGATGTTTAAGGAATATCTACCTACTTTGGCAACATTCAAATTTTTAGTTTTTCACATAGTTTTTGAGGGATAAAAATGGTCGATTTCGCAATTTTCAAAATTCGCAAAAACTATCATTTTTAGAGAAAAGTCACTAAAGACCTTTTCTGTTTGGAATGATCCAAAAAACCTAAAAAAAACTTTTTTCCATGCAAAAGAAATAATTTTAGGAAAAAAACAAAAAAAAAACGTTTAAAAAATTTTTGACCACCTTTTGGTCCTGGCAACATGCAAATTTGTTAAAAGGGGTCCATTTTGAGTAAGATTGTGCAAAAAATCCGAATCAGAATATTTTTCCTAGCGGATGCGCAGTGGCTTTCTGGACTAAATCAACATTTCATATTTCATCAGAGTATCAGAGGATTGCCCGTGTATAAACATTTAAGGTTATATTCATTTAGTCTATTTGAGTAAAATAATTCTGTTTGTTATTGGAAATTGGAACTTCATACTTTAAAATTTGATTGTTTTTTAAGTTATCTATTAATGAAGCAAAACAATCAAATCTTGTATTTAAGAAATACAGTGATCACCACAATAACTAGATAAACAAATGACCTAATTTCAGTATAAATTTCAAAAAAATATGAACAAACTATTTATATTATACTGGAATTCTGATGTAGGTAGGCACAATAATTTAATTTTTATATTTAAATAGAAGCAATTAAAACCATACAATTTCATCGTTCACCTTTACCTTTTTTATATTTATATATTAATTGTATCTATATTGTGTAAACATTGTTTTATTTTTTAATGTCAACGGAATTTAAAAATGACTTTACGTTACGTTAGGCAGTTACAAAAACTACCTATTTTTTTCATCATTCTTACCGTACGTCAGTGCTTTACGTATAGTGAGATACGTTACGTTACGTAGTTACAAAAACTCCCTTATACCTGTAATTCAAAATGTCTTGTTGGTATGAGTCTTACCTGTTCGCGAACCAAATCGTCCCATCCATTTCCACCTTGCCATACCAAACCAACTTGATGCGATAGAATCGGAAGATTGCAGACGAAACAAATGGCTGTCATTGTCCTGAAAAAAATTGTATTTTCACATGTGTGATTTCTTGCACATTGGGCGTGCAAGTTCCAGACGATCACCTTTTAGTAACAAAGACCAAAATGATTCTATAATACCAGTAACACCTTTCTTTTAATAAGTTTTAGTTAAATTATAATTACTTAAAATTTATCGCTTAAGTTAAAAAGATAAATACTATTGGTTATAAAATTTTATAAAATTTAACATCGAACTCATTACAGTTACTTATTGATGACGCCTAATTTCTTAAGTGAACAAAGGCTATATCGTGATAAAGTGATAAAATTTGCACTAAGTCGAATTCTTATTTGGGATGGGGCGATCGAACTTACATATTTATAGAACTCCTTAGCCAAATTTTTACCTTCCTAGATAGTCCCAGGTGTCCCCTAATGCAAAAAGTGTATAATTTCCTGAACGATCCTTTTCTTTAAAATATCTGAAAAAAAATATGAACATACCTCTTAGTGCTCAAAAATACTGTGAGTAATTTTTTGTTTATATTTTTGGATCAAAGATGAGTTCAGAAAAAATATTTAAATAAAAAAATATTTGCTTATATACGTAATTTTTGGCGTAGTAATTTTTAAATAATTCTATTGCATGTATTGTTTTTCCATTTTTTTTTAATGCAGGATTTTCCATTTAGATTTGCTATTTTCTCTCTAAAAAATGCTCAAAATTCGAGAAAACAGGTTTTTTTTGTATTTTCTCCAGCGTTTTTAGTACATAAACCAAACTGCGTATCAGTAAGTAAAGGTTTTTCATACTAGAATATGCTGAAAATAAGATGAACCCTCTTTGTTAATCTTTTTTCCCTTGTTTGAGCACACAACCTCTACCGTATGTGAATGAAAAACGATTTTTCATCTATTTTTCCATTTTTTCAAATAGCAGGGTCATCTTAGCCATTTTCAGATGAAACATGATCTAAATTCGGAAAAAATCGGCATTTTTCGGTAACTTTTCATACTGTAAGCACATACCCTCATTTAAATGTGAAAAATATCAATTCAGTAATCTCTGGAAAATCTTCAATTCCTTGAGTAGTTCATTTTACCGCAGTAGCGGACGGCCTATATATTTTGGTTCGATTTTGAGTCCAAAATTCTTCAAATTAGTATCTCCTGTAACCCGTCGTCCTTTATAACTATTTAAGGGTGCACTAAAAGTATTATTGTGAAAATATGCAATCTTAACATACGAACCAGCTTTTCGACTTTACTGTCTAAGTGTCTAACTGCTGGCGAAAAAGCTTGCATTTTTGCTAAAAATGCCTTTATTAATAGGTTGCAATTAAAAACTGATGGAAAAGTCTTTTTAAATTTTTTATATTCAAAACAACAAAAGCGGCATATATTTCGCTATAATGAAGAGAGAGATTATCTCTAAAATATGACAGAAAAATCTTCCATTGCGGCTAACTTCTTTACTTATAAAGTCAAAAATCATAATTATTATTATGTTTTATTTTGCGTTTTACTAAATATAGAGAAAAAAACGAGGTAAGCTGCTTAAATCTTCAATCCCTCCATAACAACCCTTATAAAATAGTAAACATGTTGAAATACTTAACTTGGAAACACAAATGAGATATGAGCTGATTGAAAAATTTTATACGAAAAACACTTTTAAGTATTTGGTTCAAATTTAAACAGTTTTTAAGAATTCTTGCAAAGGTTACCTGTAATAAAAATATTATAAAAATATTTTGATCTTTGTTGCAACAGAAACTGTACCTACTCTTATTTGCAAAAATGCCGAAATAATTACCTTAGCTAAATAAATATTTGATTATATCTAGTTTTAGCTGTCTGTCCTTTTCTACTTAAATTTAAAAAATCATATCTTTCTTATTACAGTTAATAGCAAATATCATTTTATTTTTAAATAATCGATATTGTATTCGAATAATAAATAATTATTAATATCGAATAAAAATCAAATATATTTACCAATTAACTAGTGGCTATTATCGATCACAATAGAACAAAAAATATTTTTTTTCCTTGGAGTTGTATGACTACTGGCCCTTCAAGGCTCATTCGCCGATTCACCAATTTTGCTCATTTATTTTACAATATCTTTTCCTATATCTATCTACTTAACATTTTTTATCCTACTTATTCTACACACTTTCTTTAGAACGTTGTCCAATTATTTTATTTTTCGATATTAGAGGCCGTAATAAAAAACTGTCATTCAATAATTCATTAACGTTTTTGTAACTTTATATCACTCACTGGGCCAAATAATAAAATCAAACATGAATCGCAATAATTGATATAGAATAAACAAGTTGATGAGATCGAAAAAAAAATATAAAAAATAACGGTGTTGATATGGTGGAAAATTACTTCATTTTTTTTCGTCTATAGGTAAAATAAAATAGCTTAAAAAATATTACAAAACATTTTTATATAAATATGTAACAATATTAGGGGAGTGCATATCAATTTTCACTTCGGGAAAAATCAAACGAGATAAAACTTTTTGTAATTTCATTAAGAATTGTTTAATAAACAACATTTAGAAAAGTTCTACTCGAGAAGTGGGTGCTTCATTTTTCATTAAACAAATGAACTGCGAAATTAGATGTTTTTTTTAAATAACTCCGAAAATATAAGTTATAGAAAAAAACTGACTTGACCGTTGAAAAATTCAGAAAATTTCCAAAAAAAAGTTTGTATGAAGATTTTTCTAAAATTAAATCTGTAGCTTCTATATTTTTTTATTTATAACTCTAAAGTCACCCTTCTCGCAAACATTGGCGCACTGTAAACTAGCGTACGGCGAAGTGCAAGGTTGAGTTATTTTAATGTAATTCTTTAACTAATGCATCAAATGAAATTTTACAAATTGATCATGAAAGAAGAATAATTTAGATATTTTATGGTTGTAATAAAAAGAAATAAAATGTATGGGCATAAGTACGGTGTGGGCGGAAAGTTAGACTTACATGAATTTGGTTTAAAAATGATTTAAAAATGTGTAACTAATACAATTTTTCTTTATAAAACTCTCAATTTTGCACAGATTACCTTACAGACATCTTACTAAACGATGTTTCTCTTAAAAAAAATCTCAAAAATTTAATTCAAATGATACGACGTTTAAAAAATGTAATTTTTGAAAACTTCGTAGTTTTACAGAATTACCACCATTTTAAGACGATATTACTCAAGCTTGAACAGATATACTACAGTTCTATAGGTGCTTTTTTAAAGCTTATGATGTAGTCTTTAAAATGCACTGAATTATTTTACTTTAAAATGAAATATACTATTTCTTTTTGAGAAAATTAAGAAAGATAACAAAAATGTAATACCCAAACCGAAAATTACCAGTTAAAACAATGTTCATAAAAAGTGATCAAAACTTTTTTTTTATAAAACTTACCTAAAAATTAATGTTCAATAAAAAATTTTTTTTTAGCTCTTATACAGTATGTCTGAGTAACTTGAAACCTATTGATAACTTTTTTATTATTAGTTTTACGAAAAAAAGTTATTCTTTATAAAATACTCTGCATTATATATAATCTAAGACGCAACCATCAAATGTCAAATTTTATTAATTTTATACGAGGTATGTCAAAAAATATGAATTTCACTCAAGAGTAAAGTAATTTATATTTCACAATATCGAAAATTGTTATTAAAAAAAGTTGTTTGGAAATAAAAAATATGTTTCAGTGTTCAATTACATCCATCTAATTGAAATATTGTGAATAATAAAGGCGCTTAACTCTCAAGTAAAATTAATATTTTTTACCTACCTCGTATAAAATTGCAAAGGTTTGATATCTGTTAGTTGTATCTTAAATTTTAGACCAGGTAGAGCATTTTATGAAGAACAACTTTTTTTTGTAAAATTGGTAATAAACTAGTTACCAGAATTGTAATAAAATGATGATGGGTATCCGTAATTTGAGAAAAAAAAAATTTTCGGTTAGAATAATATAATTGTATATTAAAACACAGTTTTTAATTTCAAACAACTTTTCATAATAGTATTTTTTGATATATTCTGAAATATGAAGGTACTTTACTCTTTAACGAAATTTATATTTTTGACATAACTCGTATAAAATTGATAAAATTTGATATGTGACGGTTGAGTTTTAAATTTTTGACTATCCAGAGAATTTTATGAAGAATAACTTTTTTTCATAAAATTGATAATAAAAAAGTTTTGCATGTGGTTCCTAGCTACGCAGACATACTGTATAAGAGCTTCTGTATAAGAATTTTTAAATTGTAATGCCATATTCGGATTCAGCATAATCAAAAACAAAATAGAGACATATTTGATCAAAGTAAAATGATGAATTCAATGATATTTTTAAAATTATTTATACAAAATAATTGTTATTGTTTAAACAATTAATAAACAATAATTGGCGGCCAAATATGCGGGTAGAACTTTTTACTTTAACATGTATACAGGGTGTCCCGAAAAGATTGGTCATAAATTATGCCACACATTCTGGGGTCAAAAATAGTTCGATTGAACCTAACTTACCTTGATACAAATGTGCTCATAAAAAAAGTTACAGCCCCTTGAAGTTACAAAATGAAAATCGATTTTTTTTAATATATCGAAAACTATTAAAGATTTTTTATTGAAAATGGATATGTAACATTCTTATGGTAGGAAGATCTTAAAACAAAATTATAGTGAAATTTGTCCACCCATAAAAAATGTATGGGGATTTTGTTCCCTTAAACCCCCCCAAACTTTTGTGTACGTTCCAATTAATTTATTATTGTGGTACCATTAGTTAAACATAACGTTTTTAAAACTTTTTTGCACCCTAGTATTTTTTCGATAAGTCAGTTTTTATCGAGATACGGCTTCTTTTTCAATATATTTACGTAAAAATTTTATGGGGGTTTTGTTCCTTTAAACCCCCCAAATGTTTGTGTACGTTCCAATTAAACTATTATTGTGGTACCATTAGTTAAACACAGTGTTTTTAAAACTTTTGCCGCTTAGTCTTTTTTTCATAAGTCACCTTTTATCGAGATGTAGCTTCTTTTCAAAATATACCTAAAAATGTAAATTATAAATACATTTTCAGATTATTAACAGGTCTCTATAATCGTAACAAATATGTGGTGGATTCGACAAGTATTCAAAATATCTTGATAAACACTGGCTTATAGAAAAAGTACTAAGAGGCAAAAATGTTTTAAAAACAGTGTGTTTAACTAATGGTGCTACACTAATAATTAAATTGGAACGCACATACAAGTTTGGGGGGTTTAAGGGAACAAAACCCCCATAAAATTTTCATGGGGTGCACAAATTTCACTTTAATTTTTTTTTAAGATGTTGCTGCCATAAAAATGCCACATGTCCATTTTCAATAAAAAATCTCTGAGAGTTTTCGATATATTAAAAAAAATCTATTTTCATTTTGTAAATTGTAACTTCAAAGGGCTGTAACTTTTTTTGTGTGCACCATTGTATATAGGTAAGTAAGGTTCAATCAACCTATTTTTGACCCCAGAATTTGTGGTATAATTTATGACCAATATTTTTAGGACACCCTGTATAAACTAACAAAAAAATTTTTAGAAAAATATAAGCTTGTTTGAATTTTTCCGAAACAATGCATATTTTCGTCCTAATTGCACTCCCCTATATAATATATTTATGTTTTGTGTTAACTAAACAATGAATACAATATTGATACCTTCTAAAATATGTTTTAAGAGTACACCGGTCCGGAAGAAGACGACGTAACTGCAAATCTTGTCAATTCCTCTTTATTGCGTAAATAACTTGTAAAATACTGTGAACATTTGCTACAAAAGCGACGGAACTGTAACTTTGTGCTGAGCCACTATAGGGTACTTGCGTTGTTATTGAGATACGCGCCATTTTAGACCTTGTTTCAGATGAATAATGACGCAACTGTAAATAGGGTTGACAATGGGGGGATTAAGTTAAGATAATGAAATTTGGCCCAATAGGTATAAAAATATAAGTCATCGCTGTAAGAATAAACGGCATATTAATATTTAAAAACCGTTTTTTGTGCAGAAAAATTTTAATATTAAGAATGACGCAACTGTAGGTAGGGTTGAAAATAGGGGGATTAAATTAAGATAATAAAATTCGAACCAATAGTGATGAAAATAAAAGCCACCATTGAAAGGATAAATGCCATACCGCTGCTCATGGGCCATTACTCCTCATTTAATCCCTATTTTAAATATTTAAAATCGTTTTTTGCTCTCCTGAGGAATTTGGCTTTTTGCAGTTACGTCATTTTTCTTCCAGACCGGCGACTTGATATTTTGTAGGTCAGCGTATAGCGAGAAAATATAGCAGTTTGTCGTTATCTGTATTCACAGCTTGTTTTATGATGTCTATTAAGCTAGAAAGACCATTTCATAAGGGAGCCATGAAACACACCCCATATTTTTTTGCTATTTTATTGCTAATTTATTACGCAAATTAAAAATTTATTGCTTCATCCCCTTCAGAGAAACAGGTGGCCATTCCAGCTTAATATTAAGCTAGAAAGGCCAACATTCATATATCCGGAACGAAAGTAGATAGAGAATTGCTTCCGGTGGCCTATTTTATTGCTAGTTAATTGCTAATTTATTACGCAAAACAAAAATTTATTGCTTCATCCCCTTCAGAGAAACAGGTGGCCATTCCAGCTTAATATTAAGCTAGAAAGGCCAACATACATATATCCGGAACGAAAGTAGATAGAGAGTTGCTTCCAGTGGCCTATTTTATTGCTAATTAATTGCTGAAAAATTGAGTTTACAAGAATTTACAAACTCACCCCCTTCAACCCCTACCGATATCATCATTCCCCGGAATCCACAAATAGTGAAAATAACCAGTTTAAAGAGCTAAAACCAAGTACGTATTTTTTGCTTATTCATTGCGACAGGTCTAAGCCAAAAATGAATTTTTTGCTTCCTCCCCTAACGAGCCACAATGGCTACTGCGGTTTAATACTTAAGGCTACAATACTCAACACTCCTATTTCAGGAAAGAAAGCAGATAGAGGGTCGTTTCTGGCGGCATATTTAATTTTTAATTCATTGCTGAAAGATGGGGTATACCAGAATTTACAAACTCACCCCCTCCAACCCCTACCGTTATCATCGTTCCACGGATTTCACAAAGAGTGAAAATAATCAGTTTAAAAACTTAAAACCAAGTGGGTATTTTTTTCTAATTAACAGCTGCAGGTCTACGCCAAAAACCAATTTTTTGCTTCATCCCCTAACGAGAAACAATGGCTACTGCGGTTTGATCCTTATGCTACAATATCCAGCACTCCTATTTCAGGAACGAAAACAGATAGAGGGTCGTTTCCAGCGGCATATTTTATTGCTAATTAATTTCTGAAAGATATGGTATACAACAATTTGCAAACACACCCCCTCCAACCCCCACCGTTGTTCTCATTCCCCGGATTTCACAGAAAGTCAAAATTACTAGTTTAAAAACCTATGACCAAGTGGGTATTTTTTTCCTTAGCAACTGCTGCAGGTCTACACCAAAAACGATTTTATTGCTTCATCCCCTAACGAGCAACAATGGCTAATTCGGTTGAATACTACAATACTCAATTCTCCTGTTTCAGTAACGAAAACAGATAGAGCGTCGCTTCTGGCGGCCTATTTTATTATTAATTAATTGCTTATTTATTACGCAAATTACAAATTTATAGCTTCAACCCCTTTAGAGAAACAGGTGGCAATTCTAGCTTAATATTTAGTTAGAAGAGCCAACATTCATATTTATGGAAAGAAAGTAGATAGAGAGTAGCTTTCGGCGGTATATTTTATTGCTAATTAATTGCTGAAAGATTGGGTATACCAGAATTTACAAACTCATCCCGTCCAACCCCTACCATTATCATCGCTCAACGGATTTCACAGAAAGTGAAAATTACCAGTTTAAAAATCTAAGACCAAGTGGGTATTTTTTTCCTAAGCAACTGCTGCAGGTCTACGCCAAATTTGATTTTATCGCTTCATCCCCTAACCAGTAAAGATGGCTACTGCGGTTGAATACTTAAGCTACAACACTCAATTCTCCTATTTCAGTAACGAAAGCAGATAGAGGGTCGCTCTATCTGCTTTCGTTCTTGAAATAGGAGTGTTGGGTATTGTAGCTTAAGAATTAAACCGCAGTAGCCATTGTTTCTCGTTAGGGGATGAAGCAAAAAATTGGTTTTTGGCGTAGACCTGCAGCCGTTAATTAGAAAAAAATACCCACTTGGTTTTAAGTTTTTAAACTGATTATTTTCACGCTTTGTGAAATCCGTGGAACGATGATAACGGTAGGGGTTAGAGGGGGTGAGTTTGTAAATACTGGTATAACCCATCTTTCAGCAATTAATTAAAAATTAAATATGCCGCCAGAAGCGAGCCTCTATCTGCTTTCTTTCCTGAAATAGGAGTGTTGAGTATTGCAGCCTTAAGTATTAAACCGCTGCAGCCATTGTGGCTCGTTAGGGGAGCAAGCAAAACATTGATTTTTGGCTTAGACATGTAGTAATTAATGAGCAAAAAATACGTACTTGGTTTTAGCTCTTTAAACTGGTTATTTTCACTTTTTGTGGATTCCGGGGAATGATGATAACGGTAGGGGTGGAAGGGGGTGAGTTTGTAAATTCTTGTAAACTCAATCTTTCAGCAATTAATTAGCAATAAAATATGCCGCCGGAAGCTACCCTATATCTACTTTCGTTCCGGATATATGAATGTTGGCCTTTCTAGCTTAATATTAAGCTGGAATGGCCACCTGTTTCTCTGAAGGGGATGAAAGCATAAATTTTTGTTTTGCGTAATAAATTAGCAATTAATTAGCAATGAAATAGGCCACCCGAAGCAACACTCTATCTACTTTCGTTCCGGATATATGAATGTTGGCCTTTCTAGCTTAATATTAAACTGGAATGGCCACCTCTGAAGGTGATGAAGCAATACATTTTTGTTTTGCGTACTAAATTAGCAATTAATTAGCAATAAAATAGGCCGCCGGAAGCAACTCTCTATCTACTTTCGTTCCGGAGTAAAGGGGCAGCAACAGTTCTAGCGCAATTTGACGCTTTTTTACATGTAAATCTCCATAAGAAATTTTAAGGTCCATTCTGGTCATTTTTGACGCTTTTTGTGGTGGAGGCGCGACTGCTCGTCAGATCGTGACGTGTGAGGTATCACCGGAAAGGGGAGGGGGTGATGAATACGTTAACACAAAAAACAAAGATGGCGGCATAGGCAAAACGGCACTAAAGCATATCTCCGTTGTTACTGGTCCGATCGTGACGTGTGAGGTATCACCGGAAAGGGGAGGGGGTGACGAATACGTTAACACAAAAAAAAAAAACAAAGATGGCGGCATAGCCAAAACGGCACTATATCGTATCTTCGTTTCTACTAGCTCGATCATCGTGTATGAGGTCTTGTTGGAAAGTGGAAGGTTCAAGGAATATGTTAACATGAAAAACAAACGCAAAGACATTGCCAAAACGGCACTATATCGTATCTTCGTGTCTATTAGTTCAATTTTTGTGAATAAGGTCTTGTTGGAAAAAGAGGGGATATTGAATATGTTAACATAAAAACAAAGATGTCAGCAATGACAAAACAGCACTATATCTTCGTTGCTATTGATTTTAACGCAACAGACGTTGAAGGAAAGGAGAAACATGGCAACATTGCCAAAACGGTGATATATTTGTTGCTATTGGAGATATTTTGACCTGTCAACTTAATGGGGATTCCACGTCTATTACAGTTCTTCGCCTAATCATGCCACCTGTCGGCTGCAACATGTAACTATGCCCAAGCCATCTAGAAGAACGTATACCATTCTTACAGTATGACCAAATCATCAAACATCCTATCACAGTTGATAATCTCGTCATACAAATCACCACCTGTCGGCTGCAGCATGTAACTATGCCCAAGCCATCTAGAAGAACGTATACCATACTTACAGTATGACCAATCCATCAAACATCCTATCACAGTTGATAATCTCGTCATACAAATCGCCACCTGTCGGCTGCAACATGTAACTATGCCCAAGCCATCTAGAACAACGTATACCATACTTACAGTATGACCAACAAACATCCTCGATCTCCCTCCAATCATACATTCCTACAATGAACATATACCATTCATACGCTGTGGCCAAACCAGCAAACATCTCATGTACAAGTCTTTTCTACGGAAAGTTGGGTAGTATCATGAAAATCACCAAACAAAAAAAAAATGGTATTGCGATTCGCATACTGTATTTTATCTACGGCAAGGAGGGTAATATTATGTAGGTTGGTATTTTACTTTTATAGTTAAATAATCGTCTATTCAATATATAGGAGACTACATTTGCCATCTAGTTTTTATGGTTATTATTAACTCTAATCCTTCCGTAAACGGAACATAATAATGTATACAACGTTTATATGATATATAAACCTTCGGTGTAGAATACTATGACGTTCCCCCACTCATGGAAAATTCACAGATACGCGATAGAATACTATGACGTTCCCCCACTCCTTCAAAATTCACAGATACATGATAGAATGAATAAAGCAAAAATCAGTATCATTCAATCAATCGATGAAGCAAGATGGAAAAAATTGAGTTGTTCAGAGGTCCGAACGCAGTCAGAAAAATTAAGCAGTTAAATGTAGATGATATACTTATTGATCAATGGATGACAAACACAAAAGTTACCTGCTACATCTTTTATGTCAGCGGAGTACCAGCATCATTTGTACTCTTATCGAAACGTGACTTTGATCCACTTGGACAACATGATGTACCAAGAGTATTAGAATACGTATACACTTTACCTAATCATCGGAGAAGAGGATATGCATGCAAACTTATACATCACATAAAGAAAAATAATGAATTCACTGCGTTCTGCTCCAACGAAGAATCTGAACGGCTTTTTTTAAAAAGCAAATGTATTAATCACGGCTTAATGAATTATAATGTAATGTTTAGATATCCATAATAAATTTATATAAAATATATCTTGTCTTATTTCTTACACGTTTAATGTACTTGTAAATAATAGATGGTGTAGCTTACAATGACAATACATAAAGATGCATGAAACTGCCATGGTTATTAATCCTATTTTGATATCGCCCAATAGAAATATGGGGTATAATAAAATGAATGAAGAGATAAAGAAATGATAAAAATAAAACTTTTTTCATTTATCCACTCACTTATGCGGTTAAAAAAACCTTAAAAAGGAAAAGGTATCTGCTGTTGCCATGCAACGCAGCAGTAGCACACACATTAAAAAACACATCCATCCTTGTTTGCATACAACAATACACTGATCCATAATATAAGAATCAATTTATAAATAATCACATAAAGCATATGATAGAGTGCCAAAGAGGCCTTATACATAACATGGTGTTAAAACAGACATCTTAACGTAATTTGTCATTCAAAATCCTGTAATTTGAGGTGTCATACGATGAGATTCGACATATCAGGCAAATAATAAACGATAATGTGTCAAAAGGGCGTTATACATGACATGGCGTTAAAACAGACACCGCAACGTAATTCGTCATTCAAAATCCTTTAATTTGATGGGTCACACATTGATTTCTGATTATCCGTTCCGAAGATACATGGTACATTGCCATAACGGCCTAAGGGATAACTTGGTTGAGCTGTAAATGCTTATTTATTGTTATTGACGTTAAAACAAAGCCATTAGCATAGAAAAATCTCTTATCGCAGTTTGATCTCTAGCAAATCCTAATTCGCTCAATTTTGCACCAAGTGCCCCGTGCAATATATCATTAGAAAGGTCTTTTCATGTATATTAAGAAAATCACTGACCAAATGTGTTACGGTCATTATTTATGGCTGAAAACAACAAAAAACTACAAATTCTCAATGTACTATATTGACACAAAATGTACTTATATGGTACCAAAAAAGGCCTTATACAGAACATTGTGTTAAAACAGACATCACAACGTAATTCGTCATTCAAAATCCTTTAATTTGATGGGTCATACATTGATTTCTGATTATCCGTTCCAAAGATACAAATATTTGTACAAAATTATGAAAAATCGAATAATTTGAAATATTTACAAAAATATTTTAAGTTGTTTGTTAACATGCCGGGTGTGTATGGTTGATAAGAAAAGAGTGCAGACGTTATTTTTGTTAATATTAACCTCCAAAGATATGACAAGCCACAATGCTAAAAGTCCGGATGTAGTCGGATGAGAACATGTAACCGCAGTTGTTATTTGTGTAAATGTTATCACATATTTTTAAAACTATAAGGTCTTGTTTTTGCAAAACACATTCAAACATTTGATCACGTTCATGCTGTGTGAATTTCGCCTATAAATACTGAAACAGACGAGCATATACCACAGTCGACATCTGACAGTTTCTACAGTATAGTTGCAGTGTTCAGTGGAAAATATTCAATTAAGGTAAGAGATTTTGCTGTTTATTTTACATATGGTTTTTATGAATTTATTGGTTTGCTATTTTTGTTAAATAATTTGGATGTACATGTGTTTCCTTTCATCTATGGGTAATACTGGTTTTAATTCTCTCTTCCCAACTTGTTTGCAGGTCTTCTAGGTATCTATATATATACTTCTCTTAAAATAAAATGTGTGTACTATAGGTGATTTTATTCTTATATTCAATGTGATTTATTATAGTAATTTTATTACTTGTTTTTATCATATCGTAGGATGTATCTGTCGCTAATATTTTTAACTGATTTTACGTTTTATCCCTAAAATAATAATAGCTGTTTATGACTCATTTCTACTGTACTTTTTTCATCTTTTAATATTTCCTTGTTACATAAATAAATGAGGTAGGTTTTTACATTAAGATAATCATATTTTACTATTTAGTTCTTATTTTCTAATACTTTCATGGTCTAGAATCCGCATATGGCCCGGAATCGGTATGCCGATACGGGGGGGCCACTTTCATGCATCAAAATCACCATGTGGCTCAGAATCGGTATGCCGATACGTGGTCACTTTCATGCACCAGATTCCAGCTCATCATGAGCCAGAAGCGGTAGGCGGATTCCAGCTCATCATGAGCCAGAATCGGTATGCCGATACGGGGGCCACCAAAATAGCCATGTGGTCCCGAATCGGTGGTATGCCGACTCCCGGGCACTCAAGAATAGTAACTTTTTATGATACATTTAGCGCGGTACTCCGTCTTCTTTTAGCACATATTTCTTGTTATCTGCATTAGGATAATAGTATTTTACCGTTTAGTTCTTATTTTCTAATTTGATTTATAAATTTGTTTTATTTCATGTTTTTCAGGCATGTATGATGCAACACCTGTCCGTATATTTCTGAACAATTTTATGATTTATTTCAGTATCTTTTTATGCCGCATTCTATCGTACTTTTGTTTTTCAACAATATACAATGAAGCGTAGCTGTCATTTATATTTTATATACGACCAAGCGTAGCTGGTATTTATTTTTAACAGTGTGATAATAATCGTGTTGCATTTTCTATTTTATGTACGACTCAACTTATTTTTATTTTTAAAAATATATTGACACTCTTTGTAATGCATTGGGTTAGTAAATAAGAGACAATATGAGTCATTTTATTATTTTATTTAAATTTTTTTATGCTAGTACATTATTACAGTTTTTAATTAAAAACTAAATGCCCTAGTCGATTTATTTTAACATTTTTATCCAGAGGTCCAACGACATAATGGTTAAACGATGATGTCTCGTAATCTATGCTTGTGCGCTGTTTAAATTGTCGGTCAGAGCGTTCAACACTCTTACGATGTTTTTTCTCAGTTTTCCGAACATTTTCACAGGGGCTTCGACGCATGTTTGAGTTATTTTTAAACAAAGGTTTTATGATCTTATTAAATTTATCCGGGAATGCTTGATGTCTCAAATATCCTCGGGAATCTCTATGAACACCTGTGACTTCTAATATTTTTTTTATAGTTTAGGCTATCATTTGGTGTAAAGTCTTGAGGATACATATAAAATTATAACAGTATATAGCCCACAAGTAGCCTTGTACTTGCTATCGTTAATCAGTATATTCTTAGGAGCAAATTTGATTTCCATATCACCCATTAGCCATTTATCAGTTTTCCAAACATAGTGTGGACCATAAGCTCTATCAAGGTCTGGTGAATGATGCCAATATTTTTGAAGGTGTTCATCTTCTTCTTCATCTGTGCTTTCTTCATCCTTCTGGCGCATATTTCTCAAACGATTGTTTTGGTGTCCGCTGGTCTCTTCATGCTTCTCTGTCTGATGTGAAGTTTTCAGATAATTGTTTAGTTCTCCAAGAGGTTCAGTACTAGGTGTTAAAACTGTTTTGAGTTGTTGTTCACGTTGCGTTATTATTTTGAGTGAATTATACTTTTTCTAATAACTTAGCAAGCTGCTTGACACGATGTTCACCGTTAATTTTCTTGTATCTGAATGCCGTTTCTCTAGTTAACACCTTTATCTATATCCGCTGACTCGCATCTGACATATAGCTAACATGCATCTGGCATACATCTGACTTGCATCTGACTAACATCTGACTTGCATCTGACTTGGCGCTAACCGTTAAATTATCGCTGTATAACCTCAGACATAACGCTGAATCATAGTTTACTTCATGCAGTAATCACGTGACACAGAACGTCACAGTAACTAACAGAACGTGACAGTAACTAACAGAGCGTTACGTGAATGACGTAAATCACGTGACAGTACTCAACAGAACGTGACAGAACGTGACAGAACGTGACAGAACGTGACGTAAAATAACGTGACAGAACGTGTCAGCACCTAACTCTCTCTATCTCTCTCTCTCTCTTTCTCTGCTATCACACTTTCTTTGCGCTCAACAACCTTTTTGCTACAAGCATCAATGACGTACTTCCTATTAACAAGTGATATATTGTTTGTAACAATATAACCTAATTCTTTAATTATTTGTTTTATAGCTAAGTAGGTCATTGTCAATAACTGAGTTGTATATAAAAAACAATTACTTCAAAAATTTATTTATTTTTTCCTAAGTATCTTTGCTACAGTAATAAAAATATTTTTTTCGTATTTCCAGCAGACCTGCAGGAGCCTCTTTAAAATAGGCAGTCGTCGATTTGCTTTTCTGAAAATCATAATAAATATTCTACATTTTTATGTCTTCGCCGCTTTTACACATAACATTCCTTTTTTCATCGTAAATTCTATTTGATGAGGTAGATGATGTTTTGTAATTGCATCTGTTGGGTCGTATACTAGTTCGTATGTTCATTCCAGAAATGAGGCGTAATTACAATTCCATTTGAGTAGAACTTTGCACCTACTACCACCTCTGTCTTATCCCATACTGGCTGGCAACTTCATGAAATATTAAACTAGCCGGTAAACACACGCCTGCGTAGCTGGCTCGAATAAATTCTTGCTCGTTACATGTCTTAATCAAGTTTAACTGAATGTGCTGTTTCATACTGGAGCAACTGCTGTGCCTGCTTTGACGGTTATTCGAAGAATGAAAACTTATTGTGTTATCGAGTGTGTTAGTGATGAAAGTGGCGGGAGTTTTCTCGCCGAAATGTTATGCAAATCTAACTGAACAGTTTTCAATGTCGTGTTTATTCATCATATCTCGATATATGTATATCGGTTCTCTTCATACATTTTCCACATCTTTCGCTAAGTAGCTGACATCTATCATAATTATGTTGCCCATTTTTCAAATATTTTCGTAACTAGACCAGGAAGAAGAATTATATGAAACCCACTTTCAATTCCTAACCATGAATCCTTCTTGTGATAGAATGATGAAGAATTAACTATGAATGAGTCGACTTATAATTTTATGTGCCTGCTCCAATCTAATCATCACAAAGTATCTTTTACTTTCTGGTAATATTTGTTCTAAGTTGGCCGTACTGCTTCTTTTTATGTTGGTAGTACTGATACTTCCTTGAAAAATTAACCAAGTTTAATAAATGTCTTAAATGCAGCATTTTTACATTGATTCTTATGGAAGAACAAGCACAAATTCACACATTTCAGGGGCCTTCTGAGCATAACATAATACCATTTAGTTTTCCGTCCGACTAGAAGTATATTTAATACCTTACATTACGGCATTTTCTTCATTCTGTTTCAGATATTCCTAGCGTTCAGACGTGTGCTCTGGTGAGTTTTATATAGTTCAGAAGTGTGCTTTGGTGAGTGATATATTTTAAAAAATTTTTGATTTTTTGAAAATTTGTGGTTTTTATCACAATTTGTAGTTTTTTTTTTTTCTGAAAATTTATTTTTGAGTTTTTTTGTTAATTCTCTAGTTTTACGAAAATTTTACATTTTAATTTAGCTTTGAATTTGCTTAAAATGTCTTTAATTGCTGATTTAATTGTTAAAATCGCATCCATCTTGGGATTAATCCCAAACAATTATAATGATGAAAAGATACGAGAAGGCCTCATGAAATGTAATAAGGCAATCAAAAATATCAGGGACTCTATGAGATATGCTAAGACAATGGGGGAGAAACAGCATTTGGAAGCCCAGATGCGGCAAGTGAAAACGCTACGAAATCAGTTAAAGGTCGAACAAAAGAAGGGGGCGGGATTTTTGAGTTTTTTTGTTAATTCTCTAGTTTTACGAAAATTTTACATTTTAATTTAGCTTTGAATTTGCTTAAAATGTCTTTAATTGCTGATTTAA
This sequence comes from Diabrotica virgifera virgifera, assembly GCF_917563875.1. Classification (NCBI taxonomy): domain Eukaryota; kingdom Metazoa; phylum Arthropoda; class Insecta; order Coleoptera; family Chrysomelidae; genus Diabrotica; species Diabrotica virgifera. Next base: position 191,244,110 of record NC_065448.1, read on the forward strand.
TTGTTAAAATCGCATCCATCTTGGGATTAATCCCAAACAATTATAATGATGAAAAGATACGAGAAGGCCTCATGAAATGTAATAAGGCAATCAAAAATATCAGGGACTCTATGAGATATGCTAAGACAATGGGGGAGAAACAGCATTTGGAAGCCCAGATGCGGCAAGTGAAAACGCTACGAAATCAGTTAAAGGTCGAACAAAAGAAGGGGGCGGGACTGACACCTACAAAGGAGACTGCAAAGCATAGGGTACAATGGGATGACTCTTTATCTGATTTCGTAGCGTTTTCACTTGCCGCATCTGGGCTTCCAAATGCTGTTTCTCCCCCATTGTCTTAGCATATCTCATAGAGTCCCTGATATTTTTGATTGCCTTATTACATTTCATGAGGCCTTCTCGTATCTTTTCATCATTATAATTGTTTGGGATTAATCCCAAGATGGATGCGATTTTAACAATTAAATCAGCAATTAAAGACATTTTAAGCAAATTCAAAGCTAAATTAAAATGTAAAATTTTCGTAAAACTAGAGAATTAACAAAAAAACTCAAAAATCCCGCCCCCTTCTTTTGTTCGACCTTTAACTGATTTCGTAGCGTTTTCACTTGCCGCATCTGGGCTTCCAAATGCTGTTTCTCCCCCATTGTCTTAGCATATCTCATAGAGTCCCTGATATTTTTGATTGCCTTATTACATTTCATGAGGCCTTCTCGTATCTTTTCATCATTATAATTGTTTGGGATTAATCCCAAGATGGATGCGATTTTAACAATTAAATCAGCAATTAAAGACATTTTAAGCAAATTCAAAGCTAAATTAAAATGTAAAATTTTCGTAAAACTAGAGAATTAACAAAAAAACTCAAAAATAAATTTTCAGAAAAAAAAAAACTACAAATTGTGATAAAAACCACAAATTTTCAAAAAATCAAAAATTTTTTAAAATATATCACTCACCAAAGCACACTTCTGAACTATATAAAACTCACCAGAGCACACGTCTGAACGCTAGGAATATCTGAAACAGAATGAAGAAAATGCCGTAATGTAAGGTATTAAATATACTTCTAGTCGGACGGAAAACTAAATGGTATTATGTTATGCTCAGAAGGCCCCTGAAATGTGTGAATTTGTGCTTGTTCTTCCATAAGAATCAATGTAAAAATGCTGCATTTAAGACATTTATTAAACTTGGTTAATTTTTCAAGGAAGTATCAGTACTACCAACATAAAAAGAAGCAGTACGGCCAACTTAGAACAAATATTACCAGAAAGTAAAAGATACTTTGTGATGATTAGATTGGAGCAGGCACATAAAATTATAAGTCGACTCATTCATAGTTAATTCTTCATCATTCTATCACAAGAAGGATTCATGGTTAGGAATTGAAAGTGGGTTTCATATAATTCTTCTTCCTGGTCTAGTTACGAAAATATTTGAAAAATGGGCAACATAATTATGATAGATGTCAGCTACTTAGCGAAAGATGTGGAAAATGTATGAAGAGAACCGATATACATATATCGAGATATGATGAATAAACACGACATTGAAAACTGTTCAGTTAGATTTGCATAACATTTCGGCGAGAAAACTCCCGCCACTTTCATCACTAACACACTCGATAACACAATAAGTTTTCATTCTTCGAATAACCGTCAAAGCAGGCACAGCAGTTGCTCCAGTATGAAACAGCACATTCAGTTAAACTTGATTAAGACATGTAACGAGCAAGAATTTATTCGAGCCAGCTACGCAGGCGTGTGTTTACCGGCTAGTTTAATATTTCATGAAGTTGCCAGCCAGTATGGGATAAGACAGAGGTGGTAGTAGGTGCAAAGTTCTACTCAAATGGAATTGTAATTACGCCTCATTTCTGGAATGAACATACGAACTAGTATACGACCCAACAGATGCAATTACAAAACATCATCTACCTCATCAAATAGAATTTACGATGAAAAAAGGAATGTTATGTGTAAAAGCGGCGAAGACATAAAAATGTAGAATATTTATTATGATTTTCAGAAAAGCAAATCGACGACTGCCTATTTTAAAGAGGCTCCTGCAGGTCTGCTGGAAATACGAAAAAAATATTTTTATTACTGTAGCAAAGATACTTAGGAAAAAATAAATAAATTTTTGAAGTAATTGTTTTTTATATACAACTCAGTTATTGACAATGACCTACTTAGCTATAAAACAAATAATTAAAGAATTAGGTTATATTGTTACAAACAATATATCACTTGTTAATAGGAAGTACGTCATTGATGCTTGTAGCAAAAAGGTTGTTGAGCGCAAAGAAAGTGTGATAGCAGAGAAAGAGAGAGAGAGAGATAGAGAGAGTTAGGTGCTGACACGTTCTGTCACGTTATTTTACGTCACGTTCTGTCACGTTCTGTCACGTTCTGTCACGTTCTGTTGAGTACTGTCACGTGATTTACGTCATTCACGTAACGCTCTGTTAGTTACTGTCACGTTCTGTTAGTTACTGTGACGTTCTGTGTCACGTGATTACTGCATGAAGTAAACTATGATTCAGCGTTATGTCTGAGGTTATACAGCGATAATTTAACGGTTAGCGCCAAGTCAGATGCAAGTCAGATGTTAGTCAGATGCAAGTCAGATGTATGCCAGATGCATGTTAGCTATATGTCAGATGCGAGTCAGCGGATATAGATAAAGGTGTTAACTAGAGAAACGGCATTCAGATACAAGAAAATTAACGGTGAACATCGTGTCAAGCAGCTTGCTAAGTTATTAGAAAAAGTATAATTCACTCAAAATAATAACGCAACGTGAACAACAACTCAAAACAGTTTTAACACCTAGTACTGAACCTCTTGGAGAACTAAACAATTATCTGAAAACTTCACATCAGACAGAGAAGCATGAAGAGACCAGCGGACACCAAAACAATCGTTTGAGAAATATGCGCCAGAAGGATGAAGAAAGCACAGATGAAGAAGAAGATGAACACCTTCAAAAATATTGGCATCATTCACCAGACCTTGATAGAGCTTATGGTCCACACTATGTTTGGAAAACTGATAAATGGCTAATGGGTGATATGGAAATCAAATTTGCTCCTAAGAATATACTGATTAACGATAGCAAGTACAAGGCTACTTGTGGGCTATATACTGTTATAATTTTATATGTATCCTCAAGACTTTACACCAAATGATAGCCTAAACTATAAAAAAAATATTAGAAGTCACAGGTGTTCATAGAGATTCCCGAGGATATTTGAGACATCAAGCATTCCCGGATAAATTTAATAAGATCATAAAACCTTTGTTTAAAAATAACTCAAACATGCGTCGAAGCCCCTGTGAAAATGTTCGGAAAACTGAGAAAAAACATCGTAAGAGTGTTGAACGCTCTGACCGACAATTTAAACAGCGCACAAGCATAGATTACGAGACATCATCGTTTAACCATTATGTCGTTGGACCTCTGGATAAAAATGTTAAAATAAATCGACTAGGGCATTTAGTTTTTAATTAAAAACTGTAATAATGTACTAGCATAAAAAAATTTAAATAAAATAATAAAATGACTCATATTGTCTCTTATTTACTAACCCAATGCATTACAAAGAGTGTCAATATATTTTTAAAAATAAAAATAAGTTGAGTCGTACATAAAATAGAAAATGCAACACGATTATTATCACACTGTTAAAAATAAATACCAGCTACGCTTGGTCGTATATAAAATATAAATGACAGCTACGCTTCATTGTATATTGTTGAAAAACAAAAGTACGATAGAATGCGGCATAAAAAGATACTGAAATAAATCATAAAATTGTTCAGAAATATACGGACAGGTGTTGCATCATACATGCCTGAAAAACATGAAATAAAACAAATTTATAAATCAAATTAGAAAATAAGAACTAAACGGTAAAATACTATTATCCTAATGCAGATAACAAGAAATATGTGCTAAAAGAAGACGGAGTACCGCGCTAAATGTATCATAAAAAGTTACTATTCTTGAGTGCCCGGGAGTCGGCATACCACCGATTCGGGACCACATGGCTATTTTGGTGGCCCCCGTATCGGCATACCGATTCTGGCTCATGATGAGCTGGAATCCGCCTACCGCTTCTGGCTCATGATGAGCTGGAATCTGGTGCATGAAAGTGACCACGTATCGGCATACCGATTCTGAGCCACATGGTGATTTTGATGCATGAAAGTGGCCCCCCCGTATCGGCATACCGATTCCGGGCCATATGCGGATTCTAGACCATGAAAGTATTAGAAAATAAGAACTAAATAGTAAAATATGATTATCTTAATGTAAAAACCTACCTCATTTATTTATGTAACAAGGAAATATTAAAAGATGAAAAAAGTACAGTAGAAATGAGTCATAAACAGCTATTATTATTTTAGGGATAAAACGTAAAATCAGTTAAAAATATTAGCGACAGATACATCCTACGATATGATAAAAACAAGTAATAAAATTACTATAATAAATCACATTGAATATAAGAATAAAATCACCTATAGTACACACATTTTATTTTAAGAGAAGTATATATATAGATACCTAGAAGACCTGCAAACAAGTTGGGAAGAGAGAATTAAAACCAGTATTACCCATAGATGAAAGGAAACACATGTACATCCAAATTATTTAACAAAAATAGCAAACCAATAAATTCATAAAAACCATATGTAAAATAAACAGCAAAATCTCTTACCTTAATTGAATATTTTCCACTGAACACTGCAACTATACTGTAGAAACTGTCAGATGTCGACTGTGGTATATGCTCGTCTGTTTCAGTATTTATAGGCGAAATTCACACAGCATGAACGTGATCAAATGTTTGAATGTGTTTTGCAAAAACAAGACCTTATAGTTTTAAAAATATGTGATAACATTTACACAAATAACAACTGCGGTTACATGTTCTCATCCGACTACATCCGGACTTTTAGCATTGTGGCTTGTCATATCTTTGGAGGTTAATATTAACAAAAATAACGTCTGCACTCTTTTCTTATCAACCATACACACCCGGCATGTTAACAAACAACTTAAAATATTTTTGTAAATATTTCAAATTATTCGATTTTTCATAATTTTGTACAAATATTTGTATCTTTGGAACGGATAATCAGAAATCAATGTATGACCCATCAAATTAAAGGATTTTGAATGACGAATTACGTTGTGATGTCTGTTTTAACACAATGTTCTGTATAAGGCCTTTTTTGGTACCATATAAGTACATTTTGTGTCAATATAGTACATTGAGAATTTGTAGTTTTTTGTTGTTTTCAGCCATAAATAATGACCGTAACACATTTGGTCAGTGATTTTCTTAATATACATGAAAAGACCTTTCTAATGATATATTGCACGGGGCACTTGGTGCAAAATTGAGCGAATTAGGATTTGCTAGAGATCAAACTGCGATAAGAGATTTTTCTATGCTAATGGCTTTGTTTTAACGTCAATAACAATAAATAAGCATTTACAGCTCAACCAAGTTATCCCTTAGGCCGTTATGGCAATGTACCATGTATCTTCGGAACGGATAATCAGAAATCAATGTGTGACCCATCAAATTAAAGGATTTTGAATGACGAATTACGTTGCGGTGTCTGTTTTAACGCCATGTCATGTATAACGCCCTTTTGACACATTATCGTTTATTATTTGCCTGATATGTCGAATCTCATCGTATGACACCTCAAATTACAGGATTTTGAATGACAAATTACGTTAAGATGTCTGTTTTAACACCATGTTATGTATAAGGCCTCTTTGGCACTCTATCATATGCTTTATGTGATTATTTATAAATTGATTCTTATATTATGGATCAGTGTATTGTTGTATGCAAACAAGGATGGATGTGTTTTTTAATGTGTGTGCTACTGCTGCGTTGCATGGCAACAGCAGATACCTTTTCCTTTTTAAGGTTTTTTTAACCGCATAAGTGAGTGGATAAATGAAAAAAGTTTTATTTTTATCATTTCTTTATCTCTTCATTCATTTTATTATACCCCATATTTCTATTGGGCGATATCAAAATAGGATTAATAACCATGGCAGTTTCATGCATCTTTATGTATTGTCATTGTAAGCTACACCATCTATTATTTACAAGTACATTAAACGTGTAAGAAATAAGACAAGATATATTTTATATAAATTTATTATGGATATCTAAACATTACATTATAATTCATTAAGCCGTGATTAATACATTTGCTTTTTAAAAAAAGCCGTTCAGATTCTTCGTTGGAGCAGAACGCAGTGAATTCATTATTTTTCTTTATGTGATGTATAAGTTTGCATGCATATCCTCTTCTCCGATGATTAGGTAAAGTGTATACGTATTCTAATACTCTTGGTACATCATGTTGTCCAAGTGGATCAAAGTCACGTTTCGATAAGAGTACAAATGATGCTGGTACTCCGCTGACATAAAAGATGTAGCAGGTAACTTTTGTGTTTGTCATCCATTGATCAATAAGTATATCATCTACATTTAACTGCTTAATTTTTCTGACTGCGTTCGGACCTCTGAACAACTCAATTTTTTCCATCTTGCTTCATCGATTGATTGAATGATACTGATTTTTGCTTTATTCATTCTATCATGTATCTGTGAATTTTGAAGGAGTGGGGGAACGTCATAGTATTCTATCGCGTATCTGTGAATTTTCCATGAGTGGGGGAACGTCATAGTATTCTACACCGAAGGTTTATATATCATATAAACGTTGTATACATTATTATGTTCCGTTTACGGAAGGATTAGAGTTAATAATAACCATAAAAACTAGATGGCAAATGTAGTCTCCTATATATTGAATAGACGATTATTTAACTATAAAAGTAAAATACCAACCTACATAATATTACCCTCCTTGCCGTAGATAAAATACAGTATGCGAATCGCAATACCATTTTTTTTTTGTTTGGTGATTTTCATGATACTACCCAACTTTCCGTAGAAAAGACTTGTACATGAGATGTTTGCTGGTTTGGCCACAGCGTATGAATGGTATATGTTCATTGTAGGAATGTATGATTGGAGGGAGATCGAGGATGTTTGTTGGTCATACTGTAAGTATGGTATACGTTGTTCTAGATGGCTTGGGCATAGTTACATGTTGCAGCCGACAGGTGGCGATTTGTATGACGAGATTATCAACTGTGATAGGATGTTTGATGGATTGGTCATACTGTAAGTATGGTATACGTTCTTCTAGATGGCTTGGGCATAGTTACATGCTGCAGCCGACAGGTGGTGATTTGTATGACGAGATTATCAACTGTGATAGGATGTTTGATGATTTGGTCATACTGTAAGAATGGTATACGTTCTTCTAGATGGCTTGGGCATAGTTACATGTTGCAGCCGACAGGTGGCATGATTAGGCGAAGAACTGTAATAGACGTGGAATCCCCATTAAGTTGACAGGTCAAAATATCTCCAATAGCAACAAATATATCACCGTTTTGGCAATGTTGCCATGTTTCTCCTTTCCTTCAACGTCTGTTGCGTTAAAATCAATAGCAACGAAGATATAGTGCTGTTTTGTCATTGCTGACATCTTTGTTTTTATGTTAACATATTCAATATCCCCTCTTTTTCCAACAAGACCTTATTCACAAAAATTGAACTAATAGACACGAAGATACGATATAGTGCCGTTTTGGCAATGTCTTTGCGTTTGTTTTTCATGTTAACATATTCCTTGAACCTTCCACTTTCCAACAAGACCTCATACACGATGATCGAGCTAGTAGAAACGAAGATACGATATAGTGCCGTTTTGGCTATGCCGCCATCTTTGTTTTTTTTTTTTGTGTTAACGTATTCGTCACCCCCTCCCCTTTCCGGTGATACCTCACACGTCACGATCGGACCAGTAACAACGGAGATATGCTTTAGTGCCGTTTTGCCTATGCCGCCATCTTTGTTTTTTGTGTTAACGTATTCATCACCCCCTCCCCTTTCCGGTGATACCTCACACGTCACGATCTGACGAGCAGTCGCGCCTCCACCACAAAAAGCGTCAAAAATGACCAGAATGGACCTTAAAATTTCTTATGGAGATTTACATGTAAAAAAGCGTCAAATTGCGCTAGAACTGTTGCTGCCCCTTTACTTTCCGGATATATGAATGTTGGCCTTTCTAGCTTAATATTAAGCTGGAATGGCCACCAGTTTCTCTGAAGGGGATGAAGCAATAAATTTTTGTTTTGCGTAATAAATTAGCAATTAATTAGCAATAAAATAGACCACCGGAAGCAACTCTCTATCTACTTTCGTTTCGGATATATGAATGTTGGCCTTTCTAGCTTAATATTAAGCTGGAATGGCCACCTGTTTCTCTGAAGGGGATGAAGCAATAAATTTTTAATTTGCGTAATAAATTAGCAATAAAATAGCAAAAAAATATGGGGTGTGTCTCATGGCTCCCTTATGAAATGGTCTTTCTAGCTTAATAGACATTGTTTATGATCTCATTTCGTATTAAGTAGGAAATGTACACAGAGTGGTATACCGGGTGGTGAATCGTAAAACGAGTCATAGGAAACTCAATGTAAAATTCTAAACTATTGAATTCCTACTTTCCTACTTTTAAGAGAATATTTGTAGAGGATTGAAATGTGTATTAAAATCAAAAGTTAAAATTGTTCTACGATTTAAACGCATTCCAAAATTTTGAAAAATATAAAACATTTGCCACAATATGTATGTGTGTAAAAGTTAGGCCACACATTACTATTTCACTGACAGTGCTTACACCATTGACTAAATAGAAAATCTTTATTATTAATACTTTCTCCGCAACTGAGGGTATCTTATCAACTGTATTGTATTTAAACAATAAATGATAAAATAAAAATATTGACAGTTCAAAAATGTGAAAATAATATTAACTTCATTGTGACACATTACTGCACTGTGTGTGGCCTAATTTTAGGCTAAAAAACTAAAAAGTATGTTACATTTTTACAAAATTTCGGAATATGTTTAATTCGTAGAACAATTTTTTACAGTTGTTTTCAATACAGATTTCAATCCTCTACAAATAGTTTTGGTGTAAAATAATTTAGGGAAGCAGGAATTCAACAGTTTAAAATTTTACGTTGAGTTTCCTATGGCCCGTTTTCCAATTCACAACCTGGTAGATTCCGCGTACCCATTCTTTTTATATTTAATAGGGCATGATGAAAGCGATATTGAAATCTAATTTACAGAATCGTTTTCTGCAAGATCAGATTTCACATTTTTTTTATTATTCCTTATTAGCCCTGGCAAAATCTGTCAAAGAGTGGACGATAATGGATATTTTTATAGGAGTCTCTTTTTTTGCTGGAACCACTTCAAAATTTACTTTGCATCAATAATCATATTAGACCTGGATCCCGTGTACCAAATAAAGTTGATTAATAGCAAGCTGAAAATTTATTAATAGCTTAACGGTGTCTAGTCGGACAAACTTTGATGTATGGGAACAAAGACACAGGGGAAGTTTTAATTGTGGAACAGTTTAAAAATTTAAGGAACGTCAGACTACGAAAACCTCCCATGTATTTTGTCGGACAGAACTTCCAATTCTTTCGTTACTCTTTCATTAAGCTCTCATGCAAATATCAGACTGCTATTTACCACCACATAATTCCTGTCATTCGGCATGTACTCGATTAAAATGTTACATTTTTTAAGCCGTACCTTGCATTTGTTAGAGGGGTCAATTTTATTTCTTTAATGTGTAGGGGGATCAGTAGAAGCTTAAGTTCAAGTTTTTGGGGTCGGCACCCTTGTCCCCCGGCCGCCATCTTGGAAATGGTGTGCAAAGGGGTTTCGCTCTTTATCTCGTAAACTACCAACCCTACGGAAAATCTAATTAAACATGAAATGTAGCAAATTAAATTTTCTACAATTTTATTTCTATTACCTTTTATCGTCAAGTGACTAACAAAAAAGATATAAACAAAAATATGAAAAAATTTTTTAACAAGATTCCTTTTAGAGGTTATAACTTTTTTCAGTTCATTTTAAAATAAAAAAACATTTTAGCAATTTTTGGAGGGTTTTTCAGCAAACAATTTTCACTATAAATTTGTTTTCTTCTATTTATTTATATAGGTGTTACGTTACAGCGCTCCAAACTTGACCAGATTCTCGAATGCTCATAGGGATATAATAAAAACAAAAGTTAGGCTTACTTTCCTATCTATATATATTTTTTATTCATACAATTTATTATGATTTAACATTGCTATGCTATTATTAATCTGTTTTTGACCTTTCCCCCACTATAAAACTTATAACTCGAAGCATAAATATAGAAACGGCCCAAGAAGTTGTTTGAGGACAAATTCGACGGTTCAGAAGAAGAATGACGCAACCGCATATTGCAAAATCCTAAAGAAGAGCAAAAAACGAATTTTTGATAACAAAATCAAAAGTATGATCAAAATTAGCCATTCACCACACAGTGGTCAAGATCTCGAGATATAAGCGTTTTTTGGGGTGTGCCGCTTGTCTATGAAGTAACATAACTTTTTTCCTATTGAATATTTTGACTTAAAATTTTCCAAAAAACTTCGTCATGTATTATATTTTATTATTGTGTTGGTTAAAATTATAAACTAAAAATTTGTCACTCAACTTTTTTAAGTAGACATAAAACTAACGAATCTGACAAAATGTTTAAAAACTAACAACTTCTTTTTTAATGTGTTTAAATATTTAGGACATTGTTATCTACATACTTCAGAGATTAAACAATAAAATTTTCAAAAGGAAATATTTACAACGACCAAAGATACAGCGAGGTAAATTTGAAGAATCATCAAAATTGATTTTCGGCATTTCTGTATAAAACTTGATTTTTGAACATGTTCCACCAAATCCAGATAAAAATAAACTTCATATTCGGATTCAGCGACCTCGAAAACATAAAAATAGACCAAAATTGGTCATTCACCTTAAATTTGATTTTCGTGGTCGGCATAAAGATTGCTGCCGCTCGACTAATATATAGATAGAAAAGTATTTTTTTATTGTATTCCTATGAGAATTCGAGAATCTGGTCAAGATTGGAGCGCTGTAAAACCTAGATAATAAATAAAATTAAACAACTTTATAGCGAAAATTGTTCATTGAAAAATCCTCTACAAAATCGCTATGATATTATTTTATTGTAAAATGAACGGAAAAACAGTTATAACCTCCAAACTTGTTACAAAATTTTCTCATATTTTTATTTATAACTTTTTTTTGGTCACTTGACGACAAAAAGTAATAGATATAAAATTGTAGAAAATTTAATTTGCTACATTTTAGGTGTAATTAACTATTTTTTTGGTATCCGGGATTCAGCCCTATAACAAACGCCAGTTGCAAACCTTGTGTTTAATTTTTTATTGAACAAAAGCTGAAAAAAATGGAAAGCTGTTGCTTTTTGCGCACATATTTTCGCCCATATATAACTCAAGAGATATTGCTTCAACAAATTTCCGTTTTTTTTTCAATTTTATATATTTGACTAGATATAAATTGAAAATTTATTATTAGTTGGAGAAATAGCTGTAATTGGGAAAAAAGTGCAAAAAGTGCATTAAATTTTTATCTTTAAATTATTATTAATTTGCAAATTTACAAGTTATTTTTCAGTCTCTGGATTGCAAAATTATTAAACCGATACTAACAAAATTTAGTACATGAATTAAATACCCTTTCAAATGAGCTATTACGTGACCCCTATTCTCGTTTAAAAAAATCATCAATTACTCACTCCAAAGCATCACTCCAAAACTCACACATCCAAACTATCACTCCCAGATGGATGGCGTCACTAGTATGACATATAAGCCAAAAAATCGTAATTTATAAATAAAAATCGACCTGTTTCGGTATTTTTCCACAAAGTCGCCAGTTTACGAAATAATGAATTTATGCGTGACTTTATGGACGCACTGTATATGAGCATTAAAAAATAATTTTTTGAAAATCACACGACGGTAAGAATAAATAAGAAAATAACGCTCCAATGTTTTTCTAAAACTTGTTTCCAATCGGCAATCCGATTTTAAACAAGGACCTGGTTCTCGTATCTATTGCCAGGCAACAAGTTTTCGAAAAATTCTCACTCTCTTGTTATATTTATGTCAAAAAATTTATGACAAAATCACATAAACATTATAAATAGAATTTAAAGACATTAATACAGACGTAATATTTTATAAGCATTACGTGTTAGTCATTAACAATTAAAAAAAAAATTCTTGCAAATATAAAGGAAACATTGACTAGCTAGTTGATAACATATTTTTTAATTTCAGAGCTTTATGTAAAAAATTAGATTAAATCTATGATCTAGCCTACACTACTACAAATTTACTGTAATTGTAATTTCTATAAGACATAAACATTATATTTTTATTGGACATCAATGTAGGTATGTAATAAAAGTAGGTACAGTACAAATTATGTAAATCTAGAAAACCATGAAAACCATGACGTGTTGAAGTTTAAAACCAAAATGAACTCTCACAGTATGGACAAAACAGTGTAAGGTGCTGATGTCTTGTAGATGCTTCAACAAACTAGAGCGGTGCACAAAAACGAACGAACCAACAATGCATGCTATAAAATTTTTATGTACAAAAGGCAGTCACAAATGATTTGAATAACGGCCGATACGGGCTGGGGAGTCTTTCCCCCAGTTATTTGCATATTTATAAGCCCTTTTATTATGAAAAGTTTTGCTTATGAAAAATTTACTCAGTAAAAAGTTTGTCACACTTTTCTGAAAACACCTTTATCAAAACGTTTATCCCTAGCCCCGGTTCTTGTTCTGTTGTACAAAAGATAAATTAGTCTGCAGGGAGTTAAGTAAAATTGGTAATATTTTGTTGTCGACTTTGGAGATTCTTTTTTAAAATATGAATTATGACACTGGTGAGTTTTGAAACAAAATCTACAATTAATTTTCAAAATTTTTCTATTAGTCTAATAGCTAGTGAACCCTCCGACTAACGGTCGTCATGTAAGGCTAGAAATTTGTCTAGTGATAATTCATAGCATACCAAGGCTAAAAACCATGACCTGGCAGGCATCAGCGGTGCAATTGTATCTACCAGATGAATCGAAAAGTGCAAACTTAGGGGGTAAAATAAACTTTCTCCTGTAAAGCTTAAATTTAAGTATGTGTTTGAGTAAGTCATTTAGAAGAAATGTGTACAAAGACAGGCGATTCGGAAGAGCACAAGATCTTGCCAGGCGAGGGGAAAAATTAGAGTTTTTCCTGAAATTATTTTTTTTGCATCTAAAAAAGTTTTTTAGGTTTTTTGAATCATTCCAAACAGAAAAGGTCTCTAGTGATTTTTCTCTTAGGTTAATAGTTTTTGTTATATAAGCGATTAAAAATTTTGAAACTTGCGAAATCGGCCATTTTTAAGCCTAAATCGGACATTTAACTAAAAATTTCAATGTTGCCAAGGTAGGCAGATATTCTTTAAACATTGATTGATGAAATCCCGAAGAGTTTTTTTCAATACAATATCGAAAACCATTTTGTTTTTTAATTGCTAATAAAGCGGGCGATCACACTGTAGTGTAAGTGAGGACGTTTGAGTTTGCATAAATTCATTATCTCGAGAATGGGCAAATTTGAAGAGAAATCCTCAGACAGGTCGATTTTTATTCTTACATTAGGACTTTTTGGCATATATATAATAATACTGACGTCATCCATCTGGGCGTGATGACGTAATCGATGATTTTTTTAAATGAGAGTAGGGGTTGTGTAGTACCTCATTTGAAAGATGATTTAATTCTATATTCAGTAATATAGACATTAACATAATTATTTATACAGGGTGTACAAAAATTTTTTTCTTCTTTTTGTCTAAATTAATTTAATGAAAAAATTTTTTTGTACACCCTGTATAAATAATTACTTTAGTGTTTATATTACTGAATAGAGAATTAAATAACCTTTCAAATGAGCTATTACACAACCCCTACTCTCATTTAAAAAAATCATCGATTACGTCATCACGCCCAGATGGATGACGTCACTAGTATTATATATATATATATATATATATATATATATATATATATATATATATATATATATATATATATATGCCAAAAAGTCCCAATTTAAGAATAAAAATCGACCTGTCTGAGGATTTCTCTTCAAATTTGCCCATTCTCGAGATAATGAATTTATGCAAACTCAAACGTCCTCACTTATACTCCAGTGTGATCGCCCGCTTGATTAGCAATTAAAAAGCAAAGGGGTTTTCGATTTTGTATTGCAAAAAACTCTTCGGGATTTCATGAAACAATGTTAAAGAATATTTATCTACCTTGGCAACATTGAAATTTTTAGTTAAATGTCCGATTTAGGGTTAAAAATGGCCGATTTCGCAATTTTCAAAATATTTAATCACTTATATAACAAAAACTATTAACCTAAGAGAAAAATTACTAAAGACCTTTTCTGTTTGGAATGATTTAAAAAACCTAAAAAAACTATTTTCGATGCAAAAAAAATTATTTTAGGAAAATCCCCTAATCTTTCCCCTCGCCTGGCAGGGTCTAATGCTCTTCAGAATCGCCTGTCATTGTACATATTTCTTCTAAATGGCTTACTCAAACACATACTTAAATTTAAACTTTACAGGAGAAAGTTTATTTTACCCCCTAAATTTGCACTTTTCGATTCACCTGGTAGATACACGTGCACCGCTGATGCCTGCCAGATCATGGTTTTTAGCCTTGGTGTGCTATGAATTATCACTAGACAAATTTCTAGCCTTACAGGACTACCGTTAGTCGGGGGGTTCACTAGCTCTTAAACTATACGGACGCATAGAGAGTGTGTACATTGTTTAGTTTAGATAAAAATATTTTTTTAATTCGATAAAATAATCTGTCATATAATCAAGTGAACTGGTACAAATCTACTAGAAGTTGATAAGGCATAAACATTAAACATTGTTGCTGGTATCAACACTCTTCTTCTTCTTCATGTGCCGTGCTCGATTATCGAACGTTGGCTATCAAATTGGCTATAGCAATTTTGTTAACGGCAGCTCGGAAAAGGGATCTGTTACGCCATTCTCTCAGGTTTCTTAGCCATGACGTTCTTCTTCGACCTGGCCTTCTTCTTCGACCTGGCCCTCTTCTTCCGTCTACCTTGCCTTGTATTATTAAATGGAGTATTAAATGGAGTATATTTTATCAACACTTAGTCGCATTAAACAAGAGAATCTTCTGCTAGAATACTAAGCAGAGCACCGAAAATACTCCTAACATAATAAATGCTTTCTTTACTACATAAACTCAGTCTTTACTAGATACTTAGGAAAAATAGATTGAAATAAAATGTACTACATAAAAATAATTTACTGTAGATTTAGAAATATTATAAAAGCAATAAAAACTTAGGTATAGGTGTGCCACCTGATCATAGCCTATGTAATTTTGATAAAATTATGTATACAACTTAGGAAAATAAATAGAAAATATACACAAACTAACTTTTGGAAAAAAACGAGGAATTTTTTCGTACCTAGAGCATTTTCTGTGGTGATCCCACAGAAATGAGAGAGTCATGTGCAATAACGCCAAATCAGATAGCCCAACAACTGCTTCTGAATAGCAAAGCAAACCATCGTTGCAAAACGTCAAAGATTGTAACAACTCAAGAACAGGAAAGAACTCTCTTGCGAAATCCATATACCATCAAAGAGCTCAAAAATGGTATGGACTATATGAAAAATGGAAAATCACCTGGGGTGGATGAAATCCTAACAGATCAGATGAAACACTTCGGACAAAAAACGAGACAATGGGTGCTCGATCTATTTAAAATCTGTTGCTCTACCTACCAGATTCCAAAACTTTGGCGTAAAACAAAAGTAGTAGCCCTTCTAAAACCTGGGAAAGACCCTGAACTACCGAGTAGCTACCGTCCAATATCAATTCTGAAACCTGGGAAAGATCCTGAACTACCAAGTAGCTACCGTCCAATATCTCTCCTATGCCATTTGTATAGATTGTATGAAGCCTCATTTTAAACCACATCCAGGAAAAATTAGATGCAAAACTAATCCCTCAACAAGCAGGCATCAGGCCAGGTAAATCATGCACAAGCCAAGTTATGAACCTAACAGAGTACATAGAGGAGGGATTTGAGCAGAAAGAGTAGTTGGGAGTGGCCTTGATAGACCTCACAATGGCCTATGATACAATAAACCACAGAACCTTGCTAACTAAGCTCTATAACACTGTGCTTCACCATGACCTGGTAAATTAATATCATTAGATCACTGTTACGTAATAGACGCTTCTACGTTGTGCTAAATGGAAAGAGGAGCACATGGAGAACCCAAAAAATGGCCGAGCTCAAGGAAGGGTTCTAGCGCCGTCCCTTTTTATCTACACCAACGACCAACCGATGCACCCCCAGGCTGAGAGTTTTGTTTACGCTGACGACCTTGATATCGCCGTAACGAGGAAAACACTCACACAAGTAGAGTCGACAATGGAAGAGGCTTTAAACATTATGTCAACTTACTACAAACAAAACTCATTAAAACCAAACCCTACTAAAACCCAAGTATGTGCATTGCATCTCAACAACCATCTGGCGCATGTAAAACTGAATGTTTCTTGAGAGGGAAAACGCTTGGAGCATACTGATAGGCCCAAATATCTTGAAGTGATACTAAACCCGTACTAACGTATAAATTTCACTGTTGGAGGTTTCTGTGAGAAACAACTTTCTCCGGAAACTTGTAGGGAGCAAGTGGGGTGCAAACTCCCCGGTCTAAAAGTCAACACCTGAGGCCTTATGTTTCTCAAGAGGGGAATATGCTTGTCCCGTATGGGGTAGATCTAGACACGCCCAACAAGTCACCACGGCGTTAAATGAAACATGTAGAATAGTTACCGTTTATATGAAGCCTACCCCTCTGCCCCTACTGTACCGGGCAGCTGGATTCACATCACCAGACGACCGTAGATGCGCCTCACACTATGTGGAGAAGTACAGGCAAAATTTCGATGAAAGGCACCAATTATACATGTTTGACCAACCGCCAGGAACCAGCCGACTTAAATCAAGGAAAAGGTTTATGAGAAATGTCAGCGTCGAACCACCCGAACTATTCCCCCTACATACAGAGCGAACTAATGGAGTGAACCTGGACTGGAGAACCTGGCGGACACTCAACCGCATACGTACAGGTGTGGCCCCTGTTAAACAAAATCTTACTATATGGGGCATCAAGACAGATAACGACTCACTTTGCGAATGTGGGGAAATAAAGAACCTAGAGCACCTGAGGGTATGCAGCCTTTGCCCATTACAGTGCACCCTCGATGATTTATGGTTCGTAAATACAAAGGGTGTAGACGTAGCCCGAGACTGGTCAGAAAAACTGTAGTCTGATCCAGACACGAAAAAGTAAAGTAAAGTCGTACCTACAGTATTTGCCACAACAAAATATTGGCGACCTCACGAAGGTAGACGACCAATAGGTAGACCACAGATAGGTATATGACATAAAACAACAGCAGGAACAAATTGTAATAATACAAACATAAAAAAGTATGTTGCTCAGGATAGAGATCGATGTAATAATAAGGAGTTGGTAGACGCCTATGTCAATAAACGGACGACAGCAGGCTAAGAAGAAGAAGATTCCTTACATATTCTGCTGATCTATTTTATCTTCAAATAAGGTTTCCCCTTTATGGCTTTTGTTTGAATGCTGATAATTATTTATGTGTAGGACATACAAACAAGCATACATTTGGGAAATGTACCGATAGAAAGGGTTGATAAATACAAATACCTAGGAACCTGGATTTCAGAGAAAAATGAGCAAACAGTAGAAATAAGGACCAGGATAGAAATAGCAAGAAATGCGTTTGTAAAAACGAAAACAGTTCTCTGCAACAAAGACCTTAGCTTAGAACTGAGAGTAAGAGCTTTGAGATGCTACGTGTTCTCGAAACTACAATATGGACTTGAAAGCTGGACATTAAAGCAAGAACACATAAATAAGCTACAGTCATTTGAAATGTGGTGTTACAGAAGGATGCTTAGAATAGCATGGGCACAGAGGAAAACGAACACGGAATTACTGCGAGAAATTGGTAAAGAATGCGAAATAATAAACACAATAAAAATAAGAAAGTTACAATATCTGGGACACGTAATGAGGGGACCGCGATATGAATTGCTAAGACTGATAATACAGGGAAAGATAAGAAGCGGAAAGAGTATAGGAAGAAGGAGAGTGTCATGGTTAAAGAATTTAAGGGACTGGTTTAGATACAGTTCTATAGAACTCTTTAGAGCAGCGTTGGATAGAGTGAAGATAGTGATGATGTTATCCAACTTCCGATTAGGAGACGGCACTTGAAGAAAAAGAAGGATAGAAATCTGAATCCTAATATCCGAATAATGAAAATTTTTACTTTTTTATGAAGCGTAAATCATATCAGTTTCTATGCTAATAGAAGTTTTGTGAGATTTGGTGTTACCGTATAACACTGGACATTAGTTAAATCGACAGTTTATGTAACGAAATTGTGTTAAACATAATGAAGAATGAGGAAGAAATGGTAAAAATTATTAAAACGTAAAATACAGCATTTTACGTATCTGTTTTTTAAAGTAAGGAAACTCTTTTTAAAACCGACGATGATAGTAAATATACAAAAAAATGGAATTCTTTTCCATTGAAGTAGCAGCTATCAGGTATATAATAAAATGGGAAAAGAAGATAACATCAGTAGTATTATCGCTGATGTCCTCTAGCTAAGGCAAAGAAAACACAGCATGCCAAGAAGATGTTTTTGGTATTATATGATTTTTTTAAGAAATTGGTGCTTAGTACATGGTTTCATTTAAATTACCACTAACCAGCATAAATTGAAAAAAATCTGATGTTAGATAATATATTTTTTGTTTTTTTGATATAAACACAAATACTTGGATGCATGCTATTTATATATTTTTTATTAAAACAAATGAAGCTTTTTAATAGAATTTTTATAACTACAATAAAAAGAGGGATTATAAATATGCATAAATTAGGGCCTGAGAGTGCGGACCTGTAATGGCGTAGGCGCGGAGAAGGCAACTGCGCCATAGTTCATTATGCTGAGCTGCGATCTGTTTCTCCGGTTTTTCGACAAGGATTTATTTGGGACCGTTTCTGCCAGATGGAGTCACCAGTCTTGAAATTCAATCGAGAGGTCCGCCTGTTATCCTGCTGAACACCAAACACTTACAGTGCTACTAACTACACAATTACGGATAATTAAGGGAGAGGGTGTCTGCAAGGAGCCGGAAAATAGGTACACTTAGGAAAGGGGTACACAATTTTGTATATAAAGTGCATAGTATAAATCTCGTTAATTATAACTAAATATCTAACCACAACGGTTTTTAACCACCAAAAATTATGATCATTTTTATAGTTGATTTTCTCGTTATCGGATTAACGGATTCTGCTATTTTTTTTTAGAATATATTTTTCTTTGATATTTACACTTTTGGGCCAGGTTTACAGAAACTTCTTTTTTGAGCCTATAACGAGTGGAAGAAAAAAAAAACGTTTTTCTTATGTTTACTTTGGAACACCTTGTAGGAAAAAAAAAATAGGGAAAAAAATTGTAGGGACATTTTTTAGATTTCTCTGATGTCTTTGAAAACAAATAAAATATTCTATTTCACAACATATTCATAACAGATAAGACTTCAACTTGGTTTCAATTTATACCCACCCTTGTATTTTGTGCTTCCTAGAGGGTGTCTTAAACTTAACATAATACAAACATTTCTTTTTATTCCACCCGGTATAAGCTCAAAAAAGAAGGTTGTGTAAACCTTTGCCCAACAGTGTAAATATCAAAGAAAAATCTAAAATAATAAAAAAAGCGTAATCGGTTAATCCGTTCACAAAAAAATCAACTTTTCAAATGAGCATTATTTTATGGTGGTGCAAAAAAAGTTCGCTCAATATTTTGAGCTGGGACATCCATATTGTCCTTTAAGCAAATCTTGTTACATCGACCTAGTGTACTTTTAAATTTGATCACCACAGTCATGTAACACTTAAGGGTTTTGTGAACAACAAAGTGGGCTACTTTCAACTACGAGTAGATTGTAATTATTTGCCACATGCTTTGTTTAACAGTCAAAATTTTACCCTTTTTATTCATAAGACCGAAAAGGGTCTGAAATTTTTGTGACCTGTATGGATGATTTTAGTTTTTGTGTGATTTGGGAGTTTTTTAACAAAACAAATACCATTAATACACGAAGTTATTACTTCCTTGTAAGACATTTTTAAATTATGATATACAGCCAACTACTGGAATTTTCACACTGGACTTTAAACACGTCTTGTATTCAGGGCCCCCGCAAGGCTGATTGGCGACCGCGTGCGGGACATATTTTAGCGCCCTTTAAATTTACTATACAAGGTGAATGGGGAGGAACGCACCAAACTTTAACACTGTATAATATACGTAAAAATAATCAAAAATAACTCATATATTATGTTGCTATTTGATTTTCAGTTGTTTCCGAGGTACGGGGTGTTAAAATCTTTCTTACAAACTGACGATTTATTTATTGCTCTAAAACCGGTTGAGGTGTGCAAATGAAATTTGGTGGGTTTTAAGACATAGTTGGTGCACATGTTTTGACACACAATTAAGAATTTTATATTCACCATTGGCGCGCGTACGGGTAATAGTCTAAAATTTTTGAAACAAAAAAATAGTACATTTTTTTCAGTTTAAAAATAGTACAGTAGTTCAAAGTTTTTAAACAAATTTTATACAGGGTGTCTACATAACTAGGAACCATATGGGAAACTGTTTTATTATTAATTTTACAAGAAAAAGTTATTATTCATAAAAAGTTCAGCATTATCTAGAACGCAGAATGCAACTATTAAATATCAAATTTTATTAATCTTATACGAGGTATGTCAAAAATATGAATTTCGCTCTAGAGCAAAGTACGTATAGTTTTCACAATATTGAAAAGTTATTATGAAAAGTTGTGTTTCTATATATAATTACATCTTTCTAATTGAAATATATTGTGATCTAGAAAGGCACTTTAATTTTGATCAAACCTCATATTTTTTACATATTATATCTCATATAAAATTGAAAAAAATGAATAGGATTTGATGGTTGCATCTTAGATTTTAGACCATGCAAAGCTTTTTAGAAAGAACTTTTTATCGTACATTAATTGTACTTTTCAACAACGCCCTTTTCATTTATTAGAAATAATGTGATAAGTCTTTTATTATTAATAATGAGCCCTTTTCAGTTATTACAAATAATGTGATAACTCTTTTATTATTATTAATTAATTTACCAATAACAATAAAAGAGTTATCGCATTATTCTTAATAAATAAAAAGGGCGTTGGGTATCTGTAATTTGAGAAAAAAATCAATTAAAAGGATGTAACTGCATCTTAAAACATTAGTTTTTAATTAATTGCCAACAACTTCATAATAACAATTTTCGATATTATCTCTTTTTCGAAATATAAGGTAAGTACCTACTCTTGATCGAAATTCATATTTTTGATACTCATAAGATTGACACAATTTTATATTTGGTTGCGTTTTAGTTTTTAGACAATGCAAATCATTTTATGAAGAACAAATTTTTTCTGTAAAATTAATAATAAAAAAGTTTCCCGTATGGTTCCAAGTTACGCAGGCACAGTTTCTTAAATATTTTCTTTTTTTTTTCAAAATAAATTGTAAATTGTGGATTTTATTAAAGGAAACCCGATTATAACTATTTAAAATGAATTATTATTATTCTATGCAATGATTACGATACTTACCATTTTCACAATTAATTTAATTTCCACACCACTTAAAATAACAACAAATAAAAAATATTGTTTATTATTTTCTACACGAAAACAAAAGTTTAAAATCGGGGCAGAACAAACCCAACGGATATTGCAATATTAGTCGTAGGTAATTATTAACACCAATATAAAATAAAATTTTAAACCTTTCACTACAGGAAAACACCCGTTCACCAGTAACAGTAAATAATGTTTGTGCCTAGTAAACGCACAGACGAGAAAGGAAAAGATACTCAAGTCAAATACATAATCATAATTCATAGAGTATTTGTTTACTAAGGGTAATTATCTTAAATTCGAGTAAAAGATTCACTTTATACGAGTAAAACTGCTTGATCCAGCAAGTTATGTTTTTGTTGGAGTAAAACTACTCAGTTGCGTTTTATAAGTGCTAATTTATGTTTCTACTTGTCAAGGAGTGTGATTTGATGTTTATTTTACTATTTTGATTTTGAGTGTCGCTTTAGTTTACAACATAAAATCGATTGGATGTTATGCCAAGCGTAATTCAATCTACTTCAAAGAAAAAAATTAGGAAGGAACAACAAAATGTAATATATTTTGACGGAGTAAGTTTAACATTTCAGGACGGGAATAATTATTTTTTCAGTAATAACACAATATCTGATTTTTGAGATTTCTCTAGCTGTTCATGAAATAATTAAAATTGTATATAAAAAATGATTATATCATTTAAAATAAATATTTCTCATTTACCAAACCTTCGGTTTGGCGCCACTTTGAGGTTACGCCCGCGTGCGCCGCACGCGTTGCACGCCCGGTTACGGGGGCCCTGCTTGTATTTATTAGTACCTCATGCGTAAAATGAATATCCATTTATAATTCTTCGATTGCTGAAACATTACAATTTATTTCATATGCTTCATTAAAGATTTCACAAAGTTGCATCGAATAACGTCGAAACTTAATTGCTTATAAATTTTGATGGTTATGGCGTTGCCTGGCGAACATCGTACGCAAGCAATTCTGCACGAATATTTTAAATATTTCAAATTACGAAAAGTGAGTGGGTTTATAGTTGATTGAACTTTTTAATACACTCTATTTATATCTATGCACTTTATACTTATGATGCAGCCACTGAAGGTTTTCACCTCCGATTTCGTTGAACCTTCATTGATGTTCATGAAAATTGGTGAGTAGTTGAAAGATACCTTAAGAAACAAAAGGCCATGCTGCCAATTTCTTTATTGCCTCTGTGGGTGGATGCCACCCCTTCTAGAAGTCAAAATTATTTTATTAACCGTAACCCCTTAAACCGATAAAGGAACAAATTCTAATCAAAATTTTTAATAACTAAATTAATACTTTTTAAGTCATTAAAAGTTAATTTTTCGTGAAAAAAATTCATGTTTTAAATCTGTTTTTCATAAATAACTCTAAAACTTTAAGCTTTTACAAAAAAGTTATCATTCTCACAATTAAAGCTAATAAAAAATTTAATAATTTGTGTATTTAAAAAACTTTTTATTATTAATTTAAAGTGAGTTATAGGTAACTGAATCATATATTATTATCTATTTCCTGGTAGCATCTTAGGTAATTGATTATATTAATTGGGAAATAAGCCACAATTTAATTGGAAATTATTTTATTGACGTTTTCGCTTCCACTTCGGAAGTAGAAATACAAAATATTAATAAATTAAACAAATTTTCTTTATGTTTCTTGATAAAAAAATTCTTCTAATAATTTCATTTAATCTGACTTATCCATATTGAAAATTCAGACAAATTATATATTTTAAAGTACACGAATTTAAAATGATATTGCCAATATTTATGAGTTGCGTTCCTGGCACGACTTATTCGGAAGATAAATCATTCGATTACACAAAATTAACACACAATGGTGACAGTAAAATTCTCGTATTAGTGACTCCATAGTAAATCACGAGGAAAATCCAGGAAAAAATCATCATACTATCTCGAAATGGTAAGTATTTGGTCTTATATCCAGTTAACTATCCACATTAACATCAAACTTTGATTTTATGTGTATTTTATTTTAAAATGTAAGTGATATAAATAATACATAAATATATAAATGATAATAAAATATAAATGATTTATCCTCGATATATTGTTGACTTTCTAATTATGGTATTTTTTTTTACTTTTAACCCTCCGTTAGTCGCACACGGTGTATGAGATAGGCCGTGTAAATAATTTCCTCCAACTCTGATTGTAGTGGAGATTTTGAATTGCTGCTGCATATACCTCTTCAGTGGTCAGTCAACTATGGGTGAAGTTCGCGTGCAGTGTAAAAAAGAGTATTGTACTTTTACTATAAGGCAACGCGGTGCGGTATACCGTGTGCGAGTATTTGTGCACCAATTTTTGTATTTAAATCAGACATAGATAGTTTTAGTTAGTAAGGTAATTTAAGATTTTTTCTTATTTTCAATGTTTATATATTTTTTGTTTATTTATATTTAGGTATGAACTACAAAAGGGAGAAGCAAACATTTTTAAAATTATTTGAGGAAGTGTCGACTGACGAGGAAACGTATGAAGATGATGATGAACAAAATTACTTTTGATTAAAGTAATATAATGTTGACATAAACGCATATCAACAAAATTATATGATCATAATATATTCGTTAAATAATATAATTGTACAACATTTTGCAAACTTTTTTTTTTAAACATTGCTGACCCATATTTTTGGACCCGGTCTTCTGGACCTTGCGCGAGTATTCGATCACAAAATATTGGCGCGAGTAAAGGAAGGTTAATATTGGTAACCATACTCTACTGCATTTTGCCGAGGAATTTGCTACATAATTGGTTTCATTTAACATAATTACATTCAATTACCTATAGACTAGAGCGGATCTGTTTTGAGGTGGATGTGAGAGGTAGCATTCGGATTTTTGCAGACAAAGTTAGGTGACAACTTCAATAATTATAATTGTCCTATGCTTCTTCTCAAATATGCCCGGAACATTAATAAAAAAATTTAAATATTTAAAAATTTTAAAAAATATCGATTTTTTTCGATTTCATTGCTTATAACTTTAAAACGATTCATGTTAAAACAAAGTCGTAAGGAAAGAAAATAAAGATAATTAAATTTTGTATGCTCTACGTCTAGTTTAAAATGTCTTAAATTATTACCCTTTCTGCAAAATAGCAATAAATAGAAAATTAGTGGGCAAAAAAGACTGTTTTTATTCAATGTTTTTCAACCACTTTGGTTGAACATTGAACCTTCATAATTCGATTAGAACATTCTTATAACATACTTAAACCGTCCATCAAATTTCACTAAAATCGACTTAATACATTTTGCATAATAATTTTGCAATCTAAATTTTTTTAAAAAAGTTAAAATTTTTTAAAGATTTTCTGAACAAAAAGTAGATCATTAAGAAATTTGCTAATTTTTTTACATATAAAGAGTTTCCCTACCTATCTAATACACTGTACAGAATTAAAATCGGGTTATTAAAGCAGTCTCAGCACCGTTCTAAAATTATAAACAATGTTTGGGCTTATAAACAAATACAGTGAGGACGTTTGATTTGGAATAAATTCATTTTCTTGAGAATTGGCTAGACATAAATCCCGAAACAGATTAATTTTTATTTTTTAATTATAATTTTTTGGCATCAAAATCATGCTATTGACGTCATGAACTTGGGTGTGATGATCTAAATATTGGAATTAATTTAATTAAAAATTTTTTTTAACCTTGTATAAATTATTATGGTAATGTTTATATTAGTGAATACAAAATTGAATAGCCTTTTGATTGAGCTATTACACGGCACCTATTCTCGTTTAAAAAAATCATCGATTACGTTATCACGCTCAGATGTATGACGTCGCTAGTATGATATATATACAAAAAAATTAGAATTTAAAAATAAAAGTCGACCTGTTTCGGGATTTATCTCCTGAGACGCCGATTCTGGAGAAAATGAATATATACCAACTTAAACGTCTTTACTGTATTTGTTTATAAACCAAAAAATTGTTTATAACCTTAAAACAGTACTGAGGCCGGTTAAGTAATCCGATTTTAATTCTGTAAAGTGTATTAGATAGGTAAAGAACCTCTTTATATGAAAAAATGAGCAAGTTTCTAAACGGTCTACTTTTTCTTCAAAAAGGTATTAAAAAATTTAAATTTAAAAAAAAATTAGATTTCAAAATTATTCTGCAAAATCTATCAGGTCGACTTTAATAAAATTTGGTGAACGATTTAAGTATGTGGTTAGAATTTTCTAATCGAATTACGAAAGAAAGTGGTTAAAAACATTGAATAAAAACAGGTTTATTTTGTCCCCTTATTTGGTATTTATTACTATTTTGCAGAAAGGGTAATAATTTAAGACATTTTTACCCAGTCGTTTATCATACAAAATTCGATAATTTTTATTTTATTTCCCTACGACTTTGTTCCAAAATTAATCGTTTTAAAGTTATAAACAAAGAAAGTAGAAAAAAATCGATGTTTTTCGAAATTTTTAAATATTTTAATTTGTTTATTAATGTTCCGGGCATATTTGAGAAGGAGCATAAGTCAATTATTATTGTTGACGTTGTCACCTAACTTTATCTGCAAAAATCCGAATGCCACCTCGCACATCCCAAAATAGACGTTTTTTCACAGATCCGCTCTGGTCTACTATAACTCACTCTGAATTATTATTAGTGCTAAAAGGTTTTTCAAGTAAGAAATTTATTCGATTTTTTATTAGCTTACATTTTTGAATGACAAATTTTTTGTAAAAAAATATAGTTTTTGTATTATTTATGAAAAAACGCTTATTGAAAGAAATATATATTTAAGAAAAATTTATTAAAATACAAATTTATCGAAAAAAAGTGTTAATAAATTTTACTTCTCTATCCCTTTATCGATTTATGGGCTTATTTAAAAAAATCCTGTTCACCCACGAGAATGGGTGGCGTCCACTCCCAAGGTAAAAGCGCAAATTGGCACTATGTCACCTTTGTTCCTTGAGGTATTCTCTAACCACTCACTAATTGTCATAAAAATCAATGGAAGTTCAACGAAATCGGAGGTTATAGCTCATAACCACCTTCAGTGACTACACTATAAGGCCGGCCGCAGGTTGACATGCAGCTTCGTGAGGTGACGCAGGGTGAGCACCGGTGAGTTTCTGTGAAACACAGAGATGATGCTAACACAGCAAACGGACCGTAAAAGCTGCATCACGTCACTCTGCGTCAGAACTTGCGGTGTTCGAGTTATTTATGTGTTTTTCTCAGAAATTCACCGGGACACTCCCTGCATCACCTCACAGAGCTGCGTGTCAACTGGCGGCCGGCCTTAATATATCTATATAAATCAGTTTCTTGGTCATAACGCTGTAGGTTTATGCGGGATTGTGTGGGTCTGGTTACTGTTTATTTACAAATTTTGTGTTCAATATAAAAGTACAAGGTTTATTATAAGGTTAAAACTTTTGGACAGCTTGTATATTAGTGCACCCTAATATTTATATGCGTATTTTGGGATGGGATCCGAGCTTGACATATAACACCTTTGCCATGTCCTCTATTTTTTATGCTATCACATTACATAATATGTAGTTGCATTTAAAATTTTTTTTTTTGAAACACCAATTAAGTAAAGTTTTTTATGTTGTTGTTTTCACCAATTTTGAAAAAATGTGAAAACATTGAATTATCTACCTCCGTCTGTCCGTCCGTCCGTCTGTCTGTCTGTAAACTCAACTCCTCCGTCATTATACCAGGTAGAAGGACAAATGAGATGTCACATGACAGCTTATAATCTGAGGATGGTACTAAAGGTGAGAAATTTTACCTAGGCTGTCTGTCCGTCTGTCCGTCCTACCGCGAATATAACTATTCCGTCTCTATGCCAGGTAGAATAACAAATGAGGTGTCGAATGAGAGCTTATAATCCAAGGATGGCACTAAAGATCAGAAATTTGACCTAGGCTGTCTGTTCATCTGTCCGTCCGATTCTACCTGTCAGATGTACAGACAGCCTAGGTCAAATTTCTCACATTTAGTACCATCCTTGGATTATGAGCTTAAAAAAACAACGATATACAGACTATAAAAATAAATTAAGACTTTTAGTTAAAGCTGCAAAAAGAAATTATACAAAACAACGAATTGAAAAAATTAAGACCTCTTCTTCATCACTTTGGAATGTAATAAATTCATTGTGCGGAAAAATAAAAGGAAATACAAAAATTGAATCGGTTAAAACCAAAACAGGAGAAATAATAACAGACAGAAAAGAAATTGCAAATGAATTTAATACACATTACAGTACATTAGGACAAAAATATGCACAAAAAATACCCGTTTGTAATGACCAGACTGAGGAAATAGATAGGATAGAAAGCAGCATGTACTTGTATCTCGTTGACCAAAAAGAAGTGGTAAATACAATACAATCTTTAAAAAACAAAAATCTCCTGGCTGGGATGAGATCAAGACAGAAACCATCAAACAAATTAAGGAAGAAATTATTACTCCTTTAACTTTTCACATTAATGCATGTTTTCAGGATGGTTGCTTTCCAGAATGTCTGAAAATAGGCACAATCAAACCTCTGTTTATAAAAGGAAATAAAGAAGACGTGGTTAACTGCTGACCAGATTCTTTGTTGTCTGTTTTTTCCAAAATATTTGAAAAAATTTTAAAGAATAGATTAGTAAGTTTTTTTGATAGGTTTAGTATAATATCGGATTGCCAATACGGTTTTAGAGAAAGAAAATCGACACAAGATGTGATTCGTAAACTAACATCACAAATATTAGAAGCTTTTGAGTCTAATAAACGTAGTTTATGCATATTCGTCGATCTCTCTAAGGCTTTTGACACGATATATCACGAGATCTTGTTTAAAAAACTTGAGAAGTATGGTCTGAGAGGAAGGGTTTTGACATTACTAAAAAGTTACTTAACTGACAGAAAACAATTTGTAGAAATTGATGGTGTCAAAAGTGATCCAGAAGTAATTAATTATGGCGTACCGCAAGGGACCGTTTCAGGCCCTCTACTTTTTACACTCTATGTTAATGACATGCTCAAACTAAAAGCTGTTGGAAACATAATTAGTTTTGCTGATGACACTGCCATTTTTTATAAGGCAGATAATTGGGAAGATCTTAAAATTATAGCAGAATAAGACTTTAAAATTATAAAAACATGGTTGCAAACAAACAAACTCACATTAAACTATGAAAAAACTAAATATATACCTTTTGCAACATATAAAAATTCTCTGCCAACTTTTAGTTCAGTAAAAATAAATAAAATACAACAAATATCTAAAGCAGAGTACATAAAACATTTAGGAGTTTCAATTGACAGGCACCTTAAATGGGACTTACAAATAAAAAATATTTTAAGAAAAATACGAGGACTGCTACCAAAGTTCCGCTATTTAAAAGAATTTTTGGATGTTGAACAGCTTAAAATGCTTTACCTGTCTCTAGTAAAATCTCATCTTGTATATGGGATTTTAGGATGGGGTGGAGTAGCTGATTGCTATCTGGTGACCCTTCAAAATACTCAGAAATGGTTTCTTAAACTAATATATGGAAAACGAGAAACATATCCCTCAGACCAACTTTTTCATGAAACTCAGGTTCTTGATGTTCGGCAATTGTATTGCTTAGAACTAATTAAAAATATTTATAAAGATAAAATTCCTCTTAAAGTAAAAGTGTCAAATTATGAAACAAGAAGAGAATTGAATATCGAATGTCTTCACACTTTAAAAACAATCACACAACGGTCAATTAAATATTTTGCTCCAAGAATATACAATCAATTGCCCATAAATTTTTAAAAATATGAAAAATTTTTGTTTGTATAAAAAATTAGTTATTGCTTGGGTGAAAGAAAACAGGGAGTTGTGTAAAAATTTAATAAATATAAATTATACTAGATAAAAAAAAACATAGAAATTAGATTAGAAACTGTAAAATAAAATAATGATTTGTAAAAAAAAAACAATAAACATAAACTTGTCAATATTAGACAGATTAAGTCAACAAGCATGTTTATGCTTTTAAGACATTTTTTTACGTTTATTTTAGTGTAAGTAAACCGAAATTGTAAATTATTGCACTAACTAATAATTTGAATATACGTATATTATTATTATTATTATTCGACAACCCTAATTTAACATTCTACCTGGTATAATAACGGAGGAGTTGTGTTTACGGACACACAGACAGACGGACGTGGATAATTCAAAGTTTTCACATTTTTTCAAAATTGGGTTCAATTTAAACGTTCTTATAAATTTATGTTATTATTCTTGTAGGTACATTTAATATTGATTGAAATTATGAAGAAAATAAAAAAAAGTATCGCAACACTATGACTTATAACCATACGATTCAGATGTAAGGTACATAGAGTGCACTAATATACCACCTGTCCAAACTTTTTATGGGTTTTGGGAATATTGCAAAAAGCTTGTTCTCGTTGTTAGGAGAAAACAAACACTTGGACTAAATATACTAAAAATAAATATTTTTTATTAAGCGAAACTTACTTGTTGACAATGAGTATTTTTAGTGTCATTATTATTTAGTGTTCGGATTCGACTTTAAACTATAGATTTTATATATGCACATACAGGGGGGCCAATGAAAATAGTTCACCTCGATATTTGACAGTATTTATTAGATTTTATGGAAATGATGTCACAGATCTAGTTTTGTTCTAAGATGGTCACATTTTTACGATACATACATCTGTCATTTGTCAACACCTCCTTTTCACTTCTCGAACTCATTGAGTATTCAGACGTATTGATCGTCCACGATTTTTTTTTTCGATATTTGCACCGTTTTTGCAAAAAAAGCCTTAACTTTACTCATTTAAAGTTTAACACCTCGTGAAAATTAAACATGACGCCTATGGTTTTCTAGTATGTCATTTTTTCTGTCATTGTCTCCGTTTTGAATATCTAGTTAATTAATTCGATATTTATTTAAGTAAATTATTTAATGTATCATAACTTCGAATTTACTTAATTTTCGTTACTTTAGAACTACTAATTTATTGCTTTTGCAGTTTTTGTTTTAATTAACGTTTCATATGACGGAAAAAATAACATATTAGCAAACCATAGGCGTTACTTTTCATTTTTAAGAGTTGTTGTTCTTTAATTAAATGAATTAAGATTTTTTTGCAAATACGGTGCAAATATCGAAAAAAAGATCGTGGACAACAATCATTATGTTTGTATTCTCCATGTAAATGCCTTTCTTACGATGTGTCGCACATGATATTTATATTGCTTTTTTCAGAACAAGGGGTTGAGGAAGGGGGTTGACAAACGACAGATGTATGAATCGTAAAAATGTGTCCCCTTAGAAAAAAAATAGGCATATTTTCTCATTTCCTTAAAATCTAATAAATACTGCCGAATATCGCGGTGGACTGTTTTCATTGGCCCACTCTGTATACGCAAATGAGTTGACAATGCTACATATGGGGTAAGGCACATTAAGAAAGTAACTCACCCAATTGTCGTAATTTGATAATTTAATATTAAACATATTATGTATAAAATAGTCCAGAGTGTTTGTTTTTTTTTAATATTTAAACTTTATTTCTTATTACTTGATTCTTTTTCTTATATTCGTAAAAACATTTATTATTTAAAAAATGATATGATGGTTTGTAAATAATATTCTCCATGAACTTTGTATAGGGATGTACAAATGTACAGGGAATTGCTGCCTTAGAGGTGAAAATAAGATAATCGAAAATATCGGAAAAATATGTCCTCCTTAAAATCAAAAATTGACCTGTCACTGGTTTTTCAAAAATATCGTTGTTGATATTTTTCATTTTCGTCCTTCCAAACTGTATAATATTATAAAGTTGTCTAGTCTAGTGTTATTGTATATTAACTAGTAGGTATAAAAAGTGATAGAAAAATTGATACATTTAATAAGGGTAAGAGCAAGCATAGGAGTAGGACAGTAAGTCCAGTACAAATTCAATAATATTTTTCATTGACCCAAGAAAAGAGATAACAAAAAAATTTGAAGTTTGTGATCTACAAATTCTTTAATAAATGCTGAAGGCGACTTTTATCTCCGTAGCGCCTTCACCATTTAGTAAAAAATATAGACAGGTTAAGCAAAAATGAACTATTAAGTTGGACAAAAATAATGTTCAAAATATTTATTCGAAGATAGAGATGAACGT
Source organism: Diabrotica virgifera virgifera (assembly GCF_917563875.1). Taxonomy (NCBI): domain Eukaryota; kingdom Metazoa; phylum Arthropoda; class Insecta; order Coleoptera; family Chrysomelidae; genus Diabrotica; species Diabrotica virgifera. The sequence goes on from NC_065448.1 coordinate 191,276,289, forward strand.
CGATAGTCGAATAATTTAACAATACATTGTTTTAGTTATTTAGGATAATTACAACTGGGCAGTGTGGAAATAAAAAAGAAAGACGAGAGAAAAAGAAAGTATAGTTATGCAATAGAGATAGAGCAAGATGTATGAAATATAATAAAGAGACCGGTGACTTGCTTTAACAATATTTTCACCAATATGGGACCAAAATATGACCAGAAATAAAGTAAAATAACCAATGCATAGGCCGAAATAAAATCGTTTAATAACGATATAAATGAAAAGGCTAAAAACTGCTAAAAAATCCTTTTCATAAATAATAAATGTGTTTTTTTGTAACAGAACTATAGCAATAAGCAAGTTGGAGTAAACACAGATTTTATCTTTTGATCTTAAAAAAGCTGTATTGATTACCTAACATTTTTATTAAAATAATATTCGTAATTTATTTTAGCAACAAAAAGAATTAAAAGATACTCAATGGTTACAATTACTAATGTTACAAATATAAAATATGCGTTTTTACAAAATTTAATTTTTTTTTACTAAAAATTTTTTATTAAACAATAAAAACAATAAAATATCTTGCGTCTTGTTTATGGTGTATCATTTCCTTTAACTCGTTTAGTGCATACAACGACAGTGTGTCGTCACGAAGGTTTCATCAAGGATGCCGACGACGCAAGAGAGTTGGCGGTAGTACTGAGTTACTAAATGCACCTTTTGAGTACGTGGTACCAGCCAAGTGGCGTTTGTTTAAGATGGACACTGAACGTGTTAAAATTAACATTAACATTTTTATGCGCGAAAAATTAGCTCAAGTTTTTACAAGAAAATTTAGGAAATTGCTAGGGGCTTTGCCAAAAATAAGTCACTGTTATCAATAATGAGCAAGACGAACTAATACTGGACCCTTACGATATACTTGGAAATGTACTCATATAATTGGTTCAATATTTGGATTCCGTAGAGCCGTAGGTACCCGCGAAGCTCTCTTTGCATTCAACATACTAATCCAGAGATGTTTGGATGTGAACCAGGTTATGTACATACATCTGTTTGATAGATTATAACAAGGGTTCCGATAAAGTCCGCCACAAACAGCTAATGGACGTTATAAAAACAAAACAATTACCATACAATGACCTTCGAATTATAACAAATCTATATTATAAACAGCAAGCACACATACGAATTAATGAACATACATCAGAAGAGTTCGAAATTAAAAGAGGAGGGCGACAGAAGTGTGTATTGTCACCACTACTATTCAATGCATACTCTGAAGAAATTATGAAAAGAGCTCTTGAGGGAGAAACAGCAGGAATAAAGGTAAATGTAAAGGTAAATGGATTACGGAAACATTAGATATGCGGACGATACTATCATGATAGCACACAACCTTAAAGACTTCCAAAAGCTAATGAACAAGATAGTTGAGTATGGAGAAGAATATGGATTATCAATAAAAATCAAGGAAGCTAAATTTATGAGGATATCAAAAACCCAATATAATAAAGAAAGCCTGACAATTAAAGGTAAAACTTTAGAACAAGTTGAAAACTACAAATATCTTGGCACAATAATTAATCACACAAACGATTACTCCAAAGAATGGACTACGTATGATAGATATCATAATTGCATGCAAAAATTAATACAGAATTGTTTATAGATAGAAAGGATGTTGTGTATTGTATAATGTAACAATTGAGTAACTTTTCATAAACTATGTAAACTTAAATTTATATTATTCTATATTTTTGTGAGAATTAAGTTTATTTTATATGTTTTTATGTAAGTTGGCAACGTAAAAATAAACTTACCGATACTACAATCTTGATCACTGGAGTGTTACTCTGACACTGCAACAAAATGAATATTTGTAAAGAAAATTTTAAATGTTTTAGGTACATTTAGACATATTTTGTTTGTTAAAAAATCTGCACATCACAAAAAATTATAATATTTTTAAACGCTTTTCTTTAGTTTAATCGTTTGGGTCACATTTTTAGACGTTAATTTGACTGCCTTTTCTTCAATGCAAATGAATGGAAATTTGCACAAATATGCATTCGCAGGAAAAATGCATGGATAGTCAATAAAAGTTTTTTTATGTTTATTAATTGTTTAAATAAAAAAAAAATATTGTAAAATGATTAAATTTTCTTGTTTCTACAAAGTAGAAACTTGAAACTTTTACAGATTGTAGCTAGTTATATGAACTATACATAATTTCTCTTTTTACGTTAGTTGTTTACGTTATGCTTCATAAATAAATAAAGTTTTAAATTTTTTGCCGATTCTGACTAATTTTTTCATGTTTGTACATCATGTTTATAAACATCCTAAGCGGCGACGATTTTGAACGCTCATATATTTGTTTATATAAACATTGGCGCTTATTTATATCAAATTTTAAATTTGATACGAAACAAAACTTCAACCAAAACTCGAATTCAAAAAATTCGTGTTTTTAACGTAGTCTTAGAAAAATCACCGGTAGATAAGTGTCGTGCTTCAATTAACATTAGAATTCGTTTTGGCGTATTAATTCAAAGTTTGTTACGAACCCTTAAACATATTCAACGGTCATTTCTTAACAAGTGTATTTCGGTGAAATATTTGAAATTTTAAACTTTTATTAAAAAAAAGTGTAAGACTAAAAAGTAAAAAAATAAAAAATATAAAAAAAATGTTAAGAAACGCTTTTCTTTAGTACGACTTACGAGTGACTAAAATTGAAAATATTATAAAAAAATCAACTAAAAAGTGTGAAAAAATTGAAAATTTTTTTTCAACATTTTAACGAATGTGTAAGATTTTTGTATATTTAATCTGTCTAACATTTTTTTTAATAATCCTTTGAGTTAAATTTTTTTTTTTATTTTTTGCTTTTTGGTTGATTTTTTTATAATATTTTCAATTTTATTTACTCGTAACTAAAAAAAAAGTTTCTTAAATTTTTTTTTTATATTTTTTATTACTAAATGTGTTTGACTTAACTTCAGTACATAATTATAACCAGTAAAACGGTTTTATTGATTTTTAAATTAATTCCGGGGTACTGACCAGTGAGAAGCATACCTATATCTTTATATTAGTTTCCATTCTTTTCGCAGAATGTCTTCTGAATTGTGAGTTTTGAAGTTAAAATAAATGAGTACCTTGTGAACTTGTCCACTACATAATAATATAAGATTTAGATATTTATAATATGTCGACCTCTCATTTTTTTAAAATCCTTTTGCTTTATTTCTAATTTCAATTTCATAGCATTTTTAACCTTTCTTGATTGTATGATTTACATTTTTGGTTGCATACTGTATAACTTCGTAGTGAAGAAAAAACTCATAGAATATCAAACTAAATCAACTCAAATAATCGGCGTATATTTATCCGGTTACCATGATTCAGTCAGAGGCATAAGAGAGCAGATAAATAAGGCCACAGCTATATTTGGATGTTGTCTGGAATAACCTGTGCATCTAAACGTACAGCAAATTTAAAATTAATAAATTCTGTATCAGACCCGTGATGACCTATATAATAGAATCACGGATCAACACCAATAAATTAAAAAAAAATGGTACATATACAACTGAAATAAATATACATACTAGGAGTGATAGCAAGGAAAAGGCGCCAGAGGGGTCACCGTGTCCTTTTCAATTCTGATGGACAAACTCAACATTTTCCTATGTATTTTTGGTTGCTGATTACGAATTTCGAGGGTGGATTTCGATCTGAATGGTCAAAAAATTGTTATAAACAATTTAATTGTTTCTAAGGCTCTGGCTCATAAACTAGAATATATAAAAATATCTTTCAAACAAAATTTGTTCCTTAATAAAAAGCGAAGAAAAAAACGTTTACTAAACTAAAATCCAACAATTATAACTCACGATATTGTAAAATTTGTGCACAATGCAAACTAAAAAATTGCAAAATAGGTATTTTTCGAAGCTTTATGGATCGTAACTTGGGTTCTGCGCATGCAAGTGAGCTTTGTAATATTTCATTTTAAAGCATAGTTAATAGACTTCCAAACAAAATTTGTTATATTACTTTATCTTTATTTATTTTAAAGTTATACCTGTTTGAATTTATAATTTTCTTAAAAAAATTTTACTTTAATTTGTTTATATGGGTTTCAAGCAAATTTGAGCTATAAGCATTTATACTTTAATTAACAATAATAATAGAAGAACTTAAAGAAAACAATTTAAGCTTATGAAAAACTTTTTAAGTTTATTTTTGGCCAGGATATCGATATTTAAATGGCGCGCTATGAGGCGCAAGATCGGTTCACATTCAAGTAAGTGACGAAATTCGTAACCAAAATATCGATATCTTGGCCAAAAATAAAGTTACGAACATTTTCGTAAGCTCAAAATATTCCTTTTGTATTTTTCTATCATTATTGTTAATTAAAGTATACTTGTTTATAGCTCAAACTTGCTTCAAAGCCTTATAAATAAATAAATGTACAATTTTTTAAAGAAAATTATAAGTTGAAAGAGTAAAAAGGCCCATTTACATTCACAGAAGCCGGGTTACAATCGAGAAAGTTTTGAAAAAATTTTATTTTGCAATTTGCAATTTGCATTGTGCACTAATTTTACAATATCTTAAGTTCTAGTTGTTTGATTTAAGTTTAGTAAACGTTTTTCTTCGTTTTTTATTAAGGAACAAATTTTATTTGAAACGTTTTTTTATCTCTTTTAGTTTATGAGCCAGAGCCTTATAAAAAAGAGTAAATTGTTTATAACAATTTTTTGACCACTTGTATCGAAATACAAGCTCGAAATTCGTAATTAGCGTAAAATTAATAGCGTAAATTAATTAAAAATTCATACGAAGCGTCTAAAAAATCCATTTGGCGCCTAGACTACATAACGGTACATTGTTTTCTTCGCTGGTACAGACAAGATAAAGTTTGTCATGATGATTGTAACTGTTAAGCATCTCAACAAGGAGATTATTCTCCTACATGTGTTTCCAGGTTTATTTTTTAGCAAGAAGTCTGAACTGTACCAAAAGGTGCTGTTGGGAATATTTATATTTAAATATTTACACATGTAAATCACCATTAGTTGTTTATTCTTTTCATCTAGTAAAAACGATAAACAAAATAAATAAACTGAAAACAAAAGAAACAAAAAGAAATAAAAAAGTAAAATGTAGTGGAAAATTATTTTAAATATTGTTTGAAAACTAAGCAAAAGTAATGGTAGGGGAGCCCAAGCGGGGATTTTTGCAGTTACTCGAGCGCGTCAGATTATCATATGGGGAGAAACCTGGTATCCATCAGATGTACCTCTGCTATATATTGGCTCTTAACACAGGGGATTTCGTTAAGGGGTGTCCGAAAGGAAAAATATATACTTATAAAAACTCGAAATGGTTAGATTAAGATAAGATATGTAAGTTAAGTACATGCAAAAGAGTGTATGTTTCAAAAATCTGACAATTTGAACAGGGCATAAGGAAATTTGATAAATTTTGCCACTAGTAAAAACATGGTTATAAGTTCCACATGCTTCTCACATAAAGGCATACACAAAATGACATGGATTTCACCAGATGGAACCACAACCAATCAAATTGACCATGTGCTGATAGACAAAAGGGCAGCCAGTAGTATCTCCGATGTGAGAACACGACGAGGAGCATGCTGTGGATCAGACCATCTTTTAGTACAAACCAAATTTAGATGCAGAGTTAACAGCAAAAGAAACGAAAGACAACAAAGAACAAACAAACTGGACCTGGAAAAACTGAAGATTCAGGAATGTAAAGAGAAGTTCGAACAAGAAGTCGCAAATGAGTTAAGGACGCTAGAACTGCACTCCATAGAGGGCAAATGGACTAATATCAAAACAGCAGTACTGACAGCAGCAGCGTCCACCCTGGGAAACAAGAAAAAGGAGAGAAGAGCAGCATGGTTTGATGACGAGTGCAGACAAGCAATCGAGGAAAGAAATGAAGCACCCAAAATGTACATAACAAGAAGAACACGGGAAAGACGAACATTATTTGAAGTCGCAAGACGGAAAGCAGACAAGACATGTAGAAATAAAAAGAGAGCCTATGAAAATGGACAAATAGAAAAAATGGAAGAACATTTCAAAAACAACGAAATTAGAGGGGCTTACGAATACCTAAAAAAGATAAGAAGTGGGTATAAACCTCAAACAAGTCTATGTAAAAATGAAAGTGGGCAAATAATCAGTGACCAACAGAAAGTCACAGAAACCTGGAAGCATTATTTTCAGACACTACTTGGAACTCAAGTAGACATGGAAGATGAAATGGGTATGATCTACGTAGAAGAGAATGGAGTAGAAGCTCCAACCATAGAGGAAGTTTTCGAAGCCATTAAGGCCCAGAAAAACAATAAAGCTCCGGGAGTTGATGAAATACCAGCAGAACTATATAAGGTAGGTGGCGACCACCTAGCAAGTCACATCCACGCGCTCATCAGAGACGTATGGCAAGAAGAGAAAATACCCCACGACTGGAAGAAAAGTATAGTATGCCCGATCTATAAAAAAGGAGACAAACTCCAGTGCAAAAACTACCGTGGAATCTCTCTACTATGTACAGCATATAAAGTCCTCACGTATATTATAAACCAGCGGCTCCAACCACTAGCAGAAAATATTATTGGAGAGTATCAGACGGGCTTCCGACGGGGAAGATCGACACTGGATCAAATATTCACAGTAAAACAGATCTTGAGCAAAGCATAGGAACACGATATTGATGTTCACAACGTGTTTGTAGACTTCAAACAGGCATACGACTCAGTCAAAAGGAACAAACTATACTATATATTGGCTGAATTGGCAATACCACACAAGTTAATAAGACTCATTAAAGCCACAATGGATGAAACTCAGGCATGTGTACGAATACAAAACCACCGGACAGACTTTTTTAACATTTCGCAGGGACTAAAACAGGGAGATGGGCTGGCCCCAACATTGTTTAACCTGGCACTGGAGTATGCGGTTAGGCAAATGCAAACTGGACGAGGAAATCTACTGACCAACCGAACGGTTCAACTGGCCGCTTATGCTGATGATATTAATATTATTAGTAGAACATCAACAGGAGCACAGGAAACATATGCAGAGTTAAAAACACAAACAAAAATGCTAGGTCTGGAAATTAACACAGAAAACACAAAAATAATGACTCAGACGAGAAGAAATATAGTCCCAGAAAACATTATACATGAAGATGACATTGAAACGGTTGAAAAGTTTACATACCTGGGAGTAGAAATATATGCCGACGGATCAGAAGATAAAGAAATAAGGAAGAGAATAACGCAGGCAAACAGAGCTTATTTTGCCCTCTCCCATATATTTCGGTCAAAAAGTGTCCACCGAAATACAAAGATGAGAATCTATAAAACCTTAATTCGACCAATAACATGCTATGGCAGTGAAGTCTGGGTGCTGAAAGAAACATCCAAAAACAAACTCGACACATTTGAAAGGAAAGTACTTAGGAGAATACTAGGACCTGTGAGGGAAAACGGAATCTTCAGAAGTCGATACAACAACGAGCTTTATCAACTTTATAAGGAAACGCTCCTGTCAGACTTCATTAGATTACAAAGATTGCAATGGGCCGGACATGTGATAAGAATGGGAGAGGATAGGCTACCAAAACGAGCACTGAATGCTAGAATGCAAGGAAAGAGACCGGTTGGGAAGCCACGAAAGCGCTGGGAAGACACAGTAAACAGCGACGCACAAGCCCTTTTAGGAGTTCGTGTATGGAGAAGGGCAGCCACAGACAGGCAAGGATGGAGGCAAAAAATAAAGGAGGCCAAGGCTCAATTTGGGCTGTAGTGCCGTAGAAGAAGAAGAAGATAAGGAAATGGGCAAGTCAAAAATTTCACAAGAAAAAAGCGAATGTTTTGCGAAATTGCTGTCAAATCGAAAAATTAAAAAATACGTTTTAAATATTTTTTTAAATCTCTCGAATGATACCAAACACGACCCCACACGGAGAAGGGTGGGGTAAATTTAAAATTTTAAATACGAACTTCTCGATATTTCGCGAAATGAACATCAGATCGAAAAACTGCAAAATACACTTATTCAATATTTTTGGAAAGTCTGTAGAATGGTACCAAACACGACCCCGACGGAGATATAGTGAGGGGTTACTTTAAAATCTTAAATGGGAGCCCCAAATTTTTAATGCAAATTTGGATTATTTACACCAAAAATTAGCAACGGTTATTCGAGATATTTTTTCAAATTAGGGATAGATGGCGCTACAATCGGGAAAAAGGATTGTTGGAAATAGAAAATTAAATTAAAAAAATGGAAAATCCCCACTAAAATGAAAATCTTTACTTAACTTTTTTTGGTTTAGGTACCTAATAATCACAACCCAATAGGTACCCATAACGCTCGAGTGACTGCAAATTTAGCATACTTTCCTCCCCTACTATAAGTAGCGCCGTTAATACTGTATGCTAAAGTAATTTTCCAGAAATGGTTTTTATGTTGGTTACAAAATACCAGAAATGCAGGTTATCTAACTTTTATGGTGTTATCTAAGTTTCAGCTGCACTAAAAACTTTGCGATGCTGCTATTAAAATATTTCTGTTTAAGACAGCTGCGGTTGGAAATACTCCATTAATGTAGCCGTGGAGTTCAAATACTTACGACATGCAAACTCTTTCAAATGCTCAAACTACTTAAAAACTTTTTTTATGTCCATCAGAAGCACCCTGTGGGTTTGAAGGAATGAATATTATATTATTTTTATTTACTTTTAACTACATTCCAGTTACAATACACAGGGTGTCCCAAAAGTAGCGAAACGGTTAAATATTTCAAGAAATGAACATCGGATCTTCTTCTTCTTCTTCTTCTTCTTCTTCTTCTTCTTCTTCTTCTTCTTCTTCTTCTTCTTCTTCTTCTTCTTCTTCTTCTTCTTCTTCTTCTTCTTCTTCTTCTTCTTCTTCTTCTTCTTCTTCTTCTTCTTCTTCTTCTTCTTCTTCTTCTTTTTCTTGTAATAGGACTATGTCCTGTTTCTTCTGTTACAGTCTTTGCTGCGATCCAGAGCTCCAACTCTCGTACCATTGTTTTTTGGGTCTTCCTATGGGTCGCTTGGTGTTGGGCTTCTGTGTTGTCGCCCAATGCGCCATACGTTCAGGGTCCATCCGATCTACGTGGTCTCTCCACATGCGTCGTCGCGCTCTTGTCCATCTCACTACGTCTTGAACGCCTAGCTCTCTCAATGTGTCTTCGTTTCGTATTCTATCTCTGAGTGTGATCCTCTTATGGATCTTAGGGTTTTCATCTCTGTTGTTCTCATTATTTGTTTGGTCTCTGTTGTTTCGGCCCTTGTCTCAGCTGCGTATGTCAGTACGGGTCTAACACATGTCTTATAAATGCGGACTTTGCTTTCGGTGCTCATATATTTATTCCGCCAGATTATATCCCTCAGGAAACCAGATATTCTCTCTGCTTTCGTTGCCTGCTGTTTTGATTCTTGCCACAGATGCCTGTCGCTAGATATTTCCACACCTAAATATCTGCAATCCATTACCTGTTCGATTATATGGTCGTCCACTACTAATTTACATCTAATTGGGTTCCTGGATATTACCATCGATTGGGTTTTCTCTTTGGATAGTGTCAGGTACTTTTCGGCGGTTATTTTGAATTTTTGTAGTAGGCGTTGTAAGTCATCTTCGTTTTCGGCTATTAAGATTGCATCATCTGCGTAGCAAAGTATTCTCATGGTTCGGTTACCCATTTTGTATCCCTGATTCATTATGTTAACACTACCTATAACTTCATCCATTATTAAATTAAATAGGCATGGACTGAGGCTGTCCCCTTGTCTAATGCCTGCATTGATTTTGATTTCTTCCGTGAGCCCGTGTGTTGTTTTAATTCGTGTTTTGTTGGATCTATTGAGCTCTTTGATTATGTTTCTATACCTCTTATCTATGTTTTTCTTTTCAAGGATAGTTAGCACTTCCTTTAATCGTACTCTGTCGAATGCTTGTTTCAGATCTACAAAGCATGTGAACATGGGCTTGTCGAATTCTATTGATTTCTCAACTAATTGTCGCATTATGAAAATAGCGTCTATTGTAGATCTGTTTGGGCGAAAACCCTGTTGTTCTTCCGATACACCGGCTTTATTATATATTTTTTGGGATAGAATTTTTGTCAATAGTTTTGATGTAGAATTGAGTAGTGTAATTCCTCGGTAGTTCGTAGGATCTGTCTTTACGCCTTTCTTGTAGATGGGTATTGTTATACTCTTTCTCCATTCCTCTGGTACTGTCATGTTGTTTACAATTTTTTGGAATAATATTGTTATCTCTTCTATTATTTTTGAACCTCCGTATTTAATTAATTCATTTGGTATATTATCCGGATCTGGTAATTTTCTATTTTTTGATCTTTTGATTGCTTCGTTTACTTCTTCTCGGGTGATGTTGTCATTCTCTGTTTCTTCTTGCTGAATGTTTTGTAGGTCATTTCTTTGTACTTCATTATTATCGTCGTTATCGTCTTTGTATAGATTCTCGAAATGAGTTACCCATTCTTCTGGTTTTATTGCGTTAGTTTGTAGTTCTTCGGTAACTGGCTTCTTCCTGTTCCTCAACACGTTCCATACCTTCCTTTGACCTCCTCGTGAATCATATTCCATGTCATTTCAGAATTTTTCCCAATATTTTTTTTTAGATCTTTGATTCTGTTAGTTGTTCTATTTCTTTCTGATTTATATCTTCTGAGATCGCTGAATTCCGCATTCTGCAGTCTTTTCAATTTGTTTAAGAGATGACGCTGGATCGCGTCCCAGTGGGAATTTCAATGATCTTTGAAATTCCCCTTAAATAGATGGTTGAGCTGTTTTTCGATTCAGAGGACTGCACGCTAGCGCTGTTGAGGAAGCCTGAAATGGTAGAAACATCTGTCCAGCGATTGTCATCCCTCTGAATGGAAAACAAGCAAAACTATCTTTTACTTTGAAAAATATTTGTTTAATATAATTTTTAAAAGTCTATCGAATGACACGAAACACAACTCCCCTTTCCGCCCCCTGGAGGTGGGGTGGAAGGTAGCTTTAAAATCTTAAAAGGAAACCCCATTTTTATTCCAGATTTGGATTCCCTACGTAAAATTAAACAACTTTTATTCAAAACGTTTTTTCGAGTTGTGGATAGATGAGACTACGATTGAAAAAACCAGTTATCATGATACCATAGGTAAATTATAGAAACGTTCGAATATCTCCAAAATACACTTCCAAATGAGAAACTAAAAATAAGTTTTAATTATTTTTCAAAAACCTATCGAATATCACATGACTCAATAACATGACTCTCCACCCACCCCCTGGAAATGGGGGGGGGATAACTTTAAAATCTTAAATATGACCCATACTTTTTAGTGCAGATTTGGATTTTTAATGAAAAAATAAGTTGTTGGTACATGGCGCTATAATCAGAAAATATGATTTATTTATTTATATTTAATCAACAATTCTAAAAAATGTTTCAAATAAATGTTACTAACTTATTCTCTTTTGAGGAATCCAAAAGTGCAATACAATACGAGAATCCAATTTAAGATTTTAGAGTTATCCCCACACCACTTCTAGTGTGCCCGTGTTTCATGTCATTGGATAGGTTTCTGAAAAACATTAAACACGTGTTTTTTGGTTTTTTGGAAGTGTATTTCTCAAGATATTAGACCGTTTATATAATTTACCTACATATTTTATGGTAACACGATAAATCGCTTTTTTTCGATTATAGCGCCATCTATCCACAATTCGAAAACAGGTCTCAAATAAAAGTTACTTACTTTTATGCAGGGAGTTTAAATCTGCAATGAAAACTAGGTGTTTCCATTTATTATTTTAAAGTTATTCCCACCCCACTTAGAGGTGGTGGAGTGGGGTGTCGTGTCTGGTGTCATTTGATAGATTTGGAAAATTATTGTTATTAAATACTGAAAAATATTAAACAATTATTTTTCAGTTTTTTGATTCGATGCTCATTTCACGAAATATTCGACCATTCCGCTACTTTTGGGACACACTATATTATTAACAAAATACAATTCTTATTAAAACTCTAAGTTTTCAATCTAAGAGCATATAAAATAACACCAAAAATGTTACTTTGCATCCCACCTGATTGAAAATAATGGGAACCTTCTCTGGTTACACCTCCGAGGCTTCTAAAATTTGCAAGCCATAATGGATGCTGAGACTAAAGAAGATGAGGGAATTTTACAATTTATAATTCACGTCTTTAGTAAAAAGTAGTTTACACCAGAAAGAAGTTTTTTAAGAGTAGTCCATCGAGTCAATACGTAGTGCGCTGGAGAGGAGGAAAATTAACAACACAACATGCAAGTGAATTATTGAGACGCTTAAGAGAAAAATAATATTCACATATAAGTAGTAGCAATGTGCCATAAGCCTATGTGCAGGATGGGAGTGTATTATCACAACCAAGGGGTGTATTATTGTCACTAACATTATGGGGTATACTCGTTGATGATCTGACTCATGGGCTTAGTAGCCTAGGAATCTGGGTCCGGGGTTTCTCAGGTGTCTTTTTAATAATGACTGGTAAAAATTTCCTAGAAATGCGGATCATTTTTGCGTACTTTTGCGGATCAGATGCGATATGCTCTTCATTACATAGAGAATTAGTGACTGAAACAGAATCTCTGTGATCCCTTAAAATAAAACAAGTAACTTTCAATAATAAGAGGAAGCTTACCAAGATGAAATTATTTGGGAAGGAACTAAAAAGAACCAATGAGGTTAAGTATATATGGGGGTAACCCTAGATTCCAAACTCAATCGCAGAACTCTTATCAATAAAATATCCAACAGAGCTAAGCAATTTCACTTGAACTGCAGACGAGTTGTAGGTAAAACCTTGGAGTTGCAATCAATGGTAAACTATTGGTTATACACTACACATCAGTGCTACGATCAATAGTTCCTTTAGTACTTTGGTGGAAAAAAATGGCACTACACTATTGTGCAACGTCTCTCGCCATCCTATCAAGACAGGCACTTCTAAATATAACAGGAACCTTGAATAGTATAGAAACGATATCTCTAGAGGCTTTCAGAGTTCCCTTTGCTGGAAATTATACCTTTCGGCAGTAGTGTTAATGAGCGTTCTGAGCTTTAAAGAAAACAATAATTGGAGGCCGAATTATGTATTGAATAACCACATAAATACTACTAATACTATACTTCAAGAATCTGTATTTAGGATGAACTAACATATAATGGTATGAGAACTAATCTTTACTGAGAAGATTAACACAATTAGACTAATGATGGATCACTGACACTAATGGATCTAAAGCTGTCCATGGTACTGGATCAAGAATCTTTGTGAAGACATGCAATTATTATAATAAATCTTACAGCTTAACCCGCTACACAACTATGTTTCTGGCTGAAGTTTTTGCTTTGGTGGCCTGCATCGATGAAATTATGGACAGATACCCAAGCAAAGGGAACCAATATTTATACAGTTAGTCAAGTGGCTATACTTGTAGTAAAGAACCAAATCACCAAATCGAAACTTGTGAGAAACTGCAAAGATATTCTCAATAACTTGTCAAAATGATAGTAAAGTGCCCTTAACTACATCCTATGCTATTGAAACGTGCTAAGTGATATATGAGGCATGAACTCGCTGGTCAACTGATAATTGAACCAGAAGAGATCGTAAAATTACTAACAAGGAAACTGTTGACATTTGTTAAGGCCACAGGACTTATTAGACTTTAATGGAGAAAACAATCTTATGACCAAGTGCAAGAGAGTAGCAATTCTCGGCTGAATTAAGAAGAAGAAGGGAACTTATTTTGGAACAGCATTTGATTCCAATTAAGATGTTTATTTTTATTTATTTAATGTAATCTCTGTTGTATTATGCTTTATAGAATATTGATACTGTCATATTTTCCCAAAAACTAATTTATTTCCTTGATTATAACGTTATACAAGAATAAAAAACCCCTAAACGCCGTAAAAATGAGTGGTGCATACAATATTCCAGGTACAAAAGATCTGATATGAATATTATGTGGCGCGAAAATGTATTTTTATTTTGATGTGAAACAAAATTATAGTTTTATTTTAAAATATTTTTTCATAATATTTGCCCAATTTGAAGTAAAACGCGCTACAAAAGAGTAACTTTGATACAGTTTGAATTTTGAAACTCTTTTGTGGCGCGTTTACTTTAAATTTAGCAAATATTATGAAAAAATCTTTTAAAATAAAACTAGAATTTTGTTTTGCATCAAAATAAAAATACATTTTCACGCCACCTAACATTCATATCTGATCTTTTGTAGCTGGAATATTGTATGCGCCACTCATTTTTACGGCGTTTAGCGGTTTTTTATTCTTGTATTAGGAGTTTTTCAAAGTTATTTATAAATTAAATGTATAAAGTTGAATGCAATGTTTCTCGATTACACGTTAAGCTTTATAACTAGTCGCCTTTGTCGCATTATCTCCCAAATGATCTAGTGTCCATCGAATGTACACTAGATTTTTTTTATTCGAAATAGACTGAAAAAAAAGGGATGGCCGGTAAATGAACTCGGATTGCCTGTTGCCAGATCAAATTAGCGTCGTAACCATGATACTTTTGTAGCTTAATAACTTCTAAACGGCTTAACCGATTTTATTCACTAAACATGAGTTTGAAACGTATTGACAAGTAATATTTTATGCATCTAAGGTCAACTATGATAACTGAAGCTATTACAGGAATTATTGAGCTTGAAAAACCGTTTTTCAAATAAGAAATACATTTGATCATATTTTTGATGCCTATAACTTAAAAATTCGAATTTTTCCGGATACAAGATATAAACCCTTAGATTCGTCTAGAGTCCTTCTACAAACGCTCAGTTATTGGCGTAATTCGTAGGTTGAAATTTTGAGTAATTGTCGAAAAACCAAAATTTTCAAAGTTTAGTTTTTCAGTTTTTCGGCTATACTGAGCCGTGTGTATGTCTGATCCTGACAACTTAGACACCATTTGAAAGTTAACTCAACGCTATTAATTTGGTGTATTTACTCTTCCCCTGTCTCTTCTTGAACCGAAGATATATACCGCCAAAATATATGCCGCCGTTTTGTACCTACCAAGTCCTATAGCTGGCTTATGGGTAGTTAAAACTCACAAACTACATCGGTTCTAAATCGGGTCTCACACCCTCTTCAAAAAAAGAAAAAAAATTCAGATCGGTTTAACTTTTCCACACAGATACATACATACATATCCACAAATACTTTCCCTTTTTTAAATAAAAATTGACTCATATTTCTGAGCTCGGTAACTTTTAAACGGCATAACCGATTTTTAAGATTAGACATGCGTTGGAAAGGTAATGATCGCTTCTATTATAAGCCGCAAAGGTAGGAGTTAAATTTTCTAGTTTTTTGGGAGTTTTGGGGACGAGAACGAAAAACAGACCCTAAATAGGAAGGGCCGTAAAATCCACACCCTTGGACCAAAATGGATGATTGACATATGAATGGGTGAGTCTTTTCCTGAACTTTAAGACGGGAGTTGGCTCAATTTTCAATTCAGTCAGATTTAGAAAATCGAAAATTTCGTGTGTGTATATAGTGTCGCGTGTAGAGGGTGTAGGTGTGCGCCACTGGCGAGAACTGCCGTTCTCTGGTAATATTTCCTCAAATAAGTTAATCTTTGTGTTAGCGAAAGGCAAATAAAACTAGTTAATAGCTCTTTTATGTAAAAATTGTACCTGCACGCAACAACGCTCATAAACTGATACCCCATTAAATTCTAATTACAAAGCTCATTTAACTAATTAGTTATACTTGTGGTTTTATTTGCCTTTTGATTTTAGCTTAATTTGCCTCTAATATTGGTTTATTTTCTGATTTGACTAAAATATTTCGGCGTAGATATTATTGGTAAAACAGATTATTGATACAGAGTGTTATGAGTGTTACATACTTTTAAAATATTTTATCGCCAACCGTCACTAAATTCATTCATTATTGTACTCATTTGCCCTCATTTGCGGCAGTAAAGTGACACTTCATTGTACTGAAAGAAGATTTTTTACTTTACCTGCCGCGATTAATCAAATTAACCGAGATTGAATGTAAGTGGTCGATGGCAGTGATCGATCATTTATTTGAGTGAACGTGAACTTAAAATTTATTTAATTTAATTATTAAAAATATTGTACAAGATTTAAGGTACTGTTAATTAATTTTATGTCAAGAAATGAAATTCCGTAGTATCTTGTAATTTTATTTATATAAAATAATAATTATTCAATATTGATAACTGTCGATTAAAAACCGAAAGCGTCATCTCAGGAATCAATTTTACCAATATTTCAAATTTTTCATTAATTTTCAACAAAAAATAACAATATTACTATTATTATATAAAATTATTAATAATAATTTTTTGTATGTGTGTACAATAAAAAGATTAAAGAAAATATGACTATTTAGATTTTCTACGACTCATCAAGAGAAAAGCAACTGCGAAAGAATACAGTTCATAAACAATGACGTAACTATTAAAGTTAGATATTTTTAATTTTTGATATTATTTTAAGTATTAAAAATAGTTTATTATTTAAAAAAAAATACGCTTAAACTGTTAAAAATATATTTATTTCATTGAAATCATAATAATAGAAGTATAAATTCTTACCTGGGTACAAAGTACACACACTCTTTTTTCATTAGAAGGATGTAATTAAGTAAGTGTTAATGTTTTTTATGATCGGCGATAAAATTTTGTATGCACCACGTCAGTAAAGACTCTTTATCGAACTCGTTCATATCAGGCTGGTTCGATAAAGAGTTACTTTAATGAGTTGGTAGATAAATAACTATTACCAATTATTAAAGTCAACATAAATGATGAATCTGAAAAACTTGAGGATTGCAAACGACATAGCACTTATTGCAGGCCGGGTAGATCCTGCCTGTCAACATCTTCAAGATCTTCAGAGCTCTTGCAAACGAGTTGGACTTAAAACTAACTTTTCCAAAATACAACACATGACCAACTTTGTACTAGCTCAAGACATGTCAAATAATGGCACGCAAATTGAACAAGTATATAGCTATAAATATCTGGGCCACGAGATTAAATTAGGAAAAGACAATCTAGTATGATACAATTGATCCAAATAATGGCATAACCCAGACATCCAAAGTGAAAATGATCCTCTAACACCAAATTGTTCTATATGGTCCACATAATGTTCAAAAAGAAGTCACACCATTTTGAGCGTCTGGTTTGGGGGGTGAGGGGGAAGAAATCGGTAAATTCGTAGTTTTTTACGTTTTTCGTCAATATTTCTAAAACTATGCGGTTTAGAATGAACAACCTTCTATACAAAAATGTTCTATATTCAATTTGAAGTAAAAAAGGTTCTATGCATAATCCTTATAGAACGAACGGTTCCAAAGTTACGGAGGTAGCGTAGTATAATTGGTCCAAAAAAAGAAACCCAGGACCCAGACATCCAAAGTAAAAGTTTTCCTCCAACACCAAATCGTTTTATATGGTCCACATATTGTTCAGTAAAAAGTTACACCATTTTGAGCCCCAGCTGGGGGGGGGGGGATGGGGGACAAATCGGTAAATTAGTAGTTTTTTTTTAAGTTTTTCGTCAATATTTCTAAAACTGTGCTTTAGAGTAAACAATGTTCTATACAACAATATTGTACATAAAATTTGAAACAAAAAAGGTCGGATACATAATTGTTATAAAATCAAGGGTTCCAGAGTTACGGAGGGTGAAAAGTGGAGGTTTTCGATATTTTTATATTATTTGGGCAATTTATAATATTTTATTATTACTGATGAAAGAAATTTTCTTTAACAGGATTGTGTTTTGTAGATAAAATTTGCTGTAGAAAATTGCTGATGATTTTGGGTGGTGAGGTTGACGTTTCTTCAAGGGTTTATTACTAACGTACCATCGGCCACTGAAATAGCAAATTTTATATACAAAACACAATCCTGTTAAAGAAAATTTGTTTCATCAGTAATAATAAAATATTATAAATTGCCCAAAAAATATAAAAAGTATCGAAAACCTCCACTTTTCAACCTCCGTAACTCTGGAACCGTTGATTTTATAACAATTTGTATAGGAACTTTTTTGTTTTAAATTTTATGAAGAACATTTTTGTATAGAACTTTGTTTACGCCAAAGCATAGTTTTAGAAATATTGACGAAAAACTTAAAAAAACTACTAATTTACTGACTTCTCCCGCATCTCCCCCCCTCCACAAATCGGACGCTCAAAATGGTGTAACTTTTTAAACTTTTTACTGAACAATATGTGAACCATATAGAACAATTTGGTGTTGGATGAAAACTTTTACTTTGGATGTCTGGATTAGGCCTTTTTAGACCAATACTACCTCCGTAACTTTGGAACCGTTCATTGTATAAGAATTATGCATAGGGCCTTTTTTATTTTAAATTTAATGTAGAACATTTTTGTATAGAAGATTGTTCATGCTAAACCGCATAGTTTCAGAAATATTAACGAAAAACCTTAAGAACTTCGATTTTTCCGATTTATCCCCCCTCTTTCCCAAACCCGACGCTCAAAATGGTGTGACTTTTTTCTGAACATTATGTTGACCATTTAGAACAATTTGGTGTTGGAGGATAACTTTCACTTTGGATGTCTGGGTTTGGGTCTATTTATACCATACTAATCAAACAACATATTTAAACACGTGAATAGGACTGGCGAATGCGGCTTACGGAAAACTGAGGAAAGTCTTTAGATTAGATATTCCGATGTTCTTCAAAAGGACGGCATTTGGCAAATTATATATACAAGTAGGTACCGCAGACAGCAATGGAGAGGTAAATGTTGAATATATCTCTCAGATACAGAGTTTCAAATAAAATAAAGTTGGATGTTGAAATAAATTTAGTTGGATGAAAAGCTGGTATTATGGACGCAGTTAAAAAAATAACAATTCTTAAATGGAACTGGGCGAGATATTTTGCCAGATTCAAAGATGGAAGATGGACGAAGAAGATTGTAAAATGGAGACCAAGACACGGTGCATATCGTAATTGACGACGTCCTCCAACAAGTTGGTGACGACATCAAGCGAATCCAGCAAAACTCGATTTAGTGTGCTCTAGATCGGATTCAAAGAAATTATTTACGGAAGACCTATGTTCGTCAGTGAACTCATATGGAGTAATGATAATGAGCATGATTATTGGTAGTGATATTGCTCCATAGCCTAGATGCGGCGAGACAACAAAAAGTGATCGAAACTGTAGAAAGTCTTAATTTTCAAACATCAAGCAGGCAAGCATGGACACTGTTCAGAAAATTAGGAAGCGGAACTCCTATACCACGGAAAAAAACAACAATTAAACCAAACACTATTGCCTCACATCTGGTATCAACATCTAGAGCACCGAAAGACAAGCGGCATACAACCAAGGTAAAACGAGAGCTCAAAACTTTAACATTCCAATCTACAGACACCGAATACTCCCGCCCTTTCACTTCCGAAGAAGTCACTATTGCTCTCAAGGATGTAAAGCCAGGTTAAGCCCCAGGTTTTGACAGTATTCATCCCGAGTTCCTAATTAACTGCGGCAAATATGTGAGAGAATGGATAGCCCACTTTTTCACGAATATTATGAAGACCGCTATCATACCACAGGAATTCAAACGCTCTAAGGTCATTGCTATATTAAAACCGGGGAAACCAAATGATAACGAACCTAAGAATTACAGACCAATAGCCCTACTATCGGTGACGTTTAAGCTTCTAGAGCGCCTTATCTACAATAGAATTAGCCCAAAGCTGCTTGAAACAATACCGGTTGATCAGGCAGGTTTCCGACCCAAAAAAAGCTGCGCAGATCAAATTCTTTCACTTACCACATTTATTAAGGTAGGGTTCCAGCGAAAACTTAAAACTGCAGCCGCATTCATAGACCTAACAGCGGCCTGCTATACAATCTGGAGAGACGGCATGATATACAAGCTCCTTCGTACAATCTCCTGTAAATCCACCGCTAGAATAATCAACAGCATGCTAGCCGACCAAACGATTCAAGTGGTCATGGTATCTGACATCAGCACCCCAATGAAACTGAAGAATGGACTGCCTCAGGGATCTGTCCTGGCTCCTCTTCTCTTTAGCCTATACATCTCTGATATACCAGAAACCAGATCAAGGAAGTTTGGTTACGCCGATGACTGGGTCTTTGCAACAAGGTGTAACTCATTTGAAGAAACAGAAGAAATCCTCACACCGAACTTACACATAGTGGGAAAATATTTCATACGAAAATATTTTACGAAAACAGAGGTTTCCAGTTTCCACCTAAATAATAAGCTTGCAGGAAGAATACTCAATATTCAGTTCGAAAACACCACACTCGCCTGCGTTCGAAATCCAGAAACAACATCATCCAGAAGCTGTGCGGCACAACATGGGGAGCATCGGTTTCTAACTTGCGATCATCTGCCCTGGGCCTAGTCTTCTCAACTGCGGAATACTACTCTTCAGCACGGCTTAACAGCCCACATATACACAAAGTAGATGCCCAATTGAATAATGCAATGAGAATGATTGCTGGAGTTATCAAATCCACCCCTACGTAATGGCTCCCAGTGCTGAGCCACATTCCACCACCCAAACTACGACGCATACACGCACTCACTAGTGAGTACAGAAAAATAGTAGGTAGATAACGAGAACCTGCCAATCCATCAAGATATAGATGCCGCCAACGGTAACCGTCTACGCTCCAGACGACCACCAATAAAAACAGCAAAGGTTGCTGTGGAGAATAAGTTCAATTTAACGACAATATGGACTCGAGAATGGATGGAACAACAAAATAGCAACTTACCCTGCATCACAAAAAAACCACCAGGCTTTGACTTACCACGAAACACAATGGTCTATGCTGATCCGAATCAGAACCCAACACAATTACGTGGTTACATGATGCACAAATGGGGTAAACTACCATCTCCACTCTGTGACTGTGGACAATCAGAAACCATCTAACACATCACAGAACAGTGTCCCACAAGATCATATCATGGAAGGTCAGAGAATTTCCCGATGGCGACTCCAGAATCGATAGACTATGTAAATAAGTTAGATGTACGTTTGTGAACCTATGTATTGTGTTATACAAAATATATGTAAATGTAACTGTGTAAAACCCGTTGTCCTAGGTGAACGACAAACGCGACAACGCGACACGACGCGACGCGACGCGAAAATATCAAGTAATGGTTGTGTTTGTGTATGGCCTACGTTTTCGGGTTAATCAGTCTACGACAAGACGCGACGAAGTGCGAACTTGATTTGTTCGCGACGAGACACGACACAGTGTGACGCCCCATTGCTTTTTTCAATTCAAATTATCCTACGCAATAAATAAATAAATAAATAAAAACTAATAATAACTATATAGTATCAATGTTTTTCATTAACATACCTTAAAGTCAGTAACAGCCTCTCCTCAATAGAATTTGATTTTTGAAAATTACTTATTGATAGTTATTGATAGCTCACTTATTTATACTGAGTTTAACAGCTACAATGATATAATTGAAAGTAAATAAGCCACAATACTCTTTAAACCAACGTGGATTATTTCATTAATTTCGGATATAAATGAATAAACTCTCCAAATTTACTCGTTCTAAATATATGACATTTGTTGTCTTTCTTTTTCGTTTATTGAATTTTTTAGCTAAGTATTTAAAATATGAATTTTCTAGTAACACTGCCGTATACTTCCCCACACTTAAGAATAGGAATGAATAATTGACATGGTCACGTTTGTCCTGGTTTGAGTGATGGAAAGCGACGCGATGCGACGCTACATAAGCCACACGTCGCGTGAATTACTGGTCGCATCGCATCGCAACGCATCGCATCGCGTCGCGTCGTTTTCCGTCGCTCACCTAGGACAACGGGTCAGGTGCCATACGCTAAATAAATAAATAAAATTGGTAGTGATAATTTTATTTAATTTGAATTTGAATTTTGAATTTTGACACCAAAATTGTCATAGTAACAGTAATTCGCATAGTTTTAATTATATATTTTATGCGTCAATGGTTTATGTCAATGTAGAAGCAGCAAAGTAAGAATAAAGAAATAAAATATCTAAACCGATTGTGGAAAGAAAAATATAAAGATATATAAACATACGATTAACTACTTAGATGGGAAATAAGCCACAATTAAATTGAAAAAATAATTTTATTAACGTTTAGAAGCCCAAATTGGGTTTCGTTGTCAAAATACAAAATACTACTAAAATAAACAAAAATGTTGTTGCTAAGTAAAAAAAGAATGTGTGTGTACTTTGTACGCACGTAAGAAGTTATACTTCTATTATATGATTTCAACGAAATAAATATACTTTCAACAGGTTATATATATTTAAAGATTAAACTAATTTTTACTTACTACTTTCCAAACATTTTTATTAAAACAATACTAAAAATTAAAAAAAAGTTAGATAACACACGGAATTGAACCAGGGACCTCTCGATCTCCGGTCGAACGCGCTACCGCCGAGCCAAACTCCCTTTGCTTTGACAGCTTAAAAGATTTCTCATAAATACTGACAAATTCAATAGACCAAGTGAAAAATACTTTAAAATTTAGAGTAAATATACTTAATATTATTATAAAATATTTTATTCCCGAGGAAGACAAATCCAAAGGCACAAAAATTATAATAAAAAATACATTTACTAAAGACACTAATATATTTTTTAATGATTTATTTGCGCTTATACATACATAATTTGAAAGATTAGCAACGAACTATATACTGTCTGTCTGCGCATGCGCCAGGCAAGTATAAAATTTCACCCTCGATCGTAAAGAAGTATAACTTCAAAAATTCTTCTAATAATTTATTTAATCTGACTTATTTATATTGGCAATTCAGACGTATATTATACATTTTAAAAAATCCACAAGGAAAAGAAAAAGTTTTCCTGTAGTTGGCTGTATACCATCAATCACAAAATTGGAAAGAAATCCTTTGTAAAAGGTATAAAATTTTTTTATTAAAAATCCCGTAAAAGGGCTACATCACAACAAAACGTTTTCGATTTTTATAAAAAAATCATCATCAGTGTTCGATAAACTGGATGCTAGCTGAGCCACAAAAGAAAAATATCTGGGTAAAAACCCCTTTACTGGGGTAAACTTACCTTACTACTTTATTTTATGTAAAAGGATTTTACCCAGATATTTTTCTTTTGTGGCTCAGCTAGCATCCAGTTTATCGAACACTGATGATGATTTTTTATAAAAATCGAAAACGTTTTGTTGTGATGTAGCCCTTTTAAGGGATTTTTAATAAAAAAATTTTATACCTTTTACAAAGGATTTCTTTCCAATACATTTTAAAGTGGAAGACTTTAAAATGATATCGCCAATATTTATGAGTTGCGTTGTTGGGACGACTTTACTAAAAGATAGTTCATTCGATTACATGAACTCAATCCTAACTAAGAATATCCGTCACAAAAAAATTATAGCATGTGATTTTCTTTAAAAAATATAATCGAATATCTTTTAGTAAATTCGTCCCAGGAACGCAACTCATAAATATTGACGATATTGTTTTAAAGTCTTCTACTTTAAAATGTATAATATACGTCTGAATTGCCAATATAAAAGAGTCATATTAAATAAATTATTAGAAGAATTTTTTTACTTAGCAACAACATTTTTGTTTATTTTAGTAGTATTTTGTATTTTGAAAACGAAACCCGATTTGGGCTTCGAAACGTTAATAAAATTATGTTTTCAATTTAATTGTGGCTTCATAAAAATGCCACAAGGAAATAGCTTCAGAACAACACTATAAACATACGAATAAGCAAATTAAAATAAGCGGTACGCTACCTGGTGAGCATAGGGGTAACTAAAGATATTGACATTGTTCTTCCATTTTGCTTTGAGTTTGTGTGTTTTTATAAAAATATTTATCTGTTAAAAGTAAGTTGATAAGTGTGAGCCGTTCAAATCGGTATTGTTCCGTTCCTCAATGTTCCCCCTGGGAAAAGAAAAATTCAAATGTTACTTTCCACGCTTTCCCCCAAACTGGGAACAAATATCCTGTACGGATAGAAGGAAAATTGGGAAGTAGAGTATTAACGAATCGACAGGAAGCTTGGAAATACAAATTGAAAATTGGTAAACCAATTACCTTCAAAAAAATATGGAAGCATGTTCACTGTATTTTACCGATGGTGATTATTTTTAATTTAAAATTTATAAATAGTCTAACCTTACCTCAAATTTTTTTAACAGGGTTACACTGAATTGAGAAAAAATATACGTACTATCTTTCTCAGATATTAAACAAATACACAATAATACACCCGTTCACGATAAAAGTCTTAATATCACAAAATATATTTATTATTTAATATAACACAAACAATACTAGGTATTGAAACTTATTACTTATTACTATTAAAAACTTATGATTATTAAACTTATTACCATTAAAAACTTATTACTATTAAACTTATTACCAACGCATTCAACAAATACAAAATTCGTGCAAAACTCCAATGACCAATGTCAATATTTATAGTTCTACAATTGCTCACTTTGGCGCTACATTCTTATTTTCGGCTGCCTATATGACTATCGTTATCACTATTCCTACTCTATCTGCCGCTGTTCTGAAGAATTTTATTGCACTGGATTTAAAACAGTTCATTAAATTTTAAAACCTTGACACTCTCCTTTCTAAACTCATTCCTCTTTTTATATTTCCCCGTACTATCATTCTTACCATTTCATATCGCTGCCCCTCAATACATGTCCCAGATATTGATCTTTCCTGTTTTATTGTGGGAGATTATTTCGTTTATTTTGTACATTTCTTGCAATATTTCCATGTTCATTGTCAAACAGGTACAGTGAGCTAACAGAAGATAATTTTTTAAATGCAATTACTCCCATTATAACTCCCCATTATACTCCCATTATAACTACTCCCACTATAACACCAAAAAGTGTCAACACAAGAATATCTACAAAAAAACATATGCAATTTTACATTCGGAAATTCCATTAAATGCAAACACGAGATAAAAAAAATAAAATAACAGGAAATAAAGTTGAAATTAAATTTCCAGTTATCCTGATAACTGGATGAGATAAACTCGGCAAAAATCCACAGGGACCAAAAAAGGACGGAATTTTTTTACATCCTTTTATGAGTTTTTATCAAAAAAGTTATATATAAATAAGATAACATAATTTCAAAAAATATTTATTTATGTATGTCAACAACTAAAAACTAAACATAGTTTTTAATTAGAACATTCTATTAGTGGAGACCGTGAGCGGCCGTGGAGTAACGGCATAAACGTTGGCCTCATACGCCAGTAGACGTGGGTTCGAGCCCTGTCAAAGACAAACCATTTTAATTTCCAATAATGACACGAGCCGTCTCACCGTGCCTCGGAGAGCACGTAAAGCCGTCGGTCCCCCTGGGCTAGTGTACATCAGCACTAGTTACATAAAACAGGGTTAAAGATGTAAATCTCCCCGGCAAAAATGCCATTATTATTATTATTATTAGTGGAGACAATGGAGTTTTTACTTACGGAAAAAATCAAACAAGATAGAACTTTTTATAATTTTATTAAGAAATGTATATTAGACAACATATCAAAAAGTTTGACTCCAAAAGTGGAACAGCAAAATTAGTTTTTTTAATACAACTTACGAAAATATAAATTTTAGAAAAAAACAACTGACTGCTATTGAAAAATTCAGAAAATTTTATACAAAAAAATTTCTACAATTTTTTTCTAAAACTAAATCGATAGCTTCTATAATTTTTAATTTATAACGATTGACTCACCCCTCTCACAGACATTGGCGCACGGTATGGCAGCGTTTTGCCGTGCGCGCATTTAACTTAATTTAAATTTAACTTTTTAAAGAACTGATGAAGTAAAATGTTACAAATTGGAAATGAAAGAAAAACGTTAAAGTTATTTTATAATAAATTATATTACAAAGAAAAACAAATTATGTACATAAGTACAGTGTTGGCAGAAATTGGAACTTACATGGATTTTGCTTCAAAATTATTTAAAAATGTGTATTATTAGTAGTACAATAATTTTATGGTACGCGAGTCCAAGTGGGGATTTTTGCAGTTACTAGAGCGCGTCAGAGTATTACATGGGGAGAAACCTTGTACCCTGAAAACGTACCTCTACCATATATTGGCTTTTAATGCAGGGGAGTTCGTTAAGGGGGAGGCCGAAAAAAAGATCTATCCTTAGAAAAACTCGAAATCGTGAGATTAAGATAAGGTAAGTTAAGTACATGCAAAACAGTGTATAGTCTAAGAGCTAGTGAACCCTCCGACTAACGGTCGTCCTGTAAGGCTAGAAATTTTTCTAGTGATAATTCATAGCACACCAAGGCTAAAAACCATGACCTGGCAGGCATCAGCGGTGCACGTGTATCTACCAGGTGAATCGAAAAGTGCAAATTTAGGGGGTAAAATAAACTTTCTCCTGTAAGGTTTAAATTTAAGTATGTGTTTGAGTAAGTCATTTAGAAGAAATGTGTACAATGACAGGCGATTCTGAAGAGCATAAGACCTTGCCAGGCGAGGGGAAAGATTAGGGGTTTTTCCTAAAATTATTCTCTTTGCATCGAACAATTTTTTTTATGTTTTCTGAATCATTCCAAACAGAAAAGGTCTTTGGTGATTTTTCTCTTAAGTTAATAGTTTTTGTTATATAAGCGATTGAAAATTTTGAAAATTGCGAAATAGGCCATTTTTAACCCTAAATCGCACATTTATCTAAAAATTTCAAAGTTGCCAAAGTAGGTAGATATTCTTTAAACATTGATTGATGAAATCCCAAAGAGTTTTTTGTAATACAATATCGGAAACGCCTTTGCTTTTTAATTGCTAATCAAGCGGGCGCGACACTGTAATATAAGAGAGGACGTTTGAGTTGGCATAAATTCATTATCTCGAGAATGAGCAAATTTCAAGAGAAATCCTCAGACAGGTCGATTTTTAGTTTTAAATTAGGACTTTCTGGCATATAAATAATACTAGTGACGTCATCCATATGAGAGTGATGGCATAATCGATGATTTTTTTTAAATAAGAGTAGGGGTTGTGTGATAGCTCATTTGAAAGGTTATTTAATTCTCTATTCACTAATATAAATATTAACATAATTATTTATACAGGGTGTACAAAAAATTTTTTTATTAAATTAACTTTGATTAAATTTGACAAATAGAAGAAAAATGTTTTTGTACACCCTGTATAAATAATTATGTTAATGTTGATATTACTGAATAGGGAATTATACAACCTTTCAAATGAGCTATCACACAACCTCTACTCTTATTTAAAAAAATCATCGATCACGTCATCACACCCAGATGGATGACGACACTAGTATTATATATATATGCCAAAAAGTCCTAATTCAAAAATAAAAATTGACCTGTCTGAGTATTTCTCTTGAAATTTGCCCATGCTCGAGATAATGAATTTATGCCAACTCAAACGTCCTCACTTATACTACAGTGTCGCGCCCGCTTGATTAGCAATTAAAAAAACAAAGGGGTTTTCGATATTTTAGTGAAAAAGCTCTTCAAGATTTCATCAATCAATGTTTAAAGAATATCTACGTACCTTGGCAACATTGAAATTTTTAGAAAAATGTCCGATTTAGGGTTAAAAATGGCCGATTTCGCAATTTTCCAAATTTTCAATCGCTTATATAACAAAAACTATTAACTTAAGAGAAAACTCACTAAAGATGTTTTGTGTTTGGAATGATTCAAAAACCCTAAAAAAAATTGGTCGGTGCAAAAAGAATAATTTTAGGAAAAACCCCTAATCTTTCCCCTCGCCTGGCAAGGTCTTATGCTCTTCAGAATCGCCTGTCATTGTACACATTTCTTCTAAATGACTTACTCAAACACATACTTAAATTTAAACCTTATAGGAGAAAGTTTATTTTACCCCCTAAATTTGCACTTTTCGATTCACTTGGTAGATACACGTGCACCGCTGATGGCTGCCAGGTCATGGTTTTTAGCCTTGGTGTGCGAATTATCACTAGAAAAATTTCTAGCCTTACAGGACGACCGTTAGTCGGAGGGTTCACTAGCTCTTAGACTAGTATATTTCAAAAATCTGACGATTTGAGCGGGGCGTAAGGAAATGGCTGTTTCACAGCCCTTTCACAGCCGAGTCCCAAAGTTTCACAAGAAAAAAGGGAGTATTTCGAGAAATGAATGACAGATCGAAAAAGTAAAGATTAGTACTTAATATTTCTCAAAAATCTATCGAATGATACCAAACTAGACTTCCCACGGAGAGGAGTGGGGAGTAAATTTAATATTTTAAATACGAATCCGCGATATTTCGCGAAATGAACATCGGATCGAAAAACTGAAAAATACACGTATTTAATATTTTTTAAAAATCTATCGAATGGCATAAAACACGATCCCTCACGGAGGAGGGGTGGGGGGTTACTTTAAAATCTTAAATGGGAGCCCCAATTTTGTATTGCAAATTTGGATTCCTTACGTAAAAGTAAGTAACAAGTTTCTTGACCTTTTTGCCTATGACGCACCATGTTAATTAAAAAAGAACTATCTACTAATAATAATTGCCTCCCGTTTTATAGCGCTACCGCGATTTTGTGATTATAGCAGGGAAGTATGATATATCTAATGGAGAATTCTCACGACGAGGTCGAGGCGCGTGTTGAAGCGAGATTCAAGTGGGTCCTAATTTAAACGTCGGCAAAGAGAGATATAATATATACAATAGTGGAAAAGAAAGAGAACGCAGATACCCCACAAGACGGTAAAATTAGTAATATTTACACTTTGTGATAAAATGTCCCGAAGAATACAGGCAACCAAAAAGTTGACCGCTCTCAGTGGTGGAGATAAAAATATTAGTTGGTTTTTTTAATTCTCACAATGATAAAAATTAGAACAAAACGTAGTTTGACCATAAAATTACCACGCCACTGATCATACCCTCGGCTGACGAGACATCCACACTATCCACAGGCTAATAAATTTTAGCATTTGGTGTTATTTTAAGGGTCATAAATACCAAATTTTGACAGAAATTTCTCTATCTCTTCTTACGTTTAATCTTTTTCACGTTGGGTTGAATTCCGTCTTCAGTTTTTATCTTTTTCTGTTACATTTTTTTATTTCACTCATAATGTCGCAACACGCTCTGTCAGTTTTCCTCTTAAGGAGTACAATAACAAGCCAGGTAACAGGGCCATTGCCACGCTTCAACTTCCTATGATTAGCCCTGTTTTTAACCAAGATACTCCTTTGTTTAGGCTGAGTCGGCCTGGGACCTATAGACATTTTAAAAGTGTCTATATTTTTTAAAATAGGCTCAATGATACAACAAATTAATGTTCAAAATTTGATTCTTACAAAATTATTTGAACCTACCTTGGCATATTAGTCCAGAGAAATAAGGTTTTTTTCGTGGCACAACCCCCACCAGGCCGAAAACAAATTTTTTGAGTAGTGTGGACTACTATAATAAGAATCTATACGTTTTCTGCAGCTGATTTTGTTGGTATACATAGTTGTTAACAAATGAACATCAAAAACGGTAAATTTTCGCTTTTTTTTGTCTATCACCAAAAAGTGAAGCGTTCGAAACAAATTTCAGGGTAATAAACTTATAAAAAATATAAAAAGCTTCAATATGACAATATCTGAATATGTCTATTCTTAGTTTTTGCTTAAAAAATTGCAAAATAAGTTATAAATTTTGGGTTTTTATAAATATTCATAACATCATAACTTATCAAAAAACGAAGTTAAAACCTTCTTATTACATGACATGCTGAGAATTCTTTGGTGGTTAAATTATATTCAAAATTTCAAAGCTATTGGTTAAATAGTTAAAAAGTTATTTATTCCAAATTAACTTTTTTTGCAACAATATAAGTCAGAATAGGATAAAGTTAGAATTATCCAACATATTCAGAAAAGAAAGAACCTACATTTCTTTACTGTTTGAGATTTTTTGTATCACCAATAATGTTGTTATTTAAAAAAAGTTCTAATAAAAAAATAGATTTTTATTTTAAAACCAACTGTTTTCAATACAGCAATTTGAACCGATGAAACTTACATATTTATCATAATATATAAACAGTACATATATAACTAAAGAAACTACATAATGCTAATTAGGGGGTGAATTTTACGATTTTTTTACCAAAAATAGTGACTTTTTGAAAACTTTATTCTAAAGTGAAAAACTTTATTTTAAGCGTAACTTACTTACTTTTGATGCTACAAACTTTTTAAAAAACAAAAATAAAGCTTTTTTAAACACTTTAAAAAATTAGTAACGAGGTTTCCCCAAAAAGTGTTTTTTGATTATTTCACATTGAAATAGTCAATTTGGAATTTGACGAATAATTTTTTTTTATAGAATATTTGCTTTTTAAGTTATTTGCTAAAAACCTTCAAACAACGTGTTTTTTATGAAAAATTAACATATTTACCCGCAAATCACTCGAAAAGTATTGATTTAGTCTGACTTAACTAGTGAAAAAACTCTATAGAACCAAAATTAAAATTAGTCAGTTTATTCAATTCCGGACTTATTTGGAACGTATATATTTAGCCACGAAAAGAGGTGAAAAGCACAGTTATCCCAGGGCAAAAGCACACATCAGCACAATATCATTTTTTTCTTTGACATGATAGCTATATGTAAGCCAAATTCCATGTCAATCTAAGCGGTTCTTTAAAATTTGCAGCAAAAACCGCTAGTAAATGTACTAATATTCAAACTATATTGTACGAAATCCCAACCAGATTTAGTCTCCATAATAATAAATGCCCACCAAGTTGATTTTCGTCGAACAAAACTTTTCTATACGAGTATACCCATCCGTAAAATTACGTAATAATAGTTATTTACCCTTTATCGATTTGAAAGACTTAAAACCACATTCGTCCGGTACTCAATCATCGTCCATCCTCTGCTTTCCTGTTGCTCAAAATGAGAATCAAACCAAACTCAGCCGAAGGGTGTTAGATTCCCATTTCATAGCCATTATCTCGTAATCCGAACAGTTTTATTAGTGTGTGAAACATTTTCCGGTTTTCATGATGACGGTTTACTATTAGTGCTAATTAATCTTGTTAGGCTTGATGGAACTTCCTAATATTCGAAAGGAAATATCGAATGCGAGAAAGTTACTTTTTAAATGGAGTAAATCCAATACCAGATAATTTTAAATCTATTTTGAGAAAAAAAGCGCTACTTTAAAATTTCTTCATTATTAGCAATGATCTAATTAGTCCATTATTTCACGGTTTTTGCTCTATATTTTAAAGAACCGCTTGGATTGACATGAAATTTGGCATGCGTATAGATTACATGTCAAAGAAAAAAAGTGATATTGTGCCGATGTGTGCTTTTGCCCTGGGGGTGACTTTCACCCCCTGTAGGGGGTGAAAAAATGTATGTCCAAAATAAGTCCGGAAATGGGTAAACTGACTAATTTTACTTTTATTCTATAGAGCTTTTTCGCCAAGCCAACATTTTTCAAGTTATTTGCGAGTGAATATATTCATTTTTCAACAAAATAACCACATTTTTAGACGCTTTTTCGCAAATAACTCAAAAAGTGAGTATTTTGTCGAAAAAAACGTTCTTAGAAAAAACATAGCATATAAGAAAGTAAAAAAAATGGTGTATGCGTTAGATCTCTGGATCTCGTAGAACCGGAGTTATAGCCAATGAAAAATAGATTCATATTCACCAAATTTCAAATAGAACATTTCGACTTGCAATATCCAAAAAATTAAGCAATTTTTGGGGAAAACCCATTATAACTTTTTTATAGTGTTTAAAAAAAGCTTTATTTTTGTTTTTGCAAAAAGTTTCTAGAATTAAAGTTAAGCAAGTTACGCTCAAAATACAGTTGGTCCCTTTTGTTTAAAAAAAATCGGGAAGACCACCCTCTAATTAGCAACTTAAATGAAATTAATCGTTACCGCTCCACAAATTATTTTACTTATGTTGTGTTTATATGATCTGTAAGTTTCATCGATTCAAAGTGCTTATTTTTGAAAAAATTTTGTTTCAAAGTAAAATTTTTAAAAATTTAAATTTTGAAAAATATGCTTTTTTCAAAATAACTTAAAAATTGTTAGAGATACCAAAAATCTCGAAAAACAAAAAAAAGTCAGATTTGCTTTTCTGAATATCACGTATTTTTTTGTTTTTCTGTTAGACAAAAATTGATTAAGATTTGGTGTTTCTAAATTTGCATACATTCGTGATCAATGACTCGTTCAACCCCTTTTAACTACAGCCCTTTCAATAATAAGGACTTTGAACCGATGAAACTTACAGATCATATAAACAATATATACACGAGTCAAGACACTTGTGAAGTCGTAACGATTAAGTTCATTTAAGATACTAATTAGGGGGTGATTTTCTCGATTTTTTTACCAAAACCAAAAGGGACTAACTTTATTTTGAGCGTAACTTGTTTAATTTTGATGCTAGAAATTTTTTTTATAAAACAAAAATAAAGCTTTTTTTAAACACTTTAAATAAGTTGTAATGAGTTTTCCCTGAAATGTGCTTAATTTTTGGTTATTTCACGTTAAAATATTCCATTTGGAATTTGACGAATATGAACATAATTTTTATTAGCTATAACTCTGCTTCTACTAGGTGTAGGGACGTGATATATACACCATTTTTTAAAAAAATTTACAGGCTATATTTTTGTTAAGAAAGTTTTTTCGACAAAATACTTACTATTTGAGTTATTTGCGAAAAACCGTCTAAAAGCGTGGTTATTTTGTTGAAAAAATGAACATATTCACTGCCAAATAACTCGACAAGTATTGACTTAGTGAAAAAACTCTATAGAACAAAAGTTACTTAAAATTAGCCAGTTTATCCATTTCCTGACTTTCTTTGGACGAATATTTTTTCACCCACAAGAGGGGGTGAAAACCACCCCCAGGGCAAAACCACATATCGGCACAATATCACTTTTTTCTTTGACTTATTAGCTATGTGTATGCCAAATTTCATGTCAATCCAAGCGCTTCTTTAAAATTTAGAGATTTTGCAATATTTTACCGTTAAAGAACGGACTATTAGTAGACTAAGTAAATGTAGTAGATTTAAGGTTTAAAAATAATATTCAGGATTAGAATACAAGATAATTAATATAGTACACTCGAGTTTATAATGATGTGGATTAGATTATTTTATTCATACACTTAAAAGAAATATTAGTTTTTTGAAATATACACTGTTTTGCATGCACTTAACTTACCTTATCTTAATCTGACGATTTCGAGTTTTTCTAAGGATAGATTTTTTCGGACTCCCCTTATCGAACTCCCCTGTATTAAGAGCCAATATTATGGTAGAGGTACATTTACAGAATACAAGGTTTATCCCACGTGATAATCTGACACGCTCGAGTAACTGCAAAAATCCTCTCTTGGGCTTCCCTACCATAAGCTATTGCTTCAATGAATAATGTTTGCCCTAAAAATTTTTACCTTCTATGTCCCCAGTTCTATACTTTTGTTAATAGTTAAACTGTTTGTTTATTATTATTTTTTAAATTCTGGTAATGTACCTATATTTTTAAACAAAATATAAATGATTCCAATAATCTAATTTGAAAATGCACATTTTCTCGAAGTTCTCAGAACTTTCAAATTTCTTTCTATAAAAGGAATATTTTAGTTTACTCTTATCTACTGCCAGTAATTATTATTACTTACCTACTTAGGGCCAATTTCTCATATCGAGTTCAACTCCAGTTTAACCTGAACTTCTAGTAAACGTCAGTTTAAAGTCAAAATCGTCTTTCTCAATTCACGATCAACCGATGGCAGTTTAAACTTGAACGGTGGAATTCGGCCGTTCAAAGATTTCAGAACTCAGTTCAGATGATTCCATGGACTACGCATGCGTTGTATTAACACGAAACGCTGTCATAGTATAAATATATCCTATTTTATTATATTAAGCCCAACGATAAACGATAACATTATTTTTGTTTTTATAATATTTATTTATAATTATTAAAATGACTATTTGACTATAAGTACTTAAATTTAACTTTATTCAAAAACAGCATAAAAATGGTAGTTCAAAATGGCGACAGTTTTTTACCTTTTGCCATCTATTGGCATTTCTCGAAAACTGTAGAACGAGCGCTGACATGAACGCGCAATGAGAAATGCATTTCAAACAAAACCACAGATCAACGGTGAACCTGGTTCAACTGAACCATAGATTAACGCAGGTATGAGAAATCGACCCTTAGGGTCGATTTCTCATACCTGCGTTAATCTATGGTTCAGTTGAACCGGGTTCACGGGTGATCTCCGGTTCTGTTTGGAATGCATTTCTCATTGCGCGTTCATGTCAGTGCTCGTTCTACAGCTTTCGAGAAATGCCAATAGATGGCAAAAGGTAAAAAACTGTCGCCATTTTGAACTACCTTTTTTATGCTGTTTTCGAATAAAGTTAAATTTAAGTATTTATAGTCAAATAGTCATTTTAATAATTATAAATAAATATTATAAAAACACAAATAATGTTATCGTTTATCGTTAGGCTTAATATAATAAAATAGGATATATTTATATTATGACAGCGTTTCGTGTTAATACAACGCATGCGTAGTCCATGAAATCATCTGAACTGAGTTCTGAAATCTTTGAACGGCCGAATTCCACCGTTCAAGCATCGTTCAAGTTTAAACTGCCATCGGTTGAACGGGAATTGAGAAAGACGATTTTGACTTTAAACTGACGTTTACTAGAAGTTCAGGTTAAACTGGAGTTGAACTCGATATGAGAAATTAGCCCTTACACTTACAAACCTAGTTACACCTTACCTAAGCCTACTTACAAACTTTTTTTGGGTAGAGAAAATGTTCACAATTTTAACTAGAAAAGTTAAAGTTTAACCCTTATAACTTTTACTGAAGGTATTTGATAAACAAATATAATGTATTGTTAGATTCAAATTCTGATATAAAGCCTCATGATTAGTTGAAAAAAGATTCCCAAAAGTTTGAAAAATGTATTGAGAAAAATGCTGTTAGAACAAACTTGGTTTAAATTTCGAGGGTGAGGTAAGCACATCAAGACGTTTTTGTATTGTAGTTGACTGAAACTTTTTGAGTGGTTGTTAAAATAAACTTTTTTATATGCCTACGTTTTTCGTGTAACCCATTTTTTTTAACCTTGCTGCCTTTTTCTATAAATTATGTAAAATCAATATACAGGGTGATTGATTAGTGTGATAAAGCTCAGTAGATCCGTTATAGTAATAAATAGCAATAAAACTTAATAACAAAAATTGTAGCTAACTTTGAGCATCACATTACAAAATTAGTTAGAATGTTACGGGTTCTTCGAAAACATAGTGGCAGACCAAACTGATGTTTTTTAAATGGAATACACTGTATTTTATTTTATATCAGAAATTTTCTTAACTTCCTCATCACAAAATATAAAGGTTTGTTATGTTATACAGGGTATCTACAAAGTTATATCCAATAGGGAACTTACACATAAAAATATTTTTACATAAAATTGTTAATTTATGTTCAAAAATATTACATTCAAAATATTACGTCTTAACCCGGCACCTGCCACGTGGCTTTGCAAGGCGTCAACTACCACGTGGGGTGCTCGCAGCACCCCTTAAACATTTTCTGTGATCTACTTGTTTATAAACAAACAATAAGGTGTTGAGTTACACAAGAATATAAAGAAACATGTTTTATTAACTTATTAGCTACTAATATTTTATAAAAGTTAAAAAATAAAATTAAAAAGGTGTTATAAGCAAATTAGCAAGTACCAACCCATAATAAATGAAGTGAAGTAAAATATCTAAAAAAATTAAGATTTAGTGAGTATAGAAACTATATTTATATTAATAATTTAAATCAGTTATTACAATAAAAAATGTAAATCTGACCTGTTTATCAAAAACACAAAAGAAAATTTAAAACTTAAACTGCCAGATGGTGGCACCCCGATTCGACTTTAGAGCTCAAGTTCAGAATGACACTAAATAACCACTTCAAACGCAAACAGATCTATGCTATATAATATTATAGAAAGCTACTATAACACACAGCACGGTTAACAAACTTGAAATACCAAATATTTGATGAAAATGTGTTATGGGCTGCTGGTAGCACCCCACGTGGCAGGTGCCGGGTTAAAAATTAATAGTTTAGGTACAATAACTGATAATAGTTTCGCGCCCAAATTTACCGTTTCAAACAACTTCAAAAGAGTGCGCTTGGGTCTGACGTCACCAACCATGATGTTTAGAACTGTTCTCGTTTGGCTAGTGCCAGACGTGCACTGTAAAGACAATATTTTGAAATTTTAAAGATTTTCATGCATTTATAATATTGTTTTTAGTCAACGGAAATACATTTTTATTTTACAACCTATCTCAAATGCCAAATTATAATATAAAGTTACCTATGTGAGTATGTACCGGGTGTCCCAATAAGAATGGCTCTCGGCCATATCTCAGGAACCGTTTATAGTAGAGCTTTGAAATAAAAAATTTTATAACAAAAGTTGCCTCAGGAAAAGCCTGGAAATTATTTTCATAATTGTGGGTCCACCGCTAGAGGGCGTAATTGAATATCAAAAATTAAGAAATCTAAATTTTACAAAATTTTCCTAATGAAGGGGCACTGGAAATCCGATTATTGTATTCTTCATCAAATTCTGCGCATATTTGATTTAACAAGTTTAACTCTACCTTTGCAAATAAGAGGTGGCGGTGAGTGGGAACCTTGTTATGAAAAAATGGCTGTAAGTTCGGTTCTGCTAAATCAAATTTTGAAAACTGGGTCTTGTTGAAGACAGATCTTTTTCTTCAATGTAAGCGTGATAATTTTGAACCATCCTAATAAGTAATAAGCCAGCTGGGAGGCGTTATTTAGTTTTTTTCAGAAATCTAGTTTTCTTTGGAAAATATTAAATACAAGTATGCATTTTTAATCATACTTTATAAAATTAGATTAAATTAGCAATAGAATAGCGAAAACCGCATGTCGATACCTTTTTTCTATCTCAAGATATCTCGAGAAACGTGTAAATTTTATACATAACTGTTACTATCACCGGTAAACTAAGTTAATGAAAAGTAGTGTGCTGTGGAGAAAAACAAAATAACATTTTCCAGATGTCAACGTATAAAAATATAATTAATTAAAACAACAATATAAAGAGAAACAATACTATTAAAATTAAATATAACACAGAACAAAAAGAACTACTTAGTGACGACTTAAAAATATTCAAATTGTTGCCCATCATACACTACTCTAGAATACATTATCCAGAGAATACTAAACGCCATTCAAAGCATATCGAGAGCAGAAATTGAGACTGCTGCTCAATCTACTCTTGAAAGAGTAAATGTTTGCAAAGAAAATGATGGGCAAAAATTTGAACGTTTATGTCATCACTACATAGTTGTTTTTATTTCTTTGTAATAGGGCTTTTCAACGCTTCTCATTTGTTTCGAGCCTCTGTCATATGCCGTATAATCCGTGTATAATATTAATATACGAGATATGAACGAGGCTCGAAACAAATGAGAAGCGTTGAAAAGACCTAATATACGTTGACAGCTGGAAAATGTTTCTTTGTTGTTTCCATAGCACACTACTTTTAATGAATTTCGTTTACCGGTGACATTAACAGTTATGTTTTTAAATTTACACGTTTTGTAAGATATCTCGAGATAGAAAAAAGGTATCAACATGCGGTTTTCGCTATTCTATTGCTAATTTTGTCTAATTTTGTAATCTAATATGGTATTAAAAATGCATGTTTGTATTTAATATTTTCCAAAGAACTCCAGATTTCTGAAAAAAATTAAATAACGCCTTCTAGCTGGCATATTACTCAGTAAGTTGGTTCGAAACCATAACTTTTACATTGACAAAAAAGATCTGTCTTCAACAAGACCAAGTTTGGAAAATTTGATTAAGCAGAACCGGACTCACAGCCAGTTTTTAATAACAAGGTTCCCACTCACCCCCACCTCTTATTTCCAAAGGTAGACCTAAACTTGTCAAATCAAATATGCGTAGAATTTTATGAAGAATACGACGATCGGATTTCCAATGCCCCTTCATTAGGAAAATTTTGTAAAATTTAGATTTTTTAATTTTTGATATTCAATTACGCCCTCTAGCGGTGGTCCCACAATTATGAAAATAATTTCCAGGCTTTTCCTGAGGCAACTTTTGTTATAAAATTTTTTATTTCAAAGCCCTACTATAAACGGTTCCTGAGATATGGCCGAGAGCCATTCTTATTGGGACACCCGGTACATTGTAGATACATATTGTACATAGATACTACAAAAAATTACTTATAAATAGAAAGGATGTTTTATTAAAATATATAAATATATTTAGTTTAAAATTTAAATTTCATTCTCTAAAAGAAATAAAAAATATTTTATGGATAAAAGTTTATTTTATCAAAGTTTTATTCCATTTATTTTTAATAATTGGCAGAGCCAAATAGATGGGGGAAAATATTTACACTCCAAAAGTCTTGTGCTATATCGAATGATACCAAACTCGACTTCCCACGGAGAGGAGTGGGGAGTAAATTTAATATTTTAAATACGAATCCGCGATATTTCGCGAAATGAACATCGGATCGAAAAACTGAAAAATGCACGTATTTAATATTTTTTAAAAATCTATCGAATGGCATAAAACACGATCCCTCACGGAGGAGGGGTGGGGGGTTACTTTAAAGTCTTAAATGGGAGCCCCAATTTTGTATTGCAAATTTGGATTCCTTACGTAAAAGTAAGTAACAAGTTTCTTGACCTTTTTGCCTATGACGCACCATGTTAATTAAAAAAGAACTATCTACTAATAATAATTGTCTCCCGTTTTATAGCGCTACCGCGATTTTGTGATTATAGCAGGGAAGTATGATATATCTAGGGAGTACAATAACAAGCAAGGTAACAAGGCCATTGCTACGCTTCAACTTCCTATGATTAGCCATGTTTTTAACCAAGATACTCCTTTGTTTAGGCTGAGTCGGCCTGGGACCTATAGACATTTTAAAAATGTCGTCTTAACAATTAATAGTTTAGGTACAATAACTGATAATAATTTCGCGCCCAAATTTACCGTTTCAAACAACTTCAAAAGAGCACGCTTGGGTCTGACGTCACCAACCATGATGTTTAGAAATGTTCTCGTTTGGCTAGTGCCAGACGTGCTCTGTAAAGACAATATTTTGAAGTTTTAAAAATTTTCATGCATTTATAATATTGTTTTTAGTCAACGGAAATACATTTTTATTTTACAATCTCAAATGCCAAATTATATTATAAAGTTACCTATGTGAGTATGTACATTGTAGATACATACTGTACATGGATATTGTACATAGATACATACTACAAAAAATTACTTATAAAAAGAAAGGACGTTTTATTAAAATATATAAATATATTTAGTTTAAAATTTAAATTTCATTCTCTAAAAGAAATAAAAAATATTTTATGGATAAAAGTTTATTTTATCAAAGTTTTATTCCATTTATTTTTAATAATTGGCAGAGCCAAATAGATGGGGGAAAATATTTACACTCCAAAAGTCTTGTGCTATACTAATCAAACTGTCAATAAGACCTGCGTCATATTATATCCAAATATAAGTAAATTTTGAATTACATATTTAAGCCTGTATCTGCTACGCAAAAAACATTTATTTTTTAAATAGAACATTTGCAACTGTACTTGTGCTTGTGCATTGTACATTGTAACATTGGATATTTGGTTAAGAGATTTAGTCCTGTCGCCAGGGGGGGTACAACGGCCTCCTTTATTCAGATGGACTTACCCAAGTTTTTTTCATGTATTTTGACCCGTAGAATACGAATTTTTTGGGTAACAGTTGATCTGGATGTCGATAAGATTGTTATTGACCAAGAAATTGAGGAATTACATAACAGAGGTTTCTCACAAAACAAAACATTTTTTTTGTATTTTTTGGGTCATTCTAAGTAAAAAATGTTCTAACAAGTTTTCCCGTAGGATGCTCAGTTTTCGAGATAAACGCGGTTGAACTTTCAAAAAATCGAAAAACTGCAATTTTTAAACCCGAATAACTTTTGATTAAAAAATAAAATAGCAATTCTGCTTAGCGCCTTTGAAAGTTCAAGTCAAATTATATCGGTTTTGATTATTTGCATTGCTAAAAATTTATTGTGTTATTGTTAAACAAAGCTACAAACACCTAGTGCGTGAGTGATGTTTTCTATCATTTCTCATTTAAAATCTAATAGCCACTTTACACCATGTAACTAATTGCGCAATTAATTGCACAATTTCTTGCAGCAATAGAAATTGCATCGTGTCATACGCGAATTGCACAGAAAAGCTGCAACTCCTTGCTGCAAGAATAAGTTGCAGCTAAATAGAACATGTCCTATTTTTCATGCAATTTTTTCTGCAATTTGGTTATATTTTTAGTAACTTTTAAGGCTACAGTGTTTGTTTTTACTTTTCTGCTGTCAACAAATAAAAGATTTTGATGACATTGAACTTCTGTCATCTTAAATTTCAAACCAAACAATTTATTAACAAAACTAGAGGAACTTTTTACCAATTTCACGCTTCACAGATAATATTATTCAGGTGAATAACTTTAATTATGCAACATAGGGATTAAAAAAAACTATTTTATTTCTTACAACTTGTTTCCTTTTGTAAATGAATAATATGTATTACATACTTGGATTAGGTATTAATTGATTTTGTTATACTTAATACATAATATTATAATTTTCTCAAATTATAATCTAACATCTTTAATCTAATATCTGATAATTCTACTCAAAAAATTACATTTAATTTGTAAAAACAAACATAACCTAAAATTTATGCTATTTTGTCAAAGTTTCTGTCTATTTCATCAATTTCATGTCAGTTTATGCAATTGTTTGCACCGTGTAATCACTTTATTGCAGAAAGTTAGTTGCAACTTATTGCACAAGTTCTTGCGCAAGAAATTGTGCAATTAATTGCGCAATTACTTGCATCGTGTAAAGTGGCTATAACGAGTAGGTAGAATAAGTACTAGTGCAATCGAGGCTATTTCTACGTAGCATGCGTTAAAATGTATGTAAAGGCACGGGAAATACTATGTGTTTATAGCTTTGTTAAACAATAAAAAAATAAATTGTTAGCAATGCAAATAATTAAAACCGATATAATTTGACTTAAACTATCAAATGCGGTAAGCAGACTGGCTAGTTTATTTTTTAATCAAAAGTTATTCGGGTTCAAAAATTGCAATTTTTCGATTTTTTGAAAGTTCAACCGCGGTTATCTCGAAAACTAGCCATCCTACGAAAAAAATTGTAAAAACATGTTTTGCTTAGAATGACCCAAAAAATACCAAAAAATGTTTTGTTTTGCGAGAGATCGCGGTTATGTAATTTCTCAAGTTCTTGGTCAATAAAAATCTTATCGACATCCGGATCAACTGTTACCCAAAAAATTCGTATTCTACGGGTCAAAATACATGAAAAAAACTTGGGTAAGTCCATCTGAATAAAGGAGGCCGTTGTACCCCCCCTGGCGACAGGACTAATTAGATTTTAGCTCTTGGTCTCGGTTTTCTAACAACACAAATCCAAAACGTTCGTCTCTTATCATAATAAAAATGTTCCGAATATATTTCTGGTCGTAATATTTTGTGATTTGTGATGAACAAAACTAAAACCTATCATTTATAAATATTTTAGATTCATAACAAAGAAGAAAGAAATAAACAAAACTTTTGTAATAAAAGTAAGAGTAATTAAACCCTTTGTTATAAACAATTTAAACATGCTTATTAATAATACTTATTTGTTTTAATACTTGATCAATTTCAGTTTGAAACTAAATAAACTGATTATGAACTGTACAAGAACAAAAATAATACCTTGGAATTTCCAATTAAATACGATTAAAATGGAATTAATACAATCACCAATACAACCTCTTTTTCTTTTGAACTTTTATTTATACAATCTACTTCTACATAAGAGTTTTAAGTAAACGTGAATGAATTTGTAAATACTATTTTCGAAATATCCTAGCGGTTTTGTTGCCGAAGGCAGGTAGACCCTGGGTCGTGACGTCAGACCCGTTTACGCATCTCTGAAGAAATTTGAATTTTATAGCATTTTCAAAGCCGCGTAATAAGCGTATGAGTTAAAAATATTTGTTTTTTTTTGCATGCATGCGTTTAAAGATCATTTTACCTTATATTTTTTAATATTATTTTAATATTTAGAAATATGTGCAATTTCCCTATTATCTATGAAAATCGTAACAAGTTCAACTCCCTGTATGAATAAAAATAAGCACAACAACAATAGTTTATTGGTGCCATCTTTTCTTTTGTTTTCAAAATATTTAAAAATTATTGTTGATATTGTTAATTTTCTATATATCGAATACAGGCTGAGTCAAAACGCAAGTCCATTATTTTCTCAGTAATTTTTGATGAAACACCCTGTATTTTATGTCACTATCGAAATGTACTAAATTTTGGTAGAAAATTCCCTATGTCTAAATTTGTTAGTTTTCGAGATATTTTTATTTTTCAGAGCAAATTATTAATAAGGTGTCTAAATTTTTCCAAATTGTAAGTAGCCATGACTGAATTGTCTAAAATTGACGGGTCATTATATTGATTGTTTATGTATTGTGTTATTAAATAGTTAAGAGGCAGGGGCGTAACAAAGGGCCCCGCAGCGTGAAGCTTGCGGGGGGGCCCCAATCGCTTAAGGGCCCCATCTTGTCATCTGATATTATGTAAAAATCTGTTATTGTTTATTATTTTTACGTTGTCTGTTTAAATTTAAAAACGTAAAAATTTCTATCTAGACGTATTTGCCAAGTGAATCATCTCATAATATCTAGAAACTTAATCCCTTCCGGCCTACCGAAATTTTGTGGCAGCGACAATAAACTACCTATATAATGCTTTGTACGTGACTATTGAAAGATATTAGAATTGCAATTTGACGAATTTAAGAACAATATTTTTAAATCTAAAAATGGGTTTTCTTTCTCTCTGTTCTTTACCTACTTTTAGTATTTCGATACAATATTATCGCCAGTAATTTCATATTGGTTGTTTGCATTGATTGTTATTTATGTTTGTGTTGTTTTACGGTTATAGTTGCATCAGTTTGGAACGCATTTATTTAACAATTATTGACGACTTTTCTTGTGTAATCATTATACAATCTCTCAAAAGATAAATGGTAAGATAAGGAAATTATAACACTTACGCTTTAGGGAAGTCAATGTAGAAAAACTTTCATTGTTTCGGTTTCGGAAAAAATTAAACAAGCTTATATTTTTCTAAAACATTTTTTGTTAGTTTATATATCTTATCTTAAAGTGAAAAGTTCTACTCACAGTTGCCTCTAATTGTTTATTAATTCTTTAAACAATAAAACTGTTTTATATTAAATAATTTTAAAAGATATCGGTGAATTCATCATTTTACTTTGTTCAAAAATGTTTCTATTTGCTTTTTGCTTATGCTGAATTCGAGCATGTCATTAAATCAGGGCCATAAGTACGATGTTGGGGGCCCCGGGACAAACGTGATCTGGGGGCCCCCTACCGGGAGGTCTTGGGTTAATCACTCAGCAGAAGGAGTCCGGAAAAATTGATATTTAACCACTTGAAAACGCATTTTAATGTACTCCATGACTGAAGTTTCCTGTACCTACCTACATATTGCTATTTTAGTTGACCAACACAAAAAAAATTTGAAATCACATTATTTTAAGCTAAATATTTACCATCAATATAACATCTTTTCTGTCTTCATAAAAAATATATCACATATAATGTTACTTACATTCTTCGGCTATAATGTAGGTTTTTAATCGCGTTATATTGCCTATAGGCAGTATAACGCGATTACAATCGCGGGGCCCCCTTCGCTGGGGGCCCTGAGGCACTGCCCCGGTTGTCCCAATGGTAGTTACGGCCCTGTCAGACATTACAATTTGAAAATTCAAGATAATTTTTTTTGAGCACTTATACAGTATGTCTGCGTGGCTTTGAACCATATGAAACCATATGAACAATTTTACGAAA
The DNA here is from genome assembly GCF_917563875.1 of Diabrotica virgifera virgifera. Lineage (NCBI taxonomy): Eukaryota > Metazoa > Arthropoda > Insecta > Coleoptera > Chrysomelidae > Diabrotica > Diabrotica virgifera. The sequence goes on from NC_065448.1 coordinate 191,320,659, forward strand.
AAAGTTATTCTTCATGAAATGTTTTGAATGGTCTTAAATCTGAGATACAAAATAAGACAGATAAACCATCAGATATCAAAGCTTATCAATTTTGTACGAGGTAAGTCAAAAAATAGGAATTTAACTCAAGGATAAAGTACTTTTATATTTAACAATATACGATTTTAATTTTAATATGTAATTACATCCTTGTAAATAAAAAATTAATTTTTCCAAATATTTCTCAAATTACCGATAACCAACATCATTGTTATTACAATAATTATAATAACTATTTTATTATTAATTTTTTAATTTTACGAAAAAATTATTTATAAAATTCTTATCAGATTCTTTATAAAAAGCTCTGCATTATCTCAAAACGAAGATTCAATTGTAATATATCACATTTTACCAACTTTATACGAGGTATGTCGAAAAATATGAATTTCTCTCTAAGAGTTAAGTACCTTTATAGTTCACAATATTTCAACTGGAATGATATAATTGCATATTTAAACATAGTTTTTAATTGCGAACAACTTTTTATAATAAAATTTTTCAATATTGTAAAATATAAAGGTGGTCTAGGTACTATTGAGCGAAATTAATAATTTTTTATATACCTCGTATAAAATCAATAAAATTTAATATCTGATTATTGCAACTTAGGTTTTATACCATGCATCCATGCAGAGCATTTTATGAAGAATAACTTTTTTTCGTAATATAGATATGCAATAAAAAAGTTTCCCATAGTTTCCAATCTACGCAAACACACTTTTTTGGAATGGGTATGTATACCGATAAAGATGAGAAATGTAAGTTGTTATGAACAGTGAATGATAACGCTAACACAAAAAAGTTTTTGTTAAATAAGTCGTATTTAGTAATTGTTTAACGCGGGAGCAGTCCGCTCACTTCTGTCACGTAAGCAGTCGCGCGTAGAACAAAATCTAACAATACAAATTTAAAACAAATTTCAATTTTATAATATTTTTGTTTGCTTGTTATGTTAAAAATATATATTTCTAACAATTTTAAAACTAATTGGTTCCCACCAAAGCCAAAAATTCCACCAAAAAAAATAAAAATGAAATTAAAAAAAATTAAAAAAAAATCCTAAGCATTACTACAATCTTCTTCGAGGCACTTACAAGTGGAAAGTTATGTTGTAAAATTGTTCATTAAGTTATCACGGAAAATGATAAAAAGTTGGATTTTTTCAAATGGCGCGACTGCTCCCGGATTAAAAGGGGCCCCATTTCGAATTCTGCGGGGGGGCCCCGACGGAGTTTGTTACGCCACTGTTAAGAGGAATTTAACTGTTGATGAAATGGTAGATATGATCTGGAATTGGGGGAGTGCAATAAAAATGCGTTATTATCAGTAAGAATTGATCACGAACGGTTCCCTGAAAGACGACAACCTACAACAGCAAGCTTTGAAAAATTCAGGATTGGTCTTTAACCACACAGTTTCAGTTATGTACAAAAAAACACGGACGAACAAAAAGTACTGTAAGAGAGGAAAGCAAAATAACTATGTTGCTGGCAAGTAACTGAAAATCAACATACATATATACAAAATATTTACCCATTCCGCATTCACCCTTACCGCATTCAATTGTACCAACAATTAATTCAGAAAAATTCTGAAAAGAGAATATTATTTTGTGAATGGGCCTTAGCTAAAATCAATTGACATAGAGATTTCTTCGATAATGTACTATTTGGAGATGAAGCTATCTTTCATAAAAACGGTTCCGTTAATAGGCATAACTTTATTATTATAGGTATGTAACCTGACTATATTAAGAAATTCACGCAAAACATTTGATAGAGAAGGGAAGCTCTACTAGATTTCAATAAGCTTGAATTCGTAGTTAACCTGATTTGCTATCGCAGAGGAATCTTCTGACTTCTTGTTGCTTAATATAGAGGTCGCTAGGAGCTTACACAGGCATACTATGTTACTACTAAAATCATACAGATAAACAGAATATCATTTAAATTGGAGCTTCCATAAGTCTTCCTGATGGGCGGTGAAACCGCGAAATAAGCTTATTAGAATGGTGAAGCTCGATTTTCAAAAAACAGAATATAGTTTGGTGTTAGATTAATGTCTTTTATCGACGTAAAGAGTGTAATATATGGTGTTTTGCAACAGTTAACTGCAGATATATTGTCGGAAAAGGTTATTCCCACCCAATTCTATAACAGCTTTACCTAAATAAGCTGAATTCGCAGTACACTTAATTCGCTATTGAATTAATATTTTATATTGAAGGAACTCTGTTAAGGAATTTCCAATAACCTAATGTCTACTTTTACTTTGGTTTTGTCAACCAAATTTTCTTTTATATTTTTTTATATTTTTCAAAAAAACCTTTTTACCACATTGTGGTGTAAGGCTCTTTTAAAAAATTTGAATTTATTCTTGAAACTTATTATGGTCATTTGTGTTCTTTATGTCATTGAATTCCTTGTGCCACAATGGTATTCTTATCTCTCTAATATTTGTCTTGCGTTTACCTTGTTCGTAAAATATTTTTCTAATATTTTTTCGAACATACTCCATCAATTTAAACATTCTTTCCAGACATTCATTATCTGAATAATTGTGCTCTATTGTATTATAGGCAAGAAACGAGCATTTAATAAATGAAAACACATGTTGCGCCGCAAAGCAGGGCTGAAGTAACATGTCATTACTTTACCTTTAACCGTTCTTTAACGTTGTTTGGGTTGGAAAATCTTTTGAGTAGACTAGAGTTCATAAAGTTTTGGTGTCTTTTCAATAGGAAAACTTTCTCAACCTGGAATGTAATTTGTGGAATTCCTCATAGTAGGGGTACTCCATTTTATGCGTGCATGGGTAAATATAATATCTTCGATTACATAGTGATCAAAATGAAAAAGGGGCCACTAACTTAATTAAATGTAAATTGTTTATTGCATTACATCATTCAATCTTCGCTTGTGCAGTGCTGGGCATAGATCTCCCCCAATAAAATCAAAATCCATAATTGATTCGTGATAACTTAAACATAAATATTGACATAAATTCATTGACTATAATACGAAGATAAAAAACCGCTTTTTTCCTTTTATTTATAAAAACTATGTATATGTGTCTACTGAGTGGACGTGAAAATATGTATGTCTACTCAGTAGAAACATAATATACATAACTTTTATAAATGAAAGAGAAAAAAAGTTTCTTTTATTCGTTTTTCTGGCGTTTAATAAAAAAGCAAAACTGGATAACATTTTGGAATACAGTTACGAAATTCTGTCAATATTTATGTTAAAGTTATTAGGACCTAATTATGGATTTTGGTGTGCTTGGAAGGTCCCACAGGCGCAGCCTGTATCTCACAGAGATTCAAATTTCTAGGGCAATAACTTTAATTCAAGTTTCACTTTGAGTCACCAAGTTTTAAGTAACCTTCAAGAAAGTTACTCAAGACTCCGTACAGCAGAAATGTTAAATATTATTCGTGCTGCGATAAATAGAGCCGGACCAGATATGACATATATGAAGTTATTAGAAGACAACCTTATACTCATCGTGCAAAGACGACTACAAACAGCTAGAGCAGATCGACTTTTACAACTATGATCATGAGTTGGGAGCGACTTTGGGTACAAGACTAAATACTCGAACCATACGTAATCGGCTTCATGGAGATGGGGTGAATGAGAGAAGACTAGCTAGCGCACCATTTTTGACCCCTGCACATCGTAGAGCCAGACGCTTATTTGCAGAAGAATACATCAATTATATCATGGCACAATGGAGTAACGTGATGTTTACTGACGAGTTCAAATATCTTTTAAATCATGTTGATAGACGTGTCAGAGTCTGGAGGAGACCTGGCGAACGCTTTTTGAACTCCACAAAAAAAAAAGAATGTGTGTACTTCGTACGCACGTAAGAAGTTATACTGCTATTATACGATTTCAACGAAATCAATATTTAAACAGTTCATTTATATTTACTGTAAATATTAAACTAATTTTAATTTTTACTACTTTCCAAAAATTTGTATTAAAACAATACCAAAATTTAAAAGAATAAAAGAATAAAACACACACACAGTGAAAAATGCCACAAATAAATGATTTCTGAACAATTGTTGCCAAAAATTTTAACTAAATACGTATTTTTTGAAAAAAATTATATATTAATATACTTACAATCATAAAATGAATAAAATAAAATAAAAAAAGTAACTTGCATTGGGAATTGAACCCGCTTTCCGTTGATTGAAAATCATAGCGCTTTCCCATTGTGCCACGTTCGTTTATCTGATATGTGGGAATATACACCAACTGACCGTTTACACCATAAACTTTTTGACAGTTGTTTATTACTTATATGAATTTAATCAAATTAGTTTGATTTTTGTGGAATTAAAGGAATATTTTGTGGAATAACCATATATTAGGTGAAAATTGGTAGAAATTTTGATGGTAATAAAATTATGTAAATCAAAGCAATACACACCATTTTGGTAGGTTCATTTTAAATTTTCCAAATAGGTAGGTACCTATGTAATTTTTTATTAGGATACTGAAACATTTACAATTATTACGTAACTGTCGCTTTTAAAAACTATTTAAAAAGTCACTACATTTATAAACTTGCTTTTTTCTCTCAATATCGAACAATAAAAACTAAAATAACATTTGTTTACCCATAATCTCCATATTTAACAATTATTGACAGATGATTTTAACACCCAATCAGATCCCGTATAACGTTTGAGCGACTAATACCATACTGTTGGTTTGCGCATGCTCCCGGGAGAATAAAAATTCACCCTCATGCCTAAAGAAGTATAACTTAAAAAAACCCAGGCTTTTTGCGGGAGTTAAATTATAGTTTTTGGTGAGATAACTTTTAATGGTCGCTCTGACTCAGTAGTTATTCGGCGTGGGGCGATGATGGAAGAGAGGTACATTAACGAAGGTCTTGAAACACATAATCCTATTTGCTGTACATACGGGTCCAGCATTTATCTTTCAGCAAGATAATGCGAGACCACACGTGGCCAGTAGGTATAGTGCAAAATTATTTGACTACCCACAATATTCAGGTTATAAAGTGGCCAATGATGAGTCCAAATCTAAATGCCATTAAACACATTTCAGATATACTCACGAAGCCCTTGAAACTGCCAAGAAATCTACAACATGTCAAGGAAGTTCTCATGAAAGATTGCGAAAACTAGAGCAAGAAACTATTCGAAGTGTAATTGAATGAATGCCTGGAGGTGGCGCAGAAGTTTTTCGAATTAGAAGAGCCCATAAACGTTATTACTTTTATTTTAAAATAATTTTTAGGAATAGCGTTTTTGTCGTTTTAGCAAAATTCAAGTTTGAAAAATGAAAGAAAGTTCACTATATTTTTATTAATTTTAACGAACGTTACACTTTAAAATTATAATAAAATTAAAATTATTTATAAAATGCTCTGCATAATCTAATACCTGAGAAGCAATCATCAGATATAAAATTTTATCAATAGTGTACAAGCAATGTTAAAAACATGAATTTAGCTCAAGAGTAAAGTACCTTTATATTTCACAATATCGAAAATTGTTATTAAGAAAAGTTATTTGGAATTGAAAATTATGTTATAATATGCAATTATATTTTCCTAATTGAAAAAAATAAAAAAAAGAATTACTTAAATTTTTTCTGAAATTACGGATACCCTTGGACATCCTACGGATATCTTGTTTAAAAATAGTCCTAGAATTTTTTGCAATACACAATTTTAAAGTAAATAAAATTAGCTTGTTTAAATTCTACAATGCATACACCTAAATGAAAAAAAAATCATAATGAGAAATTTAAAAAATAATCATTAAAAATATCAAAACTCATTAAAAGTATGAACCCTTGAAAAAGCATTTCTAGCTTAAAAAGAGCCGCATAACCTTATACAGCAGACCATTCTAAAGGTGATTGACTTCTCTTTCTTCTAAATGTACCATTGCATAATAATATACCTAGAGATGGGTAGAAAAAAGTTACAGAACAATGTTTGCGAAATAATGGGGAAAATTGCCCAAAAATGCTGTGAGCGGCGAACTTTGAAAAATCCTATTTCGGAAACTGTAAATCCTAGAGAATTAAAAAAAAAACTACATTCTAAAGAGAAAGGATGGAAGTTATTTTTCGCTGAAGCAACGCCTATACCTATATCCCTGAGGAAAAAAGTTATGGGGCAAAAAACAAAATTGCTTTCTTTCGTGTTTTTTTCTTGCTTTTTTTTGAATATATTTTTTTTAAAAAGAAATATTTTTGACGTTAACATGTGATATTTCGATTGACTATTTCACTCATCTTAAAATGTTCACATAATCTGACCAATCACAAACCAAAGACAGCTTATGTTATCGCGAAAACACCAACTGTCTTTCAATTGTGATTGGTCTATCAGCTTCGTGTTTTCAACGACGTAACCATGGATACCGATCGCAAAGCAAAGTTTGACGTTTGCCAAAAAAATTATTGTAGCTGTATACGTCAAAATGAGTCGTTTCGGTGGTATTTCAAACGAAGTTATAAACCAAAACATTGAAGAAAATATACCGAGTAACACAAGAAAATCTAAATCTTATATATGGAGACAATTTAGGATGTTCTGTGTGGATCGCAACTACAAATTAGATGCAGAAAATAACAACGAAAGACTAGCATTCATTCTAAAAGACTGGGCCTTCAACATGCGAAAAATTGATGAGTGATTACAAGGAGAGTGTTATTAACCTTTAACTACACGCGCTGGCGTACTTTGTACGCCAGATATAAGAATTCTACTGGAAATATATTTAAAAATTTAATTTTTGACTTTGCTTATTTTTCTAACCTATCACTGGAATGTGCTTTACAATTTGGTTTTAGTTTCGTTATAATCGGCGTTCTGGATAGACCGTAATTTACATTTTATTATTTGTTGTTTCCGGTGGTGGACAATATACCCCAGGATTATATTACTATAAGTCGTAATATAAGTAAATATTTTAATTGTTTTTTAGTCATTATAGCAAAAAATATATTTTTCTTTGTAAACAATACTTTTTCTCCTGTAAAAAATCACATTTAAAAAAATGTTTTATTAGTAATTTTATTTATCGTGGAATCCAGTTATTCCCTGATTTCAGTTATAAATCTCAATTGGCTTACTGAAAAGGAACTCCAAGTATTCACTGATACCGAATAAGGTTTATAACAAACAATTAAGTGTATTTAAAAAAAAAATTAAACAAATCCGCTGTTTTTAAGTGTATTTTCTTGTGGCGTACAAAGTACGCCACGCGTGTAGTTATGTTATAACTTGATGCGCGGGTAGTTAAAGGTTAAAACCATATGGAACACTACTGCAAAATTGGTATGGTTTGTTCGACAGTAAATGGTTTGAGTTCAATTAGTGCGGTCGTAAATATTATTAAATTTATCTGACCTGGCCCATTGTTAAGACCCACCCGGAGCGATAAGCCACCGAGGTAGACAGAGTTGGTCTTTTGCAATTAACACTAACTAGACGGTACTCCCATAATAAATCCTAAAATAAATTTTACCTGAAACCGGGCCTTTTATACTATTATCGGTTAATCCGGGCTGTTTATAGTGGTAACTAATTGAATTTAACCATTTACTGTTTAGCATACCATACAAGAAAAATATTTCTGTGAGTATCAGAGACATATTGATCCCTTCAAAAATATAACCTTCAAGGAAGCGAGAGCGGCTCGTGATAGTAAGAGAAAATTGTTGCAAACTGTACCCGATAAAAGGAAAATAAGTTCTGTCGCTATGACTTCGGATGAATATAAAAATATATGCTTACAATGGGACGAAGACACGCCAGAGGGACTCCAAAAGAAGTTTTTTCATATAGCTGCCGTAGAATTAGCTTGGAGAGGTAACGAAGCAAGTTTTTCCATGTTACATTTTTTCAAGGAAGAGACTAACAACAAAGGCTGTTTAACAAACAGAATTGCATATAATCCGATATTCTCCAAAACCCGCCAAGGTGGTGATAAAAACTGTGCAGATAATAAATGGCTTACTCAAAATTTGAAGAATCCTGAAATGTGTCCTGTGAGATTATACCGGAAACTTATATCGAAAAGGGAAACCATTACCCATGATAGACTTTTTCTGACTGTGAATGGCAAGTGGAATAAATATAATAATAGTAATTGGTACAAGAATTGTCCTATTGGTATTAATACAATATCCAAATGGACAAAAATGTCTGCAGAAAAAATAGGATTAGACACTAAAAAAATTAAAAAAAAAAAAACGAACCACTCTAATCGTGCCACTGCAGTTAGTCCGTTACTACAATCTGGCGTTAGTGAACAACAAGCTATGAAAATTACTGGACATGGAAGTTCGAACTCGATGAAACCGTATTTACATCTTAGTGCCGAACATCATCAGAACATAGTGAATTCTTTTAGGAATACTCCAAGTACATCAAGTAATAATAGCAAAAATACATTGTATCCATCTAATAACGGTCATACTATTCAAAATTTTTACAATTGCACCGTTTATAATAATTATAGTCGAGAATAATGTATTTTTTTCGTGTACAAATTATTTATTGTTATAGGTAAAAAATAATTATAACAAATTATTTATAGTTATAATAAATATTTCATGATTATGACTAATTGTGAATTATTCAAAAAATGGGTAGATTTGGGTTACCTAGATCAAATGTAATATTATTAAATTCCTTCCTCTCATTCTACTGAATTTTTGACCTATCACTTTGTTCGTGAAATAGTCTAATAAAATACCACTCGTGATTTGATTTATCTTATAAGTCTGTCTTTTATTTCTAAACTCAACTGAGTTGCTTAAAGAAAACACCACTCGTCCTACGGACTCGTGGTGTTTTCAAGCAACTCAGTTTCATTTAGAAGTAAATCGACAGACTTATCGCGAAAATTGAATCACTAGTGGTATTACTATTGAAAATTTAACCTGTAACAATTTTCCTGAAAACCTGTTTGTACTAAAAGTGCATTTAACTCACCCTAATTCACCCTGTGCCTAGGGACTAATTCACTCCTTTCTCAAAAACGTACCCATTTAAATGGTAGCACTCCGCGGTTTTTTCTAGTTTAGAGGTCCTTTAACTATATGAGACAATAAAATCCCGTTAACGTTGTAGTTCCTTTTAGCTCTCTTATTTTGAACATAATCAATAGCCAATTAAGTATAAACAAATAAATATCAAACTAAAAGCCAAATACGATATAAGATGTAAATAAAAGGAAGTCGGCAGGGACTGAATTTGCCGTTCCTAAACTAATCGTTTAGTATTCCACGCCTGTCACGAGCGCCAAACAAAGAAAGGGAACAATGAACTTTGTTCAAAATGTTATTTTATTATTTTGTCAGATAAAACAAAATAGCGTTAACTTTTATTGTGTTTAGAGAACAATCCTAGATAAAATGAGAATAAATTTCACTTTAAATTTTTATTTTTTGTTAAGGCCATCGGTACATAATTCGCAAATATTTTACGGCTATCCCTACTTTTTCTATCTTTACACGGCAAATTACATGTAGTAAAATTCTCACTGGTATGGATATGTAAACTTTATTGACAATGTCATCATTACTTTTAAAGATGGCTTTTGAATGTTCCTGCATAACTGCTACTTGTATAATTAATTGCCCTTATTATTAATTCAGTTAATTAATATGATAATTGTTTCATTACTATGTATTCAGGTATTGTACTAATTTATCTACTGTACAACAAAAACTAATAATCAATCGAGAAAAGAGGAAAAGTGACAAAGTGATTTTTTAATAATATATTGTTACTATGAAAGGCTTACAATTTTGAACATCTTTAACAACACAATAATTGGATCACTGAATATATCCTGGTGTATTCTCTGCTTGGATCTTCCATAAATAATAAACAATAAATATCTTTTTATTAAGTTCACGTCTTAAATGAATTATTTATCAATATACTATCAATATTATTTAATCAACAACTCAAAATATTCCCGATGTCATGTCAAATATTTAAAATTTTCACTGTCTGACTGACAATATGCTGACAATATCCTATTAGACTGAGTGCGTTGTATGACAAATATTTTTTTTTCTCTCTGATTCTGGCTTTGGTTTAGAACTAGAACCTTTAGCCACGTAATTGTATAACTTATCACTAAGTCATGGGAGTAATGTGTAGTGTGTGTGTTGAGTAAGTGTCTTGTTACTTTGCAAAGTCGACGTCATTGTCTTTGCAAAGAGACGCTAATTGTATCCGAACGTCTGCGGTCCCTCCGGTGAGTACCGATCCCACAAGGACAGAAACTATTTTTCATTTATTAATTGACAAATATAGATTTGGAAAATATTACCACCGACATTGTGTTAATTTTCTTTTCTGAAAAAACCAATAAATATTATCGAAAAATTTAAGCGCGGAATGAAAGAATGAATTATTACCGAGGGCCGAAAATTCCTTAGAATAAACAAAAAGTTTATTTTGAATGAGATATTTTATAATTAAAAATCACACTAAATTTTCTCTAAGTTTTTCACCCCTGTAACTTATTAAAATAAACATTATAGAAGTTCTCAGGGACTTCCGCCCCTGGCTAATAACGTAATCTTTCATTCTGCGTTTAATTTTTTTAAAAATACTTATTAGTTTTCTCAGGATTCGAAAAAAAAATCCAATTTGGAGAGCATTGGAGCAGAAACTACGTACCCATCCCCTTAAGAAACGATTTAAAAATTACTAATTTTTGTCAGTTATGGAATGCTAATTTCCCTCAAATAACATAAATTTATAAGTAGAGACTGGAAAATATGCACTAAAAAATGTCTAAAATATGCATGCAATATGCATTTTAAAACAAGCTGAATATGCACAATTAACATGCAAATATGCATTTATATATGCACTTATTTTTATATGAATAATTTTATGTAGGTATTCCATTATCAACTAATAAAAAATCCCTATAGCAAGCATAACCCAGTACAGATAAATTATTTGTTTTAAAAAATGCTGAAACATGATCCTGTAGTTAATAGTAATCTCATGGTCCACAGACATAAGTACTAATATAAACATTATTGAAGGCGAAGGGATTTGCTGATGTAGGTGTGTATGTGTGAATGGTTAAACATTTTTTGTTAGGAATCAGATTTGACTCACTGATATCAGTTTCAAGTTCCTGTGAGAGAGTTCCTAAGTTGTTTTAGTAATTGTAAGGCCAACATAAAAATTTGTTCTGAATTAGAAGATTTTCGATTTTTACTAAATAATTTTTATATTATTTAATATGCTAGAAAATATGCTATATGCTAAACAAGAAATAAATAAGCTAAACAACACAAAAATATGCCAAATCTAGCATAAAATAAGCTAAATTGGCAACGCTGCCTTAAAATTTCGTTTTGGTTGGTTTTCCCAGAATAATTCATAGTTGGCCGACACCAGCAGAAAGTACAGGTAATATTTGTAATGTTATTCAAAATATAATCGGTATTTACTTAGGTAATTTGTAAATTCTGAGAAGTCTATAAATCTTAAATATCCGGATAATGATACCTGCAGCTATAAATAACGCCCATTATGTTTATGGGTACAACAACAAAGGAGCTTAACAGCAAAATATTTACTTTCACATTTTATTTTAATGGATGTTGATGTTACTAATATATACCTTATTTTTAAATGGGGTAGAGTAAATTCCCATCAAAATATGCATTTATATGCTCTTAAATCTCCAAATATGCAAGGCATATGCATTTATGAAAAACATGAGAAATATGCAGCATATATATGCATATGCATTTTGCATATAATCCAGTCTTTATTTATAAGAGAAGAAAAACACGAAAAAAGTATACCTACAATAAATCTGATTTTACTTATATAAATATATTTATTGGAATATATTATACAAATAGCTAATTTTTAAAATCTTGTTTCGTTATCTTTTTAAAACTTTTTTGGATATTTTTTTATAGATTATTCTTAATTTTTGTGGTGGAATTGGTTTAATTGCGTTTTGTTTGAAAATTTTCCCGACTTTTTTCATGGAGGTCATGGTTATCTCTCCCACATTTACATTTATTCCAAGTAGTGAAGCTTAAAATAGGACAAAACCTCGCAATTTTTACAGAATGGATCGATTTGCCTGAAAATTTGAGAATAAGTAGTGGATATTCCAAGGATCAAATTCTATATAATTCCGAAAGGCGCTTTTACCATGGGGGTCCATCTTGGGGGTGGAAATTTTTTATTATATTTTGACCATTGGTTGGTAAAGACATTAATTATAAGTAAAAAACGTTTTATACATTTTTTTGATAAAATTAATAATTTTCGATTTATCCGCTATCGAATGTGTTAGTTTTATATCGAAAAAATCAATGTTTTTAATAAGTTTTCTGCTAATAGTAATTCCAAAAGTTTTCGTTTTATCAAAATAACTTTACTTAACCAAAATGTACCTTTTGAAAAAATAGACAACTCCGTTTTTTAATTTTCTTATTCCAATAGTAATCGAGCTATACTTTATTATATGTTCGCTCTTCTTCGTCATATGCTAAATATTGTAGTTTCAAAGTCAAAAGACGAGAAAACTATACATTTTTCGAGGATAACTTGTTGTAACTAATCTAAAGTATTTAAAATTATCTATCTACAGAGATAATCAAAAAGTTTCTAGCTCAAAAGTAAGTGACTTATAATGAAAGTAATGTCAGTTCCTATTCTTTTTCAGCGAAAACCCCCTGGAAGCAACACCCTAATCACCACCCTAATTAAAACTAGACATTTACCTTATTTGGTCTTCTATTTTTACGTATTATTAATAACAGGTAAAAGGGGGAGAAGTGTACTTTTGAAGTGTGTAAAATAAATAATTCTTAGCTGAGCGCTTTCGGCTTATAAAGCCATCTTCGGAGCTATGCTAAATAAAAGATCTCTAATGAATAATTGATCTTCGAATTCAAAGTTTAACTTACGTCAAAAAGGTCAAAATACCACTATGAAGAGAGATGGGTTCCATGTATGATATAAAATACTTCTGTTTCTTATGTAGTTTTTACTGGTGGGAAAAAAACCTTGTCTGTCTGTTTAAAAAAATGCTCAATTTGCCGTTGGTTATTTTGTATCCAGAAAAGTTAAACATTAACAACGAGAACAAAGGACTTTCACACGAAAAATTACATTACATATAAAACGAATATTTGATCATGGTAATGTCAAAAAAACCCTACCATTTGAATAGTACGGTGTCAGATAGCAGAATGGTCGCATGGAGGATTTTTAATGACAGCCGATGTAGACAGGGTGTGCTCATTAAGGTGTCTTCATATTTTCTCATATCAAGTGACAGTTGACATATGACATTTTAGCAATCGGATTGAACAACTTTTCAACCAAGTCAGTAGTTTCATATATCTGGTTTTTAAAAAATAATGAAATACATATTGAAAAGAGACTTAAGGTCTAGGATAAATCAATTGACAAGTTATCCTTCACAAACCAAACTCGAATCGTTTTTGAAAATTAATACATGATGTAAAGAAACTTGATGGTGAAGTTTTTTTAGGAAGTTGGGAAATAAATTAACACTGAATTTTGTGAAACATGATTTTTAAAGAATAAGCTGCCAAATGATTTATTACAAATATACAAAATGAAAAAACAATATTTGTAATAAATCATTTGGCAGCTTATTCTTTAAAAACCATATTTCACAAAATGTATTGTTAATTTATTAAATCTTCCTAGAAAAACTTCACCATCAAGTTTCTTTACATCATGTATTAATTTTCAAAAACGATTCGAGTTTGGTTTGTGAAGGATAACTTGTCAATAATTGATTTATCCTAGACCTTAAGTCTCTTTTCAATATGTAGGTATTTCATTATTTTTTAAAAACCAGATTTATGTAACTACAGACTTTGTTGAAAAGTTGTTCAATCCACAAACCATACATACTTATACGCTCTGAGCTTCGCTGGTGGCGCTGCTAGCGGAATACTAATTCAACTTTCACCGGTAATTTTTAAATTTATTATTTAATTGTTATCGCTTAATATTTACAACGCAAAAAATAATTAAATCGTAATCAATTTTTTTAAGATTTTGCTAATCATTTTGACGTTCTATTGATAACATATGAATTTCTTACTTCGGATACTTTCACAATTATCGTGTAGATGGCGCGTGTAGATTAATATATTAATTTACAATTACATATTACGGAACATTAAAAAAACTTAAATTCAGTATTTAAAACGTAAGTAAATTTAAATATATACCACAGCTTTGACCAACTAATATTTTTTATAATTATTGTTTTTAATTTTAATTTTAAATCAAACACTTTGACATTTATGTCAAATTTCCGGTAAACGTTTCCAGACTTGCCACTACTGGCGCTCGCGAATTTGTAAATATCCCCTCTACGTACGAGCTCACAGCGTATAGACGTTTCACGACCATGTTAATCTTTCGGATCGAATTAACGCCATCTCTTGATTGGAATGGGAACTAAATTGACACATTTTGGTTACGTGAGAGGGAATTTCAAATTATAAATTTTGCGGGATTTTTGATGAAATTTCGCATGACATTAAAACAACAGAAAGACAATTCAATGTTTTATTCCATATTTTACTGAAAACTGCAAATATTCCAATTTGTTTTCAAAATGCTAAACTCTACCGCTATGTGTCACGTGAAAACACTGACAGTATAGGAGGAATTCTCCTATACTGTGGCACTGATGTGTATCGAGTTGAATGAAAATTTTTGAAAGAATCTTGTACATAGGATGATTGTTTAGACAAATATTACCTTATTATCTTTTACAAACTTCCAAAAATATATAGGTCCGAAATGTTGATGACACACTTGTCTATTGGAATAAACTGTTTCAAGATCTATTATATTGTTTTTTTTTAATGTGGAGAAACACAACGCGGGATGATCAATGTAAACTAAAAATTCTACTCATAAAAATGGAGAGGAGGTTAATACACTTAAAATTGTTAATTGTTAAAATTTAGATTAAATCTAATTAAAAACATAACACCAATATAATAAAATAATTAAGCCACAAACTGTAAAATAAAAAGTAAATAACAAATTAATTTAATTGTCAACTGTCAGTTGTTAAATATCACAAGACAATTGACTGACAGCGACATCTCTGGATTGGAATGGTAACTAATTTGCTGTCTTGACCTTGACAATTTACGTGAAACGTTTATGAGTATGTATGGTTTGTGGTTCAATCCGATTGCTAAAATGTCATATGTCAACTGTCACTTGATATGAGAAAATGTGAAGACACCTTAACGAGCACACCCTGTCTACATCGGCTGTCATTTAAAATCCTCCATGCGACCATTCTGCTATCTGACACCGTACTATTCAAATGGTATGGTTTTTTTGGCCTTACCATGATCAAATATTCGTTTTATATGTAATGTAATTTTTCGTGTGAAAGTCCTTTGTGCTCGTTCTTGATGTTTAACTTTTCTGGATACAAAATAACCAACAGCAAATTGAGCAATTTTTTAAACAAACAGACAAGGTTTTTTCCAACCAATAAAAAACTACATAAGAAACAGAAATATTTTATATCATACATGGAACCCATCTCTCTTCATAGTGGTATTTTGACCTTTTTGACGTAAGTTAAACTTTGAATTCGAAGATCAATTTATTCATTAGAGATCTTTTATTTAGCATAGCTCCGAAGATGGCTTTATAAGCCGAAAACGCTCAGCTAAGAATTATTTTTAAGTACATTTCTCCCCTTTTACCTGTTGCCATAAGTGTGTACAAAACTATTTCAGTTTTCACATTTGTATTATTAACAGGTTCTAGAAGTTTGACCTGCTTAGAATGGTTAGTTCTTGGAGTTAAAAAATGGAGTTAAAAGCGAATAACGAATTTTTGTAGTTTGGAAAAAATGGCTTTTTCTTCATAATCGATAAATTAGCATCAGAAATACGAAAAAATATTTTTACATGAAATTGTAGCTTATTTAATTTCCAAGAGTCTGGTTTGCAAAAATTTTTAATACGGCAAAAATTTAGTGAGCTATTGACAATTAAAACTTGTAATAACATGCAAAAACCACCTTAACAACCCTTTCAAAGTCACGTCTTTTTGGGACTGAGGATTTTAAAAGGATTTAATATTAATAGGCTTATAGATCGTATAAAAGCCTACAAAATTATTTTTTACCACACTGTCTAAGATAAAAATAAGAAGTTACGATTAAAAAATCAATATATTTTGCAATGCATTTAAAACACATTGCCGCGAAATTTTGCGCCTACGTCGGTACAAACATATTTCACATTATATTTGTTATATAAAAGTTTGATGTACCTTAAATTTCTATTATAAAAAATTCAATTCCTGTTTGATTTGGAAATCTATTTTTATTCTCAAAGTGTACACTGTTTTCAGTTAGCCGGTGTGTTTAACTTGAAATGGAAAAGGGAGTAGCGAACGAGAAAAAATAAAATTAACTCTGAAAAGTAAACAAAAAGGGAAAGTTGTTTTATTTTCAATTTTGTGACTAAAATCGATTACCCGAACTCTATGTAGCGTGACTTAACGATCAGCTGCCTACACGAAAATATGTCAGATTGGATTTATACAAAGCATTTTAATTTTTGAGAAATTCGAATTCAATAAATGAAATTAATTTTTCCCTTGTTATTATATGGTATTTGTTACTTTAGTTTAATTAATAATGATAATTGCTATATTTTTACTATTAATAGATACTATTAAGTACGTAGTCACCAGAAAATTAACCAGAAGAACAGTTATATACAAACAATTTAAATATAGCTTGGTTATTGCAGTAAGGTAGCAAGTAAATTATTTTTCTATGGATGCTCTACAATGTGCAACTTCTCTCACTACTTACATATATTCGAAACGAAAAATTTCTCATGCAGTGAGAAAAGTCGGCCATTGCAGTGAGAAATAATTTTTCTCACGGGTTGTCCTACGGTTTTCCATATATGATCGCCGTTTCCATGGTAACATGCACAAAACAAACACAATTAACATTGTCAAAAAAATGTGTTCAAGCAAAACTTACCAGGAATTACCTTTCAAAACTGTTCAAAAAAATAACTACTGTTAATTAGAAATTTAAATAATTTTAAGAATCTTAAATACGTACATGTATATGTATTTAATTTCAATTTATGCATAAACTATACCTAAAAGCACCTAAATTATTTAATTTTGAAATTTGAGCTCTTGACAAAACCGCATCCATAGAAAAATAACAGTGTACAACACATGAGAAAATGACATATTTCTCCCTCGCTTGATTTGCGCAACAAACTTCTGCGCTCGTGAGAAATATGTCTTTTGTCTCACTTATTTTACAATATACTATTAATGATTAATATAAAAACATAATGTAGCGTGATTAGTGTAATTACTTTTAATTACAATAAAACTAGCGGTTCGTAATTTATATACGACTTTATTTATATAAGTTACAGACGAATTTATCTTATACACTAAACTTATTCACAAAATATGCCCGTATTTATACCCAGTTGTTATTCTGGAACAATCGACTCCCATCTCGAGCTATCGGCTTGTTCCGCCTACGTGACGTACCTTCCAGAATTCTCCGGCGAGGCCTAGCACATCCGATTACGTCATTCTCGAGGTGTTTACTGTTATATGGGGATCGGCCAAGATTTCTCTTCCGCTACACTGCTCCCCTCTTAAGATCTGAGCGTCTCGATCAGCAACTCTAAATGAAGGCCCAGGATGGCGGAATCTACACGACTCTCCAGCTCTGCATACACCCTTCAAGAAGAAATAACAGTCTACTGTCTTTGAAGGGTACGACATCTTCGGGTTCATGCAACACACAGTGATTTGTACACCAGTTCCTCTGAAGACCACTTCAAGCATGCTTCTCACAATCTTCCAATCCAGATTTTCTACTGCATGGCCTATTTTTGGTAAAGCCAAATTTTTGATGTCATAATTACACACGATTTTCTTCAAATTAGTTAGAACACGCCATATGTTCTCGTAGCTTGGCGTGTCCGTATAAGACTTTCTGGTCACCATATACAGCAAAGATCGAGGGCCATCTTCCAATCGCAGTACTCTTCCAATTTTAGGCTGCTGATTTCTTAACTCGTCCAGGCGGCCGAACTTTCTATTGAATACGGACGATATTCCTTTAGTCATCTCGAGGTCTTGGGCAACACAGTGGGCCAGAGAGACGTTTTCTGGAACACCAAACAGATCTTGCTGAACTTCTGTGGTCACGCCGAATCTAGCACTCTTTCTCGCTGCGTAATTTGACATAAATTGATTAAAACTTGGCTGTGCGACATCTTTCATCTCCTGTTGGAGGACTCGTGCTTCTTCTGTTTCATTTGAGCCAGCATATGGTGCAAGACGATTTATGTGAATAACTTTTGGTTTACCGTTTGGCAACTTCTTAATTCTATATATTACGTCATTTATTTTCTTCTTAACTTCATATGGACCTTCCCATTGTCTTTGCAGTTTAGGACATAAGCCTCGACGACGTTGCGGATTATAAAGCCAGACAAGATCACCTACTTCGAAGCTTTCATTCTTGCATCGAGAATCATATTGATCTTTCATTCTGTCACTGGCTATCTGGATGTGTTGTCGGGCAAGTTCATGAATGTTGTTCATTCGTAATTTCAGGCGGTCAACGTAGTCTTCGCCTGCAACATGTTCCTCGGAAGGTCCGCAGCCAAACTCTAGGTCGCAGGGCAACCGAACTTCACGACCCAACATCAGGCAGGTTGGTGTTTGACCTGTAGTTTCATTTACGGCCGAGCGGTAGGCCATCAGGAATAAATGAATGTGTTGGTCCCAATCTCGCTGATGTTCAGATACAACTTTGGACAAGTGTTTACCCATCGTTCGGTTCATCCTCTCGACCATCCCATCTGATTGAGGATGCAGGGGTGTTGTTCTGGTCTTATTGACACCAATCAATTTACAAACGTTTTGGAAAAGAGCTGACTCAAAGTTTCGCCCTTGGTCGGAGTGGATCTCCAAGGGAACACCAAATCGGCTGAAGAATTCTTTAACAAGTACCTCTGCAGCGGTAGCAGCTTCTTGATTTGGTAATGCATAGGCCTCGGTCCATTTCGTAAAATAATCCATGGCTACCAGGATGTATTTATTTCCAGCATCAGTTTCTGGAAATGGACCTGCAATGTCGATTGCTACTCTTTCCATAGGACTGCCAAAATTGTACTGTCTCATGGGTGCTCTCTTTTTACCAACTGGACCATTACCGGATGCACACAGTTCACATTTCTGGCACCATCTTCTTACATCATCTTTACAGTTCACCCAATAGAACCGTTCTCGAACCTTTTGCAGAGTCTTCGTAATACCAAAGTGTCCACCTGATGTACCGTCATGCAACTGACGCAATACTTCTGACACTTTACTTTTAGGTACAATCAACTGAAGCTTAGATTCTGTACCATCATCGTTCTCAAAGGTTCTGTACAGAAGATCATCTTTTAGTATCAGGCAATTCCATTGGCTCCAGTAGGCCTTGACTTCCGGACTACATGCACTAATGTTTTGCCAACTAGGTCTCTCACCTCGACGCATCCAATCCAATACTCTTTTTATACATGGATCGTCTTCTTGGGCTTCTTGTAACTGTTGTGGCTGCCATTGCTCATTAACGACGGTAGTTCGTCTCACAGGGCAAAGCTGTTCATCTACTTTAAGCCGGTGATTACAACTTTCACTGCATGGCCGTATCGAGGAAGCATCTGTATTTGAACCAACTCTTCCAGCCCTCTTCATGCGTCTCTTCGGCATCGTGTCACGAATCACCCTCCGTACCATTTCCACCAAACGTTCATCTTTTCTCTTATCGCCTTTTTCCACGGTTATTACTCGATTGTTTCGTGAACCTTGGCTAGCTGCTTCGTGTTCCAAGGCAATAGCAAGTGCTTCATCTAAAACTTTCGGCCTTGCTAGTCGTAAAGCTTTCTGTAGTTCATTATCTTTCAGCCCATTGACGAAGGTATCTACTGCAATTTCTTCTAAAACGCTGTCTGGCACCTCTGGATAAGCCAACCGCACCACACGAGCCACATCTGCTTCAAATTCTTGCAGATTCTCACTTGCTCGTTGACTTCTACTTCGCAGTTGTGCTTTGTATACTTGTTGTAGATGGGCATCTCCATAGCGTTTTTCTAGACGAGTGAACAAGGTCTGGTAACAATTTTCTTGACCCTTAGGAATTGATCTTAATATATCTGCAGCATCACCTCGCAAAGCAGCAGTCAAGGAAACAGCCTTTTCCTGTTCGGTCCAATGATTGGCGGTCGCAATAGCTTCAAATTGTCTAAGATATATGGACCAAGAGGACTTTCCATCGAATGGTGGTAATTTGAATCTCATATTATGCGACGTTTCGTCTCTCGGTAGTTCATCTTTCACTAAAGGATCTAACGTTGCTGCATTAACTGATGGTTGTACTTTTGTATCGGTTATCCTGCTCTCTAGCTGTTTGATCTTTTCTTCTACGGTCTCTACACTTTTCTGCATCTTATCGAATGTTCTAGAAACTTCTTCAAATTTCTCATTGTTCTGTTTACAAACTTCTTCTAGTTTTTCGTTGTTTTGCCTACAGACCTCTTTAATTATTTGAGAAGTCTCATCGAATCTTTTAGCAACATTTTCGAATTTCTCGTCGCTTTTTCTACTAACTTCTTCAAGTTTCTCGTCGCTTCTTCTAGAAGTTTCATCGATCGTTTCAGAAACAGTTTTTAATTTCGATAAGATTACTTGTTCTGCTGACTGGAAGTGGAACGTCTTTGGGTCTTCTCCGTTCTTCGTGAGGACATCCTCGAGTCGTGCTTGTAGGACTATCTTGAGCCCACTGCTGTCCAGATCCCGTTCCTCGAGCTGTTCACGGAGCTGTTTTACTGTAAGTTCTTGTAGCAACATCTTTGGTCGGCACACACGTACTTTCCAAAATGTCTTTTAACAGTCTTTCCGAATACCGAACAATCAACGCACTTTAACTATTCCCGACGAATAAAGTCCAAAAGTATTTTAAAGTCTTTCCGAATACCGAACAATTAACGCACTCCGGTTATTCCCGACGAATAAAGTTCAAAAGTCTTTTAAAGTCTCTCTGTAATTCACTTATTTATATCGCACTAAGTTAACCCCACACCTGACACCAACTGTAGCGTGATTAGTGTAATTACTTTTAATTACAATAAAACTAGCGGTTCGTAATTTATATACGACTTTATTTATATAAGTTACAGACGAATTTATCTTATACACTAAACTTATTCACAAAATATGCCCGTATTTATACCCAGTTGTTATTCTGGAACAATCTACTCCCATCTCGAGCTATCGGCTTGTTCCGCCTACGTGACGTACCTTCCAGAATTCTCCGGCGAGGCCTAGCACATCCGATTACGTCATTCTCGAGGTGTTTACTGTTATATGGGGATCGGCCAAGATTTCTCTTCCGCTACAATAATATTTTGAAGTCTCCAATTAGCAAAAGAACAAATAAATTTTGTTCAACTTGGTACGCGAAATATATCATGTCCATGTAATAAAGCAAATGTTCAAGCAGATTGAATCTAATAAAGACATTGTCCCACCATCAGTGGGGGCCGATGACAGTGCACCACTCAAAATATATCGAGCTATAATTCGATCCAAAATATACTGTGATTGTATCAATAATATATATACAGTATGTTCCTGTAAGTTGGAACCATATGGAAAACTTTTTTATTATTAATTTTGCGAGAAAAAGTTATTTTCCATAAAAATTTCTGAATGGTCTAAAACCTAAGATAAAATCATCAGATATCGAATTTTAACCATAGCTTATGAGGGATGTCAAAAAATATGATTTTCTCTCAAGAGAAAACTACCTTTATATTTCACAATTTTGAAAATTTATATCATTAAAAGTTGTTTAGAATTAGAAATTATGTTCTAATATGTAATTACATTTTTCTAATAGAAAAAAAATTGACAATTTTTCTCAAATTATGGATACCTAACATCGTTTTTATTTATAACTCCGATATTATTAGTTTTACACAAAAGCTATTCTTTATAAAAAGTTTTGCATGGTCGCAAAACTTTGCAACCCTAAGGTTGCTTAAGGTTTCGTTTAGGGTTTCACCATGCAACCAGAGGTATCTTCTAACATCGGCGTTAAGTCTCCTTAATTTCAACAAACTCTAATATAGACTGAATTTTAATTACAACCATTGTTTGGTTCTGGGTCCAGTTGTCAAGTATTCGAGTTCACGGATGATGGAGTGATAGGTCCGAAAACGTTCTTTCTGAAAACATTTTAGACAATCCCTTGGGATTTTTAAAGCTTTTAATATACCTATTACATTGAAGTTGTTTTACTTCGGTGTTAGAGTTTTTCCGGTGCAGAGAAAGGTACCATCCTTACAACATTTACTTTTTTCAGAACTTATGCGAGCATGATCCAGACAGGCTACAATTTTGTAAAGAAATACTGAACATAATTTAAGCTAATGTACTGTTTTTGCAGAAAAAAAATTTTTTGGGCAAGACAATGTTTAACTTATACGATATTATACACCTAATCAGTTATTACTTCAACTACTATCTTTCTATATCAGTAACATTTTAATATTTGACATATTTTTTATATATAGGTACATATCAAAACCCCTTTATTGACTATCAAGTAAATAATTTAATTAATACATGTTGGCAAATTGAGTCACTGTATGAGCATATTGAGCTCCGTTATCTTACATTTTTGAGCATGTCACTGACAAATTGTATCATCTCCGTCGTATTCATAAAATGGCTTAACAGCCTGGGAGGTAGTGTCAAATTTGACCGGAGCATTTTAGCATGGCTGGTTTCTTTTTATTTAGGTAGGTGTTCCAAACCTAAATTAACAAATGATGTGTCAGCTGGCCCAAAACGGGGGATTTTAGACAAGAAAAGGTAAAATATGAAAGTTGACGGACAAACGCTACAACTTAAATAAATGTCAAATATTTATACACGTTATTCAGAACATTTGATAGCCTTGCTTACTTGGCTCCTACCTTTCACTCAGGAGATCCAGGTTCAAATCCTGGCGCGGAAAATTCTTTTTGTTTTTTAAGTTGATATTTCATTTTGAAAAATAATTATTTTTATAATACCACGTTTTTATTATTTATACGAGACAATATAAAAAAATCTGTTTGTCTTTTATAGAATCGCAAACTATGAATTTTTGGTCATAATATTATCATTGAGCTTAAATAAGCAAATTTGTTGTACATGAACCTTTGAAGGTTCCTGAGTTGGTAAGACCAACAATCTAAGTGGAAAGGGAGACATTATTTGCTATTTTTTTGGACAAACTGTTTTTTCTTAATTTTATATATTGTAGAACCGAAAGATACAACCCTAAATTTTCACTTTCCTCTCACCAACCCCCATTTTTTAATAGCAATCTAAATATTTATGTATCACCTAAAAATGAATGTTTGTCTGTACCTCTGTCCCATAGGCGTAACCAGGTGGTTTTGGGGGTTATAACCCCCCCATTGTGATGTACTTTGAGCTCAATACGCTTAACACCATACCCTTCAGAGACCTTCCAGTAGTTGTAATCCCCCCCCTTAGGATCATCCTGGTTACGCCTATACTATGTCCCTTATAGAATCGTAAACTATGCATTTGGTAAAAAAAGTATAGGTACGCAATATTTTTTAGTATTTTTTGGCTTTCTGTTAATTTTTAGGTATTAAACTTTCAAACATTATTTAGTTTTAAGGCGGTACGAAGTTTGCCGGTTCAGCTAGTTAATAATAAAAAAAATATTCTTGAACTAGTGTGGCAAAGATTAAAAAGTATAAATCACTAATTTATGAATTTTAGATTGTAATAAAAAAGCGTCAGCTGCATCATGTACGTTGCAAGAAATGTTAGCTGGCCAAGTGGACATGCCGTGGTATTATGAAAATAACTATTTTTCAAAATAAAATGTTAATTTAAAAAAACAAAAAGAATTTTCCGCGCCAGGATTTGAACCCGGATCTCTTGAGTGAAAGGTAGGAGCCAAGTAAGCAAGTCTATAAAATGTTCTGAGTAACGTATATAAATATTTGACATTTAGGTCGTAGCGTTTTTTCATCAAGTTTTATATTTTACCTTTTCTTTGGAACACCTACCTAAATAAAAAGAAAACGGCCATGCTAAAATGCTCCGGTCAAATTTGACACTACCTCCCTGGCTATAACTTTTGATTAATACAAAATCTTTTAAATAAATCATAAGTTAAATATACAGATTTTGTCGTTCACTCCATTCATTTCTGTGTTTTTAGCGGGAGATTATATCCTTTGACCATCCTTTGAACATTTCAACAAGGTCTTTTAGGTTTTAGTAATCATACTGTGAGCACGTGGTGTTTTGCTAAACCCTTTTTATATAATAACCCTAATACTGGGCTTTATTATTAGGACGTCTCTGAATTTAAATTTGGGTAAAATGTTTACATGTTTTTTGAAATTAAATCAAATGTATGTATAGGAAGATTTTGAGGACATTCTAACAAGCATATTAACATTTTTGTATATTTCTAACTTCTTAATAGTTTACTTAGTGGTAGGGGAGCCCAAGCAGGGATTTTTGCAGTAACTCGAGCGCGTCAGAAAAATCACATGGGAGAAACCTTGTACCCTGTAAATGTACTCCTACTGTATATTGGACCTTACTACAAGGAAGTGCGTTAAGGTGGGTCCGAAAAAAAATATATCCTTAGAAAATCTTGAAATCGTCAGATTCAGATAAGGCAAGTTAAGTACATGCAGAACAGTTTATATTAAGGCGCAAGGAAACGGGTGAGTCACGAAGTTTCACAAGAAAAAAGCGAATATTTTGAGAAATAAACGTCAGATCGGAAAAATAAAAAATACCTGTTCGATATTTTTCAAAAATCTATCGAATCTATCGTGTTAAACCGTTTTATTACAGGTAATAGTTCAGATTTTCGTGCAACCGGCATGCTATAGTAATACATCTCTCTCTTTTATATAACGTTCTTTATGTTCGTCCTATTGTTATTTTGTGACATTAATATTATCTCAATACCTCCCTATCCTAAGACATAGTTTGAATACCACACATCAGCGTGCCACTAACATATTGCCATTGAACAACAAAAAATATACAAATTAGAAAACAGTAAGAGAAATAATGTCTTGTGTTTTATGTCGACCTTAAAAAATAGCAGGAAAACTTCTTGATATGAACAAATAATGTCCACGTGAAAAATCTCAATGCGATGGATGTAAAGAAAAATGATGGTAGATTTTTTGTAGATTATGTTTTCGACGAATATCAGGCATTGTCCCTAATATTCGTATATTTTTTTTATAAAATATATTCGTATGTATATTATATATTATTCGTCAATGGTCAGCAAACATGGCAGCCATCACCAGAAAAGTTTTTTATATTCAAAACTTCGTTTATATCTCCAATGCGCTTTTACAAATTACCAGAGAATGGTAGTTCTCGTCAGTGGCGCGCACACACTAGTTCTCGTTAGTGGCGCGCACACACACACACACACACACACACCCCTACACGCGACATTATATTATATACACGAAATTTTCGATTTTTTAAATCTGACTGAATTTAAAATTGGGCTAACTCCCATATTAAACTTCAGTAAAAGACTCACCCATTCATATGTCAACCATCCATTTTGGTCCAAGGGTGTGGATTTTACGGCCCATCCTATTTGGTGTCTGTTTTTCGTTCTTATCTCCAAAACTCCAAAAAACTTCAAAATTTTAAGTCCGACCTTTACGGCTTCTGATTCCTTTCCAACGCATGTCTAATTTTGAAAATCAGTTATACCATTCAAAAGTTACCGAGCTCAGAAGTATGACTCAATTTCTATTTAAAAAAAGGAAAATGTTTGTGGATATGTATGTGTATGGAAAAGTTAAACCGATCTGAATTTTGTTTTCTGTGTTTGAAGAGGGGGTCAGGTCCTATTAAGGACCGGTGTAGTTTTTAAATTTTGACCAACCATAAGCCAGCTACAGGACTTGGTAGGTACAAAATGGCATATTTTTTGGGGATATATATCTTCGGTTCAAGAAGAGCCAGGAGAACCGCAAATACACCAAATCAATAGTGTTTTTATGCTTTCAAATGGTGTCTAAGCCGTCAGGATCAGACATACACACACACGGCTCAGTATAGCCGAAAAACTGAAAAACAAACTTTGAAAATTTTGGTTTTTCGACAATTACTCAAAACTTCAACCTACGAATTGCGCCAATTACTGAGCGGTTATAAAAGGACTTTAGACGAATCTAACGCTGTATACCTCATATCCAGGAAAATTCGAATTTTTATGTTATAGGCTTCATAAGTATGATCAAATCTATTTCCTATGGAAAAAAACGGTTTTTCAAGCTCAATAATTCCTGTAATAGTTTTAGTTATCATACTTGGCCTTAGATATATCAGATACTAATTGTCAATACGTTTCAAACTCATGTTTAGTGATCAAAATTGGTTAAGCCGTTTAGAAGTTTTTAAGCTACAAATATATAATCCAATTAACGATTATTCCCGAAATGGTTTATGTAGTTGTAGTGGTTACGACGCTAAATTTGATCTGGCAACTGGCAATCCGAGTATATTTACCGACCATCCCAATATTTTTTTCAATCTATTTCGAATAGAAAAAAATCTAGTGTACATTCGATGGACATTATACCATTTGGGAGATAATGCGACAAACGCGACCATTTATAAAGCTTAACGTTTAATCGAAAAACACTGCATTCAACTTCATACATTTAATTTATAAATAACTTTGAAAAACTTCTGATACAAGAATTAAACACCGAAACGCCGTAAAAATGAGTGGCGCATACAATATTCCAGCTACAAAAATCTGATATAAATATTACGTGACGCGAAAATGTATTTTCATTTTGATGCAAAACAAAATTCTAGTTTTATTTTAAAATATTTTTCCATAATATCTGCTAAATTTGAAGTAAACGTGCCACAAAAGAATTTCAAATTTCAAAATGTATCAAAGTTAATCTTTTGTGGCGCGTTTTACTTCAAATTGAGCAAATATTATGAAAAAATCTTTTAAAATAAAACTAGAATTTTGTTTTGAATCAAAATGAAAATATATTTTCGCGCCACGTAATATTCATATCAAATCTTTTGTAGCTGGAATATTGTATGCGCCACTCATTTTTACGGCGTTTAGCGGTTTTTTATTCTTGTTACTTTGACTTATTCACGCACCTTTATTTTACTCTCAGATAAAACTGTTTCAACGACTTTCCACATATATTATTGTTTGATCATTGGAGCTTCATTCAGTACGTGGTTTAGCCAATTTAGATATACGACCACTACGAAATTCATGCAACCAAACTCGCGCCCATATCGGCGAAGAAGGCTACTTATCAGACCACCAGGCAAGTTAGTTTGCCAATTAATTTATTACTGTGTTATCTACGAGGTGATTCTTATTCGAGAAATATCGGAGAAAATATTTGGATGCTTTAGACAATATATCTGTTGCTCGCGCTATGAGGATATACACACAACGCAAAAGTCTAAGGATATTTTAATAATTTGACAGTACCAATGAAAAAAATTTCATGTTGATATATATATCTATGTTGATGATCTATAATTGTTGATACAGGCACTCACTTCTTATCAAAAAAAATTGTAAAACTGATAGCAATACGTGTTTTAGAATGTTTGTATAAGGGACAAAAAAATCGACATGTTTATTTTTTGTTTATTTTTAATTTTAGTCACTTTATACCATTCTTGCTTAATAGGTGAGTTAAAGATATTCTCTTTTTACCATGCGACGACAACATATAACCTTGGACGAGATGTAGAGCGGTGAGCCTCCTTCAAGCTGGTATGCGACAAACTCAAGTTGATGACCAGCTGGGTGTCTCCCAAAGCGTCGTAAGTCGTTTGTGGCGTCGGTTTAGAGACACTGGGAGTCCAGTCGAGCAACATCCAGGACGTGGTTGCTCTACAACCGTCGCTCAAGACCGATATTTAATTTTAAATGCCAGAAGGCAGCCAACAATCACAGCACCCGAGCTTGTTAATGAATTACAGCTTGCACATAATGTAACAATTAGCCGCAGTACTGTGAGGAATCGTCTACATGAAGCCAGTCTTCGTAGTCGGCGACCACTGAGATGTCCACCTCTATCTATAGGCAATCGCGCTGTAAGATTAACCTGGTGTTAAGGGTTTCAGAATTGGACTGACAATGACTGGGCCACAGTTTTGTTTAGTGACGAGTCTAGATATGGATTTCATCCAGATTTTCGCCGGACAAGAGTTTGGAGATGACCCGGAAATGGATAACGATTACATCTTCAAGAAGTGTATGCATACACAGGTGGTAAATTAATGGTATGGGGCGGAATCATGATTGACGGACGAACTGACCTCATTTTCCCACGTGGCTTTCTCAGAAATCAGCAATATTTGGACACTATTCTTGAACCTGTTGTGCGCCCGTTTGCTGCTGCTGTTGGAGAAAATTTTTACTTTATGCATGATAACGCTCGACCATATGTTGCGCATATTGTAACAATCTGGTTGGATGACGAGGGTATTGATGTATTGCCGTGGCCAGCACAATCACCGGACATGAATCCCATTGAGCATGTATGGGACATGCTCCAACGAAGAATTACTTCACATATGGACAATATCTACAATGAGTTTCGATTAAAAGAGCTTCCGAGAGATCAATGGGCACAACTACCTCAAGCAGACATTAACAATATGATTCGGAGCATGAACAGTAGATGTAGAGTTGTGATAAACCAACGTGGTGGCCATACTTTATTATTCTAAGTTAATATTTCGTATTTTTGAATTTTTATGGTGGTATGTGAAATATGGGTGATTTGCAATATATTTTTTTTACTCCAATTTTCTGGTTTTTGGTTTTTGATATATTAAACAACAATTTAAACTACAAATTTTGTATTACTTTTTTTTAATTTGATTACAGATAAACAAAATACGTCTATTTATAAAAATATCCCTAGACTTTTGCGTTGTGTGTAATAATATATATAATTAACTAAGTTGATATTCATCCCAATTAAACCACAAAGCAATTTTTCTTGGCTAAAACTATACTCTCTTTTTAAACTAGGAGGAGTAATTCAAATTTACCGCGCCGTAATGCTTGTTTGTAATTGGTCCAACCTCAGGAAAGTTTACTCCACTACTGTTATGAGATTTTGACACTATTGGCATTTCATTGGTTCATTAATTTATATCAGCAATTTTTTGTGTTTTCTGCGTTATTCATTAAATTTTTAGATTTTTAGTCTGCTTTTATATAAAAAACAGCTGTTTTTAGAACTCTTTAGCGACGTATTAGTATAATATAATATGTATGGATTACCGTGGAAGACCGACATGATCAACCAAAAAAGAAAAGGTATTTGGTGATATTCCTGGTTACATTATTGGATGTGAATCCGTCTCTTGAGTTTACTGCTCCTGGTTTAAAAACAGGGTAGGTAAAACCAGCAGAACTGTTAAAGATAGGTGGCGACCACCTAGCAAGTCACATCCACGCGCTCATCAAAAACATATGGCAAGAAGAGAAAATACCCGACGGCTGGAAGAAAAGTATAGTATGCCCGATCTATAAAAATAGAGACAAACTCCAGTGCAAAATCTACCGTGGAATCTCTCTACTACGTACTGCATATAAAGCCCTCACATAATATATTATAAACCAGCGGCTCCAACCACTAGCAGGAAATATTATTGGAGAATATCAGACGGGCTTCCAATGGGGAAGATCGACACTGGATCAAATATTTACAGTCAAACGGATCTTAAGCAAATCATGGGAACCCGATATTGATGTTCACAACGTGTTTGTAGACTTCAAACAGGCATACGACTCAGTCAAAAGGAACAAACTATACTATATATTGGCTGATTTGGCAATCCAACACAAACTAATAAGACTCATTAAAGCCACAATGGATGAAACCCAGGCATGTGTACGAATAAAAAACCACCAGACAGACTTTTTCAAAATATCGCAGGGACTAAAGCAGGGAGATGGGCTGGCCCCAACATTGTTTAACCTGGAACTGGAGTATGCGGTTAGGCAAATGTAAACTGGACGAGAAATCTACTGACCAACTGAACGGTTCAACTGGCCGCTTATGCCGGTGATATTAATATTATGAGTAGAACATCAACAGGAGCACAGCAAACATACGCAGAGTTAAAAACACAAACAAAAATGCTAGGTCTGGGTATTAACACAGAAAAAAAAAACAAAAATAATGACTTAGACGAGAAGAAATGTAGTCTCACAAAACATTATACATGAAGATGACATTGAAATGGTTGGAAAATTTACATACCTCGGAGTAGAAATATATGCCGACGGATCAGAAGATGGAGAAATACGGAAGAGAATAACGCAGGCAAATAGAGCTTATTTTGCCCTGTCCCATATATTTTGGTCTAAAAGTGTGCACCGAAATACAAATATGATAATCTATAAAACTTTAATTCGACCAATAACATGCTATGGCAGTGAAGCCTGGGTCCTGAAAGAAACATCCAATAACAAACTCGACACATTCGAAAGGAAAGTACTGAGGAGAATACTAGGACCTGTGAGGGAAAACGTAATCTTCAGAAGTCGATACAACAACGAACTTTATCAACTTTATAAGGAAGCACCCCTGTCAGACTTCATTAGAATACAAGGATTGCAATGGGCCAGACATGTGATAATAATGGGAGAGGATAGGCTATCAAAAAGAGCACTGAATGCTAGAATGCAGGGAAAGAGACCGGTTGGAAAGCCCAGAAAGCGCTGGGAAAACGTTGTAAACAGCGACGCACAAGCCCTTTTGGGAGTCCGTGTATGGAGAAGAGCAGCCACAGAGAGGCAAGGGTGGAGGCAAAAAATAAAATAGGCCAAGGCTCAATTTGGGTTTAGTGCCGTAGAAGAAGAAAAAGAGGTATAATTAGTTTATAATAGGAGACATTTGCATAATTTATATTGTTGAAACTAGTGAAAAATAATAAAAAAGAAATGACATGATTAATAGTAAATAGTAATAGTAAAGTCTAAACGAAACTAATTTCCAAAAATTGTTAAAATATTTTTCAAAAAAGAAAGTATATTTTATATAAAAGGATTTTACGAAAACTAATAAATAAAAATAAAAAGTTTCGGAAACAGCTTTCTTTTATTTCTAATAAAGCTAATAAATATGTCTATTAAGTATTATGTCAATATGGGATTGAGCCACAATTATTAATGTACAGAAAATTACATTTTTAATCAACTAATACTTTACGTTTTGATTTCCACTCTAAAAATCGCACTCAAAAAAATGTTTTAAAAATTTGGCAAAATTTGGCATACTTTGCCTTGATCTTGGGGCCACCAGTGTGCGGTTGAAAATAGTGTTTGAGGGTGATATTATTACCCTAGGGATTTTGAATTGTGATTGTTTTTGTATGTTATTTTGTGTAATCTGTACTAAGTCATTGGTTTGTGTTATCGGTAAGTAAAACCCCCAATTATTGGCACTGAGTCATTAGTTGGCACCTTAATTAAATTTTTTTCAGTTTTGTAAAAATACAGCGTTATTTAGGAAAATTATTATGTTTAGTAATTTGGCAACATTGTTGGTAATACATAACGGCACGCACTAATAGTATGAGTTCAGTTTGATCTGTGAAATAGGCTTGTGATTGTCTGTCTCGATCAACAAGGTAAGAAATTTGTGTCGATCCTTAGCAGAGTAGGAATTTTAAAAATCGATTTAATTT
Organism: Diabrotica virgifera virgifera; assembly: GCF_917563875.1. Lineage (NCBI taxonomy): Eukaryota > Metazoa > Arthropoda > Insecta > Coleoptera > Chrysomelidae > Diabrotica > Diabrotica virgifera. Next base: position 191,352,645 of record NC_065448.1, read on the forward strand.
CATTTTTAGATTGAAATCTTTGTTTTCGATATAGTAGCTATTACATAATAGTGTATAATTCATGTTCTGAAATAAAAAAACGTTATAACATAAAAATAATTGCGAAAGAAAGGGGTGCCAATATTTGGAATGCATTATGATAATTTTTTCAAATATTGGCTCCTGCATGCCAATTTTACGTTAATTGTATATTGTTTTAGCTAATTTTTGGCACCGCTAGGAATTAACAAAATTTCTTTAATTTCTGAGAAAATACGATAAAAATGGATCTAAATACTTCTAATAAAAACAAGAAAAGAAAATCAGGAGTTCATAAACGAAAGGTGAGACAAAAAATAAAGTTTATTAAACTTACGACTTTTATTAGATAAACATGTATGGTCCCAGTCAATATCCAATAAATTTCCGATATTTAACAATAGAAAATATATTTATTAAACATACGCTAAAAAAGTATATTTACTAGTCTTAAGTTGAAGTTTGAATTTGTCAAAGAGACACTTCCCGTAAAAATTATGAGAGTGCCAACATTTAGAAGAACTTCGAATGTTTTTCCTAAATGTTAACAGTTTGTTCTCTGTTCTCTTGTATGGTACAAAATGTAATTATTTTATTGAAATAAAACTTTTTAACCCGCCATACCCAAAATTGAGAACAAAATATTCAGTAGGTATATGCCATTTTAATCACGTATACCAATTTTTTTTAAATAGAAAAATCAAATAATCTTGTAACTATCAATTGCTTAAACTAAGTTGGCTTACTAAAACTAAACTAAATTTTTATTAGAATATAAAAATTGTCATAAGTTATTCGGTTATTTTGATAACAGTATCTATTTTTTTAGATACAAAAGAATACATATAATGAAGAACTGCTGCAGAAAGCTCTTGAGGAAGTTAGACAAGGTGTATCTAAGAAAAGTGTTGCTGTGAAATGTTCAATACCTAGAGCTACAATTCAATATATATTAGGGAATAAGTTCACGAAAGTTAAAAAAGGCAGGAATACTTTTTTGTCAGAAAATGACGAAGATAAACTGGTCAATTGGATTATTGAAAATGATCGAAAAGGGTTTCCGAGACGCAAAATTGATTTACAAATGGCTGTAAAATCATTTTTAGACGTAGAGCATAGACCAAATCCGTTTAAAAACAACGTGCCTGGTGAACGTTGGTACAAATTATTTATTCAACGTCATCCGGAGTTGGCAGAAAGAACACCAGAAGGAGTAACAAATGCATCATCCGCTGTTTCCGAAAACGATATAAGAAATTGGTACAAACATATTGAAACATATCTTAAAAAGAAACAGCTTTTTTCTATACTTGAGGATCCTAAAAGTATTTACAACGGAGATGAAACCTGTTTCCAGTTTAGCCCTAAAATTGGTAAAGTTATTGCTCCGAAAGGCAAAAAAAATGTGTATGAAATCGAACAAGGCAACGCAAAGCAAACAATAACCGTAATGTTTACCTTTTCGGCTGCTGGAGATACAACCCCACCAATGATAATTTATCCCAACAAAAGAATGCCGAAAAATGTAGTGGATGGTGTTCCAAATAATTGGGGCATAGGATTAACAGAGAATGGCTGGATGAAATCAGAGATATTTATTGATTATATAAAGAACGTTCTGCATCCCCATTTGGTCTCGAATAACATTCAATTTCCAATTATTATGTTTGTTGATGGACACAAAACACATCTTTCGTTAGAGTTGAGCAATTTATTTACAGAACTGCAAATCACACTAGTAGCTCTCTATCCTAATTCGACAAGACTATTACAACCAGCAGACGTGGCAGGTTTCAAACCTCTGAAACAGTTATGGAAAAATGTAATTAAACCCCTACTGTACTTTCACAAAAGACCATTTTGCTCCGGTTCTCAATCAAGCCTTGGTTCATCTAAAACCATCTGTTATGGTAAATGGTTTTAGAGCCTGTGGTATTTTTCCTTGGGATTCTAATGCACTGGACTATAGTAAATGCATTGGGAAAAAAACATATCAGCACCAGACACATCACAAACTTGTATGTTAAATAACAATAATGAACCTGAACGTAACTCAGATAAATGAAACATAATTGATTTGTTTGATGCCGACTTAATAGACGAAATTAATTCTGATACAAGTGGATGTTTATCTCACAACTGTAAATATTTTCACATCTTAAAAAAAGTTTATATGGAAATTAAGGTGTCATCGTCCTTAACTTATTTCAGTAATACTGAAGCAACGGTGATTTCAAATGATGACATTGAAAATATGCCTGTTATTATCGACAATAATCAAAATATAGATTTAAGTAACTTAAACTTTAACAGTAACATAATCATTTTAGAGGACGAAAGATTACATGAAGTTAACCAACCAGAAACCACCAAAGAAATATGTACCAATGCAGTTAACTTTAATAGTACTGTAGAACATTTAAAAGATATTGAAGAATATAATCGAACTGACGAATGTTGTGATATAACTCCCATACTGTCTACTAGCGAGCAGCAAGTATTAGTGGATATGTTAGATATGAAAAATATGTCAGACATAAACAATTTTTTGAATGTACCAAATACCCCTGCCAGGAAAGGAGTTAGACAAACCGAAAGATCCAGCTTTGTACTAACTTCTTCTGACTACAAAACCAACGCCGAAAGAAAACAAAAAGAAAAAGAAGAAAAAGAAAAGAAAAAAACAGAAAATAGACAGAAAAGACTATTGAAAGCTGCAGAAAGGAAGGAAAAACAACGAAAAATCACCAATAAAAAAGAAAACCCTATTAAAAAACCGTATAATGAAAACAAAGAAAATAATCAAAAAGCTAAAACATCAATATTGAAAGAAAAACATGTTAGAAATTTAAATCAGGCATTAGGTGATGACGACTTTTTTACAGACATCCCAAGAAACAATATTGTTCAGTATGATGGACTATGTTTTATATGTACTGAAAAAATTTATAAATGTTTACTTGGTATCAAGTGCCAAGGATGCTCCAGAACATACCACATAAAATGTTTAGAGAAACACAATATGTACAAAGAACACTTTTTATGTAGAGTTTGTTTAAACAAGGAATAATTGTTTAATAAAAAGTATTTAGTTCAAGTATTTTTGTATTTTTTCAGATTTTACTATATTGGCTTTGTACCTTTTTTTGTTAATTTTTATTATTTTTAACTGTATACACAAGAAAAATAAATTTATTTCATTGTACCTTCATAGATACGTTATTACCTAGGAATGTTTTCGTTACTGTAGGTATTCTCATAAATGGGTGCCAAAGAGTAGACAAGTGCCAACAAATGAGGTGCCAACATTTAGACCCATGCTAACTAATGAGGTGCCAACATTTAGACCCATGCTAACGAATGGGATGCCAACATTTAGACCATGCCAACAAATGGGGTGCTCATTATTGGGTTTAGGGTGCCAACAATTAGAAAATCAGCTTTTTTGACTTTACTTCAATATTAACAAAGCTAATAGTAAATATGTAAGTAATTAAATTGATTTTTTCAAAACCTGTTATATTGTGCGTATTCCACTACCAGACACAATTAGATAAAAATATTTTTAGAGTTTTTACAACCGAATTTGTAATGAAAGATCCTTAAAGGTGCCAATTAATGGGTAGTTTACCCTATTTTTTTAAATTTTGTACATAGAAGTGTGTTCGTGTATTCGTAACCAGCGACAATCACATATATGCAAAACATCTGCAATACACAATACTCGAACACACATTACACATATATTCTTGTGCTCACGATCATTTTTCAGTGCGTCATTAATTATGACGTCATATACTGTATTCGGTGTGTCGAGACTTATTTTCATGTAATTATTGACGAATCTGACAGATGCCAGAATCGTACTTTAGATGAAAAGCTTGTGGAATTAAACTAATTAGTAATTTAGTAGATTTGATTTTTACACAATATGTTAACATGTAGGTATTTTTTATAAAGGGGAATAAAATTAAAAAGTAAACAATATTGTTAATTAAATTTATAAATATGGAAACATTAAAAAATGACACAAAACTATCCATAAACTGTGTTTTTATCTTCTTCTCTAGGTGCTGTCTCCGCTTAAAAAGTTGGTAATCATCAGAGCGATCTTTATTTCTGAAACCGCGGCTCTAAATAATTCATTGTTATTACATCCAAACCAGTTCCTAAGGTTCTTCAGCCATGAGTTATGTCTCATTACTATGGATATTTTTCTTGCATAATGACCTGGAGTATAAACTAACTTCTAACGAATTAAATTCTAAACCAAAATACAAAACTAACTTTTAACGAACTAAATTCTAAACCAAAACACAAAATAATGCACAAAATAGTTGTGAAACACAAGGGAAGTTGAATTCGAAATTTCGAAATGACAGGTACACAAAATACTGACCTGAATAATAACCGTCACTTGACTCTTTGACACTTCTAAAAAATGGCCAAAATGAACGAAGTTTTCATCAAATGTTCGTAATACGTGTATTTGATTGGCTAGGAAAAACGCGCATTCTAAATATCAACGAATCAAACGTAGGCTAGGAATGGACATCTTATGTATATAACCATTGTAATGCTGCATTATTTTTGTGTTTAATCACGGAGCTACCGCTTTTTCCGTCTCATCAAACTTAATGCATTAGAGAGAAATCGAAAAACTGTGACGCACTGAAAAATGATCATGAGAACAAGAATATCTACAAAATTTTAGAAAGCAAATTCACTATGGCCTAAATTACACAAACAAATAAACACAAAATAACACTTTTTTTTCATATTTTTAGAGGTGGGTGGGAAATCTTCTTAAGATACCGGTCTTATGCCTGGTTATGTGGGATTCCCTCGCCGCCGCTGAGATGGCTGCACAGCCCACCAAGTGTGGTACGCTGAACCGCAATCCCCGCCGGGGCAAGAACCTACCCACTAAAACCCTCCGTCCTCTCAACCAAACATACTTGTGATCTGGGAATGCAGGCCGGGATCCGCTCTGGTGAGGGCATATCTGCAACACTGCATCCACCTCACGTCTCATTTAAATATCTACAGTGTTACATTTATATACATACACAGCTCGACTTAAATACCACATATATACATACACATATGTATATACACATATATTCCCATTTTTTTATGGGCGTAGTTGTCTTCCTTCAGTCTCTTTGGATTGGAGCGTTTGTCTCACGAACGCATGGGTCCTTGCCCACGCACTTTCATCCTCACACATCCTCGCAATCATATCACTCACAGAGTCAAAACGAACACCATTCCTTCTCTCCAATTGTAATCTATCCACACCCCATCTTGCACATTCCAACAACGTATGTGACACGGTGTCGACCAAACCACAGTAAGGGCAGTTTTCTGTAGCTGCTTTCTTGAACCTGAAGAGATACGAACGGAAACAACCGTGACCGGTGAGCACCTGCGACAGGAAATAGTCCAAGCGCCGGTGCCCACATTCAAGCCACGTCTTCAGGTCCGGTATAAGTGATCTGGTCCACTGCGCCACATCCGCAATTGCCTCCCATTCACTTTGCCACATCCGTATGGATGCGGCTCTCTCCTCGCGTCTTACACTCTCGGTCGGACCGTTGTCCCCAGTACGATAAAATAAACGGGCCCTCTCGGAAGCCAAGATGTGAGAGGGTACGCAGCCGGTGATGGCCCACAATGCTGCCGCAGACACAGTCCTGTAGGCGCTTGGCACACGTAAGAGACTTCTCTGTCTGTGCTCGTCAAGAGCCTCCGGTAGGACGATATTTCTACCGCCTCACTCCAGACTGGGGCCGCGTAAAGAAGAACAGACTGTACCACACCGTGCAAAGCCCTCCTCCTTTCAGATTGGGGCCCGCCAATGTTGGGCATTATCCACCCCAACGCGGCCGCTCTCTGCGTGGCCGTGCGCGTCAGCACCCGCAGGTGCTCGCCCCAGCTCCCATTCGTGTGGAGAGTCACTGCCAGATACTTAACACACTTTTCTGGGATGATCTCTGCTCCGCCGCACTCAAATATCACGTTCTCGCGTTTCCGTGGTCCCTTGAGAATCACGGCCTCGGTCTTCTCCCCAGCGAGTTTCATACCGCGCTAACACATCCAATCTTCCGCGAGGTCACATGCTCTCTGTGCTTTTTACAGAAGTTCATCCGTATCTTGCGCTACCACCAGCAACGCAAGGTCATCCGCAAACGCGAAAGTAGTAACCCCCTCACCGTATTCGAGACGCAAGACCCCGTCATATGCCAGGTTCCACAGCGTCGGGCCAAGGACGGACCCCTGCGGCACCCCAGCCGTGACATCCACAATTACTCCTCTCTCAACAACAATTCTCCTGTCGGATAGATAGTCCGAGACCAGGTTCCTCAAGTAGCCAGGGAAGTTCCTATCCTCAATTGCTCTCATCACTGTACTCCATTGAAGTGAATTGAAGGCGTTTCTAACGTCGAGCAGGTGCAAGGCGGCCCATTTCTGGTCGCGGGCCTCCGTATTCAACGTTCGGTGCAACCTCAACACTGCATCAGTCGTGCTAACATTCTTCCGGAATCCATACTGTTTGGGGGATAAGCCTCCAAACCTCTCAATCGCTTCATTAATCTTCTCACGCAACATTCTCTCAAACAGTTTACAAATACACGAGAGGAGACAAATAGGTCGATACTTTTCCTCTCCTTTAGGGAGGTGTATTAATTTTGATATTTTCCAGTCCTTGGGAAAAGTCTGTTCAGTGAGTACAACGTTCATATGGCCCAGAAGCCACGCCGGCTCCAGTAGACCCAGACGTTTAACCGCCTCAGGCGGTATCCCATCGAGGCCCGGGGCCTTGCGGAACTTAAGGGCCCCCAACGCTTCAACGAGTTCGTCTAGGGAGAAGGGCGCAGCCCGCTCAGCAGACCCATCCCTCCGCGCTCCATGCCATTCGCCAGACGGGAAGAACACTCGTGTTACCCATAGCTTCTTATCCAGCGGCATTTCGTACAGAGGGTATGCTCCGAAACGCTTCATTACAATTTTGTACCCTTGTCCCCATACGTCCTCGTCCAACAAAATAACACTTAAAAATAGTCGGAATAGGGAATTACACAATTTTTTTTTATTACATAATAATATTCAGTTTTGTTTAAATATAAGATTTCCAAAATTTCACACCTCAAAATCTCATATTAACTTAGAAGTACTAATTTAAAATCTTCTGTGCATTTAAATCATTTAAAACGATAAAAAAATCGCGCGAAGACCTGTGACGTCATATTATTATATTTTGTAATGACAGTGTTTTCATGTTTAATGTAAAATTATATATCATTCTGTTTACTTATGAATTTAATACAGTTTTTAAAGAGATAGTATTGAAATGTGTGTGTGTGTGTTTACTAGAGGAAAATAAAAGTAGATCCTATAAGTCTTGTTTTAGTACCACTGTATTAAAGCAGAACCATTAAAAACCCCAATAAAATATTTATTAGATTGCCAGTCGATAAGAAACGGCGTTTAAAGTGCATGCTGAAAGGACATTTTCAGTTCATTCTCATGTCTTCATGTATGTGAGAAAATTTTTTATAGTTATAATACAAACAGAGATATGGTAGGTCAGAAGAGTTTGTTTTTTGGGTGCATGCTCAAATCGGTGTATTCAACTTGAAATAACAGAGAAACGGTTGATTTTAGTTGTATAATGCTACACCAATACCTTTTGCAGTGCTGGAAAAGATCTTTAAAATGAGCAATATTAAATGTCGATTACATTTAAACTAAGCGAGATATGCTGTAAAAAAATTGATGACTAATGTGTTTTAAGAAAAAATGTGAGGTATATTTAACCCCTCATCCATCAGAATGTAAATGTATCGTTTTCCTTCTACAATACCTTTTATTATAGTGTTATATCTATGTTGAGAAAGTTGTAAGGGTTTAAAATAAATGATTTTTGAAAAGAATATGATCAAATTCTAGAGCGCATTTTTAAATTTTCTTACAAATCTTCCTTTGGCTCCATGTAACTCGAATATGATAAGAGATACGTAAAAAAATATCGCACAAAATGTAGGCTTTTTAGATAAAATTTTTGTTTTTGAAGTTATACTTCTTTACGCGCGATATAAGGGTGAATTTTTATATGTTAAAACCTACGATCCCGGCGCATGCGCATTATAACTTTGTTCTGATTGGATGTTCAAATGACATATCAAAAATTATCCAATATGGCAGCTGTAGCGCAGCTGTGGTTTGGACGGTTGACGGTTTGGTTATGTATGGTTGTTGCGTTTTAAAATTTGTGGGAAGAGAAACAACAAAGGTTAGTTAATAGTTATACTGCCTTTTTAAATAGTTTTCATATTATATTTTTGAAGATATACTTCAAAATGTTTTAATTTATATATGTATCAGTCGATAAAAGCGTGGAAAGAATATATTAGTGTTTTTAAATATATTTTTCTACAAACGTGTTAAAAATGCAATTTTTAGGACTCCATAGGAGCGTTAAAAATACTACTTTAAGGCACTAGTGCTTTAAAAATTTTACGGCACTGCGGTTAAAAGTGAATTGTCAAATTGTGAAATGTCAAAATATTTATATTTCATTTATTAACATTAATATTAATAATACAACTTGCGCAATTTAAAAAAGGTGGTTTAAAAGGTTTTTTTATTACAATTTTGTGTCTTTGGATTTGCCTTCCTTGGGTCTAAAACAATAAAACATCTATTTTTATATTTCACTTGTCACCGTGATGTATAATTATGTACACCTGAAAGGTAACTAGCATGCGGCTTGATGGCCTTGTTGGTAGAGAATTGGACCAGAGATCAAAAAATCGCGAGATTGCGGGTTCAAATCCCGGATGATTCATATTTTTTTCTTTTTTTTATATGTGGCATTGTTAAGTTTTGGTTAATTTTTGGTAATTATTGTTCATTCTTTGTATTGTAACTGTTAAGTAGGTATATTTATTTCGTTGAAATTATATTATAATAGAAGTATAACTTCTTACGTGCGTACAAAGTACACACACATTCTTTTTTATTTTTCATTACCATATCTCTTATAATTTTCAAGTTACATAAAGAAAAAGGAAGATTTTTAAGAAAAGGACACCGCACACATCTTATGGAAAATATAATGTCACTCAAATTCAATAAAATTTATATGAATAGGTTCGCTTTAAATTAACGGTCAATTTTTATCATTGCGCCAACTCTCAATTATGATTAATTACGGCGCAAATTGCAATTAAAATTTATCGAAATCACATTTTTGGAGTCCATAAATATGTCAGTTACAATCACTATTATTGCTCTGGGTGATATTCAAAACAGCTTAACCCCACTGGGCCTAAGCGGATTAGTGAAACTAATCCGCTTATTTATGGAGTACCGATAATTTGGGTATTTTAAAATATTTTTTCTCTCTCTAACTTATGTACGTACCCATTTGATTTCAGATTTATTTATATCAATTTATCTTCTTATTATTGAAAATACAGAGTTGGCGCAATGATAAGAATTGACCGTTAATTTGAAACGAATCTATTCATATAAATTTTATTGAATTTGAGTGACATTATATTTTCCATAAGATGTGTGAGGTGTCCTTTAAAAATGCGCTCTATAATTTGATGTTATTTTTTTTTTTCAAAAACCAATTATTTCAAACCCGTTCAACTTTTTTAACATAGAAATAACACTATAGTAAAAGGTATTGTAAAAGGAAAACGATGGATTTAAATTCTGGGGATGAATTCTGGGGGATGACGGGTTAAATATAATTCTCATTTTTTCTTAAAATACATTAGACATAAATTTTTTTGCAGCATATCTCGCTTAGTTTGAATGTAATCTACCTTTAATATTGCTTATTTTAAAGGTTCCTTCAGGCAGTACAAAAGGTATTGGTAGCATTATACACCTAAAATCGACCGTTTCTCTGTTAGTTCAAGTTGAATACACCGATTGAGCATGCACCAAAAAAAAACAAACTCTTTTCACCTACCATATCTCTTTTTGTATTATAATCAGAAGATTTATGAAGGAACAAATCTCTTTGTTTTTAAATAATTGATGGATTCGACCGTTACTTGATGGAAGTTCATTTTATCTCACAATAAAACACTGAAAACTTTTGTTTTCTATACTTCCACAAAATTTTGGAAACTCTTTGTTTTTTTTATAAGCTACAAAAATGTTTTGTACTGTTTTTTAGTATTCTCAAAAAAACCGTTCGAAAGGTGTTATGTTTAACTGAAAATGACCAATTTTTCAACCACGAATAACTCAAAAAGTAGAGTTTAAAAAAAATTATAACAGTTTTTGCTTAAAATTAGGTTCTCTAGCCACCCCTTGGTTATTTTAACCAAAAAATTTTCCACCCCCGAGAAGGGGTTGTAACCACCCCCAAGATGAAAGCGCCTATCAGCATAGAGTAGACTTTGAATTAGGAGATAAGTATAGCCTATTCCCAAAATTTCATTAAAATCCATGCAGTAGGATAGAATTCGGAGATAATATCCTATTCTTGCTCCCATTGAATGGCGTATTTTATTATTTTAAAAATGTAATTTGTAATTCTTTTAAAAGTTTATACTCTGGGCTAATTAGCAAAATACAAGGAAAAGTTATTTACCAGCAATTTTATTGCTGGATTCGCATCTTGTTATTGTATGTATTAATAATATAGATATGCAAAGTCCGCAGATAGTGTGCTACTTTTTTTATAAACAAAATGGCGCCCGAAAATCGTGTTTTTTCAATTTTTGCTCTATAACTCCTAAGATTTTAACTTTAGACCAAGAACACCCAAATAAAAATTCACCGCAATTAAATTCTGCGTAGAGACGTGTTTTTACAGATTTACTTCGACGAAAACTTTCCCCGGAAAAAGCGGGTCTTTCCAACAAAATCTTTAATTTTCAACTAAACTTTTAGATAAGTAGTTGTTAATCAATAATTAAATAACTTGGTAACGTAAAAGCCCTTTCTGTATATATTATATTTCCAGAAGTCTATGGCAATCAAATGAACAGTTTAGCAACAATTAAAATGTTAATTAAAAATTTACGGTCGCTATAATAACGACAATAATTACGATGCATAAGAATAACTATGATTTTTTCATAAAAAGATACTATACCTATCTAATGTACTTTACCGAATTGAAATTGGACTATTTAAGCGGCCTCAGGAATATTTTAAAATTATAAACAATTTTTTGGTTTATAAACAAATAGAATATCTCGGGAAATATTAAACTAAGTTAAATTCTGAAAATGGTATTCAAAAGACAGCGGCAGGACGCTTCCTTTAAAAGAAAAAAAGTTTAACTATGATAAGTGGTTCCTGAGATACAACCGGTCAAAATTGACCGGAATTTACGGCAAAAATATAAACAATAGGATCATAATTTTCAAACCATCACGTTTTTATTTTTGTCCTCTTTCTGCACACCAATTTTCATATCTTTAAAATTCTCATAACATATATTATTATAATAAAAACTATCGATAATACGTGTGAAAATTGCCAAAAATAGCAAAATTCCAATCAAAAATTAGGTTGGAGAAAATGTAACCCTCAAAGTTCAAAATCGGTATACGTTAACAAAATGCATTTTCTCGGCTTCCCATGGAGCAATTTCCTTCATTCTTTTTTTGTTCCCTAATAACTCGAGTAGAGCCATCGAACTAATGCATTATTAAATGTCAAACTTGCTTTTGTTTTGTTATAATAGATTAATTTATTTATAAGAACAGAAAATTACATATTTTTTCCAGTTGTAGGCTTTTTTTAGATAAACTTACTACAAGTGTACCTTTTAAAGTTAAAAACATAAATATTCTCATTTGAAAGCTGTACAATTATTTAAACAATTTTTATTTAAACAAATTAAAATATTGTGATATAATAAATAAATTAATTTTTTATAACAAAACAAGAGCAAGTTTGACATTTAATAATGCGCTAGTTCGATGGCTCTACTCGAGTTACTTGGGAACAAAAAAAGAATGAAGGAAATCGCTCCATGGGAAGCCGAGAAAATGCATTTTTTTTAACGTATACCGATTTTGAACTTTGAGGGTTACATTTTCTCCAACCTAATTTTTGATTGGAATTTTGCTATTTTTGGCAATTTTCACACGTATTATCGATAGTTTTTATTATAATAATATATGTTATGAGGATTTTAAAGGTATGAAAATTGGTGTGGAGAAAGAAGAAAAAATAAAAAGGTGATGGTTTGAAAATTATGATCCTATTGTTTATATTTTTGCCGTAAATTCCGGTCAACTTTGACCGGTTGTATCTCAGGAACCACTCGTCATAATTAAACGTTTTTTCTTATAAAAGAAGCGTCCTACCGATGTTTTTTGAATGCCGTTTTTACGATTGAATTTAGTTTAATATTTCCTGAGATATTCGATTTGTTTATAAGCCAAAAAATTGTTTATAAATTTAAAATATTCCGGAGGCCGCTTAAATAGTCCAATTTCAATTCTGTAAAGTACATTAGATAGGTATGGTGTCTTTTTATGAAAAAATCATAGTTATTCTTATGCATCAAAATTATTGTCGTTATTATAGCGACCGTAAATTTTTAATTAACATTTCAATTGTTGCTAAACTGTTTATTCAATTTCCATCGGCTTCTGGAATTGTAATATATACGGAAAGGGCTTTTACTTTACCAAGTTATTTAATTATTGATTAACAACTACTTATCTAAAAGTTTAGTTGAAAATTAAAGATTTTGTTGGAAAAACCCGCTTTTTCCGGGGAGAGCTTTCGTCGAAGTAAATCAGAAAAAACACGTCTCTATGCAGAATTTAATTGCGGTGAATTTTTATTTGAGTGTTTTTGGTCTAAAGTTAAAATCTTTGGAGTTATGGAGCAAAAATTTAAAAAAACACGATTTTCGGGCGCTATTTTGTTTATAAAAAAAGTAGCACACTATCTGCGGACTTTGCATACCTATATTATTAATATATATAATCATAAGCTTCGATTCCAGCAATAAAATTGCTGGTAAATAACTTTTCCCAAAAAATGGCCTATTCTCCGATAATCAGCCCAGACTATTATTGATTCTAAAATTTTGAAAAAATTGGTGGAGTGAGTGTAGATGGTAATTCATTGGATCTGCCGTCGCATGGATAAAATTACTATGTAGTTATATAAAATGGTTAAAGTATTTTACAAAAACAAGAATTTATTTTATATTACACGGATTTTACGAAAAATAAAAAGGTTCTGAAACACATCAGTGAGTTCAAACGAAGAATGCTTAAATATATTTTAAAATAGACTATCCAATTTCCTATTTAAAGAACATACAAAATGTAATCTCTTGCTTATTTACATTTAATATTAAGCTGCTAGATTATGTTTTTAAATACGGAATTTCAGTCGAAGGTAATCCAGGAGATCTCTCATTTTCTCCAATCCCTTTTACAGAGAGAAAACTGTTTTCAGCAGTAGTTGTTGCGAGTGAGTAAAATCCAATTGGATGTAGGTCAAGTTAGGTAAGCATCAGGTTCAAATGGAAACTCCATTTGCCTAGTTCAGAAATTGAAATTCGGTTTTCACTTTCTTGCTGTAGGCGAGTTGATTTAAATAATCATAATTTATTACACAGGGTGACCCATTCTATACCCGTTATTCTGTGTACGGAAAACAACTTAAAGTCAAAGTTTTTTCTTCATAGGAACATACATAAATATATACGTAGCTTGTTTACAGGCCTTTTAGGCAATAGGTTTGTTATTCTTTTCCATAGCTTTCTGTTATTTGTCAACTTCTTCCGGTCTGTTATTTCCTTTTCCTTTAGGTCTTCTACTACCGCCTCTCTCCATCACTTTCGTGGTCTTTCTCTCTTTCTTTTATAATCTGGTACTCTCCATGCTATTTTCTTGACCACTCTGTTATCGTTCATTTTTTCTATATGGCCCAGCCACTGCAACCTTCTTGATTTTAGTACGCTATCTATTTGTAGTTCTTTGTAAATATTATAAACTTCCTCATTTGTCTTTCTTATTATCCCTTCCTCTGTTCTCTTCCCTCCTAATATTCTTCTGAGTATTTTCCTTTCCCATCTTCTTATTGTTTCGTTTGTTGTTTGGTTGAATATCTATGTCAATTTAGGATTAAGGATCAGGTTTATTAAGGAGGTAATTAAGGAGCAGTTTTCTGCTCCTTATGTCAATTTTGGCCTATAATATATAGTTTCATATATTGTTATCTTTGTTCTTCTCGATATCTCACTATAATTTTAAAAAATAATATATAAATTATACAAGGTGCTCCAATAAAGATTGTTATATCAAACTTATATTTTTTCTTTTAGAACACCCTGCTATAGAACAAATAAGCTATATTTTTATAATGTGTACTTTGATGTACAGTGTGTGATTAATTCAATTTTCTACGAATCTACTGATGATCTACGACTCTAAGTCTCGGGAACTTTTATTTTTAGCTTTAATAAAAGACTAATCGTCCTATTTAAACAGTTATTGATTACAACAAAAAACTTTACAGGGTGGTGATATTATTCGCTTGTTCTGTTAGCAAATTGAAGCAGTAAGAACGGACATATTTTAAATAAAATATCCGTATTTTGTTAGTCTGTCATGTGATTTTAGCTATTCAGGCTTACTTAGCTTTTAATCTGTGTTGAGATCATCCATGAGTATCTCTCTTCATTTTTGAAATATTTAAAGATTTCCGACAGTTTAAAGTTGAACAATAATTACGTTTCATTTTTTCTTACATGTTTATGTCTTGGGTTTTCATCATCATCATCATCTCCACTTTCTCAAGATTTCTGCAACATTCTGCTCTTGCTTGGATTTTCCAGTTGGAAATACCCATTCTCTTTAGAACTCTGTGTTATCCCGTCTATCCACCACAGCTTTTGTCTACCCCGTCTGCTCATTACCACCGGTTGCGCCATTACAATCTTTTTATCATATTTGATTCCGGCGCTACATATCCTATTCACTGCAGACGGCCTTACCTGAGTTTGGTCTATGCCGTCTTCTCATTTCCACTGGTTACGCCGTTAAAATCTTCTTTATCATGTTCCATTGCGGGGTTACATGTCTTATTCACTGCAGACGGAATCGCCTGATTATAGTGGCAATAACTTTTGCATCAAACTTATGCTTGCAGTCAGGGATTCCAGGCCTATTTTCACCAATTACTATTAACAAGCTAATTTTTCGTGAGTAGCTTCATTTTGACGAGACGCCCAACTTTTTTCCTTACAATAATTTCCGTATGTGGTAGATAACAAAGATAGCAGGGATAGTCCAGTCGGCTTAGACGACTAACAGGCCTAACATTGCATGCCGAGCTGCCTCAAATTTTATTTTTCTAATCTTTAGGGAGGGTCAATAGTAGTGTAAACGTAAATTCTCGACTGAATTCCTCCGTTGCGTTAGCTGTCATTTTTATTTTAAACGGAAACCGTTTTTGCTCAATATCTCCGCCATTTTCAACTTCTCGACAAAAAGTATAAGAACTAAAACTGTTGAGAATGTGATTTTCTATAATTTTTTTCACTATAATTTTTTTATGCGGTCGATATTTTCAGAGTTATGTGGGAAATAGTGACAGTTATTATTTTCCTCTATAACTCTGAAAATATAAACAGCACGAAAAAAAATGTAATGAAAGAAATTATAAAAAATCGCATTTTTCACAATATTAGTTTTCATACTTTTCGCCGAGAAGTTGAAAATTGCGGAGATATTGAGCAAACACTGTTTCCGTTTAAATTCACAATAATGGCTAACGCAACTGCGGAATTCAGTTGAGATTTTAAATTTACACTACTATTTATCCTCCCTGAAGATAAGAAAAATAAAATTTGAGGCAGCTCGGCATGCAAGGTTAGGCCTGTTATTTGTCTATCTTTGTATCTACCACATACGGAATTTGTTGTAAGGAAAAAAGTTAAGCGTCTCGTCAACATGGAGCTACTCACGGAAAATTTGCTTGTTAGTAGTAAATGGTGAAAATAGGCCTGGGTTCCCTGACTACTGTAGATATTCTGCAATTCAAATTTCAATCTACCCATGTATATTCTTTTGTCACAGACCGCTCCATATATTTTGAGTAGTATCTTTCGTTCAAAAATTGATAGGGAGCATTCGTTGGTTTTGTTTAAAGTCTATTCCTCTGATTCATATGCAAGAACGGGGACTATCAGCGTTCTATACAGTCTTATACAAATTTTATTCCCCCGACGTTTTTTTAATAATGGTTTTTTATATGTGAATGGAACTCTTTCTCAATTTTTTCATTCTTTAGCAAATATAAGCAATGCGACTAGAATACCAGCATGCCACATTATGAGAAGAGCAACAGGCCACATTATGAGAAGAGCAACCATGGAAATAATAAAAAAGAATCACGAACTGGACACCCTTGGGACCAAGAAAAAGTGAAAGATCCAGGATAAGACAGTAGAACCAGATAGAAGAAGACTTAAAAATAATGAAAACAAAAGATTTGGAGACAAGATTCAGAAACAGAAAAGATTGGAAACATAGCCAACACTGCAGAAACACATATACCTGGATCTATAAGAAATAAGCCAAACAGGAAAATACTCCTGGAAAAAATGATTACTCTATGATCTGGCATAAGCAAATACTTAAAAGTATTTAATTGTTTTAATTTATTATAATCTAGTACCATCAAAGCAAATTAAATTAAAAATTCGAAAAAATTCTAATCTACTTCTCGGTTATTGCACTTTTCAACCTCTATAGATTTTTAGCAATCTCTGCTGACCCTTATTTAATTGACACATTATCGAACAGTGTTGACGAAGCGGATGTTTGCGTGTACGCCCTGTAACTAATGTGCGGCTAACTCATTCATCGTCATTCGACTGTGTCGAAACAAGAACTTGTTGCATGGTTAGCTTCATTGACAAAGACACCGCCACCCTCAAATCGAACTACTAATGTCCCTTTTAGTGGATCGATTAGGGTTTCCATGATTTGCTAAGTTAATTGAATATGCTCCATTTGTAGATTAAAAAGTAGGTCACACTTGGAGGACGCGTCAACCTGTAACATCAAAGCCAAGAAAACAAGCACGGTGAAAGAGTATATTTGGTTATTAGAAGTTGATTGGATTGAACTATGTTATAGATAAATATTTGCCAGAAAATTATTTTTTGTTTGATTTTAATTAAAACAAAACTTTTAGTCGTTGTTAATGAAAAAAAAAAATTTAGCAAAGTTTTATTTAAAAGATAAAATAACAAAAAATATTCCATATTATTTAATACTTGTGAAAAATGGTATAGCAATGAGTATAATATACAGTGGGTATAATATGAGTATAATATACAGACAATATACAGTGCATTCATAAAGTGTGGAAACGGTCTATTGTCTCATGACTTAAGTATTTTCAGAGTTAGAGCTCTGACAGGATGATTTTTATTTTTAAATTATGATTTTTAACGTATATCCCATAATAGTGACGTCATTGATTTTGGCGGGATGACGTCATCGATGATTTTTTTAAATGGGAATAGGCGTCGTGTGGTAGCTCATTTGAAAGGTTGATTTAATTCTCTATTCAGTAATATAAACATTAACATCATTATTTATACCGGGTGGCCAAAAAAATAATTTTTTTATATATTAATATATCTAATATATTTAACTCAAAATGCATTTTAGTGCTGTCAGAAAAGAGAAAAAAAATGTTTATTTAACAAATAAACATTGCTTTTCGCTTAAATTATATGTTCAAACTACCAAGAGGCAGGTGTGTGGCTGTTTGACACTTAATTTAAGAGAAAATCAATGTTTATTTATGAAATAAACATTTTTTTATATTATGTGGCATCAGTAAAATGTATTTTGAGTTAAATAAATTACATATATTCTTCTTTTTGCGTCAATTATTTTAATTTCAAAATTATTTTGTATTAATGTTTATATTACTGAATAGAGAATTGAATCTCCTTTCAAATGAGTTACCAAACGACCCCTATTCCCATTTAAAAAAAGTCATCGATGACGTCATCACGCCGAAATCGATGACGTCGCTATTATGTACTATACGTCAAAAAAGCATAATTTAAAAATAAAAATCAACCAGTCAGAGCTTTAGCTCTGAAAATAATTAGAAGTCATGAGATAATAGACCGTTTCCTCACTTTATGAATGCACTGTATAAACAGATTAATGAAACAACATTATTATCATCTAGATAGAAAAATCTATTAAACAAATTAATAATAAATTATTAGAGTATAATGGACCAGCAATATCTATCTCTGATTTACTTGAAGAAAGCATTTGACAGAGTAAGATTCAAAGACATAATCCATCTTCTGTATAAAAAAACAGGAAACTAAAACAGTAGTAATAAAATCAGATGTTAAATAGAAATTAATGGCATCAGCACAATTAGGTAATGGAAATAAAATTAAATATTATAATAAAATAAATACCTTGTAATTACACTCTCCAGCTGCGGAGACCTGTACAAAGGAGTGAGAAAGCAAGTACAAAAGAAATAGATTGACATGATGCCTTAACATCACTTGGTGAAACTGACATATTAACCTTGAGATGAAGTGAAGAATTTATAAAGCAAGTGTAAGACCAATAATGACTGACAGGATGCCTTAACACTACTATATGCTAAAACTGACATATTAACCCTGATATGAAGTGAGGATTTTATAAAGCAAGTGTAAGACCAATAATGTAAGACCAATAATAAAAATAATTACTAACGGCATGCAGCAATTATAGAATCGTTGCCCTGAATCATGATGCAAGCAAAATCGTTCTAAGTATACTCAATCAGCGGCTAAAGAACTTTCTACTTCCGTAGAAAATTAAGATGCCGAACCGATGCCTACCGAAAATTAAGATGCCGAAGATTTGTGCCAGGACAAGCAACACTTTAGCAGGTATTGAATACCAAACACATAATACACTCTGGGCCAAAATTAACCGGCCACCTTAAAAATGGGTCATATTTGATATCTTATATCTCCTAAACCTGTTGTCCGATTTAAGTGATTTTAAATATATTACAGCCTTATTCCTTGGCAATATCGTTGTAATAACATTATTGCTAAACAGGTAAATTTTCATTGTATACCGGGTGTACGAATCAAACTGTGTTTATTTCTTAAAGTTTGCATCACCCTGTAGAATATTCTGGCATTTCTAGAATACTAAAATTAACCCATTTAGCGCCAAAGGTGCGAAAACGCACCATTTTTTTGTAGAATTTTTTTTTTGACAATTCGTTATTTTTTTTTAAATCTTTGTATTTTTTAAGCAACCACAAGATATAAGTGTAACTAAATTTAATTTTGTTTAATTTCCAAACTCGTGCTTTCATCACAAAAATATTTTCTAAATGTCCGACATTTTCAATCCTTCGACACAACTTTATTTTTACTGTAGTAATTTTATTGGCGTAACACTTTTGTGGTCAAATAAATTAAAACATTATTTTTTTAACCCATTTGTACACCAATTGTTATAAAAATACAAAAAAAATAATTTCTGAGTCATCAAATCTCGTGTTTGAAAATAATGGTTCGATAACGAACCATTGGCGGAAGTCGACATATAATCCTGTCTGATCAGGAATTAGTTCAAGGTGATGCACAGGCAGTAATTTGTTGGGATATTTCTTTATTATGTGTAAAAACACGTATCCACTATGCTTGCGCTCCGAGCTCCTGCAACTGCTCCACATAGTGGACACGTTTGGCGCTCCCGGACTGTGCAATTGTGCGCACTCTGCCTCGGCGCTCCAGTCGGTGGCAGTTTATATGTAAGGGAGCGCATACCGTATCGATTGGAGCAGTTGCAGGGAGCGCGGAGCGCAAGAAGTTCGTGAACATAGTGGATGGTTGCGCTCTCGGACCATGCAACAGTGGGCGCTCCGCCTCAACGGTCCAATAGATTGCGGTTTATATGTAGAGGAGCGCATGCATGTAGATGGGAGCAGTTGCAGGGAGCGCGGAGCGCAAGAAGTTTGTGAACATAGTGGATAGTTGGCGCTCCCAGACCGTGCAACAGTGGGCGCTCCGCCTCGGCGTTCCAATTGGTGTCGGTTTATATGTAGAGGAGAGCATACCGTATCGATTGGAGCAGTTGCAGGGAGCGCGGAGTGCAAGAGGTTTGTGAACATATTGGATGGTTGGCGCTCCCGGACCGTGCAACAGTGCGCCAACGACAGTGCGGCAGTGCCTCGGTGGTCCAATATTACGAACGTAGTTACCTTCCTTACGAAGGTATTACGAACCTTTAGAAAGACTACCCGTCTTCTGGTGTTCAGTTTTGTTAAAATCTAGGTGGGGGGAGAGAGCTACATAATGGAGGTTGCGTAGTGTTGTAGACAATATGTCGATTTGTCGAATTTATGCAACTGGCACAGTGCAAGATACAGGAATGGAAAGTGTAAACTGGAAATATCTAAAATAATTTCTAAAAAAGATAGAGGGCCGTTCGACTTCGTTTTTGAGAAAGAAGCTGAAGAAGGTGTAGGCAATGTTCTAACCATACTATTTTTGTTTATCAAAACTTCCAGGTCCATTTACACTCTAAATGTTTTGAGACTTTTCACAAAAATATAAAATTGTGAATTTCAATTTTTATATCTCATTTCCGCCAAAGGTTCGAAAACGAACCATTTTGTTGTTGTGACACCTGCCATTATCAAAGTGTAAAATAATTTTTTTACGAATGTTTAAGTTTATTTTACTCTAGTTAATCAAATATATTACATATAATTGCAGTATTTCTTTGCTTGGCGGTTAATGGGTTAAAACCTAACTATAGCCTCATGCATTCTCAGCATTTTATTTTTTGATTGATTCGCTTATGTTGGATAGTAAAAAAGTTAAGTGCTTTAACAAATAGACAGGTTTTTTATGGGTCCCTCGGTGAATTCGTAACTATTTTAATCCCCCATCCTAATTACAGGCCAACTCGTAACTCTGGCGCGCAGGTAATTCTTCGATAACCCACTAACTACCGGTGAATTAGTAACTTTCATTTTTAAGTAATGTTGATAATTGAATACCGGTATTCCAGGTATGTACCTGTAAAAATTACTCTCTTTGAAGGTGGTGTAAAAGGTATTCATCATTTATGTATTGTCTCTTGGAACAGTTACTAGAAAAAATCCAAATAAATTTTGTGAAAATGACTGAAATCCTTGTAACAGATAACATATTTCGTAATGAGTGCACGTGGGTGTAAGTTATTGGTGGTAAATAATTTTAAATTTCAATTAAAGAAAGTGCTAAAAAGTGGAAAACATTTATGGTACTGTTCTGCATCTGGTTGCAAGGCAACCTGTTATACCGACGGAATCATACGGCCTGCTATCATACGGCCCCTATTTTCATTTTAAAAAATCATCGATTGAGTGAGTCATCACGCCCAGATGGATGACGTCACTGGTATGATATGTATACCAAAAAAATTAGAATTTAAAAATAAAAATCGACTTATTTCGGGATTTATCTCCAGAGACGCCCATTCTCGAGAAAATGAATTTATTCCAACTCAAATGTTCTCACTGTATTTGTTTATAAGCCAAAAAATTGTTTATAACTTTAAAACAGTCCTGAGGCCTCTTAGATAATCCGATTTTAAATCTGTAAAGTGTATTAGATAGGCATAGAGCCTCTTTATATGTGAAAAAATTAGCAAACCTCTAAATGGTCTACTTTCTGTTCAGAAAATTTTTAGAAAAATTTGAACTTTTTTAAAAAAATTTAGACTGCAAAATTATTATGCAAAATTTATCAGGTCGATTTTATTGAAATTTGGTGGACGATTTAAGTATGTTATAAGGATTTTCTATGCGAATTACGAAGGTTCTAAGTGCAACCAAAGTTGATGAAAAACACTGAATAAAAAGAGGCTTATTTTACCCCCTTATTTTGTATTTATTGCTATTTTGCAGAAAGGGTAATAATTTAAGACATTTCTAACTAGTCGTATATCATAAAAAATTCAATTATCTTTATTTTAATTTCCTACGACTTTGCTCCAAAATGAATCGTTTTAATATTATAAGAAAAGAATGTAGAAAAAAAAAATGTTTTTCGAAATTTTTAAATATTTTAATTTTTTGATTAATGTTCCGGGCATATTTGAGAAGGAGCATAAGTCAATTATTATTATTTTTTTATAGGTAGGTACATATAATACACAACATGTGTTTAAGCAAACCAAGAACCATTCGCTTACATAATAATATGCTATATGCCCCGTGTTGGCTTAATCCGTTACTGTTCAAATTTATTTCTTACCTTTTAACCTAACAACTATTAAACAATGGTTTCGAATTCACCTGTATAAAGTTGCGAGTTGGTCAGGTAGAAAAGTTACGAATTGGCCGGTGTACATTTTGATTTAAAAAAGTTTGTCATTAAGAGTTACGAGTTGGCGCGTGTCCGTTTTTTATCAATACAGGGTGTTTTTAAAAAATTTTGGCAAAGTTTAAGGGGTAATTCTGCATGAAAAATAATAACAGTTCGCTTTATAAACTTATGTCCGCAAATGCTTCGTTTCCGAGATAGAGTTTATTCAAACGGTTCTAACGCGCCTACGTATAGGGCACACCAAGATTACACACTCATATTTACTTTCCGCCAGTGAACGTCCCATGTGCGACCTATGTGCTACGCATCTTACCGTCACCCATCTGTTAATTGAGTGTCCAAAATATCAAAGTGAACGTTCAATGAACAATCTACCAAACACTCTACCAGCTTTATTAGGAGAAAACTGTCCAGTAAAAGACTTACTCAACTATCTAATTTCTATCAATATTTTGTATCAAATCTAGTTATTTTTGTATTTGTTAAAAATCGTTGTTAAACATTGTTTATCAAGTAATGCCGCTAATAACCTGTTGGTGGATGCGGTAATTTTCTTTAATAAAAAAAATTTATAAACATTTTCTTTGGTGTATATGAGTTTAAAATCGATTACAAAATTCTTTTATGACAGTACATAGTACGTTCTTTAACGGTAAAATATTACAAAACCTCTAAATTTTAAACAACCACGTGGATTGACATGAAATTTGGCATACACATAGCTAATAAGTCAAAGAACAAAAGTAATATTGTGCCGATATGTGCTTTTGCCCCGGGGGTGGTTTTCAACCCCTCTTGGGGGTGAAAAAATATTTGTCCAAAGTAAGTCCGGAAATGGACAAACTGACTAATTTTAAGCAACTTTTGTTCCATACAGTTTTTTCACTAGGTCAATAATTTTCGAGTTATTTGCCCGTGAATTTGTTCATTTTTTTAACAAAATAACCACGCTTTTAGACGGTTTTTCGCAAATAACTCAAATAGTAAGTATTTTGTCGAAAAAACTTTCCCAGCAAAAATATAGCCTGTAATTTTTTTTAAAATATGGTGTATATATCACGTTTACATACCTAGTAGTAGCAGAGTTATAGCTAATTCAAAATAGATTCATATTCGTCAAATTCCAAATGGAATATTTTAATATGAAATAACCAAAAATGAAGCACATTTCGGGGAAAACTCATTAAAACTTATTTAAAGTGTTTAAAAAAGCTTCATTTTTGTTTTAAAAAAAATTCTAGCATCAAAAGTAAACAAGTTACGCTCAAAATAAAGTTAGTCCCTTTTTTTTTGGTAAAAAAATCGGGAAAATCACCCCCTAATTAGTATCTCAAATGAACTTAATCGTTACGACTTCACAAGTTTCTTGACTCGTGTATGTATTGTTTATATGATCTGTAAGTTTAGTCGGTTCAAAGTCCTTATATTTGAAAAGGATGTAGTTAAAATGGGTTGAACGAGTCACCGATCACGAATGTATGCAAATTTCGAGACACAAAATCTTAATCAATTTTTGTCTAACAGAAAAACAAAAAAATACATTATATTCAGAAAAGCAATTCTGACTTTTTTGTTTTTCGAGATTTTTGGTATCTCTAATAATTTTTAAGTTATTTTGAAAAAAACATATTTTTCAAAATTAAAATTTTTAAAAAATTTATTTTAAAACCAAATTTTTTCAAAAATAAGCACTTTGAATCGATTAAACTTACATATCATATAAACACAACATGAGGAAAATAATTTGTGGAGCGGTAACGATTAATTTCATTTAAGTTGCTAATTAGGGGGTGGACTTCCCGATTTTTTTTTGTCAAAAAAAAAGGGACCAACTTTATTTTGAGCGTAACTTGCTTAAATTTAATGCTAAAAACTTTTTATAAAAACAAAAATAAGGCTTTTTATAAACACTTTAAAAAAGTTATAATGGGTTTTCCCCAAAAAGTGCTTAATTTTTGGGATATTTCACTTCGAATTATTCTATTTGAAATTTGGTGAATATGAATCTATTTTTCATTGGCTATAACTCTGGTTCTGCGAGGTCCAGAGAACTAACGCGTACACTATTTTTTAAAAAATTTTAAAGGCTATATTTTTGTGGGAACATTTTTTTTGACAAAGCACTTACTTTTTAAGTTATTTGCGAAAAACCATCTAAAACTGTAGTTATTTTGTTGAAAAATGAACATATCCACTCGAAAATAACCCAAAAAGTGTTGACTTGGCGAAAAAGCTCTATAGAACAAAAGTTACTTAAAATTATTCAGTTTATCTATTCCCGGACTTATTTTGGACATATATTTTTTCACCCCCAAAAGGGGGTGAAAGTCACCCCCAGAGCAAAAGCACACATCGGAAATATATCACTTTCATCTTTGAGATGTAACCTAGGCGTATGCCAAATTTCATGTCAATCCAAGCGGTTCTTTAAAATTTAGACCAAAAACCGTGAAAGAATGTACTATAGAGATTGAAACAACAATATAGTTAATAATTATGTCCCATAATATAATAGACCAGTAAGGATCTGTTTTTAGTTGGATGTGAGAGGTGGCATTCAGATTTTTGCGGATAAAGTTAGGTGATAACTTCGTTAATAATAATTGATTTATGCTCCTTCTCAAATATGCCCGGAACATTAATAAAAAAATTCAAATATTTAAAAATTTCGAGTAACATCGATTTTTTTCTAATTTTTTTGTTTATAACTTTAAAACGATTCATTTTGAAACAAAGTCGTATAGGAATAAAACAAAGATAATTAAATTTTCTATTAGATACGATTGGTTAAAAATGTCATTTATCACCCTTGCTGCAAAATAGCAATAAATATAAAAAAAAGGGGGCAAAACAAGCCTGTCATTATTCAATGATTTTCCATCACTTAGGTTACACTTGGAATCTTCCTAATTCGCTTAGAAAATTTTTGTAATGTGCTAAGGTCGTACACCAAATTTCATTAAAGTTGACTTACTAGATTTTGAATAATAATTTTGCAATCAAACTTTTTTTTTAAATTAAGATTATTTAAAATCTTGCACAACAAAAACTAGAACATACAAAGATTTGTCAATTTTTTACATATAAAGAAGCACTCCACCTGTCTAATGCACTTTACAGAATTGAAATCGGATTATTTAAGCAGCCTCAGCAATATTTTAAAGTTATAAACAATTTTTTGGCTTATAAACAAATTAGTGCTGTGGCCAGGAGGGGGTACTACGCGCTCCTTTATTTAGATGGACTTACCCAAGATTTTTATATATTTTTTGACCCCTAGAACACGATTTTTTTGGGTAACAGTTGATCCGGATGTCGATAAGATTTTTATAAACAAAGAACTTGATGAATTACATAACATCGATTTTTCGGTAATTCTTGGGTAATTCTAAGAAAAAAATATTCTTACAAGTTTTTTCGTAGGATGCATAGCTTTCGAGATAAACGCAGTGGAACTTTCAAAAAATCGAAAAATTTAAATTTTTGAACGCGAATAACTTTTGATTAAAAAATAAAATAGCAATTCTGCTGACAGCATTTGAAAGCTTAAGTCAAATTATACCAGTTTTAATTATTTGCATTGGTAAAAATGATTTTTTTATTATTAAACAAAGCTATTTGTTTATAAGCCAACAAGTTGTTTATAAGTTTAAAACATTGCTGAGGCTCCTTAAATTATCCGATTTTAATTCTGTAAAGTGTATTAGATAGGTAGAGCACCTCTTTATATGTAAAAAATTAGCCAACTTCTAAATATTCTACTTTTTGTTCAGAAAGATTTTAAAAAATTTGAACTTTTTTAAAAACATTTAGATTGCAAATTTATTATGCAAAATCTATTAGGTCGATTTTAATGAAATTTGGTACACGCTTTAAGTATGTTACAAAGAATTTTCTAAGTGAATTACTAAAGTTCTAAGTGCCACCAAAGTGGTTAAAAACATTGAATAACAACAGGCGTATTTTGCCCCCTTATTTTGTATTTATTTCTATATTGCAGAAAAGGTAATACGTTAAGACATTTTTGACCAGTTGTATATCATACAAAATTTAATTATCTTTATTTTATTTCTATACGACTTTGTTCCCAAACGAATCGTTTTAAAGTTATAAGCAAAGAAAACAGAAAAAAATCGACGTTTTTCGAAGTCTTTAAATATTTTAATTTTTTTATTAATGTTCCGGGCATATTTGAGAAGGAGCATAAGTCAATTATTATTACTGAAGGTGTCACCTAATTTTATCTGCAAAAATCTGAATGCCACCTCTCACATCCAAAAATAGACGTTTTTTCACAGATCCTTACTGGTCTATAATGTATAACGTGTTCCGTTTAACAATAACATTTATAACAAGCACTTTTTTTTTATAAAAGTGTAATATTTTAATAAATGGTTGCACTAAGATTGTCCAATATTTATCTTAATATATTAAATAAAAATATGGTCTAGTGAGTGGCTAGGATACCTCGCTTTCACCCAGGAGTCTCGGGTTCGATTTCAGGCATTGGGTATCCTTTTTGGTTTTTAATATTCATATTTTGATTTGAAAAATAATTGTTTTTATGATACTTTTTATATTAATTTCTATAAATTATAAAAACGTGGTGTTATAATAAGTTTTTTTATAAAATTTTAATTCAGTGTCTCAACAGGCCTCACAGCAAGAGTAAGATGATTATTTGTACATCTTTAGCATTTTATTATCTTGCAATAATTTTATTTTATGTACCTAATGAAATTGCAAACTTTATATTGTTTTCTTGAAGACTTCTTGATATAATTAAATAAAAAGAAATAACATTTTTATTAATAAAAGTACATTTACTGTTTACTTTATAGAATATATTTTTACGAAGAGTATCGCAACTTTACAGCTTCTATAAATATAAGCTGTACCAATTACTTCGAACATTCGTATTATTGTTTTTAAAAAAAACATTGAAGCAGGAAATTTGTACGTTTTCGATGTTTATCCTTGTGCACGTACCCGTATGTACTTACAATAAAGAGCTGCTTCCTATAAAATAGGTCAAACTACTGGTCCGTTTTCAAGTTAAGAAGATGTACGCTACTCGATATCACTTTAATTAGCTTGTAGAGTAAGCAACAGCTACATGGTAGAGTAATTCCATGATGGAATCGGCCCATTTTACTCATTGAAACTGTACTGCCTCTCGGTAGGGTTTAAAACAATAATTGAGTTATTGATTGCTTAGTAACGTTCTATTAGGCTTTTAGTTTTCCAAAGGGAGATATAAAACTAAAACAAATAAAATTACATCAATAAAATACAATGAACGTACACAGTGGTACATAATTGATAATAAAAATTTAACAAGAAATTTAATAAATTCTGAAAAAATGCAGTTTTTTTTATTTGATTCAGAGTTGGACCACCATCTCCAGATAGCTATTTCTACCACTAAGGCGTTATCAATAGAGGTATGTAGTAGGATGCATCGAAAAAATAAAAGTTGGAAATGTTATATCTAATAGCGTGAAAAAGTTGCTAGTGTTATTTTTCAGCATATAAGTATTTTCAATTTTTTTTCTAAACTCATTTTCTGCCCCCCCCCCCCCAACGACCTTGAATTTTATTAAATATCTGATTTTTAAGGAAAATTAAATTTATTTTATTTGGAATAAAATATGTGCTAACTCGATCTAAGATCAATTAAAGAAAACTTAAAATGTTGTCAATGACTTTAAAAGATATTTAAAGTTTTATTTGTTTTTTCAGTTTCCCCAACCCCTTTGGAATGTCCCGATTTGTGAGTCCGTGCGTGTAATTTTCAGTTATGTTTGGTGCGATGCGTTTGTTATTTATAGTTGTGTGTAAATTAAAGATTTTTGGAATAGATTAACCAGGACCATGGTGAATAAAATCAAGATGTGCTGTGGACCGCCCCATTTTTGGGCAACCACCAAATATACCTCAAAATGTTTTACCGAAATACAAACAAGCGATGAAGTTTTGTGGTTGCAAGAGGATAAAAACTCATCAAGAAAGAGCCAGAATTTTCCGGATTGCGGAACAGGTTGCAATTAAATTGGTAGAAGTATTAAATAAAATTCAATAAAATATTTGACTTGAAACAGTTATACTTTCTTTGTGTGCCTTTAAAATATCACACCATGAAAACAGACAACAATTTACCATCACATGAGTATGATACAAGAGGCAAACACCTTTATATGATTCCGAAAATGACAAAGTTCTTCTGTCAAAGAAGTTTTCTATTTCTAGCCCCAAAAATATATAATCATATCCCCAGTTATATCAAAAATACTAAGAATGTTCTTCTATTTAAAAAGAAATTAAAATAATTTCTGATGGAACAAACAAGAAATTTTTGTGACATCATTATAGTAGCTTAAATTTACATACATTAAAAAACAAAAAAAAATAAATGAAACTCTAGAGTCACTACCAATTTTTATACCTATATTTCAAATTTTATATTGTTTTAAACTGATTTATTTTGCTTATTATTTTTATCATATTTAATAAAACATGCGTATATACACCATTCTCCAAAAATATTACTAACTAATTGAGCCATACATAATTGTTTAAAAAAAAAATTATTCGTGCTTTATTGTTAAACTAAGTATTTATTTTATTGTTTTCATTATATTATTTATTCTACGTATCATATTTACTAAAACATAACTGTGTATTTACAATTAAAAAAAACGTACCTATCTATTTATTGTATTATATTATATTGTATTATGTTGCTCTTTATGTTATTTATGTTATTTACGTTAATATGTTATTATTTATTATTTTATATCATATTTACCGAAACAGGTGTATCCACACCTCTCGGAGACCTTCGGGTTAATTTATTCACTTTGGCTGTAAATATCTAAAAATATTGTACCTATTATTGTTGAATAAATTATTATTATTATTATTAATGCTTTAATTACTATAAGTGAATATACACGTTTCGACCTTGCAGCTTGCAAATGTGACACTCTGATTAATGGTCTTTGTAGGAAATCTCAAAAAGTGCCTCTGGATGATCGCGAATTTCTATTAAATCAAAGAGATCCCAGAAAAATGGTGATAAGCTCGATTGACAGAAAAATCAAAAACAAATATATTCAGAGAGAACAACGGTGAAAGAAGAAAGGTACCGACGCAAAGACAAAACTTTAGTTCAAGTAAAAAAAGGTACCAAGTGTTATCGATCGTGGAAGAACACCTAACATTTGTGCATGAAACAGGGTGCAAATATTTCGGATATGTGTTTCCGCTGTCTGGTACATCAGAAAGTATCAAATTCAGCTATTGCATGTGACGGAACAGTCGTAAATATTGGCGTTAAGGGTGATGTAATACGACTGTTAGAAGAACATCTTAAAAAACCGCTACAGTGGTTTGTATGTCTGCGACTTATTGATGTAACGAATGTCATTTTTTGAACATTCGCGAATACGAATGCGAATGCGAATATCTGCTACCGACATTCGCGAATGCGGATGCGAATGCGAATATTCAGTTTTTTTTAATCTGTTTCTATTTTTGTAATGTTTTCTAAATTTATAATGAGAAATTAATTGACATCTAATAGTTTAAATAAATCTGATTCTTAAGGAATCTTGAGTCCTAATAAAAAGACCAAATAGGTAATAAAATAAAGGCTGATAATGTGATTATACGAAGTTAAGTTACCTTTCCCTAATAAAAAAAAAGATGAGAAGTGAATATATTTTAATTTTATTAACCTAATATTATCTTCAAATTATTTTTTTTCTGATGTTCATATTCGCAAAACATTCGAACAAATTTTGGGAATACCAATGCGAATGCGAATATTCAAAAATATGCGAATATTCGCGTAATATAGAAGAAAGCAGAAAGGACATGGTCACGTATCTACTTTCTTTTCGTCTAGGAAAAGAAATTTTTAATTGTTTAATTGTAGTAAACTTTGTATCTCGGACATTTTGTCTTCCTATTTTTACCAGAGATGTCGCTGATTGGCGTCTCAAAGGTGAATTATTGCATTCGCGGTAATTCCCCTTAGGGGGGGATATGGTTTAGAATCAACATATCAAGCACATTTTTGTGAATTTTTTTCAAAGCTATGGTAGAATTATTTCATTTTTAAATTAAATAAGCATATTAAGTACAATTCAAAGAATATTTAAGAAAAAATTCAATCCGAAATATTGAAAAATAAGCCATTGGTGACAAATTTTGTCAGGCAGCTCAAAAAAAATGGATTTTGCAGTGGACATCAGAACTCGTCACTGGATCATACTAAACAAAAAATTCAAAAAGATTTAATCTTTAACTACACGCGCTGGCGTATTTTGTACGCCAGATATAAGAATTCTATTGCAAATATATTTAAAAATTTAATTTTTGACCTTGTTTATCTCTCTAACCTACCACTGGAATATGCTTTACAATTTGGTTTTAGTTTCGTTATAACCAGCGTTATGGAAAGATCATAATTTACAGTTTATTATTTGGTGTTTCCGGTGGTGGACAATATACGCCACGATTAAATTATTTTAAGTAATAAAATAAGTACAGATTTCAATAGTTTTTTAGTCATTATGGAACAAAATGTATTTTTTTTATAAACAATATTTTTTCTCCTGTAAAAAATTACATTTCAAAAAATGTTTTATTAGTAATTTTATTTATCATGAAATTCAGTTATTCCATGATTCCAGTTATAAATCCCAATTGGCTTACTGGGGAGGATTTCCAAGTATTCACAGATGCCGAATAAGGTTTATAACAAACAACTAAGTGTATTAAAAAAAATAAACAATTCCGAAGTGTATTTACTTGTGGCGTATATAGTACGCCACGCGTGTAGTTTTGTTATAACTTGATGCGCGGGTAGTTAAAGGTTAATTAGCTTATGAGTTTCACGAGGTAACAACGTCGAGTTTTTTTATTTGTAATGATTTTTGAATTCTTGGTATGACTCAGAATTTAAAAATACGAAATTTTTGATAAAAATTTTGTGAAAACCAACATATTTAATATTGTTGAACAAAAAATAAGCACAAACGAAAAATATCTCGACGTTTTTACCTCACGAAATGACTAAAGAAAATCTATGCAAAATTTCAGGTAGATCGGTCAAGTAGTTTTTCAGTTACAATGTCCACCGCATTCGAAAAAGCAGTTTTGAGAAAAATGCGTTTAAAATTTTGACAACTGCATTTTTATCTTCCTATTTGTCTGCCAAATCGTAAAATGATGAACATTGGAATATGTTTTTTGAATTGCGGAGTAATCTACAAAAGAGAAGGCGAACAGTTGTTTAACGTTTCTCACTACGCTCAAGCGTGCTGGCGCGAAGCCGCGGCAAAGCGGGTCGAAGGTAGGGATATTCAACACTCTGTATCTCGGGTAATTTTATTCCGATCAATCTGAAATTTTCGGAGAGTATTCTTGAAAGTATGCACTTTTATTCGAAACAATAAAAAAATTAAATATTTCAAACCATACCCCCTCCCCCTTAAAAAAGGCAGCCTGATTTTTTTTATTCAGAGTTGTGACTACATAGCTCAATTGATAACGCATGAAAGGCAGTTTTAGCTATCTGAAGATGGTGGTCCAAATCTGAATCAAATAAAAACAACAACTTCCTTTTCTCTTTTTTACCTT
This sequence comes from Diabrotica virgifera virgifera, assembly GCF_917563875.1. NCBI lineage: Eukaryota > Metazoa > Arthropoda > Insecta > Coleoptera > Chrysomelidae > Diabrotica > Diabrotica virgifera. The sequence continues at coordinate 191,384,701 of NC_065448.1, forward strand.
TACTCAGATTTTGAGTACTTGAAACTGTCTTTCGGTGCTTTTCCTAGACGAAAAGGAAGTAGATACGTGACCATGTCCTTTCTGCTTTATTTTATATTCGCCGTCTCCATGCCTATAAAGCCGGAGGTACGGGAAGCAACCAGAAAGCAGTTTCTTTACGAAAAGTCTTAGATTTAAAATATTTAAAAAATTATTTTTATTTCAGCTATTTTAATTGTTTAATTGTAGTAAACTTTGTATCTAGGACTTAGGATAGAATAGAATAGAATATAGAATAGAAACATGCCTTATTGTCATGAAAAATTAAACAATTTTATAGACAAAGCTTACAAGAATCATAAATAAGAACAATAAAAAATAACAAACACAATTTACTAAAATAATATAAATCGTCATTATAAATAAAATATAATGAGTAAAACAAAAAACAGTAAAAATATATTGCAAAATTTTAAAAAAATTTGCAAATTGCAATCTACCTTAAGAAATTTAATAAGTTAAGTTAAGCTGCTGCATATGACAATCAAATATAAATTAAGATTCTACTTATAAATAAGAATACTGTACTTTCTTAGTTATTGGTTAAGAAACTCTGCTATTGAATAATATGGTCTTTCAGATAAATAGGCTTTTGTCATATTACGGAACTTGGGGAAAGATGTTGCAGATTTAAGTTGTAGAGGGAGATGGTTGTTCAGTTTTTTTGCAGAATATAATATAGATTTCTTTACTAACTTACTGGACGGGATCGGTAAATAGACGTCAAAGGTAGAATTTCTGGTGGAATAGTCATGTCTAGGTTTTGCTGGAAAGACATGTAGATGTTTACGAATTAAGCAAACAGTTTCTAAAATATATAAAGGAGGTAGTGTTACAATCCTGTTACCTTGGAAGTAGCTTCTGCAATGTGTTGTTCTTCTGAGGCCAAACAGATATCTTATTGCTCTTTTTTGTAATTTAAAAGTAACACCAGATTGGGCAGCCGTACCAGAACCCCAATAGGGGAGACCATATCGAAGATGGGACTCGAACAAAGAAAAATATGTTGTTTTGAAAGAGGCTAAATTCATTTCCTTCGAAACAGTTCTTATTGAAAACCAAGCTGAGGATAGTTTCTTGCTTAACACATCAATATGAAGGGACCATTTAAGGTTGCTATCTAAAAAAATACCAAGAAACTTTATAGAATCAAGGATACTAATCTGGCTGTTATGAAGAGGTAAGGGTTGAAAAGCTTTTGTATACGATAATGCTACTGTTTTATCTAAGTTAAAAGGGAGTAAATTTAAATCGAAGGATTTTATTGTGAGTAGATCAGAAGTTATAGTAACATGAAAAGTTGCGATATTTGAGTTGCTCCAAATAATACTGGTATCATCAGCAAAAATAAAAACTTTTCCCTCGATTTTTAAGCTAGTGATGTCATTAATAAAGATAGGGAAAAGTAGAGGACCCAATACTGAACCTTGTGGTACCCCACATACAACATTTTTAAGACTAGAGTCTGCATCATTTGCTCTAACCAGTTGTTTCCTAATATCCAAGTAAGATTGAAACCAGTTCGAAGAAATACCTCGAATTCCATAGAAATCTAGTTTTTTTATCAAAATGTCGTGATTTACACAATCAAAAGCTTTGGCATAATCACAAAAAACAGTGGCAATGTGCAGATTATTGTTTAGTGCTTGATAAACCTCATGTAGTACAGAAAACATGGCATATGTGGTACTTTTATTACTTAAAAAGCCGAACTGATTTTGTGATAAAATATTGTTATCAACGAGAAAGGACATAAGTCGGGCTTTTATGAGTCTCTCGATAATTTTGGAGAGTACCGGTAGTAATGCAATAGGTCTATAATTGCAGGCATTTGATTTTCACAACCGTTATGAAGAGGAATGATGATGGCCGTCTTTAGGCACTCTGGAAATTTACCTTTCCCAAAAGAATTATTAATTAGAGAGATGAGGACTCCCAACACACTGTCTGGGAGATTTGAGAACATTTTTATGGATAGTCCATTGGTACTACACGAAGATTTGCTTTTGATCTTTCTCTTTTTAAGATTTTTCCGTCTTCCTCTTTTTAATAAATTCTGTGGAAATCAGAAAATTCTGTAAAAGAGTAACTATAACCTCTATAAAAGAGAACTACCAACAGAGAAGCAAAAAATTTTAATGAGATGGAAAGAATACTTCGAAGAAACTCTAAATGCAGATAATGAAAGTGATCAAAATTATACAATGTCGCGTAGCAACACATTGAAAATCCGAGTTATGAAAAAGTGGTTTAAATACCTAATAAAAAAACTAAATAACTATAAAGCGTCAGAAATTGATGGAATTACGGCAAAATTATTAAAACATGGAGAACCCAAACTTTTTGTGTTAATATCTACAATATATTTTTATAATATTCCGAAAATAAAATTGGTGATTATCAAAATAAATTCAGACCAAATTAAGCCACTACAGACAATATATTTATATGTACTAGAAAGAAAGATACAAGAAATTACTTATGAATACGACATTGTAACAACATAATATGCATAATATAGACTTTAAATAAGGTAATAGTGTGAAAAAGACAGAAAACCTTCGTAATCTATATATACCTGAATAATGTATTAGCCTCATACAAATGCTATTGCAGGGTTCACAAGCCGCAGTTTGAGTAGATCGAGGACTGACTCCCCTATTTGACATAAATGTGGGAGTAACACAGGGAGACGCACTTTAAACCATGATGTTCAACATATTTCTTGAGGAAATCTTCAGAAACACCAGTCACCGGCCATATGAATACCAAAACAGTACAAATTTCTGCATCAGACGGTATAGCTAACATTAGTAGTAGCAAGCAACGACTAATTGAAGCGTTCAGGGAAAGTGATCCTGAAGCTCTAAAAAGAGGGCTTAAAGCATTAAGTACCTACAAGACTGTCAAAAGACCACCTGACAATGAAAATAATACCGCAGTAGATAACTATACCATTGATTGTGTGGATGTGGATGCCTTCACATTTCTGGACACAGAAATAAATTAAAATTCTGCAAGTAGCGAATTTAATGCACCCATTTCCAGTGAGAATCGTGTATATTGTGTTAATAAAAGCTTGGTGGCTTCGAACTTATTAGACATAAGAAGCAAAGAAGCATCTATAGAACATTGGATAGACCTGTAGTAACGTATGGTTGTGAAACCTGGGTGATGACAACAAAGATGAAGCCCAAGTCAGGGCATTCGAGAAAATGATACTGAGAAAAGTATATGGATCAGTGCAAAAGGAAGACAGCACATATAGCATCAGAAGAAGCGACGAGGTGAATAATTTAGACGGAGGGTATGATATAGTTAGATTTGTGAAAAGTAAAAGACTATCATAGCTGGGACATGTCCAGGAACAAGAAGATGCTATCCATCTAGGGTTATGATGCCAGAATAAAAAGAAGACTGACTGCTTTACAAGTTAGAGAAGATGTACACTACTCGATATCACTTTATTTAGCTTGTAGATTAAGTAACAGCTACATAGTAGAGTAGTTCCATGAGGGAATCGGCTCATTTTACTCATTGAAACTTTAGTATCTACCTCTAGATAGGGCTTAAAACGATAATAAAACTCTCAATAGGGCTTAAAACAGTAATAAAACTCAATTATTGAGTTATTGATTGCTTAGTACAATAACATTCTATTAGAGTTTTAATTTTCCGAGGGGAAATATAAAACTAAAACTAGATAATAAAATTACAGCAATAAAATAAAATGAAAATTTACAGTGGTACACAATTGACATTGACAATAAAAATGGAACATAAAACTTAATAAATTTTCCCGATATTGCATTCATAAAAATCACATAAACTTAAATTTTTAAATAATTTAGAAACTACCTGATCCTGACATTAATTATAAGAACTTTCAAAACTCCATCATTTGAAAAGAATGGAATGTAAAATACCACAGTAGTTGTGTAATGTATGATGATATTCAATCTTTCTATACATTTTATTGTGAATAAAATATTATTGTTTAAAAGTTTATATAAGTTAAGAAGATAGGCGCAAACTTTTGGCTCCATTGCTATGTAAATGCATTAATTTTTTTCGAATCCTGAGAAAACTAATAAGTATTTTTGAAAAATTTAAACTCACAATAAAAGATTTCATCATTACCGAGGGTTGAAAGTCCCTGAAAACTTCTATAATGTTTATTTTAATAAGTTACAGGGGTTAAAAAGCAGAGAAGACTGAGTGTTATTTTTAATTTCAAATATCTCGTATAAAGGAAACTTTTTCTTTATTCTAAAGGACTTTTTACCCTCGGTATTGATGTAATCTTTCATTCTGCGTTAAAATTTTTAAAAAATATTTATTAGTTTTTTCCAGGATTCTAAAAAAATAAACTCCATGTCCGTGGTGATACATAAATTATTGTAATCACTGAATACGCAGTAAGTGAAAAAATAATCATAATAATTAACGGAATTAATAATTTAAGCGATTATACAAGTAACAGTTATCCAAGAACATTTAAAAGCCATCTCTAAGTTAATGATGACAATGTCATTGTTAAATAATGTTTACATCTCAATACCAGTGAGAATTTTACACGTAATTTGCCGTGTAAAGAAAGAAAACGTAGGGATGGCCGTAAAATATTTGCGTCTACGCTGTTAACTGTATTATATTATGGTCTGCTATGTGATAAAGTGCCTGGATTTATTATGTTAATATGTATGTATTTATACTATGTTCCCAGTTGGACTACTTTTCAAATAACATAATTAATGGACAAAGCTTTGTGTACGTTAAATAAACATTTGTCATGCCCATACACCAATTCAAAGCATACCAAAAGAGATAGACAAAGAGATCTCTAAATGTTATGGGATCCCATTCATATTTACCTAATTGCTAGCGCTTTAATTGTTTGCCTTCGCACAAAGGTTACTCTGATTTTCCTAATCTACTCCTGTTCTTGATATTATGTTGTGTTTCTTGCGGTTACGTGTAGTTCACGGATGGTTAGAGTAACCGCGGATCAAACAAGAACACACCTTTTAGTTTAATTGATATATGGTTGCAGCAGGTGAGAAACTTAAAATTGCTTAAACGGATTTGTCAATTAGGGCTTACAATACCAGAATTCCGGGATCCCGAATACCGGAATACGGGACGATTTTCATCCGATATTAAAAACCGGTATTTATGTAAAAATACCGGTATTTTGGTATTACATTAGTTGATAAAAATTGAATTTATGCACAATATAAATCTAATTTTAAATAATATTAATTAATTACAAGAAATTTTTTTTGAAGATAAACAAACAATTTCGTTTTATTAAAATATATATCATACCTAGCCGAGTATGGCACCATGCATTGAGAAGCGGCGATGTCGGCAATACAAAGCGATTGTTTATGTTTTACGTCTACTACCCAATGCCACACTTTCATGTGAAATGCCACATTTCGCAAGAAAAAATAACCCGATGGAATTTTGGAAAAAATACAAATCCTGAGCTTTATTATTTGGCTATAAAATATTTGTCAATACCTGCCACATCAGTACCTGCCGAAAGAGTATTTTCAAAGTCTGGGCAATTAACAAACCTAAGAAGGAAGAAATCATTTATCTCCCAAACATTTGGATGTCACGTTTTTTATATATATCTACTCCTCCCCTCTATGTAATAAAATAAATATTATCTACTCATTTCAGAACAATATTTATTGGATTTCATATATTATTTGTTTAACAAGTCAATATAACAACTGAGGTAATAGTCTGGGCTGATTATCGGAGAATAGGCCATTTTTGGGAAAAGTTATTTACCAGCATTTTTATTACTGGAATCGAATCTTATGATTGTGTATATTAATAATATAGGTATGCAAAGTCCGCAGATGCTACTATTTTTATAAACAAAATGGCGCACGAAAATCGTGTTTTTTTTTTCAATTTTTGCTTTATAACTCCAAAGATTTTAACTGTACACCAAAAACACTCAAATAAAAATTCACCGCAATTAAATTCTGCATAGGGACGTGTTTTTTCGGATCTACTTCGACGAAAACTTTCCCCGGAAAAAGCGGGTTTTTCCAACAAAATCTTTAATTTTCAACTAAACTTTTAGATAAGTAATTGTTAATGAATAATTAAATAACTTGGTAATGTAAAAGCTCTTTTCGTATTAATTATAATTCCAGAAGGCGTGAACCTTTACGCGGTGAGCCGATCTTGCGCCTCATAGCGCGCGCCATTAAAATATTGACATCTTGGCCAAAAATAAATTTATGAACATTTTCTTAACCTCAAATTGTTCCTTTTGAGTTTTTCTATCATTATTGTTCATTAAAGTATAAACGTTTATAGCTCAAATTTGCTTGAAACCCTTATAAACAAATGAATGTACAATATTTTTAAGAAAATTGTAACTTCAAACGGGTATAACTTTAAAACAAATGAAGATCAAGTAATTTAACAAACTTTTTTTGGAAGCCTGTTAATTAAGTTTTAAAACGACACCTTCTAAGACTTATTTTCATGCGTAGAAGCTGAGTTACGATCGATAAAGCTTCGAAAATACTTATTTTGCAATTTGCAATTTGCATTGTGCACTAATTTTACAATATCTTGAGTTCTAATTGTTAGATTTAAGTTTAGTAAACGGTTTTTTCTTCGTTTTTTATTAAGGAACAAATGTTATTTGAAACATTTTTTCTTGTCTCTTTTATTTTATGAGCCAGAGCTTTATAAACAATTTATAAACAATTAAATTGTTTATAACAATTTTTTGCCTACTCGGATCGAAATCCCCCCTCGAAATTCACAATCAGCAGCCAAAAATCCATAAGAAACCGTTGAGTCTGTCCATCAGAATTGGATATGACACGGTGACCCCTCTTGCGCCTAGACTAATAGACGAGATTACGTATAATGGTGGAAGGTACGTTGATAATTTAGTCGTAGGCGTACTTTACGAAGAAATCTTGACGAAGGGTTATTTAATGTGCTCAAAAGAACTAGAAGCAACAAATAACAATTATAATGCAAAAGGTGAAGTTTTCAATCCTAATAGCGACATTTATAATATTGAAAAATATAAAAATATTACTAGAAGATTTTTAAATTCAAAACTTATTGGTCCATTTATTTCCCAAAAAATTTAGTTATCTATTTTATGAATTAAAACTGTTAAACATCACACGGACTTTTATTACGATTGTCTTTAACGAATCCTACATATATATCATATTATCGGAATGTCATGTGTGTTTCACACTAGAGGTCCAGTCATTGGATACAGCCGCTTATTATTAGAATATTTATACCTATTAATAGATTTGCTGAACATACTTTAAAAAAAGAGAAAACCTTTGTAATACCCAGGGCCGGCGATAACGGGCCTGCAAGGATGCACTGCAGGCGGGCGCCCCTGTTTGGGGGGCGCCAGAATGAGCTTTTTTTCTGCTGGTGTTATGCAAAATACTAAAATAGAAAAATTAATTTTTTATGTGGTTTAAATTCGTCATATTACCCTAATCTGTGTTTGTTAGTTTTGCATATCATACATGCAAAATATACAAAAATATGCAATGCCGCATAGAATTCTTACCATGTAGTAATATAATTTATTGGTCAAAGATATCATGTTTCAACTAAACAACTTTGCTCTTAATCAAGCATAAAGCATTCTAGCTTTATTTATTGTCTTCAAATTTTTTGCAAGTTTTTAGTTTTGTATCAGCAGTTATGAGAGGAAATAAATGATTTCTAGTAAAATAAACAAGATTAATAGATTAATAGGTATCAAGTTAAGTATTAATTCCATAAAAGCATAATATTCTTTAAAATAAACCTTTTACATAAAATTTAGTTTAGAGCTCTTTAGATTTAGTATTATTTAATGTGATTATAATACAGAATAGTTTGTCAGTTGTACTCTGCAGAAGAATCTAGTGTTGCATTCAATTAATATAAAATTATGTTTGTTGAGTACTCAGTACTATTATTAAATTACGGTTTCACATTACTGCAGAAGCATTTTATCTTGAGATTTTAAAGTTATTATTTTTATTTAGTTAAATAAAAATGTGCTAAAAAATTACCTGCGACACAAATCGAAAAATAAAAGCCGAACAAGAAGACATGACAAAAAAAAACAATCTTAGTTTTTTGGCTTTCTTAAAAAAGTTAAAGTGAAGTTGTTTTGTCAGATCATGGGTCCAATAAAACTGTAACCGAACTTTATTTACCGGGGACATTTGCGGATAGAGGGACACCAACTTAAGTCGGTGCCTCGCTGCCCGGAACACACAGTTTTAGGACACAAGTCCAAAATCAAGTCATTAATAGGGAGAAAAGCTAATCTAGCTACCCCTAACAACAGGTGGTTTAACCACATAAAGTAATACAGAGGATGCCCAGGGCATCCAAAGTAACGTTCACTACAAAACCTCCTAATTTGTTATGTACTGCGATGGGGAGGGTTGATGGTATATCTTGGGGGTCAGATAGATACATGTACTGCGATGGGAAGGGGTGGTGGTATAGCTTGGGGTCAGATAGATACCACCCCAGGTTATGGGCGGTCAGATAGGTACCATTCCAGGTTACGCAGTGTGACCGATTTGATCTTCGGACATGTGGGTCTCACTGTTCCATTAGAATACACATAATGTTGCCGAGGCTGGGGTTGCACGAGTATCTGTGTGTATGTGTGTGTGTGTGTGTGTGTGTGTGTGTGTGTGTGTGTGTGTGTGTGTGGGGGGGGGCGCATGTGCTAGTTTTGCTGGCGGGCACCATATACCCTAGCGCCGGCACTGGTAATACCTACACACTCTACTATGCACGTCTAATTAAATATACATTTTCTACTGTTAATGTATTAACAGGTTATATTATCATGGGGATATGACGTTTACTACACTTCAGCGGGACATCTTATTCCCGTATATTATACATGCAAAGTTTCCTCATTAGTTAATTACTTGAGGCACGTTTTGTCCTCTTGTATTGTTTTAACGTACGTTAATTTTCTCAGATTTAGGTTAACCGGATTTAATTAAAGCTTTAAGGCTAAGTTATCAAGTTTTGTAGCGTATTCATTTTGTGGATAAGTAACTTTATGTTGTAGGCTTTTGAATAGTAAACTACTAATTAATGTGTAATCTAAACTTAGTCTGCATTTCGTACATAATTAACAGGTAAGTAAATATAGCGATAATATCAGAAAAATATAGACAATAGCAAATTTCAAAATGTCAAGAGATATTACAATGTACCTTCCGTACATTCTACAATAGAGCATTTGCACATTTTTATTTTATTACATAATAATGTTCAGATTCGTTTAAAAATAAGATTTCCAAAATTTCACGCTCCAAAAACTCATAATAATTAGCAATAAAAATTTAAAATCTCCTATGTATTCAAATCATTTCAAACGATCAAAAAAGCGCGCGAACACTTGTGACGTCACCAAGTTATTTTGTGTATGACCGATCTTCTGTCTCATATAAAAGGATAAACAATTTTGTTTACAGTGGTGTTTGATACAGTTTTTGAAGAGATATTATTGAATTGTGCTTGTATTTACCATGCAAAATAAAAGTAAATACTATAAGTGTTGTTTAGTACCATTGTTTAAAAGTACAATCATTAAAACCCCCAATGAAATATTTATTAGAATACCAGTCAACAAGAAACGGAGTTTTTAGTTCATTCTTAAGGTACTCATGTATGTGAATATAACTTTAGTGTAAGTATTTAATATTTGTTGTCTGCTTAATAGTTTTTTTTATAAATCAAATGTATCTTGAACAAATATAAAATATAAAGTTTGGTATATTTTGGTACATTACAGATTGAATGATATTAATTTATACAATATTTTTCTGGAACTGTTTCTACTACAAAATTAAAATAAAGTAGGGAAGGTGGTACACAGTGAGACGCGGTACACAGTAAGATAATCAATTTAAATTCTAAAGTTTTCTTCCTTTTGCTTTGCCAATCTACTTAAGGAGGGATATTACGTCCCAGATGTCGCTACTATTGTTATTTTTTCAATATGGCGTATAGTGTAAATGTGTTTAACTAAAACGTGTTTTCGATAGCATAAAGTTACATTTTTTTTTAACCCCACATTTATTACAATCTATCTATACAATCTAAACCTAAATGTTTAGGTAGATAACAGACAATAAGTAATAGGACTGACAATAATTAGGAATGACATGTAGGGAGGCATCCAGTGATGCACCCCTTTTTTAAAACTTAGCCTACAACACTGACTATTTCTGACAAAAACTTATACACATTAATTTAGTACCTATTGTTCACTTAACTCTAACGGAACTTTTCGTTTTAACCTACGAACAGTACGCGGTTTATTCACTAAATTTTTTGCTAACAGGTTTGGATGCACTTTAAGTTTTTCTGTATGTTTTTTCGCACAATTTTTGATGTCATCTTTGACGTATGGTAGTCCGGCGTCCCGATGGATGGCTTCATTGGTTATGAACCATGGAACTCCTAGTATTGATCTCAATATTTTGGACTGAAATCTTTGTATGATTTCAATGTTGGAATGTGCGGCGGTTCCCCATAATTCTATCCCATAAGTCCACACTGGTTTTAGGATGGATTTGTAGATTAATATTTTATTTTCAGTTGATAGTTTTGATTTTTTGCCCAACAGCCAATATATGGTTCTTAACTTATGACCCAGTTGTTTTCGCTTAGTAAATATACGCTTCCTCTAGTTTAATCTTCTGTCCAAGTACATACCTAGATATTTGACTTCATCCCCTTGTGGGATTCCTTTACCGTTTAAGTATACAGCCGGACATGTTTCCCTACGCGTGGTAAATGTTAGGTGTAGCGATTTGTTTTCATTAATTTTGACTCTCCATTTTGTCATCCATTGTTGAATTTTATTTAGATTATTTTGTAAGATTTCTGAGGCTATTTTGGGATTTTTGTTCGATGATAGTATTGCCGTATCATCCGCAAATGTAGCTGTAGTGATATGTGTATCTGTCGGTAAGTCAGCAGTGAATATAAGGTATAATATAGGTCCTAGTACACTTCCTTGGGGCACCCCAGCGAGAATTTGTTGTATGTTTGTGTATTCATTCTCATACTTTACCTGGAAGTTTCTGTTGGTGATATATGACTTTAACAGTATATAGTAATTTGTAGGTAAATTCTGTTTTAGTTTATATAATAGGCCTTTATGCCAGACTTTATCAAATGCCTGACTTACGTCCAGAAATACCGCCGAGCAGTACCTATTATTTTCAAAGTCCTCGTTGATTCTCTCTACAATTCTATGTACCTGTTGTATTGTTGAATATTGTTTTATAAACCCAAATTGGTGTGGTGTTATTAGTTTTTTGTTTTCTAGTATAGGCATTAGCTTAGTAAGTGTCAGCTTTTCAAAAACTTTGGATACCACGGGAAGAAGACTAATAGGACGGTAGGACTGTACATTTTCTGGTTCTTTTCCTGGCTTTAGTATCATTGTTATTTGTGCTAGTTTCCACTGTGATGGGAAATGACCTAGTCTCATTATAGAGTTAAATAACTGTGTCAGAAATTGGAAGCCTTTCTCTGGGAGTTGCTGAAGAGTATTTCCTGTAATCAGGTCGTATCCTGGAGCCTTTTTTGGATCGATGTTGTGTTGTATAATATTTTTTACCTCATTTTTTGTGAATCTTTTTTCAGGAAGTTCTAGTTGATAAGGTTTTGTGAGTATCGAAATAATTTCTTCTTCAGTTTGTAGTGAGTAATTTCCCTCATTTGGTGTAAAGACTTTTTTAAGGTGTGTCGCAAATGTTTCGGCCTTTTCTAGAGGACTTCTCGCCCATTGTCCTGTTTGTGTTCTTAGTGGTGGGACTGTATAGTTCTGCCTTCGTAGAGTCCTTGTAGCCTTCCATAACGAGTAGTCAGTAGCTTGAGTTGCATCTAGTTTTTGTAGGTATTCCTGAAGGCTTGCATTTTTTTCTGCTATTATCAATTTTTTTAGGTCTTTTTGTGCTTTATTGAGGTTTGTTTTACTTTGAGGTGATCTTGATAATTGCCATTGTTTTCTGAGTCTTCTTTTCTCAATTATTTTTTCATGTATTGTATTGGAACAGTGTTTGTTCATATGTCGATTTGTAGGTAATGGTGTTGAGTTCCATGCTGCTTCCTGTAAAACTGTGTTAAAATGTTCTACTTCTTGTTCGATTTGTTTATCGGTCTTTAGTGGGATGTCTAAATTGATTTGATTATTTACTTGATATCTAAAATAACTCCAATTTGTTTTGTTGTTGTGTAATATACAGCTCCTTTCTATTTTTGTTATGTTTTTGCTTACAGTTATGATAACAGGTGAATGGTCAGAGGATAAATCGTAACAAGACTTTGGTTTAAAGTATTTTTCATTTATTCCTCTCACTATAGCAAAATCGAGGAGATCTGGAATTTTCGCAGGGTCTGTAGGCCAGTATGTTGGCCCCCTTGTGGTTACTATGTTCAGATTATCTATTAGTATTTCTTTGTGTAGTTCACGGCCTTTGGTATTAATAAGTCTAGGTCCCCACATTAGATGTTTTGAATTGTAGTCTCCGCCACAAATAAACCTAGGTCCAAGTGTATCAAAAAAGGTTTTAAATTCTGGTTGTTTAATTGAATGTTTTGGTGGACAATATATAGCTGAAAAAGTTATAGGTCCTGTCCAGTCTTCTACAACTACATTTGTGGCCTGAATATGTGCTTTTTGATAGTGAGTTGTCTGGTAATGTTTGATGTTGTTTCTTATAATGATTGCTGTCCCACCATGTGCAGTTCCATCTGGATGTGTTGTGTGATATATTTTATAGTTGTGAAATTTTATGAAACTTTTTTTCGTAAAGTGTGTTTCTGAAATCAGTATTATGTCTAATTGGTGATTAACTATAAATGCATACAACTCATGTTTGTGTTGTGTCAAGCCATTAGCATTCCATATGGCAAATTTTAGTGTATTAGCCATTAGTTCATTTTTGAGACAAGTGTTGTTAATAAGTTTAGCATGGTGCTCATTTGTTCCATAAGCCCTTTCATCATATTCTTTAACTCCTGCATGTCATTTGCCTGAGTGACCATTGTAATATCTTGTTGGTTGGTATTTACCATTTGAGCATATGTAGGTCTTTGTGTTGTACTTATATTTGTTGTAGCCACTGGTAGCTGTTGGTTTTGTAGTTGATTCGGTGACTCTTTCTTTCTTAAGGTTGGAAATCTTGCTTCTTGCAGTTGTTTATGTACACTGCATCCTCTGTAATTCGCTGGGTGGTTATTACCGCAAAGTACACACTTTACTAGATCAGATCTAATTTTGTTAGGGCAATCAGCTGTTTTGTGATTTAGAGCACATTTTACACACCTGTATTGATGATAGCAGAAATTTTTTGTGTGACCATATCTTTGACATCTGGTACATTGTACTAATTCTCTTTTTAGCCTTGGGGCTTCGACATCAATTTTTGCGTTGAGTAAATATTCCATCTTATAAATTTCTTTATTATTATCTTGCATTTTTAAGTCCACAAAAAATAGTGGTAGGGGTTTTTTTGTAATTCTTTGTAGTATATTCGTTATTTGTAGAACGATCAAAAAAGCGCGCGAACACTTGTGACGTCACCAAGTTATTTTGTGTATGACCGATCTTCTGTCTCATATAAAAGGATAAAACATTTTGTTTACAGTGGTGTTTGATACAGTTTTTGAAGAGATATTATTGAATTGTGCTTGTATTTACCATGCAAAATAAAAGTAAATACTATAAGTGTTGTTTAGTACCATTGTTTAAAAGTACAATCATTAAAACCCCCAATGAAATATTTATTAGAATACCAGTCAACAAGAAACGGAGTTTTTAGTTCATTCTTAAGGTACTCATGTATGTGAATATAACTTTAGTGTAAGTATTTAATATTTGTTGTCTGCTTAATAGTTTTTTTTATAAATCAAATGTATCTTGAACAAATATAAAATATAAAGTTTGGTATATTTTGGTACATTACAGATTGAATGATATTTATTTATACAATATTTTTCTGGAACTGTTTCTACTACAAAATTAAAATAAAGTAGGGAAGGTGGTACACAGTGAGACGCGGTACACAGTAAGACAATCAATTTAAATTCTAAAGTTTTCTTCCTTTTGCTTCGCCAATCTACTTAAGGAGGGATATTACGTCCCAGATGTCGCTACTATTGTTATTTTTGCAATATGGCGTATAGTGTAAATGTGTTTAACTAAAACGTGTTTTCGATAGCATAAAGTTACATTTAAACCACTATTCAGAGGAATATTTTGCTGAAACTATAAGCAATTATTGAGTGATCCCAGCTGAATATTGGCGCATCAGGTGTTGTGAACAAGGTACGTTGTTGTTTAGAACATATAAGTTGTTGTACTTTTTCAAAATGGTAGATTTCAAAATAACGTCCAACAGTACACAGTGAGACAAGCATTACTGGTACACAGTGGGACTGTCTCACTGTATACCACAAATGAGTACTAACACAATTACGTGAATATAATGATACCGTTCTTGTTGCAGATGCCTAGAAAAATTAATGTTCCACGCAAAATTGGCAAGGATTCTGCTGAACAGATGTCCAATGCTGTTAATGCTGTCATTGATGGAATATGTTCATTAAGACAAGCCGCACAACAATTTGATGTCAAATTTCAAACCCTTTAGAGATATGTGCAGAAGAAAAGAAATAATCCTGAAAATTTACCAATCATTATGCAACCAAATTATTCGGTGAACAAAATTTTTACTGATGAACAGGAACATATTCTCTGTAACTACATTAAAATCTGCAGCAATATGGCGTACGGCCTAACCACCATAGCTGTAAGGTGCATCGCATTTGATGTAGCTAACGTCAACAAATTGAAGATACCAAAATCATGGACAGAACGTAGAATGGCCGGTATCGACTGGCTTCGTGCATTTATGAAAAGAAAAAAGTTGAGCATACGACAACCTGAGGCATGTAGCTTGGCACGCTTAACTTCTTTCAATCGACACAACGTTCAGCTGTTTTTTGATAATCTTCAAAACATCCTAAACAAAAATATCCTATTTTAATTGAGAGTTCACGAATTTTTAATCTTGATGAGACTAGCACAAAAACTGTCCACGACACCAAAAAAAGTTGTGACTGAAAAAGGAATTAAGCAAGTAAATAGCTGCACTAGTGGTGCACATGGTGTGCTCGTTACCATCTGTTGTATAATATCCGCCCTTGGCACATACTGTCCACCAGTGATGGTGTTTCCACGTAAATTCTTTAAAGAGCATATGCTAAATGGAACACTTCGTGGTACTTTGGGACTAGCTAACCCTTCAGGTTGGATGAGAGCAGAACTTTTACAGAACAGAAGTATTAGAACATTTTATCAAATACAGCAGCAGTTCCAAAGAAAATCCGTCGCTGCTAATATGTGATAATCACGGGAGCCACGTCACAGTGGAAGTAATCATGAAGGCTCGAGAAGCAGGTGTCCATATTTTGACGTTGCCCCCACATTGTAGCAACAAACCCCAGCCCTTAGATGTGGCTGTCTTTGGGCCTTTCAAGGCATATTATAATGCTGCATGTGAGGCTTGGCGACTGAATCATCCAGGAACGCCTATTACAATATACAATATCGCTGAGTTGGTTAATGCAGCACACGATAAAGCTCTCGTACCTCAAAATATTCGGTCAGTCTTTGAAAAAACAGGAATATGTCCCTTCAATCCAAATATTTTTAGAGAAAGTGACTTTCTTGGATCGGCAAAAGAGGAGTCCTTCAATAATTTCCTTCCGGGATCAACGGCTGTAAACTCTCTTCCTCTAGACCCAAGTCCTGAAACACCCTCTAGAAGTACCAAAGAAAATAAAAATTTTATTTTGCCAGAGATATTGCAAGTATATCCTAAGGCCAAGGCAAAAAATTTAATAGGAAGCCGAGAGGGAAGAAGAAAAGTAGTATCCCCACAAGCACGCCTGTTTGGTCATCTAGACGCTCGCTAGTTAGCCTTTATTTCAGATATCAGCCTTATGTTTTCTTGGGAAATATATAAGTATTTTACGAAGTTATATTGACTATTTTTTTTTATTTTTCTTATCGAACTATGGAATATATCATGTGTCTCACTGTGTACGAGTAACATGTCTCAATGTGTACCAGGGGTGGTACACACTGAGACATGTGCAAGGTTAGTTTTAAATTTTCATAACTTTTTTGAATTAAAATTAGAGGTCTTTATATTTGTGGAAGTGATACAAAAAATACCAAAAATCATTATGGCTGGAGCTGTCAGTTGTTATCGATGATTAAAAAAATTAAATCGCCAATAATTTATTTTTTGTCTCACTGTGTACCACCTTCCCCAAATCATAATAACAAAGTTTTATGTTCATAATGGGTAAGTTATCAGACTGCCCATTAAAAAACCCTCTTCGGGCCATTTAAAAAATGTTCTTAACAAACACACAAAAACGCGCAATGCTGGTGAGCCTTCGAGACCACATAATAAACCGACAAATCCGACAAAGATTAGGAGTTCAAGACGTTATCGAAATAATCATGACGCTTAAGCAGAGCTAGAACACAAGATGGATGGTGGACAAGACGAATCGTGGAATAGAGACCCAGAAACTGTAGGTAAAAGAAGCCGAGGACGACCACCGACTAGATAGATCGACGACGTGAAAAGAGTGGCAGGAAACTGGATACAAGCGATCCAATATAGAGAACACTGCGAAAAATTGAGTGTGGCCTATGTCCAGCAGTGGTCACACAATTGGCTGATTGATGATGATGATAAGAGTATTTTATTAATAGTTTTCTTTTCAACTCAACGAATGTTTTCATTTTCAATTGATCAACAACTACTATAAGGAGGTTTTTTGCTGCCCATTAGACCCGGCGCAAATTGAACCTAAGAGAGACACAACCTGCGTCGGTGGGACGGGTGACCCGTGCATGTATTTTTCTAGCGCACCGCATATTGAACACAAGCCAACCCAACCGTTGGCCATTGGCGTGGCGAATAGAGACGGTCAAAATCAGTGCGGACATGTAACGGTTATTTTTGATACCGGTTCTAAGTGGTACTGAGTACAAATACTGATTACAAAATACTGATGTATCTGATTCTTGTACTAAATTGAGTAGGCAACTTAAAATCGGTATTTCCGTACTTGTACCTAGTAAAGTTTTAAAAATATCTTACACGTCCCTGGTATTCGTAGCGGTATGACTTTCGAAAACATCGAATTTGATAATAAGCGGGTGCATAAAAAGATATCTGACACTGAGTATTTTATTTCTGCACATAATACCTACATATTTACAATAATCTCTTCCTTACTGCTCGGTCATAACTCATATTCCTCAATTTACTGCTCGAATCACAATCATTTACAATTACAATATATTACTGCAGGTTATAATTCATAATCCCCCCGCTACTTATCAGTCATAAAAAATAACACTATCTGCATATTTTGTTTTTAATTTTTAAGCATAAACAAAACGATGTAATAAACAAAAATGTGAAATAGGTCCAGATGCGGTCGTTGCATATGCGGTCAAGGTAATTATCGTTGCAAATGCGGTCAGTCCAAAATATTTTGGCAGGTAACGTTGCACTTACGATCAGACATTTTACTTAAAAGCTTGAAATGTAAGAAGGTCGTAAATTAGTAACCACCCGAGTTATTAGCAGGCCCGGTCGACCCTATTGAAATATTTTATTCCGCTTATCTATATTTCGAACAATAGGTAATGAAAACAGTAATGACTAAACCACAATAATCCCCTCATTATGGATTTTTGGAAAGTTTGTATTTGCCTAATTAAAAAGGTTGGGGGAGCATATTAAACCAAATGCATATTATTTGTATATTAATAACAACAATATATTAATAACAGTAACAACTTTTAATAATGGAAACTTTTGAAGTGATTGAAACCACCAAGGGAAACCTTCTGCTCTTCACGCTGGATATCAGTATCGAAAATATATAAAGAATAAGGAAGATGTTGTAACTTGGGTATGTGTAAAAGAACGTCACCACAACTGTAAAGGGAGGATGAAGACAAAACTGACGGAACTACTCGAAGTCAACCAACACACTTGTGGTGTCCCCGATGTAGCTCTCTTAGAAGTAAAAAAGGCTACGTACATTTCAAAAAAGAGAGTTCGAGAAGAAGACACTCCAACCCCAGACATTTACAGGAAAGAGTTAGAAAAACTGTTTACAAAAGGACTCGATTTTGTAAGTAAAATTCCTTTGTATGCCTCACGTAAGTCTACACTTTGTCGTTCAAGACATTTACAAACTGGTGTCGGACCAGAGCCAGCGTCCTCTATTGAAATAGATATCCCACTGGAAATGTTGACATTAGAAGATGGTCAGAGTGTTTTGTGTTTTGACGACACTGAAGAAGGAGAAAGAATTTTATGCTTTTCGACTTCGAAAGCAAAGGAAACGTTAGCAACAAAAACAGATTTTTTTGTCGACGGTACATTTAAGAGCTCCTCCAAACAGTTTACACAAATATATACCATACATGTTGATATGGGCAGCACTGACGACGAAACAAGTATTGTCCCTGTGTTGTATGCGCTTCTACCAAACAAAAAAAATGAAAACGTATAGAAGGCTGTTTACAATACTGACAAAAAAACTAGGCGAATGGAAACCAACAACAGTGACGCTTGATTTTGAAGATGCTGTTATTCAAGCTCTCAACACTGTTTTCCCAGATGTTAGACTGCATGGATGCAACTACCATTTTAATCAGTCGCTTTGGAGGAACATTCAGTCGATCGGACTGACAACACAATACATTACCGACCATAACGTTAGACTTCATTTAAGAATGTGTTCTGCATTGGCATACTTACCTTTGGAGCAAATAGAAGACGGGTGGCTAATTATTCAATCTGATTCTCCGGAAGATGAAAATTTGACAAAATTTTATGATTAGTTCGTTAACGAATGGCTATAAAATCCCAGTGATTAGCATGAATATGTGGAACTGCCATGGCCTCCGACACCGAACAAATAATGCCGTGGAAGGATGGAACAACCGGATAAACAGAATGTTAAAGAACCTCATCCAAACATATACATTCTCATAAAAAATTTAAGAAAAGAAGCAGAATATTTCGATTTCATATTAAATAGAATGGACTTAAACCTAGAAAATAAGAAACGAAAGAAAATGTATATTCAACTGGATAATAGGACAAATAGTGCAACAGAACTATTGCAGCGCTCTTGTGATATAAAATCATTTTTGGTGTCCGTGGCAAATATTCAAAAATTTCACTAAAAAAAACATTAAAATAAAAAAAGACAAAAAAAAACAAAGATATAAAAACAGAAAAAATAGATAAAAAAAGCTAAAAAAAAGATAAAAAAACAAAAAAATTAAACATGCCTATGATTCATCATAGCCAGTCCTAAGCCTGGACAAAACGTGAAGGATTTTTTTAAATGTTTGTACTTAACTAATACACATTAAATATAAAAAAACATGAAAGCATCTTAGGGAAGGAACCATTTTTAAATTTTTAATACTTTTTAACATTTGACACAAACAGTAAGGTAGCCAATTTATATAGAAATAATCAACAATTCGCTAATAGTTTATTTATGTGACACTAAGGTTTATTAAATCAACTATCTTCATTTTTTTTTAATTAGTGCAAATAATCTCACTAAACTCTCAAAAGAAGAAAGTTTTTTTATATCAAAATACTTTTTGCCTTAATAAAATTATTAGTAAGCATTTTCTCCTCTTATCAACGTCTATGGTAAATATTATTTAAATCTTACAAAAATTTGGTTATAGAATTATTCATGTGATAGTGGTAGAAAAAGGTAAAAATATGATTTGTTTATTAGGCAATGACCGCACATGCAACGATAAAATCAACATATTTTTGTATGACCGCAAATGCAACGATAATAGCCGTGATCGCAAATGCTACGACCGCATCTGCAACGACACCCAAAAATGTAATATGCCGGCAAGTCGAATTTGAGGGTAATACGATATTTTTATCGATCACGATTTTAAGTAACATGAATCATTTTTCACCTTATTTTTTTAATAATGTGATTTTGTAAAGGCATAACTTTGATTATTAATTTCGTATCGCCGCTTATTTAGTCTACCAAAAGTTATCAGAATTTAATGACAAAGACAACGCAGTTTTCACTCGGGGTGCTGATTAGGCTAATACTTTTATTTATCATAATAAATTGTACTTAGGTACCATCCCTATTCATTTCAGATACGTCCATCTCGCAAACAAAATCACGGAAAAATAAACATCTGGCGGCGAGTCACGCGTCCCACGGCCTAAGAAAACTGTACGCCGATGACAAACGTTCCCAAGCGAAACCTGCGAACGGAAGAACTGATAGTAGGATGCGTAATACTCTCTACGCAGTTCGCCGACGCAGGTTGTGTATCGCTTAGGTTAAATTTGCGTCGGGCCTTATTGTCGATACAATCATGCCCGAACAATCTGGAATTCAAACTTGAACCTTATTCAACACAATTATGCCTACAATGCAGTTTTGTAGTAGTAACTTGATACATGGATAAACACAATAAACAATTATAATTAATGTTGGATGATGACACGGAATTGGTTTACCATAATGATCTATGTACTTGGGGAAATGTTTACATTCACCAGAACTACGCAATTGTGGTAATATTAATCGTATAAACCAATTAAATAGTAAATTAATTATCATCAAAATAATTTTATTAAAGCGTTTTAATTTAGTTGCGGAAATATCAAATATCAAATAATTATGTATTTCACTAGAATGTAGGGTGCTCATACTGTTCAATTATTAATTGGATATTAAAGTTATTTCCAAAAATAACAATTAATAATTATATTCCAAACTGCAATATGGAATAATATTTTTAAATTAATAAATATATTATGAACCAGTTGTTGAATTCGGGACTGAATATGCTATTTTTATTAAATAATAATATTAGTAAAACGAGATTTTTGCTAAATAGAGCATTCGGTAGTATAATAGATGTATATTATACAATAATAAAAAACCGCTAAACGCCGTAAAGATGAGTGGCGCACACAATATTCCAGCTACAAAAGAGCTGATATAAATATTACGTGGCGCGAAAATGTATCTTCATTTTGATGGAAAATAAAATTCTAGTTTTATTTTAAAATATAATTTAATGATAGGTTGCTAAATTCGAAGTAAAACGCGCCACAAAAGAGCGTCAAAATACAAACTGTATCAAAGTTACTCTTTTGTGGCGGTTTTACTTAAAATTTAGCAAATATTATGGAAAAAAAAATATAAAAAATTAGTTTTAAGAAACGCTTTTTTTATTGTGAGTGTTCCTTTTTAAATGTTTTGACACATTTATAAACATTAAAAAACAACTGTAAAAAAACCTGGACAAAAAACAACTATAACTGTAAAAACAAAAATCATTTAAGAACACACAAATAAAAAACAAATCTATATTTCAGAGTATAACAAATAATCCACATATTAAGAGCTACTAAACTAGTCTGCTGTTTGATGGGGCTGGGGCTTCAATGAATGTCTTTAGCTGTAGGACAGTTTTGTCACTGATATCTTGTAGTTTGTAATTGTAAAGACTTTATGTACTGGGCCTGATGATGAGGCAGAAATTGTAAGCCTCGAAACCGGTTGCCCCATGATTGTGTAACAACTATTAAAAATACAAACTTTAAGATTGCGATTATTGACTCAATTTCTATATCCAATAGGAAACATATGAAGTTGAATAATGTAATGTTTCTTGACTACACTATAAGCGTTGTAAATGGTCGCCTTTGCCGCATTATCTCCCCAATGATCTAATAGTTACGACACCAAACTTGTGACAGGAAAATCCAAGTTCATATCACAGCCATCCTAATACTGTTTTTTCCAATATAATTATTGGTGTCCATTCAAAATAGATTTAAAAAATCTCGGAATGACCGGCAAATGAACTCGGATTGCCGATTAAATTTAGCGTCGTAACGACTACAACTACATAAACCATTTCGGCGATATTGGTTAAATTGATTATACTTTTGGGGCTCGATAATTTCTAAACGGCTCACCTGATTTTGATCACTAAACATGAGTTTGACAAGTATTGACAAGAAGTAGTATCTGATGTATCCAAGGCCAAATATGATACCTGAAGGTATTACAGCAATAATTGTTCGGCTTGAAAAACCCATAGGAAAGGGATTTGATCATACTTTTGAAGCCTATAACTTAAAAATTCGAATTTTCCCAGAGGTATACACCATTAGATACGTCTAGAGTCCTCCTACAAACGGTTAGTTATTGGCGCAATTCGTATCTTGAAATTTTGAATAATTGTCGAAAAACAAAAATTTTCAAAATTTAGATTTTCAGTTTTTCGGCTATACTGAGCCGTGTGTATGCTTCTTCGACCCATGCAACGAAGTCTATTGTAACTCAATTTTGGTTGAACTGAGATAATCGCGTTTAAAAATTTTTCGCGAAGAGTTCGCTGTAAGAAATGTGATACCTTTGGAATAAATACTCCTTACACATTGAAATTTCTAATAAAATAAAGTGTTGTGTTTGTGGCGAAAAGAGTGGCCTCCAGATAATTCTAAGCTGAATAAAATCAAAAATAATGTGTATCAGTGGATTCCATCATCGCGCAATAGACGAGAACAAATTGCGGTTGCGCGTTTACGTCTAGGACGTAATAGATTAACGCACTCTTACCTTTTCACAAATAATAATCCACCTAATGTGGTCAGTGTAACGTCCGATTAACAGTCGAACACTTTTTAATAAGTTGTAGTAAATATGACCAAGAAAGACAGCGTTACAATATCCCAAACGTTCTACCAGGGGCTCTATGTAGGTCAAAACTGTTTCTATGACAATATAGTTAATTATCTAAGATCCATAAACATGCAACTTCTTTTTTTAATACAAAAAATGTTTATTTTGAAGCAATTTAATAACAAATGCATAACAATTAAATAAAACAATAAAATATTAAACAACCAAATTGAAACTAGTTGTTTTAAAGTCAATAGCATAAAACATTTCAATGTAAAGCGAATAATGTTTAAATTGTTTTTACTTATTTTTTCGTTCTTTTGTTAGTCAGGGTTATCACCTCTAGTCCTTAAGCAAGCTTCAGTTTGCGTGGGCACGCTCTTAATCAAACTATCAACATTTTGTTGTGGTAGGTTGTTCCATTATTTTAGAGCAGCTTGTACTAGCCGTACGGTGTTTTGTGAATTATCCCGGTGAGCTCTAATTTTTCTTTTAAGCATATCCCACAAATACTTTATAGGGTTGAGCTCGGGTGAGCAAGCAGGCCACTCCAAACAAGGGATACCTTCTGCTTCAATGATGTCTCTGGTTACTCTAGTGGTATGTGGTGGTCCATTATCATGCATGAAATTTAAATTTTCTCTTGTTGCACCTCTCCAGAGCCTAATTACAGGATTTCAACATACCTGTGGGTAGTTAAAGTTGATTGGATGAACATTAAAAGAGTTTTATTACGGACCACAATTCCTCTCCAGAACATTACACTTTCCCCCTGTACCCCAGGCTGTGGGTGAAAAATAGGTCGATTTCAGGATATAATTCAGGAAATTTTGAAACTTATCAGGTGTTGTAAAGGACAATGCCAGGAATAACTTCTACTAAAACGTAACCAAAAATATTGTGCGCTTTTTTTTTATTGCGATTTTCATTTGTTAAATTTGCAATTTTTAATGATTTTTAATTTTGCAGCTTAGGATATTGATTAAAAAAAAAACTTTTTAATAAAAAGTTGTAGTAAATTAAAAAACCTACAATTTGAGGTACGGTAAGTTAATTTGGTTAATTGGTTATTGCAAAACAGCCTACGAAAGGTCCAAAATGGCCGTTTTTTACAATTGCAATATTTACTGTACAAATATTTTTTTATTTTTTAAAGCTTTAAAATGAAGATCTTTCAATTCCAAACATAAAAAAAATTGTAAAGCCAGATTAACAAATTTGTTGCTTAGATATTATAAATTGTTTATCCCAAGAGGTCAAATGTCGAAGGCTATAACTTTTTGAAAAAAAAAATCGTAGAGAGTTGGTGAAACATCTAGTCTCCTTCTAAAGAGTTATATTTTCATATTATTATTTAAATAAATGCGTAAAACATTTTTAAACCTCTAATTTTTGGGTTTGAAAATAAGGGGACAAATTTCGTTAAAAGCATTTAGAGCTGAAGCGGCCCTGTACATCCTATGAGTTTTAAATTACAGATTATTGTTACTGAAGATGAAACGAAAATTTATAAAAAAAATAAAAAATTTCTACGACCAACTGAAGCCGAGATAATTTTTGGGTTTGAAAATAAAGGGGCAAATTTCGTTAAAAACATTTAGAGCTGAAGCGGCCTTGTACATCTCATGAGTTTCTAACTTACAGATTATTGTTGCTGAAGACAAAACAAAGATTTATAAAAAAATAAAAAATTTCTACAACTAACTGAAGCCGAGATAACTGTTTTTTTTTTCTTAAGTGGTAGTGCCTTTATTTATAACAATTAAGAAATTATGTTACAGTTATTGACTAAAGAAAGACTTATATTATCTTAAAATAGAAATTATTATAAAATATAATTACATTTAATTATTAAAAATTATTTTTAAAATCGGTGCTTTTGCGGGCGGCCGAATTTTGCAAATCGCACGGCTCGCTTAAAATCCGCGTGGTCGCAAAATTTTTACGTAACTTGTATTAAATTTTGACAGAAAACACATTAATAATATTACCATTATAATATACAGTCTATTTACCACTGTGTTTGTTTTTCTTGATAAACTTTTATATGTGAAATTTCATTTCCGAAGAAATAATATTACAAAAATGATACATATAAAATATGAAATATACAATATGTCCCTGTAAGTTGTATCCATATGGAAAACTTTTTTATTATTAATTTTACGAAAAAAGTTACTCTTTATAAAAAGCTCTGCATGGTCCAAAACCTAAGATTTAACCATCAAATATCACAATTTTTGAATATTACACGAGGTATGTCAAAAAGTTTGAATTACACTCAAGAGGAAAGTAGCTTTATTTTTCGTAATATTGGAAATTGCCATTATGAAAAGTTGTTTGGAATTAAAAACTATATTCTAATATGCAATTACATCCTTCTAATTGAAAAAAAATTTTTTTTGAAAAATTATGAATATTATTATTTTTTTCAGTTATTTCAAATCTGATAACTCTTTTATTATTAATTTTACGAAAAAATGTGATTCTTAATAAAAAATTCTGGATGGTCTAAAACTTAAAATACAACCATCTTATATCAAATTGTATCAATTTTATACGAGGTATGTCAAAAAAGATAAATTTAGATCAAAAGTAAAGTACCTTTATAGTTCAGAATATTTCAATTAGAAGGATGTAATTACATACTGAAACATGGTTTTTAATTCTAAATAACTTTTCATAATAACAATTTTCGATATTGTGAAAAACAAACGTATTTTACTCTTGAGCGAAATTCATATTTTTTTAACATACCTCGTATATAATTGATAAAATTTGACTTAAGATGGTTGTATTTTATATTTTAGACTATGCAGAACTTTTTATTAAGAATCACTTTTTTTCGTAAAATTAATAATAAAAGAGTTATCTGAATTAAAATAACTGAAAGTTAGTTATCCATAATTTTTCAAAAAAAAAAATTTTCAATTAGAAGGATGTAATTGCATAGTATAATACAGTTTTTAATTCCAAACAACTTTTCATAATAGTAATTTTCAATATTGTGAAAAATAAAGCTACTTTACTCTTGAGTGAAATTCAAATTTTTGACATACCTCGTATAATATTCAAAAAATTTGATATTTGATGGTTAAATCTTAGGTTTTGGACCATGCAGAGCTTTTTATAAAGAATAACTTTTTTTCGTAAAATTAATAATAAAAAAGTTTTCCATATGGAGACAACTTACAGGGACATACTGTATAACTATATTTTTAATTTTTTCATTGTTATATAAATATATTAATAATAATGTTACTTCTTACTATAATATACAATATACAACTTTTTCTTCTTGTAGTGACTATTCTTTTTGGATTTTACATATAAAAGTTTATCAAGAAAAACAAATACACTGGTAAATAGACTGTATATCATAATGGTAATATTATTAAATTGTTTTCTGTCAAAATTTAATACAAGCTGCGTAAAAATTTTCCGAGCGCGCGGATTTGAAGCGAGCCGGGCGATTTGCAAAATTCGGCCGCTTGCAAAAGCACACATTAAAAAATAATTTTTAATAATTAAATGTAACTATATTTTATAATAATTTTCATTTTAAATTAATATAAGTCTTTCTTTAGTCAATGACTGTAAAATAATTTCTTAATTGTTAGAAATAAAGGCACTACGACTTAGGAAAAAAAAAAACAATTATCTCGGCTTCAGTTGGTTGTAGAAAATTTTTATTTTTTTATAAATCTTCGTTTTGTCTTCAGCAACAATAATGTGTAAGTTAGAAACTCATAGTATATACAGGGCCGCTTCAGCTCTAAATGTTTTTAACGAAATTTGCCCCCTTCTTTTCAATCCCAAAAATTATCTCAGCTTCAGTGGGTAGTAGAAATTTTTTATTTTTTTATAAATCTTCGTTTCATCTTCAGCAACAATAATCTGTAAGTTAAAAATTCATAAGATGTACAGGGCCGCTTCAGCTCTAAATGTTTTAACGAGATTTGCCCCCTTATTTTCAAACCCAAAAATTAGAGGTTTAAAAATATTTTACGCATTTATTTACATCAGAAAATGAAAACATAACTCTTTAGAAGGAGATTGGATGTTTCACCAACTCTCTACGATTTTTTTTTTCAAAAAGTTATAGCCTTCCACATTTGACCTCTTGGGATAAACAATTTATAATATCTAAGCAACAAATTCGTTAATCTGGCTTTACAATTTT
Organism: Diabrotica virgifera virgifera; assembly: GCF_917563875.1. Classification (NCBI taxonomy): domain Eukaryota; kingdom Metazoa; phylum Arthropoda; class Insecta; order Coleoptera; family Chrysomelidae; genus Diabrotica; species Diabrotica virgifera. Next base: position 191,411,798 of record NC_065448.1, read on the forward strand.
TTTTATGTTTGGAATTGAAGGATCTTCATTTTAAAGCTTTAAAAAATTAAAAGAAGTTATTTGTACAATAAATATTGCAATTGTAAAAAGCGGCCATTTTGGACTTTTCGCAGGCTGTTTTGCAATAACCAATTAACGAAATTAAACTTTCCATAGCTCAAATTGTAGGTTGTTTAATTTACTACAACTTTCTATTAAAAAGTTTTTCTCTAAAATCAATATCCTAAGCTACAAAATTAAAAATCATTAAAAATTGCAAATTTAACAAATGAAAATCGCAATAAAAAAAAGCGCACAATATTTTTGGTTACATTTTAGTAGAAGTTATTCCTGGCATCGTCCTTTACAACACCTGATAGGTTTCAAAAATTCCTGAATTATATCACGTTTTTTCACCCACAGCCTGGGGTACTGTATTTGTGAACAGATCTGACAGTTTTCGTTCTTGCTTGTCTTGCTTGGCCTCTTAATTACACGATTTTGTTGGTCATCTGATTTTACACAAATCCTGACTTTTTCGGAAAATAGCACATTTTGTCAATTCCCAATGTTCCAGTTTTAGTGGTGAAGACACCAATTTAGGCGATCAATCTTGTACTGCTTGGATAACTCGGGAACCAATAACTGTCTTTTGCTGTATACTTCTTGGCACAAACGCTTCTTTTTATCGTTTCAACTGAAGCAGATACACCTGTAGCTTCCAAATGCTGTCTTTGGAGCTGCAGGTGAGAAATGGTTGGGTGTTTTTCAGCTGATTAGACAATCAAACGATCGTGGCGAGCGGTTATTATTTTGGTGACTTTCACTTGTTTTATATTTGAACTTACTTAGTTCCTGTTACCTAGCATAGGTCTTGGAAAGAGCGACCTGTGTTACGCCTAGCTCTACTGCTATGTCCTTCTGAGAACTTTACCTGCTCCACAAGACCAGTAATCTTTCCCCGTTGTAAATTCTATAACCCCACATAAGGCATATTTTCGTCTTTGAACGCAAAAGTTAGTTTATTTATTTTCGTTCAATTTGAAACTTAAGCAAATAACCTATACCGTACCGAGCTGTACTATCTGATTGTCTTATTGATTTGTTTATTTTCAATAAAAACCCTTTATTCTTCGCGACAATAACAATTTTTTTCAAAAGAAATAAATATTGCTTTGAAATACATGGTGATTCCATATAAGTTTGGTTGTGTGTATAATACGCAACTCTTGCCTATGTAAGCGAAACATTGTAATTAATAAAAAACACTGGACGGAAGGGCCGCCCGAGAACTTTATCGTACCGATCTATTATCGTTATGGTACTGGATACTGGCCTTCTATAAAAATAACAAAGTTACTCGTTATTTTGATATTTTAGAAACACCTACTGTACTTAGAAGTATTTTATGGTTCTACGCATCATTAATTCCTGCATTTGAGAAAATGTTCGATGCCATATTTCGAGGACACACTATAGATGTGTAGATTATTGCATAAATCAATAGAATATTATAGTCATACTTTCATTTCAAATTAGTTCATTTTTCTGAGAAATTAATAGTTTACAATATTTGCATTTCATTATATTTCGATTACGCCAGTCAATGCGCGATATTAAGAACAAGATATTATCTCCAAATTCTATCCTACTGCATGGATTTTAATGAAATTTTGGGAGTAGTCCAATCTGCTAATTCAAAGTCTATCCTATATACTATGGCGCTTCTATCATGGGGGAAGTTCCCACCACTTCTCAGGGGTGAAATATTTTTATTTTCGAATTACATGGAGAAAAAGGAAGATTTTTAAGAAAATTTAAAAATTCATTCTATAATTTGATCACATTTTTTACAAAAACCATTCATTTTAAACCCGTTCAACTTTTTGAAAGTAGAAATAACACTATATATATTAAAAGGTATTGTAGAAGGAAAACAATGCATTTAAATTATGGTGGATGGGGAGTTAAATGTATATACTTTTCATTTTTCCTTAAAGTACATTAGTCATATATTTTTTTGCACCATATCTCGCTTAGTTTGTAAGTAAGCGACATTTAACGGTGCTCGTTTTAAAGGCCTTTTCAAACACTACAAAAGGTGTTGGTAGCATTATACACCTAAAAACTACCTTTCCTCTGTTATTTCAAGTTGAATACACCAATTTGAGCATGCACCAAAAAACAAACTATTTTCACCTACCATATATCTCTTTTTGTATTATAAATAGAACATTTACGAAGGAACGAATTTCTTTATTATTTATAATCTAAAAAATGTTTTATATAGTGTTTTTAGTTCGATGCATAGTTTTTAAGGTATTCACAAAAAATCCGTCCGAAAAGGTGTCATTTTTCAATGAAAATGGCCAATTTTCAACTACGCATAACTCAAAAAGTATTGAGTTCTCAAAAAAAAGTATAGACCAGTTTTTGCTTAGAAATAGGTTCTTTAGCCACTTCCGTGCTTATTTTGACCAACAAATTTTCCACCCCCTTGAAGAAGTGGGAACCGCCCCAAGATAAAAGCGCCATAGTATATAGGGTAGATTTTGTTTCTTGAGCTATTCCCTACTTACTGTGAAAATATCAAGTACATCAATGTAGTAGGATGGAATTCGGAGCCAAATACCCTCATTGACTGCCCTACAATAATGCTCTGCTATGAACGCGTGAGAGAGGACTCACATAAGATTATAGCAAAATTTCTATTTACCGTAACTTTTCGAGTTTTTGATATACAGCAATGAATTTTATGTCATTGGAAAGGTAATTTTGCATTCTTTCAAAATGTGTTAAAATATACAGGGAGTATCTAAACAAATTAAGATTTTTTATTCATTTCCGGTTCAACCGGAAGCCATATTTTTGGTAAAATTTATTGTGATAATAGATAATAAAGTACCATATATGTCTGCAAAATTTCAAATTTTGGTTTCTATTAAGAAGGAAGTTACGGGCACTCGAATATTTTTTTATAAAAAATTCATAACTCCCCTCCTATGGGGAGTTAAGATATATGACTAATGTCATTCAATTTACTGATAGGATATCAAAAATATTTAAAAAAATAAAAAAATTCCTTGGAGCCCTTTTTGAGAAAATCTAGTTCAAATTTATGTCAAAATTTGACCCCTTAAATATAGGCAACCCGTAACTTTTTCTGAAAAACGATAACATCCTTCTTATAGCCCCATCTTTAGGCTATATAAAGACTTTTTCAAATTAAACTTATCTTAAACAAGTTTTTAGATAGATAGGGAAATGTGTCGGGTGGGCGGTCGGCCATATTAGCCACCATTTTGAATTTGGAAATGTCAAATTCCGTATTTTTATTTACCTATCGATGAGCTTACTGTGAGTTGAATTTCATTCATTTCGGTCAAAATTTGCTAAAATGGGCCCTAAATAACCCCCCTATTTCGGCCCCCCTTTGAGAGGTTTTTTTGAAAAGCTTAGTTTCTCGACAAAATTCTCTTAAACTTACTCATACCGAATTTCATCAAAATCAGTCCAGTAGTTTTTGCTGGGCGGTGGCGACATACGTACGTACGTACGTACGTACGTACGTACGTACATACTTCCGACATGTTTTTTTTATTTGCTTTTTAGACTCAGGGGGACTCAAAACGTCGAAAAAAAGTGAAATCTGAAAAAATTTTTTTGCACGATCCTATAACTTTATCTATTATACTATACTATGTATATAGTACGATAAAGTAAAAATACATGTATCTTTTGGGGCATAGTTTAATAACTAAGTATGTTTTTTGCATTAACTTACGCATAAATATAAATACTTCGCCGTAAACAAGTTTACTATCTACTTTTTTTTAGTAAAACTATAATATTACCAGAGAACGGCAGTTCTCGCCAGTGGCACACATCCACACTCCCCTACACGGGACACTATATTATTATACACACGAATGTTCGATTTTCTAAATCTGACTGAATTGAAAATGTGGCCAACTTCCATCTTAATGTTCAGGAAAAGACTCACCCATTCATATGTCAACCATCCATTTTGGTCCACGGGTGTGGATTTTACGGCCCTTCCTATTTAGGGTCTGTTTTTCGTCCTCGTCCCCAAAACTTCCAAAAGCTTCGAAAATTTAACTCCGACGTTTGCGGCTTCTGATAGTACTGATCATTACCTTTCTAACGCATGTATAATTTTGAAAATCGGTTATACCATTTAAACGTTACCGAGCTCAGAAATATGACTCAATTTTTATTTAAAAATGGGAAAATGTTTGTGGATATGTATTTACGTGGCTGGAAAAGTTAAACCGATCTGAATTTGTTTCTCTGAGTTTGAAGAGGGGGTCAGGGTCGATTCAGAACCGATGTAGTTTGTGACTTTTGACCACCCTTAAGCCAGATATAGGACTTGGTAGGTACAAAACGGCATATTTTTGGGGGTATATATCTTCGGTTCAAAAAGAGACAGGAGAACTGCAAATACACCAAATCAATAGTATTGAGTTAAGCTTTCAGATGGTTTTCAAACCTCCAGGATCAGACATACACACGGCTCAGTATAGCCGAAAAACTGAAAAACTAAACTTTGAAAATTTTAGTTTTTCGACAATTACTCAAAATTTCAACCTACGAATTGCGCCAATAACTGAGCGTTTGTAGAAACACTCTAGGAAAATCTAACGGTGTATACCTCATATCCGGGAAAATTAGAATTTTTAAATTATAGGCTTCATAAATATGATCAAATATATTTCTTATGCGAAAAACATTTTTTCAAGCTCAATAATTCCTGTAATAGCTTCAGTCAGCATACTTGACCTTAGATTCATCAGGTACTACTTGTCAATACGTTTTAAACTCATGTTTAGATCATTTGGGATATAATGCGAACAAGGCGACTATTTATAAAGCTTAACGTGTAATGGAGAAACATTGCATTTAAGTTCATATATTTAATTTATAAAAAACTTTGAAAAACTCCTGATACAAGAATTAAACACCGCTAAACGCCGTAGAAATGAGTCGCGCATACAATATTCCAGCTACAAAAGATCTGATATGAATATTACGTGGAGCGAAAATGTATTTTCATTTTGATGCAAATAAAATTCTAGTTTTATTTTAAAATATTTTTCCATAAAGTTGAAGTAAAACCGCCACAAAAGAGTAACTTTGATACAGTTTGAATTTTGAAACCCTTTTGTGGCGCGTTTACTTCAAATTTAGCAAATATTATGGAAAAATCTTTTAAAATAAAACTAGAATTTTGTTTTGCATCAGAATGAAAATACATTTTCGCGCCACGTAATATTCATATCAGATCTTTTGTATCTGGAATATTGTATGCTCCACTCATTTTTACGGCGTTTAGCGGTTTTTTATTCCTGTTGATAATTTTATGTATAAAAAATGTTAAAAAATTTAACATTTTTTAAAATGTTAGTTTTTAAAAAAGAAAGTTTTCTCCAAGAAATTAAAGCACCACCTTAAAAATGGGCCATTTTTATGTCTAGAATTTCCTAGACCTGTTGTCCGATTTAAGTAATTTTTCCAATATGTCATAGCCTTATTCTTTAACAATATCGCTGTAATAATATTGTTGCTAGATAGGTAAATTGTCATTGTATACCGGGCGTTCCAATCAAACTGTGATTTTTTCTCAAAGTTTGGGTGACCCTGTGGAATATTCTAGCATTTATAAAACACTAAAATGAAAACGCAATTATAGCTTCAAGTTTTACTAACATTCTGTTTTTTGATTTGTTCGCTTATGTTGCATAATAAAAAAGTTAGGTTATTTAAGAGCTAACCTTGTTTTTATAGCTTAACCCTTAAACGCCCAAAGTTTTTTAGGTTCCATGTACGCCCAAGGGTGGGTAAAAAATGTCCACCTCGAAAATAGCTAATATATTTATTAAGAGTTGTTGGAAATGGATTAAACTTAAGAATCTTATGCTTAATAAACACAGCATCTTCTAAAATATTAAAATAAACAATTTACAAACCTTACAAACAAAATTAAAATGTACATCAAAATTAACATACAAGTAAAATCCAGTAATTCAGATTTGTCGATTTTCTCCACATTCTTCCTTTCAGCCTCTTTATTGGCGGATAATTATGTGGATTATGTAATTATACGTCGATAGTTATATGGATTATGTTCCTACCAACGAGAAATTAAATAGAATCCTTTAGTAACAAGTTTCACCAAGTGTGTACTTTTTATGCCCACCCATATTTAACTCAACATATTACTTTTATTTTCAAAAATATCGGTAGAACCAATTTAACATTCGATAAAAGGCTGTCTTTTTAACAATAAATAATTTTTGGAAAATTTTTAAACACGTAATAAATATGTTACAAGGGAATACGGATTAGGTGGACATTTTCTACCCACCCTTGGGCGTTTAAGGGTTAATAAGTACGGCAAACTTTAATCAGTAATTCTGCATGAAAAGATAATGACAGTTTGTTTGATAAACGTATGTCTGCAAATGTTTCGTTTCCGATATAGGGGTGTTGAAATTTTTCTTACAAACTGATGATTTATTTATTGCTCTAAAACAATAATATAGGCTTCTTCTTGATGTGACTATCCATAACGAATGTTGACGATCATCATTGTAATCTTCACTTTATCTGCAGCAACGCGGAAAAGCTAAACAGATGTTGTGTTAAACCAGGTTCTGAGGATTTTTAACCAAGATGATCTTCTTCTTCCTGGACCTCGCTTTCCAAATATTTTTCCTTGCAGAATGGCTTGTAGGAGGGCATATCTGGATTCATTTCGCATAATGTGTCCAAAGTATTCCAACTTTCGAGATTTGATGGTGGTTACTGCCTCTCGGTTCTTCCCCATTCTTCAAAGGACCTTCTCATTTGTGATCTGATCAGTCCATGGGATTTTAAGAATTCTCCGATATAGCCACAACTCAAATGCTTCCAATTTTCGGCACATATCTGCGTTCAAGGTTCATGATTCAATAGCATAAAAAAGGACAGAGGAGACGTAGTATCTAAGCATTCATACTTGTATACCAAGAGAAAGGTTGTGGCTCTTGAAAAGGCCCCCATACGGTTGAAGATTGATCTAGCTTTTCCGATGCGCGCACTTACTCTTGATTGTTGGTCCATTCCTCATTTATATTAAAGTTCCGAGGTAGTTGTAGTGTCTCACTCTTTCTTCAGGGATTTGGTTGATGTAGAGTTGATAGGCTAAGATATGCAAATTAAATTTGGTGGGTTTTAAGAGGTAGTTATTGCGCATTTTTTGATATACCATTAGCAATTTAATATTCACCATTGGCGCGCATACGTGTAATATGACCCTTATATCGTTGATTGGGAAGAATAGTATGATATTTCAAAAACATTAAGATTACAGAAAAGACAATTAAAGATTGAGATGGGTTACGAGATCGGATTACTTAAGCAATACAATATTAAATATCCTTTTCATCAGAATAATTAAAACTTACAGTATTAACTGACAATATGGATTTTATATCCAATCCATATACCACCCCCAACTCATATTTTTCATCCCCATTTTGAGTTATAATACTTTTCTTTATAAAAATTTTGTACTATTTCACAATTATAAGGTTATTAGGGACAATAAAACGGAACAGTTTTGATGTTTTATTAGAGTTTAAACGAAAAAATCTCAGTTATAGTACAATACCAATATAAAAAAACAAAAAATTTGGGCTCCCATTAAAAAAAATGAAAGTTTATACAAGTTTCCGTTTCTACAAGCGTAAAAATCCCTATAGTATTGTGGCATAACCGCTACATTCTTTTTTCTTTTCAAAAAGAGAGAGCAGGCCAGCTTTCTTTTTTTCACTTATTCCCACTTTCTTCTTGTAAGCTTGTGTTAGAGTAACGTCACGTGCTGATGGAAGTCGTCGTTTGCTTTAAGAACGTTTATAGTTTTAAATTCCTGTTCTTTGTACGACATTTTATATAGCATGTGACTAGGATTTTCTTTGGTAACTTTTAAAACGCATATTCCTGAGAGAGGGACTGACCCATCTTCTTCCGTCTAAAAATTCTCATGACCCATTTCATGTACGTTGAATGGATTTCCATGCTTCTTTGCTTGTCTAACCAATGTTACATATTTATCTGGTACGTAAACGTTCTATAACACTATATGTTCTATAAATTGAACGTTCTAATAACAGAATGAACGTAGTCTCCCTCGTTCTGAGTACGACCACTAATTAAAAATTTATGGGTGATGGACCTAATATTTTCCAGAATAGAAACTCCATAGATGTATAAAGCAAATACGAAGCGGTTCTTATTTTGTCCGAAGCAGTTGTCAGTATAAAATACAATATCATTTCACTATTTTTGTCATTCACAGACTTCAAATAATTCCAAACGCACGAACCCACTTCATTTGCACTTCTGTGAGTAAGACCTTAGTGCCACATAAAGCACATTTCGTCCGTACTTTTAAGTTCGTACAATGTTAAATTATACACACTTAGTTTTGATACATAATAAAAAGAAGACGAGTCCCCTTGTGGACATGGCAATGCTGCCTGCATATCATAAACAGCGTCAATTTTATCCCGAGAATTTTTATCCATGTCCTTCTCTTTTCTTGCCAGGTCTTTGTCTTCAATATGGTTATTGTACTGTTCCTGAAGTTCTTGTTTTTCTACCTCGGAGGCATTAATAAAACCCTGGCAAAAATCACACTTATCTTTTTTTTTTGGAATAAAAAAAGATAAATTAAACTCTCCTTTGAATATATTGGAGTACATCAAGTAGTTTACGTTAGGTTTCCCGAGTTCTTTACAACGCTGCTCATAATCTATGTGCAGGTCGGCAATAGTTTTTCCTCCTTCAATGTATTCTTTCTTTGATTGAGATCGGCAGTAGTGGCTCTCCATTCAAGGAATAGATCGAATATGACTACGCACTTCTTCTTTCAACTCCTCAGGAACACTATGTTTTTCATGTCTATCTCGATTATCTGCCTGTATTATTCCATTTACTTCATTATTTTGTTTGCGTAAAATGGTCTTAATTACTTGAGAGTTAATGCAAAGAGTTGCCATAAAGAAGGATTTGCAAACACAAATTTTTTCTCTTGCGTATGTGAAAAAAAATGCGTTATTAAGTATCTAGTAAGAAAAAAATATTTTAAGGAATAGAATGATAAAACGAAATAATTTCTTGGATTTGAGTGAAATTATGTTGAAGACAATGTTAACTAAAAATATCACGTTATACTTAGCGCAAAATTATATTCAAAACTATGTTAACTCAAAATGAAATAAAAAATAAAATGCCCACAGGAGTACTTATTTTATTCAAGAGTATCATATTATTTGTAATCATCATACTGACCAAAATTATAATAAAAATAAATGCTTACCTGTTAAAGAAGAGTATGATATTTTGAAATGTAATTCTCTTGCTCCAAAAATATTCACTAATAAGATGCAAGCAGTGTTAATATTTTGACTTATAATAGTATTGATTAAATAAAAATGAGCTAAGCTTAGCACGAACTGTAGACAACTGAGTTACCCGAGTCTTCTCCACACCGGTTGTGTGGAAGTGGGAGATGCCATACTTGGTCACAGAGCTCTCTAGTGCTTGTCGTTTAAACTGCACTTACAATACTTTTCTCCATAATAGATCCATTCATTCTGAGTAGTTTGTTGATATAAACTAAAAATGAACCATTTTTGACTTATCATACTATTCTTCCCAATCAACGATATGCGCCAATGGTAAACATAAAATTCTTAATTGTATGTCAAAAATGCACAATATCTAACTCTTAAAACTAACTAAATTTCATTTGCATATCTCAACCGGTCTTAGAGTAACAAATAAATCGTCAGTTTGTAAGAAAAATTTCAACAGCCCTTATCTCGGAAACGAAACATTTGCGGACATAAGTTTATCAAGCAAACTGTCATTATTTTTTTCATGAATTACCTCTTAAAGTTTTGTCTTATTAATTTAAAACACCCTGTATTGATGAAAAACAAGGCTAATTTGCTAATTTTCCGTATCTCGGACATAATATGATTATAAAGCAAATTGTCATTATTTTCTCATGTAAAATTACCCCTTAAAATTTCTCGCACTTATTTAGAAAACACCCAGTACTGATGACGAACATGGCCAGTTGTTAAAGTACCTAACCTTTTCGATTATCCAACATAAGCGAATGAATCAAAAAACAGAATGTTAAGAAAACATAAGGCTATAGTTGGTTTTTAATTTCAGTATTTAATGCTACAATATTCCACAGGGTGACGCGAATTTTAAGAAAAAATCACAGTTTGATTGATACACCCGGTTGACAATGACAATTTACCTGTCTAGCAACAATATTATCAGTAGTAATTGCACAAGAGCTCTAAAATTATTGAATTTTTCCCGAGTGACACTTTGACAGTTTTAATTTCACGAGCTGAAGGCGAGTGAAATTATGTCAAAGTGTCACGAGAGCAAACATTCTATATTAATTTCAGAGGACGAGTGCAATTTGTTGCGATTATTTCATGAATAAAACTGTTCAAAACCAAAATTTTATTGTAATTTATTTATGTAAGTATCATTAAACACACAGTTTTTATAAATATTTGACGATTCAAAGTCATCACTTTTATAATTTTTAAAACATTAATTGTCATTAATGTCACTGAATGTATTTTTTCATAGCAACGAAGGGCATCTGGCGTAATATACTTAACGAAGGGAGATTATCAAAAATTATCGATTTAATTCAGATTTCTGTAGCTTTCTATTGGTCAGAATCTCCTATGAATGAAATAATCAGTAGTAATTGCCCAAGAGCTCTGAAATTATTGAATTTTTCCCGAGTGACACTTTGACAGTTTTAATTTCACGAGCCAAAGGCGAGTGAAATTATGTCAAAGTGTCACGAGAGCAAAAATTCTATATTAATTTCAGCGGTCGAGTGCAATTTGTTGCGATTATTTCATGAATAAAACTGTTCAAAACCAAAATTTTATTGTAATTTATTTATGTAAGTACCATTAAACACACAGTTTTTATAAATTTTTGACGATTGAAAGTCATCACTTTTATAATTTTTAAAACATTAATTGTCATTAATGTCACTGAATGTATTTTTTCGTAGCAACGAAGGGCATCTGACGTAATATACTTAACGACGGGAGATTATCAAAAATTATCGATTTAATTCAGATTTCTGTAGCTTTCTATTGGTCAGAATCTCCTATGAATGAAATAATCATACCAATATTACTAAAGATTAAGGCTAAGACATGTAAAAAAATCACTTAAATTGGACAACAGATTTAGGTAATTCGATACATTAAAAATGACCAATTTTTAAGGTGGTGCGTCAATTTTTTGGAGAAGTGTATAAAAATTTCGGGTTGTCATTAAAGTTGTATGTAACTGTGATAAGGCCACAAAATATGTTGATTAATTCACAAACTTTATGAAAATTAAATCTGACTTCATAGTATCCCTCTTGGAAACCTTTGACAGTTTGTCTTTACAAACTACGTGTTCCCTTAAGTTTTGAGATAGTTTGCGTAAAATGAATGGCTTTCAATTTAGAGGCATATCTCAAGTTTAAGTACCCAATAACACACTAAATGGTAAGTGAATATAACGTTAACCGCACCAGTAATCAGTCCAAAGGAATGTTGGGAAACTTGACGAAACTAGAAGATGTATACAAAACACATGTTTAAAACAAACTTATGCCGAAGAAAAGACGCTGGTTCTTTTAAATTTTTAATACTACATAGATATGTAGCATTTTTAAATGCCTAAAAATTAAATAATTAAATGGTGTCTAAATTTTATTTTAAGAACGTTTGATTTACAAACAAATATTTTTTACCAACGCATAGGGATAAGTGTTCGATGGAATAAATATATTGAAAAATTACGGTTCATTGTTAGCTTCAACGAGAACAAAAAACTGAATGCCAGAGAAAGGGATGCTACCCATCAGCGTTTTGACAGAGAGATAAAAAGAGTTGTCATGGAAGCTGAAAATAGAATTCTGAAAGAACAATATGAAGAAATCGGAAAATTAGAACCTAAACACCAGTAATAGGAAAAGTCAAACAATAATGAATGCACGTAATTTTCCCCTTGTTGCCACATTGTAAATTTAAAAAAATATATAGGGAATAATCAGATTATTTTGACATACCATTCCTGTTACAGCGAGGATTACATCGGCTAGAATTAGTGACGAGTTTATATCTGGACCTCGGAGGTAAACTACACTATGTCGACATGGTGTTGTTTTGTTTTTATTCCTTTAATTCACTTAGCTCTCCAAGAGCTTTCTAGAGGTATACTACACTTGGTACTAATGACCACGGAAACGAAATTACCAAAAAAATAGAACACTATGTTCAAATAATTTGAGAGGTAAAAAGCGCCATGTAAACTTGGGTGTTTTTACCTCACAGTTACTAACTGCGCGCTGATGGCAAACAACACTATATTGACTTAGTGCACTGAGCACCTACCGGCAAACGGGTTATAGGTAACTCTTCTTCTTAACAGAAATAAATCTCATTGTTTAAATTTAAAAAATTATAAAAGAAACAGAAATACCAACCAGTATTATTAAATGTTATTATTTTGTTGAGCCACAATATGTCAGCAACGAATTGACAACATTGTTATTATTTCTCTTTTCTTTCAACAGTCAATAAAAAATGCATATTGGTTCATGACTAATAATGTTCTATTTGTGATAAAATATAGACAATTAAATGGACAACCAAACAACATATCTTGTGTCTGGTACATACAAAAAATCTATTTAGTATTACAATGGTATTACCTCATAATAACCATTTTTAAATCTTTTGTAGTGCGTCTAACAATTTGGCCAGAGTCTGTATACCACGAAAAAAGACAGACTCTGTTCAGATTGTTATAAGATGTTAAACACCTTATGTTAGCGTTTAGTGAAGCGTTTTAAAGAATTCTTCAACCAACTTTTTTTTTATAATACAGCTGGATAATTTTACAACACTATATTTTTCGGCCAACTTTTGTGAATTTAAATCAGCCTTTTCACCTTCTTAGCTATTATATTTTTATTATGTTTCTTAGCGACAAACGTTTCCTATTTTACGACACCTTATTATAGAGGTTTAAGAACTTTGTGTTCGCCGACACCGACCCTAATTGCTATGAAGGTTATTTTTTATCTAATTTTAGATAAATGCGATAAGTAATAAAATAGTATTGGGTACTTCCCAATATTGGGTATTATCAAAACAAGTACCTACACAAAAATATTTTGGCCGATGTTAACTGGCAAATTTCTATGAAATGGGTTTTAAAAATAATGAGATTATTTGGCCACGTCCGTATTATGTAAATGGCCGTTAGCACAGGTTGCCGATTTTGACAGGTGGCCGTTAACACAGGTTTTACTGTAATAACATTTAACTAAAATAAAAATCTTTTTTATGAGAAGTACCTAGCTAACTGTTTTGGGCTTAAATACCTTTAAATTCATTAAATATTTTATAAGTATAGATCAAACCTATCAGAGGTAAACTGCACTATGTCACTGTAAATTACCATTGATTACAGTAATTAGGGCAAATTTTAACGTTTTATTAGTTGGATTGTACAAACTAGTTATATGTTATGATTAAAATATGATCGCCTTGCCTTTTAGACCGAAAGATGCCTAACTATGGGATATATAGGATTTTTAAAACATTCAGAGGAAAACTGCACTATGTCACTGTAAAATACCATTAATTACAGTAATTAGGGCAAATTTTAACGTTTTATGAGTTGTATTGTACACAATAGATATATGTTATGATTAAAATATGATCACATTGTCTTTAAGAGCGAAATATACCTAATTATGGGATATATAAGATTTTTAAAATATTCAAATTGCTCTACTGAAAAGTTACTTAAAATGACATAGTGTAGTTTACACCTCTGAGGTCCAGATATGATGTCATTATTATATTTGGTTTGATGGTAAATAGTAACTGACGTCTATCATAATATTGGAGGTTAAATATAATTTTTATTTATTTAGTTTTCATTTAAACTAAAGTATATTTTTCAACCAACTCCACTTTCCCTTCCCTGATCATTGATTGGTCGATTAAATTTGTAGTAGTCTTGTTGTATGGTAGGTTTATTTATTCGTTAATTTTAAGAAATATTGATGGCTAAAGGGGCTTATTCCCAAAGGCCATAAAAGAAGAAGAAAAAAAAAATAAACAAGCAAAAATCTTACATAACCTTTTATAAGACAAAGTCAGTTTGACACTTATAGTACAGATAGTTATCTTTGTTTCACACTCTTAAAGATAAAGAGAAACAGTGTAGCCGGTAGCTGCTTTAATATGTTTTTTATTTGGCAACAGCGCTTTCCTGTTAAACTTGACAGTAGGGAAAAAACTAATATATGAGGAAAACTTTGTTAAATTTGTTTTCCGTTAAGTTTGTACTGGTGGGTTATGATGTCATTAAATATATGACGTGCATTCCTAATTGTTTGACCTTTAGTCTAGTTCAATCCCCACAAAAATATGAAAGAAATATCTTCTACATTCTTGTAATACCTGTCCGTTTCGAATGTTGGCGACCATAACGGCAATCTATACTTTGCATAGGGCTGCTCTGAAAAGAATTGTGGCTGTCCTGTTGAACCTCGTACGCAGATTTTTCAGCCAGGAAATCCTTCTACTTTTCCCTGTAAAATTAGTTGTAGCTGTCCATATCCCTCGCTGTTGTTACGAAAGGAACGCATTTTTACAAAATAATAAATATGTGGTATAAACTACAACATAAGATGAAATTCACACTTTCTTCATTCATTCAACTGATATTTACAATGGACCTGCATGCAGTGTGAATATGTCTTCTTTGGAACGACGGTGAACGACGATGCAATAAATTATTTGTAATTTTGTAGTTATTAAAATAATAATTTTGTTTTTGTTCTGCTAGTTTTATCTCTATATACTGCGTGTTTTTCTTCAACATTGCTTTTCATTATATTATGCTAATATTGTATGCTAATATTGTCATTCCATCTCTTTGCAAATCGACTATATTCTTCTAATTGGTCACTTATATCGGGCTATTCTAAATATTGTATTCTATTGGTCATTCTGATAATGTCAATATTCCAATTTTGGTTTCTAAGATGCAGCCACTCATTTATATTGTCTAGAGTGCACATATTTCTGGTACAAGTTCGTGATCTTTATCTGCTTCTTTCCTGATGTCTGCTCATTTTATGATATTCATATTGTATCGTTAAGGCATCATACTGCATCATACTGCATCATTCTGCCTGCTTCTGCCATTTGCTTCCTGACCTCTACTTCCAAAATTATATATAAAACAATTATAATAATTGTGTTATATTTAATTTAAAGCTTTAAAATCCCAGAGAACGGTAGTTCTCGCCAGTTGCGCAAAACCTCCTCTACATGCAACACTATTATATACACGCAATTTTCGATTTTCTAAATCTGACTGAATTTAAAATTAGGCCAACTCCCGTCTTAAAGTTTAGGAAAAATCCAATCCATATATCAATCATCCATTTTTGTCCAAGGGTGTAGATTTTACGGTCCTTTCTCATTTAGGGTCTGTTTTTCGTTCTCGCCCCAAAACTAACAAAAATTTAAGTCAGACCTTTACGACTTCTGATAGTACTGATCATATTACTTTTCAAACGCATGTATAACTTTGAAAATCGGTTATACCATTAAAAAGTTCTAAGCTTATAAATTTGACTAAATTTCTATTTCAAAAGGTGCTTTATTTCTATTTTTATATGTTTTAGGAAGGGGTCGGGGCCGATTTAGAACCAGTTTAGTTTGTGACTTTTGACCACCCACAAGCCAGCTGTAGGACTGGGTACTGGGTAGGTACATGACGACATATTTTTTCTTAGGTTAAAGGAGAGAAAGGAAAACCGCAAATGTATCAAATCAATAAAATTGAGTTAAGCTTTCAAGTGATGCCTAAGTGGTTAGGATCAAGCCGACCCATGCAACGAAGACTATCGTAACTCAAAAAAGGTTACATTTGAATTACTATTATGGTATTATTATTCTTTTTAAGCTTTATTTGGTGGAGAAGTATGGTAAATCAGGTATGAATTTTAAGGCAGCCAGAAAAGCATTTGCATGTGTATAGTAAGTGAAGTTTACTGACCCATACTCCTGCAAGCGAAAACTATAGTAAGTTGAGTTACTCCAGTCTTCGTTGCAAGAAATAGCGGAAGGTATTGCAAGTTTGAGTTAAACTATTTGACTTACTATACTTTTCTCTAGTTGGAATCTAATTTTAGTTATTCCGATTAACTATAGAAATATTTTTATTACAATTTTTTAAATAGTACTGTTTTCCTTCAATAAATCTGTTACTAGTAAGTCTAGTCTAGAATAGGGGAGCCCGGGGCAAAACGGGATACTTAAGAAACAAAAAAATCATAGAGAGAAAACTAAACCGTGTATTAAAAAATAACAAAGTCAGACAGGACCACGTGCTAATAAGCTTCATAAAAATGACTTTATTTATAATCCAAATTGCTTGGTTATTTGGTTATAAAGAACTTAACTTATCAGTGCGAAATTCCCGTAACCGGGGCAAAATGGGAAAGGCTACGGGGCAAAATGGGAATGTATTTTAGTCAAGTTGGCAGAGTTCACAAATATGAGCACCTTCGTCTTCATTCTTAACATATGCGCAGAAATTATGAGCCCATCCATGGCAGACATTACACACTACCCATCCTTCAGTTGACTGCAAATATAAGTATCCACAGTAGATGCAACCACAATCTTCATCATCTTCTGATGAGTCAGTGTCCATCTCGTTTTCTTCTTTGGTTTTCTTTGATTTTTTTTATTGGTCAGATTTATTAATCTTAGTCAGATTCTTCTTACAAAGTTTTAATGCTGTAAAATAGTGGCAATTTAGGAGAGCGGGGCCAGATGGGATAATATCCCGTCTTGCCCCGACCGCTTTGCCCCAACAGACATCAGTTCAAATAAAATTAGTAATTTCTAATGTAAAAGCTATAAAACGGTTCGCAGCAGGCAATATTAAAATTCAGTAACATATATATTATATTTGAATGAAAAACTCGATAAAACTTGATTGCTCATCTTATAGCACTTCTATAAATATCACCAAAATTTTTAACAAAACAAAAGAAAACGGATTTAATGTCTGTAAAGAAGCAAACTACGTGATTAAAAGTTTCTTTCTAATGACTGAAGTGAGTCAACCCACGTTCGTTCGAATGTCGCTATTGCGATATTATGACGACTGTAAGTTATGCACACCCATGCATTTCCCGTTCTGCCCCGAGCCTCGTTTTGCCCCGGTCTCCCCTAAGTATTTTTTCGGTAACTGTTTCGATGAAAACTATAGTAAGTCTACAAAATTTAGCAAAAATCTGTTTTTTGCTATGTTTGATCTGTGAAATTCCTTAAAACCTTTTATACATAATATAACAGAAATTTAAATTTGTAAAACGTATTTCTTCCAAAAATAATGTAATTTATTGTTAATAAATCTAGAGTAAGCATTATTTTTTCCTTAATTACTTCGACGAAAACTATCTTGTTTTGTCTTCATTTATTTTTAGAACAAATGCAGCTTCTTCAAAGTGCAAAAAAATATTCTTAACTTTTATTATGTTGATTGTGCTACATTTACGCCATTGGCAAATGCGAGTACGATTTTTCTCCCCGAGCAACTATATCTGGTTTGCTTTTTGGATACATTTTTTGCATGCCATATTCTAAGGCCAGGTTCTAAGCCAGGTATTCTAAACAACAATGGGCACAGCGGATTTCCTTGTCCCAGTCCAGCATTTAGGCAAAAAGCATTTGATATTTTCCACCTATTCTAACTTAGGAGTTACTTACACACATTTGCGTTACCTCAGCTAGTTTCGTGGGTAAGCTCAGTTCGACCATTGCTTTCCATAGAATTGGACGGTTGATTGAACCACAAGTAGTGCGGCCGATATGTGAAACAATTGCACATTTAATGAAAAAAGCATATAATTTGCACCACCTATACTACACATATAAAGGTTCAAATTTAGATATGAGGCCATCTCAGATTTTGTCTTTTACAAAAATGGCGGGCGTTCAAAATGGCGGCTATACTTATGTGTTTAATAGTACCATAACTTTTGAACGAAAAGTCCGATTTCAACCAAATTTGGTATATAGGTTTTCTTTTTGATTTACAAGAGGGATGTGGTGAACCGGAAGAATCGGTTTAGCAGAAGTTGTGTTTTTACTGGTTGTTTATGTAAAAATATGTTTTTTTTTTCAATTTTTTCCCTCTGTATATATTAATTTTTCAAAAAGGTAATACCGCAATTGAAAAGAGCGTAAAAATATTTTGCAGAAAATATTTTGAACTTTTTAGTTATGTTAATTATCATTTAATAAATGCATAACGTATCATCACAAGTACCTATGTGTGGCCAATTCGTGCAAACAGTATAAGAATTATTGTGAATTTATTGGTAGAAGAATATAATTTGGACCACATATACTACACACATCAAGGTTCAAATTTAGATATAAGGCCATCTCAGATTTTACCTTTTACAAAAATGGCGGGCATGCAAAATGGCGACTATACATATGTGACTTATAGCACGATAACTTTTGAACCAAAAATTCCGATTTCAACCAAATTTGTTATATACATTCTTATTTTGATGTGTTAGACCAAGGTCTTGAACCTGAAGAATCGATTTACTAGAAGTTGTGTTTTTCCTGATTTATATGTAAAAACATGTTGTTCTTTTACCAATTCTTTCACCCTGTATATATTAATTTTTCAAAAAGTTAATACCGACGTTGAAAAGAGCGTAAAAATATTTTCTAGGAAATATTTTGAACTCTTTAGTTATATTAATTACCAATTAATAAATGCATAACTTAGCTTAACATGAACCTATGAACCTATGTGCGGCGCATTCGTGCAAATAATATAAGAATTATTGTACATTTAATGGTAAAAGCATATAATTTGGACCATATACACTACACATACAAAGATTCAAATTTAGATATGAGCCCATCTCAGATTTCGTCTTTTACAAAAATGGTAGGCATTCAAAATGAATCTACCGCACATAGGTACATGTGAAGATACGTTATGCATTTATTAAATAGTAATTAACATAACTAAAAAGTTCAAAATCTTTCCTAAAAAATATTTTTATACTATTTTCAATGGCTTGCGAGAAAAATTGGACAGAATGGAAGCAAGGGATACGAGAATAGAGCAAAAATTGGATGGAATCCAAGAAGAGCTTAAAGAATTAAGAAATCAAAACCAGGAGCTCAAAAAAGAAAATATGCTACTAAAGCAAGAAATAAACCAACAGAGAAATAGAATGGAGAAAATCGAGAGAGAGATGAAGAGAAAAAACTTAATTATATACGGTCTTGAAGAAACAGAAAATGAAGATACCCAAATGTTGTCAAACAAAGTGCAGGAAGTCATGAACAAAATGGAAGTACATTGCAGAGCAGACCAAGAGACAACAGAAATTAGAAGATTAGGCGGTAAAACTAACAACTCGGAAAGACCGGTCCTTGTTGAGCTAACAAGTGGAAGTAAAAAAATGGAAATCCTAAAGGCAAGCGGGAAATTAAAAGGAACAAAATGGTTCGTGAATGAGGATTACCCAAAAACCATCTTGAAACAAAGAAAAATACTTTTAAAGCACATGAAAGAAGCAAGAACAAAAGGATATAATGCGAAGATTAAATATGACAAGCTCATAATAAACGGAGATGAATACGGAATAGAAGAAGTCAAAACATGGCCAACGGATGAACAAAGAAAGGAAAATATTGCAGAAACTCCCATAGATAAAACTAGAGCCAGAACAATGAGTGATAGATCTCCACACAGCGAAAATGACCAAAGAGAAAAAATGATGAAAGTAGCCCATCCAGCAAAAAACTAAGATTAAAACCAGAACAACAAACGGAGACAACATCGCGCGAAATGGATATGAGTATGGTTTTGCAAACAGACAAGGTGGGGAGAAATAGGGTAGATAGCAAGAAAAAAAGAAATAGAAACAAAACTTGGAAATCAATAGAAGGAGAAATGGATACAAGGGAAAACATATTTATAGGTTGTTGGAATGTACGAACAATGGCGGAAATAAGTAAAGCACATCAGATAGCAACAGAAATGGGTAGATACAACATAAGCATACTAGGGATCAGTGAAACTAGATGGAATGGGTCAGGACGAATCCAATTACAGTGTGGAACTACTGTCATCTATTCTGGCAAAGATATAAACTCAGACAAAGAAAAAGGGGTGGCATTAATGTTAAATAAAGCATCGGCCCAAGCATTGGTGGAGTGGGAGAATGTCTCTGAGAGAATTATATGGGGAAGATTTCAAAGCAAATTTAGAAACTTAATAATAATTAATGTGTATGCTCCAATAAATCAACAAGAAGATGAAACAAAGGAAGAGTTCTACGACCAGATGTATATGTTGCTAGCAAAAATACAAAAAACATATAAACGGGATATAAAAATCGTTTTGGGGGATTGGAATGCCAAAGTAGGATCTAATAATAATGGAAAGGAACATGTAATGGGGATTCATGGCATGGGAGAAAGGAATGACAATGGCACGAGATTAATAGAACTTTGCTCGATAAACGATATGATGATTGGGGGAACATTATTCCAACATAAAGATATCCATAAAACGACATGGACGTCACCAGGAGGAAAATTTAAAAACCAAATTGACCACATTCTCATTGAAAAGAAGTGGAAAAATTCCTTACAAGATGTGAGAGCAATGAGAGGAGCCGACTGTGCATCAGACCACGAATTAGTGAGAGCAAAAATAAAAATTAGCCTCAAGGCAAATTATAAATCAAACAAAAAACATAGAAAATTCAATACAAATAAATTAAGAGACTCTAGCATAACAAACAAATACCAACAAACGTTGGAGAGGCATGTGGGGAACTTGGAACAAGTAGGAAAATCTAACATTGAAGGTATATGGGAAATATATAAAAACGCGTACATGGAAGCAGGGAAAGAGATATTAGGGTGCAAGGAGAAAGCTGATCGACCATGGATAACGTTGGACACTAAAACAAAAATCAAGGAAAGAAGAGCAATCAAAACTGAATTGATCAAAACAACAAACCCGATAAAACAAAAAGAAATGCAGGAAAAATACACAGAAAAAAATAAAGAAGTTAAAAAACAAGCCAGAACAGATAAAAGGCTGTATATGGAACAAATGGCAGAAAAAGCAGAGGAAGCAGCGATAATGCATGACACAAGGACACTTTACGCAATAACCAAAGAAATTAAAGGGGGCAAGAGCCAGCAAAGAACGAAACTAATGGGGAAAGAAGGAGAAACACTCACAAGTCAAAAAGAAATTGCCCAAAGATGGACACAATTCTTCGCAGAACTCTATGAAGAAGGAATTGAATCACAAATAGAGATGGAAGAAACTGAGAGAAACGAAACATTAATCTTAAGAAACGACGAATTTACGAAGGACGAAATAAGGTATGCTATAAACCTTTTAAAAAACGACAAAGCGGCTGGTGTTGATGGAATTCCCGCAGAACTGATAAAATCACACTTAAACTTCTCAGTGGATATGTACTACTTACTATTTAAAAAAATTTGGATCGAGGAAAAGATACCAAAAGATTGGGGTGAAGGAGTTATAATAAAGCTACCAAAGAAAGGAAATCTCACACTATGCGAAAACTGGAGACCAATCACTCTTCTCACTGTAGCTACCAAAATAATGGCCAGAATAATATTGGAGAGAATTAAAGATCCCATAAATGAAAAATTAAGAATTAACCAAATAGGATTCAGACCGAACAGTTCCTGTATTGACCATATAAATACCCTAAGAATCATCCTGGAACAATCAGCAGAAATGAATCAGGAAGTTTATATCAACTTTGTAGACTTCGAAAAAGCGTTTGATTCAATAGATCGTAATATGATGTGGAGGATATTAAAACTCTATGGAATACCAGACAAATATATAAGAGTAATAAGGCTTTTCTATGACGAATGTTTTGCCAGAGTTGAACATGAAGGGGAACTATCCCAACAAATAAGCATAAAAAAAGGAGTAAGACAGGGCTGTGTCTTGTCACCGACATTGTTTATAATAGTCATAGATTGGATAATGAAACAAACTGAAGATAAAAAAACAGGTATACAATGGTCACCATTTACAAAACTAGAGGATCTAGAGTTCGCTGACGACATATGTCTCATAACATCAAACAGACAACACATGCAAAACAAAATCACCAGATTGAACAACATAGCAAAAACAACCGGCTTAAAAATAAATCTGAAAAAAAACGAAAATACTATCAAATGGGGAAACGAACGGAAACAATATATATTTGGAAGGGAAACAAATAGAAGAAGTAAAAGATTTCTGTTATTTGGGCAGTCTGCTAAACACAACAGGAGGCACAGAAAAGGACATAACACAAAGAATAAGCTTCGCACAAAACGCTTTCAACTCTTTGCGCAAGATATGGGCCTCGACAAACATCAGCAGAAGAACAAAGTTACGATTATTTGAAACTAATGTAAAGTCTGTCCTGTTATATGGAGAAGAAACATGGAAACACCATAAAAAATTCTTTCAGAAAATACAATCCTTCATTAACAGGTGCCCACGTATTATACTGAGGATATTTTGGCCAAACAAAATTACTAATGACGAATTGTGGAGAATAACAAATGAAGAAAGGATAGAACATACAATAAAAAAACGGAAATGGAAGTGGATAGGACACACCTTAAGAAAACCAGCAACAAATATTGCTAGACAAGCTCTACATTACAATGCTCAAGGCAAAAGAAGAATGGGTAGACCATCTTATACGTGGAAAAGAACAATAGAGAAAGAACTCAAAGAAAATAATTTAACATGGAACGATGCAAAAAAGATAGCAAAAAACAGAAGAGAATGGAGAAAACTAGTAAACAAAATTGGACGGAACTCAACAGATGATGCGTGGGACTAGCAACCTCACCATCATTCCTCATGCTACTTGAAACACCGCAAGGTGCCCTTTGCTCCACTTGGAGATGTATGATATATGATATGATTTTCAATGGCGGTATTACCTTTTTGAAAAATTAATATATACAGGGTGAAAGAATTGATAAAAGCAACAACATATTTTTACAAAAAAAAACAGTAAAAACACAACTTCTGGTAAGCCGATTCTTCCGGTTCAAGACCTCGATCTTATTCATCAAAAAAATAAACTTGATACTAAATTTGGCTAAAATCGGACTTTTCGTTCAAAAGTTATCGTGCTATGAGTCACATATGTATAGCCGCCATTTTGAATGCTCGCCATTTTTGTAAAAGGCAAAATCTGAGATGGCCTCATATCTAGATTTGAACTTTTGTATGTGTAATATATATGTTGTCCAAATTATATGACTCTACCATTAAATGTACAATAATTGTTATAATAATTGCACGAATCTACCACATATAGGTACATGTGAAGATACGTTATGCATTTATTAAATGGTAATTATAATTAACATAACTACAAAGTTCAAAATATTTCCTAAAACATATTCTTACGCTCTTTTCAATAGTGGTATTACCATTTTGAAAAATTAATATATACAGGGTGAAAAAATTGAAAATAAATTATTTACATAATATAAAATAGTTTTGCATAAAAAACCAAGAAAAACAAAACTTCTGGTAAAAAGATTTAGTTTATGGCATCGATCTTGTAAATCACAAAACGAACCTACGTACCAAATTTGGTTGAAATCGGACTTTTCATTCAAAAGATATCGTGCTATTAGTCATATATGTATAGTCGCCCATTTTGAATGACCGCCATTTTTGTAAAAGGCAAAATCTGAGATGGCCTCATATCTAAATTTGAACGTTTATTTGTGCGGTATATGTGGACCAAATTATACGCTTGTATCATTAAATGTGCAATTCTTATAATATATTGCACGAATCTGCCGCACTAAAGCCTATTTAAAATATATAAAATTCTGATGCACGTTTTGATTAATTACGTATTTTTTATAAAAAATAATAAAAAATAAAAATAATTTTTTTTTTATTTTTTTTTTGTATTTTGACAACGAAACCCGATTTGGGCTTCGAAACGTTAATAAATTCATTTTTTAGTAAAATTGTGGCTTATTTCCCATAAAAAATACGTAATTATAAAAATGCCACAAGGAAATAGCTTCAGAACAACGTTTTGATTATTCTCATATAGCCCAATAAATGACCGTTTTGGAGTGTAATTTCTAGGGGCAACTCCGAATTGCATGAAAATTTGGATTTAGGTTCTACTTACCCTCAACTTCAAAGTTGAATTTGTGCCGTTGGTTGCTTTTACTTAGGGGGTGACATTAGCCCCTTCCCGGGGGGTGAAAAACGCGTTTTTAAAATAGGGCCAGAAATGAATAAATTGACTTATTTTAAGCACTTTTTGTTCTATAAAATGTTTTACGTAGGTCAATACTTTTCGAGTTATTCGCGATTTAAAATGTTGATTTTTCGACAAAAAAACTACGTCTTCAGACCGTTTTTCCCAAATAACTCAAAAAATAAATACTTTATCAAAAAAATATTTGTAGCAAAAGTGTAGCCTATAAAAGAACGAAGAAAATGGTGTACCAGTAAAGTTCACAAATTGAGTAGCAGCAAAGTTGTAGCTCATGAAAAATACGTTCTTATTCGTCTAATTCCAAATCTAATAATTCAACGCGAAATCACCGAAGAAAGAAGCGTTTTTCGGGAAAACCTTATTAACGTTTTTGAAGTATCGAAAAATAGCTTATTATTTGTTTTTTACAAAAGTTTACAGCATCAAAAATAAACGAGTTACACTAAAAAAAAAGTTGTCCCCTTTTTTTGGTAAAAAAACGTAAAAACCACCCTCTATTTAGCACCCTAAATGGAATTAACCGTTTGGCTTTACCATTTATTTTATCTGTATGTGTATTGTTTATATGATCTGTAATTTTAATTGGTTTGAAGTGCTTATTTTTTAAAACATTTGGTTATATAGTAAAAAGAAATTTCTAAAAATTTTTGAAAAATTTGATCTTTTCAAAATAACCTAAAAAGTATTAGTGAACAAAATCTTAAAGAGTAAAAAAATGTAGGTTTTGCTATTATAAATATGCTAGTTTCATTTTGTTTCCCCGTAAGAGAAAAATTGGTTAAGATATGGCTGTTCAAAATTTGCATACACTCGTGATTAGTGACCCATTCAAGCTTTCTCAATTATAACCCTTTCAAAAGTAAACACTTTAAACCGGTGAGACTGACAGATCATATAAAAAGTAGATAGGTAAGTAAATTGTTTGTAAAGCGGTAGCGATTAATTTCATTTAAGGAGCTAAACACTGCGAGATTTTCATGATTTTTTACAAAGAAAAAGAAGGCCAACTTTAGTTTGAGCGTAACTCGCTTATTTTAATGCTAAAACTTTTGTTAAAAATTAAAAAAAAGCTTTTTATAAACACTTTAAAAAAGTTTAAATGGGTTTTTCCCGAAAAGTGCTTAATTTTTCGGTGATTTCACCTTGAAATATTCGATTTGGAATTAGACGAATAAGAACGTATTTTTCATGAGCTCCAATTTTGTTTTTATTTGATTGACAGACTTTACTGATACACCATTTTCTTGGATTTTCTATGAGCTACACTTTTGCTAAGGATATTTTTTCGATAAAATATTTACTTTTTGAGTTATTTGCGAAAAACTGTCTGAAAACGTAGTTTTTTTGTCGAAAAATCTACATTTTCAATGGCAAAGAACTCCAAAAGTATCGACTTAAAAACTCTATAGAACAAAAGTTGCTTAAAATCAGTCAATTTATCCATTTCCGGTCTTATCTTGAACGTATGTTTTTTCACCCCCGAGAAGGGATGACTGTCATCCCCCAAGTAAAAGCAACCAACGGCACAATTTCAACTTTGAAGTGGAGGGTAAGTAGGACCTAAATCCAAATTTTCATGCAATTCGGAGTTGCCCCTGAAAATTACACGGTATCGCCGAATTTCCCATTCATTTACTGGGCTACCAATACTTTTCAAACATTTGTCCAATAGTAAATATTTGATCAATAGTCGATCGTCCAGGCCTGAAACCACACTGATACAGCCCCCGGACCGAACCATGGCCGGTGAGAGAAACCCTGTCTGCGTAAAAATTAGGTGGGCGTACGACCGACGACAGTGTTTGTCATCGGTCACGGTTCGCTCCGGGAGCTGTATAATACCAACTATTTCTTAGACGTATGGTAGTAATCTTTTTAGTAACACCATAGCCACCTTTACTTCAAAAGCCATGAAGAGAAAAAGGCAACGTCGCAATTGATGACGTCAGTAGTCTGACTTTCGGACTACCGCGTTCGAAACTACGATTTTAAAGTACAAATTCTGGTAAAATTTATAGTATCTTTTTAGTCGAACAAGAAAATATTATTAATTAGAAATTTGTACAAAATAATATTAAAAGTAATTCCTTGTAAGTAACGTTTATTATAAAAAAAACCAATAACGAGAATATAAACGGTATTCACTTTTTTCGAATCCTAAGAAAACTAATAAGTATTTTTCAAAAATTTAAACGCAGAGTGAAAGATTACGTTAGGACCGAGGGTCCAAAGTCCCTGAAAACTTCTATGTTTATTTTAATAAGTTACAGGGGTGAAAAACTAAGGAAATTTAGTGTGATATTTAGTTTTAAGTATGTCATTAAAAAAAACATTTTATTCATTCTAAGGGACTTTCAGCCCTCGGTAATAAAGTAAACTTTTATTCTGCGTTTAAATTTTTCAAAAATACTTATTACTTTTCTCAGAATTCGAAAAAAATGATTACATTTAAAATCTAGGCGTCAAAATTTTGCATTTTGTTCGTTTCCTCTTAAAGTTTATCGCACGTATTTAGAAACACCCTGAATTGATAGAGAACAAATCTAGTTGTTAAACATAAGCGAATTAATAAAAAAAAACAGAATGTTAAGAAAACCGGAGTCTATAGTTGGGTTTTAATTTCAGCATTTTATAAATGCCCGGTACACCATAAAAATTTAACTGGTTAGCAACAATATTATTACAGCTATAACATATTAAAAAAATCACTTAAATCTGCCAACAGGTTTAGGAAATATAAGACATTAAAAATGACAAAAATTTTAAGTGGACGGATTTCTATATGCACGCAAGTTTATATAAAAATATATTATATTGAACTAAAATCATCTTAATAACATACCTTTTAATGTTCTTTATAATTTGGAGCACGAAATACTGTAAAATATTTCAGTTTCTCTGTAAATACAGTGAAAATTATTTAAAAACAAATGAGAACTGTCAGAATTAATCGATCTACCAATAGATGTTGCCAAGTTTCAACTTCATGGCTTGTTAAGTAAAGGTGGCTATGGTAACACCGAAGCCCATGTTATCACCAATTCATTATTTCAACATTATTTCTTGGTATCAGGCCTTTTATATTAACCTTTAACTACCCGCGCATCAAGTTATAACATAACTACACGCGTGGCGTACTTTGTACACCACAAGAAAATACACTTAAAAACAGCGGATTTGTTTAATTTTTTTTTAAAAATACACTTAGTTGTTTGTTATAAACCTTATTCGGCATCAGTGAATACTTGGAGTTCCTTTTGAGTAAGCCAATTGGGATTTATAACTGGAATCATGGAATAACTGGATTCCATGATAAATAAAATTACTAATAAAAAATTTTTTTAAATGTGATTTTTTACAGGAGAAAAAGTATTGTTTACAAAGAAAAATATATTTTTTGCCATAATGACTAAAAAACAATTAAAATATGTACTTATATTACGACTTATATTAATATAATCCTGGGGTATATTGTCCACCACCGGAAACAACAAATAATAAAATGTAAATTACGATCTTCCCAGAACGCCGATTATAACGAAACTAAAACCAAATTGTAAAGCACATTCCAGTGATTGGTTAGAAAAATGAGCAAGGTCAAAAATTTAATTTTTAAATATATTTCCAATAGAATTCTTATATCTGGCGTACAAAGTACGCCAGCGCGTGTAGTTAAAGGTTAATTGATGGATTTTACTTGTGAGCTCAGGACCGTTTTTTATTAACTGGGCGTCAGTATTTTCCATACCTCGTATCCATTTGAAAAAAATTAGGAACGAAAAAGAAGTTATTTGATATACTCAAAAGTAAATTGGAACTTTTTTTGTAAAAGTCGTAACTCGGTAGCTACATTTTTCACATACTTTCTGAGTATATCTTCAGAGATTTCCTAATGCCATTTTATTAATTATAAACTCCAGAGACACCTGTAGGCTCCGTAAGCTGGCGGTTAAGTCCTAAATTGAATAAAACTCATTGGACCGTCTTTAATTAACTTCCTTTTTAATACTCCCGGTGGCATGATTTAACTTCATATTTCATCCAAGATAACATTGAGCTTACATCGAGGTAAATTTTTTCTTATTTTATATTCCTTTTTCAGAGATGGTTTCTTTAGTATGAAAAGTTGCTTACAGTTTTCTACAACTTTCGGGTTTCTTTTGATTCTTACAAAACTTTTAAAACATGTTCTTTTTCTTAGATGAAAGAACGTGACGTTTTCATGATTTGTTTGATGTTTTACTCTAATGCTTTTTGGGTAAACGAAAACCCTAATTTTATGGATTTTTAGTTCGTATTTGATGTCATCGGTAAAAAATATTTGAAAACCTTTTTTGTATGAACGCAAGTAATTTGAATGCGCAAAGAAGCCGCACATGTATGTCTTGTAGGAATAGATACTAAAATATTAATTACAATGTGCTTATAGTCCAGGAACGAAAGCTTTTCACCTCGCAATTTTTACAGAATGGATCAATTTGCTTGAAAATTTGAGAATAAGTAGTGGATAGACCAAGGATCAAAATCTATATGATGCCGACAGGCGCTTTTAACATGGGGGTGGTTGCCGCCTCATCTCGGGGGTGGAAATTTTTCATTATATTTTGACCACAAAATTTAATAAAAACATTCATTCTAAGCAAAAAATGTTCTATACATGTTTTTGATAAAATTAAAAGTTTTTGACTTATTCGCTATCGAAAGTATTTTATATCTAAAAAATTATTGTTTTTCGATGGTATACTCATTTACGATTCACTCAATTTTTGCCGTAGAACAAACTTTATCAAACCGTATCCCTATGGGTATGAGGTATGCATAGGAAGAGATAATAAACGTGCGAACTAAGCGGCCGCATAGAACTCACTTGGGTGGCATTCGGCAAGCTGAGCTATGCCCTTAAGTCAGAACTGCCTATGTGTCTCAAAAGAAAAGTCTTTGATCAGTGTGTGTTGCCAGTACTTACATATAATAACCAAGAAAGTAAGAAATAAAATTGGTGTTACCCAAAGAGCAATCGAAAGCTCAAACTATCTGTGAAATATATATTATAAAAGGTGGTTTCTTCAATACTGCCGTCCTAAGAAAAAAGACAGTATCTCCACAAATGTAAGTTTCGAGATAATGCAGATTTTAATAAACGGGGCTGAGCCACCATGAAAATATTTATGGATTTCAGAATTGTTTAACTGCGTTGAAGTTCTTTTTCATATCATTGGATACGTTTATTTTTTTATAAGATATTTTTATAAATTTCAATGAAAATGGCGCAATGGCGGTTACTGCTTTTAAACAAGGTATGTTATTACACACTGGCTTAAAAGTAGTAAAAGTAGTCAAGCAGTTGCTAGATTAAAAAGCAGTACCTCCATTTTTTTTGTAGTAGATACTGCTTTTTAGTTTTGTATAAGATACTTACTGCCTTTTAAGTAAGTAATGCCTAACAACAAGTTGAGTTACTGCAATTTTAATAGTCTACCAGACCCAGGAATGAAGGCTTACTGCTTTCTAACTTCGTTAGGTATATTAATAATTGTATAGTAACCCATATAAAAGAGCAAACTCGAAAATTGTAAAAATTGGAGATACTGCCTTCTTGCTAAGGACGGCAGAATAGACATGTCATTTACTGAAATATTTTCGCTTAACAAAAGATTTGTCATAATTTGTGTTTTCCTATGGTTGATATTTAATCCAACTTGTAAGGAGGCTAAGCACAGTTTCTCCAGTTGCGATACTGCATCATCGATACTGTCAGCAAACAGAACAATATCGTCAGCGAATCCTAAATGACTATGAATTTCTCCGTTGACAGTAATTCCTTTTTCACTCAGATTTGCATTCTTAAATATATGCTCTAATAATGTTGTAAACAATTTTGACGAAATTGTGCCTCCCTGTCGCATTCCCCGTTTTATTTTAAATTAGTTGGGCTTTTCATCTGCCAGTTTCACGCTTGAAGTCGCATTTTGATAGATGTATTTGATCATGTTTATATAGCGATTATCTATACGGCACTCTGTTAAGGCCTTTAATATTTTTTGGTAACTTATGGCGTCAAAAGCTTTTTTGTAGTCATCAAACATACGGACTAATGGCTTGTTATATTCAACACACTTTCCTATTAAGTTCTTAATTATTTGTTAATGATCATTCGTGCCATATCCTGCTCTAAAACCTGCTTGCTCTTTTGGCTGATAGAAATCCAACTTACTTCCTAGTCTGTTGGTAATAACTCTTGCGAATACTAATATTATACTTGTGACAGCAAGCTAATGGGTCGGTAGATTCTAAGATCGCTGATATTTCTGATTTCCCTTCTTATGGAGTAAGATGATCTCTGCGTTGTTCCACTGCGTCGGTGTTATCGCTTCGCACAGACATTTATTGAACAATAATTATTTATAGTTTGTACGCGTGGGAGAAAATCTCTTTGCAAGTAACATTTCGACTTTTCTTGCAAAACAATTTCTTGTTCACACATGGAACATGGATTAACATTTTCTTACACTGCAAAATACGCTGAAAAATATCTTTTTTTTAATTTAAAAAAAGTCAGTTTTTAATTAATAATTAGTTATAGTCAGAAAAAAAATATATCGGGAACCCCTTGTTTTTTTATAATTGAAATGAGTGAAATGAACGTCGACAACGAATCAAGTAATCTGTTAACACAAGTACTAAAATACAAACGGGCGACGCACATAGGAGTATTTGGGTAACAAAACCGGACAAAACTATAATAACTTAAATTTAATTTATTCTACCTGCCATTTCGTACATTTAGACTAATTGCTGGGTTTGGGTCAGGTAAATACTTATATATAATGACCTGTTTAATATGCTTTGAATTTTGAACTTATTTAATTGTTTATGCAAATAATCGGATTAAGTGTTGATAGCATAATGCATTCTAGGGATTAAGTGTTACTAAGAACGAGTTACTGAAATAAGTCTAATAAGACTGTAACACAACAAATAGTCATAATTAAAGTGTATTTAGACTTTGCATACATTATAATATATTTTAAATATTTTTTTAGCTAATATTAATCGTCTTCTTCTTCGCTTTTATTTTCTTCCTGATCTGTATTATCGTCGCTATCCTCTTCATGAGATGTAGTTGGAGTAAACAAAATGGCGGAAGTAGGCGGATGATTTAACAACGTTGTTTGTTAGCCAACAAGTTTATTAGTACTACTATGCATAAATTGTAGCCCGACAAGACCCGACACATTAACAAAAACACTGCTGTTTGATAAATTTAAGTAAAAATATATACCAAAATAATTACTTTTATTATATGACTATTAAATATGAAAAATAATTAATTATTCATTCAATTGTAATTTAAAAATATAGTACATATCTTCTTCTGCCATATTCACAAAGTTTTTCCACTAAAATTCTCTACACAAAAACACAGTATTAAATTTAAAATTCACAGAAACTAAAAACGCCGAGATCAAAAGCAATCGATTTCGCCAAGCACTAAGTTCCAACTGACCTATGTGAGAGGTGCACACCAGGAGGTTGATTTATACCTACCATTAGATGGGTCGGTTACTTAGGTAGTGGAAAATGAGGTTTAGTCAGGGTTTTATTTAAGTTGCCGATTTCGACTTTTGTCCGGTTTTATTAAATAAATACTCCTATGTGCGACGCTAGGAAAATATTCCAACAATGCATCTCAGATTACCCATATACAACGCTATCATTTTTGTACTTTAATAAATACAGAGTATGGTATAAAACAAAAATCAAAACCTCTCTTCTGCTCGGTATATACAGTACGTAAATCGTTCAGCTGGACATAGGGAACATACATTATATATACATAATATATTTAGATTCATAAATACATACATTGTATTATATTGAGATAATTGTGGCAACTAAGCTCTCTCGATGACAATTTGGTTATTAGCATTAAGGGGCATTAACATCAAAATTTACAATTCATTTCGACTGACACAAATAAACGTCAAAACATGACAATGTAGTAGCTAAATATTTTTGGCCTAAGGGAATGGGAAAACTGAACTAGTTTTTAAATTAAAAATATTTTAAAAAGTAAAGTAAAATTATTAACTCCTTAATCAAAAACTTGGGTTTTGACTCATTTTTGGACAGCCTTGCTTCAAAACTCACTCATTCTATTCGTTATAACAGCTCTATTGCACCGAAAACTCGTATTCGAACAGAAGCTTCAACTAACACAGATTAGCGCAGTTGCCACAATTTTCTCAATGTATATTCCCTATATCCAGCTGAACGATTTACGTACTGTATAATGAAATATTTATACCGGAGTATGGTTAGAACGACCTCTAACGGGGGACGATGAAATGTAATTTTGGGGAACGATGACATTACATCGTTCCCAGTTAGAGGTCGTTCTAGCCATACTCTGGTATAAATATTTCATTATTTATACCGAGCAGAATGGAGGTTTTGATTCAGATCGGTCTTCTTGCAAAGCTCTCTTGATAACGGGTACACCTAGAAACACGTTTCGAGAGATGGCAAGAGACCCAATTTGAATCAAAATGAAACGGTTTATTTTCATTTTGTTTTTTATAATTGAGGCGTTCAGTGCAACAGTGTCGTAACCCCTAAAAGTGGCCTAAAAGTTTTGAGATAAATGCAATTTTTGCATTTGAATTTTCATTATGCTTATGGGATGGCGCTACAAATTATAAAGCCATTTAGCCAATAAATATTGAGGGAGGTTGTGTAGACCCCGGTTAACCCGTAGATTTAATGTTGCTGCTTTTATTGATATATTAATCTAAATATGCTTTATTTGTGGCTTAGGTCACTGTTGCTCTAATGGCCTCAATTGTTAACATACTAAATCACACATCCAATAACTTTATCCATATAATAAAAAATCGCCGATAGGAAAATAATTGATACCTTCGAGATGTAATGCTGGAGTACAATGTTTCGGATCTCGTTTACAGAGCACAGAAAAAAGTTCTTAATGCTGCAAGAGCTTAACAATTAGACTCAACTCTCCTCTAAATGTCTGGGATGTCCCTTAGCATTTCGTAAAATATAAGAATATGAAGTAATGTTTGGAAATAAACATTTTGGAAATAGTTGCAGGTCGCAGAGACATACGTCGCTCACCCACTCGACAGATAGATCAGGTGGCACAAGTCAGTCGGTAAAGGAATACAGTTTCTTAGTCCATTAGAGCAGGCCAGGATAAAAGCCGATTGAAAGAGAAATTACCTGTGTGGTAGAAAACGACTGTAGACAGAAAGAGAGAGCACTCAGTGGATCTAGAGCTACGTAGTTTGATTTTCTTTCTATGGACCTTAGTAGAAAGTTAACTAGCGCCATCTAACCGAAACAAAAACAAATGAAGGTTATATAATTATAGTCGAGCAAATGAAGCATTTTGGCTCGCAAATTTTTGGCACCTTGGGGTTGGTTGCCACCCAATCTCGGGGGCGGGAATTTTTTATTTCATTTTAACTATGTAAATCGATGTAAAATGTGATTGTAAGAAAAAAATGTTTTTTACATTTCCTTCGTAAAACTAATATTTTTCGAGTTATTCGCGCTTGAAAGTAACAGTTTTTCGATGAAAAAATCGACTTTTGTAGAGGGTTTTTTGAGAATACCTCAAAAAATATGCATTTCATAAAAAAACTGTAGATATCAAAATTGTATCTTTTAGTAACACAAACCAAAATGTTTTTCTGTGATATCGCTAAGACTAATACAAACCGAGATACGGCATGTTAAAAGCTGGATTTTTTCGTCAAATGCATAATTTGAAATATTCAAAGTAAAATAACTAAAAAACTTTGCATTTTTCGAGGAAAACTTAAATAAACTTTTTTCAAGTATACAGTTAGGTTTTTCAAAGAAAAAATAAAAAGTTTCTAGTCTGAAAAGTAAGCGACTTATGATCAAAGAAAAGTCGGTACCTGCTTTTCTCTATGAAAAAATCAGTGAAAACAGCCCCCTAACTACCCTCCTGATTAAAAATTGTTCTTCACCTTTCTGTAATTCCTTTTATATTTTTATTATCAATCCATTAAACAAGTTTAACATATTTAAAAGGCCTACTTTTAGAAAAATTGGAGTTTAAAGAAAAATAATTTTTTTGGAATTTCCCATTTTTTACCTTTTACTTCAAAATATCTCCGAAAATACTGGAGATGCGAAAAAAATTATAGATTACCGAATTGTAGCTTCTTTAATAGCTAAAATTTCTTTGTGCATAGATTTTCATTACAGTGAAAAGTTAGCGAGATATAGTTGTTTAAAACTTCTATTTACGAGCAAACACCCCCTTATTCGAGCCTTTTAAACCCACCCTAATTAAAAACTGAGGGATCTTACGGAATTTAGTTTACACAGTCTTATAACTCTTTCAAAATCGTACAAAGTCATTTTTGAAAAATCTTTTCACCGCGAAAAATGAAGGAGCTATGTTTATAAAACTTAATATAATAATATAATAAATATTAATGCAACACTAAGTTATCTTACGCACATATCCTACCGTTGCCATGTACATAGTTATAACTGAGTTGCGATTATGTTTGTGTTTATATCATCCAGCTTGCGGTCACAATTTTATCTTAAGTAATCTTAAACAATAATTAATAGTTCTATTACATTGATGTTAAAAAGTGTATGTTAAGAGTAAAAATGAATAATTCAGTCAATTTAAATTGTAAAAATTATGGGTATCTAGAAGAAGTCCGTATTTAGTGTATTTAGCGAGCAAAAATAATACTTATTCTGAGTAGTTGTTATCTGGAATTTATCAAGCACAGGAAAAGGTAAGTTAAACTCATGATAAATTCCCCTTTAGAAATTTCGGGCTGATTTAAGAAAATGCAAACTTTCAGCATCCGCTATTACCAAAACTGATTCTGATGATTTTTTAATTTTATTTTGTTTATTATCTTGTCAAATTTTTAAATTTTTGGAAAACAAGTATGTTCATGTTATAATTTATGTAATAACATGTTTGAACAATAAAATTGTTTTGTTTTTTGTATTGAGATGTGCAAAATTTAAACAAAACCTTAGTGCAAGTTTATATAACAGAAATTTACGGATATCGTTAAAAAACAGATTATCTTTGAGGGCAACAGTAGGATAACTCACTTTTTTTTCCAATTATATTTCACTTTTTTATGAATTAATATAAATTGTTATGTGACGCATGTAAAGTTAGGAACTCAAACAAAATTCCATGTAAATCCATTCAAATATAAAAAAGTTATTAATTACTGAAGTTTCGTACAATTTTCAATTGCGTTTTTCTCGAAACTACATTATTTTACATATACTACTGTTGCTTTGAGGCGACCATATACACTCTCTGATGATAGCTAAGAAGCTTGAAACTGGTTAGGGTGTTTATGACGCTCTCTAAATGAATTAAAATATAAGACGTCTCTAATTTTCGTTTTACAGCAGAACTATTATTTATTTCTATTACTTTACTCCTAACAGAGTACGTGGCACCAACTTTTCGTTGGAATTTTTGCCACGCTGAAGAGCCAAAAAGTGAGATGCAATTCTTAGATCTCCCCTAGCCTTCTTTGCCTCAGTATTCGCATGGTTTGCAAATTATAGAAACCGCGAAGGCGTTACCATAAAACTGGTCTCAACAAAGGTATCCTTCCGAAAGTGACTGCAGACCGCAAACCACAGACTGCAGCGACAGTGTCGTCTGCGGTCAGAATAATTCCGAACAGAACTGCATCTAAGAGCGACAACAGCATTGCGCAATGCGAAGTCATAATAGTATAGTATTAAAAGTCGTGTAAGTAAGATGTCAGACATACTAAACGACAATGAGTTAATTTTATATCTTTTGGTGGAAGAAGATCACAATGAATTTTGGATTTTGCATTATAAAAAAATAAAAGAGACTAGGACTATATTTAAAAATAGACAATTTAAAGGAAATTAAACAATACTAATTAAAAATAATTTAATGACCAATAAAGTTGTGAAAATCTCATTTGGAAACAGCAAAAATACGTGCTGCTGCTTTGCGGTCGGCGACACTACTAGTTCTGGTGCAGGTGCAGTACTCTGCCGTGCTTAGCGAAAACGCCGTACCTGCAAAAATCTGAAAAAATTAGATTTATACATTTTTCTAACCCAAATGGGCATATCTATCTTATTTGCTTACTAAAAATGACGTAAGTTAAGCCAAAATCCATTAAACACAACGCATTTTATGCCGTATCTGCAAAAATGTTCATGGATACTTAGAATAAACGCGTCATCTGAAAAATACTTAGAAAAAACGCCGTATGTAAAGGTCACTTGCCGCGTTTATCCTAAGCAGGCACTAGATGCGGCGTTCTGCCTAAGCATGGGACAGATTTTTACAGCATGTGTAAAATTTTTAATAAGGTTAGTTTGTTGCCATTTTTCAACGTGAACGGTTGTTTGATATAATTTTTTAAATATGTCAAATAGAAAATAGAACAAAGTTAATACTGCAGAAGTCTATTTTTTCTTTATCAATAGAAAATCTAAACACATAGGTTTGAGTTGTTGGTGATCAAGAAATGATGTGAGGTATAGCGGGGTTTCCTATGTGTATGAATATTGTTGTTGATGCGACATTGTATTACATATTACGTTACATCAGGCATTTTAAACAGTGCAAATTTTATAAAGTTTGTTCGAAATAGGAATTTTGGTACGAAGTATTTTGATCGCCGTACGTCGTAGAATTTCCAAATAAAAAATGTGTTGTAAAAGTACATAGTTAAATCAATGTATAATAATTAATAATTAAAAATAAACTTGATCGTAAATGTTAATCGTTTCTGGAATGTTTTTAATTTTAAAATTCAAGAAACGCCCCTTAGCGGCAAACTTATTAATTCCAAAATTATTTCCAACACTTTTTTTATCCATTTTCATGACACACTTTTATAAAAAATGTTTTTTATTCTCCCTTTTCATCGTTATATTGTATATTTATTATACAGTAGACTCCCTCTATAACGAGAACTGAAATGGCAGACTAATTACCTCGTTATACGCGGATCTCGTTATATCAGACAACAATTATATTGTGCTTACATACCTATATCGTTGTCTAAAATATTAACTTTCTATTATATAGTGATGCCATTCGGAGCAATATACGTTGCTAAATATTGTTTCTTCGACAATAAGGCTTCGCCATCATAAATTATAAATTTTTGTACAATATTCAGTATCTGCCAATAAATAAACAGAACAGGAAGAACTTTATTATAGGTAGGCGTGGATTTTTATTAAAGCACTACCCTCGATATCTTCAGTCATTGATTATAAATATTCCTGTACTTATTAATCAATGCTTCAGTGGAGTCGGCCTCAACAGAAAACAGTGGAGGCATGTTGTCGAGTCGGCTAAACCCATGAATGGTTGTAACGCCACGGAGTATTAATTAAGTACTACCCTGGAGAACCGCACAGATGTTGGGAATTTATGTATACAGGTAGGTAGTTGGGCTATTTACTTATAGCCATTACAGCGCTAAAAATAGATAAAGAATAATAAAGATACATATTTTACGATTTCATTTTTCCTCGTTATAGAAATGTTCAGTTCAATAGGAATTTTATGGGACATCTAGTGTACCTCGTTATAAGCGAAACCTCGTAATGACCGTGTTCGTTATAGAGAGAGCCTACTGTATTATAAAATAAGAAAATGCTTAGCGCAAACGCAGTACTGCATTCTTCCTAAGGAGGAAGAAGTTAATTTTTATGTAGTATACTTAGAAAGAACGCAGTAACATGAGTTTTTAGAGTAAATAAAATATATTTTGCCAATCTTATGTATAAATATGAATTCTATGATATTTATTATGTATATAAAGTAGAAAACAAAAAAAAATTCTAAATAGTTTTCAACGGCTAGACATTTAAACAAAAACCGATTTTACTCAAATGCGATCTCTCTGCAGATACGGCGTTTTTCCTAAGGACGGCAGTACTGTGGTCTGCGGTGGCGACGTTTCGCGTGCGTCGGCGACAGTGCCGCTCTACT
The DNA here is from genome assembly GCF_917563875.1 of Diabrotica virgifera virgifera. Lineage (NCBI taxonomy): Eukaryota > Metazoa > Arthropoda > Insecta > Coleoptera > Chrysomelidae > Diabrotica > Diabrotica virgifera. Next base: position 191,450,344 of record NC_065448.1, read on the forward strand.
TGACATACAGCTCATAAGAGACCATATTATGAACCAGTAGGCCTGTCGCTGCGGTCTGCGATTTTCAGTTTGCGGTTTGCGATCTTGTTCGGAATCGTAGCTTAAAAGTTTTGTATTAATTTTAGTGTAAATTTATGACTAGATTATTACTAATAAACTACCAAAGATTTCGAGATGGTTGAGTATTTCTTGCAGTTTGTTCTCCGGGCCTGCAGATTTTGTCTCTCGTCGCGTCCCGTCGTACGATTGATTTATTATTCCAGTCAATAAATTCGCGGATTCAAATTCAAACCTGTAGATTCTATTCTACTTACATCGCAGTGAGTCTGTCAGCTGCTGAAATATTTATACAATTAAGAAACCAGATGTGACTCCATAAAACTTTTTTGTGAAGGTATCTATCTATCAGAGTAAAACACAAATTTAATAATAGTTTAAATATGAACTAACAAAAATTTGTTTTTCTAAACCTTATGATAGTCTAAGCGGGGATTTTTGCAGTTATTCGAGCGCGTCAGATCATCATATTGGGAGAAACCTGGTACCCTGCAGATGTACCTCTATCATATATTGGCTCTTAACACAGGGTAGTTCGTTAAGGAGGCCCGAAAAAAAATCTATTCTTAAGAAAACTCGAAATTGTCAGACTAAATAAGGTAAGTTAAGTACATGCGGGTCGTAAGGAAATGGGTGAGTCAAAACGTTTTACAAAAAAAGCGAATATTTCGCGAAACGAACATCAGATCGAAAAACTAAAAAATAGGTTTAGTCCATTCTTTCACGATTTTTGCTCTAAATTTTAAAGAACCACTTGTATTGACATGAAATTTGGCATACGCATAGCTAACATATCATAAAAAAAAAGTGATATGATGCCGATGTGTGCTTTTGTCCTGGGGTGAGTTTCACTCCATCTCGGGGGTGAAAAAATATAATCTCATAAAAATAACTCAAAACGTAAGCATTTTGTAGAAAAAAAAATTTTTAGCAAAACTATGGCCTATAAAAGGTGAAAAAAATGGTGTATATATTAGGTCCCTATACCTAGCAAAAGCAGAGTTATAGCTAATGAAAAATAGGTTCATATTCGAAAAATTTCAAATAGAAAAATTCAATGTGAAATATCCAAATAATGAAGCATTCTTGGGGAAAACACATTAAAACTTTTTTAAAGTGTTTAAAAAATCTTTATTTCTGTTTTTATAAAAAAAATTCTAGCATCAAATGTAAGCCAGTTACGCTCAAAATAAAGCTGGTCTCTTTTGTTTTGGCAAAAAAAAAATCAGGAAGATCACCCCCCAATTAGCAACTTAAATGAAATTAATCGTTACCGCTTCACAAGTTACTTGACTTATGTTGTGTTTATATGATCTATAAGTTTCATCTATTCAAAGTGCTTATTTTTGAAAAAAATTTGGTTTCAAAGTAAAATCTTAAAATTTTAATTTTGAAACAAATGTTTTTTTTCAAAATAACTTAAAAATTGTTACAGATATCAGAAGTCTCAAAGAATAAAAAAAGTTGGCGTTGCTTTTCTGAATATTTTGTATGTTTTTGTTTTTCTGTAAGACAAAAATTGGTCAAGATTCGGTGTTTCTAAATTTGTATACACTTGTGATAAGTGACTCGTTCAAGCCCTTTAAACTATAGCTCTTTCAAAAATAAGGACTTTGAACCGATGAAACTTACAGATCGTATGATCAATACAAAACTTGTGAAGTGATAACAATTAAGTTAATTTGAAATGCTAATTAGGGGGTGATTTTCCCGATTTCTTATCAAAAAAAGGGACCAAATTTATTTTGAGCGTAACTTGTTTACTTTTTATCCTAATTTTTTTTAAACTAAAATATGCATTTTTTAAATATTTAAAAAAAGTTAAAATGAGTTTTCCCCAAAAAAGTGCTTCTTTTTGGTTATGGCACGTTAAAATATACAATTTGGAATTTGACGAATATGAACCTATTTTTCATTAGCTATAACTCTGTTTCTTCTAGATACAGTGACCTAATATATACACCAAATTTTTCACTTTTTTACGTGCTAAATTTTTGAATGGAATTTGTTTTCCACCACATACTTACTTTTTGAGTTATTTGCGAAAAACCGTTTGGAAACGTAGTTATTTTGTAGAAAAATTAACATATTCACTCGCAATTAACTCGAAAAGCTTTATTGAAAAAAGTTTATAGAACAAAAGTTGCTCAGAATTAGGCATTTTATCCATTTCCGGACTTATTTCGAATATATATTTTTCACCCCCAAAAGGGGGTGAAAGTCACCCTTAGGGCAAAAGCACATATCGGCAAAATATTACTTCTTTTAAAAAGACTAAGTTTTCATTCTAATGGCATATAAAACAACATAATGCTATTCTACACCCCACCAGAATGAAAACAATGGGAACCTTCTCTGGTTACACCTCCGAGGCTTCTACAATTTGCAAGCCATACGGATGCTGAGACTAAGGAAGATGAGGGAATTCTACAATTTACAATTCACGTCCCATCTGCTCAGCGCGGTAAAGTTCCAACGAGAATGGTTTCCTTCATACTCTACACAGAGTAAATGTAAATCAAAAATGAATAACCATTTTCAATTTCGTTGCAAAACGAATACACAGCCGAACCATATTCTATTTTTGATTTACATTTACTCTGTGTAGAGTATGAAGGAAACCATTCTCGTTGGAACTTTACCGCGCTGAGCAGATGGGACGTGAATTGTAAATTGTAGAATTCCCTCATCTTCCTTAGTCTCAGCATCCGTATGGCTTGCAAATTGTAGAAGCCTCGGAGGTGTAACCAGAGAAGGTTCCCATTGTTTTCATTCTGGTGGGGTGTAGAATAGCATTATGTTGTTTTATATGCCATTAGAGTGAAAACTTAGTCTTTTTGCCAGCAGTTGCCGCTAGGGCATCTATGCCATTTCGTTCGTTGCAATCCGGGACTGCACGCTGGGGTTTGTTTTGGTTGGATCAGGGAGAGCAGCATATGTGCCTCCTGATGAGAGACTAATAAGTTTCGAAACCGGTAGGGGTGCTTGCAGCACTCTCTGATTGGAGTAGAATATGGTTCGGCTGTGTTTTCGTTTTGCAACGAAATTGAAAAGGGTTATTCATTTTTGATTACTTTTTTCTTTGACTTATTAGCTATGCGTATGCCAAATTTCATATCAATCCAAGCAGTTCTTTAAAATTTAGAGGTTTTGCAATATTTTACCTTCAAATAACGTACTAGTCTTCAATATTTTTCAAAAGTCTATCGAATAGTACTAAACGTGACCCCCACGGAGAGGGGTGGGGTAAATTTAAAATTTTAAATAAAAGCCCTGCGATATTTCGCAACATGAACATCAGGTCGAAAAACTGCAAAATACACTTTCAAAATGTTTTTGAAAAGTCTATCGAATGGTACCAAACATGACCCCCCACGGAAGTGGGGTGGGGGTTACTTTAAAATCTTAAATGGGACCCCCAAATTTTTATTTCAGATTTGGATTCTTTACGTAAAAATAAGCAACTGTGATTCGAGACATTTTTTTGAATTATGGATAGATGGTGATATAATCGGAGAAAGCATTGTTGGAAATGGGAAATTAAATTAAAAATGGAAAACCCCCACTAAAATGGAAAATATTACTCAACTTTTTTTGGTTTTAGGATTTAATAATCACATCCCAATAGGTCCCCGTAACTCTCGAGTGACTGCAAATTTAGCATACTTTGCTCCCGTACCATTAAGATGACTACTTAAATCTAGGACAATACTTTTACTTCAACTTCATTAGGGTAAAAGTACGCACTAGCTAAGAGTCTCACAATGGTCGCAAACGAAAAGTCCGCTTCCTTCATACGCTGAACAGACCACATGCCTCAATTCTGCACATATTGCACATTGAATTCAATTATCATTAAATGACTGTCCACATCCTGGGCACTCAACAGTCTCTTCTGATTCTCAGTTTAAGCTCGTAGATGGTTTTTTTTGTTTTGCTTAATATCAAAATTTAATTTAGTTTTAACGTTTGAAGCTTTTTTTGGTTTGTTTGTCACTATCTTTCATATTTTATTTGATTCGCTGTTCCATCCTTGAAATCTTTAGACTGCGTACTTTTAGACTCTTGTTTAGAGCCTGCACTAACCAGACTCTTCTCTTAAACTTCACTCATTAGATAGCTTATCGCATGGTCTTCGCCTTAATATTAATACAAAATATGCCTACCACTGTTAAGTAACCTTAAACTATTACGTTTTAGAATAAAAATCCAAAGACCGAGTGTCAGGTGGATGACAATATGGCGGGTTTTTCTCCAGTTGAAAGCACACTAAAACGTGATATCATGAAATTCCTGCAGTGATGCCAAGTGTTTAAAAATTCCCTGCGTACTTTTAGCCGATTGCGTACTCTTACCCTCGTTTACCTTACTGAAAATAAGACTGCTATGAAAGAAAGATAATAATATAACGGGGAATTCGCTTTTACAGTTTATTAGGATTAATTTATTGCCACCTTACTTATAATCATATGTCACTTCTACATAGCTTATTCATCAGCATTAGGCGCTGTAATTTATCATATAGAACAATTTCTGTCTTGTCACATGATTCAATAATATCCAAATTATAATAAATATCACACGGAAATGCTTTGGAAATAGAACCATTAATCATGACCAAAATCTTATTGGAATTTAAGCGAAACATATGCCGCTCGATTGAAGGGATTGAGTAGATCATAGCGTTAACATGTAAAATATATTTTACATAAATATGCCGAGAGAGATATAAACTATTAGGTCTGGATCCCGCGTATGAAAAAAAAGTTAATTAATAGCAAGCTGAAAATTTGTCAATAGCTTAAGGGTGTCTAGTCGGATAAACTTTGATATATGGTAACACTGGAACAGGGGCAGTTTTAATTGTGGAACAGGTTAAAAATTTGGAACGGTCACACCACGAAAACGGCACATTTATTTTGTCCGACAGAACAGACTTAAACTCTCCGAACAGAGATTACACTCTCCGAACAGAGATTAAACTCTCATGCAAAAATCAGACTGCTATTTATCACCTGTCATAATTCCTGTCATTTGACATATTCTACATGTTCCACTCATTAAAACGCCCATTTGGTGATAAAAAGCAGTCTGATTTTTGCATGAGAGTTTAATCTCTGTTCGAAGAGTTTAAGTCTGTTACTGTTCTGTCGGACAAAATACGGGTGCCGTTTTCGTTTTTTAACCTGTTCCACAATTAAAACTGCCCCTGTTCCAGTGTTCCCATATATCAAAGTTTGTCTGACTAGACACACTTAAGCCATTAACAAATTTTCAGCTTGCCATTAATCAACTTTTTTTTCATACGCGAGATCCAGACCTATATGTACACATATGTCCAAAAGTTTGGAATATTGGAATATTTCGTCTTTTGATTGATTTTTATACAGGGTGTCCAGAAACTCTACCGACAAACGAAGACAGGAGATTCCTCAGATAATTTTAAGATAATTTAACCCAATTCACCTAGTCCAAAAATGCTTCCTAAGGGAGCTAGAGCTCTTTGAAGATGGCGTCATGTAATTAGTTTTTCTTAAATACCTCCAGAACGCTTCCATTTAGAAAAACGAAAATTGGTATACGTATTTACTTTCTAGAAATGAATCGATTCCATCCATTGCGAATTTCTAGTACAGGTCATAGGCGTCCGTTTTGGGTAGGGCAACGGTTATTTTATCGCCTAACTTTTTTGTCTTTACGTTTTAAGCATTTTTGACTCTGAGTTATTAAATTGTGAGTTATTCTAGTACTAAAAGGTACTCTTAGTTTAAGTCGATAGGATACACCGTTTTCTAGAAAAATCGATTTGAAAATTTTTCGTTCCTTGAATTAAAAAAATAAGATTAAAAAAAAACTATTTAGAAAGATAAAAACTGGTACATTTATTTATATTCCAGAGATTAATCGATTTCATTAATGGCGAATTTCTAGTACCGGTCGTAGGCGTCCGTTTTGGGTAGGTCAACAGTTATTTTATAGCATAACTTTATTGTCTTAAATTTTGAGTATTTTTGACACTAGATTATCCAATTATGAGATATTCGAGTACTAAAAGTAACTCTTGCTTTAAGTTGGTAAAATACATCGTTTTTTTTTAAATTTTTTTTTAACTTTTTTTTCAAATTCCCAAAACTAAAAATTTTCAAATCGATTTTTCTGGAAAACGGTGTATCCTATCGACTTAAAGTAAGAGTACCTTTTAGTATTAGAATACCTCACAATTTAATAATCCAGTATCAAAAATGCTTAAAAGTTAAAGACAAAAAAGTAATGGGATAAAATAACCGTTGCCCTACCCAAAACGGACGCCTATGACCGGTACTAGAAATTCGCAATGGATGGAATTGATTCATTTCAGGAAAGTAAATACGTATACAAATTTTCGTTTTTCTAAATAGAAGCGTTCTGGAGGTATTTAAGAAAAACTAATTACATGGCGCCATCTTCAAAGAGCTCTAGCTCCCTTAGGAAGCATTTTCGGACTAGGTGTATTGGGTTAAATTGTCTTAAAATTATCTGAGGAATCTCCTGTCTTCGTTTGTCGGTAGAGTTTCTGGACACCCTGTATATAAACTTTTCTGAATAGTTAAACATCATCTTGTTTCAATTCTTAACAATACTAAATAAATCTCAAAATCAGATAAAGCATATGCAAAAAAAATATTTATTCTCTTGGAGTGAACAACTTAGAAAGTACAACTTACATTTAAAAATAAATTAGTAAAGAAAAAAATAATTTTTAATAAAACTAATAATTACTATTTCCTCCATTGGCCTGTATGCATGCCTGTAGGCGATTTGGTATGCTGCCGATTAATTGGTCGAGCGGGGCTTACGGAATTCTCTTCCATTCTTCACGAGCAGCATCTTTTAGTTCGCGTAGTCTAATAGCTGATTGTTTCGCGGAATTCGAGGGCCACTCTAATATAGATATTCCTTCTTCCAGAAAATTTTGTACTGCTGCTGTTCGATGAGGAGGTGCGTTGTCATGCACCAACACAAATTCATCACCTACTGCCCCTCGGAATAGACTTACGACAGGATTTAAAACTTCCTCGATGTACACAGCACCAGTGACACTTCTCTCCAAAACCAGCAGTGGCGTCCGTGTACCACTCATAATACCACCCCAAACCATAATATTGCCACTTTCAAACGGGACACGCGGTTGGGCTGTTTCTAGTCGGTCTTGTCGTCCTGTGGCCCTCCAAACCAGTGTTATTCGCGAATCAGATACCAAGCCAATTTTTGACTCATCAGAGAACATCACGTTATTCCAGTTAGGACCATGTTGCACCATTTCTGTAGCCCATTGCAACCTTACTATTTTGTGTTGGTAGGTTAGTTTAGGAATATGTAAGGGCCTTCTACGATACAAATTTACCGCATTTAGTCGGCGTGTTATTGTTTGCCGTGAAATATTCAGTCCTTGCAGCATATAAATTTCTCTGGATATACCACTTGTGGATTCCAGACGATTTCTTCGAGCTATCAATGTTATCTGTCCAATCTGTTAATTGTGCTGCTGTTGTACATCGACTTCTACCACTTCTGGGACGATCCTTGATCATTTGTCTCTTGGATTTTTTTTTTAATTTTACATACAGCACTCGTGAGTAACATCAACAATATTCTCCATATCACTTTGGCTAAAGCCCTGTTGTAACAAAGCAATTACTTTAGATCTGTCAAAGTGAAATATCACGTTTCTAGGCATTTTTAAATGGCTTAATTCAAATTTTTAACACAGACTGAAATAATGTGTAAATACGCTAATCAGTTGAATGTGACCAAAATGGGCAAAATTATACAAAAACGATTCAAAGTTTTTATCATTTTTATGTAAAAACGCTCTAAAATGAATATCAACAACAGTTTTGAAACCACCATAGACGTAGATATATTATTTGTACGTATTACGTATTCCAAACTTTTGGACATGTGTGTATATACAAAGTGAGTCTGTAATTTGGAATAAATTTAATATTCCAAATACTAATTGCTTTTTTGAGAATTGCTCAGACCCGTCGATTAGTATTTCAAATTGTTCTTTTTGACATACAATAAAATGTACACAGGGTGTCCCAATTTAGAGATAAGACGTCATCGTTGATTTTCTTATATGGCAACATTGTCATTTTAATAGCTATTTTTATAGGGTGTGTAAAGTTATACATAACTAAAAAATTTTAAATTTGTATTCCTTACCATTTACAAGATAATAAAAAATAACAAAGTTATGTCTGTAATTTGGAATAAATTCAATAATTCAAATACTAATTGTTTTTTTGAAAAATGCTCGGACCTGTCGATTAGTATTTCACATTGTCATTTTTGATATACCATAATATTGTTTACAGGGTGTCCCAATTTAGAGATAGGACGTCATCGTTGATGTTCTTAAATATCAACGCTGTCATTTTGATAGCTATTTTGATAGGGTGTCTAAAGTTATACATAACTGCAAGAATTTCAAATTTTATTTCCTACCATTTACAAGATAATAAAAAATAACAAATTTATGAAAAACAAGTAATCAAATAATAATTGAATTTAATTATTTCAATTAAGCAAATACTCATAATGTCGCCCATTGACTATTTGACAATAATTGAGGGCAACATTATGAGCATTTGCTTAATAGAAATAATTAAATTCTATCATTATTTGATTACTTGTTTTTCATAACTTTGTTATTTTTTATTATCTTATAATAAATGGTAGGGAATAGTAAATAGGGAATAAAAATTTTAAATTTGGCAGTTATGTATAACTTTACATACCCTATCAAAATAGCTATCAAAATGACAGTGTTGCCATTTAAGAACATCAACGATGACGTCAGATCTCTAAATTGGAACACCCTGTATACATTTTTATTGTATGTCAAAAATGATAATTTGAAATACTAATCGACGAATCGGAGCAATTTTCAAAAAACCATTAGTATTAATTTGAATGATTGAATTTATTCCAAATTACAGACATAACATTGTTGTTTTTTATTACCTTGTAAATGGTAGAGAATAAAAATTTGAAATTTTGAAGTTATGTATAACTTTACACACAGCTATTAAAATAGCTATCAAAATGACAGTGTTGTCATTTAAGAAAATCAACGATGACGTCATATCTCTTAATTGGGACACCTGTATACATTATTATTGTATTTCAAAAAGGACAATTTGAAATAATAATCGGCGGGTCTGAGCATTTTTCAAGAAAATGATTAATATTTGAGATATTGACTTTATTCCAAATTACATACTCACTCTGTATAATATACACAAAAAAGATGAGAGACCATTGGAATTGTCTAATAAAAATTATTCAGCAAAATTTCTGTACACATAATGAAGAATTAATGAAGATACATTTTAAAAAATAATTTTAACTACTGTTTAAACCAAATCCTGCATAGTCAGCCATTTTATACCTAATAACAAAATTCGAGATATTGAAGTAAGACATTATTCCGAATTCGGTTTGCAGTTCCAAATAAGGCATTATCGATATTTCGAGTAAAGTGGTGACGTATATCCCGTGAATTATGTATTTGATGTTCGAGAAAGAGTTTTTAAAAAAGTATTTTATTTTCAAAATATAAATCAAAATGTGAAACAACAGAAGTGTTAAACAAACTGAACTAAGTTAAGCAAAAGTTGAATACAAGTAGCAAAAAGTTATTATGATATGAAAGTCCCTCTATTTATAAGGTATTATTGCGCAGATTCTAGTATCCTAGAATCTGCAGAATCCAGTGGCGTAACTCCTCCCTCACTGAGTCCGAAAAATAACGGAGTTATTTTTGGGATGCTGGTTGCTGGTTGCTGGATCTTCTTCTTCAAAGCCGGAATCTTCTTGTAATTCTATTTCATTCTCGTTCCGTTGCTTTGGTCTTCTTTGTTTAATAATATATAGAATTATCAGGATTAGGATAACTGCTATGACTGAGGTTGTCACTAATGGAGTTGTATGCAATGTAGTATTTGTTTCTTTTATTGGTACTAATTGTCTTGTAGTATGGTGTCTTCTTTACAATAATATATTTCTTCTAAAATTGGGCATTCGTCTTTTTGTAGGTGCATTTCGTCGGAGGTTCGTGCCAAATAAGGGTATGTGGGAGTATACATTTTGTTCTTTTGGATTATTGGGTATATATGATAAAAATCAAGGAATTTTGGTTTCAGGATAGGAATGTGAGTAACAAAGATCAGTTTTGAACTTGAAAAAGTTACTTGTGTCCCTAATAGCATGTAATATGTTAAAATATTTGTAAATTTTGGGATTTGAGAAGGTTCATAAATACTGTGCAAATATTCAATCATGTCTTGAATTTCCTTACTTGAAATAATTGAACTATGCAATGAGTTTAATTTGGAGAACATAATTCCGTTTGCGATATTCTCAATAAAATCTATCATATTTTGGCAATCTAAATTTATCTGACTTATGGTACCTTGAAAAGTAATATAATTTCCTAAACTATTTATAGTGTTTTGGATTTCTAATTGGAATTTCTGTAAGTTACGTTGCAGTTTTTCTTGGTTTTGCCAAAGTGTGGCCAAAGATTTGTTGTAATGATCGATTAGTTTTTTATACAAAGATATTTGTAAGTTCGTCTCATGGATAATATGTTTTTGATTATTTTCCAGGACTTCTATCGCTTTATCATATCTATCTCCGTCATCTGAATCTAAGTTTCCAAATAAATATTTATTAACTTTACCTATGCCATCGATTAGGCCTCTTTTTGATCGAATATGGGGATAGATATTTTCTAATTTTTTCTCTAATGTATTAATTAAAACTTCTGTTCTTTCTAACATGTTTTCTGCCAATCCATGGTATGAAATAGGATTTGAGGCATTAACTTTTACTACACTAGTTTTTATTATTTGATAATTATCTTTAAGAGATTCTACTTGCCTAACTATTTCGTTTAAATTAATATAATGGATAAATGTATGTTTACTACAAATTAATCTACATGTGCCTAATTTAATTGGGAGTAAAAGGTTTTCAAGGGGCGTTATATTGATATCGATGTCATCTCCTTTAACCTGGTGAGACGTCCGGTATATCACTTGTATCAGAGTCAACACGATTATCGTCTTCATTTTGTTGAACCTGTAAAAAGTTTTTTCTATTAGATCTTGGTTTGCGAGCTGTGCTTTTGTGATAAACTCCTTTATTATTCTGTAATGTCAGCTTATCGTCTTTAAGAATAGTTGTTTGTTTAAACTTAGGAAGTGCCTTGCTACGGTTTCCACTTTTAATATAAGCTTTGTCTTCATTTGTGTATTCATCAGGTTCTGACCTCGATAAATTGCGTTTATCTATCTGCTGAGTTTTCACGTTGGCATTCCTTTCGTGTATTTTCCCGTATAATATTTTGCATTGTTCTTTATGATTTTGCACATATTGTGATAAAATAAGATGATCATTGTTATCAAATGGATCTGGGTTATTTATATGCCCTTTTATAATTTCGAACGGCGTAAATTTAGTTACAGAATGAATGGAATTATTATATGATAATATACAATGTTTCATTAATTGTTCAACTGACATGTCTTTATTTGATTCTTTAAGGCATCTAAAATGTTCTATTAAGGAAGAATGAAAGCGTTCTACCGGAGAATTCGAATTACTATTTTTAGGAGTGGTAAAATGTAATTCTATTTTATGTAATTTGCAAAAATCTTCTAAGTCATAATTTTTGAATTCAGTGCCGGAGTCAGTTGTTATTTTATAGGGTAATCCATGATGTGTGATGTAGTTTAATAAACCATCGACTACTGAAATTCCACTAATGCTAGGAATTTGATATGCTTGTCCGTATCGAGAAAATGTGTCGATTATTGTAAGAAATGGTGTATTGGATATTCTAAATACATCCATGTGAATATGATCAAATGGCTTAGAAGCCGTTGGCGTAAGATTAAATTTAATGACTGGTGGGTTTCTATCATATTTATTTTTTAAACAAACTTCACAATTATTGACATATTGTTCTATATCTTCTGACATATTGAGCCAGTAGTATCGTGAACTTAATGACATTTTTAGCTCATTCATGCCACGATGTCCTTTTTTATAAACATGATAATAATTAAGTTTTTCTTTCTGTTCGTCGGTAGTCTCAATATCATCTAATATTTTTGTACAGTGTACAAATTTGAATGCAGAATTTTTAAAATAATTTTGTAATGAAACTATAAATGTTTCAGGTGATAGCGGTGCTCTAAAATACAAGGCGTATAATTTTCTTGGGTCTATATAATCTTTTACAAAATTTATTATTCCTTTTTGTAAATCTCTTTGGGGTAAGATAACAAATAGTCTTGTGTTGTCGAATATCTTTTCTCTTTTAGTTTTTATTTCGTTAATCTCTCCACAAGTTAGTAAAATTTGGTTCTTGTATAAGTTCAAGGCTCGATCTGTTATTGGTATGCTAAGAATTGGATTTTCGGCTGAAGTATGTACTGTATTTCCTTCGCTATCTTCGTTTCCACTTTGATTAATATCTGGAGGTCTAATTTGTACATCAGATATTACGTTTATCCTTTTTTCTTTTTCATATTTGTCTTTTAATGTTTCAGAAATGTCTTCATTACTTAGCTCAGGTAAATAAAGTTCATTTGGATCAAATAATTGATCGGTACTTTCCTGATTTGGAATTGATAAGTTTTCTATCTCTTTTTGTATTATTTCATCTATGTCATCTAGATTTACACACAAAGATTCAGATTCTAGTACATTTATTTCATTGTCGGTGTCTACTCGTGAAAGACAATCCGCAACTTTGTTAAGGGTTCCTTTTTGGTATTTAATTGTATAATCAAATTCTTCGAGTTGTAACCGCCATCTCACTAATCGTGAGTTAGGTTCTTTTAATGAGAACAACCATTGTAATGGTTTATGATCCGTAAAAATTATAAATTCTCTTCCAAATAAGTATGGTCTAAAGTATTTGCAACTCCATACTATAGGTAATAATTCTTTGTCAATAGTGGAATAATTTATTTCTGCTGACTTCTTTCTTATAAACTTCTGGATATTTATAGTTTCTTGTATAAAATGGGGTATCATTAGTTAAATATATTTTATCACATCATCCAGCCTCAAAAGTCCACTGCTGAACATAGGCCTCCTCCCCTCGTTTCCAACCCCATCTATCCAGGAAATATATTTTATGCTTTATTTTAATCGTAAAACCTAGGGCGTTCCGAGTTTGTATAAACAATATCTGTCCTTATTACATAATTTACTTATGGCTTCGTATTCTTCGTTGCCATGGTATTTCTTGAAGTTTGGTCTAGAAAATTTTCATGATTATATATGTTTCTTTTATTTTCATTATATCTTCTAAATGTTCTTCTCGTATTTTTGTTATATCGTCTATATATTCTTCTTTTATTTCTATTATACCTTCTATCATTATTATTATAATATCTTCTTCCATTATCGTTATATTTGCCATAATTTTGATTATATATTCCTTCATTATAATTATTATACCCTCTATATGTTCTGCTTTTATTTCCATTAATTCTTCTATGTTGATTTTTATTGTATCTTCTCTTCTTATTATTATACATTTCTTCTCTTATATTAATACTCGTTATTTTGTGGTGATATAAATTAATCGGTATCATTACATTGTTGTTATAAATTAGTTTATTAGTTAAATCTATAACTAAATTCATTCTCATCATATCTTCTAATCCTAAGATTCCATCAAAATATTCGTGAAAATCATATAGGACATAATTGATATAAAAGTCACTTCCGAATTCTGGAAATGCTGGTATTTCGGCTTGATATTTGATAGTCTTACTATTAAGAACAGTTTTTATATCTACATTTGACTGGTAGATGCAATTAGAAAAATATTTTTTGGCAATACTTGGTCGTAGAAAGGACCTGGCACTACCGGTATCAATTAATAATTTTATTTTTGAATTTCCTACTTCAATATATGGTAGGGGATTATTGAAATATATTTCTGTTGACGGTTTTCTTTCCAATGCTTCCATATAAAAATTTTGATCATCAGCATACTCAGGATTTCTAAAATAGTCAAATTGACTACCATGTTGAGGCTCTCTTGAATTAATATTTTCGTTTTGATAATTATTTGTGTATAGCTCTTCAGCTATAGTATCAGGAATTCTTCTTGGGAAATAATTTTTTCGGTAATTATTGTATCTATTGGAATTTGATCTAGAGTTTGAATTTAATGTATTTCTGGATGTTATTTCCATCGGTTGTGGCTTAGGCAACCTATCACTAGAAATTCGGTTGGGCCTGAAGACATTACTTTCTGGTCGAAAATTTGTGGAACGATTTTGAGATGTGGAATGATTTTCAAAATGTCTAGGTCCTGAACGATTTTGGTTTTGATAACCTTGATTACGATTAAAATAATTAGAATTGAAAGGGTTTTGATTTTGATAAGTAAAGTTTGGATTTGTTTGATATTGATGTGTGGGTTTCGAACTTAGGGGTTGATAATAGTTGTGAGGCTAAGTTTGCCTGCTAGATTGATTAAAAGAATTGTGTGGCTTAAAATTATGATTATTTTTTGGAAAATTATTACTGGAATGTCCATATAAATTTTCAAAATTATGAAACTCGTCGACATATGCAATGGCATCTTCAAGAGAATTTGGTTTCTTAAGGTGCATATTATTTTTAAGAACACCTGTACATCCCGCAATAAAAGTGTTTAGTGCGATCTTGTCGCAATGGTTAATTTGGCATACTTTATCTGCAAGTTCTATACTAGTATCGTTACTTATTCTTTGGGCTACATTACTTCTTAAGAGTTGTATCCTTGTTCCAAAATTATGGAGGCTTTCACTTTTATATGGTTTTGTTCGTGTTAGTTCTTGCATTAAGCAGTCTAAATCACGTCTATCTGCGAAGCATTGTTGTAATGCTTTCTTTATACTATCCCATGTCGTTAATTCCATGCGATTTCCTACTAGTGCTTCTGCTTTTCCAACTAGTTTATCCTGTATGCATTCCAAAATATGTTTATTTAAATCTGCATCCTTATATACAGTATATGTTCGCATTAATTCATCGCATCTTGAGATAAATTTGTTCAGATTATTAGAATCTCCGTCGTAGGGTCTAATATTTTTTAATTTTGATTTGAGAAAATCCCAATTAAGGGGAGTTTGAGTTTGAGCTTGAGCTGCAGTAGCCATATTATCAGATAAAATATAAATTCAAAATTCAAAATATCTAACAAAATAATACGTATGTAAATAAATAAAAATATGCAATATAAATATTTTTCAAATATTTCAAAAAATTATTCAATAAAATTCAATATTTGCAACAGTATAAAAATATATCAAAAATGTGTCAGAAATGTAACAAAAATGTATTCTTTTTCAAAATTCAAAAATTAATCTATCTTTCCTCACAAAGATATGAAAGGAAAGGCGAAAATGAAAGGCACTTACAGTTATCTGGAGCACCTGGTTCTCTTCTCCGAACTTTTGCTTCTTCTGGAACTCTGCTTCTCGCTGGATACCACTGTAGGGTAGAGATTCTTTCGATACGCGCTGCGATGTAAAAACACCAAAGACCGAAAAAGTTCTATCACTGTAATGCGTAAAATTGTTTTTTCCGATCCCGCACGTATCCTACTGACTGCGCCAATTATGTATTTGATGTTCGAGAAAGAGTTTTAAAAAAGTATTTTATTTTCAAAATATAAATCAAAATGTGAAACAACAGAAGTGTTAAACAAACTGAACTAAGTTAAGCAAAAGTTGAATACAAGTAGCAAAAAGTTATTATGATATGAAAGTCCCTCTATTTATAAGGTATTATTGCGCAGATTCTAGTATCCTAGAATCTGCAGAATCCAGTGGCGTAACTCGTGTTCGATATCACACAAAATTGAGACAGATATTCTACACATTAAAGTAGATGACTTAAAAATGGTATTGTCAATATTGTTGGGGTGCGTTCCTTGGACGATTTTACTGGAGAATAATTTATTTCATTACTTGAAATTAATTTTAACTTAAGGAATATCTGCCATAGAATTTAATAAACCTATATATTATGTGTTTCGTCGATATGGCCAAGACTTTTGACAGAGTGCGATTAAAGGATGTGTTAGAAACTATTTAATCTAGTACACGATGTTAACAGACAATGTAAAACAAAAATAAGAGTAGGACAATTGACATCAGAAGACATAGTTATAAACACAGGAATCCGTCAAGGCGATTCACTGAGCCCTTTCATATTTAATTTAATAATGGACAAAATAATAGAAAACCTTCCCAGAATAGCTGGAGTTAAGATAAATAATACATTTTTAGAGTCGTTAGCTACGCTGACGATGCTGTCCTTATCGCCGTTTCTGAAGACAATCTCCAAAGGCTACTGCATGCATTTAATACTAAAGCAAAAGAACTAAATATGCTCATCAACACCGAGAAGACTAATTGCCTAGTAATTGCCAAAGAACCGATAAGATGCAAATTAGAAACTTACTCCAAAATTGAGGAATAGGTGGATCACTTCAAATATCTTGGAGCGGAAATAATAAGATATGAAAATCTCTCAAAAGAGGTCAGAGAACAAACAGTGAAAGCAGCTAGAATCTCGGGACGCCTAAAAGAAATCGTATGGAAGAACAAGCATCTAAATACTGAAAGCAAAGTCAAAATATGTATATAAGAAAACAATAAGACCTATTATAACATATGCGGAAGAACTAAGATCAGATACAACTAGAACGTTACAAATGATGAGAACAGTTGAAATAAGAATACTAAGAAGTATACAAGGCAAAAAAAGCCTATCTAGACGGTCCAGTTAGCTGAGGCGCAGTCGATCGACAAGTTTCGATCGCTGGTTCGAGCCTCAGCTAGGTCATGAAATTAATAAATAGGCCAACGCCGTAGTATAAAACTCAATAGAGTCTACGGCTTGGTCTGGAATATACTGGCGTCTGATCGGCCTATGGAGGAGCGGTACGGCAAGGGATAAGGGCTTGCGGCTTGGTGATACTCCTCCATAGATCCCTACCGAAGGGCGTTGACGCCTAAGAACGGTGAAAACACAAACACATATCAGGCAAAAATCTACGTGACCGTATAAGAAGTGAAGACATTAGACAAAACTGTGGAATACAGGACAGAGGTAGGTGGGTCAAACAGAGACAAAGAGATTGGAACACACATATAAAGCGAATCGAGGGCAGCAGACTCGTTAATAGCGCAAAAATGAATAACGATGATCGAAATATTATTATTCAGTATTATTTCGGTTATCTGGGGTAGTTTATCATCGTTTTTGTTTCATAGTGTCTTATGTTTTCTGAACATTTTGTTTTTTGAATGTTCCTGATATCTTTACAAACAAAGAAAATATAAGCTTTGATTCTTTAACATGACGTAGTTTAACTGAAAAAAACTAAATTAGCAATAAAAAAACAGTAAGCAGTTCTTTAAAAACAGAAAGGCATATAACGTTAACAATTCTGATCGAGACCTTAAGAGTTATTTGTTGACTAAGCGGTACGCAGAGCGCAGCATAATAGAGACGAAATTGTTTAATGGAGGCTCTGTGATATTTTGGGGTGGAATTTCCTTAAGAGTAAATATGCATTTGGTGTCTACGTGGAGGCTCTTTAAGTAGCAAGAGGTACATTGCGCAGATTTTCTTTCTTTGAACACTTTGTTCCCTTCATACTATAATATATGAAACCATTTCATTTTAGTGTATGATAAAACATGGCCACCTCACGTATCACATACATGTCAACAGTTAAAACACATATTATAGACTAAAACCTTCTAGTTCCTTTGTTAGTAGAGATATCAGAGGAACTAAAAAAAAAACAAAATGTTCACAAAATATGAGACTACAACATTATTTTGATATATAACGTTTGTACCATTTCCTCCCTAACTTGTATAACGTGTCTCATACTTTTTTTTTATAAGGAATAACCCGCATCACCAATAAAAGGTTATTAGCGGTTTTACAATACATAATATACATTTAGTTAATATAATATACAAACTATAGAGTTTCTACAACGTTGATTTTAATTTATAATTGTTCTTAAAATATCACTCATATTTGGTTATATAATTTAGTTTCTTTTAAAAACCGAATGATTTTGTCGCAATTACAGTCTAATACACATTTAATATCACTTGGTAGTCCAGTAGCTTGTCTTTCCAGTTGATATAGTTTAATTGGTGTTTCCTTGAGAAACATCTGTGTCTTCGGAGTTGTCATCACTTTCAAAATATTCTAGATTTAAAAATAAAATAAAAATTCCATTTTTTATTCAGTTGCAATGCGAAGGCAAAACAATCTTATTTTTCAATTGGAATACGGAGCGCAGTCCAGCCCTCTGAATCGACGATTTTCGACTCTGTTGGAGTCTCATCGGAGAGAACGTAGGCCTGCTACTCCATACTTCAATTGACCAACACCGAGAGTTTATCCCCCACATCGCAACTGACGTAAATGTACTAGATTACTAGCGTCATCTGGCAATTGAAAGATAAAGTAGTTTTCAATCCTAATAGCAATATTAATAATAATTAGAAATATATTACTAAAAGATTTTTAAATTGAAAACTTATTGGTCCATTTTCTTGGTAACACCTCCAAGGCTTCTAAAATTTGCAAGCCAGATGGATGCTGAAGCGAATAAAACAATAGGGAATTCAAAAAACGTACAATTCACGACCCCGTCTGTTCAGCTGGTAAATTCCAACAGAAAGTGGACCTAGTAACTCAAAGTAGTAACGACCAATATAAAAATAAAATAAAAATTCCATTTTTATTCAGTTGCAATGCGAAGGCAAAACAATCTTATTTTTCAATTAGAATACGGAGCATATTCCAGCCCTCTGAATCGACGATTTTCGACTCCTGTTTAAGTCTCATCGGAGAGAACGTAGGCCTGCTACTCCATACTCCAATTGACTCAATTAAACTCTCGGTGTTGGGAAATTGGAGTATGGAGTAGCAGGCCTACGTTCTCTCCGATGGGACTCCAGCAAGAGTCGAAAATCGTCGATTCAGAGGGCTGGACTGCGCTCTGTATTCTAATTGAAAAATAAGATTGTTTTGCCTTCGTATTGCAACTGAATAAAAATGGAATTTTTATTTTATTTTTATATTGGTCGTTACTTCTTTGAGTAACTAGGTCCATTTTCTGTTGGAATATACCAGCTGAACAGACGGGGTCGTGAATTGTAAGTTTATTGAATTCCCTCTTGTCTTCCTCGCTTCAGCATCCATCTGGCTTGCAAATTTTAGAAGCCTTGGAGGTGTTACCAAGAAAATGGACCAATAAGTTTTCAATTTAAAAATATTTTAGTAATATTTTAATATTTTTAAATATTACTAATATTGCTATTCGGATTGAAAACTACTTCATCTTTCATCTTTATTCTAGATTTAGTTGACGACGTATTTTCTTCGTTATTCGTGTAATTCTAGATTTAATGCGTCTGTCTTTGAGTTTGAGGTAAATTTCTGTTAGTATTTTTAATAGTCCTCCTGTGTTTTCCGTGTATTCTAGTGCGATATTAAATGGATTGGGGGAACCATGTGCATCATCCAGAAAGCTGACTATATCTGCATAGTTTAAGTCAAACTGGGTTTCAGCTTCATCAATAAATTCCTTTGCTGGTTGGATAAGTGATTCTGTAGAAACTGTTTCTCCTCTTTTTGTATCAGATTTAGTAGATCTTGGCTTTTTTGTTGATATTGCTTTTGGTTTCGTAAAATATACTTCTGTGTTTTCTACCGGTGGTGTACTAAGTGGAGTCAATATTTCAGAATGAGAACATTGCGGTCTAGTAATTTCTATATTAAGTTCTTGGGAATTAATTACTTCACAAGTTTTTTCCATTTGATTCTGACCAGAGTGATTTTTGTTTTCTGCTATTGAATTAAAGGAAGGAATAGAGTCTTGGTGAGTTTGGGATGTAGGTATAGGCGGGTTTGGCTGGATGGCCGTATTGGTACATTGTGAGGCTATATGACCAGATTGATGACAGAGATATCAGGTGAGTCCATCAGAAAGAATGATTCGGTAAGATGTATTATCGAAGTCAATGAGAATTGATTCAGGAATAACAAAATTGTCAACAGGTGTATAGTAGACCTACCTACGGAAGCTTAATACGTGACTATATTGAGGGTCTTGAATTCCCGCTATTAAGAAAGTCATCGGTGAAATAAAATGAAAGCAATTTTCAGTAAGATATTTTTCAGCGATGTGATGAGGAATAGACGGACAGACACTAGATTACAGTAACCTTTTAGCAGAAGTGACTAATCTTCTCGCTCTAATAACATTATCTCCTATTTTTATACCTCCGTGGTCTTTTAAAAAAGTGTCAACAACTTCCTTGCTGAAGAGGTAGATGCAGATCCTGCCGTTAGAAATTCTTGACGAAAAAAGTACATTTTTGGGCTGTACTAGCGATCCTACTGCTGTAACGTAGTCTTCAAATTTTAGTGTGTCTACTGCTGGGATAATAGTGGCTTGTTCTTTCAAAGGGAATGTAACTGCTTTCTGTTGAGTAATTGTAGAGTAAGATGGTATTTGTCGATTGGGTAACATTGGAGGACCCCTGTAGTCAAAAATGCCAGCCATCAAATAAAGTTGTTAAATACTTATTATTTTAATTTTCTTATTTTGTTCCAATATATTGTAATTGGGTCAGTACAACTCTGTTATTTACAAAGTATTTAACTTATCGAAGACATGTTTTTACTAATCGCTTTCGAATGTACAAAATGTATGACTGGATTGAAATTCGTTATTCTGTAAGACTTTGATGAAACCGTAAATATATTGATAATAGTACTTACGGCAATCAAATCACCACTAATAACTAAACTTCTGGTTATGTTTCTTATAATTAATTTAAAGATTTACTATAGAAAAGCGATGAAAATCTTTGAGACTAAATTTAGGTGTACTTAATCAACTCTCTCAAACTTTTGTTTCAGTTAAAACACATGTTAAAGAATAAAACTGTATATTTTCTTTGTTTCTAGCGATATCAGGGACATCAAAAAAAATGTTCACAAAAATAAGGTTATGTACAATACGAGTTTAATGTATACTCACACTTGTGCCTTGTCCTGCTTACAGGGTGTCTCAAACTTAACATAAGAAAAATATTTCTGTTCTTCCACCCGGTATAAGTACAAAAAATAAGTTTGAGTAAACATGTGCCCGTGTGTAAAAACCAAAGAGAAATATAAAATAATAAAAAGAAAATAGCAGAATCCGTTTATCAGTTCATGAAAAAATCAAATATGAAAATGAGCATAATTTTAGGTGATGCACAACTTTTGAAGCTACTAACTAAAAATCCTTACATGGTATTGCTATCAATAAATTAAAAATGTTATATTTTTTACTACCGTCCTTGTGACGTTACATTATATCATAATAAAAAGTAATAACGCATATGTTTCATGCAGTAATAAAAAAGCTTATAAATATGCCAAGCCCTCTCGATAAAATAATACTAAAACTTTAGCTACGTTATTTTAGTTTCATTTGAAAAATCGGTTACATTTTATCTTTTCAATAATTCTAGAAATTGCTAACATATACATAATACAAGAATAAAAAACTGTTAAACGCCGAGCGCCGTAAAAATAAGTGGCGCATACAATATTTCAGCTACAAAAAAAACTGATATGGATATGACGTGGCGCAAAATAGTTATTTTCTTAACAAGTGCAGAAAGTCATACTTTTCCGCACGCGACTGCAGTTTGCCGAACGACGCGAAGCGGGAGTTCGGCAAGCAGTCGAGTGCTGAAAAGAGACTTTCTGTAAGAGTTAGGAACAAAATTTTTTTTACAAATCTTTAAAAAATTACCAAATTTTAATCAATTAATTTAATTAATATGAAAATACATACACAAATTAATTCTTTGACAAGGTTGTCAAAACCAAATTTCAGCATAATTGGTTAGCATGACGACGATCTTGGTTTCCATGACGATGATTCAAAACGACTGTTATTGTCTACCGATTTGACTCTTGAATATTATGTCAAAATAATTTTATTTCTTCGAATTGTCGCGTTAATTTCATTAAAACAGGAACACAATAATAAGATACATTTGAAATAAAATAGTAGATAATACCTAAATATTAGTTTATTCCATGTATTATAATTATTTTAAGGCCACATAAAAATAACTAAATGCAGTGCGGAAAAGTAAAACGCGTGCGAAAAGTAAAACTTTCTAAACTAAAACGCGTGCGCGAAAATAGACTTTTTTGCACGCTCGTAGAAAAATGTATTTTCATTTTGATGGAAAATAAAATTCTAGTTTTATTTTAAAAAATGTTTCCACAATATTTGCTAAATTTGCTCTGTTTGTATTTTGAAGCTCTTGAACGAGCTCTGAAGAATTTGAACGAAGTTTCCAAATTTTGAAGGTATCAAACACGACCTGGACATCACTAGAATGAGACTTATTGAAAATCAGTTAAGCCAGAATTTTTACTCGAGCTGATTTGGTTGCGATGTAATATGAAATTGGAGCAATTATTGCATATGCATGGGACCGTGCAAGTTCGTAAAAGCGACACCTGGTTTCTTCGCTCTGCACTTTTATTCGCACTTTTAATTATATTGGCCAATCATATGGTCCTGGTTGCTGGATAATTGTCAAGGCCATAGTCCAAAAAAATAATAAGAAGAAAAAATAAGATTCAGGTTATGTTATTAAAACGTAAAGAATTGTATGTAGTAAATAAAATTAAAACTTAAAAGGGGGTAAACCCTGTAGTTGGCTGTATACCTTCGTTAAAACAACGTAGAATGAAGTAAACACTTCTGTTGTATGTAGGTATATTAATTTATTAAAATTCTTAAAATTTATCCACAAGGGAGTGGAAGTACAAAACGTTTTCGATCAAAATGACCATCATCAGTGTAAACCTGGAAATAAGTGAACCACTTAGATTAAAATGCAAAAGGGTGAAATTTTGACAGTTAGAAAAAAGAAAATGTGGTTACTTACGTCCATTGTACAAGTAGTTGAAACTAGCCACTTCAAAAGGTGTAAAAACCTCTAAATAACATTATTGCTACATTATAAGCTATATAATAATCGACCTTAAGTCGATGTCTTAAGATTATATATTATCACATGTGGATGTATGTCATCCTTGCTCGGAAATTGCACAAGGTTAATGTGCTCAGGTGAGAGGTTAACAACCAACTGATTAGACAGAATGGTGCCTGAAATTTTATGACAAGATGTCAAGGAAGTCATAAAATTTCAGGCACCATTCTGTCTAATCAGTTGGTTGTTAACCTCTCACCTGAGCACATTAGCCTTGTGCAATTTCCGAGCAAGGATGACATACATCCACATGTGATAATACATAATCTTAAGACATCGACTTAAGGTCGATTATTATATAGCTTATAATGTAGCAATAATGTTATTTAGAGGTTTTTACACCTTTTGAAGTGGCTAGTTTCAACTACTTGTACACTGGACGTAAGTAACCACATTTTCTTTTTTCTAACTGTCAAAATTTCACCCTTTTGCATTTTAATCTAAGTGGTTCACTTATTTCCAGGTTTACACTGATGATGGTCATTTTGACCGAAAACGTTTTGTACTTCCACTCCCTTGTGGATAAATTTTAAGAATTTTAATAAATTAATATACCTACATACAACAGAAGTGTTTACTTCATTCTAGGTTGTAAATAAAATTAGTTATTAAAATGCAGTAATGCAAGCAAAATACAATTAATTACATTTACCTTTATATAATAATTGCATATTATATCAATATTGTGGAGCAATATATAATTTTTCTTCTTCATTGACAGTAGATATGGAATATACGTCAATTTGACAATTTAAATTGACAATGAATTATTTAAGAAAGTTACAATATTTCTCCGCTATTCTCGCACGATCGTTTCTCGTATCGCCTCCAAGTACTTGCACACCGCGAATAGGCTATTGATTATATTCAAAATAAGAGAGCTAAAAGGAACTACAACGGTAACGGGCTTTTATTGTTTCTTATTTTCAATGGACCTCTAAATTTGACAAAACTCTGGAGTGCTACCATTTAAAGGGGTGCGTTTTTAAAAACGGGGTGAATTAGTCCCTAGGCACAGGGTGAATTAGGGTGAGTTCTATGCACTTGTGGTATAAGCACGTCTACAGAAAAATTGTTTCAGGTTAAATTTTCTATCGAAATATCACCTTTTAAAGTCAAAATGATTTTATTTTCACAAAATAAATAAAAAAAAAGTAAAAAACACAAGAAAAAAGCAATTTTGTTTTTTGCCCCATAACTTTTTCCACGGGGATATATTTATAGACATTGCGTCACAGAAAAAAATCTTCAATCCTTTCTCTTTAAAATGACGTTTCGTAGAATTATCCAGGTTATACAGTTTTCAAAATATAATTTTGCAAACTTTGTCGCTCACAGCATTTTTGGGCCATTTTCCCCATTATTTCGCAAACATTGTTCTCTAACTTTTTTCTATGTGTATCTCTAGGTATCTGCAATGGTACATTCAGTAGGAAAAGAAATCACTTACATTTAAAATTATTAAATGTTAATAAATTTTTTTTTCAATTTAATTGTGGCTTATTTCCCATCTAAATAGTTAATCATTTAATATGATCTGTTGTATAAGGTTGTACGACTATTTTTAAGCAGGTTATGGTTTTTCAAAGTTTTATACTTTTAATGATTTTTGATATTTTTTACTATTATTTTTATATTTTTCATTATAATTTTTTTCTTGTACTTTTAGGTATATACATTGTGGCACAAAAAAGAAAGCTTATTTTCTTTATTTTAAATGGTGCATTGTAAAAAAATGTATGACTATTTTTAATCAAGATATCCGTAAGATATTTGAGGGTATCCGTAAGTTGAGAAAAATTTTAAAATTTTTTATCTTTTTCAATTAGAAGAATATAATTGGATATTAAAACATCATTTTAATTTTATATCTGATGATTGCATCTTAGGTTTTAGACTATGTAGAGCATTTTATCAAGAATAATTTTTTTTATAAAGTTAACAATAAAAAAGTTTCCCATATGGTTCCAACTTAGTGGGACATATTGCACGTGTATAGGTATGTCACACTTTGAAAAAGCATATCTTGTTTAAAAATAGCCCTACATTTTTTAAAAGAAATCATTTTAAAGTAAACAAAATAAGCTTTGTTTTTATTGCACAATGTAACTATATACCTAAATGTACAAGAAAAAAAGTTATAATGAGAAATTTAAAAATACTCGTAAAATATATCAAAAATCATTAAAAATATGATTTTGAAAAACCATATCTTGCTTAACAATAATCATACAGCCTTTTACATTAGGCCATTTTATAAGTAATTCACTATTCTACGTATTAAATGTACCAATGCATATAGGTACCTTTTTCTACAGCTGCGTAGAAAAAAGTTACAGGACAATGTATGCTAAATAACAAGAAAAATGGCCCAAAATCGCTATGAGTGGAGAACTTTGAAAAATCATATTTCGGAAACTATATATCTTAGAGAATTTTGCTAAACGTCATTTTAAAGAGAAAGGATGAAACTTTTTTTTACTTTGAAGCTATGTTTATATCTATATCCCCGTGAAAAAAAGTTATAGGGGCAAAAAACAAAATTGCTTCATTGCGTATTTAATTTCGGCTTTTTGTTTAATATATTTTTGTAAAAAAATATTTTTGATTTTAAATGGTGATATTTAAATAGAAAATTTAACCTGGAACAATTTTTCTGTAGACTTGTCTGTACTAAAATTGCATAAAACTCACCCTAATTCACCCTATGCCTAGGGACTAATTCAGCCCTTTCTGAAAAACGCACCCCTTTAAATGGTAGTACTCCGCGGTTTTTTCATATTTAGAGGTACATTGACCATACGGAACAATAAAACCCCGTTAACCTTGTAGTTCCTTTCTAAAAGACATAATCAATAGCCAATTATCACCTTGCTAAAATCAATTGTACACGGCCCTTTCAAGATCGAGTTTGTCCAAGTGGAAATCTTTTAAAAGGTGTATCTGCGAAAGGATCTTTGTTACCATGAATCCTTCGCAAAAATAGCATTAGAAATCAACTGATTGATAACCATTTATATTCAGTATTAGTAATCAACTCAGTTTCTACCAGATTTTAAGAAGCTCAAACAATTTCAATTGTCATGATATGTATATTATACGTCTATTATACGTATTATACGTATTATACGTATATTATACGCCTTCACACTCTTCTAAATAATAATCGATGTCTTTTCATTGTTTTTTTACTATTGTAGCATGTTAGGAGTAACTTTAAAATCTTAAATAAGAACTCTCATTTTTTATTACAGGTTTGAATACCTCACAAAAAACTAAGTAACATTTATTTGAGAATTTTTTAGATTTGTGGATAGATGGTGCTAATAAATCGTATTTTTCCAATTACAGCGCCATCTATCAACAATTCTAAAAATATCTTGATTCCTTAATTTTCATGAGCAATCCACATTTGCAATAAAAAACGGGGGTTCATACTTAAGATTTTAAAAGTTACCACCACCCCACCTCCGGGGGGTAAAGTGCAGGGACCGTGTTTGGTATGATTCGATAGACTTTTGAAAAATATTGAACACATATTTTTCAGTTTTTCGATCGTATGTTCATTTCGCGAAATATTCGACCGTCCTGCTACTTTTAGGACACCCTGTATAATAATATATAATTGTAAATAATATGACTGATGATGCGCAGTAAAAGATCGCAGTAGACGGAATTCAGTATCTCACTCGTTCGTATACACTCGAGTACATAATACTGTGTGGCGCTCGTACTTACAGTAGACTTTCAATGTGTCCGGCAAGGTGAAGAAACGGTCCGGCGTCTGAGATAATATCTTTTGTTGACAGTAGTCTAAGTAGCATATATCAAATTCAGCTTTTATGCTTTAAGGAAAGTAATATAATATTTTACACACCTTTGCTACTTGTTACCTACTTAAGTAACCACGATCCAAAGACCGTACTCGCTGATCGTTTTTTACCTGTGTTAAGGGGATGCACAGAGAAACTTTCAGTTATTATTAAATATGGAATGCCTAGCGGCCACGGGCTCTTGCTCTAAATTGTTAATCGCAAAAAAATAAAAGTCGACCTGTTTCGCGATTTATTTCCAAAATCGCTAATTAACGAAATGATGAATTTATTCCATATGGCTGTGACACAGTGTACTTACACGCAATGTAGCTCTTGGAATTTTATGTTATATTTTATTTTACCTTTTCCATATTTTCAATTATAGGAACTTGTATTAATTTTTGATGAATATTTTACCATGTTTAGTTAGTTTGAATTGAACAGTGCCCGAGTATTAACTCTTCATTGTCATAATTTTCCCGAAAATTATAATTATATCTATTAATTTCAGGCCTCTATTTTACGTCACTAATCGGATAATTGCATCATTAACGCATTTTAATGGAACAATACAGAAGGATTTATTATTAATTTTTGAGTACTTTGTGATCTGCTGACCCAGTATTTGCTAATCCACGTACATAATTAGTAAATACAGTGATGAGTGCCCTAATAACCGGCAAAATATCGCGAAATATGGAAAACATAATACCTACACTGTTAAGTAAAAAGAGATGAAACAAGTAGAAGTGTAAATTATATCGATATAAACGTATAACTTAACAATACATTACATGGTTTCCCACCTTTAGACGTATAGGAGGAGTACGACAACTGTCCCTGTGACAGGAGAATTTTATAAAATACTCTTGTCACAGACTTCTTAAGGTGGGAAACTATGTAATGCAATGTTAATTTATACCTTTATATCGATAATTTCCACCTCTATTGGTTTAAACTCTTTTTATTTCGCAACATGCGTGACCATAGTGGACGAAACCATGCCAGCGTCCGTAACGGCGAAATATGACAATTTTGGCGAATTTTTGTAATGTCGGTGTCATTATGCTCATTCGCGTATCCTTTCGGCAACTTTTAGTCCACGACAACGCATGCACAATTTAATTCCATATTGTATTTATTTAATGTATTATCTATTACTGATAAATATACCAGTATATTAATAATTAATTAATAATATTAATTATTGGTGAATATACCTTCTATATTTATCTGTCACAGGCATTATTTATATTATTTTAAAGTGCGCATGCTCCACTTATTGTGGACTAGTCCCTGATTGTCTCAGCGAACACACTTAGTGTTTGTATAACAAAAATGGTAAATAAATATTACATATTAACGTCAAATATGTCATATGTCATATGCTTAACGTCAAATTGTGGTCGCCAAAAATGTTGAGCGACTACGCTAGGTGTCGCGTCAATCATGCACGGAGCGAATAGCTAGTAGTAATTTATAGCGGTAAGTCCAGATTTTAGTTATTTTCATATGCATGGAAACGTAGTAGAATATAAATTCATCTAGTCCTTTCTTTATGTAAGCAATTTTGCTTGTTCATTGGTGGTTTCTTGTGTCTCTGACAGATTTTCACTTCATGACAATTGGCAATTTTTCCTTGCTATATTAATGACTCGTGTGTCCGTCATTATATTAATGTGATTGTTATATTCTATTTGCCTATTTATTGTCCACATATTTATACCCTGTATATTACATATTGTTCTAATGTCGCCACTCCTTATTCGGTCTCTCAGTGTGTTTCCTGTAATTCTGAGTATTCTTTTTTCTGCTCTTTCCAGTACTTTCTCTGTTCTAGTTGTGTCAGGTCTTGGTTCTGACACAACAAAAATTGGAGAAGTGAGAACGAAGAAGTAAGAAATCAAATAAAAATAGGTAGGATGTTTTAACCCGGGAGCAGTCGTGCTCACTTCTGTAATAGTCTGGGCTGATATCTGAGAATAGGCCATTTTTGGGAAAAGTTATTTACCAGCATTTTTATTGCTGGAATCGAAGCTTATGATTATATATATTACTAATATAGGTATGCAAACTCCGCAGATAGTGTTCTACTTTTTTATAAACAAAATGGCGCCCGAAAATCGTGTTTTTTTTTTAATTATTGCTCTATAACTCCGAAGATATTAACACTACAAAAAAAACACCCAAATAAAAATTCACGCAAATTAAATTCTGCATAGAAATATTGTTTTTGCCGATCTGCTTCGACGAAAAGTTTCCTCGGAAAATCCGGATTTTCCCAACTAAATCTTTAATTTTCAAATGAAGTTTTTCATAAGTAATTATCTACCAATAATTAAATAATTTGTGACTTAAAAGCCTTCTTGGTTTGGATTATAGTTCCAGAAGCTGGTGAAAATTGAACGAATATTTTAGCAACAATTTAATTGTTAATTAATAATTTACGGTCGCAATAATTACCAAAATAATTATGATACACTGATCAAACTTTGAAATCTTATAAAGATGAGATGCTCTCGACAAAATATAAATTTTTTATTTTTTTGCATAATCTTTAAATGTTTTAAAAAAATAGTTATATACAAATTAACGTTTACCAGAAAGTTTTCGTTATATTCTAATTTTAAAAAATAGTTAAAATGCGTATTTCAAATATCTTGAAAATGGATGTCTTAAAACTTTTTTACAACCATTTGCAAAAAAGTTATGAAACACAAAAATAAACATACGATTATGGCGTTGTTTATATTTTTTTTAATTCTTTAAAAGCGTAAAGGTGAATTTAAAGTACAAGCTAATTACTTACAAAGAATATCAATTATCAGTTTAATGGTTATATTTTAATTAAAGATTATAAATATTTTTTTTGTAATTTACGCGCGCGAAAGATGACTAATACAGTACCGTAGCTATGTATTATGTATTTACGCGTACACATACACAACTCGCGCGAGTTTAAAGAGTGTCAGTCGCTTCGAGTGAACGTCTCCGTCTCTGTATCAAGCCTACTTTCGCGCTAAAAATTACAAAAAAAAGTATATTTAATCTTTGATTAAAATAGAACCATTGAACTAATATTTGATATTCTTTGTGATTAATTAGATTGTACCATATACTCACTTTTAAGCTTTGAAGCAATTAAAACAAATTATAAACAACGGAGCAATCGTATATTCATTTTGCTGTTTCATAACTTTTTTGCAAATGGTTGGAAAAAATTTTTGAAGAATTCATTTTCAAGATATTTGAAATACGCATTTTAAGTATTTTTTAAAATTAGAATATAATAAAGAATTTCTGAGAAATGTTAATTCGTTTATAACTATTATTTTTTGAAACAGTTAAAGATTATGCAAAAAAATAAAAAATTTATATTTTGTCGACAAAATATTAAATAGGCATCACATCTTTATAATCTTTCTAAGTTTGATCAATGTCTCATGAATATTTTGGTTTATATTGCGACTGTAAATTGTTAACTAACAATTGAATTGTTGCTAAAATATTCGTTTAATTTTCATTGGCTTCTGCAGTTATAATCTATACCAAGAAAGATTTTATTTTACCAAGTTATTTAATTATTGATAAATAATTACTTGCCCAAAAAATTTATTTGAAAATTCGAGATTTTTTTGGGAAAACCCGCATTTTTCTAGGTAAATTTTCGTCGGGGCACATCGGGAAAACATTCCTCTATGTAGAATTAAATTAGGGTGAATTTTTATATAAGTATTTTTGGCGTATAGTTAAAATCTTCGGAGTTATAGACCAATAATTGAAAAAAACACGATTTGGGGGCGCCATTTTGTTAATAAAAAAAGTAGCACACTATCTGCGGACTTTGGATACCTATATTATTAATATATAGGATCATAATATTCGATTTCAGCAATAAAATTGCTGGTAAATATCCTTTCTTTGTACTTTACTAATTAGACCAGCGTATTATAACTATTTTTTATTTAATTTTAAGATTATGCAAAAAAACGAAAAATTTATATTTTGTCTATAAAATATTAAATAAGCATCTCATCTTTATAATCTTTAGTTCGAGTTTGAGTTTTAGTTTTATTTTAAGTTTGATCAAAGTATCATGATTATTTTGGTTATTAGTGCGATCGTAAATTGTTAATTAACAATTGAATTGTTGCTAAAATATTCGTTTAATTTTCACCGGCTTCTGGAATTACAATCTATACCAAGAGATTTTTGATATCACTAAGTTATTTAACTATTGATTAATAATTACTTACCTAAAACTTTATTTGAAAATTAGAGTTTTTGTAGGGAAAACCCGCATTTTCCGAGGAAAATTTTCGTCGCAGCAAATCAGGAAAAACCAAAGTCTATGCAGAATTTAATTGCGGTGAATTTTTATTTAAGTGTTTTTGTTGTAAAGTTAAAATCTTCGGAGTTATAGAGCAATAATTAAAAAAAAATACGATTTGTCGGCGCCATTTTGTTTATAAAAAAAGTAGCACACTATCTGCGGACTTTGCATACCTATATTATTAATATATAGGATCTTATAATTCGATTCCAGCAATAAAATGGCTGGTAAATAACTTTTCCATGAATTTTGCTAATTAGCCCAGAGTAAGTAGTCGCGCGTAGACAAAAAATCTCACAATATAGATTTAACTACGAATTTAAATAAATTTTCTATTTTATAATATTTTTATTTTACTTATGTTAAAAATATCTATTTATAACAATTTTAATGCTAATTAGTTCTCACCAAAGCAATACATTCCACAAAAAAAAAAAATAAAAAATCCCAGAGATTTTGTCCCAGAGATTTTGTAAAAACAACTCCTCCATAGGTAGACGAGCTAGAATGAAAATATCAGAATGACACCCATCCATAGAATGGATAGGTATCCAATGAAATTCGAGAACCTAAGGATGGTATTAAAGGTGAGAAGTTTGAATTCGGACTTTCAGTTTTAGAGTTGCAACCGGGAGTAGTGTTTTAAAGTCGCCAAAATAGTAGGTATAGCAACACATTATTTGACGCGCCTACTTACAGTTTCATGCATACCTGCATGCCTGTCCATACATCTGTCCACAAATATAACTTCTCCGTTAGTCACATAGCTAGAATGACAAATGGGGTGTCGAATGAGAGCATGTAACTCAAAGATGGTATTTAAGGTGATACATTTGACCTCGTTTTAAAGTTGCAACCAGAAGTACAATATTGGTCTGAAGTTATTTCTTTGTGGCATTTATGTAATTTGTTATTCTAACTAAAGTCTTCTTCTTCTTAAAGTTCCCTCTCCTATTCGAGATCGGATATCATAATGGCTATGGTCACTTTGTTGGCTGCTGCTCTGAATAGTTGTAATGAACTACAGTTAAACCATTCTCTAAGGTTCCTCAGCCAGAAGATGCGTCTTCTTCCTGTGCTTCTTCTTCCTTGAATCCTTCCTTGCATAATAATTCTCAGCAACTCATATTTTTCTCCTCTGGTAATGTGACCCAAATATTCCAGTTCTCTAGTATTTATACTTTTCATAATTTCTAACCCCTTATTTAAAAGTCGTAGCACTTCAATATTGGTAGTCCTTTGAACCCAGTGAATTTTCAATATTCTTCTGTAACACCACATTTCGAACGCTTCTATTCGTCTTATGTGTTGTCTTTTCAATGTCCAAGCTTCCATTCCGTATAGAAATATAGGAAATATGTAGCATCTTAGAGCCCTCAATCTGAGAGGCAACTGAAGGTCTTTGTTTGTAAGCAGTGTCTTCATTTTTATAAATGCTTGCCTTGCAGTTTTAATTCGGACTTTAATTTCTTTGCTTTGGTCATGTTTGTCATCAACCCAGGTTTCCAGATATTTGTATGTCTTAACTTTTTCTATTTGAGTTTGCTCTACCATTAACCTTTCATTTCCATGTTTTGTTTTTGAGACAATCATAAATTTAGTTTTTTCTTATTTATTTTTATTCCGTATCGAATGCAATAATAGTTAATTCTATTTAGTAATTCTTGTAGCGATTCCAGGGTGTCTGCCATTATAACGGTGTCATCAGCGAATCTTATGTTATTTACTATTCTTTCGTTTATAGAGGTTCCATCACTTAGCTCCGCTATCGCTTCCTGAAATATGGCTTCACTGTACAGGTTAAACAGTAGCGGCGACAGAACACAGCCCTGTCTTACTCCTCTCTTTATATCAATATTCTCGGATTCTTGTTCTTCTATCTTTATATTGGCCTTTTGATTCCAATACAGATTAATGATAATTCGTAAATCTCGTCTGTCTATATCTCTGTTTTTCATTAAATCTATTAGTTTTTCATGTCGGACCCTGTCGAACGCTTTTTCGAAGTCGATGAAACGGGAATAAATATCATGTTGCCTGTCACCTCTTGTAACATAATGACCTAATTGTTACCTATTGACCCACTTACCACGTGTGGGAGTCATATGTTGCCCTAGGGCCGTAGCCATAGGAATTTTATCTATCCTTTGGAATTTGCTGTGTTGGCATCAATATAAGACTTTTAGTTTGTTTTTGAAAGGCTTTGACCTTTGTATTTTTTTGGCTGACTCACCATGTTCTTGTAACACTGGTGATGCTCTTGTTACAGAGCGAAAACATTTTGTTTCTATGTTTCTAGCCATATAGGGGCTTTTTAAACTAATATACCTTTTACCAAGCCAAAAATTTTTTATTAAATTTTACTTGTAATTAATGGTATACAGCCAGCTACAGGAAGTTCTTCCTTGTGAATAAATATCCAGGTTCATATCTAAACATATTTTAGAGAGGACATTAAACGCAAACAATGCCTCTCTTGTTTCAAGTCCTTTGCGGAACCCAAACTAGGTATCATGCACATCATATTCTAGCTTTCTGTATAATCTTCCATGAATCAGCTTTAGAAATATTTATGAGGGTATGGCTTATTAGTGAAATTCTCCTATAATACGAACAATCTTTGGCATATATTGTTTTTGGTATTGTTACAAAGGTAAACACCAACCATTCCTGAGGGATTTTTCCGGTTTTATATACTTCATTAAACAGATCCAGTAGTACTGGTAGAGTTTCATCGTCTAGACATTTCAGTAATTCCGCAGGTATTTCGTCTGGACCTACAGTTTTTCCGTTTTTTGCGTTTCGTATTGCTTGTTCGATTTCCTCCATTATGACATCTGGACCCGGTTCGCTGTCGATTTCTTCTGGTTCTTGTCTATTATCCTCAAACAGATCTGTTGTATGTTTTTCACTTTTTTAATTTCTCTTTGACTTCTATAATAATTTTTCCATTTATGTCTTTAAGAAGGCCATCTTTCTTTTTTCGCTGTATATTTGTGATTTACTTTATTTTCTTGTGCATGTTAAAGCTATCATACCTTTTAGACTATTCTTCTATTTCACTACATTGATTTGCCAGCCAGGTGGATTTGGCCTCTTTTATTTTCTTTCGTATTAATCTCTGGATTTCCTTGTATTTTACCTTACTCCTGCCTTTATGTTTCCTTCTTTTTTTAAATAGCTCTAGGATTTCTGAAGTCATCCATCTCTGTTTTTTTATCATTTTTGTGGGTAATATCTTCTTTCCTGCCTCTACTTTCGTTTCTTGTATCATGTTCCATTTGTCATTAATATCTGTTGTTTTTATCATGTCTTGTTTGATTTTCTTTAAGTTATCATTTATTTCTTCTTTTAGCCTCTGACGTACAGGTTCTTTTTTTAATTTGAGACATCAAATTGTGGTATATTTGTTTGTTTTTAGATCTTTTTCAGTTTTATCTTCATTACGCCTAATAATGGATTATGATCTGAATTTATGTCAGCTCCGGGGTATGTTCTCACAGACTTTATAGGGTTTTATACTGGATTTGATTAAAATGGAATCTATCTGGTTCTTACAATGTGATCTTCCGATTCTGCCGGTGATATCCAGGTATAAAGTCTTCTTTTAGGTAATTTAAATAAGGTATTCATTACTACCAGCTCCTCGCTTTGGTAGAATTCGACAAGTCTGTCCCCCCTTTCATTTCTTTCTCCCAAGCCAAATTCTGCCACACATCCATCCACTTTTCCTTTTCCAATCTTGGCGTTGAAATCCCCATATCACCAACAATATGTCATCTTGTTTGTGGATTAACTAAAGTACTATTTCGAATTCGATGAAATAATAAAGCCGATATATTTTATTCGACGCACCTTAGCAAGTCAAAAATAAATATCTACTTCTGGTTTCATGCCTGTCTGTCCGTCTGTCTGTTTCTCTGCGAATAAAAGTTATTAAAACATATATAGAATTCCAAATGATGTGTTGAGTGAGAGCTTAAAACCCAAACATGGTATAAGAGGTCAGAATAGTACAAGCGTTATATTATCCGATGCGCCTTAGGAAGGTGATATATCAATAGACGCGTACTGAAAAGTCTAGCTTAAATCCTCAGTTCCGGCTTTGACGTTATTTCCGGTTAAAAAGTTATGAGCGAAAGTTTGGCAAAAAAACTCAAAAATAACTCAAATCGTATATCAATCGACAAAAATTTACACAAGTTATAGAGTTCAAATTTCGACTTCCGGGTTCCACTTTCGGTTACGTTGGGTGAAAACCTAGGACGTACGAAGTCTAAATACTTGTTAAAGAAACAGGGAATTTCACAATTTATTTTACAAATAAATTGTAAAATTCCCTCATCTTCCTTAGGGTCAGCATCCGTTATGGCTTGCAAATTGTAGAAGCCTCGTAGGTATTACCAGAGAAGGTTCCCATTGTTTTCGATCTGGTAGGATGTAGAGTAACATTTTTGGGTGCTGTTTTATGCGCTATTAGATTGAAAACTTAGTTTTTTGCTAGCAGTTGCCGCTAGGGCATCCCTGCCATTTCGTTCGTTGCAATCCGTGACTGCACGCCGGGGTTTGTCCTAGTTGGGCCAGAGAGAGCAGCATATGTGCCTCCTGATGAGAGAATAATAAGTTTCGAAACCGGTTGAGGTGCTTCCTGCACCCTCTGATTGAACTGGAATAATGATGCGGCTGTAGTTTCGTGTTGCAACGAAATTGAAAATGGTTATTCATTTTTAATATACTTGGTTTTAATTTATTTTTGCAGATTAGTACTGGACTCTCCCTCTGTCTACGGACAAGCACATACAGAACCGCGGAGTAAAATTTAATAACTATTCGGAAGTCATTCCGACATTAATTATATGATTTCCTAGGCTATTTAATACATAAACACAATTTGGCTGGTATCCAGCCATAGTATGATTAAATAAAACATCTAATTTAAATAGGGCCCTTCAGGTTAACGTCGCTTGTCAGCATTTTTGCAGTGGCACTAGACGATCCAATGTAGCCACACAATGGACGCGTGAGCAGCATTAATACTGAACAAAAGATTCCTCTGAAATGGCCTATATACTGATTGGTATTGTTGTAATGTTTATTCTAGCATGAAACATTTATCCTTTATATACAAACTGGGGAAATGCTGCGGCCGAGAAACTTTTGTGACCGGGAGGACAAGTTGAAGTAACGCTGTTCATGTTATTCAGACGTTTTATTGAAAATCGTTATATTTCATTTTAACGATAAAGGATATGTTCCGGGTATTTGGGTCCCACATTTGAAAAACGAACACTAATAATAAAAATACTCGAGAACTAAACTTACGTGGATAGAAATCGGCACACCTAAAAATTTGGTCATTTTTGAAGTCTCGTATTTCCTAAACCTGTTGGCCGATGTAAGTGACTTTTTTATTATGTTGTAGCCTTATTCTTCAACAATATCGCTGTAATAATATTGTTGCTAAATAGATAAGTGTTATTTTATACCGCGTGTAACAATGATAGTGTGTTTTTTACTCAAAGTTCGGAACACCCTGTGGAATATTCTAGCGTATATAAAATATTTAAATTAAAACTCGACTGTACCCTTAGGCTTTCTTAACATTTTTGTTTTTGATTCTTTCGCTTATGTTGGATAATAAAAAAGTTCGGTATTTTAACAACTAGCAATGTTCTTCATCAATACAGGGTGTTTCTAAATAAGTACAACATACTTTAAGGGGTAATTCTACATGAAAAAATAATGACCGTTAGGTTTATATTCATATGTTCGCAAATGCTTCATTTCAGAAATACGGGATGTTCAATTTGTTCGTACAATCTGACGATTTATTGATTGCTCTAAAACCGCACGAGATATACAAATGAAATTTGTTAGGTTTTAATAGGTAATTATTGCGCATTTTTTGGCATACAGCTAAGAATTGTATATTGACCATTGGCGTGCATACGGGTAATATGACCCGTATGCACGCCAATGGTGAATATAAAATTCTTAATTATATGTCAACTATGCGCAATAACTACTTCTTAAAACCCACCAAATTTCATTTGCATATCTCAACCGGTTTTAGAGCAGTAAATAAATCGTCAGTTTGAAAAGAAAAATCAACATCCCGTATCTCTTAATTCCCCTTAAAGTTTGTCGCACTTATTTTGAAACACCCTGTATTGATGAAGAACGTTGCTAGTTGTTAAAATACCCAACTTATTTATTATCCAATATAAGCGAATGAATCAAATAGCAAAATGTTAAGAAAGCCTAAGGCTACAGTTGAGTTTTAATATCAATATTTTATATCTTCTTCTTCTTGTAGTGCCTATCCGTTTCGGATGTTGGCGACCATCATGGCAATCTGCACTTTGCACACTGCTGCTCTGAAAAGATTTGTAGTGGTTGTGTTGAACCACGTTCGTAGATTTTTCAGCCAGGAAATCCTTCGCCTTCCTGGTCCTCGCTTTCCCTCTACTTTTCCCTGCAAGACCAGTTGCAGCAGTCCATATCTCTCACTGTTCCTCATGATGTGGCCAAGGTATTCGATTTTGGCTGTTTTTATTTTGATTAACAGCTTATTTTCTTTTTTCATTCTCAGCAAAACACCCTCATTAGTAATGTGGTCGGTATAAGATATCTTCAGGATTCGACGATAAAGCCACATCTCAAAAGCCTCAATTTTCTTGCAGGTGGCGTCTGTGAGAGTCCACGACTCAACTCCGTACAACAGTATAGGAAATATATAACATCGTAGTAATCTGACTTTTATGGGTATCGACAAATCATGACATTTGAACAACTTTGCCATTTTTTGAAATGCAGATCTTGCTTTCTCTATCCTACATTTGATTTCTATAGAATGGTCCCAATTTTCATTGACGTTCGTAGCAAGGTAGGTGTATGTTTTTACTCTTTCTATTTGTTGACCATTCACACTGATTCGTCCAAATTGCTGTTCATTCTTAGAGATCATCATATATTTGGTTTTCTTAGTGTTTAGTGAAAGTCCGTATCTCTGACTGACTTCTGTGATTCTGCTCATTAACTCCTGTAGGGCTTCAGAACTGTCAGCGAATACCACAGTGTCGTCTGCGTATCTTATGTTATTGATACATTCTCCGTTAATTCTAATTCCGGCTTCAACATCATCCAATGCTTCTTGAAAGATTTCCTCAGAGTAGATGTTAAACAGCAGTGGGGATAGTATACATCCCTGACGGACCCCACGTTTGATTTTGATATCGTCGGATTCTCCTGCCTCTGTCCGGATAGATGATGTTTGATTCCAGTACAGATTGCTGATAATCCTTAAATCACAGGTGTTTATTCCAATATTGGTTAATAGCTCCATCAGCTTGTCGTGCTTTACTGTACCGAACGCTTTATGGTAATCAATGAAACATGCATAAATATCGCAACTCACGTCTCTACATCGTTGAAATAGCACTTGTATACTAAATAGAGCCTCTCTTGTACCCACTGCATTTCGAAAACCAAACTGTGTTCGGCTGATTTTTTCTTCGCACAGTCTATATATCCTTTGATGTATAATTTTTAGAAATAGCTTTAAAATATGGCTCATTAAGCTGATGGTTCGGAAATCACTGCAGGATACGGACTTTGTTTTCTTTGGTAAAGCAACAAACGTCGACTTCAACCATGCTTTTGGTATTACTCCGCTTAAATATATGTCGTTAAATATTTTGGTTAGGCGTTGAGTACCGTCGGTGTCAAATAGTTTTATGAGTTCAGCATATGCATTGTCAGGTCCAGGAGCTTTGCCATCTTTTAGTTGTGATATTGCTCTTTCCACTTCACCTGATGTGATTGGTAAGTGGTCATCACATATGTAGGATGGAGGTTGTTCGGATCTAGTATCATCAAAAAGTTCCTGTATGTATTTTGTCCATATGCAGATTTCTTGATTTCTGTATGTGATGATATTCCCCTGTTGGTCTCGCAATTTGCTAGCTGTGTTGGATTTCTGAAGACCAGCTGCTTGTTTCACCTTTTTATGCATGTTAAACGTATCATGTTTTTTCTCTAACGACTCTATCTCTTCACACTGTGATTTTAACCAATTTTCTTTGGCCTTTCTTATTTCAGTTCTTATTTGCCTCTGAATCGTGTTGTACATTATTTTGTTGTTTTTTTATTTTCTTCTTTCTTCCATAAGTTGTAGTATATTGTCGTTCATCCAACTTTTTCTCATCTCTTTCTTTTCTATTAGATGTTCTTCTCTGATGTTGTTAAAGGTTTCACATATATTTTGGAGTGATTCTTCGGCATTATATGTTTGCTCCATATTAATTAGCTTCTCTGAAAGAATCTGTGCGACTGTCTCTTTTGTTTTCTTATCTTTTAGTATTCTCATATCGCACTTTTTGTTGCTGTTCTTTTTTGCAACCTTCTTGAATCTAAACCTAAATTTAACAACAACAGGAACATGATCTGATGATACGTCAGCACCGGGGTAACCCTTAACCGTTAGGCATCCATTACGGAATCTCTTGTTCACCATTATGTAGTCAATTTGATTCCGTATTACGTTTCCTGGTTGATCTTGCGGGGAGACCCAGGTCTACAAGCGTCTTGGTGGTAGTTTGAAGAATGTGTTTAGTATTGTAAATTCTTCTTCTTCTACAAACAGTTTTAATCTGTCTCCCCTTCCATTTCTCTGTCCTAGACCAAAATCACCTATGAATTCACCGCTTCTCCCTTTACCAATTTTCGCATTGAAGTCACCCATAATGATAGTTATATCTTCTTTTTTAAGTCGTTTAAGTGACTTTATCAACAACTCATAGAATTGCTCTAGATCTTCTTCTGGTTTATCGCTCGTGGGGGCATACACTTTTAATATATTTAATTTGACGGGGCTAGTATTCAGTTGGATTATTATTAATCTTTCAGAAATAGGTATAACATTTGTAACATATTGACGTAATTGGGGAGACAGGATTATTCCAACCCCATATATATGTTGAACATCGTCATTTCCTGAGTGGTATACCATATGGTTGTCAACAATACAAGCACCACTATTTGGCCACCTCATTTCGCTTATGCCCATTATACCGATTCCGAGTCTGGTCATTTCTTGAATGGTATTATGAATTTTTCCAGCCTGATACATTGTCTTCATATTCCAGGTACATATTTTAATAATCAACTCTGCTGTTGTTAGAGACACTTTTCCAATTCTGTCACAGGGGTTTCGCTGGGTTACGACCTGGGAGGCCCTGTGGTCTAAAGGTGGATCACCTCCCCTGCCGAATCTTGGCTTCCGTATTCCATGATTAGTAACTATTTCCACTTTAGTTGGATTTGCCATGATAGCTTTTCTAGAGATGTCATCAGGGACCTTTAATGCGGTGGTTTCTCGTTGCCTTCTGCATTCTGATGCCGTTGACCACTTTCTTGGTTCTTCCGCCTTTGAGACCAGTTTCCCAGTCTCAGGACAACAGAGTGCCCTTCCATTTACCAGCTCGTCCGCCCGAAGCCGTTGACCAGTAAATGGTGGATTGCTTATCCCGGCAAACACTCGGACGTCAGAGCCTCGTTAGTTGTCTAGCAGGATGTACCAGATGACCATGATCTAGATCACCATACGAGCAGGTGAGGTTGGCATTTGAACAGGAGAGGCTATATCTTACGCATCACTATCCCTTAACATCCCAATATTTTATATACGCTAGAATATTCCACATGGTGTTCCGAATTTTTGCAGAAAAAACACACTATCATTTTTACACCTGGTATAAGATAACACTTACCTATTTAGCAAAAATATTATTACAGAAATATTGTTGAAGAATAACACTATAACATTTAAAAAAAAATCGCTTAAATCGGTCAACAGGTTTAGGAAACACGAGACTTCAAAAATGACCAAATTTTTAGGTGGGCCGATTTTTATGAACGTAAGTTTATATAAAAATCGGTATTACTAAGAGAAAAAAATCGGTGAAGCTTATGTAGGGTGTTCCAAATAATTTCAACAGGAAAATCCAGAGATATAATTTATGTTAGTATAGAGTATAGATAATATACTACATTCCAAAAAAAATTCTTCAGTGTAAAGGGTAGAAAATAGAAAATAAGATATAAAAGCAAAAACACAGATTTTGTATAAACTTTTCATAAAACTCCTGGAAACTAGGCCCATAATAATAGGCACTACGTGTCTCGGAGCCCATCGCCGTCCTTATATTCTTATTCAGCGACCCCATAAACCCCCATGTAGTAACATTGAACTTATTTCTGCCAATTATTTCCGAATTAAAACCTTATCATTTTTTATTACCTTATAATGTACACCTGGTTCCAAAAAAAACTGATACGACTCTTGAAGCGTATTTTGTAGAAAATTGAGCAGTGTATTTTGAAAGATAAATACTTAATATTTACATACTGTCAATGTCACTGCCAAATCTTAAAATTTGTCAGATAGCTTATTCTGTTCCACGGTTATTAGACTTTATTATTAATCTTTATTATTAATACTTTCTCTGCAACTGAGGGTATCTTATCAACTGTATTGTTTTTAAACAATAGATGATAAAATAAAAATACTGACAGTTCAAAAATGTGAACATTATTGCATTGTGTGTGGCCTAAGTTTGGGCTGAAAACTGAAATGTATTACATTTTTACAAAATTTTGGAATATGTTTAGTTACGTAGACCAATTTTAACAGTTGTTTTCAATACAGATTTCAATCCTCTACAAATAGTTTCTAATGTCTTTTGATGTCAAATAATTATGGAAGCTGGAATTCAACAGTTTAGAATTTTACATTGAGTTAAGGCAAAATTGTGACGCATGTCAAAATTCTCAATGTATTTTAATTGTATTCATTTTTTTCGAATACTGAGAAAACTAATAAATATTTTTGAAAAATTTAAACTCAGAATGACAGACTACATTATTACCGTGGGCTGAAAGTCCCTGAAAACTTCTATAATATTTATTTTAGTGAATTTACAGGGCTGAATTGAATATTAATTTGTTTTGTTGTATAATTCACGTTTACAATAATTATGTGATCTATTTGATGTAAAAACTATCATTTATATACTCTTTATAAAATACAGGAATTCAAAATAATATAAACATTTAGACCTTAATAATTAGTACAATTTATGAATTAACATAATATGTAATCAGTTGTTTGTTGTTTGTTTATTTTATTATTTGTCTGTCATAATAAATATAATGTCAGATCAATCAAATACACTGCTCAACATGATCAAATCTTACTAAGAGTCGTATCAGTTTTTTTAGGAACCGGCTGTACATCACAGGATGTATTTTCTTTGTTTAATAACGCAATTTTTAATTCTATATCATTATCTTGTATCACAATATCTCCTAACCCTCTTACAGTGCAATGCAACAAGTTTCATTGGGATTCATTAAACTGAAAAGAATTGGTAAGTTTATTGCTTCATTGCTTTACCCATTATAAGAGTTTCAGCATCTGATATTTTCTGAGTTTTACGCATTCATTAAGGTCAAATCATCATCCTGAAGAAAACAACGCGCAGGTGCCATCCAAACACCAGTAAGAAAAAACACCAGAATGCTGTCTATAAACCCAGACTTCTGATGGTGTGGGATCGGCAGTTGTAGATTCAAACACTATATTACAATTTAAATTATCTTCCACTTGCAGTATTTACTCTGGAGAACTATATTCAATTCTGCAAGCCCTCATTCATATTCGTACTCAAAAAATTTCAAAATCTGTCATAATTACCGACTCTCTCAGTGCATTACATACGATAGAACAGTTATATACAAGTAATCCTATAAGTATTTTAATAAAAGACAATTACATTTACTAAAGAACACGATGCAGCAAGTAACCCAGCTAGCAAGATAACGTTACATTAACGTTAAATTTAGGTTTTTTGAAGTTATACTTCTTTACCGGCAGTAGAGGGTGATTTTTTTATATGTTAAAACCTATCAGCCCGGCGCATGCGCATTATAACTTTGTTCTGATTGGATGTTCAAATGACATGTCAAAAATTATCCGATATGGCAGCTGTGGTTTGGAGGTAAAGGTAAAGGTAAACAAATGTATAATATATTAGTTTTATTGTTGTGAGGACAGAAACAAAAAAGTTTATAATATTGTAGTGACCTTTAAATAGTTTTTAAAAGTAACAGGTACGTAATAATTGTTAATGTATCATGGGTATAAACCTACCTATTTGATCTGCCAAAATACATAGTATGTAATACTTTTATTTATATAATTTGATTACCACCAAAATTTCTATCAATATTCACCTAATATATTGTTTTTTTACTCTATGTTTTGTTGTATTTTTTCAATTCTAAATCATTTCAATTCAAAACTAAAATAATTTGATCAATTTTCAAAATATCAAAATATCACAAGTTTAATCCGTTTAGCTAGTCGATCTTCGTAAATAATGACACATAGTGTCCGTGGCTAAGCGGAGAAGGCGAATGAATTCCAATACCAACCGCGGGTATCAGCGCTGGTTCGAGTCCCAATAGAAACTTTCTTTTTTGTTTTTTTTAATACATTTTATGATTGTAAGTATATTTATTATATAATTGTATTTTCAGAAAATACGTATTTAGTTAAAAAAAATTTCGACAATTAATGTTC
This sequence comes from Diabrotica virgifera virgifera, assembly GCF_917563875.1. Lineage (NCBI taxonomy): Eukaryota > Metazoa > Arthropoda > Insecta > Coleoptera > Chrysomelidae > Diabrotica > Diabrotica virgifera. The sequence continues at coordinate 191,494,369 of NC_065448.1, forward strand.
AGACATCATTTGTGGCTTGTTTAATGTGTTTGTGTGTGTTTTATTCTTTTATTATTTTAATTTTTGGCATTGTTCTAATAAAAATGTTTGAGAAGTAGTAAGTACAAATTAGTTTAATATTTAAACAAAATATAAATAAAAAGTATATTAATTTCGTTTAAATCATATAATAGAAGTATAACTTCTTACGTGCGTACAAAGTATACACACATTCTTTTTTGTATTGTTACGTAACATGTATCAAAAAATGACGTTACTGATACGAAATTTTAATACGTATGTTATACGTATGAATTTATTCGTTTCTGAAACGTGGCTCTTTGGTAAGGTTTAATGCGTATGAATTTATTCGTCTCTAACACGTGGATTTTTGGTAGGTATAGACACGTATAAGATCTCCTTTGAGATTGCAGCGCCATCGCGTATTTATTTTGAACCTTTCATTAATACCTAACCTTACATTTCCGTGATTAAAATCGTGTTTGTTTTTATGGAGTATGGAGTTATGTAAAAGAAATCAAATTATTATTGTTGTGTGCCTCAATGTGATTCTTGGATAAAGCGTACCTAATAGTAATTTATCGTTTCATTATTTCCCTAAATAGGATAAACAAAATAGAATTCTATTCAATGACAGTTTAGTTGAAAAACGAAATGTATGGAAATATCTTCTAAAAATGGGGAAGCAGCCTATCCTTATATGAAAGTGTGCAGTTTACGAATGAAGATTACTTCAAGGGTATGTTTATATATTGTAATATAAAGTAGCTATTAATAATTTTGTCTCTTTCGCTTACATAAAAGTCAAATATATAATAAATGTTTATTTTATATATTTAATAAATGTGGCAGCATCATGTATATGGTTTTATTTACACAATAATTTTAAGTTCTACCTATTTATAAATATCATTTATACCGAAAATTCTCCTAAAAAGTGACGTTTTTGTGACGTTAAAAAGGTTACGTAGAAATAACGTAAAATTGTTACGTAACATCGCTGTGACTTTTTGAAATTTGATGTAACTTTTGTCGTAACTTCTCCCAAAATGTTGACGTTTGTTTGACGTTATATATACGAACACTATTAGCTGGGAAGCTTTATAAATATGAGTTCCATCACACATTGGACTTCAAGGAAACGAACAAGTAGATTTTCATGCCAGAGAAGCAATACCAGTGCGTCTTCAGTATTAGTGAACTTAGTGCCTATTTTCGATTACAAATCATTCCTTAAAGGAAAAGTGATAAATAAATGGGAAAATGAATGGAATCTTTCGCAATCAACTCTACGCACAATAAAGCCCTCAATTAAACCTTGGTGTGAGATAGACTTAAATCGCCAGCTTTTTGTGAAGCTAAATCCTTTACGCATAGGGCATAGCAGGCTTACTCACAGCTACTTGATCTCTAAATCAAATCTTCCTATTTGTGACCTGTGTAATTGCGACATCAATGTAGCACATATAATAATAGAGTGTCCTAAATACATTAGTGAAAGACAAAAACACTCAATGGCTATCAGTATAAAAGCAGTCTTAGGACCACACTGTAAGCTTACATATTTGTTTAATTATTTGAAAAATATTTTAATGCTTTAAACAAACTATAACCACTGTTAACATTTTGTAAACCCCATTCTTAATTTGTAAATTATTGATATTGTTACCTAAATGTGAACTTATGTAATAATCAAAATGCTATTAGATTTAAGTAGCCATATGTATCAATGAGAGTACAGCTAATAACCCAGAGTGGTTGACGCTGTTAACAATAAAAAAAAACCCTGAATAAAAAATTCAGTGGCGGAGGTAAATTCCTCACCAACCAGTAAAACCATATAATCCGACAGGTATTTTCCTCACCAAATTTAAAGGTTCCTATTAATCCGGTGGGTATTTTCCTCACCAACTCACTCAGGTAATTAAATAAAAATAAAGGTTTAATTTAAGAATTTCTATTATGAAAGCATCCGAAATCCGAATACACGACATTAATTTCCTTACATTATAATAATAGTTTATAATATAGATAATATGCAAGACGTATAAATTATTATTTAATATTTACTATAATAATACAGACACTTTACAAAATCCATTCTAGTCATTTGATTAGACTGATATCTTATTAATAAATTTACTACATTTTTCAATTTCAGTTTAACTTGTTTATCTTTGATAGGTTTTGCAATATGCAAACTTTAAATTTTAACATACGTATCTACCTGAAATTCTTTAATTTTTTCAAAGAAAATATATATGGATGGATGCGTATTACAAAACGATAAATTAAAATGCGAATGAAAAGATTCGCAAGCATTCGTAATACAAATCTGTACGTTAGAATTGAAAGGGCGGAAGTCACATTCAGTTTGTTTTGCAGTAGATCAAAATTAGTGCTCTTAATTTGTACACCATAATTTTAAATGCCTTTAAAATTATCAAATGATGTTGCAGCTTTATGATTTAAAGAAAAGTGGTAAAACATGCTTTGTATTTTATTTTACAGTAACATAATCGGCGTTAAGTTGTTTTGTATTGAAATAATAAATAATTTAGGACTTAAAGCCTTTTTTGTTCTGTGGTACTATATCATTAAAAAAACAGGACAGCCGCCCTTTTGGTATGATTTTATTAGGAAAAGAACGTTATAATCAGAACTTAACATTACAAAAATAATATAAAACTTAAATTAAAAAGCATTTAATCATCTTCGGAACATGAAGAATTGTTTTTGTTAACGACAACTTTATTTTTTGTTGTTTTAAAGATTTATAGTAGGAATGGTAAATAGAACTTACCCATTCTAGAAATTCCATTAGGTGGTTATATTTTGAACTATCAATTGGAATTGAATTTTCATTATTTCTTTGGTCCAATGTCTTTGGTAGGAGACCATCGAGAGAACTTCTCAGTTTCCTTTTAAAATTGACAGATTTAAAATTAGAGATAAAATGTTGTTTTACAAAACATAATGCCAGGGTGGTCTCTTTCGACTTTGAAGTGCACAATTTTAGAGGATAGAAAGGGTTCATTGTCTGTGTTCCGTTTCCGATTCACAAACGGGCTTGTCGATTCTTTGTCCATTTTTTTAAAGTTAAAAAAGTCAATTTTTTTCATCTCATAAACAATAATAAGTGGTTTTAACGAACTGCAAGTCCTTATAAACTGGGCCCATTCATGAGGTACAGAAATATTCATAGTAGGCAGTCTTTTCTTCTTCCTCTCAATTAGTGCATGTATTGTGTCTGCTTCGTTGTGTGTATGCCCCTTGAGTAAATATTTATGATGAATTCTAACTACTTAGGTGTATGGACTTATACATACAAAATAAAAAAAAATCGGTTTTGACCAGAGCAGTTGTCTGACCAAAATGTTACCTCTTTTGTTGTAGAAAGTAAATTTTTTAACCACATTATTACAGCGGAAGCTATCTCGTTGCCACCCCTTTTTGCAATAGACTCGTCCCACATGAAGCATGAACCTTCGGAAGTACTATCATTATAGACGGTAAAATTAAATGTCCATAACTGATTTAAATAAAACGATTTTCCATTAGTTAACATCGGTGTAGGAAGGCATTTTTGCAAATCCATCATTGCTACGACTTCTTTTAAATTCTGCTTGCATCTTATCTTATCCTGCCTTTTTAACATGTATCTGTTATCTGCGTCATTCAAGTGATCTGCTTTTTTCTTTAAAATATCTTCAACATTAGGATCTGTCTCTTTTCGCTTATTTACAAAACTGTCACAGGTGTCACATGTATCAATGTTAGGGGGCTTGAAATGAAGATTGAACTCAGTAGAACCATCTTCTTTGCTCTTGATTCAGACATTTTTGGTTGTTACTTATTATCACAATAATCTCGATAAATAAAAAGTTACTTTTATCTATAAACCATGCAAAAACATTAGCTTATAGCCTCAATTTTTACACAGCTGACATGGGGTTGTCCATAGAGATTGGACTACCGTCTTCTTAACAATCAGTGTGCCATGCAAAAAAGACCGGTGTACCACATAGGGCTTTTTGCAACAAATGTCACAGTGGACATCCGACTTGCAATTTTAGTAATATTGCCTGTACAACCACCTGTTAACCACCATTCGAAAGATAACACCTTTAAGTGTATTATTGGCTGCATATCTCCATTTACTGTAAAAATGGACTACCGCCCTTTCAATTCTAACGTACAGAAATAACAGAAGAATTTGCTTCTGTCCACAAATATATGGATAATATGGCATTTTTGTCTATAAAGTTTCAACTAAATAATCAACATATCATCTTAAATTTCATTTCCGGGTTAGCATGACATTAAATCAAACACGAAACAATCTGATACGTCTTCTGCTTTTATATGTAAGGCCAAAAGTATGTTTGAGCCACTTGCCTCTTTCAGAATCATTTTTATATTCTGATATTAAATCAAGAAACCAAGACATTTCTATAACAAGCTTAGTGTAGGTGAAATTTACAACCATGTATTTTAGTATTCGGATACATTTCAATGATTGCATTCCTTTTCAAAATCTTCAAAAATTTTACTAGCATTAAACTCAATTTTGAGAGCTTAAAAAATTTCTGATTTTAACAAATAAAAATATTGTTGTAAATTTCTGTTTTTTTTTGTTTGGCAGTAAACAGTATAATAAAGAAATATAATGCACATTAATTAGCCCATGAATAATGAATAATTGCAATGCGCTATCCATATAAAAAAATTCAATGTGGCTAAAAGGCTTATATTTGTTTCACAACTAAATACAATTATCCTACTTTTATAAATATTATAAATATTATAAAAATTATGTTTCAATGGAAATTCTTCTAAAAATGTAAGTTAATTTTAGCTCTTCATTTTAAATTATTTGTATCTTGCATTATTCTATAAATAGGTCTGGATCCCGCGGATGAAAAAAAAGTTGATTAATAGCAAGCTAAAAATTTGTTAATAGCTTAAGGGTGTCTAGTCGGGCAAACTTTGATATATGGAAACACTGGAACAGGGGCAGTTTTAATTGTGGAACAGGTTAAAAATTTGGAACGGTCAGACCACGAAAACGGAACATTTATTGTGTCCGACAGAACAGACTTAAACTCTCCGAACAGAGATTATACTGTCATGCAAAAATCAGACTGCTATTTATCACCAAATGGGCGTTTTAATGAGTGGAACATGTAGAATATGTCAAATGACAGGAATTATGACAGATAATAAATAGCAGTCTGATTTTTACATGAGAGTTTAATCTCTGTTCGGAGAGTTTAAGTCTATTCTGTCAGACAAAATAAATGTGCCGTTTTCGTGGTCTGACCGTTCCAAATTTTTAACCTCTCCCACAATTAAAACTGCCCCTGTTCCAGTGTCCCCATATATCAAAGTTTATCCGACTAGACACCGTTAAGCTATTAACAAATTTTCAGCTTGCTATTAATCAACTTTTTTTTTCATACGCGGGATCCAGACCTAAAACATTTTATAGTTATTTTTATGAGAATATCTGATGGTTATGAAATTCTTAGAATTTTCAACAAAATAATAAATAATAGGAAAATATAACCCTTAGTTATTCCTAGTCCGGAAAATCTAGGCCTACTTTAGGTTAAACTTATAAAAAATGAAAGTATTATTATTACTTTTAGTTACATTTTTTTTAATTGAGTACTACTCGTGTATTCACTCATAATGTTTTGGTATAGAATAATCGGTTCACCATCAAATTCATCCACAAAAAGTTTTCGGACTACATCAATAAATACTCAAAATACTACCATTGATTGTTCTTGACAATGTTCTTTCACATTTAGAAAAACGAAAAATGTAAAACACAAAGAAAAAGAAAAAACTAGGCAAAAAAGGAACGGATACACCGTTTTTTCTCTCCACGGTCTTTTTGGCCTACCGTTTTTCCTGTGATTGGCGTTCGCTTTGACCAACGATATTCATTCATTTTTCGGTGGGATCACTTTATTTCAGCTTTTTGCATTCCATAAATTCCAGGACGTGAATGTCGACGAACAAAGGTTCTGTGATTTGATTTGTTCTCTATGTCATTTATTCAATGTTTTCAAGCGAAATTTCATCTTCGCCAACACATTATTTGTTTTTGAGTTCTTTGAGTCATTATGAGTGATTATTCTAGAATAAACTATTTAGTCGGCGTGTTACCAAATTACCTTGTTCAATTTTTGTTACTTCAATTCCTGCTCCAGTTTGTCATGCTTCATCATCATCAACCCGTACACGTTCACTGCTGGACATATTATTATGTCTCCCTCAGCTCTTTTCATCTCTGTTTTAGGTGGCTTGCATCCAGTTAACGATAACATGCTTCAACTCATCGGACCATCCGGTTGTTAGGCGTCCTCTGCTCCGTAGTGCTTCTTCTTGCGGCCTCCACTCGACAATACGTTTTGTCCATCGGTTGTCTGACAATCTGCTGACAGGTACTGCCCAATTCCACTTTAGCGACGCTATTTTTTCGACAGCCTCTGTTGTTTTTGTTCTACGGCGTATTCCTTAGTTTAGGATTTGGTCTCTCAGGGAGACACCCAACATCTGGCACTCCATAGCTCTCTGAGTGAGCTGTGATGCTTAAACCGAGATGCATAGAGCTGTCAGTATTTCTATTTGTGTCTAGTTTGACGTCAAACTGGTTCCCTTCATCTCCCACCACTACACTTATTTTAATGGATTAGTTGGATTACTGCTTATGTATTCTTCACTATTCTTCATATCTATTTTCCGTAGCATGTAGTGCATCATCTTTAACTTTGGTAAGTTTTATTAGGTCTATTAAGAAGTACAAGATGTACAGTTTATGACCTTCAAACTGTAACACCCATAAGTTCCCATTTTCTTTTCCAGGTATCCAAAACCCCCTACAAATAAAATTTTAAATTTCAATGATTATAATAGACTTGGCGAAGTTCTGTGATTACCTTTATTTTTTTTGTCATTTTTTACCATTTTTAATTGTTTTACTAGCCTAACATCGTGATAAATCTTCATATTTCTTTGGATTGAGTCAAAATCCTGGTTATTTCTTACGAATATTATACAAAAGACTTTTCATAATTTTATATTTTCAAATCGAAGCTCTAGCATAAATAAAAAAATAAGAAAATAAAATTAAGAAACGCTTTTCTCTAGTTACGATTGACTAAAATTAACAAAACTCTCACAGTCGACAAGAAATTTAAAAAATATAACACATTTAAAAGAAAAGCGTGGGGCTCCAAAAAGTAAAAAAGTATCTATCCTCAAACCGTTTATTCGATGAATATTTTTTTAATTTTTAATTTTTAGTCTTGCACTTTTCAAACATTAAAATATATCGTCATGTTTTAAAAAAATGATATATATAGACACATTTTTTGCATTTATTTTAACATTTGATACATACATTGTACATTTTCTGTAATTCCTTCATACATTTCAAATCAAAATAATTATTTACACTTACTAAAGTGTTCGCAGTCTTTCCATTTCTTCTAATACTTTACTATTGCACGGTGTAGAACCTGTTAATTTCCACTCCATCCATTAAGGGTTCGTAACAAGCTTTGAATTAATGCGCCAAAACGAATTCTAATGTTAATTGTATCACGAAACGTCTCTACCGGTGGTTTTTCTAAGACTAAGTTAAAAATAGGAATTTTTTGAATTCGAGTATTGGTTGAAGTTTTGTTTCCTATCGTATTGAAATTTGACACGAATAAGCGCCGATGTTTATAGAAACAAAGATGTGAGCGTTCAAAATCGTCGCCGCTTATAATTTTTATAAACGTGATGACGGTACAAACATGAAAAGTAGTGGGAATCGGCAAAAAATTTGAAACTTTATTGTTCATTAATGAAGCATAACGTAAACAATTAATATAAAAAGTGAAATTATGTATAGTTCATATAATTAGCTACAATCTTTAAAAGTTTCAAGCATTTTCTATTAAAATCGCAATTTTTTAATTTAAACAATTAATAAACATAAAAAAAAATATTGACTATTCGTGTATTGTTCCCGCGAATGCATATGTCTGCAAATTTTAATTCATTTGCATTGAAGAAAGGCAGTCAAATTAACATCTAAAGTTGTTCTGAAGCTATTTTCTTGTGGCATTTTTGCAATTAACTATTTTTAATGGGAAATAATCCACACTTTTACTAAAAAAATGATTTTATTAACGTTTCGACGCCCAATTCGGGTGTCGTTGTCAAAATATAAAAATATTAATAAATGAAACAAAAAAAATTGTGGTTTATTTCCCATTAAAAATAGTTAATAACATCTAAAGATTTGACCCAAACTATTGAACTAAAGAAAAGCGTTTAAAAAAATAATTAAAAAACTTTATAATGCTTTAGTAAAAAATACCTCTTTTGCATTTATGGCGGTTTGATTTTGCAGCGACGATATTATCTGAATAGAAAAATCTGAAGTTTTACCTGGAAAATATAAACCGGTTATTTTTGTCGTTTCAAAGAAATTAAATTGACCCATATGCCGGTTTATATAAAATCACTAAAACATCACTTTTTCCTCTTGATATAGTTTCTATATCATTGTTTATGTACCTAACATCTTTGACGTAACAATTTTTATTAGTTTAAAGTTGCTGCATTGTAGATGCACTGTCTCTACTCATATACCAAAAGCACATAATTCAGAGTAAAATAGATTTAGACAAATTGTTTTAGTAATGATGATACGTCGAGTTCCGTATATATCACGGAAATTTAATGTAAGAAAAAGGAAAACTCCAGGTTATTGTCAGGTACCATAGCCGGAACTAAATAACATTGTATTTAGATATCTTGCAGCACGCAACTGCATGAGCTTGATACTCGTATGGATCAGATTCAAGAATCGATTATTAACTTCCAGTAATTTAATGGGTACTGAAGGTGTTACGACGACGCTTGAAATAAGAAACTTAGATACAGTACGATTTGTTAAAATGATTTAATTTGTAAATTAAATTATTACTCTTAATTTAAGCTACATAGTGTTAACCATTCAAAAACTTTTAAAAATACATTTTGGTCACTATTTAAGTACCCTTTTTAAATGAATGAGTGGAGTTAAAAAAGGATAAAATTAAGAATGAGTATGTATTAGTTGACGTATAGGGGCTGCACAAATTGACGCCAAAATCAGAGAGCTTATATGTCTGGATCCCGCGTAAAATTTGTTAGTAGCTTAACGGTGTCTAGTCGGACAAACTTTTAGAAAGGTCTCTCCGGAGTATTTTTACTTGCCAATTAATTTTCAATTATTGCATATCTTATTAAATAATTTACACAGATTTTTTACTGACTCATAATAATTTGCCTCGGCATCTACTAACTCTAGTAACTCCCAGAGCTTTTACGATTTTTTAGTTGTTTTAGTGTATCTTGGATTTTTTGTGCTTTCATCTGGATTGATGAATCATCCTTATTTTCCATTTTATCCGTCTACATTCTGTTGTATCAGTTAATGATAGGTTTATTTAAAAAAAGAATCAGATTCTTTCGATTAAAGAAGAATTCAGTTTAAAGCATTTTATAACTATGTAATTATATTTTTTACTGTAAATTTCACGACAGCTCGATTGATGACAATTTTTGATTTTTGTTAATATTTTGAAGTCTCTTTCTAAATATTGTATAATATGTCATAATTTTTCTACGCATTGAAATATCAGCATACTTTTTTGCTATTTTGCTTTCCTTTCGTAGTTAGTTAAAGTTTCGCTTGGTCACCACTTTCCACTATAGAACAATAAACAATAAAATTGCATGATGAGGGTATATTGTATATAATTAATGACAGTTACAGAACTTAAGGAACTCACAATAATAATCATTAGGTTTTTGATATTTTTATACCACAAGGTTTTTTGCATTAAGAACGTAGGCCCCAATATATTACGGCTATACTTTTCTTTCTTTAAACGACAAATTACGTATAATAAAATTTTCACTGGCATGGAGATGTAAACATTAGTTGACAATGATATTGTCACCATTAACATAGACGTTAACTTGTATAATAGCTTTAATTTTTCATCATCATCATTCTCTTTGCCTTATCCCTATGCGGGGTCGGCTTCCCTAATTGCATTTCTCCACACAATTCTATCTTGGGTCATATCAATGTTAATCCCCTTTACCCACATGTCCTGCCTTATCGTCTCCCTCCAGGTCTTCTTTGGTCTTCCTCTCCTACTCCTTCCAGGAATCTGCACTTCAGCTATTCTTCGTATTGGGTGATTAACGTCTCGACGTTGAACATGACCAAACCATCTTAACCTATGCTCTCTCATTTTGGCATCAATTCGTGCCACACCTAGACTTCCCCTAATATACTCATTTCTAATTTTATTCTTCTTTGTCACTCCACTCATCCATCTAAGCATTCTCATTTCCGTCACATGCATTCGTTGTTCCTCTTTTTTTTCACTGCCCAACATTCAGTTCCGTACATCATAGCCGGTCTTATGGCTGTTTTATAGAATTTTCCCTTCAGCTTCATTGGAATTTTGCTGTCACACAACACACCACTCGCTTCTTTCCACTTCATCCATCCAGCCCTAATTCTACTGCATGCATCTCCATCTATTTCTCCATTACTCTGTAATACTGATCCTAGGTACTTAAAACTATTGCTTTTCACAATAATTTCACCATCCACAAACACCATTTTGTTTGTAGTAGCTCCATCTTTAAATGAACATTCCAAATACTCTGTTTTTGTCCTACTAAGTTTTAAACCTTTTTCCTCCAGAGCTTGTCTCCACTGTTCCAGTTTTTGTTCTAGCTCTCTTTCACCATTTCCTATTAACACTACATCATCAGCATACATTAGGCACCATGGAATACTACCCTGTAGTTTCGCTGTTATCTGGTCCAAAACTAATGAAAATAAATACGGACTAAGCACAGAGCCTTGGTGCAATCCTACTTTCACATTAAATTTATCAGTCTCTCCCACACCTGTCCTAACACTAGTCGTTACTCCCTCATACATATCCCTCACAATCTTTACATATTCACCAGGGACTCCTTTCTTATTGAGTGCCCACCACAGAATCTCTCGAGGAGCTCTATCATATGCTTTCTCAAGATCAATGAATACCACATGAGCGTTTGTTTCTTTACTCCTGTATTTTTCCATCAACTGCCTTATAATGAAAATTGCATCTGTTGTTGATCTACCCTGCATAAAGCCAAATTGATTCTCGGATATTTCGGTCTCTTCACGTATCCGTCTATCAATTACTCTTTCCCATATTTTCATGGTGTGGCTAAGCAGTTTTATAGCCCTGTAGTTTGTACATTGTTGTATATCTCCCTTGTTTTTGTAAACAGGTACCAGTATACTGCTTCTCCATTCGTCTGGCATTTGTCCGACTTCCATAATTCTATTAAACAGACCTGCTAGCCACCTTGTTCCTGTCTCTCCCAATGCTCTCCATACTTCCCTAGGAATATCATCTGGTCCTAACGCTTTTCCTTTCTTTATTTTTTGAAGCGCTTGAGCCACTTTCTCGTTGGTTATTTTGGTGACCATTGCTGCTACTGTTTCCGTTGACTCTACAGGCTGTCTGTCAAATGCTTCATTTAATAAGCTGTCAAAGTACTTTCTCCATCTCTTTTTGACATCCCTTTCGTGAACTAGTATTTTATTATTTTCATCTCGGATACATCTAATCTGATTAAAATCTTTTGCTTTTTTGCTCTCTGTTTGGCTATTTTATATATCTTCGTTTCGCCTTCCCTGGTATCAAGTTGATCGTATAGGTTTGAGTACGCTTCTGCTTTGGCTTTTGCTACTGCTACTTTCGCTTCCTTTTTCGCCACAATATAGTTTTGAAGATCTGTGTCGGATCTGGTTTCTTGCCACTTTTTTTAGCTTTAATTATTTATAGCTTTATAGCTTTATTTATAGCTTTAATTATTAATTTAGTTAATTAATAGGATTATTTTTCACTAACTATTTATTCAGTGATTACAATATTTATATCCTATAAAATGAAAACTAATAATGGAGAAAAGAGAAAAATTGACAAAGTGATTTTAATAATAATAGTATTCAAGTATTTTGTTCTAAGTTGTGATCCAAGTATTTTATTGTTAAATAATATGTTCAGTAGTAATTGCACAAGAGCTCTAAAATTCTATATTAATTTTAACGATCGAGGGCAACTTGTTGCGATTATTTCATGAATAAAACTGTTCAAAACCAAAATTTTATTGTAATTTATTTATGTAAGTACAGATAGTACAATTAAACACTCAAAGAGAATAATATTGAAAAATCTGTGATAATAACAGACTCCAGATCTGCAATATATGCAATTCAAAACACTGATTTTAATTCATAAAAATCAAAAATTTTATGTAATATAAAAAATAATTTGTCTAAAGTGGAAGTAGTATTTATATGGGCAAAAGGGCATGCCGGTATACTGGGTAATGAGAAAGTGGATGAGTTGGCCAAAGACGCAATAAAAAATGGTGAGATTCTAACTCAAATCTTATCGACAGATGCAATAAATGACGTCAAAGATAGAATAAATAAAATATGGAAAAAACAATGGAAAAATATTTCAAGCATATCAAAAAATTTATATTTTTCTTTACATCAAGAACTTCCTCCGCCACCTGAGTACATATTTAAGTATAACCTGCCAAAGCAAGATATTTCTACTATCGTCAGATTAAAAACTCGACACGGAAAATATGAGGCACATCTGCACAAATTAGGAATAGTTAATTCATCAGTCTGTTTTTGTGATAATGTTTCGATTAGAGATTTGAACCATATTTTCCTTGAATGCAAAATTAACGAGAGATATATAAATCAATTGTATTACAATTTACGACAAACACAAGTTCATTTTCCAATTAGTATAGAATATCTACTAAGTTGTCATAAAATGGAAATATTTAAATTACTCATAAACTACTTGAAAGAAACAAATATAGTCATTTGAGTCAGATAGGTGGGAATATAACAAAACTAATAAATTGAGGTAAAAATAAAAGAAAAATCTGTGGCTAACGGAACCGCATCCAAGCCATTTTTTCACACACACACACACACACATACAATTAAACACACAGTTGTTATAAATATTTTACGGTTGAAATTCATCACTTTTTTAATTTTTAAAACATTAATTGTCAATAATGTCACTGAATGTATTTTTTCGTAGCAACGAAGGGCATCTGACGTAATATACTTGACGACGGGAAATTATCAAAAATTATCAATTTAATTTAGATTTCCGTAGCTTTCTATTGGTTAGAATCTCCTATGAAATAATCGGGTATAATATCACAAGAGAGTGAGAATAAATTGAAAATAATGCGGCAGTTTTTCGAAAATTTGTTGTCTGGCAATAGACACGAGAGCCCGCAGGGCTCGAGTGGCTATTGCCCAATGACAACCAAATTTGAGTAAAAATGAAGCATTATTTTCTTATTTATCCTTACTGTCGTGGGATATTCGTAAGATTATTTTTTAATACGTGTATTAAGAGGAAACAGTAGCTATCAACAGGTAGCAAAACGCGTTCCAAGATTGCGGCTGTAATTTTGAATATTTTTTCAAGATATTTGGCACACTTATTCGTAATATAATAAAGAATGGCGGTACAGAGTACCCAATTTAAAAAATATATTAATATGTGGAAATTACTCTGCAATTAAATACAATATTAACAAAACGAGCCTGTATCGCCATTAAGAAGAACAAAAAAAATACACTTTCTTCAAATAAACTTTTTTATCCGATGCCTAGATTTTGTGTCATTTTAGAACTAATAATGAAATAAAAAATTTTAGTAGTTCCAAAATGACACAAAATCTAGGCATCGGATAAAAAAGTTTATTTGAAGAAAGTGTATTTTTTTGTTTTTTCTTAATGGCGGTACAGTCTCGTTTTTTTAATATTATATTTAATTACAGAGCAATTTCCACATATTAATATATTTTTTAAATTGGGCTCTCTACCGCCATTCTTTATTATGTTACGAATACGTGTGCCAAATATCTCGAAAAAATATTCAAAATTACAGCCGCAATCTTGGAATGCGTTTTCGCTACCTGTTGATCGCTACTGTTTCCTCTTGTAACGGTCACGTTACAAAATTAGCTCTTTAATTATTATTATAATTATTTTCCCTCGGTCTCCATTTAAATTCTCTAATTTTTGGTATAGGACTACTGGGGTGACGTCATACCTCGGTGATGGAACGTACTCCACCTATCGAGAATGATTTCGTTTTCTGAGAGAATTTGACGTTCACCTTGGCGGAGAAACGTCTCTCGTTCGTCACTTGGTTTGTGGCTGCTAATTAAGTGCGTTGGTTTGGTACTTGGTACTGGTACCATGAAATGGCGAATGAGTTCCATACACCTTATTTTATAACATCCATCCAGTTTTTTTAAGTAAAAATTACCAGCAAGGGTTGTCTGGAGTTAGGGAGACATCTGTGTGACAACTCCTGTTGGAGCCTAATAGGAATCATTCGGTGAGATTTATTTTTTTGTAATAATTTTTTAATTAGCCATCGTCATGTGTTTTTTGTTGTGGAATATTTAAAATATTAGTCCCATTGTTAAACTTTCTTAGTCAATCTATTAAGGGAAGGGTGTAGATGATTTCGATCTTTATATTATCCTTATATTAATGGGGTTTTTGGTTTTACATAACCAAACATTTTTGAAGTCCTCAAATTAATATTGGAAATAATTTTAAATTTATTGAACATCCAATATTTTATAAATTCAATATATTTTTACAGATATTTCCTCAAATAAATCATTTCAATGTAATTTATTCATGTCTTCACACTTAAAATATTACACTACAAGTAAAGGGAAGAAGAAATACTTTTTAGAAGCAATAGCATAGAAAAACCGGCCATTAAAAATGGAACAAAAAACCAATCTCAGGTAACCTTGAACTGTTTTAAGTGTGAAGACATGAATAAATGACATTGAAATGACTTATTTGAGGAAATATCTGTAAAAATATATTGAATTTATAAAATATTGGATGTTCAATAAATTTAAAATTATTTCCAATACTAATTTGAGGACTTCAAAAATGTTTGGTTATGTAAAAACAAAAACCCCATTAATATAAAGATAATATAAAGATCGAAATCATCTACACCCTTCCCTTAATAGATTGACTAAGAAAGTTTAACAATGGGACTAATATTTTAAATATTCCATAACAAAAAACACATGACGATGGCTAATTAAAAAATTATTACAAAAAAATAAATCTCACCGAATGATTCCTATTAGGCTCCAACAGTAGTTGTCACACACATGTCTCCCTAACTCCAGACAACCCTTGCTGGTAACTTTTTACTTAAAAAAACTGGATTGATGTTATAAAATAAGGTGTATGGAACTCATTCGCCATTTCATGGTACCAGTACCAAGTACCAAACCAACCCACTTAATTAGCAGCCACAAACCAAGTGACGAACGAGAGACGTTTCTCCGCCAAGGTGAACGTCAAATTCTCTCAGAAAACGAAATCATTCTCGATAGGTGGAGTACGTTCCATCACCGAGGTATGACGTCACCCCAGTAGTCCTATACGAGAAATTAGAGAATTTAAATGGAGACCGAGGGAAAATAATTATAATAATAATTAAAGAGCTAATTTTGTAACGTGACCGTTACAATCCCCTTCTACTCGGGAAAAAAAATTTTATCCATAAAATTTTTTTTTCTAAACTTCAAAATATTAACAACTAAATTTACAATAGTCTAACAATCCACGTTGATTCGCAAGATTACCACTAAGCATAAACTAAGGTTCAAGGAAAAATACATACATATATGACTCAAACTCATGCTAAAATGTTACTATGTTACTCTCTGTTACCAATATTAATGAATTGCTTCAAAAACCAAACAAACTATATATTGTACTAAAGTTCATACTAATAACTAAGTGTCGAATTGGGCACTAAAACCAAAATTGAGCTATCCATGGACATCAGATTCATAATAGTATATCCAGAGAAGAACAATCAGAAAGATTTATGGAACAACTCTCACTAATGCCAAATAATACCAATAATAAACATACCAAAGGAATCCAAAACTCAATAACCAAAATAGATGTGGAATCGAACACTTAATCCAAAGTCGAACTATCAGTGGACACCAGATTCATAAAAGGCATATCCAAAGAAGAACGACCAGGCAAATTTATGGACCAATTCACACCAATACTAAACCACATAAACAGATCAGGCCTACGTACACCCACATCCGGTAATACGAACCTATCCAACCAAATACACAAAATAAATGAAGAATCGGACACTTATTCAGAATCGGAATATCAATGGACACCAGATTTATATAGGAGTATATCCAAAGAAGAACGATCAGGCAAATTTATGGCCCAATTCTTACTAATATTAAATAAACTAAATTATTGGATCCAATGGTAACTAATACTGAACAAAATAAATAAATTAGGTCTACATACACCCTCATCCGGTAATATGAACCTATCCAAACTAAGTAATCAAAATAAGTCACAAAAAAAATTACTAACAGACTAAGTAACAGAGATGTAACCAAACTAAATCAAAAGTAAGATAAATACCCAAGGTATATTGACTAAAATATAGAAACTACCTAAACTTAATTTGTGCTGGTATTCGCGAACTATAGCATGTTGCTACAACAGATCTATGAGAATAGCCAGACACAGATAAAGTACTAATAATGTAAGAATAAGTAAGAAAGTAAAAAGAATAAATGGTGAACTTACCAATTCTATGGTACCATGATAAGTGATAGGAAAGAAAATAGGATAAGTGATAAGAAAAAAAATTGACGAGAACGAGTAACAAGTTTTAAATAAAACTGCAGATTCATGCGTTCTCACATACATAGAATTATTCAGGAAATATTCCAGAATCTGAATAGCAAGACTAATGCCTAAGGAAAGAAGTGGGAATATACTCAAATGAACAACTCATCTGTCTAAACACTCCAAATACTGACTTAACGAACCTACTGTGTATATATAAGGATGGCCTAAGCATTGATTTATAAACAAGTGCGCAAGATATTTATCCATGTTTATCCATCAACTATCAAAGTACGAACATACTATGAAGTAAAAGACCTAATATGAACTAAATACTTCCCTATCTAATGGTAAAAATGTAACTGGAATAATTGGACTAATTACAGAAGAATGGTTAGGAAATGTGGCCAACATTTCCTGACCAGAAATATTATGATTAAAAAAACATCTGCGTACTTAGCCATGAAAGACATAGATCACGAAGTCAATCGAACAGCAGTGATCAGTTGCTGAGCAACAACCTCGAACCCACGCATTCACAAATCAGAGTATCAACAGAGTAATGACAAACTAGTCCAAAAGAAGAAATCAATACATACATCATCCATACATACCTACATCATTCATACATACATACATTATCCATACCTACATACATCATCCATACATACATACATTATGCATACAACCACATACCATGCATACATTCAGACTTAGAGACTTAAGAATCCGTACATACCTCAAACTTCCAAACTAATTCCAGAATCATAGTGTGTAGGATATAAGGATATAAATTATTATAAAGTGTTTAAGATATTGGAGACAAATGTTAATAGAGTAACCCAATAACAAATTATAAACCACAACATCTTTCCACTATGGCAAATCCAAGAACAAGATTTAGAAATAATATAAAAAAATAGTAAGTAATCAAATATTCAAAATATAACACATAAACTGAGATATAGTAGTGTACATTATGATAAGTTCCATAGTTCCATACAAAATATCAATATTAAACCAACGTACTTGTCTGAGCTTACATATTGAAAAGTGCACCATTAATAATGCAACAAAATGATAAGCTCATAAACCAGAGTACTACATAATAATTAAATTAATAAATAATAAATTAAAAGTCATCGACAACAAAGCCAAAAGATGAAATCGAGTAATGTAGGTACCTGCACTACCTGATGGTGAAAAACATTAGATTAAAATATAACAATAAAAATTGAGCTAAAGGCAAACCAAAGAAGAGTTTGGCGCAACCACTGTTAAGTCAATCTTCTTCTGAGTATTGTTCTAAAACTTAATAGACAAATAAGGACTATTATCAATGCTTCTTAGCTAACAAAAAATTTATATTTAAATCTCAACCCCAAAGCATCTGATTTATATAAGCATTATATTATGGTACCCACCTTGATATAATATTATTATCAACATTAACAAACTAGAAGATGAGATGGATAATGGAACTACTTTACTATACAATAATGATTATGTTAACACTACCAATTAAAGAAAAAAAAATTGGATGACCATCTGTAATCATCCGAACCATGCGAATTCAACGTATCATGTATAGAAGCTAATGTTCTGGACTGATATTGCTTTGTGGTGTGTGCCTGTCTTACCAAACAACCCAAATATCAAAAATAACAAATATAAAATATAATCTAAAGTTTGTAAGACAAATATACATATGGAGAAAATATTAGCGACACACCAACAAATCAAAATGCCAGCAAAATATATAAATAATCAAATCAATATAGTAAATAAAGTACCTAAATCCTGAAAATAATTTCTAGTTAGGTGTAAAATATAACCATACTAGAAAAAAAATATATGCATATTGTCAACGATTAATTGTACGTGCAAACATACTACCATTGGTAGAAGGAATAAAAATTTATACTAATAGAACATAATGTCAGATATGTATACTCAGTTTAAATACATAAATAAGTTTCCAATAAAAATACAAAATCCAAACTAAGATATGAGTTGTACCACTAATTCTAAAAATGAGGTATCGAAAATAAACTAATCAAAACCAAAAGCAGCATAAGTCTACTTGTTTAGTATTCGTAAAGTTTTAAAGACCAAAAATAAATCATAAGTAACATGTATACAAAGATATCAAAAAGTTAATAAAACAGAAAATTCCAATAAAAGAAAATTGAACTAAAAGAACTACTATCTTAGAACCATAAAACGGTTGGCCCCACGTTGGGCGCCAATGTAACAAAAAGAAGAAAACTTCTGTTGGAGTGAAAGTAAAAAGAAAGATATACTCCAACAGAAGTAAGGAAAAAAAATACTACTTTGCAGTAGTACTGAAGAAAGGGGGATTAGAAGGGATAGAAGTAGAAGTGGGAAGAGACAGAGGCAAACTGAATAGAGTTGGCTAGCTATAGATGCAAGAGAGCAACTTGACACTCAAGGATGGATACGGCTCGTTTGCATGCCTGTCGAAGAACAGTAGCTCTATATAGATAGTAATGATGACTAGAAGATGAAATAATAAAATAAGAATAATATACTGAAAATGAATGGAGATGAATAATGACTAAAGACGAACAAAATAAATAAATCTAACAAATCATGGGCGCCATGAAAATGATCTTCGATCATTTTCCCAGGTATCTTATACTGCTGTCAAATATTAAATATATCAAACCTGTAATAATGAACATAAAGGTGTAATAAAATAATTGATATACAAAATAAATACATATTTATTAAAAATAACTACTAGATTTTTGACAATCTCTGAGTTACACAAAGTGTATATCATGTGACTCTAAAATGACATAAGTTATACAAAAAGTTATCTCTAAGATAACAACAATAATGTTATCTGTTACAAAATTAAATACCTCTTACATATATATAGGGTACAACTCACATGTTAGTTTGGATTTTGTATTTTTATTGGAAACTTATTTATGTAGTTAAACTGAGTATACATATCTGACATTATGTTCTATTAGTATAAATTTTTATTCCTTCTACCAATGGTAGTATGTTTGCACGTACAATTAATCGTTGACTATATGCATATATTTTTTTTTCTAGTATGGTTATATTTTACACCTAACTAGAAATTATTTTCAGGATTTAGGTACTTTATTTACTATATTGATTTGATTATTTATATATTTTGCTGGCATTTTGATTTGTTGGTGTATCGCTAATATTTTCTCCATATGTATATTTGTCTTACAAACTTTAGGTTATATTTTATATTTGTTATTTTTTATATTTGGGTTGTTTGGTAAGACAGGCACACACCACAAAGCAATATCAGTCCAGAACATTAGCTTCTATACATGATACGTTGAATTCGCATGGTTCGGATGATTACAGATGGTCATCCAATTTTTTTTTCTTTAATTGGTAGTGTTAACATAATCATTATTGTATAGTAAAGTAGTTCCATTATCCATCTCATCTTCTAGTTTGTTAATGTTGATAATAATATTATATCAAGGTGGGTACCATAATATAATGCTTATATAAATCAGATGCTTTGGGGTTGAGATTTAAATATAAATTTTTTGTTAGCTAAGAAGCATTGATAATAGTCCTTATTTGTCTATTAAGTTTTAGAACAATACTCAGAAGAAGATTGACTTAACAGTGGTTGCGCCAAACTCTTCTTTGGTTTGTCTTTAGCTCAATTTTTATTGTTATATTTTAATCTAATGTTTTTCACCATCAGGTAGTGCAGGTACCTACATCACTCGATTTCATCTTTTGGCTTTGTTGTCGATGACTTTTAATTTATTATTTATTAATTTAATTATTATGTAGTACTCTGGTTTATGAGCTTATCATTTTGTTGCATTATTAATGGTGCACTTTTCAATATGTAAGCTCAGACAAGTACGTTGGTTTAATATTGATATTTTGTATGGAACTATGGAACTTATCATAATGTACACTACTATATCTCAGTTTATGTGTTATATTTTGAATATTTGATTACTTACTATTTTTTTATATTATTTCTATATCTTGTTCTTGGATTTGCCATAGTGGAAAGATGTTGTGGTTTATAATTTGTTATTGGGTTACTCTATTAACATTTGTCTCCAATATCTTAAACACTTTATAATAATTTATATCCTTATATCCTACACACTATGATTCTGGAATTAGTTTGGAAGTTTGAGGTATGTACGGATTCTTAAGTCTCTAAGTCTGAATGTATGCATGGTATGTGGTTGTATGCATAATGTATGTATGTATGGATGATGTATGTAGGTATGGATAATGTATTGTTATATTTCTATTTGATATGAAAATTAAAATTTGATAATTATAAACAAAATTCAATTTAATATAAAATATTTTCAATTTTCTCAACCACGGGCATATAAATTTAAAACAACCTGTATACAACAAATTGTTATATGTAATTTTAAGAAGTGATTAGAATAAGCGTACGAAACTCGGAACAATGTGCTTAGAATAAACAAAGTGAATGACGCGTACCATTATCGGTTCTTCTCGGAAGGTCGATCATTAGCCTATGCTAAATAAAACTCAGTGAAATAGATGATAGTTCATTATCGTTTTTCGCGGAAGGTTTCGATCATTAGCCTATGCTAAATAAGACTCATTTGAAAGAGAGAATAGGTCATTAAAATTTGTAAATAGTTAGAAAGTATTTTAGAATGGGAATTAAATATTTTCTTTTGAAATCCATTAAGCATATTTAGAAAGATTAAAAATTGGTTTTGAGGAATATTACGAATGAGAGTTGGTGGTGGAAGATTGATTTGTGAATCTGGAAGGGATATTTAGAAAGTAGGGGAATGGATGACAAAGTGAGAGCAGAATGTTTTGAGCTGTCGAGAAGTGAAGTCGAGTAGTAGACGGTAGTGTTCGAGGAGTGAGAAAGCCGGTGTAGTTCCGTGAGTGTGGAGTATCTATCGTGGAACGAGAAGTAGGCCAGGTCGAGAGTAAAAGAACCTCCTTGAGCCCAGAGTGTCCCGGTAGCTGATAGCAGTTTCGAAAAAGGTAGAACACAGCATCACGACAAAAGCAGGAACGAGAGCTATTCGAGCTAGTTTTTCAAAGGAGAACATCACTGGAAGCCAGGACGAGGTTTGATCGCAGCCAAGGATAGCAGGAAAGGGTTTTGTGTGAGGACATTTTCAGTTCACCAGGAAAAGGTCAGTCTCATTTGTTTGGACATGAATGTATGGGTTTTTCGTATTAAATTCCACATAAAAAATTGAATAACATAATCAATAATATCAGAAAAGCTTCATCAAACTTAAATAGAGTTGTTCCTAATAACTCCTAATAGTTAAATGTTAATAAAAACTTTCAATTGAAAACCAAAAGGAAATAAGATTCACATTTGTAAATGTTATGTTTAAGAATAATAAGAAATAGCAAATATTAAGCATTGATTGCCTTTTAAATAAAATAAAAAATATTTTGATTATAATTGTAACCCATATGTGTATTTTTTTTTACTCTTTTCTTTTCTATCCCGATTAGGAACCATTAAGAAATATTTAGAAGCCACGGAAGTAAGTAATTAATTTATAATTCGCCCTGAGATTGAAAACATATTGATATGTGATCTGGTTAATTAATTGGATTAGTATTAATACATTGATTAAATTAAGTAACATATAAGAATATTATCTCATATCAATAATCAAGATCACATCAACTGTCGTCCAACGTGGAAAGCATTGTAAAGTATTTCTAGTGGCAAATTTGAAGGATAGAAAGAGTAAAGCCGGTATTTGAAAATTTATATGCCTGTGGTAAAAAGTGAGATACTTACATTTGATAACATAAAATTTTAGATCTCTTTAGGTACAAATTTTACATAACTGATTTAATATTTTATTTTTACGATATTTACATTTGATATATTTATTGACAATTTATAATATTTGGGTAAAAAAAAAAGTCGTCTTGGTAACATACTAGTAAAATTTCATATTTGGCGGGGATAATACTTCTTGAAAACAAATGTCTGTGACAAGAAGCCAAAGCAAGGACAACAAAAAACAAAAAGAACATTCAGACCAAGAAGATATTTTAGACACGACAATCATGGCATCAGAACAGCAAGAATTATCAGGAATAGATAAACTATTACAACTGATGCAACTCCAGTCACAAAAACTGGATGACAATCAACGAAAAGTGGATCGAAAAATGGATGAAACACAACAAAAATTGGATCAGAAAATGGATAAAGTGGAGAAAAAAATGGATGACAATCAACAGGAAACAAAACAAGCGATAGAAGAGAACAATAAGAAAATAGAGGAACGCATAGAAAAGTATGAAATGAAAATTAAAGATCACATGCAAAAACAAGAAATGAGAATGAAGGACCACATGAAAGAACAAGAAATGAAAATTCAAAATAAAATGAAGGAGTTAACGAATTGCCAGAAAAAAGAAATGGAAAGTTTGGAAAACAAGTTGCAAAACGCTATTCAAGCAGACATAGAAGAAGTGGAAAGAAAGATTGCGGAAATCAATACGCAACAAAATGTCGGAGAAAGAAGAGAAATGGTTATACATAGCACAGATGACGTGAAGATAAGGTTTGGCGGGGATGTAAGAAGATTACACCCAGTGCCGTTCATTAATAGCCTGAAAAAGAAAATACAACACATCGGAAATTTCGATACAGCAAAAGAAACTATCAGAAACCATCTCAAATATGAAGCAAGCCTATGGTTCGATAGTAAAGAAGAAGAATTCGGCAATTGGCAACAATTTGAACAAAAATTTTTGAATTATTTCTGGGGAAAGGTCCAACAATTGGAAATTAACAAGGAATTGCAAAATGGCAAATACAATGATAGGATGGGTGTATCAGAAAGGACATATGCTTTGCAAATTTACAATAATGCAAAACATTTACAATATAATTACTCATCGGAACAATTAGTCGAACTGATTGCAAGACATTTCGAGGAAACGCTGGAAGACCATATCACATTGCAAAATTACAAAGACATAGATAGTTTATGCCAATTCCTACAAATAAGAGAATCACGTCTAAGAGAAAGAAAATCAAGAAGGTCGCGAGAAGATTACAGGCCCCGAGAAACACAAGATTACAGAGATAGAAATCAAAATAGGAGGGACTATACAAGACGAGATTTTAATCCCAGAAGGGAAAACGAAAATAGAGACAACGGAAGAGGAAATTATGAACAAAGAAATAGGCAATGGAATGAGGACAGAAATCGAGAATACCAGATTAGAAACACCACACGCTCAAATCAAGAAAACAGAAATAATGGTAGACAAAATGAACAGGGATATCGAGAAAACCGAAACAGATCCGACAGACCAAGAGAAAATAGAAGAGAAGTAAATAATACCCAGACAGATGAATATGACGGAGAGAGACATTATGACGAAAATATAAACAACGATGAGCAACCGGCGTCTTTTCACGACGGCGCTCACTAAAAACCAAAAATCAAACAGGAATCTTTTGTCACCCCAAGGAGTTTATTAAATTGGCAGGAAACAACGAAAAGAAAAATGGAGTTAATTTAAAATTTGTGGATGGATTTATCAACGAGAAACCAATTAAAATTATGATAGACACTGGATCTGAAATAACATTGGTCAACAGAAAACTAATAGAAGAAGTTAACTTAACAAATTTAATTTATAAAATACCTAGGGTAAATTTAGTGGGCGCAAACAAACGGACATTGGCAACTATAAATGAAGGCATACGAGTAATGGTACGACTGGGCAAGAATATGTATGCACTACAATGTGTAATAATGCCAAACATGTCACATGACATGATAGTAGGAGTGGACGAATTGGCAGAAAAACATGTAGTGATAGATTTTAAAAATAATACGATGAAACTAACAGAAGAAAAAGAAAAAGAACAGGACAAGGAACATGAGAAACAAAATACGGACGAATCAGGTAAAGAACAAACAGTGGAAATGAATTTGGCAGCGAAGCAAGGACAAAGAAGAAAAAGGAGTAAAGGTCAGAAAAAGATAAAAGAAAATGAAACCTGTGGCTCCTCAAAAGAAGAGTTGAGCCCAGAAGAAGAAAATTTGAGAGTATCAGAAACAAAGGAAACCTGGGATTCCTCAAAAGAAGAGACGGGCTCAGGAGAAGAAGAAATAAAGCTAAAAAATGAAAGTGAAAAGAATATGATTGAAACAGTGGTATTTGAAGAGGAGGTATATGCAAACGAGGATGCAGAATGCACGGTAAACATGTGTGAAGAATCTGAGAAAAAAGACAGAAAATTGATATGTGGAGAAGGGAAAGAAAAAGAATTGCGGTTGATGTTAAGAAACTACGAAAATTTGATCAATGAGGAAAACAGAGTGGCTAAAAAATACGAACATTAATTTGAGGTGAAAAACTTGGGAAATTTTCGATCAAAGACTTACCCGATTCCATACAAGTATCGACAAGAGGTGAAAGAAGAAATAAATAAAATGTTGGAAGATCAAATCATCGAAAGATGTGATTCACCGTATGTTAACCCGATTGTGATAGTAAAGAAAAGCAGTGGAGAATTGAGATTATGTGTAGATGCCAGGAATATCAACCAGCACACTGTATCACAATATGAATCACCTATAAACATCGAGGCCATTTTTGGAAGAATCACCGGGTCACACATATTTTCGAAAATTGACTTAAAACACAGTTTTTGGTTGATACCGTTAGCTGAAAAGTGTAGAAACTACACCGCTTTTTCTATTGATGGTATTGTCTACCGGTTTAAGGTAGTGCCGTTTGGATTGCAGAGTGCTTGTGCTGCACTCGTCCGAGCTCTACATACCATTTTGAATCGCCACGAAGATTTCATAGTTCATTATATCGATGATTTATTAATTTTTTCACAAGATACTCAGAGTCATCTGAAACACATAGAAATAATTCTGGAAGAATTGGACACAGCGAGATTGAAATTAAACATTGAAAAATGTCAATTTTTTCAAAAAGAAGTCATTTATTTGGGTTTTCAATTGGACACCAAAACAGTAAGATTATCCGAAGACAGAGTCAAGCTCATAGATGAATACCCAAGACCAACGAATTTGAAAACATTGAGAGGTTTTCTTGGCACGATTAATTATTTTAAAAAACTGATTCCCGATTTGAGCCAAAAGGAAATCCCTCTGATAAAGTTGCTTAAAAAAGAAATAAAATGGAATTGGAAAGAAGAACAGGAGGAAGCTTTCGAAACATTAAAACGAGAATTCGCAAAAGGAACGAAAATATACCACCCCATTTACAATTTACCTTTTATACTCCGAACTGATGCGTCCATACAAAAATTTGCAGGAGTTCTGTCTCAAATACAAAACGACCAAGAAGTGCCGATATGTTTTATATCGCGAGTGACTAAAACACATGAGAGAAAACATAGTGTTACAGAATTGGAGTTTGCCAGTGTACTATATTGCGTAAACAAATTGAGGTTTTACTTATTGGGAGCAAAATTCACAATCGAAACAGACCATGCAGCTTTAGTACATATCATGAAGAATAGATTAGTAAATAATAGAATACATAGAGGTATTCTATAATTACAGGAGTATGATTTTGAGTTCCGATATATAAAAGGAAAAGACAACATAATAGCCGACGCTCTAACACGGGATGAGGACACGGGAAAAAAGGAAACAATTACTCTACAGGTGGGACTAAATAGATTAATACAAGAAGAAGGGATATATTCGTTAAATGAGATAAGGACAAACCAAGAAGACCTAGAGGAAAGAGAGAAAAGAAGAGCGGAAGTAGAAAATGACATATATTTTAAGAGAATAGACGGAAAGGAACTATATTTAGTGACACAGACATTGGCCGAAAAGATAATAAAGAAATTACATGAGGACAATGGGCATATCGGTAGCAGAAAAGTTTGGCTCGTTTTTAGGGAAAATTACATCAGCCGACAGGATTACCGCATTGCAAAGGAAATTACCCAGAAGTGCGATGTATGTCAAAAATATAAGAGTCGGAATTTCAAAAACGAAAATGTTGCCAAAAATATTGAAGCCCGAAACAAACTAGACATTGTAGCAATAGATATGTTAAGCGATCTAATTATGACCACTAAAAGGAACAAACATATTCTGGTAATGGTGGATGTGTTTTCAAAATACGTAAAATTATATAGTTGCCGCACCACAAAGGGGGAGGAAATATTAAGAAAAATCGACAATTTTATAGCCATAGTAGGAACACCAAAAAAGATCCTACTGGACAATGCAACGTATTTCCGAAATGATCGTTTCAAGGGACAACTTCGAGAACGAGGAATAGAGACAAATTTTGTCAGCATCAGGCATCCACAGAGTAATCCTTCGGAACGATTCATACAGGAAGTGACGAAATTTCTTCGCATTGCAACAGATGGTCAACATCGCCACTGGGACAGGAAAATGGCGGAAATAGAAAGGTATCTAAATACAATTCCGAGCACAGTAACAAAAGAGACCCCAGAATACATCATGAAGGGTGTATTGCCGATAAGGCCATGGGAAGACCAAGAGCCAAAAGAATATCAACAGGTGATTGAAACCGTACAGAGAAGATTACGGCGAAGCAACGAAAAATATATCCAAAGACAGGAACAAAATAGAAAAAGAAGACCAGTGACTTTCCAAAAGGGTGAAAAAGTACTCGTGAGGGCATTACGAGTATCAAATCTTCCTGGGGCCATTTGCGCAAAGTTGATGCCTGTTTTCGAAGGCCCGTACATCGTGAATAATGAAAATGGGATAAATAGTTATGAGTTGAGGCACAGGAACTCGGAAAAGATCCGAGGAATTTATAATATTCACGATGAATACAAATATCACGAATAAAAGACAGAATTACATGAAGTAGATAGTAAGTTAGGATATAAGACGTAGATTAAAGTAAGGAAATATACAGGGAGTTGGTTTGGCCTCGAGAAAATTTATTTAAAAATGCAGATAAATTTTATCGAATACAAGGCGGGGATTTGTTATATTTCTATTTGATATGAAAATTAAAATTTGATAATTATAAACAAAATTCAATTTAATATAAAATATTTTCAATTTTCTCAACCACGGGCATATAAATTTAAAACAACCTGTATACAACAAATTGTTATATGTAATTTTAAGAAGTGATTAGAATAAGCGTACGAAACTCGGAACAATGTGCTTAGAATAAACAAAGTGAATGACGCGTACAATTATCGGTTCTTCTCGGAAGGTCGATCATTAGCCTATGCTAAATAAAACTCAGTGAAATAGATGATAGTTCATTATCGTTTTTCGCGGAAGGTTTCGATCATTAGCCTATGCTAAATAAGACTCATTTGAAAGAGAGAATAGGTCATTAAAATTTGTAAATAGTTAGAAAGTATTTTAGAATGGGAATTAAATATTTTCTTTTGAAATCCATTAAGCATATTTAGAAAGATTAAAAATTGGTTTTGAGGAATATTACGAATGAGAGTTGGTGGTGGAAGATTGATTTGTGAATCTGGAAGGGATATTTAGAAAGTAGGGGAATGGATGACAAAGTGAGAGCAGAATGTTTTGAGCTGTCGAGAAGTGAAGTCGAGTAGTAGACGGTAGTGTTCGAGGAGTGAGAAAGCCGGTGTAGTTCCGTGAGTGTGGAGTATCTATCGTGGAACGAGAAGTAGGCCAGGTCGAGAGTAAAATCTCTCGGGGCTCTCCCTGGGACTGTAATTCTACCTCGACGACGGTGGGAGGGCCGAGTAACCGGTCGTGGTCCCTAAAAAAAAAAAAAAAAAAAAAAAATTGTGAGGGGAGCACGACCGATGAAACCAAGAACAGTTCCAGCGTCCAGCGACTGTGCACCGGGTGGTCGCCGGACACCGCCGCTGGACGCTAAAAGGCGGCGCAACTGAGGCGAGCAGTTGCGACGCCTTCGCCTTCAGCAGTCGTATTTCACCCTCCAACTTCCCTGCGACTACTCTAATTCCTAAAGTTAATCTCGCCCACTCCAGCGTTGTGGCCGGGGGTCGATGGTGGAGCCCCACGCACCATGCGGGGGCTCTGCCGTCGAACTCCGATCACAAATCTCTATTCGAAATCTTTTTCGACATACCCATAACGAGTAGCCGCCATGTCTTACCCCGCCAAAGTACCTTTCCCAACACACATCCACTCCCAATCCCGCGTAACAGTGGAGGCAGCAGTTACGCGGAAATTCCAGGTAGCCTGTGAATACAGGCTGCTACTGCGTCCGGAGGCAACCGTGATAAAAAGCCTAGAGGAGTAAACCTCAATAAAATAATCCCCACTATCACGGTGGAAGGCATCGTGCCAAAGATATGAGAGATGCGAGGGTTAGAGCATCACAAACGATCCCTTCGGGATACCTGGCGACCTCCCGAAGAACCTAGCCTTAACGTGGTAAGGGCGCACTGCCACGTCGGACGCGTAGCACGTCCCGACTCGTGGGAATTCATATGAATAAAACCAACTCAAAAAAACCTAAAGGAAAAAATAACGACGACCAAAGGCAAAAGGACAATGACGACGCATTAATTAGTAAAATTGAGAATAGGGAAGAACAGTCGCAAGACGGCACAATAGATGAAGATGAGCTGAGAAAGTTTGAAAGGGAATTGCTACAACGGCACGATCAACAGCCTAAACTAAACAGGTCGGGTGCCATAAAGCACTCGACACTTGTAGGGGAAGAAATTAATACAAGAGAAGAAGAAGAAAAAGAGGAGGAAGAGAAAGAAGAGGAAGATCCCTCGGTGAAAATCCTGGAAGCGAAAGCCTTCACAGAAAGTCACGATGAAAAAACGGAAGAAGAAAGGGGAGGAACTTGGGAAGATATAGAGGAGAGTGTTTTAACAGCCTTCTTGTTCGACGAAGAGGACAGAAGAGAAATGCAGCAAATGAAAAAAAGAAAAGGGGACAGCCTTGAGATAAATGAAAAATTCAAAAAAGAAAAACTTGAAGAAAGCAAAAAATATCCAGAAGAAACCGACAGGGAAAAGGTCCAACGGAAAATGAAACAAATACTCGATATACTTAATACAGAAGGCCCAATAGAGGACGAAAGAATAAGAATGAAAAAACTCATAGGGGAAATTAACTCTATGCAAAACAGAAAAATTAGCCCAAATCAAACAACACAAGGGGAGGAGAAAAATATAAGATGCGAACAATGTAAAATTAAGATCGAGCAAGAGAGACAAAGAAAAGAAACAGAAAAAATAATAGGAATTGTAAACAAGGGAGGAGACATAGACACCTTTAGTCAAATCCACGAGAAGAAATGGGAGGACAAGGTGTTTGAAAAAACGAAGTGGGAACATGGGGGACTGCAAGAGACAATTGAAAAAAAAGAATGCATAATAATAACTAAAAACGAAATAAAAGACGGAGGGGTAGAGGGCGTCATAAGAACGCTCAGGGAAGAAGTAGCAGAAATCATTGAGGAATGCAAAGTGGGCGACATAGAGTACATAGAAAATGCAAAGAAAAGCTCTATGGCCAACCAAAGGAGGCAGTGGTACACATATGTAACCAAAGTGGGTGAACAGGGAATGTATGAAATGGCTGTAAAGGCCATAAATATAATAAAAAAAAGGGAGAAGCCCCCGGAAACCGTTAGAGTCATCGTTAACAACGAGATAAATAAGGAAGATGTGCGAAAAGCTCTCGAATTTGTGGGGAGAAAAGAAAATATAGTATGGGAAATAGTTATCAGAGGGAAGGAGATGGATAAAGGGGAGAGGCATGAGCAGGAAGAAGCGCTCCTAATCAAAACGGGGGGGAAATCATACACTGATGTATTAAAAGAGATGAATCAGAAAATTGATATAGGGAAGATTGGCTTAAAAGTAAATAGGCTAAAAAAACAGAAGGGGGAGACATCCTCGTAAAACTAAAGGGGAAGGGAGCAGCGGAGAAACTGAAGAAGGAGATGGACAGTAAAATAACGGGAATGAGCATGGCTGTTCGGAAGAAAGAAAATTATTTTTCCATCACGGCAATAGACCCTGGGTTTACAGAAGAACAGCTAATAAGCGCGATAACAACATATACCGGTATCCCCGAGGACGAAATAGATGTCAAAACGCTACGTATAAATAGGCATGGGGAACAGGTGGCGACCATAGCCGTACGCCCCTCAAAAGCAGAAGAGCTACGGAGGTATAGAACGATAGTAATAGGTTGGGTTATATGCCCCATAATGGAACGCCATACGCCAGTAAGGTGTTATAAGTGCCTCCATTATGGTCACAGCACCTATGAGTGCACAGGGGAGAGCAGGGTAGCATGCTGCTACAACTGCTTTAAAAACGGGCATACAGCGGTGCAGTGTAGCAGCACTGCGTACTGCTTAACTTGTAAGGAAGAGGGTCATAGAATGGACCGCATGACATGCCCAGCCTATAGGGCGTGGGTGTACGGCAGGGGAGGGGAAAGGGAACCCATAAAACATTAAAAGAAACAAAAGCGAAAGGGTGAGAAGTGGTTTCCTGATGAACGGAGGTGGGTCCGTATACAGCCCACCAGTGAAACAGGAAATCACCTTTTATAGGGTAAATTTATCGATTTTAATCATACATATTTTTATTTATTTATTTAATTTATTTGAAAATTTTATCTATACACATTTTATTTATATAAATTTTATTTATATAAAATTTAATTTCACATATAATTTTAAAAATCTTAGTGTGTTGTGTATTGTCCAGTATACCATTTTAATCTTTTATTTATTTATTTACCTATTTATTCATTTTATATTTACACCTTTATTTTATTTATATTTATTGTGTTCAATATATACAAACGGATACGGGTCAACTCTCTAGGGAACTGAACCAAAAATGAACCTCAAGGATCAACCTGGTATAAGGATAATGCAGGTGAACGTGGGCCGCGCAAAACGGGCACACGATCTCGTCCACGCGAAAGCCTGCACGCTAAAAATAGACTTACTCATCGTCCCGGAACCTAACAAAAAAATAACGTCGGACGGTGGCTGGGTGCAGGATACAAACAAAAACGTGGCGGTGCTCTTCAGAAATAAAGATCTTGGCGTGCGTGGCATAGTCAGGGGCGGAAATTATATTCTCATTAAGATGAAGGATTTTTGTCTCCTGGCATGCTACATATCTCCAAACATACCCATCAGAGACTACAAACAAAAAGTAGATGAAATAATGAGCATCGCTACAAGAGAGAAGCAAATAATGATTGTCGGGGACATCAACGCAAAATCTAGGTCATGGGGCTCTCCCATGAATGATGAGAAGGGAGAGTTCTGGAATGAATGGATAGCCCAGGCTAGCCTCCATGTACTCAACAACAACAAACCCACATTCGTAAGAGGGGCTAGCAAATCACATATTGATGTAACCATTGCAACCGAAAGGCTATCCAGACGCATAAAAAATTGGGATGTCCTCGACGAACAGTTATTCACCTACCACTGTTACATAACGTACGAGGTGATGGTTAAAGGGAGGGTTCTAAGAAAACCGATAGGTCGAAGAGAGAAAATATTAAACAAAAACAGGTACCTGTCGGAGATTAAAAAAATCGACGAAGATGCAATTACAGATCTCGGCCAACTTAGGAAGACACTCGCTAATGCCGTTGAGTTGGCCACAGAAAAGACAAAAAATAACGAAAGAACCCCCTATTGGTGGACGGATGAGATAAGAGAACTACGGGAAGTGTGCCTCCGAGCTCGGAGGAATTACACAAGAAGCCAGGGCAACCCCGAGCTCAATGAGATATATAAAACAGCGAAGAGGAATCTAAACAACAAAATAAAGAAAGAGAAAAAGGAAAGGTGGCAGAATCTGATAGACGCGCTAGAAAATGACATATGGGGAGACGCATACAAAATAACAATGAAGTCTCTCAAAATGATCGCCCCATACAGACTAGACGAAGACCAGCGGCGTGAATCTGCGGAACTTCTCTTTCCTGCCAAGGAGGAGCAAGCTTTCTTGAAGATTTTCCCCACGGTAGTGGAGGAGTTTACGGAGGAAGAAATAAAAGCCGCTGGTCAGGAAATCAAATCGGGTAAAGCTCCCGGCCCCGATGGTCTGCCACCCGAGGCACTGAAGATAATAGCAACAGAGAAACCAGGTTTGATCAGAAGAGTATTTAACAATCTACTGCGGAATCAAGAGTTTCCCAGGGAATTAAAGGAAGCAAATCTGGTATTGCTACTCAAGCCTGGGAAACCCCCCGACTCGGCATCCTCCTACAGGCCGATATGCCTTCTAGACTGTCTTGGCAAGTTTTATGAAATTCTTGTGAAGAAGAGGCTGGAAGGGGTATTGGCAAGTGAGAGAGCTCTATCCAGTCAACAATTCGGATTTCGAAAAGGTCGATCAGCAGTAGACGCAGCGATCTGGATTAGAGACGCGGCACAAATAAGTAGAAAGAGGTGGGTGGTACTTGTTCTATTGGACATTAAAAATGCCTTCAACTCGGCGAACTGGGGCCTCATCATCGACAGGATTGTCGAGCTGGGGGCCCCGGATTACATGTCCAATATAATAAAGGACTACCTATCGGAAAGAAGCGTATGCATAACGAAGAAAAATAAGATGAATATGACTGCTGGAGTACCCCAAGGGTCAGTCCTGGGACCCACATTATGGAACATATTATACAATGGGGTACTAGAGGTAAATAGAACACTAGGAGTAAGGGCAATAGCATACGCAGACGACCTAGCCCTACTAATCGAGGACGACACGAATCGGGGCATCATACATAAAGTAAACACAGCAATAGAAAAAACCGCGAAATGGATAGAGAACAACGATTTAAAATTGGCAGTAGAAAAGACTGAGATAATTATCTTGAGGGGACGGCGGGATCGAAAAGACATTAATTTTCGGTTCAGAGGCTCCGAACTAAAACCCCAGAAAACAGTTAAGTATTTGGGAATAATCTTCGACGACAGAAGGTCATTCGGCCCACATATACATGAAGCATGTCGGAAAGCGGAGGCAAGGACCTCAGTCCTACAAAAATTAATGCCGAATATAGGAGGCCCTGGATCACACAAACGGGCAGTAATGCTACAATCCATTATGTCAATAATATTATACGGGGCTCCAGTATGGCATGAAGTTGTAAATAAAGCCAAATACAGAGACATGCTTCTCAGAGCACAAAGAAAACCCCTGATCAGAGTGTGCAGCGCGTACAGAACCGTATCAACCGTTGCTCTACAGGTAGTGGCCGGAGCTGTGCCGGTGCACATTCTGACAGAGGAGAGGGTACGAATGCATCGAAGGGGTAACGGAGCTATAAGTTCAGGACCAGAAGAAAGAAGAAGAAGCCTGGAAAGTTGGCAGGATCAGTGGTCAAGAGAAACAGGCAAAGCCGCCTGGACGAGGACCCTTATCCCTGATGTAGTGAGGTGGTATGAATGCAGACACAGGCGCGTTAACTATTATTTCACACAATTTTTGACGGGCCATGGATCCTTTCGGGCATATACATATCGTATAAGAAAGACTGAGGACGATCTGTGTACCGAGTGTGGAGTGGTAGATGACGCGTACCACGTGATATTCGTATGCCCTGTATATCATGCAGGGCGAACCTCGCTGCAGCTGAGGATGGGGTCCCCTCTGGGTGAGCCCCAAGAATTAATGCATAAAGCCATTATGAATGAAAAAATGTTTGACTTGATCATTGGATTTGTCACTGAAACGATGAAGCATAAGGAAGAAAGAGAGAGGAGACTCCAACAAAGATAATCTGTTTGTATTTCTTTTGAACATGTGTCGTTTTGCACCGACCGGGGTGGGCAGTCAATATACAACTCCCACTTCTGCCGGGGCAGTGTCCTTTAAAATAAAAGGATTTTTAATCCTAGTGTTAGTAAATGTTAGATGTTTTGTTTTTCATGTGTTTATATCTTATGTTGTGAGTGTATAGATGAATGGGCCACTCCTACAGGGGGTGGGGAATGAAAGTTTAGTTGTTCTCACTGGCTGTTTAGTAATTCTTTGCCAGTTTACGGTGGATGGGATGATAGCGTGGTCGCGCCTCCTCACCCATTATCATGCAGATAGGTCGGTTGCCTTACGGACCCTGGCTGGCTGCATGCGTGGATGGGGTGGCGAAACCGGGTTGTCATGACAGTCACAGAGCGCACGCAGAGAGTGCTAGATGGGGTGACGAGCAAAGCTGGTGGGTCAGAGCTATGCCCGCTAAGGTCGGTTCCTGGCCCGCCGGTTGGAGAAAGAGGAGGTGAGTTTAGTTGGTAGGCGGCTTGCTACGGTTAGGCGTAGAGAGTTGAATCCAACACACCTGGGACACCTTCCCAGAAGTCTTTAGAAGATTCTCACCTCCCAAAAAAAAAAAAAAAAAAAAAAAAAAAAAAGGTCGAGAGTAAAAGAACCTCCTTGAGCCCAGAGTGTCCCGGTAGCTGATAGCAGTTTCGAAAAAGGTAGAACACAGCATCACGACAAAAGCAGGAACGAGAGCTATTCGAGCTAGTTTTTCAAAGGAGAACATCACTGGAAGCCAGGACGAGGTTTGATCGCAGCCAAGGATAGCAGGAAAGGGTTTTGTGTGAGGACATTTTCAGTTCACCAGGAAAAGGTCAGTCTCATTTGTTTGGACATGAATGTATGGGTTTTTCGTATTAAATTCCACATAAAAAATTGAATAACATAATCAATAATATCAGAAAAGCTTCATCAAACTTAAATAGAGTTGTTCCTAATAACTCCTAATAGTTAAATGTTAATAAAAACTTTCAATTGAAAACCAAAAGGAAATAAGATTCCCATTTGTAAATGTTATGTTTAAGAATAATAAGAAATAGCAAATATTAAGCATTGATTGCCTTTTAAATAAAATAAAAAATATTTTGATTATAATTGTAACCCATATGTGTATTTTTTTTACTCTTTTCTTTTCTATCCCGATTAGGAACCATTAAGAAATATTTAGAAGCCACGGAAGTAAGTAATTAATTTATAATTCGCCCTGAGATTGAAAACATATTGATATGTGATCTGGTTAATTAATTGGATTAGTATTAATACATTGATTAAATTAAGTAACATATAAGAATATTATCTCATATCAATAATCAAGATCACATCAGTATGTATGTATGAATGATGTAGGTATGTATGGATGATGTATGTATTGATTTCTTCTTTTGGACTAGTTTGTCATTACTCTGTTGATACTCTGATTTGTGAATGCGTGGGTTCGAGGTTGTTGCTCAGCAACTGATCACTGCTGTTCGATTGACTTCGTGATCTATGTCTTTCATGGCTAAGTACGCAGATGTTTTTTTAATCATAATATTTCTGGTCAGGAAATGTTGGCCACATTTCCTAACCATTCTTCTGTAATTAGTCCAATTATTCCAGTTACATTTTTACCATTAGATAGGGAAGTATTTAGTTCATATTAGGTCTTTTACTTCATAGTATGTTCGTACTTTGATAGTTGATCGATAAACATGGATAAATATCTTGCGCACTTGTTTATAAATCAATGCTTAGGCCATCCCTATATATACACAGTAGGTTCGTTAAGTCAGTATTTGGAGTGTTTAGACAGATGAGTTGTTCATTTGAGTATATTCCCACTTCTTTCCTTAGGCATTAGTCTTGCTATTCAGATTCTGGAATATTTCCTGAATAATTCTATGTATGTGAGAACGCATGAATCTGCAGTTTTATTTAAAACTTGTTACTCGTTCTCGTCAATTTTTTTTCTTATCACTTATCCTATTTTCTTTCCTATCACTTATCATGGTACCATAGAATTGGTAAGTTCACCATTTATTCTTTTTACTTTCTTACTTATTCTTACATTATTAGTACTTTATCTGTGTCTGGCTATTCTCATAGATCTGTTGTAGCAACATGCTATAGTTCGCGAATACCAGCACAAATTAAGTTTAGGTAGTTTCTATATTTTAGTCAATATACCTTGGGTATTTATCTTACTTTTGATTTAGTTTGGTTACATCTCTGTTACTTAGTCTGTTAGTAATTTTTTTTGTGACTTATTTTGATTACTTAGTTTGGATAGGTTCATATTACCGGATGAGGGTGTATGTAGACCTAATTTATTTATTTTGTTCAGTATTAGTTACCATTGGATCCAATAATTTAGTTTATTTAGTATTAGTAAGAATTGGTCCATAAATTTGCCTGATCGTTCTTCTTTGGATATACTCCTATATAAATCTGGTGTCCATTGATATTCCGATTCTGGATAAGTGTCCGATTCTTCATTTATTTTGTGTATTTGGTTGGATAGGTTCGTATTACCGGATGTGGGTGTACGTAGACCTGATCTGTTTATGTGGTTTAGTACTGGTGTGAATTGGTCCATAAATTTGCCTGGTCGTTCTTCTTTGGATATGCCTTTTATGAATCTGGTGTCCACTGATAGTTCGACTTTGGATTAAGTGTCCGATTCCACATCTATTTTGGTTATTGGGTTTTGGATTCCTTTGGTATGTTTATTATTGGTATTATTTGGCATTAGTGAGAGTTGTTCCATAAATCTTCCTGATTGTTCTTCTCTGGATATACTATTATGAATCTGGTGTCCATTGTTAGTTCAATTTTGGATTAAGTGTTCAATTCTTTACTTATTTTAGTTACTGATTTTTTTTTATTCACTTGGGTACATTTACTTTTGATATGGTTCGAATTGGCTCACACCTTTTCCTGGTTGTTCCGTCCTTGGATATATCCTTTATAAATCTGATGTCCATGGATAGCTCAATTTTGGTTTTAGTGCCCAATTCGACACTTAGTTATTAGTATGAACTTTAGTACAATATATAGTTTGTTTGGTTTTTGAAGCAATTCATTAATATTGGTAACAGAGAGTAACATAGTAACATTTTAGCATGAGTTTGAGTCATATATGTATGTATTTTTCCTTGAACCTTAGTTTATGCTTAGTGGTAATCTTGCGAATCAACGTGGATTGTTAGACTATTGTAAATTTAGTTGTTAATATTTTGAAGTTTAGAAAAAAAAATTTTATGGATAAATTTTTTTCCCGAGTAGAAGGGGATTGTAACGGTCACGTTACAAAATTAGCTCTTTAATTATTATTATAATTATTTTCGCTCGGTCTCCATTTAAATTCTCTAATTTCTCGTATAGGACTACTGGGGTGACGTCATACCTCGGTGATGGAACGTACTCCACCTATCGAGAATGATTTCGTTTTCTGAGAGAATTTGACGTTCACCTTGGCGGAGAAACGTCTCTCGTTCGTCACTTGGTTTGTGGCTGCTAATTAAGTGGGTTGGTTTGGTACTTGGTACTGGTACCATGAAATGGCGAATGAGTTCCATACACCTTATTTTATAACATCAATCCAGTTTTTTTAAGTAAAAAGTTACCAGCAAGGGTTGTCTGGAGTTAGGGAGACATGTGTGTGACAACTCCTGTTGGAGCCTAATAGGAATCATTCGTTGAGATTTATTTTGTTGTAATAATTTTTTAATTAGCCATCGTCATGTGTTTTTTGTTGTGGAATATTTAAAATATTCGTCCCATTGTTAAACTTTCTTAGTCAATCTATTAAGGGAAGGGTGTAGATGATTTCGATCTTTATATTATCTTTATATTAATGGGGTTTTTGGTTTTACATAACCAAACATTTTTGAAGTCCTCAAATTAATATTGGAAATAATTTTAAATTTATTGAACATCCAATATTTTATAAATTCCATATATTTTTACAGATATTTCCTCAAATAAATCATTTCAATGTCATTTATTCATGTCTTCACACTTAAAATAGTTCAAGGTTACCTGAGATTGGTTTTTTGTTCCATTTTTAATGGCCGGTTTTTCTATGCTATTGCTTCTAAAAAGTACTTCTTCTTCCCTTTACTTTTTGCTCATGTTTAAAATGGGAAATAAAACTGGGAATGTTTTTAACCATTTGGAAGAAACCCTAACATGAAACCGTAGCCCTTTGACCACCCAGGGAAACCACTGCAGCCACGGCCAAGTCACCATTGGGAATATGTCTAATTGGGAGCAAGCTATGGGAGCGTTCCAGCTCAATTTTCGTCTTGGCACCTGGGCCTACTTGAGTCTTGTGGTCGCACCATCCTGGTGCATCATTTTCTAGGATGCAACCGCAACCTCGTTTGGGAACATTTAGTGAGGTGTTTTAGTAACTATTGGTTTTTTTTATATTTCAGACTATCTGTTAAATACGCTATGTTTTTTTTCCAGATTTAGGTTACCTCTGGTTTTTTTTTTGACATATTTGTATATTAGATTATTTGGTTCCCAAACTTTTTATCTATGGTAACTTCTTGTGCACAGGAATAAGCCTAGAGAAAATTAGGTTTTTAATACTTTACTATTGCTTTGATATTGGTTTATGTAATTCGGGTAAATTTATTTTTTAATATTACTAGCTTGTTTCCCAAATATTTTACTGTTATTCGCTTTATTCCATTTGTTCGGTTAATTTAGGTCATCGTCGGTATTTATCTCAACTTCATTTCTACTTTAGTCAATTGTATATTTAACTTTATTTATTCATTATTGTATTTTCCCTTAGTGATGCTTGGGCCTATTTATTTGTAGTATTTTCATCTTTGTCAGTTTCATTTATTTGTACGTAGCAGGCGTACTATAACCATTTGGTAGAAGACTTATGTAATTTTGTACCCTATATGTTAGTGAGAGGTACTTATACCTGTAATTTTGTAACAGATAACATTATTGTTGTTATCTTAGAGATAACTTTTTGTATAACTTATGTCATTTTAGAGTCACATGATATACACTTTGTGTAACTCAGAGATTGTCAAAAATCTAGTAGTTATTTTTAATAAATAGGTATTTATTTTGTATATCAATTATTTTATTACTCCTTTATGTTCATTATTACAGGTTTGATGTATTTAATATTTGACAGCAGTATAAGATACCTGGGAAAATGATCGAAGATCATTTTCATGGCGCCCATGATTTGTTAGATTTATTTATTTTGTTCGCCTTTAGTCATTATTCATCTCCATTCATTTTCAGTATATTATTCTTATTTTATTATTTCATCTTCTAGTCATCATTACTATCTATATAGAGCTACTGTTCTTCGACAGGCATGCAAACGAGCCGTATCCATCCTTGAGTGTCAAGTTGCTCTCTTGCATCTATAGCTAGCCAACTCTATTCAGTTTGCCTCTGTCTCTTCCCACTTCTACTTCTATCCCTTCTAATCCCCCTTTCTTCAGTACTACTGCAAAGTAGTATTTTTTTTCCTTACTTCTGTTGGAGTATATCTTTCTTTTTACTTTCACTCCAACAGAAGTTTTCTTCTTTTTGTTACACTCTTATGGATATTTTCTTAAATGTGGCAGTAAACAGAAACAATCTACTTAAAAAAATTCTATCGGTAATTTTCTACAGTAGATACCTAATTCTCAGTATAATTTTAATCTGATTGGACAGAATTAAACACGTGATCAAATATCTTACTATACGATTGGAAGTTAAAATCATCAAAAAATAATCAATTTAATTTAGATTTCTCTAGCTCTCTATTGGTCAGAATCTCCTATGAATGAAATAATCAAAATTTATCTAAGCGTTCCATAGTAACAATATATTATACAGTGACGAGCGCGCTAATTACCGGCGAAATAGCACAAAAGATAGAAAACGTATTAAGTTGTGAGATAAAAAGAAATGAAACTAGTCATGCTGGGAAATTTAGCGATATTAACCTCTAAATTTACATTATGTTGATTGTCTTTCACCTTTAGAAGTGAGATCGGACGAGTTTGGCAACTGCCACTGTCACAGTTACAGTTTTAGTTGACATACCCCTCCGATACATGTAGAGGTGTAGTTTCTAATAGTTTCATTCCTTTTTACCTCACAACAATAAGTTTTCCATCCTTTGCGCTATTTTGCCGGTTATTATGTAGCACAGCACGCTCATCACTGTATATAATATGAACATATTTAACAACAAAATATTTGGACCACAGAATATGCCCTGGTGAATTCTGTGCTAAAATCTTCCATAAATAATAAACAATAAATACCTTTTTATTAATTTCATGTCTTAAATAAATTATTTATCAAATACACTATCAATATTATTTAATATACAACTCAAAATATTTCTAAAGTTTTGTTAAGTATTTAGTAGCTTTGTTTGTCACTAACTTTTAACAACATTATTTTCTAATGAGTGCGTTGTATGTCAAAGATAGCGAATGATCGATTTGGAATATATCACCAGGGACATGGTGTTAATTTTTTTCAAATTCTGGAAAAACTAATAAATATTTTTGAAAAATTTAAACGCAGAATGGAAGAATACATCGTTAACGAGGGTAGAAAGTCCCTTATAATAAACAAAAAGTTTATTTTGAATGAGATGTTTGAAATTAAAAATCCCACTCAATGTTCTCTTATTTTTCACCTCTCTGTAACTTAATAAAATAAACATTATAGTAGATTTCAGGGATTTTCTACCCTGGATATAGACGGAGAGCTAGAGGCGAGAAATCATCGTCATAAGTAATATGGAGTTTGGCATGTGAAATGTGTCTATTATATATTGATAACTATGACCCCTTTCAGGCTGACACCTCAGTGGATACAGGAAGTAGCAATAAGGGATGAAAGGGGAAAGTTGGTGCAGTCATTAAATGTTTTCACCTTCTATTCTGTTAAACCTCCATCGATTTGCATGAAAATTGGTGAGTAGTTAGAGCATAACTCAAGAAACAAAACTGGTATGGTGCCAACGCGCGCTTTTACCCTGGGGGTGGATGCCACTCCTTCTCGGGGGTGAAAACTATTTTATTAAAAATAACCCCACTAATCGATAGAGGGACAAATTTTAAGCCAAATTTGTTACTTCTAATTATTAAAATAAATCAATACTTTTTGAGTTATTAAAGATCAAAGATTTAAATTTTTCGTGAAATAAATGCATGGTGTAAAGCGGTTTTTCGTGAATAATTAAAAAACTGTAAGTTTTTTCAAAATAGTTATAATTACCAAAATTAAAGATAATAAAAAATAAAAGAGATTTGTTATTCGAAAAACCCTTGAGAATTAATAAAAAGTGAGTTATAGGTGATGTAATATATATTTTTTTCGGCTAGTACCCAAATCTAAGTATTCAAGCTCAAATAACGGGAAAAACGGTGCATTTTATAAAATATATTTACTGAACACTTGTCAAAGTACTCAAGAATACCTATCAAGTGAGCTCCAGATGAAGTTTATAACATCAAAGCTAAGCAAGTGATGATAAAAATAAGAGAACCCTTTCGAGTTTTTAGGAAAAAGTGAAAATTAAAACATACGCTATTTATATATTTATTTTCAAAAATTTGTTAACAGAATAATTTTTAAAGGAATTTCGGGAATGAAATTAGGATTATAATTTATTTTTAAGTTCGTTTTATTACAATTTAAATATAACAAGTTAAAAATGCGAGCATTATTATAACGAAAACTTTGTTTTTTATGTATTTAAATTCCTAATATGGAAAATTGCTATTATGAAAAGTTGTTTAGAATTAAAAATTATGTTTAATGAGCAATTATATCCTACTATTTAAATATTGTGAGCTATAAAGGCACTTTACTGAGCGAATTTCTTGAGCGAAATTCATATTTTTTACACATTGACTAAAATCGATACAATTTTATAATAATCTTATGTTTATGATTGCATCTTGGATTTTAGACCGTGCAGATCTTTTTATGAAGAATAATTTTTGTTCGTAAAATTAATAATAAAAGAGTTATAAATGAAAATGATGATTGGTAGGTGTCTCTAATTTGAGAAAAAAATTAAATATTTCCTTTTTATTAGAAGAATGTACATAATAGTTACATTATTATAATAATTATTAACTATTTAATTATAATAATAACAACTATTGCATATATTAGAACACAGTTTATAATTCCAAACAATTTTTCGTAGTAACAATAATTTACAACTGTGTGAAAAAAAGGTACTTTAATCTTGAGCCAAATTCATATTTTTTAAAATAACTCCTATAATATAGATAAAATTTGCTATCTGATGATTGAATCGTAGGTTTTAGACGATGCAGAATTTTTATGAATTATAACTTTATTTCGTAAAATTAAAAATAAAAAAGTGTCCCGTAATATGTGTGTCCAACTTAAGTAGACACACTGTATATTATAAAATATAATATACATAATACATAAATCATTGGGTAGACACCACCAAACATTTGTAACCTGCCATTTAACATTACTTACATTAAAATTAATAAGTAATATTTATTTATTTGGTATTTCAATTCTTTTACAGTTTATATGAAGTAATATATTTTTGAAATAATATGTATGTTACTAAAATATTATTTTTATATTATTTCGATATTTAATCGAATTTTTTCTATCGCTATAAACTTAGTGGCGGTTCTAGCCAGGGGCAGGGGGGCAGCTGCCCCCCTTCAGTTTTTACAGTACTTTTGTAC
Source organism: Diabrotica virgifera virgifera (assembly GCF_917563875.1). NCBI lineage: Eukaryota > Metazoa > Arthropoda > Insecta > Coleoptera > Chrysomelidae > Diabrotica > Diabrotica virgifera. The sequence continues at coordinate 191,537,753 of NC_065448.1, forward strand.
TATAATTTTCGTTAACCCGCCGTTACACGCGTCTTTTACTGTGACGTGGTTGCACGCGTATGAGCGTCGCCCTCACCTACATAAATTCGACTTATTTCGAGGAAGAATGAATGTCAACATGTATAAATATAAAATGGGTTGTACTCACATATTATAGAAAGTCTCGTAAACCAATTTTTTTATTAATTTAACAAAACAAAAGTAAAAATAATATACATAGATCAAAAGCAAGTTTTCTTAATTTTCAATTTCAGCAAGCCACTGAAGAAATTAACGCTCTTTACGCGAATTCATTTTACTAAAAATACAAATTAAAATTAACAACTGTTCTGAAGCTATTTCTTTGTGGCATTTATGTAATTAACTATTAATATTTTGTATTTTGATAACGACGTCCGAGGTGGAATTCGAAACGTCAATAAAATCAATTTTTCAAGTTAAATTTTGGCTTATTTCCCAATTAGAATAGGTAAATTTAAAAATGGGTTCTTAACCAGTGGCGCACCTAGAATTTTCCTCTGGGGGGGGGAGGGGGTCTTGCTTGGGCACCGAAAGTTTTTTGTATTATTTGTGAAAGACAAGTTATATTTTCCTACTTTCTTTTATATATATTTCTATATGCTCTGGGTGGGATTTTAACCCCCAAACCCCCCGCTCGGTGTGCCACTGTTCCTAACCTAATCCAAACAATAATATTTTAATTAAACCTACCTAAATATTAAATAAAAACCTAAAAGTTTCTTTGAGATAACAGAAACGTGATTTCACCGTGATTGCACGCGCAGTGAGGAATTCCCTCACTTGAAGAGGGATGTCTCTTCTTTCAACTATCACACAGCACACTGACCGCCTGAAATATTCTATAACTTTTTCATACCCTCTCATGAACCATGCTAAAGGCATTCCTGGGTGCTCAAGGTTATCGTATTAGTTTACACAATTTTATTGGTTATAAACAAATATGGTGAGGGATTCCCTCATAGCGCGTGTAATGGCGGGTTAAAAATGCACGTTATCTTGTTTATTCACCGGTTGTGTTCCCTTGCCCCCCACTTTTTTTGGTCTAGAACCGCCCCTGTATAAACTGAATATGTACAGAAACTAAGGGTGTCCAATAATGGGCACATTTGACATAATATTCAAATGTATTTTTGCTATATTTTATATAAATATCTTAAAACAATTTTAAAAACTTATATAAATAATATAATAATTAGGATCCAAATTTTTTTCAGCCTAAACTTTGAAAAATGTTTGTAGCATAATGTTTAATGGTATCAACTTTTCCGGGAGCTCATTTGATACATATTTCAAAGTACTTTGACAAGTGTTCAGTAAATATATTTTATAAAATGCACCGTTTTTCCCGTTATTTGAGCTTGAATACATAGATTTGGGTACTAGCCGAAAAAAAATATACGTTCCATCACCTATAAGTCACTTTTTATTAATTCTAAAAGATTTTTCGAATAAGAAATCTCTTTTATTTTTTATTATCTTCAATTTTGGTAATCATAACTATTTTGATAAAACTTACAGTTCTTGAATTATTTACGAAAAACCGCTTTACATCATGCATTTATTTCACGAAAAATTCAAATCTTTTATCTTTAATAACTCAAAAAGTATTGATTTATTTTAATAATTAGAGGTAATAAATTTTGCTTAAAATTTGTCCCTCTATCGATTAGTGGGGTTATTTTTAATAAAATAGTTTTCACCTCTGAGAAGGGGTGGCATCCACCCCCAGGGTAAAAGCGCACGTTGGCACCATATCACTTTTATTTCTTGAGGTATGCTCTAACTACTCACCAATTTTCATGTAAATTGATGGAGGTTTAACAAAATAGGAGGTCAAAACCTTTAATAACTGCGTTAACTTTCCCCTTTCATCCCTTATTGCTACTCCCTGTATCCACTGAGGTGTCAGCCTGAAAGGGGTCATAATTATCAACATACAATAGACACATTTCACATGCCAAACTCCATATTACTTATGACGATGATTTCTCGCCTCTAGCTCTTACACTAATAGTGATGCAACCTTTCATTCTGCATTTGTTTTTTATAAATATAAAAAATGAATAACCATTTTCAATTTCGTTGTAACACGAAACTACAGCCCAACGAAATTGAAAATAGTTATTTATTTTTGATTTACATGTTTACTCTGATTGGAGTACTAAGGGAACCATTCTCGTTGGAACTTTACCGCGCTGAGCAGATGGGATGTGAATTATAAATTGTAGGGGTGTAGAGCTAGCTGGCGTCCGTAGTAGTCAGATAATCTTGGGATCTCCTGACCAGAGACAGATTACAATGCCGATAAACGTTATCAAAAGGCAAATTACCAAAAATCCACAAGGTCCTTCTCAGGACCCAATGACTAGAAAACTCGGACCGATGATCCGACGTTGTCACTTAAATGTAGAAATCATAAGCTATTCAAAGAGCCAGTACTTATCAAAATTTTTAAAAATACCGACATCGATCTGGTCACTTTACAGGAAATACACTGCGAAACGGAAGAACAAGTGTGAAAAGGGGGAAAAATACCTGTCTTCGAACTATTGGGTGCCACGTACCATCGATCATATGGCACAGCAACGTACGTTAAACAAAACATAGAAAACGCCGTCCTTATTTCCACGTGTACTAATCCACTAACAGCTTCCACTGAAGCATCACCGTCACTAACACCTACAAACCACCAGCTATATCCTGGCCAGCACACGTCATTCACACACATCCCCACCCGTTAATATACGTGGGAGACTACAACAGTCACCATGAATAGTGGAAATATAAACAATGCAACAACAATGGGAACGCACTAGTAAAATGGGCGGAGGACGAACATCTCTTATTTGAGTTTGATGCTAAAGACCGACCTACATTAATGCCAGCAGCATGGAAACAGGGCTACAACCCTGATCTATGTTTGTCTCTACTAATAGGAGCGGGCAACCTCTATCAGTCTCACGAAAAGTAATGTACGACTTTCCACACAGTCAACACCGATAATAATCATAGCGGCAGAAACTCAAATTCCTATAATCACATCCATCCCTCGCCCACTGTGAAATCTGAAGAAAGCTAAGTGGACTAGGTTTTCTACGGAACTGGACAAGACTCTAGGATGGATACCCCCTACCGGCAGAAATTACAAAAGATTCGCTGGAGGCGTAATAAGCATGGCCACAAAGCATATACCAGGAGGTTATCGAACAGAATACATTCCCGGTTGGTCCCATAATAGTGAAGAACTGTACCAAAATTTCCTTGAAACTGGCGATCAAGAAATAGCAGATAAACTGCTCCATAACCTAGATGCGGCGAGATAACAAAAATGGACCGAAGCTGTAGAAATTCTTAATTTTCGAACATCAAGCAGGCAAGCATGGACACTGTTAAGAAAATTAGGAAGCGGAACTCCTATAACAAGGAACAAAAGAACAATTAACCCAAACACTATTATTGCCTTACATCTGGTATCAACATCTTATGCACCGAAAGACAAGCCACATACAACCAAGGTAAAACGAGAGCTCAAAACTTTAAAATTGCAATCTACGGACACCGAATACTCCCGCCCTTTCACTTTCGAATAAGTCACTATTGGTCTCAAGGATGTAAAGCCAGGTAAAGCCCAAGGTTTTGACAATATTCTTCCCGAATTCTTAATTAACTGCGGAAAATGTGCGAGAGGATGGATAGCCCACTTTTTCACGGATATTATGAAGACCGGTATCATACCACAGGAACTCAAACGCTCGAAGGTCATTACCATATTAAAACCAGGAAAATCAAATGATAAAAACCCTAAGAATTACAGACCAATAGCCCTACTATCGGTGACGTTTAAGCTTCTAGAGCGCCTTATCTACAATAGAATTAGCCCAAAGCTGCTTGAAACAATACCGGTTGATCAGGCAGGTTTCCGACCCAAAAGAAGCTGCGAAGATCAGGTTCTTTCACTTACCACATTTATTGAGGCAAGGTTCCAGCGAAAACTTAAAACTGCAGCCGCATTCATAGACCTAACAGCGGCCTACGATACAGTCTGGAGAGAAGGCATGATATATAAGCTCCTCCGTACAATCCCCTGTAAATCCACCGCTCGAATAATCAACAGCATGCTAGCAGACCGAACGATTCAAGTGGTCATGGGATCTGACATCAGCACCCCAAGAGAACTGAAGAATGGACTGCCTCAGGGATCTGTCCTGGCTCCTCTTCTCTGTAGCCTCTACATCTCTGATATATCAGAAACCAGATTAAGGAAGTTTGGTTACGCCGATGACTGGGTCCTTGCAACAAGGTGTAAGTCATTTGAAGAAACAGAAGAAATCCTCACGGCGGACTTACACATAGTGGGAAAATATTTCCGTAAATGGAGGCTCCAACCAAACGCTACGAAAACAGAGATTTCCAGTTTCCACCTAAATAACAAGCTTGCAGGAAGAATACTCAATATTCAGTTCGAAAACACGACACTGGCCTACAATCAAATACCAAAGTACCTTGAGGTGACTCTTGAAATAACCCTATCATTCAAGGAGCATCTGATTAAAAGAGCGGAAAAACTTAAATCCAGAAACAACATCATCCAGAAGCTGTGCGGCACAACATGGGCTTCCACCTTGCGATCATCTGCCCTGGTTCTAGTCTTCTCAACTGCAAAATACTGCTCTTCAGCATGGCTTAACAGCCCACATATACACAAAGTAAATGCCCAATTAAATATTACAATGATAATGATTGCTGGAGTTATCAAATCCACCCCTACGCAATGGCTCCCAGCACTGAGCCACATTCCACCACCCAAACTACGACGCATACACGCACTCACTAGTGAGTACAGAAAGATAATAGATAACGAGAACCTGCCAATACATCAAGATATAGATGCCGCCAACCATAACCGTCTACGCTCCAGACGACCACCAATAAAAACAGCAAAGGTTGCCGTGGAAAATGAGTTCAATTTAACGACAACATGGACTTGAGAATGGATGGAACAACAAAATAGCAACTTACACTGCATCACACCAAAACTACCAGGCTTTGACTTACCACGCAACACATGGTCTATGCTGAACCGGATCAGAACCCAACACGGCAGATGTGGTTACATGATGCACAAATGGGGTAAACGACCATCCCCACCCTGTGGCTGTGGACAACCACAAACCATCTATCATATCACAGAACAGTGTCCCACAAGATCATATCATGGCAGGTCAGAGGATTTCCTGATGGCGACTGCAGAGTCGATAGACTATGTAAATAAGTTAGATGTACGTTTGTGAACCTATGTATTGTCTTATACAAAATATATGTAAATATAAATTTGTCAGGTGCCATACGCTAAATATATATTTATATATCGACTGTTTTAGAGCATTATAGGCCGTTTATCGCAATTTGATCGCCATTGTTTTCTATTTTGCCATGAATCTATTTCTATATTTCTTCTGTTCATGGCTATGTTGATCCCTTTTTCCCAAGACTTTTTTGGTCTTCCTTTTTTCCTTCTTCTTTTTGGGATTCACCTCCAGGTTTTACTCGGTATTCTCTCATCATTCATTTTTCTCATAAATAAATATACCTAAATAAATAAATATAAATTGTAAAATTTCTTCATCTTTTTTAGTTTCAGCATCCGTTATGGCTTGCAAATTGTAAAAGCCTCGGAGGTGTAACCAGAGAAGGTTCCATTGTTTTCAATCTGGTGGGATGTAGAAGAATATTTTTAGTACTATCTTATGTGCTATTAGATTGAAAAAAATTAATGCCTTTAAAATGCATTTGATGAAATTTTGCGCCTAAGCTCTTAAGGATAGGAACTAATTCAGCTGTGTAAATAGATGCAGTTTTGGAGAGTTCGATTAGTAGTCTAGTAAAATAAAATTACACTACATGTAAATCAAAATGTAAATTCGTACAGGTTGAAACAAATTTTATATTAAAGTTTAGGTGGGTACAAAAGATATTTTCAAGAAAGTATCCAAATCATACAAGGGGATCATTGTTTAAATAATTAAAAAGGGGTCATTTTTGCAAAAAAATTATTTTTTAACTGCTGAGGTCATCCAATTACTAATGAACGTATATAGGATTGTCTTCTGCAAAGTTGAAGGCTAAATATTTCACATAAGACTTACTAAATTAAATTTGACCCCCTATTTATTTAAATAATTATGTATAAAACTTTAAAAACAAATTTGCAAAAAAATTATTTTTAGCGTTTTAAATTAGCACTATAAAATATCTTATTTTACAGCAGAAGTTGCGCTATGTTATCATCAGTATTAACCAAAAAAAGAATTGGTCGAAAAACATTTAATATTTTTTGAGATAAGTATTGAATTTGTTTAATAAATGTTACTATATTTTCAATTGCAAAAACGCGGTTGTTGCCAAAGAAATATTCACCTGTAATAAATCTTATTATTTTTATTTTTATGTATGTTTTCGTTAAATCTATTGATAGATTCAAATTTCAATTAAACTTCCCACTAAAATGACATTTGAAAATTATTAAAATTTGTTTATAATTTGTTCTTTTAATAGCGTCGCGGGGATTAAATATTTTGAAATGCCGTTTCGATAATTGGATTCCTCGGAATTTTTCACTAATTAACAAATTTTTTTGTCTTTTTTTCCTCTTCTTTTTTTTTTCTTGGAGTTATATTACTTTAAGTTTCATTAAGAATGTCGAATCTCTAAGTTGTAGATTCTAGGCCTAAAAATATTAAGATTTAACTAAAATCTCTTAAATAAAATGTGGCTACTTATTGAGTTACAGGGTGTTTTATTTAAAAATTTAAAAATTATTTTTACCAAGTACTTTAAAACTATTTGACGTATCCTTATCATACTTGGTAGATAGTGTGGCTATTGTACACCCTACTAAATTGTGATTAGTAAACGTTTCTAGCTAGTGCCAGAGGCGTACGACGGGGGATAGTTAATGGTTGACCCTTCCCAAATTCTACGCCACTGAGGGAATTACTATTTTAGTGAAATTTTTCGATTCTCCAATACTTTCTATGTAAATAATATACTCTTTACTGGTAACGATTAAGTCAATAGTTTTCGAGATATTGGACGTTAAAAATGAAACGGCATAGTTATTTTGATTCATTCATTCATTCATTTTAAACTTCCAATGTCTCTCAAACTGATGACTTTATCGATACCAATAAAGTTATCTACATAAAAAGTATTGGCGAATCGAAAAACTTCGCTAAAATATTAATTCACTCAGTGGCGTAGAATTTGGGACGGGTCAATCATTCACCATCCCCTGTCGTACGCCTCTGGCACTACCTAGAAACGTTTACAAATCACAATTTAATAGGGTGTATAATAGCCACACTTTCTGCCAAGTATGATAAGGATACGTCAAATAGTTTTAAAATACTTGGTGAACATAATTTTTAAATTTTTAAATAAAACACCCTGTAACTCAGTAAGTAGCCACATTTTATTTAAGTGATTTTTGACCAATCTTAATATTTTGAGGTCTAGAATCTACAACTCAGAGATTCGACATTCTTAATAAAATTTAACCCTAAAAGGGCCCGTAGTAATAAAGCTCCAAGAAAAAAAGAAGAAGAAAAAACAACAAAAAAATTTTGTTAATTAGTAAAAAATTCCCAGGAACCCAATTATTGAAACGGCATTTCAAAATACTTAATCCCCGAAACGTTATTAAAAAAACAAATTATAAACAAATTTGAATAATTTTCAAATGCCATTTTAGGGGGGAGTTTATTTGAAATTTGAATTTATCAATACATTTATCGAAAATATACATAAAAATAAAAATAATGAGATCTTAAGCAAGTGAATATTTCTTTGACAACAACCGCGTTTTTGCAATTGAAAATATAGTAACATTTAATAAACAAATTCAATATCTCAAAAAATATTAAATATTTTTCGACCAATTTTTTTTTTTTGCTTAATACTGGTAACATAGCGCAACTTAGTCTGTAAAATAAGATATTTTATAGTGCTTATTTAAAACGCTTAAAACAATTTTTTGCAAATTTGTTTTTAAAGTTTTATATACAATTATTTAAATAAATAGGGGGTCAAATTTAATTTAGTAAGTCTTATGTGAAAGATTTTCCCTTCAACTTTCTAGAAAAAAATCCCATAGATCTTCATTAATAAGTGAATGACCTCAGCAGTTAAAAAAGTATTTTTTTTGCAAAAATGACCCCTTTTTAATTATTTAAACAATGATCCCCTTGTATGATTTCGATACTTTCTTAAAAATATCTTTTTAATCCACCTAAACTTTGATATAAAATTTGTTTTAACCTGTACGAATTTACATTTTTACTTTTTTTATTTTATTAGGCTATAGTAACTTTGTTTTATTTAAATTAATGATGCTCCCACTCTCTTTTTAGTTTAAGAGCCATCGGTATATCATTTTTAATATCAGTCTGGGGTTCGTGAAGAACGTATCGTTATAAAGCTTTAGGATGGTGGTCATTTTTTTTTGTATATGGAAACTTTGGTGTTAAAAGATGGAACGGAAACAGTTTAAGGAACATTGGTAAAAATACTTTTTTACAAATTATAAAATCCAATTGTTGTTCTTCCAGTATTTTATCTTTAATAATCATAAACTTATATTGTTTTGAACAAATGATAATCAAAATTAAATGGTAGGTATTATATTCAAATGCAAAAAATAAAATTTCAATTATTTTGAGCAATATGTTGTTAATATTAAAGACAAATAAAGTTTCGTTGCGTCAGAATAACAATGTTCTATCTGCAATTTTTGTCTAGACTGAGATTTTTATGCAACTTGGTTCTATTTTATGTTCTTCACCTTAATATGATACTAGCACCCACATCTATTAACAGGTGGCTGAAATACGTAAGTTACAAGGTTCTATCTCAAAAAATTTTAAATGTTGTTAAGTTAACAAGCTTCTAACTGACATAAAAGACAGTCAACTAAGTACACAAGGTCCTATCTGCAAGAACTAAAAGTGTTTACAAGTTAACAATAAGACTTTATTAAATAACTAGAAGTTGCTTTATTATACACTAATTGTTAAACAAAGGTATATGTGGAAAATAGAACTTGATTAAATAAGTTTAATTCATTTCTCAAATCATAACTCCTTTGTATTAACTATTGAAGTAACCTTTTACTGTTAATAAAAATATATTAATTTTTTTTAAAATTTACATTGTTATCACATAAAAGTGGCGATAATAGTAAAATAAATACATAACATAGAAACTTTATACAGTCATAACTAAAAATGGTACCGGAAGCAGTTAAAACTTTGTTATTCCAATGCAACCATTTACTAACAATTTTTTTTTATTAACAATTTAGTTATTACTTATTTACCAATAAATTAACGAAGTTCACAATATACCCTACCGTAGAGTTTTTCTTGTTATAAACTGGATAAATGCTTGGTCATAAATAATTCTCGAAAATCCATTACAGAACTTTTCCAATACAGGTCCAATTTAAGAGTTTACTTTTACAGAATAAATATCTAAACAGTTAGCACGTCTAGAATTCGCCTTTAAGTTTAACTTTACACTTTCCTCAAATGCACCTCTATTTGCAACATGACAAACTTGTAAGTGTGCGATAAAGTTTAGGTTTATCAAACTTCCTACACTTTATTAAGTATAGAACCCTTTCTCGTGTATTCCCATACCTATGGTATCAAAATATTAAAATTATCAATACTACTAGTAGTACTATTATTACTACTCAAAATATTGATTTAAAACTGATAAAAAAAGAACAAAATATATTCACCTCTTACACAGTAATATCCTTTTTCCTCTTCTTTGTCTTAAGAAGCAATTTTGCTTGTTCATTGGCGCATTGGTACCTCAATGGAAGTTTGTCACTCCATCTTTTGCGCGGTCAGCAGATATTTTTTTATTGACTGGTGATGTATCTCAGGGCCGTGCGGTGCTATGACGCGGTGAGGCAGCCGCATCAGGCGGCATCACAAGGGGGGCGGCATAATCGGTAAAATCAAAATACAAAATGAGCCATTCAATAATTAAAAATATATATAGGACCAAGTGTCAGCCGAAAATATTTAACTGGTGAAGGTTTAACAGAACTTTATTTTGACAAATTTGGAAAAATTAGTTCTTGATTTAAAACGGCTCTGAGGACAAGGCTATGATAACGGGGTTAATATGAAAAGAATAAGAATGGGTGTGCAAAACAGAATATCTGAAAAATATCCGAGGGCGTTTTACGTGCCCTGCGCATGCCACCTTAGTCATAAATCACGCAGCGTCTTCATCTACAGAAACAACAACCGAAACCACAACAGAACCAAGTTCTGAAAAAAACATGTTTCACAACTAACATTACAACCGTTGAGTACTACTAGATGGTTAAGTCGAATAGATGCATTGAAACCTATAAGATTTCAATTTTGTGAAATATATAATGCCCTATTCGAAATAATAAAAGACGTCAACAATGATAATTAAAAATTATAACTTTATATGCCATGTAGTTTTTTGGCATGATATTTTATTTCATATAAATTCAGTCTCGGAGATGTTGCAACATGTAACTATAAATTTGTCAGATTGTGTAAAAATGTTGTCAGAAACTATTAGTCCAGGAACCGAAGCTTTTCACCCCGCAATTTTTGCAGAATGGATCGATTTGCTTGAAAATTTGAGAATAAGTAGTGGGTGGTCCAAGGATCAAAATCTATATGATGCCGAAAGGCGCTTTTATTATGGGGGTGGATGCCACCCCATCTCGGGGGTAGATATTTTTTATTATATTTTGACAGCAAAAGTTGATAAAAACATTCATTCTAAGCAAAAAATGTTCTATACATTTTTTTGATAAAACTAATAGTTTTCGATTTATTCGCTATCGAATGTGTTAGTTTTATATGGAAAAAATCAATATTCTTCTATAGTATACTCATTTACTATTCACTCAATTTTTGTCGTAGAAAAAATTTTTTACACCAAGTTCTTAAGAATTAAATAACCTACAATTTCATCTTGAAACATTTTTTCTTATCTTTGATGCTAATCTTTCTATTCTGAAGAAAATAGCATTTTTTACAAAACTACAAAAATTCTTTATTCGCTTTTAACTTCAGTTTTTTAAAAACTAATCATTTTAAGCCAGTCAAACTTTTAGAATCTATTAATAATACACAAATCAAAAAGAATAAATAAGGCCAATAACTAAAAACACCGCTAACTTACATTATTATGCTTACAATTGGATTTCTCCTTTTTTTTTCTCAAAAAAATATATTGATTTTTTAACCGTAACTTTTTTATTTTGTATCTTAGAAAGTTCTGTATAAAAGAATTTTGTAGGTTTTCATAATATCTACAAACCTATTAATATTAAATCTTATTAAAATCCTTAGTCACAAAAAGAGGTGACTTTGAAAGGGTTGGTAAAGCTGGTTTTTGCATGCTTTTACAAGTTTTAATTGTCAATAGCTCACTTAATTTTTTTCACAGAAAAATTTTTTGCATACCTAGTTCTTGGGAATTAAATTAGCTACAATTTAATATTTAAACATTTTTTCACATCTCTGATGAGAATCTTTCTATTCAGAAGAAAAAGCAATTTTTTCCAAACTACAAAAATTCGTTAATCGCTGTTAACTTCATTTTTTTAAAAACTAATCCTTTTAAGTCGGTCAAACTTCTCGAACCTATTAAAAATACATAAATAAATAAGACCAAATAAGGTCAATGACTAGTTTTAATTAGGGTGGTGATTACAGGGTTGCTTCCGGCCACATTTGCGCTGAAAAAAATAGGGACTGACATTCTTTTCATTATAAGTCACTTAATTTTTGAGCTAGAGACTTCTTTTTTATTTCTGGAGATAGGTATTTTTAAATTCTTTAAATTAGTTTTTACAAGTTATTCTTGAAAAATGCATATTTTTCCCGTCTTTTGAATTTGAAACTACAATATTTAGCATTTAGCAAAGGAGAGCTAACATATAATAAAGTATATCTTGATTACTGTTGGTCTCAAAGAAAATTAATAAACACGGTTTTGTTTATTTTTTCAAATAGTACATTTTTGTTAAGTGAGGTTGTTTTGATAAAACGAAAACTTTTGGAGTTATTAGCAGAAAACTGATTCAAAACATTGATTTCTCGATATAATACTAACACTTTCGATAGCGAATAAATCGAAAACTATTAATTTTATCAAAAAAATGTAAAGAATATTTTTTGCTTAGAATGAACGTTTTTACCAACTTTTGTGGTCAAAATATAATAAAAAATTTCCACCCCCAATAGCGGGTTGTAACCACCCCCATGGTAAAAGCGCCTTTCGGCATCATATAGATTTTGATCCTTGGACTATCCACTACTTATTCTCAAATTTTTAAGCAAATCTATCCATTCTGTAAAAATTGCGCGGTTTTGTCCTATGTCAAGCTTCATTACTTGGACTATATGGAAAAAATGAAAATTTACTGACAATTTGGCTATGACCAAATGAAAATTACTGATAATGAAATTGCAGAAAATCTTGTAAATAAGTTCCGAATTTCCTGCTGAAAATTAATATTGAGGCAAGAGAAAAATGCGTCAATTTTTTCTGTGAATCAGCTCTCGACAGAGGAAGATAAATTTAAAGTAAATTTTTTCATCTATATTATAGACATTGCCTTTATTTCTTTGATTGATCGATTTTCACTTTTAGAAACTCATAATAAAAATTTTAAATTTTTATATGATATTTTTAAATTGAGGGAAATATAAGAAAAGGGAAAAGGGAAAAGGGGACGATGATAAAATAGTAGAAAAATACTAGAAATTCCTTATTCAATACTTTTCATAGAAAAATAATCGGATATAGAGGCAAATGATTTTCTAGAAGAATTATTGAATGATTTATCCCAAATGATACCATACTCCATGAAACCTTTAGAGGTTTTGAACTATCTGTGCCAAAATAACCTAATTTCTTTATACCCAAATATAGTGGTGTCACTAAGGGCTGGTATTATCTGTCCCGATTAAATCCCGGTTAGAGGAATTTTGTCATGCGAGGTGCAGAAAGTACCGGCCCTAAGAATTTTATTAACACTCTCTGTCTCGCTAGCTTGGGGAAAGAAGTTTTTCAAAATTAAAAATGATTAAAAACTATTTACGAAGCTCCATAAGAAAAACAAAACTAAAAAAATTAGCACTTATTTCGATAGAGTCCTCACTAGCTGCTACTTTAAACTACACCAATCTGATTGACGAGTTTTCCAAAATTAAGATCAAAAGGATAAAATTGTAATTTTCATAAGTAATGTTATTTAATGTTAATACATGTTTCATTTAATTTTAAGTATGTTTTGTTTTTAAAATAAAAGTTTTCGTTCATTTTGTGTAATTTCATTTAATAAAAATAAATGCTAGTATTAAGTTTCAATAATATTTAGGGGGCGGCATTTCGAAGACTTGCATCATATTAAAAAGGTGTACCGCACGGCTCTGCAATGTATCTCTTGCCATTTTGACCATATGTGTCTCCCCCATTCTGCTAATGTGGTTATTCATTTCTTTTTTTTATTAAGTGTTCATTCTGTTGTATACTGTAACCTTTATTTTCTTCTAATGTCTTCTCTACTCCTTCGATCTCTCAGCATATTTCCGGCTGCAATTCTTCTATCAGTTCTGCCGTTTCTAGTAGTCTTTGTATTGTGGCTCTATCGGGTCTAGTTTTTGATGCATATATCATTATTTGTCTTACACTGGCTTTATAAATTCTGAACTTCAACTCAATGTTAATATGTCGGTTTCGCCATATAGTAATTTGGTCATCATCAGCTGCTTTATTCTCTTCATTTTATTTAATGACTTTGAGAATTCTTTAATTATTGTTATTCCTTTAGTGTTTTCTAAACCCACATTTTCGACCTTTCACAACTTGATGCCCTCTTGTTGTGTATCTATCTATATAGCTACGTGTAAAATTCTTTAGCTACCTTAATTATCTTCTGTTTATCTGATATTATTTGTACACTTTGATCTGCTATCTTAAAAGTATCCTTCTTACCTGGAGCTTAACTTCTCTTCACCACCATTAAACTTCTATTTTCCTCAACAACCATTATAGTGCTGTTTCACATTATAAGAATTTTGAACGTGCGAGGGATTTCCCGTGCCGTAGTTTTGTCGCACTTGTCCTTTTCACACAATAAGAATTGAGTCGCACGAAGATATTTTGCTGTGTTGTTTGGTATATTATTTTTTTATACACTTTGTGGCTGAGGTAGGTACATGATACGATGTCGGATATGTATCATTACGATGTATCATTACAAATGGGTATTTTTTGTCCATACTTTTGTCCTAATGTACTGAAATGCGTATTTAATTTATTTGCAATCTCTATTTTGTCAGTTATTATTTCTTATGTTTTTAATTAAAAGCCCTAATTTGTTTTTATAATCTTTGTTCTACTACGTTATTTGTGGGATCTTGGATTAGCTCATCTAATTAGCTCATACAATCTATGTAATAAACTATTCTAAATGGGAAATAAGCCACAATTTAACTATAAAAATGATTTTATTAACGTTTCGACAGCTGATTTGGGCGTCGAAACGTTAATAAAATTATTTTGTTTAATTAGACTAGTTTATTATAAAAATTCCACAAGGAAACAGCTTCAGAACAACATTACAATCTATGTTTTTTTCTGTACAGAATTTAAAAGACCCTCTGTCATCCATTCATATTTAAATGTTGTTCCCCTCGTTCTAAATGTTGTTTTTAGATAATTTCACACAAGTCGTGACCGCCGCCCTACTCTAGTCTTCACCGAGTTGTTTACCCTATAAAACTAAATATAATTTCGTAGAATAAAAGGTATCTTTTTTATGGAGCGAAATCAAATTATAGCGTTGTGTTTATTTTATCGTTGAAGAAAGAGAAATAAGAGGAACCGAATTCATTGGGTCCATCCTATTAACACAAAAAAAAGATTTATATATTTTTATATTCACACATATTGATGGAACACCCTCTATACTGAACGTTAATTGCAACTATGTAAAATAAAGTTTATTATAATATATTTAGCAATTTTAATTACTGTTGTTATCAGTAACATATAATTAATTTTGCTGTACTTATAAAATGTGTTTTTGCTTTGTCACCTAATTCGTCAAATTAATTAATTCAAATTAATTCATGCACTGTTAAGTGCACGGCATACACCATTCCAAGCAGTTCTCGTCAAGTTTCTATCTTTATATATTTCTATTGTTTTGTCCCAATGAACAGGTCTCGCTTCACATAATGTTATTTATATTTCACTATCAATCTGAGACATCATAATATAAAATATATGCACCTACTTTAAACAGCCACAAAGCGTAAATGAAAATAATGTACCACCAACAACCAAAGAAACTACCTTCGTGCGACTTAACGACAGTATCATATGAAAGGATGCATTAAGTCCCCTATGCTACTGGGTGCGTAAAGACGGTACAGCTGCCGTCTGTTGTTGTAAGCGAGGGACGGCATAAACACGGCGACTTCATCGAACGTTCCAACCACCATCTAGTGAGAAAGCCTCCATAATAATATGATTACATGCGCCACCATTGGAATGTCGTCGTGGGTTCTAATTCTCGCACGTTTAAATTCTTATAATGTGAAACAGCACATACACTGTTTGGTTTTATATTGCTTGGGCACTTTCTCACTACATTATTAATAGCTGTATTCAGCTGTCGTGTTATGCATGCCTTCGTACCGTCTTTGTTCTTAAAATATCATCAAAATACTCGATATCGGTGTCTAACCATGAGTTTTTTGATGGTACTTTTAAGGACTAGCCCAAAATGATGATGATGATGATGATTTATTTTATATGATGGTCCATGATTATTAAAAAATTGTTAATATTTTAAATAGGTACATCGAATAACTCACCAATGAAATACTGCATTGAAGACTTACCTGGAACAAAAGTTTAATGTAAATAAAACATCAACAGTACATGCAAAGGTCAGTTTTAATTAATTTGTTAGTAATTTCCTAATTTATGGAGCCATCGAAAAAAAAAATGTATTTGAGATGGATTGTTTGTATAATTAATTGTTATCATTTAGAAATTAATCAATAATGAGATCAAACACATTAGCATAGTCATAACGTAAGGATTTGTTGGCAAAAGTTGAGTTCCATTTTTGGAACACCCACCACTTCGTCGGAAACAGTGGATTGAAAGTTAAACATTAATAGTTACTGTATTATAGTGCGAACATCGGCAACACATACATTACCTTTTCAACCGGAAGTGATATAAAAACCGGAAGTATATATTTATTCTCGTCTGGCTAAGGAGCGTTGAATAATAAATTGCATGTACTATATCGGCGACTTTAAACATTACTTCACATCTGAGGTTATAGTTCTTAGACTTAATACCATCCTTGACTCATAAGCTCTCTCTCTCTCTCTCTCTCTCTCTCTCTCTCTCTCGATACCTCATTTGCCATTGTATCAGTTCCAATAGCGTAGGAGTTACATTTGCAGACAGACAGATGAACGGACAGACACGGCCGTGCTAAGCCCAAAGGCGGAAACTGACTTTTTATCGAAAATGAGATTTTTGTATTTTTAGGTAGAATAGGGTATTTAGTATATATTTATAAAGTCTTTGGAGTTGTAGAAGCATTATATTTTAAATAAAATTGCAATTTTGTTAGCGGTATCTACACTTTTCAGTTAAAGTACTAATCCATTTGGCGGCAAATGTTAAATACTATGGCGTTTTGCCGTCCACAGTTGCCGTCCATATACGTTAGCATATGGCACTTACTGCTAATCTACTTTCAAGAATGCTACGCCTACATTTAGAAACCGCCAATTCGCCTTAGTATTACAAAGTAAATTCGGCCTAACTTTACAAAGTTAAATTATTGTGTTAGTTAAAAGAGTTGTGTTAGTAAAAGAAATAATTAGCGAGGATGGTAAGAACTTTTCGAGATTATTATATCTATTGAAATGTATTTTCATTTTTGTTTATAGTATTTCAAGAATTAACCAATTATATTGTCCTAAACAATATGAATCTGCGCCAAGTGGATAATTTATATCTTGAATTAGGCGGTAAGATATTTTTATATTTAAAAAATATGTCTTTTTTAATTAGGTTTTAAAAACTTAATAATATATCCACACGCTGTCCACAAACATTTTTAGAAAAAGAGACTTAAAATATTTTGTTTTTTTATAAAATCAAGTAGAGTCGCGTAAGAGTTGTGAAATACGAGGTGAAACCACTGAAGACAATATTGTAAAAAGAGAAAAATTTATTGTAAAGCAATTACAAGAGGTGGAAAAAAATTATGTTCAGCCTGTACAGGCGCAAGGTTTGTTTCATACTTAAAGTTTTCTGTATGCTTAAACCCTTTGTTGGTCGTACATGAGATTAGCAGTCCCATTGATTGCATTTTTTTTGTTTAAATACAAGCTATTATCATTTGTTTAACTAGACAATGTCTAGTAGTCTAGTTATGCAATGCTATTATAGATACGAGATTGTAGATTTGGGATATCTTTACTTAATCTTTTGAGAATCGTTTACCTAAGTTTTATACAAAAATGCTGGTTTTATTCCTTTATAAATTTTCTAAGAATGCGTCGGGTACCTGGATAATGATCCAAAAATTTGTTTGCATATTTTACAAATCTTGTATATCCCATAATTAGGTATTTTTCGGTCTAAAAGACAATGTCATCATATTTTAATCATAACATATAACTACTTTGTACAATACAACTAATAAAATGTTAAAATTTGCCCTAATTACTGTAAGTAATGGTATTTACCCGAATATCATATTGTCAAATACCCAATAATATAACAATGCATAATAATATTAGGGTAGGTCTCGGCGATCATAAAAATCTTAAAAGCTCTATAACAACCTGTCGTAAAATAGCAAACCTTTGTCGCTAAGAAACAAAATAAAAATAGCTGAGAAATTCAAAAGTATGGTTTACAATCACATTTACAGTTTTGAAGAATTCTTTGAAACGCTTAACATCAGCAGGTGTTTAAACATCTATAACAATCTGAACGGATTCTGTTTTTTCCTAGTATAAGTACAGTTCTGCCCAAATTATTAGACCCACTATAAAAGATTTTATAAAAAATGTTAATTATGAGGTAATACCATTGTAATAATAAATAGGTGTTGTGTATGTACCGGACACAAGGTATGTTGTTCGGTTGTCTATTAAATTGTCTATATTGAATCACAAATAGGACATTACCTAATATTAATGAACCAATATAATATATTATATATTATAACATATTATGTATTTATTGACTCTTGAAAGAAAACAAATATAACGACAACTAAATATTGTCAATTTGTTGTTGTCATATTGTGGCTCAACAAAATAATAACATTTAATAGTAGTTTAATTCTTTCAATTTAATGAACTGTAATACACAGAAAAGCTTTTTATTTCATATCAATCACAACTGTAAACCACATACCGCTAAGAGCCTTAGTTTTATAGTAAGTTTTAATAAAACGTTTTAGCGGTATCTACCTCTTTTTACATAAAACTTTGTTTTAAAATATAATTAATGGTTCCCTTAATAAACTGGGGCATATATGCATGCATTAAAACTATTAGCTAGTCCATAAATCCCTAACGGGCCAAAATTTTAGCATTCAATTTTGAAATCGATTTTGCCACCATTTTATCAAATGTTAGTAACCGCCTTTGGGCCTAGCACGGCAGGACAGGTATGAAACCCTAAGTAGGTACATATTTGTTTGAGTCTTGCTAATGAGCTTCGAAAAATATATTGCTTAAACTATTTCGGAGACTAACAGTAGTTCCGGTTGCAAATCCAAAACCGAAAGTCCGAGGTCAAATTTCTTACTTATAATACCATATTTGGGTTATAATCCCTTATTCGAGATCTCATTTGTCATTCTATCAGTTTTAATAACGGAGGAGTTATATTCGCTGACAGACAGACGGACTTACAGACAGGCATAAAACTGGAAGTATAATATACACTCAGCCAAACTTATGTGGAGTCATCTGATATTTTTTATCATTTTAAGCGAATCAAAGCTAAATTTGATTTTCTCCCATTGCATCCCTCCGGAGCCTAACTACAGTTGTTTATAGTACCAAATCAACATACTGCGAGTTATTAAAATTGGTTGTATGAAAATTACATGATTTTTGTACCGGTCATAATTGCTCCTCAGAACATGATTCTCCCTCTTTTATATTTGTGAACAAATCTGTCAATTCTCATTCCTGCTTGTCTTCCTCGCCCCCTAAGTACACGAATTCGTTAATTATCTGATTTTACATATCCTACTTTCATTTGAAAATAGGACAATTTTCCAGTTTCCAATGTTCCATTCTTGGTGTTGAAGACACCAATTTACGTGATCAACCTTGTGCTGCCTGGTTAACTCCGAGATCCCGTAACTTTCTCGTGTTATATAATCCATGGGCACGACAACTATTCTTTTTATCGCTTCAACTAAAATATTTAGACCTATAGACTAAGAGCCGGGATAGGTGAAATTTGCTAATCATTTTAGGCACCATAAGATTCTATAACTTAAATAGTGGAACCTAAAAGAAAACGTTTGAACATTGTGCCGTCACTTTTCAGTGGCACATGCGTCGACAGTGGCGCATCAAACTTTCCACTTTTGGACCGGATAAATAAATTATTTATAAATTAACGGCATTAAGACGCAAGGAAGATATTAAAAATATAAGATATAAAAACTATATGCCGTACAAAAATATTGGTTCTGCAGCGTAAAAAAAATTTTACTTTTTGCATATTTTCATTGATAAAAAAATTATAGAAAACTGTACGGCGTGTATGAGTTTAAGTAAATATATTTATTTCACAACTATATTTTACTATGCCGTACAAATTCACTGGCCCAAATGCAGTTTTAACCCTTGCTCAACCCTCACTTTTTACGTAGAATAAGGTAATTTATTTCAGGCACCCTAAAACCAAAACATTTAGAAGGTTATATATAAAAATAGTCCCCAAATTAGTATGCCGTACATTTTGAATGGCACATGAGGTCACAGTAGGAAAATGAATTTTCCGTTTAAGGTTTAGTAAAAAATTATTGTCTTTTTTCAATTTATTAAAAATAGACTATTAAAAAGCTAATCCCGTATAAATATTGTGGCACGATGAAGCAAAAAGCCTCCAAAATCATTTGCATATTATTAACTGCAATAATTTTTTTCATGCATTGTTTTTAAATTTTTGTACGCGCGGCTACCTCACAATCTATTTTGTTTACTTTGCCTTACAAATTATTTTTTAACTTTTAATAAAGCCTTGTATATTTTTAAAATAATTCAACACAAGAAAGTGTTTAATACATAATAACCCGAAATTAAAAAATTAATATTAATGTTTATTTAAATTATACTTCTTTAGGCGCGATTGGTTATTCATCAAGAGAAAAGCAACTTCTTACGTTCGTACACATTTCGTATACACAAAGTACCTCTTTTTTATATAATAATATTGTATAAATATAATATTATATATTATATTATAATATATAATATTATATATTATATTTATTATATATAATAATATTATTATTAATTAAAAAAAATAATCAAGGATGAAAACCATTTTGCTAATGATTTTAGGCACCGTAAGCCCGGCCGCACATCAAAGAAACATGAAACGTAAATTACGTTTCATGGAAATAAACCACTGCTAAACAAATATATATCCGACCATTTATGAGACTCTCCGAAAATAAAAATATGTCATGAGCATAAATCACACTCGTTTCATTAGTAGGCGGACTTTGAGATTTTTTTAGCAGTGTTTTCTTTTCATGAAACATGTTTTTCGTTTCATGTTTCATGTTTTTCGTTTCATGTTTCTTTGGTGTGCGGCTTGGCTAAGAATCCATAACTTAAATAGTAAAACCTAAAAGAAAACAATGCGCGAGAATTCAGTGAAGATTTTTAAAATTCACTGCATCTAGGTACAGCTGCACTGGAGCTAGGTGCTGGCTATAGGTTAAGTAAGTCCGGAGCAGTCCATTTTACGAACAAGGGGAGGTAGTCAGACAGAAAATCGTAGGAGTCTTTGATATTATAATAATTACTTCCTGTATGACGACCTACCCTAGTTTTTTATTAAACAAATTAAATGGGTATTCAAATAAAATAAAAAACCAAAAAAGGTATATTTTTTATAAAAAAAGACCCATTAAATATGTAATAAAGATACGGATTTATAAAAGCCTAATCATCGTGAATTAGAGGGGTGATGCATAACTTTTGAAACTATGTGTATAATTACAGTTATGGTTTATTAAATTAACATTTAGAAGGTTATATTTAAAAATAGTCCCCAAATTAGTATGCCGTACATTTTGAATGGCACATGAGGTCACAGAAGGAAAATGAATTTTCCGTTTAAGGTTTCGTAAAAAATTATTGTCTTTTTTCAATTTATTAAAAATAGACTATTAAAAAGCTAATCCCGTATAAATATTGTGGCACGATGAAGCAAAAAGCCTCCAAAATCATTTGCATATTATTAACTGCAGTAATTTTTTTCATGCATTGTTTTTAAATTTTTGTACGCGCGGCTACCTCACAATCTATTTTGTTTACTTTGCCTTACAAATTATTTTTTAACTTTTAATAAAGCCTTGTATATTTTTAAAATAATTCAACACAAGAAAGTGTTTAATACATAATAACCCGAAATTAAAAAATTAATATTAATGTTTATTTAAATTATATCTACTTCTTTAGGCGCGATTGGTTATTCATCAAGAGAAAAGCAACTTCTTACGTTCGTACACATTTCGTATACACAAAGTACCTCTTTTTTATATAATAATATTGTATAAATATAATATTATATATTATATTTATTATATATAATAATATTATTATTAATTAAAAAAAATAATCAAGGATGAAAACCATTTTGCTAATGATTTTAGGCACCGTAAGAATCCATAACTTAAATAGTAAAACCTAAAAGAAAACAATGCGCGAGAATTCAGTGAAGATTTTTAAAATTCACTGCATCTTATGTACAGCTGCACTGGAGCTAGGTGGTGGCTAGGTTAAGTAAGTCCGGAGCAGTCCATTTTACGAACAAGGGGAGGTAGTCAGACAGGAAATCGTAGGAGTCTTTGATATTATAATAATTACTTCCTGTATGACGACCTACCCTAGTTTTTTATTAAATAAATTAAATGGGTATTCAAATAAAATAAAAAACCAAAAAAGGTATATTTTTTATAAAAAAGACCCATTAAATATGTAATAAAGATACGGGTTTATAAAAGCGTAATCATCGTGAATTAGAGGGGTGATGCATAACTTTTGAAACTATGTGTATAATTACAGTTATGGTTTCAAGTTTATTTTTTGGATATAACTACTGTAGCATCGCAGATTTAAAATTTGATTATTTCGAAAACGGTTGAGTTTAGCGAGATGAATGTAGTACATATATCTATTTTAACCCTCCGTTAGGCGCGTGGTCTACAATCGTAGACCACTCTCTTTTAAGTGGTCGCCAATTGCATAAAACTGCACATACGCCCCCATCCCGCTTAGTAGCTGTCACTAATACTTCCAACTTACTCTTCAGTTTGCTAAACGCCGCCGATCTGTTTGCATTATTTTTTTACCATTATTCAAAGAGCACTGGTCTACAACCGGAGACCACGCGACTAAGCGCGTTCCAGTTTTTAGTTGTATATATAAAGCTAATATGTAATGTAGCCTGCTGTGTATATAAAGCTAATAACATAAATGAAAATGTTTCAAGAAGCGACTTCATTGAAAACTTAGCATGGGAACTAATCAAACAGCAAATTGAATATGGATCAACTATGCCTTCCCTGCTAAGAGAACTTAGACGACGAGCTCGCGTACTGCTCAGAGTTCAAGAAGTCGTACCCCCTTCCCCTAATATTCCAACAAATTACGTGGGACGGAGTTGTATTTGTGCACGAATTTGCAATATGTCAACAAGAAGGGCATGCCAAAGATGTGACACATTTGCATTTAAGGATCATTTTGGGTATATTTGCACTGAATGTTTGACGGACTAAAATTGTGCCACTTTGACCATTTAATAGTTTTGTTCTTTTGTTACTTTTTAGTTCTATTCTTTATTATTTATCCCTATTGGTCATTCTATAAGTTCAAGGATAAAAAATATTTTGTGTTTTTTACTAAATTGAGCTTATTTTTGTGACCATTTTTATTTACTTGCGAATAAAGTCCCAAAAAATCATGACTTGGTTTTTAATTTTACCACTGTCAAGATGAGAAAAGCCAAGGAACAAAACATATCTAATATCAAAGTGCGAACATAAATAAACATGTTATTAACCACTAATTTGTTAATTTTGCCAAAATCCGGTATTATACGACAAAAAACTATTGGTCTACGATCGTAGACCACGCGCCTAAGCTTGTCAGCAATAACGATGCGCCTAACGTAGGGTTAAGTAAAAATATTAAGAGAATAAAAGTTTTGACTCAAAAAGTATGTAGAGTGTGGGATACAAAAATTGGAGGTATTAAATGAGCGCTGAAAGACGTATGTGGCGCCCTCTGGGTAATACATCATTTTTGGTGACGAATTTAGATTTCTCGTTTCAAAAAACCCCCGCTTACGAAATTTCGTGTTGTTGTCCCATGCCTGCCAGGAAATACTCAAGAATAAATAAAAAAACTTTAACTTTGACACCCTCTATTTCAGTTATTACCAACTTTCCTACTAAGGTAAGAGCTTAAATCGACATATAAAAAAACTGAATTATCGTGTTCAATAAGGATTAGGTGTACCTTCTTTATGTGGATTTTTGAAATTGTACCGATTGATAATTTTTGTTCTGGGGAACCTCAAACCACGAATCTGAGATTTCTGTGCATTGATGTGAACCTGCTTCAGCTAATAGTAAAAATAGCACATTTAAATATTCAGTAACTGTGATCAATTATAGTATTTTTATTAAATATATTTTGAGAAAAACAGTAAACGTTTTTTCAAATTTTTGTGTGCATAGGAATGCCTGGAACTTTGACCAAACAGGGTTATCGAGAAAATTCAAAATTTGAACCCAACTGTATATAAATGTTCCATTAAAAATGAACGGTATTATATATTTTCATCATCATTTGATGTTGTTAATGTTATAAAGTGTGTGCCGTACAGGAATGTATGATTTCATAATGTGATGAAAATTACTTTGGAAGTCCTACTTATTTTGGGAAACCCTATACATAAAAATGTACGGCATGAACATTTTTGTCATTATTAGTCATAGAATATTCTAAAACTATGTGGAAATATGATATTAAATATTATTATAGTAGCTGGGAAATGGATTTTCCAAATAGTAAAATTGAAAAAAAATAATTATTTGTATTCATCATAAACTTTTTTTATGTCAATATATTTGTACGGCATTTTCATAAACAGTTTATAAAGTATAATAACTAGCTTCTAAAATGTATGCCGTTCAGGAAATACTAATTTTTCACTACAAAAAATGGCGTTTAGTATAGAACACTCAAAATTATGGAATAAATATTTTTTTGCCGAATAATTTGTACGGCACTCATGTTTTTCATCATTTTAGAGCATAAGTAATACTCTGAAATCAGTGCCGTACTTTTCTAAATAATTTTTGTCAATAGGGGTTGAAATGAGAAAATTTACATAAGGGTTGAAACTGTTTGAGCCAGTAGATTCTTACGGCATAGTAAAATAGAACTTTAAAATATATATATTTACTTAATATTTTTCTATAATTTTTCTATACATTCTATACATTTTCGTACAGTTTTCTATAATTTTTTTATCAATGAAAATATGCGGAACATGAAAATTTTTTTTATGTTGCAGAACCATTATTTTTATACGGCATATAGTTTTTATGTCTTATATTTTTAATATCTTCTTTGCATCTTAATGCCGTCAACTTAAAAATAATTTATTTATCCGGTCCAAAAGTGAAAAGTTTGATACGCCACTGTCGACGCATGTGCCACTGAAAAGTGACGGCACAGTGTTCAAACGTTTTTTTTTTTGGTTCTACTATTTAAGTTATATAATCTTATGGTGCCTAAAATGATTAGCAAATTTTTCCTATACGGCTCTTAGTCTACTATAGTTTCCAAAAGCTGCTGATTTCAAATACATAGTGATTCCATGTAGTAGGTAAGTTTGGTTGAGTGTACATATTTGTATTCGTCTTACTAAAACGCGTCGAATAATATATCGCTTGCTATTTAGGCGACTTTAAAACAGTAGTTCAGGTTGAAAATAAAACTGGAAGCCCTTGGCAAAATTTTTCACCTTAATGCCATCCTTGGCTTATAAGCTTTCATTGGATACCTCATTTGACATTCTATCTCGTCTAATGACAGAGAAGTTCTGTTTATAAAGTCTCTGGGAGAGATGGATATCGATATAATATTTCAAGCTTTCCATATTTATTCAAAATGGGCTTAAACAATATAAATAAACAATAGAGAAAGCAAAAAAAATAAGAAACTTTCGTGTTATTCATGAGTAACCTATTACTATACTTTCTATTAAATAATTCAAAGCTAACAAATAACTAAAGCGTGATTTTTTTTATTCTAATTATAACAAAACAACATTAAATTTCTTAAATAAATTACCTTCTAGATACATTACGCTGACACGTTTTTATCGATTTTATGTCGTCGTCTTTTCTTGCACATTTATTATTCTTTTTTATCTCGTTATTCAGAATGACATATATTATTTGCTTATGTCTACGTACCAATTATGTATTTTTTTAAATAAAATTTTTCTTTTTTTTGTTTCTATATTTATGTAGGTGTATGCTTATTTTGGTACTTGGTTATTGGAGTTGGTTTACCATTAATTTGTTTTTTAGTTATTTCATAAAGTAAATTAATACAGTATTAAATTAAAAATGTTTAAAATAAATAAAGTTTTTATCTCGAAATTTTGTAGTTCAAAAAATAAATTAGAGGTATAAATCTGAGCTCACAAATCCCTGGAAAACTGGAGTTCTCCATGACTATGGAGACAGTACTTCTCCAAGTAGTAGTCTAGACACTGTTGAGTGAACACGTAAAATAAACATAAAATACAAGGTACATGTAAGTACACCAAACGTTTATTTTTGTATGTGAATTCATCGTGATGTTGTAAGTCATCTACTTTTTTTAATGTTTAAAACTGCAATGGAGCAAAAACTTGATAAACTAATTCAAACAATAGAAGAAATGAAATCTGATATCCATTCAATAAAAACTGGCATGGAACTAATGCGACAAGAAAACGATGAATTGAAATTAAAGATCAGTCAACTTGAAAATAAAATAGTAAATCTGGAAAATAATCGAAATAAAAACAATATAGTTGTATATGGACTGAAAGAAAACTTTTTATAAACCAAGACGCAATTATAGAAGAGGTATTATCGGTAGTTAATGAGAAAATGGAAGTCAAGTTGGAAGAACGTGATATACAGGATGTCTATAGGATTGGCTATAAAAAAGAACGCAGAGATCGACCGACAGTTATAAGACTTAATTCAATTCAAAAAAATATCAAATTATGAGAAATGCTAGGAAATTAAAAGACACCAGTTATAGTGTATCAGAGCAGTTTAGTAATTAAACGATAGAAGAAAGAAAACAACTGGTCCCTTACTTGAAGAAAATTAAGGATTCTGGTGCAACGGCTTTTATTAGACATAATTATATAATAGTGGACAACAAAAAAATGTTTTTGACAGAGATTAAGCAAAAATTCGACGATTCTGAAAAACCAATTTCATCACAGCAACAACAAAATTCATCATCGTCTTCAAAAAACTACAGTTTGAGGAGTGGAATACGGAGCTAAATCCGAATTCAACTGAACAATGTTCGCAAAAGTTCTCATTAATGCATCTTAATGTTCATTCAATTCGCAATAAAGTTGATGACATAAATATTTTTATTGACGATTATAGTTCAGAAAACAGAAACGTCAAAATATTGACGTGATCTGTTTCACAGAGCATTGGATGCAAGAGGGAGAATTTGACCTTTACTCTTTAGAGGACTATCAATTAATAAACAAATATTGTAGGAAAACGGATTCCCATGGTGGAGCGGCCGTTTTTTCTAATAAAAATTTGATTTTAGTCCAGTTGTTAATTTAGAAACTGTTTCAGTAGATAACAAAATTGAATTTACCGTTGTAATCAATCATAATTTAAAATTAGTAATTTCTTGTATTTATAGACCCCCCCTCGGGAGATTTGCAAATATTTCTTAATGTGTTGTGCGATTTGTTAAGTGAACTGTATTTAAAATACAGGAATTACAATTATATAATTTGCGGCGATTTTAAGATAGACTTAGATTGTAAGAATAGGAATGTTTTTGATTTTGAAAACATATTGACAATGTATAATTTAATACCAACTATTTTAGAACCTACTAGAGTAACAATAACGTCTGCTACACGAATAGATAATATTTGTGTTAATTTGAATCCTAAACTATTATTTGAGGGGTCTACATTTGGAGTAGGAGTGTCTGATCACAAAGCTCAAATTTTAACCATAAGTGTGGATAAAGCTGATGCTAATAATCAATATCATCTGGTTAGATCCTTTTGTCAAATTAATAAATTAAAATTTCTTGAGTATCTTCGTCAGTGCGACTTTAATGATGTATATGAAATATCAGATGTGGAAGTAGCTTATAATGTTTTTAATGGAAAAATTGGTTCGGGCTTCGAATACGCGTTCCCGACTAAACGTAAAAAAATACATAACAAAAGAAATTTTAAAGGTTGGTTAACTCCCGGAATAAAAGTATCGTCAAAAAACAAAAGAGTCTTATTACAACTTAAAAAATATACAAATAATATTACCATAAAAACTACATTAAAACGTATTGTCGATGGTTACAACAAATAATTAAAGAGGCAAAAAATAAGTACTTCCACGGTATAATCAACTCCTAAAATAATAAATCTAAAGCGACATGGGATTTAATTTCACATTTTAACAAAAAAAGCATAACAGCTAAGAAAGATATATTTATTAAAAAAGATGATATTGATATCACAAATCCAACTGAAGTTGCAGAAGAATTTAAATCTTATTTTCAACACATTGCATCAAGTATTATTCCTAATATCAAAAGTAAAAAAATCTAGTGATAACTATTTGCAGAGTTTACCGGCAAATAATGTAAGTTCATTGTTTTTTGGACCTTTAATAGAAACTGATATCAGGGAGTGCATTTTGTCACAAAAACCAAAGAAATCCGCGGGGCTTGACAAAATTCCAGTTACCCTTGTTAAAGAAAATATTGATACCCTTTGTAGGCCTTTAGTTTTTCTTTTTAATTTGTCTCTTGAAAACGGAATATTTCCTAAATGTTTTAAAAAATCGGTAGTTATTCCTGTACATAAAAAGGTGACAGGTGTAATATAGAGAACTATCGCGGAGTGTCTCTATTACCGTCCCTTTCAAAACTATTAGAATGGTGCGTAAATAAACAATTACTTCTTTTTTTAAATAAACATAAAATTATAACAACTTCTCAATATGGCTTTAGATCTGATATGAGTACTACAGATGCAGCATTTTCTCTAATCGAAAATGTGCATAAAATCTTGGAAGCAAAACACCATCCTCTTGGTATTTTCTGTGATTTATTGAAAGCATTCGATTGCGTAGACCATCAAATACTACTGGACAAGATCTACTACTACGGCATTAGAGGTACACCACATAAATGGTTCCAGACATACCTATCACACAGAAAAATGGGTGTTAGAATAAATAATTATGATAGTAGCTCTGAAGCATCCTATTCAAATTTCGCAGAAGTTCAGTGTGGAGTTCCACAAGGGTCTGTTTTAGGACCAACACTGTTTCTTATCTATATCAATGACTTGGTAGCTAGTTTCCCCAATACCACATTTTCACTTTTTGCAGATGATATGAGTATAGTAATTAAAGGCGATAGTTCTGATACATTAACATCCTGTGTCGCTACTACAGTTGAAGAGATATCAGACTGGTTTCTCGCCAATAAATTGGTTCTGAATATTAGTAAAACACAAAGTATCCGTTTTAATTTGTATCAAAATGTGGAAGATGTTGTTATTAAAGTAGATCAAGAAAGCATTACTTCTTGTCATACAATTAAATTTTTAGGCATAAACATACACAGAAAACTTGATTTGAGTTACCACGTAACTGAACTTAATAAAACCCTCAGCAGAGCTACATATGCCATAAGAGCAATTAGACCAAATACAAATTTTTGTGTGGCAAAAATAGTTTATTTTGCTCAATTTCAAAATATTATGCAATATGGTGTGGAATTTTGGGGCGCGGCTAGCACAGCAGAATCTACATTTGTGGCTCAAAAACGAGCAATTCGAGCACTATTCAACTTAACAATTAGAACTTCATGTAGACCTCTCTTCAAAGATCATGGAATAATGACGCTCATTAATATTTATATTTATAAGATGTCTCTACTTATACATAGAAAACGACATGAATTGTTAAAACCTTCTGATATACACAGTCACAATACACGCAGGCAAGATATAATTCTTCCCAATTATAACTATAGACGTACTCGAAATGGTCCATTGTACTCCGGTATTAAAGTATACAACCATTTGCCCACTGGGATTAAAGCACTTTCAATATGTAAGTTTAAAAAAAAATTAAAAATTGTTAGGTCAATATGTTTTTTATGGTCTGGATGAATTCTTTTTAATAAATTTTAATGATCTAGACCGTGACCCGTCAAAATAGCCCGGTCAAAACAGCCCCGTCAAAAAAGCCCCGTCAAAATAGCCTCAACACAAAATAGCCTCGACAAAATAGCCCGCACACAAAATAGCCCCGACAAAATAGCCCGCACACAAAATAGCCCCGGTCAAAACAGCCCCGGCTAAAATAGCCCCGGCTAAAACAGCCTCTTATAAACAATTACATAATTATTTATACAAGGTGTCCAAAAACTTTTTTTTTAATTTAAATTATTTGACAAAAAGGAAGAATGTATTTAATTTATTTAATTTAAAATGCATTTTACTGTTCCCCGAAAACAGAAAAAAATGTTTATATCATAAATTAACATTGATTTTTGCTTAACTTTATTGTTCAAACTTCCAAGAGGCAGGAAAGACAGGACTCGAGTTCTCTGAAAAGACAATTTTTGTTTAATGTGGTTAAGATAAACATCTGAATAGAGGATAATTACCATTTCCGAAAAAATGTATTTTTAAGGAATTATTTCATGATGAATTCTGAAGGGAGCTTTTTTTTTTCGGGGCTATTTTGTCGGGGCTATTTTGTCGGGGCTATTTTGTCGGCGGGCTATTATTCCGCGGCGATTTTGTCTGCAGGCTATTTTGTCGGAGCTATTTTGTGTGCGGGATATTATGTCGGGGCTATTTTGTCGGAGCTTTTTTGACGGGGCTATTTTGACGGGGTACCGATCTAGACGGTTCCAACGCTTAGGCTAAAATCACATATTGTTCTTGTACAAATATTTTTGTTAAAATATATATTTATTGTAAATTTGTGATTTTTTGGAATAAAGATAACTAACTAACTAACTAACTATAAATTGATGGAGGACTTCACCAAGACAAAGACAAGCGAGACAGCTCATTATCGAACATTCACCAAAATTTAGTGCAGACCTAATTATTAGCAAAGACAGGCAAACGAAGTCAAAGCCATAGAAGGTCTGCTAACAGGGTACTGTAAGCTGAATAGGCAGTTAAGGCGGATGGGATTGGAAGACGATGACCTTCTCAGATTCTGTCACCTAGAATTTTATGTGAAAGTCTTGTTAAATCTAGGACTATAGAACTAGAATAGATCTTAGTCTTTCTATCTAAAGTGAACTGAAGTTTTGGGATCTAATTAATTAATATAATACCTTATATTATATTCTTTAAAAATCAGTCATCATAACATAGCGCTAAAACCCCTGTGTGGGTTTTGGCTGATTGTACAACTTTTTTCCAATTTGTTCGCTCTTCTACCAATCAAGTGTCAAATGGAATGTTCATTTTCCGGAGATCTGATTGGATATTATCTCTCCATCGCATTCTGGAACGGCCGGGTAATAATTTGCCTGTAGATATCTCCTCCCATGCCAGTCTTACAAGTATTTCGTTATGAAGTCTGTGCATGTGGCCTGCCCAACTTAGTCGCTGTGATTTAATTTCTGGGACAGTATCAACGTCATTGTAGATTACTTTTAATTCAACATTGGGTTTGCTCCTATACTGACTTGTGGTGATGTCGTGATGAGGTCCGAAAAGTATTTTTCGTTCAAAACGTCTGAGTTTTTCTCTGTTTGTTTGGTCATGGTCCACGTTTCGCATCCATATGCTAGTACAAGTCTGGCGAGGGATTTATAGATTTTGATCTTTGAGCTTTTAAGTAAGATTTTTTGATTAAAATAAATTTGATTATTGAATATTTAAAAATAAGTGATTTTGAGAAACTAAAAGGACTCGTTACAATAGAAAATACCGTATAGGTGCTAAATACTCAAGTTAATGAAACTATGCAGTTAAATACAAAGGAAAAAAGAAGAAATCCATTACTGAAGAAATTTGGCACTGACAGACAAA
Source organism: Diabrotica virgifera virgifera (assembly GCF_917563875.1). Taxonomy (NCBI): domain Eukaryota; kingdom Metazoa; phylum Arthropoda; class Insecta; order Coleoptera; family Chrysomelidae; genus Diabrotica; species Diabrotica virgifera. The sequence continues at coordinate 191,569,514 of NC_065448.1, forward strand.
GGAATTTAGAAAATGACGGGAGATAAAAATGAAACACCCGCAAAAAGATCAGACAAATAATAAAAGAAGCAAAGGAAAGTTAAATGGCAAAATAGTATCAACGACTTGAAGACTTACAACGGTACAATGCAAACTCCTAATATTTTCCATTTATCCATTGTTTCCCATTACAGCCACCAAAAACATAAACACCACAAAACAATTGGGAAAAGTTTAACTGAAAAGAAATGTAAACATTACATGACAGATATTGTACGTAATGTGGTAAAATAAACAGTACTGAAATGCGTATACCTCAAAGTTGTATGTGTCATGCGTCGAAACGTACTGAGTGGTTTCCGAACGTAGTTATAACGTATGTGAATGTCGTCCTCAGTTTTGCAGAAAAAATTTTCATCTTAGAGTTCAATTTTGAGTCATACGGAAAAGGTCAAGGAAGCGGTCCAAGCTTAAAATCCACAATGATTTCAGCAGGACCGGGCAACCATTCATATGGTCAGGGAGTATCTTCGAATACTCCGCGATTATTTTGGGAGGTCGAATCACCAGGTTGAAACACCACCACCAACGTGGACAGATCCATTGCTCTCTGTGTTGTTCGAATTTTGTTTGAGGACCTCTTAGTGAGCGTTATCGTTTCCGTACCATAGGTTAGGACCGACAGCACACATTTATCAAAGACCTTTCTTTTCAGGTGCATGGGAAGAGATAATTTGAACACGTCTCTTTGCTTTCCATAAGCCGCCCAAGTCAACCATGTTCTACGTATTATTTCATTGGTCTGGTTATCTCTAGTTAAGCGAATTCCGTGCTTCAGATATTTGTATGCTGATGTTTGTTCTATACTTGTTCCAGTTATGCTGATGTTCTCACTGAGAACGAGGTTTGTCATCACTTGTGTTTTTGAGTGGTTGATCTTTAAACCCACTTGAGCCTTTCGCACATTTCGATGACATGATCAATGCGAATCTGTTATCAGGAATATGTTGTAAGTAAACTTGTGGTGACTAATTTGTTCTCCATTTCTGTTTATATCCTTTTCGTCTAGGTCTGCACGCTTACACATGTATTCCAATAATGTGGTGAGTAGTTTTGGCGAAATGGTGTCTCCCTGGCGAACTCCACGGTGAATGTTGAACTTATGTATCTTCATGGAGTCTGACGCATGCCGTAGCATTATCAAATCAAACACCTGATATATGTATACATAATAATTATATTTCAAAATATTATTATATAGTACTTAGCTATTTAGCCAATTTCAAAATATTGCTATAAAAGGTATTGTACATGATTTTTATATAAAATATGTATATAAAATACATTCATTTTAAACAAGTTTATATTTTGAATTTAATCTAAAAATATTCAAAACTATTGCAATCACAATATTCTGTTTAAATGTGCTTTACATTTAACAGCCACTAATATTTAAGAGTAAACACTAGCGATTAACAAGTAGCAAGAAAATATAACTTCGGGAGATAGTATCATAAACTTTGGCAACAGTGGTAATCTTTGACATTATCTAAGATTAATATTTTGACAATATCATAGTCGCGCTAAATGGAAGTAATAGAAAACGATTTCATTATTAATAGATAGATATTTATAAAAATATACCAAAATGGGTGAAAATTTTATGTTAAGATAGGTATGTATTCAGAAAGGTAATTGCATGAAATATCTAATAATAAAACAATAATAAATAATCATTTTTTGTTGAGAGTGAAACAAATTTCGATTTTCGCAAAATTTTGGCACGGTTTTTAACCGTGTTTAATTTACTTCGTTTGATTTACTTTTTTCATTTTGTTAAACTATTGATAATATTTTTAGAATAAAAAATCCTCCTAAAAGTTTATATACTCGCATTAGAATTCGAAATATTTTTACGTAAAGTATACTTACCTACCTACAAATAACTAAAACTCTCAATTAACAACAGTCTATTCTTTCAAAGAGGCCAACAACTTATACAACAACAAATATATAATAAATTAACTAGCAATAAACACTACTTTCCTATGAAACAACAAAAACGAATTCTTACATTAACACACTACTGCACTGAACAGATATGGATAAAGACGACAGAACAGATTAGAGAAAATCTGACGCAGGTTTGTCAAAATGACAGTGATTATTTCATTCATAGGAGATTCTGACCAACAGAAAGCTACAGAAATCTAAATTAACCTGATAATTTTTTTATAATTTCCAGTCGTCAAGTATATTACGTCAGATGCAATTCGTTGCTGCGAAAAAATACATTCAGTGACATTATTGATAATAAATGTATTAAAAATTATAAAAGTGATGACTCTCAACCGTCAAATATTTATAACAACTGTGTGTTTAACTGTTCTAATTTGTACTTACATAAATAAATTACAATAAAATTGTGGTTTTGAACAGTTTTATTCATGAAATAATCGCAACAAATTGCACTCGATCTCTAAAATTAATATAGAATTTTTGCCCTCGTGACACTTTTACATAATTTCACTCGCCTTCGGTTCGTGAAATTAAAACTGTCAAAGTGTCACTCGGGAAAAGTTCAATAATTTTACAGCTCTTGTGCAATTACTACTGATAATTTCTCTATGTTGTCTAATTAGTTATTTAGTTATAATGTTCGATTTCTTGTTAGAAATAAAACATTTTAATAGTTCCAAGATTACACAAAATCTAGACATGGGATAAAAAATATTATTTGAAACATTTTTTTTTTCTTCTTAGTGGCGGTACAGGCTCCTTTTTTCAATATTTTATTTAGTTATAGAGTAATTTCCACGTACTAACATATTTCTGAAATCGCTTCTGTGGCCTTAGAAATTTATTACTATTTTTATTGAATTTTTTATTATATTCAAACAAATTTAATTAATAAATAGATAATAACTATTCTACAGAACTATATAAAAAAAGTTGCTGGCGGATTTAATCCAAAAACTATATCAATAAAAGCATCGCTTTGCATACATAACTATATGGCACTATGTTGTTCATTTATTAAATATACAATCAAAGTCAAATCAAAATTATCATCTACCATCAGTTAAAAGCTATTCCAATAATGATTTCCAAATTAATAACTACATGAATTGTTTCAGTTTACGTATTTGCTTAATGGAAGGTATTTTTATTTATACACGACTTTCAATAGTTCGTCCCTTAAAAATACAAAAATAGAAAAACATGTGACTTATGGCCCGAGAGCTGTGAGATATTTTTGAGTAGGTATTTTAGGCAACTTGAAAATTTTTCAGGTGACTCTTTCATGATAGCCTAAAACAAAAATGCCGGTCTGGCGGAATGGTAGCGAATATTTTCCCCAAAAATCCCCCCCAAAGTTAAACAAATGGTAAAAATTGTTATTACAAAAAATGTCATTGACGTGATATTAAAGTAAATTTAAATATTCAAATATAAAGAAAATAAACAGGCCAGGCTATTTGAGGGCGATTTTATCTCTGCAAGATACTTGGATGGGCGCCCCAGGATTATTTTCAGGGGATGCCTCTGAACTTCAGAAGATTTCATCTGAATCTGTACATACTATTAACGAGTATAAAATATACAACTATACATGCATAATAGCTATGTAAATTCCTTCCGGACAGGGAGGTGCAATTGTTATTTTGACAGGGTATTTTTTAATATTAAAAATAAATATTCTAAAACAGACAGTTTTTTGGTGAAATTTCCCAATTGCCAGGTGATCAAACAAATTACGCGTGCATATAAATGAAAAGCGCTATAGGTAAGCAGCAGTGTGAGACAGAGCGTATATTGATAGCTGTTTGCGTAATTATTATATATTATATTATTTTAAGTAACTTTTTCTTAATTAAAGGAAAATAATACGTACTATACTATAAAATGAAAACAGCCAAAATCGAATACCTCGGTCACATCATGAGGAACAGTGAAAGATATGGACTGCTGCAACTGGTCTTACAGGGAAAAGTAGAGGGAAAGCGAGGACCAGGAAGGCGAAGGATTTCGTGGCTGGAAAATCTTCGTACGTGGTTCAACACAACCACTACAAATCTTTTCAGAGCAGCAGTGTGTAAAGTACAGATTGCCATGATGGTCGCCAACATCCGAAACGGATAGGCACTACAAGAAGAAGAATACGTACTATACAATATATTTTGCAAATATGGTAGAAAAATAAAAATGTATTATTATAAATATATAGGTAGAAAAGTATAAAACTATATAAACTAAATTAATTCTGTGTCCCAATCTTGTACTTCTTCTTCAAACTCGTCATCTGAGGTTAAATATTCATTCTCTTCTTCTTCGTCGGACTCCCCTCGAGTCTGACCCTTTATTTTAGCTCATTTTTCTTTTCTTAATAGTGTTGAGTATTTCTTTTGCCTTTTTCATCTTTTTTAATGTTTCCGTGTTTTTTACGTGTTGTGTCTATGATATTTTTTACATTATTCGATAATACCACATCTCAACATTGGCAAGTCTTTCTTCAGATGCGCCCGTGATTGTCCAGGCTTCGACTCCATATAACAGGACAGAGAGTACGTAGTAACTCAATTAATTAATCACTAATTAATTTTTAATTATGTCTAAATACATATTACAACTATTTACAGATCATGTAGAAGAGTAATCTGAGTCTTGAGGGGAGTCTGACGAAAAAGAAGAGAATAAATATTTAAGCTCAAATGAGGAGTTTGAAGAAGAAGTACAAGATTCGGGCACGAATTAATTTAGTTTATAATTTTATACTTTTCTGTCTTTATAATAATAAATTTGTCTTTTTCTATTATATTTGCAAAATCTATTGTATAGTACGTATTAGTTTCCCTTAATTAAGAAAAAGTTGTATAAAAAACTATAATATATAATAATTACTCTAAAGTTTCGAGGCAGAACAACATGGGTATCGCCAGGTCACGTGATTTTTCTCGAGCTAAAGGACTCGCTCAGCTACAACAGAGGACACAAACAGCTATCAGTATACGCTCTTTCTCACACTGCTGCTTACCTATATAGCGCTTTTCATTTACATGCACGCGTAATTTGTTTGATCACATGGCAGTTGGAAAATTTCACCAAAAAAATCCTGTGTTTATTAGAATATTTATTTTTAATATTAAAAAATACCCTGTCAAAATAACAATTGCATCTCCCTGCTGGGAAGGAATGTACATAGCTGTGAATGTATAGTTGTATATTTAATACTCGTTAATAGTATGTACAGATTCAGATGAAATCTTCTGAAGTTCAGATGCACCCCCTGAAAATAATCCTGGGGCGCCCATGCAAGTAACTTGCAGAGTTAAAATCGCCCTCAAATCGCCTGGCCTGTTTATTTTCTCGAAAGGTTAACCTTTCGAAAGGTTAAATTTGAATATTTAAATTTACTTTAAAATCACATCAATGATATTTTTTGTAATAACAATTTTTACCCATTTTTTAACTTTGGGGGGATTTTTGAGGAAAATAACCGTTACCCTCTAGCCAGACCGGCATTTTTGTATTAGGCTATCATGGAAGAGTCACCTGTAAAATTTTCAGGTTGCCTAAAATACCTACTCCAAAATGTCTCACAGCTCTTATGCTATTCGGTATGAGACTAGGAGCCGGTATAGGTGAAATTTGCTAACCATTTTAGGCACGATAAGGCCCTATAACTTAAATAGTAGAACCTAGAAGAAAACTTATGAACACTGTGCCGTCACTTTTTTGTGGCACATGCGTAGACAGTGGCGCATCAAACTTTCTACTTATGGACGGGATAAATAAATTAAAAGGTACCCTCCCTCAATCCCAGAATTCAATCATTATTTTCATTTTTTTTTAAGTTCTATGTGATCATAAAATAAGACTCAGCGTAATTTTAACCCACCACCCCTTTTCCCTTCCCCCACCATCAAAAACTTCATTTTTCGTTTTTATTTTTTAGGTGCGATGAAATCAATTGTAAAATTTCAAAAAATTCATAGGCATGGTTGAGGCTTTTACAAAATATGTCTATTTTTTATAGATACGTAGATTGAATATACATAACCTGAAAACATTTTTAAATGTTTTTTTGGAAAAAAGTATATAATTTTTTTTGGAGATGGTTATTATTTTTTTTATTTTGTGTATTTTATCAAACATTATGTTTTTAATTTTTTTCAGATTTTTCCGTAAGGTTCTCCACGTTCGAAAATCCAAGAAACTGTTTTTTATGGCGGTTTTGGGTGATGGAACGTGTTTTTTCCATTTTTAAATGTTATAAAGAACTCAGTAACTTCACTTTTATTTATAACGTATAAAAATAATATTGATTTGATGTATTTTGAAATCTATAAACTAGGAAAAATACCCAAAAACCCCTAAAAACAGTTTTTTGGATTGTTGCAGGTGGCGAACCTTACGGAAAGATCCGAAAAAAAAATAAATCATAGTGTTTGATAAAATACACAAAATAGAAAAAAAAATAGATCTCCAACCATCTCTAAAAAAAAGTTATACGCTTTTTTCAAATTTTTTTTTTAATTTTCTTAAGTTATATACACTCAACCTACGGATCTATAAAAAAATAGACGTGTTTTGTAACAGAATCAACTATGCCTGTGATTTTTTTTTAATTTTAAAGTTGATTGCATCCTACCTAAAAAAATGAAAGCAAAAAATAAAGTTTTCGATGCGGGGGGGAGGGGGAAGGGAATAGTGGGTTAAAATTATACCGAGTCTTATTTTCTAATCACATATAACTTAAAAAAATAAAAAAAAATGAATTCTGCGAGTGAGGGAGGGTACATTTTAATTTATTTATCCCGTCCATAAGTGAAAAGTTTGATGCGCCACTGTCGACGCATGTGCCACTAAAAAGTGACGGCACAGTGTTCATACGTTTTCTTTTAGGGTCTACTATTTAAGCTATAGAGTCTTATCGTGCCTAAAATGATTAGATACACTTTCAAAATAACGCATATTTCTCGAGATACTGGTCATGGGTGTCGAATGGCCAATTTTGGTCTTACTTTATGTTTTTGATGGTGCTTGAATGTCAGAAAATGGATTCAAACATAGGACGTTGACATTTATAGAACAGTTGTATTTGAGTTTTTCAATTTACTATTTTTTATTGTGTAAAAGTTCTAGAAATTATTATTATATTGTTGACGTTGAATAAATTGATTTAAAAGAAACGTAACCCTATTTATTTTGTTATCTAAGAATACTTAGATATTATTCAATTTTTGTACTTTTTTAAATAAAAGATTTGAAATCCCGAAGAGTTTTTTGAATACAGTATTCAAAACTTCTTTGTTTTTTAATTGCTAATCAATTGCACTGCGCGACACTATTTTCCACCGACAGTATGGTGCAAATGAAAGGAATAAATTCGTTATTTCGTAAACCGGCGACTTTAAGGAAAAATCCCGGAACAGGTCGATTTTTATTTTTAAGTTATGATATTGCGGCATATATGGTATACTAGTGACGTCATCCATCTGGACGTGATGACGTAATCGATGATTTTTTTAAATGAGAATAGGAGTCATGTGCTAGCTCATTTGAAAGGTTCTTCAATTCTCTATTCAGTAATATGAACATTTACATAATTATTTATACAGCGTGTACAAAAATTTTTTATTAAATTAAATTATTTGACAAAAAAAGAAGTAGAAGGACACCCTGTATAAATAATTATGTAACTGTTTACATTACTGAATAGAGAATTGAAGAACCTTTCAAATGAGCTAGCACACGACCCCTATTCTCATTTAAAAAAATCATCGATTACGTCATTACGTCCAGATGGATGACGTCACTAGTATACCATATATGCCACAATATCATAACTTAAAAATAAAAATCGACCTGTTTCGGGATTTTTCCTTAAAGTCGCCGATTTACGAAATAAAGGATTTATTCTTTTCATTTGCACCGTTATTGTCGGTGGAAAATAGTGTCGCGCACGCTTGATTAGCAATTAAAAAACAAAAGACTTTTGAATATTGTATTGCAAAAAACTCTTCGGGATTTCATCAATCGATGTTTAAAGAATATCTACCTACCTTGGCAACATTTAGATTTTCAGTTTTTCACATAGTTTTTGAGGGTTAAAAATGGCCGGTTTCGCAATTTTTCAATTTTTAATCGCTTATATGTCAAAAACTATCATTTTTAGAGAAAAGTCACTAAAGACCTTTTCTGTTTGGAATGATCCGAAAAACCTAAAAAAACTTTTTTCCATGCAAAATAAATAATTTTAGGAAAAAAACAAAAAAAAAAACGTTTAAAAAAATTTTTACCACCTTTTGGTCCTGGCAACATGCAAATTTGTTAAAAGGAGTCCTTTTTGAGTAAGATTGTGCAAAAAATCCGAATTAGAATATTTTCCCTAGCGGATGCGCAGTGGCTTTCTGGACTAATAGGCCTTGGGCCCGCATATACAATTATTATTTATGACCACACCGTTGAAACTTTTTGTACTTGTTATTTGGATGGAGTCGGACAAATTTTGAGCTTGGCGCATTATGGTAGTGGGGCGTTTGTCTGTCAAGCGGTGACGAAGTTGTCAATTTTATGCAAGAAAAAAATTTATTACCACATTGGTCATTCTATTTTAATCAATGGATTTTATCATATAAACAACGAAAACAATTTTGTCGGACAAAAATATTGGGGCATATGACGCGTCGGACACGCTAAATATGTCAAATTTATGAAAATAATAAATTTATTACCACATCGATAATTTTAACGGTATCTATCATAAAACCTTTTTACAATAATGTGGTAACCTTGTCGGACAATTTTCACGGGGCATATGCGCAGTCGGACGCGCCGAAGATGTCAATTTCCTGAATTTTTTTTATTTACAACCATTTTTCCGACAGCATTAGTAGGTTATAAGTAATTATATTCTTAATCAAAAAATCAAAGCGTCGGACAAAAATATTGGGGCAACTCGACAGTCGGACAAAAAATTTAATTTTTATTAGTAAAGTATACTTTCAAATTATGCTGGGTTCGTGCATCCCTTATCTTTACAACCATTTTTCCGACAAAAGTAGTAGGTTACAAGTAATTATATTCTTAAACAAAAAATGTAATTGTCTGACAAAAATGTTGGGGCAAACGAACAGAAAACTTAATTCTTTTAGGCTATCGACGAGGAGGTATTATCAAAAAAAAATTTAAAACAGTGTTTCTCGGTTACTTTTGAATCGATTTAGCTGAAAATTGGTACACACACTAAGTAAAGCATTTAAAAGGGTATGACGCAGATCGGAACCCAAAATTTTCTTAAAAAATTTTCCGACAAGAGGGAAAATTTTAGAAAAATTGTGATCTGATAATTTGTGTACATACTCCTTGAACAACGACAAACATCGTTCTGTATTTTTTTTCTCGAACTAAAAAAAAATTTTCAGCACATGTATCAGGTTATAAGTAGTTATATTTCAAATCAAAAAATCTAAGTGCCCGACATAAATAGTGGGGCACATCCAAAGTCGGACAAAAAATTTAATTTTTATTAATAAACTATGCTTTTAAACTATTCTGGGTTCGTGTATCCCTTATCTTTACAACCATTTTTCCGACAAAAGTAGTAGGATACAAGTAATTATACTCTTAAACAAAAAATGTAATTGTCTGACAAAAATGTTGGGGCAAACGAACAGGAAACTTAATTCTTTTAGGCTATGGACGAGGAGTTATTATCCAAAAATATTTTAAAACAGATTTTTTCGGTTATTTTTGAATCGATTTAGCTGAAAATTGGTACACACACTAAGTAAAACATTTAAAAGGGTATGATGTAGCGCTGTACCCAAAATTTTCCCAAAAAAATTTCGGACAAGAGGGAAAATTTTAGAAAAATTGTGATCTGATATTTGCGTACATACTCCTTGAACAACGACAAACATCGTTCTGTAGTTTTTTTTTCTCGAAATAAAAAAAATTTCCGACACAAGTATCAGGTTATAAGTAGTTATATTCCAAATCAAAAAATCTAAGTGTCCGACAAAAATATTGGGGCAAATCCAAAGTCAGACAAAAAATTTAATTTTTATTGATAAACTATACTTTTAAAATATGCTGGGTTCGTGTATCCCTTATCTTTACAACCATTTTTCCGACAAAGGTAGTAAGTTACAAGTAATTATATTCTTAAACAAAAAATGTAATTTTTTGACAAAAATCTTGGGGCAAACGAACAGAAAACTTAATTCATTTAGGCTATCGACGAGAAAGTAATATTAAAAAATTTTAAAAGAGTTTTCTCGGTTATTTTTGAATCGATTTAGCTCAAAATTGGCACACACTAAGTAAAACATTTAAAAGGGTATGACGTAGAGCTGTACCCAAAATTTTCTTAAAAAATTTTCCGACAAGAGGGAAAATTTTTGAAAAATTGTGATCTGATATTTGCTTACATACTCCTTGAACAACGACAAACATCGTTCTGTAGTTTTTTTTTCCAATTAAAAAAAATTTCTGACACAAGTATCAGGTTATAAGTAGTTATATTCTATATCAAAAAATCTAAGTGTCCGACAAAAATATTGGGTCAAATCCAAAGTCGGACAAAAAATTTAATTTTTATTAATAAACTGTCTTTTAAACCTTACTGGGTTCGTGCAACCCTTACCTTTAAAACCATTTTTCCGACAACATTAGTAGGTCATAAGTAATTATATTCTTAATCAAAAAATCAAAGTGTCGAACAAAAATATTGGGGCAACTCGACAGTCGGACAAAAAATTTATTTTTATTAGTAAAGTATACTTTCAAATTATGCTGGCTTCGTGCATCCCTTATCTTTACAACCATTTTTCCGACAAAAGTAGTAGGTTACAAGTAATTATATTCTTAAACAAAAAATATAATTGTCTGACAAAAATGTTGGGGCAAACGAACAGAAAACTTAATTCTTTTAGGCTATCGACGAGGAGGTATTATCAAAAAAAATTTTTAAAACAGTGTTTCTCGGTTACTTTTGAATCGATTTAGCTGAAAATTGGTACACACACTAAGTAAAGCATTTAAAAGGGTATGACGTAGATCGGAACCAAAAATTTTCTTAAAAAATTTTCCGACAAGAGGGAAAATTTTTGAAAAATTGTGATCTGATAATTTGTGTACATACTCCTTGAACAACGACAAACATCGTTCTGTATTTTTTTCTCGAATTAAAAAAAAATTTTCAGCACGTCTATCAGGTTATAAGTAGTTATATTCCAAATCAAAAAATCTAAGTGCCCGACATAAATAGTGGGGCACATCCAAAGTCGGACAAAAAATTTAATTTTTATTAATAAACTATACTTTCAAATTATGCTGGGTTCGTGCATCCCTTATCTTTACAACCATTTTTCCGACAAAAGTAGTAGGTTACAAGTAATTATATTCTTAAACAAAAAATATAATTGTCTGACAAAAATGTTGGGGCAAACGAACAGAAAACAACTTAATTCTTTTAGGCTATCGATGAGGAGGTATTATCAAAAAAAAAATTTAAAACAGTGTTTCTCGGTTACTTTTGAATCGATTTAGCTGAAAATTGGTACACACACTTAGTAAAGCATTTAAAAGGGTATGATGTAGATCGGAACCCAAAATTTTCTTAAAAAATTTTCCGACAAGAGGGAAAATTTTAGAAAAATTGTGATCTGATAATTTGTGTACATACTCCTTGAACAACGACAAACATCGTTCTGTAGTTTTTTTTCTCGAAATAAAAAAAAATTTCCGATACAAGTATCAGGTTATAAGTAGTTATATTCCAAATCAAAAAATCTAAGTGTCCGACAAAAATATTGGGTCAAATCCAAAGTCGGACAAAAAATTTAATTTTTATTAATAAACTGTCTTTTAAACTTTTCTGGGTTCGTGCAACCCTTACCTTTAAAACCATTTTTCCGACAACATTAGTAGGTTATAAGTAATTATATTCTTAATCAAAAAATCGAAGTGTCGGACAAAAATATTGAGGCAACTCGACAGTCGGACAATAAATTTATTTTTATTAGTAAAGTATACTTTCAAATTATGCTGGGTTCGTGCATCCCTTATCTTTACAACCATTTTTCCGACAAAAGTAGTAGGTTACAAGTAATTATATTCTTAAACAAAAAATATAATTGTCTGACAAAAATGTTGGGGCAAACGAACAGAAAACTTAATTGTTTTAGGCTATCGACGAGGAGGTATTATCAAAAAAAAAATTAAAACAGTGTTTCTCGGTTACTTTTGAATCGATTTAGCTGAAAATTGGTACACACACTTAGTAAAGCATTTAAAAGGGTATGACGTAGATCGGAACCAAAAATTTTCTTAAAAAATTTTCCGACAAGAGGGAAAATTTTAGAAAAATTGTGATCTGATAATTTGTGTACATACTCCTTGAACAACGACAAACATCGTTCTGTATTTTTTTCTCGAATTAAAAAAAAAATTTCAGCACGTGTATCAGGTTATAAGTAGTTATATTCCAAATCAAAAAATCTAAGTGCCCGACATAAATAGTGGGGCACATCCAAAGTCGGACAAAAAATTTAATTTTTATTAATAAACTATACTTTTAAAATATTCTGGGTTCGTGCATCCCTTATCTTTACAACCATTTTTCCGACAAGAGCAGTAGGATAAAAGTAATTATACTCTTAAACAAAAAATGTAATTTTCTGACAAAAATGTTGGGGCAAACGAACAGGAAACTTAATTCTTTTAGGCTATGGACGAGGAGGTATTATCCAAAAATATTTTAACACAGATTTTTTTGGTTATTTTTGAATCGATTTAGCTGAAAATTGGTACACACACTAAGTAAAACATTTAAAAGGGTATGACGTAGAGCTGTACCCAAAATTATCCCAAAAAAATTTCGGACAAGAGGGAAAATTTTAGAAAAATTGTGATCTGATATTTGCGTACATACTCCTTGAACAACGACAAACATCGTTCTGTAGTTTTTTTTCTCGAAATAAAAAAAAATTTCCGACACAAGTATCAGGTTATAAGTAGTTATATTCCAAATCAAAAAATCTAAGTGTCCGACAAAAATATTGGGTCAAATCCAAAGTCGGACAAAAAATTTAATTTTTATAAATAAACTGTCTTTTAAACCTTTCTCGGTTCGTGCAACCCTTACCTTTAAAACCATTTTTCCGACAACATTAGTAGGTTATAAGTAATTATATTCTTAATCAAAAAATCAAAGTGTCGGACAAAAATATTGGGGCAATTCGACAGTCGGACAAAAAATTTATTTTTATTAGTAAAGTATACTTTCAAATTATGCTGGGTTCGTGCATCCCTTATCTTTACAACCATTTTTCCGACAAAAGTAGTAGGTTACAAGTAATTTTATTCTTAAACAAAAAATATAATTGTCTGACAAAAATGTTGGGGCAAACGAACAGAAAACAACTTAATTCTTTTAGGCTATCGACGAGGAGGTATTATCAAAAAAAATTTTTAAAACAGTGTTTCTCGGTTACTTTTGAATAGATTTAGCTGAAAATTGGTACACACACTTAGTAAAGCATTTAAAAGGGTATGACGTAGATCGGAACCCAAAATTTTCTTAAAAAATTTTCCGACAAGAGGGAAAATTTTAGAAAAATTGTGATCTGATAATTTGTGTACATACTCCTTGAACAACGACAAACATCGTTCTGTAGTTTTTTTTCTCGAAATAAAAAAAAATTTCCGATACAAGTATCAGGTTATAAGTAGTTATATTCCAAATCAAAAAATCTAAGTGTCCGACAAAAATATTGGGTCAAATCCAAAGTCGGACAAAAAATTTAATTTTTATTAATAAACTGTCTTTTAAACCTTTCTGGGTTCGTGCAACCCTTACCTTTAAAACCATTTTTCCGACAACATTGGTAGGTTATAAGTAATTATATTCTTAATCAAAAAATCGAAGTGTCGGACAAAAATATTGAGGCAACTCGACAGTCGGACAATAAATTTATTTTTATTAGTAAAGTATACTTTCAAATTATGCTGGGTTCGTGCATCCCTTATCTTTACAACCATTTTTCCGACAAAAGTAGTAGGTTACAAGTAATTATATTCTTAAACAAAAAATATAATTGTCTGACAAAAATGTTGGGGCAAACGAACAGAAAACTTAATTGTTTTAGGCTATCGACGAGGAGGTATTATCAAAAAAAAATTTTAAAACAGTGTTTCTCGGTTACTTTTGAATCGATTTAGCTGAAAATTGGTACACACACTTAGTAAAGCATTTAAAAGGGTATGACGTAGATCGGAACCCAAAATTTTCTTAAAAAATTTTCCGACAGGAGGGAAAATTTTAGAAAAATTGTGATCTGATAATTTGTGTACATACTCCTTGAACAACGACAAACATCGTTCTGTAGTTTTTTTTCTCGAAATAAAAAAGAATTTCCGACACAAGTATCAGGTTATAAGTAGTTATATTCCATATCAAAAAATCTAAGTGTCCGACAAAAATATTGGGTCAAATCCAAAGTAGGACAAAAAATTTAATTTTTATTAATAAACTGTCTTTTGAACCTTACTGGGTTCGTGCAACCCTTACCTTTAAAACCATTTTTCCGACAACATTAGTAGGTTATAAGTAATTATATTCTTAATCAAAAAATCGAAGTGTCGGACAAAAATATTGGGGCAACTCGACAGTCGGACAAAAAATTTATTTTTATTAGTAAAGTATACTTTCAAATTATGCTGGGTTCGTGCATCCCTTATCTTTACAACCATTTTTCCGACAAAAGTAGTAGGTTACAAGTAATTATATTCTTAAACAAAAAATATAATTGTCTGACAAAAATGTTGGGGCAAACTAACAGAAATCTTAATTCTTTTAGGCTATCGACGAAGAGGTATTATCAAAAAAAAATTTAAAACAGTGTTTCTCGGTTACTTTTGAATCGATTTAGCTAAAAATTGGTACACACGCTAAGTACTACACTTAAAAGGGCATGACAAAGAATTGTACACAAAATTTTCCAAAAAGATTTTCCGACAAGAGGGAAAAGTTCGGAAATTTTTTTTAAAATTTTAGAATGTTCTTTACAAGGCGGAACCCGACATCCGACGCCCTGAAGGGCACTAAGGATTATGAGAAAGAAGAAGAAGAAGGAATGTTCTCTACGTTACGTCCTTATAAATATTATAAGGTTTATTTCTACAAATTTTCAGTTTGATCTATGTAGATCTAACCGAGAAAAATTGTTTATAGTTCGCTTTGGTCTCCTTGATGCTTATTATTTTTTTATATCCCAGAGAACGGCTGTTCCCGTACATGCGACACTATATTATACAAGAAATTTTCGATTTTCTAAATGTGACTGAATTGAAAAAATTGGGCCAAATCCAATCTTAAAATATAGGAAAAGAGATATATGTCAACCATCCATTTTGGTCCAAGGGTGTGGATTTTACGTCCCATTTAGAGTCTGTTTTTCGTTCTCGTCCCCAAAACTCCCAAAAATTTAGAAAATTTAAGTCCGACTTTTCAGCTTCCTTTAGTACTGAACATTACCTTTCCAAAGCATGTTTAATTTTGAAAATTCTTCTCTTCTTCTTCTTCTTCTTCTTCTTCCTTTTATATAGACATTACTCTGTCTGTTTTTCAATGTGCCTCCAGTAAGTTGTCATTCCACCTTTTTCGTGGTCTTCCCACTGATCGTCTTCCTATTGGGGAACCTTCTGTGACCGTCCTTACTACTCTATTTGTTGTCATTCGGCTTATGTGGTCGTTCCATTCTACTCTTCTGCTTTTCACCCCATAGGCGTAACCAGGGGGTGGTTTTGGGGGTTATAACCCCCCTTTTGGATGTACTTTGAGCTCTATACGCTTAACACAATTATTATTCCATACCCCCAGAGACCTTCAAGTAGACGTAACTCCCCCTTAGGATCATCCTGGTTACACCTCTGTTTCACCCAGTTATTAATGTTGTCCACCTTGCATCTCCTTCATATATCTGCACTTCTAGCTCTATCCCACAGCGTCTTACCATCGATTTTTCGCAATGTTTTCATCTCTGCTGTTTCTATAGCATTCTTTTTGTCCTTTCTGTATCAGGTTGTGTTTCTGCCGCGTATGTCATTATTGGTCTGATGACTCTTTTGTAAATTCTGCCTTTCACTTCTTTTCTGATGTTTTTATTTCTCTATATTGTTTCATTCAGGCAACCTGCGGCTCTGTTTGCTTTATTCACCTGATATTCCTCTTTTGTTTCGAGCTTTCCGTAGCTGCATAGTGTGATGCCTAGATATTTAAACTCCATGACTTGTTCTATTATTTGACCCTCCAGCTCTAATTTACACCTTATTAGATCTGCTGTTATAACCATGCATTTAGTCTTTTTTAGGGAAATTTACATGTTAAATTTTCTAGCGGTTATATTAAATTCGTGCAGCATACGTTGTAAATCATCTTCACTTTGAGAGATTAGTATTGCGTCGTCTGCATAGCAGATTATTTTAAGTGGTTTTTCTCCCATTTGGTATTCTTTTTTTGTTCTTACTTTTTTTATTATTTCGTCCATGATCAGGCTGAACAACAGAGGACTCAGGGAATCTCCCTGTCTTATCCCATTGTAATTTTGAAAATTGTATATACCATTCAAAAGTTACCGATCTCAGAAATTTTATTCAATTTCTATTTAAAAAGGGAAAAATGTTTTTTCTCAAAGTTCGCATCACCCCGTGGAATATTCTAGCATCTATAAAATACTAAAATTAAAACCTAACTATAGCCTCATTCCTTCTCAACATTCAGTTTTTTCATTCATTCGTTTATGTTGGATAATAAAAAAGTTAAGGACTTTAATAACTAGCCATGTTTTTCATAGACAAAGTGTGTTTTTAAATGGCAAACTTTAAGGAGTAATTGTGCATGACAAAATAAAGTCAGTTTGCTTTACGAGAAAAACGTATGTCCACAAATGCATCGTTTCCGAGATAGGGGGTGTTGAAGTTTTTCTGACAAACTGACGATTTATTTATTGCTTTAAAACCAGTTGAGATATGCAAATGAAATTTGGTGGGTTTTAAGAGGTAGTTATTGCACATTTTTAACGTTAAGAATTTAATATTCACCATTGGCGCGCATACGGGTAATATGAGCCGAAAAATACGTAATTTAATATGAAGTCAAAAATGTATAAAAATTAATTTTTTTTAAATTGTACCAAAACGCCCCATTATTTTTGTCCGACAAGTGATCCAACATGCATTACACATGTAAAAAAGCAGTACAAAATAAAAATAACATCTGTGGTAATAAATAAAAAAATTTCAGGAGATTGACATTTTCGGCGGGTCCGACTGCGCATATGCCCCGTGAAAATTGTCCGACAAGGTTACCACATTATTGTAAAAAGGTTTTATGGTAGATACCGTTAAAATTATCCATGTGGTAATAAATTTATTATTTTCATAAATTTTAAGTTATTTTTCGGGTGTAACTTCAATGATATTATGCTAAAAATGATGGTGTATCGCATATTTAAAATGCGTTTATCTCGAAAACGGTTGAGTTTAGGAAGATGAAAGAAGTATACCTTTATTAAGTAAAACTAATAGGAAAATAAAAATTTTAATGTCAAAATTATACAGAGTGAGGGATAAAAAAAATTGAACGTAATAAATGAGTGCTGAAAGGCATATGTGGCGCCCTCTGGGCAATGCATAATTTTTGGTAAGGAATTTAGATTTCTCGACCCAAGAAACCCCCAAATATAAAATTTCATGTTGTTATCTTATACCTATCAGGAAATATTAAATAATAAATAAAAAAAAGTTTAACTTTGACACCCTGTATCTCGGCTATTATAAACTTTGTACTAAGGTAAGTTAGCTTAAATCGGCCTATTTTAACCTCAGGAACCTGAGGTTAAGCTATGGCCCATTCTTTACCAAACACCCTGTATGCATAAAAATTACTTCTTCTTTTAATTGTACCAAAACGCCCCATTATTTTTGTCCGACAAGTGATCCAATATGCATTACACATGTAAAAGAACAGTACAAAATAAAAATGACATCTGTGGTAATAAATAAAAAATTTTCAGGAAATTGACATCTTCGGTGCGTCCGACTGCGCATATGCCCCGTGAAAATTGTCCGACAAGGTTACCACATTATTGTAAAAAGGTTTTATGATAGATACCGTTAAAATTACCGATGTGGTAATAAATTTATTATTTTCATAAATTTGACATATTTAGCGTGTCCGACGCGTCATGTGCCCCAATATTTTTGTCCGACAAAATTGTTTTCGTTGTTTATATGATAAAATCCATTGATTAAAATAGAATGACCAATGTGGTAATAAATTTTTTTCTTGCATAAAATTGACAACTTCGTCACCGCTTGACAGACAAACGCCCCACTACCATAATGCGCCAAGCTCAAAATTTGTCCGACTCCACCCAAATAACAAGTACAAAAAGTTTCAACGGTGTGGTCATAAATAATAATTGTATATGCGGGCCCAAGGCCTATAATACCAGTGTGAATTTTACTACACTTAATTTGCCGTGTAAAGAGAGAAAAAGTAGGCATAGCCGTAAAATATTTGCGAATTATGTACCGATGGCCTTAAAGGGATTTTAATAAAACTTGTGTACCTTTTACAAAGGATTTTTCATTAGATTTTGTGATTGATGGTATACAGCCAGCTATAGGAAATTTTTTTTCTTTTCCTTGTAAAAGATTTGATTCGACCCTTTCAGATTTAATAGGCTACATCAGCTCGTCATCAAGACGGAAAACGTTCCAAAATTGCAACTTTAATTTTAAATATTTTTGAGTTATTTGAGTTAATTGGCACACATGTACGTAATATTGTAAAGAACGGCGGTACATAGCCCACTTTGAGAAATATGTCAGTATGTGGAAATTACTCTATATTGAAATCAAATATTACTAAAACCAGTGTGTACCGCCATTATTAAGAATAAAAGGATACACTTTCTTCAAACAAACTTTTTATCCCATTCCTACATTTTGTGTCACATTGCAACTTGTAAAATCGATTATCTATAACAAGAAATCGAACGTAATTGATTGATTTGGCAACATTTAGTGCGCCTAAGAGTATGTTTTTTTTCTTTTATGGCCTTTGGAAACTGTGCCTATTTAGCCAGGATGAGATTGTTATTATCACAATATTGTGACTTCGTCTTTGATAGTGTCACGTACTGCCGACGCACTATTGCCAACGGTTCGCAGAACTTTAGAAAAACGGTGCAGCTCCTATATCTCGAATTAATATTGATGACACTCTGATGTAGCCTCTTAAAGAAAAGTATGTATCTTTGAAATAAAATCTCTTTTCTGCTTTCCTCCGCGCGCCCACTCTTATGATTTTGAAAAGCGCGTCTGTCCGACGGTTAATACATTGAATATTAACCGTATCCACTAAATTGTACAATACACTCCTACTCTTTTTCAAAGTCATTTTATATGTAGATATAGAAATACAATCATTTTGCTCACATACAAGCATACACCTACACATGAAAATTTCTCATTTGTATAAAATAATATTCAAAATTTTGGTATATAGAGGAAATAACTCGATTTATTATAACGGACATAATAACCATTTTATATCAAAATTTAACTCATCTAATGATATTGTAATGTTTAAACTAGGATAATTTATACCAGTAAATACCTAATCCTACAAATACAAATATTTATTAAATTTCTATACAAATTCTGGCTAAATCGTCAGACAATCAGTACAATATTGAAATTAATATTTAATTAGTTTATCCATTTATAATAATAAATTTAGCCCAGTCAAAATTAAAAAAAAGTATTAGGATCCAAATTGAGTTCTTTTACGTATCTAACGTTAGAATAAAATTATTTTTTTGAAGTTATAGTTCTTTAGGCACGAGGTGAATTTTTACATTCCATGGCGCATGCGCACACCGACAGTACGGACAGTATATTAGTCAATTATCGTTATATTATATGACAGTATATTATTTAGTCGCTTAAACGTTATACGAGATCGTATTGAGTGTTAAAATTATCTGTCAATAATTGTTGGAGATTATGGATCAACAAATCGATGGTCTGGTTCCAAAAGTGGCTAACTACAAAATCGTCGTTTTCGAATAAACGAAATTTTAAGTTTAACCCTGTCGATCAAATCAGGTCTTTCAAATCAAATTATTGCTTCTCTATAAAACATTAGGTAGTAATACTGACAAATACTTTATATACAAGAATAATAAATAGTTCTTTAAATTATTCGTCTGGGAAGGGTTTTTCGTAACAAAATGCACGTAGCTACATTTGGAACTTAACTTTATTTTAAATTGAAAAATGAATACTGGTTATCTACAATATTACAACTACAGTAAAATTTATAAAAATAAGTAATAAATGAACAAAGGTGTAAACTTCTTGTAAAATAAATATTTTAAAAAAAAAAATCTTGCTCTTCCAGGTTATTCATATCGGGTAATACCGTCTCGTCCTCAATATTTGGACTAATTTCTTTTAAGTTTTGAAGTTTTGCAGCCGGTATTTTTCTTTTTTCTTCAAACAAAGGCTTTAAACAATTTTCCATGGTGGACAATATAACTCTTCGATCCCTACGGGGAACAATCAATATTTTGTGAAATACTTCTTCATCTAAATGGGTTTTAACGTGCATCACAAAAGGATTAGCTTTTTCATAACGTATATATATAAATCGGTTTTAAAACGTCTTGCGACGTTGTCCGATGCCTAATTTCCATGACACTCTATCATCCCATTGGCCCTCTCTAAGATCTCTTGCGCTCATCGCCTTCGTTACTCCCTCTCTCCAAGATTTCTTGGGTCTTCCTCTCTTTCTGCGGTTTGGTGGTACCCATTGCATAATTATTTTAGGGAGTCTTGAGTTATCCATCCTCTGGACGTGTCCGTACCATATCAGCTGTTTTCTTTCTATGTCTGTTGTTAGAGAGCCGTCAACCCCCATTCGCTGTCTTATCTCATCATTACGTATTCTCTCTCTGCGTGACACTCCTACTGATCTTCTAAAAGCATCCATTTCTACTGCCTCCAGTTTTCTTCTGTTGTTTTCGGTTATCCGCCAAGTTTCTGCTCCGTACAATAGACTGCTTTTAATAAGAGATTCGTAGATATTGTGTTTTCTTCTTTTTCCTATTTCATGATTCCACAGTACGCTGTTTAGACAACCTATTGTTTTTCTGGATTGTGTTATTCTTCTCTTTATTTCTTCATCATCTTTCCCCGTTGTGTCAAAAACGATTCCTAGATATGTGTAATGGTCGCAGGGCATGATGATTTCATTATTTTCTAATGTGATGTTCGATAGTTCGGTACCTATTGGCAGGTATTTTGTTTTTTCTGTATTAATTTCTAGTCCCCACTTTCTATATTCTTCTTGTAATTTCCTTGCCATGTACTCTAAATCATCTTTATCGTTTGCTATAACAACCTGGTCATCAGCAAACTGCAATGTATATAAGCAAATCTCTCCAAGGTCTACGCCCATACCTCTGCATTTTCGTTTCCACTCTTTCAATGCTTTTGCAACATATATTTTAAATAAGGTCGGTGATACACAGCACCCCTGACGTAGACCTTTATTAACCAGGAAGCTTTGCGATAATCTGTTTCCAGTTTTTATTTGTGATGTTGACCCTTCATACAAATTTCTTAAGGCTTTTATTAAGGTGACACTAATATTCGTCTGTCGTAACACGTTCCAGAGTTTGTTTACAGGAACTGTATCGTACGCCTTCTGCAAGTCAATAAACATGAGGTGGGTTTCTTGATTTGTGCTTAATTTTTTTTCTATTAGTTGTTTGAACTTTTTTTGTTGTTTGAACGTTGTTTTTTTGATTAGTTGTTTGTTGCTTTTTCATAACGAATCCCCTTAATGTCACGCCAATTAATCACAGTTTCATCTTCAGCTTTGTTTCGATTAACCATTATAAGTTTTGCAAGGGGTTTCCAATCAATAAAGGTAAGGTCAGGTGTTATATAAACTTCATATTTTGGAGCATTTCGTTTTGCGTTCTTTGCAATAGTTACCCATTCATGCGGCAAGTATACAGGGATATTTTTGACAGCGGTTTCTATTTTAGCATGCATTCTAGTCACATTCCATTTGACTGTGACCAGAGATAAGAAATTTTTGATCGATTACTTCAATAGGTAAAGCCTGAACAGCATACAGAAACATGGCAGCAACAAATTGATTTTTGTTCTGTCCACCGCAAGTGTCACACTTTTAATTGTTTGGGGGAGGCTCCTAAGCTGGTCAAACAAGCAAGACGCTACTTCTGAGGGCCCACGTCCACCCTCAATCTCAGTCCACATGAAACATTTACCAGTATTATTTCCAGTATTGAAAATCGTAAAAATATAAGTAGCAAGTTTCGTTTTATAAAATAGAAACGAATTTGTCGGATCTGTTGGAACGTACAGGACCTGTTGCATGTCAAAATTACAGGCGTGTATGGTTGAGTCATTTAACACAGCGGCAATTTTATTAGAATTTTTTTCATGTCTTGCCCTGTTCTTTAGTTGTATGTGGTAATCGTAGTTCTGCTGTAGCGTGTGCTTGTCTGCAGGATTTGTTTTTTCATAAGTAGTATGTACATGTCACACATGGTGTATGAAATAATAAATTAAAATGATTATTAAATACTGGTCGGTAGTACGATTCTTTGAGACAAGTTTTATTGTTTACCATGCACTCTGATTGATAAAGTTTGAACATGATAGAAATATTCAATTTTGGATCTAAGTAAAATCTTTTTGGGTATTTGCGGCAATAATGAGATGCCATAGTGAGAAACTTTTTGATATGTTCTTTCAAAAATGTTAGTGATTCATTGGATATTTTTGATGTTCCATAGCCGCCCTTCTATCATGTTCAGTAGTAGTATTTGGGAAATGTTCCTATTTTTTTTTAAACCTTTTGTTTTTAAATTTTACACTTTAAATAAAATTTTATTTCACATTTAATTTGTTTAAATAATTGAAAAAGTTCTTGAGCCTAGACTTGGCACTAGGCACTAATATTAACAAAACGGATAAATGTAATAAACTTGTTCCTTGTTTTTTTATTTATTTTTCCGTTGAACTTAGACTTATATGTATTTGTAAAACTGTAATAATAAATGTTAGTTTATATTAAAAATTTACTCATTAAGTTTTTTAAATTATTTTTAAAGTTTTTCAATAACTTCGCTAGCGATAAATATAATTATAATTCTGTTCTGAAATTCATTTTTTTGGTAATTTTTTAGGAATTAAAAAAGTTCTTCTAGGACTAGGACCATCTTTACCCGAGATCTTTTAAATACACACATTAGTGTATATTTTTAGTGGATAAAGGAGTTATGAACAATTTTTTATAATAGTTGACACCTTTATCCACTAAGCAATACACATTTTATGGTTGTGCAGTGCTTAACTTTCGGATGACCAAGGAGGGTAAATTTTGACCCCAATGTAGGTTTTTATTTAATACATTCAAAAATATTTTCAATTTTAAACTCATTATTTTTTTATTTGACTTTAATATCATTCTAAATATCCTCATATTTTGTAATACAAAAAATTCCCTATATTTAAAAAAAAAATCTGAATTTGGGGTCAAAGACGAACTCCCTTGGCCTTCCATGTTTCAATTTTACATTAAGTAAATACCGTCTATTATGTGGAATTTTTTGTAAGAAACATTCCAATATTGAAAAAAAAATTGTTTTTCAAAACTGTGGCGACGTAAATTAGTGTATATTTTAAAATTTCTTTAACTCTATGTTCAGAAGGATTGTAATTAAAATATGTTTTACTAATGTTTATTTATCATAAATATTGGCAATATTTATCATTAATAACGCAACTCATAAAAATATTGGCAATTATCATATTAAAGTCTTCTACTTTAAAATGTATATGTCTGAATTGCCGATATAAATGAGTCAGATTAAATAAATTATTAGAAGAATGTTTCACTAAGCAACAACATTTTTATTTAATTCATTAATATTTTTTGACGGCATCCTATTTGTCGAAATCGTTAATAAAATCATTTTTTAGTAAAATTGTGGCTTATTTCCCATTAAAACTAGTTAATTACAAAAATTCCACAAGGAAATAGCTTCAGAACAACATGTTTATTTATCATTTATTGACACAATACTAACATTAAAATTACGAATACATTTTTTTATTTCTTAAAACAACTAAATTTTTTGCCAATTGTCATTTTTGACGGGTGTCATTTTTAACCCCCGTTGGTCATCCGTGTAACAAAAAAGGTTGGTCATCGGAAGGTTAATATATTTATTTCGTATAAAAAATGGTTTTAATTAGAATGTGGAGACAAAAAAAATATTCTACAGTCTAGTGATAAAAGAAAAAGACGAGAGGTTTTGTTCTATCTATCATTGTAAAAAATTAACCCTTAACCACTGACATGTGGTATGTCATACCTTGCCGAAAATATATTTTATTGTAAAACGTGTTTTATAAAAGATTTCTCGAACACCATCTGTATACCTTTAAGTGGTGTGTAATTGTACTGTACCTGCTCCCAACTACTACAGTTTTTATATGGTTAGTCTTTGAGCTAAGTTGACGTAAAGTTATCTTACTGTATCACACACCACATGTCAGTGTTTACGTTTTTATAGTTAAAAGCAGTCCAGTATATTCTGCTATTACTTAGTATGGCAGCAGGTTCATCCAACTATAATACCTTCAAGTGGAAAGCACTATTACACTATTTCTGAGTTACCTATATGTAGGGGAGAGTTGTTACCATTCTTGTTTATTTTTATTACGGAAAAAAATGTTAAAAAAATTATTATTTTTTATAGGTATAACATTTATTGAAACACACAAAAAACATATTTTTAGCTATTTTTAATGACAGGAAAATGGTAAAAAAAATATTTATTAAAGTCCTGCACATCCCGTTTTAGCATACCACGGTTGGATAAAAGGAGATAGGTTCACAATGTTTAATTTTTTGCATACAATTATCTAAAAAGTATATTTAAGTAGATATAAGACTGCAAAGCAAAATTTACCTTTGAAAAAACAATATCTTCAATAGCCAGAAACTTAAAAAAAGGCCTTTTTTATGTTTTATTGCAAAATGGGAAATAAGACCTTTTATTTAGGACTACGTAGGTATATCAGAACAAAAGTCACATAAAAATATGGTGTTATTTTCTGCAGTATGAGAACACGCTTTACCCCTATTTAAAATATTAATAAGCCAACAAATAAATAGGTGGATAACACGGGACATAAAAAACTGTATCCCATTTTATCCAACTTATAAGTGTCCCGTTTTGTCCAACTCAGACATTTTTCAAAACAAAAATGACTCCTGCCTAAACGTGAAAGTAAAATTAGATAGACTACACATGAGAATATTCGTTAATGAGTGCTTAATTAAATGTAATAGTCACCGGAATTATATATTTAGATATGTAGGCAATATAATGTAGAAAACAACGCACTTAAAAGTACAAAGTACCAAAAAAAGAGAGTCAAACAATTCTAAACACAACAACTTTTCATCAAATAATGGCATCGAGGTAAAACGAACTTAGAATGTTAAAAGGACGACTGAGAATAAGTTTTCGTCGATGTCCGATTGATAGCAGCACTAGTTGGGTCTCTAGGCTAGGTATCCCGTTTTATCTGACTATCCCGTTTTATCCAACTCTCCCCTACTTAACCGGGCATTGGTCGCTAGGTTGGCTGTTACGTCAGTGGTCGCGCGTAAGATTTTGTCTCACATATATCCAGTGCTGTTTTTGTAACAATATAGGTTCCGGTACGCAATGTTCCAGGAGTCTGGGGATATTCAGAATGGGGGTCAGGCCCCGGGAAAACTTTGTAAATTTAGCCTCAAAAAGGGCGTTTTAAAGCTATTTGGGAGCAAGGAAAAAATTTAAGAATTTGTGTATAATTTGACCTGAATACTATAAAAAATCTAAGACCATTTCTACTTGGCTACATCATTGATAAAATAAAAGTACAAAGATTATTTTTCTCAGAAAACTTGAAATTTTTTACTCCTATTAAACTTGTGGTTTCTTAACAGGTATGTCTGCTTTTACTGGAAAAAACTGTATTTGCTAATTAACTGGCCTACTGTAGAAATTTAGTCTTGTACACATTTCAAGGGCATATTATAAAAAACGCACAAAATCTTAGTTTACATGTTTTATTGCATAATTTTCAAAAAATTAACAAATTAGTTAGTATTTAGTAAAAAATTAATCAGTGTAAGTTTTTAGATCATAGCTACATTTTACAAGAAAGAAAGCAATAAATTTGATAACTTACAGTTTATAGAACTGTCCAAAGTTTGGATAAGTTTTTGTCATAATTCTCTTCTCTGCCTCTTTCCTTGCTGTTTGTGTCCAATGCTGAGTACCTTCCCCGAAGCAGCCACGAATTCACGTACTTCGAGGGTTCAAGTCGAGTAAGAGTTGGGCCGTTTAACTTCACAAACATTAATGAAGAAACAGTTTTTGTGAGTAGGGAAGCTCTGCCATCAGTAATTATCAGGTTCATTTGGGAAAATCCCCTTTCACACTCACTGGAAGATATTGGTATTGTCTTTAAAGCTGTTGTCAAACGTAGCAAATTTTCTGGGTAGCAATTGTTCTCACAATTTTCCCCCAAATTTCTACAATTGTCAAAAACATATTCACTGAAGGATTTAATTGCCGTTTGTTTACTTGTATACGAACTGCGAGCGCTTCAATGTCTCTTTCCCCAAAAGTATTGTCTTTAATGTTTTTGTGCCAAGAGCTTTTGTCTACTATGCGGGCACAATTGGCCAACACTGCATCGTCTCCACTGAGCATCCTCTTTCCGACTGATTGAGCAAGGTGGTCATAAAACACAACAGCACTGATGGGGTCTTCTTTAGATTTCACATACAGTTCGATTCCCATAAAACTTCTACTGTTGACAGCTGTCTCAGCTTGCGCATAAAACATTCCAGGACTGCCTGTTCGAGAAACAAACGTGTTCATCAAAATCTAAAGTTTCTTGTTAGCTCGAAATAAGTCAAGGTCTCGATGTTGTAACTCCTCACTTGCCTCACTAACATCAGATAGTTCTTGCAGTGCGTCGCACATCAGTCCCTAATCCAAAATGAAACACGTTGATGTCAGCTTTCTGTGTAGGCCTTCGTATTTGGATCTTTCCAAAGGATCACGCGTCTACTCTACTTTGGCTGCTGCAAAATGGTTGGCTAAGACCTCATAATTCTCCCAAACGGCCGAAACTGTGCGAAAACTTGATGCGACCCACCGCGTGTTCAATACTCTACCGATTTTAACAGTTGTACACCAAGCTCATCGGCACATACGTGCAGCTCCCGACTGTTCTTGGGCGAGGCGTGATACAGTACGTATAGTTTGTCTATAAATCCCTTGATCCAGTTTATACTTGCCATTTTCTTTACCACGTCACTCAGACACAACTCAAATCTATGATTACAGCAATGTCAAATAACAATAGATGGAAACTTCTCTTTCAACAGTACACCAACCCCAGACTTCCCTTCAAGCATCACTGCTGCTCCATCACATGCCAAAGCAACAAGTATACTTTTTAAAACGTTTTCATCTATTTTGTGCCCTTCAGGGCATTTCATAACAGCATTAAAAATTCCACGAGACGTCACATTTTCCAGTTCCACAAGGTCTAAAAACAAGTTCACAGGTGACTCCATATTTAACTTTTTTAGGCACACTCTAAGGTACAAAATAAATGTTGATTTTTTACTTAATGTTGTTGGCTCATCAATAATAAACGCAAATTTATCAGTCCCTTCTACAATTTCCTGTACAACTTGTTTCTTCATTTCTGAACTTATGTGAGTAATTATATTAGCACAAGCGTTCCGTGAATGCAAAATTCTGCCCATATCTAACCCGTTTAGCTCTTAAACATCTTTCTGTACAAAGTGGTTGAAAGATTGATTTTCCTTTGCTACCTTATAAGCAGTTCGAAAAACTCGCGCCGTTACTTCTTTTTCTTTTGACACTGTTTTTAAAAAAACCTTTTCTAACGTTTCTTTCTGTGAATCTGCAAAAATCTTAACAGCAGCTTCATGAGCAGCAAACTTTGTGATCAAATATCTTTTTTCTTAGTAAAGTTTGTTGCTGAGCTCGACTCTCTCCAGAACTACTAACATCACATTCAGTCCACTGCTTGACCATTTTCATACCATTTTTATTTCTACACCCAGAGATCCAACTTTTCTGCAAACGTCACAGCCTAACCACAGTATATAGAGGTTCCACAGTAAAACCACTCCTCTGTCGGCGCTTTGATCTCAGAAAGTAATACCGGCAGTACGCAATTGGTAGTTCACCAGTGGTGGATGCGGGTTGTTCCTGTTAAAATCCGTACATTTCTATGCGACTAGCAATGCGAGAGTGGGGCAAAAGCGACTAAGAACATTGCGCGGTCGCCATGCGCGACTACAGATTTTACTTCCAATTTTTCGGAGAGTGGTTCTATTGTCCCTCTTTATACTGTCGCCTAACTTTTTGTTTTGAACAATAAGCCAATCGTTTTTCCTACAATGTTCACTCTTTTGTTCAAAAGTTCAACAGTCTGGCCAATGTTTATCACCTTCTTTGGGCTAGACACTAGTGAAGGCGTTTGGTCCAATATCACTGGCGATGTTAAGCATTTTTGAAATTGTTCATCTAGTTTTCGTTTTTGGGCTGGTTAAAATAATTAGTAATCTTCTGCATTTTTGAAGCAACACAACACTTTGACTCGCGGTCACTGAACTGAGTGAAATATGGAAAACAAAACAACATACGACCTTGGATCGTGCAATATTGCCGGCCGCGGGGCGAAGACTGCGGGGAGGGTAGAAGAAAGTACAGTGGTGGGATCACGATGAGTAGAATTCTATTTTGCTGACGTCACGTTGCCTAGCAACCGTCGATTCTCGCATTGTAAAATTCGTTTTGTGACGGCAGCAAAATAGAACTCTACCGATCGTGATCCCACCTGTCTCGCGTTAAATACAAAGTTGTAAGTTCCACATCGCGCAAATCCCATAATGGCTCACATAAAGTTACAAAAAATATTTGTTGTTTTTTTTTTGTTTTCTTGTCCCAAAAGGTGCCGGTACGGCGTACCGGCGCGTACCGTCACAAAAACAGCACTGCATATATCCAACTTTTGCCTTTTTTTACCAGATACAATAATTATCAAAGTAGATTTTAAACTTGATCAAGTTTGTACACTTTAATCTAAAAATGCAGAAATAATATTAATTTTAATATTTCAATATACAGGGTGATTGAATAATGGGATAAAGCTGAGTAGTTCCGCTATAGTAATAAATAGCAATAAAGGTTAATAACAAAAATTGTAGCCAACTTTAAGGTTCACATTACAAAATTATTTAGAATGTTACAGGGTGTTCGATAACATAGTGGCAGACCAAATATATGTTTTTTTAAAAGGAATACCCTGCATTTTATTTTATATTCGAAATCGTCTTATCCTCTCCAGCACAAAAACATATAGGTTTGTGATGTTATGCAGGGTATTTACAAAGTTATAACCACTTTTATATAAAAATCGTAGCAAGTTCAACGCACTGTGTAAATTAAAGTAAGCATAAGAGCAATTGATTATTGACGTCATATTTTTTGTTTATTGTCAAAATTTTCAAAAATTATTGATATTGCTAATTTTCCTTATATCGAATACAGGGTGAGTCAAAACGCAAATACATTATTTTCTGAGTAATTTTAATCGGAACACCCTGTATTTTATATCACTATCGACAAGTAACATTACCGTACTTTAATTTTTATATAGCATTCCCTATGCCTAAATTTATTAGTTTTCGAGATATTTCGGTAAACTGATTCTTCCAGGTCACGCTATATATCTTGTAAATCATAATAAGAACCTATGTACCAAATTTGATTGAAATTGGGCTTTTCGTTCAAAAGATATCGTGCTACTAGGCATATATTTATAGTCACCATTTTGAATGCCCGACGTTTTTGTAAAAGACAAAATCTGAGATGGCCTCGTATCAAAATTTGAACCTTTATATTATGTGTAGTATATGTGCACCAAATTATATGCTTGTATTCATTAAATGCGCCATTCTTATAATCTTTGCACGAATCTGCCGACTATAGACGAAAACTGGAATTTCCTTAACCCGGCACCTGCCACGTGGCTTTGCAAGGCATCAACTGCCACGTGGGGTGCTCACAGCACCTGTTAAAAATTTTCTGTGATCTACTTGTTTATAAACAAAATAATGTGTTGAGTTACACAAGAACATAAAAAAAACATGTTTTATTAACTTATTAGCTACTAATATATTATAAAAGTTAAAAAATAAAATTAAAAAGGTGTTATAAGTCAATTAGCAAGGACCAACCCATAATAAATGAAGTGATGTAAAATACCTAAGAAAATTAAAATTTATTGAGTATAGAGAATATACTAATAATTTAGATCAGTTATTACAATAAAAAAATGTAAATCTGACCTGTTTATCAAAAACATAAAAAAATTTTACTGCCAGATGATGACACCCCAATTCGAATTTAGAGCTACAATTTCAGAATGACACTAAATAACCACTTCAAACACAAACAGATCTATGCTATATAATATTATTGAAAGCTACTATGACGCACAGGACGGTTAACAAATTTGAAATACCATATATTTGATGAAAATGTGTTATGGGGTGCTAGTAGCACCCCACGTGGCAGGTGCCGGGTTAAAGTGGCTTAACTTTTTAATCTATTGTAAATTATTTAAGTAATTATTGTGCCTTAATCTAACATGTCGCTTATGGCCAATAGTAGTTGATGTGACTGATGTTAATAAAAAAAAGTTTATATTTAGATATTTGAATTAGTTTGATTGATTTCATAAACAAAATCTAAATCAAATTTACCAGAGTGCATTCGAGAATATTTAGTTGAAAGCGGAGCTTATTATTTAAATTTTCTAATTGGGAACATACATTTCACTGTAATTGGAAATTATAATACAAGCTTAGAGAAACAAACATTTTAATGCCTCCAGAGTGGAAATAAATTACGAATTGCTATAGTGTAATCAATTTCAAATATTGGGTTGTCAGGAAGGATTACTCCTACCGATATATAAATTATTGGTAGTTTGCAAAATTCCATTATCTACTCAGTTTTTTACAGAAATATATTGTAGTTTCAAATATTTTTTAATTGAATCAAGTCACTAACGCAGAGTAGTTAGTTCTAATTAGCTACATCTTTCCGTAAATAAGGTGAATTTTATTATTATTTCATTAGAAATATTGAAATTTTATTTAAATTTGTATAATTTTTAAAAATAAATGTACAGTGTGTCTACTGATAAGGTGGCCAAGATAAAAATCTTTTTTATTTTGAATTTTAGCAAAAAATTTCATTCTTGATAAAAAGTTTTGCTTGTTCTAAAACCCCATAAAACGAAATAAAATTACAAGTTTTTAGAAACCTGCTTAATTTTGTAGCCAATTTTATGTAAATGTCTATAAATTTTGGCACTAAGTTCGGAACACCATACAGTTTGCAGTTTTTTATATTTACCACACATTGCCTTGTTACAGCCACGGCAATGATTGGAAGTATAATTTGCTTTACAAAATATTTTCAACTGATATCTTTGTCGTTTTTGGATAGTAACAGTGATAGTTGTTGGTAGACCTGGTGTTGCTAGGCGCAGTTCCAGATTTCGGGAGACAAGGTATGGGGCCCATAGTTCTTCACACAGCCCAATAATAAACTTACAAAGACTGAGTCTACTTCCAATTATTTCTTTATAAATAATCCATGCATTTATTGCTTCCAAGTCAAGGCCATCGTCTTGTAGTTACTTTTGTAGTATAAAGACGCGTCATTTGGTCCTCTACACCCACAATTATTGTATCTTTGTGTTCACTTGTGTTCACCAACAATTTTATCTTTATTACATAGATGATCAGTACCAGTATAAAGGTAACCATTTACAATAAACATACATTAATATAATTTTTACATACATTAATAATTACATACATTAATAATATTTTAAAAGAGCTGTTAATCAAAATAAAAAGAGCCAAAATCGAATACCTCGGTCACATCATGAGGAACAGTGAGAGATATGGACTGCTGCAACTGGTCTTGCAGGGAAAAGTAGAGGGAAAGCGAGGACCAGGAAGGCGAAGGATTTCCTGGCTGAAAAATCTACGAACGTGGTTCAACACAACCACTACAAATCTTTTCAGAGCAGCAGTGCGCAAAGTGCAGATTGCCATGATGGTCGCCAACATCCGAAACGGATAGGCACTACAAGAAGAGAAGAATATAATTTTAACCATCCGACAGGAATTTGAAAGAAAGGCTCGTCGAATTTCCCAGAAAACGATAATAACTTACACAGGGCCAATTTGGCCCCTTTAGCCTTCTATGGTAGATATGTTAGAAAAACCATTTAATAAATTTAGTAAACAATATTTTTTGTGCTAAATAGGTCTTTATATCAAAATATGAAAAGTCATAAAATATGAAATTATTATTGCCTCAATTAAAAAAACTACAATAACTCCAAATCGCAACAGGGGCCAAATTGGCCCCTCCAACTTTCTAGTGTTAATGAATATATGATCATATAATTTTGTAGATATGCGTTTGTGTCAAAATTATATTACTTTAATAAAAAGTAACTTTGTTCATCATCATCTTCATATGTTTCCTCGTCAGTCGATACTTCCTCCAATAATTTTAATAATCTTTGCTTCTCATTCTCGTAATCCATATCTAAATACAAATAAACAAAATATAAACATTAAAAATAAGAAAAAGATCTTAAATTACATTACTAATTAAAACTTACTACTTTTAATTACCTTACTAATTATTAGGTGTTGCAAAAAAAAGAACACTACCCTTTTTTACACTGGACTTACTTACTTGGACTTCACACACAGTTGACTGATGACTGAAGAGGTATATGCAGCAGCAATTCAAAATCTCCACTACAATCAGAGTTATAGGAAGTTATATAAAGGGCCGGTCTCATACACCGTGTGCGAGTAACGGAGGGTTAACCAGGTAATAATAATGATATTATATTCTGTACTGCAAGAGCCACTTTTGATAAATAATATTTCGTAAATTTCTCGTTATTGTATCTGTATAGTGTCACAACTCAAAAAAAATATTTTTTTAAATATCTTTTTCAGACTTAATATACTAGTTTGTAGAGCTTCAAAAACATTTGTAACTGACTAAAATAGTTATGATTCTAATTTTTACAGGTGTTTGAGTTAAACCTGGAAAAGTTCTAGCACAAATTTTAAACGTCGTTGTCTTAATACTTTGTTTTTTTTTGAGTTATGACACTGTTTGAGCGGAGGTGCGATATATGTGTTGTGGTAGAAAATCGTGAAATGCCAAATATAATTAGTTTTTTCAATAAAATAGAGTGTTCCGAATCCAAATTATTTTGTATTCTTACTGAACTGACTATGTAACAAAGTTTCCCAACACACATGGCAAAGTTAATGAAACTAAGGCAACCTATTTCAACAAAAGCAAGTAGAAAAAGAAAAATAAATGCTTTTAACGCAGTAACCGTTGACTATAACATTTACCATTTGTTTATAATGTACGATTTTATGGTTTTCCAAATTGCGACCTAATAAATCATTAATCCTTTCACGCACGCACATAGCGGCCGAAAAAACTGTGTCCCTGCTTAAATAAATATTAAATAAGCCGCAAAACTTTTGCATCACCAAAAATTATGCTCATTTTGAAAGTTGATTTTTTTGTGAACGGATTAACGGATTGCGCCACTTTTTTATTATTTGAAATTTTTCTTTGGTATTTACACTGCTGGGAACATGTTTACCTTTACTCAAACTTCTTTTTTGTGCTTATACCGGGCGGAATAAAAAAAATGTTTTCTTATGTTTGGGATACCCTGCAGAGAGGAAAAAGTACAGAGGTGAGTATATCAAAACCATGTTGTTTTTTTATGTTTTGTAAACAAAGAAAATATACGGTTTTATTTTGTAACATGTGTTTGAATTGAAACAATATTAAATTCTTGTTCTTCTTCTTCTTCTTCTTCTTCTTCTTTTTCTTTTTCTTCTTCTTCTTCTTGTTTTTCTTTTTCTTCTTCATTTTTTCTTTTATATAGGCAGTACTGCCTGGTTTTCTTCAACGGTGCCTTTAATTCTGCTCCTAATTTGTTATTTAATATTTTCCTTGGGCGTCCTATACTTCTTCTGCCTAACGGTGACTTCTCCGTGGCTATTATAACCATCCTTGATTCAGACATCCTGCTTATGTGTTCATTCCACTCTTCTTTTCTCTTCTTTACCCATGTATTTATATTGTCTACCCCACATATGCGTCTGATTTCCTCACTTCTTACCCTATCCTGAAGTCCTCTTCCAGCAATCCTTCTTAAGATCTTCATTTCGTTGGTCTCCAGATGTCTTCGTGTTTTGCTTGTATCTGGTCTTGTTACGGCCGTGTAAGTCATAACCGGCATAATAACTGACTTATATATTTGGGCCTTAGTTTCCAATCTTGGGTGTTTTTTTTTCCAAATTGTGTCGTTTAGGCATCCGGCCGCGGTTGTTCTACTGGCTTCAATTATTTGGTCTTTTATCTCTTCTTCGATATTGTTGTCGGCTGATATATTAATTCCCAGGTATTTGAAAGCCGTTAGTTTTTGTATAATTTGATTGTCTAATTCCAATTTTCATCTTATTGGTTATTTGGCTATTACTATGCTTTTTGTTTTGGGCTGATATTTTCATATTCATTTTTTTTACGTTAATGTTGAATTTGTACAATAATGTTTGTAGGTCGTCTTCGAACTCTGCTACTTACACGGTGTATCAGCCTAACAGAGTATTTTTATCTCTCTATCGCCCATTTTGTACCCTCCTTTTTTTTTCACTTGTTTTATTATTGCATCCAACATGTTCAATAGTAGAGGGCTTAGTGAATCTCCTTGCCTGATTCCTGTGTTTCCTGTGATTATGTTATAATTCGATTGGCTTTCATTTCTATTTTATTTCTTACATATACTTATGTTTTCTATCAGTTTTATAGTTTCATGATATCCAGTGGTAAATTTTTGTCATATAGTAGGTGTATTACATCTTTTAAATGGATTCTATCAAACGCTTTCTCTAGTTCTATGAAATAAATGTATGCCAAATATAGGGGGTCCTGGATCCCAGAAGAGAATAGTAATGGCACAATCCATCTTATCCATAGTTTTATACGGAGCCCCAGTGTGGCACGAGGTCCTTCGAATGAAAAAGTATAAAGACGTGCTTCTTAGGACACAAAGGAAACCTCTGATCAGGGTGTGCAACGCGAACAGAACCGTATCAACCATTGCCTTACAGGTGGTGGCTGGGTCTGTACCGGTGCACATCCTGGCCAGAGAAAGAGTCCGAATGTACCAGAGGGGCAACGGGGCAATAGGTTCAGATCCACAAGAAAGGAAAAGAAGTCTAGAGATGTGGAAGCGGGAATGGGCAGCCGAAGTCGAGAAGGCGGCCTGGAGGAGATCCCTGATTCCAGATGTGGTGAGGTGGTACGAGTGCAGGCATCGGCGCGTCAGCTACTATTTCACACAATTTTTGACGGGACATGGATCGTTCAGGAAATTTACTCATCGTATAGGGAAAACCGTGGACAATCTATGCCCTGAGTGTGGAGTAGTGGTTGACGCGCAGCATGTCGTCTTCGTGTGCCCTGCATACCAGGCGGGACGTACCAAGCTGCAGCTGGGACTGGGATCCCCTCTAGGCGAGCCTCACGAGCTAACTGATAAAGCTATCAATAGTAAGAGAGACTTCGACCTGATCATTGATTTTGTTACGAAGACAATGAAGCACAAAGAGGAGAAAGAGAGGCGACTGCAAGCGGGATGACCGTCTATTTATTTATTTTTTAACGTTTTTTTTGTGTCGTAGATGGCAGCCAGTGGAGGGAGGATACATTACATCCAACCTGCGCTGTCTGTCTTATTTTAACTAGTTTTACTTATTTATTTTATCTTGTTTCATCTCCTTATTTACTTCTTCAATCTTATTTATACAATATTTATCATTTTAAATCAATTTTATTACTCAAATGTGTTGCGTGTTGTAAGCGGTAGTCAGCAGGGGGAGGACTTTTTACATCTGACCCATGCTGACCGCCTTTGTATTGTTTTGTTTACTTTCTGTTTTGTCTTGTTTCTTTTTAGTCTCTTTTTGTTTTGTATCAGGTAGTGGGGGAGGATTTATACACCCAACCTCACTGACCGCTTCCTTTTAACTGTAGAATGAATGGGTATGAGTGTGAGTGCTAATTGATGAAAGCACGAATGTTTGGAGTTGCTCGTAACTGTCGACTGGTATCCTTTTGCTAGTTCATGTTGGATTGGGGGCACCCCGGTCGCCCTACCCGCACATGGGCTGCACGGGACGGTCGTCTTCACGGACCGGTCTTTGTGCAGGGTGTGTGCGGGACGGGGCGGTTGGGTGGCCACTTAATCTACGGAGTGCACGCAGAGGGTGCCCGGGTGGAGTTATGAGTAAGGTCGACGGGTCAGACATGCTCGCCAAGAGCGGTTCCAGACCTGTCCGCTGGAGGAAGAGGAGGTGAGTTTAGTTGGTAGGCGGTTCGGCACGGTGGGCGTCTATGAAACAGAAAAAGGCTGGTTTGTTATATTCTAATGATTTCTCCGATATATGCCTTATCACAAAAACTGCATCGTTACAGACATGATCTTCCACTTCTAAATCCTTGTTGTTCACCCGATATATTTATGTTCGCCATTATTTTCTCCATCAGTATTTGTGTTGTTAGTTTCAGTATAGTGCTTAGTAAATTTACCCCTCTATAGTTACTGGGGTCTGACCTATCAGCTTTCTTAACCCTTAAACGCCCAACCTCTTTTAGGTTCCATGTACGCCCAAGGGTGGGTATAAAATGTCCACCTCGAAAATAGCTAATATATTTATTCAGTGTTGTTGAAAATGGATTAAACTTAAGAATCTTATGCTTAATAAACACAGCATCCTCTAAAATATTAATATAAACAATTTACAAACCTTACAACAAAATTACAATGTACATCAAAATTAACATACCAGTAATTCAAATTTGTCGATTTTCTCCATATTCTTTCTTTCAGCCTCCTCATTGGCGGATAATTATGTAGATTATTTAATTATACATGGATAATTATATGGATTATCTTCCTACCAACGAGAAATTATAGAGAAACCTTTAGTAACAAGTTTTGCCAAGGGTGTACTTTTTATGCCCATCCATATTTAACTCAAGATGCTGCTTTTATTTTAAAAAATATTGGTAGAACCAAATTAACATTCGATAATGGGCTGTCATTTTAACAATAAATAATTTAAAAAAAAAATTAAACACGTAATAAATACGTTAAAAGAGAATACGCATTAGGTGTACATTTTTACCCACCGTTGGGCGCTTAAGGGTTAAACAACGCTATCATCTGAGTGGTTCTCCATTCTTCTGGAATTCGTCCTCTATTTATTATTTTACTTATAAGGATATCCTTAATACTAAATTAAAAATAAAAAATAACAACAATTAACAAAACTTTAAAATAAAAACCGTAAGACACATAACGTAAACAGTTCTGATCGCTTTATAAGAGTTATTTGTCAACCAGGTGAGAGGTGTGCACAGCGCAATATAAGAGATACCAGATTGTATAAATGATTCTACGTGATTTTTTGGGGCGGAATTTACTTGACTATAAAACTGGATTTGGGGTCACTACACAATATTTAAGTGAGATAAATATTCAGATATTCAATTGGCCCCCTCACAGTCCCGAAATGAATCTGAATAGGGATGGCGGTTGTCGACAAAACACCGGTTTTCGGTTATACCGGTTTTTTTACCTACGGTTTAACCTGGCGGTTATAACCGGTCAAAAAAACCCTTTTATAACCGAGACAAGAAAACAACCGGAAAACCGATTATTGGGGAGTAAAAAACCAGTTTTAGTTTATAACTGGTAGGTTTTTCCCATCCCTATAATTTGACTGATCGCTTGTGGGATATAATTCCATTCCTCCATAGGCCAACTAACACCAAAGAGCTTGCTTAATATCCATATCCAACATGCATAGGCAATTTATAGCATCCATAAGGAAAAATTTTCCTGTAGCTGGCTGTATACCATTAATTACAAAAATTGAAGGAAAAGATCTTCTGTGTAAAAGGTATATTAGTTTGAATACCCCAATAAAGGGCTACATTAAAAGACAGAACGTTTTCGCTCTAAAGAGATGATGCTCTCTTTAGAGCGAGAACGTCCTGTATTTTAATGTAGCTCTTTATTGGGGTTTTCAAACGTATATACCTTTTAGACAAAAGATCTTTTTCTTCCGTTTTCGTAATTTATAGCAGTTATTAGGATTAGAGGATGAACACTCGATACTTTTCAAAGTTTTGCCGTACCACCCTCTCCTTGGTACACTTTGAGATTGTCATCTTAAGCCATAGATATCTCATCCATCCTTTTATTTGGTTCGCTTAAGTGTATTAAATCTGATATGAGAATATCTAATACATTTTCCTTTAATTTATTTTGCCCTAGACCTAATTAAACAATTGTTTGTTCTCTTGGCGTAGTCATATTGGGCGTTACAACATAAATAATCTAAATACAACAACAAAAAAATTTTTAACACGGCACACACAACCAAGACTACCAGTAGAATAAAGTTATTTAAAACCAATTTTCAAATAGATCATGCGGAATTATGATGAATAGTTCTAAGGAGGTATGTGTACAAAATACATATCTGAAAGTGGGTTGGGCAAATATCCGAAATACTCTAAGGCTATGTACACATGCGGGCGCTTTATCGGCTTTCGCCGTGTTTTACCTGATAAACCCAAACGCCGCATTTCAAGCTACGTAGTAAAATATTTATTTTGCTAACTAGTGCGGAAAGTGATACTCACGAGACTGCCGTTGACCTGAACGACGCGATAGCGGAGTTCGGGCAAGCAGTCGAGTGCGGGGAAGACACTTTCCGCATGAGTTAGGAACAATATTTTTTCTAGGGCCGAACTAATTCTTTGGCAAGGTTGTCAAAACCAAACTTTCAATATAATGGGTTACCACCACGACGATATTGGTTTCCATGACGACGATTCAAAAACCATTGTAATTTTCTACTGATCTGACTTTTAAATATTATGTCAAAATAATTTTATTTCATCGAATTGTTGCGCTAATTTCATTAAAACCTGAACACAATAAGATAAATTTGAAATAAATTAGTAAATAATATCTAAATATTAGTTTATTGCATGTATTATAATATATTTACTTTCACGCACGCCGTGCGGGAAAGTGCAACTTTCGGAAACGAAATGCGTGCGTAAAAGTGGCTCTTTTAGCACGGCCGTAGAAAAAAATAGTATCGTAAGTACATAATAATATGCCAGCGCGCGTTTAACAGGAAAACCGCGACGAAAACGCTGGCAAAGCGCCCGCATATGTACAAAGCCTAAGCGCGGTCGAAAGCACAGCGTATCCGTGAACTCGAGGACTAATGGTAACTTATGAATGCACTCTTTACTTTTTCTGAAAAGCATATTATAAAAAAAATACTTTTAAAAGTAAAGCCCAATTTTAAAATACATGTATGGAAAAAAATATAAAATGAAAGTTCAAAGTAGAAAGCTTTTTGTTGGCAATTTTAAGCTGCTAACAAAATGGAAAAACATCACTTTTAAGCTGTTTAAAAAGTATCCCGGGTTCATAAAAAGGCAAATCCCGTAAGTGGAAAGAGATTGCGTAGGTAAATAAGTCTCGCGCGAGCTGTTGCTCTCCAGGGCAAAATGTAGATCCAGACTAACCACACTAATTTGTACGAAAAGTTAACCAGCTGATAAAAATGTGCATTTTATAAAAATTAAACGTTTAAATGTTATAAAAGCAACCACCCCTTACGGGATAGTATAGTTAAAATGTTTTTATATTTTATCCCATGTGCATATCAAAAAACTCTGGAACAAAACACAGTAATTTAATTAATGGCAACTTTAATTGCCCCAAAGGTTTTAAAAATTTGCTTGGAATCTCAAAACACAACTTTCAATATACATTGGAACCCCGATAAGTCGGCCCCCAATAACCCGGAAGTCCGGCTAAACCGGACTGATTTTCATCAGACAAATATTTCAACAATAAAAACGTAAGTATGTAATATAATATTTGAGAGATCATGTGTACATGTGTAATTTGAACTATGTATAAATACGATAGTAAAAATGACTCATGGCAGCTGCGGTCGAGCGACGGTCATTGTCTCGAATTTATCAGAAAAACAGGCACCTGTTATTCCTTTATTTATTTCACGCCCAAGTCGGGTGTCGTTGTCAAAATACAAAATAATACACTATTATTTTGTATTTTGACAACGACGCCCGACTTAAGCGTCGAAACATTATTCAAATCATTTTTTTGGTAAAATTGTGGCTTATTTCCCATTGAAAATAGTTGTGTACTTCATGAATAAATGTCAAGACATCTTCTATCGACAGAAATTTAGGACTTTTTTGGCTGGTATTCTTTTGACCCTTGCTTCAAGAATTCGTTATGCTTATGGTAATTAGCGATGTTAGTACTCTTATTTACAATAAACACCTTCTTTACCATTGAATATTTGGACCATAAGGAACTCGAAGGAAACAGTTCTAGTAATATGTAAAAACAGTCTAGTAATAATTTTTAATATTTTATTATCTGTCATAACATGCGTCTCTAGATTATTTTGGTAGCAAGTTTTCAGTTGCTTTTTCCGAATTTTTGTAAATTCGTCGGGAATTTCAAAACTTTGTTCTATTTTCACTTCTCAGGTTTGACCGAAGCGGATTATCATTTATATTTGATATCATTACCGTAACATCGATATTGCCCACTCTACTATGATAAATTGTCTGAATTCTTTAACATATTGAGATTGCGAATACGATAACAAACAAGTATGACATAAAAGTTTGTATGCACCGTGGGCATTACAGGTGTGTTGACCCTCGGGCGACTTATAAACACTCGGGCCAGAAACTCTCATGTTAGTAAGATAGTGGCCCTCGGGCGCAATCACCTATTTAATGCCCTCGGTACATAAATAACTATTAGGGCATCTATATCATTTAAAAAGAAAATACTCGACGCTACTGAAAATATTATATTAAAGCACATTTTAATAATCAACCACCATGCATAAGCAAACTCAATAAAGTTTCAATCAAGTTTCATATAAAATTAAAATAGACTGGGAAACCACCAAACCAAATAGTATACTTATTAACTAAAGGCGATTAAGTGGTTAAAACTTATTCAATTATAATTCAAACCGTGAGTGTAATTTTGGTTACAAAAGTTTTAAATAGAAGCAAACCAATAATAGTCCTGTCGCCAGGGGAGGTACATTGGCTTCCTTTATTCAGATGGACGTACCCAAGATTTTTTTATGTATTTTGACCCGTATAACACGAATTTTTTTTTGTAACAGTTGATCCGAATGTCGATAAGATTCTTATTAACAAAGAACTTGAGGAATTATATAACAGCTATTTTTTCGCAAAACAAAACATTTTTTGTATTTTCTGGGCGATTCTAAGCAAAAAATGTTCTTACAAGTTTTTTCGTAGGATGCATAAGTTTTG
This sequence comes from Diabrotica virgifera virgifera, assembly GCF_917563875.1. Classification (NCBI taxonomy): domain Eukaryota; kingdom Metazoa; phylum Arthropoda; class Insecta; order Coleoptera; family Chrysomelidae; genus Diabrotica; species Diabrotica virgifera. Next base: position 191,611,297 of record NC_065448.1, read on the forward strand.
AGATAAACGCGGTTGAACTTTCAAAAAATCGAAAAATTGCAATTCTTGAACACGTATAACTTTTGATTAAAAATATTCTGCTTACCGCATTTGAAAGTTCAAGACAAATTATGCCGATTTTGATTATTTTCATTCCTAAAAATTGATTTTTTTATTGTTAAACAAAGCTATTAACACATAGTGCTTGAGTGATATTTTCAATGCATCTCCCATATAAAATCGAACGAGTAGGCACGCCTACAAAGAGGCAATTTGTACGTAGCATGCATTAAAACGCATTAAAACACTATTTGTTTATAGCATTGTTTGAGAATAATTAACACTATTTTTTAGCAATGTAAGTAACCAAAACCAATATAATTTGACTTGAATTTTCAAATGCGGTAAGCAGAATTTGCTATTTTATTTTGTAATCAAAAGTTATTCTGGTTCAAAAACTGCAATTTTTCGATTTTTTGAAATTTCAACCGCGTTTATCTCGAAAACTATGCATCCTACAGAAAAACTTGTAGGAACATTTTTTAATGTTGTTCTGAAGCTATTTTCTTGTGGCATTTGTGCAACTAACTAGTTTTGATGGGAAATAAGCCACAATTTTACTAAAAAATGGTTTTATTAACTTTTCGACGCCCAAATCGGATGTCGTTGTCAAAATACAAAAAATATTAAATATTAATAATTAAATATCAACCCTCCGTTATTCGCTAGGATAAACGGAGCATCAAGAGTCGCTACGGTGTCAGAGACCGACAATTTAAAAAAAAAGTTATTGCTATAAAATTCATACAAATATTTTATATTGTGTATAGGAATGACTGAAAAATATTTTTGAAAATGTTTTATTGAAAAACAACAGATATAAAATGAAAAACCCTAGTATAACAATATACATATTGTTATTTGTAATATAAAAATATTCGCTAGGAACCATTTCCCATAATTCCAACAAACGTTTTTGTTCGGCTTCAAAGGACATCATAAATAAGGTTTGACCAAAACTTACCGATAAAGTGCAATAATAAGATGCTAAATCTTTACCTGAACTGCAAGTTATGCCAATAAAGTAATAACCACACCGTTAGTAGCTACGGAGTCTTGCACCGAAAATAGCTATAAAACTCGCACAACTGTACCCAACTAGGTAAGAATATATACTAACACGAGGATATTTGATAGGAAGAGGTACAGAAAGTGGCGATAGAAAAAACCAGTTATTTTTTAAATCCCGAATGAATAATTTTGTCGTCGGTGTGTGACACCAATAGCGACTAACGGAGGGTTAATATTAATAAAATATTATTTTAGTAAAATTGTGGATCATTTCCCATCAAAACTAGTTAGAACATTTTTTGCTCAGAATGACCCAAAAAAACACAAAAAAAATGTATTGTTTTGCGAAAAATCGCTGTTATGTAATTCCTTAAGTTCTTTGTTTATATCAAACTTATGACATCCAGATCAACTGTTACTCAAAAAATTCGTGTTCTACGGGGGGTCAAAATACATAAAAAAACTTGAATAAGTCCATCTAAATAAAGGAGGCCGTTGTACCCTCCTGGCGACAGCACTATATGTAATTACTTTACTTTAATATTTATATAGAATGGATTTTTTAAGACGACTATGTAAATATACAGGGTGAGTCATGAGGAACTCTACATACTCCTACCTCGTATAGAGGCCCTATGGGGAATAACAAATGACCATTTAAAAGTGTTTCAAAAGTGTTTTAAAAGAGGGCGAGTTTCGCATTTTGACAGAAATTATATTCGTCATAATTTTTGAAAGGTCAGATCGATGTGTCTCTTATTTTGGTCAATCGTTAGACTATTACTACCTAATCAACTGATTTATTAAAACTAGAAAAAAAATCAGGCCCGGCTTTAAAAAATTAGTTCGTTTTTGTCTTAAAAAAAATTTCACCCTGTATACGCTTTTTGAAAACTTTAATATTAATTCTAAAAATTAGACAAACAGGCAATTAAAATGACATATTTATTTTTTTCCCACACGATTACTTAATTTTTTATAAAAAAATCAAATTTGACTATGAATTAAAAATTTGGTAAAGTGAACCATAGATTTAAAAAAAAATTAACTTTTATTGCAAAAATTAATTTTTTTAAACAAATATTTGATTTATGTTACCACCCAATCAACTGATTTATTCAAACTAGAAAAAAGTCAGGTCAGGCTTTAAAAAATTAGTTCGTTTGGGTCTTAGAAAAAATTTCACCCTGTATACGCTTTTTGAAAAGTCCAATATGAATTTTTCAAATTAGACAAATAGGCAATTAAGATGGCATATTTATTTTTTCCCCACACGATTAGGTACTTAATTTTTTATTAAAAAATTAAAATTTGTCAAAATCGCAATTTTACCATAAAAATAAAAAAAATTAAACAACGTTTTTCTTAAAATTAAAAGTTTCACCATTTTTTTTTTTCTATAACACGTCTAGATCTAAAACTCCCCATAACGCTTCACTTTGGACTCTATAGTTTAACATAGACGTGATCAAATAGATACATTTTAAATTTTTTCACTTAATTTTTGCGATTTAACTTTGCAATTCACGAATCTGCACCTTTTATTTTTAAAAATTCAAAACTTTTACAAGAAGGAGACTGAAAGTCTACAACAATGGTCATAGTCTTCACAATGGTAAGAGATATGTGCTGTAAAAATTTCAGAAAAAAAAATTAAAATGGAACGTTGTAGCGAGTTAAACCGTGATTTCATCTTTTTTTTTTCATTTTCAGGTTAAAATTCCGATTTTGACAAATTTGATTTTTTAATAAAAAATTCGTGTAATCGTGTGGGGAAAAAAATAAGTGTGCCATTTTAATTGCCTATTTGTCTAATTTGTAAAATTCATATTAGAGTTTTCAAAAAGCGTATACAGGGTGAAATTGTTTCTAAGATCAAAACGAAATAATTTTTTAAATCCGGGCCTGATTTTTTTCTAGTTTGAATAAATCAGTTGATTGGGCGGTAACATAAATTAAATATTTGTTCAAAAAAAATTAATATTTGTAATAAAAGTAAATTTTTTTAAATCTATGGTTCACTTTACCAAACTTTAAATTATTATTCATAGTCAAATTTTATTTTTTTATAAAAAAATAAGTAATCATGTGGGAAAAAAATAAATATGCAATTTTAATTGCCTATTTGTCGAATTTGTAAAATTCATTTTAGTTTTTAAAAAGCGTATACAAGGTGAAATTTTTTCTAAGACCCAATTGAACTAATTTTTTAAAGCCGGACCTGATTTTTTTTCTAGTTTGAATAAATCAGTTGATTAGGTGGTAAGAATGTAACGATTGACCAAAATAAGCAACACATCGATCTGACCGTCCAAAAATTATGTCGAATATAAATTTCTGTCAAAATGTGAAATTCGCCCTGTATATTATTAAACAAGGGGAGCAGACACTTTTTAATGGTTATTTGTTATTCCCCTTAGGAGCCTCTATAGGAGGTAGGAGTACGTACAGTTCCTCATGACTCACCCTGTATAAGCGATCTACGCTATATAATTTACATATAAATCTAGCAATTGACTTTAAATAATTAAAGGCATTTGAAATGTGGATCTACCGAGAATCCTTAAAATTTCATGGACATTGCATACCTCAAACGAATTCGCTTTATATAATAGGCCAAAAACACAGTGAAAGTTAGAAAAACATCATACCTAGGGCACATCCTGAGAAATAATAACTAACAATATGCTCAACTACTAGTGAAAGGAAATATCGAAGGAAATAGAGAGAGCTAGGAAGAAAAAGACTATCATGACTAAGAACCATCCGACCATGGACATTGCTAAATTTTGAATACCTAATAGAACAGCTGAAGATAAACAAAAATTTGCAAGTGTTGTAGCCAACCCCCCTTGAGGAGAGGGTACTTTAAGAAGGAGAAGAATTTAAAATTCCAATGGAAAATATTGATATTGTTTTCTTTGTTCCACTCTACCAGAATTTTCATCTAGAGACAACCTTACTACTTTTATTAGATCAGTAGATAATAAAATTGCTTTCCTAGGAAATCAACACCTTAGTCCACCCTAAGAATTCATCCTTAACCTTTAACTACACGCGCTGGCGTACTTTGTACGCCAGATATAAGAATTCTACTTGAAATATATTTAAAAATTTAATTTTTGACCTTGCTTATCCCCCTAACCTATCACTAGAATGTGCTTTACAATTTGGTTTTAGTTTCGTTATAATCGGCGTTCTGAGAAGATCGTAATTTACATTTTATTATTTGTTGTTTCCGGTGGTGGACAATATACCCCACGATTATATTAATATAAGTCGTTATGTAAGTACATATTTCAATTGTTTTTTAGTCATTATGGCAAAAAATATATTTTTCTTTATAAACAATATTTTTTTCCTGTAAAAAATCACATTTAAAAAATTTTTTTATTAGTAATTTTATTTATTATGGAATCCAGTTATTCCATGATTCCAGTTATAAATCCCAATTGGCTTACTGAGAAGGAACTCCAAGTATTCACTGATGCCGAATAAGGTTTATAAGTAACAACTAAGTGTATTCTTTCAAAAAAAAATAAACAATTCCGCTGTTTTTAAGTGTATTTTATTGTGGCGTATAAAGTACGCCACGCGTGTAGTTATGCTATAACTTGATGCGCGGGTAGTTAAAGGTTAATGCATGCACATATCGTATATTGTATTAAAGATGACCCTGTTGAAAAATAGGTTGGATACCGAGATAACGCTGGCAATCAATGATATAATTACAAATCATCCACAAGAGTTTCCTCAAAACATCATATTTCAGCAAGATGGAGCTAAGCCCCACTACGTCGCCAGAGTGCAAAATTATCTAGATAATATTTTCCGACAACATGGATTGACCGACGGGGGCATACAGATTGGCCTCCAAGATCTCATGACTTAACTCCATTAGCTTTTTTTCTATGGCGTTAAAGTTTGTTTAGCAGTAAATGGTTGACTTCGATTAGTGTGGTCGTAAATATTATTAAATTTATCTAGCTTGACCCATTGTTAAGACCGGTCCGGAGCGATAAGCAATCGAGGTAGACAGAGTTGGTTTTTTGACTATTAACACTGACTAGACGGTACTCCTATAATAAAGCAAAATATCCACAAAATTTACAATAATTACGACGACAAGAACAAAAAAACGGATGTTAAATATATTGCTTTGCCTTATATACCCGAAATTAATGATTTCAAATGTTTTAAAATAAATTAAATCTATTTTAATTGCTAAGATTATAGAAAAAAAAAACATTCAAACATATTTAAATTTCACCTGAAACCGGGCCATTTATACTATTGAGGTACCAGTACAAGTATTGACAATTGAAGTTAACCATTTACTGCTAAACAAACTTTACTTAAAATTCAAAGTGTATCAATTGGCCAACTACGCCAAATAATTATCTCAGAATGTCACACTATTGCTTAAATAATGTTGCAAATAGTTAAAGAAGAAACAAGAAATAAATAATTGTATTGCTACCAATAAGCAAATGAGAAACATTTTGAACACCTTTTTCATTAAAATAAGTTTTTGCACGATTGATCATTTTTGACTGTTTACCGTGACAGATTTTACGTCAGTAGGTGACATTTACTAGCAACTCGACGGTAAGTAATCCAACTCGATGGTAAGTACTCCAACTCGACGGTAAGTAACTCACTTACCGTCGAGTTAAAAAATCTCTTAATTTTAATTTATTTTTTGAAAGAATAAAGAAAACTAACGAATTATTTATTAATATTGAAACTTATGGTACAATTTGTTAAATTATTTAATGAAATCCCACTTGTTTGGGCTGTGGTTTAACTTCTAACAGAAACTCCTGCAGAATCGCATACATTAGTAGTATTACTAGTATTGCACAATATTTTTCGGAAATAATTGCGGAACACCCTTCTTTCCAAGCCCGTTCAATTTCTTCAAATTCACTTTCGCTCATATTTTAATTTATAATAGTCAAAATTGTAAATAAAAACTCAATTCTCCACTGTTGTTATGCACCCTAGTTACTACCTAACAACCAAAGTATCTATCTTGATAAAATGAATGAAACTAGTCAATATGACGAAAATGTTTAATTTTATAATTTATAATGGTATCAATCGTGCAAAAAAGGTTATAAGCATGTCGAACGTTAAGGGTAACCGATCTCAGACAATAATTGGAGTCGTCGCACCGCTCCTCCTCCAAACAATTGTCTTCGATCGGTATAAAACCCTTACCGTTGTCCATACTTAATATATTATTTAGCTTCTAATTATTACTCTGAAATCTGTTTATTCAGTATTAGTTGTCACTTGCAATTCGTTACGTATCTTGAATCATTAATTTAGTTTGTAATAATTTAGACTGTAATAAATATTTTTTGCTTCTATTTAAAATAAAATTTCTTCTACCATCTAAAAAAGATCATATAAAATGATCAAAAATTCATTAAATTGTTGCAAGGTACAGTCACAATCACTAAATAGTTTACACCCTTTAATATCCAGTGACCAATTTTTTGAATTTTAACTTGTTTAAACGCACCTTTTACTTCAAAGTGACGTTACCAGTGGCGGACTCCGAATAGATTGATTAAAATTAAAAAATTAAAATAAAATAAATCTATTTTACAAAATTTAACAAAACGGAAAATATAGAAATTTTTGTTTGGCAATTACTTTTGGTTTTGCGCGTGATATAAACGGCATTTTGGACGCTTTTACTAATTTCTTATTTTATTTTTCAATACAACAACATTTTTGACAAGCAATTTGACATTTAGTAAATCCGCACGACACTGCGATTTTACAGTATTACAATATAAAAATAAAGGTGTAAACTATTCAGTGATTGTGTCTGTACATAGTAAAACACTTTCTCGCATAATTTAAATTCTGTAAATTTTCGAACTAAAGTATTATTCATTTTTGAAATCAGTATTTAATCCGATGCCCTGAATGGCACTAAGGATTATGAGAAAGAAGAAATCAGTATTTCAAAAGCTTTTAAATAAGCTGTCACACGAAGTAGTTTCCCTTTTAAAAAATCAGAGTTATGCCTGTCACCTGAAGAGGGATCGCGTAAAATTCTAAACATTGAAGCTATAATATACTATAAAAATATGTATTTTAAAAATGTACCCGTCCGAACGTTGTGCTTATGTGCTAAAATTAAATAAGTTGATAATAGGGAGTAACACTTATTCCGGTGCACTGTATGTAAAGATAATAACAAAAGAGCAAATAGGAAATAATAAATAACAAGAACTGTATGAGAATAATAAGTTTTGCAACAAGAGGAGTTTACAAACGACTACGTTAAATTTTTGTTTTTCTAGATCGCACTAATATGTGAACCATCAAATCTCAATTCGCTATCTACATCGAATTGAGTGCGCTTGTTAATGGGTAATTATTATTGTGTTTAATTTCTATATTTCATCATGCAGGAAAGTACGAACCTGTTGAGTTTGCTTACACGCTTTATTTAAAATACTCTTTATATCTAAACTTTTATGAAATTTTGATGAACTTAAGATAAAAAATTGCGGAACGTATGTTTCTCATCAACATACGCCTTCAGAGCGAGCAAAAGGTTTTGCTCGGGATTTGGGGATCCCTTTATCATCAATTATTTCCTGGAGAGGTAACATGTCATTTAAATAAAGCATGGTTTTAATATCAAGGCTGGCTTAAAGTGAAAAAGGGAGCACTGTACACAAATGAAGCAAATGAGACGTAGCTACGTTTTAGTAATTATTCGCCCCTGCTAAATTGAATGAACGGTATGTTAGAATCATCACATGAGACAAATTTAACATCCCTTTCCTGTTCTGTTAGCTATACTTAATATTTATTTACAACTTTAAGATATATTTTCTGAAAAAACTTGAATTATATTATTATTAAAAATCATCCAGATTTGGCCAAACGGCTCACCCCAGATACACACGGTATCAAAAGGATTGAGCTCTGGTGGGACTCTTTTCATGTTATCGAGCCCTAATTTGGTCACTTGATATGCAGGTGTACCTCCCAAAAATTTTCGTACACTTCCGGCCGTCGCAAGTAGTACAGCTTTCTGCATGCTCATATAAAGATGTTCATTGAGAACCAGCTTTTTAAAGCGTTCGAGGAGGGCCTTCGGAGTTACTGTAGTAGTAGACATAATAATCGGCATTGTCTGGGTACTTTGCATACTCCATTGTCTCCGTATTTGAATTTCCAAATCTCTGTACTTGGTGAACTTTTCAGTAAAATTGGTACGTAGATTATTGTTGTTACGAATCGCCACATCAATGAGAGTTGTTTGTCTCGTTAATTTATTGACTAATACTAGATCTAGTCTATTATGTGTAACTGTTTTGTCTTTGAGCACAGTGCGGTCCCAGTATAGCTTATAGTTGTCATTCTCAAGCATACTCTCAGGAACGTATTGATAATATAGGAGATGGTTCGTTTGGAGAAGTCTCAGTTTGATAGCTATCTCTTGATGAAGGATCATTCCAACTGAGTCATGGCGTTCCTTATATTCAGCTGCAGAGAATGCCTGGCAGCCCCCGGTAATATGTTGGATGGTTTCTTGGGCTTGACATCCATATCGGCAATGTTCTTTTGGACCTGAGGGTCTTTGAAGATATATTGCAGGTAATTTTTGGTTGGTATAACCTGATTCTGCATGGCCAGTAATGAACCTTTCGTTTTGGGGAACATTTTTCCTGAAACCAACCAGTAGTTCGACGCTATATTGTCGACATAATCTTGGCTGACCTTATTGGGATATCGCCCGTGCAAAGGTTTACCCATCCAGGTGCGCATTTTCTGATCCTTATTGAGGTGGTTTATATGCATTTCTGGTTCCCTTACATTGTTATTATTTTTGATGCCAAAACCTGCATCAGTAGAGTTCAATAGCTGAGAGAGTGGGTTCATAGCTAGACAAAACCACAGAGGACTCAACGAAATTCCTTGAAACAGATCCCGGCTGATTGCAATATTCTCAGTTTCGATGTTATTTTCTCCAGGTATTTGAGCGTGAATTCTAGTTTTCCACTTTGCCATTATATGCTCTAAAAAGGTCACTATATTATCGTCGACTGTATATATTCTCAATATATTAAAGGCCTTCTTGTAATCAATGAAGGCAGTAGAACAGTTCCTCTTTTTGAAATATGCCTGGTTAGAAATTATTGAGTTGATGATGAGTTGTTCTTTGCAACCTATGGAACCATTATCGCGTCCTTTCTGTTGAGGCTCTATCATATTGTTCAGAGCACAGTGTTGGAAGACACACCGGGCTACACAGGATGTGACCAATTTATGCAAAGTTGGAAGACAAGTAATTGGGCGGTATTTGGCTGAATTTTGGGTGTTATTTTGATACTTCGGTATGAAATAAGTGGTTCCCTGAGTTAGGAATGATGGTATTTCCCGCGGATTAGAAATATGTAACATGATTAATTATTAGTGTTGATAAGCAGTCATGAACACTCCAAAACTTCTAAAACCAAAAGTGTTGAACTCCATCTGGTCCAGGAGATTTCCAGTTATGAAGTTTTTTGATGATATTTGAGACTTTTTCAGTATTGAAAGGTTCGCAGAGAGTAGTAATGTAGTGTTGTCACTTCTATGTCGTATTTTCTATCCATCCAAAATTATTCTTAAGAGCAGCTGGTAGGGAAAGTTAATATCCCCAAACCTCATGAATTACTTTTTGGTTTGGGTAAGACTTAACAGAGAGATTTTGTTTATGCGGTGTGTCTTGTGGTACTTAGCATTATTTGTTCAGCTCTCCTGATGACTTTTCTACTTGTTACACCTCGTACGTATTCTGTGACTAGACCAATATCTCTACGTAGTAAGTCAATCTTTCCGAGCAGTATTTTTTACAGGATGCAATTCTGTTACCAGTTCTTTCGTTATTAGTACCCCGTCTTGTTCTGATCTTAACGCCCATTACATTAGCAATTGCTGTTGCTGCACAGTAGATTAGCATATGCAAATATTCTAACGTGTGAGCTTCCACGACATAGTTGGGAAGGACTTCAGTGTTCACAATTTGTAACAGCGCACCTAGTTTCTTACAAGAGTTTATTAGTGGTAGCTGTGTCTGCTAAATGCGTTTGTTCCATTAAACTCGTGTACAGCACGAACCATTTCGTTTGCTATACTATCGCACAACTCGTTGTTTTCCTGCTGTTTATCATCAGGTTGAGTTTCTGAGATGGGAAGCTCAGGAATCTGCTCATCACCGATCTCATTAGGGACTTGATCCAAAACTAGCCCTTGGTTATGGATGAAACTTATGAAACTATGAAACTTTTAAAACTTCGAGAAGTTTAGCAGTACCTGTCAAACATTTCTCTTGGAGTAAACGAATTACAAAATCGCTTTTTTATTTCCACAGTGTAAAGCAGGTAAAACTTTTAGTCACAAAATTTTATATGATTTATGTTACCCTTCTTAAAAATTAGAAAAAATGTTGGATTTATTATTTTTAATTAAATTTTGTAATTTTTTAAAACGAACAGGGACATTTTCCATGGACGTACTCTTTGATGAAATTATTTCAGGATGTACCTTTCATCAATAATCACGATATGCTCCAGTCGCAAATCTTGTACTTGATTTTTGCATTTAACAAAATGTGAAAATAATCCAACATTTTCGGTGACCCTTTTTTTAGTGCTTTATTAATTTTGACGTCATAAAGGATTTTAAGAATGTCGTAAATCATTACATGATATTTTAGTTAAGTCTGACAGTTTTCAGAATATTTATATTTATATAAACATTAATCTTTATACACATATTTGCCAGAATATTAATATTTAAAATATTTTAATGTAAAAATATATAAATATAAAATCAAGTTTCACTATACAATGTCCGAGTATAATACAAGTGATATAAAATATTTATTTATGTGGCTGAAAAATAGTAACCTACAAATTACAATTGTAATTTTACCATATGGTATTGTAAAAACACTGTCACAATCGATTACTTTTGTGTCAAATTATCTTTATTCGCATCATTGATTGGTTATCTATCTAAAATTGTAGTTAATAAAAAAAATTAAGAGCGAAAAAGTTTTTTATATGGATACGAGATTAAAAAAAAATATTCAAGAGTTCAATGCAAATACCTGGTGTTCTGGTCTGCGTTAGCTGCTACAAAAAACTCGTGTAAAATTCCTCATCTGCAAACTCTTTTCAGCACAACACTGCACTTGCACATGATAATTAGGGTTCTGCAGTACTTGTTGCGTACTGTCTGTAGTTGTCATTTATATCAAAAGGCAAAATTCCATAGTTTATTGATGAAAGAAGTTATTGCTTTAGGTGTTATGTAAAACACTTCACTTTATTATTGACTTAAAATTGCTTTCTTCTCTTTCGATTGACGAAGAAAAATTTGTGATGGGTTTTGTTAAACCATTACATTTTGACTGAAGGCTGGGGGCTACGCGTTCCGCGACACTTAGGTCACTTTAATTTTGCAGTAGCATACTCTTCACTCACCAAAAACAGGCACAGTTCTGTATGACCTACATAAAACAACAAAAATAATACCGGTAAAATACCGTTATGGTATTCAGTACTACACCCATCATTCCTTCTCACTTTCCGCAAGGAATCTCCTCAAGACTCCACTGACCTTAACTCTGCATCAGACCATACTTAACTCCTTAAACTGAACTTAAACTCTTCATTACCGCCGCAGCAGACCAAGACTCCAGGAACTTAAACTCTTCTTCTTTTTCTTCTTCTTCTTCTTCTTCTTCTTATTCTTTTTCTTCTTCTTCTTCTTCTTCTTCTTCTTCTTCTTCTTCTTCTCTTTTTATAGACATGACTCTGTCTGTTTTTTCAATGTGCCTCTAGTAAGTTTCCGTTCCATCGTTTTCGTGGTCTTCCCACTGATCGTCTTCCTATTGGGACACTGTCTGGGGTAATTACGGGGTGGATCGAGTAGCTCTGCGGTTACAACAGCCGGTCCTAAGCCCGGATAAAATGTGAAGCCTCAGAACTTTAACTCGACACTCTCAATTCCAAATTTGTGTTTATCTTGAAATACCTGACTTAAACTATCCTAATTAATAATCATGAATCCTCAAACTCAGACAGACTTTGTCTCCTACTACAGCATCTTTTAACTAGTGAAAAAATCACCATTCTTCCCATTTACTATTAACTAATAGGAAAAATCAAAGCTTACCTACTCTAAATAAAATCCATATGATGGCCATATCATTGACGACCATGGAAAATGATAAACAAAGCTCGTACGATGTACAAACTTTCACAAGAAGATGATGACTTAATCAATTTTGCACGTGTGGTTTTTACTGGGAATTATGGACAATCTCGAACGTAGCCCAAACAAACTCAACTCCAAGATAAACATTTTAACGATAATCACCCAACTAAACACGCAATTTTTCTTGGAAAATACTCCTTTACTTAACGTTTTCCACAACGAAATGCAAATACTCCACTTCGATATGCGAGATAAAACATAAAGCTTAAAAATATTCATATACACGTCCTAATTCAGATATAATATGTGAAAAAATTTACGGCTTTCCAATGGGAACGAATAGTAAAACTTCCATTATACTGGTGGCGTTCAATAAATACGGTCTTATACAATCAGATATAATTAAAATAAGGGGTGAAAAAATCATATCTTTGGCACTGTTTCAAAATTGAAAAACTAAACTTTTTCCCCTTATAATTGTTGTTATAAGAGCGATATCTCTCGAGTTGTAGGCGAAAATATGGGCGCAAAAATGAAAAATGTTGGATTATTTTCACATTTGATAAATGCAAAAATTAAGTACAAGATTTGCGACTGGAGCATTTTGTGATTATTGATGAAAGGTACATCCTGAAGTAATTTCATCAAAGAGTATACTCCCATGGAAAATATCCATTATGATCTGCTTTTCGACAGATTTCTCCTGGACTATATAAAAAATAATTCCAAAGATATACTATTTACAGTTACAAATAACTGTTCGTTTTACAAAATTACAAAATTTAATTAAAAATAATAAATCCAACATTTTTTCTAAATTTTAAGAAGGGTCACATAAATCCTATAAAATATTGTGACAAAAAGTTTTACCTGCTTTACACTGTGGGAATATAAAAAACGATTTTGTAATTCGTTTACTCCAAGAGAAAAGTTTGACAGGTACTGCTAAACTTCTCGAAGTTTTAAAAGTTTTTTCATTTATTAATCCACACCTAATCTCAAATTAACTCAATTAGGTTAAAGACAACGCCTACTTCTTTCTTGCATTTTCGTTCGCGAGAAAATATCAACTTAACTTCGTTCTCTCCGCTCTATCCATCCATATAATTTTAACACCTCGAACAATGAATTACAATTGTACACTGAATTTCAATTAGACCGTATCCGTCTGGGAGTTACATAAAGTAGGGTTATCTTGATCAATATTACGAAAGTAGGACTTTCTCGGAAAGAGAGAACTAACTTCAGTTATTTCAAATCAACTCTTTTTAAAGCTCTCATTAGGAATTTTAATCTTATAAACCGCTTTTTAATTATTCTCTTTTAGACTAGAAATTAAACAAAGAATATTCCACGTCACTTGCACAATTTTGAACGTCAAGTTTATGTATGTTAATTTATTTCTGCAGCCTGGTGTTAAAACAATACAAGAAAATAATTATGTGTTTAACATTTATAAGAATCAAACAGCTCATGTAATGTATACACTTTCCTCGTTGTATTGTCCAGCAAATTCCACTTTGTCTCATCATCATCATCATTTCCTCTACAACACATGGAGGGTCTTAACCTGTTCTAGAATCATCTTCCATTTCTTCCTATCCTTTGCCTTGGTTTTCCAATTTCGTACTCTTAATATTCGTAAGTCGTCTTCTAACTGGTCCTTAGCTCGTGCTCTGGACTTGCCCCTTCTCCTCACTCTATCCGTTCTTTGGTTATAAATGTTCCACTTTGTATAATAAAGTTAAACACTCGTTTCCCACGCGTGAAGACTGGCCAAACAGCTGCCATTCTACAACATAAAATCGCTGAGAAAAAATAATTTATTTTAATAATTGTGAAATTAGTGATTTTGCGACGTTTATATTGGACATTTTCCTGTATTATAACGATAGCGATGGCATCGCCTGTCAGAGGCCAGCCCTCTCCCTGTGTTTGAGCACTTCCACCAACACTGCTAGATGTATAGATTACCGGCTAAAATATAAAATTCCGTGAAGAATACCGACAATTAAATTCGATCCGTAATATTGATCTCATAAGAGCTTATACTTCGGTCTCTGAGTACTAATCAGAGCCCACCGTCCTTCCAGCTGGACAACACTTCAATTAAAGCTGAAGGTCTTTTCTTTTACACTATATATTTCTGGCATACATTGCGCTTTATAAAGTTTCTATTTTGTTCTTCTTTTGTAGGTTCAATCTTCCGACCACAAGTCATCCTGACTGTATCTTAAAATAAATATCTGAGTGTTGATGTGAACTTAAGATGCTCTTTCATTAGGCTCACTGCCAAATTTTTCAGGAAAACTCTTCTATATTTAGGAGCATTAGCAGGCCAATTGGTATAATGTTTGAGCATTTATGCCGCCAATATTTAGCAGATTATAGAAAACTACACACGGTCATCTCTTTGTTACCCTAGAACAAACTGCACACATCTTGTTTACAGTGTTCACTCCACATTTGGTATCATTGTACTCTAGTATAACCTTGGGCTTTTTTGTGTCAGGCAAGATCCATTTCCAGTAAATTTTTTGACATCAAACGTCTGTACTTACAACCGATACACTGTTAGTTTAACAATATCATCATCTACATCATCTTGGTGCTACAGCTCTTAGAGGGCCTCGACCTTCTCAAGCTTTCTACGCATTTCTGTTCTGTCCCTTGCTTGCATTTTCCAGTTGCCGACTCCGATCTTCTCGGCATCTTGTGTTACCCCGTCCATCCACCTCAGCTTTGGTATACCCCGTCTTCTCATTCCCACGGGTTGCGCTGTTAGGATCTTTTTTATCATGTTCAATTCAGGGGCCCAGGCTACATGTCCTGTCCACTGCAGGCAGTTTCGCTTAATTATATTGGTAATATCTTTAGTTTAAGAACATACTGGTGTGATATTAGAGGAGTGTCCAATCACGTGTTTTTGTCGCATTTAAGACATCACGAGTAGGTTAACTTCGTTCTCGCCGCTCTATCCATCAATATAATTCTAACATCTCACAATAAAACACTGAAAACTTTTGTTTTCTATACTTCCACGAAATTTATTATTTACAACTATGTGACTACAGCTGTTTCGGCAGAGTGCCTTTCTCAACTTGAGCATCTTTCCTGATGTCAACCAATAGTTCGACGCTGTATTGTCGACATAGTCTTGGCTGACCTCATTGGGATGTCGCCCGTGCAGAGGTTTACCCATCCAGGTGAGCATTTTTTCGTCTTTAGTGAGGTGGTTTATGCGCATTTCTGGTTCCCTCAGTTTGATCGTTGTTGTGTCATCTACTGCGCAAATAGCGCGATGTAGAATAAATGTCTCAGCTTGCATCTGAAAATAAGTTCTTAAATTAGTGTTTTCGAGCCTTTGTGAGGTGTATTAGTACTTTTCGCTGAAGATTTTCTATATCTGTTTTTGTCCACTTAACAATACCAAATTAATAGCTAAGCCCGGAACAAGCGTAGGTGTTTAGTGCCTTAAACAAATTTTTACTGTTAAGCTGTGAACGAAGAAGCTGTTTTATTCTTCGTATAAACTCAGTAGTGATCTCAGTTTTCATTTGCTTATGGTCAATTTTCCGCGCCTGCTTTACTCCAAGATATTTGTATATATCGTTTTCACCCATGGCCTCGATGTTCTGGCCATTTTGCATATCGAATCCACCGGGCTGTATCTTTCCTCTGGCTATATTTAAAACACGGCACTTTTCTAGCCCAAAGTGCATATTAATATCATTAGAGAATGTTTTTACTGTTTTTAGCCTCTGTTCTAGATTGTCTCGAGTAGAAGCAATTAATTTCAAATCATCCATATACAACAGATGATTAAGCTTCGCTACTACAGTATTGTTGTTTTTAATGCTAAAACCTGAGTCAGTGCCGTCAGTGGAGTTTAATAGCTGTGATATGGGGTTCATAGCCAAACAGAACCACAATGGACTCAGCGAGTCTCCTTGAAACAGGCCCCGGTTGATTGAGATATTTTCCGTTTCGATATTGTTTTCACCAGGTATTTGGAGGTGAATTTCAGTCTTTCAACTTTTCATTATATGCCTTAAAAAATTCACTATGTTATCATCGACTTTGTATATTCTTATTATGTGTATTCTTATTATTCTTTCGTAGAATATAACTGCGTTTTGTAGCTTTATCCGTATCATTTGTCACAGTTATTGCTACTTTGTTTGTCTCTTGTGTACGGTATCATCGAGAGTAAAATAGAATAATATGGTCATTTATTTTTAAGTTTATCAGCTCGTGAACATCTTTTTTCGCTTATACTTAACCTTTATCTTCCCGGGCCGGAATTCAAATACACGACTATTTATACTAAAACAGCCCTAAAAATCCAATGCTCTATCTTTTACTCATAGTGTATGAGCTAGGGCTGTTTCCTAGGGCTGTGGATCCTTATATCCTGAATATTTTGACCTACTGAATTCAAGTTTAAAACTTGCTTTTGCCTTAGAACTAACGGGAATTAGAATAAGTTAATTATTTCAATGATAATAATTCGTAAAATAATAAATATTAATCATTTTTATAAAATCCCGAGGTGATGCATTGTCAGCCTGAAAAACTATCAGCTTTAAAACTGAGCCTTGATTATAATCAAATTATTTTTTAGAATAAATTTATAAAATGTCATAGAATTTGTTTATAATGTTTTTTAGTTACTAAGACCTTAGATCATAGCACATCAAGTAACATAGTCGTATTGTACGATCTAAGACGAATAATTCTATGTATTGCAAGTATGTATTGCTAGTGGCCAAAAGGGGATTTAAAGTGCACGCGCCGTTATAGGCCAGGGTAATAAGACAAAAATATACCCTGTTCATGAAACTTCAACAGCCAGCGTACTGAAGCGTTTTTTCGACAGGTAATACCTATAAGCAGAAACAGACTGTTTGACTTGTACACACTTCTATATAAATCGAAACGGGAACTGGTGTATGTTTTCAAAAACTGATAGTGTGTAAATAAATTTATTTTAAATCAGCTAAGTACTTTCAGCATTTTTAATACCATCATCAGAGCTATCGTCTTATAATTGTACATATATATACCTCAAATGAAGAGAAAACTTTGACCAAACACATTCCAATTTTAAAAATTCACGCAGGTATCAAACCACTGGTCAGGATAAAAACCCTTAAGTATATAAGGTAATCTCATTTAATGTGTTTTAAAAAATTGGTAGCCATTTCTAAAAACATCTTAAATGTGAATATTTTATATATTTAAGGGTTTTTATCCTGACCAGTGGTTTGATCCCTGGGTTAATTTTTAAAATTGGAATGTGTTTGTTTAAAGTTTTCTCTTCGTTTGAGGTTTATACAATTATAAGACGATAGCTCTGATGATGGCATTAAAAATGCCGAAAGTACTTAGCTGATTTATAATAAATTTATTAACACACTATCAGTTTTTGAAAATATACACCAGTTCCAGTTTTGATTTAATACCTATAAGGACTAATTATTGTAACTATTTCTTGCGTAGGATTTGGCTACCATTTTTATTTATAAACAATTTTGTGTCAAAAAACGGCTTATTTACTTTTTTTAACCCATTTATGCCCACAACTATTTTTGTCAAAGATATCAATGATTTTCTCAAGAATGTAATAAAATACCCTAAAATATAAATATTGAAAAATTACTAAAAAAAAAAATTTTCAAAAAATAATTTTTCAAAAATATGCTGGGTCGTTAACGACCAGTTTGGCACATAGGAGTACAAAATTTCTTTTACCAAATTAAACATTTACTACCTAAAATGAAAACAATGAAGCAGGCATAGTTTAATTATATTACTTAAGGCTCAAAAAAGGTTGTATGATAATCTTTGAAGCATTTATTGTTGAGTGGAATTTCACATCTATAGCATGCATTTGTAGTTTTATTTGAAGATACACGAGGTCTTCTTCATTGAGCACCAGTAATAATTAGATGCTGTGTTGATGGTGGTCCCAAATGTGGATGGAGTAGGAATTATTGCAATATTTTGAGGTCCACTGGAATGGGCTTTCCATAAATAGACAATAATGTACGAACTACATGTCTTCTAAATTCTAAGTTGTCATTTTTATATCCAAATTGTCGTACTAGTATCCAAGCATTAGTCACACAAACATCCAGCATCCATATCCATATTGGAAAGTACGTACCATTTTTTCCACGTATTTTTATTTTATAGTTCGAAATGTTGTTTATCAATCCGACTCTGCCTATAATTTATCCAATTTATCATGTTCAACCCTTTTTGTGGCATATTCTTTATTCTCTTTGTCCGATGTTGTACATTATAATCAGATACTTCTTGAAGAACTTCATTTTCTATGTTTTCCTCATCATGCTGAAATTGTACTTCTGCGCATGCATTAGTTGACCTCAATTTAGACTATCTGGATCACTATATTCCTCGTCTCCAGAATTCGAATCGGTTAACCAGCCCTTATTATCTGAAGGCAAAATATATATATCATCCGGTATAGTCTCACTATTTTAAATTTTTTCTATTTCCTCCAGAATTTCTGCAGTAGATAATGGTTCCTTACTAAAAAAAATTTCTCATTATGCTATGTCATGTGTTATGTCATGTGCCCAACGGGTCGTTAACGACCCATCAAAATATAATATTATATTTATGACATATATCAAATTATTTTTATACTAGTAATATTATAATGTGTTAACACAACTTGTGTTTAATTATATAAAATTAATTTTGTTACAACCGTGTTAAAAATGCAATTTTTAGCACTCCATACGAGCGTTAAAAATGCTACTTTAAGGCACTATTGCTTTAAAATTTTTAAGGCACTGCAGTTCGTATTGACCGTATAGCCAATTTTGATGTAATTTTAAAAAAATATAAAAATGGAATGTCAGTCAAGTTCAAGTAAAAGTTTTTGTAGATGTTGTCCTGTAATTACTATTGTTGTCCTATTCTCCGATAATCAGCCCAGACTAAACTTTAAAATTCGAATTCAGCGGATCAAAATACATAATAATACACTCTTAAACTCCTTGGACTTTGACCGGACCAGAAACAAGCCTAGCTCCCAGACTATCATGCCTCTCGATGTAACTCATGACGGATGTGTTTACTATAAGCGGGCACAGTGTTGCGCTTTGACGGCTAGAGAGTTTGGTTTATTGACAGTTTCTTTAGTGCACTAAGAGCCAAACCACACGGACCACGCTGAAGCGCTACTCTGTGGATCCACAGAGTGGCTGACGATGATTTACCGTGGGCTCTTATGTAGAGTGGCCGGCGCACCCCACACGAGCGTTTGTAGCCGGCCACAGTCGCTCGCATAAGAACCCACGGTAAACTACTTTGTGGATCCACAGCGTAGCGCTGCAGCGTGGTCCGTGTGGTTTGATGTGGTTAAAGGCTGGTGAATGAAATACACGGCGTGGGCAATGTAAGTAATATTAACTGCCATTTAGGGACTTTTATTAATCCATTACATTTGTGTTTATTTCGGTGTTTAAACACTTTTAGGGAGTTAACTATTTTATTTGAGGAGACGATTGTAGTACCTCAACGAGTAAACATCGACGATCGCAGCTGTGTTTATTAATAGTAGTGAAATACGAGTTTACCAGTGAGAGTGATAACAATAATTATAACGTACGTATTTGAACATTTTAAATTAGATTTGTTTAGTTTATTCGGATCTATAATTAGATCCAGTTTTTTGCTTTTTACATTAATTAGAAACATCAATAATATTAATGGACTAGCATAAACATCGAAAAGTGATCTAGCCGGCTACCAGTGGTGCCGGCAAAATGCGTAAATATCAACAAAATTCTAAACTAAACAAATAATTATTATATTTCATAATATTGTTTCTGCTTCTGACTACATGGGCAGTAACGTGCAAAACAGTTCAGCTTCAAATATGTCTAAAACTACAGATAATGCAACTTCTAGACAAACAACTTCGTATGCATCCATAGTTACATCCATAGTAAAACCTTCGTTTCCAAAGCACACCCAAGCGGTAGTATTACATGCTGATCAAAACCTTAAATTACATGACTATGTTAGAGCTATAGGCGACATTATCGGTCCCAAACAAATTTCTTTTGCTTCTAGGATATCCCATAATAGGATATGTATTTATCTTACCAATTCCAATCTAGTCGAACAGTTATTAACATCGCATCCTAATATTCAGATAGGGAACATTACCCTAAATATTCGCAGACTGGTTTCCCCCACGAAAAGAATTGTCATATCAAATATTTCCCCAACCGTTCCGCACGATTTAGTAGAAAGTGCCATTAAAAATCTTGGGCTTGAGTTAGCCTCCCCGATTTCCTTTTTAAGAGCTGGTATCCCATGTGATGAGTACTCTCACATCCTTAGCTTTAGACGCCAAGTATATGTTTTTTCCAATACAGATAATTTTGAGTTACAAACGTCAATTGTAATACCTTTTGAAGGTATTGACAACAGAATCTTTTTATCTACAGATAAGATGGAGTGTTTTATCTGTAAACAACCAGGACACATTGCTTCTAAATGCTCTAATCCTCCAACTGTTAATGTAACCCAAACTTCTAATTCAAATCCCGAATTATCCACGAACACAACCCTTATACTAGATAACACACAGCCGACAGACACCTCCAGCGTGACCCCTATTACAGATAATGCACAACAGGACACAACTACTGCAGTAAAACCAGGCCTTAAACGAGGTCGCTCAGAAGTATCAACGGCCACGAATGAAAACAGTTTATGACAGCCCTGGGCACTAAGGCTATCTTCTCCCGGTGAGGGTGGTTATCCCTTATCCGAGGGGTGGAATAATTGATACGCTTTTACTTGTTGAGTTGTTTTATTTACACTCGCATGAGCATAAGCTGGTAGCACATCACCCAAAGAACGTCTCGTGTAGAAAGAGACACTATCTTTAATGTGGAAATATTACGTCTGATCACCCAAATAGAAGGACGAATGTCTCATATAATAATAAAGAATTCCCTTGTTATAGTTTTGCTGTTTATATCTTTAGAAATGCCTATTCAGCATCGACCATGAAAAGTGTTTATAATTGACTCTGCAATTATTAGTTGAATCGTGATCTAGGATAACAATATTTATATAATCGAATGAAGGTTGTAATATTGTTATAATGACATAAATAACTGAAAGTAATTATCGTAGATAATTACAGGGTGTTTTTAAGATATATCTAATGAGTACAGATGAATTCTTGTACACCTTCCCTTTTTAGGAATTTTCCGACTACGGGGAGGGAAATTTGCAAGTCGTGCTACCAACCCATACTGTGTTGTAATCAATACAAAAAATTTATTTTATATACAAACTTCCTAAGCCTACGCAAATACATAAATAATATAAAATGTTCGTTTAACAACATTGTTTCGTAACACTTGTCACTCACTGTGTTTTCGGATTGTAAGCATATAATCTATTCTTATTTATTTCCTTGATTTTATTGTTTTCTATTCTGATTCTACAATTAACGTTATTTACTTCTGTTATCGTGAAAGGACCTACATAAAGACTATCAAACTTACCATTCTCTTCCCTTTTTACAAGGACTAGGTCTCCTATTTTAAAGTGTTGTGGTGTTGTTTTGGGCTTATTTTCTTCTTGCCGCTCTTTTTTGTCTTCATTGCTTCTAGTGAGGTGACCTATCGTGTCTATGTACGCTGTGTCCTCTGGTTTCGAAGAAGTGTCCGATATCACGTCTTCTTTGACAAGTGTTCTATTCGGTTTGTTAATTTGACATTTGTGGCATTGTTTTACGTATTTTCTTACGTCTTTTTCCAAATTTTTCCATCGGAATCTTGCCTTTAGCTTCTTAATTAGTCTATTTTTCTTTAAGTGTCCTCCGAACATCGGGTGATTATGGTATTCTTCTATTAATCTGTGTTTTTCTTTGTCATCTTTTATTGTTTCTGGTACTTCACATATGTATATTTCTATATTCTTCAATTTTTTATTTCCTTCTTTAATAAATTCATCAATTGTGCACATTTTAAAAATAATATCATTTACGTATATTTTTACTTTACGTACTGCATTCTCTACCGCCAGCTTATCAAGCTGTACCAACGCTTGGTTTAAATCGAAACGATTCAATCCTGTGGCTATGCTTTTGCTGCATTTTATTTTGTTTTTGGCCCTAATGCTCAGTCTTGGTGAGATTAGTTCTGCTCCAAAGGACAAAATTGGTAGTCTATGCGCCTCTAAATTATTTAGTACCTTCCTTACTGTCTGTTTGGTGGCTTCTGGCTGTAGTGCGAGTTCACTTTCAGCCTTTGTTTGTCTTGCTTCTTTCTCCTTTTCTTTTGCTTGAGCACTTGTTATAGCTAGTATATGGGCGTTGTCTATGTATAGGTTTTTTAGTTGATGCAATGTTATTCTTGAAAGGAATATGCAAGTCATATTCTTCTAGGTCTAATCTGATCCTCGTGAGTTTTGAGGTTGGTTCTTTCATTGCAAATAGGTGTGTCAAAGGTTTATGGTCTGTTTTTACTTTGAATGTTGGTGCTCCATATAGATAACATTTAAAATAATTAATTCCCCAATGAATCGCTAGTAATTCCTTAACGATTATAGGTTTATTACATTCTCCTTTACTAAAACTTCTTGATGCATATGCTATAGGTAGGTCAATTCCGTTATAATATTGACTTAGGATTGCTGAACAACTCTCATTGGATGCGTCTGTTGTTAAGATAAACTGTTTGTTGAAATCAGGATATTTTAAAATTGGTGGTTTCGTCAGAGATGCTTTAAGCTTTTTGAATGCTTTTTCACACTCCTCGGTCCACGAAAATTCTACTCCTTTCCTCGATAATTTGTTGAGTGGTCTGCATATTTCCGCAAAATTTTTAATAAAACGTCTGTAATAGTTGCAAAATGCTACAAATCTCTTTGTTTCTTCCGCTGTCTTAGGTGTCGGATATTGTTCAATTGCTGCATACTTCGCTTTGTCTGGTGATACTCCCTCTTAAGAAAGATCATGTCCTAAATATGTTACTTCCCTTCTAAAGAATTGACATTTTCCTGGGTTAAGTTTCAAATTGAATTTTCGACATGTCTCGAATGTCTTTTTCAGGTTGTCTAAGTGATGTTTTTCGGATATTCCAATTACTACGATATCGTCCATGTAAAGAAATGCTTTGTCTGGTGTTAATCCTGAAAACGCTATTGACATCATTCTTGAAAAGCTATTTGGGCTTACATTTATTCCAAAAGGTAATCTGGTAAATTGAAATGCTCCATTTTCTGTGCTGAACGATGTGTATTTTCTCGATGATTTTTCTAATGGTATCTGGTGAAAGCCTGACATTAAGTCTATAACTGAAAACCATTTTGCTCTTCCTAGTTGATCTAATATCGAATCTATTCTTGGTAATGGAAATTTGTCTGTAACTATCTTCTTGTTCAGTTGTCTAAAATCTATGCATAATCTCCATGCTTTTCCTCCATCTATAGCTTTTTTCGGTACCAGTACTACTGGGCTGTTGTAGTCGGATGTAGATGGTTCTATGATTCCTTGGTCTCTTAGGTTTTGTACTTGTCGATTTAATTCCTCTGTTTGCGCATGAGGTGTCCTATAATTCTTGATATATACCGGAGTTTGGTCTTTAACTCTTAGTTTTTGTTCGTAGAAATTGTTACAGGTGAACATATCATGCCTTAGGGCGAATATGTCTGAATATTCCTCGCATAACGATACTAAGTTGTCTCGTATGTATTCTGGTATGTCTAATTTCAGTGATTCTCGTAATTCTTTTTTTCTGTCCTTGCTGTCGTTGACTAGCCTATATATATTGAATCCAACGTCCTGATTGTGCTTGCGTCTACATTTACTGTTTCGTACGTTGTGTTCAAAATTTTGATGTATGGATTATTACTTGAAATAATTGCTCTTGCTATGAATATTCCTGGTTGTATTTCTTGCTGTTCCACTATCCTGTCTTTCTTTAACGTTTGAAAAATTTTTACGATTCTGTAAATTTCACATCTAGGCGGTATTATTATGGTGTCATTGTCTATATTATCCAGAATTTTCGTACTAATGTAACAATCGTTGTCTTCTTTAATGTGCATTTTAAGGTTTGCGTAATCTAATATACATTGAAAGTTAGAAATAAAGTCTCTCCCAATGATTCCGTCTGTTGGAATTGGAAAGTTAGGTTCTACCAATTGAAAGATGTGTTCGAATCGAGTTCCTTTTACTTCGAGTGTTGTCTCAACTTCTCCCATTGTTTGCAACTCTCCTTTAGTGACTCCTTTTATTTTTGCCTTTGTGTTTGGTTTCACCTGTTCTTTCATAAAATCTTGTGAACATTTTAGTATTGAGATGTCAGCTCCTGTATCTATGATAAAAGTGCTTGTGTTTTCAAGAATTCCTGTTTTCATTCGTACAAAGTTCGTTATGTTTAGGTCGAAGTTGTAAATGTTATATTTTATTTCTGCCTGTGTGCTTCCAACTTCTTGTTCATTCAAAACCCCAACTGCTGGTTTTCTTGCTCTTCTTGACTGTCCTCTATTTCTAGTAACCTTACGTTCCTGTTACGTCCGCCTCTCTGGTTTCCTCTGTATGTTTGATTGTTAAATTGTCTGTATCCTCTGTTCGAATAATTTCGTTGATTGTCCGTTACTTCTCCTTCGTTCCGTTGTCCGAAGTTATTTCTTCTTCCTCTGTCATATTTGTTATGGTATCCTCTTCTGTATTGCTGCTGTCCTCTCCTATTCTCGTAGTTTGTCCTATAATTTAAGACTCTTCCTTGTGCATTTTCTTCAGTCGTATCGATCGACAAAAATTTAGATACTACTTCCTGCGGTGATGTAAACTTACCTGCTTCCAGTATTAGCTTAGCTTTCTCTGCATTAGCGTTTCGTTTCATTGTTGTTACTACTGCTTCCGTCGTATATTTCTTTGCTAAGTCAAGTGGCATTCCTTCCGCTATGTATGCTACTTTTAATTGTTCTGCTAACTCTTCCACTTCAGATGCGTACACTGCTGCATCTCTATGCCCTTGCCTTTTTTTGGCTAATTTGGCTATTAAATTCTTCGGATTATCACCTTTTAATTCTTTCTTTAGTGCTTCAGCTATCCGTGGAATCGTATCTTCTGTGGTTATTAGGTTCCTAGCCTTATTGGTGAGTCGCGTTTTTATTAGCGTTACAGCTGTGTCTTCATGACCTTCTGCCAATTTTCCAAGTAATTCTAATGCGTCTAAAAATGGTTGTAATTTCCCTGCGCTTCCATCGAACTCGTTGGGCAATATCTTGCTTGCGATATTCAAAAATTCATTGATTGTCAAAGCCATGTTTAATATTGTTATATCTTGTTTTATGTCACCTTTTTTCTCTTTTATTCCGTCGTTAATTATTTCTTCTTCTCCTTCCTCGTCGCTTTTTCCTTCTTCTATTTCCTCATCGCTTTGTTCCTCTTCAACTTCCTTGTCGATTGGTTGATGTATTGAACTTGGAACCACTGTTCTCACATTTACTGCTTGAAATGATCGTATAACTTTGTCTCTGATTTTTCCAAAATATTTGTTGCACGATTCCCTTTGTTTGTCCGAAAGTGCTTCCCAGTTTTTCCTAGTCAATTGCGTGAACTTGTTATAAGCTTTAATTAGCTGTGTCGTTACTTCTTCCTTTATGTCATTAGATTTCGGAACTTTTTTCTTTAAGACTCTTCTGCTTTGCCTGTCTATTTCTTGTGCAATTTCCTCAAGTATTTTGACAAAATCTTCCCAAGTAACTTTGTTGCTACTCATTTATACATATTTTTTTTTTCTTTTTTTCCAGCTTCTGCACTTCTTAGCGAAAATATAAATTCGATAGTCTTACGGTGTATATAGATATGTAGTATATAGATATATAGTAAAAATATAGAGATAAAATAATACGTCAATATATGGTAAAAATATGTAAAAATTGCAGCGGTAATAAAAATTCAAAAATAAATAACGTTATATTAACCCTTGTAAATAAGTAGTTAGAATAATAATTTAAATGTATTATGCATATAGCGTATATTTGTTATATATCGTATATTTATTTTGATAGGTAGTATCATTTATGTAGAACACTAACAACTGTACAAAGTTAATTTAAATTTGGAAATCTCTCCGAAAAATATTAATTTTTGGCGGATTATTTGATTTATACCGTTCTAATTTAGTTTGTTTAGTTTTGTTAAACTTTTCCTTATTTAGTTTACATTTTGAAAGTGTTCATAAGTTAAACGCTACTTGAAAACTCCTCTATGGAGTCATCTAGTGGAGGCGAACCGCCTGATATTGAGAATTCGATGGATAGTAGCTGTGATTTACAAGATTTAAATGGATTTCTACCCAACCAGCCTCAAAATAAGATAAGTAGTAGTATTAATCTTAACAATATTAATGAAAAACAAAATACTTTAGTAAACTCAGATCAACCAGAAAAAACCAGGCCTGTTTATTTATACGAAAAAATTGATTTAGGACCTTTTTACATTTTCATTGAAAACTCCAGTTTAAATTTTACAGGAAAATTAAACGCTGTTAAAATAGGCGAGATCCTATTTACGTTACATCCAGAAATTGACAATTATATAAAAAAAATTGACTCAATCGGACGCAACCGAGTTAGGGTCTCATTTAAAAATTATAGTAGCGCAAATGCTTTAGTTACTTCCAAATTCCTTATTCAAAAAAATCTGACCGCATACATTCCAAAATTTCAATTGTTTAAACTAGGTGTAGTAAGGGATATAGATTCAGATATATCGGAAGAATATCTTAAAAATAGAATAAAGGAATTTGATCACCATTGCAAATTCTCGGTTGAGTATGTGAAACGAATAACAAGAAAAATAGTAGCAGATGACAAAGTAATATTTAATCCAACACAATCAGTTATTGTGTCTTTTAAATGCCAGAATATACCAAAGTATGTAGTAATTAATCATGTCTTACACACTGTTGAAAAATACCAGCAAAAGGTAATTATCTGTTACCACTGCTATAGGTATGGGCACATGAGTAAGCAGTGTAAAAGTAATCCTCGCTGTTTTAAGTGTCATGAATCTCACCTTTCCGATTCTTGTTCTTTATCATCGTTTAACAAAAAATGTCTATCCTGTGAAGGTGAACACTTCACTAATGAATGGGAGATATGCCCAGAATTTGATCGCCAAAAGAAAATAAAACATTATATGTCTGAAAACAGCTTATCTTTTAAGGAAACAATTAAACTCTTTCCTAAGATAACTTATGCATCTATAGCAGCCAATAATTCCTCAATAAATTCTCATCAAACTCCAAATATGAATGCACCATCCTCTTCATATTCCTTTACTCAATTGTCCACGTCTCAAACATCTTCCAATCAGTTCGCTCTACCTTCAGTTTCAAATAGATATACAATAATAAAACCACCAAAATACAAACGACCTATCTCTTCCTCACCAGACCAAGTAACAATGGAACATCAAAAAATAATAAAGTTAAACCCCATGTCCAACAGACCTGGTGGTATTATCACCTCTTCTTCGTATCAATCTACATTTAATCCAGAACAAGGATCTAAAATACATGAACCATCAAAAGAATTAACAGAATTAATATCAAATATAGTTACAAGTATTATCTCTAATATAAATCACAAAAATTTTGAAATTCCAGAAAAATCAGTTCTAGTAAATTCAATTCAATCAGTTTTAAGTTCTCTCTTATATAATAATGAATAGATTGGTAATTTGTCAATGGAATTGTAGATCGGCTAACTCTAATAGAGAAAACCTTATCCACCTATTAGAAGACCAGAAAGTTGATATCGCATTATTATCAGAAACTAGATTTAAACCGGAAAAGTATTATAACTTTCACGGGTACAATATTGTCAGAGACGACCGCTTTTCAGTAACTGTTGGCGGTGGCTCAGCAATTTTAATAAATTCAAACCTATATTACGAGGAAGTCACCATGAAAGTAGATTTAATAAACGTCAATAAAGTAGCAATAAAAATAAAGTTTAAGTCATATACTGTCACATTTATATCTATGTATGTTCCCCCAGGAACCAAGTTATTGTTACAACAATGGAACAATTTCGTAACATCTATAGAAAGACCATTTATAATAGGAGGTGACCTTAATGCTCACCACATTGCCTGGGGCCTAGACAACCAAACAGATATGAAAGGTAAAATCTTGATGAACTGTATAGACGATAATAATTTAATATTCAAAAATGATGGCTCTCCTACTTTCTTTAGGAACTTCTCGAAATCGGCAATAGACCTGACCATTTGTACTCCTGACTTAAACCACCTGATCACTTGGAAAACACTTCAAGACCTATTTGGTTCAGACCATACACCTATAAGAGTAGAGTTAGAGGATCAACCAACTCATACATATAATCCATATTCACAAAAGTGGAATTTAAAGAATGCCGACTGGAAATTATATGAACAGTATTCGGAAGATGTATTCTCTCAATTTAAAGATATAAATTCTTATGAACAAATTTTGCACAATATAAATACAACTGCATCCTACTGCATCCCCAAATTTAAAATAAAAAAACCGACTTCCAGAGGAAAATACTGGTGGGATTTAGAATGTGAAGAAGCAGTCAGAAGAAGACAGGAAAGTTTTTGTATATTCAAAGAAAATCCAAACCATGAAAACCTACTTAAGTATAAAAAAGATGATGCACATGTCAAGAAGATCACTAAACAAACTAAAAGAAATAGCTGGAGAGATTATGTCGGATCCCTAAATAGGTCAGTCCCTATTAAAGATGTATGGTCAAAAGTTAACCGAATAAAAAATAGAAAAACAAAGAACAAAGTCCCTGTTATTCTGTCGGAAGCTTCGTGGATAGAAGAGTTCCATCAAAATATCACACCGCCGTCTGCAGAATTAGTAATTCCTGATTTACAACTAAATGCTCTGTACGACTATCCAGAACCAATCCGTTTCCTAGTCAAACCATTTTCTGCCACTGAACTAAACTTTGCGTTGAAGAAAAACTCAAATTCAGCACCAGGTGCCGATAATATCCATTACTCGATGCTATCAAATCTTTCAAGAATTGGTAAGGCTGCACTACTAAATATATATAATGAAATTTGGATGCGCCGCATAAAGATTCCTGACGATTGGCACGTTTACACTATTATCCCGGTTTTAAAACCAGGAAAATCATCAAAGAATTGGGATTCTTACCGTCCAATCGGTCTGGCTTCCTGTATACTAAAAACACATGAGAGACTTATTAAAAACCGTCTGGAATTTTGGCTAGAAAAGAACGACCTATTACCAAGAAGTCAGTTTGGTTTTAGAAAAGGTAAATCCACACAAGATAGCCTCTGCCACTTTTTAATAGACATTTATAGTTCCTTTACTTATAAGAAAGCAGTTAGTGCTTTGTTCTTAGATATAAAAGGGGCTTACGACAACGTTAATCTTCACATACTATACGCGAAAATGTTGGAAATAGGAATACCCGAGATAGTAACATGGAACATCATTAACTTATACATTAATCGAGCAGTTCACGTTAGATTAAATGGAGATCAATCTAACTGCCGATACACATCTTTGGGACTACCTCAGGGTAGCATCCTAAGTCCTATATTATATATACTGTATACTGCTGACTTAGAAACTAAACTTCCTCAACACATAAAAATCCTACAGTACGCTGATGATGTTGCGATATATGCAGAAAATAAGCCAATAGATAGATGTAATAACTACCTTAAATCGACATTGAATATTATAAAAAAATGGGCTACCGATAATAACTTAACAATATCAGAGAGTAAATCAACCATTGTTACCTTTACTAAAAAACGATATGTTCCTCAAAGCCATCTACAATTTGATAATACTAGTATTCCTTATAAAACTTCAATAAAATTTCTTGGCGTATTTTTAGACTCCAAATTAAATTGGAAAGAACACACAAATTACATATTACGAAGAATGGAAAATGCAATGAATATCATGAAGACTGTAAGTGTCAGTAACTGGGGAGCTGATCCAAACATATCAATATTACTATACAGAAATTTGATAAGATCAATCTTAGACTATGGATCTATTTTTTATGGCTCAGCATCAAACTCTGTACTCCAAAAAATCGAGAGGATCAAAAATAAGGCACTTAGGTTATGCACTGGTTATCTTCGTAGCACACCTATATTGGTCATGGAATGTGAGCTTAATGAACCTCCACTTTCATTACGCAGGGAATACCTAAGTGAGAAATTTATAGTTAAAACAGCGGTTAACGATAAACTGCTATTAAATAAAATTGTTCATTTAACCACCTCATACCTAACTCATTATTACTGGGAAAAAAAGAAACTGCTTTTAGTTGTGGAAAGCTTCCTCAACGTTTCTAATTCCATTGGCGACATACACCAAATTGAACAAAGCTCGTCTCGAAAGCTAAATTATGAAGATTATTTATCTCCAGTTAACTGTCATTTAAGTAATATTCGTGCGACAGACTTCCTTACTAAAATAGACCACCTTCAGTGTGTACAAAAAAACTGGGGGAGTTATCAGAAATTATATACGGATGGTTCAAAAATGGAAGGAAAAGTTGGATATGCTATATATTACCCACAAAAAAGTATAAAAATAAACAACAGATTACCTGATAAAATGACAATTTTCACAGCTGAACTCATTGCAATCAAAGAAGCATACAAAATATGTATTAATCAAAAAGAACTCAATTATGTTATATTTACAGACTGCCAAAGCATTGTAAAGACATTGAAATATAATGTACATAATTTTGCAGAAAATTATATCATCAGTGACATCATAGCAATGAACAGTGAAGCTTTGAAATCGGGCAAAAATATAATATTGTGTTGGATAAAAGCACACATTGGTATAAAAAACAACGAAATAGTAGATGATCTGGCTAAAAAAGCAACAACGAAGGAATCCACTCTGCATACTTATCAACTTCCTATGGGAGACATAATTTCTATTATGAGATCTATCAAACGGACGAAATGGCAGGAACAATACAATAATTCAGACAAAGGAAATTATTACAAAAAAATCCAGCCTACACTTCCCATCAAGACATGGTTTAATCAAGTTTCCAACAAAGGCTTTATCAAAACTATTTGTCGAATAAGAAGTAATCACTGTCTGACTCCAGTCTACAAAAGAGAAATAGGACTTGTAGATAATGATGAATGTTTATGTGGAGAGCTAGCTGATCTACAACATATGCTGTTAGAATGTCCTTTACATTTTATTGAAATATCAAACTTTTTTGCCAATCTAGTTCAAGTTAATGTACAATTTCCTTTTAATCTTATATACCTTTTACAATCAAACAATCTAGATGTTTATAAAATTTTGTACAACCATGTTAATTGTTTAAAATTAAAGCTCTGAGAAAAAAAGAAAAAAAAATAATAAAAAAAAAATAATTAAATAAAATAAAAAGTTACTAAGATCTAAACCTCCGCGAGGTTGAATCGGGTTTAGGTCTTAGCGCGATAAAAAAATATACAAAAAAAAAAAAAAAAAAAAAAAAAAAAAAAAACTAAAAAAAAAAAAAAAAAAAATAAAATAAAAAAAAAAATAAAAAAAAATGTAATAAAAAAAAATGTTAAAAAATATAATAAAAAAAATAATAAAAAAAACAGAGTAAAAAAAACAGTAGTACTAATAGTTTTAAATTTAGATACTAAGCATATATTTTGTAAAAGAGAGAATTCAAAACACATTGACTGGCCAGTTGGTTGCTTAAACCAGTGCCAATAAAACATAAACACACACACAATTTTGATAGGTATATTTACGATAGCAAATATTAAAATCATAAAAAATTGCAAAAATGTACTAAAAATCAGTAGTCAAATAATAAATGAATAAAAGTCAGCAAGGATAAAGTATACGTTGATAAATATGTAAAAATCATATAAAATTGTATCATTGCGTCCTATAATAACTTAATATGAGGGTAAAAAAAAATCTTTGTATATTGATAAATATTGGTAATAGAATAGAATAATTAAGTAAAAATAGGTAAACTTGAAACATATATTAATGTAATTAAGGTAGCACAATAAATGAAAGAATGATAAAGGTCAACATGAACATATATGGCTATAGAATAACTATTTTGGGAGTATATGGTGTAAACGAGGACGCACTGGTAGCTAACAAAGATGAGTTCTATGAACAGCTCAACGATGAAATCGTCAAAATAGGAAATGCCAGAGAAATTATATTATTAGGAGACCTAAATGGCAGAACAGGCAATAAAAAACAGGATGACGTAGTAGGCAGATACGGTGAGGAAGTACTCAACAATAATGGAACAAGAATAATTAACATCTGTAAACAGAACAATTTAAGAATTATGAACGGCTTCTTCCAGCATAGATGCATTCATAAATATACTCGGACCCAACCTACTATGAACCAGAAAAGTATAATTGATTATCTTTTGATAAAACAACGGAGTCGAATGAAAATTAACGATGTAAGGGTTTATAGAGGAGCAACATGCGGCAGTGACCATCATCTTCTAAAAGCGGAAGTACTGTTCTCCGGAATGAAATCTCAAAAAAATCTAAATCCACGAGAACAAGGAGGAAACAAATTGGCACCAAAAAAGAAATACAACCTAGAAACCTTACAACAAACAAGCATAAGAACGTTATACGAAAAGCGACTGGACGAGAAACTGAAAGGACAATATACATTTATAAATACGGAACATCTTCATACACATATAACACAATGTATACACGAAGCTGCATATGAGGCATTGGGGGAGTACAAAGACAACATAAGAAATAAACCATACTGGTGGGACTTAGAAATAGCCACCGAAATAGACGATAAGAGAGAAAAGTACCGGAAATATATGAGTACACAGAAAGATTCCGATAAGGTTTTATACAAAGAAGCACAAGCAAGAGTGCGGAAAAAAATCACACAGAAGAAAAACGAAACGTGGACAAACAAATGCAATCAACTTAACGCCTATATAGGGGTGACAAGAAACACAGAGAGCTGGAAATTCCTTAAAACGTTGAGAACAGATACCAAAAGGGATATAATAACACCGATTACTCTGGAAAAGTGGGATGGCTATTTCAAGCAGTTACTAGTAGAAAATAGAGAAGATTTTATTAAAAACGAAGATCACGAAAGTTTCAATGTAATTGTCAGTGGCTCACCGATTCGGTTAAGACTGGAAGAAGTACGAAATGCATGCAAATCCCTAAAAAATAGAAAAGCGTCAGGGCCTGGCGACATAGCACCAGAACTGCTCAAATACGGTAGCAACACCCTGTATGAATACCTAAGAGATCTATTTAATAGATGTATGAATGGCGAAGTCATACCAAAAGAATGGCAATTGTCTGTAATTTCTACAATACACAAGATAGGCAGTAAAAATATATGCGATAATTACCGGGGAATATCTGTCACAAGCACCATCAGCAGAGTTTACGGAAAAATTATCAAAAATAAAATAGAAGAAGAATACAAGGACTTAGAGGCCGAAGAGCAAGCCGGTTTCCGCGCTGGCAGATCCACCACTGACCACCTATATTGTGTAACACAGTTAATAGACAAACAAATAGCCTACAATCAAGAACTGCATTTAGTGTACATAGACTTAAAAAAAGCATACGATACTGTACCACAAAGTAAACTTTGGGAAGCCCTCGAAAAAACTAACATCAGTCTGAACCTCATTAAAGCTGTAAAAAATCTATACCAACATAATATAGCAAAAGTTAAGCTAGGCAAGGAAATCTCGTCAGGATTTGAAGTGAATAAGGGTCTTAAACAGGGCTGCTGTCTATCGCCGACACTATTTAAAATATATTTAGAGCAAGTTTTGAAATCCTGGAAAAGGAAATGTAAGAATATGGGTATACCGCTAAATGATGATAACATGCTATACACTCTATGTTTTGCGGATGATCAGATTCTTATGGCCCAGGATTATCACGATATTGAATATATGACCCGAAAAATCATAGAAGAGTACCGGAACTGGGGTTTAGAAGTGAATACCAAGAAAACGGAATATATGTGCGTTGGAGGTATACAGCAGGATCTAGCGTTGGAAAATGAAATAACTATTAATCACTGT
Organism: Diabrotica virgifera virgifera; assembly: GCF_917563875.1. Taxonomy (NCBI): domain Eukaryota; kingdom Metazoa; phylum Arthropoda; class Insecta; order Coleoptera; family Chrysomelidae; genus Diabrotica; species Diabrotica virgifera. The sequence goes on from NC_065448.1 coordinate 191,645,764, forward strand.
CAGGAATATAAATACTCGGGTCTTACAATTACACAAGATGGAACGTTGGACAAGAATATCCAAGAAAGGTGCACACAAGGAAGGAAAGCTATCGCATTATTGAACAAAATCCTATGGGACCAAAGTATCTCCAAAGAAAATAAACGTAACATCTATAACAGCATTGTTAAGAGCATTATAACATACAGCAGCGAAGTTTGGCCACTTAAAGAAAAATCCGAAAATATGCTCAGAACAACTGAAATGGACTTCTGGAGAAGATCTGCTGGTATATCAAGAATACAAAAAATCAGAAATACAAGAATATTGGAGATAATGGATGTAAAGCATACAATAATGGACGATATAAAAACAAAGCAACTAAGATGGTTTGGCCACGTACAACGTATGGAAGAAGACAGATTACCCAAGCAAGTGCTACGATGGGCACCAAAAGGACGGCGGAAGAGAGGAAGACCTAGGAAAAGCTGGATAGAAGGAATCCATAGGGAAATCGGAGAAAGAGGCTTGAACGAAGACATGTGCTACGATCGAGAGCAATGGCGATTGGGAATCGGAAGACGTCGTAGAACGTTATTAACCGATTATATATATATATATATATATATATATATATATATATATATATATATATATATATATATATATATATATATCAAGCGATGAGTCCCGGGACATTCTAAGCGACCTAACGATGACTTCAGGGACATTTACTGAATTCCGGGTCTGGCCGGCATTCCTATACGTCTAATGATGACTTCAAGGACTGTCCCGGAAATCAATTTATGTATAATGCCTGCTTCCGGTACAGTTTTAAGCATCTCGAAAAAATAGTCATTAATCTAGTAGGATACTTATTTTTATGAGCTCATGTAAGTTATAACTGTAAGAAAAAAATTCATTTTCTGTTCACATTTTAAAGTTCTCCTTTATACCCAATACTAAAAATTATAATTTCGACTTCTAGCATCTTTGACAGTTACATGTTTCAAGTTTCGTTTTAACTGAGACGACTTTATTTGAAGCTAGACGAGAAGAAGATAAACTTGATAATACCTATATTGTGAATACCATTTACTTATTTTTAATGAACATTAGGGTGGAGCTTAAATTTATTTTTTTCGGATTTCTTTTTCGCGGGTTGCGGAATTGATGCGTCTTCCATTTTCCAATGAAAAACTTAGATGTGACATTTTTTCTTATTTTCACTCTGAAGAGTGCCCCATTGTGACTGAAATTTTGGAATTTTATAAAGAAAATGTTTTCTAAAAATAATTCAATAGAGTCAACTAGAGTACACGATGATGTTTTTATTCATTTATTTAAGCTATTAGGACTACAATATGAAGAAATAAAAGAAAAATAGTCAATACAAAATAAAAAAATACGATTACAAATTGAAGAATAATATAAAAACTCATTGTGAACGATAATCTTTCTTAGTATCAAATTTAGACATCAAAAGGCATGATTTGAGCTTATTCTTAATGAATCCGTCTCTCCTTTGTGGTACACAGATGCCAGCACTTGCTTCTGTAACTAATTTGAGACACCTTCCAGTGGATTATGTGTGACACGGAATTTTTCCAATATTTCTTAGGATTTCATTTTCTACAATCAGTGGCTCTATGATGGCCTGAGACATCATTTCGATACTTAAATTCTTCGTAGGTGGAGGTGCTATCTTGTTTTTCCAATCTATAATATCGATTTAATCATCAGCATCCATATTTAAAGTAGGTTCTTGGAAAAAAAAGTTAGGCTCCGATGTCTGGTGTCTCTATAATCTTCAATATTCTGCAGAGTGCAAGTTCTCAGACGTAGGTAGCCTACTGTCTGTTGTCGGCTAACATTTCTAGTAGTAGATTTTCTGAATGTACAAAGAATCCATTTCTCTGCATGACTGGGTTAATAACATTCTTCCAGTGGTTTGGTAAATAGCGCTATAGTTTTATCGTATCATATAAAAATGTTTGGCACCAAAAATACAAATTGGCCCGGTCTTGATCCTGAACCACATAGGAGCATAGAACGTTAAAATAACAACTGTGATTAGTCTAATTAGGTTTTCTGACAGAGTTTGGCTTGAGACATATAAGTAATCTCATCCGGTTAGCCATTGTCAACCATCTAGCTTGAGTGAACTAGTTTACCAGGATTTTTTTCGCAAAATTTTCATCACAATGTCCACTATTAATATACTGTCGGTGCTTAATTCCTGTGTCGATGTGATAATATCGGACAATGTACATTTAATTTCATCAAACGGAACAATTGGGAATAAGGGGAACCTCGATTATCCGTCAGGGCACCGGACCAAGAGTATGACGGATAATAGAAAAGACGGTTAACAGAACATTAAAAAAATTGAAAATTGATAGACAACTCTCAAACTTTATTTATAATATACAGGGTGTAACAAAAATACAGGTCATAAATTAAATCACATATTCTGGGACCAAAAATAGTTCTATTGAACCTAACTTACCTTAGTACAAATGTGCACCTAAAAAAAGTTACAGCCCTTTGAAGTTACAAAATAAAAATCGACTTTTTTAAATATATCGAAAACTGTTTGAGGTTTCTTAATGAAAACGGACATGTGAAATTCTTATGATAGTAACATATTGAAAAAAAATTATATTGAAATTTGTGCACCCCATAAAAATTTTATGGGGGTTTTGTTCGCTTAAACCCCCCCCCCCCAAACTTTTGTTTACGTTCCAATTAAATTATCATTGTGGCACAATTAGTTAAACACAATGTTTTTAAAACTTTTTCGCCTCTCAGTACTTTTTCGAAAAGTTAGTTTTTTGAGATATTTTGAATATTTTGTCAAATGCACCACATATTTGTGTACAGTTCAGTACGATTTTAGAGACTTTAATAATATGAAAATTTATTTATAAATTACAGTTTGAGGTATACTTTGAACCATATTAATAAAGAAGCACATCTCGATAAAAGGTGCCTTATCTGAAAAATACTAGGAGGCAAAAAGTTTAAAAACACTGTGTTTTTACTAATGGTACAACAATAAGAGTTTAATTGGAACGTACACAAACATTTGGGGGGTTTAAAGGCACAAACCCCCCATAAAATTTTTATGTAAACATATTAAAAAAGAAGCCGCCTCTCGATTAAAACCGGTTTATCCAAAAAGTACTAAGAGGCAAAAAAGTTTTAGAAACATTGTGTTTAACTAATGGTACTACAATAATAATTTAATTGGAACGTACATGAAAGTTTGGGGGGTTTAAGAGAACAAAACCCTCATAAAATTTTTATGGGCTTCACAAATTTCACTATAATTTTTTTTTAAGATGTTCATGCCATAAAAATGACACATGTCCATTTTCATAAAAAAATCTCTAATAGTTTTCGATATATCGGAAAAAATCGATTTTCATTTTGTAACTTCAAAGGGCTGTAACTTTTTTTGTGTGCATATTTGTACTAAGGTAAGTTAGGTTCAATTGAACTATTTTTGGTCCCAGAATATGTGATTTAATTTATGACCTGTATTTTTGTTACACCCTGTATATATCTTTTGTTTTACAAGACAAGAGGAATTTTTGTTCATACAAACGAATCAATTTGGTTTAAAATATTCTGAAATTTTTGTTTTACTGATGCTTCACATTTTTCTTAATCCGCGTAAGACCATGCAATCTACTTTATTGGCTTCTTGTCAAGAATACCAGTCGATGAATTGTTGCATGTGTGATGCAGCTTTTCTAGCTTCTTTACGCAAATCTTTGTCAGTTCAGTCAGTTGCAATAATATCATCGACATCGCCACCATCAAATTCTGAGTCTGTGTCAGCTTCTGAATCTGTTTCGTCCTCCACTTTTGCCATTTCAATGATTTCATCATCTGTCAGCAATCGATAGCCGTTTGCGTCCTTATTACAAATTAACGATTCGTTTATGTCATCTTTAGTCAACGAAAACAAAACAGTTGATCCAGCCATAACTTTATTCGTTACCGCAATGTACATTTCAGCGAATTTCGTTTGGCTTATCGCAATGCTCAAACAAAATGACTTCATGACCCAATTTTTGCTTATGTAGTCAATACAACTTACGTAGGTGACGGTTAATGGAGAGACGGATACTCGAGGTTCCACTGTACATACTTCACAGTTAGTAACTGCCTTGCCAATGGGACCTGTAAAACCTTTTGGTCCACTTCTATTGTCATTTAGATGTTGAAAAAGATGACGCAATATCAGTTCATTTACGTGTAGTTGGCATATGGGTCATTGGAGTGGACGTTGAAACCTGGTTTCCAATAAACCAATAGGGCCACATTTGTTTCCTGTATTAACGGCAGTCCCATCACAACGAACAGCCATTATTTGATTTGCATCGATAGAATTGGAAGGAAGGAATGTCAGAACAGAGTTGCAAATCGTTTTGGCGTCAGCAATTTTCAACGAAATATGGCCTAGGTATTCAGAGTCTTGTTCTTTCAATATTGTAATATGCTCCTCCTGAGTGACTCTTCTACGACCATCTTCGTGTATTAACGTTTTATTTTTTCTACCATCGTAAAATATTCCGATGACATCAGCACCAAAAATTGTAGGTTCATCTGTCATGTAGCTCTAGCGTTCGAAGGAGCTCGTCGAACTCTACTTCTGTCTATAACTCGTGATGAATCACTTTCAGCAATGAGACCAATGTCGTAAAAAGCTGCGGAAATTATTGCAACTCCAGCACGATCTGAAACCCCATAACGATCTAATGTTCTGGTAACAACCGGAAATATGACGTCAGCCATTGTGAGTGAAGAAGTGGAAATAATCGATTGCGATTGGAAGTCCTCAATCTGGCTGTTGAACATTCGATCGTATCTTTGAAATTATAGGCAATCTAGAAATACTAGGAATGGATTCCACCTCTATTTGCAAGACAATTTGTTCTTCACGTTGCTTTTGTTGGTGTAATCTAAGTAAATTCATCTCAATTTTTTTGGTCCCTTCACGATCAAACTACCAATCGTGTATTTAGAATTATTGAAATTGAGTGGGAGGGTGAAGGTCGACTCCTGTGACAGGTTATAATTGTTTGGTTGTCCCAAAATTCAAAATAGATCAATTTCAGTAGAAATAGAAAGAAATGTTATTGAAGTTTTCGATTCATATCCTAGAAGCGGATTGATTGATACCGCACCCCGCGTATGTAAAAATGCAAAAAAAATTTTTTTCAAATTTCAAAATTAAAATCACGTTGGGGCAAATGTTAGAGTGAAAATATAAAAAATGACAATTAACTTTTCGAATCCTTTCCCACAGTAGCATCGATCCCGCACACCACGTTTGTGAAAATTGTTATTTAATTTTTCTCCATATAACAGCGCTCCACCCTATAATGAACATATACGATAACCATACTCTAACTAAACCTATAATCTACGCTACTTTAATTGATACTGAAGGCTTACAAACAGCTCATGTTCCTTTTTGATACTATGTTCATAAAAGATGGATCGCATATGGATAAACCTCGCAATTTTTACAGAATGGATCGATTTGTTTGAAAATTTGAGAATAAGTAGTGGACAGTCCATGGATCAAAATCTATATCATGCCGAGAGGCGCTTTTACCATGGGGGTGGTTGCCACCCTATCTCGGGGGTGGAAATTTTTTATTATACTTTAATCGCAAAAGTTGGTAAAAACGTTCATTCGAAGCAAAAAGTGTTCTATACATTTTTTTGATAAAATTGATAGTTTTCGATTTATTCGCTATCGAAAGTGTAAGTTTTATGTGTTTTTTTTGACAAGCAATTAAGAATTTAATATTCACCTTTGGCGTGCATACGTAACATGACTCGTTTGTTTAGAATTACCCCTTAAAGTTTGCCATACTTATTTAAAAACACCCTGTATTAATGAAAAATTTAGCTAGTTGTTAAAATACCTAACTTTTTTGTTATACAACATAAGCGAATGAATCAAAAACACAATGTTAAGAAAACATCAGACTATAGTTGGGTTTTAATTTCAGTATTTTTTAATAAAATAACCGTTGCCCTACCCAAAGAGGATGCATATGACCGGTACTAGAAACTCGCAATTTGTGAAATAGATTTATCTCTGGAAGATAAATAGCCGTACCAGTTTTAGTTTTTCTAAATAGATGTGTTCTAGAAGTATTTAAAAAAAAAACTAGAGCTCCAGCTCCCTTAGGAAGCCTTTTCGGAGTAGGTGATTTAGGTTAAACCGTAATATTTTAAGCCCAGAAATCTACAGTTATAATATTTTCAATTATTAATGAAACACCCTGTATTGTTTTGTTTTATTTCATTATCTTTTATTTTGTAATAATATTGACGATTTGTGTAATTTCAGTAAACTGTATTTGTTGTTGTTTTTTTCCTACTCTTTGTACCTACGCTTTGTCCATAAAATTGTAAAATTTTCAGTGACAATAAAGTATATTTCTATTCTATTCTATACACGCGTTTTTGCTGCTTTTGTTGAACATTTTTTTAGCACTATCCCATATCAGTCGTGGAAAAGGGTCCCGCGACACTTTGATATGGGGCCCCTGTGGCCCCCCATACGGCTAGCTACGCCACTGTATGAGATACAAAAAAATATGTAACAAAAATTTTGAAAATTGGATTTATCCGCATTATGAATAATACGGTAAACATACATAGCGAATTAAAGTATTCATATAAGAACACTTATTTATTGGATACGTAGTCAGAGGTCATAATAAATTATTACAATGTAAAAATAAAATATTCCATTCTTTCCTAATATCAGACGACGCGACGCCTTCGCTCCGAAATTAATTGTAACTGTCTAGATTTTGAGAATAGCTCCATTCATAAAATAATCTTCGTGTGTTGTGTGATGCCGAAAGTAAAATAATATCGCATTTAAACTTTTAAAGATATAATATGTCGCCTAAAAGGTGATAACAATATAATACGAATAGCATATCCACTGTTGTTACGGACAGCCACTCAATTGTTTTTGTACAGACTAAACGTCCTACTTATAAACTGTTTGCAGAGTGTGCAATTAGATATTAGGTCAATCGGCCAAACAAAATTTTTGCTGAAAAAGCACTAGATGGCTACCCTGTATAGTCCATTCACTCACGATAGAATTTTACAAAACTTTCAAATTTTAAAGAACCGCCTGGATTTTGGATTGACATGTTTTCGACTAATTCTAAGCAACTTTTGTTCTCTTTTATTCATCTACAAATAAACCAAGTCAATACTTTTCGAGCTATTTGCGACTGCATGTTCATTTTTCAACAAAAAAAACACGTTTTTCGATGGTTTTTGCGCAAATGACTCAAAAAGTAAGTATTCTATCGAAAAAATATTGTAAGCAAAAATATATCTTATAAAAAATTGAAATAAAATTATGTATTTAATGGTAGGGGAGCCCAAGCTGGGATTTTTGCAGTTACTGGAGAAACCTTGTACCCTGTAAATGTACCTCTACCATATATTGGCTTTTAATACAGGAGAATTCGCTAAGGTAGGCCCGAAAAAAATATATATCCTTATAGGTCTGGATCCCGCGTATGAAAAAAAAGTTGATTAATAGCAAGCTGAAAATTTGTTAGTAGCTTAAGGGTGTCTAGTCGGACAAAGTTTGATATATGGGAACACTGGAACAGGGGAAGTTTTAATTGTGGAACAGGTTAAAAATTTGGAACGGTCAGACCACAAAAACGTAACATGTATTTTGTCCGACAGAACAGACTTAAACTCTCCGAATAGAGATTAAACTCTCACGCAAAAATCAGATTGCTATTTATTACCAAATGGGCGTTTTAATGAGTGGAACATGTAGAATATGTCAAATGACAGGAATTATGACAGGTAATAAATAGCAGTCTGATTTTTACATGAGAGTTTAATCTCTGTTCGGAGAGTTTAAGTCTGTTCTGTCGGACAAAATAAATGGGCCGTTTTCGTGGTCTGACCGTTCCAAATTTTTAACCTGTTCCACAATTAAAACTGCCCCTGTTCCAGTGTTCCCATATATCAAAGTTGAGCTAGACACCCTTGAGCTATTAACAAATTTTCAGCTTGCTATTTTTCAACTTTTTTTTCATACGCGGGAGCCAGACCTATTAGAAAAACTCGAAATCGACAGATTAAGAGAAGGTACCTAATAGTCTAAGAGCTAGTGAACCCTCCGACTAACGGTCGTCCTGTAAGGCTAGAAACTTGTCTAGTGACAATTCATAGCACACCAAGGCTAAAAACCATGACCTGGCAGGCATCAGCCGTGCACGTGTATCTACCAGGTATCGAAAAGTGCAAATTTAGGGGGTAAAATAAACTTTCTCCTGTAAAGTTTAAATTTAAGTATGTGTTTGAGTAAGTCATTTAGAAGAAATGTGTACAATGACAGGCGATTCTGAAGAGCATAAGACCTTGCCAGGCGAGGGGAAAGATTAGGGGTTTTTCCTAAAATTATCTTTTTTACATCGAACAAAGTTTTTTTAGGTTTTTTGAATCATTCCAAACAGAAAAGGTCTTTAGTGACTTTTCTCTGAGGTTAATAGTTTTTGTTATATAAGCGATTAAAAATTTTGAAAATTACGAAATCGGCCATTTTTAACCCTAAATCGGACATTTAACTAAAAATTTTAATGTTGCCAAGGAAGGTAGATATTCTTTAAACTTTGATTGATGAAATCCCGAAGAGTTTTTTGCAATACAGTATCGAAAACCCCTTTGTTTTTTAATTGCTAATCAAGCGGGCGCGACACTGTAGTATAAGTGAGGACGTTTGAGTTGGAATAAATTCATTTTCTGGAGAATGGGCGACTCTGGAGATAAATTACAAATCAGGTCGATTTTTATGTTTACATTGTAATTTTTTGTCATATATATCATACTAGTGACGTAATCCATCTGCGCGTGATGGCACAATCGATGATTTTTTAAGGATAGGGGTCGTGTGACAGCTCATTTGAAAGGTTATTTAATTATATATTCAATAATATAAACATTAACATAATTATTTATACAGGGTGCCCAAAAAATTTTTTTGAATTAAACTAATTGAGACAAAAAGAAGAATGTATATAATTTGTTTAATTTGAAATACATTTTACTGTTGTCCGAAAACAGGAAAAATGTTTATTTGATAAATAATTTTTTTCGCTTAAATTCAATATCAAAGCTGCCACCCACCTGTCTCTTAGCAGTTTCAACATTTAATTTAAGCGAAAAGCAATGTTTATTTTACAAATTAACATATTTTCTGTTTCCTGACAGCAGTAAAATGTATTTCGAATTAAATAAATTATATACATTCTTCTTTTTGTCTCAATTAATTTAATTAAAAAAAAATTGGGCACACTGTATAAATAATTATGTTAATGTTTATATTAGTGAATAGAGAATTAAATAACCTTTCAAATGAGCTATAACACGACCCCTTTCGCTTAAATTATATGTTCAAACTGCTAAAAGGGAGGTGGGTGGCAGCGTTAATATTGAATTTAAGCGAAAGACAATATTTATTTAACAAATAAACATTTTTTCCTGGTTTTGGACAACAGTAAAATGTATTTCGAATTAAATACATTATATACATTCTTCTTTTTGTCTCAATTAATTTAATTCAAAAAATTTTTTTAGGCACCCTGTATAAATAATATTGTTACTGTTTATATTACTGAATAGAGAATTTAATAACCTTTCAAATGAGCTATTCTCCTATTCTTATTTAAAAAAATCGTCAATTGCGTCATCACGCCCAGATAGATGACGTCACTAGTATGATATATATGCCCAAAAACTATCTTTTAAAAATAGAAATCAACCTCATTTGTAATTTATCTTCAGAGTCGCCCCTTCTTTGGAAAATGAATTTATTCCAACTCAAACGTCCTCACTGTACCTATAACTGCAGAGGCTTATATCTTAAAACCATGATTTTTTGGAGCTACGCGCCCATAGAGTCTTTTGTTCTACACATCAAGGACCACCAGAATCCAAAGTTTCAGAGCATTTGACAGAGAGCCATTTTCCAAAAGGTTTCTGCGGGGCCCTTTCCTTAAAACCCTTTTTTGCGGAATTTTTCAATAACGGTGGTAAATTGTCATGTAAGAAACCTTCCTTTTTCAATACCGTACGATTTTTTTTGTTTCAGAAAGGTATTTTTCAGACGGGATACAGAAGTTGGAGCATCGCTGGGTCAAGTGTATCGAGCTAAAAGGACGACTATGTAGAAAAATAAATTGCCACTTTTCCAAAATTTTCTTTTTTCTTCTGTAGGCTAAGTACTTATCGGACTGCCCACGTATGTATGAGTACCATTATATTCAAATTACGGGTTACTAGTTATCTACTTCTTCACTGTTATTGCAATAGGTACTCTAAGTTGTGTGCTAGATTCAGCCATATTTATAATATATCACACTTGAATACGTCACCAACAACTAAACCGCTTTCGTCCTAGCGGTCAAAAAGTGATTCATCGATGAATATGCGGTATGGCCAATTTCAATATACTGCAGTATTTGCGTAATTTCTACACGCTCTTTTGTCTGAGTTTACTGTTATCCTTTCGTTAAATACGAATGCACTTTGCACGAAAGATAAGTTGACAGTCTTCAATGCGATTTTTATGGACATAAAGATAAGTAAACAGGTAACCGGTCTCTAAATATTAAACAATCTAACCCCATAGGGGGTAGTTATGGGCCTCAATTTTTATTAGTAAAACAACTATCTAACCCCACAAGGGGTGGTTATGGTCGTCAATTCTTGCGCAAGAAATTGTGCAATTAATTGCGCAATTACTTGCATCGTGTAAATTGGCTATAAATTTCTAATAAGCAGTCCACCATACCGAATCCACTATTTTGGATTTTAAATCTGACAAAATCGTAATTTAGTCACTCCAAAAAACCCCAATTAATTTTTCTTTAGAAAAAAGTGGTATCCTCTTTTTAGTTATATCACGAGTTCCCGATTACAACTCTGTTTTTTACAAATTGACCGACCGAAATCCGCTCTCTATTAATTAACTAAATATGTTAACAGAAAAAAATTAAAATGTACCGGAACTCATCAACATATGAGAAATTCAAAAATATTACGTTTTTTTTTAAGTATGTAGTGTACCGTGTCTTCTGCTTTAGGTGCCGTGTCTGTATTCAGACGTTGGCCGTCATCATGTTTACAATTTCTTGAAATCTCTCTCTATCGGCTGCTACGCGAAATAATTCTTCTACTGTGCAGCCACACCATTGTCTAATATTACGCAGCCATGAAAGTTTTTTTTCGACCAATCCATCTCTTTCCCTCCACTTTTACTTGTATTATAAGGCGAAGCAGATGGTATTTAGGTCCTCTAATTATATGGCCGAAGTATTCTGTTTTTCTCCTCTTTATGATGCTTATGAGCAGACGTTCTGAATTCAGCATTTGAATAACATATTCATTGGAAGTGTGTGAAACCCACGATATCTTTAGGATTCGTCGATAGCACCGTGTATCGTGTAGAAAGTAGTAATGTACTCAAGATTTTGGGTCTGTATATATACCTTAATACTAATTAACTAAATACGTTACCTGAAAAAAAAAATCAAATGTACCGGAACTCACCAAAATATGAGAAACTCAAAAATATTACCGTTTTTTAAAAGGTATATAGCGTACCATATAGAAAATAGTAATGTACTCAAGATGTTGGGTCTCTATTTAAACCTTAATACTAATTAACTAACTAAGTTACCTGAACAAAGTTTAAAATGTACCGGAACTCATCAATATATGATAAACTCAAAAATATTACGTTTTGTTTTAAAGTATATAGTGTACCGTGTAGAAAGTAGTAATGTACTCAAGATTTTGGGTCTCTATTTCCACCTTATTACTAATTAACTAAATATGTTACGTACCTCAAAAAAATACGTTACCTGAAAAAAGTTTAAAATGTACCGGAACTCATCAATATATGAGAAACTCAAAAATATTACGTTTTGTTTTAAAGTATATAGTCTACCGTGTAGAAAGTAGTAATGTAGTCAAGATTTTGGGTCTGTTTAGTCACTGTAATACTAATTAACTAAATACGTTACCAGAAAAAAATTAAAATGTACCGGAACTCATCAATATATCAGAAAATCAAAAATATTACCGTTTTTTTAAAAGTATATAGTGTACCTACCAAACAGAAAATAGTAAGATCTCTATTTATACCTTAATATTAATTAACTAAATACGTTACCAAAACAAACTGCTGTATTATTTATTTGTTCCTAAAAAGTTGGTTGCGAGTGTTTATGGGATTTTTGTAAACACGTTGTTTCATTACTCCCTATACACCACCATACACCAAAATCGAGCGGATTAAATTCTGGGCTACGTCGTGGCCAACGAAAATGACTACCACGACCAATCCAGCGTTCAGGAAATTCGGTATTTGGGTATGTTCTCACTGCCCTCGTATAATGTGGGGGTGTATCATCTTGCATGAACCACAAATGTTGCCTTAAGTTTAATGACAATTCTTCCAACAAATTAATAAGGTCATTTTGTAAAAAATGTAAATAGTTCTCGCCATTCAAATTACAAGGGTAACTGGCATGGCTGATTTGAAAAATGCGATTAGCTCGAAAACTGTTGAGTTTTAAAGTTATTAACAAGTTTACCTTTTTTCCACACAAATAGCGATAACTTGAAAAACAAAAAAGTTAAGCCCAAAATTTATGCCATATACGTGTCATATGTGGCGGCCTATATAAGCTACATCAATGTATGTATCAAATTATAATTGCACATACTCAGAAGCCTCCAGTCATAAATTTTTATATGTAAATGTCCACATTCATGAAAGTTATAGCAAAAAAATTTAAAATTTCAATTTCAACACCCTGTATACTTCTTAATATCAACATTTTATTAAAGCAAGTTGGCTTAAATCGCAATATTTTAAAGTGTAGAGTCTACTGTTTCTTTATACACTATATACTGATTTTTAAAAAGTATATAGTGTACCGTGTAGAAAATAGTAATGTACTCAAGATTTTGATCTGTACTCGTATAGACACGTTAAAAGAAGTCCCGGTAGTCATCGTTTGACATATAATTAACTAAATACGTTACCTGAAAAAAATTCAAATGTACCGGAACTCATCAATATATGAGAAAATCAAAAATATTACAGTTTTTTAAAAAGTATATAGTGTGCCGTGTAGAAAATAGTAATGTACTCAAGATTTTAGGTCTCTATTTCCACCTTATTACTAATTAACTAAATACGTTACCTGAAAAAAGTTTAAAATGTACCGGAACTCATCAATATATGAGAAACTCAAAAATATTACTGTTTTTGTAAAAGTATATAGTGTACCGTGTAGAAAATAGTAATGTACTCAAGATTTTGGGTCTGTATTTACACCTTTACTATTTAACTAAATATGTTACCTACCTCAAAAAAATTAAAATGTACCGAAACTCATCAATATATAAGAAACTCAAAAATATTACGTTTTCCTTTTAACTGTGTAGTGTCCAGTGTATAAAGTATTAATGTACTAAAAATTTTGGGTCTCTATTTACACCTTAATACTAATTAACTAAATACGTTACCTGAAAAAAGTTTAAAATGTACCGGAACTCATCAATATATGAGAAACTCAAAAATATTACGTTTTGTTTTAAAGTATATAGTGTACCGTGTAGAAAGTAGTAATGTACTCAAGATTTTGGGTCTCTATTTCCACCTTATTACTAATTAACTAAATACGGTACCTGAAAAAAGTTTAAAATGTACCGGAACTCATCAATATATGAGAAACTCAAAAATATTACGTTTTGTTTTAAAGTATATAGTGTACCGTGTAGAAAGTAGTAATGTACTCAAGATTTTGGGTCTCTATTTCCACTTTATTACTAATTAACTAAATATGTTACGTACCTCAAAAAAATTAAAATGTACCGAAACTCACCAATATATGAGAAACTAAAAATATTACGTTTTTCTTTTAAGTATGTAGTGTCCCGTGTAGAAGGTAGTAATGTACTCAAAATTTTGGGTCTCTATTTACACCTTAATACTAATTTACTAAATACGTTACCTGAAATAAGTTTTAAATGTACCGGAACTCATCAATATATGAGAAACTCAAAAATATTACCGTTTTTGTAAAAGTATATAGTGTACCGTGTAGAAAATTGTAATGTACTTAAGATTTTGGGTCTGTATTTACACCTTAATACTAATTAACTAAATATGTTACCTACCTCAAAAAAATTAAAATGTACCGAAACTCATCAATATATGAGAAACTCAAAAATATTACGTTTTTCTTTTAAGTATGTAGTGTCCCGTGTAGAAAGTATTAATGTACCCAAAATTTTGTGTCTCTATTTACACCTTAATACTAATTAACTAAATACGTTACCTGAAAAAAGTTTAAAATGTACCGGAACTCATCAATATATGAGAAACTCAAAAATATTACGTTTTGTTTTAAAGTATATAGTCTACCGTGTAGAAAGTAGTAATGTAGTCAAGATTTTGGGTCTGTATTTACACTGTAATACTAATTAACTAAATACGTTACCAGAAAAAAATTAAAATGTACCGGAACTCATCAATATATGAGAAAATCAAAAATATTACCGTTTTTTTAAAAGTATATAGTGTACCTACCAAACAGAAAATAGTAAGATCTCTATTTATACCTTAATACTAATTAACTAAATACGTTACCAAAACAAACTGCTGTATTATTTATTTGTTCCTAAAAAGTTGGTTGCGAGTGTTTATGGGATTTTTGTAAACACGTTGTTTCATTACTCCCTATACACCACCATACACCAAAATCGAGCGGATTAAATTCTGGGCTACGTCGTGGCCAACGAAAATGACTACCACGACCAATCCAGCGTTCAGGAAATTCGGTATTTGGGTATGTTCTCACTGCCCTCGTATAATGTGGGGGTGTATCATCTTGCATGAACCACAAATGTTGCCTTAAGTTTAATGACAATTCTTCCAACAAATTAATAAGGTCATTTTGTAAAAAATGTAAATAGTTCTCGCCATTCAAATTACAAGGGTAACTGGCATGGCTGATTTGAAAAATGCGATTAGCTCGAAAACTGTTGAGTTTTAAAGTTATTAACAAGTTTACCTTTTTTCCACACAAATAGCGATAACTTGAAAAACAAAAAAGTTAAGCCCAAAATTTATGCCATATACGTGTCATATGTGGCGGCCTATATAAGCTACATCAATGTATGTATCAAATTATAATTGCACATACTCAGAAGCCTCCAGTCATAAATTTTTATATGTAAATGTCCACATTCATGAAAGTTATAGCAAAAAAATTAAAAATTGCAATTTCAACACCCTGTATAATTCTTAATATCAACATTTTATTGAAGCAAGTTGGCTTAAATCGCAATATTTTAAAGTGTAGAGTCTACTGTTTCTTTATACACTATATACTGATTTTTAAAAAGTATATAGTGTACCGTGTAGAAAATAGTAATGTACTCAAGATTTTGATCTGTACTCGTATAGACACCTTAAAAGAAGTCCCGGTAGTCATCGTTTGACATATAATTAACTAAATACGTTACCTGAAAAAAATTCAAATGTACCGGAACTCATCAATATATGAGAAAATCAAAAATATTACAGTTTTTTCAAAAGTATATAGTGTACCTACCAAACAGGACATAGTAAGAGATTTTGGGTCTGTATTTACACCTTAATACTAATTAACTAAATAAGTTACCTGAAAAAAATTAAAATGTAGCGGAACTCACCAATATATGAGAAACTCAAAAATATTACAGTTTGTTAAAAAGTTTATAGGGTACTCTGTAGAAAATAGTAATGTACTCAAGATTTTAGGTCTGTATACAGGGTTGTCCTTAAGTAATTGTACAAAAATAAACAGTAGATTCTACACTTTAAAATATTATAATGTTAATATTAAGAAAGATACAGGGTGTTGAAATTGCAATTTAAAATTTTATTTTTCGCTATAACTTTAATGAATGTGGATATTTATGTATAAAAATGTACTTGTATACTTGTTAATAACTTCAAAACTTAACAGTTTTCGAGTTAATCGTATTTTTCAGATCAGCTGCATAACTCGGCTTAAATGCAATTACTGCAGGCAACAAAGGAAAAAAACAAAAACAATAATACTTTTGAATACGAGTACTTTTGACTAAATTGATAGTTTCCAAAAGATTGACGATAAAAATAGTATACGCTAATATTTTTTACATACATCAGTAGGATATTTAATAACGTTTTATAGGATTTGATATCAAACATTTTACGTTTTATATTAAATTAAAGTCATAATAAAATACATTTTATTTATAAACAAAAGTAAGAATTAGTTAAACTGAATAACATTAAACTTTCTTTCAAAGTAAGTGTTCGATATATCCACCAATTTCTTCAATGTATTTAGGTATCAGTACGTTGCATAAAAGATCGTCTCATATTAAATAGCATCGTTGGTTCAAAACAAACTGCTGTATTATCTGTTTCTTCCCAAAGTTGGTTTGCGAATAAAGTTGGTTTGCGAATGTATATGGGATTCTTGTAAACACGTTATTTCTTTGCTCCCTATGTACCACTATACACCACGACCAATCCAGCGTTCAGGAAATTCGGTATTTAGGTATGTTTTCACTGCCCTCGTATAATGTGGGGGTGCATCATCTTGCATGAACCACAAATTTTGCCTTAAGTTTAATGGCAATTCTACCAACAAATCAATAAAATCATTTTGTAAAAAATGTAAATAGTTCTCACCATTCAAATTACGAGGTAACCCGCATGGCTGATTTGAAAAATGCAATTAGCTCGAAAACTGTTGAGTTTTGAAGTTATTAACAAGTTTTTTCACACAAATAGCGATAACTTGAAAAGCAAAATGTTAAGCCCAAATTTATCCCGTATACGTGGCATATGTGGCGGCCTATATAAGCTACATCAACGTATGTATCAAATTATAGTTGCACATACTCAGACGCCTCCAGTCATAAATTTTTATACATAAATGTCCACATTCATGAAAGTTGTAGTAAAAAAAATTTACAATTGCACAACACCCTGTATAATTCTTAATACATATCAACATTTTATTAAAGTAAGTTGGCTTAAATCGCAATATTTCAAAGTGTAGAATATACTGTTTCTTTATACACTGTATACTGTTTTTAAAAAATATATAGTGTACCGTGTAGAAAATAGTAATGTACTCAAGATTTTGGGTCTGGATAGATACCTTAAAAGAAGTCCCGGTAGTCATCGTTTGACATAAATAATTAACTAAATACGTTACCTGAGAAAAATTAAAATGTACCGGAACTCATCAATATATGAGAAACTCAAAAATATTACAGTTTTTTAAAAAGTATATAGTGTACCGTGTAGAAAATAGTAATGTACTCAAGATTTTGCGTCTGTATATACACCTTAAAAAAAGTCCCGGTAGTCATCGTTTGACATATATATATATATATATATATATATATATATATATATATATATATATATATATATATAGGTAGCACATAATGTTTATACTTTATACTTTATATTAATCAGGAAATACCATAAAAATAGCTAATATGGACTTACCACTTTTACACGTCTTTGTTCGTATCACAAGTCCTCGCTGCACGTTCCATAGCATTGTCCATTGTCCATTGTCCCACGATGTTCCATCTCCATACTATTCCCTTTTCAGCTCCGCGTCGGCCTGATGTCTCCATCCATTTTACATACCACACTGTTGTCTAAGGTGGTCTAGGTGCCTGAACATTGACGTGTTTCTTCATACCTGTCCTGTTTACCAGTCCTGAGTTCTCGCCTGGTCTTGGATCGCCATATGACAGCCCTGGGCACTATGGCTATCTTCTCCCGGTGAGGGTGGTTATCCCTTATCCGAGGGGTGGAATAATTGATACGCTTTTACTTGTTGAGTTGTTTTATTTACACTCGCATGAGCATAAGCTGGTAGCACATCACCCAAAGAACGTCTCGTGTAGAAAGAGACACTATCTTTAATGTGGAAATATTACGTCTGATCACCCAAATAGAAGGACGAATGTCTCATATAATAATAAAGAATTCCCTTGTTATAGTTTTGCTGTTTATATCTTTAGAAATGCCTATTCAGCATCGACCATGAAAAGTGTTTATAATTGACTCTGCAATTATTAGTTGAATCGTGATCTAGGATAACAATATTTATATAATCGAATGAAGGTTGTAATATTGTTATGATGACATAAATAACTGAAAGTAATTATCGTAGATAATTACAGGGTGTTTTTAAGATATATCTACTGAGTACAGATGAATTCTTGTACAAGTTCCCTAGATGACACTGTTAGCATGCCTTCACCCGTTTCACCTGCCAGCCACATACAGCAGGATAAAACCATTAAGCGAAAAAGAAAGAAACAAAGGACAAACCCACCAATAGAAACCGGATTGACTGAACAAACTAAAGAGGATATAAAAGAGGCCTACAATAAAACACCAGAAGCATTCATACTTCCACAAGATAATCTGATAGCTTTCCTTGAAAACACCTTTGGAAATAACGATCCTTACACTGAAGCATTGACATTTACGAGCGATATTAAATCTTTGATCTTAAATTTACAATTTCTGTACCCATCTCTCCAAGAAAGGGCAATTAGATATCGTATAACACGTATAAATAAAAAAATTAAACTCCAACTGGAACCTGATGATGCCGAAAGTGTATCTAGCATGTCCCATGACGTAAGCGATGAAGACAGCAACTCAGACGTATCTCAATTATCTCAACAGTCTCAAAATTCCTTAAAATAATCTGTAATTATATTCACATTAATTCAGTGGAATTGTGATGGGTTTTTTCCCCGTCTTGAACGCTTACAACAATTAATCTCAGATCACGTCCCAGACTTTCACTGCTTACAAGAGACTAACTTTAACACAACACACAATCCGTATCTTAAAAACTATTCTAGCTATCATTTTATTAGGACAACGCACTTAAGAGCCAGCGGTGGATCCTCCATTTTTATCTCGAATGATGTTTTTCACCAAGAATTTTTGTTAAACACAACGCTAGAAGCTGTAGCAGTAACTGCATGGTGCCCTAACAAAATTGTCATATGCAATGTTTACATTCCCCCTAACTATAATCTTGCCAGTGCTGAACTTTTAAATCTCATTAACCAACTTCCAGCTCCATTTATCCTTGTTGGAGATTTTAACGCTCATGGTATTATATGGGGATCTAAAAATACGTTTGGTAGGGGTAAGATCATTGAAGATATTATCATTAATCATGATGTTAGTCTTTTAAACACAGGAAGTAGTACGTATTTTCATATACAGTGTGGCTCCTTCTCTTCAATTGACCTGAGCATTAGTGATCCTAAAACAGCTCCTCTTCTTACCTGGTACACGCTTGATAGTCTCTATGACAGCAATCACTTCCCTATCTTCATGACTAATAATGAAGCTAAACCGTCTAATGTTAAGAGCAAATGGAATATCTCAAAAGCTAATTGGGAGCTTTTCAGCGCATCTGTTAAGGATCGAGTTAACGAAATTGTTTATCAAAACAATGCTGATACGGATGTTGATGAATTTAATAGATGCATACTACAAGCAGCAGAGAAACACGTTGGAAGGTACACTATTAATCCATCCCATAAATCTGTACCATGGTGGAACCTATCTTGCAAGCTAGCAGTTAAAGCTAGCAAAAAAGCCTTAAACAAATTTCGCAGAACACGAGCAGAAGTGGACTTAATTAATTTCAAGAGATTAAAGGCCAAATCAAAACGAGTAATAAAAGAAAGTAAACGAGAATCTTGGACTAAATTCTCCAGTACTATAACCGCTGACACATCTCCAACTCAAGTATGGAACAAAATTAAACAAATTAATGGACGCAACATAACGTATAAAATACCCGCTCTTATCCACGAAAATAATATTATCACAGACGACCAGAAAATCTCTGATACTTTTGCACAATATTTTTTAGAAAAATCCAAAAACAGAATTAACCATTTATTGACACGAGACGAACAGCACCCTCCTCAGTCCTCCTCATCTAACCCTGATCCACTTAACCTACCGTTTACTCTGGACGAACTCTATGATGTTGTTAGCTCTCTAAAAAAATCTGCTGCCGGGCCAGATGACATTCCCTCAATATTTATTAAAAAACTACATTCAGATACATTAAGAAAATTATTAGATCTGTACAATATTTTATGGACAGATCAACTGTTTCCCAGGCTATGGAGAAAATCCATTTTGATTCCAATTAAAAAGAATGACTGCATGTCAGCATTACCCAATTCATTTCGACCCATTTCTTTAACTTGCTCATTATGTAAAGTCTTAGAAAAAATGATAAATAATCGTCTTAACTTGTACTTAGAACGACATAAGTTACTAAATCCATTTCAGTCAGGATTTAGATCAAATAGATGCACTATGGACAATTTGGTTTCACTTCAGTCTGAAATTGCGTACGCCATGCAAAACAAGAATGAGGTAATTGCCGTTGCTCTAGATATAGAGAGTGCTTTCGATACCACCTCAAAATCAATAATTCTTGCAAAACTTAGTGACCTCAAATTAGAAGGTAATATAACAACATTTATTAATCACTTTTTAACGGATAGAACGTTTCAAGTGTCCATAAATGGTAAAATGTCTGCAACACAAGCTGTAGAGAATGGACTACCTCAAGGTTGTATACTTAGCACCACACTATTCTTAATCTGTATTAATGACATAAGCACTATGATAAAAGCACCAGTTCAACACGCTATTTACGCTGATGATATAATTCTATTTTGTCAAGGTAGGACCACATCCAGTACATGTGCGTTACTCCAAAACACCCTAGAGTCTATTACCAATTGGTCAGAAAGTACAGGATTCAAATTTTCACCACCTAAATCTGTAGTAATCCAATTTAGTAAAAAATACAGGTCTCCCCAACCTAATTTACAACTACATGGAACTTCGCTTCGTGTAGTAGATAACCATAAAATCTTAGGTATGCAATTGTTTAAAAAGAATAAACATAATTAAATCCCTTGCTCACTATCACTGGGGATCTGAAGAGGAAATATTACTCAGAATTTACCAAGCTCTAATTAGGTCCAAACTTGATTACGGTAGCATACTCTATATGTCTGCATGCAAGTCTCTCTTAAATTCTCTTAACGTCGTTCAGAACACATCTCTTCGTATTTGTCTTGGTGCTTTCAGGTCTAGCCCATCTGAAGGCATCCATGTCGAAGCCTATGAACCTCCACTGACTGATAGGAGACAAAGACTCCTTCTGAATTATTTTGCAAAGGTCTCTGCCAACCCCTCAAATCCAGCTGCCAATCTTGTTGCCAGACACACAGTAATAGATCCAACAGAAAAACCTAGGTCTGTATACCCAATTGACCGCAAATTACACCAGTTAATTAACAACATAGATTTTGCAAATATGACCTCGATCTGTATCCCTCATACCCCGCCTAGGACCAGAAAGCAGCCTAGTTTTAACATTAGTCTATGTATATACGACAAAAAGGAAACACCCAGCCTTATGATTAAACAAGAGTTCAATAAAATGATCGACATGGAAAAGTTTGATACAATCTTATACACAGACGCCAGTAAAGATGAACATGGTACAAGTTGCGCAGTTACTACTACAAATGAAACAATAGCGTCATTCCGCCTACCTACAATCTGCAGTATACATACAGCGGAATTATATGGAATAAATAAAGCTCTAGAAGTCACACCAAAAAGCAGCAAACGTATAGCCATATGCACCGACTCACTGTCATCGATTCATTCACTAAAAACCTTAAGATCACAACACCCAATAGTCAATAAGGTACACACTCACTGCCATCAGCTGTTAACTTCGGGTACCTCAGTCTCCATAATCTGGGTTCCTTCGCACGTAGGTGTTACTGGTAACGAGAAAGCGAACCAAGTAGCGAAAAAAGCTAATTGCCTTAATAATCCTGTCGAAAAGATACAGCTCCATCAGGACCTCAAATATCTCTTCAAGCAATCAGTTTTGGAAAATTGGCAAGATCAATGGAATAGAAGCACATCAAAATTGCATCAAATACAACCAATAATTTGACCATCGCAAATTCCCATACAAAAAAGAAGAGACAAAGCCATAATCAGACGAATAAGAATAGGTCACACTCGTCTCACGCACGGTTACCTCATGAGTTCTGGAAATCCACCAGTCTGTGAAAGCTGCAGCAACACGCGGCTTTCCATACAACATATCCTACTTGAATGCAGTAATTTCAGCTCCACCCGACGACGACATAACATTATTGGTACTCTTAGTGATATACTTAGTTCACCTGGTTCAATGAACTCTCTGATTGCTTTTCTGAGAGACTCTAAGTTGTATAATTTAATATAAAATGTTTATAAATTTTGTAAAAGTACCTAAAACTTGTAGCTTAAGCAAATATTGTAACCAATTATTGTAACCAACTATTGTAACCAATTATTGTAACTGTTTTGTTCCCGTGTCAATGACCATAGTTGTCGAGACACGTAAATTTAAATAAAAAAAAAAAAACTATTTTATTTGGGAATAAGCCACCCATAGTAAAATAGTCAATTGCATAAGATGCCACAAGGAAATAGCTGCAGAACAATAGTTTAGGGAAAAAGTAAAAATAAGAAACTCTAACAAATTGATACAGATGGAATTAGAGGAGCTGAGTCAAGTGATTTGCGACTCCGATACGGAAAAATAATTATCCGAGGAACAAGTTGATATTTCTTTTGAAACGTAGGTACATCATAGAAGAGACTGAACACGAATCAGAATCAGAAATCCATGGTAACAATCTGATGATTTAAAAAATATTGAAGCTAGCAGTTACTTTATTTTCAAAGAAAAACTTACTAGACGGACCAAAATCCGCTAAAAGTCAAATTTAATGAAGTAAGCACTAATACGCTTCTGAAAATCTTTCCTAGAGCCAAAAAACAAGCAAAGAATAATTAAATTTAAGTAGATGCTTTTATGAGAATATTTTCAGAATTTCTGTATCAAGCAAAACGAGAAGTCCGTTGGTTATATTCCTCTAACTGATGAACATCGCGGGAATAAATGTACAACTACTCTATAATGCAAGTAATGTGGATGCAACCTGATCACAGAAAAGAATGTTTGAAGGAGCTATCATTTGGTTTGATAAAGCCGTACCTTTCTGATTGCGTCAGCATACAGTCACTGCCAAGTGATGTAAAATATTTTTTTGTACAAAATACAAACATAATATGATAGAGGTGTTTCATTTGTGTTGTGGTAGGAAAAAAATTAAGTCACAACTATCGATCATCTGAGGAAGTTGCAATATAATAAGGTGTAATAAGGTGTTTCATTTATGTTGTGGTAGGAAAAAAATTAAGTCACAACGATCGATCATCTGAGGAAGTTGCAATAGATCGGTTTGCAACCAACATATGATAACAGTTGCTTTAATTTGTTGTTCATCGTCATCATCATTGGCTCGACAGCCCTTTCTGGGTCTTATTTTTAAGGTTTTTATATCATTTTCTATTTGTTCTAAATATCTCAGCTTCGGTCTTCCTCTTGTTCTTTTTCCTACTGGCATCTGTTGGAATATTTTGTTTGGTATTTCGCCTTCTTCCATTCTTTCTACATGTCCCATCCAACGCAGCCGTCCTATTTTAATGAATGTTATGATATCTGGATCCTGGTATATTTCGTATAGTTCAAAGTTGTACCTTCTTCGCCAAATTCCATTTTCTTTTGTGCCCTTATATATGTGTCGCAAGATTTTTCTTTCAAAGGTGGCTAGCAATGTTTCCTTTTTTTTAGTGAGTGTCCAGGTTTCTGAGCCGTATGTGAGTACCGGTCTTATTAGGGTTTTGTATATTTGGAATTTTGTTTTCCTTGCGACGTTGTCTGATCTTAGTTGCCGAATTAGGCCATGATAACTTTTATTGGCAATAAATATTCGCCTCTTCACTTCCTCTGCTACGTTATTATCAGATGTGACTAGGGATCCCAAGTATGTAAAGTTTTTTACCCCCTCAATGTTGTATTCTCCTATTGTTATATTTTCTGGCTGCCTTATTTCTGTGTTTTTACTTACCTGCATATATTTTGTTTTGTTCTGGTTGATTTTCAGGCCACCATTTTTGCAGCTCGTTCTATTTGATTGAATGCCTCTATCATTTCTCTTCTTGATCTTGCGATTATGTCAACATCATCTGCAAATGCTAGTATTTGCACGCTTTTATTAATTATTGTTCCTCGAGTATTGACTGTTGTGTCCCTCATTATTTTCTCGAGTACAATGTTGAACAAGATGCATGATAGAGCGTCTCCCTGGCGTAGTCCCTTTTTCACATCTATTGTTTCCGTTAGTTCGTTTTGTATCCGGATTTTACTTTCTACTTTTAGAGATTCTTTTATCAGTTCTATTAGTTGGGTTGGTATATTAAATTCTTTCATTACTTTTATTAAGAATTCTCGGTTTATATTGTCATATGCGCTTTCGAAGTCTATGAAGAGATGATGTGTGTCGATGTTATGTTCACTTGTTTTTTCAAGGATCTGTCGTAGAAAAAATATCTGGTCTATTGTTGACTTCTGTCTACAGAAGCCACTTTGGTACCTGCCAACTATTTTTTCAGCGTGTGGTCTAAGTCTTTCATAAATGACGTTGGACATTATTTTGTATGCTGCATTCAGCAGCGTGATTCCACGGTAGTTTCCACATTCTAACTGATTCCCTTTTTTATGTAATGGTACAATACTCTATAATGCAAGTAATGTGGATGAAACCTGATCACAGAAAAGAATGTTTAAAGGAACTATCATTTGGTTTGATAAAGCCGTACCTTTCTGATTGCGTCAGCATACAGTCACTGCCAAGTGATGTAAAATATTTTTTTGTACAAAATACAAACATAATATGATAGAGGTGTTTCATTTGTGTTGTGGTAGGAAAAAAATTAAGTCACAACTATCGATCATCTGAGGAAGTTGCAATAGATCGGTTTGCAACCAACATATGATAACAGTTGCTTTAATTTGTTGTTGATTAATCTAAATTTACCATATATTTTGAGGTTTTCATTTTAAAACATTTTTTTTGAGTTTTTCCTTTGATAAAAATTTTGTGTTGTTTTTGAGAACTGTTTTATTTTTATAAAGCGATGAGCACGCTAATAACCGGCAAAATAACACAAAACATGGACAACATAATGCATTGTACAACAAAAAGAGATGAAAATTGTAGAAGTGGGAAATTATCAAAGGTAATACCACGAGTCCTCTAAATTTTATCGATAAATTTTTTTGTTTTCACGAAAATTTCTTTATTTGGTAAAATTGCGAAAACAAACCGAATGATAAAATCACGAGTCCGAAGGACGAGTGATTTTATCCATTTCGGTTTGTTTGAGTGATTTTACCCTAAATAAAGAAGTTTAAGTATGAAAACGAAAAAATTTATCAAGCAAAATTTAGCGGACGAGTGGTATTTGAAAAGATTACTTTGTGAACCAATATGTATTATTAGTAAATACGGACATCTCTGAAATATTTTTAAGACAACTAGGATCAATGTCTTAAGTAGGTCATAGATAAATGATTTTATGATTTAAAAATGAACCAATTTATTAATTATATTGTTAATACATAAAAAACTGTTTAAATCGAAAATAAACAATTATTAAAAACACAATTTTTAAAACTAATATGAGATTTTCCAATGTCGTTCGTAACGTATTATGTGAAATTTAGGGTACCTTAAGTTTTATCAGGGAAGAGACTGTTTTATCAAGAAAGAGGCTGTTTTATCAGTATTACACTCAATGATTGGCTAGAACGACGCTTGGTGATTGGCTGAAAAAGCAAAAACGTTAGAATTTGAGAGGTGAAAAAAATAATCGGTATAAATCTACAAGAATAAAAAACCGCTAAACGCCGTAAAAATGAGTGGCGCATAAAATATTCCAGCTAAAAAAGATCTGATATGAATATTACGTGGCGCGAAAATGGATTTTCATTTGATGCAAAACAAAATTCTAGTTTTATTTTAAAAGATTTTTCCATAATATTTGCTAAATTTGAAGTAAACGCGCCACAAAAGAGTAACTTTGATACAGTTTGAATTTTTAAACTCTTTTGTGGCGCGTTTACTTCAAATTTAGCAAATATTATGGAAAAATCTTTTAAAATAAAACTAGAATTTTGTTTTGCATCAAATGAAAATCCATTTTTGCGCCACGTAATATTCATATCAGATCTTTTTTAGCTGGAATATTATATGCGCCACTCATTTTTACGGCGTTTAGCGGTTTTTTATTCTTGTATCAGGAGTTTTTCAAAGTTATTTATAAATTAAATGTATGAAGTTGAATGCAATGTTCCCGTATTACACGTCAAGCTTTATAAATGGTCATCTTTGTTGCATTATATCCCAAATGATCTAGTATCCATCGAATGTACACTAGATTTTTTTCTATTCGAAAATAGATTGAAACAAAAATATTGAGATGGCCGGTAAATGAAGTCGGATTGCCCGTTGCCAGATCAAATTTAGCGTCGTAACCACTACAACTACATAAACCATTTCGGGAATAATCGTTAATTGGATTACACTTTTGAAGCTTAATAACTTCTAAACGGCTTAACGGATTTTGATCAGTAAACATGAGTCTGAAACGTATTGACCAGTAGTATCTGATGGATCTAAGGTCAAGTATGATAACTGAAGCTATTACAGGAATTATTGAGCTTGAGAAAACCGTTTTTCCCACAGGAAATAGATTTTATCATACTGATGAAGCCTATAACCTAAAAAATTCTAATTTTCCCGAATATAAGGTATACACCGTTAGATTCGTCTTGAGTCCTTCTGGCGCAATTCGTAGGTTGAAATG
Organism: Diabrotica virgifera virgifera; assembly: GCF_917563875.1. Classification (NCBI taxonomy): domain Eukaryota; kingdom Metazoa; phylum Arthropoda; class Insecta; order Coleoptera; family Chrysomelidae; genus Diabrotica; species Diabrotica virgifera. The sequence goes on from NC_065448.1 coordinate 191,672,756, forward strand.
TTGAAACTTTCAAACACACATACATACATATCCACAAACATTTTCCCTTTTTTTAAATAAAAATTGAGTCACATTTCTAAGCTCTATAACTTTTGAATGGTATAACCGATTTTCAAAATTAGACATGCGTTGGAAAGGTAATGATCAGTTCTATTAGAAGCCGCAAAGGTTGGACTTTGAATTTCGTGTATATAATAGTGTCGCGTGTAGGGGGTGTATTTCTGCGCCACTGGCGAGAACTGCCGTTCTCTGGTAATTTTTTCGATATAAAACTAACAGCTTCGATAACCACTGTATCGAAAACTATTAATTTTATCAAAAAAATGTATAATGAACATTTTTTGCTTATAATTAATGTTTTTACCAGCATTTGCGGTCAAAATATAATAAAAAATTTCCACCCTCGAGATGAGGTGGCAACCACCCCATGGTAAAAGCGTCTTTCTGCATCATATAGATTTTGATCCTTGGACTATCCACTACTTATTGTCAAATTTTCAAGCAAATCTATCCATTCTGTAAAAATTGCGAAGTGAAAAATTTCAGTTCTTGGACTAATTATACATTTGGAGCTCTATAACTTCTGAACGGCTTACCTGATGATGATCACTAAACATGAATTTGAAACGTATTGACAAGTAGTATCTGATGCATCCAAGATCGAGTATAATAACTGAACGTATTACAGGAATTATTGAGCTTGAAAAACCGTTTTTTTCCATAAAAAATAGATTTGATCATACTTTTGAAGCCTATAACTTAAAAATTCGAATTTTCCCCGATATGACGTATACACCGTTAGACGCGTCCCGAGTCCTTCTATAAACGCTCAGTTATTGGCGCAATTCGTAGGTTGAAATTTTGAGTAATTGTCGAAAAACCAAAATTTTCAAAGTTTAATTTTTCAGTTTTTTGGCTATGGTGAGCAGTGTATATGTCTCAGCTTAATTTTAAGTGCCATTTGAAAGCTTAACTTAACCCTATTGATTTGGTGTATTTGCGGTTTTCCTGTCTTTCCTTGAACCTAAGATATATATGCCCAAAAAATATGCTATTTTGTATCTACCTAGTAGTACCTAGTCCTCTAGCTGGCTTAAGGGTAGTCAGAAGTCAAAAATTAGACCGGTTCTGAATCGGCCCTCACACCCTCTTGAAACACAGAAAAGAAAATTCAGATCGGTTTAACTTTTCCACACACATACATACATACATACATACATACATACATATCCACAAACATTTTCCATTTTTTAAATAAAAATTGAGTCATATTTCTGAGCTCGATAACTTTTGAATGGTATAACCGATTATCAAAATTAAACATGCTTTGGAAAGGTAATTATCTGTGCTATCAGAAGCCGCAAAGGTCAGGCTTAAATTTTTGAAATTTTTGGGAGTTTTGGGGACGAGAACGAAAAACAGGCTTTAAATGGGAAGGGCCGTAAAATCCACACCCTTGGACCAAAATTGATGGTTGACATATGAATGGACGAGTCTTTTCCTAAGCTTTAAGATGGGATTTGGCCCAATTTTCAATTCAGTCAGGTTTAGAAAATAGAAAATTTCGTGTATATATAGTGTCGCATGTAGGGGTGTTGTGCGCCACTGGTGAGAACTGCCGTTCTCTGTGGATAAAACATTACCACTTACGATAGCTCCTCACCTTTAGACGTTAGCTAAGAGCTCGTTGGCTTTAGTCATACGTATGATATTAACGTGACATTAACATTTTTTAATTTTATATAATTTTGACAGTAGTACGTTCTTTAAAGGTAAAATATTGCAAAACCTCTAAATTTTAAAGAACCGATTGGCTTGACATGAAATTTGGCATGCACATAGCTAACAAGTCAAAGAAAAAAAGTTATATAGTGCCGATGTGTGCTTTTGCCCTAGGAGTGAGCTTGACCCCCTTTTCGGGGTGAAAAATATATGTTCGAAATAACTACGGAAATGGATAAAATGACTAATTCCAAGCCACTTTTGTTCTATAAAGTTATTTCACCAAGTTAATAGTTTTCGAGTTATTTTCGAGTGAATACGATTAATTTTTCTACAAAATAACTACGTTTTCAGACGGTTTTTCGCCAATAATTCAAGAAGTAAGTATTTGGTCGAAAAAAAATCTTATCAAAAATATAGCACGTAAATAAGTGAAGAACAGATTGTATATATTAGGTCACCTAGCAAAAGCAGAGTTATAGCTAATGAAAGAACAGATTCATATTCGTCAAATTCCAAATCGAATAATTTAACGTGCCATAATAGACCAGGGCCCATCTGTAAAAATATTAGTACATTTGGACGTTGAGAGGTGACTCAAATTTTTTTGCGGAAATTGCTTGAAAATAAATTAAATAATAATATTTGGGTTATCCTCCCTCTCAAAAAGGTCCGGAACATTGTTTAAATAATCAAAATGTCAAAAAATTAAGGAAAAATTCGATTTTTTTCTTGGTTTTTTGATTATAACTTTAAAAGTATTCATTTCCGAGAAAAGTTGTACTAACATAAAAGTTGCGTAATTAAATTTTACACAATATAGAATTGGTTAAAAATTTAAAAAATAGTCACCCTTGTTGCAAAATAGCAATAATTGTGAAAAACATACAAAAACAAGTATTCGCATTTTACGTTTTTCAACCATTTATGCTATACTTAGGACCTTCGTGTTTCACCCTAAAAAACTTTATTATACAGTCAAATAATACTGTAAATTTCATTAAAATCGGTTCAATAAATTTTGCAAAATAAATTTTGCAATCCAGCTTTCGTAAAAAAAATTCATTTTTTCAAAATGTTACAGGACTGAAAATAAAGCAGATAGTCAGTTGAAATTTTTTTTGCTTATAGAAGTGTACTGTACCTTTCATTTGCAATTTTTGCACAATTAAAATTGATTAACAACACGGCGTCAGGAATTTTATTATATAAACATTAATTATTGGTGCTACGCGCAGGACAGCGGATAGTTTTCTCTGATTGGGCATTCCAATGACCTTTGATAACGATTGATACATTTTAATTTTTATTACATTTCGATATAAATAAATAAATTTGTTTATTGCAAAATAAAAACACATACTCTATCCTTTGAAATAACACTTTTATTAGCAAAAACTTTCTTTGTTCATATATTTTAACTTAAATAATAAAAGTTTATTATTTTTAAACATATGCAATTGTTTAAACAATATTTCATAAACAATAATAAAATTAGTTTGATTTTTGTGGAATTAAAATATTAAAATACAATAAAATATAGAGTAAAAAAATAATATATTAGATAAAGATAGGAAGAAATTTTGGTGGAAATCAACTTGTGTGAATCGAACACCGCTGTCCTGCGCGTAGCACCAAAAATTATTGTTAATTTCAAAAATTTTCTGACGCCGTGGTAATTAATAGATTTTAATTTTGAAAATTGCAACTGAAAGATACAGTACACTTCTATAAGCAATAAAAATTTCAACTTGCTATCTGCTTTATTTTCAGGCCTGTAACATTTTGAAAAAATTAATTTTTTTTGCGAAAGCTGGATTGCAAAATTTATTTTGCAAAATCTATTGAACCGATGTTAATGAAATTTACAGTGTTCTTTTACTATATCATAAGGATTTTCTGAGTGAAACATAAAGGTCCTAAGTGTAGCATAAATGGTTGAAAAACGTAAAATGCGAATACTTGTTTTTGTATGTTTTTTTCGCAATTATTGTTATTTTTCGACTAGGGTGACTATTTTTTAAACATTTGACCAATTCTATATTGTAGGAAATTTAATTACGCAACTTTTATATTAGTACAACTTTTCTCGAAAATTAATACTTTTAAAGTTATAATAAAAAAACCAAGAAAAAAATCGAATTTTTCTTTCAATTTTTGACATCTTGATTATTTAAACAATGTTCCGGACCTTTTTGAGAGGGAGGATAACTCAAATATTATTATTTGAATTATTTTCAAGCAATTTCTGCAAAAACATTTGAGTCACCTCTCAACGTCCATCTCAAAACAGATGCGCCCTGGACTATCACCAAAAGACGAAGCACTTTTTGGGGAAAACTATTTTAACTTTTTTAAAGTGTTTAAAAAATACTTATTTTTGTTTAAAAAAAATTAACTTCAAAAGTAAACAAGTTAGGCTCAAAATAAAATTGGTCCCTTTGTTTTGGCAGGAAATCGCGAAAATCACCCCCTAATTAGCATTTTAAATGAACTTAATTACTCGCGTATGTATTGATCATATGATTTGTAAGTTTCATCGGTTTAAAGTTCTTATTTTTTAAAGAGCTGTAGTTAAAAGGGTTTGAACGAGTCACTTACCACGAGGGTATGCAAATTTAGAAACACCGAATCTTTACCAGTTTTTGTCTTACAAAAAAAACAAAAATAAAAAGTATGCAGAAAAGTAAAGCCGATTTTTTTTATTGTTTAAGATTTTTGGTGTCTCTAACAATTTTTAAGTTATTTAAAAAAAAGCATTTTTTTCAAAATTAAAATTTTTAAAAATTTTACTTTAAAACCAATTTTTTTCAGAAATAAGCACTTTGAATCAATGAAACTTACAGATTATATATAAACAAAATATAAGTAAACTAACTTGTGAAGCGGTAACGATTAATTTTATTTAAGTTGCTAATTGGGGGTGATTTTCCTGATTCTTTTTTGCCAAAACCAAAGGGACCAACTTTATTTTGTAATGAACTATTTTAAATGGGAAATAAGCCACAATTTTACCAAAAAAATGAATTTCTTAACGTTTTGACGCCCAAGTCGGGTGTCGTTGTCAAAATACAAAATAATAATAAATTGTGGCTTATTTCCCATTTAAAATAGTTCATTATAAAAATGCCACAAGGAAATAGCTTCAGAACAATTTTATTTTGAGCGTAACTTGCTTACATTTGATGCTAGAATTTTTTTTATAGAAACAGAAATAAATCTTTTTTTAAACACTTTAAAAAAGTTGTAATGTGTTTTCCCCAAGAACGCTTCATTATTTCGACATTTAACATTGAATTATTATATTCGGAATTTTTCGAATATGAACCTATTTTTCATTAGCTATAACTCTGCTTTTGCTAGGTATAGAGACTTAATGTATACACCGTTTTTTTCACTTTTTTGTAGGCTATGGTTTTGATATGGATATTTTTTTCGACAAAATGCTTACGTTTTGAGTTATTTGCGCAAAACCGTCTAAAAACGTGGTTATTTTAATTAAAAATGAACATATTCACTTGCAAATAACTCAAAAAGTATTGATTTGGTGAAAAAACTCTATAGAACAAAAGTTGCTTAAAATTAGTCAGTTTATCCATTTCGGGACATGCCTTGGACATATATTTTTTCACCCCCGAGATGGGGTGAAACTCACCCCCAGGGCAAAAACAGACATCAACACCATATCACTTTTTTTCTTTGACATGTTCTTCTTCTTCTTCTTCTACGGCACTACAGCCCAAATTGACCCTTGGCCTCCTTTATTTTTTGCCTCCACACTTGCCTGTCTGTGGCTGCTCTTCTCCATACACGGACTCCTAAAAGGGCTTGTGCGTCGCTGTTTACTGTGTCTTCCCAGCGCTTTCGTGGCTTCCCAACCGGTCTCTTTCCTTGCATTCTAGTATTCAGTGCTCTTTTTAGTATCCTATCCTCTCCCATTCTTATCACATGTCCGGCCCATTGCAATCTTTGTAATCTAATGAAGTCTGACAGGGGCGTTTCCTTATAAAGTTGATAAAGCTCGTTGTTGTATCGACTTCTGAAGATTCCGTTTTCCCTCACAGGTCCTAGTATTCTCCTAAGTACTTTCCTTTCGAATGTGTCGAGTGTGTTTTTGGATGTTTCTTTCAGCACCCAGACTTCACTGCCATAGCATGTTATTGGTCGAATTAAGGTTTTATAGATTCTCATCTTTGTACTTCGGTGGACACTTTTTGACCGAAATATATGGGAGAGGGCAAAATAAGCTCTGTTTGCCTGCGTTGTTCTCTTTCTTATTTCTCTATCTTCTGATCCGTCAGCATATATTTCTACTCCCAGGTATGTAAACTTTTAAACCGTTTCAATGTCATCTTCATGTATAATGTTTCCTGGGACTATATTTCTTCTCGTCTGAGTCATTATTTTTGTTTTTTCTGTGTTAATTTCCAGACCTAGCATTTTTGTTTGTGTTTTTAACTCTGCATATGTTTCCTGTGCTCCTGTTGATGTTCTACTCATAATATTAATATCATCAGCATAAGCGGCTAGTTGAACCGTTCGGTTGGTCAGTAGATTTCCTCGTCCAGTTTGCATTTGCCTAACCGCATACTCCAGTGCCAGGTTAAACAATGTTGGGGCCAGCCCATCTCCCTCTTTTAGTCCCTGCGAAATGTTAAAAAAGTCTGTCCGGTGGTTTTGTATTCGTACACATGCCTGAGTTTCACTCATTGTGGCTTTAATGAGTCTTATTAACTTGTGTGGTATTGCCAATTCAGCCAATATATAGTATAGTTTGTTCCTTTTGACTGAGTTGTATGCCTGTTTGAAGTCTACAAACACGTTGTGAACATCAATATCGTGTTCCCATGCTTTGCTCAAGATCTGTTTTACTGTGAATATTTGATCCAGTGTCGATCTTCCCCGTCGGAAGCCCGTCTGATACTCTCCAATAATATTTTCTGCTAGTGGTTGGAGCCGCTGGTTTATAATATACGTGAGGACTTTATATGCTGTACACAGTAGGGAGATTCCACGGTAGTTTTTGCACTGGAGTTTGTCTCCTTTTTTATAGATCGGGCATACTATACTTTTCTTCCAGTCGTCGGGTATTTTCTCTTCTTGCCATACGTCTCTGATGAGCGCGTGGATGTGACTTGCTAGGTGGTCGCCACCTACCTTATATAGTTCTGCTGGTATTTCATCAATTCCCGGAGCTTTATTGTTTTTCTGGGCCTTAGTGGCTTCGAAAACTTCCTCTATGGTTGGAGCTTCTACTCCATTCTCTTCTACGTAGATCATACCCATTTCATCTTCCATGTCTACTTGAGTTCCAAGTAGTGTCTGAAAATAATGCTTCCAGGTTTCTGTGACTTCCTGTTGGTCACTGATTATTTGCCCACTTTCATCTTTACATAGACTTGTTTGAGGTTTATACCCACTTTTTATCTTTTTTAGGTATTCGTAAGCCCCTCTCATTTCGTTGTTTTTGAAATGTTCTTCCATTTTTTCTATTTGTCCATTTTCATAGGCTCTCTTTTTATTTCTACATGTCTTGTCTGCTTTCCGTCTTGCGACTTCAAATAATGTTCGTCTTTCCCGTGTTCTTCTTGTTATGTACATTTTGTGTGCTTCATTTCTTTCCTCGATTGCTTGTCTGCACTCGTCATCAAACCATGCTGCTCTTCTCTCCTTTTTCTTGTTTCCCAGGGTGGACGCTGCTGCTGTCAGTATTGCTGTTTTGATATTTTTTTCATGTCATCACTTTTTCTCTTCTTTTTTTCAATCACTTTTTTTCTTTGACATGTTAGCTATGTGTTATGCCAAATTTTATGTCAATCCAAGAGGTTCTTTAAAATTTAGAGCAAAAACCGTGAAAGAATGTACTACAGAGCTGTTACACCGAATAGAATGAGTGAGTTTGGAAGCAAGACTTAGAGTAAATAAATCAAAAACAAAGGTTATGATTAACAAGTTATTAATTTTACTTTTTTTTTTAAATTCTTTTATTTAAAAACTAATTTAAAAATTAAATAGACACAGTTTTCCCATTTGCTCAGGCAAAAAATATTGATCTCCTGCCTTGTCATATTCTGACGTTCATTTGTGTCAGTCGACACGGAAAAAAGCGAATCCAAAGGTGGTAATCTGTTGTAAGTGGTCACGTTTTATAGGTTTATACTGATAATTTTCCACCTCTACAAATTTTATTTCCTTATATTACACAACGCACTATGTTGTACATCTTTTGCATTTTTTAAGGTTGTTAGCGCGCTCATCACTGTATAGTTCTTTAAACAATATAAAAAATCAAGGCACCGTGTTTTCTCATCCCTGTGCATTACTTTATGCCCTCAATCTCACAATAGATCTGCGCTCTAGATAAAATACCGTGCGGGTAGCTACGCGAGTCTACAGAGTGTGGGTAGTTAAATGTTAATGTTATTGTTTATATTTCCCGGCATCTTGCTTCTAGTATTCCATGTACATATTATTTTGCTTTTCAGAATTCTCCTCCAGAATCAGCGAGTATTTAATATATCTATTAATTTCCGTTCGGTGAAAGATTCTTAGAACTTCGTCGCCATTTAAGGGGCGCAAATGTATGGAAACATGAAACATATTATTTATCGGCCAATATTATGACTTCTCATAAATCATCACTACGAAAACTATCACAAATATACAGATATGATCGATCTAGAAAATAAGAGTCATCGGGGGAGACTATACCATCGTGAAATGACCCTAAAACCATCTTAATAGATAAATGGTTATTTTTACTTAAAGTGAGTAAGTTCCCCTGTTAGCTGTATACCATATAGTGCTAGAGGATATCTCAAGGAACAAAGGTGAGATGGTGTCAACTTGCGCTTTTACCCTGGGGGTGGATACCACCCCTCTTTGGGGGTGAAAATTATTTTTTTAAAATAAACCCCACAATTTTATAGAGGGACAAATTATACGCAAAATTTGTTATAAAAAGTTATTAAAATAATTCAAAACTTTTTGAATTATTAAAGATCAAAGATTTTAATTTTTTGTGAGAAAAATGCATGTTTTTAACCGATTTTTTATAAATAACTCAAAAACTATAAGTTTTTACAAAAAAGTTATTATGACCAAAATTGAGGCTAATAAAAAATCAAATATACTCCTTACTAGAAAAACCTATCAATGTTAAGTAAAAGTGAGTTATAGGTAATTGAATGTATATTTCTTTCGTCGAGTACCCAAATCACCCAAATACCCAAGTATTCAAGCTTAAATACCGGGAAAATGACGCATTTTATAACATAGACTCATATAACATTTGTCAAAGTTCTTAAAAATATAAAAATATCTATCAAATAAGCCCTCGACCAAGTTCATAGCATTAAAATTTATACACCAAAAATGTTTCAAAATTTATCTTTTAAAAATTTTTCCAAAAAATGTTATTGTTTTGTTGTAAATAACTCTGTTAATTTTTAAAATATCAGGTTTACCTAAAAACTGATTAAAATTTGATTCCAAGAGCTATTAAAAAACGTCAAATTTAGACTTTTAAATCTCTTGATTTTTTAAAAATAAAAGGTTAAGTGGCCCTGGTTACATGGTTCTCGCAGCAAAATTGAAACTTTAAACGTTTCTATCTCGGTTATATTTTATTCTATGAAAATAGTAAAATGGGTAAAGTATTTGGAACAAAAAAAACTAAAATTTTGTTAAATATCATTTTTTACGTATATTGAGTATTTTTGGAGCTATTATAAAAAAAAGTGAAAAGTACGATAATTTTAAAAATTCTGATTTTTTAAATTATATCTTTTGTTTTTCAAAAATATGCATTTTAAACTGGTCAAAATTGTTGAAATCATTAACTATGTTAACTTAAAGAAATTCTTGTGAGGATTACTACAAATTTTAATTTTTGTGGGAATGGCGTATGATTTATTTTTCACTTTTTCCTAAAAAAATCGAAAGGGTTCTCTTATTTTTATCATAACTTGCTTATTTTTGATGCTATTAACTTCTACTGGAGCTCATTTGATAGGTATTCCGAAGTACTTTGAGAAGTGCTTAACAAGTATATTCTATAAAATGCATCGTTTTCCCGTTATGTAAGCTTGAATACTTAGATTTTAGTACTCGTAAAAAAATATACATTCAATTACCCATAACTCACTTTGAAATAACATTAGTTTAGTTCTTTAAGTGGGAAGTTTATTAAATTTTTTATTAGTTTTAATTTTGGTAATAATAACTTTTTTGTAAAAACTTATATTTTTTGAGTAATACGTGAAAAACAGCTTTAAAACATGCATTTTTTTCAAGAAAATATAAAATCTTTGATACTTAATAACTCAAAAAGTATTGATTTATGTTAATAACGTTATATAACAAATTTTGCTTAGAAGTTGCCCCTATATCGATTTCTGGCATTATTTTTAATAAAAAAAATTTCACCCTGGAGAAGGGGTGGCATCCACCCCCAGGGTAAAAGCGCAAGTTGGCATCATGTCACCTTTGTTCCTTGAAGTATCTTCTAACTTCTCACCAATTTTCATGAAAATCGATGAAGGTTCAACGAAATCGTAGGTGAAAACCTTCAGTGACTCCACTAATTGGAGTTAAAAAAACTTTTTAATGAAGTAAAAAATTTCATAGCGCTTATGCTAAATATATCAATTACACTGTAAGTTTTTGCTTCATTGTAACGTACTTGCATGTTTATTTCTCTTTACGTGATGAGTAGATAACGAAAACTTGTTACTAAATCAAATAGGTCTGGATCCCGCGTATGAAAAAAAGTTGATTAATAGCAAGCTGAAAATTTGTTAATAGCTTAAAAGTGTCTAGTCGGACAAACTTTGATATATGGGAACACTGGAACAGGGGAAGTTTTAATTGTGGAACAGGTTAAAAATTTGAAACGGTCAGACCACGAAAACGTAACATGTATTTTGTCCGACAGAACTTCCAATTGATTTGTTACCCTTTCATTATACTCTCATGCAAAAATCAGACTGCTATTTATCACCTGTCATAATTCCTGTCATTTAACATATTCTACGTGTTCCACTCATTATAATTCCCATTTGGTGATAAATAGCAGCCTGATTTTTGAATGAGAGTTTAACGAAAGTGTAACAAATCAATTGGAAGTTCTGTCGGACAAAATACATGTGACATTTTCGTGGTCTGACCGTTCCCAATTTTAAACCTGTTCCACAATTAAAACTTCCCCTGTTCCAGTGTTCCCAAATTTGAAAGTTTGTCTGACTAGACACCCTTAAGCTATTAACCAATTTTTGAGCTTGCTATTAATCAACTTTTTTTTCATACGCGGGATCCAGACCTAAAATATATTTAATTAAAATTAGGAAATATGTAGCATAAAAGCTACTAGTAATGAACATACTAAAATGTACGCTACAAAATTGATTAAAAAGACCACTACCGTCGTTCTTTTGTTAACTACACATTCATTCAGGTAATATCAATCTTCTAGCAAGGTTTTCTCGTCCTATTTCCCTTAGTCTATATCCCTTTGAAAATTTTACTCTGTAGGAATGTGTGTCTGCTTTTAATAGTAAAATAAGATTTATATCAGCAGTTCGTGAAATTTCCACCATCACACACAAGCGCTTTTCAATGTATACATATATATGTATATAAATAGAGTTGAATAAATGCATTTTTATCATTGCTGTAACTTGATTTTTATTTGAAAATATTTTGAAATAATATGTAGATCTACGTGTTATAACTTTAAATATTTTTTTCTACAATCACTTGATAAAGAAGACTTTTTCGCTTGTCAATGGCAACGAAAAGTTGACGTTTACTGAGTACCGTCACTTTATCGCTCTAGCGCGTAAAGTTTGATTTTACGCTCGTCGTCCGTAGCAACCCTACAACCATACAATACAAACACATTGAACATTCAAACTGAAAGATATAAAAGTTAACCCGGCACCTGCCACGTGGGGTGCTACCAGCACCCCATAACACATTTTCATCAAATATTTGGTATTTCAAATTTGTTAACCGTCCTGTGCGTCATAGTAGCTTTCAATAATATTATATAGCATAGATCTGTTTGTGTTTGAAGTGGTTATTTAGTGTCATTCTGAAATTGTAGCTCTTAATTCGAATTGGGGTGTCATCATCTGGCAGTAAAATTTTTTTATGTTTTTGATAAACAGGTCAGATTTACATTTTTTTATTGTAATAACTGATCTAAATTATTAATATATTCTCTATACTCAATAAATTTTAATTTTCTTGGATATTTTACATCACTTCAATTATTATGGGTTGGTACTTGCTAATTTGCTTATAACACCTTTTTAATTTTATTTTTTAACTTTTATAATATATTAGTAGCTAATAAGTTAATAAAACATGTTTTTTTTTATATTCTTGTGTAACTCAACACATTATTTTGTTTATAAACAAGTAGATCACAGAAAATTTTTAAGGGGTGCTGTGAGCACCCCACGTGGTAGTTGATGCCTTGCAAAGCCACGTGGCAGGTGCTGGGTTAATGGTATGAGATTATAATGACTGATATAAAGTAGATACAATAAAGTAAATTATTTAAAAATAATTTCATTTTATTAAGTGATTGTAGAAAAAATGTTGTATGCATTACAAGCGCAAAGTGACATTATTGCTTTCGAGTAATTACCGCTCTCCGCTACGCGTCGAGGGGTAACTCTTACCCTCAAGCAATAATGTATCACTTTTCGCTCTTAATACATAAATACTATTATCTACTCTAGGTCATTATGTATAAGTTTTTAAGTTTGTGAAAACTGTCATTATAGATAGCAGTACGTGAAGGGTTTAAAGTGTGCGTGAAGTAACAATGTATTTTAAATGGGATTTACTTTTTCGCACTGTTTTTTTGGCACACTTTTATATAATGAAATATCCTTAACTTTCGCGTTGTCATGGTGATGACATAATGAGGAATAAATTACAACAAAAGTTTTGACAGCTTTGTGACTTGAAAGAAGTTAGAATTTTTAAATGTCAAAGTTCTAAAAATTGTAGAACAGAAATGAATTCCAGTGACGGAGAGTTACGGTATTTTTATTTGTTTATCGTAGATAGAATATTGTATAAAGCTGTGCGTGAAATATGTTTGCGAACTTACGCCATGTATAGCACTCGCTCCGCTGTCGCTCGTGCTCTAAACATCGCGTGCGTTCGCAAAAAGCATACTTCGCGAACTGTTTCATAAATAACTATTACCATCGCATAATAAAAAGGATATTATTAAAGAAAAATACGTGACAATATTTGACTAGTATGAATAAATACTACTTTTAAGGTTATTTGCGAAAAACCGTCTAAAAATGTGTTTTTTTTTGTAGAAAAAGAAACATATTCACTTGCAAATAAAATGTGTTTTGTTTTTAAAGAAACATATTCACTTGCAAGTAACTCGAAAAGTATTAACTGAGTAAACAATTCTATAAAAACAAAAGTTTCCTAGAATTAGTCAGTTTATCAACTTCCAAACATATTTTGAACGTATGTTTTTCCACCCCCAAGAAGGAGTGATACTCACCCTCAGGGCAAAAGCACAGATCGGTAAATATCATTTTTTATGACATGCTAGCTATGGGTATGCCAAATTTCATGTCAATCCAAGCGGTTCTTTAAAATTCGGAGTATTAGTGTAGAAAAATGTTAGGATATAGTTATTTTCCTAACAAGTGCAGAAAGTCATTCTTTTCCGCACGCGACTGCAGTTTGCCGAACGACGCGAAGCGGGAGTTCGGCAAGCAGTCGAGTGCGGAAAAGAGACTTTCTGCAAGAGTTAGGAACAATATTTTTTCTAAGAGTCTTTAAAAAATTACCAAATCTTAATCAATTAATTTAATTAATATGAAAATACATACAGAAATTAATTCTTTGACAAGGTTGTCAAAACCAAACTTTCAATATAATTAGTTTGCATGACGACGATCTTGGTTTCCATGACGATGATTCAAAACGACTGTTATTGTCTACCGATTTGACTTCCGAATATTATGTCAAAATAATTTTATTTCATCGAATTGTCGCGTTAATTTCGTTACAGCAGGAACGCAATAAGATGTATTTGAAATAAATTAGTAACAAATATCTAAATATTAGTTTATTGCATGTATTATAATTACTTTAAGGCCATATTAACATATCTAAATTAACACGCGTGCGGAAAAGTAAAAACCGCGTGCGGAAAAGTAACACGCGTGCGGAAAAGTAAAACGCGTGCGGAAAAGTGAAACTTTCTAAACTAAAATGCATGCGCGAAAGTAGACATTTCTGCACGATCGTAAAAAAAATGAGTTTTTCTATCTCTTAACAAATAAAATGTTTATATTTAAGTATAAATAGATATTTTTTAAAGAAACGGACCTGGGTAGGACACGTGGTACGACAAAACATCGAGACGTGGAAGAGAAACATTGTACATTGGAGACCACTTGAGCACAGTCATAGTAGAGGAAGACCACGAAAACGATGGCTAGACGACATCCAAGCAAAAATGGGGAGAAACTGGCACCAAATAGCACAAAACAGAGAAGAATGGAGAACTCATGGGGAGGCCTTTGTCCAGGAGTGGATACAAACACGCTAAATAAAAAAGAAGGTAATATAATACATATACATACATATAATACATATAATACATACAAAATTTATTTCGACTAAACGATGACGGTCGCGAGATCAATTCATTATCCCCATCCAAAAATAGCTGTTTACCTATATTATATAAGCGTTGCGTGCCTTCTACACTATTTATATACATATACCTATACATATAATATATACGTACAAAATTTATTTCGCCGAAGCGATGACGGTCGCAATGACGGTCGCGAATTCGATGCTTTTTCCCCATCTGAAAAGTGCACAACGTCCCTAAAGACGTGTTCACTTCAATAATATTACTATTATTATACGTACATTATAATAATATACGTACAAGATTTATTTCGTCGAAGCGATGACGGTCGCGATGATCGTCGCGAAATCAATACTTTTTCCCCATCCTAAAATAAATTTTACATGTCAACGTGTAATTAAGTAAACACTTCTGTTGTATGTAGGCATATGATTTTATTAAAATTCTTAAAATTTATCCACAAGTGAGTGGAAGTACAAAACGTTTCCGGTCAAACTGACCATCATCAGTGTAAAAGTCCAGTGTACAAGTAATTATAACTAGCCACTTTAGTAGGTGTAAAAACCTCTAAATTGCATTATAGTTACATTGTATATTAAAAAGTAGTCGACATTAAGTCGATGTCTTAAGATTTTAAATATCACATGTGAATGTATTTCGTCCTTGCTCGAAAATTGCACAAGGTACTTGTGTTCTAGTGAGAGGTTAACAACCAACCAACGTTGGTCGTTAGCAGTGACGGAGATGTTGAAGAGGAAGTAAGACAACAAAGCTTAAAAGCAAGTAAAGCGGCGGGATCTATTAATGACACCATCTGGAAAAACAAACATCTAAGACAAGACACAATAGCAATAATCTATAAAACAGCAATTAGACCTATATTGACATACACGTCGAATACAAGACCTGACACATCTAAAACGAGACAACTACTAGAAACAACAGAGATGAAAATACTTCGACGAATATCAGGGAAAAATCTGTTGGATAGGGAGAGAAGCGAAAACATAAGAAGAACATGTAATATAGAAGATATAAATGCATGGGTGACACAACGGAAACTGGAGTGGACCGAACACATTAGTAGATTGGTAGAGGATAGGATAGTACAAATAGCACGAGATAAGTCACCAAATGGACGAAAAAGTATTGGGAGACCAAGAAAAATATGGTGCGATAATTTAAACAAATTTGGAGGCTAATATTGAAGAAGAAACAGGATTTAAAGCCTAAATACAAGAAGGAAGAAGAAGAAAAATAAATATCGTGATTTTGCCTCGTACTATTTATAGATATTTGTGAAAAATTAGCACAATCCACGATTTACAAAAATAAAAAAAATAGCATACAATTATTACCATATTGCGCTGTTACCTTAATAATTTCTAATACAATTAGTAGATCTATGTAAATTCCTAGTTAGTTCCGGTTGATTAATATATTATACATACGGACATAAGTGATTCCCAACAACACCTGCAGCAGGAGGAATCAGCCTACGCTAATTCGAACTATTGCAGATAAAGGAACACTAATACTAAGTTAACTGAAATTTAATTGCAATAATTAATACGCATCAACACGAATCGGTTTGTTATCTATTATTGCACAATTGCTAAAATAATATAACGTAATATATTATGGCCGTTTATTATAGCTACCTATTTAAAACCGTCTACACACTCTCTGACAAAAGCACCTCACCGTAGGGGCTGACAACGTTGGGTCTGACTGTTGCGTGCGTAGGCTTGTGTGTACGACAAAAATGAGTATTCCTGACAGTTAGGCTGACCGATTTTGTCGGAAAGTTTTGCTATTCCAACATCCTGATAAATTGGTCCTGCCAAGGGAGCTTGGACATATTTTATTTTATTTCGAACAGACGATCTCTTGGGGTAAGAAAAGTCACTATTTTTTTCTTGTAATCACGGTTCAACACATTTTAGTATTTTTTGTACCTAACCTCGGGTATGCGAGACGCGTAACGCAACTCATAAATATTGGCGATATCATTTTAAAGTCTTCTACTTTAAAATGTATAATATACGTCTGAATTGCCAATATAAATGAGTCAGATTAAATAAATTATTACAAGAATTTTTTTATTTAGCAACAACATTTTTGCTTATTTTAATAGTATTTTGTATTTTGACAACGAAATCCGATTTGGGCTTCGAAACGTTAATAAATTCATTTTTTAGTAAAATTGTGGCTTATTTCCCATAGAAAATACTTAATTATACGCACTACGTTTAGACAAAATATACGTAAAATAATAATTTTACGTTTTGTCAGATACTTTTGTCAGGAAGTGTGTAGAGCCGACCCCGACAAAAATAGTCGGAAAATTTTGTGGTGCCACGAGGTCAGGTTGTCAGGTGGTGTTGTCAAAATTTTGTCAAACCGTGTGTAGATGGTTTGGCAAAATATTTGTCAAAATTTTCGAACATAAATTTGACCGTTATCAACTAAGAGAACAGGCGAGCTTTAGAAAAAATTACGTTTTACATGATATTTCCAAGCAACAAAAGTTCTGATAGAAAAGTCAAAAGAATACAATAGACTCCTAGCCTTGGTATTTGTTGATTTTAATAAGGCATTTGATTTGTTGGAACTAACATCAGTAGTAGCAGCACTGAAGCAATGTAGTGTAGATTAAATGTAAATACACGATGCTGATAAAATACATATACAACAATCCCAACAGAACATCTCATATTCATTTCTGTACTGTTTATTTTGCCGCATATTATATTACGTGAAAAGAAATTTTTGATATAGAACTCAAAACTCAAATTTTCAATAGGATTTTGTAGTTTTGGTCTTTTACATAGAGACTGTAAATTTAGTTTTTTAAATTTCTTCGGTGGTTGCTTTTTCAAACTTGAGATTTATAATAAGATGTCTTAGTTGCTGGAAAGTCTAAAGCTTAATACTCTTTTTGGATGCCACTGTCCATAGTAGTAATGAGTCACCTTCAGATTATTACATTTTTTCAATTTCTCTAGCATATCCCTTAATAACCATCTCACAAGTGGTATTAGATCACTGGATAAAGAATAATATGGTTTTTGTTGTAATCAGTCATGGTTTGGTCTTATATAAATGCAATATTACACTTAAATAATATGGCACAAGAAATAGTTTTAGAACCTTATTAAATGAGATATTTATCATAAATTGTCACCCTTTGGCCATCGTTAAAGACTATGTTACTAGAACTCCATAACAATAAGAGAGTGTACCTTACTTAAGTTATCCAAAAATATATTAATATAGTTTTTACCACATAATATAACGAAAGCAATATAGATGTTTTATCCATTGGTGTCATGCGTTCACTCCATAAAATTTCTGCTTTATTTTGTTACAAGTTCCATTTATTAACTACCTCATTTTCTCCAAAACTTCATAAATGCCTATCTCCAGGCTCAGCTACTTAGAAGTATACTTCACCTGTTGTTTCTCTAAGAACTTTTCACTTAATTTGCTCTATTCAAGGTGTGGTTTAATAAAAGTTGCGTCTTGGAGTGGCAGAGAATAAAGTGCAATTTAGGCGAAAATCGGTACATAATGATTTATGTATAGAGTTAGAGATTAAACACAAGTCTATTAAAACATGTATTTTTAATAAATTTATGGAATACATCAATAAAATTATGGAAAGGATAGACACAAAATAGGAAAAATACAACAAACTCCTCAGTAAAAATGGCCTCAGGATAATAGCAAATTTAAAAAATTGTAAATAGTAAAGAAAAGAAAGAAATTGAGGCTCGTAAGACAGAAAAAATCACAGTATAAATGTAACAAGAATAAAACACCGCTAAACGCCGTAAAAATGAGTGGCGCATATATAATATTCCAGCTACAAAAGAGCTGATATGAATATTACGTGGCGCTAAAATGTATTTTCATTTTGATGGAAAATAAACCTCTAGTTTTATTTTAAAAGATTTTTCCATAATATTTGCTAAATTTAAAATAAAACGCGCCACAAAAGGGTAACTTTGATACAGTTTACATTTTGAGGCTTTTGAGGAGCGTGTTACTTCAAATTTAGCAAATATTATGGAAAAAGTCTTTCAAAATAAAACTAGAATTTAATTTTCCATCGAAATTAAAATACATTTTCGCGCCACGTAATATTCATATCAGCTCTTTTGTAGCTGGAATACTCTATGCGCCACTCATTTTTACGGCGTTTCCCGGTTTTTTATTCTTGTATCAGGAGTTTTTCAAAGTTTTTTATAAATTAAATGTATGAAGTTGAATGTAATGTTTCTCGATTACACGTTAAACGTTACAAATGGTCACCTTTGTCGCATTTTCTCCCAAATGATCTAGTAGTTACGACACGAGACTTGTGATAAGACAATCCGAGTCCATATCCCAGCCATCCTAATAATTATGGCCGGCAAATAAACTCAGATTGCTTGATCAAACTTAGCGTTGTAACCAATATAACTACATAAACCACTTCGGCCATAATGGTTAAATGGATTATACTTTTGGAGCTCGATTACTTCTGAACGGCTTACCCGATTTAAATAATTTTTTATCTTAACGTATAATATGTATAAAAAATGGTCAACCGAGGGTAAATTAGGTTTCACTTTGTCAACTAAAACGTTCCTTTTAAATGGAAATGACCAAACACACCTAGTAATAAACACAGCTCTTTTGCAGAAAGCAGAAACTTAAAACCGAGAAAATTTTACTTAAGCAAACATGGTTAGTGTAGTTTCCGTTATTGGAATGAGGCGTCCTTAGTCCTTATATTTGCTTTCCATTAGCGATAATGTGTAAAAACACGAAATGTGCACAAGAACTATGTAATTTTACCTAAAATAATATTTGTTTATCACCATTATAATATGAATATGAAGGGTAATAATTTTACGCGATCCTTGAATGTCTAGAAACAAAGAGAAAGAAAATAATTTTAGAATAATTTTAAGTACCGAAAGAAATAGTAGTATTTATAAAAAATTATGAATATTATGTTGAAACATACAATATTACTTTGAAAACCATCACCAAAAAACTGGTTGCACAGGATGAAACAAAAATATATGAAATTAGAATAATTTCGATAAATTCTTTTTAAAATACTTTATTAAATATTCATAAATCTGTCTTCTTCTTTTTAAGGTTTCATCTTCTTTCAAAGGTTGGTTATCAACATGGCAATTCTTAATTTATCAAACAATAAATCATAATCATTATTTTATGTACTCTGTCTCATATTATGTATAGCTTTTTAGTTTGTGAAAACTGCCATTATAGATAGCAGTGCGTGAAGGATTTAAATTGTGCCTGAAATAACAATGTATTTTAAATGGGATTTACTTTTTGGCACTGTTTTTGGCACACTTTCATATAATTAAATATCCTTAACTTTCGCGTTGTCATGGTGATGGCACGTAAGCAATAAATTATAACAAAAGTTTTGACAGTTTTGTGATTTGAAAGAAGTTAGAATTTTTAAATGTCAAAGTTCTAAAAATTATAGAATAGAAATGAATTCTGGTGACGAAGAGTTACAGTTTTTTATTTGTTTATCGTAGATAAAATATTGTATGAAACTGTGCGTGAAGTACTTTTTGCGAACTTACGCGATGTATAGCACTCGCACCGCTGTCGCTCGTGCTCTAAATATCGCGTGCGTTCATAAAAAGCATACCTCACGAACTGTTTCATAAATAACTATTACATATTCTAAAAGCTGGCATATTTACACGAATTTAAAAAAAAAGTTTTATCTACTCTATGTCATATTATGTATAAGTTTTTAATTTGTGAAAACTGTCATTATAGATAGCAGTGCGTGAAGGGTTTAAAGTGTGCGTGAAGTAACAATGTATTTTAAATGGGATTTATTTTTCGCACTGTTTCTGACACACTTTCATAAAATCAAATATCCTTAACTTTCTCGTTGTCATGGTGATGACATAATGAGCAATAAATTACAATAAATGTTTTGACAGTTTTGTGGTTTGAAAGAAGTTAGAAATTTTAAATGTCAAACTTTTAAAAATTGTAGAATAGAAATAAATTCCAGCGACGAAGAGTTACAGTTTTTTATTTGTTTATCGTAGATGAAATATTGTATGAAACTGTGCGTGAAATACTTTTTGCGAACTTACGCGATGTGTATCACTCGCGCAGCTGTCGCTCGTGCTCTAAATATCGCGTGCGTTCGCAAAAAGCATACTTCACGAACTGTTTCATAAATAACTATTTTAGGCGGAGTCGTGTTTGGTACCATTCTATATTATATTTTGAAAAAATATTTAACACGTGTTTTTTGGGTTTTAGTTTTGAAGGGCATTTCTCGAGATATTCGACCGCTTCTGTGACCTATTGTACGACAATAAATTGTTTTTTCGGATTATAGCTCCATTTATCAACAATGAAAACAAAATTTTCATTACAAAACTTACTTTTTTTATGAAGAATCCAAATGTGTATCTAATAAAAAGGGCAATTTCGATTTAAGACAGGTGGGTCGTGCTTGGTGTCGTTAGAAAAGTTTTTGAAAAATTTTGGGTCGGCATAGCTCAGGCGGTAGGATGTCTGACTTGCATGCTGGTAGGCTGGGGTTCGAAACCCAGCGTCGGTGAGATTAGCTAGACATTTTTAAAAATGGCTATAGGCCCCACGTCGACTCAGCCTGAATAAAATGAGTACCTTGGGTAAAACCAGGGATCATAATAGGCGGTTGAAGCGTAGCGCTGGCCCTGTTACCTACCGTAGGTCCTACATATACCAGACTACCCGGCTATAATCCCAAAGCCGCGTCAGCGGTAAAAAACGGGAGACTATGATTATTATTAAGTGTTATACTCTGGGCTAATTAGCAAAATACAAGGAAAAGTTATTTATAGTATTTTTACTACAAAAACGTTATTACGTAGGTCAAAATTTTTGACGTAAGAGAAGTGTCAAAACATTAGAATGTGACTTTTCATTATTGCTATGTTTATTATAAACACGTCAATAGGAAAAGCCACATTCTAATGTTTTGACAGTTCTCTTACGTCAAAAATTTTGACCTACGTAATAACGTTTTTGTAGTAAAAATACTATACCAGCAATTTTATTGCTGGAATCAAATCTTATGATTGTATATATTAATAATATAGGTATGCAAAGTCCGCAGATAGTGTGCTACTTTTTCTATAAACAAAATGGCGCCCGAAAATCGTGTTTTTTTTCAATTTTTGCTCTGTAACTCCAAAGATTTTAACTTTACACCAAAAACCAAATAAAAATTCACCGTAATTAAATTCTGCATAGACACTGGTTTTTTCCGATTAACTTCGACGGAAATTTTCCACGGAAAATGCGGATTTTTCCAACAAAATCTTTAATTTTCAACTGAAATTTTAGATAAGTAATTGTTCATCAATAATTAAATAACTTGGAAGTACAAAAGCCCTTTTTATATAGATTTTAATTCCAGAAGCCGATGGAAATTGAATGAACAGTTTAGCAACAATTGAATTGTTAATTAAAAATTTACGGTCGCTTAAGTTGCACAATAATTATGATAAATAAGAATAACTATGATTTTTGTATAAAAAGACACTGTACCTATCTAATATACTTTACAGAATTGAAATTGGACTATTTAAGCGGTCTCAGGAATATTTTACAATTCTAAACAATTTTTTCGCTTATAAACAAATAGAATATCTCGGAAAATATTAAATAAAATTAAATCATGAAAACGGTATTGGAGAAAAAGCAGCAGGACGCTTCTTTCAAAAGAAAAAACGTTTAATTGTGATGAGTGGTCCCTGAGATACAACCGGTTAAAGTTGACCGTTATTTACGGCAAAAATATAAACAATGGGATCATGAAAATATTAAAAATAGTTGACTAAAAAAATGCCACAAGGAAATAGCTTCAGAACAACAATAGGATTATAATTTTTGAACCATCACCTTTTTATTTTTATCCTCTTTCTTCACACCAATTTTCAAATCTTTAAAATAATCATAACATATATTATTATAATAAAAACTATCGATATTACGAGTGAAAATTGCCAAAAATAGCAAAATTTCAATCAAAAATCAGGTTGGTGAAAATATATCTCAAAGTTCGAAATCGGTATACGTTAAAAAAATGCATTTTCTCGGCTTCCCATGGAGCAATTTCCTTCATTCTTTTTTTTGTTCCCAAGTAACTCGAGTAGAGCCATTTAGCTAACGCAATATTGAATGTCAAACTTGCCTGTAATTTGTAATAATAAAATAATTTAATTATTTATAAGAAAACCAAACTACATATTTTTTCAACTTGTAGATTTTTTTTTAAATAAACTTACTGTAAGTGTATAGGTCTGGATCCTGCGTATGAAAAAAAAGTTGATTAATAGCAAGCTGAAAATTTGTTAATAGTTTAAGGGTGTCTAGTCAGACCAACTTTGGTATATGGGAACACTGGAACAGGGGAAGTTTTAATTGTGGAACAGGTTAAAAATTTGGAACGGTCAGACCACGAAAACGGCACATGTATTTTGTTCGACAGAACAGACTTAAACTCTCCGAACAGAGATTAAACTCTCATGCAAAAATCAGACTGCTATTTATCACCAAATGGGCGTTTTAATGAGTGGAACATATAGAATATGTCAACTGACAGGAATTATGACAGGTGATAAATACCAGTCTGATTTTTGCATGAGAGTTTAAACTCTGTTCGGAGAGTTTAAGTCTATTCTGTCGGACAAAATAAATGTGCCGTTTTCGTGGTCTGACCGTTCCAAATTTTTAACCTGTTCCACAATTAAAACTGCCCCTGTTCCGGTGTTCCCATATATCAAAGTTTGTCCGACTAGACACCCTTAAGCTATTAACAAATTTTCAGCTTGCTATTAATCAACTTTTTTTTCATACGCGGGATGCAGACCTAGTACCTTTTAACGTTAAAAACACAAATATTCTCATTTGAACTCTGTATAATTATTTAAAAAATCTTTTTTTAAACAAATTAAAAATTTTGTTGTAATAAATATTTTAATTTATTATAACAAAACAAAAGCAACTTTGACATTTAGTAACGCGTTAGTTAGATGGCTCTACTCGAGTTACTTGGGAACAAAAAAAATGAAGAAAATTGCTCCATGGGAAGCCGAGAAAATGCATTTTTTAACGTATACCGAGTTTGAACTTTGAGATTACATTTTCTCCAACCTGATTTTTGATTGTAATTTTGCTATTTTTGGCAATTTTCACTCGTAATATCGATAGGTTTTATTATAATAAATGTTATGATTATTTTAAAGATATGAAAATTGGTGCGAAGAAAGAGGATAAAAATAACAAGGTGACGGTTCTAAAGTTATGATTCTATTATTTATATCTTCGGCGTAAATGCCGGTCAACTTTAACGGGTTGTATCTCAGGAACCACTAATCAGAACTAATTTTTTTTTCTGTTAGAAGAAGCGTCCTGCCGCTTTTTTTCCAATACCGTTTTCATGATATAATTTAATATTTTTTGAGATATTCTATTTGTATATAAGCCTAAAAATTGTTTATAATTTTAAAATATTCCTGAGGCCGCTTAAATAGTCCAATTTCAATTCTGTAAAGTAGACTAGATAGGTACAGTGTCTTTTTATACAAGATCATAGTTATTCTTATGTATCATAATTATTGTGGGTATTATAGCTACCGTAAATTTTTAATTAACAATTCAATTGTTGCTAAATTGTTAATTTAATTTCCATCGGCTTCTGGAATTATAATCTATACGAAAATATATTTCATACTACCAAATTATTTAATTATTGATGAACAACTAATTATGTAAAATTTTAGTTAATAATTAAAGATTTTGTTGGAAAAACCCGCATTTTCCGGGGAAAATTTTCATTGAAGTAAGTCAGAAAAACACGTCTCGATGCAGAATTTAATTACGGTGAATTTTTATTTGAGTGTTTTTGGTGTAAACTTAAAATATTTGGAGTTATAGAGCAAACATTGAAAAAAAAACACGACTTTCGGGCGCCATTTCGTTTATAAAAAAAGTAGCACACTATCTGCGGACTTTGCATACCTATATTATTAATATATACAGTCATAAGATATATACAGTCATAATAAAATTGCTGGTAAATAACTTTTCCCAAAAATGGCATGTTCTCCGATAATCTGCCCAGACTATTATTAGGTTTGTTCTAGTATCAGTTTCAAACGGTTTGAAACCATCAGCGAATAGTCGACCAGCGCGAGTAGAGGGGATAGCACTGGTGACTCTATTATGTTCTCTTACTGACCAACTGTTTGCTGACGGTTTCTGACTAGTTTGACTGTTTGCTATTGGCCATGAGCCGATGGGTAGAGGGGATTTGACAGCTTTCGCCAGCGCTGTTAGTGGCAGTTTTGTGCATTTATCTGATAAATTTAAATGACGCGCCATGGGTAGAGCAGAGGAGATTTGACGGTTTTGGCCAGCGCTGTTAGTGTAGCGTTGCCACATTTAGTAGATTTCTACTTTTTTGGTAGATTTTTGATATTTTTTAAAACATTCTAGTAGGCAATATTTGTTAGTAGATTTTTGGTATATTTCAACATTTTCTTATGACAAAAATAAAATTTGCTTTTTAATAGTATTTACCCCATTTCTAAATTAATTTTTAGACATTTTGTTACAATTTCCCAATGTCATTACCGAAAATAAGATTCAGGGGTGGGATTCTGTGTACAATCGCTAATACCGCCGACCGCTTTCTATCAATAGAGATATTGCAAATTTAATAGAGCCTACGTTGTGCTATTTACACCGCGCTATTTAGACAGAATTGCCATTTCTCAGACTTGTCATAAACACAGGTATTGCTCAACATTTTGGTGGCGGTATTTTTACGGCTCGATTAAGATTAGTTGTTTGTCTAATTTGTATGCAATTTTGGATCAAGATTTGTTAGAAGTTCTCATTTTGGCCAATGCTAACGATAAGAACATCTAGTTTATCATCTTGCACATAAAATTCTGGAAGATGAACAAACACCTATTACATGCTAAAAATAAAGAATTTGATTTAAATGGAAGGAAGGTTTGAATTCTCTTCCAAATATCGAGCATGAGAAAAAATGATCCTTGAGTGTTCTTAAAATAAAAAAATTTCCTGTTGTACACTTCATATTTTCCTGAACTAACGTCCAATTTTCTGAATAAGTCAATTGATTTTGACTTACAACTTATTTTAACCCGCCATTACACGCGCTATGAGGGAATCCCTCACCATATTTGTTTATAAGCAATGAAATTGTGTAAACTAGTACGATAACCTTAAGCACCCAGGAATGCCTTTAGCATGGTTCATGAGAGGCTATGAAAAAGTTATAGAATATTTCAGGCGGTCAGTGTGCTGTGTGATAGTTGAAAGAAGAGACATTCCTCTTCAAGTGAGGGAATTCCTCACTGCGCGTGCAATCACGGTGAAATCACGTTTCTGTTATCTCAAAGAAACTTTTAGGTTTTTATTTAATATTTAGGTAGGTATAATTAAAATATTATTGTTTGGATTAGGTTAGGAACAGTGGCACAGCGTGGGGGGGGGTTTGGGGGTTAAAATCCCACCCATAGCATATAGAAATATATATTAAAAGAAGGTAGGAAAATGTAACTTGTCTTTCACATATAATACAGAAAACTTTCGGTGCCCAAGCAAACCCCCCCTCCCCCCAGAGGAAAATTCTAGGTGCGCCACTGGTTAAGAACCCATTTTTAAATTTACCTATTCTAATTGGGAAATAAGCCACAATTTAACTTGAAAAATTGATTTTATTGACGTTTCGAATTCCACCTCGGACGTCGTTATCAAAATACAAAATATTAATAGTTAATTACAAAAATGCCACAAATAAATAGCTTCAGAACAGTTGTTAATTTTGATTTGTATTTTTAGTAAAATGAATTCGCGTAAAGAACGTTAATTTCTTCAGTGGCTTGCTGAAATTGAAAATTAAGAAAACTTGCTTTTGATCTATATTATTTTACTTTTGTTTTGTTAAATTAGTAAAAAAAATTGGTTTACGAGACTTTCTATAATATGTGAGTACAACCCATTTTATATTTATACATGTTGACATTCATTTTTCCTCGAAATAAGTCGAATTTATGTAGGTGAGGGCGACGCTCATACGCGTGCAACCACGTCACAATAGAAGACGCGTGTAACGGCGGGTTAATAAACACAAATCGTCATCAGATGTAAATCTGATTCGTTTGCTACTGTCTGAGGTACTCATTTTAGAAAATCATTACAAATAAACTTGGTTTAAATGAAAGAAAAACAACAAACATAACCTGAAAAGAAAATAGCGCAACGAATACCGCACAGCGTAACGGCTCCCCTAATAGCGGCAGGCACTATTTTCAATAACGCAGCGTAAGCCAAATATCACATCTGCGCATGCTCTGCTGTCAAAATAACGCGTGCTGTAATACAGCAAGTGCAAAAGTGACTATGCAATATCTCCCTAATGTCAATATATTTGAATTTTTAATTTTAATTCAAATATTTTCTTGTTTTACTAAGTGTCACTTCAGCACTAACTAGCAAAACTAGAAAATAATTCAATTAAAGCTAAAAATTCAAATATTTTCACGACAATTGACATCGATAGAAAGCGAAGTGTAGATATCTACAATGCACGGAATCTAGCCAGGACGTAGATGATGAATATTAAACAGAAATGAAACTGGATTCTGGTGTAACAAACTTGCAGATTTCAAGTAGCAGTGCAATCAGTACCTATTTCAGGTGTTATTGAAGAGTTCTGGCATTCGGTGAGCCTGTTAGAAGCTAACGATGGAAAACTAAAATATCTGAGGCCCGGTCTTTTCACCTCCGAATAAAAGTTATTCGGAGGTTTATTTGACAGATTTACATGTAATCTTCCGGATAAACTTCCTAATAAATATTTATTCGAAGGTGAAAAGACCGGGCCTAATTATAATATATGTAACTTTGCAAAACAACAAATGTTGTGTTTGCGTGTTTCTAATGTAAAATGCGAAATAATTGTTTGAAGAATATGATTCCAGACATTCAGATGTTAAAATCAGTGGATGACAAAAAATTAAATATAAAACTGATAAAAATTAATAATAGTTTATCATTTTTGTTCCCCAGTTAAAATATAAAAAAGTTTGGTTTTTGTTTACAAACAGTCATATTAATTTCTAGTTAAACTCCCTCTGTGGTTCAGTGGTAAGAGCGCCTACCTTTGGATCGAAAGGACCGAATGGTCGTGAGTTCGAATCTCACCAGGGTAGAGAATTTTTCGTTTATTATAAATTAATAAATGAAAATAGTTTCTATCCTTGTGGGATCGGTACACACCGGAGTGACCGCAGACATTCGGATACAATTAGCGTCTCTGCAAAGACAATGACATCGACTTTGCAAAGTAACAAGACACTTACTCAACACACACACTACACATAACACTAGCTACCTAATTGGTAAAATCCACTGTACCATCACCATGCCAATGCCCATTAGTTGTCGAGGCATTAGCTAAATACAAAAAATTTCTAGTTAGTCAGCTGTTATTTTTATTATAAAAAGTCCTAAATTATATACAAATATATTAATAAAGTTTTATAGTATATTTTAGTTTTTGATAAGTAGATTTTAGTAAGCTAAACTTACAGTAGATTTTCTAAATAAAATGTGGCAACGCTGTGTTAGTGGCAGTTGGCAGTTTTGTTTTGTGCATTTGATAAACTTCATAAACTGAAATGGCGGATAATATGGATTTTTCAAAAAAGAAAACAAGATATTGCAGCTGTTGTATTGATTCATGTAAAAATACTGAATATAACAGTACTGGATGCATTTATTATATGGGGAAACATTGCGTACATGTCCTGCATCAACTAAATCCTTTCCTTTTTTGGTGTTGCTGATTGAAATTGGATATCATGGGAAATAAGACTTGAATCCAGTATAATGTTTAATATCCATTTTGATAGAATTCAAACAAATTACAATTCATACAAATTACAAATTTTAATAAGCAAATCAGTAAGCACACAGAAATAAACAGAGGTAACATTTAAAGTGTTAAATAATACATTTAAACTTATTCTTTTCCTCAATGGTCTCTTGCGTAAGCAGTCATCCAGTCACACGAACTTATATATTAAATATTAAAATTATAATGAATAAAATAAAAAAACATAATTAATTTTGCTATTAATTCTGTGTATTCATTTAGTAATCAGGTTACAATAATATTTCAGTTCATAATTTGTGTCTTTCTAGATAAGTATCTATTTTTCTCGTTTTGTATATTTCACATACATAAATTTTATCAGAAAAGTATACGTTTCAAACCGCGAGATAGCGCTACCGTCGAAACTCACAGCCAATAACAAACCTATTGAATACGTGTGTTTCAGATTTTCTATCCGATGTTCAGTTCACGAAATATTCCACAGTCCAGCTTCTATTCTTCCACATATATTTTATTTGTTAACAAATTCTATTTTTTCGTTTCAGTAAACTTGGTAGAACACAACAAGTTAATACTTGAGAAAAGAGCAACATTGTTTTATTGCTTTATGTCTTTAATCTCCTTTTCCGTTCTGGACTCGTGAAATAACTACTAGAAAATTTCCCAAGTGTGTCACTTTTATTACCTTTATCCTCAAAAATACGAGGCATTAGTATAATTGCTTTATCCGCTTCCAAGAAGACGAAAGAAACTTTGCTGAGGAAAGAAAAAAACGCATGAGTGTTACTTTGTCTTCAGCGAGATTATGTAAGCACGTATGTTTGTTGTTTTAAAGTATATAAGTTACTTATAAACAACTTTTTTTTTATCTTATGTGATGCTGCTGAGTTGACAAATGATAGGAGTTCCGAGTATAATGTAAATAAAAAAAAAGATTTCCAGACAAAAAAGACAAAAGATATATTATTATGTTAAGATACACTCAGAATCAAAAATAAACGCACCACCTTAAAAATGGAGCATTTGTGATGTCTCGTATTTCTTAAACCTGTTGTCCATTTTGGTGATTATTTTAATATGTTATAGCTTTATTCTTCAAGAATGTCGTTGTAATAATATTGTTGCTAAACAGATAAGTGTCATTCTATACCGGGTGTAACAATGATAGTGTGTTTTTTTCCTCAAAGTTTGGAACACCCTGTGGAATATTCTAGCATATCTTCTTCTTCTTCAAATGCAAATCCACTAATGGATGTTGGCGATCACATTTTCCATTAACTCTCTGTTTCTTGCAATGTGGATCAGTGATTGTATGTCGGTAATCCCTGTCCATTGCCTTATGTTTCGGAGCCAGGACATTTTCTTGCGTCCTATTCCTCTCTTGCCTTCAATTTTACCCTGGATTATAAGTTGAAGGAACTGGTATTTTTCGTTTCGCATGATGTGACCCAAATACGCCGTTTTTCTTTTCTTGATGTTTTCGAAAAGCTGACGTTCTTGGTTGATTCTTTTAAGGACATCCACATTTGTGACTTTCGCCGTCCATGGTATCTTTAGGATACGGCGATAAAGCCACATTTCGAAGGCTTCTAATCTGTTTATATCCCTCGTTTTGAGTGTCCAGCCCTCTATGCCATATAGCAGCACCGACCACACGTAGCATTTAGTAAACCTTAGTCTCAGTGTAAGGTCGAACTCTGAGCAGCTCAGTACCTTCCTGAATTTTACGAAAGCTTGTCGAGCTTGCTTAATGCGACATTTTACTTCCCTGTCCGATGCCCAGTCTTCAAAAAACCACGTTCCTAGGTATTTGAATTTGCTCACTCTCTCAATGGACTTAGTATTCAGTGTTATGGTGGAGTTTTCAAATGCATCCAAGTTTCTGGAGATGATCATGAATTTGGTCTTTTTGCTATTAATCTCTAATCCCATTCGCTTACTGTATTCTCCGATTATAGTGACAAGTTGTTGAAGATCTGCTATGTTGTCGCAAATTAAGACAGCATCATCAGCATATCGTATGTTGTTGATTAATACTCCATTCACTTTGATTCCCATCTCTGCATCGTCCAAAGACTCTTGAAATATGGCTTCCGAATAAATGTTAAATAAAAGAGGAGAAAGCACACATCCCTGCCGAACACCCCTTCTTATATGTATGGATTTGGATATAGAATTGTCCAGCATATACAATGTTGAAATTAAACCTCAACTGTAGCGTTAGGCTTCTTTAACATTTTGCTTTTTGATTCATTCGCTTATGTTGGATAATAAAAAATTAGGTACTTTAACAACAAGCAACGTTTTTCATCAATACAGGGTGATTCTAAATAAGTGCGATAAACTTTAAGGAGTAATTCTGCATGAAAAAAAATAAACGTTTGCTTTAGAAACATATGTCAGCAAATGCTTCGTTTCCGAGATACGGGATGTTGAATTTTTAAAGTTATACTTCTTTACGCGCGATATGAGAGAGAATTTTTTTATGTTAAAACGTACGATCCGGGCGCATGCGCATTATAACTTTGTTCTGATTGGATGTTCAAATGACATGTCAAAAATTATCCAATATGGCAACTGTAGCACAGCTGTGGTGTGGACGGTTGACGGTTTGGTTATGTATGGTTGCTGCGTTTTAAAATTTGTGGGAAGAGAAACAACAAACAAAGGTTAGTTAATAGTTATACTGCCTTTTAGAAGTTATACTTCTTTAGGCGCGATTTCATTGAGGGTGAAATTTTAGTAATCTGCGCACACAGGCAGTATGGAGTTCGTTACTAAATGTTTTAATTATGTATTTATCAGTCCAGAAAACGTGTGGAAAGAATATATTAGTGTTTTACAATATATTTTTCTACAAACGTGTTAAAAATGCAATTTATAGCACTCCATAGGAGCGTTAAAAATGCTAGTTTAAAGCACCGGTGCTTTAAAAATTTTAAGGCACTGCAGTTAAAAGTGAATTGTCAAATTGTGAAACGTCAAAATATTTATATTTCATTTAGTAACATTAATAGATACTAATAATACCTATTTATAACGAATGTTTTTTCTAAAATTTAGGAATATATTAATTTTATAATACATTTAAGTATGTAGTAATTTTCTTTACAATTTTTACTTACCAATTTGTTTTGTTTATACCTAATATCGCCGTTGTCTACCAAGTGTCTGCGTAGATTAGCGGTATGTGTATTTAGCTACGGACCTGTTAGTACTTGTTTCGATTCCCACATAAAGAAATTATTTTTGTGTATTATTAATGGTTACTGACATCTTAGAATATTATTATATGGACTTATAAATGATTAAAAATAATTAAAATAATTAATCGGGATGTTGCCCAACTATTTACCGGGTTGCAAATTTATAATAATTGCCTATTTCAAAATGCACTTTTGAAATGAATTTTTCTTATGCACAAATGCAATTTCAGATTTCTTATTCATTACAATAGTTCACAAAATTTCCTGACATTCTCACGAATCCAACGCACCAAACTGCATTAAAATCCGTCATACTGCGCCAAAAATCGAGAGTAAGGCCTTTTTTTGTGCTTCAATGCCTCGACTAATTCGGCCAGAGATCGAGAGGTCGTGAGTTCGAATCCAGTGCAATCAGTGCAAGCAAAAAATTAGTTTGGTGTTTAAAAAAAATTAAAACAAACTGTTTAAAGTATATTTATTTTTAAGAAATCATATAATAGAAGTATAACTTCTTACGTGCGTACAAAGTACACACACATTATTTTTTTCTTACAAACTGACGATTTATTTATTGCTCTAAAACCGGTTGAGATATGCAAATGAAATTTAGTAGGTTTTAAGAGGCAGTTATTACGTATTTTTGACATACAATTAAGAATTTTATATTCACCATTAGCGTGCATACGGATCATATATTACTCGGTCATATTACCCGTATGCACGCGAATGGTGAATATAAAATTCCTAATTGTATGCCAAAAAATGCGCAATAACTAACTCCTAAAACCTACCAAATTTAATTTGCATATCTCAACCGGTTTTAGAGCAATAAATAAATCGTCAGTTTGTAAGAAAAAATTCAACATCCCGTATTTCGGAAACGAAGCATTTGCGGACGTATGTTTATAAAGCAAACTGTCATTATTTTTTCATGCAGAATTACCCCTTAAAGTTTGTCGCACTTATTTAGAAAAAAACCTGTATTGATGAAGAACGTTGCTAGTTGTTAGAGTACCTAACTTTTTTATTATCCAACATAAGCGAATGAATCAAAAATCAAAATGTGAAGAAAGCCTAAGGCTACAGTTAAGTTTTAATTTCAGTTTTTGAAGATATTCTTCTTTAGCGACGAATCGATTGAGGGTAAAATTGTACATTTACCGCGCGCCTGCGCACACTGACAGTATGTAGTTCATTGCTAATCTTTCAAGATAGGTATGTATGTATCTGTAACCGTGCAAATAAGTCATTAAAAGAATATATTAGTGGTTTTAGGAAAGGTATTATTTATTATAATTCTTATTGTGCTTTTGGATTAATAAAATATTATGTAAGCATAACATTTTTACACTATATGTCGCCGTGTTGTGTAATTATATCCGAAACTTACATATTCATTTCTAGTGCCTCGATGGAGTAGTTAGAAATGCGTTAGCACTGAGATTGGAAGGTTGCTGGTTCAATTCCCGGGCGATTCATATTTTTTTTTATTTTTGGTTGTTTTAATAAAATTTTTTTGAAAGTGGTAGATAAGAAAGTTAGTTTGATTTTTAAATAAAATACAACTAACCTTTTTAAGTATATTTACTTCGTTTAAATTACCTATTATATAATAGAAGAATATCTTCTTACGTGCGTACATAGTACACACACATTCTTTTTTTATATACGCTAGAATATTCAACGGGGTGTTCCAAACTTTGAGGAAAAATCACACTATCATTGTTACACCCGGTATACAATGACACTTATATCTTTAGCAGCAATATTATTACAATGATATTCCTAAAGAATAAAGCTATAACCTATTAAAAAGTCACTAAAATCGGACAACAGGTTTAAGAAATACGAGACATCAAATATGTCCCATTTTTAAGGTGGTGCGTTAATTGTAATGCTCAGTGTATATTAAAGTGAAAACTTGGATAAAAAATAGAAATATAAAAGAAATTTACAAAATAGTCCTGTCGCCAGGGGGGGTACAACGGCCTCCTTAATTCGGATGGACTTACGCAAGTTTTTTTTTATGAAATTTGACCCGTAGAACACAAATTTTTTGGGTAACAGTTGATCCGGGTATCGATAAGATTGTTATAAACAAAAAACTTGAGGAACTACATAACAGCGATTTTTCGCAAAACTTTTTTATACTTTTTGGGTGATTCTCAGCAAAAAATGATCTTAAAAGATTTTTCGTAGGATGCATAGTTTTCGAGATAAACGAGGTAGAACTTTCAAAAAATCGAAAAAGTGCAATTTTTGAACCCAAATAACTTTTAACTAAAAATAGAAAAGCAGTTCTACTTACTGCATTTGAAAGCTTAAGTCAAATTCTATGGGTTTTGATTATTTACATTGCTAAAAATTAAGTTTTTATTTGTTAAACAAAGCCATAAACACATAGTGCTTCCCGTTCCCAATGCGTGCGTTTTAATGTACGTAATCTACGTATAAATTGTCTGTATGCGCGCCTACTCGTTGGATTTCAAATGAGAAATGCATTGAAAATATCACTCAATCACTATTTGTTTATAGCTTTGTTTAACAATAAAAAAAATAAGTTTTAGCAATGAAAGTAGTCAATAGAATTTGACTTGAACTTTCAAATGCGGGAAGCAGAATTGCTATTTTATTTTTTAATCAAAAGTTATTCGGGTTCAAAAACTGCAATTTTTCGATTTTTAAACGCTTTTATTTAGTTCAATAGTTTGCGTCAAATTTTTAGACGTTAATTTGAGTGCCTTTTCTCCAATGCAAATGAATGAAAATTTGCAGACATTTGCATTCGCGGGAACAATACACGAATAATCAATAAAGAAAAAATTTTTATGTTTATTAATTGTTTAAATAAAAAAAACGATTTTAATGGATAATGCATAAATTCTCTTGTTTTTTACAATGTAAAAACTTGAAACTTTTACTTGTTGTAGCTAATGATATGAACTATACATAATTTCACTTTTTACGTTAATTGTTTACGTTATGCTTCATAAATAAACAACAAAGTTTCAAATTTTTTGCTGATTCCGACTACTTTTCACGTTAGTACATCCTATGCTTAATACATTCATATTTTAAGAAACATGACGATATATTTTAATGTTTGAAAAGTGTAAGACTAAAAAGTAAAATTTAAAAATATATGAAAACAAATTTTTTAAGAAACGCTTTTCTTTAGTTACGAGTGACTAAAATTAAAAATATTATAAAAAAAATCAAAGAAAAAGCAAAAAATAAAAAAAATTTAAAAAATCTAACACATTCGTTAAAGAATGCGTGGGGCGAAAACCGTTTATTCAATGAAGACGCGCCACGCTTTTCTTTGACGAATGTGTTGATTTTTTTTATATTATTTTTAATTTTGGTCACTCGTAACTAAAGAAAAGCGTTTCTTAAAATTTTTTTTTTCATATTTTTTTGGTTTGAATGTTCAACCGCATTTATGTCGAAAACTATGCATCCTACGAAAAAACTTTTACAAGCATTTTTTGCTTAGAATGACCCAAAAAAATACAAAAAAAGTTTTTTTTGCGAAAAATCGTTCTTATGTGATTCCTCAAGTTCTTTGTTTATAACAATCTTATCGACATCCGGATCGACTGTTACCCAAAAAATTCGTATTCTATGGGTCAAAATACATAAAAAAAACTTAGGTAAGTCCATCTGAATAAAGGAGACCGTTGTACCCCCCTGGCGACAGGACTAAAAAGGTATACAAGAAAAATGTACAGTTAAATAAAATAATTGAAATTTACCAAGGAATATAAAGACCAATTACAACAACTTCATATTTTGTGGGTATAATAATATAATCTATAACTCGTAGCATTGTACGCTTGAAAGCAAGCTTCTTCTTCTTCGGCTTTTTCGCATTATGAGTTCGCAGTTTTTGTCGTCCACAGCACTCTATTTTTCCAGTCAGCTCCTCTGTAATTTTTATCCTAGAATTTTTTATGTACGTTTTTCATCTCATAGCACGTCTTCCTCACCATATTTTCCCGGCGGGTTCTAGTACAATATTCTTTCCGGCTACCTGTGCTCTGGCATTCTTTGTGCATGCCCTTACAACTGCTGGGCTCTGTTCTCCAACTTCTTTGTAATTGAGCATTCTACTTCCATTCTGTTCTATATTTCCTCTGCTCTTATTCTATGTATCCTCTCTGGTGATTTGTCGACATTTGCTTATTAGTCCATGTGGTGAGACCGCTCCAGTCTAAAAAATTTCTGATTCTCTTTCTTTGCGGATTCCTATTCAAAAATGTTTCCTTTAAACAAATCTGAAGGGTGAAGAATTTTTGGGCAGAAATTGTTTAACTGATTTTTTAAACAAATACAAAAGATCACCTTTTTTTGACCCTAAAAATATTTTTTTAAGGTTTATTTGGTTATTCTATACAAGAAAGGTATCTTGTGATTTTTCTCCGAAATTGACAGTTTTCGAGTTATAGGCGATTTAATATCTGAAAAATGCGAAAATAAGCATTTTAAAGGCTTAAAAAATCATAACTTAAATTTTAAGTTAGTATTTTTTAGGTTGCCAAGTACTGAAATTGTAGCATAATTGTTTTATTAACTTACTAGCTACTAATATATTATAAAAGTTAAAAAATAAAATTAAAAAGGTGTTATAATAAGCAAACTAGCAAGTACCGACCCATAATAAATGAAGTAAAGTAAAATATCTAAAAAAATTAAGACTTATTGAATATAGAGATTATATTAATATTTTAAATCAGTTATTACAATAAAAAATGTAAATCTGACCTGTTTATCAAAAACAAAAAAAAAATTAAAACTTAAACTGGCAGATGATGACACCCCAATTCGACTTTAGAGCTAAAAGTTCAGAATGACACTAAATAACCACTTCAAAGGCCAACAGATCTATGCTATATAACATTATAGAAAGCTACTATGACGCAAAACACGGTTAACAAACTTGAAATACCAAATATTTGATGAAAATGTGTTAAAGGGTGCTGGTAGCACCCCAAAAGATAATAAAAGTTTTGATTCAAAAAGTATGTAGAGGGGTTAATAAAAAAATTGGACATAATATTAAATGAGCGCTGAAAGGCGTATGTGGCGGCATCTGGGTAAAACATCATTTTTGGTGGCGAATTTAGATTTCTCGTTCCAAAAAACTCCCGTTTACCAAATTTCGTGTTATTATCCCATGTCTGTTAGGAAATATTGAAGAGTAAATAAAATAAAAGTTTAACTTTGATACCCTGTATTTTGGTTATTATCAACTTTCGTACTAAGGTAAGTTAGCTTAAATCTACCTATTTTAACCTCAAAAATCTAATGCTAGGCTATGGCCCATTCTTTACGAAACACCCGGTATTACGTTAAAAGCTGCTGTTCATTTAAAGTTCATTGCACCTGTGTAGTCCACCGGGTAAATAATATTTCACAATAAATACGAAATTTGTTTCCGTTGTTAAATAATTTTACAAATTTTATGAAAAAAGTTTTCGTAAAAGTTCCGTTGAGGATGCAGATATATAAAAGGAAAACTTCCCGTGTCCCTTTGCCACCTAAAACCAGTAATTAAAAGGTGGGGAACATGGCTCGAAGCAGATTTTTTACTTTGAGCACTGCAATGAAATATAATTAGGAATGTCAGAGTTTTACGATGATATTTCCGAAGCCCTTCCGGAAGCAAAAATAATATTAAAAAATAAGAAATTAAAACAACAACTGGCATACAGGTTAGCAAGAAAGTAATAAGGCCGATTTTATAGTGGGAATTACACTGTTGTCAAATCTTCCGTTTTTCTGGAAATCTAATGCAATTTCTTATTTTAAATGGAACACCCTGTATATTTTTTTTTGTTTTGAAGTCCTTAAGAAATACTGATTATTTTTCATGTATGTTCCCTATACCTTAATACCATAATTTTCGAGTTATTGCTACATTTATTAAAAAGAAAATTTCACAAATTATACAAGTTTATTTTTTTGGACCAGGTAGATATTATTTTAGGTTCTTTGGATCATTGGGAACCAAAAAGGTCATTTGCAATTTTCCTCAAAAGTTATTCGTTTCCGAGTTATAAACAATTTAAAATTGAAAAAAAATCGAAAAATGACGATTTTCTGGGTTCAAAAACATAAGTAAAAAATATTATTTTTGAAATTATGAAGTACCAAAATTCAAGTTCAAACCTTATTTTATCAGATGCCGATAAGTGATTTGGCCTTATTTCATTCTAAAACATTATTTTTTAGTTGTTAATGCAGCCCGATAGCCCGTCCTCTAATATGAGCTTTATTAACAATTAAAAAAAGAAAACAATATTTTGGAATAAAATATGCAAAAATTCTTATAGGGATCTGATCGAAAAAGGTTTGAGCCTCAATTTAGATATGTACTTCGCAATTTTAAAAATGATTTTTTTTTCTTGTATTTTTGAACCTTGAAAAACGTCATGTTTCGATTTTTTTCAGTTTTAAATTGTTTATAACTCGTAAACGATTAACTTCTAAAAAAGATTAAAAAAAACCTCTTTTGTTCCCAATGATTCAAAGAACCTAAAATAATGTAAACCTGGGGCGAAAAAATAGATTTTTATAAATTGTTAAATTTTTTTTAATAAATGTAGCAATAACTTCGAAATTATGGCATTTAGGTATAGGGAACATAACAGGAAAAATAATTAGTATTTCTTAAGGAACTCAAAACGCAAAAAATATACAGGGTGTTCCATTTAAAATAAGAAAGTTTATTAGATTTCCAGAAAAACGGAAGATTTGATAACAATATAATTACCACTATAATATCGGTCGCATTAGGACACCCCTACCCACCAAAATTTATAAAAATCGTTATACATATCTTACTGAGGCTGAGTTACAGGAAATTGTTACGGTTATGCAATAGTATCAGAAAACGAGGATGTATTGTTAGATGAAGATTTAAATGCTGACAACATTCATTCCAGGTCATTTTGACCTGTGGTCATTTTTTACCCCCGTTGGTCCTCCGTTTAACAAAAAAAGGT
Organism: Diabrotica virgifera virgifera; assembly: GCF_917563875.1. NCBI lineage: Eukaryota > Metazoa > Arthropoda > Insecta > Coleoptera > Chrysomelidae > Diabrotica > Diabrotica virgifera. The sequence goes on from NC_065448.1 coordinate 191,711,330, forward strand.
TGGTCATCGGCAGGTTAAAGATGTCTGGTATTTCTGGAAAGATATATTTACGACGTCTTAAAGACGTACGGATGTTACAAATCCTTACATCTTAAAGATGTCTTTTTTTGTCTATTATTACGGTGTTAATTTCCGACTGGTCTATTATTTGACAAATAATGACATTATTTCGGAGTCTATTAAGTACGATATAACGCCAAAGGGCGTGTTATTGAAAAATAACGCCCTAGGGCCTATTAAATTTAAATAACGAGTTAAATAATTTCAAGTTGACAAATAAAACTCTAAGTAAAGCTATGGTTACCACAATTACGTTACGACTATTTCTGGTGAATGTACTTATTTGAAAACTAATTATTTCAAAATTCATTCAAATTGTTTGCATATAAAGAATAATTTAGTCAGACATTAAACGTTGAATGCAGCACGGGTATTATAATAATTACGCTTTTGGTCAACGTATATACCTCGGGCCGAAGGCCCTCGGTCTATATACCATTGACCTCAAGCGTTATTATCCTAATATACCTCATTCCACGAATATACGACCCTCTTGGATTATCGCGACAACGAATATTTTACTGTGCAAAACATGAAGAACGAAAGTAAATTGCAAATTATATTGTTGTTTATTGGAGTAATTATTAGAGCAAAATACTTTCGTACTTCTTATTTTGCACATTAAAATATTCGTTGTCGCGATAATCCAAAACAGTCGCATATTCGTGGAATACACCATAATACCCTTGGTATCTTAATAACTATTAGGAAAACTTTATTTTTAATTTTTTATAAAACATTTTAAATTAATGAACTTTTAATAAAAATAATTATGTATGATCTAAAAATACGTTTATTGCTATCCCATTTTTATACGTAAATAAATAAAATAATAAATATACTGAATTCGCTCTACCGTGATTCACTTTGACACATTCGGAATAGGAAACATACAACACAAAAGTTCCTACCACACATTATTAACTGCTAAAATCAACTTAATCTTTCATTAAAAAAAAAGAAGAATTATTAGAAATAGTGCGAGTGTCTACTAATCTCATAAAATTCTGTGGAGTTTATTTCTACAAAATATTTTTATTTTGTACAATAAATAATTTTCTCATTTGTTATCAATACATTATAATGGTGTAAATAAATAATAATTAATTGGCGTAAGGTTTATGTTATTTTTTCTGCAATCGTGTTAAAAATGCAATTTATCTACTCTATGTCATATTATTATGTATAAGTTTTTAGTTTGTGAAAACTGTCATTATAGATAGGAGTGCGTGAAGGATTTAAAGTCATGTGCGTGAAGTAACAATGTATTTTAAATGGGATTTACTTTTTCGCACTGTTTGTAACTTTCGAGTTATCATGGTGACAATCTTTAACTTTCGCGTTGTCATGATGATGACAATATGAGCAAAGAATTACAACGAAAGTTTTGACAGTTCTGTAATTTGAAAGTAGTTAGAATTTTTAAATGTCAAAGTTCTAAAAATTGTAGAATAGAAATGAATTCCAGTGACGAAGAGTTACAGGATTTTCTATTTGTTTATCGTAGATAAGATATTGTATGAAATTGTGCGTGAAGTACTTTTTGCGAACTTACACGAACTCGCTCCGTTGTCGCTCGTGCTCTAAAAATCGCGTGCGTTCGCAAAAAGCATACTTCACGAACTGTTTCATAAATAACTACTTTAGCACTCCATAGGAGCTTTAAAAATGCTACTTTAAGGCACTAGTGCTTTAAAAGTTTTAAAGGCACTGTAGTTAAATGTGAATTGTCAAATTGTGAAACGTCAAAATATTTATATTTCATTTATTAACATTATAGGCCTTGGGCCCGCATATACAATTATTATTTATGACCACACCGTTGAAACTTTTTGTACTTGTTATTTGGGTGGAGTCGGACAAATTTTGAGCTTGGCGCATTATGGTAGTGGGGCGTTTGTCTGTCAAGCGGTGACGAAGTTGTCAATTTTATGCAAGAAAAAAATTTATTACCACATTGGTCATTCTATTTTAATCAATGGATTTTATCATATAAACAACGAAAACAATTTTGTCGGACAAAAATATTGGGGCATATGACGCGTCGGACACGCTAAATATGTCAAATTTATGAAAATAATAAATTTATTACCACATCGGTAATTTTAACGGTATCTATCATAAAACCTTTTTACAATAATGTGGTAACCTTGTCGGACAATTTTCACGGGGCATATGCGCAGTCGGACGCACCGAAGATGTCAATTTCCTGAAAATTTTTTATTTATTACCACAGATGTCATTTTTATTTTGTAGTGTTCTTTTACATGTGTAATGCATATTGGATCACTTGTCGGACAAAAATAATGGGGCGTTTTGGTACAATTAAAAGAAGAAGTAATTTTTATGCATACAGGGTGTTTGGTAAAGAATGGGCCATAGCTTAACCTCAGGTTCCTGAGGTTAAAATAGGCCGATTTAAGCTAACTTACCTTAGTACAAAGTTTATAATAGCCGAGATACAGGGTGTCAAAGTTAAACTTTTTTTTTATTTATTATTTAATATTTCCTGATAGGTATGAGATAACAACATGAAATTTTATATTTGGGGGTTTCTTGGGTCTAGAAATCTAAATTCCTTACCAAAAATTATGCATTGCCCAGAGGGCGCCACATATGCCTTTCAGCACTCATTTATTACGTTCAATTTTTTTATCCCTCACTCTGTATAATTTTGACATTAAAATTTTTATTTTCCTATTAGTTTTACTTAATAAAGGTATACTTCTTTCATCTTCCTAAACTCAACCGTTTTCGAGATAAACGCATTTTAAATATGCGATACACCATCATTTTTAGCATAATATCATTGAAGTTACACCCGAAAAATAACTTAAAATTTATGAAAATAATAAATTTATTACCACATGGATAATTTTAACGGTATCTACCATAAAACCTTTTTACAATAATGTGGTAACCTTGTCGGACAATTTTCACGGGGCATATGCGCAGTCGGACCCGCCGAAAATGTCAATCTCCTGAAATTTTTTTATTTATTACCACAGATGTTATTTTTATTTTGTACTGTTTTTTTACATGTGTAATGCATATTGGATCACTTGTCGGACAAAAATAATGGGGCGTTTTGGTACAATTTAAAAAAAATTAATTTTTATACATTTTTGGCTTCATATTAAATTACGTATTTTTCGGCTCATATTACCCGTATGCGCGCCAATGGTGAATATTAAATTCTTAACTGTAGTTAAAAATGTGCAATAACTACCTCTTAAAACCCACCAAATTTCATTTGCATATCTCAACTGGTTTTAAAGCAATAAATAAATCGTCAGTTTGTCAGAAAAACTTCAACACCCCCTATCTCGGAAACGATGCATTTGTGGACATACGTTTTTCTCGTAAAGCAAACTGACTTTATTTTGTCATGCACAATTACTCCTTAAAGTTTGCCATTTAAAAACACACTTTGTCTATGAAAAACATGGCTAGTTATTAAAGTCCTTAACTTTTTTATTATCCAACATAAACGAATGAATGAAAAAACTGAATGTTGAGAAGGAATGAGGCTATAGTTAGGTTTTAATTTTAGTATTTTATAGATGCTAGAATATTCCACGGGGTGATGCGAACTTTGAGAAAAAACATTTTTCCCTTTTTAAATAGAAATTGAATAAAATTTCTGAGATCGGTAACTTTTGAATGGTATATACAATTTTCAAAATTACAATGGGATAAGACAGGGAGATTCCCTGAGTCCTCTGTTGTTCAACCTGATCATGGACGAAATAATAAAAAAAGTAAGAACAAAAAAAGAATACCAAATGGGAGAAAAACCACTTAAAATAATCTGCTGTGCAGACGACGCAATACTAATCTCTCAAAGTGAAGATGATTTACAACGTTTGCTGCACGAATTTAATATAACCGCTAGAAAATTTAACATGTAAATTTACCTAAAAAAGACTAAATGCATGGTTATATCAGCAGATCTAATAAGGTGTAAATTAGAGCTGGAGGGTCAAATAATAGAACAAGTCATGGAGTTTAAATATCTAGGCATCACACTATGCAGCTACGGAAAGCTCGAAACAAAAGTGGAAGATCAGGTGAATAAAGCAAACAGAGCCGCAGGTTGCCTGAATGAAACAATATAGAGAAATAAAAACATCAGAAAAGAAGTGAAAGGCAGAATTTACAAAAGAGTCATCAGACCAATAATGACATACGCGGCAGAAACACAACCTGATACAGAAAGGACAAAAAGAATGCTATAGAAACAGCAGAGATGAAAACATTGCGAAAAATCGATGGTAAGACGCTGTGGGATAGAGCTAGAAGTGCAGATATATGAAGGAGATGCAAGGTGGACAACATTAATAACTGGGTGAAACAGAGGTGTAACCAGGATGATCCTAAGGGGGAGTTACGTCTACTTGAAGGTCTCTGGGGGTATGGAATAATAATTGTGTTAAGCGTATAGAGCTCAAAGTACATCCAAAAGGGGGGTTATAACCCCCAAAACCACCCCCTGGTTACGCCTATGGGGTGAAAAGCAGAAGAGTAGAATGGAACGACCACATAAGCCGAATGACAACAAATAGAGTAGTAAGGACGGTCACAGAAGGTTCCCCAATAGGAAGACGATCAGTGGGAAGACCACGAAAAAGGTGGAATGACAACTTACTGGAGGCACATTGAAAAACAGACAGAGTAATGTCTATATAAAAGGAAGAAGAAGAGAAGAATTTTCAAAATTAAACATGCTTTGGAAAGGTATAAACATGCTTTGGAAAGGTAATGTTCAGTACTAAAGGAAGCTGTAAAGTCGGACTTAAATTTTCTAAATTTTTGGGAGTTTTGGGGACGAGAACGAAAAACAGACTCTAAATGGGACGTAAAATCCACACCCTTGGACCAAAATGGATGGTTGACATATATCTCTTTTCCTATATTTTAAGATTAGATTTGGCCCAATTTTTTCAATTCAGTCACATTTAGAAAATCGAAAATTTCTTGTATAATATAGTGTCACATGTACGGGAACAGCCGTTCTCTGGGATATAAAAAAATAATAAGCATCAAGGAGACCAAAGCGAACTATAAACAATTTTTCTCGGTTAGTTCTACATAGATCAAACTGAAAATTTGTAGAAATACACCTTATAATATTTATAAGGACGTAACGTAGAGAACATTCCTTCTTCTTCTTCTTTCTCATAATCCTTAGTGCCCTTCAGGGCGTCGGATGTCGGGTTCCGCCTTGTAGAGAACATTCTAAAATTTTAAAAAAAATTTCCGAAATTTTCCCTCTTGTCGAAAAATCTTTTTGGAAAATTTTGTGTACAATTCTTTGTCATGCCCTTTTAAGTGTAGTACTTAGCGTGTGTACCAATTTTTAGCTAAATCGATTCAAAAGTAACCGAGAAACACTGTTTTAAATTTTTTTTTGATAATACCTCTTCGTCGATAGCCTAAAAGAATTAAGATTTCTGTTATTTTGCCCCAACATTTTTGTCAGACAATTATATTTTTTGTTTAAGAATATAATTACTTGTAACCTACTACTTTTGTCGGAAAAATGGTTGTAAAGATAAGGGATGCACGAACCCAGCATAATTTGAAAGTATACTTTACTAATAAAAATAAATTTTTTGTCCGACTGTCGAGTTGCCCCAATATTTTTGTCCGACACTTCGATTTTTTGATTAAGAATATAATTACTTATAACCTACTAATGTTGTCGGAAAAATGGTTTTAAAGGTAAGGGTTGCACGAACCCAGTAAGGTTCAAAAGACAGTTTATTAATAAAAATTAAATTTTTTGTCCTACTTTGGATTTGACCCAATATTTTTGTCGGACACTTAGATTTTTTGATATGGAATATAACTACTTATAACCTGATACTTGTGTCGGAAATTCTTTTTTATTTCGAGAAAAAAAACTACAGAACGATGTTTGTCGTTGTTCAAGGAGTATGTACACAAATTATCAGATCACAATTTTTCTAAAATTTTCCCTCTTGTCGGAAAATTTTTTAAGAAAATTTTGGGTTCCGATCTACGTCATACCCTTTTAAATGCTTTACTAAGTGTGTGTACCAATTTTCAGCTAAATCGATTCAAAAGTAACCGAGAAACACTGTTTTAAAATTTTTTTTTGATAATACCTCCTCGTCGATAGCCTAAAAGAATTAAGTTTTCTGTTCGTTTGCCCCAACATTTTTGTCAGACAATTATATTTTTTAATATAATTACTTGTAACCTACTACTTTTGTCGGAAAAATGGTTGTAAAGATAAGGGATGCACGAACCCAGCATAATTTGAAAGTATACTTTACTAATAAAAATAAATTTATTGTCCGACTGTCGAGTTGCCCCAATATTTTTGTCCGACACTTTGATTTTTTGATTAAGAATATAATTACTTATAACCTACTAATGTTGTCGGAAAAATGGTTTTAAAGGTAAGGGTTGCACGAACCCAGTAAGGCTCAAAAGACAGTTTATTAATAAAAATTAAATTTTTTGTCCTACTTTGGATTTGACCAAATATTTTTGTCGGACACTTAGATTTTTTGATTTGGAATATAACTACTTATAACCTGATACTTGTGTCGGAAATTCTTTTTTATTTCGAGAAAAAAACTACAGAACGATGTTTGTCGTTGTTCAAGGAGTATGTACACAAATTATCAGATCACAATTTTTCTAAAATTTTCCCTCTTGTCGGAAAATTTTTTAAGAAAATTTTTGGTTCCGATCTACGTCATACCCTTTTAAATGCTTTACTTAGTGTGTGTACCAATTTTCAGCTAAATCGATTCAAAAGTAACCGAGAAACTCTGTTTTAAAAATTTTTTTTGATAATACCTCCTCGTCGATAGCCTAAAAGAATTAAGTTTTCTGTTCGTTTGCCCCAACATTTTTGTCAGACAATTATATTTTTTGTTTAAGAATATAATTACTTGTAACCTACTACTTTTGTCGGAAAAATGGTTCTAAAGATAAGGGATGCACGAAGCCAGCATAATTTGAAAGTATACTTTACTAATAAAAATAAATTTTTTGTCCGACTGTCGAGTTGCCCCAATATTTTTGTCCGACACTTTGATTTTTTGATTAAGAATATAATTACTTATGACCTACTAATGTTGTCGGAAAAATGGTTTTAAAGGTAAGGGTTGCACGAACCCAGTAAGGTTTAAAAGACAGTTTATTAATAAAAATTAAATTTTTTGTCCGACTTTGGATTTGACCCAATATTTTTGTCGGACACTTAGATTTTTTGATATAGAATATAACTACTTATAACCTGATACTTGTGTCAGAAATTTTTTTTAATTGGGAAAAAAAACTACAGAACGATGTTTGTCGTTGTTCAAGGAGTATGTAAGCAAATATCAGATCGCAATTTTTCAAAAATTTTCCCTCTTGTCGGAAAATTTTTTAAGAAAATTTTGGGTACAGCTCTACGTCATACCCTTTTAAATGTTTTACTTAGTGTGTGCCAATTTTGAGCTAAATCGATTCAAAAATAACCGAGAAAACTCTTTTAAAATTTTTTAATATTACTTTCTCGTCGATAGCCTAAATGAATTAAGTTTTCTGTTCGTTTGCCCCAAGATTTTTGTCAAAAAATTACATTTTTTGTTTAAGAATATAATTACTTGTAACTTACTAGCTTTGTCGGAAAAATGGTTGTTAAGATAAGGGATACACCAACCCAGCATATTTTAAAAGTATAGTTTATCAATAAAAATTAAATTTTTTGTCTGACTTTGGATTTGCCCCAATATTTTTGTCGGACACTTAGATTTTTTGATTTGGAATATAACTACTTATAACCTGATACTTCTGTCGGAAATTTTTTTTATTTCGAGAAAAAAAACTACAGAACGATGTTTGTCGTTGTTCAAGGAGTATGTACGCAAATATCAGATCACAATTTTTCTAAAATTTTCCCTCTTGTCCGAAATTTTTTTGGGAAAATTTTGGGTACAGCGCTACGTCATACCCTTTTAAATGTTTTACTTAGTGTGTGTACCAATTTTCAGCTAAATCGATTCAAAAGTAACCGAAAAAATCTGTTTTAAAATATTTTTGGATAATACCTCCTCGTCCATAGCCTAAAAGAATTAAGTTTCCTGTTCGTTTGCCCCAACATTTTTGTCAGACAATCACATTTTTTGTTTAAGAGTATAATTACTTGTATCCTACTACTTTTGTCGGAAAAATGGTTGTAAAGATAAGGGATGCACGAACCCAGAATAGTTTAAAAGTATAGTTTATTAATAAAAATTAAATTTTTTGTCCGACTTTGGATGTGCCCCACTATTTATGTCGGGCACTTAGATTTTTTGATTTGAAATATAACTACTTATAACCTGATACATGTGCTGAAAATTTTTTTTTAATTCGAGAAAAAAAATACAGAACGATGTTTGTCGTTGTTCAAGGAGTATGTACACAAATTATCAGATCAAAATTTTTCTAAAATTTTCCCTCTTGTCGGAAAATTTTTTAAGAAAATTTTGGGTTCCGATCTGCGTCATACCCTTTTAAATGCTTTACTTAGTGTGTGTACCAATTTTCAGCTAAATCGATTCAAAAGTAACCGAGAAACACTGTTTTAAATTTTTTTTTTTGATAATACCTCCTCGTCGATAGCCTAAAGGAATTAAGTTTTCTGTTCGTTTGCCCCAACATTTTTGTCAGTCAATTATATTTTTTGTTTAAGAATATAATTACTTGTAACCTACTACTTTTGTCGGAAAAATGGTTGTAAAGATAAGGGATGCACGAAGCCAGCATAATTTGAAAGTATACTTTACTAATAAAAATAAATTTTTTGTCCGACTGTCGAGTTGCCCCAATATTTTTGTCCGACACTTTGATTTTTTGATTAAGAATATAATTACTTATGACCTACTAATGTTGTCGGAAAAATGGTTTTAAAGGTAAGGGTTGCACAAACCCAGTAAGGTTTAAAAGACAGTTTATTAATAAAAATTAAATTTTTTGTCCGACTTTGGATTTGACCCAATATTTTTGTCGGACACTTAGATTTTTTGATATAGAATATAACTACTTATAACCTGATACTTGTGTCAGAAATTTTTTTTAATTGGAAAAAAAACTACAGAACGATGTTTGTCGTTGTTCAAGGAGTATGTAAGCAAATATCAGATCACAATTTTTCAAAAATTTTCCCTCTTGTCGGAAAATTTTTTAAGAAAATTTTGGGTACAGCTCTACGTCATACCCTTTTAAATGTTTTACTTAGTGTGTGCCAGTTTTGAGCTAAATCGATTCAAAAATAACCGAGAAAACTCTTTTAAAATTTTTTAATATTACTTTCTCGTCGATAGCCTAAATGAATTAAGTTTTCTGTTCGTTTGCCCCAAGATTTTTGTCAAAAAATTACATTTTTTGTTTAAGAATATAATTACTTGTAACTTACTACCTTTGTCGGAAAAATGGTTGTAAAGATAAGGGATACACGAACCCAGCATATTTTAAAAGTATAGTTTATCAATAAAAATTAAATTTTTTGTCTGACTTTGGATTTGCCCCAATATTTTTGTCGGACACTTAGATTTTTTGATTTGGAATATAACTGCTTATAACCTGATACTTGTGTCGGAAATTTTTTTTATTTCGAGAAAAAAAACTACAGAACGATGTTTGTCGTTGTTCAAGGAGTATGTACGCAAATATCAGATCACAATTTTTCTAAAATTTTCCCTCTTGTCCGAAATTTTTTTGGGAAAATTTTGGGTACAGGGCTACGTCATACCCTTTTAAATGTTTTACTTAGTGTGTGTACCAATTTTCAGCTAAATCGATTCAAAAATAACCGAAAAAATCTGTTTTAAAATAATTTTTGATAATACCTCCTCGTCCATAGCCTAAAAGAATTAAGTTTCCTGTTCGTTTGTCCCAACATTTTTGTCAGACAATTACATTTTTTGTTTAAGAGTATAATTAATTGTATCCTACTACTTTTGTCGGAAAAATGGTTGTAAAGATAAGGGATGCACGAACCCAGCATAATTTGAAAGTATACTTTACTAATAAAATTAAATTTTTTGTCCGACTGTCGAGTTGCCCCAATATTCTGTCCGACACTTTGATTTTTTGATTAAGAATATAATTACTTATAACCTACTAATGTTGTCGGAAAAATGGTTTTAAAGGTAAGGATTGCACGAACCCAGAAAAGTTTAAAAGACAGTTTATTAAATTAAATTTTTTGTCCGACTTTGGATTTGACCCAATATTTTTGTCGGACACTTAGATTTTTTGATTTGGAATATAACTACTTATAACCTGATACTTGTATCGGAAATTTTTTTTTATTTCGAGAAAAAAACTACAGAACGATGTTTGTCGTTGTTCAAGGAGTATGTACACAAATTATCAGATCACAATTTTTCTAAAATTTTCCCTCTTGTCGGAAAATTTTTTAAGAAAATTTTGGGTTCCGATCTACGTCATACCCTTTTAAATGCTTTACTTAGTGTGTGTACCAATTTTCAGCTAAATCGATTCAAAAGTAACCGAGAAACACTGTTTTAAAATTTTTTTTTGATAATACCTCCTCGTCGATAGCCTAAAAGAATTAAGTTTTCTGTTCGTTTGCCCCAACATTTTTGTCAGACAATTATATTTTTTGTTTAAGAATATAATTATTTGTAACCTTCTACTTTTGTCGGAAAAATGGTTGTAAAGATAAGGGATGCACGAACCCAGCATAATTTGAAAGTATACTTAACTAATAAAAATAAATGTTTTGTCCGACTTTCGAATTGCCCCAATATTTTTGTCCGACACTTTGATTTTTTGATTAAGAATATAATTACTTATAACCTACTAATGTTGTCGGAAAAATGGTTTTAAGGGTAATGGTTGCACGAACCGAGAAAGGTTTAAAAGACAGTTTATTAATAAAAATTAAATTTTTTGTCCGACTTTGGATTTGACCCAATATTTTTGTCGGACACTTAGATTTTTTGATTTGGAATATAACTACTTATAACCTGATACTTGTATCGAAATTTTTTTTTATTTCGAGAAAAAAAACTACAGAACGATGTTTGTCGTTGTTCAAGGAGTATGTACGCAAATATCAGATCACAATTTTTCTAAAATTTTCCCTCTTGTCCGAAATTTTTTTGGGAAAATTTTGGGTACGGCTCTACGTCATACCCTTTTAAATGTTTTACTTAGTGTGTGTACCAATTTTCAGCTAAATAGATTCAAAAATAACCGAAAAAATCTGTGTTAAAATATTTTTGGATAATACCTCCTCGTCCATAGCATAAAAGAATTAAGTTTCCTGTTCGTTTGCCCCAACATTTTTGTCAGAAAATTACATTTTTTGTTTAAGAGTATAATTACTTTTATCCTACTGCTCTTGTCGGAAAAACGGTTGTAAAGATAAGGGATGCACGAACCCAGAATAGTTTAAAAGTATAGTTTATTAATAAAAATTAAATTTTTTATCCGACTTTGGATGTGCCCCACTATTTATGTCAGGCACTTAGATTTTTTGATTTGGAATATAACTACTTATAACCTGATACATGTGCTGAAAATTTTTTTTTAATTCGAGAAAAAAATACAGAACGATGTTTGTCGTTGTTCAAGGAGTATGTACACAAATTATCAGATCACAATTTTTCTAAAATTTTCCCTCTTGTCGGAAAATTTTTTAAGAAAATTTTTGGTTCCGATCTACGTCATACCCTATTAAATGCTTTACTTAGTGTGTGTACCAATTTTCAGCTAAATCGATTCAAAAGTAACCGAGAAACACTGTTTTAAAAATTTTTTTTGATAATACCTCCTCGTCGATAGCCTAAAAGAATTAAGTTTTCTGTTCGTTTGCCCCAACATTTTTGTCAGACAATTATATTTTTTGTTTAAGAATATAATTACTTGTAACCTACTACATTTGTCGGAAAAATGGTTGTAAAGATAAGGGATGCACGAAGCCAGCATAATTTGAAAGTATACTTTACTAATAAAAATAAATTTTTTGTCCGACTGTCGAGTTGCCCCAATATTTTTGTCCGACACTTTGATTTTTTGATTAAGAATATAATTACTTATGACCTACTAATGTTGTCGGAAAAATGGTTTTAAAGGTAAGGGTTGCACGAACCCAGTAAGGTTTAAAAGACAGGTTATTAATAAAAATTAAATTTTTTGTCCGACTTTGGATTTGACCCAATATTTTTGTCGGACACTTAGATTTTTTGATATAGAATATAACTACTTATAACCTGATACTTGTGTCAGAAATTTTTTTTAATTGGAAAAAAAAAACTACAGAACGATGTTTGTCGTTGTTCAAGGAGTATGTAAGCAAATATCAGATAACAATTTTTCAAAATTTTTCCCTCTTGTCGGAAAATTTTTTAAGAAAATTTTGGGTACAGCTCTACGTCATACCCTTTTAAATGTTTTACTTAGTGTGTGCCAATTTTGAGCTAAATCGATTCAAAAATAACCGAGAAAACTCTTTTAAAATTTTTTAATATTACTTTCTCGTCGATAGCCTAAATGAATTAAGTTTTCTGTTCGTTTGCCCCAAGATTTTTGTCAAAAAATTACATTTTTTGTTTAAGAATATAATTACTTGTAACTTACTACCTTTGTCGGAAAAATGGTTGTAAAGATATGGGATACACGAACCCAGCATATTTTAAAAGTATAGTTTATCAGTAAAAATTAAATTTTTTGTCTGACTTTGGATTTGCCCCAATATTTTTGTCGGACACTTAGATTTTTTGATTTGGAATATAACTACTTATAACCTGATACTTGTGTCGGAAATTTTTTTTATTTCGAGAAAAAAAACTACAGAACGATGTTTGTCGTTGTTCAAGGAGTATGTACGCAAATATCAGATCACAATTTTTCTAAAATTTTCCCTCTTGTCCGAAATTTTTTTGGGAAAATTTTGGGTACAGCGCTACGTCATACCCTTTTAAATGTTTTACTTAGTGTGTGTACCAATTTTCAGCTAAATCGATTCAAAAATAACCGAAAAAATCTGTTTTAAAATATTTTTGGATAATACCTCCTCGTCCATAGCCTAAAAGAATTAAGTTTCCTGTTCGTTTGCCCCAACATTTTTGTCAGACAATCACATTTTTTGTTTAAGAGTATAATTACTTGTATCCTACTACTTTTGTTGGAAAAATGGTTGTAAAGATAAGGGATGCACGAACCCAGAATAGTTTAAAAGTATAGTTTATTAATAAAAATTAAATTTTTTGTCCGAATTTGGATGTGCCCCACTATTTATGTCGGGCACTTAGATTTTTTGATTTGAAATATAACTACTTATAACCTGATACATGTGCTGAAAATTTTTTTTTAATTCGAGAAAAAAAATACAGAACGATGTTTGTCGTTGTTCAAGGAGTATGTACACAAATTATCAGATCACAATTTTTCTAAAATTTTCCCTCTTGTCGGAAAATTTTTTAAGAAAATTTTGGGTTCCGATCTGCGTCATACCCTTTTAAATGCTTTACTTAGTGTGTGTACCAATTTTCAGCTAAATCGATTCAAAAGTAACCGAGAAACACTGTTTTAAATTTTTTTTTTTGATAATACCTCCTCGTCGATAGCCTAAAGGAATTAAGTTTTCTGTTCGTTTGCCCCAACATTTTTGTCAGACAATTATATTTTTTGTTTAAGAATATAATTACTTGTAACCTACTACTTTTGTCGGAAAAATGGTTGTAAAGATAAGGGATGCACGAAGTCAGCATAATTTGAAAGTATACTTTACTAATAAAAATAAATTTTTTGTCCGACTGTCGAGTTGCCCCAATATTTTTGTCCGACACTTTGATTTTTTGATTAAGAATATAATTACTTATGACCTACTAATGTTGTCGGAAAAATGGTTTTAAAGGTAAGGGTTGCACGAACCCAGTAAGGTTTAAAAGACAGTTTATTAATAAAAATTAAATTTTTTGTCCGACTTTGGATTTGACCCAATATTTTTGTCGGACACTTAGATTTTTTGATATAGAATATAACTACTTATAACCTGATACTTGTGTCAGAAATTTTTTTTAATTGGAAAAAAAAACTACAGAACGATGTTTGTCGTTGTTTAAGGAGTATGTAAGCATCAGATCACAATTTTTCAAAAATTTTCCCTCTTGTCGGAAAATTTTTTAAGAAAATTTTGAGTACAGCTCTACGTCATACCCTTTTAAATGTTTTACTTAGTGTGTGCCAATTTTGAGCTAAATCGATTCAAAAATAACCGAGAAAACTCTTTTAAAATTTTTTAATATTACTTTCTCGTCGATAGCCTAAATGAATTAAGTTTTCTGTTCGTTTGCCCCAAGATTTTTGTCAAAAAATTACATTTTTTGTTTAAGAATATAATTACTTGTAACTTACAACCTTTGTCGGAAAAATGGTTGTAAAGATAAGGGATACACGAACCCAGCATATTTTAAAAGTATAGTTTATCAATAAAAATTAAATTTTTTGTCTGACTTTGGATTTGCCCCAATATTTTTGTCGGACACTTAGATTTTTTGATTTGGAATATAACTACTTATAACCTGATACTTGTGTCGGAAATTTTTTTTATTTCGAGAAAAAAAAACTACAGAACGATGTTTGTCGTTGTTCAAGGAGTATGTACGCAAATATCAGATCACAATTTTTCTAAAATTTTCCCTCTTGTCCGAAATTTTTTTGGGAAAATTTTGGGTACAGCGCTACGTCATACCCTTTTAAATGTTTTACTTAGTGTGTGTACCAATTTTCAGCTAAATCGATTCAAAAATAACCGAAAAAATCTGTTTTAAAATATTTTTGGATAATTCCTCCTCGTCCATAGCCTAAAAGAATTAAGTTTCCTGTTCGTTTGCCCCAACATTTTTGTCAGACAATTACATTTTTTGTTTAAGAGTATAATTACTTGTATCCTACTACTTTTGTCGGAAAAATGGTTGTAAAGATAAGGGATGCACGAACCCAGAATAGTTTAAAAGTATAGTTTATTAATAAAAATTAAATTTTTTGTCCGACTTTGGATGTGCCCCACTATTTATGTCGGGCACTTAGATTTTTTGATTTGAAATATAACTACTTATAACCTGATACATGTGCTGAAAATTTTTTTTTAATTCGAGAAAAAAAATACAGAACGATGTTTGTCGTTGTTCAAGGAGTATGTACACAAATTATCAGATCACAATTTTTCTAAAATTTTCCCTCTTGTCGGAAAATTTTTTAAGAAAATTTTGGGTTCCGATCTGCGTCATATCCTTTTAAATGCTTTACTTAGTGTGTGTACCAATTTTCAGCTAAATCGATTCAAAAGTAACCGAGAAACACTGTTTTAAATTTTTTTTTTGATAATACCTCCTCGTCGATAACCTAAAGGAATTAAGTTTTCTGTTCGTTTGCCCCAACATTTTTGTCAGACAATTACATTTTTTGTTTAAGAATATAATTACTTGTAACCTACTACTTTTGTCGGAAAAATGGTTGTAAAGATAAGGGATGCACGAACCCAGCATAATTTGAAAGTATACTTTACTAATAAAAATTAAATTTTTTGTCCGACTGTCGAGTTGCCCCAATATTTTTGTCCGACGCTTTGATTTTTTGATTAAGAATATAATTACTTATAACCTACTAATGCTGTCGGAAAAATGGTTGTAAATAAAAAAATTTCAGGAAATTGACATCTTCGGCGCGTCCGACTGCGCATATGCCCCGTGAAAATTGTCCGACAAGGTTACCACATTATTGTAAAAAGGTTTTATGATAGATACCGTTAAAATTATCGATGTGGTAATAAATTTATTATTTTCATAAATTTGACATATTTAGCGTGTCCGACGCGTCATATGCCCCAATATTTTTGTCCGACAAAATTGTTTTCGTTGTTTATATGATAAAATCCATTGATTAAAATAGAATGACCAATGTGGTAATAAATTTTTTTCTTGCATAAAATTGACAACTTCGTCACCGCTTGACAGACAAACGCCCCACTACCATAATGCGCCAAGCTCAAAATTTGTCCGACTCCATCCAAATAACAAGTACAAAAAGTTTCAACGGTGTGGTCATAAATAATAATTGTATATGCGGGCCCAAGGCCTATTAATATTAATAGTACAACTTGCGCAATTTGAAAAAGGTGGTTTAAAAGGTTTTTAAACGCTTTTATTTAGTTCAATAGTTTGCGTCAAATTTTTAGACGTTAATTTGACTGCCTTTTCTTCAATGCAAATGAATGAAAATTTTCAGACATTTGCATTCGCGAAAACAATACGCGAATAGTCAATAAAAAAATTTTTCATGTTTATTAATTGTTTAAATAAAAAAAACAATTTTAATGGAAAACGCTTAAATTCCCTTGTTTACAATGTAAAAACTTGAAACTTTTACGGATTGTATAGCTAATGATATGAACAATACATAATTTCACTTTTTACGTTAATTGTTTAGGTTATGCTTCATTAATAAACAATAAAGTTTCAAATTTTTTGCCGATTCCGACTACTTTTCATGTTAGTACATCATATGTTTTATACATATTTTAATAAACATGACGATATATTTTAATGTTTGAAAAGTTTGAAAAGTTGAAAACACTAAAAAGTAAAAAATAAAAAAATATAAAATTTTTTTTAAGAAACGCTTTTCTTTAGTTACGAGTGATTAAAATTAAAAATATTATAAAAAATCAACTAAAAAGCAAAAAATAAAAAACAAAATTGAAAAAATCTAACACATTCGTTGAAGAAAAGCGTGGGGCAAAAACCGTTTATTCGACGAACACGCGCCACGCTTTTCTTTGACGGATGTGTTAGATTTTTTCAATTTTTTTTTTTTATTTAAAATTTAATTTAAACTGTATTATTGCATTTTTAACACGTTTGTAGAAAAAACAAGTTAATGTAACGGTATAATATTTTCGCTAAGAATTTTTAGACATTCCCCTTGAGTCTAGACAACCAATTCTACCTTTTACGGGTCATAGATTTCACAGTTCCAGCAATTAAAAAAAATATTGTATTTTATAAATTTATAACGCTTGTAGAAAAAATATTGTATGATATACGTGTTAAAAACTACATTTTTAAGGCACTCAGGTGAATTGCAGAATTCGCTTCGCTCATTCTGCAAACTTTCACATGCGTGCCTTAAAATTGTACTTTTAACACTAATTTTTTAAATAACTATTTATATCTGTTTACTATTAATAATAATGACTATGATCAGGTGCGTTGGTGGTGTAGTACTTTCCCGTCACTTCTGAAAACTGAACTTCCCTGACCAAAGTGAATCTCGATAGAGCGAATTCAGTATACTAATTTTTATGTTAATTTTTTTTAATGATTTTATAGCTGTTTCTGTCAAATGCTTTTCTTATCCATAACTGAATAGCTGATTGTGCTTCTTTGGTTGTTTTTACTAAATTTGTTGCTTTTAATGCCTCTAAAAAGGGTACGAACATTATAAAATTTATGAAATCGATGGCGTCACGACAAAAAGGCGTAAGCGCCAAAAATTCTAAATTTTTGTTTTGGTATCAAAATAAAATAGTTTTTACGTCCTATCGACTATTAAAAAGACGCAGCTGTAAAACAATTCCAAACCAACTAAAAGAGGCTTTGAATGTTCTAACCGCCAAACGAGTTTCTTAAAAAATGAGACACTGAAATCAGTAAGCGACAAGATCCGTAGTGGAAGGTGGTGCTTACGTCTTGAGTCTGAAAACGTGGTTATATCAATAAGATAACAATAACTTGAAATATTATTAATATTTAATGGTTTGTTAAGCGTATAGTTAGATTATTTATGTTGAAAAATCATAATATACCATAAGAATCCACAATTTTACCGACTGTCGGTTACGCCTTTTCAGATAAAAATTTTTCGTTTATGTAACCGCCATTTGGCTATTTAAAATACACTATGACTTAAATTTGCCATAAAAAAATTACTACTTAACCGACTTAAATAAGGTTTGAACCTAAATAAAATATATATTTACTCTAAAATTGGAAAGAAATCCTTTGTAAAAGGTATAAAATTTTTTTTTTTTATTAAAAATCCCTTAAAAGGGCTACATCACAACAAAACGTTTTCGATTTTTATAAAAAATCATCATCAGTGTTCGATCTAAAAATAAGTATAACCGATTTAATGAATATAAAGTTATTATTTAAATTTTGACAAAGGTTAGAGCAAGTTGGTTATACTTACAAACTGGATGCTAGCTGAGCCACAAAAGAAAAATATTTGGGTAAAAACCCTTTACATCAAATATAGATGCCTTAAAAGTGCATACTTCAGTAAAAAGGCCTGTGATGGTCACATGGCAAACAGGATAATGCCCTAAGGTAAGGTATACAGGTTTCCCAACACGTGGGATCCAAATTGAGTTGATCACATTTGTGATCTATATTTTATGTAAAGGGTTTTTACCCAAATATTTTTCTTTTGTGGCTCAGCTAGCATCCAGTTTGTAAGTATAACCAACTTACTCTAACCTTTGTCAAAATTTAAATAATAACTTTATATTCATTAAATCGGTTATACTTATTTTTAGATCGAACACTGATGATGATTTTTTATAAAAATCGAAAACGTTTTGTTGTGATGTAGCCCTTTTAAGGGATTTTTAATAAAAAAAATTTTATACCTTTTACAAAGGATTTTTTTCCAATTTTGTGATTGATGGTATACAGCCAACTACAGGAAAACCTTTTTCTTTTCCTTGTGGATTTTATATATTTACTCTGTTGTATAGTCCTCTTTTTTTTAATTTTAAAGTTATATTTTGGTAGTAATATTATTTTAAAAAACTAACATTTGAGTGGCGCTTACTTCTTTTTTTTAATGGTTTTTAGAATGGTTCCTCGGGGGCACAAAATAATAAATCTTGCATTGCTATCCATTTTGGAGGATCAGGATAGTAATGTGCAGGCAGGAATTCAGCGGAAATAATAAAAACCATGGTTCATTTTCCACTGAAAATGAGATTCTCAGTGAAGCGCTAAAGCATGATGTTCTTTTAGAGTCTATACTAAAAGACCATAAACAAGAACTCCAAATGCCTAGTTCTGTTCTAGATGATGATGCCATTGTGGATTTCAGTTTTCCTCTAAGTCCAAATTTGAATATTGACAGCCGTTTATTTTCGAACATTGATGAGACTGCCGAAGAAGAGACTGATTTATTAACCTGTGATAAAAAGCTTGTACCTTACTCAGATAGTGATGGTGATGATACTAATGATAGTAGTAATAATGCCGCAATAGTATTTAGTCCGTTAGTTAATAATAAGATAGGTTGTAATGATTTTATACAACATAATGATTCTTTATTAAACTCCAAATCAGATTCATCATCCTTTACAGTATTTCTTAAAAATGAGACCGAAATTGACAGCATTAGTTCTAGCTCATCAACTGGTTCAATTTCTAGTAAAACATCAGGTAGTTCATGTCAAAGCACTCAACCTGAAGGTAGAGGA
This sequence comes from Diabrotica virgifera virgifera, assembly GCF_917563875.1. Lineage (NCBI taxonomy): Eukaryota > Metazoa > Arthropoda > Insecta > Coleoptera > Chrysomelidae > Diabrotica > Diabrotica virgifera. The sequence continues at coordinate 191,730,897 of NC_065448.1, forward strand.
CAAAAGAGAAAAAAAAAGGAAAGTAATTTATTACGTCAATGAAAGTTACGTAACTTGGAGAAAAGTTACTGTAATTATAAAAACGAACTCGTTGCTGAAAAAGTTTTGCTTCCTAATCCATGTTTAGGCAAAAAATGTGTCAATCAATGTAATAGCTTTAGCATTGAGGACAGAAATAGTATTTTTTTAAATTTTTCGAACCTAGATAATAATTTAGATAAGAAAAAATTCATTAATGGTTGCGTTAATGTCATACTGTAAAGAGAAAAAAACAGTTTCCGATTCACGTTGTAATCTAACTTATCAATACTTTCTTTTGAAGAATGATGTACAAAAACGTGTTTGCTTATAATTCTTTAAAAAGCCAGTTTATTTTCTTGTTATAATTAATATAACGTGATAATTAAATTAACTTTATTTTTGTATGATATTTTTTTACACAAATATAACTCTAAGAAACTCATAAATATATTGCGTATTGTTTATTTTGTATTATTTTTACTTAATTGTTATTCTTTAAAATGAAAAGATTTATTCTCCATTTTTATTATACTTCCGTAAAATTAAAAGGCGTACAAGTTCCTAAGCGACATTTTTTGATCAAAATATTTTTTTCCAAATATGGTAACCGCCTTTCAAAAAGGCTTAAACACCACAGAACCTAACATTAAAGGCGTAAGCACCAAAATGTTAAATATCTCATGTTTATAATAATTGTTTTATAACTAACATATAATAAGTCAAAATGCCTCAGTTCTATAATAATAAAATGCCAAATAAATGTAAAAAAAAAGAAATATTAAACGATATTAAACGTTTTTGTGTCTCCTGAAATAAAACTGTCAATGGCGCTTATGCCTTTCTGTCGTGACGCCGTCGAAATGTAGAATAAGCTTTACCAATTATCAGATTTGCAATTCTGGTATCACAAAACTTTTGTTTGCCTTTTTGTCCCAGCCAACTATACCACAGCATAAAAAACCCAATGTTCGTATATTATGCTGTGACTGTACTTTAAAGCTTGCTCATTGCTAATAATTAATTTTCCAACTCTTGATACAAAATCATAGGCTTTGATCCTCCTATTTTAACAAGCTCCGATACCTGAAAAATATATTTCTAAGAGCGTGTTGTTGAGATAAGCTGTTGAATTAGGAGACGTGCATTTTTTACTCTTGATAAAAAAGTTAATTTTTTACTTTAATAATATAACAATCTAAATCTAAACCTACTGCATTTTTAAAATCTGTGGAGTCTTCTAAATATCCCTCAAATAAAACCATATCTTCATCACAAGATATTGGAAATACCACTGAAGTCCCTGATGTGAAAAAGCTTTTGTTTGGATTTTAGCTACCAGCTCTAGTCTTAATTGTTTTACTAACCTAATCTAACTTTTACATACATATATTCGGTTTCAAAACGTCTTACGACGTTGTCCGACTCCCAAACGCCACTGTATTCTGTCCTGAGTTAGGTCTTCATTTAGATTTCGAGCGCTAATCGCTTTCCTAACTCCCCGATTCCAGCTCTGTGGTGGTCTTCCTCGTTTTTTCTTCTCTGGGGGTTGCCACATCATAGTTTTTTAGGCAATCTTTCGTCTCCCATTCGGCTCACATGCTCATACCATATGAGCTGTTTTCTCTCAATATACTCAACTATAGTGGCCTCTATACCCATTTGTTGTTTTATTACTTCATTCCTTATTCTTTCGGCTCTTGATATTCTCATCGATCTTCTGATGGCATCCATTTCCGTGGCTTTGACCTTTTTCTTATATTTCTCCTTTATTCTCCATGTCTCGGCTCCATAAAGTAGGCTAGTTTTAACGATTGTCTCACATAATATGTTCCAATTTCTTTTCTTTAATATTTCTTTACTCCATAGAACTCCGTTTAGACATGCTATAGCTCTTTGTGCTTGTATGATTCGATGTTCTATTTCTCGTTCGTCTTTTCCACTACGGTCGAAGATGACGCCCAAGTATTTATATTCGTCACATGGATTTATTTTTTGATTGTCTTCGATATCGAGTTGTTCTGCTTCAGCGCCAATTGAGAGGTATTTTGTCTTTTCTAAATTAATATTTAATTCCCATTTCTGCTATTCTTCAATTAGTTTTCTAAGCATATATTCCATGTCTTCTTTGTCATTTGAGATCACCACCTAATCATCTGCAAACTGTAAAGTATATATGCAATCCTGATCGTTCAATTGTATACCCATTTCTTTAACTTTCCTTTTCCATTATTTCAGAGCTGCAGAGATATAAATCTTAAACAAAGTCGGAGAGATACAACATCCCTGTCTGAGACCCTTAGTAACTGCAAATTTTTCAGCTAAGAGGTTTCCGAATTTCATTTGGGAGTTTGAACCGTAATATAGATTTTTGAGAGCACTAACTAATGTTTGATGTCTGTTTGATCTGCCCAGGACTTCCCATAGTTTATTTAACGGGACTGTGTCATATGCCTTCCAAAGATCTACAAAAGTCATATGTAACTCTCTATTTGTCACAACTTTCTTTTCTATAATTTGTTTAAGATAAAATATGTTATCTGTACATGAACGACCTGCTCTAAATCCTCCTTGTTCTTCGTCTTCAGACGATTGATAATCTTCCTTTATCAGGTCCCGTAGTATTCGACCATATAGTGGACTCATTGAACTTGTGACCGATATCCCAATAGTTTTTACAATTTCTCCTGTCACCTTTTTATACAGTGAGCACGTAAAGGTTGGAATAAATTCATTATCTCGAGAATGGACGATTTTGGAAAAAATCCCGAAACAGGTATATTTTTATTTTTAAATTGCGACTTTTTGGCATATGTATCATACTAGTGACGTCACCCATCTGGGCGTGATGACGTCATCTATAATTTTTTTAAATGAGAATAGGGGTCGTGTTATAGCTCATTTGAATGGTAATTGAATTCTCTATTCAGTAATATAAACAATAACATAAATCAAAAATGAATAACCATTTTCAATTTCGTTGCAAAACGAAAATACAGCCTATATGTGCCTCCTGATGAGAGACTAATAAGTTTCGAAACCGGTAGAGGTGCTTGCAGCACTCTCTGATTGGACTGGAATATGGTTCGGCTGTATTTTCGTTTTGCAACGAAATTGAAAATGGTTATTCATTTTTGATTTACATTTACTCTGTGTGGAGTATGAAGGGAACCAGTCTCGTTGGAACTTTACCGCGCTGAGCAGATGTGACGTAAATTGTAAATTGTAGAATTCCCTCATCTTCCTTAGTCTCAGCATCCGTATGGCTTGCAAATTGTAGAAGCCTCGGAGGTGTAACCAGAGAAGGTTCCCATTGTTTTCATTCTGGTGGGATATGTTGTATGCCATTAGAGTGAAAACTTAGTCTTCTTCTAATAACATAAATATTTATACAGGGTGTCCAAAAATTTTTTTTTTAATTAAATTTATTGTCGTAAAAAGAAGAGTGTGTGTAATTTATTTAACTCAAAATACGTTTGACTGCTATCAGAAAACAAGAAATAATGTTTATTTGACAAATAAATATTGTTTTTTGCTTAAATTCAGTATTAAAGCCGCCACCCACCTTCGTCTTGACAGTTTGAATATTTAATTTAAGCAAAAAGCAATGATTATTTTTCAAACATTTTTTCTGTTTTCTGAGAGCAGTAAAATGTATTTTGGACTAAATAAATTACATGCATTCTTCTTTTTATGTCAATAAATTTAATTAAAACAATTTTTTTTGACACCCTGTATAAATAATTATGTAAATGTTTATATTACTGAATAAAGAATTAAATTACCTTTCAAATGAGCTATAACACGCCCCCTATTCCTATTTAAAAAAATCATCGATGACGTCATCACGCCCAGATGGGTGACGTCACTAGTATGATGTATATGCCAAAAAGTCGTAATTTAAAAATAAAAATCGACCCGTTTAAGGATTTTTTTCCAAAATCGTCCATTCTCGAGAAAATTAATTTATTCCAACCTTTACGTGCTCACTGTATATTGGAGTCATATATGCTGTTTTCCATTCATCTGGCGTTGGATGGCCATTAATATATTTGTTAAATATTCCAGTGATCATTCTGTGTAATTTCTCTGAGCCATTCTTTATTAGTTCCGTAGTTACTTCCTCTGGTCCGATTGCTTTCCCATTCTTCATCCCTGCTATAGCTTTTTGAACTCTGTTGATATCTATGGTAATATGCTCTCCCAGAATTTCGATTCTTGATGAATTCATATCTTCTTTAAATTCGTTTCTGTTCTCATTTAATAGATGTTTGTAGTAATGTGTCCAATCTTCGGGATTTATGGGATTTAGAATCACTTTCTCGTTAGTCGGCTTCTTAACAGAGTTTATAAACTTCCATCTTATCTAACTTTAAATTCGTAATTATAACCTATTTTTGAGAAAAAATGTCTTAAAAATGATGTTTAAAAGATATCTTAAATTTGGCGTTTTAAAGATATCTTTTAAAAGTCTCAAGACATTACGACCATAATTTGGTTGTAAATAAGATATCCTAAAGATTACCTGTGCTGTATAGGAGTAAAACAAACTGCCGGCGAGAAATTTTTAATATAGAAATTTTAGATTTTTTGTCTTTTATTTTGTGCACCTTTTCTAATTACTTTAATATAAGACTAGAAAAGAAGATATAAAAACTGAATATCCTTTATAGCCTGCACCTCTTAGCTAACTTCAAAAGCTATATTTTGTCTACATTAATTTCCGCAAAAAACCTTGCATAGGCAACAATTTTGCACTAATGGATGGAAATGAGTTTTTGTGCTAAGTATAGAAGTTATTAGCGTCAGGCTTTTAAAATGCTTTTAGTTTGTACCGGAAACATCATCACCTTAAGTAGTTTAATTACCACAAAAACATAATAATTTAATATGCTCGGCAAGTGATAACTAAAACTTTGATGGATTTTCAACTCTGCTACAAAGTTTCAAAAGAAGCTAATTTTAGAAGAATGGAAAATACTTTGTTTGACTTTTAGTTAGTCTTTTAATTGATTTTTACAGAAAATTGACTTCTCCAGGAAATTAACGCACAACCTTAAAAATTGGTCATTTTTAAGGTCTCGAATTTCCTAAACCTGTTGTCCGATTTAAGTGATTATTTTAACATGTTATAGACTTATGTCTAGTTGCACCAATAGACCAGTAAGGATCTGTTTTTAGGTGGATGTGAGAGATGGCATTCAGATTTTTGCGGATGAAGTTAGGTGATAACTTCTTTAATAATAATAGATTTATGCTCCTTCTCAAATATGCCCGGAACATTAATAAAAAAATAAAATATTTAAAAATTTCAAAATATTTCGTTTTTTTTTTCTACTTTTATTGCTTATAACCTAAAAACTGTTCATTTTAGGACAAAGTCCTATAAGAATAAAACAAAGGTAATTAATTTTTTTATTAGACACGATTAGTTAAGAATGTCTTAATTTATCACCCTTGCTTTAAAATAGCCATAAAATATAAAATAAGGGGGCAAAACAAGCCTGTCCTTATTCAATGATTTTCCATCACTTAGGTTACACTTGGGACCTTCCTAATTCGCTTAGAAAATTTTTGTAATGTGCTAAAACCGTACAACAAATTTCATTAAAATTGAAGTACTAGATTTTGCATAATAATTTTGCAATCTAAACTTTTTTTTTTTAAATTAAAATTTTTTAAAATCTTGCACAACAAAAACTAGAACATACAAAGATTTCTCAATTTTTTTACATATATATATATGAGTGCTCCAACTACCTCATGCACTTTACAGAATTGAAATCGGATTAATAAAGCAGCCTCAGCAATGTTTTAAAATTATAAACAATTTTTTGGATTATAAACAAATTAGTGCTGTGGCCAGGAGGGGGTGCTACGGGCTCCTTTATTTAGATGGACTTACTCAAGTTTTTCTATGTATTTTGACCCGTAGAACACGAATTTTTTGGGTAACAGTTGATCCGTATGTCAATAAGTTTGTTATAAACAAAGAACTTGAGGAATTACATAACATCGATTTTTCGCAAAATAAAACATTTTTTTGTATTTCTTGGCAAATCCTTGGTAATTCTAAGCAAAAAATGTTCTTACAAGTTTTTTCGTAGGATGCATAGTTTTCGAGATAAACGCGGTGGAACTTTAAAAAAATCGAGAAATTGCAATTTTTGAACGCGAATAACGTTTGATTAAAAAATAAAATAGCAATTCTGCTGACAGCATTTGAAAGTTTAAGTAAAATTTTACCGGTTTTAATAATTTGCATCGCTAAAAATTTATTTTTTTTTTATTATTAAACAAAGCTATTTGTTTATAAGCCAAAAAATTGTTTATAAATTTAAAACATTGCTGGGGCCCCTTAAATAATCCGATTTTAATTATCCTGTAAAGTGTATTAGATAGGTAGAGCACCTCTGTATATATGTAAAAAAAGTAGCCAACTTCTAAATGTTTCTATATCGGCCAATAGTTCTTTCATTTTTAGTGGCCGTTACTGACAGGTTTTACTGTATTACGAAAAATGATGAAATTTGAGATTCTATCTAACGGCGCGACTACCCGCGGGTTAAAGCTAATTGGCTCTCCCCAAAGCCATAAATTCCACAAAAAGAAAAAGAAGAAAAAAAAATTCCTACGCATTACTACACCCTTCCTCGAGGCACTTACGAATTTTTTTTAAAATTGCAAAATTCTTCATCAAGTTATCGCGAAAAAGGATAAAAATTGAGATTCTATCTCACTGCGCGTCTACTTTTTGTTCAGAAAGATTTTAAAAAATTTGAACTTTTTTAAAAACATTTAGATTGCAAATTTATTCTGCAAAATTTATTAGGTCGATTTTAATGAAATTTGGTACACGATTTAAGTATGTTACAAAGAATTTTCTACGTGAGTTACTAAGGTTCTAAGTGCCACCAAAGTGGTTAAAAAATATTGAATAACAACAGACTTATTTTGGCCCCTTATTTTGTATTTATTGCTATATTGCAGGAAAGGTAATACCTTAAGACATTTTTTACCAGTCGTATGTCATACAAAATTTAATTATCTTTATTTTATTTCTCTACTACTTTGTTCCAAAACCAATCGTTTTAAAGTTATAAGCAAAGAAAATAGAAAAAATCGATGTTTTTCGAAATTTTTAAATATTTTAATTTTTTTATTAATGTTCCGGGCATATTTGAGAAGGAGCATAAGTCAATTATTATTACTGAAGGTGTCACCTAACTTTATCTGCAAAAATCCGAATGCCACCTCCCACATCCAAAAATAGACGTTTTTTCGTAGATCCTTACTGGTCTACAACAAATAAACGATTGATTTGGATTGCCCGTTGATTTTAAAATATAATTGACAAAATACTATCAAATTTTAAAAGACATTTTAACAATTTTCCCAAACAATATTAAATTTTAAACTTTTTCTAAAGAAAATAAAAGTGTCCTCTGATTATATTTGATGGTAAAAAAATTAATCAAATCTATTTAATCGAGAAAGCAATTGCAACATATGTACTAGGAAGTACAATTAGAAATATCACTATGTGGCAATTTGTTGAATTGCATGCAGTTTGCTTGAAGTTGAATGACTCTAATTATTAAACTGTTAATTGATATATTTCACAATTACACAGGGTGAGACTATAAAAGTTTAGGAAGTTAAGAATAATGTGAGATTACAAATTAAGGGATTATTTTTTGTGATTGAACATGGTGCATGTAGAAGTTTTCGTTGGCGATATGTCTTGAGCGTGCCATCCACTGTGAATATCAGGTATTATACCTTATTTTTATTCTTCAGTAGAAGTTAGTTCTGTCGTAAATGATATAGATGTTAAAACGTTTTTATAAAGAAATAGCATTTGATATTAAAAATTTTCAATCTTGTAACATTGGTTACAATGTTTTTTCCAACAAGCGATTCAAAATTTGCACTTGCAATGAGGTTATTTTGTTAAATAACTTTATAATATTTACATAAAATAGGATAAAAGTTTTTAGACCAACAGGAATATAATAATATAGAATAATTATCCTTTAGATGTCATTTAAGCCATAGTTGAAAAACATTTTAAATAGAGCTACAGTGTTATTCATATCAGGTGTCGATAATATCGCCGGTCCGAAACAAGAATGACGTAACTGCAAATTTTGTCAATTCCTGATTATTGCGTAATAAACTTCTAAGATACTGTGTACAGATGATACAAGAGCGTCAGAACTGTAACTATATGCTAAGCCACTACAGGGCAGTTGCATCGTTATTGAAACAGGCACCATTTTAGACCTTCTTTCAGATGAATAATGACGCAACTTTAAATAGGGTTAAAAATGTGGGGACTAAATTAAGATAATGAAATTCGGACCAATAGGGATGAAAATAGAAGCCATCGCTGTAAGAATAAACAGCATTATAATATATAAAAATAGTTTTTTGTACAGAAAAATTTTAAGATCAAGAACGACGCAACTGTAGATAGGGTTGAAAATGGGTGGATTAAATTGAGATAATGAAATTTAAACCAATAGGAATAAAACTAAAAGCCATTATTGCAGAGCCTCTTTTACTTCAAATCAGGCCCGAGGCACTACACAATTTTCGGGTCCCTAAATAGAATTTAATAATACTAATTTTCTTAAATGTATTAGTTATAAGTCCTCATTGTAATTAGTTATTGTATATTCAATGTAGTTTGTGCCAATGGCCATTGCAGCCGAGACACATAAATTTAAATAAAAAAAATATATTTAAAGAAATACAGTTTTCCAGTCGGTTGCACATAAAACTGATTATTAAAATTAATTGATCAATAATATGTGAAATATCGGGTGTAGAATATAAGAGAAAAGTATGTTGCCACTTTTATTTATTCTATTATAACATTTTGAACTTGTTTTCCCAGCAGAGCAATAAATTCGTTACATGTAGATGATGGGAGGTAGTTGAGGTTTCCACTACCAACGCCATTATATTTTTGTAAGTGACTAGCTAAAAATGGGTCAAATTCGCTTAAATACTCTAAGCAACTTAAAAAATTTCCATTTACCTTTGTAAATAATTTGGTTGTTTAATCATAAAAGGATAGACCGTTCTTGGTCAAAAATGTAATGATTGGCTACTATTCGTTGAAGAAAGTGTCTCCAATGTTCCTTTTTTTCTAAGTAACTTTTTTCCATTAATGTTACAATTTGTCCTGCTGTACGACTTCTCTTGACTAACGCATCAATTATTATTGATGAAATATGTTAAGGTGATCGCTGATCGCTTATGTTGAATAACCGTCCAATTGATATTTTTCCAGTCATTATACCCATCGGAAGTTAGAAGAACAATTTTCGTTGAAAAGAGTTTACAAACGTAACAATTAGCACAGCTTCATTTAGAACTATTCACTAACCATTCGCGAAGAATTTTCCCCATTAGGTTTCGTTTTATAAAAAATCGCACTTTGCAAATGTCTTGTTTTATTATTCTCCAATTGTGTAACACACTCACTCATTTTATCAATATTTTGATTCTATCGATTATTTATAAAATATTGTTGAAATTCCAGATTTAAATGTTTTGATCAATCTAATATATCGCTAGGAAAAGAGTTAGTACTGACATCGTCGTTTTCTACACAAGATAACGGAGATGTGTCAAGTGAAGTCGCTTGAACATCAACCGTGGAGTCATCATTTTCTTTGGTTGTGGAGTCAGTGTGAAGCAGTGGAGTCATCAGCAACAGGATGGGAGGACGAACTTCCTTTTACGGACTGTTGTGGGGTATAAAAAAATGATAATATTGAATCTTTTTATGCCTGCGCTTCCTATTCTCTTAATTTTTGCTTTTTTCGTTTTTCACTACCACTTCTTTGTAACTCATGATCATAATGAAACGATCGGTTAAGAAAAATAAATTTTTAAAGAAATTTAATAAAACTACTGTTGATTTATGAATAGATTAGTTGAACTTAAAAGCACCGGACTGGAACCTAATAAAAGCAAGCAAGACCTTATCTTTGCAGAAACTTGCATCAAACGAAAAATTAGATTTAAAAGTGCATTTTGAACAAATATGCGTAGTAGGTATGTTTAGACATAAGATAATAGGGAAGACACCTCTTGTTAATCCTACCTCTTGTGAACCACCCTTTGGAGGGGTGTCTAACAATTTTGTTTATTTTTGTTGATACCAACAAGCAATCTACCTACTGTTATTGCAGTTTAATGATAAGAACGGTTTATGGTTTATGAATATACTTATCTCTTTATTGTTATCATTTATCATTTCCTGTTAGTAAAATGAAAGAAATTTGAAAGTTTATTTTGCTATAGCAATAAATTTTTTATAGTGTTCTTTCCGGGCCCCATTAAAATGCGGGCCCGAGGCAGGTGCCTCACGGGCCTAGTGGTAAAATAGGCCCTGCATTATTGTAAGAATAGACGCCGTACCGATACTCCGAACGATTACTCTTTATTTAACCTTTAACTACCCGTGCATCAAGTTATAACATAACTACACGCGTGGCGTATTTTATACGCCACAAGAAAAAATACTTAAAAACAGCGGATTTGTTTTTTTTTTGAAAAATACACTTAGTTGTTTATTATAAACCTTATAACAATATTCATATACTGTATTCACATCAGTGAATACTTGAAGTTCCTTCTCAGTAAGTAAATTGGGAATAACTGGAATCGAATTCCATATCTAATAAATAAAAATTCTAAAAAAAATTTTTGGAAATGTGATTTTTTACATGAAAAAAGTATTGTTTATAACGAAAAGTATATGTTGTGCCAAAATGACTAAAAACAATTGAAAGATGTACTTATATTACTACTTATATTACTATAATCGTGGCGTATATTGTCCACCACCCGAAACAACAAATATTAAACTGTAAATTACGATCTTCCCAGAAAGCCGATTATAACGAAACTAAAACCAATTGTAAAGCACATTCCAGTGATAGGTTAGAGTGATAAATAAGGTCCAAAATGAAATTTTTAAATATATTTGCAGTAGAATTCTTATATCTGGCGTACAAAATACGCCAGAGCGTGTAGTTAAAGGGTAATCACTATTTTAAATATTTAAAAATTTTTAGATGAAGAATGACGCAACTGTAAACAGGGTTGAAAATGGGGGATTCAACTAAGATAATAAAATTCGAACCAATAGGTATAAAAATAAAAGCCATCATTGTAAGAATAAACGCTATACCGATGCTCCTAGATGCTTACTCCTCATTTAATCTCTCTTTTAAATATTTAATAATCATGTTTTTGCCCTCCTGAGAAAGTTGGTTTTTTGCAGTTACGTGATTTTTATTCCACACCGGCGATATTATGATCCTAAATTTATTATATCTTTTAGAAAACACTGAGTAGAATATTGTACTTGATATTATAATTTAATTACTAGTTTTGAGCTAGACATATTATATACATAATATTACTTAGAAACAGCTTCGTTGATTAAAAGAGTTTCATCCATTGTTTATTACATCCTCAATCAGATAAATAACTACAATTTAATGAATTAACTTATTCGCTCTGGTCTAAACCGACGTATAATAAAACATTGTAGCAGCTTTAAATTTACATAGTTCTAATCATTTGTTGAATAAGTAGACTTGCATTTAATTAATCGTACTGAAAGGTATACAAATGTTTGCATTTTTGAAAGTTTGAATAGTTCTGAAATACTCACCACGTTCAATAAAATACTTGCTCGATTTTACTGGAATCTCTGGATTATAGGTAACCTGAAAATAAATGAAATTGCATGAAATAATTGAAATATTGACTGCTTAAAAAAACAAAAAATAAATATTTGAAGTAAGAAGCGATATTTTGTAAACAAATTTATAGAACGGTAATTGAACGGCTGTTTGTAGAAAGGATAATTAATCAAAAAGCTTCACTTTGACAAAAACAAAAAAACTTTCTATATGTTATAATGATATATAATTTTTAATATTTTGCATTTATAATTCATCCAGCTATTTTTCTGTTTTTATTATTTACATAGTTATCGTCTTACTTCAGTGAATAGGTAACTTGAAAATTTTTATTTTACTACATCATATTGATGTTTAGTTTAGTTTGAAAATAAGATTTCCAAAATTTCACGCTTTAAAACTCATAATAATAATTTAGCAATACAAGTTGATATAGTCCAGGTAATGAAGCTTTCTATCTCGCAATTTTTACAGAATGGATCAATTTGCTTGAAAATTTGAGAATAAGTAGTAGATAGTCCAAGGATCAAAATATATATGATGCCGAAAGGCGCTTTTACCATAGGGTGGTTCCCGCGTGGTTGCCGCCCCATCTCGGGGGTGGAAATTTTTTATTATATTTTGACCGTAAAGGTTGATAAAAACGTTCATTCTAAGCAAAAAATATTCTATACATTTTTTTGATAAAATTGATAGTTTTCGATTTATTCGCTATCGAAAGTGTTAGTTTTACATCCAAAAAAATCAATATTTTTCGATATACTCATTTACGATTCATTCAATTTTTGCCGCTGAAAAAAATTTTTCAAACCAAGGTCTTGGGAATGAAATAACCTACAATTTCATATTTAAACATCTTTTTGTATCTGTGATGCTAATATTTCTATACTGAAGAACATAACATTTTTTATTAAACTACAAAAATTCCTTATTCGTTTTTATTCCAGTTTGTTTAACACTAATCATTCTACGCCAGTCAAACTTCTATAATCTATTACTAACACATAAATTAAGAAGAATGAATAAGACCAATGACTAAAATACCGGTAACTTACATTATTATGCTTCCAATTGGATTTCTCCTTTTTTTTTTTCAAAAAAATATATTGATTTTTTAAGAGTACATTTTTTATTTTTTACGTAAAAAAGTTCTGTAAAAAAGAATTTTGTAGTTTTTTACAAGGTCTATAATTCTGTTAACATTAAATCTTTTTAAAATCCTTAGTCGCATAATAGGTGACTTTGAAAGGGTTGGTAAAGGTGGTCTTTGCATGTTAATACAAAATTTAATTGTCAATAGCGCACTCAGTTTTTGCCATAGAAAAACTTTTTGGAAACCATGTTCTTGTAAATTAAATAAGCTACAATTTCATATTTAAACATTTTTTCGTATCGTTGACGCTAATCTTTCTATTCTGAAGTAAAAGCCATTTTTTCCAAACTACAAAAATTCGTTATTTGCTTGTAACTCCATTTTTTTTTAAATTAGTCACTCTAAGCCCGTCAAACTTTTAAACTTTTCAAACCTATTAATAATATATAAATAAAGAAGACCAAATAAGGTCAATGACTAATTTTAATTAGGATGGTGATTAGGGGGTTGCTTTCCATCACTTTTTCGCTGAAAAATAGGGACTGAAATTCTTTTCATTATAAGTCACTAAATTTTTGAGCTAGATACTTTTTTTTATTTCTTGAGATATATATTTTTATATACTTTAAATTAGTTTAAACAAGTTATCCTCGAAAAATGCATAGTTTTCTTGTCTTTTCACTTTGAAACTACAATATTTAGCATTTGACGAAGAAGAGCTAACATATAATAAATTATAGCTCGATTACTATTTGTCACCTTAGTATTATAACTTTGTAACTCCAAAATTTACGTTTTTGAGATAACTAGTTCACAAGATGTATTTTATTTGCCTTCATATTGTGTAAAAACTTGGTAACTCACTCAAAACGGGTTAAGTATTTATTTGTGATTGACGAAAGTTGATAAATCTCAAATGTCCCTAATATTCGGTGCTAAAACTTGACAAGATAATTTATCATATTATCAAGTTAATGTTTAATCGAAATAATCATGAATACGACATACACTGAATGCTACAACTAGCTAACTCTAGTTATCTAGTTGTAGCACGTGTTTTTCTGAAACCATTGAGCTTACCACGTAATTGCTATCTGTTTATTCGGTTCATGTTAATGCAAAAATTCGAGAATTGTTATCAGATCTGGCAACCCCCATGGCATAGGGCCAATTTTCATCAAAATAATGCTTAAAATATTAGTTTTGTTAAAAAGTTCACTTAGATGCAACTTGGCACGACATGCGACATTACCAAATGTTAACATTATGGTAGTGCTAAAAGTTGATAACTTTAATTTTTCATGTTATTTTCCATATTGGAAAACAAATTTGCACCGTATTCCTAAATAGATCAGTAGACAAAAAGTTAACGAACACTATTTTAGAGCTGTAGAGTAAATTCCGTATTTACCAACATCATGGTAGCAGCACAAATATTTTTAAAATCTTTAAACCCACTTATCTCAGACCTACTAATTTTGAGTTATAAAGTTATAGTATTAAGGCGACGTATTGGTCTTAAAAAATTTAAAAAAACGGTTTTGTTTATTTTTTCAAAAGGTACATTTTTGTTAAGTAAAGTTGTTTTCATAAAACGAAAACGTTTGGAGTTATTAGCAGAAAACTTATTAAAAACATTGAATAAACCGAAAACTATTAATTTTATCAAAAAAAATGTATAAAACGTTTTTGCTTAGAATGAATGTTTTTACCACTTTTGATGTCAAAATATAATAAAAAATTTAACCCCCGAGAAAAGGTGGCAACCACCCCCATGGTAAAAGCGCCTTTCGGCATCATATAGATTTTGATCCTTGGACTATCCACTACTTATTCTCAAATTTTCAAGCACATCGATCCTTTCTGTAAAAATTGCGAGGTTTTGTACTATTAAGGCTTCATTATTTTGGACTAATAATATAATAGAAACGGCATGTGTTACGTGCATGTTTGAAGGTTAATAAAGACATTTTAGTTCATTCTCAAGGTCCTCATATATGTGAAGATAATTTTAATGTAAGTATGTCGGTTGCCTACTTAATAGTTTCTCTTAACACGTTGACGGACAGAACGTCTATAGACGTTTAATTTCCATTGATGTAATGTGACACAACGTCTACCGACGTTGCACTTTCCCTATTCTACTATCCAAAATACATATATTGTCACAACACTTGCTTATACATTTGACGCACTCTCCGTCACCGTGTTAATAATCGAGTGTCTTTTGAACAAAGAGAAAATAAGACTTTTGGTATATCTTGGTAGATGTACATTACAGATTGAATTATATAATATACAGTCGAACCCGCTTATTAGAGTACCGGTTATAGGAATATCCCGGTTTATGGAATATAAATTCGAGGTCTCGAAACGTTTCCATTCACCCTTTAATAAATTTATTCGTTTATTGGAATATGGTTAAGTAACCTAATACCGCATTTTAAAATAATTTTTTCAGGTCAACAAATAAATTTTTAGGTACAATTTCCTAAAAATTTTAAATTTGCCTGATATAATGGTTTGTCGGTAAGAGCTTCGAAAGCCTGCTGTTTTGTATATTATTACGGTTTGTCAGGTACCTAATAAACACTTTATTACTGTGCTATGAGTAAACGCTCCTTTCCCACAGAAAATTCAATCGTTCGCCGACAAGGTCATAAAATAATTTCATTTGCCTACAAATTTCTATAGGTACATTGCCACACACTTGGCTGTTTTTAGAAACAGCATTTTTCTATAAGATTATTTATTACCAATAGTTGATCGTTTGTTCGGAAGTCTTTTCTAAAACCCAATTCCAATTTATTGTCTAATCGTTTCGTAATTATTTTTGTAAATAGACTATACATTTTTATT
The DNA here is from genome assembly GCF_917563875.1 of Diabrotica virgifera virgifera. Lineage (NCBI taxonomy): Eukaryota > Metazoa > Arthropoda > Insecta > Coleoptera > Chrysomelidae > Diabrotica > Diabrotica virgifera. The sequence goes on from NC_065448.1 coordinate 191,746,599, forward strand.
GACATAAAAAGACCTAAAACCATATGCATATCCATATTGACATAGTATGTACTATTATAACGTATATTCGTTACACTTATTTCAGCTAGTCATCAATGATCGGTTATTAGAATATCCCGCTTATAAGAATATTTTTGATTGGCAGGAAGGCTATTCTAATAAGCAGGTTCGACTGTACATCGATATACTATCTAAAGATTTATAAAACTGTTATACACCATAAAATGACTACAACAAGTAAACGAATATCAAGCGTAATGAATTAAGGGCGCCGAACTTAAACATTCTAGCAATATGACGTCACGTCCAATGAGGGCGCGTTTTGGACTGGTTGCTATAATTTGAATTTTCTCTCGATTTTAACCATTTTTAGGGCCAAACGAAAGACAAAAAAAATATTTTTTTGATGTATAATTAAAATTATATTTTGTTGTGATTTATAGCGTTTTTTATAATTTAAAACTTTATGCAAGTTCCCTATTGATGACATTCTGTAAGATTGTGTTAAACTGTTAGTTGTTGGCAGTGGCATGTTTGACAGATGAGCAGGACATCCGATCTCATCAGGTAGCTGTGTGTTAGTTTGGTGTAACCTATACGAATTCTTTGTATAATTGTAAGGCTAGTTCATTTCCGGGTATACCATGTGAGACAGAATCCTTACAAAGGTAATTTTAGCGTTTAATATAAAAAGGTGGTGGAAACAGTAATAAATAGTTTGGACAAGGGGATGATCGGGAAATAATTCCTGAATGCATACAATTGAAGCTAGAGAGTGTATAAGAATGGCAACATGTTTGTTGGGGAGGTTAATATGTTTAACAGCCTGTAAACCACTATGTAATTCTCCAGTAGGTACAGTCGTAAAAATGAAAGAATACCCATGAACGATCACATCAATCACTTATTTTGTATTTGTTGTCTTTTTCTATAACAAACGTTTGTTATTTATAGAGAAAGACAGCAAATACAAAATAAGTGATTGAAGTGATCGTTCATGTGTAATCTTTCATTTTTCCGACTGTATGTACTCTGCACAAAAGACGAAAAGAGAAGCACAAATGAGATTGTGTTTAGAGGTGGCTGAATAGCCAACCCCCAAATCACTTTTGGAAGCATCGGTGTATAATACTTGATCAAAGTAATTATTGTGCATAATTACAAAAAATGCTTTTAACATGAGTTATTTAGGTGTTTCGTTTCATCTGTGTATTTGAAACGGCCACAAAATATTTCTTTCGGGATTTTAAAATTTTTCCATCGATAATTAAAAAATATTAGTGAAATAATTTCCAACAAAACTTATAAAAACAGTTTAAACAAAGATCCATAGACTCTAAAGACTATAAAAGGATTCGTTTAAAAGCTGAATCTTTTATATAACATGATACGAATATAAAAGAATACGAGTAATATCCGTATAGTTTACCTCAGGCCATAAATTTTGAGTTTCAGAGAAAAGAGACGAATAGCAACACGAGAAGTAGTAGGTATTAAAAAAGGGCTGTAATATATTTCAGTAAGCACTACAATTATTATTCTACTTGCTTTAATTACTCTAAAATAAAGTCAAATAAGTTTATTTTGTACGCAATTATTTTTAAACATATGTACATAAACTATTACAATGACATACGTACTAATTATTAATACACGTGTTGTTAATTAATACATGGGTGTTTTCGAAATAATCTGAATTGAAGGAATAAGACGCTAAGGGGTACAAATGATAAAATGGTTTATTTGAGAAAAACGAAGTCAAAGTTAAATTTACATTGTAAATTCTACAGAGAATTAATCACTTACGGATTTATTTTAAATTAATTTTATATATTTTATTTATCTAATTGTAAAAGCTTTTGTAAAATTAGTATTTATTTTCAATTAAAATATTTGAAATTTTGAAAAAACTTTCGCACCTGTACACCTCGCACCTATATTAGTAACAAAACCCAAAAAACGGCATGAGGGGCCCACATCCTCGAGCGCCGAGTCACCGAACTGGACATAGCCCAGAGCGGGACTCGGCGCCCGAACAAGCAAAACAGATCGAAGTTAAGTCACTAGAGATAGCGGGAATAGAGCGCCTCACGCTGGCCTGCATTGATCGGGGTAGGATTTCATATGGGAGTGCGTGTACCCAAGACTCCCTTATGATAAGCACTTTGCTGATTGAGAGCCCCTATAGCGCATCAGAGTGCTATCGGGGGGTAAGTGGATGGTCTGGAGCATTGAAGCGGGGTGGAGTAATTCCTGCTCACGGGAGGTAATCCTCCTCGCCCCAATGAATAGTATCACCCGAATGTCATTCTCTAGGGGTGAGCAAGTCTCTCGGGCTGGGTTAAATCACTATGCTTGCTTGCTTGCTTGTACACCTCTGCTTCAAATTTTGAACTTGTTTCTCTTTGCCACTTAAGTACCTTACGGATTTCTTAAAGTAAAATAAAAGAAAAATTACGTAAAAATTTAAAATTAAACGTTTTTAATTATTAAAAATTACTTGGTATATTTTGTGTTAGAGGAAAGTTGCCAATTGTGGAATACCATTTTGTTTTGGCGATATAAAAAATACCTTTATGGAAATGAAAACAGTTTAATGTTATGACAAATCAGTCATACATTTTGATGTAGTAATTAAAAGCCTTCTATTAAATAACTTAATTAACAAAAAAAAATTGAACAAAAAACAAAATCCCAAATGAGTAACCAAATATGGAATAGGTACCCATATATGGAATATAGGCATAAACCAACATATCAATAACAAAAATAGACATAAACATCTCAGATCAAATAAATTTAAATGAGAAAATTGTGAAAAATGAAAGAAGTAGCTTAGTTCACTTGCAGACATCACAGATCCATGTATGAAACTTTGGACCAGCACAGTCATAATGAGCCCACACATTATGCACTTAATCCACTATTCCATAATTAGTCACCAACGACTGTCCATATTTGGATTTGTACATTAGTTCAAACTAGTATCAACATTTTTTCAAGTCGTATTTTTTATAATTACGGAAGGTCATAAAATATTAAAATAAAGGTACTGTCGATATACGCAATAGCTTAACAAGTCTGTATTCATGCATAATAACCAATAATACTCGTTGAATATATTTACCTTTGAAATTTTCTGCGAGACGATAAAGCAAAACGCGCCTGCCAGACACAAATCGTTCGCGCATCTGACAGAGAGGTGTGAATACGATAATAAAGAGAGCGACTGAAATAGAGGACGGTCTTGTAGTGCGCTTCCGACTTATATTTTCGGAGAAATTAAGGAATTCCATCTTAGGGCACTATTCCATATTTGGTTACTTTCCTCTATTATTTCACTTACACACACCCAAACTTATATGGAATCACCTGATATTTCTTATTATTTCAGGCGATTTTAAAAAAACGAACACACCAAGTCAAACAATATTTATTTTAAAGCAATTTAATAACAAATACATAACAATTAAATAAAACAATAACGTATTTAACAAACAAATTTAAAGTAGTTGTCAATAGCATACAAAATTTCAATGTAAAACGAATAATGGTTAACTTGTTTTTATTTATTTTTTTTTGTATTTTGTGGTAGTCAGTGTTATCACCTCTAGTCCTTATGCAAGCTTCAGTTTGCGTGGGCACGCTCATAATCAAATTATCAACATTTTGTTGTGGTAGGTTGCTCCATCCTTTAATAGCAGCTTGTACTAGCTGTGCGGTGTTTTGTGGATTATCCCGGCGAGCTCTAATTTTTCATTTAAGCATATCCGACAAATACTCTATAGGATTAAGCTCGGGTGAGCAAGCAGGTCACTCCAAACAAGGGATACCTTTTGCTTCAATGATGTCTCTAGTCACTCTAATGGTATTTAGAGGTCCATTATCATGAAACAAAATTAAATTTTCTCCTGTTGCGCCTCTTCAGAGCCTGACTACAGGTTATTAACATACCTGTGAGCAGTTAAAGTTGATTGGATGAAAATTAAAGGAGATTTTTTACGGAACACAATTCCTCTTCAGAACATCACACTTCCCCTTGTACATTTGTGAACAGATCTGACAGTTTTCGCTCTTGCTTGTCTTCCTCGACCTCTAAGTACACGATTTCGTGGGTCATCTGATTTTCCATCTGACTAAATTAAATTCTGACCGTTTTTGGAAATAGCACATTTTTTGTCAATTCCCAATGTTCCAGTTTTGGTGGTGAAGACACCAATTTTGGCGATCAATCTTGTGCTGCCTGGATAACTCGGGAACCCATAACTGTCACCTGCTGTATACTTCCTGGTACGAACTCTTCTTCTTATCCTTTCAACTGAAACAATTACACATGTAGCTTCCAAAAGCTGCCTTTGGAGCTGCAGGTGAGAAATGGTTGGGTGTCTTCCAGCTGATTGGACAATTAAACGATCGTGGAGAGCCGTTATTACTTTTGGCGACTTTCCCTTGCTTTATTTTTGAGCTTTCCTAGTTCCTGTTACCTAGCATATGTTTTGGACAGAACGCCCTGTATTACGCCTAGCTCTGCAGCTATGTTCATCTGAGAACATTATTTTCTCCACAAAACCAATAATCTTTCCTCGTTGTAAGTTCTATAACCCCACATGAGGCATATTTTCGTTTTTGGACGCAAAAGTTAGTTTATTTATTTTCGTTCAACTTGCAACTCAAGCAAATAATCTATACCGTACCAGGCTGTACTATCCAATTGTCTTGTATATTTGTTTATTTTCAATAAAAACCTTTAATCTTCGCAACAATAACATAATAATAATAAGTTACAAAAATAAGTTTTTTCAAAAGAAATAAATATTACTTTGAAATACATGGTGATTCCATATAAGTTTGGGTGTGTGTATTTTGAATAATTTTTAAAAGCTTGATTTGCAAAGATGGTAAACGATTTACTAAAAATAATACCAACACCTTACAGGCACGGGGATACAAGTGTAGTTACACTTGTTTGCTGCAAACTCTTTTTAAATATTTCGTAAGTAGTTGAACTAGAACCTGCGATATGTCGCCACTCCCTTTGCCACTAAATTTTTAGTACTCTCTAGTATTATTTTGTGCACTTAACTCGATTTACCATATTTTGTTACTTGTAACCTTTAGCATCTAATACCCTCAATTGTTATTGCCATTCGTCATTTATTTTACGACCAAAAATTAAAAAACACAAAAAAAGCTTAGGTGTACAAAATAATAATTATTTTTTGTAATAAATCTACTTTGACTGTTAGTGAAATAGTGTCGTTATTTAACCAGGGCATTTAGGAAAAATTATATCGAATTTTAAATACAGCACCTAGAGACTTGCACCGTTTTTCATTGTGTTCAAGATGACGCTTAGGAAAAAAGTCTTCAATAAAAAATTGGGTGGAAATGCATAATTGAAGACCCTGATGCAAGAAGGGGATAAGTAACAATATGTAAATTTTACAGGAGAAGCAAAAAAAGTTTTATTTTTTAATTTAAAATTTATGTTGTTCATGAAGTAGGGCCGTACTGATACAACAGGTATATATGATTTTGCCGCCATTCTACAGTCAAACAACAATGTTATTAAGAAAAAAAAAATTGGTGCAATAATAGGATAAGTTTAAGCCTTTTTTGTACTGCAGTTTACAGCAGGTGCAAAAAGGGGATAAGTTACATTAAAACCCATTTTCAGAAGAAATACTTTATTATTAAATGTGGAGTACTTATTAATAAAAATGAATATAAAATAAAGCAAATTTTAACAGAAAGTCTACTTCCTATTACCTACATTATTTCCTGCTTTTCGGCTTTTGATTTTTCTATGTTTTTCTATGCATTTCTTACTACATTTGCAATCATCGCCTTGTTTCCTTACTGGTACCACTTTTCTCGTTGTCGTAGATTTATAAACTTCACCTCTAGCTCTTTTTATTTTCTGCACATTTCTTTTCCAGCTCTTGGGATCTCTTGTTTTCTTTCGTCCATGTTTAATATTTGCAGCCTCTTTATCAGCGAACTCCTTCTCTTCATATAAATTATTTTCAGATGCACCAGAATCATTCGAAGGCAGAAACTCGCTGCCTGAACTTTGAAAGGGTTCATCCTCACTATTTAAACTTATAATAATATCCTATGATCTAGTAATAATAAAAAAAACCTCGATATTTTACTAAACCGTACCACTAGCACTATGTTAACTCTCCAACAGTTTCTCGGTGACTACGTGACTTAGATCGCGTTCGTGGCTCGTGCAGATACCGGTACCTTACCCAATCGCGGCAAGCCACCGGTGCAATAGTGGGATAGAATAACACACATATAAAAATTAATTCAAAATTTGGTGCAAGAACGGGATAAGTTACACATTTCTTATACTGTTCTTGCACCAGATCATACCAGGGGATAAGTTGTTTTCTCTTATAATTTCAGTATTTATTACCTGTACATATCCTATACTTGCGCCAGGCAAGAACAGTTACTTTTTATCCTAAATAAGCACCTATCTCAATTTTGCAGAATTTGGTACTTATCCCCTTCTTGCACCAGGGTCTTCAATTGCATTTTAAAGTGCATAAAATGCATCCAAAAGTGCATATACATATCAAAATCAGTATATTGAGGAATAGACATTTTGTTATTTGGGAGATTCTGGGGGGAACACGAATGCACAATCAGAACTGACTACTGAAGCACTTGGTACCCAGGGTTACTGCTAAGGCAAGTGATCTGGAGTTTCGAGGGTTTTCGGTACTAAATTAATACAAATAGATTACTAGGGGGGTTTGGAGTTGATGAACACGAATTTGGCATCGACCCTTGGAGCATTTAGTGCTTATTATACGTATATCATCTTCTGGAATCTCGAGACTTTCTGACACTAAATTGGTGCAAGTGGATTACTTGGGCGGTATTTGGGGTTGCTGAATACGAATACGTCATTAGAAGCGACCTCCGACAAAACCGGAAAGTCTTGAAATTCCAGAAGTTGCCGTGCATGTCAGTCACCCATATCACTAGGTGCACCGAGGGTCGATTCTGATATCAGATTCACTCCAAAATATATACCGGATATAACTTCGGAACATGACTTGGTTCAGAAGTGATCCTGGGCTCCACGTGCTCCGGGGGTAGATTTTGATGACCTAATCCTGCTCAGCTATTTCAAAAACCCCCAAGTAATATGTTTCCATAAATTCAGTGCCCAAAATCCTAAAAATTCCAGATCAAGTGCCTTAGTCGTAACCGTGGGCACCAGGTGCTTTGGAGGTTGGTTCTGATTACGTATTCGTGTTCAGTAACCATAAAACCCCCGAATAATAAATATGGCCTTTAATATGCTGATTTTGACATCTTTGTACACTTTTGGATGCATTTTATATACTTTAAAATGCAAATATGCATTTTCACCCAGCATTCTATTGTAAACTTTTTTCGTAACGTCATCTGGAACACAATGCAAAAAACAAAAATGAATAACCGTTTTCAATTTCGTTGCAACACGAAACTACAGGCGCATCATATTCTAGTCCAAGTCCAATCAGAGACTGCAGCAAGCTCCTCTACCGGTTTGGAAACTTATTTTTCTTCCGTCAAGAGGCACATATGCTGCTCTCTCTGACCCAACCAGGACAAACCCCGGAGTGCAGTTACGGATTGCAACGAACGAAATGGCAGGGATGCCCTAGAGGCAACTGCAAGCAAAATACTAAGTTTTCAATCTTATGGCACATAAAACAACACTAAAAATATTATTCTACATCTCACCAGATTTAAAACAATGGGAACCTTCTCTGATTACACCTCCGAGGCTTCGAAAATTTGCAAGCCATAACGAATGCTGAGGCTAAAGAAGATGTGAAAATTTTACAATTTATAATTCACGTCCCATCTGTTCAGCTCGGTAAAGTTCCAACGAGAATGGTTACCTTCGTATTCAAATCAGAGTAAACATGTTAATCAAAAATAAATAACCATTTTCAATTTCGTTGCAACACGAAACTACAGCCGCATCATATTCTAGTTCAATCAGAGGGTGCAGCAAGCACCTGTACCGGTTTCGAAACTTATTATTCTCTCATCAGGACGCACATATGCTGCTCTCTCTAACCCAACCAGGACAAACCCCGGCGTGCAGTTACGGAATGCAACGAACGAAGTGGCAGGGATGCCCTAGCGGCAACTGCTAGCAAAAGACTAAATTTTCAATCTAATTGCACATAAAACAACACTAAAAATATTATTCTGCATCCCACCAGATTGATAACAATGGAAACCTTCTCTGGCTGCACCTCCGAGGCGTCTAAAACTTGCAAGCCATAACGGATGCTGATACTAAAGAAGATGAGGGAATTTTACAATTTAGAATTCACGTCCCATCTGCTCAGCGCGGTAAAATTCCAACGAGAATGGTTCCCTTCATACTCCACCTTTACTTTACCGCGCTGAGCAGATGTAACGTGAATTATAAATTGTAAAATTCCCTCATCTTCTTTAGTCTCAGCATCCGTTATGGCTTGCAAATTTTCGAAGCCTCGGATGTGTAACCAGAAAAGGTTCCCATTGTTAGCAATCTGGTGGGATGCAGAATAATATTTTTAGTGTTGTTTTATGTGCAATTAGATTGAAAACTTAGTCTTTTACAATGCAAAAAAGGTTTAAGTCGATAGGTACTGTATTTAAAAATCGATTTATTCCGATTTTTTTGTTCTACATGCCCTGGTCTATACCAGTAATAGTGTCTTATACTAACAAAAGTAACGTTGTTCTTAGTGGCTTTTGAAACTATGATTCTGACACCTTAACTTGCTTGCACTGAATATCGAAGAAACAAGAGAAACTAAACCAAGAAATAGTATGTAAAACCTGCTGGAACACAATATGTAACAGTGCATCAATATCAAAAAATTAGAAGATAAGAATTATCTAAGTGAAGTGTAATTTGGATTTAGTGCAGGTCTCGGGAAAGACTTTCCAGTTTTCAGGTTTCAGTTTGCAAGTTAAGGGACGTCAACTGCGGTATTTTTGCATTTTTGACCGACTTTAAAGAGATATCAGTTAATATGGGACACAATATTCTTAAAATATTAGGAATCGATAATATAGATATACGCCGAATCTTACACTTATATAGCCGAACTACAGTCAGAAAAAGGGTTAGACAGGGATGCAGATTGTTACCAACACTGATTAACATATATGTACTCTAAAAACATATTCAAACAAGCCCTGGATGAATAAGATGATATTACAGTAAATGACCAACTTTCATACAATATTAAATATGCTGACGGCACCGCATTGCTAGGAGATAGTAGGTAGGAGCGCCAAAGAGTGGTAATGATAAATAATATTGTAGAAATACACATTTCTATAAAGAAATGAGAAGTCCCAGATCAGTAAATCTGAAATCTCTCGTGGACCCAATTTCTGTTTACTTCATTTGTCTCTGCTTTTTAGCATTTATAAGGCAAGAAGACGACGAATAAAGAAGACAACAGGAACTCTAAAATATCCAGTCACATTTCGTCTACGCGTCTAGGAAAAATTCCAGCGAAAGTTGGTTCCGTGTACCCACAATCTGAGTAAACTGGGAAAATGAAAGAAACCTTATGTTTCATTTCGGATCAGACATTATCAGCCTTTCTTTTACGTAGGTTTCAGTCTCCCCAGACCTATCACCCATGATAGGTGATCCAGGGCCGCCGAGAGGGATGAGCGGTCCCCAGTAAGAAGTGAAGAGCGGGCTGCCGGCAAAAAGTGAAGAGCGACAAAAATTGTTTTATTTTTATGGAGATAAAATTATCAATAATAAATAATAAGAAACATTTTTAATATAGCTTTTATTAAATTTTGAATATATTTTTATAATAGTGAAAATATTTACAATACCGGTGTTTTTCGAGTTTTTTGATTGGCAAAGATGTCTATAATTTTCGAAAAATCGCATAATTTTACCAAATTATTTTCAATACACAAAGTTGCTAGGCTAGTTAACTGATCCTGTTTCATTTTAGATCTCATAGCATTTTATATGCGAGAAAGAAAACTAAAGGACCTTTTCCGTTTTTGCGTTTTCCACCGGTAATGTGCAAAATATTCTTGACGCTATAACGACTTGAAATGATGATTCCAGTTTGGGATGTTTAATTATATTAAGTAAATCTATTGGAAAAAGTTGAGATTCATAAATATTCTCTTTGTATATCGCTCTATCGTCTTCTTTATAAGCTCGCTCAATATACAGGGTGCCCCAAGAAGATTGGTAATAAATTATACCACAGATTCTGGGGTCAAAAATAGATTGATTGAACCTCACTTACCTATATACAATAGTGCACACAAAAAAAGTTACAGTCCTTTGAAGTTACAAAATGAAAATCGTTTTTTTTTTCATATATCGAAAACTTTCAGAGATTTTTTATTGAAAATGGACATGTGGCATTATTATGGCATCAACATCTTAAAAAAAACTAACGTGAAATTTGTGCACCCCATAAAAATTTTATGGGGTTTTGTTCCCTTAACCCCCCCCCCCCAACCTTTTCTGTACGTTTCACTTGAATTATTGTCGTGGCACCATTAGTTAAACACAATGTTTCTAAAACTTTTTTGCCTTTTAGTACTTTTTCGATAAGTCAGTGTTTGTCGAGATATTTTGAATATTTTTCGATTCCACCACATATCTGTATATGGTTAAGTACGGTTATAGAGACCTGCTGATAATCTGAAAATTATTTATAATTTACATTTTTAGGTATATTTTGAAAAAAAATCTACATCTCGATAAAAGGTGAATTATAAAAAAAGACTAAGAGGCAAAAGTCTTAAAAACACTGTGTTTAACTAATGGTACCACAATAATAGTTTAATTGGAACGTACACAAACATTTGGGGGGTTTAAAGGAACAAAACCCCCATAAAATTTTTACGTAAATATATTGAAAAAGAAGCCGAATCTCAAATGAATTATTTGGAACGTACACAAAAGTTTGGAGGGGGGGGGTTTAAGGGAACAAAAAATCCCCATAAATTTTTTATGGGGTGGACAAATTTCACTATAATTTTGTTTTAAAATGCTCCTGCCATAAGAATGATACATGTCCATTTTCAATAAAAAATCTCTAATAGTTTTCGGTATATTGAAAACAATCGATTTTCATTTTTTAACTTCAAAGGACTGTATTTTTTTTTGTGGGCACATTTGTACTAAGGTAATAGGCCTTGGGCCCACATATACAAATATTATTTATGACCACACCGTTGAAACTTTTGTACTTGTTATTTGAGTGGAGTCGGACAAATTTGGAGCTTGGCGCATTATGGTAGTGGGGCGTTTGTCTGTCAAGCGGTGACGAAATTGTCAATTATATGCAAGAAAAAAATTTATAACCACATTGGTCATTTTATTTTAATCAATGCTTTTTATCATATAAACAGCGAAAACAATTTTGTCGGACAAAAATATTGGGGCATATAACGCGTCGGATACGCGAAAGATGTCAAATTTATGAAAAAAATAAATTTATTACCACATGGATAATTTTAGCTGAATCTACCATAAAATCTTTTTACAATAATGTGGTAACCTTGTCGGACAATTTTCATGGGGCATATGCGCTGTCGGACGCGCCGAAGATGTCAGTTTTTTGAAATTTTTTTATTTACAACCATTTTTCCGACAACATTAGTAGGTTATAGGTAATTATATCCTTAATCAAAAAATCAAAATGTCGGACAAAAATATTGAGGCAAATCGACAGTCGGACAAAAAATTTAATTTTTATTAGTAAACTATACTTTCAAAATATGTTGGGTTCGTGCATCCCTTATATTTACAACGATTTCTCCGACAAAAGTAGTAGGTTACAAGTAATTATATTCTTAAACAAAAAATGTAATTGCCTGACAAAAATGTTTGGGCAAACGAACAGAAAACTTAATTCTTTTAGGCTATTGACGAGAAGGTATTATCAAAAAAAAAATTAAAACAGTTTTTCTCGGTTAATTTTGAATCGATTTAGCTGAAAATAGATACACACACTAAGTAAAACATTTAAAAGGGTATGACGTAGAGCTGTACCCAAAATGTTCCCAAAAAATTTTCCGACAAGAGGGAAGATTTTAGAAAAATTGTGATCTGATATTTGCGTACATACTCCTTGAACAACGACAAACATCGTTCTGTAGTTTTTTTTCTCGAATTAAAAAAAAATTTCCGACACAAGTATCAGGTTATATGTAGTTATATTCCAAATCAAAAAATCTAAGTGTCCGACAAAAATATTGGGGCAAATCCAAAGTCGGACAAAAAATTTAATTTTTATTGATAAACTATTCTTTTAAACTATGCTGGGTTCGTGTATCCCTTATCTTTACAACCATTTTTCCGTCAAAGGCAGTAAGTTATAAATATTATAAGGAGTATTTCTACAGATTTTCACTTTGGTCTATGTAGATCTAACCGAGAAAAATTGTTTATAGTTCGCTTTGGTCTCCTTGATGCTTATTATTTTTTTATATCCCAGAGAACGGCTGTTCCCGTACACGCGACACTATATTATACAAGAAATTTTCTTGACATACAAACGCCCCACTGCCATAATGCGCCAAGCTCCAAATTTGTCCGACTCCACCCAAATAACAAGTACAAAAAGTTTCAACGGTGTGGTTATAAATAATAATTTTATATGTGGGCCTAAGACCTAATACGTTTCAAACTCATATTTAGTGATCAAAATCTGTTATACCGATTAGAAGGTATCTAGTTCCAAAAGTATAATCCATTTGACCATTATCGCCGAAATGGTTTATGTAGTTGTAGTGGTTCCGACGCTAAATTTAGATAGAGATATTTAAAAATAGAGCAATCCGAGTTCATTTACCAGCCATTAAAATAATTTTTTATTCTATTTCGAATAGAAAAAAAACTCTAGTGTACATTCAATGGACCCTAGATCATTTGAGAGATAATCATAGAAAGGCGACCATTTATCTTAACGTGGAATCCAGAAACAATACATTCAATTTCATACATTTAATTAATATACAGGTAAAATTTGGTAAAGAATGGGCCATAGCTTAACCTCAGGTTCCTGAGGTAAAAATAGATTTAAGCTAACTTACCTTAGTACAAAGTTTATAATAACCGAGATGCAGGATGTCAAAGTTAAACTTTTTTGTATTTATTATTGAATATTTCCTGACAGGTATGAGATAACAACATGAAATTTGGTACGTGGGGGTTTTTTGGGTCGAGAAAACTAAATTCCCTACCAAAAATTATGTATTGCCTAGAGGGCGCCACATACGCCTTTCAGCACTCATTTATTACGTTTAATTTTTTTATCCCTCACTCTGTATAATTTTGACATTAAAATTTTTATTCTCCTATTAGTTTTACTTAAAAAAGGTATACTTTTTCATCTCCCTAAACTCTACCGTTTTCGAGATAAATGCATTTTAAATCTGCGATACACCATCATTTTTCGCAAAATATCATTGTAGTTACACCAGAAAAATAACTTAATATGTACCATAATAATTGTGCCTGTTCTCACATTTACGTCATTGCATCGCAAATTCCATTTGAAGAAATTTGCGACACATTTTTGGATAATTTTATGGTTTTAAGTTATTTTTCGGGTGTAACTACAATGATATTATGCTAAAAATGATGGTGTATCGCAGATTTATAATGCGTTTATCTCGAAAACGGTTGAGTTTAGGGAGATGAAAGACGTATACATTTTTTAAGTAAAACTAATAGGAAAATAAAAATTTGAATGTCAAAATTATACAGAGTGAGGGATAAAAAAGTTGAACGTAATAAATGAGTGCTGAAAGGCGTATGTGGCGCCCTCTGGGCAATGCATAATATTTGGTAGGGAATTTAGTTTTCTCGACCCGAAAACCCCCACATACCAAATTTCATGTTGTTGTCTCATACCTGTCGGGAAATATTCAATAATAAATAAAAAAAAAGTTTAATTTTGACACCCTGTATCTCGGTTATTATAAACTTTGTACTAAGGTAAGTTAGCTTAAATCGGCCTATTTTAACCTCAGGAACCTGACGTTAAGCTATGGCCCATTCTTTACCAAACACCCTGTATGTATAAAAATTATTTTTTTTGTAAATTGTACCAAAACGCCCCATTATTTTTGTCCGACAAATGATCCAATATGCATTACACATGTAAAAAAACAGTACAAAATAAAAATAATATCTGTGGTAATAAATAAAAAATTTTCAGGAAATTGACATTTTCGGCGCGTCCGACTGCGCATATGACCCGTGAAAATTGTCCGACAAGGTTACCACATTATTGTAAAAAGGTTTTATGGTAGATTCCGTTAAAATTAGCCATGTAGTAATAAATTTATTATTTTCATAAATTTGATATTTTTAGCGTGTCCGACACGTCATATGCCCCAATATTTTTGTCCGACAAAATTGTTTTCGCTGTTTATATGATAAAAACCATTGATTAAAATACCAATGACCAATGTGGTTATACATTTTTTTCTTGCATAAAATTGACAACTTCGTGACCTCTTGACAGACAAACGCCCCACTGCCATGATGCGCTAAGCTCCAAATTTGTCCGACTCCACCCAAATAACACGTACAAAAAGTTTTAACGGTGTGGTCATAAATAATAATTTTATATGGGGGCCTAAGAACTATAAGTTAGGTTCAATCGAACTATTGTTGACCCCAGAATGTGTGGTATAATTTATGACCAATCTTTTCGGGACACCCTGTATAAATTTGTTTTGTTTATATTGCCGTTATCTTTATCTCAGAATGTCCATAACATGTTAAATAGCGAATGAATTTCAATTGCTGCATTAAATCTTCTGGTTAAGTTGCTTATTATACAATTATCTATGACAATATTAAATATTTCACAGCGAAATATTGCGTCGGGCTCAAAATAATTATCAGTCGCCTCAATACTAGGTTCTATATTTCAAAATAGAGGTAAAGGTAATATTAAATATAGCTGATTATTACCTAAACGCATTACGCACATAAAGTAAGGAGCAAAAAAAAACAAGAAAAATTACGTCTTTGATCTGGTCGACGCCGGGCCCCGGTAAAATGTACTCTCGGCGAGCCTGGGGTGATCATGTCGTAGCCTCTCTGGTGAAGCTAGGGAGACTGAAACGTACGTAAAAGGATGATTGATCATCTTTGAACCGAAATAAAAAACTAAATTGTAAGAAGACAAAAATAATAATCATCGGTCAGAACATCAATGTAAACGCCCAAATTACAATAAGCGATACATAGTTAGAAAGAGTGGAGAAAATTAGTCTAGTCGGGATAGCATTTGACCTTGCATTACGAGCTGCCCCAAGTTTTATTTTTCTAACCTTTAGAGGGGGTCAATAGTAGTATAAATTTAAAATCTCGACTGAATTTGACCGTTGCGTTAGCCGCCATCTTGATTTTAAATGAGAACCGTTTTTGCTCAATATCTCCGCCATTTTTAACTTTTCGACAAAAAATATACAAACTGAAATTGTTGAAAAGCGATTTTCTATAATTTCGTTTATTATAATTTTTTTCGTGTGGTCCATATTTTCCGAGTTATGGGAAAAATAGTGATTACTGATTTATTGAATTATCTCGTTTAGTACTAGTTTTACAACAAATTTTATTCTATACGAAATTGAAGAGAATTCAATTTTGTACAGTTTTGATCTCTTTCATTTTTTTTCATAAAATCAATATTTAAGGTAGTACGTATGCGGTAAAGGGGCGAGCGTAAGACCCGATTGATTTTATAGCAATGGTTTTTGTTCAATATCTTCGCCATTTTCAACTTTTCGACAAAAAGTGTAAGAACTGAAATTGTTGCAATTACGATTTACTACAATTTTTTTAAAGAACCAGTGGCGGGTCTAAAAGGGGGAATAAGAAAATTCCCCACAACAGGGTCCAAAATAAAAAAAAAATATTGAGATATTAATATATATGTTAGCTGACATGAAACTTAATTATTGACAGACAAATTCAACCAATAAAACCCGCTAGTTAATAAAATTAAGTGAACTTAATGCATATAAGTTTTTATTTATGTCTTTTATGTACTTTGTTTGGTTGGTGTTTCATTGGAAGTTTCAAAAATTGTATAAAATAAAATTCTCTTTATTTTTGTTTATGTACAATTATGTCGTAAAGTTAATAATAAATAAGACAATTCAATAATTATGCTTCCCCTCCACTTCTACTATTTTCCCCCTTAACTCGGAGAATATTGATCGCATAAAAATATTGTGGAAAAGAAATTGTTGTTCTGAAGCTATTTTCTTGTGGCATTTTTACAATTTTATCTATTAATAATGGGAAATAAGCCACAATATTATTAAAAAATTATTTTTATTAACGTATCGACGCCCAAATCGGGTGCCGTTGTCAAAATACAAAATACTACTGTATTTTGTATTTTGACAACGGCACCCGATTTGGGCGTCAAAACGTTAATAAAAATATTTTTTTAATAATATTGTGGCTTATTTCCCATTATTAATAGTTAAAAAAGAAATTGTAGGAAATTGCCATTCCAAGAATTTCAGTTCCTACCGTTTTTGTCGAAAAGTTGAAAATGGCGGAGATATTAAGCAACAACTGTTCTCCTTTAAAATCAATATGGCGGCTAATGCAACCGCGAGATTCAGTCGAGATTTTAAATTTACCCTACTATTGATCTCCCCTAAAGGATAGAATTATAAAATGTGGGGCAGCTCGGAAACAAGATTCAATTCAGTAATTATGCTCCCCCCACCACTTTTTACTATTTTCCCACTTAACTCGAAAAATATCAACCGCATGAATAAAATTGTTAAAAAGAAATTGTAGGAAATCATATTTGGAACAATTTTAGTTGAAAATGGCGTAGATATTGACCAAAAAAAATGCTACAAAATCAATCAGGTCTTATGCTCGCGCCATTGTCCCATACGTACTACCTTAAATATTAACTTTAGCAAAAAAATGAAAGATATCAAAATTATGTAGAATTTAATTATACCTATTTTTGTATAGCAACATTTTTGTCGTAAAACTAACAATAAACGAGATAATTCAATAGATATGTTCTAACTGTCATTATTTTCCGCCATAATTCGGAAAATATCGACGGCACGAAAAAATTGTAACAATAGAAATGATAGAAAATCACATTTTCAACAATTTTGGTTGTTATACTTTTTGTCGAAAAGTTGAAAATGGCGGAGATATTAAGCAAAAACAGTTCTCGTTTAAAATCAAGATGGCGGCTAACGTCAGAATTCAGTCGAGATTTTAAATTTACACTACTATTGATCCCCCCTAAATATTAGAAAAATAAAATTTGGGGCAGCTCCTAATGCAAGGTTAAGCCTGTTATTCGTCTAACCCGACTGGACTAAATGTGCTATTTGGGCTGTGATACTAAGGATCCTTGGAATCATAGATACAAAATAAAAACTCATACTGATATAGCCAAAACCTTTTTTAACGGTCTTAAAAAGATTCTCTGCAACTTTTCTTTTAGTATCAATATACGCATAAGAATTATCATAAGTTACGTCTATATATAGATATAGTCTCCTCTTCTACGGAGTAGAAAGTTGGGGACTTACAGAAGATGTTAAATATAAAAAGATTAGAGGCATTTGAAATGTGGTGCTACCGACGTAGATTATCGGGTCTCTTGTATAGGAATACACCATACAACTTTTATAATTAGTCTGGAGAGGCTAATAAAAGACAAACAAATTATTAACACCGCAAAGAACAAGGAAATTGGCTTAGTTGGTCACCAAGTGACACCAAGTACTTCTACAGTTAATTATAATTATACAAGGAAAACTGATGTCAAGAGAGGTCCTGAATGCAGACGTATATCCTGGTTTGCCAATTTTAGGAAATGGACTGGTCTAACATCGACTGATCTATTTCGAGCTGCAATGAATAGAATAAAATTGCTCAATGTGTTTGTCAATGTCATCAAATGATAGACGAAGAAGACTTTAGGAGAAGAAGAAAAAGAAGAAGAAAAGGAGAAACAATATGCCTCGCATAGTTTAATATCTATCTAGCTTTTATTACAAAAAACCTGGTATACAATAAATTTTGGATTAAAAATGAGCACTAAAGATTATTTGTATTCCTCATTTAATTTTAAGGTTTCTGGACTATAAGGAAATTTTAATCTTTCCATAGTTATCAGGACATAATATTGGAATATTTTAATTTAACCATGGTTTAAAAAACTTGCTACTTTTTACATGATCAAAATCGATATTGGCTTGTATGCGAAATTTAATAAAGTCTGAAAAGGGCCGAGGAAAAAAAGATTCGACGATAAGAATTTTCCAGTTTTCTGACACAATTTTCAGGTTGGATCTTACAAACGAATTTATAAAAAAGCAATTAAATTGTCATCACCAACGCAAAAAATTAATTAAGAAATATAAAAAGGTTTGTACGAACAATAGATATACAAATTGGAAATAAAAAAATTAAATACAGGAGTCTGATTATCTAATATGAGAAGAAAACTGATCTGCGGTTATTTTGTTATTTTTAGAGTTCATTATGGACGAACTAAAATATATTTCAATGCAAAATAATAAACTGCGCATTATATTCATCACACATCAAAATATTTCAATCAAATATTCCAATAAACAAATGACAATTTAAAACACTAGGAGATATAGAGCAATTAAAACGGAATAGTTCCCGGGTGGCTGTTTACCATACAGTTAAATATCTTTTAACAGGAAGTAAAAACTCCTCTATGTAATCAGTATATGTAATTGGAAGTCAGTTGGCAGACGCACGTAGTCCAAAGTGTACAGGTAAAATGTTGCAGTAGAGCAATCACATGTTTCCAGAAACCCTAACAACACAAAACATTCCAGGAAAGTACTATCAAAGTTCTATTAATGTTTGAATGTCCTGGACATTGAAGGAACATTCGGTGAACATCTGATTAAATTATTGGTGGAAAGTTACCACAAGACATTCTATGAACATACTACCAATATCCTATATTTTAAGAGAGACCATTTACTCTTCATTTTGCGTTCATTTTCAAATTTGCCGCGCGTGTATCTATGTATTTGGTAATCCAAACCACGTGACTTCTGGTTCTGGTTGGCATACAAAAAGTTACAGAGGTTATGTTTGTAATATCTATTTTTCATTATTTATCGTCCTATTTTGTCTATTTTGAATTCATTTGGATTTCGTTTGCTGTATTTTGTAAACTTTATAAACTTTACCACAATGCAAAGTGATTATTAAGGGAAATTATTATTGGAAACTCCACATGTTGGAGAAAGGTAGGGGAAACAATTTTTGTTTACTGTTCATTTTACTGATATTTATCAATATTGATAAATTTTGCAAGCAATAACCTTATTTCTTATTGAAGCTGAAAATAATTGGGGATTTAGATCCATATACCAATTCAGTCAGAATTGGATTTTACAGCATTCCACCCAGTTACTATTATAGATATTTATACATATCTGGTTGAGTCTCACAATTACTACTCTAAGCAGCAGATGAAAGCATACAAAAGCTTTCAGGCATATAAATATTTTACAGCTGGATTTGTTTTTAAAGTTGGAGTAAAGTTGGAAATCACGAGCAACAACTTCAAAAGTACCTACAAGAATATTGAGGAAATCCAGCTCCTCGATACTACTTGGCAAACTAGAAGACTGAAGAGGACAAATCCTTTTAAACCAGTTTGAGTGATAGGTGATAGTGAAAAGCAGAGCATAGTGCTTGTGTGCCTGTGTATGTTAGAATAGTGATCTTGTAGATTAGATAAGAGACGCTATGGGGTAAGCTCTTCATTTTAAGGAACAGTAGTAATTTAGGTTAAATTAAAATTGCTCATTGGTCAGTTATGACCAGATTGTAATTGTAATGTACAATTCAATACAATAATCATCATCGTAGTCATGATTATGGAAAAAAATATATGACAAGATTTTGTGCAATAAAAATGTTTATAATTATCATGGATTTATTATTTGGTATGGCCACATATACTTCTGATATATCGTCGGTGATTTGACAATACCTCCTATCTGCTTTTTCGGTAATTTTGTAGGAGACGAAAAACCATTTTTAGGGTCATCTCCTGTTTTCACATGTAAATTTTGACATATTTTGTGATAAATAGATAGTTGAATTAACTACAAAACATGTTAAAAAATATCATACGAAAATAGGAGATGACTGTAAAAAAAGTTTTTAGTCTCTCTTATAAAACTCATGAAAAAACAAATCGGAGGTATTATGTCACATCAGTGACTATATCCAGGGAATGTATAAAAGATATACTGTCAATGTCCAAAGAACATTCGTAGACATTCATGGAATGTTCCAATACATTCAAGGAATGTTTAAAATGCTGACAGAGGACTTTCCTGGGACATTTAGGGGACATTATTGTGCTTTTAAGGACATTCCAGGAATGTTTTCAATATCTTGTGTGTACATTCTAGGAACATACATGGAACGTTTGGTGTTATTAGGTAAGTCATTCATGGTCATCAACTTTAAGTCGCCAACCACTGTTAATTAATATTGGAGAAAAACACTTATTTTTCTTCTTCTGGCACCTATCCTTTATCGACCGTTGTTAATTATTCTAGCGATGCTAGTTTTATTTGTAGATGTTCTAACTCAAAATTCTTTTGGTGGTTGTTGCAAACCAGGTTCTAGGTTTTTTAACCTTCAACCTGAGATGATACTAAAGTGTTACGTTTAGCCTATTGTCTTGTACAGAATTTAAGCATGGATATTAAAGGCCAATTCCATAAAAAACTTCAAGTTTTTGAAATGTGGTTCCAGTGCCAAATGCTTAGAATATTGTAGACGGACAGAGTCAGAAATGAGGAAGTATTAAAAATAAAGGCCTTCCAGGGTTTATAAAAATTGCTACTTTCTACAAAGTATGATCAAAAATTAATAGTGCTATGTATACGAAATTTAATAAACTCTGAAAAGGGACGAGAAAAAAAAAGATTCGACGGTAAGAATTTTTCAGTTTTCTGACACAATTTTCAGGTTGAATCTTACAAACGAATTTAAAAAAGAGCAATTCAATTGTCATCACCAACGTAAAAAATTAATTAAAAAATATAAAAAAGGTTTGTACGAACAATAGATATACAAATTGGGAATAAAGAAAATTAAATAAGGGAGTCTGATTATCTAATAGAAGAAAAGAAAGAAAGAAGAAAAATTATCTGAGGTTATTTTGTCATTTTTACAGTTCATTATTGAAAAACTGAAATATATTTCAGTGCAAAATAAAATCTCATCATTATAATTATTCTTGACATCAAACTATCTCAATCCAATATGCCAATAACAAATTATCAACTATATAAGCACTGAGGAGATATATTTAAAAAGAATTCTTGAATATTATAGGCCAGTAACAGTAAATAATAATAATTTAAAAGGAATAACGCACAAAATCCTTTCTGCATCATTGCTGTCACTTAATTGATATTGTGGAAAAACATTTCTTCTTCTTCTACCATCTATCCGTTATCGAATGTCGGTAATTATTCCTCATTAATAATTTTATTTGTAGATCCTCTCAATTAACAGTGCTGTGGTGGAAGTTGCAAACCAGGTTCTAAGTTCCTCAGCCAGAATGTTCGTCTTTTATCAACGTTTTTCTTACCCTGAACTTTTTCTATCAGAATGTGTTTTGATCAACCTTCAACATGTGATACCAGAAGCGGAAATATTACGTTTGGCCTGTTTTTTTGTACGAAATGGAAGAATTGACATTAAAGGCGAACTCCATAAACAAACTTGAAATTTTTGAAATATGGTGCCTGCGTCAATTGCTTAGAATATCATGGACGGACAGTCAGAAATGAGGAAGCATTAAGAAGAGCGAGCTTCCAGTATGGAAAATTTTTGATTATGTACACCGAGAGAACAATTTCTTTTCTCCTAAGACACTGATTTCTTTGAGCCATCTTTCTTAAAAGTTAGTATATCATATTAACTTGAACATACTGGTTCACATATAAAGAAACGAGTTTTTTAAACACAATTCAATAATTTCGTACAGATAATTTCTTCAATACTAAGAAATGCATTAATGGTTACATTTAATTTTTTTATCCTAAAGATTTTGTTTCTTAAATTGAAAACTAAAAATATTTTGAATTATAAGAAATATAATGTTAAGTTAATCCATATTTATATTTGTGAACAAGAAATTTTCTTGCATTCAAATAAATATTTTAAACCACAAGAAATAATTTTATCGTTGCCGAAAACTTTATCATTAAGCCGAAATGCTACTTGTGAACAGATTTAATCCACAGAAGAATTGCGCAGAGTAACTATTTATGATTTAATCGTCAGTGTTTGTCAAGATGGCGCGATATTAGTTTATGATCAATAGAAGGATTTTGGATTTGTTGGTGTTCTTTAAAAATTAACGGATATTTTGAAGGTACGTACATATTATAGGTATTAAATAAAAGTAAATTGAGTAATTTAAGATGTAATAATAATATTGTTGCGTATCCGAATGGTTATAAAAGAAACATAATAGTACCTTTATATACTTTTTAGGTATAATGATGGACAACTCTGAAAGAAAGGAGCTTATTATTGTAATTGGGAAATAAGTCACAATTTAAAGCTGGGACAGAATGATATAATATATAGCCTCAGAACAATATTAAGAAAAGAGCTAATAACCAACTGCGGGGCCTTCCAGAAATGGTAGACCTTTATACATGTAAGTACCTTTTTAAAAATGTGTATACTTACGTATCAACTATAATAAGTTTCTTGAAAGTATTGTCTTCTATAAAAATATACAATACAACGCTATATCAAACATGGCGGGTGCAACGCTAAGAATGTTTTCTGTTCATTTATTTGTGATAAAGAAATCAGTTAGCCTAAAAGCAATATTTTAATGGTTAAGAAATTTTATTGCCGAAAACTGTGAATTAGTTAATATGTATTAAATGACTTAAGATGTAAACCAATAATACAGTGCGTCCATAAAGTAACGCATAAATTCATTATTTCGTAAACCGGTAACTTTAAGGAAAAATCCCGAAACAGGTCGATTTTTATTTTTAATTTCCGATTTTTTGGCATATATATCATACTAGTGACGTCATCCATCTGGGCGTGATGACGTAATCGATGATTTTTTTTAAATGAGAATAGGGGTCACGTTATAGCTCATTCGAAAAGGTATTCAATTCTCTATTCAATAATGTAAATATTAACATAATTATTTATACAGGGTGTTCAAAAAAACATTTTTTTAATTAAAATAATTTAGACAAAATGAAGAATGTATGTAATTTATTTAATTCAAACTGCGTTTTAGTACTGTCAGAAAACAGAAAAAAAATTTATTTGACAGATAAACATTGATTTTCGCTTAAAGGAAATGTTCAAACTGGCAAGAGGCAGGTGGGTGGCAGCTTTAGCATTGAATTTAAGCGAAAAACAATATTTATTTGTCACATAAACATTTTTTCCTGTGTTCTAACAACATTAACACGTATTTGGACTTTGATAAATTACTTACGTTCTTCTTTTTGTCTCAATTATTTTAATTAAAAAAATGTTTTTTTGAACACCTTTTATAAATAATTATGTTAATGTTTATATTAGGGAATAGAGAATTGAATACCCTTTCAAATGAGCTATCACATGACCCCTACTCTCATTTAAAAAAATCATCGATTACATCATCACGCCCAGACGGATGACGTCACTAGTATGATATATATGCCAAGAAATCGGAAATTGAAAATAAAAATCGACCTGTTTCGGGATTTTAAAGTCGCCGGTTTACGAAATAATGAATTTATGCGTTACTTTATGGACGCACTGTATATTCCCGTAATAAATTTTTTTAATGATTAGGTATGCTGTCTCTTTTAGATTATAAAAATAAATAAAATTACATTTATGTCTGCTTCAATGTTTTACATTGGTTGTATTTTCCTCTTGTTTTAGCTAAACAATGTTTATTGTGTGACTTAAAATTATACAGATAAATAATTAATATTTCATTAACAAAAAGAAAAAAATAAACAAAGATGTGTAGGTTAAATAATGCCATGTTTGAACTAAATATGATTGATTATTATTAGTATTAATAGTTCTTATGTGGGGCCGTGTATTTGTTTTTTTTTATTTCCTAAATTTGCCAAAATAAATATCTATATCTTTATAAAAAAAATTATTAAAATAAAAAAATATGAAAAAAATTTTTTTAAGAAACGCTTTTCTTTAGTTACTAGTGATTAAAATTAAAAATATTATAAAAAAATCAACTAAAAAGCAAAAAATAAAAAAAATTGAAAAAATCTAACACATCCGTCAAAGAAAAGCGTGGCGCGTGTTCATCGAATAAACGGTTTTCGCACCACGTTTTTCTTTAACAAATGTGTTAGATTTTTTAAATTTTTTTTATTTTTTGCTTTTTAGTTGATTTTTTTATAATATTTTTAAATTTATTCACTCGTAACTAAAGAAAAGCGTTTCTTAAAAATTTTTTTTCATATTTTTTTATTTTTTACTTTTTAGTCTTACACTTTTCAAACATTAAAATATATCGTCATATTTATTAAAATATGTATAAAACATATGATGTACTAACATGAAAAGTAGTCGGAATCGGCAAAAAATTTGAAACTTTATTGTTTATTAATGAAGCATAACGTAAACAATTAACGTAAAAAGTGAAATTATGTATTGTTCATATCATTAGCTATACCATCCGTAAAAGTTTCAAGTTTTTACATTGTAAAAAACAAGAGAATTTAAGCGTTTTCCATTAAAATCTTTTTTTTTTTTATTTAAACAATTATAAACATGAAACATTTTTCTTTGTTGACTATTCGTATATTGTTCCCGCGAATGCATATGTCTGCCAATTTTCATTCATTTGCATTAAAGAAAAGGCAGTCAAATTAACGTCTAAAGATTTGACGCAACAAACTATTGATCTAAATTAAAGCGTTTACTAAGTTTACATTTTCTACATAACGATTTTGTTTTAGTCAATTGCTGATAAACAAAGTGCTATTAACAAAAGATGGAAAAATTGAGGAAGTTGGGTTTGCCTCTCCATCCTTTTATTGTTGTGTAGGAGCCAGTGGTTTATGAGTGGAGATAATATTTGAATGTAATTACAAAATTTTGTATCTTGTTTTTATTAATAAATAATGATTTTACCATAAGGTGAAACAGTAGCGATCAACAGGTAGCGAAAACGCGTTCCAAGATTGCGGCTGTAATTTTGAATATTTTTTCGAGATATTTGGCACACGTATCCGTAATATAATAAAGAATGGCGGTACAGAGCCCAATTGGAAAAATATATTAATATGTGGAAATTACTCTGTAATTAAATACAATATTAAAAAAACGAGCCTGTACCGCCATTAAGAAGAACAAAAAAATACACTTTCTTCAAATAAACATTTTATCCGATGCCTAGATTTTGTGTCATTTTGGAACTACTAATGAAATAAAAAATTTTAGTAGTTCCAAAATGACACAAAATCTAGGCATCGGATAAAAAAGTCTATTTGAAGAAAGTGTATTTTTTTGTTCTTCTTAATGGCGGTACAGGCTCGTTTTTTTAATATTGTATTTAATTACAGAGTAATTTCCACATATTAATATATTTTTCAAATTGGGCTCTGTACCGCCATTCTTTGTTATATTACGAATATTTGTGCCAAATATCTCGAAAAAATATTCAAAATTACAGCCACAATCTTGGAACGAGTTTTTGCTACCTGTTGATCGCTACTGTTTCCTCTTAACACAATGATTTATTTCGCCGTATGTAATATCACTTTATTTTCAAGAAATATTAACTTAATTCTAAATATACGATTATATCTGCGAAATATATTTCCTAACATTAAATATATTAATTATTAATAGTAAGAAAATTAATATACTTTTTTTATATATGTTTAATAAACAGTTTATTTATATTTTATTTAAATATTAAACTAATTTTAATACTTACTACTTTTCAAAAATTCTTATTAAAACTGTGCCAAAAATTAAAAAATAAAAGAATAACACACACACAAACACATTGAAAAATGCCACAAATAATTTTTGAATAATTGCCGGAAATTTTTTTAACTAAATGCGTATTTTCTGAAAAAAAAATTATATAATAAATATACTTACAATCATAAAATGTATAAAAAAAATAAAAAAATAAAAGTTTCTATTGGGGTTCGAACCCGCTTATATTTGCGCAGTTAGTATTGGAATTCATTTACCTTACAATTTTACCCACGGAGACACATACTTTATGTGGGAAGATCGATGAACTAAACGGTTTAAACTTTTGACATTTCTGAATTTAACCAAATTATTTCGATTTTTGTAGAATATTAAAATATTATACAAGAAAACGTAGAGTAATAAAACAATATATTAGGTGAATATTGACATAAATTTTGATGGTAATTAAATTATGTAAATCAAAGCATTACATACTATTTTGGTATGTTCATTTTAAATTTTCCAAATAGGTAGGTACAGTTATATTAAAAAAAAAAGGGTACAAGTATTAGAAAGAGAAGTTAACGTCATCCTATTTGTGTAAAACCGGCTGGGATTTTTGGAGGTTATCAAATGTCACAGGTTATTAAAAATATAAATCATTGGCGTTGAGCATTAATTAGACGAAACCATTTATTCAACAATTATATAAAGAATAATTTTAATGACTGTTACAAATAGAATTTAGTATTTGGTGATAGAACCGTCTGCTTCTATAACTTTATTTAGTCTATTTGGCATACTTTGAATTATATTAGATATCATATTTGGATCAAGATCTTCCCAGCACTCTAAGATTGTATCCCACAATTGATCTGAATTTTGTGGCATAAAATTTCTTTTATATATTTTTTTAACAATTATGCCCCACATGTTTTCAATTGGATTTATATCTGGACTGTGCGCAGGCCATGGCAATACTTCCAGGTTTTGCGTTTGAAACCAATTCCTTACGGCATGGGCAGTGTGGACTGAACAATTCTCTTGTTGATATATAAAATTATTATTAGGATACAATTGCTCAATAGAAGGGAGCATTTCGTGTTCCAAAACGTTAATGTAATTGTCGGCAGTAAATCTTCCCTCTAATCGCCAACAAACACCAGGTCCATGTATACTAATCCAACCCCATACATTTACAGAAAAACGTCCAGATTTATTATGAGAGTGAATATATCGTTCTTCAAACCTAGTATTGGCTGGACGATAAACACGGATTTGACCGTTATAGGTCGACTGAAAAGTCTTTTCATCAGTAAAAATGACGTTGTTCCAAAATTGTGGGTTGCGGTAAATATAATTTAGTGCAAATATTACTCTTGCTTGCCGATGTTCAACAGTTACTAATGGTTTTTTAGCAGCTGGTCGGTTTTTTAATTCACCTTCATTGATCCTTCTGCTTACAGTAGGTTGGGCACCAGGAAATCCCGTATGAATCCTTGAATCCTTCGACGTCGCAAATGGATTATCTCTTAAGAATTGAACTAAAACCGCATCTTGTTGAGGAGTGGATACTTTGGAACGCCCTGAACCAACTTTTCTTTTTAATGATTGTTGTTGGACCCATCGTTGCTTAATTCTGAAGGTTGTTTTCAAATTTCTATTATAGAAATTTGCTAGCGCACGAATTGGCCATCCTTCTTCCATTTTCGTAATTATTTGAGCCTTTTCAATCTCACTTAAATGACGAGGCATATTAATTTTTTATTGTACGTAACGTTAAACCTTCTATCAAATTAAACGTCTTTGACGTCTATGAGTTGCATTTTTGATCACTTATGACATTTGATAACCTCCAAAAATCCCAGCCGGTTGTACACAAATAGGATGACGTTAACTTCCCTTTCTAATACTTGTACCATTTTTTTTGAATATAACTGTACCTATGTAATTTTTTATTAGGATACTGAAATATTTACAAGTATTACGTACCTGTCGCTTTTATAAACTATTTAAAAAGTCACTACAATTATAAACTTGCTTTTTTCTCTACCATCACAACAATAAAAACTAATATACACAACATTTGTTTATCCATAATATCCAACAATTATTGACAGATAATTTTAACACCCAATAAGATCCCGTATAACGTTTAAGAGACTAATAAGATAGCATCGGTGTGCGCATGCGCGAGGGAATGTAAAAATTCACTCTCGTTCCTAAAGAAGTATAACTTCAAAAATTAATTCTGGGTACTTTTTAATTTATTTATCCCATCCATAAGTGGAAAGTCTGATGCGCCACTGTCGACGCATGTGCCACTGAATAGTGACAGCACAGTGTTCGTGTTCATATGTTTTTGTAGGTTGTGCTATATAGACTCTTATCGTGCCTAAATGGTTAGTAAATTACACGTATACCGGCTTTTAGTCTATACTGTTTTATCATACCTATCTTAATTTATTATACTAAGTTGGATGGATACAATATAAATTTTTGGGACCGTGCAAGTTCGGAAAAGCCCGAAAAAGTGTTCGGACACCTGTTTCATAGCTCAGCAACTTTTTTCGCACTTTTAATTATATTGGCCAATTGCATTAGTCCTGGTTGCTTGATAAGTAAATTGTCAAGGCCACAGCCCAAAAAAGTTATAAGAAGAAAAATTAAGACTGAGGTTATGTTAATAAAAGGGAAACAATTGTATGTAGTAAATAAAATTAATTATTAATGCAGTACTGCAAGCAAAATACAATTAATTAAATTTAATATTATACAGGGTGTAACAAAAATACAGGTCATCAATTAAATCACATATTCTGGGACCAAAAATAGTTCGAATGAACCTAACTAACCTTAGTACAAATATGCACATAAAAAAAGTTATAGCTCTTTGAAGTTACAAAATGAAAATCGATTTTTTCGAATATATCGAAAACTATTAGAGATTTTATATTGAAAATGGATACGTGGCATTCTTATGGCAGGAGTATCTTAAAGAAAAATTATAGTGAAATTTGTGCTCCCCATAAAAATTTTATGGGGGTTTTGTTCCCTTAAACCCCCCCAAACTTTTCTGTACGTTCCAATTAAATTATTATTGTGGTACCATTAGTTAAATTCAATATTTTTAAAACTTTTTTGGCTCTTAGTATTTTTTCGATAAGGCAGTTTTTATCGAGTTGCGGCTTCTTTTTTAATATGTTTACATAAACATTTTATGGGGGTTTTGTTCCTTTAAACCCCCCAAATGTTTGTGTACGCTCCAATTAAACTATTACTGCGACACCATTAGTTAAACAAAATGTTTTTAAAACTTTTTTGCCTCTTTGTATTTTTTCGAGAAGGCAACTTTTATCGAGATATGGCTTCTTTTTTAATACAGTTCAAAATATGCCTAAAAATGTAAATCATACATAAATTTTCATATTATTACCAAGTCTCCATATAGGTCTGGATCCCGCGTATGAAAAAAAAGTTGATTAATAGCAAGCTGAAAATTTGTTAATAGCTTAAGGGTGTCTAGTCGAATAAACTTTGATATGTGTGAACACTGGAACAGGGGTAGTTTTAATTGTGGAACAGGTTAAAAATTTGGAACGGTCACAGCACGAAAACGGCACATTTATTTTGTCCGACAGAACAGACTTAAACTATTCGAACAGAGATTAAACTCTCATGCAAAAATCAGACTGCTATTTATCACCAAATGGGCGTTTTAATGAGTGGAACATGTAGAATATGTCAAATGACAGGAATTATGACAGGTAATAAATAGCAGTCTGATTTTTCATGAGAGTTTAATCTCTGTTCGGAGAGTTTAAGTCTGTTCTGTCGGACAAAATAAATGTGCCGTTTTCGTGCTGTGACCGTTCCAAATTTTTAACCTGTTCCACAATTAAAACTACCCCTGTTTCAGTGTTCCCATATATCAAAGTTTATTCGACTAGACACCCTTAAGCTATTAACAAATTTTCAGCTTGCTATTAATCAACTTTTTTTTCATACGCGGGATCCAGACCTAATAATAAGACTTTTCGAAAAAGTACTAAGAGCCAAAAAAGTTTTAAAAATACTGTGTTTAAGTAATGGTACTACAATAATCATTTAATTGGAACGTACACAAAAGTTTGGGGGGGTTTAAAGGAACTAAACCCCCATAAAATTTTTATAGGGTGTCCAAATTTCACTATAATTTTTTCTTAAGATTCTACTGTTATAAGAATGCCTTATGTCCATTTCCATTAAAAAATCTTTAATAGTTTTCGATATATTGGAAAAATCGATTTTCATTTTGTAACTTCAAAGGGCTATAACTTTTTTTATGTGCATATTTATACTAAGGTAAGTTAGGTTCATTCGAACTATTTTTGGTCCCAGAATATGTGATTAAATTTATGACCTGTATTTTCGTTACACCCTGTATAATATTTGCATATCATATCAATATTGTGGAGTAACATATAATGTTTCTTCTTCAATGACAGTAAGTATGAAATATCCGTCAATTTGACAATTTGAATTGACAATATGAATTATTTCAGAAAGTTTCAAGATTTCTCCGATATTTGCGCACGATCGTTTCTCGTTTCCATTCCAAGTACTTGCACACCTGACTGAATATTGATTTTATTTCTACCCAAATGAGATACTTTTCTCTCTAATATTTTCGAAGATATTGTAGCATGTTAGTTTATTTACCAGTTAATAATATTTTTAATAAAACTCAGCTTCGCCTCCTTATTTATTTTTAAAATCCCTTAAGCATTGCAAAATTAATGCTTCCAAAATAAGTATTATTTCCAAACTCCAGATCTTGGATTAATTATGGGATGAACCTAAATCAATATTGGAGATAATATCACTTCCTTATGTTCGAGAAAGGTTCTTATTAGAAAGCGAAATGAGATCCGAAAAAGGCAATACGCCTTCCTTCCGCATTTAATCATTGCTTTGCAGAAGAAAAGATCAAGTTCCCCTTCTTAAGCTTAAATTAAAAAATACGGCAGAAATTAATAATAAAAATTATGGGTTAATATTTTTACATTAATAAAAATGTGATCTTGCCGATAGAATAATAATTTTTTTCTATTCTCATACTATAATATATATCAATTATGATTTCACTACCTGTATCATAATGAACTTCATTGTGATACAGATTTTCATTATTATGATTAGTGTAGGAAACAGAGGTTCAACCTTGCAAAATGGACACAAGTCCGGTTTTATTTTTTTTTCTGTTATATCAAGGGGTGCTTATTATAAGACTAACTTTTTCTGAAAAAACTTCGCCCCGGAACCCCCCTTTTCACCCCTTTAAAGGGGGTAATTTGTGGTTTTTGCGGAACGTAGCCCTTCCTGTACCTTTTACAAAAAATTTTTTTTATAGAAATATGAAGAGGACTATATTTTCTACGATTTATTTCCGACAGTTTATGTCTATCATCCACCGTTTAGCGGGGATGGCGCCCCAAAGTTGACAAGTTTTTAAAAAAGATGTTTTTAAAAAAATATATTTTTCCCTAATTTTAACGGAAATTAAGAACAAAGCCTGCGGCAATTATTCACAAATAAGTTACTGATTTTTTGGTATAGGTTTTACTTAGGGGTAATTGCCTTATTTTTAATTATAGCGTGTTACATTTCAAAAAACTCCTTTTTATACCATCTGAACCGTTTATGCTAGAGTAAAAAGACTTTCAGCGATTACCCATGTACTGGTGCTGTTTACAAATTTGTATAATGTACCCCCATTTTTCCCCGGAACCACCCCAAAAAAAGAAGAATTAATAAATAAAATGATTTTCTTGGAATCTTTTACACACAATGCCCTTTATTAATATGCTTCATATATCATTTTGTGAACGTTATTATTACCCATGCATGGACACCAACAGCAATTTCCTAGTGCAACCCCTGTAGCCAAAAACAATAAATAAAATGGGGGGTTAAATGTTTTTTTTTGTTTTTTGCTTTTTGATCCATGTGGGCATATGCTTCATCAATAGTGCTTTTCAAAAATATATATGGTGATTGCAACATCCCTGCGGAAAGCACCCCTATCCTTGAAAATATACTGCAGAAACTACCCCTATCCCTTGGCGAGGATGTTTTTACGATTTTCTCATTACCTATGCATTCTTTTTAAACAAAGCTTATACAAGGTTAAAGACCACTATTTACTCTAAAAATTAGGTCCTATTCATTTTTTTCGTATAAGCAACCGTTACGGACCAGTGGCGCCGTAAACCTTATATATGCTTTGGCGGGCTCCGGTTTTTGTTTTTTTTTTTCGTCATCCGTTCGTTTTATTGATAAAGTACTTATATAAAATAGAACAACACAGTGTAACCTGCAAATTATGACCTATGCACATTTTACATTCTTTGCTCCCCAAAGCCACAGTGGTGTCCCAAAATCAATTTTTGCATATTTTCGCCACCTACAAGCATTTTATTGCATTAATGCTACCTTAATAGCACAATATTCACCCCTAAGTGGTCGCTAAGCAGTGACGGATCCAGGGAGGGGTGATGGGGGCGATCACCCCCACCCCTCTCAAACCAAGTGACATATTTAAAGATTATAAAAATATTCATTTATTTTTATAGAAATACTTATATTAATATAATTTTTATAAGAATGACTTTTTATGCTTCAGCGACAGTGGCGGATCCAG
Source organism: Diabrotica virgifera virgifera (assembly GCF_917563875.1). Classification (NCBI taxonomy): domain Eukaryota; kingdom Metazoa; phylum Arthropoda; class Insecta; order Coleoptera; family Chrysomelidae; genus Diabrotica; species Diabrotica virgifera. Next base: position 191,779,328 of record NC_065448.1, read on the forward strand.
CATCGTTAAGAGGGGGGTGCCAATTGGCTAAATTTCTATAAAAATAAATGAATATTTTTATAATCTTTGAATATAATATCACTTGGTTTGAGAGGGAGCGGAGGTGATCACCCCCATCACCCCTCCCTGAATCCGCCACTGCTTAGCGACCACCTAAGGGTAAATATTGTGCTATTAAGGTAGCATTAATGCAATAAATTGCGTGTAGGTGGCGGAAATATGCAAAAATTGATTTTGGGCCACCACTGTGGCTTTGGGGCGCAAAGATTGTAAAATGTGCATAAGTCATAATTTGTAGGTTACACTGTGTTGTTTTATTTTACATAAGTACTGTATCAATAAAACGAACGGATGACGAAAAAAAAAACAAAAACTGGAGCTTGCCAAAGCATATATAAGGTTTACGGCGCCACTGTGCCGTAACGGTTGCTTATACGAAAAAATAAATATGACCTAATTTTTAGAGTAAATAGTGGTCTTTAACCTTGTATAAGCTATGTTTAGAAAGAATGCATAGGTAATGAGAAAATTGTAAAAACATGCTCGTCAAGGGATAGGGGTAGTTTCTGCAGTATATTTTCAAGGATAGGGGTGGTTTCCGCAGGGATGTTGCAATAACTATAAATATATATTTTTGAAAAGCACTATTGATGAAGCATATGCCCATATGGATCAAAAAGCAAAAAACAAAAAAACTTTTCAACCCCCCATTTTATTTATTTTTTTTGGATACAAGGGTTGCACTAGGAAATCACTTTTGGTGTCCATGCATGGGTAATAGTAACGTGCACAAAATGATATATAAAGCATATTAATAAAGGGCATTGTGTGTGAAGGATTCCAAGAAAATCACTTTATTTATTAATTCTTCTTTTTTTTTGGTGGTTCCGGGGAAAAAATGGGGGTGCATTATACAAATTTATAAATAGCACCAATACATGGGTAATCGCTGAAAGTCTTTTTGCTCTAGCATAAACGGTTCAGATGGTATAGAAAGGGGTTTTTTAAAATGTATCACCCTGTAATTAAAAAAAGGGCAATTACCTCTAAGTGAAACCTATACCAAAAAATCAATCAATTATTTGTGAATAATTGCCGCAGGATTTATTCCTAATTTCCGTTACAGTTAGGGAAAAATATATATTTCTTAAAAACATCTTTTTTAAAAACTTGTCAACTTTGGGGCGCCACCCCCGCTAAACGGTGGATGATAGACAGATGCTGTCGGGAAATAAATCGTAGAAAATACCGTCCTCTTCATATTTCTATAAAAGAAATTTTTTGTAAAAAGTACAGGAAGGGCTACGTTCCGAAAAAACCACAAATTACCCCATTTAAAGGGGTGAAAAGGGGGGTTCCGGGGCGAAATTTTTTCAGAAAATGTTAGTCTTATAATAAGCACCCCTTGATATACCAGAAAAAAAATAAAACCGGACTTGTGTCCATTTTGCAAGGTTCAACCTTTGTTTCCTACACTAGATACAGATTTTTAACCAATAGAATCGCGATACGGCATTCGCGATGAAGGTGGCACACGCGCAGTGACCAATTAGTCCAGAGAAATAAGAGTTTTCTCGTGACACATCCCCCTCCAGGCCGAAACCAAATTTTTTGAGTAGTATGGACATCTATATTATTAACCTATATGTTTCCTGCAGCCGATTTTGATGATATACATAGTTATAAACAAATGAAGATCGGAAAACGGTAAATTATCGCTTTTTTCGTCTATTACCAAAAAGTTAAGCACTTTAAACAAATTTGAGAGTAAGAAACTCATAAATCGTATAAAAAATTTCAATATGGCATTCGCTGAATATGTCCATCCTTATTGGTTGCTTAGAAAATTGCAAAATAAATCATAAATTTTGAGTTTTTATAAATATTCATAACTTTGGTAAAAATTAACTTAGAATCTTCTTATTACACGGAACCCCGAGACTTCTTGTACTTAAATTATATTTTAAATTTCAGAGCAATTGGTCAAATAGTTTAAAAGTTATTTAATTTGTTTATCCCAAATTTATTTTTTTTGCAACACTATAAGTCAGAAAATTACAAGGTTACAATAATACTTCAGACAGTTTATGAAAGAAGAACATTTATACTATTACCTTAATTAAAAATAAATGACAAAAAATAATTTTAAACAGTGTAAAATTATTTTGCAAAAACATGTCGATTTTTTGCTTACTTATAAACAATTAGAATAACTTTTTAACCGTTACCCGTAGAAAAATTATTTTTTCACATTTAGAAAGACTGAATTTTTATACACATTTAGAAAGAAAAACAACTGTTCTAGGACATTTAGGGACAAAGTTAGCCCCCCCATTTTTTTAATTCACATGTTTTTGCAAAATTATTTTGCAATATTTATAATTATTTTTTGTCATTTTTTTTAAATTAAATAAATACTGTAAATTTTCTTCTTTCATAAACTATCCAAAATATTACTCTAACTTCATCATTTTCTGACTTACAGTGTTGCAAAAAAAATTAATTTTGGATAAACAAATTAAATAACTTTTAAACTATTTGACCAATTGCTTTGAAATTTAGGTTATGATTTAAGCACCATAAGTCTCAGCATTCCGTGAAATAAGAAGGTTCTAAGTTAATTTTTACATGAGTTATGAATATTTATAAAAACTCAAAATTTATGATTTATTTGGCAATTTTCTAAGCAACCAATAAGGATGGACATATTCAGCGAACGCCATATTGAAGTTTTTTATACGGTTTATGAGTTTATTACTCTCAAATTTGTTTAAAATGCCCAATTTTTTAGTAATAGACGAAAAAAGCGAAAATTTACCGTTTTTTGATCTTCATTTGTTTATAACTATGTATATCATCAAAATCGGCTGCAGGAAACATATAGGTTATTATTGTAGATGACCATATTACTCGAAAAATTTGGTTTCGGCCTGGAGGGGGTTGTGTCACCAACACGATATTTTTTTCCCTTATTTCTCTGAACTAAATGGCGAGTCAAATACATACAAAGACAAACTACCTAATTTATTTGCGTCACAAAATTAATAAATTTGAATACATTTTTTGTTGTCAATGATCATAGAAATAATCGTGTATACAACTTGCATTTACTTATCATTATGAAGCTCGTACTCTATACGAAACTCGCCGCTAGGTGGCTCGTTTCATATCCCGCATACTCGCTTCATAATGCTCATCATTAAGTGCTCGTTGCATAATATATTATATATTATCCAGCATAACGGGACACACGTATTTTGTTTCCCTGAAATCTTTATATTAAGGCCTTTATTTGAATATATTGTGTCATAATTTAAAGCTTTGATTATAGTTAAATGCCCTTTTTGCCTATTCTAGGTGTTTCAAAGATAACACTTCTTAACCGTCTTATCGTTTTTTATGGAATTTTGACGGGAGTAAAATTGTATTGGGCGTTATTTAAAAATCGTGACCCGAGACACTGCTGCCTTCATCTCATTCTTCTAGTGGTTCACGCAACTGTTTTACGGAGAGTTCTACTATTCTTGTTCTCATGATCATTTTTCAGTGCGTCATTAATTATGACGTCATATACTGTGTTGGGTGTGTCGAGACTTATTTCATGTAATTATTGACGAATGTGACAGATGCCACAATCGTACTTAGCCATAGGTGAAAAGCTTGTGGAATTAAACTAATTAGTAATTTAGTAGATTTGATTTTTACACAATATGTTAACATGTAGTTATTTTTTATAAAGGGGAATAAAATTAAAAAGTAAACAATATTGTTAATTAAATTTATAAATATGGAAACATTAAAAAATGACACAAAACTGTCCATAAACTGTGTTTTTATCTTCTTCTCTAGGTGCTGTCTCCGCTTCAAAAGTTAGCAATCATCAGAGAGATATTTATTTCTGAAACAGCGGCTCTAAATAGTTCATTGTTATTACATCCAAACCAGTTCCTAAGGTTCTTCAGCCATGAGTTACGTCTCCTTACTATGGATCTTTTCCTTGCATAATGACCTGGAGTATTAGATATACATCTCTCATCACATGTCCCATATATCTCAGTTTTCTTCTTATTTGTTAGTTCTCGTTCCTTATGCGTAAGTCTCATCACCTCCACGTTGGCTATTCTATCTACTCATGAGATATTTAGCACTCTTCGGTACAAATCGAATGTCTCTAGTCTCCTCACGCCAATGACTAACTTTTAACGAATTAATTCTAAACCAAAACACAAAATAATGCACAAAGACGTTGTAAAACACAAGTGAAGTCGAATCCGAAATTTCAAAATGACAGGTACACAAAATACTGACCTGAATAATAACCGTCACTTGACTCTTTGACACTTCTAAAAAATGGCCAAAATGGACGAAGTTTTTGTCAAATGTTCGTAATACGTGTATTTGATTGGCTAGAAAAAAACGCGCATTCTAAATATCAACGAATCAAAGGTAGGTTAGGAATAGACATCTTATGTATTGATGTGATCTTGATTATTGATATGAGATGATAATTTTATATGTCATTTAATTTAATCAATGCATTACTAATAATCTAATTAATTTACCAGATCACATATCAATATGTTTTTAATCTCAGGGCTATTTATAAAATTAATTACTTACATACGTGGCTTCTAAGTATTTCTTAATGGTTCCTAATCGGGATAGGAAAGAAAAGAGTAAAATAATAACACATATGGGTTACAATTGTAATCAAAATATTGTTTATTTTATTTAAATGGCAATCACTGCTTAATATTGGCTATATCTTATTATTCTTAAACATAATATTTACACATGGGAATCTTATTTCCTTTTGATTTCCAATTGAAAGTTTTTATTAACATTTAACTATTATGATTTATTAGCAACAATTCTATTTAAGTTTGATGAAGCTTTTCTGATATTATTGATTATGTTTCTTCTATTTTAAATGTGGTATTTACTACGAAAAACCCATATATTCATGTCCAAACAAATGAGACTGACCTTTTTCTGGTGAACTGAGAATGTCTTCACACAAGACCCGTTTCCTGCTATCCTTGGCTGCAATCAAAACCTCGTCCTGGCTTCCAGTAATGTTCTCCTCTGAAACTAGCTCGTATAGCTCTCGTTTCCTGCTTCTGTCGTGATGCTGTCTTCTACCTTTTTCGAAACTGCAATCAGCTACCGGGAACTCTTGGCTCAAGGAGGTTCTTTTACTCTCAACCTGGCCTACCTCTCGTTCTACGATAGATACTCCACACTCACGGAACTACACTGGCTTTCTCACTCTCCGTACACTACCGTCTACTACTCGACTTCACTTCTCGACAGCTCAAAACATTCTGATCTCTATTTGTCATTCATTCCCCTACTTTCTAAATATCCCTTCCAGATTCACAAATCAAACTTCCACCACCAATTCTCATTCGCAGTATTCCTAAAAACCAATTTTTAAACTTTCTAAATATGCTTAATGGATTTCAAAGAAAATAGTTAATTCCCATTCTAAAATTACTTTCTACTATATACAAATTTTAATGATCTATTCTCTATTTCCACTTCGTCTTATTTAGCATCGGCTAATGACCGATCCTTCCGCGAACGACGATAATGACCTATTAACGATTTCACTTGAGTCTTATTTAATCACTTCTTAAAATTAAATATAACAATTTGTTGTATACAGGTTGTTCTAAATTTATATGCCCGTGGTTGAGAAAATTGAAAATATTTTATATTAAATTGAATTCTGTTTATAATTATCTAATTTTAATTTTCATATCAAATAGAAATATAACAAATCCCCGCCTTGTATTCGATAAAATTTATCTGCATTTTTAAATAAATTTTCTCGAGGGCAAAACCAACTCCCTGTATATTTCCTTACTTTAATCTACGTCTTATACCCCTTCTTCTTGTATTACTCTAATTAGTCCCACCTGTAGAGTAATTGTTTCCTTATTTTCAGTGTCCTCATCCTGTGTTAGAGTGTCGGCTATTATGTTGTCTTTCCCTTTTTCCCATATCAATCTTCTGTCTTTTTCCTCAGATTTTTCACATACTTTTACCGTGTATTCTGCATCCTCGTTTTCATATGCCTCCTCTTCAAATGTCACTGTTTCGATCATATCTTTTTCGCTTTCATTTGTTAGCTTTATTTCTTCTTCTCCTGAGCTCATCTCTTCTTTTGAGGAATCCCAGTTTTCTTTTGCTTTTGATACTCTCAATTTTTCTTCTTCTGGGCTCAACTCTTCTTTTGAGGAGCCACAGGTTTCATTTTCTTTTGTCTTTTTCTGACTTTTTCTCCCTTTTCTTCTTTGTCCTTGCTTCGTTGCCAAATTCATTTCCACTGTTTGTTCTTTACCTGATTCGTCCGTATTTTGTTTCTCCTGTTCCTTGTTCTGTTCTTCTTCTTTTTCTTCTGTTAGATTCATCGTATTATTTTTAACATCTATCACTACATGTTTTTCTGCCAATTCGTCAACTCCTACTATCATGTCATGTGACATGTTTGGCATTATTACACATTGTAGTGCATACATCTTCTTACCCAGTCGTACCATTACTCGTATGCCTTCATTTATAGTTGCCAATGTCCGTTTGTTTGCGCCCACTAAATTTACCCTAGGTATTTTGTAAATTAAATTTGTTAAGTTAACTTCTTCTATTAGTTTTCTGCTGACCAATGTTATTTCAGATCCAGTGTCTATCATAATTTTAATTGGTTTCTCGTTGATAAATCCATCCACAAATTTTAAATTAATTCCATTTTTCTTTTCGTTGTTTCTTGCCAATTTAATAAACTCCTTGGGGTTACAAAAGATTCCTGTTTGATTTTTGGTTTTTAGTGAGCGCCGTCGTGAAAAAACGCCGTTTGCTCATCGTTGTTTATATTTTCGTCATAATATCTCTCTCCGTCATATTCATCTGTCTGGGTATTATTTACTTCTCTTCTATTTTCTCTAGGTCTGTCGGATCTGTTTCGGTTTTCTCGATATCCCTGTTCATTTTGTCTACCATTATTTCTGTTTTCTTGATTTGAGCGTGTGGTGTTTCTATTCTGGTATTCTCGATTTCTGTCCTCATTCCATTGCCTATTTCTTTGTTCATAATTTCCTCTTCCGTTGTCTCTATTTTCGTTTTCCCTTCTGGGATTAAATTCTCGTCTTGTATAGTCCCTCCTATTTTGATTTCTATCTCTGTAATCCTGTGTTTCTCGGAGCCTGTAATCTTCTCGCGACCTTCTTGATTTTCTTTCTCTTAAACGTGATTCTCTTATTTGTAGGAATTGGCACAAACTATCTATGTCTTTGTAGTTTTGCAATGTGATATGGTCTTCCAGCGTTTCTTCGAAATGTCTTGCAATCAGTTCGACTAATTGTTCCGATGAGTAATTATATTGTAGATGTTTTGCGTTATAGTAAATTTGTAATGCATATGTCCTTTCTGATATACCCATCCTATCATTGTATTTCCCATTTTGCAATTCCTTGTTAATTTCCAATTGTTGGACTTTTCCCCAGAAATAATTCAAAAATTTTTGTTCAAATTGTTGCCAACTGTCAAATTCTTCTTCTTTGCAATCGAACCATAGGCTTGCTTCATATTTTAGATGGTTTCTGATAGTTTCTTTTGCTGTTTCGAAATTTCCGATGTGCTGTATTTTCTTTTTCAGGCTATTTATGAACGGCACTGGGTGTAATCTTCTTACATCCCCGCCAAACCTTATCTTCACGTCATCTGTGCTATGTCTAACATTTTCTCTTCTTTCTCCTACATTTTGTTGAATATTGATTTCCGCAATCTTTCTTTCCATTTCTTCTATGTCTGCTTGAATAGCGTTTTGCAACTTGTTTTCCAAACTTTCCATTTCTTTTTTCTGGCAATTCGTTATCTCCTTTATTTTACTTTGGATTTTCATTTCTTGTTCTTTCATCTCGTTTTTCATTGTTGTCAAACATCCTTTTACTTCCTTTTCATACTTTCCTATGCGTTCCTCCATTTTCTTGTTGTTCTCTTCTATTGCTTGTTTGGTTTCCTTCTGATTTTCTTGCATTATTCTTTTTGTTTCATCTATTGCTTGTTTTGTTTCTCTTTGATTGTCATCCAGTTTTTGTTGTGTTTCATCCATTTTTTGTTGTGTTTCCTCCTGATTTTTATCCATTGTCCTTTTTGCTTCATCCATTGCTTGTTTTGTTTCTCTTTGATTGTCATCCAGCTTTTGTGACTGGAGTTGCATCAGTTGTAATAGTTTATCTATTCCTGATAATTCTTGCTGTTCTGATGCCATGATTGTCGTGTCTAAAATATCTTCTTGGTCTGAATGTTCTTTTTGTTTTTTGTTGTCCTTGCTTTGGCTTCTTGTCACAGACATTTGTTTTCAAGAAGTATTATCCCCGCCAAATATGAAATTTTACTAGTATGTTACCAAGACGACTTTTTTTTTTTTTTTAACCCAAATATTATCAATTGTCAATAAATATATCAAATGTAAATATCGTAAAAATAAAATATTAAATCAGTTATGTAAAATTTGTACCTAAAGAGATCTAAAATTTTATGTTATCAAATGTAAGTATCTCACTTTTTACCACAGGCATATAAATTTTCAAATACCGGCTTTACTCTTTCTATCCTTCAAATTTGCCACTAGAAATACTTTCAAAATGCTTTCCACGTTGGACGACAGTTGATGTGATCTTGATTATTGATATGAGATGATAATTTTATATGTCATTTAATTTAATCAATGCATTACTAATAATCTAATTAATTTACCAGATCACATATCAATATGTTTTTAATCTCAGGGCTATTTATAAAATTAATTACTTACATACGTGGCTTCTAAGTATTTCTTAATGGTTCCTAATCGGGATAGGAAAGAAAAGAGTAAAATAATAACACATATGGGTTACAATTGTAATCAAAATATTGTTTATTTTATTTAAATGGCAATCACTGCTTAATATTGGCTATATCTTATTATTCTTAAACATAATATTTACACATGGGAATCTTATTTCCTTTTGATTTCCAATTGAAAGTTTTTATTAACATTTAACTATTATGATTTATTAGCAACAATTCTATTTAAGTTTGATGAAGCTTTTCTGATATTATTGATTATGTTTCTTCTATTTTAAATGTGGTATTTACTACGAAAAACCCATATATTCATGTCCAAACAAATGAGACTGACCTTTTTCTGGTGAACTGAGAATGTCTTCACACAAGACCCGTTTCCTGCTATCCTTGGCTGCAATCAAAACCTCGTCCTGGCTTCCAGTAATGTTCTCCTCTGAAACTAGCTCGTATAGCTCTCGTTTCCTGCTTCTGTCGTGATGATGTCTTCTACCTTTTTCGAAACTGCAATCAGCTACCGGGAACTCTTGGCTCAAGGAGGTTCTTTTACTCTCAACCTGGCCTACCTCTCGTTCTACGATAGATACTCCACACTCACGGAACTACACTGGCTTTCTCACTCTCCGTACACTACCGTCTACTACTCGACTTCACTTCTCGACAGCTCAAAACATTCTGATCTCTATTTGTCATTCATTCCCCTACTTTCTAAATATCCCTTCCAGATTCACAAATCAAACTTCCACCACCAATTCTCATTCGCAGTATTCCTAAAAACCAATTTTTAAACTTTCTAAATATGCTTAATGGATTTCAAAGAAAATAGTTAATTCCCATTCTAAAATTACTTTCTACTATATACAAATTTTAATGATCTATTCTCTATTTCCACTTCGTCTTATTTAGCATCGGCTAATGACCGATCCTTCCGCGAACGACGATAATGACCTATTAACGATTTCACTTGAGTCTTATTTAATCACTTCTTAAAATTAAATATAACAATTTGTTGTATACAGGTTGTTCTAAATTTATATGCCCGTGGTTGAGAAAATTGAAAATATTTTATATTAAATTGAATTCTGTTTATAATTATCTAATTTTAATTTTCATATCAAATAGAAATATAACAGTATATAACCATTGTAATGCTGCATTATTTTTGTGTTTAATCACGGAGCTACCGCTTTTTCCGTCTCATCTAACTTAATGCATTAGAGAGAAATCGAAAACCTGTGACGCACTGAAAAATGATCATGAGAACAAGAATAGCAGCATAATTGGTTGGCTCACACGTACTTTTCAAATTGTCTTTTAAAAGTCTTTCCGAGTAGGTACCAAACAGTTAACGAACTTCGAATTATTCCCGACGAACAAAGTTCAAAAGTCATTTAAAGGCAGTTTTAATTTATATTTAAATTAAATATTGCTCACACCGTAACACCAACTGTAGCGAGTTTACAATTAAAAAAAAACAAAAGGTTCAGATTTTTTATAAGACTATATTTACCTATTACCAGAAAACGGCAGTTCTTGCCAATGTCGCACACCCACACCCTCCTAAACGCGACATTTTATGAACTGCTAACTGCAAAAAGGTGACTTCCAACAAATTTTCATAAATTCACTTTTTGTTATTTTTGCGTTCTTTACACGTAAACACATCGTTTTCAACAAAAAGGAGACTTCTGCGTCTATTCTAAGTATATTGAAAATGCGGCTAAAATTTCTCTAACTGCAAAAAGTGGAATTTTAACGGAGAAATACAATGAAAAATAACCGAAGAAGTGATAGTTTTGCCTTCACAACGCGAGTTTACTCTGAAACGCGCCCATTAATGTCATCCAAAGTTGAAATCATTAGAAAAATGCTCAGATTCATCGACGATAGCAATATCTCATTTTGGAGGGAAATAACAGAATGGCCCACTGTTCAACAAGTTGATAATTAATACTATGGACTATTTTTTATTCCTTTCTTTATATTACATGTTGATAATGGCAAATAAAGGTGTCTTCTGGCAAGTAGTGTTGGTCTAATTGAATTATTTCTAATTATTTTCATTTTTATTACAGTTAACAGCAAAAAGGGGACTTCTACACAACATTAAAATGTGAATAATATACAATTATAATTAAAATTATTTACAACTTATTTACAGAATTATGTATAAAGCTATATTGAACATGTATACCAAGTTTTCCGTTTCTAAGAGATTTGGTTACATAATTATTTAGTTTTTACCTTCTCCTGTAAAATTTGCTTTTATGCAGATGTCCCCTTTTTGCAGTTAGCAGTTCATATATACACGAAATTTTCGATTTTCTAAATCTGACGGAATTGAAAATTGTACCAACTGCCATCTTACAGTTCAGGAAAAGACTCACCAATTCATAAGTAAACATAAGGAACTGAATAAAAGTTACTCTTTTGTGGCGCGTTTTATTACTTCAAATTTAGCAAATATTATGGAAAAATCTTTTAAAATAAAACTAAAATTTTATTTTGCGTCAAAATGAAAACACATTTTTGCGTCAGGTAATATTCATATCAGATCTATTGTAGCTGGAATATTGTATGCGCCACTCATTTTTACGGCGTTTAGCGGTTTTTTATTCTTGTTTAGAAATTTACAATTCGAAATTCTATCTATAATGGGCTTAATTTACAAAATCGCGCGTTATATATTACAAAACGCTATATTCTGGAACATTCAAGAGATATCCTCGCTCATCTCTAGCACCGCTTGGTCGATTATTTTACGTCATGCCGGCTGTTTTCTGGATCTTTCTAGGCGTGGGAACCGTTACTAGCGGTTAGTCCAAATTAACTCTTTGGTTACAATATATTATTTTTTATGGATATTCCAGTTCTTGCTTTCCGAAAAAAATAGTTTCGATGACTTGGAACTTTTGTTTAAACCTAGTCTATCATCTACATTTGTTTTGAATAGATATTATGATGTATCGGTAAATTAATGTGGGTATACAAAATATTACGCAAAAATTAAAAAATTTTAAATAAATAAAATCCTCAAACATTTAACATGTCTAAATTAACATAAATATTTTATCCTGTGCTTACGTAATGTAATGTGCAGAGTATTGTAAAATTATTCTGAACATATTCAGAGTGCGTTAGACTTTAACAACTTTCATGATAAAGGTATAGTTTAAATCGAAGGTAAACAGTATAAAATACACTATTATTATTCTAAAGGATTTCTGAGAGTTCAGTTATAAACTTTAAACTTAAACCTTAACAAACAAAATTATAATTTATACGAGATCAGAAAAAAGACAGTATAAAACAAGGTTGTTTCCTATACAGTATACAGTATGGTACCAATGAAATGAACAAATTCATTATATTATAAACCGGCGACTTAAAAAAATCCCGAAACAGGTCGATTTTTATTTTTAAATTATGATTTTTTGGTATGTGGCCCAAAAAAGAGAATGTGTGTATGGGCCATTCCACGAACATACGCCTGTTTTGGATTACGTCGACAACGAATATTTTACTGTGCAACATAAGATAAATACGAACATACGAAACATACGAAAGTAAATGGCGCTATTAATTATTCCAATAAACAACAATGTAATTTGCAATTTACTTTCGTTGTTCTTATTTTGCACAGTAAAATATTCGTTGTCGAAGTAATCCAAAACAGGCGTATGTTCGTGGAATAGGGAATAATTTATTTAATTCGAAATGCATTTTACTGCTGGTAGAAAACAGTAAAATTGTTTATTTGACAAATAATCATTGATTTTAGCTTAAGGCTATCGGTACATAATTCGCAAATATTTTACGGCTGTCCCTACTTTTTCTGTGTTTACACGACAAATTACGTGTATACCCCATTCCACGAATATACGTCTGTTTTGGATTATCGCGACAAGGAATATTTTACTGTGCAAAATATGAAGAACAAAAGTAAATTGCAAATTATATTGTTGTTTATTGGACTAATTATTAGAGCAGAATACTTTCGTACTTCTTATGTTGCACACTAAAATATTCGTTGTCGCGATAATCCAAAACAGACGTATATTCGTGGAATACACCAAAGTAAAATTCTCACTAGTATGGATATGTAAACATTACTACTTGGCAATGTCATCACTAACTTTAAAGAGATGGCTTTTGAATTTTCTTGGATAACTGTTACTTGTATAATTGCAAATTATTAATTCAGTTAATAAATATGATAATTTTTTTACTAATTATGTGTTCAGTGATTGTAATAATTTATATACTGTACAACAAAAACTAATACTCAATCGAGAAAAGAGGAAAAGTGTTAAAGTGATTTTTTAATAATATATTGTTACTACAACAACTCAAAATATTCCCGATGCTATGTCAAATATTTAAAATTGGCACTGTCTTATCATCATATTCTATTTGACTTAGTGCGTAGTATGACAAACATAGCGAATATTCGATTTGGAGGATATCACCAATGGCATGGTGTCCATTTTTTTCAAATCCTGAAAAAACTAATAAATAAATATTAAAAAAAAATTAAACGCAGAATGAAAGACTAAATTATTATCAAGGGTTGATAATCCCTTAGAACAAATATAAGGTTTCTTTTGAACGAGATATTTGAATAAAAAATCACACTACATTTTTATCTTAGGTTTTCACCCCTGTAACTTATTAAAATAAACATTACAGAAGTTTTCAGGGACTTTGGTCCTCGGTAAGAACATATTCTTCCATTTTGCGTTTAAATTTTTTAAAAATGTTTATTAGTTTTCTCATAATTAAAAAAAAATAAATCCCATTTAAATTGCATTAGAGCCGAAACTATGTACCCATTCCCTTAAATTAAATGTTCAAGCTGCTATCCACCTGGGTCTTTTCAGTTTGAACATTGAGCTTAATTAAGAAACAACGTTTATTTTGTTAAATAAATATATTTTACTTACTGTTTTATGACAGGAATAAAATGAATAGAGAATTGAATAACCTCTCAAATACGCTAGCAAACCACCCCTTTCCTCATTTAAACAAATATCAATCACGTCACACGCCCAGATGGATGCCGTTACTAGTGTAATATACAGGGTGTAACGAAAATACAGGTCATACATTTAACCACATATTCTGGACCAAAAATAGTTTGATTGAACCTAACTTACCTTAGTACAAATGTGCATATAAAAAAAGTTACAACCCTTTGAAGTTACAAAATGAAAATCGATTTTTTTCAATATATCGAAAACTATTAAAGTTTTTTTATTGAAAATGTTCATATAACGTTCTTATGACAGTAGCATCTTAAGAAAAAATTATAAGGAAATTTGGACACCCTATAAAAATTTTATGGGGGTTTAGTTCCTTTAAACCCCCCAAACTTTTGTGTACGTTCCAATTAAATTATTATTGTAGTACCAATACTTAAAAACAATATTTCTAAAACTTTTTTGTCTCTTAGTACTTTTTCGAGAAGTCAGTTTTTATCGAGATATTTTGAATATTTGTCAAATCCACCACATATTTGTATATGGTTAAGTACGATTATGGAGACTTGGTAATAATATGAAAATTTATGTATGATTTACATTTTTAGGTATATTTTGAACCGTATTAAAAAATAAGCCATATCTCGATAAAAGGTGCCTTCTCGAAAAAATACAAAGAGGCAAAAAAGTTTTAAAAACATTTTGTTTAACTAATGGTATCGCAGTAATAGTTTAATTGGAGCGTACACAAACATTTGGGGGGTTTAAAGGAACAAAACCCCTATAAAATTTTTATGTAAACATATTAAAAAAGAAGCTGCAACTCGATAAAAACTGCCTTATCGAAAAAATACTAAGAGCCAAAAAAGTTTTAAAAATATTGAATTTAACTAATTGTATCACAATAATAATTTAAATGGAACGTACAGAAAAGTTTGGGGGGGTTTAAGGGAACAAAACCCCCATAAAATTTTTATGGGGAGCACAAATTGCACTATAATTTTTCTTTAAGATGCTCCTATCATAAGAATGCCACATATCCATTTTCGATAAAAAATCTGTAATAGTTTTCGGTATATTCGAAAAAATAGATTTTTATTTTGTAACTTCAAAGGGCTATAACTTTTTTTCTGTGCATATTTGTACTAAGGTAAGTTAGGTTCATTGGAACTATTTTTGGTCCCAGAATATGTGATTTAATTTATGACCTGTATTTTTGTTACACCCTGTATATGTCAAAAAACTATAATTTAAAAATAAAACTCGACCAGTAGTGGTCGATTAGTAAATAATAGAAATAACCAGTAGATAGACAAGTAGATAGAAAAATCGAAAATTGTGTGTCAACTGAGTTGACACTCAATTTTCAATATACTGAGTTGACACTCAATTTTCAATATGTGAGGTCCATTCCTTGCATATCACATCCACTTGGATTAGAGTCCTGTGTTGCCCTGGGTTATATCCAGGAATATTTGCAACATCCATCCTGTTTTAATAAAAATATGTAGTATCATTTAATATCTTGAAACTTTTAAAGGGTTCTTACCCATAACTTTTTGGTAGCTCACGCGTGCATGCTATTGGCTTAACACGGATGATGGATTACCTATTAATGCGAAAACATTTTGTTTTTTGGTGTAACCCTTATTGGGGTTTTTTAAATATACCTTTTACAAAGGATCTTGTATTTTTTGTGATTTATGGTATACAGCCAGCTACAGGAATTTTATTTTCCTCGTGGATTTTTATGAATTTGTATAGTTTTGAAAAAGCTAACTTGTGTAATTCAAAACAAGCAGTTTTAAACGGTTTAGGTCGATTGTAATGTCAAATGCTTCGTATTTGTTACTTCAACTCAAAATCAAGCTATTTGTTATTTTATTCATTCATTATTAACCTCCTGGAATTGATCTCATGCACTGACGCATAGTTTGTCGTTTTATACAGGGTGTCCCGAAAAGATTGGTCATAAATTATACCACACATTCTGGGATCAAAAATAGTTCGATTGAACCTAACTTACCTTAGTACAAATGGGCTCATAAAAAAAGTTACAGCCCTTTGAAATTACAAAATGAAAATCAATTTTTTTTCAATATAATGAAAACTATTAGAGATTTTTTATTGAAAATGGACATGTATCATTCTTATGGCAGAAACCTCTTAAAACAAAATTATAGTGAAATTTGTCCACCTCAAAAAAAAATTATGGGGATTTTGTTCCCTTAAACCCCCCAAACTTTTGTGTACGTTACAATTAATTAATTATTGTTGTTCTGAAGCTATTTCCTTGTGGCATTTTTATAATTACGTATTTTTTATGGGAAATAAGCCACAATTTTACTAAAAAATGAATTTATTAACGTTTCGGAGCCCAAATCGGGTTTCGTTGTCAAAATACAAGTATTTTGACAACGAAACCCGATTTGGGCTTCGAAACGTTAATAAATTCATTTTTTAGTAAAATTGTGGCTTATTTCCCATAAAAAATACGTAATTAATTAATTATTATACGTTCGGTGTGAAGGTGTTTTCAAGGCGCTGTTATCATTTTAAAGAAAAACTCGTGTAATGAGGTGAAAGTAATTTGTGAAACTACACAAATATTTGCAGTTAAATATACGGACATAAACAGTAAGATATTTATCTTCCTAAAAGCAGTTTTTGATAGATTTCTTGTCAATTTTTAGTATACGTCCTAACCTACAATAATAACACCAATTAAGATAACAATAACAACACCGAGAATTCTTAATTACTGTATAATATATACATAGGCGTATCTTCAACGGTTTAAGCATGCCTTTGACTTCGAATATGATTTGTTCCTGCTGTAGTAAATCGTATAAATCGAATTTAATGGTAAAATGTTCCGTTTGCAATAGAATTTTTAGACATACCTGTGTGAATGTTAGTAATGTAGAACTGGAATTATTTAATGATAATGATAAAGGATTCGATTAGTCTTGTATGAGTTGTAGACAGGTTGTCCAAATAAAAGATCTGAAAGCATTAATTCTAACTTTATAAACTGATATTCAAGCACTTAAAAATGAAAACCACTCAATAAAGAGTTCTACAAACATGTTGGTTATGGAAGAAGTCATTCAGGAAATAAATGTCGCAATGATAAGGACACACAGGAAGTCCAAACAATAATTCAAAGTATGAATACTAACGTGAATGTCAATGATCTCAAAATATTTAGGCTTGGACCAGAGCCGTGCGGTACATCTTTTCAATATGATGCAAGACTTCGAAATGCCGCCCCTTAAGTATTATTGAAACTTAACTTTTGTTTTTATTAAATAAACCTACACAAAATGAAGGACAACTTTTATTTTAAAAATAAAACATACTTTAAATTAAATGAAATATGTATTAACAATAAATAACATTTACAAACATTAAAATTTTGTCCTTCTTACTGACTTTAATTTTGGTAAACTCGTCAATCAGATTGGTTAAAGTAGCAGCTAGTGAGGACTCTATTGAAATAAGTGCTATATTTTTTAGTTTTGTTTGTCTTATGGAGTTTAGTAAATAGTTTTTAATAATACTTAATTTTGAAAAACTTCTTTAATTACTAGATACCTAGACAGAGAGTATTAATAAAATTCACAGTGCTACAAATATATTTGGGTATAAAGAAATTAGGTTATTTTGGCACAAATCGTTCAAAATCGCAAAACCTTAAAAAGAAAGTTTCATGGAGTGTGGTATTATTTGCGAAATATCACGCAATTTTTCTAGAAGATCATTTGGCTCTATATCCTATTTTTATTCTTTTTCTATTGAAAGTATTGAATGAAGATTCATACAATATTTTTCTGGTGTTTTATCATCTTAAAAATATATAAAAATTTAAAATTTTTATTATGAGTTTCTAGAAGCGAAAATCGGCCAATCAAAAAATGAATGGCAATGTGTAAAATATAGATAAAACATTATTTATTTTAAAATTATCTTCTTCTGTTAAGAACTCATCCACAGATTTTTCATAATCAAATTGGCGATTTTTTCTCCTGGCTCCCATTTCATTTTCAGCTGGAAATTCGGAAAATATATCAAGATTTTCTCCAATTTCATTAACAATAATTTTCATTTGGTCTTAGCCAGATTGTTTGTAACTTTTCATTTTTTTCCATAGTTTCTAACAACATTTTTACACAATCTAACAAATTTATAGTTACATGTT
The DNA here is from genome assembly GCF_917563875.1 of Diabrotica virgifera virgifera. Lineage (NCBI taxonomy): Eukaryota > Metazoa > Arthropoda > Insecta > Coleoptera > Chrysomelidae > Diabrotica > Diabrotica virgifera. The sequence goes on from NC_065448.1 coordinate 191,797,355, forward strand.
ACAACATCTTCGAGACTGAATTTGTATGAAATACATGCCAAAGAACTACGCCGCATATAAATTTATAATTTGTAATATTTTTTGCTAATCCTCGTGCTTTGACTTTAGTTTCGGGATCTTTGTTGATGTCTTCTATTGTTTCGAATAAAGCATCATATATTTCACAAAATTGAAATCCTAAAGATTTCAATGCATCTATTCGACTTGACCATCTAGTAGCACTCAACGGTTTTAGAGTTAGTTGTGAAACATGTTATTTTCAGTTCTTGTAGCAGTCTCTGTAAAAAGTGTACAGTTCTTGTATATTACAAAAATGGTTGTTGTTTCTGTAGAAGAAAACGCTGCGTCATTTGTGGCTAATTTTAAAGAGTGGCATGCGCAGAGCACCTAAAGCGCTCTCGGATATTTTTCAAGTAGGTATTCTATTTTGCACATCCTTTCTTGTTCCTTTCATATCGGTCCCGTTATCATACATAACCTTGTCCTCTAAGTCATTTTAACTCAAGACCTAACGTATCCCAATTTGTCAAAAAAGTTATGTTAAACTTTCAGTGGTTGAATCACTAGCTTAAAAAAACAATAAAAAATTCGTCGATATTATTATTTGTTCTCACAAGAATTAAAAGCGACAACTCTTATCGTCAATGCGAGCTGTTCAATATGACTTACGTGTGGGGTAAATACAATCGGCGATTATCGAAAAATATTTGGCGATTTTTGCTATTTCGAAAATTTTCTTTAAAATAATATTACCCATTAAACTTATTAATTAATCTTGCCTACTGTTGCTTAAATAAGTCACAAACCATGTATCAGACTCTCTCTGAACTATCCTGATATGTTTTTCCATTACTGTATCAAACTCAGAGAGCAATTGTACTAACTTAAAAAAGTTTTTGTTATTAGGTTGAAACAAATGATCAGTTGTTCCACGAAAAACCAAACATTGTAGGGCAAAAAGTCTAATTATTTTCAAAACTTCTCTCCAATAATTTTGAATTATCCATTATTATATTAGATTTTACTGATTATGCCGCCCCCCTTGTGATGCCGCCTGATGCGGCTGCCTCACCGCATCATAGCACCGCACGTCCCTGGCTTGGACAACCAGCACAAGGTAAAAATCGTCCGATCAAGATAACACTTAAAGATGAAAATGACGTATCAGCATTAATCAGACAATCGAAGGTTCTAAAAACTGGTATCTACAGCCATGTGTCAATTTCATATGATCGTACCAAAAAAGAACTTGCATACTACAAACAATTAAAGGAAGAATTAGACGCTAAGGACGCAAACAATACAGGACAATTTAGAATTAAATACTTGGACGGCATCCCAAAAATTGTTCCTTTAAACAGATAGGTCCCAACAGTTCCTCCAGCCAAGATCTTCAGGTTTACTATCAGAATGTGCGAGGCTTGAATTCTAAGGTATTTGATTTTTACTCTAGTGTTAGTGAATGTAAATTTGATATCATTGCTTTAACAGAAACTTGGCTCAACTCCGATGTTATTAGTTCGGAATTGTTTAACGATACCTATGAGGTCTTTAGGAAAGATCGAAAGTTCGATGTAGTTAATAAATCAACTGGTGGAGGTGTACTGTTGGCACTTAAGTCAAACTTCGAGTGTGTTCTTGTTGATGTTTCAACGTTTGATTTTCATTTTCCACTAGTTGATTTGTTAATTGTGGAATGTCACTCAGGAATTAAAAAGTTTTATATTGCAGTATTATACAGGGTGTAACAAAAATACAGGTCATAAATTAAATCACATATTCTGGGACCAAAAATAGTTCGGTTGAACCTAACTTACCTTAGTACAATTATGCATACAAAAAAAGTTACAGCCCTTTGAAGTTACAATATGAAAATCGATTTTTTCCGATATATCGAAAACTATTACAGATTTTTTAATGAAAATGGACATGTGGTATTCTTATAGAAGGAACATCTTAAAAAGAAATTATAGTGAAATTTGTGAACCCCATAAAAATTTTATGGGGGTTTTGTTCCCTTGAACCCCCCCAAACTTTTGCGTACGTTCCAATTAAATTATTATTGTGGCACCATTAGCTAAACACAATATTTTTAAAACTTTTTTTCCTCTTAGTACTTTTTCGAAAAGCTAGTTTTTATCGAGATATTTTGAATATCTGTCAAATTCACCACATATTTGTATACTGACAAGAGACCTGGTAGTAATATGAAAATTTATTTATAAATTACAGTTTGAGATATATTTTGAACTATATTAGAAAAGAAGCCATATCTCGATAAGAGGTGTCTTATCGAAAAAATACTAAGAGGAAAAAAAGAATGTGTGTGTACTTTGTACGCACGTAAGAAGTTATACTTCTATTATATGATTTAAACGAAATTAATATACTTTTTATTTATATTTTGTTTAAATATTAAACTAATTTATACTTACTACTTCTCAAACATTTTTATTAGAACAGTGCCAAAAATTAAAATAATAAAAGAATAAAACACACACAAACACATTAAACAAGCCACAAATGATGTCTGAACATTAATTGTCGAAATTTTTTTTAACTAAATACGTATTTTTTGAAAATACAATTATATAATAAATATACTTACAATCATAAAATGTATTAAAAAAAAACAAAAAAGAAAGTTCCTATTGGGACTCGAACCAGCGCTGATAAGAGCGGTTGGTATTGGAATTCATTCGCCTTCTCCGCTTAGCCACGGACACTATGTGTCATTATTTACGAAGATCGACTAACTAAACGGATTAAACTTGTGATATTTTGATATTTCGAAAATTGATCAAATTATTTTAATTTTGAATTGAAATGATTTAGAATTGAAAAAATACAACAAAACATAGAGTAAAAACAATATATTAGGTGAATATTGATAGAAATTTTGATGGTAATCAAATTATATAAATAAAAGTATTACATACTATGTATTTTGGCAGATCAAATAGGTAGGTTTATACCCATGATACATTAACAATTATTACGTAACTGTTGCTTTTAAAAACTATTTAAAAGTCACTACAATATTATAAACTTTTTTGTTTCTGTCCTCACAACAATAAAACTAATATATTATACATTTGTTTACCTTTACCTTTACCTCCAAACCACAGCTGCCATATCGGATAATTTTTGACATGTCATTTGAACATCCAATCAGAACAAAGTTATAATGCGCATGCGCCGGGCTGATAGGTTTTAACATATAAAAAATCATCCTCTATCGCCGGTAAAGAAGTATAACTTCAAAAAGTTTTAAAAACATTGTGTTTAACTAATGGTACCGCAATAATAGTTTAATTGGAACGTACACAAACATTTGGGAGACTTAAAGGCACAAAACCCCTATAAAATTTTTATGTAAATATATTAAAAAAGAAGCCGCAACTCGATTAAAACTGGTTTATCAAAAAAATACTAAGAGGCAAAAAAGTTTTAAAACATTGTGTTTAACTAATGGTACCACAACAATAATTTAATTGGAGCGTATATAAAAGTTTGGGGGGGTTTAAGGGAACAAAACCCCCATAAATTTTTTGTGGGGTGCACAAATTTTACTATAATTTCTTTTTAAGATTTTCCTGCCATAAGAATACCACATGGCCATTTTCGATAAAAAATCTATAATATTTTTCGATATATTGGAAATAATCAATTTTCATTTTGTAATTTCAACGAGCTATAACTTTTTTTGTAGGCATATTTGTACTAAGGTAAGTTAGGTTCAATGGAACTATTTTTGGTCCCATAATATGTGGTTTAATTTATGACCTGTATTTTTGTTACACCCTGTATATTCCAGACAAATTAAAGCTAAATGGTTTTGAATATTTTTTTGAAATGTTAGAGCAACTTGAATTATTTAATGAAACTGTTATTCTCCTGGGTGACTTTAACATTCCAAAGTATATCGATCAAAATAGGTCTGATGTGAAGACATCGGCAGTATTAGACTTCATGTGTTTGTTTAATTTAGATCAGTATAATCAGGTGGGAAATAATTTAGAACGATTGTTAGACTTAGTTATATCATCAGATCTGTGTCATGTAAGTCATGATAATGCACCACTTGTTCAAGAAGATTTACATCATCCAGCATTAATGATAAAAATTAATGATTTTCAGAAAAAGGAAACCAGTTTTGTGTCTCATTCTAAATCTAAAAGATATAATTTTAAAAAAGCTAATTTTCCTTTACTGTACTCAGAATTTCTTTATTGTGACTGGAATTTTTTAGACATGTCTGATGATGTAAATACAGTCCTAGAATTATTTTATGCTAAGATATATGAATTATTTGATATGTGTGTACCAATATTCAGAAATTATAAACGTCAATATCCTACATGGTATAATGCGGAAATAATTAGAAAGTTGAAATCAAAAAATATCAAAAATTATAAGAAAACAGGGAATATACTTTATATGCATGAATTTAAAAGGTTGCGAAAAATAATAAAACAAATGATTAAAACTGAATATAACGTTTATCTTGAAAAAATTCAGAATAGTATTTCTAACGAATCTAATAATTTCTGGGCATATGTTCATGCAAAGAATAAAACTTCTAGAATCCTAGGTGAAATGTGTTACAACGGCGATACATATAATAATCCTCACGATAAGATCCATGCTTTTAAGATGTTTTTTGAAAAAGTTTATATATCTGTCGAAAACAATGCATTTGATAATCAAGAATGTAGAGATATCTATTTACCCACTATTAATTTTAGCGAATTTCAAGAAAACGAAATTTTGGTAGTATTTCAAAAAATTAAAAATAAAATGACGTCCGCACCGGATAATATTCCAGCATTTTTAATCAAAGATTGTTCTCGGGTATTTGTAAAGCCACTTCAAAAATTTTTTAATTTATCAATAAAATCGGGAACTTATCCCGAACTGTGGAAAATGCAAAAGTATGCCCTGTATTCAAAAACGGAACGAAATCTGATGTATCCAATTACAGACCGGTATCTTTGTTATCCAATTTTTCAAAGGTTTTCGAAGTAACTGTATATAATCGTATATACCCTTCTGTTTGGTGATGGATATCACCTTATCAACATGGCTTTATAGATAAACGCTCTACTGTATCATACTTAGCTGTAATAACTCAATATATTTCAGATGTTTTGGATGTACAAGGTCAAGTAGATGTAATATATACTGATTTTTCTAAGGCGTTTGACAAGGTGGATCACAAATACCTTCTCTTTAAATTATCAAATTTAGGATTTTCTGGAAATATTTTAAAGTTACTTGAAAGCTATTTAATAGGTAGAAGCCAATTTGTATCATATAATGGTTTCACATCAGAATTAATCTTTACTACATCCGGCGTTCTACAGGGATCAAATTTAGGTCCATTGTGGTCCGGATGATCTTAAAATATACTGTGAAATTAAAACAATTGCTAACTGTATAGATTTGCAGAACGATCTAAATTATATAGATACTTGGTGTATAAAAAACAAACTTTTTCTTAATGTCAATAAATGTAAAGTAGTGAGATATTCTAGAAAGGAAAATAGTGTTGATTTTAATTATGTAATTCAGGGGTCAGAACTGGAAAAATGTAATAGCATTAAAGATTTAGGAGTTATATTTGATTCAAAATTAACCTTTAATTACCATATTGAGCAGAAAGTATCTGATGCTATGAAAATGTACGGTTTTATCATCAGAAACTGTAGAAATTTTAGCGATACAATACCGATTAAACTGCTGTATCTATCGTTAGTGCGAACAAAACTAGAATATTGTAGCTTAATTTGGTATCCAATTTATAAATGTTATATGCAACAGATTGAAAAGGTACAACGGAAACTTTTAAAATATTTAGTATTTAAGGTTGATGGAGTATATCCTTCCCATGGTTATGATTACGATTTGTTATGTAACAGGTTTGATATTGTAAGTTTGGAGTTAAGAAGAGTTATAATTTCGGTTTCATTTTTATTTAAGTTATTACACAACTGTATTGACTGCAGCGATATATTAGACTAAATTAGATTTAATGTGCCATGAATAACTTCCAGGTCAACTATCGTGTTTACTTGTCCACGCGCGAGAACAAACATGTTACTAAAGTCACCGATTTATGTTATGTGCGATAACTATAACAAAATATGCAACCATTGTGATATTTTTTCATGCTCAATTAATCATCTAGTTGATACTGCGTTGATTTATGGAGTACCTTAAATTGTTAATTTTTTCTTATTTATTTTTTTATTTCTTATTTACATAGTTATTTGTTTAGTTAAATTGTTCTCACTCTTTATTTTCAACATACTGATTGTATACTAACTAAAAAAAATGCATTTCAATTTTTTACCCTAGAAATGGGAATTTTTTTTTTTTTTATTTACAATTTGCTTCAACCACAAGGGTTATTAGCAATGAACTGTATTTACATCAAATTACAAAATTTAGGTATATTAAATTCGGTTAATGAGTCCTATAGTACGTAAAAAATTAAGAGTCTTACATGAATTACTTTCACTTAAACAATCTTTAATTGTAGTTGGTAACTGTTGATGTTGCCGTTCTATAACGTAGAGGGGACAGTCTATTATTATATGTTGCACTGTTAGTTCACTATCACACACATAACACATCGGAGGGGCTTCCTTCTTTAATAAAAAGTCGTGGGTGATCTTCGTATGACCAAGTCGCAATCTGGACATGAGCACTTGGTCTCTTCTCTTTGTAGGATGTTTCGACGGTGATATACTTTGTTTGATTGTTCTTAATGTAGAGTTTGATTCGTTCCAATTTGTTTGCCATTTTGTCATGATCTTGTTTTTAAAATATTGCTTTAGATCAGTATGAACGCAAGTAGTTATGATGTCTGTTAAGGGATTCTCACTCGCATTTTTTGCTAATGTGTCAGCTTTATCATTTCCACTTATCTCGCAATGTGATGGTACCCAGAGGAACTGAACTAATCTTTGATTTTGTTGGCATATCAAGAGTTCCGCCTTAATTAAGAGGAGGATAGGATGTTTGGGGTATACCCGCCTCAAGGCCGTTAATGCACTTAGGGAATCGCTAATGATTATTGAGAATTTGATGTCATGTGTGTTAACAAACTTTAATGACTGGAGGATAGCAAAGAGTTCAGCTGAGAATATGGAGGTTTGGGGAGGGAGCTGGTAGGAACTGTTATAGTTATCTGTTGTGAAAGCCGCTCCTACTCCATTTGCAGATCTGGATGCATCGGTATAAATATGGATGTGATCATTAAAACCATTTAATATCTCTAATAATCTCTGATTGAAGATTTTTGCTGGTGTGTCACCTTTCTTGAATGCAGATAGGTTTGTATTACAAGCAGGGAGAGCAATTGTCCATGGTAATATGTGTTGGCTGACTTTAAAAGTATTGTAAGTGTGTGGAATTATTGTGTCTAAGCTCTGTAACGTTGCTCTCACTCGATGATAAAACGGAGGATCCAATCTTTTCCCACAATTAAATGTCGATGGAAATCTATCTGTAAATGTGTTTTTATAAACAGGTACATGTGGGTTAGTTGATACTCTTAAGGCATACATGAGGCTAAGGTATTCTCTCCTGAGTTGAAGGGATGGTTCGCCTGATTCAACATACATACACTCAACTGAGCTTGTGTAGTGTGCTCCCAGTGCAATTCTAATTGTTGAATTATGAACTGTGTCTAGCACTTTCAATAGTGAACCTTTGGCTGAGTTGTAGGCAACAGCAGCATAATCTAGTTTTGAACGAATTAGGGTTTTGTATACAGTCATAAGAGTTTGGAAATCGGCACCCCATTGTTTATGAGAGATACTTTTCATTAAGTTAAGGCCGTTTTGAACTGACAGACGGAGAGAGTGGATGTGGTCTTGCCAAGATAGTCGGCTATCCAGTTTTACTCCCAAGAAGTTGATCGATTCTGAATACTTTATTGGTAAATTTTTTAGGAAGAGTTTCGGTGGATTTACTTGTTTCTTTGGAGTTTTACTGAAGATCATTGCTTTCGTTTTAGTGGGTGAAAATTCTAGGCCAGTAGTATTCGACCAATTCTCTAGTTTGTAAATGGCTTGCTGCATATGGGTCGTCATTGTTGATATATTTTTACCACGACAGAATATAACAAGATCATCAGCAAATAGACGGGCTTTGACTAATGGGCTAAGTGACTTAGCGATGTCATTGATGGCAATAAGGAAAAGTGCAACACTAAGAGTAGACCCTTGAGGAATACCGTTTAATTGGATTTTAGAGTCTGAAAGAAAGTTGTCTATTCGAACTTTGAAGTTTCGCCTATATAAAAAATTATTAATAAACTTGATAATATTTCCTTTAATCGACCAACTTGACAGGATTCTTATGATATCTGATCTCCAGATTGTATCATATGCACGCGTTATATCAAAAAATACAGCCAGACATTCTTGACCACATCCAAATGACTCATGAATTACAGATTCAATATCCACTATGTTGTCTAATGTAGATCTGGACTTTCTAAATCCACTTTGTATAGGGCTAAGTAGCTGTCGATCTTCTAGGTACCACATTAGTCGGTTGCTTGCCATTTTTTCAAGTACTTTGCACATATTAGATGTTAGGGAGATTGGTCGGTAAGACTCTGGGTCCGATTTATTCTTGCCCTGTTTAAGAACTGGTACAATAATGGAATCGTACCAATCAATGGGGAAAACATTATTTGTCCAAATGAAATTATAAAGATCCAAAAGATATTGTTTTCCTTCCATTGGCATAGCTTTTAAAAATGTCGTAGGGATGTTGTCAGGCCCTGGGCTAGTGTCTTTAACTTTGTTTAAAGTTTCTAACAGTTCATCCATCGTAAATATGGCATTTAGAGGTAAATTATTGTGGTCATCAAGATTTATACATGCATTATTAAATTTATTTTTATGGGCTAGGAAACTTGTAGATAGATTTTCGTCACTGCTATGTTGTTGGTATACGTTTGCTAGTACGGAGGCTATTTCTTGCTTAGTTGAATAAATATGGTTATGATGTTCTAGGTAATGAATGGTGTTAAATGATTTTTTCCCGTACATTCTGCTTATCATTTGCCAAACCTCAGAAGTCGGGGTAGATGAATTTAAAGATGATACATAATTTTTCCAGGCTTCTCTCTTACTCTTCTTTAAGGTGAATCTACAATACGCCCTTAATCTTTTGAATTCTAGCTGGTTATTTAAAGTTGGGTGCCTTCTTAATTTATAAAACGCCTTTTTTGACTCTTTAATTGCTGCTTCGCAGTGGGAATTCCACCACGGGACTGGAGCACGTTTTTTTGGAAATTTTGAATAACCTATGGACTCGTGAGCTATTGACGTTAAAAACTGTACGAGATGGAGTACTTTGGAGTTAATATCAATGTCTGTATCAAAGGGCTGAACCAACTGAGAAATTTTTTGTGAAATTAAAGAGGAATATAGAGACCAATCTGCATTTTTCAGACACCATTTATTGGATGGAATTGATGAGGAGATATGGTTATTGTTCGTAATTAGGATAGGAAAATGATCGCTTCCATGCAAATGGGATGTCACATCCCACGACAGAGTTGGTTGTAAGACAGGGTCACAGAGGGATAAATCTATTGGTGATCCATTGCCGGTGGAAATATTGAACCTTGTGATTCTTCCATCGTTAAGGATATTCATATTAGAATCTGTAACAATTTGTTCGATTTTACGTCCCAAGGAATCTGTTTTTTTACCTCCCCAAAGTATATTGTGGGCATTAAAATCGCCTAATATAATACGCGGTTCTGGAATTTGATTGAAGAGTTCAGTTATTTCTTTTATGGACGGGTCTAAGTTCGGAGGAAAATAAATATTACATATATTGACTTTGTGGGGGCCTTTTATAGATACTGCTGTTGCCTCCAACTCAGTTCTTAAACGTATTACTTCGGTATTAAATGAGTTATGGATATATATTACTACTCCCCCACTAGCATGGGTAGCAGTTATTCTGTTCTTATAGTACGGAGTATAGTTTCTTAATTTATGACAGTTATCTTCTTTGAAGTGGGTTTCTTGTAGGCATATTACAGATGGTTTAAACTTAGCTATAATTAATTTAAGTTCTTCTAAATGGGTGTAATACCCATTTAGGTTCCATTGCAGTATACAGTTGAATGTTGTATTAAATTTCAGCAGAGGCGTCGCTGCTGTATTCACTGTGATCAGTAGAGAAAGCGGATAATAATAGCTGTTTATTAATCTTAGTTTTTAATCTTGTACAGCGACTTTTCAGATACTTGGGAGTTAATGCTGGATGGATTTTAGTTAAAAAATTGAGTAGTCCTTCGATATCTTCTGTATACGTTTTTGCAATGCTGAGAGGATCTGCAGAGCCGTATGCATTTTCAAAGAAATCAATTAGTTCTTCCTGGGTTAAATATCCGTTGTCAGAATTATCTTGGAAAAAAGAACTAGTGCATTTAATAAGATCTTCTGCTAAAGTCTTATTATCTTCAGGAATAGTTTTTGCTTTCTTAGATTTACGCAGAGGTTCTTTAAATGGGTTCTGGTCTACTGATGTTGAAGGAGACGTTATTTCTGACACCGCTCGTTTAGACGATTGAGTGTCAGAGGGTGTAGGAGGTTGATTTTGGCTGTGATTATTCATTTCAACATTATCTGGCTGGATAGGTGTTTGAATGGGATTTGAATCAAATAGAGAAGTATTGGTTGTTTCTTTTGATTGTGGACTGGTGGATTGTTGCGAAGATTGTGAAGGATGGATAGTTGGCTGAGCATCTGTTATGATAGGGTGGCAATTTTGGATATAATTTGGTTGAGCAGTAGGTGATGAATTTTCGATAGATGTTTGAGTGTTTGTATTTTTTTTGCACTTAGAGGCTAGATGACCTTGTTCTTTACAAATGTAACAAGACTGTTTTTCAAGTGAAAAATAAATTCGATAATTGATTTGTTCATAGTTAATTAATATAGACTCAGGAATATTTTCCAGATTTTTAGGAGAAATGTAAGTATAGCGTCGGAAACTCAAGATATGCTTAAATAAAGAGTTAGTTGTACCTATTCTTAGAAAATCCAATGGAGTTATTTGATGAATTGCAAAATTTTGTAGTTGAGTCTCTATAATACTGTGAGGTATTGATGGGGGGACATTAGAAATTATCAGTTTTTCGCTTGGTGTGACTAACTTCCTGGCTTGGATACGTTCCTGATTGATTACTATTGTTCCATTATCTGTTCTTAAAAATTCGGTGACTGTTTCTTCAGTAGTAAAATATACGCAAATACGATCATTTACAATCCTGGAAATGGCGAGAATTTTATTGGGATCGACTTTAGTTGCTATGGCATTTAAATAATCTTCAATTTTTGTATTTGGAAGTGAATTGAATAAAATGGCTTGGTTTTTGCTTGCGAATTTTTTGTTAGGTTGAGTCAGAGCGGTTGAATATAATTTTGATTGATTGGATGGATTAATGACATCTTGAGAATTTTGAAGTTCAGAAGATCTCTCCTCTGAAATTTCCTGCATATTGGGCCTATGTTGCCTGATTACGGCCCTTGTGCTTGGACAGGTTCATTAGTAATTAAGCTACTTAATTACCTCGTTACTGGTATTTATAACCGTTGTTTACTGTTTGTTGATTGAAAAATAGTAATAAAGATGATCTAACTTACAGTTTGATCCCAAAATCGGATTAAGCACTATATAATACACTATTATACCAACTTTGATAATTTTCTAACAAGTAAAACCACCTTAATTTTGATAAAAACTAAGAGCTAATCGGAAACACTGTTTACTAGTTAAGAAACCAGTTTCGAATCCTCAGAAATGGGAAATTGTTGGGTAATAAAGCTATTATTTATTTGTTTATTTATTTATTTATTTTATTTATTATTGTCGTACCATTAGTTAAGCACGACGTTTCTAAAACTTTTTTGCCTCCTAGTATTTTTTCGATAAACCAGTTTTTATCGAGATGCGGCTTCTTTTTCAATACATTTACGTAAAAATTTTATGGGAGTTTTGTTCCTTTAAACCCCCCAAATGTTTGTGTACGTTCCAATTAAACTATTATTGTGGTACCATTAGTTAAACACAGTGTTTTTAAAACTTTTGCCTTTTAGTCTTTTTTTCATAAAAGTCACCTTTTATCGAGATGTAGCTTCTTTTTCAAAATATACCTAAAAAGTAAATTATAAATAAATTTTCAAATTATTAACAGGTCTATAATCGTACTTAACCATATACAAATATGTGGTGGAGTCGAAAAATATTCAAAATATCTTGATAAACACTGGCTTATCGAAAAAGTACTAAGAGGCAAAGAAGTTTTAAAAACATTGTGTTTAACTAATGGTGCCACAATAATAATTTAATTGGAACGTACACAAAAGTTTGAGGGGGTTTAAGGGAACAAAACCCCCATAAAATTTTTATGGGGTGCACAAATTTCACTTTAATTTTTTTTAGGATGTTGTTGCCATAAAAATGCCACATGTCCATTTTCAATAAAAAATTTCTGAGAGTTTTCGATATATGAAAAAAAAATCGATTTTCATTTTGTAACTTCAAAGGGCTGTAACTTTTTTTGTGTGTACTATTGTATATAGGTAAGTGAGGTCCAATCAACCTATTTTTGACCCCAGAATCTGTGGTACAATTTATGACGAATCTTTTCGGGACACCCTGTATAACCAGCAGCATTTACGTATAATCCATCTAATTTACTTACCGTTGCACGTCATCCTCGTCATAGCCCGTAACGTCACATGATACCAACCCGAAATATTTAGGCGGTAGGTCTGTTCTTTTTTAGAATCACTTTGCCGAGTACACTGGCATTACAGCCACTAGACATATTTTATTATATACGCGTAGAAATAGTATTTAAAGATTTCTATTAATGTTAACTTAAAGAAACCCACAATAATATGTTTCATTTAATTTGTATAAATGGATTAAAAAGCGTTTTTATGAAGCACATTTGTTCGGAATACACTGTAACTATAATCGAACGAAGGTGATATTTTGGCATAAATTGGTAACATTTATTTGACAGTTGCGGTGATGACATTTCATATTTGTTTATATTCTTACTATAAGTATTTGTTTCATCATATTTACTGTTTTTATTATGTACTTTAACGTAACGTAAGATTTTAACTTAATTCTTGTTTTCTATTTCTGAAGTTTTTATTTATTTACATTGAAATTACTCCCGCAAAAATTGTGTGATGTATTTGATTTAAAAAGAATTCAATAATTTTTTGTAATTGGGCAACAATGTCAACTTATATCTCTAACGTAGATAATGACGTGCAATGGTAAGTAAATTAGACGGACTGTACACGTATTTGAAACGTGAGATTGAAGTTAAAATTAAAACATAAGCATAAGTTTGGTTATCGACCAACTAAAAACTGCTTGAACCCTTAAAATTTAGGTTTTGGTATTTATTTTAATAATTCGTTGAATTCAAATATTGCAGAATAATCAAAAAAATAAAAGACATCATTAACGGCAGCGTGTGTTGGCTTACTTATGAAAAAATAGGCTCAATTTTTAGGCGTTCAAAAAAGATAGTTGAAGGAGCATGCCGGGCAATACACTAAATAGAAATTATTGTAGGATATAACTACTTTTACTTAAATTTCGAGGTAATTTGAAAGTGTAAGCCAAAAATTCTATCAGTTTACAAAAATGACAAAAAAGGTGATTTTCGAAAAACTGACTATTTTTATAGCTGTACCTTCGAATATAATATAGTCTAAGTAATGAAGCTTAAAATAGGACAAAACTTCGCAATTTTTACAGAATGGATCGATTTGCTCGAAAATTTGAAAGTAAGTGGTGGATAGTCCAAGGATTAAAATCTATATCATGCCGAAAGGCGCTTTTATCATGGGGGTGGCTGACACCCCATCCCGGTGGTGGAAATTTTTTATTATATTTTAATCGCAAAACTTTAAAAAAGACCTGCAAAATAATTTTTCAACCAACTTTCTAGGATAAAAAATAAAAAAGTTACGGTTAAAAAATCACTATATTTTTTTTTGAAAAAAAAAAAGGAGAAATCCAATTTGAAGCATAATAATGTAAGTTAGCGGTGTTTTTGGTCATTGGTCTTACTCTATCTTATCTATTTATGTATTATTAATAGATTCTAGAACTTTGACAGGCTTAAAATGATTAGTTTTTAAAAAGCGAATAACGAGTTTTTGTAGTTTGGTAAAAAATGCAATTTCCTTCAGAATAGAAAGATTAGCATCAGAGATACGAAAAAATGTTTCTCTATAAAATTGTAGGTTATTTAATTCCTAAAAACCTGGTTTGAAAAAAAAAATTTCTACGGCAAAAATTGAGTGAATCGTAATGAGTACATTGAAAAACGTTGATTATTTCTATACAAAACTAACACTTTCGATAGCTAAAAAATCGAAGACTATTAATTTTATCAAAAAATTGTGTAGAACATTTTTTGCTTAGAATGAATGTTTTTATCAAGTTTTGCGGTCAAAATACAATAAAAAAATTACACCTCCGAGATGGGGTGGCAACCACCCCCACGGTAAAAGCGCCTTTTACCATCATATACATTTTGATCCTTGAACTATCCACTACTTATTCTAAAATTTTCAGGCAAATTTGTAAAAATTGCGAGGTGAAAAGCTTCGCTTCCTGGCCTAATAGATGTATTTTAATAATTTAAAAGTACCTATCCGTTTGAAAGGTATTTAAAATCCAATTAATTTGCCGGTTTCTACATTTTTTCTTCGTTTAGTTAAATTTTGGCAATTATTTCTTAACTTCTTAACCTAGAAAATACAATATATATTTTTTGGTTTTGCCGTTATTTCATTAAAAAGATGACTGCGAAAATTAGTCCGCTGGGCTCAGAGATATCGCTCTTCAAATATAGAGTAAAAAGAGTTATTTTTGACCCTTTAGGGGATATACCTTAGGCCCATGGTCACCTAAAAGGCTTAAAATAGCGATAGGCTATTTTTGTAATGTACACTCTACTACTTCTTAGTATATACTTAAATTTGTTAAAAATACGTGGACGCCCCCTAAAGAAGTGAGAGTGACAATTACGTCATGCACATGTACCAATCACGTCTTCAAATTTTAAATACACATAATGTGCAACGCTATACCTTTCCCCATTACATTTTACAGAAGACTGGCAATAAACACATTATTTTAAACACGAGAGGGTTGTAATTACATGCACAATCATGTTACACCTAATTGCACTCCTCCAGGGATTATGAATGGCTCATGTCACCACCTGATGATTCATTGTTTCGAACGCGACAATAAATTTTTTATTATACCCTTATGTATGTTATTATTATTTTTACTATTTTTTATTTATTTACTATTTAGGATCCTCTTGTTTTGGCCAATTCTAAAAAATAAGGATTATATCAGCACTGATCAGCAAAATATAATAATTACATAAATTAGTTGAAATTGGAATCACCGTCCTTTTCAACCCCATATTGACCTATCTCGATATACTTGACCCAACGACTCTCCACCTTCTTTGATCCGTCTAAAACATACGTTTTCTCGAAATCTGCAAAGTAGGCTTCCATGACTGCAATGAACTTCTTATTCCCTTAAATTTATGCCCGACGAGTGATTTTTTAAACGTGAAAAAAAAGAGAAGCCGTACATGGCCAAATAAGGATAATACAGTGGAAGGGTTAGTAATTCGTAGCCCAAATCGACCAGTTGGGCTAAGGCGGCAGAGAAGTTGTGATCCAATGCGTTGTCATGCTGGAAGAGCACTTCTTTCTTCCCCAATGGGGGCTGTTTTTTATTCAATTCGACGTCGACTCGACCCAATAATGCGGCATAGTAAAGCCATGTAATATATGTACATATATTACATTTTGTGAATCACAGAAAATGGTGACAATCACCTTTCCGGCTGATAGGACATTATTCGCTTTCTTCGAAGCACGTTGGCGGGGTGCCGTCGATTGTATCGACTGTTCCTTGATTTCTGGTAAGTACCAATGGATTAAAGTTTGGTCAACGGTTATGATGTAATGAAGTAGAAATGTCCATGAACCTAGCAGAGCAAGGTTAGCAGAATGGAATCAGACCAAGTGCATAATGAGGTGCTAATTAGGTGCTAATTAAGTACCCCAATCGCGAATTTAGTGCTCCTTTTTTTTTAAATTATGACGTGTTCTGCCAGGTACATATGAACTCAGCAGAGCACAACCATAACAAACATCAAATCGAAAAGTGACCAAGCTTATAATTAAGTACTAATTAGGTGCTAATTTAGTACCCCAATCGCGAATTTAGTGCTCCTTTTTTTTAAATTATGACGTGTTCTGCCAGGTACATATGAACTCAGCAGAGCACAACCATAAAAAACATCAAATCGAAAAGCGACCAAGCTTATAATTAAGTACTAATTAGGTGCTAATTTAGTACCCCAATCGCGAATTTAGTGCTCCTTTTTTTTTAAATTATGACGTGTTCTGCCAGGTACATATGAACTCAGCAGAGCACAACCATAAAAAACATCAAATCTAAAAGTGACCAAGCTTATAATTAAGTACTAATTAGGTGCTAATTTAGTACCCCAATCGCGAATTTAGTGCTCCTTTTTTTTAAATTATGACGTGTTCTGCCAGGTACATATGAACTCAGCAGAGCACAACCATAAAAAACATCAAATCGAAAAGTGACCAAGCTTATAATTAAGTAGTAATTAGGTGCTAATTTAGTACCCCAATCGCGAATTTAGTGCTCCTTTTTTTTTAAATTATGACGTGTTCTGCCAGGTGCATATTATGAACTCAGCAGAGCACAACCATAAAAAAAATCAAATCGAAAAGTGACCAAGCTTATAATTAAGTACTAATTAGGTGCTAATTTAGTACCCCAATCGCGAATTTAGTGCGTATCATCTTACGTAATTTATGGACAGCCCCTAATGAATAAGAAAGGGAGCTTTAAATTATAGAGAAAAGTACTAAATAAACACTCAATTATCATCTGACTATGAGATAAGTCACGTCAATTTGATATTTTCTAACTGCTGTGCTTTGCTGAGTCATAATCTAAAAAAAAGGAGCACTAAAATCGCAAATGGGGTACTAATTAGCACCTAACTATTAGCTAGGCAATGTTTCATTCCGACGTTTTCTTATGGTACTTTTATGGTACTGAGCTCACATGAAGCTTGGCAGAACATATGACGGTGTAAAAGTAAGAAAAAAAGAAGCACCTTTTGGGATACTAAATTAGCACCTAATTAGTACTTAATTATAAGCTTAGTCACTTTTCGATTTGATGTTTTTTATGGTTGTGCTCTGCTAAGTTCATATCTACCTGGCAGAACATGTCATTACTTAAAAAATAAAGGAGCACTAAATTCGCGATTGGGGTACTAAATTAGCACCTAATTAGTACTTAATTATAAGCTTGGTCACTTTTCGGTTTGATGTTTTTTATGGTTGTGCTCTGCTGAGTTCATATGTACCTGGCAGAACACGTCATAATTTAAAAAAAAAGGAGCACTAAATTCGCGATTGGGGTACTTAATTACCACCTAATTAGCACCTAATTATGCACTTGGTCTGATTCCATTCTGCTAACCTTGCTCTGCTAGGTTCATGGACATGAAGTAGAAGCTCTCTCAGAATGTGCTTAAACAGCCTCACAAATTGATCTGAAGTGGTCTAATAGTAGCGCTTGTAGGCCTGAGTGCGAGAACGTGGCACCCATTGAGCCGACAGCTTTCGCATGCCCAAAATGTCATGCAGAATATGACTCACGCAATCAGCCTAGTGTCTGAGCTATCTCGCGAACCTTATCGACGGTCTGCCAATAAGCGATCATTGATGCTCTTCACGTTATTCTGCGTGGTATGGTTCTTTTCATGAGCATTTTTCAGTGCGTCATAAATGAGAAAAAAAGGTTAGTCCGTGATAAATACACATTTATGACATTTCTAACATGAGATTTTAGTTAAATCTGACAGTTGTCACATTTTATTTGCAATTTTGTATAAAAACAAATCAATTTTGTTTATTGCATTTATAAAATGGTATTTTCTTTGATTTGTATAGTCCTACAAATTATACAGATTAATTTTTTTTTATATTATAGAATAATATAATATGTATATTCAATATTATATTATAAAATTAACATGAAGTAAAACTCCCTAGTGTAGTTGGTATATTTAATAAAAATTCTAAAAAATTTTTAAAATCCAAACGGATTACGTTCAAACGTTTTCGGACTTATCAGTCCATCATCAGTGAACCTAAAAGTAAGTAATCTCACTTAGTAAAATTGAAAAGGGTGAAATTTTGAATGTTAAAAATTGAAAAGTGTGGTTACGATTACTTACTCTCTGTCCTTGCTAAATAGCCACAATGCCAAACACTGGTCAAGATGTATGTTCTAACTACATGGTAAAATTTGTTAAAAACAATTTGGCTTACATTGGATGCCAACGGATTAGTACTAGGTACATGATGCTCTACTCCATTAATTAAGAGATTTTTTATTATGAATAGGTCTACATTGAACTACGTTTAGTCTGTCAATGATTTAGAAGGAAGTTGAAATACTTCAAATGTCAGTAAAATTGACATCCAGGAAAGGGAATTTTTAAGGTATTAACCAAGGGCAAGATCCAATGTGGTTACGGAAATTTAAGTTTAAGATTGTGTTGGAATTTTAATTTTTAATATTAGAATTTAAATTTACTATTTTTTTAAAAATATTACAACCATTACTATAAACTTGACTATAAAATTAAATTTGATCGAAATTATTGTCATAATAAAATATGGTAATGACAACAAAATGTAAGATTGAATTATTGGTTAATGAAAGTTAAAAAATTTTGTATATAGCCTTGGGGGTGAAAGTTAAAACGTTGAAGAAGTACAGAAGTTGTTTAGTGTGTATAGAAATGTAAATTTGTTAACTGTAATGTTGGTTGTATAAGTCTAGTATGGTATTGATACTGTATGAAATTAACTATTTAAAAAATTGGTGAGAATTGAGGTAACTGATATAAGATTGTTAGGTGAAAATATAAATAATTGACGGAATGTGAAAATGTGTTATTTATAGTCAAAAATATAGGAAGTATTATAACATTATGCATAGAAAAGAAAATGGAATTATTTGAATTGTTAAATTAACAGTGTTCAGTTTGGATCTATTTGCAATTAAATTTTTTCCCAAAAAATAATTACCAACATCTAAATTTTCATTTGTGTTCAATTTACTTGTACTATCAACTACCTCCTTATTCAAAGTATTATCTAGCATATGATTGATTCTTCTTTGAGTTTCTTGGTAGTCTTTATTATCATTTGAATCATGCAAGAGGCCCGTTTTGTCAATGTCATATTTCCTTCTTTCAACTCATTTAGGCATTGCAAAGTTTTCTTTACTCCTTAACTTGGTCGCACGGTCATACGTAAGCTGCGCACCAAAGATAAGGTCCTCCCTAACCTACAACACTACGAGTACAGTGAATTTGTCCGTTAATTTGTAAGGGGCTAGAGTAAACTCTCTCTATATTTTTGACTCATAATCCCGCTGTATGCCAGTTTTTACAGATGTCGGTCTTGACCTGACCTGCGGGTGTATGAACCTGTCTCCCAAAATCGTCTAATAACATCTCGTACCGTATTTTAGCAAGTCTCAAGATGGCTGCAGTAGGGGAGTGGCACAATATCCCCCAATCTTATATCCAGGTTATCATGAATGGATTGCCGAACCGACTCCAAGAAGTCCTAAGAGCCAGAGGTGGCAACAATCATTTTTAATACTTGTGTTTTTTTAATTAGACTATAATTTTAAACTACTGCTACCAGAACTACTACCTGAACTACTACCAGATGTAAAAACTACCGCACGTTCTCATTAATAACACACACTAGTAAAATATTGTTGCATATCATCAAAAACACATTAAAAACCTATGTACATTACCAAATACCTCAGAAGCAAGGGGGATTTGTAAAGGGCAAAGATACACGGGAACAAATCCTGAACCTGAGAAAACTCATTGAAAAGTCTAGAGAATTTCAAGTGCCTATGATTATGAGTTTCGTTGACTACCAAATGGCATTTAATTGTGTAAGCAGGATAAATATGTGGTCCATTTTAATAGAAATGAGCGCACCAATGCACCTGGTGACACTTAATAAAAATCTGTACCAGTCCAATATAGCGACAATACGACTAAATCAGAAGTTCTCAAACCAATTCAAGACCAAGAGAGATTTTAGACAAGGATGCGTGTTGTCACCTGACTTATTTAACATTTATGGTGAACAAGTCACTACGATGGCTTTAGAAGGATGGGCCGGTGGAGTAACAGTATCTGGTAGGAAAATCATTAATGCAAGATTTGCTGATGAGACTACCCTTATAGCAGCAAATAAACAAAAAATGTTTGATCTCCTGCGAAAAGAGTTGAGTAAAAAAGCAATAAAGTTGATCTGAAAACAATAAAGCGAAGACAAAAATAATGGTGGTCGAAAGATTCGACACTATTCAACTGACTAACATGTTACATGAATACCAGATAGTAAACACCTTTGTCTGTCTCGGGTCTAGTATAACTAACGATGGTAGCCATGAAGCAGAAGTTCGAAGACGTATTGTATGACAAAAAATGCGATGAGTCGCTTAAGTAAAGTTTGGAGAGACAGATCTATCTCTCAAAATATCAAGATGAGACTGGTGAATGTCCTGGTATTTATAATATTTATATACGGAGCAGAGACACTTGGACTGCTCGCGCATGCGGGCGCCAAAAATTGATGCCTTTAAGATGTGGTGCTGGAGAAGAATGCTCCGCATACCTTAAATAACTCATAGGACACACGTTTCCATTATAAACCAACTCAAGATTAAAAAAAGGCTTTCCGCAATATGTCAGGTCAGCAACCCATTCTGCAATTCTTCGGTTACATGGTTCGCAGAGGTAACGATTGTTGGGAGAGATTAATCGTTTCTGGAAACGTTCCGGGGAGAAGATCAAGAGGACGATCACCAACTAGATGGCCGACCAAATTAAGAATTCAGCTGGATACTCATTCGACGAAGCTCTTAGAGAAGCTGAAGATAGAGACCAATGGAGAAAAAATGTTAGGAATATTGAAAGAAATCACGATCCTCAGTAATGGGAAAAGGACAAGAGAAAGATAATTTTAAAAATTATGTTTTTTAAATTTTCTTCAAATATATTTAAACATTGTATTTTTGTTAGCATCCCTTGTTTTCTTTTCCCCAAAGGTAGTTTTCACAGCATCTTTCATAGAACGTCGTCCAAGATTGATAATATCTGCAAATTAAAAGAAATACAAGGTGAGCGGTTAATTTTGCCGGTGAGGGTATTTACTATCGCTCAACGTTTAGATAATTTTTACACAATTCACCATGGGCAATATTATCGATAAAAATATACCTCGTGGGAAAATGTGTCATAATATGATAATATGATATGTGTCATTATATGAAATAATAAACACGCAGTGTTTATCAGACACGTTTTTGGAATTACGTATAAAAATTTAGAGTACCTATATTATACTCTAAATTTTTATACGTAATTCCAAAAACGTGTCTGATAAACACTGCGTGTTTATTATTTCTTTTCGCAGGCAAAGTGCAAAAGCCAACTGAACTAAAATAACATTTCTGTTGACACTGGTGTTATATCAAGAAAATATCCCGAAGGCAGGGTTTATTTCAGTTTGTAAGGTGGTGAGGGCAACATTAAAATTTGTACGTGCCCAAGAAAGACATACTTCGGGTTAACGGTTAAATTAAAGGTTGTTGATCTTCTTTACGATAGTTGACTTGTATTTAGTATAATGTTTTCTAGGTCCACGGTACGAGATCTTAATTATCAGCTAGGAAGGTTAACTATGATTATAGGTCACGTGGTACACTCTGTCGACGCGGCGGACGAGCTTATGTGTATACTTTATGTGTGATTTACAAAAACAAGAGATAATTTAAAATTTTAATATTAATTTTGTGCTAATGTATCAATACATTAGTACATCACCAGGCAAAAGTTAGGAAATTTTGTGAACTATTGTATTTTGTACATTAAAAACGGCAATGTGCTGTACCCCGGAATGTAAACACTATAGCGAAAGAGGAATATGTAATTTTTTGTGTTTCCAAAGGATCTGGTTGAAAACAAGAGGTGGATTTCATTGCTAAGGTAAGAAAATATAGTGAAGAAAAAGACCTGAATGTATTTCCCGTGGGGACGGCTTACAAATTATGCCACCATAAAAAGTACTGTCGACATGTTATGTCCCCTCCATGTCAACCATCCCAGGCGATAGACTAGGGCCCATAGCTATGTCCGCGTGGCGTTTTCAATTCTGGTGGATATAATTTTTTTATGTATTTTTGGCTGCTGATTACGAATTTAGTGGTTGGATTTCGATCCAGATGGTCAAAAAATTTCTATAAACAACTTAATCGTTTCTAAGGCTCTAGTTCATTAAATTACACTCAAAAAAATTTAGTTCGTAATATTGATTAACAGTGGTTACTGAATAGTATTTCGTTGTCACAACAATTTAATTTGTTGTTTCAACGAACTTTTAGACATTGACGAATGTATTTGGTTATTGTCACAATGATTGAATAATAATTGTGAGAATAACTAGAGTACATTAATCAATAACACCAAGTTTATTCAGCCAATAACTTAGTTTCGTATATTTAATAAATACTGTTAATTCTGGCAGCAACTCACGTTCTTGATTTCGTAGATGAAAAGCAATTAACTTGGTTTATCGTGACAACGTACAGATTTCATTAAAACAATGTACAAATGTTGTTAATATAGATTAATATATGATTATTGAATAGATGTAAATTGATTGTTGTGACAACGAATGCATTAATCAATCTACTACTGCATTTAATACCCACAATCAATGCGTTCATTGTGACAATAATCGTAATTTTTGAGACAATAAATGTTTTGCTTGACCATTTGAAAGTTAACGACTTTTCCTTATCGTGCTACCCCTAGCTTCTCTGTGTTACCGAATTGCCGAATAATAATTGCATTTCGTTTTCAAGTGTAGTCCGTAGTAGAAGGAAGTTTTTGTGTGTCTATTATCGTGAAATTTCGGTCGAATTCTTTTTAAATGTATTAATTTTTGTCGAATCCTGAGAAAACTAATTATTATTTTTAAAAATTTAAATGCAAAATAAAATATTACAGTATTATCGAGGGTCTGAAGTCCCTGAGAACCTCTATAATGATTATTTTAATAAGTCACAGGGGTGAAAAAGAGAAAATTTATTATGATTTTTAATTTCAAATAGGCATACCATTCAACAGAAACTTTTTGTTTATTCTAAGGAACTTTCTGCCCTCGGTAATAATGTTATATTTTATTCTGCGTTTAAATTTTTCAAAAATACTTATTAGTTTTCTCAGAATTCCAAAATAAAATTAATGCGTTTAAAAAGAATTCAATCGAAATTTTGCACCTGCGCTCTCAAGAAGGATTAAAGTGTTATACATTTTTGGAATCACTATTTCAAACGCTTTTAAATAAGCTGTACTTTCCCATTTAAAAAAATCAAAGTTACGCCGCTCCTGTTACCTGAAGAGGGATCGTGTAAAGTTCGAAACATTGATGTTATAATATACTTTGATTATTTTAAAAATCGACCTGTCCGAGCGTTTTGTTTATGTGCTAAAAATAAATAAGTTAATAAGGGGGTGGGGGAGTGTAACACTTATTCCAGTACACTGTATAAGTGAAATCATATGAAAAATCACACAGTGTAAAGTCCTTTAGGTTAAGGACAAAAAAGGGGGATTTAAAAAATTATTATTAATCAATTAATATCATACATTGGGCTATTGCATTCAGTAATTATTAATATAAAATACGTTCATAGTAGGAATAAACGAAACTGATTGTAAGAATGAATAGAATTGCTTGTAAGAAAAACCGTATTTATTGTGGGAATGAACGGAATTAATTGTAACAATAAACGGAAATAATTGTAGAAATAAACGAAATACGTTAGGAGAAATAATACTGTTATTGACACAACGAATAGTCTTCGTCGGTCAATTAACGACGTTGTTGTTTCAATAAATAGTGTTCGTTGACTCAGTGAACAGAGTTCGTAATATCAATAAATAGTGTTCGTTGACTCAGTGAACAGAGTTCGTAATACTAATAAAGTGATATTATGGTATACATAATGAATGTTCATCCATTCAATAAACGTAATACATTGGCTCAACGAACCAAAATAATGAATTGATGAACATCGTTTTGTTGTCCCAATAAAACCAGGAATTGGACAAATTTTAAGTATTGCGTTTGTTGTCTGAATTAACATTTTTATTGATATTACGTACCTTTGTCGTTGAGTGTGTAGTACTACCAACTACCTCCTTATTCAAAGTATTATCTAGCACGCGATTGATTCTTCTTTGAGTTTCTTGGTAGTCTTTATTATCATTTGAATCATGCAAGAGGCCCGTTTTGTCAATGTCATATTTTATTCTTTCAACTCATTTAGGCATTGCAAAGTTTATTTTATTAAAATTGAGAAATAGGGAAACATAGAAACATTTTTTATCAAAATGAAATGTTGAATTCTCCTATATTCTTAACATTATTTATACAAAAAATTGTTATTGTTTAAACAATTAATAAACAATTAGCGCCGAAATTTGTGAGTAGAACTTTTTACTTTAACATATTTATAAACTAACAAAAAAAGTTTTAGAAAAATATAACCTTGCTTGATTTTTTCCGAAACATTGTATATTTTCGTTCTAATTGCACTCCCCTAATGGGGAAAAGACAAGAGAGAGATAATTTTAAAAATTATGTTTTTTAAATTTTCTTCAAATATATTTAAACATTGTATTTTTGCTAAGCATCCCTTGTTTTCTTTTCCCCAAAGATAGTTTTCACAGCATTTTTCATAGAACGTCGTCCAAGATTGATAATACATATCTGCAAATTGAAAGAAATACAAGGTGGGCGGTTAATTTTGCCGGTGAGAGTATTTACTATCGCTCAACGCTTAGATAATTTTTACACAATTCACCATGGGCAATATTATCGATAAAAATATACCTCGTGGGAAAATGTGTCATATACTGTAAATTTTTATAGGTAATACCAAAAACGTGTCTGATAAACACTGCGTGTTTATTATTTCTTTTCGCAGGCAAAGTGCAAAAGCCAACTGAACTAAAATAACATTTCTGTTGACATTTCTGTTATATCAAGAAAATATCCCGAAGGCAGGGTTTATTTCAGTTTGTAAGGTGGTGAGGGCAACATTAAAATTTGTACGTGCCCAAGAAAGACATACTTCGGGTTAAGGGTTAAATTATAGGTTGTTGATCTTCTTTACGGTAGTTGACTTGTATTTAGTATAATTAGTCTGGGCTAATTAGCAAAATTCATGAAAAAGTTATTTAACAGCAATTTTATTGCTGGAATCGAATTATAAGATCCTATATATTAATAATATAGGTATGCAAAGTCCGCAGATAGTGTGTTACTTTTTTTATAAACAAAATGGCGCCGACAAATCGTATTTTTTTCAATTATTGCTCTATAACTCCGAAGATTTTAACTTTACAACAAAAACACCTTAATAAAAATTCACCGGAATTAAATTCTGCATAGAGATATGTTTTTCACGATTTGCTCCGACGAAAATTTTCCTCGGAAAATTCGGGTATTCCTAACAAAAACTCTAATTTTCAAATAAAGTTTTAGGTAAGTAATTATTAATCAATAATTAAATAGCTTAGTGACATCAAAGCTTTCTTGGTATAGATTGTAATTCCAGAAGCCGGTGAAAATTAAACGAATATTTTAGCAACAATTCAATTGTTAATTGAGTTTAGTTCTAGCAGCCGTAGAGGTAACATCGTTTAATAGTGGCTTGTGAATTTAACCAATATAAGTTAAAAGTTAAACAGTTTTTATTGTAAACACAACTGTAAGTAGAAAAACTTAATTTTTAAAAAAGAAATACAATTTACATTTCAACGTTCTACTCAATCGAAACCAGAATATTGCCTTAGAACAGTTGAATAGTTTTTACTATAAACACACCTGTAAGGAGAAAAACCCAATTTTTAAACAAGAAATACAATCTACATTTCAGCGATCTACTTAATTGAAACTTGAGTATTGCCTTAGACAAAAACTTAAGTAATTAGTGGTACCTTTAATAGTACGGTTAATATTACTATAATGGATTTAAATTGTCAGGCATGCCATAAAATTATAACACCGACAGATGGTAGCAAACTGGAATGTTCTGGATGCAAAACAACATGGCACGGTGTTTGTGCTCAACCTCAACCCTTAAATTTTTCACCTGCAACCTTGTTGACATGGAAGTGTCAAAATTGTACCACAGAAGCAGATGCTAGCACAATGCACTTCAACGCAATTATGGCTCAGCTTGCTAATTTAAGTAACGCTATCGCAACATGTAACACTCGAATGTCTGACTTACATAATTTAGTAAATTCTCAGTCGACAAAAATTGACGCTTGCATCTCGGAAATAGCGGTTCTAAGAAGAGAAAACGAACAGCTAAAAATTAAAATCCAGAAAATAGAATCCTCTCCTCCCGAAAATATCCTTATAGAGCTGGCTGATAGAAAACAAAGGGAAAAAAATGTTTTGCTCATGGGTGTTCCAGAAAATACAGAATCCGATGAAGTTAATGCACAACAAATATTAAATCAGGTAGCTCCTAACTTACAAATAGCTTCGCATCGCCGGCTAGGCTTTCCTCGCCAAGATATGAAACCAAGGCCGCTGAAAGTTACTATGATGTCCAGTGAAGATGCCCTTTTTGTTCTTAAAAATAAATCTAAACTGAATCAAAACTCAAACTCAAACATATACATAAAACAAGATCTGACACCTTGCCAGTCAAAATATCTAGCTGAATTACGAACAGAGCTACAAAGTCGTATAGATAATGGGGAGAAAAATTTAACGATTAGATACATAAACAAAATACCTAGAATTACTACAAGAGGAACAACCAAACGTGATAGAGAGGAACAGGAATCACCTAGACGTGAAAAGGGACTCAAGACTTCAAAGCCTGCTTTATGTGGGGCAAACTCATCTGTACCTGAATAGCAATCATTCAAAATAGTATTTTGGAACTGTCAAGGATTTGCCAATCTGGATGAATTTGTTAGAGATTACGATGATTTTTCGGTTTTATGTCTTACTGAAACATGGCTACTTAATGAGTGTAATAATTTGTCAATTGTTTTGTCATCCTATAATGTTATAAGTAGTCCTGCTTCGAAAGAGAAATCCGTGGGCAGAGCAAGCGGTGGTATCTACATATTTTATAAAAATGTATACAACTGTGTAATTTTAGAAAAAACACCGTGGTGGCTATTTTGCAGACTGGTTTCTCCTTCGGAAGAGTCTATTATTATTTGCACAGTATATTTTAAACCGTCCTTAGATATTGTGTATATTCTAGAACTTTTTCAAGTATCTCTGTCGGAAATTCTAGAAAACCATTTCGATGTTCCGCTTCTAATTGGCGGTGACTTTAACAGTAGAATATTAGATATTGGGGAAGTTCCGCCAGAGATGCTGGAGGGCACAAATCCATCGGAGTATCGTCTAAGCAATGACATGGTTTTAAATACTAAGGGGCGCCATATTATTGACTTCATGAACACCAACTCTTTCTGTCTACTTAATGGGAGGACTGAGTCTGATACACCGGCACAATTTACTCACATTAGCAAAGCTGGAAATAGTGTAATTGACTTAGCATTTATCCAGAACAGTGCAATACCTATTATCCAAGATTTATGTGTAATGAACCATAACAGCCCTTCTGACCACTTTGGTATACTGGTAACTTGCGTTTCCGACTTTTTTCGAGAAAGTCGTTTCAAAAAAGCACTTCCTATACAAAAAAAAACTATATATCAATGGAATACTGACCTTGCCTTTTTCTATAAAATTTCTATGCAAAATTCGAATAAAACGTCTCTTTCTATAAATATTGATGCACAGGAACTATACAATAATCTAATGTCAGCAATTAAAGAAACTGCTTCGCAATTACAACTTTGTAAAGAAAAATCTTTCCCGTCGTGTATCAGGCAAAGTCCTCCATGGTTTGATCATGAATGTACCTCAGCTAAAAACAACATGAAACAAAGCCTCAAAACAGCTAAATCAAATAACTTCCGCGACCCCTATAAAACAAATTTTTTGACATCAAAAAAAGCCTATAGACAAATAATTAAAAAGAAAAAACATATATATTTTCATAACCTGTATTCTCAACTTGCAAACAGCAGGGACTCCAAAACATTCTGGTCAGTGATTAGGAAATTTCGGAAAAATCACAATACTTCTTTTATCGATGTAGACGTATGGGAGCAATTTTATTCGAATATATATCCCCCAAAACTATATCATAATGCCCGTTTTTTTGATGCAAGACATCCCATTTTTGACGCTATTATAACCAGTGACGAAATATATAGAGTCCTAAATAACTGTCCCAATCGTAAAGCACCTGGAACTGACCATATTTTTTATGAATTCTTTAAAAATCTTCCAAATAATTGGATACTGTATTTAACGGGCATGTTTAATAGAATACTGGAAACAACCATTACGCCGCATAACTGGAGTGAAGTCATTTTTACTATGATATTTAAAAAGGGCAACAGAGATGATCCAGCAAACTATAGAGGTATTGCCTTACTTAATTGTGTTGAAAAAATATTTACTAATATTTTGTTAAACAGACTCAGAGATTGGGTTGAAGTAAATAATGTTCTTCCCGAATGTCAGTCGGGTTTCAGGGGATCAAGGGGTTGCATTGATAATGTATTCACCCTCACTTCTGCTGTACAACTGCAACTACGACTGAAAAAACGCAAAGTGTACGCTGCCTTTGTAGATTATAAGCGGGCTTTTGACTCCATTATCCATCATTGGCTGTGGCAAAAGCTATTTGGCCTTGGGGTGAGTTCTAAAATAATAGCCATTTTGAAAAACATTTATGATAATGCTAGGATGTACATCAAAACTCCAAACGGCTACACAAGACCATTTGATATTTCAACAGGAGTCTTACAGGGTGAACCTTTGAGTCCACTATTATTTAGTTTATTTATTGCGGATATAGAACAGTTTTTTATTAGTCAAGGATCACAAGGTATCTCCATTGATAGCCAAAATCAAATAATAATGCTATTGTATGCTGATGATTTGGTCATTCTTTGTGACTCGGAAGTTGAACTCGGTAAAAATTTAAGTTATCTAGAAAAATACAGTGACAAAAACCAGCTAACTGTAAATGTTGGCAAAACCAAAATTCTTCCATTTGCCCGAAGCGGTCAAATTGGCAATAAAGGCGTTAAGTTCCTATATAAGAATGAAAAAATAGAAGTTGTTAACAAATTTGTATATCTTGGAGTCACCCTAACCACAACATCACTTTTTAAAGCAATGGCCGATACAACAGTGGAAAGAGCAAAACACGCAATTGGTAACGTGATAGGTTTAATGGCTAAAACCAAAATGAATTCTTGGACATCTCGTGTGCAACTTTTCGATTCGCTAGTTCAAAGCCTTGTTATGAACTGTGTGCCCATTTGGGGAATGAGATATGCTGACCAGTTAGAAAGAATACAAATAACTTTCTTTAAAAAACTTTTACATCTCAGTATCAATACACCTGATTATGCTGTTAGGTTGGAGACAGGAAGAGTAAAAATTTCTTTTACTATTTTCAAGCTAACTTTAAATTGGCTTATCAAGCTATCGCAAATGCATGATTTAAGACTTCCTCTTATTTGTTTTCTGCGTCAGCTTCAAATTTCTTCAGCAAATAATTCAATAAATACGAACAGATACAACTGGGTTTCACAGTTTAAGCAATATTTTCAAATATTAGATTATGAATTTTCTTGGGATGAAAACATCTCTGATTGGCTATTGAAAAACAAGAAAAGCATGTTAAAAAAGTATATGGATATGCTTCATCAAGAAGACATTTAAGCAGTCTCCATGTCAACATTCTCAACTATTTACAAACATTTATCCGTAGATACCTCAGTACAGAAATATCTGGAATTTCAAATTCCCATAAAATACATTCGTGCCATGGCGCAACTTCGAACATCTAATCGCCATGTGTTAAAATTTACCTATAATGGTATAACATATCATATACGACCATCTGAAATCTGTACTATTTGTAACACAAACAAGTTGGAAACTCTTGAACATTTACTGTTTGAATGTCCCATTTACAGTTCAATGAAACCGGTTAATATGGCCCCCCTTAATAATTGCACCGACCTTATTGGTTGTCTTAATAATGTAACTATAATATCTCTGAAAGCAATTTCAATATATATTTGGAATATCATAAAACTTAGATCTTTTGTTTTAAATGAATAAGCTTCAGTTTCTCCTTTATTGGTGTTTATTTAAGAAAACAAGTCTCCATTTCAGTTAGTAATAGCGATTAACTTTTGTTTAAATTTGTTAATAGTTACTTATGTTCTAGACTAGTTGTTAGTTATATTCTGTACTTCAGTTTCTCCTTCATTGGTGTTTATTAAAAAAACCAAGTTCTCCATTTCAGTTAGTGATAGCGCTTAACTTTTGTTTAAATTTGTTAATAGTTATTTATGTTCTAGACTAGTTGTTAGTTATATTCTGTACTTACTAAACTCATTGTTATAAAACTGTAGTTTTTAAAAACAATAAATGTCTATCTATCTATCTATCTAATTAACAATTTATGATCGCAATAATAACCAAGATAATCATGATACATTGTGATCAAACTTATAAAGATTATAAAGATGAGATGCTTATTTAATATTTTATCGACAAAATATAAATTTTTCTTTTTTTTTGCATAATACGTTATAATACGCTGGTCTAATTAATAAGGTACAAAGAAAGGTAATTACCAGCAATTTTATTGCTCGAATCGAATTATAAGATCCTATATATTATTAATATAGGTATGCAAACTCCGTAGATAGTGTGCTACTTTTTTTATAAACAAAATGGCGCCGAAAAATGGTATTGTTTTCAATTATTGCTCTATAACTCCGAAGATTTTAACTTTACACCAAAAACACTCAAATAAAAATTCACCCCAATTTAAATCTACATAGAGGCATGTTTTTCCCGATTTGCTCCGACGAAAATTTTCCTCGGAAAATGTGGGTTTTCCCAACAAAATCTCGAATTTTCAAATAATTTTTTTGAGCCAGTAATTATTTATCAATAATTATATAGCTTATAAGATTATAAAGGTGTGATGCCTATTTAATATTTTGTCGACAAAATATAAATTTTTAATTTTTTTGCATAATCTTTAAATGTTAAAGGAAAATTGTTATAAACAAATTAACATTTCTCAGAAATTGTTTATTACATTCTAATTTTAAAAATACTTAAAATGCGTATTTCATAGGTCTTGAAAATGAATGCTTTAAAAAATTTTTCCAAACATTTGCAAAAAAGTTATGAAACAGCAAAATAAATATACGAATTCTCCGTTGTTTATAATTTGTTTTAATTGTTTCAAAGCTTAAAAGTGAGTCTATGGTACAATCTAATTACTCACAAAGATTGTCAAAAATTAGTGCAATGGTTATATTTTAATCAAAGATTAAAAATACTTTTTTTTGTAATCTTTAGCGCAAAAGTAGGCCTGACACAGAGTCGGAGCTAAAATGTTCACTCGAAGCGACTGACACGCAGCATAGATTATTTATTAAAAGTGTACGTCGCGCGGCCGCCGGTCGTCGCTCAGAGTGAAAATTTTAGCTACAGTACTGTATTATTCTACTTTCGCGCGGGTAAATTACAAAAAAATATATTTATAATCTTTAATTAAAATATAACCATTAAACTTATAATTGATATTTTTGGTAAATAATTAGCTTGTACTTTATACTCACTTCTACGCTTTGAAATAATTAAAAAAAATTATAAACACCGTAGTAATCTTAGGTTTATTTGCTGTTTCATAACTTTTTTGCAAATGGTTCCCAAATTTTTTAAAGCATTCATTTTGAAGATGTTTGAAACGCGCATTTTAGCTATTTTTTAAAATTATAATATAATAAAAACTTTCTGAGAAACGTTAATTTGTTTATAACTATTTTTTTTAAATATTTAAAGATTATGCAAAAAAATAAAAAATTTATATTTTGTCGACAAAATGCTAAATAGGCATCTCATCTTTATAAGATTTCAAAGTTTAATCAGTGTATCGTAATTATTTTGGTTATTATTGCTACTATAAATTATTAATTAACAATTGAATTGTGGCTAAAATATTCGTTTAATTTTCACCAGCTTCTGGAACTATAATCTAAACCAAGAAGGCTTTTAAGTTGCCAAATTATTTAATTATTGGTAGATAATTACTTATCTAAAACTTTATTTGAAAATTAAAGATTTTGTTGGGAAAACCCGCATTTTCCGAAGAAAATTTTTGTCGAAACAGATCAGGAAAAACACGTCTCTATGCAGAATTCAATCACGGTGAATTTTTATTTGAATGTTTTTGTTGTAAATTTAAAATCTTCGGAGTTATAGAGCAATAATTGAAAAAACACGATTTTCGTGCCCCATTTTGTTTATAAAAAAAGTAGTACACTATCTGAGGACTTTGCATACCTATGTTATTAATATATAGGATCTTATAATTCGATTCCAGCAATAAAATTGCTGGTAAATTACTTTTCCCAAAAATGGCCTATTCTCCGATAATCAACCCAGACTAAATGTTGTCTAGGTCCACGGTACGAGATCTTAATATTATCAGCTAGTAAGGTTAACTATGATTATAGGTCACGTGGTACACTCTTTCGACGCGGGGGACGAGCTTATGTGTATACCTTATGTGTGATTTACAAAAACAAGAGATAATTTAAAATTTTAATATTAATTTTGTGCTAATGTATCAATACATTAGTACATCACCAGACAAAAGTTAGGAACTTTTGTGAACTATTGTATTTTGTATATTAAAAACGGTAATGTGCTTTACCCCGGATTATAAACACTATAGCGAAAGATGAATATGTAGATTTTTGTGTTTCCAAAGGATCTGGTTGAAAAGAAGAGGTGGATTTCGTTGCTAAGGTAAGAAAATATAGTGAAGAAAAAGAACTGAATGTATTTCTCGTGGGGGACGGCTTACAAATTATGCCACCATAAGAAGTACTGTCGACATGTTATATCCCCTCCATGTCAACTATCCCAGGGGATAGACTAGGGCCCATAGCTATGTCCCCGTGGCCTTTTCAATTCTGATGTATATAATTTTTTTATGTATTTTTGGCTGATGATTACGAATTTAGTGGTTGGATTTCGATCCAAATGGTCAAAAAATTTATATAAACAACTTAATCGTTTATAAGGCTCTAGTTCATTAAATTAAGAGATATAAAACAGTTGTTTTCAAATAAAACGTGTTCCTTGAAAAAACAAACGAATGGTGTTTAATAAACTTATCTCCTTATTTGAACTGAAGACATTAGAAAATTAGTACAAACCTGTTGCAAAATTAGTATTTTTCGAAGTTTTTTCGATCTAGGCGTCTACGCATGCAAATGAGCTTTGCAAAGTCCTATTTATAGACTTTTAAATAAAATTTGTTAAATTACTTTTTATTTATTTTTATTAAAGGTATAGCAGTTTGAAGTCGTATTTTTTTTTAAATTCAACATTAATCTGCCTATAAGGGCAATAAGAATTTTAAATTTTTTTAAATGTCAACGTTTAAATAATTTTAACTAAAGTGATGTTTTTTAAGACTAATGTTTTTGTAATTTCTCTAAAAGAAATATTTTAAATAATACAGGTAATAGCTATTTGTATAACAAGGGAGGAAAGTGCTACTTTTCCTCCCGAGAATGAGGTTTACTGCCCGACGCGTAGCGGAGGGCAGTAATCATTCGAGGGAGGAAAAGGCACTTTACTCCCATGTTATACATATGGTTTTTCCACCTTCCTCAAATAACAAGTAATTTTTTCATTTTTACTTAATTTATTTATGTAACTAACCAACAAAATTTATTAGAACTAAAACTAACGAGTAGGTACAATATAACTGTCAACTGTCAAATATAAGTCAAATTATTAATGTAAACATTACTAAATCAAAATAATAATTTACATTTTTTTACCATTCTGCAAAATACAGGGTGTTTTATAAATACGTTAAAATGTATAGATACTTACGTAATAGAAAATAGATATTGTACAGAGCGTCAATAAGTTATATTTCATGAATGAAATACCATGACGTCACTTTTACTTTTCCTCCCTAGGGAGGAAAAATATTTTCCTCCCTAGGGAGGAAAAGTACAACTTTGCTCCCTACAATCAGGTCCGGAAAAGTATACTTTCGGTAGAGGTAGGTGGAAAAAAATTTTCCATTATGTATTTAAATATAGATGATAAACCATTTTAAAGAACAGAAAGTAAGCCCTCTTTGTTGCGCAATATATAGATAGTATATTCATGTACAAGAAAAAAAGTTATAATGAGAAATTTCAAAAATGATCGTAAAAAATGTAAAAAATAATATTTTTTTATATTAGGTATTATATAATATACAGGGTGGTTCATCTTATTCGCCTCGGTCTCTGTACGGAAAACCGCTTGATATTTTAAAAAAATTTCTTCGCAGAAATATACAGGGCCTTTAATACTACAACCTAAAAATAATGTGAATTATACAGGGTGTTCCAAAAAAGAGTGGTATATCAAAGTTTTATTTTTTCTTATGGAATGCCCTATATCTGATGACATTATTGAATTGACCTTAAAAAATAAGCTATACTTTTATAAGGGTTCCCTATACCTAAATACAGGGTGTTTTGATTTATTTCGATTTTTATAAAAATGTAAGGTTTTAGAAAAAAATAAATATCTACGAATCTAAGGAGGAGTAACAAATTCTTTCTTGTATCTTAATAATAGACTATTTAGCATACTTAAACAGATGCTGATTGCAACAAAATTACAGGGTGGTCAAAATATGAGATTGTTCTATTAACAAATTCAAGCTGTAATAACTTACTTATTTTAAATAGAACACCCTGTATCTTACTGGTCTATCGCGTAGAAAATTTGCTTAGCTTTCAATGTGTATTAGAGTTTCCTATACCTATCTTTTTAGAGGGTGGTCAAAATATTAGATTGTTCTATTAACAAATTCAAGCTGTAATATCTTACTTATTTTAAATGGAACACCATGTAGCTTACTAGTCTATCGAGTAGAAAATTTACTTAGCTTTCAATTCCTATTAGGGTTTCCTATACCTATCTCCCTTCATTTTTTAAATATTTAAAGATTTCCTAATTTGTAAGCTTTAAAAATTAGAAGTACATAAGTACCTATGTCGTGTTTATGTACAACACATCACCAACACCGGCAATATACTTAGACAAGATACTGTCATTAATAATAAAATTTTCATTGTTATCATGTAATCACACAGAGTGTTGTATTATTTTAGTTGATTTTGGCCTACATGTGAAATTAAATAATATGTTTATTTTAAACTGCATACCCTATATTAGATGCCGTATTCTGGAAGATATGTAAATTATATTTCATTCCGTATAAGTATCTTTCATATCTTAACCCAACGGTTATTAAGTAAATTTAAGAACGCCACTTTTTGTTTGAATCTTTAAATCGCAATTACAAACAATTAAATGCAATGGCTACTTTGACGAAAACGAGCCTATTGTACAAAAATATGTAAAAATGGGTATTTACAGAATAACATGGGAATTTATATTTACAGAATAACATGTGTATTGAGAATGTTAACATGGAATTGAAGAGATTTTAAATATCTTCCATTATAAAGAATAGAATATCGAGTATGTCATTAAAAATAAGAACACTCTGTGTGATTAAATGATAAAAATGTGAATTTTATTAATTAAACTATCTTGACTAAGATATTTAAGTATATTGCCGGTGTTGGTGATGTGTTGTAAATAACCAGGACATAGGTACTTAATTCTAATTTTTAAAGCTTACAAATTAGGAAATCTTTAAATATTTAAAAAATGAAGCTAGATAGGTATAGGAAACCCTAATAAGAATTGAAAGCTAAGTAAATTTTCTACTCGATAGACTAGTAAGATACAGGGTGTTCCATTTAAAATAAGTAAGTTATTACAGCTTGAATTTGGTAATAGAACAATCTAATATTTTGACCACCCCGTAAAAAGATAGGTATAGGAAACCCTAATACAAATTGAAAGCTATGTAAATTTTCTACGCGATAGACTAGTAAGATACAGGGTGTTCCATTTAAAATAAGTAAGTTATTACAGCTTGAATTTGTTAATAGAACAATCTCATATTTTGACCACCCTGTAAGAAATTCTGTTGCAATAAGCATCTGTTTAAGTATGCTAAATAGTATATTATTAAGATCCAAGAAAGAATTTGTTACTGCTTCTTAGATTCGTAGATATTTATTTTTTTCTAAAACCTTACATTTTTATAAAAATCGAAATAAATCAAAACACCCTGTATTTAGGTATAGGGAACCCTTATGAAAGTATAGCTTATTTTTTAAGGTCAATTCAATAATGTCATCAGATATAGGGCATTCCATAAGAAAAAATATAACTTTGATATACCACTCTTTTTTGGAACACCCTGTATAATTCACATTATTTTTAGGTTGTAGTATTAAAGACCCTATATATTTCTGTGAAGAAATTTTTTTAAAATATCAAGTGGTTTTCCGTACAGAGACCGAGGCGGATAAGATGAACCACCCTGTGTAATATATTATATAGGGTGTCCCAAAAGTAGTGGAACGGTCGAATATTTCGCGAACTAAACATCGGATCGAAAAACTGAAAAATACGTGTTCAATCATTTTCAAAAATCTATCCAATGACACTAAACACCAACCCCCACTACACCCCCTGTAGGTGGGGTGGGGGGTAACTTTAAAATCTCAAATGGAAACCCCTAGTTTTTCTTGCAGATTTGGATTCGTTACGTAAAAGTAGGCAACTTTTATCCAATACATTTTTTCGAACTGTGGATAGATGGCGCTACAATTGGAAAACACGATTTATCCTGATACCATAGGTAAATTATAGAAAGGGTCTAATATCTCGAGAAATACACTTCCAAATAAGAAACCAAAAAAGAGGTTTTTAATATTTTTCGAAAACCTATCGACAAACACCAAACATAACCCTCTAACCCACCCCGTGGAGACGGGGTGGGGGGTTAATTTAAAATTCTAAATAGCAACCACCACTTTTTATTGCAGATTCGAATTCGTCATGAAAAATTAAACAACATTTATTAGAAACATTTTTTCAAATTGCTGATAGATGGCGCTAATAAATCGTATTTTTCCAATTAAAGCGCCATCTATCAACAATTTTAAAAAATGTTTCGAATAAATGTTGCTTAATTTTTCATGACGAATCCGAATCTGTAATAAAAAGTGAGGGTTGCTATTTAAGATTTTAAAGTTACCCCCCACCCCACCTCCAGGGGGTGGGTTGGAGGGTCATGTTTAGTGTTATTCGATAGGTTTTCGAAAATTATTAAAAACCTTTTTTTTCGGTTTCTCATTTGGAAGTGTATTTCTCGAGATATTAGACCGTTTCTATAATTTACCTATGGTATTAGGATAAATCGTTTTTCCCAATTGTAGCGCCATCTATCCACAGTTCGAAAAAATGTCTTGAATAAAAGTTGCTTACTTTTACGTAAAGAATCCAAATCTGTAAGAAAAACTAGAGGTTTCCATTTGAGATTTTAAAGTTACCCCCCACCCCACCTCCGGGGGGTGTAGTGGGGGTTGGTGTTTGGTGTCATTAGATAGATTTTTGAAAATGATTGAACATGTATTTTTCAGTTTTTCGATCCGATGTTTAGTTCGCGAAATATTCGACCGTTCCACTACTTTTGGGACACTCTGTATAATAATTTTGTTTTATTTTTATATTTTATTATAAAAAAATCGTTAAAAGTATAAAGTCTTGAAAAACCACAATCTCTTTAAAAAAAGTCGTACAACGTTATACAGTAGATCATTTTAAAGGTAATTGATTTCTATTCCTATTACGTGTACCATTGCATATACCTAGAGTTACGTAGAAAAAAGTTACAGAACAATATTTGCGAAATAACAAGGAAAATTGCCCAAAATTGCTGTGAGTGGCGAACTTTGAAAAATCATATTTCGAAAACTGTAAATCCTAATGACCTCTACTAAACATCATTTTCAAGAGAAAATATGTAAGTTTTTTTTCTGTGAGGCATTGTCTATACCTATATCTCCGTGGAGAAAAGTTATGGGACAAAACACAAAATTTCTTTCTTTTGGGTTTCTTTGTGCTTTTCTTTTGAATATATTTTTGTAAAAAAAAGTATCTTTGACTTTAAAAAGCTATATTTAGATAGGAAATTTAACCAGGAACAATTTTTATATAGACGTATTTGTATCAAAAGTGCACAGAACTCACCCTAATATAACCTGTGCCCAGGGACTAATTCACCCATTTCTCAAAAACGCACCCCTTTAAATGGTAGCACTCCGAGGTTTTTTCATATATAGATGTCCATTGATCATATGAAATAATAAAACCCCGTTAACGTTGTAGTTACTTTTAGCTATCTTATTTTGAATATAATCAATAGCCTATATCTACAAGCTTTTTATTTTGAAGTTTATCAAATGCCTTTTCAAAGTCTACAAAACATAAGTACATATCTTGATTCATGTCCATGCATCTCTGGGCCAGCACATTCAAGCCGAACAAAGCATCTCGTGTGCTCATACCATTTCTAAAGCCAAATTGTGTATCACTGATTTCATATTCGAGAGTTTTAACAATTCTGGTGTGTATTATTTTCAAAAATGTTTTAAGTGTGTGACTCATTAAAGATACTGTTCTGTGATCCGAGCAGGTTGTTGCACTTGACTTTTTGGGAATTGCTACAAAGATCGATTGCAGCCATTGTCTGGGGATTGAAAGCAGTCTGATATATTAGATTAAAGTGTTCAACCATTATATCAATACCATCTTCATCAATAAGTTTTAATAATTCGATGGGCACATCATCTGGTCCAGTAGCTTTACCCTCTTTCGTGTTTTTAATGGCACAGATGACTTCTTCTCTTAATATTGGTGGTCCGGTATCGTCTATGATTTCTAATGCCAGTTCTCCTCTTTCATCATTACAGAGTTGTTGGATGTAATTGGTCCAGTGACACAATCTCTCCTTCACCTCAGTAATAATATTCCCTTTATCATTTTTAAGGGTATTCGTTCTTGTGTTTTTTCTAAAACCTGTCATTTCTTTGATTTTTTTGTGTAAATTAAAGCTGTCATACTTTTTATCCAGGTCTTCTATTTCTTTGCATCTGTCGGAGAGCCACCTCTCTTTTGCCTCTCGAATTTTCTTCCTGATGTTTCTCTGAATTATTTGTATTTATTCGGGTCTTTTGTTTTATGTTTTCTTCGTTCTTCCATAAGTTCAAGAATTTCTACTGTCATCCAAGATTTTGTTTTTTCTCCAAGTGGTTTGAGAGTTTCTTTTTCAACAGACACTAAGGCATGTTGAATTTTTCCCCATTTTTAGTCAACAGTCAGAGTTTCCGCACTATCTTCTTTGACTTTCCTTAAGTTCTCGTTTATTTTAATTTCGTTTCCGCATATGTGTTGTCTTGTTTGAGCCGCCTTGTATCAATGATTTTATTGGAGCTAGGGCTCTTTACCTTCTTTAGTTTCACTCTCATAGACAAAACAACAGCGTTGTGATCGGAGGAAATGTTTGCTCCTGGATAAGTTTTAGATGATATTACAGAATTTCTATATCTTCTGTTGACGATAATATAATCTATTTGATTTCTGTAATCGTGTTCCTTGAAAAAACAAACGAATGGTGTTTAATAAACTTATCTCCTTATTTGAACTGAAGACATTAGAAAATTAGTACAAACCTGTTGCAAAATTAGTATTTTTCGAAGTTTTTTCGATCTAGGCGTCTACGCATGCAAATGAGATTTGCAAAGTCCTATTTATAGACTTTTAAATAAAATTTGTTAAATTACTTTTTATTTATTTTTATTAAAGGTATAGCAGTTTGAAGTCGTAATTTTTTTTAAATTCAACATTAATCTGCCTATAAGGGCAATAAGCATAAGAGCATTTGTCTATAAGTAAATTTTGCAATAAGCATGCATGCTTGAACTGGAAGTAATGATAGGAGAACTCCAAAGTAATATTTTAAGCTTGGGAAAATATTCGTAGGATTATTTGTGACTAAAATAGCGATATTATAATTTGTACTTATGTAAGTAAGAATATACAAGTGAGAATATTATGCCGACTGATGATATTTCCGAAGCCAGTCGAGAAGCAAAAAAACATATTAAAAATCTTTATACAGTGTGTCAATTTGAAAAGGTGCCACCCTCTATAATTTGGTCCCTATCATCATCATCATCATCAATAGTGCTACAGCCCATGAAAGAGCCTCGAGCTTCCCAAGTCTATTA
The DNA here is from genome assembly GCF_917563875.1 of Diabrotica virgifera virgifera. Taxonomy (NCBI): domain Eukaryota; kingdom Metazoa; phylum Arthropoda; class Insecta; order Coleoptera; family Chrysomelidae; genus Diabrotica; species Diabrotica virgifera. Next base: position 191,838,030 of record NC_065448.1, read on the forward strand.
CGCCAGTTAGTCCTATCCATTTCCAACCATTGACAGTTTGCTGCGCCTATCTTTCTCCCATCCTCATTTACACCATCCTTCCATCTGAGTTTTGGCCTACCACTATTTCAACTTCCCATAGGTTGTGACATAAGGATTCTTCTAGGAGGGTTGTTCTGCTGTGATCTTGTAAGATATTCTGCGCATCTTAGTTTTCCTATTCTTATAAGAGATACTACGTCTTTACCACCAAATTTTTTTTATATCTGTAGTATACCTCGTAGTGGTACCTCCACCTCCAAACACCCTTTTCACAGATGCCACCAAATATTCCCCTCAGGATCCTTCGTTCAAATATATGTAGAAGGTTTTCATCTGCCTTGGAGATGGTCCATGCTTCTGATCCATATGCCAACACTGGTTGTATAAGGGTTTTATATATGGTTATTTTTGTTTTTTGCTTAAGGTTTTGCTTCTCATATATCTACCAAGTCCAAAATAGCATTTGTTTGCTAGGATTATCCTTCGCTTAATTTCTTCCGTCATGACGTTCTTCTTGGTGATCAGGGAGCCTAAGTATGTAAATTTGTCCACCGCTTCAAAGGTAGAGTTTTCAACTGTGAATTGGTGACCAATGTTTCTGGCTCTATCGTTGGGTGTTGATGTCGTCATCTTAGTTTTCTCCTCGTTTACTTGCAGGACCATATTTTTTGAGGCATTTGAGAAGGTGGTATAGATTTCTTCTAGCTTGCGTGTTGTGCGGGCAACTAAGTCCATGTCATCTGCATGTGCCAAAATTTGGGATGATTTATTAAAAATATTTCGTTTGTTGTCTATTCGGGCCGCCTTTTACAGGGCATTGTTGAAGAGGAGACACGTCAGTGCATCTCCCTCTCGCAGCTCAACATGCGTTTCAAACGCCTGTGATTGTTCGCCCTGTATTTCGACTTTGCAAGCAACTTTATGCATTGCAGCCATAACCAATTTTATCAGTTTATCAGGGATGTGGAATTGATCCATGGCTTCATACAATGTATTTCTTGGAACACTATCATATGCCGATTTAAAATCCACGAAAAGATGGTATGTGTCGATATTGAATTCATTGGTTTTTTCCAGTATTTGCCTTAGCACAAAGAACTGGTCTGTTGTTGATCGACCAGACCTAAAACCACTTTTATATTCTCCAAAAAGCTCCTCTGAATATGCACTTAGGCGACTATATAAGATACTCGAAAATATTTTGTAGGCTGTATTAAGTAGGGTTATTCCCATATAGTTTCTACATTCCAATTGACCACTCTTATTGTGTAGCTGGCAAACGATTCCAATACACCACTCCTCCGGGATTTGTTCCTCATTCCAGGCTCTCAGTATTATTTTATATATTTGATCAGCCAGAGTAGCACCTCCATATTTAATAAGTTTCGCGGGTATACCATCATTTCCTGGAGATTTATTATTTTTTAGGTGTTTTATTGTATCCTGTACTTCTTGAATTGATGGAGGATCTAATGGTGTGTTGTTTCTTGCTTCTTTGGATGGTTGATTTTGATCTTCTACTTTGATAGTAAGTAGTTCTTTATAGTGTTCCACCCACCTTTTCAATATTTTTTCTTTTGTATTGAAAATGTGCCCGTCCTTATCCTTACATAGTCTTAACCTTGGTTTGAATTCCTTTCTGGAATTATTCAAAGTTTTATAGAATTTCCTTTTTTGATTCTCCTGTTTTAATGTATCAAGTTCCTCCAGTATTCTATTTTCATAAATTCGCTTTTTTCTTCTATGAATGCATTTCTTTTCTCTTCTAAGGTCTTTATATTTTTGTTGTTTTTCTCGGGTTCTTCTTTGCTGCATCAGTTTATATGTATCGTTCTTTCTTCTTGTAATGTCCTCATACTCAGCATCAAACCAGTAATTGCGTGGTGGTGGTTTTTCTGGCCCTAGAATATTATTTGCGTCTTTAATATTATTTTTACACATTTCCCATTGTTCGCTGATTGTTAGGTTCTCATTAATTATGTAGTTAGTTTCGATACAGTTTTGAAACCTTTCTACCGTTTGCGGATTTTTGAGGAGTTTAATTTTAAGGCGCGTTGTTTTGGTACTTCTTTCCTTCTTCGCGTTTGAGATTCTAGCTCGAATTTTTGTGCCAACTAGAAAGTGATCTGAATCAATATTGGCGCCTCGATAGGTGCGGACATCCATTAGGTTTGAGAAGTGTCTAGCATTTATGATCACATGATCAATTTGGTTATTTGTTAATCTATCCGGCGAGGTCCAAGTCCCCATGTGTTTTTTTTTGCGTAAAAAACATATGCTTCCTACGATCATGTTCTTTGCGGCTGCGAAGGTGACTGCTCGGTGCCATTCGAATTCGAATTGGTATTATTTGGTCCCTATAGAAAATCTAAAAACGTGCAAAACACGTCAAATTTATCTGTGAGGGGGACAATATGTACACCAGTTTTCAACTAAATTACATCCACCCTCTAGGGAGGGGGCGACGTAACCCCAATATTTTTAATGAAATGGAAAAGGGGGTTGAGTGATACCTCATTTTATAGACCGTTCAACCACCTTCTCAAAAATACACATAACTACATACAAATAACAACCACATAAATTATATTATATTTGTGGTACCACAAATATATGTGGTACCACATAAAAGGTACCACAAAGTACCTTTAAAAAAATCAAATGAAGCCCTAAAGATATTAAGTATCGAGTTCAGAACTCCAAAAATAGAGAGTACTAGATAGAGGGTATAATTTTGTCCCTATAGAAAATCTAAAATATGCAAAAACACATCAAATTTATCTGTAAAGGAAACATTTTGTAGACCACTTATTAATTAAATTATATCTATCAACGCTCTAGTGTGGGCGAACATTACGCCCAAAATCTTTAATGGAAAGGGGGGTTCATTGATACCACATTTTAAATATCGTTTAAGCACCTTTACAAAAATACCACATACTTATATTTCTTTTTAGCACATTTGGAAAAATCAAATGAAACCGTAAAAGTATAGAGTTCAGAACATCAAAAAATTTTTTTGGAGTATTGAACACCAAATTGAATATTTTTTCTGTAGTATTGGAGTAACGGAAATTTTTTTTGAGTATTAGTTGCGTCCAAGATTTTTAAATGTGGACATATAGAAGAATTATGAGGGTTTCCTGGGTAGATAGAGTTACGAAAAACGAAATACTGAGAAGAATAGGTGAAGAGAAGGAAGCTGAACTTACAATTAAAGAAAGAAAACTACAGTATGCCGGACATGTGATGCGGGGCGGGAAGTATGGCATCCTGCGACTTATAATGCAAGGAAAAATAGATGGAAGGAGAAGCATCGGAAGAAGACAAATTTCATAGCTGAATAACCTGAGAGAATGGTTTGGGTGCAGCTCAAAACAACTATTTAGAGCTACTGCCTCAAAAATTAAAATAGCTATGATGATTGCCAATCTCCTTAGCGAAGATAGCACCTGAAGAAGAAGAAGAAGAAAAAGAAGATTTTTCCAAAAGTACTAAAAACAAATATAACGTAAATAGTATGTTTTAAAAGATATCTGAACGACCCCCCCTTTCCATTAAATATTCAGGAGGTTGTGCCCCTTTCCTACCCTTAGGAGGGTTGATGTTATTTAGTTGAAAACTGGTCTACAAAATCTGTCCCTCATAAATAAATTTTACATGTTTTTGCATATTTTAAGATTTTCTATAGGGACTAAATTATAGAGAGTGGCACCTTTTCAAATTTACACACTATATATAATATTTATTATATTGCCGCCTTTTTATTCAATTTTTGTTGCCTATATATTCTCTGCTAATTAAAAGAGCTTAAATTACTTACGAATTTAGTCTGCGTGTTAAAAATATAAATGCGTGTAAATATTGTAAAATAAATGTCGGTATAAATGGCCCCATTTTGTTTAATTAGTCTTTAATATTTAAAAATTATTTTGCATAATGCAGTAAGTAATAATAATAAATAATTCATATCCGACCTCAAATTTGTTTATAATAGCATTGATCAACTCATTAATCTAATGAAATTTCTACTGACTGAATAACTCCCATACTAAAACCACAATTTCAAAATCCAATAATTATTTGGTATTAGATTCTATTTTTAGATACCGCAGTGGCTATATTGGTTGAGAAAAAATGCATATTTGGCAAATAATAATTGTGCTTATGTATATTGTATAAATTTTCAACATAAATACAGTCGAAAAAATTAAAGAATAGGGATTTTCATCGATTGTCATTTGTTTCGAGCTTCTGTCATGTGTCACATAATATTAATATATCTACGTCATACGTTTTTAGTTTGTATCATTGGTATATCCCAATATGACGTATATATATTGATATACGTCATGACATACGATAAATGACTATGAATGAAAAGCCCTATACGCTGTGAGCTTCGCTGGTGTCGCTCCGAGCGGTTACTAATTCAACTTTTACTGGTAATTTTTAAATTTATTATTTAATTGTTATTGCTTAATATTTACAACGCAAAAAAGTAATTAAATTGTAATCGATTTTTTTAAGATTTTTCTAATCATTTTGACGTTCTATTGATAAAATATCAATTTCTTACTTCGGATACTTTGACAATAATCGTGTAGATGGCGCTAAGATTATAATAGATTATTTATAATTAGATATTACGGAGCATTAAAAAAACTTAAATTCAGTATTTAAAACGTAAGTATATTTAAGCTAAAAATATATACCACAGCTTTGACTAACTAATATTGTTTATAATTAATGTTTTTAATTTTAATTTTAAATTAATCACTTTGACATTTATGTCAAATTTCCGGTAAACGTTTACAAACTTGTCACTACTGGCGTTCGCGAATTTGTAAATATCCCCTCTACGTACGAGCTCACAGCGTATACGCTGTGAGCTTCGCTGGTGTCGCTCCTAGCGGTTACTAATTCAACTTTTACCGGTAATTTTTAAATTTATTATTTAATTGTTATCGCTTAATATTTACAACGCAAAAAAGTAATTAAATTGTAATCGATTTTTTTAAGATTTTTCTAATCATTTTGACGTTCTATTGATAAAATATCAATTTCCTACTTCGGATACTTTGACAATAATCGTGTAGATGGCGCTAAGATTATAATAGATTATTTATAATTAGATATTACGGAACATTAAAAAAACTTAAATTCGGTATTTAAAACGTAAGTATATTTAAGGTAAAAATATATACCACAGCTTTGACCAACTAATATTGTTTATAATTAATGTTTTTAATTTTAATTTTAAATTAATCACTTTGACATTTATGTCAAATTTCCGGTAAAAGTTTACAAACTTGTCACTACTGGCGTTCGCGAATTTGTAAATATCCCCTCTACGTACGAGCTCACAGCGTATTGGGATAAACCGTAATCGTACCCCCTCCTAACTGCCAAAGTGTCATGGCCGCCGTCGGGACCTATTGTGCTGACATTTACAATGTTTACATATAGAAAAGTTTGTTTTTTTCTGCTTATAATGCCGTTTTCTAAAGATATTAGTGAACAAAATCGATTTGCTAACAATATTTAATATATTTTAAATGTGCTAAAATTGGATTCAACAGCAAAAGTCGCATAAATAACATATAAATAACGAATTTGTTCACCTATTACAAATGGGGTTATGTGGTTGTAACTGTTTATTTTGGGAATAAAATGAAAATGATCAATTAAACGACTGGAAAACTGTAAGTATTACAATTAAAACATGTTTATCCTATCACAAGAGTTCACTTCATTTTAAGAAAGCTAATTATTATTATACAATAAACATTTATAAACTGCCATGTACTTTTAAGGTTACTTTTGATCTGTTTTCAAAGCTTATGATTAAATGTTACCTCTTTATTAATTAGATTTGCCAACAAAAGATGCATGATTAAGGCCAAATGCAATTCCTTTGCTAAAGTCATAAAAAAAGTACCAATACAGTTAAAAAAATTATTTTAAAAAGGTCTCTCAAAAGACATGAAAATATACAACAACTCAAAAAACTAGAGAATGTAAAGAAAGCCAGGTTATTGGAAATGGAATTCCTGTTTAATTGAAAGCCAGTAAACTATCCAAGACTTTTCAGAATCAAATGTTTCAACTTGTAAAAGGATTCTTCTGACATTTTTAGTAAAAACCAGATTATCCTCAAGAAAAATTCTGTTTTAAGTGAAACTCAAAGTCATATGTATAAATATAATTTTGTGAATGTGTCATCTTTGAATGAAACAAATTTTTTACCTAAACAAATAAATGTATGTTTGGATCTAATTAAAAACAATGCTGAATCAAGTACAGTTACAGAAATACAATCCTTTGAACTTCTAAATGTGATTGTTGAAAGTGTCGAAATAGCTACTGCATAGGGATTCGAAAGGGATAGACTTGTTATGAACGCACTTGATCATGTACTTCTTACTGTTATAAAGTTGAAACAAAACTTATTTTATGCTTTTTTATCAGTCACTTTTAATTGTGTATCAACTTTACGTGGTACATCGTGCAAAAATTGCTAAAATGCAAACATTATATTTATTTTCTGTGTTACATTGGATACTATGATTGAATGTCTTCCTCTTTTAGATAGTGAAGTGAAGAACATCTTGAAGTTCCAATGATGTTTCAAGATGAGATAAATCGAAATAATGGTTGTATGTTAGAAGGACAGAGAATACGAAGAAATGTTATTACTGCATACTTAGTGTAGTGAAATACAAACTTCAAACATTATAATATATTTTTTTATTTCAAACATTTCATATGATTATGAAAGAACATCTTCCTCTTTAAAACAATGAAGAAGTGAAGAACATAATAAAGTTCCAACGAAAATGATTCCAGATGAGGAAAATCGAAATAATGGTTGTATGTTACGTGTATAGAGAATACGAAGAAATGTTATTGCTGCAAACTTAGTGTAGTGAATTAAAAACTTATTGTCAAATACAAATCAATTTATTTCATACTTTTATAATATATAGTGGTACAATTTTATATGTGTTCAAATAAAAATATTAATAAATAAAATACAATAAACACAAATCATGTATATCTTACAATGAATTACAAAATCAAAAATTAATTACAAAAATATCAAAATAAATCTAAAATATTAAAAAGTAACCCATAATTTTTATAGTACCTACATACTTTGGTTGGTACTCTAATAATTTGGAAATCCATTAAAGTTTGTAGATGGAAATTGCAGGTATCTAAAAAATATATAAAGTAACTCAACAATCTCTTTTCAATTAGGGTTGCAGTTGATAAAGATGAATGACCCTTGCTCGGGAAATCAAATGTATCTAAAAAAATTAAGTAACAGCTTTCTAACAAAACAATCTTAAGGCTGTATGACACTATGCATTTTCTTGTATCATTTCTAATATCGTTTCTGATATCGTTTCTTGTATACATTTTCTTGTATCATTTCTTGCACGTGACTGGTCGAAATTTTGTTTGTCACCCTGTCACGTTACATTGGTATGGTACTTATGGTAGTACTGTGTCTACAGCTGATTTTAAGGATTTTATAAAATTTATAAACTTTTAAAAACAAATATTTTAATGTTATAATAACTAGAATTTTTACGTTGACTGTTGATTATTTGTGTTTTTTATTTTGTTTTGATATTTGTGCTAAAATATTTGCATTATAATTATCTTCAGTTTGATCCAAATTGGAACTATTGTATTTTCCTCTATTAAAAAATTATGCAATATGAAACCCAAAGTTATTCTAAATATATGGTTATTAGTAGAACAGTAGTCCATACCAAACGGTATATTAAGTATCAATAAAATATTTATAAATAATACCTACAAAACACAAATAAATTCATCAAGACATAAATCATATGATCTCATTTTCAGCCGCCATTATGACATTTAGAAGTTTTACCAGCAGGTTTTACGTTTTTGCTCTTTGCGCAGAAATTGGCGCAGTTATTGTACAAGAATCTGTGCCTGACACAAATTCTTGTATCGTTTCTGATATCGTTTCTTGTATCTGTGTATGACACTATACATTTTTTTGACATATCAGAAACGATATTAGAAATGATACAAGAAAATGCATAGTGTCATACAGCCTTTAGCACTAAACGGAAACAAAGATACTGGTAAGTATTAAAACATTTTTTGAAAAATCTTTCTGAAAGTGAAAATAAAGACTACTCTCTATGGGAACAACTAAAACTGGGTATGCTTTACAAAAAAATGTATCCAGAACAAACTTCTTCTCTATAAGGCAATACTACTACAAGTCTGGATGTACAGGATTTAATTCTGGGGAACTGCCAGTAACACAAATATGCAAAGACTACAAAGATTCCAATCCAAAGTCTTTCATGATGTCCGATTTTTTTAGTACCACTACCAAATATCACGCTAAACTTAAAATTCTTACAATGAAGATAGCTAAAGCTTGAGTACACATAGATAGATCCAACCAAATAAATAAAAACAATTAATGTATGTAAAATGTATGTTAGTCTTCTTCCACTTACAGAAGATATTTTCAGTTGTTTGTGCCACTGTGAACTTAAGATCTCTAATATTAACCGATGATAAATTTATGAAAACTGATTTTAAATATTAAAAACTTTCAGAGATATTTCAATTTTCGAAACATCTTATAAAAGAGTGAAAAATATTCAGAGACACCTTACAGCCATAAACCAGTAAAACTAAAATATTTAATGTTTTTGTATAAATTAATATTAATATTTATGAACTTTTTAAATATATCTTTAAAAATTTTATGATAAATAAAATGTTTTTGAGTAAAGGCAATATTTTTTTTGTATGGTAATAGAAAAGATTAATATTTGAAATCATATACAGCATCACATTTTATAAATTATAATCTTTTTATTATAAAAATAGTAATACAGTGTGTCTACGGATGGGGTGCCCAAGAGGAAAAACTTTTTTATTTTCAATTTTAGCGAAAAATGTCATTCTTGATAAAAAGTTTTGCTTGTTCTAAAACCCCATAAAATGAACTAAAATTCAAGTTTTTCAAATCCTGCTTATTTTTATAGCCAATTTTATGTAAATCCCTTTAAATTTTTGCACTAAGTTCGAAATTGTAACAATAATAACTTGGGAGAACAACCCTTTCACTTCTCTGGATTACGAAGCCAGACTTTGTCGTTCTCCTTGAATCATCCAATTATTTATTAATTAAATAATTATTAATACAACAATTTTAATAATGAAATTTATCACAAGATAAATTCTTTATTGATAGCTTAACATTGTCAAAAAAATTGACAATTCGCAAATTATTTATCGAAATTGATAGTTACTAAGCTACATTGTGGCTTGGCAACACTAGATTATTGTTAAGATTTAAAACTTAGTGCAAAAATTTACATAAAATAGGGATTTACATAAAATTGGCTACAAAATTAAGCAGGATTTAAAAAACTTGAATTTTATTTCGTTTTATGGGGTTTTAGAACAAGCAAAACTTTTTATCAATAATGACATTTTTCGCTAAAATTGAAAATAAAAAAGTTTTTCCTCTTGGGCACCCCAACCGTGGACACACTGTATATAATTATAATACTAAAATCACAATAAAGATGCACTAGAAAGAAACAAACACAAGACATGATGAATGTTATGAGGAGCACTCACAAATCATGATTTACAAAGTTTATACATTGTAAATCATGATTCGGGAGTGCTATTTGTATCATTCAACATGTCTTGGGTTGTTTATTTCTGGTGCATCTTTATTGTGAGTTTAGTATAAGAGAATTACAAGTTTTATGTTAAATCTTCTGAATCAAATTTTTGTTAGGTATCATGTCACTCTTACTAATTTTATCCCATAAACACTTTGAAATAATACATTTTTTAGTTCCATGACTGTTATCAATTGTTGGATATCATATTGGCTACCATATTCGCTATTGTGGCTTTATTGACAGCAGCTCTAACTAATGATGATGGAGTCGATTTTCCATACTATGGTCTTAGATTGTTCAGCTATGATTGTGAGATTCTACCAGAACCACATTTACCTTGGATCTTTCTCTGAATTATCAAATGCAAAAGTTCATATTTTTTAGGGTGTTTCATACCTAAGTATTATTGACCTAAGTATTCCAGCTTGTGTCTCTTTAGTCAAATGGCAATTATTATATGAAACTCTACAAGAACACATTCATATTATAATCAATTAAGTATATTAATTTTAATCACAAATGTTTATTGGTTGAGAGAGTGACTTTTTTACTTATGCTCAATCAAATATTTTTACTATTTTCTGTTAGTTTTTTAATAGTTATTTATGATATAAGTGTTAAAAGTACACATTTAAGGCACGCATGTGAAAGTCTCAGGAGCGTCATTTGAAATTTTGTTTGGGGGGGGGCAAGCACTATATATACAATACATTATATATGATAATATGATGAATATTGATGTATTTATTGTAAATTTCAGTCATTTTTTAGGGCCAGGGGGGGGCAAATGCCCCCCCCCTGGACGCCCAAATGACGCCCCTGGAAAGTCTGCAATTCACATGAGTGCCTTAAAAATGTACTTTTTAACACACATATCATACAATATTTTTTCTACAACCGTGTTAAAAATTCAATTTTTAGCACTCCATAAGAGCATTAAAAATGCTACTTTAAGGCACAAGTGCTTTAAAATTTTTATGGCACTGCAATTCGTATTGACAGTATAGACAATTTTGATGTAATGTCACAAAAATATAAAAATGGAATGTCGGTCAAGTTCAAGTAAAAGTTTTTGTAGATTACTGTACAAAATTACGGTACCTGTAATTACGTTTGTAGAAAAAATATTGTATGATATGCGTGTTAAAAAGTACATTTTTAAGGCACTCATGTGAATTGCAGAACTCGCTATCGCTCATTCTGCAAACTTTCACATGAGTGCCTTAAACGTGTACTTTTAACACTTATATCATAAATAACTATTACTTGAACTGACATTCCATTTTTATATTTTTTTGACATTACATCAAAATTGCCTATACAGTCAATACGAACTGCAGTGCCATAAAAATTTTATAGCACTAGTGCCTTAACACGTTCAACGCCATGGGGGTCACCGGTGACCACCAGCTCCTACGTCCCATTGCGCCGTGGGGGTCACCGGTGACCTCCGCAACATAGCATTATACAAAGTTGTTTTCTGTGCCGTCGGTCACTCGTTTCGTTAATATTATGTATAGAAATGACCGTCAAGGCGCTGTAGAATAGATCTTTTGAATGGGACAAATCTACCTACATAAGTAAAAAAGATATAGAACGATTTTTGAATTTTTATATCATGTTATTGAAAATCTTGTCTGTTATAAATATTTATGGAAAGTAATTAAATAACTAAAATAAACTAGTTCTAACTAATTAGAAATTTAACAATAAACAATAAAATATTAAAATGAAGAAAATAATTTTTAGAGAAATGTTGAAAATTTTCAAAATGAGATTATATATATCTGTGCACCTTATTGAAACATGGCAAACATAAATGGGGATTACCTTCACACTGCATGCAAAAACTGTTCACCTTTTTTGTTTTATTTTTAGCTAGTTTTCTGCCCACTTGTACCACATTAAGCTTATAACACTGAACACAATGACGTCTTGAATCTCTAACTTTCCCTGGTTTCGTTCCCAATTCATGCTTGATTCTTGTTGGTCGTGACGTTCTTGCTTCAGGTTCGTCTTCTTTTATGGAACTGGTGAGATAGTCAACTAGAGCTCTTCTAAAATCTACAATTGACATACAGTTTTTTGTTGTTTCACTGTACATAATAGAGGCATTTACAACAGCAGTATTTAACAATAATTCAATTGCCAGTTTCTTGTACCATTTGACCGTTTTTCTTAGTGGGGATGAATATGAAGTCATTTGGTCGCTCATATCAACAGCAGATTTAGATTTATTATAATCTAGAACAGCGGTTCTCAATCTGTGGTACATGTACCACTGGTGGTACATTTCATTTCTTGAGGTGGTACACAAAACGCATAAACAGCCAAAATCAACACACTATTATAGTTAATTAGATCACCTAGTTAGATATGTATTTCAGTAAGGTGGTACCAAAAATAATAAAAAGTATTTGGTGGTACATGACACAAAAAGATTGAGAACCGCTGATCTAGAACCATCTTTGGTTTTTTAATTACCTTGCGTCTTTTTCTAATCGTAGAAAATTTATTTGAATGTTTAGTGGATAACATTAAGACATCTCGTTTATCCTTCCATTTCATGACAGTGATTCCATCTTCATTTTCCTGTGCAATACTTTCTCCGCGATGAAGTTTAGTTTCCACAACTTTTTTTGGCAACCCTCCCCTATTTTTTCTAACTGTTCCAACCAGATGGGTATCATTATTTAATAATTCGTATGCTAACTCTAAACTAGTGTACCAATTGTCAGTTGCCATTGTGTGACCTTTGTGCAGTAAATCCTTACACAATGATAATACCACATTTGTTGGCGTATTATTTACTGCATCATTATTTTTTCCACAATATAATTGCAGCTTGTAGGTGTATCCAGGAATCGTGCACAGTTTGAATAGTTTAAAACCGTATTTGTGTCGTTTCTGTTTATTATACTGACGTCCAATAAAACGTCCTCTAAAGGGCACCATACTTTCATCTACACATAAATCTTCTTTAGGAGAGTAATATTGCTTGAATTTAAAATTTAATTCATCTATAAGCCCCCTTATTTTGCCAATACGATCTGCAGGGTCTGTAGTTTGGTTGTCAGAGAAGTGAAGGAATTGTAGAATTAACTCAAACCTATTCCTACTCATAATTGTTCCAGGAAATTGTTGTCCCATAATTTTGTCTTTACTCCAATAGAAATTAATTTTTGGCAGCTTTACCAATCCCATAAATAGAAGAAGGCCAAAAAAACGTTTAATTTCATATTTGTCAGTTGGTATCCAAGAATGTGAACGAGCTTGCGGTTTATTATCTTTTTCTAAGATAGATTGTGTCGCAAATAAATTTGTTTCATTTGCTATCTTTTCAAAAAGATTTTCAGTAACCAAAAGCATATAAAAATCTTCAGGAGGGGCTTGCATCAACACAGTCGAATATGGATGATTTAACCCAATTAATTCTGTAAATGGTAGTATTGAACGTTGACGTCCCATCGGCTCGAACCATTTGCGTGAAGAACTTGTTTGGTTTATATCATTGATTGCAACATCATTATTTAACAAATCAGGCTCGTTTTCAGAATCAGAAGTAATAATTCGTCGCTTCCGACATTTGGACACGTGCAAAATTTCATTTTCAGAGTCATCTTCTTCATATGAGATATCTCCCTTACGTTTACGATTGTTAGAAAGCTCTTCTTCTTTGATATTATTAACACTTGCTGCCAGTAAATCAAATCGTTCAATATCTGCTTCACTTATAAAAAAATCGTCTACATTACCAAAAATATCTGCAAAACTTTGATCTTCATTGTTCACCTCCATAGTGTGGAATTTTCTCCACAAAATAATAGGAACAAAATAATACAGAACAAAGAACCAAAAAAACACTATTACTGCATCCACTTGAAGATTGCAAGAACTGACCTGTTGTTTCTTGTTAGAACCGCATGGTCACTAGCAGCCCAGAGGGGCGGGAATTGCTGAGAGTGGGATGACCGACATTGTGACCGGCGCGGCGTGGTACAACTGAAAAGTTAATTTCTATTCAATAGCGCCGCGGAGGGCACCGGTGACCTCAATGTGTTTTTTTATATTTATGACTAAAAAATTCGCTCAAAACTAAAAATAAATATTATATCTATTTTGAACACATAATATCAGATATATATACAAAAAAAAAAATTTTTTTAATTTTTTATCCATTTACCCATGGCGTTTAACGTGTTAAGGTAGCGTTTTTAACGCTTGTATAGAGTGCTGAAAGTTGCATTTTTAACACAGTTGTAGAAAAAATAAATTTTATGTATATTTTATCTAAAAAAGTATTTAAGCACTTAAATATTTTTTCAAAAATAGAATATTTTTATGAACTTCTTTAATTCTTTTTTATTTTAACTTTAATGCAATCTGTTATCATTATAACAATATGACAGATATAAAAAATGACACAGTGGGAACTACACTCAGGGGTGAGAACTCTTTACATATTTATATTAATTTAGTCTACATTACCATATTTCTGACTTTTTTACAAATTAGTAACTACTATCTACTTCCCAGTGGTGTAGAGATCTGTAACTTTTCTTAACCCTCTAGTGCCCTAGTTTGCCTCAAGGTGGACCATAATAAAAATTTCCATGCTTACTATTTAAGTATTTTATAGCTGCAATACTGAAACCAGCCTCTGGACTAGATCAGATAAGCATCCAGCTTTTAAAAGTTTGGGTGATCAGACAGATTTTTACCCTATAATTTTCAGTTTAGCATGATATTTGGTAGTGGTACTAAAAACATCGGACATCATAAACGACTTCGGATTAGAATCTTAATAGTTTTTGCATATTTGTATTACTGGCAGTTCCCCAGATTTAAATCCTGTACATCCAGACTTGTCGTAGTATTGCCTTATAGAGAAGAAGTTTGTTCTGGATACATTTTTTTGTAAAGCATGCCCAGTTTTAGTTGTTCCCATAGAGAGTAGTCTTTATTTTCACTTTCAGAAAGATTTTTCAAAAAATGTTTTAATACTTACCAGTATCTTTGTTTCCGTTTAGTGCTAAGATTGTTTTGTTAGAAAGCTGTTACTTAATTTTTTTTTAGATACATTTGATTTCCCGAGCAAGGGTCATCTTTATCAACTGCTACCCTAATTAAAAAGAGATTGTTGAGTTACTTTATATTATTATATTTTTTAGATACCTGCAATTTCCATCTACAAACTTTAATGGATCTCCAAATTATTAGAGTACCAACCAAAGTATGTAGGTACTATAAAAATTATATGTAACTTTTTAATATTTTAGATTTATTTTGATATTTTTGTAATTAATTTTTGATTTTGTAATTCATTGTAAGATATACATGATTTGTGTTTATTGTATTTTATTTATTAATATTTTTATTTGAACACATATAAAATTATATCACTATATATTATAAAAGTATGAAATAAATTGATTTGTATTTGACAATAAGTTTTTAATTCACTACACTAAGTTTGCAGCAATAACATTTCTTCGTATTCTCTATACACGTAACATACAACCATTATTTCGATTTTCCTCATCTGGAATCATTTTCGTTGGAACTTTATTATGTTCTTCACTTCTTCATTGTTTTAAAAAGAAAGATGTTCTTTCATAATCATATGAAATGTTTGAAATCAAAAAATATATTATAATGTTTGAAGTTTGTATTTCACTACACTAAGTATGCAGCAATAACATTTCTTCGTATTCTCTGTCCTTCTAACATACAACCATTATTTCGATTTATCTCATCTTGAAACATCATTGGAACTTCAAGATGTTCTTCACTTCACTATCTAAAAGAGGAAGACATTCAATCATACTATCCAATGTAACACAGAAAATAAATATAATGTTTGCATTTTTAGCAATTTTTGCACGATGTACCACGTAAAGTTGATACACAATTAAAAGTGACTGATAAAAAAGCATAAAATAAGTTTTGTTTCAACTTTATAACAGTAAGAAGTACATGATCAAGTGCGTTCATAACAAGTCTATCCCTTTCGAATCCCTATGCAGTAGCTATTTCGACACTTTCAACAATCACATTTAGAAGTTCAAAGGATTGTATTTCTGTAACTGTACTTGATTCAGCATTGTTTTTAATTAGATCCATACATTTAATTGTTTAGGTAAAAAAATTGTTTCATTCAAAGATGACACATCCACAAATATGACTTTGAGTCTCACTTAAACAGAATTTTTCTTGAGGATAATCTGGTTTTTACTAAAAATGTCAGAAGAATCGTTTTTACAAGTTGACACATTTGATTCTGAAAAGTCTTGGATAGTTTACTGGCTTCCAATTAAACAGGAATTCCATTTCCAATAACCTGGCTTTCTTTACATTCTCTAGTTTTTTGAGTTGTTGTATATTTTCATGTCTTTTGAGAGACCTTTTTAAAATAATTTTTTTAACTGTATTGGTACTTTTTTTATGACTTTAGCAAAGGAATTGCATTTGGCCTTAATCATGCATGTTTTGTTGGCAAATCTAATTAATAAAGAGGTAACATTTAATCATAAGCTTTGAAAACAGATCAAAAGTAACCTTAAAAGTACATGGCAGTTTATAATATAAATGTCTATTGTATAATAATAATTAGCTTTCTTAAAATGAAGTGAACTCTTTTGATAGGATAAACATGTTTTAATTGTAATACTTACAGTTTTCCAGTCGTTTAATTGATCATTTTCATTTTATTCCCAAAATAAACAGTTACAACCACATAACCCCATTTGTAATAGGTGAACAAATTCGTTATTTATATGTTATTTATGCGACTTTTGCTGTTGAATCCAATTTTAGCACATTTAAAATATATTAAATATTGTTAGCAAATCGATTTTGTTCACTAATATCTTTAGAAAACGGCATTATAAGCAGAAAAAAACAAACTTTTCTATATGTAAACATTGTAAATGTCAGCACAATAGGTTCCGACGGCGGCCATGACACTTTGGCAGTTAGGAGGGGGTACGATTACGGTTTATCCCAATACCCATGAACGATCACATAAATCACTTATTTTGTATTTGCTATCTTTTTCTATAACAAACGTTTGTTATTTATAGAAAAAGACAGCAAATACCAAATAAATTATGATTGATGTGATCGTTCTTGGGTATTCTTTCATTTTTCCGACTGTGATTCGTCTTATTAGAATAATTTTTATTAAACAGTGCAAATCACAAAAACAAAGACGAGCAATAAAGCGTTTCACTAAAAAATTATTTATCTTTTCGTTTCCAGATAATACGGTTGCAGTACATGCGGTTGCAGTAATAAATTTTTTATTTCTGTAATAAATTAGCAAGAATTCTCTGGTTTGAATGTGTGTGAGTTTCGCGCTAGGGGATGATATGGTAGTTTTTGGGGATTGGCCAATCAGCAGCAATTTTAGCAATAAAATATGCCGCCATAAAATATAGAACCTGTAACCCTTTTCATTGCCGAGGTAAAGCTTGGGTGCTGCTAGCTTTACTGTAAAGTTAGCAGCGTCCATTATTTCTTGAAAGCGGCTACAGTAATAAATTGTTTCTTTATGTAATAAATTAGCAATCAATTAGAAACTAATTCCCTGCGACTGAATTTTTTATTTTGCGTGGCTTCTAGCTTTACAGTTAAGTTAGCAGTGCCCATTGTTTCTCGGAAATTGCTAGGGCAATATTCTTTTTTTTTTTTGTAATAAAATGCCTAGCCGGATAAGATGATGAAAAGTGCCCCCAACTCGATTCGAATTCCATATAGGTCACCGTTTAGCATATACAGAGAAACTAACTTTCTGAAATT
Source organism: Diabrotica virgifera virgifera (assembly GCF_917563875.1). Lineage (NCBI taxonomy): Eukaryota > Metazoa > Arthropoda > Insecta > Coleoptera > Chrysomelidae > Diabrotica > Diabrotica virgifera. The sequence continues at coordinate 191,855,558 of NC_065448.1, forward strand.
TTTAGCCCCCTAGATGGTCAGGTGACCCACCTAGAGCCTAATTAGGCCTTTTAGGTTTTTATTTTTTATCTCAGCCGCATCAAGAGCAAGCGAAAAACTTTAAATAAAAAAGTTGTAATTTTCAAAAAGTTCTGTCCGAAAAACATTTTGTTTTAATTATTGGCGGGAAATTTAAATTTTAGTACGATTTTTAAATTTTAAATGAGTATAAAAAAATAACTAAGACATTCGTTTCACGAAAAAAAATTGTATGTATTTTTATATATTGCTTCACCTTGAATTTTTTCAGATTTTTAAAATGGGTGAAACATACTTTTAAAAAATAAAAACCGCATTTTTGGTTTTTTTTTTCGCTTTTTGATGCAATTTTGTACATGGTGTTTGAAAAAAGGTAACACCGTCACTAGGATAGATAAAAAACTAAAAAACAATTGGGGTTTGCTTAATAAAAAAATTTTATAATGCCATCCATTTTCAAGATACAGGGCGTTGAAATTTTACACATTTTTTACGATTTTGCTGAAACTACTGGCCACATTGTAATTAAATTTGGCAGGTTTTAAGAGGCAGTTATTGGTCAGAAAATTGGTCGGGTAATGGTCAGAAATTTTTAAAGAAAAAAAGATAGTACGCCACTGACATATTCCAAATTAACAATCATTTTTGAATTCCTCGTTCGATTTGTGACAAAAAATCTATTTTCCATTTTTTCATACGACGCGCCATTTTTATGCAAGAAATAAAATATCTTAACCCTTACCAAGTATTTGAACTACTATGTTAAGTTTCTTTAGACATTTTAAATACTCTTAAGAGCTGTTCTAGGTCAAATCAACACACTTTGAATTAGTTTTTTTCCTGACCTCTTTAGATTTTGTTAAAATTTAGAGTACTCATAGTGGGTAATTTTAGGTGAAGGAAAATATAAAATTTTAAATTTTTATCTCAAGCTCTTTCCGAAATATGGTTATGTAAAGTTTTCCAAAAAAATCCAAAACACTGTGACCATACTCTTTTGACATGATTGTAGAAGCTGTCCTGTCCTAATTAAGCTAGAATGCTGTGAGAGGTGTTATTTTGCAGAATTTTTAAAACTTTTTACAGTGATAAGTGTACACAACATGATGTTATGGTAAACAAGTTTTTTTCAAATAAAAAAATATATTTTGCTTACTTTTTTTTTCCAAAAAGTACCTAATATAAAATTTTCATAATATTTGTATATATGTATTTGTAGAAATATTATGAAAATTTTAAATTATGTACTTTTTGGAAAAAAACTATTTTTTATACCAAATCAAAATATAATTTTCTTGTTTGAAAAAAACTTGTTAATCATAAAATCATGCTGTATATATATATATATATATATATATATTATTTTATATAATTATTTTAATTATTTTCTCCTCCTTAAACAATTTAAATTGAGTCAGCTATTATTAAACCAAGTTTTCTTTTATATATATATATATATATATATATATATATATATATATACATCCCGCTATCATTATGTCATCTTTTCATGTTGCAGTCATTTGGCATCACCAAGAAATACTATCATTTTCGAATTTTAATTCGTGTATGTTTGTTGAGCGCATTTTTTAACGCCCTGTATCGTTCTCAGTTTTCTAAAATTTTAATTTTAAAAATTTAAATTATATACAAAAATTTTTACACTTCATAACCATTTTGACTTCCACCACATAAAAATGTGTATTTCCCATCATTTTGCCGCTTTTCGACGTTGCCACGAGTTAAAAATACCGATCTTTTGAGGACAGGTAGAAAAGGTCTATTGTAAACTTAGAGGATGGAATATTTTGGTAAAATATTCCATCCTCTCAGATTATAAACTACATAAAAGGTAGGTTCTTTACCTGTTCAGCTGGATTACCAAGCAAGGGTCTAAATATTTTACGAGTTGAATTGTGTTTATTTGATTTCATCTGTTAAATTAAAATTTCTCATACCGACTTAAAATATTTGTTTGAAAAATTCATTTTATATTTTCGTTTAATTTACTTAGGGTTTTTGGTCAGAATTTTGAAGAAACGCTTGGTTTGACATAAAATTTGGGACACGTACCGATAGCTAATATGTTAAAGAAAAAAAGTGATATTGTGCCGATATGTGCTTTTGATCTGGAGGTGAGTTTCGTCGGTTATAGGGTATGAAAACAAATACGTTCAAATAAGTCCGGAATTGGATAAACTGACTAATTCTAAGCAACTTCTATTTTATAGCGTTTTTCACTAAGTCAATACTTTTAGAGATATTTGCGAGTGAATATGTTCATTTTTCAACAAAAAAAAAAAAAAACGTTTTTATACGGTTTTTCGCAAATAACTCAAAAAGTAGGTACTTTATTGAAAAAAAATTAGCAAATAGTAAATATAGCTTATAAAAAAGTGAAAAAATGGTATATGTGTCAGGTCTGTAGACCCAGTAGAAGCAGGGTTATTGCTAAGCTTTGTTTTAAAACCAAGAGGAGTAGGTAAACTAAATGGCAGATTCACACCCAAGAAAGTCACTAGAAATATCATCAGATAAATCTTCTTTTTTGGTTGATCATATCGGCCTTTGACGGTAATCTTGACTAAAAATCTAAAAATAAAAGGAAGAACGCAGAAAATACAAAAATTGCTGATAAAATAAATAAACTAACCTATGAAATGCCAATAGTGTCAAAATTTGATATGAGTAAAATTGCCTGAGGTTGTACCAATTACAAACAAGGTGTACGGCGCGGGAAATTTGAATGACTCCTCTTGTTTAAAAACAGACTATAGTGAAAAATAAGCTCTTATATCTCAAATTCCAAATCGAATATTTTAACGTGAAATAAAAAAAATGAAACACTTTTCTGGGAAAACTTATTACAACTTTCTTAAAGTGTTTAAGAAAACGTTTATTTTTATTTTTTTTAAGTTTCCAGCAGCAAGAGTAAGCAGGTTACGCTCAAAATACAGTTGTTCCTTTTTTTTGGTTAAAAATATTCTAAAAACTCCCTCTAATTAACAGCCCAAATGGAATTAATCGTTACCACTTCACAAGTAACTTTATGTATTGTTTGTGTTTGTAAGTTTCATCAGTTCAAAGTGCTTATTTGTGGAAAAATTTGGTTTTAAAGTAAATTTTTTTAAATCTTTAATTTTGAAAAAAAGACTTTTGTCAAAATAACTTAAAAATTATTAGTGATACCAAATATCTAAAAGAGTAAAAAATGTAGGTGTTGCTTTTTTAAATATTTGGAATTTTTTGATTTTCTGGAAGACAAAAATTGGTTAAGATATGGCTGTTCAAAATTTGCATATACATACTCGTGACTAGTGATTCGTTCGAGGCCTTTCAACAAAACCCCTTTCAAAAATAAGCATTTTGAACCAATGCAACTTACAGATCATATACAGGGTTTCCCCGAAAATAGTGCGTTCCTTAAAGGTATAGATAGAAAGCACAATGTAGAGCAAAAAAGTCTTATAACATTTTATTCTAAATTCAGCCGTTTGACCAAAAAACGAAAATACATTTTGATATGCAAATTGATACTCAATTAGTAAATAAGCAAGGGGTCCCATTAGATTAAATTTCACAGTCACAGGTTCTTCTACGCCATGTTGCCAGGTCATATAAATTTATGAAAATAAAAATTTACTCTTATGGAGAACAACGTAATTTTTGTTGAAACGGTTAACTTTAGGAAAAAATGTTACAACACCTTTTTGTTCTAAATTGTGTATTATATCCACACCTTAAAGGAACGCACTATTTTCGGAGACACCCTGTATAAACAATACATTTATCTAAAGTAACGTGTGAAGCGGTAACAATTAATTTTCATGACTTTCTTTTGCCAAAAAAAAGGGAACGATTTTATTTTCAGCGTAACTTGCTTACTTTTCACGCTAGAAACTGTTTTAAAAACACCAAAAAAAATTTTTTTTAAACACTTTAAAAGAGTTATGATGAGTGTTTCCCGAAAAGTGCTTTATTTTTTTGGTTATTTTACGTTGAAATATTCGATTTGGTATTTGACGAATAAGAACCTATTTTTCATTAGCTGCAACCCTGCTTCTACTGGGTCTACAGACCTTATACTGACACCTCTTTTTCATAAGCTATATTATTGCTAGGAATATTTTCTTCGATAAAATATGTACATACTTACTTTTTGAGTTATTTGCGAAAATCCGTCCAAAACGTGTTTTTCTATGAAAAATAAACATATTCACTCGCACATACCTCGAAAAGTATTGACCTAAAACTTTTATAGAACAAAATTTGCTTAGAATTAGAATTAGTCAGTTTATCCACTTCCGAACTTATTTTGCACGTATGTTTTTTCACCTCCAAGAAGGGGTGAAAGTCACATCCAGGACAAGAGAACATATCGGCATAATCTCACTTTTTTCTTTGGCATTTTAGCTACGTGTGTGCCAAATTTTATGTCAATCCAAGCGGTTCTTTAAAATCTGGAGGTTTTGCGATATTTTATCGTGAGTGAATGGAATAATAATTATTACAACGGCAATTATTGCCGTTGTCACTTTTAGATAAGAAGTCATTATCACAATGATATAGTCAGGTTAACTGAATTGTATAATTATTGTTTTTATCATTAAATGTGAAAACCTAGAATTATCCATGTCTGTCCGTCAATAAACACAACTCGTCTATTAGTAGGACAGAAAGAATGACAAATAAGGTGTCAAATGAAAGCCTATAACCAAAATATGATATTACATGTGAGAAGTTTGACCTCGGACTGCCTGTTCCAGAGTTGCAACCGAAAGTACTGTTTTAAATTCGTCGAAATAGTACAAACTATTGGTCAACACGACTAAGAAAGACCAGAACAAATACATACTTCCGGTTTCATGCCTGTCTGTTCGTCCATATCTGTAGGTGAACAAAATTCATCCGTCATATCAGCTGACAAAAAGTTACACGAAGGGTTCAAATATCGACTGCCGGTTCAACTTCCGGTCACTTTTTGTGAAAAATTAGAACTTACGATGTCCAATTGCTTGTTACAATTTTTTTTTATAAGTGTTCTACTCTATCTATTCTGACTTTTCATTAACTTACTTAGATCACATATAATTTAATACAGTTTTGATGTCAGGGTCTTCAAAATTTATGTGGTGAGTTCCGGTATGTGATGAATGAAAAACGACTCCATAAGCAGAAGAAAAAAGTGTTCTCAAGACCTAAGACAATACATCGACTCACAAGAGCGTTCTGACAGTAGCAAAAATTCGAGTTGGGGTTCTAATTACTTTCTCATGCGGCTTACTCTCCTGACTTGGCCCCCTCCGATTATTAAGTGTTCCCAAATCTGAAGAAATGATGGGCGAGTCACAAAGTTTCACAAAAAAGCGAATATTTCGCGAAATGAACGTCAGATCGAAAAACTAAAAAATGCGTGTTCAATATTTTTCAAAAGTCTATCGAATGATACCAAAAACGAACCCCCACGGAAAGGGGTGAGGAGTAAATTAAAAATTTTAAATACGAACCCTGCGATATTTCGCGAAATGAACATCAGAGTGCCAGTGTGTGCTTTTTTTCTGGGGATGAGTACCACCCCCTTCTCGAGTGTGAAAAAATATAGGTCCAAATAAGTCCGTAAGTGGATAAACTAATTAAATTCCTTGTAACTTTTGTTTTTAGATGGTTTTTCGCAAATAAATCAAAAAGTAAGTATTTGATCGAAAAACTATTCCTAGCAAATATAAAGCTTATAAAACAGTAAAAAAATGATGTATGTATGAAGTTTGGAAACACAATAAAAACAGAGTTGGAGCTAATAAAAAGTTGGTTCTTATTCGTCAAATTCCAAATCGACTAGTTCAACGTAAAATGTCCAAAAAATAACGCACTTTTCGGGGAAAACCCGCCACAAATTTTTTAAAGAGTTTAAAAAAAGTTTTATTTTTGTTATATAAAAAGTATCTATACTATCACCATCAGCATCAAAAGTAGACCGGGCAGTATCGTCGCCCCCGCTAGCGAAATTATTCCGATTCGATTTTTTTGCACAAACTTACTCAAAAAGAGGTCCTTATAACATATCCAAAGGGTGCCGGGCGGTGCATTGGTCGAAAAATTGTTTAAAAAATTTTTTTGAAACAAATTCACAAAAACAATTTTTTCATTTCGAACAATTTTTTTTAGATAACTTGTGTCATTCTGGGCAAAAAAGGTGTCTTGCCATTTTTGTTTAAAATTGATTGTTGTCGGGTTATATGCGATTAAAAATTTAAAAAATGCGAAAATGGCCATTTTTAAGTCTTAATAACTCGATTAAAAGTTATTATTATGAAATTAAAAAGTGAGCAGATCAAGTTTCAAACCCTTGCTTCAAGGTCCTTAAGAGATTTTTGTCATTATTTTATTACAAAGCTGTTATTTTTAATTATTAATAATTAGCGCTATAGTCCCGGATTTATCGTTGCCCCTGTTAGTGAAATTATTCCGATTCGATTTTTTTGCACAAACTTACTCAAAAAGAGGTCCTTATAACATATTCACAAGGTGCCGTGGTCGAAAAATTGTTTAAACAATTTTTTAAACAAATCCACAAAAATAATTTTTTCAGTTTGAACAATTTTTTTTTAGATAATTTTGGACATTCTGAACAAAAAAGGTCTCTTGTCAATTTTCTCTAAAATTGATTGTTGTCGAGTTATACGCGATTTAAAACCTGAAAAATGCGAAAATGGCCATATAACTCGACAAAAATCAATTTTAGAGAAAATCTCAAGATACCTTTTTTGCTCAGAATAACCCAACTTATCTAAAAAATCGTTCGTAATGAAAAAATTATTTTTGTGAATTTGTTTAAAAAATTGTTTAAGGTGATACAGTAGCGATCAACAGGTAGCCAAAACGCGTTCCAAGATTGCGGCTGTAATTTTGAATATTTTTTCAAGATATTTGGCACACGTATCCGTAATATAATAAAGAATGGCGGTACAGAGCCCAATTTGAAAAATATATTAGGTAATATTTGAAAATTATTCTGTAATTAAATACAATATTAAAAAAACGAGCCTGTACCGCCATTAAGAAGAACAAAAAAATACACTTTCTTCAAATAAACTTTTTTATCCGATGCCTAGATTTTGTGTCATTTTGGAACTACTAAAATGTAATATTTCCACGCACAGGCTGTGGTCTGTATTAATTCGAGAACCAAGAGAGACAGCTCATTAACCGCCTTTCATTTTTTCTTAGAAAATAAACGATCTCTACACAAAGTACTTATAGGATAATACGCCGCCGTTATGAAATGATTGTAGGATGTTGTTCTGAAGCTATTTCCTTGTGGCATTTTTATGATTAATTATTTATATGGGAAATAAGCCACAATTAAAATGAAAAAAAAAATAATTTTATTAACGTTTCGACGCCCAAATCGGGTGCCGTTGTCAAAATACAAAATATTACTAAAATAAACTAAAGTGTTGTTGCTAAGCAAAAAAATTCTTCTAATAATTTATTTAATCTCACTCATTTATATTGGCAATTCAGACATATATTATACATTTTAAAGTAGAAGACTTTAAAATGATATTGCCAATATTTATGAGTTGCGTTCCTGGGACGACTTACTGAAAGATAGTTCATTCGATTACATGAAATTAACCCCAACTTAATTAAATTAATCAATATTCTTGAGTTGGGGTTAATTTCATGTAATCGAATGAACTATCTTTCAGTAAGTCGTCCCAGGAACGCAACTCATAAATATTGGCAATATCATTTTAAAGTCTTCTACTTTAAAATGTATAATATATGTCTGAATTGCCAATATAAATGAGTGAGATTAAATAAATTATTAGAAGAATTTTTTTGCTTAGCAAAAACACTTTAGTTTATTTTAGTAATATTTTGTATTTTGACAACGGCACCCGATTTGGGCGTCGAAACGTTAATAAAATTATTTTTTTTTTCATTTTAATTGTGGCTTATTTCCCATATAAATAATTAATGATTGTAGGATGTTAAAATGACGAAGGATGTTTTACCCGGAAATCCGAATTTTATATACTTTTGTTATATTTAATACCCTAATAGCACACGACGTCCTTTGGACGTCCAAAATAGGTCAATTTTTGGTCCTAACGTCCATGGACCATAAACGGACGTCCTTTGGACGTCCGACGCTGGACGTACTTCGGGTGTACTAAATATGTACGTCCTTTGGACGTCCGGCGTTGGACGTCCGGCGTTGGACGTCCGGCGTTGGACGTCCTTCAGGTGGACTAAATATGTACGTCCTTTGGACGTCCGGCGTTGGACGTCCTTCGGGTGGACTAAATATGTACGTCCTTCGGACGTCCGGTGTTGGACGTCCTTCGGGTGGAATAAATATGAACGTCCTTTGGACGTCCGTACTCGGACGAAATACGGACCTTTTCCAATCGTCCATATTGGACATATTCTACCAATAAGGGGATTAAACAGCAAAATTATTTAATAAAATATTAACTTAATTATGTTAATAAAATAGTTTAAATGGAAAAGATTATAAATCATATTTAATTCAAAACTGTATATGTAGTTTAATATCTAATACATGTTTTTGTTTTTATGTAAAGTTTGAAAATCTGATCGGTAAATTATTCGTTATTTCCACTCTACATCAACAATAAATTGAACAAGAAATTGACTAAGTTATTCAAGGCCAAATTTGACGAGTACAAAATGTATGATTTGTAAAAGAAAATGAAGGAATTTGATGAAATAGAACAATTGGATATGTTTTATTTTGTCAAATTTCTTTATTTTCTGTTTATTCACGGCAAAATTGGAAGTAGAATTGTGTTTTGTATAAGCCAAATTTGACCTTGAATAACTTGTCGTCAATTTCTTGTTCAATTATTGTTGATGTAAAGTGGACTTTATAATGTTTTATTATTCCCGTTACCAAGATGATAGAAGTTTGGTGGTTAATTCTAATAAGCAAAAATATAATTTTTATCAATGTATCCTTACTACAGATGAATATTGAGAGCATCTTTTTGAAGTTGAGCGTACGTGTGCCCAAAATAGGTCCAGTTTTAGTCCTAATGCGGATGGACTATAAATGAACGTCCTTCGGACGTCCGACGTTGGACGTACTTACGTGTTGAATAAATATGAACGTCCTTTGGACGTCCATTGGACGTCCGTGCTCGGACGTCCGTTGGACATTGACATCGATCCGTGAGCGTCATCTGCAAAGAAGAAAATCACAAGCCAGGACAACCAATCCAAATAGTGAGTGTTTCAAACTTTTGTGTTGTGTTGTCAAAAGTTTATTTAATTATTTATGTTTTTCCTTACACACTTACATATTTTTTCAAGCTTTTTGGTATATTTTTCATATTTTTTACTATATTTCGATAAAAAAATTCTTCGCAGTTTTATCCTAATCAACATCATCATCATTCTATCCAAAAAGGCAAATCGCCAAAATCGCAATTTTATCATAATATGATATGTATATTTGCATTTTACCACATTTTTTCGATGTTTTGAAACATTTTTGTATATCTTTTGTGTATCTATCTATATTTTGTATATCACCCCTCCTCGGGGTGAAACTCACCCCCCAAATTCACATACTAATTTGTAAGTACACATACTTTGTAAGTATGGAATAAAGGTTGCTTAATATTAATCAGTTTATCGAAGTCCGGACTTATTTTGAACGTTTTTCACCCCAGAGAAAGAGTGAAACTCACCCCAGGGCAATAGCACACATTGGCACAATATCACTTTTTTTCTTTGGCATGTTAGCTATGCGTATGCCAAATTTCATGTCAATCCTTTAAAATTTACAGCAAAAACCATCAAAGAATGTAGTAATACTTGTTTTCATGAAGTCGGTGATAGAGTTTGACAAATCTTTATGGTTGTTAAATATCTTTTAATTTGTGTATTCGATTTTTAAAGGTAGGTACTATATACGTCCATTTGGCACAATAAAAAATAACCTTCGACCGGTACATATTGCTTGTATCGATGCTCGGTGCATTGTTCAGTCATAAATTTTACCTGTCCCTATAGCGTCGGCCGTCGGTCGGGTCCTATTGTAAATTATTATAATAATAGTCCGTCTCGGTATTTTATTATTTCTGTCATAAGTATCTCTGTGGAAATGCAAATGCTGCTTGTAACATCCCAAAAACCAGCTCTACTATTAATTGTACTCGTATAAATAAGTGTATAATATGTACCTACCTACTTATTTATTGTATTCATTTATAGACCTGGATCCCGCGTAATAAAAAAAGTTGATTAACAGCAAGCTGAAAATTTGTTAATAGCTTCACGGTGTCTAGTCGGACAAACTTTGATGTACGGGAATACTGGAACCGGGGAAGTTTTAATTGTGGAACAGGTTAAAAACTTGGAACATCAGACTACCGAAAACGTTCCATGTATTTTGTCGGACAGAACTTCCAATTGATTTGTTACCATTTCATTAAACTCTTATGCAAAAATCAGACTGCGTACCAGTCTACTTTTATTCTCTTAATATTTTTACTTAAAAAAAGTGTACTACAATCATCTCGCTAAACTTAATATAACTGTTTTCGAGATAAACCCATTTTAAATCTGCGATATAATATAATTTTTTGCATAATATTGTAGTTAAATCCGAAAAATCAACTTAAAACCATAATAATAATTGTGCCAATTCTCATTTATGTCATTTATATTTTTGGAGATTTTTATGGTTTATTAGTTATTTTTCGAGTTTAGCGAGACGAATGTAGTATATATTTTTTAAGTAATAATATTAAGAGAATAAAAGTTTTGATTCGAAAAGTATATGTAATGTAGATTTCCCTCAGCGATGTGATATAATATTATTACAGTATAGCTCCCCGTGCATGACAATGAGGTAGCCCATATAGCCTAGGCTATAATATTTTAAAAAAATCACTTAGATGGGACAATGGCTTTAGGAAATTCGAGACATCAAAAATGGCCCATTTTTAAGGTGGTGCGTTAATTTCTTGGAGAAACGTAATTATAATTTAATGTAAATAATCTAATATCCAATAATTGTAAATTAATATAAGATGTAATATAAGTTCCTTAAAAAATATATTTTTTATTTCCCACAATACATTCTCCACAGGTATAAATATCGTCTCTAGACGTCCACCGAACGTCCTCCCAGGACGTTAGATGGATGATCGGCAGCAATACATTGGACCAAACTGGGACGTCCTATGAAGGCCCAATTCACGTCCACCGAACGTCCCTTCGGACGTTAGGTGGACCTCCATTGGGCGTTTGGCAACGTGGAATTTGGACCAAAATTGGACGTCCTGTTAAGGTCCAATTCACGTCCCCTAAGACGTCCGATTAAGATCCAATTTACTCCGATTAAGGTCCAATTTACGTCCAATTAAGGTCCCATTTACGTCCGATTAAGGTCCAATTTACGTCCGATTAAAGTCCAATTTACGTCCGATTAAGGTTCAATTTACGTCCGATTAAGGTCCAATTTACGTCCGATTAAGGTTCAATTTACGTCCGATTAAGGTCCAATTTACGTCCGATTAGGGTCCAATTTACGTCCCCTAGGACGTCCGATTAAGGTCCAATTTACGTCCGATTAAGATCCAATATATGTCCCCTCGGACATTAGATGGACGTCCAATGGACGTTCGGTAGCGCGACATTTGGACCAAAATAGGACGTATAAAGGACGTTCCTCGGACGAAAACGGACGTCCAATGGACGTCCCTAAAGTCCGTGAAGGACGTCCATTGGACGTCCTTGTGCTATTAGGGTAGGTACCTACCTATAATTCTGGTGATTTTTTAAATCCTCTATTGTTAAGAGAATTTACACCTTTAGCCAAAGTTTTACGATTTTCTAACGGAAATTAACAAGTTATTTTAAATACGCACCAATTATCGATGTTGAAAGGAGTTTTTCAAGTTATAAAAATATTTTGTCTGATCAAAGAATATGTTTCCTCGTAAAGAATTTGGAAAAACACATTGTAGTGAATTATAATCGAAGATATATTTATAGTGATATTGTTGTTTTATTTTAAATAGGTAACTATTGGTAGCAGTTTTTGTAAAAACTGTGAATAAATTGCATATATAAAAAATGATTTTATTTGAAAAATAATAAATAAGATTACTAAATAAGACAGAAAATTTGTGGTTTCCCGAAATGCGCATTTTTTGAATTTTTGTGCATATCTTGCGCATATTTCGTAATTTTTTACCGCATATATATGCGAATATTTCATAAAAATTGATCGCATATAAATCCGCTCCCTAGTCATTGTATTCTGTTGGCTGATTCCAATGATTTGAGCCGCCGTACGACACGTTGGGACCAATGGGAGTGAAGATACGTAACTAATACCTATCAAGAGGTTTACTCAAACTTCTTTTCTGTACTTATACCTACCACTCGGTATAAGTACAAAAAAGAAGTTTGTGTAAACCTTTGCACAACTGTGTAAATACTAAAGAAAAATCTAAAATATTAAAAAAAAATAGTGGAATCCGTTAATCTGTTCTCGAAAAAATTAGCTATGAAAATGAGCATAATTTTCTATATCCCTAACTTTTGACGAGCAGTTTAGCTTAAATGGGGAAAAGCGGTAAGCTTAGACCAAACACCAGTAGGAGGCATTCAATTAATTGAGGAAAAAAATTAAATGGATAACAATATTCATTTCAGTTATAGAAAAGGCATTGCCCCGCTAGAATGGTTGAAATCACAAGTAACAATTAATAGTCTTACAAAAAAGACAGGCGCTTGAAAGTGATAAGACCATTGAACAATAAGCCTGCGAACTGCCTTTTAAACACATTCTTAAAAATAATCCATAACACAATTAAAAAAAGGTTTGTTAAGGAATTCTTTTATAGACTTCAGAAATTCAACAACTTCTCCTGATTATGTTTAAAAAACGTACGGAATGCACTAAATGAAAAAAAGAAGAAAAAGATTTATCATACCGTTATACTCTAATATATTCTTACGTTGAATATTTGATGCTTCCCTGTAGAGTATAAAACGGACAGTTGTGTTTTTCCCGTGAGCTGCCTTGTTTAGTCTTCTTTGTCGTTCTATTCGTTAAATCCTATCCTCTCAAGTCACAGCGTCAGAAAGCAGTGGGTATATGCAGTGAACGGGAGGCCTATGTCGAGCAGTGAACGTTGGGGCCCTTTCGCGTTTATCATATGTAGAGAAGTCGCTTGTCAAAAACTGGACGTATGTAATCGTATTCTATTTGTTAAATACTCTCACCTAATATGTCATACCATGTGTGTTAATCCATTTTATTTCTACAATTTTAAAGTGTTATTACATGCCGTCATTTTCATTTGTCTACACCATCTTATTCTGCCAGTTAAATCCCATCATTTCAGACGCTGTACGTCACGATTGAACCAATAGAACCGTAGATACAAGACTAAGGCCCTTTTGACATGATGCTGTAATTGATTTTCATACGTCATTGTATTATATTAGTCAAATCCAGTTATTTTAGGTGCTGTACGCCACGATTGGACCAATAGGAGCGAAGATACGTAAATAAGGCCCTTTTGACATATTGCTGTATTTGATTTTTCTGTGTCATTGTATCCTGTCCATTAAACCCTACCATTTGAGCTGCTGTACGTCACAATTGGACCAATAGGACTAGATATACATAACTAGGGCCCTTTTGACTTGTTGCTGTATTTGATTTTTCTGTGTCATTGTATTTTATTTGTCAAGTCCTATTATTTGAGATGCCGTACGTCACGATTGGTCTTATAGGACCGAAGATACGCGACTAAGGCCCTTTTGACATGAGGTTGTATTTGATTTTTTTCTCATTGTATTCTGTTTGTCAAATCCTATCATTTGAGGTGCTATACATCACGATTGGACCAACAGGACCGAAGATACATAACTAAGGCCCTTTTGACATATTGCTTGTTTGATTTTTCTGTGTCATTGTCTTCTATGATGTCTAAGGCATATCTCTGATATGCCCTATTTTTAAATTGGACTTCGTAAGTCTTAGGTTTTCACCCACAAGCTTTTATTTGACACCTCATTTGTCATTCTACCCGGTATAATGGCGGATGAGTTATATTGGCGGTCGTACGGACCGACAGAAAGAGTACCCAGCTCAAATATCTCACCTTTAGTACCATCCTTGGATTATAAGCTTTCATTTGACACCTCATTTATTATTATAGCTGGTATAATGATAGAGGAGTTACATTCGCGGTCGGACGGACCCACCGACAGACCGCCTAGGTCAAATATCTCACCTTTAGTACCATCCTTGTATTACCAGCTTACATTTGACACCTTATTTGTCATTCTACCTGGTATAATGACGGAGAAGTTATATTCGCGGTCGTACGGACCGACAGAAAGATTGTCTAGGCCAAATATCTCACTTTTAGTACCATCCTTGGATTATAAGCTTTCATTTGACACCTTATTTATCATTCTACTTGGTATAAAGACGCAGAAGTTATAGTCGCGGTCGTACGGACCGGCGGAAAGACAGCTTAGGTCAAATCGCTCACCTGTAGTACCATCATTGGATTATCAGCTTTCATTTGACACCTCATTTGTCATTCTACTTGGTATAAAGACGCAGAAGTTATAGTCGCGGTCGTACGGACCGGCGGAAAGACAGCCTAGGTCAAATCGCTCACCTGTAGTACTATCATTGGATTATCAGCTTTCATTTGACACCTCATTTGTCATTCTACCTGGTATAACGACGGAGGGGTTATATGCGCGGTCGTACGGACCGACGGAAAGACAGCCTGGGTCAAATATCTCACCTTTAGTACCATCCTTGGAATATAAGCTTTCATTTGACACCTCATTTGTCATTCTACCTGGTATAATGACGGAGAAGTTATATTCGCGGTCGTACGGACCGACAGAAAGATTGCCTAGGCCAAATATCTCACCTTTAGTACCATCCTTGGATTATAAGCTTTCATTTGACACCTCATTTATCATTCTACCTGGTATAATGATTGAGGAGTTATACTCGCGGTCGGACGGACCGACGGACAGACCATGTAGGTCAAATATCTCACCTTTAGTACCATCCTTGGAATATCAGCCTTCATTTGACACCTCATTTCTCATTCTACATGGTATAATGACGGAGGAGTTATATTCCCGGTCGTACGGACCGTCGGAAAGACAGCCTAGGTCAAATATCTCACCTTTATTACCATCCTTGGAATATAAGCTTTCATTTGACACCTCATTTGTCATTCTACCTGGTATAATGATGGAGGAGTTATATTGGCGGTCGGAGGGACCGGCGCACAGATCGCCTAAGTTAAATATCTCACCTTTAGTACCATCCTTGTATTATAAGCTTTCTTTTGACACCTCATTTGTCATTCTACCTGGTATAATGACGGAGGAGTTATATTCGCGGTCGGAGGGACCGACGGAAAGACAGCCTAGGTCAAATATCTCACCTTTAGTACCATCCTAGGATTATCAGCTTTCATTTGACACCTCATTTGTCATTCTACCTGGTATAATGACGGATAAGTTATATTCGCGGTCGGAGGGACCGAGTCACAGACCGCCTAAGTCAAATATCTCACCTTTAGTACCATCCTTGTATTATAAGCTTTCTTTTGACACCTCATTTGTCATTCTACCTGGTATAATGACGGAGGAGTTATATTTGCGGTCGGAGGGACCGACGGAAAGACAGCCTAGGTCAAATATCTCACCGTTAGTACCATCCTTGGATTATATGCTTTCATTTGACACCTCATTTGTCATTCTACCTGGTATAATGATGGAGGAGTTATATTCGCGGTCGTAAAGACCGACGGACAGACCGCCAAGGTCAAATATCTCACCTTTAGTACCATCCTTGGATTATCAGCTTTCATTTGATACCTCATTTGTCATTCTAGCTGGTATATTGACGGAGGAGTTGTGGTTACAGACAGACGGACAGACGGACGTGGATAATACAAAGTTTTCACATTTTTTCAAAATTGGGTGAAAACAATAAAACATGATGCCAGACTGATTTCTTTATGAAAATAATATATACATTCTCAAATTGTCTATTTTTCGTTGTGAATAATATTGTATTCAACAGTGATGCCAAATTTCTGATGCCAAAATGATTGATAATGAAAGTGGGATATACGTTTTCATGTATATAACGGCAGCGACAAAACGGTAAAACACTGAACTAAATGTATATAATATTTTCACTGTACGATCATTTTGGACTCAAACATTTTATGGAATAAACTTATATAACTTAGTAAGAGGTAAACAAGGAAAGCTGATATATTAAAGTAACATCAAGGAATCAAATCTCTAACTACCGAGCTGATTAGACTTCTGGTAGCAAGTACAGGAATAAAGTTATTAAGGTAGTGTAAAGTGGCATCGATATACAGATGCCACTTTGCAAGACGATGCCAAATCGATGGTAAATGCATAGTGTATCGATGCCAAATTGATAGTAGGATGTATATATATATATATATATATATATATATATATATATATATATATATATATATATATATACATCCCGCTATTAAATTGGCATCTTTTCACGTTGCAGTCATTTGGCATCACCTAGAAATGCTATCATTTTCTAGGTATAATCCGTGAATGTTCGCTTAGTACACTTCTTTAAGCTTGGCACCGTTGTCGGATTTTCAGTAATCCGATTTATTTATATATTTTATTCCTTACACTATAACGACAATTTGACCCCCGTAGGTCAAAAACATTGCTTAAACATCACTTTGGCAACAACAGGATGTTGCCAAGATATACATTTTTACGGAAAAGACAGTACCTAGTTAGATACATAATATCGATCGCTTCACGTTACAAGTCTTCCACTCGCACTCAGGTAAAAACCAGTTGTAGGCTCTTTTGTCTGAACGGGTCCCTGAATGAGTTTAATAATTCACTTTTATTGTGTATTTTGTTTCGTTTAGTTGAAATATCAGATTTTGTTTGTAACGAATTTCATAATAGATATTTAAATTATTTTTTTGTTAACAAAAACAAATTTTAAAGTTTGACATTTGAAAAATTAATTTTATATTGCCATTTTCATGACATGGTCAATGGTTAATTGCATTTATAATAATTTAATGGGTCATTGCGAAACAATATACAGTGCGTCCATAAAGTAACGCATAAATTCATTATTTCAAAAACCGGACACTTTCAGGAAAAATACCGAAACAGGTCGATTTTTATTTTTAAATTACAATTTATTGGCATACATATCATACTAGTGACGTCATCCATCTGGGCGTGATGACGTAATCGTTGATTTTTTTAAATAAGAATAAAGGGCATGTAATAGCTCATTTGAAAGGGTATGTAATTCTCTATTCAATAATATAATTGTTAATATAATTATTTATACAGGGTGTCCAAAAAATGTTATTTAAATTAAATTAATTGGTATAAAAAGATGAATGTATGTAATTTGTTTAATTCTAAATATATTTTATTGGTGCCAGCAAACATAAAAATGTTTTATTTAAAACCTAAATATTGATTTTCGCTTAAGCGTAATCTTAAACTTCCAAGAGGCAGGTGGATGGCAGCTCTAACATTTAATTTTCTGACAAAAGTAAAACGAATTTTGAATTAAATAAGTTACATACATTTTTCTTTTTGTCTCAATTAATTTAATTAAAGAATTCTTTTTGGACACCCTGTATATATAATTATGTTATTGTTTGTATTAGTAAATAGAGAATTAAATACCCTTTCAAATGAGCTATCACATGACCCCTATTCTCATTTAAAAAATTCATCGATTACGTTATCAAGCCCAGATGGATGACATCACTAGTATGATATGTAATATGCCAAAAAATTGTAATTTAAAAATAAAAATCGACCTGTTTCGAAAATTTTCCTTAAAGTCGCCGGTTTACGAAATAATGAAATTATGCGTTACTTTATGGAAGCACTGTATGTTACAATGTGTAAATTTTTCAGGAAACGTAAAAATCTTTCCATTAGTAGTTAGAGATTCTGATAGTAATACTATATTTTATATAAGTATTATGGGTTATAAATGCATCTATTAGGTCTGGATCCCGCGTATGAAAAAAAAGTTGATTAATAGCAAGCTGAAAATTTGTTAATAGCTTAAGGGTGTTTAGTCGGATAAACTTTTATATATGGGAACACTGGAACAGGGGCAGTTTTAATTGTGAAACAGGTTGAAAATTTGGAACGGTCACACCACGAAAACGGCACATTTATTTTGTCCGACATAACAGACTTAAACTCTCCGAATAGAGATTAAACTCTCATGCAAAAATTAGACTGCTATTTATCACCTGTCATAATTCCTGTCATTTGACATATTCTACATGCTCTACTCATTAAAAGGCCCATTTGGTGATAAATAGCAGTCTAATTTTTGCATGAGAGTTTAATCTCTGTTCGAAGAGTTTAAGTCTGTTCTGTCGGACAAAATACATGTGCCGTTTTCGTGGTGTGACCGTTTCAAATTTTTAACCTGTTCCAAAATTAAAACTGCCCCTGTTCCAGTGTTCCCATATATCAAAGTTTATCCGACTAGACACCCTTAAGCTATTAACAAATTTTCAGCTTGCTATTAATCAACTTTTTTTTCATACGCGGGATCCAGACCTATATCTGAAAGACCAAAAAAGTTTAAATGTTGCTTATTTTTTTGATATTATGTTTTAAAGTTTGTGGACTTATGTTGTTTTCGAAATGAAACCATAATTGGTAAAGTTTTTTCTTTATTCTCAACAAGAAACAGTCATAATACGGACAACGCACACATCTTATGGAAAATATAATGTCACTCAAATTCAATAAAATTTATACGAATAGATCCGTTTTAATTTACCGATCAAATCTTATCATTGCGCCAACTCTTAATTATGATTAATTACGGCGCAAATTGCAATTAAAGTTTATCGAAATCACATTTTTGGAGTCCAAAAAGTGTTAAAAGTGTTAAAGTTACAATCATTATTGCTCCGAGTGCTATTCATAAGAGCTTAAATCCCGCTGGGCCTAAGCGGATCAGTGAAACTAATCCGCTGATTTATGGAGTACCGAAAATCTGGGTAGTTTAAAATATTTTTTCTCTCTCTAACTTATGTACCTACCCATTTGATTTCAGATTTATTTGTATCAATTTCTGCTCTTATTTTTGAAAATAGAGAGTTGGCGCAATGATAAGATTTGATCGGTAAATTAAAACGGATCTATTCGTATAAATTTTATTGAATTTGAGTGACATTATATTTTCCATAAGATGTGTGCGTTGTTTTCGAAATGAAACCATAATTGGTGAAGTTTTTTCTTTATTCTCAACAAGAAACAGTCATAATACGTAGAAATTTATACTAAATTTAAAATCCAGATTCAGTAGAAATAAACAAACCAAGACACGTTAAATGCTACTAGGAGCACTCCCGAATCATAATTATTTACAATGTATTGTTATATTTCTATTTGATATGAAAATTAAATTTTGATGGTTGTAAACAGGATTCAATTTAATATAAAATATTTTCAATTTTCTCAACCACGGGCATATAAATTTAGAACACCCTGTATACAACAAATTGTTATATTTAATTTTAAGAAGTGATTAGACGGAACTCGGGACAGTGCGCTTAAAATAAACAAAGTGAATGACGCGTACCATTATCGTTCTTCTCGGAAGGTCGATCATTAGCCTATGCTAAATAAAACTCAGTGAAATAGATGATAGTTCATTATCGTTTTTCGCGGAAGGTTTCGATCATTAGCCTATGCTAAATAAGACTCATTTGAAAGAGAGAAGAGGTCATTAAAATTTGTAAATAGTAGAAAGTGATTTTAGAATGGGAATTAAATATTTTCTTTTGAAATCCATTAAGCATATTTAGAAAGATTAAAAATTGGTTTTTGAGGAATACTGAGAATGAGAGTTGGTGGTGGAAGGTTGATTTGTGAATCTGGAAGGGATATTGAGAAAGTAGGTGAATGAATGACAAAGTGGGATCAGAATGTTTTGAGCTGTCGAGAAGTGAAGTCGAGTAGTAGACGGTAGTGTTCGAGGAGTGAGAAAGCCGGTAGTTCCGTGAGTGTGGAGTATCTATCGTGGAACGAGAAGTAGGCCAGGTCGAGAGTAAAAGAACCTCCTTGAGCCCAGAGTGTCCCGGTAGCTGATAGCAGTTTCGAAAAAGGTAGAACACAGCATCACGACAAAAGCAGGAACGAGAGCTATTCGAGCTAGTTTTTCAAAGGAGAACATCACTGGAAGCCAGGACGAGGTTTGATCGCAGCCAAGGATAGCAGGAAAGGGTTTTGTGTGAGGACATTTTCAGTTCACCAGGAAAAGGTCAGTCTCATTTGTTTGGACATGAATGTATGGGTTTTTCGTATTAAATTCCACATAAAAAATTGAATAACATAATCAATAATATCAGAAAAGCTTCATCAAACTTAAATAGAGTTGTCCCTAATAACTCCTAATAGTTAAATGTTAATAAAAACTTTCAATAGAAAACCAAAAGGAAATAAAATTCCCAGTTGTAAATGTTATGTTTAAGAATAATAAGAAATAGCAAATATTAAGCATTGATTGCCTTTTGAATAAAATAAAAAATATTTTGATTATAATTGTAACCCATATTTGTATTTTTTTTTACTCTTTTCTTTTCTATCCCGATTAGGAACCATTAAGAAATATTCAGAAGCCACGAAAGTAAGTAATTAATTTATAATTCGCCCTGAGATTGAAAACATATTGATATGTGATCTGGTTAATTAATTAGATTAGTATTAATACATTGATTAAATTAAGTGACATATAAGAATATTATCTCATATCAATAATCAAGATCACATCAGTATATACATTGTAAATTCCAAGTCATGATTTCCAAAGTTTACACATTGTAAATTATGATTCGGGAGTGCTCCTAGTATCATTTAACGTGTCTTGGTTTGTTTATTTCTACTGCATCTTTACTGTTTCTGTTAACTAATCTAAACGTAGAGATATTCTTTGAGATTCTTTAACTCTTTCAATGCTGGGGTTTGTCACATCCCACCTGTCTGTTAGTGGCAAAAAAGTTCACCTGTCGGATGCCGGGTTAAAACATGACAAATTAGATGTGGAATGAAAGCTTATAACCCAAAGATGGTACTAAAGGTGAGAAATTTGGCCTCCGACTTCAGGATAAAGAGTTGCAACCCGAAGTATTGTTCTAAATTCGCAGAAATAGTACAAACTATTTATTACTCGACGCGCCTTAGAAAGACGAGAACAAATATTTATGCCTGTCCGGTTTTATGCCTGTCTGTCCGTCCGTCTGTCAGATATAATCACAGAGGTTGAATGAAAGATTATAACCCATAGATGGTACTAGCGATTAGAAATTTGACGCGCATTAGAAAAATGAGAACAAAGAAATACTTTTTTTAGTTTTACACCACTTCCGGTTAAAATGGTGTACCCGGAAGTGACACACATAGTCACAGAAAAATATACTTGATCAATTTACGTGTATTAAGAGGTCGAAACCGAATTTTTTTAATTCTGGTTTTGATGTCATATGCGGTTAAAAAATTGTCTGGAAGTGGAAGAAACCAGTTTAATAGTTGTCCCCTTCGAGTAGCGAAAAATAAACAATACTTTGTAAAAACATTCAACATTGGTTGATATTCCGCTGTTTTCATATTATTTATTGACCTAAATTTTTGTAAAATGCACTAGTCTTTTTTAAAGATATCATTGGACAATTTACTCACTGTTTTTGGATTTTACAAAATCGCTTGGATTGGCATGAAATTTGACATAAGCATAGCTAACATGTCAAAGAAAAAAGTGATATTGTGCCAGTGTGTGCTTTTTTCTGGGGATGAGTACCACCCCCTTCTCGAGTGTGAAAAAATATAGGTAAAAATATGTCCGTAAGTGGATAAACTAATTAAATTCCTTGTATTTTTTGTTTTTAGATGGTTTTTCGTAAATAAATCAAAAAGTAAGTATTTGATCGAAAAAACTATTCTTAGCAAATATAAAGCTTATAAAACAGTAAAAAAAATTATGTATGTATGAAGTCTGGACACACAATAAAAACAGAGTTGGAGCTGAACAACAGTTGGTTCTTATTCGTCGAATTCCAAATCGACTAGTTCAACGTAAAATATCCAAAAAATAACGCACTTTTCGGGGAAAACTCGCCACAAATTTTTTAAAGTGTTTAAAAAAGTTTTATTTTTGTTATTTAAAAAGTATCTATTCTATCACCATCAGCATCAAAAGTAAGTTACGCTTTAAATAAAATATGTCCCTTTTTTTGCTAAAAGAAATCGTGAAAATCACCACCTAATTAGCATTCCATATGAAATTAATAGTTACCGCCCTAGTTAATTTACTTATATTATACTGTTTATATGATCTATAAGATTTATTGGCAAGAAATGCTTATTAAAAAAAATTGGTTTTAAAATAAAAAAATTTTAATTTTGAAAAAAAATGCCTTGGTTTAAAATAACTTAAACATTAGTGATACTAAATATCTCAAAGAGTAAAAAATGTACATATCACATAAACAATACATAAGTAAATTAGGCGGTGATTTTTACATTTTTTTAACAAAAAAGAGACTTCATTTTGATGCTAACTAACTTTTGATGCTAGAAACGTTTATAAAAATACAAATAAAACTTTTTAGACATTTTATAACAGTTGTAAGTCATGAGTTTTTCCCGAAAAGTGCTTCGTTTTATGGTTATTTCATGTTAAAATATTCGATTTGTATTTTGACGAAGTAGAACCTGCTTTTCATTAAGGTGATACAGTAGCGATCAACAGGTAGCCAAAACGCGTTCCAAGATTGCGGCTGTAATTTTGAATATTTTTTCGAGATATTTGGCACACGTATTCGTAATATAATAAAGAATGGCGGTACAGAGCCGAATTTGAAAAATATATTAATATGTGGAAATTACTCTGTAATTAAATATAATATTAAAAAAACGAGCCTGTACCGCCATTAAGAAGAACAAAAAAATACACTTTCTTCAAATAAACTTTTTATCCGATGCCTAGATTTTGTGTCATTTTGGAACTACTAATGAAATACAAAATTTTAGTAGTTCCAAAATGACACAAAATCTAGGCATCGGATAAAAAAGTTCATTTGAAGAAAGTGTATTTTTTTGTTCTTCTTAATGGCGGTACAGGCTCGTTTTTTAAATATTGTATTTAATTACAGAGTAATTTCCACATATTCATATATTTTTCAAATTGGGCTCTGTACCGCCATTCTTTATTATATTACGAATACGTGTGCCAAATATCTCGAAAAAATATTCAAAATTACAGCCGCAATCTTGGAACGCGTTTTCGCTACCTGTTGATCGCTACTGTTTCCTCTTAACTACAACTCTACTTTTACAGGGTCTACAGACTTCATACATACACCATTGTTTTCACTTTTTTATACGCTATATTTTTGCTAAGAATATTTTTCGTTAAAATACTTTTTGAGTTTTTTTCTAAAACCGTCTAAAAACGTGACTTTTTTGTTGAAAAACGAACATAATATATTCACTTGCAAATAACTCAAACAGTATGTTAAGAAAAAATCTATAGAACAAAAACTAGCTTAGAATTACTCAGTTTATCCACTTTAGGACTTATTTTGAATGTATGTCTTTTCACATTATAAAAGTGGTTGTACTAACTCCCAAGGCAAAAGCACACGTCGGCACAATATCACTTTTTCTTTGACCTGTCAGCTATGTGCATACCCAATTTCATGTCAATCCAAGCGGTTGTTTAAAATTCGGAGGTTTTGCAATATTTACCGTGAGTGGATGGACTACAGATATATGTATATTAGATAAAAATTATAGTCTCAGCGAATCTTTGAAATATCTCCATTCCTTTGAAATGTTACATTTTTTAAGCCTTGAGGGAGTAGGCGCAAAATTATGACCAATGCTATTTAAATGCATTCAGTTTATTCGAATCCTGAGAAAACTAATAAGAATTTTGGAAAAATTTAAACGCAGAATGAAAGATTACATTATAACCGAGGGCGAAACTCTCTAAAAACTTTTATGTTTATATTGATAAGTGAAAGGGTGAAAAAAAAAGAAAATTTAGTGTGATTTTTTATTTCAAATATTTAATTCAAAAGAAATTTTTGTTTATTCTATTCTTTTTGACATGAGGCTGTATTTGATTTCTCTATGTCATTGTATGCTATTGGTTAGTTCCTATCATTTCAGCCGACGTACGTCACGATTGGATCAATAGGGCCGAACATACATAACTAAGGCCCTTTTGGCATGATGCTGTATTATTTTGAAGTCGATACAGCCTGAATATTTTTTTTTATTTTTTTACGTTCTATGTGATTAAAAAAATTAAGAATCACCGCAATTTTAGCCCACCACCCCCTTCCCCTTTCCCCAATTTTTCGGTTTTATTTTTTTTTAAGTTGGTTTGCAATTAAATTATAAATTACAAAAAATTCACACGCACAGCTGAGGCTTTTACAAAACATATATTTTTATGGACCCGAAGGTCGAGTGTACATAACCTCAATGTTTTTTGTTTTTTTAATAGGTACGTATAACTTTTTTTGGCGATGGCTGCATGTCTAATTTTTTTGCGTTTTGTGAATTTTATCAAAATCTGTATTTCTGACTTTTTTCAGATTTATTCGTAAGGTGCGCCATCATCAAAAATCCGGAAAACTGGTTTTTTCGGTAGTTTTTTGGGATTTTCTCCATTTTATATACTTCAAAATAGACTAACTCAAGGTTTTTTATAGGTTACGTATATATAATTTGAAATAACTGAGTTTTTAGGGATATTCAAAAATTGTGTAAAACACCTAAACCCCCCAAAAACTATGTTTTTTCAAATTCTTAAAAGTTTCTTAATTCTTTCGTACCCCATGAAGTTAAATTACAAAGCCATTAAAATATAACTGGAGGTGATTCATACCTACTTACCATCTCAATTGAATGCAATCATCGGCAAAGCCATCTTTTAGTGTCATTGTGTCATCCCCAAAAATCTACCTGGGTCTTAAAATGCAGGTATGCATACTTGTTCCGTTATAACTCTTATCTTTTAAAATTTTGTAGTAAAAGCATTTCTATAGCTATAGTGAGTTTATTGCCCTACCTCTTTATGTGGCTTAATGATTTGGATTGTAAACACAGATAAGAAAGGGTGTGATAGACCAGAGAAATTAGCAAATAAATGGCCTCTTTCGTGACATCCGTTGATACAGGTATCTAAGAACTGCTTATGGCATTAGGGTAAATTTAGTTACAACAGTATCCAATATAAAAATTATGCAAAAAATCAAACGTACTTTTTAACTTATAAACAATATATAAACAATTAAAGATCGCTATTTGATTGTAAATATTAAAGGTGGAGACCGGTATGCTGTATGGAAAGGTGATAAATTTTACTGAAGAGCATAGAAAATTCTTTAAAATGAGTGTTTGGAAAGTTCTTTTTGTTAATTTGTTGCTTAGTTATTGGGAAAATAGCTTCAAAAGTCGATTTTTTGAAAATAATTAATAACTTTTCTAAAAATACACTAAAAGCTTTATTTTCGCGTAAGTAAAGGAACAATATTAGAAGTATTCAGCCGTTAAAATTTCAAGAAGTTTTACCTAATAGTTATTGCAAAATTGAAATTGTTTATCCCAAAAAGCTTCTATCTACAGCGTTATTATGCATAAACTATTAGGTCAACATAAATTCTAAAGACATCAAACCAAAGAGAAAGGTTCAATTTATCAAATTAGATCAAGTCTTGAATAAAAAGTTTATAATAAATATTATAAATAATTATAAAATAATTTTGAAAAAGTAGTGTTATTTTAAGCTTATTCGCGAACTCAAGCGAGGGTGCTGCCGCTTATTTTGAACTAGAGGAATTGGGATGAAGATTTAAACAAAACATCCGTTAACCTATATATCAATGTCGATTGAATGCTTGTCTGGTGTGTTCATTTAATGAATGATTTATTTATATTAATTAATTACATCAATAAAAATATTAATTATATCAAAATGCATTATCCCAATTACATCGGCCATTTTCATGCAACTGCACTGCCACCTATAGTCGATTGAGTTCGCGAATAAACAATTAAAATAACAACCGCATTAACATGTGGGAATTAACTAATTTTGATGGGAAATAAGCCACAATTTTACTAAAAAAAATGGTTTTATTTTGACAACGACACCCGATTTGAGCGTCGAAACGTTAATAAAATCAGTTTTTTTAGTAAAATTGTGGCTTATTTCCCATCAAAACTAGTTAATTCCAAAAATGCCACAAGAAAATAGCTTCAGAACAACAACACGTAGGAAGTTAATTTTTTTTATTCGACATGTTGGTATTCTTATAGAAACTGAAACAAAAATTTAATGCCCTACAACCCTTAAAACCCGAGTTAGCCACTTTTTTCAAAAATTCACCGGGGCTTTGTTTATAAATATTAGAAAATTTGAAAAGCAACATTTAAACGAATGAAAGAGCATGTTTATACAAAAAAAAATTAAAACGATTCTTTTAAAAACGAGCCGTCCATGATGCGCCAAAAGTGAAGAGTTTAAAAGTAAAGCGATTCTTACCCTCTTGATTTTATTATCAAAAACTTAATTCACAACTACACATTTATAAAAGGCGCAATACCTCCGGTAAGATTTAGGTACAAAATTAACAAAACCCAAAAAAAAAATATATAATACAATATTCCAGTTACCCGTCGTTTGTCACCATTAATCCCTTTATCCTAAAGATAAATAACAGTTTGTCGACGAAAATTCCATTCGATCAAATGTTCGTCGATGAATTGTCCATTCGATGAATTGTGCATTCGACCAACTGTTTGTCGACCAACTGTTGTCGACCAATTTTCCGTCGACGAAGTGTTCTCGACCAGCTTTCCGACACCGGATTTGGGTGTCATTGTATTCTGTTGGTTAATTCCTACCATTTTAGCCACCGTACGTCATGATTGGAAAAATAGCAGCGAATATACGTAACTAAGGCCCTTTCAATATTTTACTGTAATTGATTTTTCTGTGTCATTGTATTCTGTTGACTGATTCCTATCATTTGAGCCGCCGTACGACACGTTTGGACCAATGGGAGTGAAGATACGTAACTAATACCTAACAAGAGGTTTACTCAAACTTCTTTTTTGTACTTATACCACTCGGTAAAAGTACAAAAAAAAGTTTGGGTAAACTTTTGCACAACTGTGTAAATACTAACGAAAAATCTAAAATATTAAAAAAAATTAGTGGAATCCGTTAATCTGTTCTCGAAAAAATTAGCTATGAAAATGAGCATAATTTTCTATATCCCTAACTTTTGACGAGCAGTTTAGCTTAAATGGGGAAAAGCGGTAAGCTTAGACCAAACACCAGTAGGAGGCATTCAATTAATTGAGGAAAAAAATTAAATGGATAACAATATTTATTTCAGTTACACAAAAGGCATTGTCCCGCTAGAATGTTTGAAATCACAATTAATAGTCCTACAAAAAAGACAGGCGTTTAAAAGTGATAAGACCATTGAACAATAAGCCTGTGAGCTACCTTTTAAACACATTCTTAAAAATAATCCATAACACAATTAAAAAAAGGTTTGTTAAGAAATTCTTTTATAGACTTCAGAAATTCAACAACTTCTCCTGATTATGTTTAAAAAACGTACGGAATGCACTAAATGAAAAAAAAAAAAAAGAAAAAGATTTATCATACCGTTATACTATAATATATCCTTACGTTGAATATTTGATGCTTCCCTGTGGAGTATAAAACGGACAGTTGTGTTTTTCCCGTGATCTGCCTTGTTTAGTCTTCTTTGTCGTTTTATTCGTTAAATCCTATCCTCTTAAGTCACAGCGTCAGAAAGCAGTGGGTATATGCAGTGAACGGGAGGCCTATGTCGAACAGTGAACGTTGGGGCCCTTTCGCGTTTATCATATGTAGAGAAGTCGCTTGTCAAAAACTGGACGTATGTAATCGTATTCTATTTGTTAAATACTCTCACATAATATGTCATACCATGTGCGTTAATCCATTTTATTTCTACAATTTTAAAGTGTTATTACATGCCGTCATTTTCATTTGTCTACACCATCGTATTCTGCCAGTTAAATCCCATCGTTTCAGGCGCTGTACGTCACGATTGAACCAATAGGACCGAAGATACATAACTAAGGCCCTTTTGACCTGCTGCTTGTTTGATTTTTCTGTGTCATTGTCTTCTATGATGCCTAAGACATATTTATGACATGTCTTATTTTTAAAGAAAACAAGTAATTGGACTTCGTAAGTCCTAGGTTTTCACCCAAAGTAATCGAAAGTAGAATTGGAAGTCGATATTTGAATTCTTCGTGTAACTTTGCGTGGATTGATATACAAATTTACTAATTTTGAGTCATTTTTACTAAACTGTTTACACAGAAATAACTCTAAAGATTCAAACCTTTCAATACGCTTCGATTTATGTGTTCGTATACTATTTCTGAGTCTATTGGGACCGTGCAAGTTCGGCAAAACGACACCTGGTTTCTACGCTCTGCAACTTTATTCGCACTTTTAATTATATTGGCCAATTATATTAGTCCTGGTTACTGGATAATTGTCAAGGCCATAATCCAAAAAAATAATAAGAAGAAAAAATAAGATTCAGGTTATGTTATTAAAACGTAAACAATTGTATGTAGTAAATAAAATTAGTTATTAAAATGCAGTACTGCAAGCAAAATACAATTAATTTAATTTGCCTTCATATAATAATTGCATATAATATCAATATTGCAGAGCAACATATAATTTTTCTTCTTCAATGACAGTAGGTATGAAATGTACGTCAATTTGACAATTTCAATGGACAATATGAATTATTTAAGAAAGTTGCAATATTTCTCCGCTATTCGCGCACGATCGTTTCTCGTATCCGTTCCAAGTACTTGCACACCGCGAATAATGGCATTTCCGGTTATAACTTTTTAAGCGGAAATTACGTAAAAACCAAAATTTTACATTTGTTCTCATCTTGCTAAGCCACGTTGAATAATATATCACTTATTCTCTTTCGGCAACTTTAAAATAGTAAATACTTACGGTTGCAACTCTAAAACCGGAACTCCGACGTCAAATTTCTCATCTTTAATAATACCATCCTTAAGTTAAAAGCTTTCATTCGACACCCGATTTGTCATTCTATCTGTATTAATAACGGAGGAGTTGTATTCGCGGATGGACAGACATACGGACAGACAGCCTAGGTAAAATTTTTCATCTTTAATACCATGCTTGAACTATAAGCTATCATTTGGCACCTCATTTGCCATTA
Organism: Diabrotica virgifera virgifera; assembly: GCF_917563875.1. NCBI lineage: Eukaryota > Metazoa > Arthropoda > Insecta > Coleoptera > Chrysomelidae > Diabrotica > Diabrotica virgifera. The sequence continues at coordinate 191,884,999 of NC_065448.1, forward strand.
TACCTGGTATAATGACGGAGGATTTATACTCGCGGTCGGAGGGATCGACGGACAGACAGCCTAGGTCAAATTTTTCACCTTTAGTATCATCCTTGGATTATAAGCTTTCATTTGACACCTCATTTGTCATTCTACCTGGTATATTGACGGAGGAGCTATATTCGCGGTCGGACGGACCGACGGTCAGACAGCGTAAGTCAAATTTCTCACCTTTAGTACCATCCTTGGATTATAAGCTTTCATTTGACACCTCTTTTGTCATTCTACCTGGTATAGTAGAGGAGTTATATTCGCGGTCGGACGGACCGACGGACAGACAGCCCAAGTCAAATTTCTCACCTTTAATACCATCCTTGGATTATAAGCTTTCATTTGACATCTCATTTGTCATTCTACCTGGTATAATGACGGAGGAGCTATATTCGCGGTCGGACGGACAAACGGACAGACAGCCTAAGTCAAATTTCTCACTTTTAGTACCATCCTTGGATTATAAGCTTTCTTTTGACACCTCATTTTTCATTCTACCTGGTATAATGACGGAGGAGTTATATTCGCGGTCGGACGGACCGACGTCTCACCTTTAGTACCATACTTCGATTATAAGCTTTCATTTGACATCTCATTTGTCATTCTACCTGGTATAATGACGGAGGAGCTATATTCGGGGTCGGACTGACCGACGCGACGGACAGACAGCCTAAGTCAAATTTCTCACCTTTAGTACCATCTTTGGATTATAAGCTTTCATTTGACACCTCATTTGTCATTCTACCTGGTATATTGACGGAGGAGCTATATTCGCGGTCGGACGGACCGACGGTCAGACAGCGTAAGTCAAATTTCTCACCTTTAGTACCATCCTTGGATTATAAGCTTTCATTTGACACCTCTTTTGTCATTCTACCTGGTATAGTAGAGGAGTTATATTCGCGGTCGGACGGACAGACAGCCCAAGTTAAATTTCTCACCTTTAATACCATCCTTGGATTATAAGCTTTCATTTGACATCTCATTTGTCATTCTACCTGGTATAATGACGGAGGAGCTATATTCGCGGTCGGACGGACAGACGGACAGACAGCCTAAGTCAAATTTCTCACTTTTAGTACCATCCTTGGATTATAAGCTTTCTTTTGACACCTCATTTTTCATTCTACCTGGTATAATGACGGAGGAGTTATATTCGCGGTCGGACGGACCGACGTCTCACCTTTAGTACCATACTTCGATTATAAGCTTTCATTTGACATCTCATTTGTCATTCTACCTGGTATAATGACGGAGGAGCTATATTCGGGGTCGGACTGACCGACGCGACGGACAGACAGCCTAAGTCAAATTTCTCACCTTTAGTACCATCTTTGGTTATAAGCTTTCATTTGACACCTCATTTGTCATTCTACCTGGTATAATGACGGAGGAGTTATATTCGCGGTCGGACGGACCGACAGCCTAAGTCAAATGTCTCACCTTTAGTACCATCCTTGGATTATAAGCTTCTATTTGACACCTCATTTGTCATTCTACCTGGTATAATGACGGAGGAGCTATATTCGCGGTCGGTCGGACCGACGGACAGACAGCCTAAGTCAAATTTCTCACCTTTAGTACCATCCTTGGATTATAAGCTTTCATTTGACACCTCATTTGTCATTCTACCTGGTATAATGACGGAGGAGTTATATTTGCGGTCGGACAGACCGAAGGACAGAAAGTTTAAGTCAAATATCTCACCTTTAGTACCATCCTTGGATTATACGCTTTCATTTGACACCTCATTTGTCATTCTACCTGGTATAATGACGTAAGAGTTATATTCGCGGTCGGACAGACCGACGGACAGATAGTTTAGGTCAAATTTCTCACCTTTAGTACCATCCTTGGATTATAAGCTTTCACATTTTTTCAAAATTGGGTGAAAACAACTTGATGCCAGAATGATTTGTTGATGAAAATAATATATACATTCTCAAATTGCCTATTTTTCGTTGTGGATAATATTGTATTCAACAGTGATGCCAAATTTCTGATGCCAAAATGATTGATAATGAAAGTGGGATATACGTTTTCATGTATATAGCGGCAGCGACAAAACGGTAAAACACTGAACTAAATGTATATAATATTTTCACTGTGCCATCATTTTGAACTCAAACATTTTATGGAATAAACTTATATAAGTCAGTAAGGAATAAACAAAGAAAGCTGATATATTAAAGTAACATCAAGGAATCAAATCTCTAACTACAGAGTTGATTAGACTTCTGCTAACAAGTACAGGAAAAAAGTTATTAAGGTAGTGTAAAGTGGCATCGATATACAGATGCCACTTTGCAAGACGATGCCAAATTGATGGTAAATGCATAATGTATCGATGCCAAATTGATAGTAGGATTTATATATATATATATATATATATATATATATATATATATATATATATATGTATATATATATATATATATATATATATATATATATATATATATATATATACATATCACTGCAAAGATCTTTGGAAAATTCTGCAAAATGACACCTCTCCTAGCATTCTAGCTCAATTAGGACAGCTTCTACAACCATTCAAAAAAAGTATGGTCGCGGTGTTTTGGATTTTTTTGGAAAATTTTACATAACCATATTTCGGAAACGGTTTGAGATAAAAATTTAAAATTTTGTATTTTTGGTTACCTTATTAGCCACTATGATTATTCCAAATTATAGCCAAATCTGAAGTGGGGTGGAAATTAGGTGTGTTGATTTGGTATGGAATGACCCGTAACTCATACCTCCATAAAAACTTAATTCCAATACTTTGGAACTATTAAGATATTTTATTTTTTGCATGAAAACGGCGCGTCGTATGAAAAAAAGGGAAGATAGATTTTTTGTTACAAATGCAACGAAGAATTCAAAAATGATTGTTAATTTGAAATGTGCCAGTGGCGTACTATTTTTTTTTTCTTTAGGAAATTCAGACAATTACCCGTATGCGCGCCAATGATGAATATAGAATTCTTAATTGTATGTCAAAAATTGCACAATAACTACCTCTTAAAACTTGCCAAAGTGTATTACAATGTTGCCAGTATTTTCGCAAAATCCTAAAAAATGCGTAAAATTTTGTTTTCTTCACCGCCCTGTATTTTGAAAATGGATGGCATTACAAAAGTTTTTTATTAAGCAAACCCCAATTGTTTTTCAGTTTTTTGTCTCGTCCAGTTACGGTGTTACCTTTTCTTTAAACACCATGTATAAAATTGTATCAAAAAGCGAAAAAAAAAAACAAAAAAATGCTGTTTTTTATTTTTAAATGTACGTTTCACCAACTTTAAAAATCTGAAAAAATTCAGGGTGATAAATTATGCAAAAATACATACTATAAATTTTTTTCGTGAACACGAATATCTTAGTTATTTTTTTAAACTCATTTAAAATTTTAAAATCGTCCTAAAATTTAAATTTTCCGCCAAAAATTAAAAAAAAAAACATTTTTTTCGGACAGAACTTTTTGAAACCTACAACTTTTTTATTTAAACTTTTTCGCTAGCTCTCGCTGAGATAAAAAATAAAAACATAAAAAGCCTAATTAGGCTCTACGTGGGTCACGTGACCACCTAGGGGGCTAAAAATTTCAGAAAGTGAGTTTCTCTATATTATGTGCTAAACGGTGTTCTATATAGAATTCGAATCGAGTGGGGGCATTTTTCATCATCTTACCCGGCTAGGCCCTTAGCAATGAATTCTTTGTGGTATAATTTTCTACTTTCAATATTTTTTCGGGGATAAGTTTTAGGCTAGGGTATCATGGGTTAGTTTTTGGTGATTGGTCAACGTACCAATCAGCAGCAATTATTAAGTGATAATATACTATGCCGCCGAAATGGGCGCTGTAAACCTTTACCTTACCGAGATATAGCTATGGTGCTGTTAGCTATACCGTAAAGTTAGCAGCGCCCAGTATTTCTTGGACACGGCTAGAGCAACAATTTTTATCTTTCCTTAATCAACTAGCAATAAATTGTATTCTGGGTCTGAACTCGGCCTTTCAAAAAGGTGCTGTTAAGTTGACCGACATTATCAATTTATTGGTCGTAAAAGACAAATATGTGTTTACATACCCATCTATTTGGCATTCTTTAGCAGTAAAAAAATATTTCACAGCGTATAACATTGGGCGGTAATAAATGCTTTACACAATGGAAGAATGGACTATAGATATGTACCTTCCTTCTAACCTATGCATTTTAACAGATACATACTGATTGTAAAAGTTTCGGTGTCATGGTTGAAAAATCAGTTAAATAGAACTCTGCAGAGCAGTGGTAGATAGAGTAAAGATAGTGATGATGATATCCAACTTCTGATTGGGAGATTACACTTAAAGGAAAAATAATAAAAGAGCATATTTAATTTAGTAAACACAAACCACAAACCAATTGGATCATCTATATTTGGATTTCATAAGCAAAATATCATAGTAACGTATACCTATAGACGTCAAAAAATAATAAAAATGTGATGCTTTTTTATATTTTGTGCACAATGTTGAAGTAGGTCCTGGAATATGAATAGAAAACAAATAAAAATTTGTGGACTACAATTCACATAAAGTATGCGGAGAGACTGTGGATAAAATGTGCAGTATATAATAATATCATTACAGCACATGTGCTGTATACTAGTAACACAGTATTTTATAAATAAAAGTATTCTTTCAAATCAAAAAATAAACCAGACACGCTAACATAGTTGAATATAATGTGCCGGTGGTTTCTTACAATCCAACGAATAAAAGAATGCCACTAGTGCCTCCTTTATTATTGAAGGTTGGCCATAACTACAGAAAATTACTCTCTATCTTGAGCTGCTCTTATTGTCGAATGTGTGTCCATGCCTGCCCATGCTCTTACATTATTTAGCCAGGAGCATTTTCTTCTTACTTGATCTCTTCTTCCTTCCACTTTCCCTTCCATTATGAGTCGTAAAAGTTGTACCTTTCTCCTCTGTAAATATGTCCTAAGTAACTTTTCCGTTTTTTACAATATATAGGAGTTCTCTCTCAGTCCGATTCTTCTCAGCACCTCGTTGTGGCGGCCGCAGCGCAGTGGCTATGTTACTGGCTTAACAAGCTGGAAAGCCCGGGTTCGAATCTTGGCACTGACAAATTTTTCAATTTCTAATTTAATTGAGCCGCCACCGTGCTGCGGAGGGCACGTAAAGCCGTCGATCCGGGCTACTTAAGTAGTAGGGTGGGTCGAATTTTTCAAATCGAACAAAATTAGTATGGGTATGAATCGGAAGTTGCATTAGACTATTAGAAACAGTATAAAAATAATAAAAAATATATCACATATATGTTTTAGCTCTCTACCGGGACTTGAAATTTCCCATAAATGGAAATTTTCCCCCTGACTTTCGAATTAGTTTTACAAAATAAAACAAAGTTGTATTCATCTAAATTTTTGGTTCTAAAGAAAATGAATGCGTGTTACGCTACTGATTGGCTGTTGTCGCTTGTTTAACGCATGCGCGAGCGAGATTACTAGACTGACCTTTCAGCTAATTTCGTAGAAATCGCAGTACAGTTTTGTCTGAACAGGTTGGCAGATCACTATTTTTTTTTGTATGATTTGTTGTCGGATTTTGTATAATTGAAACTGTTGCGTGTTGTGTACTGTATTATTGCCGTAATAACTTTTTATAACTAATTAGTTTATTAAACTAAAAAAGATATAAGTGTGTTAGTAAAATGAGTTCAAAACTTTTAAAAATTCGAAGTAAAGTGCGTTGTCCTATATTTGGAATACCTTCTGAACCATCTTCAAGTGTTTTGCCTACTGTTAGTGACATTATAAGGTATATATTATATGTGCGGTATGATTTACAAGAAGCAGACTCCGGAAAACAGCCGCCTATAACCGAAGTTCACGCTGTTGTTTGTCAACGCATTGAAAAGATCTGGTCTTTGGCTTCAATTGCAACTGTAAGCTCAAAACGCATTAAGGACCTTCTTAAAAGGTATTATGATGAATATATTAAATTAATTCGATATCCAAAAACAAAAAGATCTGATACATACACACAAAAAGTGGACGCTTTCCGAGAAACTTCCATGACAAGACTTTTTGACATTGCATCGTGTAAATGCATGACTTTTGATTCTTGCAAATGCCCTAAGAATCACAAAGTCCCTATTATCGAGCGTCCTTTCCTATTAGACCAGAGGAAAGAAAGAAAAATGATGATAACAGGTGTCGATAAAAATACTACCATTAAATTACAGCGCGCATTGGATCGACAAATGAAACATAAAGAAATCGAACTCAATGATAGAAGTCCTTTCAAAAAAAGAAAGATGTCTGAAATGAGTAAGAATGTTTCAGAAGCACATGTTGATAATGATAGTGTTGACGTTGATACGGAATCTATACCTTCAACATCAACTTCGGAGTCTAATAAAACCTATAATACATTACGTCTTCCAAAACTCGCAAGAATCTGCGATAGATATGGAGTTTCAAACCGATCCGCGGCTGCTATTGCTACTGCAGTGTTACAAGATGTCGGCCTAGTGTCCTCCGAAGAGAACCGTTTGGTTATAGATAAGAGCAAGGTACGTCGAGCACGAAATAAAGCAAGGCAACATCTACAAAGTAATGTACACCAAAGCTCTCTAGAAAGTATTTATTTCGATGGGAGAAAAGATAAAACCTTAACGATCGAAAAGAAAAATGGTCGTTCTTATCGAAAATTGGTATCAAGAGAACATATTTCTATCATAAGCCAACCAAACTCACAATATTTAGGACATATGACACCAGTAATTGGAACTGGAAAAGCTATATGTGATTCTCTTCTTAGCTTTCTTTCAACCAATAATGTGAAGTTAGATTTTCTAAAATGTATAGGATGTGACGGAACTAATACGAATACTGGATGGACGTCTGGAGCAATTCGATTTATGGAGTTACGTCTACAAAGGCCTCTTCAATGGTTTATTTGCCTACTACACGCAAACGAATTGTCTCTAAGACATTTATTTAGTGTATTGGATGGGCGAACCAGCGGGCCTCAGGGATTCACTGGGCCTATCGGAAAGGCACTGGAAACCTGCGACCATCTCTGTGTTAAAGCGTTCAGCCCTGTCTCCGGTAACCTTATTTCTCAAAAAGAAGATGTGATAAAATCTTTTAGCACTGATCAAAAATACATGTACGAAATGTGTCAGGCTGTATCATTGGGTGTGTGTAGCGACGAACTCGCTAACAGGCAGCCTGGCAATATGTCACATTCTCGCTGGCTTACAACGGCCAACCGCATATTACGCCTTTACATTGGAACCATTGACCCATCTGAAGAACTACAGACACTAGTTGATTATATCATGAAAGTCTACGCTCCCGTATGGTTCCACATCAAAGAACAACCTTCGTGTGAAATGGGACCCAAAAATCTTTTTAAATTAATTAAATACTCCAGATGTTTATCAGATAAAGTGAAAATAGTTGTTGATCCAGTAATACAACGTAATGCATTTTTTGCCCATCCGGAAAATCTTTTGCTTGCTATGATAACAGACAACAGAGGTTTCGTCAAAGAATTAGGTCTAAGACGTATCATAAAAGCAAGAAAGGAATCAGGTGATAAGGTAAGAGTGTTTAAAGTTCCGAAACTAAATTTCAATGCAACAGACTATATTGAAATGATACACTGGGCCGATTTACTAGTAACTTCACCTCCCTTACTAGGAGACATTACCGACTCAACTCTTGTGGATATGCTGTCAAACATATGTTCAATTAAAATAGAATTTTCAAAATTTCCCTGCCATACTCAAGCAGTTGAACGTTGCGTAAAACTGGTAACTGAGGCATCTATCACTGTAGTAGGTGAAAGGGCTCGTGATGGATTAATTCGCACCACACTCGAGTCTAGAGGTCTTATGCCATCTTTTGATTGTAAAGCTGAATTTAAGTGTTAACATTGCAATTTTTCTCACAGTTTATTATATTTTTTTACTTAAAGTCTTATATTTAGTGTACCTATTTTTTTTCTGGATTTGTCAAAAATGTATGTTTAATTAATAATAAATATTCTTTCTTTTTAAACAGCTTGTTTAAATTTTATTCTACTCTTTAAAAATCAAAGAAAAAAAAATAGAAAAATCTGACATTTCAAAGGCAGGTAGAGGGCTATAAACTATATTGAATTAAAAATCTAAAAGCATGATCTCAAACAATTCAGTATTATGCAACTTTTGAAAACTACCCAACTATGAAATTTGAAAAAAAAATTTATTTTTACAAAATCGACCCACCCTATTAAGTAGTCGTTAAGTTATGTTAGGGGTGCTTGCGCGACCTGAAAACTCTAATAATATTTCTTCTACTTTAATAGTAGGAAAAATAGGTAACACTACTATTGCTATAGATAAAAGAGACTATAATAACAAAACAATAGAATTTTTAAATAACCAAAATAGTATAACATTAACCTTTCGCCGGTAACGTGAATTCTTGTAACATAGTTGGTAACGTCGGTCTACGACACCGACTTATTTAATAATGAATATCTTAGGTTGTGATTTTCTGTTAATATTTTGATATGACTAAATGTTTAACATAACTATATGTAACTAACAATATAGTAAGAAATGATCAATATTTATTTATATTCGGGAAAAAATGCACATTAAAAAAATTGCTTCCTTTTAGATACTAACATAATTGACAAACAATTTACAAAAACATGTCAAGTTTTTGAATACAAAATATCAACAAACATATCGACAAGGGTTGAAATGTCACAAAAAAAATAAAATTATTCAACAGATGTTCAACACAAACTGAAATTATTGTCCGTTTGTTTCCTCATTTTTTTATACACTGCACTGCACCGCACTGTACGGTTCTGGTTCGGAATTAGCAACAATTTCGTCAAAAAGTTGTTGCAACCTGATTTGTTCTCTTTCATAATCAATATTCACATACAACTCCTAAAATTAATATCTATTATTTAAACTAACTATGGACCAAAAACGACAAAAACTTACCGTTAAGTATAACATAAATGGTAACCTCGGTCTCTCACACCGTCAGGTCAAATAACATATGAACTATCCACACTTGGCCACAGATTTTTTAAGACTAAATAGTGTGATGAGAATTTGAAAGCTACCTGGCCGCGCGGACAAAAAAATATGCGCATTTGAGTTTTACCGCGAAAAATCCATTTCGTCGGTGTCAGGGACCGTACGTTACCATTCGACGGTTAAACAAAGAACCCACAGAAAAATACCAAACACAAATTAAACTAGCCATTGAAAATTCAAAATCCATATTATATCCAACAGAACAGAAATACCTTAATATTATGAACCTACAACCTTCTAAATTATACTCTTCTATTAAACTACACAAACCTGACCACAAAATAAGGCCTGTAGTTTCTTTTTATACAGCTCCGTCATATAAACTTTCAAAAAAACTGTCAGATATTATTACAGAATACACTAAATTTTCACCTAAATTCACCGTAAAAAATACGCTAGAACTAGTTAATAAAATACAACATTTGCAATTGCCCAACAACTCCAGGCTAATTTCATTTGACGTAAAAACTCTTTTTCCTAGTGTTCCTCCTACAGAAACTGTTGTTCTAGCTAAAAATGTTTTACACCATAATAGTACAAATCCGATCATTGCATCTGAAATTTTACACCTTCTTGAAATTTGCAGAAATCAAGATTACTTTGAATTCAATAATCGAATATACACAAACAGCAGTACAGGGCTTATTATGGGTAACACTCTAAGCCCATTGCTATCCGATATATTTATGAACCAGCTTGAACCAACAATTTCTAAACATCCCGTATTTAAACAGTTCTTATATTGGTGGAGATACGTGGATGATATACTAGTATGCTTTACAGGAACTAACAGGCATTTTGAACAATTTCTATCATACATTAATTCACTTCATAGTAATATTGAATTTAAAATAGAAACAGAACAGAATAAGTCCATAAACTTTATAGATGTAACAATTACCAGACTACACAACAAACATGAGTTCTCCGTATATCATAAACCTACCCATACTGACACAACTATACACAATTCATCATCCCATCCTATACAACACAAATTAGCAGCCTACCATAGCATGATACATATGTAGATTGACAGAAATTCCCATGTCAAAAAATAATTTCGAAATAGAACTGAACATCATTAAAAAAATAGCAGTAAACAATGGCTATAACGAACAAACAATTAATAAAATTTTAAACCTAAAACTCCATGAGAAAGCCCTGAAATTAGTCTATCCACCACCACAGAAAGAACCCAGTACCTTCTGCTCTATCACACACACTGGCAAGATAACAAACAAAAATAGCCGGATACATAAAAAAGAAAGGAATAACACCAGCTTTTAGAACTAACAACAACTTAAGAAAATATATTTAGAATAATAAGAGCCGAAAGAGAAAACAACTACAGAGTGGTGTCTACAAACTAACTTGTGGTGACTGTCCGAAAACTTATATCGGTCAAACTGGCAGAACCTTTGACAAACGGGTAGCAGAACACAAAAGGGCTTTCAACAATAGATAAACAGACACTTCTACATACGCACACCACCTTCTAGATCATAATCATTCTTTTAATGAAGAGTTTCAAATTCTGCATATTAAAGGCCTTAAGCTATCTTTATTAGAATCTATGGAAATTAATAAACTAAAAAATACGGATATAACTCTGAATGATCCACTCGAGACAAACAGTTCCCCACTCCTCAACCTCTTCAGTTAAAGACTTTAAAAAGGCAAATCCATAGTAAACTAAATCACTTGAGAAAGGCACTCTGCCGAAACAGCTGTAGTCACATAGTTAAAATAAATTTTGTGGAAGTATAGAAAACAAACGTTTTCATTGTTTTATTGTTAGACAATCTCTATTGCTTCATTTATATGGAAATTAGAGCCATGTATAAAATCCAAATATCGCATGTGGTGTCACCTCCTAGATAGTCTCTAGAGATGACTTTCTAATAGATACCGTGTTATCAACACTGCATGTCTGCACGACTTATGACAATTAATCCAAGAAGAAAACGTGGCAGGTTTTAAGTCCTCAAACTGAACAATGCCCGAAAAGGTTAATATTATTTATTTTTTATATAAAAAATTTATTTGTGAATCGAATAGAAAAAAAAAATAAGAATCAATTTTGTGCAAGCATTGTTTATTTGAACATTATTTTTAGACACTGACAGTAAAAAAAGAGATTATTATTACGATTTTTCTTATAAACAGCACGATTTTCTTTTCGTTTAAACTTTAATATAGATATTATTATCTTATATATTTGACTGAAAAATCATATTCCAATTAACTTATTCAAAAATACACGTAAAAATTATTAAAGATGCATGGGATTTAAAGTTACACTGGATTTTAAAGGTTAGATAAATATTCCAAATAAGCACTCTGTTTTTGTCCTACTAAATTTTAAACCTGTTTTCTGAAGAACTTGTCTCAAATTGAATGTTTCCTACTAAGTGTAATACCAACGAGTAGTGAATACGACATAAGTTAAATATTATAAAGATAAAGATAAAAGACAATATATTAATTTTTAATTATATTTATGTACCCCTTAATAATTTATATTTATTTTTGTTAGGTGGAAACTGAATCAAATTATATTTATTTATCTTGTTTATTCGCAAACGCCCCAAGGTTTCCAGCCAGTAAGTAGCTGTATACTCTAATTTAACAAAGTTTATTTATAGCTAGAAAGAGAATTAATAAGGCTTGGGGTATTCCAATTAGTCAGTTTACTCTAAACTTATACAAACAAATAATTAATTTAATTTGTAAGAGGTATGTCGTTTCGAAGACAATTTGATTTTGATAATAATTCCATTTTGAGCATATATTTGGGAAGCATTATAACTTTAAGTTCCAATTTGTATGTGTGTCATTCTAAGTATGAACATCAAACAATTTTTGATCAAAGTAAATTTCAATATTGTCTTCACGATTAAAATGTGAAAACCGTGATTTGTTCATGTCAGTCTCTCAGCCTTAAATATATTATTCCTCGGTTATTAGGACAGAGATATAATGACAAAATATGGGGTGTGAAATGCAAGCTTATATCCCAAAGTTGGTATTAAAGGTGAGACATTTGACCTCTAATTTCCGGTTTCAGAGCTGCAACCGAAAGTACTGTTTTACTTTCGCCGAAATGGTATGAGCGATATATTATTTGACGCGCCTTAGCAAGACGAGAACCAAACATATATACTTCATACCACCTTCATAAAAATCTGTCCGCCCGTCCATCTTTTCATTGTTTATACGTGAGCAAATATCTCCTCCGCGACTAGAACAGAGAGAATGACAAATGAGGTGTCGAATGAATGCTAGTAACTCAAAGACTGTAATAGAGGTGAGGAATTATTCCAGAGTTAACCAAAGGTACTGTTTTAAAGTTGCAGAAATAGCTCAATAATAGTTATTTATGTACCAAGTCAGTAAAGTTACTCTTTATCGAACGAGCCTGATATTATGAGCAGAGCGAGCGTTAGCGATAAAGAGTCTTTACTGACGTGGTGCATACAAAATTTTATCGCCAATTATAAAAAATATTAACACTTACTTAATTACATTATAATGAAAAAAGAGTGTGTGTACTTGGTAAGCACGTAAGACGTTATATTTCTATTATTATAATTTTAACAAAATAAATATCTGTATATGGGTGGCATACTATCCTAAAGTCCATTTTTTCAGAAAAATACATTATTGCTTAACTGGGATCGGAACACCCTATATTATTCAGGGGAATACTATACTAAGTCCAAACTCTTTTAGAAACGAAATTAGACGAGAAAATATGTATACTATGTCTAGTTTGCTTTAGAGGTATATAAAATATATTATAATTTAAACAGTCTAAGCGTATTTTTATTTATATATTAAACCAATTTTAACACTTAAAATAAAATACCAAAAATTAAAAATACCGTTAATAGTTACGTTATTGTTTATGAAGTGTAGCCTTCGCAGAGCAGTTGCTTTTCCCTTGATGAATAGTAGAAAATCTAAGTAAATATATTTGCTAACAAATTATCATTAATATATGTCACCGTCATATATAATATAATCGAATTAACAAAAACACCATTTCATAATATACCTATTTGCATTAATATAAAACTTAAAAGATTTAAGAATTTTATTAATTTTAGACGAAATACAAATTTCGTATGACAGTAATGACGATGACAGAATACTTTTGCATGATGGCCGATTTCGATGTTTAATCGATAGTTGTTCAAGTAATCAATATTGAATAAGTAGGTACCTAATTACTAAATCTGTAAAGTTTCGATTCACTTTAGGTACATTCAATTTCAGTTAATCAGATTAATCGCGGCAGGTAAAGTAAAATTCTTCTTTCAGTACAATAAAGTGTTACTTTACTGCCGCAAAGTCCGTCAAATGAGTACAATAATGAATTATTTTAGTGACGGTTGGCGATAAATAATATTATTGGACGCGCCATATCAAGATGTGGACAAATGTACTCCCGGTTTTTATTTCACGCTCAGTTAATAATGTTATAACCGGAAGTATCACATTGTAGTCGCAAAAAATACACGTGATATATCAATTTACGCGTATCGAAAAGTCAAGCTGGATTATTTATTACTAGTCCAGGGCGCATCTGTTTTGAGATGGGCGTTGAGAGGTGACTCATATTTTTTGCAGAAATTGCTTTGAAATAACTCATATATTAATAACTGAGTTATCCTCCCACTCAAAAAGGTCCGGAACATTGTTTAGATAATCAAATAAATTGTCAAAAAATGAACAAAAATTGCACATGCATAAAATTTATGTAATTTGATTTCTTACAATTATAAATTTGGGTTGGTTATAAATTTTAAAAATTGTCATTCTTGTTGAAAAATAGCAATAATTGCGAAAAATCATAAAAAACAAGTATTCGCATTTTACGTCATTCAACCATTTACGCTACAATTAGGACCTTCATATTTTATCCAGAAAAACTTTATGATATAGTAAAATATTATTGTAAATTTCGTTGAGATCGGTTCAATAAATTTTGCAAAATAAATTTTGCAATTCAGCTTCCTCAAAAAAAATTCATTTTTCATAATGTTGCAGGACTGAAAATAAAGCAGATAGCAAGTTGATTTTTTTTGCATGTAGAAGAATACTGTACTTTTTATTTGCAATTTGCAAAATTAAAATCGGTTAACTACCACGGCGTCAGAAATTTTTTTAAATAAATATTAATTTTTGGTGCTACGCGCAGGTCAGCGGTGTTCGATTCACACAAGTTGATTTCCACCAAAATTTCTTCCAATCTTAAACTAATATATTATATTTGTTGCATTTTAATATTTTAATTCCACAAAAATTAAACTAATTTGATTATTGTTTTTGAACTATTTTTTAAACAGTTGCATATTATGTTTGAAAATAATAAACTTTTATTCTCTCTAAGTTAAAATATATGAACAAAGAAAGTTTTTGCTAAAAAAAGTGCAATTTCAAAGGACAGAGTATGTGTTTTTATTTTGCAATAAACAAATTTATTTATAAATATAATAAATGATGGTTTTGCTTGTTTTCGATTCAGAGGGTTGCACACCAGCTAGACAGGCTCTGTTTCTACCATTTCAGGCGTCCTCAGTAGCTTTCGTTAGTGTGCCTACCTCTGGACCGAAAAACAGCTCTACCATTATTTTAAAGGGAATCTGAAAAATAATTCAAATTTCCCATCAGACGCGATACAGCGACATCTACTAACAAATTGAAGAATCTCAGATGCAGAATCCACCAATTTAATAAGAATTAAAATGGTAAATAGTATTTTAAAACTAAAATTTATTTATTTTTATCGAAATGAACTAAAACTTAAAATTATCAATCATTATCAAAGGTCATTGGAACGCCCAATCAGAGCAAACGTATCGGCTCTCCTGCGCGTAGCACCAATAATTACCGTTTATTTAAAAAAAAATTCCTGACGCCGTGGTACTTAACCGTTTTTAAATTTGCAAATTGCAAATGAAAGGTACAATATTCTTCTATATGCAAAAAAATTCAACTTGCTGTCTGCTTTATTTTCAGTCCTGCACCATTTTGAAAAATTGAATTTTTTTTTTGCGAAAGCTGGATTGCAAAATTTATTTTGCAAAATCTATTAAACTGATCTTAATGAAATTTACAGTATTGTTTTATTGTATCATAATGTTTTTCTGGGTGAAATATGAAGGTCCTAAGTGAAGCCTAAATAATTGCAAAACGTAAAATAAGAACACTTGTTTTTTATGTTTTTTCGCAATTATTTCTAGTTTACAACAAGGGTGACAATTTTTAAAAATTTTAACTAATGCTACATTGTAGGAAATTTAATTACGGAACTGTTATATTTGTGCAGCTTTTCTCGCAAATTAACACTTTTAAAGTTGTAGTCAGAAAAAGAAGAAAAAAATCGAATTTTTCCTTCATTTCTTGACATTTTGATTATTTAAACTATCCATAAGGAAAAAATTTTCTGTAGCTGGCTCTATACCATTAATTAAAAAATTGAAGAAAATATCTTTTGTGTAAAAGGTATATTTATTTGAAAACCCCAAAAAGGGCTACATTAAAACAGAACGTTTTCGCTCTAAAGAGAGCATCATCAGTGTTCTAAGTAAGCTCTACACTCTACATGCTAAGCCACCAAAAATAAATGGGTTAATACCCTTAAAATATCGACTAAAAGTCTTACATTGGCGTGTTGACCTGTTTAATATACAACACGTCAATGTAAGACTTTTAGTCGACATTTTAAGGGCTTTAACCCATGTATTTTTGGTGGCTTAGCATGTAGAGCTTGCTTAGAACACTGATGATGCTCTCTTTAGAGCGAAAACGTTCTGTTTTAATGTAGCCCTTTTTTGGGGTTTTCAAATAAATATACCTTTTACACAGAAGATTTTTTTTTCAATTTTTCTTTAAACAATGTTCCGGACGATTTTAGTGGATACCTCAGATATTATTATATGAGTTATTTTCAAGCAATTCTTCTTCTTAGGGTGCCTGTCCGTTCCGAACGTTGGCGATCATTGTGACTATGATGACTTTGTTAGTTGCTATACGGAATAGTTGTGTTGAGGTCTTTCTATACCATGTTCTCAGGTTAGCAAGCCAGGATATTCTTCTTCGTCCTGGGGCCCTTTTTTCTTCAATTTTACCTTGTAAAATGCACTGGAGTAGCTCGTATCTGCCTTGATTTCTCATAATATGCCCTAAGTACTGCAGCTTACGGTCCTTCACGATGTTGACTAAATCTGCGGTTGTGTTCATCCTCCGTAGTACTTCTGCATTGGTGACTTTGTCTGTCCATGGTATCTTCAGGATCCTTCTGTACAACCATAGCTCAAAAGCTTGAAGTTTCGATAGAGTTTCCGCCTTCAAGGTCCACGTTTCTACTCCGTATAAAAGCACTGAGTACATGTAACATTTATGGAGCCTTATTTTTGTTTTTAGAGTGATGTCATGGCTCTTGAACACAGAGTTCATAGTCAAGAATGCACTCTTTGCCTTTCCGATGCGACATTTAATCTCTTGAGTATTGTCCCACGACTCATTGATTATAGTGCCCAAATAGTTTTATTGTGAGACACGTTCAATTCTCATTTGGTTCACATACAGATTTACTCCAGTTATGTTTTGCTTGCTGATGATCATTAGCTTGGTTTTGCTGGTGTTTATATCTAGTCCATATATTCTACTGGTTTCAGTTATTTTATTCGTTAAGTTTTGCAGCCCTTCTATGGTATTGGAAAACACTATTGTATCATCTGCATATCGCAGGTTACTGAGCTTGACTCCATTTATTGAGATGCCTTCATCAATATCTTTTAAAGCCTCTTCAAAAATGTGCTCTGAGTACAGATTGAATATCAGCGGTGAAATTAAGCAATTCAAGCAATTACTGCAAAAAAATATGAGTCACCTCTCAACATCCAAATACTAATATTTTTACAGATGCGCCCTGGTCTATACCGGCTTTGAAGTTATTACCGGTTTAAATGTTTTTATCGGAAGTTAGGCACAAATTACTCATAATTAGCGAAATCCTATATAAATAGACGCAAAGTTGTACGAACAGTTCAAATATCGACTTCCGGTTTAACTTCCAGTTACGTTGTGTAAAAACCTAGGACTTACGAAGTCCAATTGCTTGTTTAAAATTACATAAGTCTACGGCCAGACAAGCCACAATTTAGAGCGCTGTAAGAGCAGTAAAATGAAGCGTGAAAATGGGTCCCATAGTGAGTGTAGTGGACGGCCAGACTGAACTGTAAAGTATCACGCAGCAACATAGCAGCATAGGATAGATTTTACTGCTCTTACAGCGCAGTAAATTGTCGCTTGTCTGGTAGTATCTTATTAGAAATTAAAAAGTGAGGAGTTAAAAACTTGCCGCTTCGCGGCTCATGATCGTATATGTCACACTCGCATCATAATGACTAGAGCTCGAGAAATATGCAAAATGCATATTAAGTGCATATTTGCATATTTTGGATAAATTGTATAAGTGCATATGCATTTACTAAAAGTGCATATTTTCAGATATATCACAATATGGACAAAGATCTGGGGACAAAAGTAATGCAATTGGTAAAGTTGTTATTAGCATAATATGACAATAGGCCCTAATGTACAGTAATGCGATAAGCCGATTGCCGACAGCATTAAATAAAACATAAATCAATATTGTTTATCCCGAAAGCAGTAAATAAGTAAGGAAGTAAATAACAAATTACCAGAATTTGTATTAGCCAAACACAAATTGCAATCGTCGTTCTGTCCTGTCCGTATTTAGTTCAGTTTTGTTTAAGTGTTTATCAAAAGTGTTTGATAATGCCAAAACTAAGTGCAGCTAAATCAATTCTTCTGTTAAAGTGGATTAATAGTAAAACAGAGTTCAAAATCATTTAAAACTAATGTGCCTTTACCACCTGAACCTGTGATAACTAGATGGGGAATAGCTCGATGCTGGGGGCTTCGAAGTAGATAACTCAGGTGCTATAAAAATGTGTGGATGTTTTAAAAAAACATTATTAAAGAGTAATTTGTCACATATCCAAACCAAGTTTGTAAATATTGCTGAATCAATTACTAAATTAGAAAAGCGAAACATTTTATTAGGCCAAAATATTGAAATTATCAATTCATTAAACAATGAAAAAATTAAACACCTTGTGGAAACCAACAAAGTGTATCAAAAATTCTTCACGGTGTTATAGAAAAATGAGGGATATCATAAAACAATTCAAATAAATATAATTATTAAGATGAGCAATTGTGAAGATTATTTCTTCGTAGAGATTCTGACCAATAGAAAGCTACAGAAATAAAATTTACAGCGATTATTTCATTCATGGGAGATTCTGACCAATAGAAAGCTACAGAAATCTAAATTAAACTGATAATTTTTAATAATATCCCGTCGTCAAGTATATTACGTCAGATGCCCTTGGTTGGTACGAAAAAATACATTCAGTGACATTAATAACAATTAAGGTGGGGGGTATGGTTTGAATAATTTAATTTTTTTAATTATTTTTATTATATTTATTATTTTAATTTCAAATAAAAGTGCATACTTTCAAGAATACTCTCTGAAAATTTCACAATAATCGGAGTAAAATTACCAGAGATACAGCGTGTTGAATATCCCTACATTCGACTCGCTTTGCCGCGACTTCGCTCCAGCACGCTTGAGCGTAGTGAGAAACGTTAAACAACTGTTCGCCTTCTCTTTTGTAGATTAATCCACGATTTAAAAAACATATTCCAATGTGCATCACTTTACGATTTGGCAGACAAATAAGAAGATGAAGATGCAGTTGTCAAAACTTTAAACGCATTTTTCTCAAAACTGCTTTTTCAAATGCGGTGGCCATTGTAACTGAAAAACTACTCGGCCGATCTACCTGATATTTTGCACAAATTTTCTTTAGACATTTCATGAGGTAACAACGTCGAGATATTTTTCTTTTTTTGCTTATTTTTGTTCAACAACAATAAATCTCTTGATTTTCACAAATTTTTTATCAAAAATTTCATTTTGTTGATTTCTGAGTGAAACCAAAAATTCAAAAATCATTAAAAATAAAAAAACTCAACGTTGTGACCTCGTCAAACTAATAACCTAATTAAATCTTCTTGAATTTTTTGTTTCATATGATCTAGTGACGAGTTCTGATGTCCACCGCAAAATCCATTTTTGTGTGAGCTGCCTGTCAAAATTTGTCACCAATCGCTTACTTTTCCATATTTTGGATTTAGTTTTTTTCTAAATATTCCTTGAATTTCACTTAATATGTTTATTTAATTTAAAAATAAAATAATTGTACCATAGCTTCGAAAAAAATTCACAAACATGTGCTTGATATGTTGATTTCAAACCATACTCCCCCTTAATGTTTTAAAAATTATAAAAGTGATGACTTTCAACCCTCAAATATTTGTAACAACTGTGTGTTTAATTGTACTAATTTGTACTTACATAAATAAATTACAATAAAATTTTGGTTTTGAACAGTTTTATTCATGAAATAATCGGAACAAATTGCACTCGATCTCTAAAATTATTATCGAATTTTTGCCCTGACACTTTGACATAATTTTACTCCCCTTCGGGTCGTGAAATTAAAACTGTCAAAGTGTCACTCTGGAAAAATTCGATAATTTTAGAGGTCTTGTGCAATTACTACTGATAATTTTTTTCGATAATTTCCCGTCGTCAAGTATTACGTCAGATGCGCTTTGTTGCTACGCAAAAATACATTCAGTGACATTAATGACAATTATTAATGTTTTACAACTTGTCACAGAGAAAACCAAAAAAGATTTAGCAAATATTCAGGCGAAGATATCAATAAAATATTAGTTAAAATGATTTAAAAGGACAGTTTTATTCATGAAATAACCTTACCGAATTTCTCTCGAGCTCTTAAAATTTATTGATCTGTTTTTCCCTCGTGACACTTTGACATAATTTCACTCCTCTTCGAATCGTGAAATTAAAACTGTCAAAGTGTCACTCGGGATACAAATCGATAATTTTAGAGATCTTGTGTAATTACTACTGATTATTTCATTCATAGGAGATTCTGACCAATAGAAAGCTACAGAAATCTAAATTTAACTGATAATTTTTGATAATTTCCCGTTGTCAAGTATATTACGTCAGATGCCCTTCGTTGCTACGAAAAAATACATTCAGTGACATTAATGACAATTAATATTTTAAAAATTATAAAAGTGATGACTTTCAACCGTTAAATTTTTTATAACAACTGTTTGTTTAATTGTACTAATTTGTACTTACATAAATAAATTACAATAAAATTTTGGTTTTGAACAGTTTTATTCATGAAATAATCGCAACAAATTGCACTCGATCTCTAAAATTAATATAGAATTTTAGAGCTCTTGTGCAATTACTACTGATAATTTAATTTTACAGGTAGAACCCTCAATTATACAATATTTTAAGTGTGCTACTCTAACTTCATAATATTAAGTACTTCACATATTATGTGAAGTAGAAATAATTTTTTTTCGCATATAAACAATTATTATCGGATAGACGGCACAGTTTTCTTTAGAAAATTTATAAAAAATGTATTAATATAATATCATAAAGGATGATGATGGTGATGAATATAAAAATACAAAGAATACATAATATAATGATGTAGGTAATGGAAATTTCAAAATATATTTTTTGTGATTTTAGCAAAAAATAAGTGAAATACCTTCAACACAAGGATTACGTGTTTTATTGAATGCATTATATGCATAAAAGCATATTTTAACTGTTTTTGTGCATATTTGCATGCATATTTTAGGGTTTTTTTAAGTGCATATTTGCCGAGCTCTAAATGACCGTCATTAAAACATGCTCGTTGCATAATATACTATTTCAATACAGTCTAAATTTGACAAGCACTTTAACATTTAGCAAATCCGTGCGACATGCGATATTGCGATTTTGCAGTATGATAATCTAAAAATTAAGGTGTAAACTATACAGTGACCGCGACTGTACTTCCTTTTTTTGTAAATAATTTTTGTTATCTCCTCTAATAACAGATATAAACAACTTAGTCAGACAAATAAATCGCTCTGTATAATTATAATATGAAAATCATTAAAATTTACCGAAGGGCATCACAATGTAGTTAGAATACTGCAACAATTGCAGGATAATTTTATATAAATTTTATATTTTTTCCCATTTAAACTTTCTATTGGAAAGTTTTGGTACAAACAGTGTTCAAGTTGCATTAAAATGTACCTATCCGATAGACAATTATTATTATTTCACTACTCATTTATCAATAAAACTTCAAGTTCATTACTGGAAGTAAAGTAAGCAGATTAAAATTGGATATCTGTTATTTAGAGTTTTCATTGAAATTCAAACAATAATAAAGGTTCATGCTCGAGAGTCAACCCTCGTTAAAACATTGTCGCATAACTTCAGTTCGCAAAACAAAGTCAAACCATAAAATGTTATTTATAGCCAAGTTATGAAGTATTTTTGTTGCTACTATTTCGTTGCGTATTATTTATACCCTTTTCCATAAATTTGATTAAAAGCGTTATGTATTAAGTTTGTACGTTTTTGATAAAAAGGTTGGTGTGGATTTCACCTGAACACTATTTGTCACAATGGTGAACTTGCACATTTTTGTTCATTACTGTTATATAGTAATGTTCAGTTTCCTTAATTTAAAATCTTCGTCGTATTTAAATCATTTCAAACGATCAACAAAGCGTGCGAACACTTCTTGTGACGTCATATCGTAATATTTTGTAATGACATTTCTCCTGTCTTATTTAGTATTATACCGTTTTGTTTACTTTGAAGTTTGATGCAGTCTGTGATTTGAATTTGAATGCTATAATTTGAAATACCCAAGTATATACCGTTTTGTTTACTTTGAAATTTGATACAGTCTGTGATTTGAATTTGAATGCTATAATTTTAATTTTCACCCTATGTTAATCATTTTTAGGGGCTAAACGAAAAACAAAAAGGACTGTTTTTATTTCATATTTAAATTATGTTCTGTTATGTTTTCACTCATTTTGAAAAAAAAAAAAAAAATTAAAACTGATGAATTATCCATGTCCGTCTATCCCAGGGAATGGTCTATGCCATTTCGTCCGTTGCACTCCGTGACTGCACGCCGGGGTTTGTTTTGTTTGGATCAGAGAGAGCAGCATACGTGCCTCCTGATGAGAGAATAATAAGTTTCAAAACCGGTAGAGGTGCTTGCTGCACTCTCTCATTGGACTAGAATATGATGCGGCTGTATTTTCGTTATGCAACGAAATTGAAAATTGTTATTCATTTTTGCAATTGAAAATATTTATCCATTTTAAATGTATATGATGAACTTGCTGGTATGAGCACATTGTGTAAATGTTAGGATATAAAGAGTCTAATTCTCATAATCTTATTAAAGCTTTTATTTATAAGAATTTGCACGCGACCGGTTTCAGCGTTTACAATGTATACGCCATCATCAGGCTCTTCAGAAACTGAACAAGATAATAATATCAGTACAAGAAATATACAGTGTACAATGTGGTGTTACCTAACATGCAACCAAATTGAAATTTTTTATTTATTTTTAAATGTAAAATTCTCTAATCGGTGCCTCATCGGTACGGGGGACAGTTTTGGATTATTACTACTTATTAATTATGTCTATGGCTGAGACAAGATATGCTTTACCTCTTTTGAGACTCACGAGCCGCCACAAACTTTCTACCAGTATGAACACATTATTTAGGTAGGTAAACCCACATGGTAAATGTCACTCACTAGATTATAGCGATACCCCCATAGAATAAGGTTGTAACTCATTTTTAGCGATTTTACAGGAGAGGCAAAAAACTAAAACAAGAATTTTTAAAAATTTGTAGCGACGTGATTAGACCCTTCTACACTAATGTGATATGATATTTATAACATAATAAGGGATTACTGTGAGATGTATTCTTTGTAATTTTATTAGCTATTGAGAATCTTGAGTTTGATTGAGATACAACCTTGAGATTAAACATGAGTATTCGTACACTCTTATTACACTCTCCTTGTTAATTATTTTTCCCTTTTAACTATTAAAAGGTTATATGTTTTGAGTTATTTGCAATATAGCTAGGAGAAAATTAGTTTTTATGGTATATTTAAACAAAATATCAACTCACAGTTTACACAATTTTAATTGGAAATTCTAAATTTTACAATAACAATAATATTCTATCACTATGAAAAAACCATGGAATAAAATATCTCAAATTTTCCGCATTTTTATTGCGTATCTGTAAATATTAATTTTAAACCATTTTACTTTATTACTTTACTCTTTTACTACTAATATCTACTTCAAAATTAATATGTGTGTCCTTAAATGGGTTAAAATTTATAAGTTTCTTCTGATTTATTTCATTAATTTACGGATTTAGGCTTGCCTGATGCTTTGGCATATCGTATCATGGTTATCCATTAGTGTGGAGCATGTACGACTCAATGTTTTTTCCGTTTTCCTATAAGGGCATGCATTGAATAACCCTCGTTTTTTGCATGTTCTATTTCTAAAAAATACATGTGTAATGTTAATATTAAACTTTTTCACTACATAGACGTACGTAGCAAACACTATTCGATTCTTATTTTGTCCACAGCAACTACCAAAAAGGAAAAAATCTCCGTAGATTCGTTTTTATTTTATTTCGATAATTTGACCTATGAGATGCACCATATGTTTGAATACATTATAAATTAAACATACGTGCAACAAAGTTGTAACTCATTTAAAAACCTTGTTAACCGTCAAGTATAAAGAAAGTAAATATTTTACATAGGGAGTATCCAGTGTTACTGCCTTCTTCACGCTAAAATGGAGTAAAATGGCATACGTAACTTAAAATACAACTTATTATTAGCCAAACTATTGAGAATAAAACTATGTCGTTTATATTGACGTGTGCGCAATTTTTGCTGAATTCGCCTGTGTTGAAATCTGAAAAAAGATGTAACTTGAGTTACAACCTTGTTCGATGGGGGTGTCGATAGGTGTAAATATTTCACACAAGATTATTTTACGACTTACGAACTTAGTACAAAACATTTTATCGCGAATGACATTTTCCGCTAAAAATAATAATAAATAAGTATCTCCGCTTCGACTCCCCATCGGTTGAAACATTGTTGATATTGTGTATCTTAGAAAATCTATTACATTAACTGTTCATTATCTTAAATATTAATTGGTTAAATGCCGAATGTGTTGCATATGTGATTTCATTTTAAATTAAATAAATAAAGACAGATTTACTCACAATCTTTTAATTTCATTACGATGACCGGTTTCGATCTCTACAATATACAGATCATCTTCAGGTCAGCGTTATAAGTGAATTAAATGCTACAATTAAAGAAAGCCAGAGTTAGAACAGTGCCTGGTTGTACTAAAAAGGCTAATAGAAAACCAAAGTTTTGAAAAGTATTTTTTCTACGAGCGTGCAAAAATGTCTACTTTCGCGCACGCATTTTAGTTAAGAAAGTTTCACTTTTCCGCACGCGTGTTACTTTTCCGCACGCGTGTTAATTTAGATATGTTAATATGGCCTTAAAGCAATTATAACACCTACAATAAACTAATATCTAGGTATTATTTACTAATTTATTTCAAATATACCTTATTGTGTTAATGTATTAATGAAATTCACGCGACAATTCGGTGAAATAAAATTATTTTGACATAATATTCGAAAGTCAAATCGGTAGACAATAACAGTAGTTTTGAATCATCGTCATGGGAACCAAGATCGTCGTCATGCTAACTAATTATATTGAAAGTTTGGTAATTTTTTAAAGACCCTTAGAAAAAATATTGTTCCTAACTCTTGCGGAAAGTCTCTTTTCCGCACTCGACTGCTTGCCTAACTCCCGCTTCGCGTCGTTCGGCAAACTGCAGTCGCGTGCGGAAAAGAATGACTTTCTGCACTTGTTAGGAAAATAACTATAAATATTGACATTTTAGAACAACAAACAAATACATACGCATGCACACCCATGAGCAAACAAGTACTCATAAGCCCGCACACGCAAGTAGATGCATGAGGTTTATGATTATTTGTTAAAATTTTGATCTACTTACATGCCGTTGCAAGGGATGATTTGTAAGTTCATCAGTAACATCTTTTCACGTCCAGATTATGATAGTAGGATAACTAGGTGAAGGACTGGGTAGGCGGATAGGCGGATATGTGTTAACCTAAGAAGCATGTATTTTTCCAGTTTTTGTTCTACGTCTCTTTCACTATTTCCTACTAACACGACATCAGCAGCATATATTAAGCACCATGGAATGTTATCCGTCTATCAATTACCCTTTTCCACATTTTCATGATGTGGCTAAGCAGTTTTATAGCCCTGTAGTTTGTACATTGTTGTATTATATCTCCCTTGTTTTTGTAGACAGGTACTAGTAGACTGCTTCTCCATTCGTCTGGCATTCGTCCAACTTCCATAATTCTATTAAATAAACCTGCTACCCACCTTGTTCCTGTCTCTCCCAATGCTCTCCATACTTCTCCAGAAATATCATCTGGTCCTACCGCTTTTCCTTTATTTGTTGAAGCGCCTGAGCCACTTCCTCGTTTGTTATTTTAATGACAATTGCTGCTACTGTCTCCGTTGACTCTACAGGTTGTCTGTCAAATTCTTTATTTAATAAGCTCTTAAAGTACTATCTCCATCTCTTTTTGAAATCCTTTTCGTGAACTAGTATTTTATTATTTTCATCTGGGATACCCCTAATCTGATTAAAATTTTTGCTTTCTTTGCTCTCTATTTGCCCATTTTATATATTCGTTTCGCCTTCCCTGGTATCAAGTTGATCGTATAATAGGTTTGAATACGCTTCTGCTTTGGCTTTTGCTACTGCTACTTTCGCTTCCTTTTTCGCCACCATAAAGTTTTGAAGATCTGTGTCGGATCTGGTTTCTTGCCACTTTTTATATAAATTTCCCTTCCCTTTTATTTTTCCTTGTATTTCGTTTGACCACCACCAAGTCTCTTTATCCTCAAAATTTTTTCCTGGCGTTTTCCCAAGTATTTCAATAGCAGTCTCTCTAATACTACTGGCCATTTTTCTTCAATTGTATTAGGGCTTCCTTTCATGTTCAAACATATTTTGTCTACTATTCTTACCCTGAATAGACCTTCTTTCTTATCTTTTAACACCCACCACTTGGTTTTTTGTGGTCCTCTCTGATATTTTGGTTTAGCTTCACTTTTTTCTTCAATGTCCAGAACAAGCTGATTATGTTGTTGGCTTACTGTCTCACTAGCTATTACCTTGCAGTCCTTGCATTCACGTATGTCTTCTTTCCTTTTCATGAAATAGTCTATTTGGGATTGATGTTGTCCACTTTTGTACCTACGTAATAAGATGAGTTTCTCCCTTTTTAAAGAATGTGTTAACAATCGCCATATCTAGTGCTGTTGCTAATTCAAGCATATCATATCCAGCTTCATTTGTAGTTCCAAAGCCTAATCCCCCATGTTGATATATATATAGTCTTCAAAATTACATAGTTGTTTATTAAAATATACTTTTGTAATGCGACATTAGGTTATGTATTTTCAACAACATTCAATAAGATTATGTGTTTAAAATACATAATTTTATTGAATCCATTATCTTTAAACGCAAATAACTTTAAAACTACTTGTGATCTATCGCATTGAGACAAAGATTGATATTTACGTAGAAAGTAACGAAGATTAAAAAAAAACATGCTGAAATGATTATTAAGACAGTTCCGCTGATTGTGACAGAGGAAGGGGGGAAAGGGGGAAAAAGTGTATATCCCTACAGCACGCCTCTGTTAACAGCTGAAAATTATCTTTTAATACTAGTTAAATTATCCTAACATGTGTAAACTGTTTGGCAAGTTTGAACAAAAAATATTGGAAGGTGTTAAAACAATAGGCTAAAACCATTTTAAAATATTTTTAATAAATCACTCTGTATCTCGGTAAGGAGGAATATTTTTGGAGATTTTTAAGGAGGAAGTGTTTTAGGTTAGATCTTCTTATTTCATGCTAAGGTTTCTCCAGTTACCATATGGACAATTCTTAATGAAACATCCTGTATTGTAACGTTACAAACGTCATATATTTGCTAATTTGTTTTTAAATAATTATTTTACTTTACTTTCTTTAATATTTCATTAATAATTATCTTATGTATTCGTTTTAACTTGCTTTTTCCTTAAAAACTTGTTTGGCGCCCGTTCCATAGGCAACTTTTTTCATCTAACATTTAAATCATCAACTGAACATACTTCGTAGTCTAACATTCTAGCATCATCGAATATTGTGTTCTATAGTCGTTATTTCAAATTTCATGTTCTGCGTTGTGTGTTCCGCTGATATGACAGTGACACTTCATCCCTACCAGCTGACACAAACTGAAAATGGAAGGGAAGAATTAATTATTTAAAGGCATGTAATTTGAAAATTAGATTCATTTGTCCATCAACACTTATTCTCTTGGGGTGAGTTCTTATTCTTATCATATTAATTACAATCATTATGTCCCTACATGCATACCTAGCTTTTTTAATAATTTTTTATAGTCATTTTTTCCTATACCTAACCTTCCATGTCTACGAGTACATGGTCAGTTTTAAATACCTATTTCTTTCTAATTTTCATATATGCGCGTGTAAATCAAATTTTAACTAAAAAGGGGTAGTTCCCTGGGTTGGCTGTATACCTTATAGTTAAACAAACTGGAACATGAAGTAAAAACCACTTCTATGTAAAAGGTATATTTACTAAATTTTTTTTTTTAGAATCCCAATGGATTCAATAAAATGAGTTCATCAGAACGTTTTCAAACCTATCGATCCATCATCAGTGAATTTGAATACTTGCAAAATAGCCCCAGAACCAAACAATGGTTGTGATTATAAATAAATCTACATTATGTTAAAATAAATTTAAAATGGCTAAACGCCGATGTTCAGGGATTAAACCTCTGGGAACATGGTGAAACTCTACCCGAGGACCCAATTAACCATCTTCGGTCAACGATGACTACTAAGTAAATTCATTGATGATGGACCGATAGGTTTGAAAACGTTCTGATGAACTCATTTTATTGAATCCATTGGGATTCTAAAAATAAAAAAAAATTTTAGTAAATATACCTTTCACATAGAAGTGGTTTTTACTTCATGTTCCAGTTTGTTCAAATTTTAACTATTTCCGCCCTTCCATTTTCAGTTTGTGTCAGCGGGTAGGGATGAAGTGTCACTGTCATATCAGTGAAACACACAACACAGAACATGAAATTTGAAATAACGACTTTGGAACACAAGATTAGATCAGATGCTAAAATGTAAGATTATAAAGTATGTTCAGTTAATGATTTAAATGTTAGTTGAAGAAAGGGTTGCCTATAGAACGGGCGCCAAACAAGTTTTTAACGAAAAAGCAAGTTAAAACGGATACAGAAAATAATTATTAATGAAATATTAAAGGAAATACAGTAAAATAATTATTTAAAAATAAAGTAGCAAAGATGTGACGCTTGTAACGTTACACACTACTCTAACCCATCAGAAAAATTTTGAGCACAAGTGAGAAATTTTTCCCAAAGTAAACAAGAACGTTGCAGAATATCAACTAGTGGTATAGTTTCAATTTCAAAGATGATCTGACTAGATCGAAAACGTTCTGATGTTTTTCTATAATCCATTTGGATGACTTAAGTTTTTAATAAATTTTATACCATTATACAAACCAAAGTTTTTACTTCTATGTAAGTTTTTTACCTATGGTATACAACCAATCACTGGGACTTTCCTTTTAATTTGAAAAAAAAATCGTATGAAGAACAGAAACCTATGAGGAAATTCGTCTTCTAAAAAAGGTGGAAGTTTTATAATTTACTGGTAGTAAGTATTAATATTAGACACACTCTAAGAATACCTCAACGCCGTTTTAAGGTAAACGTCTATTAATACAAATCCATATTAAAGTTCCCTACAGTCAGCCCTTAGGTATATTCAAGTGCTTTTGAAGTACGCTAGGTTGTAACATTAAAACTTTATGTTGCTATAAACATCACCTCTGGATTCAGTCTCAAGAATTCATGAAATAAATTCGCACTTCGTTTAAAAGATCTACTTTAAATTTTGTACTAAATTTTAGATGCATACCCACTGTAGAACATGGACTATACTATTTTATAAAAAAAAATATATATACCGCATAAGAAACATTTCACCATGTATGGTTTTAAATTATCAGTGCAGTCACCGAATGTGGATTGAGCTATTACCTCCGATTTCGTTCAAAAGATAACCATAAAAAAATATATCCCGACAGCGTTACCACAAACAATCTATTGCAAAATTTTTACGATTATATTATGCAATATTTCTCTATCAAAATTGATACGATAAACCACAAAACCTTGCTAACTAAGATCTATAACACTGTGTTTGACTATAACCTGGTAAATATCATTAGATCACTGTTGTGTAATAGACGCTTCTACGTTGTGCTAAATGAAAAGAAGAGCAGATGGAGAACCCAAAAAAATGGCCTACCTCAAGGAAGCGTTCTGGCGCCGTCCCTATTTAACATCTACACCAACGACCAACCAATGCACCCTCATACTAAGAGTTTTGTTTACGCTGACGACCTTGGTATCGCCGTAAAGGGGAAAACACTCACACAAGTAGAGTCGACAATGGAAGAGGCTGTAAACATAATGTCAACTTACTAAAAACAAAACTCATTAAAGCCAAACCCTACTAAAACCCAAGTATGTGCATTCTATCTCAACAACCATCATCTGGCTCATGTAAAACTGAATGTTTCTTGGGAGGGACAACGCTTGGAACATACTGATAGGCCTAAATATCTTGGAGTGATACTAGACCGGTTACTAACATATAAATTCCACTGTCAGATGACAAGACAAAAGGTTTCTTTGAGAAACAACCTTCTCCGGAAACTTGTAGGGAGCAAGTGGGGTGCAAACCCCCATGTCTTAAAGTTGCCAGCTGAGGCCTTATGTTTCTCAACAGGGGAATATGCTTGTCCCATCTGGAGTAGATCTAGACACGCCCAATAAGTCACCATGGCATTAAATGACACATGTAGAATAATTACCGGTTGTATGATGCCTACCCCTCTACCCCTACTGTACCGGGCAGCTGAATTCGCATCACCAGACGACCGTAGATGCGCCTTATAATATGTGAAGAAGTTCAGGCAAACTTTCAATGAAAGGCACCAATTATACGGGTTTGACGAACCACCAGGAATAAGCCGACTGAAATCAAGGAAAAGGTTTATAAGAAATGTCAGCGTCGAACCACCCGAACTGTTCCCTCTATATCCAGAACGACCAAATGGAATGAACCTGGACTGAAGAACCTTGCGGACGCTCAACCGCATACGCTCAGGTGTTGCCTCTGTAAAACAGAACCTCACTAAATGGGGCATCAAGACAGATAATGACGCACATTGTGAATGTGGGGAAATACAGAACATGGAGCACCTGAGAGTATCCAGACTTTGCCCATCACAGTGCACCCTCGATGATTTATGGCTCGCAAATACAAAGGGTCTAGACGTAGCCCGATATTGGGCAGAAAAACTCTAGTCGGATCCAGACAAGAAAAAGTAAAGTAAGCAAAATATCTGGTGAATTGGTCGAGTAGTTTTTGAGTTATAATACAATGTCCACCGCCTATGAAAAAGGAGTTTTGTGAAAAACGCGTTTAAAGTTTTAAAAACTTCGTCTTCATCTTATTTTTTATCGGTCAAATGGTAAAGTAATGCACACCGGAATATATTTGTGAATCGCGGAGTAATCTACACAGTAGTCTACAACAGTTGTTGAACGTTTCTCACTACACTCAAGCGTGCTGGCGCGAAACCGCGGCAAAGCGAGTTGACGGTAGGAATATTCAACATGCTGTATCTCTGGTAATTTTTGTCCGATCAATCTGAAATTTTCAAAAAGTATTCTTGACGTTATGCAATTTCAGTTAAAATAATAAATGATTGGATAATTTACTGAAAATTGGTGTGACCGACTGAAACAAACCCACCTAATCATGAAAATGAAAGTTCTGTTCTAGTTAATAAAAATTCTGAAATAAGTTCACTACAGTCAGCAGCCTCTTATTGAAATTCAAGATGAAGATTTTACTAGACAAATGACTTTTTTAATTTAATTTGATTTTTTTAAGTTAATAAAACAACCATTATATACTACTAAAAAAGAAAAGCCTCATTTAGTTAAAGATTATATTTAACCTTTAACTACCCGCGCATCAAGTTATGACATAACTACACGCGTGGCGTACTTTATACGCCACAAGAAAATACACTTAAACAGCGGATTTGTTTTTTTTAATACACTTAGTTGTTTGTTATAAACCTTACTCGGCATCAACCAATACTTGGAGTTCCTTCTCAGTAAGCCAATTGGGATTTATAACTGGAATCTGATTCCATAATAAATAAAACTTCTAATAATTTTTTTTAAATGTTATCTTTTAAATAAAGTATTCTTCATAAAGAAAAGTATAGTTTGTGCCACAATAACTAAAAAACAATTGAAAGATGTACTTATATTACTACTTATATTACTATATTGTCCACCACCGGAAACAACAAATAATAAACTGTAAATATTGAATGGGTTGCATATGTGAGTCCATATTAAATGTAGTAATGAAACAAAGACGTACTCACAATCATTTAATTATACTTTGACGACCGGTTTCGATCTCTACATTATTCAGATCATCTTCAGGTCGGCGTTACAAGTAGTTAAATGATGCCGTTACGAGGGATGCGTTGCCACTTAGTTGTTAACATGTTAATACGTCCAACTTACGCCGACCTGAAGATGATCTGAATAATGTAGAGATCGAAACCGGTCGTCAAAATATAATTAAATGATTGTAAGTCTTTGTTTCATTACTACATTTAATAAACTGTAAATTACGATCTTCCCAGAACGCCGATTATAAAACCAATTGTAAAGCACATTCCAGTGGTAGCTTAGATAGATAAACAAGGTCAAAAATTAAATTTTTAAATATATTTGCAGTATAATTCTTATACCTGGCGTACAAAATACGCCAGCGCGTGTAGTTAAAGATTAAATTAAAATAAAATTTGATTAATATTCAGTGTGTAAACGTGATTTCGTCGAAATTAAAATTAGATTAATATTTTTTTGTGAAATACTTTTATTGATATTTCGGATGCTATTTTCCTGAGTGTAAGAAGACAAATGTGGTATTTCTAGAATGAGGCTTTATCTCATTTCCCACGAACCTAATAAAAAATGTTCTGAATAACACGCTCCCCAACGATGGATTGATTGAAGGAGTAATTTGGAATGGCCATCAAGAAGCCGTGAATATAATCCGCTTAGATTTATTTTTACTTTTTTTCGGATATATTATGGTGTCCTGAGTTTATACCGTTGAAATTAATTTACGAGAAAAACCGAGAAATATTTAGAATTTGTTTAGTTTTATAAGGGGACATATTCATTTAAAATTACTTTATCAAAATAATTTTCAAAGACCAGGAATATGAGGAGACTTAAATGATATGCATATATGTATTTTTCGTTTGTTCAAAAACAAGCCTCTCACAAGAGATTAAAAAATATACTAATAAAAATTATCTGATAGTCAAAACCATGCTTTTCACAAATACAAGAATATTTCCCTTCTCAGACTTTTTAATGCATTAATGCATAATGAAAATTATTTAATGCATTTGTTTTGAAAAACAGCTAAAATTAAATTTATAAGTTACAATTTTATAGATATTAAAATATCAGAATAATTACCTTTCTCATTGACTATTACTTGAAAGAATAATAATTGTTAACAAGAAAATATTGTCAAGTTTGAACTGCAGCATATCTACAAGCATAATTTTGGTTTGGTTTAATCAAGTAAGATCTTTGAAAAAACAATACAACTGAGTTTACAAAAACATATTTTATTTTTAATATTTATGCCAAACATTTATTGTATGTCTAGTAAATAGACATTAAAATAAACATAACAAGAGAATATAAATATAGAGAAATCCAGCAATGGCATAAAAATATTTTGCATCATGTAATATTTTCTACTCTCATACATTAATACAGTGCTAGTCAAAAGTCCGTACCCCCCCTCGTATCTTTTGAACGGTTATACCTATAATAGTGAAATTTGGAGGGAGGAAATATATACGAACGTAAGCTTCTTAACTAGTCATGACAGGTGACGTAATAGTGACAAATGACGTTACAGAGTCACTGTGACCGATAATTTTAAATAGGACCTTATGGCAAGTGATACCTCGTTTGAAAGGTATTCAAAATACATATTCAGTCATACTAATTTTGTTTGAGTTTAAATTAATTTTGATGAATAAATGAAATAAATATAAAATTGTAGTTTCGCATTTAATTAATAAAAATTCAAAATTCCGCATATTATAATTACTTGTCAAAAAGGTTGACGTTTACGTAAAAACTACTAGAGGATTGAAAAAGTCAAACTTTTTGACAAAAAAAAACATAGGCGGAAATTTTAATTTTTATTAATTAAATGCGAAACTAAAATATTATATTTAATTCATTCACCAAAATCAAAATCAACTAAAACCCAAAAAAATTAGTATGACTGGATAGGTATTTTGAATACCTTTCAAACGAGGTATCACTTGCCATAGGGTCCCATTTAAAATTATCGGTCACAGTGGCTCTGTAACGTCATCTGTCACTATTACGTCACCTATCATGACTAGTTAAGAAGCTCACGTCCGTTTATTTCCTCCCTCCAAATTTCACTGTTATAGGTATAACCGTTCAAAAAATACGAGGGGGGTACGGACTTTTGACTAGCACTGTATATCAATTATTATGATCTCAGTACCTGTATCATAGTGAGCTTCATTTCATTATGATACATATTTTCATTACGATACATATTTTCAACCAATATACTAACAATCTGCCTTTGGTATCTAATTTGAGGAACTGAATACAAGAATATATATAATGATTGCCTTTACACAAAACACAACTCTTTTTCTGTGCTAAATTTACTTGGACTGCTCTCTTATGACCTTCACGGTTTGTATATTTGTAATTAGAATTGGAATTATTATTATTATTGTGATGGGCATTATGAGAACTTTGGTCTTGGATTTCTTTCAAAGTATCTACTTTCGTTTTTAAGAAATTAAAGAATTCCATTAAGGTAGGGAGTTCCTCTTTGGTGCGAAACTCTTTCCATTCTCTATAACTCTGTTTATCAAGTTTATCAGAAATAATGTTTATTAACAATAAATCACTTAGGAACTCTTTTGTTATCTGCAAACTTTCAATTGAAGTGACACTATCTGACACAATATCTAACAATTGTCTTAGATACTTTGGAGACTCTTTATTAATTGACTCTAAACTAAAAATGGTTTTAATGTGTTTGTTTACTAATAACCTTTTATTGTCAAATCTCTGACAGAGAGCATCAAAGGCAGTTTGGTAATAGTCACCAGAAAATTCAATTTTATCTATTATACGTTTTGCATATCCATCCACATATTGTCGCAAAAGCTGAAACTTATGACTGTTTGACAAAGGACTGTTACGAATGACACTAGTAAACGTGGATTTAAATTCTAACCAAGTTTCTAACTCCCCAGTGAAGACTTTGATTTTCATTTTTGGTAACAAAAGGTGACTTAAGGAGTCTACTCAAACTAGTATCATGTGAAGACTGAAATGTGTTACTTTTAATATAACTTTTCAAAAAACCCATAGCTTTAAAATACCTATTTTCAAATAATTCATTTTCCTCATACTGTTCTTTTAATTTGTCTTCCGGTGTTAAAATTTCAATTTGCAGTTGAACATCTTGAAATTCTTTTAATAGACTGGCATTCATTTCATATCTTAATTGAACTTCTGAAAGAAGTGGTTTACTACTTGGCGTAGCAGCTTTTATTATATTAACATAAGACTCTAAATTGGTCAATTTTCCCTTGTAAGAACCCCTTGTTCTTATATGATTGGCTAAAGTCATTTCTTGGCGATTTATGGCAATCCCACAAACTTGTTACAAATTAATATTAATGGAAATTAAATTTATTCTATATTAAATCAAAATCAATCTGGGAAACGGTTTACCAAATTTGCAAAATACACGTTTAGGCTGGATTGTAAATGGAGTTGTTCCCTATGAGACAACTCGTGTGTCATGTAACTTTACCAGAGCCATCGCCGAAGATGACCAGTTAAAACATTTATGGCAAATGGAAGAAATGCAAGATTCTACACCATGGTCGAAAGATGATAATAAATGTGAAGAAATATGCCAAAAATGCACTGCCAGGTCCGCAAGTAGCCAATTTATAGTAAAACTTCCACTGAAGTTTCCAGCTGATTTGTTAGGAGACTCCATGAATACTTCAAACTATTACCAAACTGCCTTTGATGCTCTCTGTCAGAGATTTGACAATAAAAGGTTGTTAGTAAACAAACACATTAAAACCATTTTTAGTTTAGAGTCAATTAATAAAGAGTCTCCAAAGCATCTAAGACAATTGTTAGATATTGTGTCAGATAGTGTCACTTCAATTGAAAGTTTGCAGATAACAAAAGAGTGCCTAAGTGATTTATTGTTAATAAACATTATTTCTGATATAAACTTGATAAACAGAGCTATAGAGAATGGAAAGAGTTTCGCACCAAAGAGGAACTCCCTACCTTAATGGAATTCTTTAATTTCTTAAAAACGAAAGTAGATACTTTGGAAGAAATCCAAGACCAAAGTTCTTATAATGCCCATCACAATAATAATAATAATTCCAATTCTAATTACAAATATACAAACCGTGAAGGTCATAAGAGAGCCGTCCAAGTAAATTTAGCACAGAAAAAGAGTTGTGTTTTGTGTAAAGGCAATCATTATATATATTCTTGTATTCAATTCCTCAAACTATATACCAAAGGCAGATTAGGTAAAGTTAATGATTTAAATTTGTGTCACAATTGCCTAAGAATTGGGCACAGGGCTCAAGAGTGTACACTAAAACCATGTTTGAAATGTCATTTAAAACATAACTCCTTAATACACTTTGATGACATTCAACATGTTTCAGTGGACTCTGACAACAATGTCCAGCCATATGAGACATCAGTAAATAGTATACAGAATGTTAATATGCCACCAATGGCAACTCACCAGCTATCTGCACAAGCAGTAGATTTGCAAAATAAACAAGTTCTTTTGTCAACAGTTGTTTTTAGTGTCAGGTCAAATGATAATAAACTAATACCATGTCGTGCGCTTCTAGACAGTGGCGCTCAGATAAATATGATAAGCGAGAGCTTATATAAAAAATTAAATCTTCCATTGATTCCAACTAACCTTGCTGTTAGTGGTATAAACCAGGTAGTGTCAGTTATCACAAAGAAGTGACAAATTTCTTTGTTGTCTAAGTTCAATAGCTTTAATATTACCTCCATATTTTATGTTGTACCAGTCATTTCAAACCAAATTCCGTCAGCTAGTTTTGATACTTCAAATTTTGTTATCCCATCTAATATTCAGCTATCTGATCCTTTATTTAATGAATCCACTAATGTTGATGCCATTATTGGTGCCAATTTATTCTGGGACCTCCTTATTGATGGCAAAATCAACCTGGGAAAGGGTTTAGCAAATTTGCAAAATACACGTTTAGGCTGGATTGTAAATGGAGTTGTTCCCTATGAGACAACTCGTGTGTCATGTAACTTTACCAGAGCCATCGCTGAAGATGACCAATTAAAACGTTTCTGGCAAATGGAAGAAATGCAAGATTCCATACCATGCTCGAAAGATGATGATTAATATTAAGAAATAAGTCAAAAAAGCTCTGCCAGGTCCGCAAGTAGCCAATTTATAGTAAAACTTCCACTGAAGTTTCCAGCTGATTTGTTAGGAGACTCCATAGGTACTGCAGCCAACAGTATTTCTAATACTCCTGATACCCTTGTTCACATTGATAACAATGATATTTCCAATAATATCATTGATATTGGAAACTCTGAGAGTATCAAAACTCTTGAAATTCAATTGATGAGTCGCCAAGACCTCCTTTGTTATAAAATATCACTTTGTGAATTGCCTGTTTTATTTACTAAACGTCAAATTATATCCATTATTTCTAAAATTTGGGATCCAATGGGTCTTCTCAGTCCAGTTATTATACTTGCCAAAATAATTATTCAAAAATTGTTCCAACTTCAAAAACCATGGGATGAACCTGTACCTCCAGAGTTAAATAAATCCTGGAGGCAGTTATATAACCAGTTGCTTCAATTAAATTCATTATGTTGGTTGAAACTAGAGCCGCACCAGCTACAGGTATTTGTATCTAATAGAGTAGCTAAAATCCAATCTCTCACCACTGTGAACAGTTGGCACTATATCAACACTAAGAAAAATCCGGCAGATATTGCTAGTCGCGGAATTCTTCCCGAATCTTTCATTGAATCCAACCTTTGGTTTCATGGGCCACATTTTTTGAGACAACATCCCAATAATTTGACGATTAATTCACTTCGAGAACTAGAAGAGATACCAGAACTTAAGCAGTCAGTCCAAACAACCTTATCTTCCAATATACACATAAGTTGGATTTCGAATTTTATTAGTAGATTTTCAAATTTACATAAACTAAAAAGAGTATTTGCATATTTTATAAGATTTAAAATATCTATTAAAACTAAAACTAGAGCAGATAGCATGCTTTTAAGTGTAAAAGAACTAAATGACTCCTTTTTAATATTAATAAAACTTGTTCAAGCAGAATATTTTCAAGATCAAATTGTTAGCTTGGCAAATAAAAAACCAATAAATAAAAATCCAAATTAATTCATTTATCACCTATTTTAGATAATGATGTATTAAAGGTAGGAGGACGACTTTTACATACAATGTTACCAAATAATATAAAAACTCCAATCCTATTAACAAAATTTCATGCTTTAACAAAATTAATATGTACACATTACCATGTAAACTATTTGCACCCAGGACCACAACTATTATTGTCACTAATCAGACAAAATTATTGGCCAATATCAGGAAAAGTATTAACCAAGCAAATAGTGAGACAATGTATTAAGTGTTTTCGAGTAAAACCACCTAATACTTCAGTGACCATGGTTCCACTTCCTAATGAACGAATTACTATATCACACCCTTTTGAAAATGTGGGATTAGATTTTGCAAGACCGTTCCCTTTAAAGGAGAAAAAGGAACGAGGAAGTAAAATTCTAAAAGGTTATGTTTGCATATATGTCTGCTTTGTTACAAAAGCTATACATTTAGAATTATTAACTGATATGACAACTGACTGTTTCTTATCATGTTTTAAACGATTTATATCTCGCAGGGGTATTCCCACTAATGTTTACTCCGACAATGGTTCCACTTTTAAACCAGCCAATAGAGAATTAAAGTCTATTTATCATTTTTTGGAAACAAATAACCATACCATTCACAATTTTGCTTTAACTAAAAATATTGCATGGCATTTTTCTCCACCATATAGCCCAAATTTTGGCGGTTTATGGGAATCGTCTATAAAACAAATGAAATTTCATATGAAACGCACACTTACCAATATTAATTTAACATATGAAGCATTTTTTACTTTATTAACCGAAATAGAGTGTATTTTAAATTCAAGACCACTTTTTGCTAGTTCAGAAGATCCATCTGACCTTGAACCCTTAACTCCTTTCCATTTTTTGACATTACGTCCTTTAACTTCACTTCCTGAACCCAATGTTCTATCAATTCCTACAAACAGACTTAATCGTTTCCAACAAGTTCAGCAACTTCATCAACGATTCTGGGCTCGCTTTCCAAAAGAATATGTCAGCCAATTGCACCAGTCTTATAAATGGAATCAGAATTCATCGAAACCTCTCAATCCAGGTGCTTTAGTGATTATCCATGATTCAAGTTTACCTCCATGTAAATGGTCTTTAGGACGAATAGAGAAGGTATTTCCTGGAAAAGATGGAAAAATCAGGGTTGTTCAAGTTAAAACCTCGAAAGGCATCATCACCAGATCCTCCAGACATCTAGCCCAATTGCCTTTAGAAGAATCTCAGTGATCCTCTAACTATTATAACAACTTCCCAAGTGTATTATGTGTCGTGGACTTGTTTGAAGTGTACTTCAACGCGGGGAGTATGTTAGGAACTTTTTGACTTTTTTTGTTATGTGACAGTTTCGTAGAAGATGAAAAGAAAATAAAAAGAAGATTTATGTTTGCATGGTGATGCATGCACCTTGATAAACAATATAGAAATAATTGAATTTTTACCAAGTTGTCAGAATAAACGTCAAATTAAAATATAGTTTTCTTAATGCAATATATCCATACCAGCGCAAATAATTACAGTCCATACCAGATTTAAAACCTAACAGTAAGGACAAATTAATACTGTTAAACACACAGTTGATATAAAATATTTTACGGTTGAAAGTCATCACTTTTGTAACTTTTAAAACATTAATTGTCAATAATGTCACTGAATGTATTTTTTAACGAACGGCACCTGACGTAATATACTTGACGACGGGATATTATCAAAAATTATCACCTTAAATTTGCATTTCTGTAGCTTTCTATTGGTCAGAATCTCCTATGAATGAAATAATCAGATGTATGTCTTGAGTTTTATTACTTTTTTATTCCTTTTTTATGAAATATTTTTAGCCAAGAAATTCTCCTTAGTGCGAAAAATTTGATGAAAGGTAGTAATTAAAAATCTTATAAAATTGCCACCGTTTAATAACAACTTAATTCCTTGGTTTTACTTAAAATGTAATTAATAAAGTAAGTAATTTTAATACATTAAAAACTTTCATGATCCTTCCGTTTTATCGGAAAATGTAGGTCGTTCACGCGAAAATTAAATATTATATAATTAGTTTCCATGTAATTTAAAAGTGTCTTAACGTAATTACCTCATGTAGATGTAAGTATACGTAGGTATAAGATAAAAAGGTGAATTTATATTTTAGACAGGTTCTGCAGAGGCTGTAGAATTCTAATTATATTAAAATTTAGAACTTTGATTAACAAAGTTTTAATAAAAATTATATGTAGTGTTTCAGTAATATTTTAAGGCTATGGGTACATAATTCGCAAATATTTTACGGCTATCCGTACTTTTTATGTCTTAACACGGCAAATTACGGGTAGTAAAATTCTCACTGGTATGGAAACTGCAGATGTAAACATTAGGTTGGCAGTGACATTGTCATTAGAAAGGTAGAGATGGCTATTTCGGTTTTGTTCAGTTTTTGAATGTTCCTGGATAACCTTTACTTGTATAAATGATAGGATTATTTTTCACTAATTATGTATTAAGTGGTTACCATTATTTATATACTATACAAATAGTCGAAAAAGAAAAAAGTTGTAAAGTTATTTTAATAATATACTGTTACCATGGATAGCTTAGATAAGCTTTGAACATGTGAAGGACTGCGTTGTATAAATGTAGTATTATTCAATTAATTTATAAAGACTTTATTTATCTCTTTATTTGCGTAAATTAAAATATGGGACGTATTTACAAGAAATGTGTTACGAAAAGCGAAGAAATAGATGATTAGCTCAATTGAAGTAAGTACGTTTTTACATATATCAAATTAATTACTTTTGTATTTTTCAAATTAATTTTAAATTTATAGTGAAAATATGATCTATAAAATCTATCGGTAAACCAAGAATTTTCGCATTAAATTTTATTCTCGTTTAAAGGAATAAATTATTTGTTGGGTTATTTAATTATTAGAATTGTACATGAGTAAAAACGAGTGACTCAGATTCCAAAGCGACAAACGAGTTACGCGAGGATAAAAATTAAAAATTGTTATTTGTTAATCTTCTTCACAATTATTAAATTTTATTTGATAAAATGATGACCCCAAAAATTAAGAATTTTCTTCTTAGTTTGTAAATTTTTCTATGACACACGTTCATAAATGCTGCTATATTTTAACAAAAAAGTACCTACGCTGAAGACGTCCATCCACCAACTTCACTTAAACTGTAGCAAAATACATACTACTAAACAAGCACATACTTCAAAAGCGTAGAACATTATTCTATGTATTTAATAAATAGTAGCAAATACTACGGAGAAAAGCAAATGCTTTGTATGTGTTGTAATTATTAATAATAATTTTGTTTAATTTCCGCGGCTATAATTCCGCTGTAGTTTTAATACAAATTTGTTACAGAATTCCAGATGTAGTACCTAAAAAATATGTCAATTTTTATACTCGCTAGCAAGCGAGAGATTCAGTCACGCACAATAATCAGTAAGTACGCATATTCAACTCACAACACTTTAACACTCACACAGAAAACGCCAACGAGCGCTCTTAGATTTTGTCACTCCGTTCTAAAGTTAGTTAAGTTTATGTAGTGCTATATTTTTGTGTATGTAGCTTTAATCAATAAAGTTCACCCTAGTACCAAAACCAGTGTTTTAAGTATAGTAGAAGTGTGGTCGTCCTCTCTGTATTAACAAACTTCGTCTGCTCCGATGGGGAAAGGGCGTGCCTAGAAATATCGAAGGAAGAACTACAAAACGTC
Source organism: Diabrotica virgifera virgifera (assembly GCF_917563875.1). NCBI lineage: Eukaryota > Metazoa > Arthropoda > Insecta > Coleoptera > Chrysomelidae > Diabrotica > Diabrotica virgifera. Next base: position 191,926,875 of record NC_065448.1, read on the forward strand.
GGCTTAAGATGCAAATGGCCTAACTCCACTTTTAGCTCAAATTAACATTTTAGGTTGGTTGGGTTCATAAAAATTAACCGCGTCGACTTAAATACGCCTAACAACCGAAATGTCAAAAATGCCGCGACAAAATACCAGTCGAAACTCGCCTATCTCCGGCTTGATTTTCAACAATACGCAGTTGGCCTAACTCCCAGTGTGTAATGGTAATAACAGGTGAAACGTTGTTGTTCTTAATTTTATGTGCATAAAACAATATCTGAGGTAAGTATCAATAATTTTTTAATGCTTTAATTACCTTTGACGTTCAAATTATCTAGAGAATATAAATTTAGTATTTAATTTTTGTGCGTTCTTGGGTAAATCTGATGTTAAAATATCGTGTTGGAGTTAGGCAATTTTCATTTTATATTTACTTAGTTTGGATAGGAGATAGGCCATTATAGTTTCGATGATAAACCACATAGGTACCTACCTTTAATATTTTTTTCCCTATAATATCATTCTGAATTTTTGCTTAGCTAGGTACATAAAAGTATACTTTCTAATTAACGCTGTATATTTCAGAATGAATCCGCAATCCCGTGCGATGAAAATGCTTTTATTGGCTAAGCAAAACATCCAGGAAAAGCCCAACAGACAAAGCGATGCCGAAAGCGATGTAACAAGAGATTTGTTAACATTTTGTGATACTTTTGATCAAGATAAGGATTTATCTACACTCTTAACTGATAGTACTAATCTAGCAAGCTCCTCAGCATCTAATCACCACTTATTAGCTGACGACAATTTAATTACTGATGATGATTTACTCACCCTAGCTGAAGAAAAAGTTGCTAACCTGAATTTTATCTCCTCAAATTTTCCTGAAGATGAAATCAACATTGAACCAGAAGATCGTCAGAATTTCGTTCCAGAATCAATTCATGGTAAAGAAGTGCCAACCTCCATTTTGGAAGAAGAAGTTATTGAAGCTTCTTCTAGTCGTTCAGATAAATCTTATGAACCCAGTGAAAATGAAACAAGTTCAAGTGAAAATGAAAATGAAGTAGTAGAAGAGCTACAAAATAACACTCCAATGCAAACCCCTTCACGGACACGCAGAAAGAGACGTCATGTAGATCAAAAGGAATGGAAGAAAAATAAAAATAAGATTTTGAGACAAGAAGGAAAGGAATATTTTGGAAAACAAAAGCAAGAAGAAAAATGGAATTATGATATTAAAAAAAAAGCAAAAGCTATAGGACCGAGATGCAAATGCAGTGGTAAATCAGTAATGAATAATGGGAAATCAGTAATGAAGTGCAATGAGATAACAGAAGATCAAAGAACAGAAATTTTTACAAGATTTTGGAATTTTTTGTGGAACGAAAAACAATTGTTTCTAAGGACGCTGGTTGAAAAGAAAAGTACTTCAAGAGCTAGGGATCGAAAAAAAGAGAACGAGTCAAGAAGGGAATTTTCCTATATATATTTTCTTCAAACAACATCCAAGATAAGAGTGTGCAAAACAATGTTTTGCAATACTCTTTCAGTTGCACCAAGAACTGTTGCACATTGGTTGATTGAAAAAAATAAATCACAACACACTGCAAATGATTTGGTGGATGATGACCTTAATGATACGCGTGATAATAATTCCTCCCAAATAGTTATTCCTAGAAAAGCGAAAATCGACAAACAAAAAGAAAATTTGTGCAATTTCTTTACAGTTCTTCCAAAACTAGAGTCACATTATTGTCGAAAGAGCACAAAGAAATTATACCTTGAAAGATCTTGGCAAACAAAAATGGAATTATACCGGTTTTATAAGAATGACTGGTGTACAAAAAACGATTCACAACCGCTATCTATTGCAGCATTTAATAACAGTTTCGACGATTTTAATTTAGCACTTTTTTCACCTAAAAAGGACGAATGTGATACGTGTGTGGGTTACAAGACTGATAATATTGACGAAGCTACCTATCAAGAACATCAGAAGAAAAAGGAGGAGGCACGAAAGGAAAAAGAGGTTGACAAAACAAAAGAAGATGTAAAAGTTTTTTCAGTGGATTTGCAATCAGTTCTACTGAGTCCAAAATCTAATGTCAGCGCTCTATATTATAAAACAAAATTAATAGTCCATAATTTTACAATTATGGACATTAAATCCTTGGATGGATATTGTTTCCTCTGGCATGAGGGTCATGCTGGACTAACTGCCAACACATTTGCTACCATCATTTACAAGTTTTTAGAGACTAATATTATACCCCAAAAAAACTCTACTAGTAAAGTCATTTTGTACAGTGATGGTTGCACTGGACAAAACAGAAATGCAATTCTTGCCAATGCACTTTTCAACTTTGCACAAAAGCATGGGATTACAATTGAGCAAAAATTTTTAGAAAAAGGGCATGCGCAAATGGAGTGCGATTCAATGCACTCCAGAATCGAGCGAAAACTAAAAAACCGAGTCATAAATGTCCCAGCAGACTATGTCAATATTTGTCAAACTGCTCGTATAAATCCGAAACCCTACGTGGTGGAGTACTTGGATCATACATATTTCAAAAACTTTCAAGAAGTTCAATACATTAGTTCGATCCGTCCTGGTAGATCGTCAGGTGATCCTACTGTAACAAACATTAGAGCACTTCAGTATAATGAACACGGAATTCTCTTTAAAATCAGGCATACAGAAGAATGGATGCCTTTGCCTTACAGAATCACGAAAAAAGATAAAAAAATCTGGAATTTAGAAGAGTTGCCGTTAATGTATCCGACTCCAATACCAATTAAATCGGAAAAATTTCAACACTTAATGGACCTTAAATCGTCAATTCCTAAGGACTTTCATTTTTTTTATGATAACTTACCACATTTGTAAAATGCCTCTTTCTTTTTGTCTTTTGTCTTGTGTTGCCGTTTTTAAATTTTTTTTATACTTAAGTTGCACAATTAATTAGATTAATGCCTATCTCCTGATGCCAACCCATGCTCAGGGAACGCATATTACCTAACTCCCAATTTTTCAAGAATAAAGCCTATTTTTGACAAGAGCAAGTATCTTCTATGTTGTAGCATTAAACAAAATAAAATATTTTGGAAACTTACCTTGTTTTATTATTATTTTCTAATTCTGACAAGTTTTTGCATCTCCTGAATAATTTAAATTTTTGGAGTTAGGCCATTTGCATCTTAAGCCGACGAAAAGCCGAACACCAGCTACATTTAGAGCACCTTAGAGTAAGTGTAGTGAAATCTTCAAAAATGTAGTACGTATTTGAAGCATTAGCATTTGCTACGTTTTATGCCACCATGGGCACGGGCACATTACTTTATAGCTAAACTCGTACCTATTTACGGTTATCGGAACAAACTCTTATAAAATAATACTTTTATTTGAACTTTAATGTCTTGAAATACTTAGATTTTTCATAAATAATATATAAACAAGAAATAACTTTTTATTAATTGTACGCCTTAAATCAATTATTATTTTTCAAATATACTATCAATACTATTTAATAAAAAACTCTTTGAATGATGTTTTTATCATCGTAAAAGCGTTAAAAAGCAGTAGCAGAATCAACTGCTATATCAAAATAGCGGGTCGGACACATCTCTACTTGTCACTGTCTTGAGTCTTGTCATAACATTATATTCGACTGAGTGCGTTTTATGACAAAGATAGCAAATGTTCAATTTGGAAAATATCACCACGGACATGGTGTCCATTTTTTCCGAATCCTAAAAAAACTAATAAATCTTTTTTTAAAAAATTTAAACAGAAAATGAAAGACTAAATTATTATCAAGGGCCGAAAGTTCCTTAGAATATATAATAAGTTTCTTTCGAATGAGATATTTGAAACTAAAAATCACACTACATTTTTCCTTAGTTTTTCACCCCTGTAACTTATTAAAATAAACATTATAGAAGTTCTCAGGGACTTTCCGCCCTCGCTAATAACGTAATCTTTCATTCTGCGTTTAAATTTTTCAAAAATGCTTATTAGTTTACTCAGGATTCGAAAAAAATTAATCACCATTTGAATAGCATTGCAGCCGAAAGTACGTACCCATCCTCTTAAGACTAATTACTACTACTACATCGTTTATAACGTTGTCGGTTTATAACGTTCTCCACCGCTGTCCGACTTCGAATCGCCACTTCGTCTGATTGTTTCATAGGTCCTCTAATCTTTTCTTTCTCTTCTTTGTCAATCTTGTTGTCAATTCCTTCACTCCAACTTTTTCTCGGTGTATTTCGTTTTCTCTTTTCTTCTAGTTTCCATTTTAGTCTTTCCTTTGGCATTCGTTGTTCAACTAAAATTATCGTCCGAACTGTAACGGGCATTTTTGTGTTTATATTGTAATATGTATAGAGCATCCAAAAAATACGTCTGCAGCCTGGCTGCTCAAGTGTCCCGAACATGGTATAATTTTTCCTTATTTCGCGATATATTAATACCTAGATATTAATTTGTAATCGTAGCAGTGCTTCAGCGTGGTCATATCGTCTAATATGAGATCTTTTTGTTCTCCTACAATATACAAGTATTTATTCAGTTTTCTTTTTATCATCTTCTGGGCCCATATACGATATTATTCAATTAATTTTTGGGCCATACAGTTTATATGGTCATAATCTCAAGTCACTATTACTTTTGATTGTATGCAAAATTCTCAGTTACTAACGCAAAAACTTATCCAGGTGCAGATTGTGGAAGCGACCACTAACTCCTTGTAGCTGTATTCCGAATACGTTTTAGAAACAAACACAAGCCCACTCCTAGAACTCCCAGGTTTACAGAGACTGAACTTTTAACTTTCAAAAGAAAGAATAAACCCAGTGTTAACTGAGACAAGTACTACTCCCATAGATGACATCGAGACTTTCTGGGGAGGTTTTAAAAGATATATATTAGATACAGCTAAGTAAATTCGCCAACCCATAAAAAACAACAGTAGTAAACCATGGATCAGTCACCAAACATGGAAAATTATAGAACAAAGAAGGCAACTTAAGTTGGCAGTTTTGATTTAAACGACTATCGAAACTTATCAAGAGAAATTCAAAGAAATTGCCGGTAAGATAAAGACAAATATGTGCCTAACATTTGCCAGGAAGTAGAAATCCACTTACATCGAAATAAAACAAGAGATCTCTTTCAGAAAGTAAAGTTACTGGATCGGGAATTTAAAACCAGAAATTACGCAATATAGGACGAGACAGGTAATATGGTAAGCGATATGGATGCGGTTCTGGAGACTTGGAAGAAATACTGCACAGAACTATATAAAGCTGAACCCTCTAACATTAATCATATAACAGCACTGCAAATCTCAACAACAACCCTAGCACCAGATATTCTAAGGCCTGAAGTCGATGAAGCCATAAAACACCTTAAAAGAAATAAATCACCTGGTTGAGATGACATCACGGCAGAAATTTTACAGAACATGGGTGAACATGTTTTCCAATTAATGTGGAGACTGTGCAATCATGTATGGAGAATCTGCAAATGGCCCAGTGATTGGTGTACCCCACTATTTACTCCCATTTATAAGAAAGGCGTAACCACAAAATGTAGTAACTACCGAACCATTTCACTAATTTCACACCCAAGTAAAATTCTGTTGAGAATCATCAAGTGTCGCATGCAGACATACCTGGATAGACAAATAACACAAGAACAGGCAGGCTTCGTGAAGAGTAAAGGCACACGGGAGCAAATTCTTAATATGCGGCAACTCATTGAGAAAGCACGAAAATTCAAAATTCCGATGAGCATCTGCTTTCTGGATTATCAGAAGGCATTTGACTGTGTAAACTGGACAGTTTTTTGGAAAGTTCTACATGAGATGGGGGTTCCTGATCATCTGTCAGCTCTGGTGAAAAGCCTATATGAGAACAGTGAACCAGAATAAGAATTGAAAACCATAAGTCCGATCCTTTTAAAATAGGTAGAGGAGTCCGACAAGGATGTATTCTATCTCCAAGTCTTTTTGATTTCTATGGGGAATATATAATGAGAAAAGCACTCGACAAATGGAATGGCGGTATTTCTATCGCAGGAAAGATCTCAAATCTCAGATATGCAGATGATAAAACATTAATAACTGCATCCGAAAGAGAAATGTCCAGCATGCTGCAGCTAGTGGATACCGAAAGCAATAGATGTGGTCTCAAGATCAATAAACAAAAAACAAAAATTATAATAGTAGATTATCGAAATTCACTTTAGACAACAGGAGCCTTAGACCAGTTTGAAGTAGTTAACGTGTTCAATTATCTAGGATCCTACATCAGTAATACAGGATCTTGTGAAACAGAAATACGTAGGAGAATAGGCATGGCCAAAAACGCTATGAGTCGATTATCGAAAATCTGGAAAGATCGCTCCTTGTCGAAGAACACCAAAATAAGATTAGTACGTGTCTTAATTTTTCCCATATTTAATTACGGATCCGAAACATGGACAATGAAATCGGACGACAGAAAAAGGATTGACGCCTTTGAAAAGTGGTGCTGGAGAAGAATGCTTCGGATCTCATGGACGGAACAAAAAACAAATCACTCAATCCTCCAAGAGGACTCGACTCAGCCTCGACTTTCCTCTATTTGCCTCTCCACCGTCTTAAAATTTTTCGGCCATATTGCAAGAAGAAGTGATGATAATCTTGAGAGACTTATAATTTCGGGAAACGTTGAAGGGCGCAGAAGTAGAGGTCGCTCACCTAATCGATGGACGGATCAAGTACAGAATGCCAGTGGAAAATAATTCTCTGAATCCATGAGGGAAGCTCAGGACAGAAGCCGATCGAAAGAGATAGTTGCTCGTTTTATAGGGAATCACGACATTCAGCAATGAGAAAACGACGGAGGAGGAAGTATGCAAAGTAGAGCATATAATATACCATAGTGTTGGTGAGTTCTACATTGTTCTACATTTTAGTTTTCATCTATTTAAAGCTATTTAGGGGTATATTTTAAATAAAAAGGGGGACAGGAAAACAGGTCCCTGTTTTTATTTTTTTTATGAGTTGATTTTCCTTAATGAGAGGTTAGAAGATAGTTGTTGTGAACGCACGTGATTTGTTTTGATCGTATAAAATTGTCGTTTTGATTGGGTAATAGGAATCCTAGTTTGGTGAAATTTTTACACAGTGTCTGTTACCCCAAGATCTACAAGTGTGAGTACGTATTTTGTTCTTATGCATCGCTAAAGTTAAAATATTTACGATTATTAAGTTCCCATATTGCAATAGGTACTTGTCTATCAGCTATCGGAAAAAACTGGTATAATCAATTTATCATTAACGAGCTTCCAAACAGTTTATTATATTCATTTTCATTCACGTCAACAAGTTTAAAGGAAGATACAATGTCTTTATGTCCGAATTGTAAACAATCTACTGCCAATTCGCAAACGATAAAATGTTCAGATTGTACAAAATTACTGCATACTTCATGCATTGGTTTGAAAAGTGTTGACGCTAGTCGTATCACCCGTATGTGAAGTAAAAATATAAAAGTAATATGCAATATATGTGACACCGCTGATAACAAATTCGAAGCATTAGAAGAATTTCTTACAAATCTTATTGAAAATAAAATGCAGGAATTGGAAAAGAAATTTGCTTCAGTTAATTCATCGGTAACATCAGAGGCTCATGAAGACATAATTCAGGAGGCAGTTGATCGCATAAATCATTCACATAATATAATTCTACATAATGTCCCAGAAACCAACTCTTCTCTTGAAGACAAAAAAAAAGGTAGATGAAATACTAACGTCAATACAAGGTAATGATGGGAATCAATGCAACTAAATAAATTTACACAGAATTGGCAAACCTTCTAACAAAGCACGTCTAATTAAAGTGACTTTCTCATCATCATTACATGCCAAGTTTATTTTACGTAACAAGAAAAAATTAGCAACAACCGCACACTCAACAATTTCTATTTCTGATGACAAAACACCTACGCAAAGAGCTAAGTTAAACGAACTTCGTACTGAGCTGAATCAAAGAACGGATAACGGTGAAAATGATCTGGCTATTAAGTTTATAAGAGGCAAACCCACCATTGTAAAGAAACAGTTAAACTGAATATCTCCAAAACAGATCTAGGACATCTGATCTAGGTCATCGAGAACTCACCTGCTACTACCAAAATGTTCGCGGTTTAAATAGCAAAATTCATCTGTTTAATCGTAATATAAGTGACTGTGAATATGATCTAATCGCTTTAAGTGAAACTTGGCTACACAGTGATGTATTAAACTCTGAATTATTTCCTAGTAATTATATTGTTTTCCGAAAAGATCGCAAATTTCAGGAGGTAAATAAGAAGCGGGGTGGTGGTGTATTGCTTGCGTTACAAGATTTTATTATTTCGGAAGTTATAGACACCTCTGCATTTGATTTACAATTTCCGTTAATTAATTTGCTTATTGTTGAATATCAAATTAAATTTAAGAAATTTTATGTACTCGTGATTTATTTACCAGACAAACTGAGTTTACAAGAATTTTAATATTTTTTTGAGTGCTTGGAACAACTTGATTATTTACATAACGATGTCTTAGTGTTAGGTGATTTTAACGTCCCTAAATTTATAGATAATGACACTTCCGATGATAAAACTTCGATAATTTTAAGTTTCTTGCACTCTTTTGGTATTGGTCAATTTAATGGGGTTGTAAATCACTTAGGTAGATCGCTAGATCTAATAATGTCACATTTTGCCTGCGAAGTAATGCGTGACATGTTCCCGTTAGTCTATGAAGATTCCCACCACCCAGCTCTTATAATTAATATTACGAATATTTTTTTAAAGGAGTCTAGGTTCAGGTTTGGTTCTGATCAGGTAACTTACAACTTTAAAAAGGCAAATTTTTGTGATTTATATAGGGAATTGTATGAAACGGATTGGGCTTTTCTAGATGAATCTTCTCAAGTTGATAAAGTTGTAGGCAGTTTTTATAATAGAATTTTTCTTTTATTTAATAAGTATGTTCCTGTCTACAAAAACTTCAGTCACACATATCCACCTTGGTTTGATGCCGGTATTATTCGCTGTATCAAACTAAAGGTTAAGCACAGGAACAAATTTAGATTACATAAAAACATAAAAACCACTCTGATCTGCTTGAATTTCAGCGCTTAAGACATCTTTCAAAACTAAAAATTAAATTGGCATACAACGAATACATCGAAAATATACAATTATCCCTTTCTGTAAACCCTAGAAAGTTTTGGTCATACGTAAATGCTAAAAATAATACTTCACGGATTCCTGGTGAAATGAAATATCAAGGCATTGCTACTTCTGAACCACAAAATATCGTTGATACCTTTGCTGAATACTTTAATGATGTTTATCAAGCAGGTAATATACTAACCAGTAATAATATCTTAGCGGTCAACACTGAATATCTAAATTTTTATCCTGTTCAAGAAACTGAAATAATTCTAGCCAGCAAAAAATTAAAAAATAAGATGACTTCTGGACCTGATAAAATACCCTCTTTCTTTATTAAAGATTGCATGGGTGCTTTAACTAAGCCATTATTAAAAATTTTCAATTTGTGTTTATTATACAAACAGTATCCAAGTATCTGGAAGGAATCAAAGGTATGTCCTGTTTATAAAAATGGGGAAAAATGTTGTGTAGAAAATTATAGGCCCATATCTATTATATGCAATTTATCCAAAATTTTTGAAATCATACTTTATAATCGTATTATACTCTTTCACTCGTAATCAAATTTCGCAATATCAGCATGGATTCATTGCTAATCGATCCACATTTACAAACTTATTGGGAATAACACAGTACATATTTGAAGCGTTGGATAGGAGATCCCAAGTTGACGTTATATATACTGATTTTTCAAAGGCCTTTGACAAAATTCATCATGGAGTTCTTCTTTCCAAATTGTCCCTTTTTGGTTTTTCTAAAGATGCTGTCGCTTTCATAAAATCCTATTTGTCTGGTAGAACTCAATTTGTGTCTTATAATGGTTATAACTCTCACAAATACATACCTTCATCTGGAGTCCCACAAGGATCAAATCTAGGCCCACTCTTGTTTGTGTTATTTATTAATGACTTATGTGAGAAAATTTCTGTACCCTGTTTGTGTTATGCAGATGATTTAAAAGTTTACTTAGAAATTAACGATATCAATGATTGTCACACTATCCAGAATGAACTGAGTGGTGTGCATGAATGGTGTAAAGAAAACTATTTAAATCTTAATGCAAATAAATGCAAAGTTGTAAGTTACTCACGGAAACATAATAGTATAAACTATGTTTATGCTATTGATGGTAGCGAACTGGAACATGTGAATAAAATTAAAGATCTTAGCATAATTTTCGACTGTAAACTTTCATTTACTGAACATATATCTTTAAAAGTTTCTGAAGCACTTAAATCATATGGATTTGTAGTCAGAAATAGCCGAAATATTACTAACATAAAAACTGTCAAATTACTATATTTCTCTTATGTACGTTGTAAATTAGAATATGCGTCTATAATTTGGTCTCCATTTTATAATTCACATGTTCAGTTGATTGAGAAGGTGCAGCGTAAATTTTGAAATATTTATCATTTAAGATTAACGGCATATATCCAGAGAGAGTTTACATAAATAGTGAGCTGTGTAATAGTTTAGATATGGTTTCATTAGAAATGAGGCGAAATTGTGCTTCACTAATATTTTTATTTAAATTGCTGCATAATTTAATTGACTGCCCCGATATTCTCAAACAAATAAATTTTAATGCACCTTCTTATCCTGTTAGAAATGTTTCCACGTTCAGAACTACACAAGCCAGAACGAACCTGATATTAAACTCACCCATATTTGTTATGTGTGAAAATTATAATTGTTTGGTAAACTATTGTGATATATTCAACTGTAGTATAAGTCAACTTGTCAGAATGGCTAAGTCTCATCTAAATTCTTAATTCACTTGGTAATTATCTTTTCTTTTTCTTTTCTTTAAAATTTAAAATTTAGTTTATAACTAGTGTAAAATTGTCCTATAAATGAATACCTGTTGGACAATAAAGCCATTATTTATTTATTTATTTATTTATTTATTTATTTATTTATTTATTTATTTATTTATTTATTTATTTATTTATTTATTTATTTATTTATTTATTTATTTATTTATTTATTTATTTATTTATTTATTTATTTATTTATTTATTTATTTATTTATTTATTTATTTATTTATTTATTTATTTATTTATTTATTTAATACCTTAACGCCTTTTTTAAATGACATCGCAATATTCGTGCTTTCAATTGATTGTCACACCATTTTCAGTGAAACACTATCGTGGGCTTTCTGTAATGTTCTCTCATATACTTTGGATTGGATGCTCAGTAGTGTTATTTCTCTGTAGTTACTATGCTTATAGTTTTTTTTTCGCGTCTATTTCCGTTTTTGAAAATGGGTAGAATAACTCCCACTTCCCAATCTATTGGTATTTGGCTCTCACTCCTTGCCTTATTACAAACTTTTGTTAGCAATTTAATGCCCTTGTCGCTCATGCTTTTTTAATATTATCAAACCCAGCCGCCGTACCTTTCTTAAGTTTTCGTATAATTTCTTTTATTTCTTCTACAGTTATTTCGCCTCGAATTTGGTCTTTTTGCTCTACCTCTTCTAGTTTTTCTGGGTTGATGTTTGCATCGATTTGGATGTTCAGTAGATCCTCGAAATATTGCTTCCATCTATCAGTGATCTATGATTTACTTATAAATCTTAATTATGATTATTCTGATTGAGATATAATTGCACTATTACCCTAACAGTTATATGCACTACTATTAGTTTATTTTGCCTAAAAGTTATAGAAAATAGTTATTTATGGAACAGTTCGTGAAGTATGCTTTTTGCGAACGCACGCGATGTTTAGAGCTCGAGCGACAGCGGAGTGAGTGCTATACATCGCGTAAGTTCGCAAATAGTACGTCACGCACAGTTTCATACAATATTTTATCTACAATTAACAAAACTGTAATTCTTCGTCACTGGAATTCATTTCTATTCTACAATTTTTAGAACTTTGTCATTTAAAAATTCTAACTTCTTTCAAATCACAAATCTGTCAAAACTTTGTAATTTCATTTTTAATTTTGTGGTAATTTATTGCTTGCATGTCATCACCATGACAATACGTATGTTAAGGATATTTGATTATATGAAAGTGTGCCAAAAAACAGTGCGAAAAAGTAAACCCCATTTAAAATAGATTGTTACTTCAACGTAGAATGAAGTAAACACTTCTGTTGTATGCAGGTATATTAATTTATTATTAAAATTCTTAAAATTTATCCACAAGGGAGTGGAACTACAAAACATTTACAGCTAACAATCAAAAGTAAATTTCTTTCATTTTTGATTTAAACATGTACATTTCTTTCAGCACAATTTTCCTAATTTAATATCAGTATTAATTCATTTACTACTTCACACAATTTATATTTTTAATAGTATTTCTATTTTATTTATTAGTCCTCTGAAACATATGCAACTAACCTTTTCATCAATTTTCAATAATGTTCTAATTTTAAATTTTCAATAATTCAAGATGCAGCAAACTTTTTAATACATAACAAATTTTTTAAAGATTGTTCGATTAAGATTTGTACATTTTTAATTAGACTTCCTTCATTTAATATCAGCTCATTTTCTTTTAATACCTATCATAATTTACATTACAGAACTATAGATTGGTATTTTCTTATTATGTTCGTTGGTTCCCCGGAAGCGTATGCAGCTAACTACTCCTTAGTCACAATTATTTCAAATTCTACAGATGTTACTCAATTAAAATACCATGTTTTTTTAAAATTTTTCTAAATATTTCCAGATAATTTCAGTAATATTCATTCATCACAACTCTACATAACTAAATATAATTATTTTCAGTCAGTTACATTTGAAAAACAGTCTATGACGTCACAGCATATGAGTAGATTTTTGCCTTTGATTTCGGTCCATTAATGAATATATTACAGCTCTTTAACCTTTATGTACAACTTAGAATTCACAACTAACATTTATAATAATTACATATTTCCAATCTTACAATTCAGTTAAATATAAATTCACTTTGTCAAAAATTTTTCGGGTGACATTTGAAAAATCCACCTATCTTCCTTGACATCTTGTCATAAAATTTCAGGCACCATTCTCTAATAAGTTGGTTGTTAACCTCTCACCTGAGCACATTAACATTGTGCAATTTCCGAGCAAGGATGACATACATCCACATGTGATAATATATAATCTTAAGACATCGACTTAAGGTCGATTATTATATAGCTTATAATGTAGCAATAATGTTATTTAGAGGTTTTTACACCTTTTGAAGTGGCTAGTTTCAACTACTTGTACACTGGACGTAAGTAACCACATTTTCTTTTTTCTAACTGTCAAAATTTCACCCTTTCGCATTTCAATCTAAGTGGTTCACTTATCTCCAGGTTTACACTGATGATGGTAATTTTGACCGAAAACGTTTTGTACTTCCACTCCCTTGTGGATAAATTTTAAGAATTTTAATAATAAATTAATATACCTACATACAACAGAAATGTTTACTTCATTCTACGTTGTTTTAACGAAGGTATACAGCCAACTACAGGGTTTACCCCTTTTAAGATTGTTACTTCACGCACTTTAAATCCTTCAGTGACAATAATAACAGTTTTCACAAACTAAAAATTTATACATAATATGAGATAGAGTAGATTATAGTTAATTATGAAACAGTTCGTGAAGTATGCTTTTTGCGAACGCACGCAATTTTTAGAGCACGAGCGACAACGGAGTCCGTGCTATAAATTGCGTAAGTTCGCAAAAAGTACTTCACGCACAGTTTCATACAATATTTTATTTACGATAAACAAATAAAAAAAGCTGTAACCCTTCGTCACCGGAATTCATTTCTATTCTACAATTTTCAGAACTTTAACATTTAAAAATTCTAACTACTTTCAAACCACAAAACTGTCAAAACTTTTGTTGTAATTCATTGCTCATATATTGGCATCACCATGACAACGCGAAAGTTAAGAATTGTCACCATGACAACGAGAAGGTTAAAACAGTGCGAAAAAGTAAATCCCATTTAAAATACATTGTTACTTCACGCACACTTTAAATCCTTCACGCACTGCTATCTATAAAGACAGTTTTCACAAACTAAAAACTTATACATAATAAATGACATAGAGTAGATAAAATTGTTTAAAAATCACTTATTAAAATACTCAGATTTCAAGGTATAAAATCTGATAAATAATAGTACCTATATTGACTGCAAGTTTGAGAATTGTTATCACAAGACGTTTTAACCTTTACGTTAGTGAAACTTACTGCCTTTTACGGAAATTTTCTAAAAATCTCTCGCATATTTAGTACTGATACAATTTTAACCGTTCAAACGGTTTCATTTATATTTCAGTACATTTATACCACATTTGTTCATTCCACACTATTGTGGTAAAGCGTATTTTATATAAATGCGATTTTCTGTTTTCAATGATACAATAGGTTTAAAGGAGATCACTGTTTTTCAAACAATAACACAAAAAACTAAAGCTACGTCGAAAAAGACGCCATACAAAAATTGTATATCCCATTGTGTTCATCCATTGTGTATCAGCACAGTATTTGATATCTCACTTGACATTGAGAACGGGAAAATACGGTTGATGGGGGAGAAATCAAATATAAGGCATGTTTTATTTATTTCTCTTCCCGAAATACCCTTCGTATGTTTTCTTGCCCTTGTTTTATTGAGTTTTGATTTAACAGGAGTATACATCATATCAGAAATATACTTTAGGGCTTTCAGATTATATAGCAGAACAAAGGGCATGTTTTTCTTAAGTGCTTCTTTATTAAAATACTTTCATTTTTTTTTGGCTCATTTTTAATAAAAATCTTAAAATAAGGTTCCTACACACTTCTAATATTAAGATTTATTCTAGAAAATTTTGTATAATATTGAACAATATAGAGCAGGAGTGGGCAAACTTTTTTGAGTAAGGGCCACAAAATGTTTTTGGTCTATTACCGAGGGCCGCAAAATGTGTTACTTGTTTGTTACATGTTCGAATTTTTAACTTTTTACTAGTTTTCTTTAAGGCGGAGGGGTATGGTTTGAAATCAACATTTCAAGCACTTTTTTGTGAATTTTGTTTGAAACTATGGTAGAAATATTTTATATTGAAATTAACACATATCAGTACAATTCAAAGAATATTAAAAAAAAATTTCAAAACCAAATATTGAAAAAAGCCAACGTTGGAAAATTTTTACAGACACCTCAAAAAATGGGCTTTGCTAGATATTAGGCCTTGTCATTGAATCATATGAAACAAAAAATTCAAAAATATTTTATTAGCTTATGAGTTTCTTGAGGCAACGCTGTCGAACAGCATTAGTTGTTTAAACTAGTTAAAGTTGTTAAACTTCATTTTTTAGTTTGAACGATTTTCGAGTTTTTGATATCATTCAGAAGTGAAAATATCGAATTGTTGTGTAAAAAAAGGGTGAAAATCAACACGTACTATTGTTAAAAAAAAAATAAGCATAAAACAACAAAAATCTATGAGAAATTGTACGTGAATCTGTCAAGTAGCTTTTGAGTTACAATATCCACCGCCTTTGAAAAAAGCAGTTTTGAGAAAAACGCGTTTAAAGTTTGGATAAATTTTATTTTCCGAAGTGGAAACCGAAACGTCAAATAAATTTAATTTCAAACTAGGCTTATTCACAAATAAAATACTAAATTCTCTTTTCACATTGCTATTAGTTACATACAGTTATATTTAAAGAGAAATTCGGTGCTTAAATAGATGGAAACGGAATTTAAATAAAAATTAACAAAGTTATAAATTTGAAAAATCTTAGATTTCCTGCAGTGTTTTTGTTTTCTTTGAAAGGATTAAATAATAAAAAAATATTTATAAAACACATTATTTATTATTTATAAACTTTTAATCATATTTTTTTTAATATGAAAAACGAACCTTAATGGCTTTTATAAAGTTTTAGTTTAGTTTTATGTTTTCGTTATAATAATTGAAAAAACATCTTTAAATGAAAATATTTTATTTTTTTTCGCGGGCCGCAAAAAGATGTCTAAAGGGCCGCATGTGGCCCTCGGGCCGCACTTTGCCCACCCCTGATATAGAGGGTGTTTCATTAACCCGGCATTGCTCGCTAGGTAGGTTTGTACGCGAGTGGTCGCGCGTGAGATTTTCTCTCACATATTCAACTTTTGCCTTTCTTTACAAAATGAAATTTTTAAAACAGATTTTAAACTGTTTTTTTATTAACTAATGATAAGAACATAATATAGGTATATATAATAATATGATAAAATACAAAAAAAATTATCGGCATTAAATCAATATTAGGTGTTTTCGTGGTGCACATCCTGAACGTGTTCAGAGGAAGAACGCTTGCGCATTAGAATTTTGCCTGTTCGCGGTGTTGAAAAATCCTCCTCTGAATAAAAATTTCTCTGTTCGCGGAGCACAACAACTTGTCCTGAACGTATTCGGAATGCGTTCAACAAGTTCTGGGATTAAAGAGAGGATTTATTGTCCGCACATGTGCAGAAGTTTATTTAACGAATTTATTTATTTTTTTTTAGAGATTTGTGATTCTATTTCTAACCTAACAAATTTAAGATTTTAAATTGTTGTGTTATCATAAAAATTTTGTAAAAGGTAAGGTTTTTTAAATTGTATTATGTATTTCAGTTTCTTATTTTTAAAACCTTTTTAGACGATGAACCTCAGTTCAAGTGATAAAGATTTGGAAGAGATTGTAGGACTTTTAAATGTTCTAAAAAATGCAAATTTTATTAATTAATCTCCATATCTTCATAATTTACGGCACCGCATTTTACACAAATTATAACAAGAATACTCTGGACAAATTGGTTGATGACAAGAATTACATTTTTTTTTCTTTTCTATTTTCGAAGCGGCGGCAAAATGAACAAAACTGAATATCCGATGGTTCAGGTTGTGATGAGTTCGGTAATGTTATTTTGGCAATTCTTGCAGTATAATTCCGAAGGCTTAAAGTTAAGTTTGGAATTGTCGAACGATTTATAAGATGAGGTTTCATCAACCATAAAGCCAACTCCTTTAAAAAGACACGGCGTTCTTCTATTTTATTATTATTATATTTATATACAATGTGACTGTTATTGAGATTAGATGCCAATGATGGCATCAACGGCCCAGTTTCTTAGTTCTTCCCATAGCGATGACAATTTCAGTAAGTGAAGATGGAATGTGTAGCGACCCGACTCACGCTCGGCGCCATCTCGGTTCGGGGTCGGATGGTGTGAAATTTGCTACCGGCTGCCAAGGTGCGAGGGACCAGGCACCTGGCAGAAATTGTGCGACTGAATCCAAATTTTCATTTAATTTAAGAAAATGTCAGCGAATTGGTACATGGAACGTACAGGGACTGATCCAAAACCCTGGAAAGTTACACATAATTGAAAAAGAAATGGCAGACCACAATCTTTCGGTACTGGGACTTTCTGAAACTCACTGGAGAGGTAAAGGGCATTTTAAAACAACTGCTGGCAACGTCGTCTATTTTTCAGGCCCGGATAACAAAAGTACAAATGGAGTCGCAATAATTGTACCCTCTCAACTTAACGACTGCGTAATTGGACATAATACTATTGATGACAGGATAATATCCCTTAAAATGAGAATACCCACCAATACCCTACACCTTGTCCAGGTATACGCTCCTACAACAGCTGCACAAGAAGAAGACATCAACAGGTTTTATGGTCGTCTAGAAGAAACTGTTCGCGCTATTCCGAATCGTGAACTCATCATAATTCTAGGAGATTTAACGCCAAAGTGGGGTCACCTAATGAAAATATTGAAGGAGTGCTGGACAAAAATGGACTGGGACAGAGAAATGAGAATGGCGACCGTCTAGTGGAGTTCTGTGTAGAACAACATCTTACAATTACAAACACGTTATATCATCATCATCCACGGAGATTATACACATGGCGCAGCCCATATGGACGAACAAGGAATCAAATAGACTACATCCTAATAAGATCAAGATGGAAGTCGTCGGCCATCAACTGTAAAACATATCCTGGCGCAGACTGTGGAAGCGATCATCAACTCCTGGTATTGAACGTTCGACGTCGTTTTAAAGTTCCCAAAAGAAGACCCCAGAGAAAAGTCATGTCTCTAAATCCATCAAAAATCAATGACTTCCAACACAACCTGGAAGAAGCTCTCCCTTTAGACCAGGTGGATAGTGACCCTGAGAGTACTTGGCTTTATTTCAAAGATAAGGTAATCGAGGCTGCAAAAGACTGTGAGGCAGCGGTTTCCACTGGCCGTAAGCCATGGATATCCAATAATACGTGGACTGTGATTCAACGCAGAAAAGAACACAAAACTAGACACGGAACAAACGATGAATACAGAGCGTTATCGAAAGATATCAAAAAACAGTGCCGCAAAGACAAAGCTGATTACATTTTTCAAATATGCAGAGAGATAGAGGAACATGGCTGTCGAAATGAACCGAGGGATTTATTCCAGAAGATCAAACTCCTTACCAGAGAATTTAAACCTCAAACGTGGTCTGTAATAGATAAGGAAGGTAATCTAAAGACCGATACTGACGAAATATTGGAAACATGGCGAAACTTCTGTGACGAGCTATATAAAAATAACGAGGTATCAGCAGAACATTAGTGGCCCTCTGACTACCCTATAGAACCTACTGTCTTACTCGCTGAAGTCAAACATGCAATTAAATCACTAAAGAGAAATAAATCCCCAGTCATTGATTCAATACCATGTGAAATACTACAATTACTAGGTGACAAAGGAATACATATCATCCCATTCTATCTGTGTCGCTGTTTAGAATTTAGGAAAGTGGCCATCTGATTGCTGCACCTCAATTTATATCCCGCTACACAAAAAAGGAACTACTACCAGATGTGAAAACTAACGCACACTGTCACTAATAACACATGCTAGTAAAATATTGTTGCATATTATCAAAAACAGATTAAAAACCTATCTACATTACCAAATACCTCAGGAACAAGCGGGATTTGTAAAGGGTAAAGGTACAAGGGAACAAATCCTGAACCTAAGATAACTTATTGAAAAGTCTAGAGAATTTCAAGTACCTATGATTATATGCTTCGTTGACTACCAAAAGGCATTTTATTGTGTAAGCTGGATAAATCTGTGGTCAATTTTAATAGAAATGGGCGCACCAATGCACCTGGTGACACTTATTAAAAATCTGTACCAGTCTAATATAGCGACAGTACGACTAGATCAGAAGTTCTCAAACCAATTCAAGAGCGAGAGAGGTGTTAGACAAGGATGCGTGTTGTCACCTGACTTATTTAACATTTATGGTGAACATGTCATGAGGATGGTTTTAGAAGGATGGGCCGGTGGAGTAACAGTAGCCGGTAGGAAAATCTCCAATTTGAGGTTTGCTGATGACACTACACTTATAGCAGCAAATGAGCAAGAAATGTTTGATCTTCTGCGAAGAGTTGAGCACGAAAGCAATAAAGTGGGTCTGAAAATCAATAAAGCTAAGACAAAAATAATGGTGGTCGACAGATTTGACACTATTCAACTGACTAACATGTTACAGGAATACCAGATAGTAAACACCTTTGTCTATCTCGAGTCTAGTATAACTAACGATGACAACTGTGAAGCAGAAGTTCGGAGACGTATTGGTATGGCAAAAAATGCGATGAGTCGCCTAACTAAAGTTTGGAAAGACAGATCTATCTCTCAAAATATTAAGATGAGACTAGTGAATGCCCTTGTATTCTCAATATTTCTATACGGAGCAGATACTTGGACACTTCGCGCATGCGAGCGCCAAAAAATTGATGCCTTTGAGATGTGGCGCTGGAGAAGAATGCTGCGCATACCATGGACAGCTCATAGGACAAACGTTTCCATTCTAAACCAACTCAATACTAAAAATAGGCTGTCCACAATATGTCTGCAACGAATTCTGCAATTCTTTGGTCACGTGGTTCGCAGAGGTGACGACAGTTTGGAGAGATTAATCGTTCCTGGAAACGCTCCGGGGAGAAGATCAAGAAAACGATCACCAAATAGGTGGTCCGACCAAATAAAGAATTCAGCTGGAAACTCATTCTGCGAAGTTCTTAGAGCAGCTGAAGATAGAGACCAATGGAGAAACATTGTTAGGAATATTGGAAGAAATCACGATCCTCAGTAATGGGGAAACGACAAGAGGTAGATAAGGATGCAGAAAGCAAAGGAGAACTACTATATTAAAGACCTTCTAGCACTCCTAGTTTTATCTATCATGGCTGTAAATAATTTAAGTCAAAAAACTAATGATTATGGATCTCGGAACCCAAGATTCGGCAATAGAGGACAATCTCAAGACTGCAGGGCCTCTCAGGTCGTTAATATGCGAAATCCTTGCAAATTAGCCACATGGAACATCAGAAGCATGTTTGAGTCAGGTAAAATATATAATGCCATAAAATAAATGAAAATAATGCAAATCAGCATCCTCGGAATAAGTGAAATGCGGTGGCCGGGATCAGGAGTATGTGACGTAGATGGATATCAAGTGTACCATGCCGGAAATACCGATGCCAATCGCTATAATGGAGTTGCAATCGTAATAGCAAAACACTTAGCTCAATCAGTATTAACTTTTATCCCCATATCTGACAGAGTAATGCTAGTAAAATTTAATTCAAAGCCGTTCATTACCAATGTAATTCAGGTCTATGCCCCAACATCTTCCAGTGATGAAGACAAATTAGAAGCATTTTACAAAGATCTTACTGATGCTCTAGATTATGTCAAAGCAGCAGAAAATACCAAAGTCCTCGGAGATTTTAACGCTAAAGTTGGCAAAGGACGCTGTTTAAACATTGTGGGGGATTATGGCTTGGGAAACAGAAATGAACGTGGAGATAGACTTGTTCAGTTCTGTCAAGAACACGATTTCATTATATCGAATACTCACTTTAAAGTACCACCCAGAAGACTCTACACCTGGAAGTCAAATGCAGAATCAGAGGACAAAATTATTAGGAACCAAATCGACTTCATTCTAATAAAAAACTGCATCAAATCAGTTAAAACTTATCCAGGTGCTGACATTGTGTCTAATCACAATCCCATAGTAGCTGTAACCCAATTAAAATTAAAAAAGGTGATCAAAAAGAACTCTCACAAAAATATCGATACAGCCAAATTACAAGGCGAGAAAGTTAAGCAATCAGTTCAAAGACAACTGACCGAAAATTTAATTTGGGAAAATATCGGTGAGAATGTCGATGCGGGCTTAAATAAAATCGTAACCATAGTAAAAGAAATCTGTGTGAGAAATTTACAAGGCCGGTCAAAGCTAAAAAGCAGGCTTGGGTGACAGAAGACATATTGAATTTGATGGATCAACGGCGATTAGCGAAAAACAACGAAACACTTTATAACAGCATACAAAAAGAAATTCGACATAAAATACGAGAAGCAAAGCATCAACATCTAGCCAAACAGTGTCAAGACATTGAAGAACATGAAAACAAATATGACACGTTTAACATATATAAAAAAGTTAAAGAAGCGGCTGGTATCTTCAATGAGAAACAAATTGCATTGCTACAAGATGAACATGGTAAAGTAATATTTGAAGTAGAGGACAAACTTAAAGAATGGGAAAATTACGTTACGAACCTATTCGAAGACGAGAGGAGTAATTCACCACTCGATATTACTAACTGCGACGGACCCTTAATAACACGCTATGAGGTAATAAAAGCCATACAATCATCAAAAGATGGCAGAGCGACTGGTCCTGATGAAATTCCAACTGAAATCTACAAGCTTATAAATGATAGCAATGTTTTAGAGGCTATAACTTCGTTGTCTAATGGCTGGTCTAATTCACTGTTTATAGCTCTACCTAAGAAGACAACAGCAAAACCTGTGCTGATTATAGAACCGTCAGTGTGTTAAACCATTTATTGAAAATTTTTCTAAAGGTAATACATGGTCCTATCTACAATAAATGCGAGGATTACCTGGATGACACACAGTTTGGTTTCCGTAACGGGTTTGGAACGGGAGAGGCATTGTTTGGAATGAACGTACTTGCTCAAAGATTTCGAGATATATTTGTAGACATATACTTGTTTTATTGACTTCCAAAAGGCATTTGATCATGTTAATCACTCTATATTGACCGACGCTCTAAAAGACATAGGCTTGGATGGCAGAGATGTTCGAATAATTGCAAATTTATATTGGAATCAAACAACATCAGTTTTAGTAGATGGTGTGGAATCACAGGCTCTTAATATTAAAAGAGGAGTAGGGCAGGTATGCCTCCTGTCACCACTGCTTTTCAACGTTTACTCCGAAAGAATTTTCACAAAAGCTCTTTCTGAAAAACAAGAAGGAATACTTGTGAACGGTGAAGTCATCAATAATTTGCGATATGCGGACGATACAGTACTCCAAGCTTCTAGTCAAAAAGATCTGCAAACACTACTTGATAGTGTCGTTAAGAGTTGTAGGGAGGCAGGTCTGGATCTGAACATACGGAAAACCAAAATACTCGTAATAAGTAAAGAGAAGCATATAAAACCGTCTATATATGTAAATAATACCAAACTTGAGCAAGTTGATAAAATCGTTTACCTTGGAAAGCAACTAAATTGTAACGCAGAAAGTCACGGCGAAATTAGATCTAGGATAGAGCAGGCTAGAGCCGCTTTTAGAAGGATGTCCAAGGTGTTATGTAGCAGAGATCTAAAATTGGCATTGAGGATCCGCCTACTTCGCTGCTACGTGTTCTCGGTCTTACTTTATGGTGTCGAGTCCTGGACTGTGAATAAAATCGATCTAAATCGCCTTTCGAAATGTGGTGCTATAGAAGAATTTTAAAAGATTCCTGGGTGGAGAAGATTCGAAACTCCACAATATTGGAACGTATCAGCAAGACTACTGAGATCATAAAAAGCATCAAGCAGAGAAATCTGGAGTACTTCGGACATGTAATGAGAGGTTTCAAATATAGGTTGCTACAAAATATTATGCAAGGAAAAATAGCAGGCAAACGCGGTCCAGGACGAATAAGAACCTCATGGTTGAAAAACTTGCGAGATTGGTATGGTGTTGATACAAGCATGCTATTTAGGCCCGATTGTTCAATTGGAGATTATTTTCAGATTAAAAATAATCTTCAATTAAACGTAATATTGCGTTGTTCAATGCAAGTTTAACACTTAACCATCTGTTAACCAGAGATTATCTTAATCGCCCAAAAACGAAGGATTAACAGTGTTAACTATAGATTTGTAACCTTATTTTCTGGTTTTAAATTAAATATTGTCAAGAAAATTACAGATTAAAACAACCATAGGTATTGCACTATAATTATTGTGTTGCTATTGCTACTTTTAAATCGTAGATAAGATTTAAAATATTGTTCTGAAGCTATTTTCTTGTGGCATTTTTTATAATAAATTACTTTTAATGGGAAAAAGCCACAATTTTAACAAAAAATGATTTTATTAACATTTCGAAGCCCAAATCGGGTTTCGTTGCCACAATACAAAATACTACTAAAATAAACAACATTTTTGTTTATTTTAGTAGTATTTTGTATTTTGACAACGAAACCCGATTTGGGCTTCGAAACGTTAATAAAATCTTTTTTTTGGTAAAATTGTGGCTTATTTCCCATTAAAAGTAATTTATTATAGATTTAAAATAATCTATTATAATTTAGTGTCTAATAATTATGGCTATTGCTAATAATGGTGTCTTTGATTTTGAAGATGGAGATATCACAGAAGACGAAGAGCTCTTAGCTGTTGTTAATATAATTTTTCCTCTACGAAAAAATCCTGTTTTTCGAGTAAAAGAAAACCGTTTTCATAAGTGGTGAGATAATGAGTTTTTGAATAGATTTCGTGTACCAAAGGAAACAGTTTTTATGATTGTTGATCATATAAGAGACAGGATAGCTCAACCTACAAATAGGTAAACTATTTATAATAGTTAATTAAAAATATATAAAATTACCGGCCAAACCCGATTTCAGGACAAACTAGTTTGGCCTGTTGGGCTATTTTTTCCCAGATTTTCATTTTCTCGTAATTTGTAACTGCCTCACTTTCTTATTTTCGAGAATATGTTTATATTTTTTAACAAAAGATATTAATATTTCTTCTTCATTAGCTGTAAAACTCGTAGTTCTCTTTCTTTTATTATTTTTATTCTATTTTTTGATATTTAAAATACGAAAATAATCACTGACATGGGGACGTCACTGCATCAAAAGTCATGAACACCATCGTTTATACCAGAAAACACATTTTTCAGTACAACTGGCCACATTGTCACTGCTTCAGTATTTGGGTTTAATAAATCCGAAAGTTAACCTGCATTGAACAACTTAATTAGAAATAATCTTCGAATTAAATTTAATCATGGTTTACTTAATCCATGAGTTAACCATTGATTGAACAACTGGCCCTTAGGGTGGCAGTGAATATCTAGTTGGATATCTATGATGGTAACCAACGTTCTGAAAGGACATGGTACATGAAGAAGAAGAAGGCTTAAAGTTAAGTTTGGAATTGTCGAACGATTTATAAGATGAGGTTTCAACAACGATAAAACCAATTCTTTTAAAAAGACACGACGTTCTTCTGTTTTATGATTATTATCTTTATATAAAATGTGAGTGTTAATTCCGCGAATATTTAACATTAAAAAATATAATCGCACCTCCGCTCAAAGAGTGTCATAACTCAAACAATTTAAAATCGGTTTTATTTCACCAACAGTTTATTAAAATTATGAACTCCTATCTCACAAAGTGTCACGTCTATGAGTCAAGTATTTATCGTTAGATGGCACTATTGTCATTATACGATTATCCAAAATCAACGACGCACCGAACACAAACAGTGTCACATATCGACTTTTTGCAAAGCATTTGTCCATCTAGGATGTGTATAAAGCGTCGTTTGTCGAGTTAAGACAGTATATGTGATTACCTACTTTATTCAAAAGAATCTGCGTATGTGCTCAAGAAAAGTGATACATTTATCACTCTTATTTATCTTTCTCTTTGCAGTATTTTGTGTTTAATGTTGTTACTTGTATATAAAGCTACATCATTAAAGAGTATGTCTGTCTATTAACCAGATAATAATAATAATATTATATATTCTGTACTTCAAGTGTTACTTTTGATAAATTTTTTGTAAATTTCTCGTTATTTTTTTTTTTTTTTTATTTAGAAAGTATAGCCGCATCCACCTTAATGGTGATTAGCGGCGGCTACAGAATACAAAGGTAAATTCTATAAAATATTCGTATGGATTTCAGAAATGTTACAATATTGTCCATTGAGTAATTAGTGCCCAATAAATTACTTATACATTAGGTATGTCCACTTGCACAAAACACGAATCTTAATGTAAGCTTTTATATCACTCGCGGTATTTCGGCACTCATCTTTTCTATATTAGCACATACGGCAATTTCACTCGCGCACTGGTTGGATTTTTCGTTGCCTGTAATGCCAATGTGGAATGGTATCTATAAAAATCTAGTTCGTCTAGCGTTTTCTTGAGCCTGCATCAGTTCGAATTTATGTGTTTCTCAATAGGATATTGCGGATAGATCTGTTTAAGGGTTTGAAGAGCGCTTAATGAATCACTAAGTTAACTGAATCAGAAATGCCATTAGAATTCATATGCATGATAGCTTTGAGCACTGCATAGAGCTTAGCAGATAAAACCGCAATAGAAAATTCAGAAATAAGTGTTTGAAAGGTTGGTAGTCGATGGAAAAATTTATCTATATTCTACTCCAGTAGCTTAGTGAATTTTATTATATGAAAATGTAAGTTTACTGGCTAACCTGAGATGACTCGCCCTCGGATTCAGAGAGCTCGTTACCCAAGTGTCGTAGGATTTTCTTGTTGAGAGTGTTGATAAAGCGTTTGAATGATCTGTTTTTCAATTGTGTAGAAGCTTCAGTTAACATATGGTGTAATTGCATTAGGTCGGGAGTAAAATCTTGAATAATGATATCAATAGGATTTTTCGCGCCAGTAATATTGCTAATAAGAAGGTTCAGTTGGTCATAATTGAGGACAAAAGGGGTCGAACGATTTTGGATAAAATTTTTGACAGGTTCAAGGTTATATGATTTTGATGATTTCGATGTTACATGCTCCTCGTCGCTTTTAATCTTCTTGGCTTTAGGTTTAGATGTAGGTACAGTAAAGGGTTTTTCTGTATGACTTGTTTCTGGAGAAGTGAGAACCTCGCTGATACTACGTTTTGACTGAAGGTCGACATTAATGGGTATGGAGGTGTCCATGGTGCTATCTTCTTGACTTTGTTCTATATTAGGATTGTTTAGATTATTTGCTGAGCTTTCTTCGATAGGAATTTGTTCGTGAGATAGAATTGTAGCTGTAGGTTGAGGCATAGTTTCGGGTAAGGTAGAAGAGATCGGTTGACTGTTATTTGAATTTGCTAGTGATTCCATTTTATCGGGACAGTTTGTGGCGATGTGTCCAGCCTTTTTGCAGGTATAACAGGCCATAGTTTCTAAGAAAATTCGATATGTTGTATTATCGAAGTCTAAAAGGAATGAGTCGGGTAAGGAGATATTGTGAGGACTAACGTAAATTTGTCTTCTGAAGCTCAAAATATGATTGTATTCAGGAAGATTAGAATTGATTTTTAGGAAGGTGACTGGGGAGAGAAGATTAAGTCCTATTTTTTGTAAATAATCAGTTAACAAACTGTGTGGTATACTGGGACATACGTTTGACAAAACAATACGTTCGGCTGGAGAAATCAGTCTTCTAGCTTGTACAATATTATTCTCGATTTTTATTTGTCCGTGCTTTTGCATAAATTCGTTCACCAGTTGTTTGCTTGAAAGGTACATACATATCCGATTGTTCGACAATCGAGACGAAAAGATAATGTTTTTTGGTTGAATTAGATTGCCCAACGGAATTAAGTAATCTTGCAGCTTCGTATTTTCTAAGGCGCTGAAGACAATCGCTTGCAGTTTCGACGGAAAAGAAGAAGAAGTTACTAATGAATAGGTTTTATTGGTATTTGTCTGCGATTGTTGTACATGTTGCGAGTCAGAGAGACTCTGAATGTTAGGTTCCATTTTTAAATTTAATACGAGACATGTGTTCAAAACTAATACGGACCTGACCAGTAATTAAGCATGTAAATAAACCAGTAACAAAACTGGAATAAATTGTAGCTTATATCGTACCTTATCGATGTTATTAAATAAGAATTAGCCAAAACTGGTTTACCACGTTATGTTAAACAAAAATAATACGATGGATGCACTTACTGGTATCTAATAAACTTGTCACTGAACTATTTATAAATAAACTATTACTTTTTCTGCACAAAATTTGCCATTTTGTTGAGATCAGAAATAAACACACCTTTCGTTAGGTCATTCAGGGCCGTACTCTTCTCGTTATTTTATCTGTATAGTGTCACCATTTAAAGAATAATATATATTTTTTAATATTTTTAATATACTCTTAATACGCTATTTTTATACATTTTCGATTTAAACCCGAAAATGTTGTATGATTCAGTCAATTTGTACTCTACGAGCTCCCTAGTGGGAAATTTTTGGGGTAGTTATGATTTCTTTCATTGTATATGGATTTTGGGCTGCTGAATCCGAATATGAGGTTTGCGGACAAAATTTCTTGCCGGAGCATTGAAAAAATCGCGAGAAAATCGAAAAATTTCAGCTTTTTCCGCTTTTTTGCTCAAACCTAGAAAACTATTAACGTTTAGTAAATGGTCTGGTAACAGAAAATAAAGTACTTAAAATTATCTGCTAATATCACTATTTACTTTTTTTTTCAGAAGAACTGTTCGGTCTAAAGTGCAAGTTGAAAATTGCCAATTTTTAACGGTCTCGTCAAAACCCACTTTTACACTCCAAAACTTAATTTTTATTAGAATGCTGTCATTTGATAAATTTCCCTAGTTTTCTGTACAAATAATAAAAAATGTTAGTTCATAGGTATGGTAAGTCTCTTGTCACAGCTTCCATGAATCCATTACATCCTAAAATACCGAGAATGGCTCTGCTTTTCCCTTAGAACCACAGAAGATCAGGCATAGATGTACTCACAGTTTCAGTTGGTGTGAACATTCCCTTCGGATCTTGATTTCTGATAAACCTTGAGGTTTTGTCCTGTGAAAATGTATTAGTTGAACAGCTCTCTGACTCTGACGTTTAGTTTTTAGCCGAGGAATGGATTGCTTAGGAGCTATTCCATGTTTTGGTGCAATACAAGAAATTCCACCTATGACGTAAAAAGTGTGTAAAGTTAATGTACCGATACATTGGTTCTGAACTACAGAGTTAATTGAATGAACGTACTAATTCATAAAAATTAATGTTTTTGAGCATTAGTTAATGTATCTACTTACATTGGACCAATGATACTGATCTTTGGACGAAAATTAATGCTCCCCGTTTTTGAATCAATGTTTTTTTTTTCATTATATTTACGTACTTTTTTGGTTCAGTGTACATGGAACAAGTGGAACAAGATCTGAAAACAATTGAGATTACCCACTGGAAGAACAAAGCAAGGAACCTAACAGAATGGCGGAAAATCCTAGAACAAGCGAGGACCCAAAAATGTTTGTCGAGCTACCGATGATGATGAATCTCAAACATTAGTCCGAAGTGGTCTCTTAGTTGCGCTTGTTGGCTTGCGTGAGCAAGTGCAGTACCCATCGCGCCAACAGCTTTCTCATGACCAAAATTTCATGCAGAATATGACCCACGCGATCTTTTGAGATGCTTACTGTTTCAGCTATCTCGCGAATCTTCAGTCGGTGATCTGCTAAGATCCACGAGATCGTGGATTTTTTCACGTTATCCTCCGTGGTAGCCGTTCTCGAGGCACCTGGCCATGAATTATCAAAAACCGAATTGCTACCACCTAAGATTTTTTGAAAGTCGTTTGTTCATATCATAAATAAAATCATAAATAAAATCAATAACAAATACAATTTACTAAAATTATACAAATCGTCAATATAAATAAAACATAATAAAGTCAAATAAAAATCAGTAACAATCTACTGCAAAATTAAAAAAAAAATTCAAATTGCGTAATCTACCTTAAGAAATTTAATAAGTAATTTATTAAGTTATGCTGCTGCATATGACACTCAAATATAGAATAAGATTCTACTTATACATAACAACACTGTAATTTCTTAGTTATTGGTTAAGAAACTCTGCTATTGAATAACATGGTCTTTCAGATAAATAGGCTTTAGTCATTTTACGGAACTTGGGGAAATATGTTGCAGATTTAAGTTGTAGAGGGAGATGGTTGTATAGTTTTTTTGCAGAATATAATATAGATTTCTTTACTAACTCACTGGACGGGATCGGTAAATAGATGTCAAAAGTAGAATTTCTGGTGGAATAGTCATATCTAGGTCTTTCTGGAAAAACATGTAGATGTTTACGAATTAAGCAAACAGTTTCTAAAATATATAAAGAAGGTAATGTTAGAATTCTGTGAACTTTGAAGTAGCTTCTGCAATGTGTTGTTCTTCTGAGGCCAAACAGATATCTGATTGCTCTTATTTGCAATTTAAAAATAACATCGGATTGGGCAGCTGTACCAAAACCCCAAAAAGGCAGACCATATCGAAGATGGGACTCGAACAATGAAAAGTATGTTATTTTGGAAGAGGCTAAATCCATTTCCTTAGAGACAGATCTTATTGCAAAGCAAGCTGAGGATAGTTTCTTGCTTAACACATCGATATGAAGGGACCATTTAAGGTTGCTATCTAAAAAAATACCAAGAAACTTTACAGAATCAACGATACTGATCTGGCTGTTATGAAGAGGTAAGGGTTGAAGAGTTCCTTTATAGGGTAATGCTACTATTTTATCTGCGTTAAAAGAGAGTAAATTAGAATCTGACCAGGATTTTATTGTGAGTAGATCAGAAGTTATAGTAGCATGAAAAGTTGCGATATTTGAGTTGCTCCAAGTGATACTGGTATCGTCAGCAAAAAGAAAAACTTTTCCATCGATTTTTAAACTAGTGATGTCATTAATAAAGATAAGGAAAAGTAGAGGACCCAATACTGAACCTTGCGGTACCCCACATACAACATTTTTGAGACTAGAGTCTGTATCATTTGCTC
Organism: Diabrotica virgifera virgifera; assembly: GCF_917563875.1. Taxonomy (NCBI): domain Eukaryota; kingdom Metazoa; phylum Arthropoda; class Insecta; order Coleoptera; family Chrysomelidae; genus Diabrotica; species Diabrotica virgifera. The sequence goes on from NC_065448.1 coordinate 191,957,232, forward strand.
TAACCAGTTGTTTCTTATTTTCCAAGTAAGATTGAAACCAGTTCAAAGAAATACCTCGAATTCCATAGAAATCTAGTTTTTTTATCAAAATGTCGTGATTTACACAATCAAAAGCTTTGGCATTATCACAAAAAACAGTGGCAGTGTGGAGATTATTGTTTAATGCTAATCAATTTATTTCATAGTTTTGCTTCATACTGCATATAAAAAGAGTATTTATTTCAATCCAAAAAAAAACAAATTAACAAAAAAAATTGTTATACGTAAATTGATATATTTAAAACAATATTCATACTTTAATTAAACTGTCAAAATATCAAGCAAACTTTTTAAAGTTTCCAACAGTAAATGCAAATCCACTTTCCCTTCAGGAAAATCGTTTGTATGATATGTATAAAAACGAGTTGTATGAATTTTTCGAAATATATCTATAAAGCTGTGTAACAAGTTTTCTTCGATTTTCCAGATATCTGGGCATTTGAATTTTATATTTTTCGTGTAATATTGCAGACTTATTGAGCCGTAAAATAAAATTTCCAGTCAAATATTAACTTTAAAATTTAAAGCTGCATTTGAATAAAATTTTATCAGTTCAATCTCGTGTTACACAAAACGAATAACAAAGTATGGCTTAACTACACAGTGTTGAGTACACTAATAATCGTCAAAATAATGCAAAAGACGGAAAACGTAATAAGTTGTGAAATAAAAAGAGAAGAAACTAGCAGATGTGGGAAATTATCAATAGAAACCTCTACATTTACATTATATTTATTTTCCCACCTTTAGACGTATCTGCGGAGTTTGTTAACTGCCACTGTGGCAGGAGAATTTTATAAAATTCTCCTGTCTCAGTTTGACTCCAATAGGTCTAACTATCAATATAATGTAAATTTTATAGGTTTCCATTGATAATTTACTACCTCTACTAGCTTCGTCTCTTTTTATTTTACAACGTATTGTGTTTTCCGTCTTTTCTGTTATTTTTCCGTTTATTAGGGCACTTTTCACTATACAGGGTGTCACAGACTAATTTAGCCACGCTATATCTCTTAAACGAATAGAGATTTTGGAATAAGACAAAAAGTGATATATTCTACTTGTAATACCCTTTAATATGGCGTACAAAAAAATCAACCCCTAAATATTCATCCCTTAGTTACAACCCCTGACTTTAATTTTTTTAATAGCACCCTGTATGTTTTTTTATAGTTTTGGATGTGTTTTTTATCGTCCATTCAACACATTTTTTGAAAATAAAATCGGTTCGTAAATAACCAAGAAACTATCAGATTATTTTTGTTAATTTTGTGTGTCCCAGACTAAATTATCCAGGCTATATTTCTTTCTCTAACGAATAGAGATTTTCGAATGGGACAAAAACTGATCTATTCCATTTGGAATAGAAACTTTCATATGGCGTAGAAAAAATTCATCCCCTAAATATTCATCCCTAACTTACAGGGTGCTATTTAAAAAAATTAGGGGTTGTAACTAAGGGATGAATGTTTAGGGGATAATTTTTTTTTTTCTACGCCATATTAAAGTGTATTACAAATGTAATAGATCAGTTTTTGTCCCATTCGAAAATCTCTATTCGTTTAACCTTCCGATGACCAACCTTTTTTTGTTACACGGATGACCAAGGGGGGGAAAAATGACCCCAGGTCAAAAATGTCAAAAATGACAATTAAAAAAAAATGAAGATTTTTTTTATGGCATGGACTTTATGTCATTCAGCCAGTCACAACATGAGTATTAGTGTCATGTGTAGTGTGTATGTTGAATAAGTGTCTTGTTACTTTGCAAAGTCGACGTCATTAGCGTAAAACTACTTGGAATTACACATAATAGACAATATTTTACTAAACATCAACTTTAGAATATATTTTTTATTCGTAAAATATAGGGAATTTTTTTATTTCAAAACATGAGGTTATCTAGAATGATATTAAAGTCTAATAAAAAAATAATGAGTTAAAAATTGAAAATACTTTTGAATTTATTTAAGAAAAACATACGCTGGGGTCACAATTTCCCCCGCTTGGTCATCCGAAGGTTAAGAAATATAGCCTGGATAAATTACTCTGGGACACATAATTAACAAAACTTAACTGATATTTTCTTGGTTATTTATGAACCGATTTTATTTTAAAAAAAGTGTACTGAATAGATGATAGAAGACCACATCCAAAACTATAAAAAAATATACATAGTGCTATTAAAAAAATTAAAGTTAGGGGTTGTAAATAAGGGATGAATATTTAGGGGATGAGTTTTTTCTACGCCATGTTAAAGTGTATTACAAGTAGAATATACCACTTTTTGTCCCATTCGAAAATATTTATTCGTTTAAGAGATATAGCGTGGCTAAATTAGTCTGGGATACCCTGTATATTGCAAAGCGTGCCACCGAGCATATTTTTGTGTTTACTGATGCATCTAAAAATCAAAACGAACATGTGGGGTTTGGATTATAGATGCCAAATTTAAACTTCTCCTATTCTTCAAAAGTACCATCTGAACTAAATAAATGTAATGCAGAAATTAGTGCAAGAAATAAAGGTGTTAGTATGTGCCTAGAAAAAAATATTTCAAACGGTATTCTCTTTAATGATTCTATGAGTGCAATAGATAAGTTGAAACAAATTGGATTAAGTGCCAAAACAGATCGTGTCACATTATTAATAAGGACAGAAAAATAATAATATAATATATAATATAATATTATAATATAATAATATAATATACATTAGAAGATCTCTTCTCTCTTATTTTTCTTCTTTTTGTATAGACATGACTTTGTCAGTTTTTTCAATGTGCCTCTAGTAAGTTGTCGTTCCATGGTTTTCGTGGTCTTCCCACTGATCGTCTTCCTATTGGGGAACCGTCTATCGCTGTCCTGACTACCCTATTTGTTGTCATTCGGCTTATGTGGTCATTCCATTCTATTCTTCTGTTTCTTACCCAGTTACTAATGTTATCCACCTTACATCTCCGTCGTATATCTGCACTTCTAGCTCTATCCCATAGAGTCTAACCATCGATTTTTCGAAGGGTTTTCTTCTCCGCTGTTTCGATCCATCTTTTTGTCCTCTCTGTGTCGGGTCGTGTTTCTGCCGCGTATGTCATTATTGGTCAGAAGACTGTTTTGTAAATTCTGCCTTTTATTTCTTTTCCGATATTTTTATTTCTCCATATTGTGTCATTCGGGCAACCTGCGGCTCTGTTTTCTCTATTTACTTGATCTTCCACTTCGGTTTCGAGCCTTCCGTAGCTAGATAGTGTGATGCCTAGGTATTTAAACTTCACTTGTTCTATTATCTGACCTTCGAGCTCCAATTTACATCTTATTGGATCTGCTGTTATAACCATGCATTTTGCCTTTTTTGAGGAAATTAACATGTTAAATTTCTTGGCGATTATGTTGAATTGGTGCAGCATACGTTGTAAATCATCTTCACTTTGAGATATTAGTATTGCATCGTCCGCATAGCAGATTATTTTAAGTTGTTTTTCTCCCATTTGGTATCGTTTTTTAGTTCTTACTTTTTTTTATTTCATTCATGATCAGGTTGAACAATAAAGGACTCAAGGAATCCCCCTGTCTTATCCCATTGTCGGCTTCAATTAGGTCAGTTAGTTCATCTTCCACTTTTACTTTTATTGTGTTGTTCTGGTAGATGTTTTTTATCGTTTTAATTATTCCCAAAGGTAACTTTCTCGAGTATAACAAGTGGATAACGTCCTTTAATGTGATCCTGTTAAATGCTTTCATAAGGTCCACGAAACATAAATATGCCGGTTTGTTGTATTCCAACGATTTCTCTTGAACTTGCCTCATATAAATATAGCGTCATTGCATGACCTTCCCGACCTAAAACCTTGTTGTTCTTCTGCTAATGTTATAATTTCATTCAATTTGTTTGTTATTACTTTTGCTGTTAATTTTAATGTTGAGTTTAATAAGTTTTCTTTTCATCTTTAAAGAGGGCGGTCTGGAATCTTCAAAAGATATCTCAGTCCAGAACACCGCCTGACTGACTTTAGTGCAGGATTCATTCTTCGTAGCCCCAGCGATAGTTCCCGAGGTACTTTAAAAACGCTCTCTCGTCGTCGAGGCTACGCCGAATGCCTACCTGCTAAACCAGGCCCTCCTCTGTCATCCAGCGCTCCGAAAGCGGAATGGCCGCTGCAAGGTCGACATCGCTTCCGAAGAACTTTACCTTCATTTATCCACAGACTGTAAGCAAGGATGCCCTTTCTTTTTCCCGTTTCCCCCTTTTTTTGGTCCCAAAATTGGGTTTTTCTTTGTACGTTTTTTTTTATTAGAGCTTCTTTACCACAGTCTGTCTCATACAATCTAACTCACCTATTCGCTTCTCATCAAAACTTATTCACTCTACCTTCTATTTACAATATATTTCCCTCTCACCCCTATCGTTAGTACACTTGTTTTTCCTCCTCTTCTTTTCTTTCTTCTTGATCACTACACGGATATAGTTGTATATAAATAGTCCAACCAGTGTTTAATAAGTTAATCCCTCTGTAATTCTCCGGGTCTGATTTGTCTCCTTTTTTGAAGAGAGGTATTATGATGCTTGATCTCCATTCTTGTGGTATTAGGGAGTTTTTGTTGCTACGTAACGTACGCATCTCCGTATACGTAAAGCAACTAACGTGTCGTAGAGGATGAATGTTAAAATAGGTAGTTTTTGTAACTGCCTTAACGTAACGTAAAGCAAATCGTAAAGTCATTTTTAAATTCCGTTGACATTAAAAAAAATAAAACAATGTTCACACAATATACAATTAATATACAAATGTAAAAAAAAAGATAAATGAATGATGAAATTGTATGGTTTTAATTGCTTCTATTTAAATATAAAAATATTATTTTTCCTTAGGTTAAAATTTTTTTATTTTTGTTTATACCTACTTTTTAGTTGTAAATTATTGTATACCTACATCAGAATTCCAGTAGGTATAATGTAAATAGTGTGGTAATATTTATTTGAAAATTTTACTGAAACTAGGTCATTTGTTTATCTAGTTATTAATTGTGGTGATCACTGTATTTCTTAAATTAATACAAGATTTGTTTGTTTTGCTTTATTAATAGACAACTTAAAAACAATAAAATTTTAAATCTATTATGAAGTTTCAATTTCCAATTACAAACACAGAATAATTTTACTCAAATAGACTAAACCAATAACCAATATAACCTTAAAATGTTTAGAAACGAGTAGTACGCTGATGAAATGTTCATTTGGTAGGTAATCGGGCAAGATCCTCGTGTGCGTTCGGTGACTTTCGGCTCGATAGGGATGCGTATGAACCTAACGTACCAGCCCGTAACCTTAGGTAATACGTATCGCGATACGGGAGTTCAACCATTAATGCGCAAGCGTATATGTCAAAAAGATGCGTTACGTTTACGTATTTGTGTGCACAAAAACTCCCTATTCTGTTTTGTTCTATTATTTTTTGTATTAGTTTTAATAGTTGTTTAGTTAGATCTTTTCCTCCGTACTTTAGGAGTTCGTTCAATATTCTGTCCTCTCCTGGAGATTATCTATTTTTTAATTTTCTTAATGCTTCTTTTACCTGTCCCTCCTCGATGTTTATTTCTTCATTTGTCGTAACTTCGGATCTTGGTGGATCATTATCGTCGCCTTTAGCAAATAGAGATTGGAAGTAGTCTGTCCATGTTTCCCTTTGAATGTGTTTCGCTTTTATTAATTCGTTTATCTCCTTTCTTTGCTCTCTGATTATTCTCCATACTTCTTTTTGTGTTCCGTAGAAGTCGTGTTCCATCTGTTTTGAGAAACTCTGCCACTGCTCCCTTTTTATTTGCCTTACTAAAGTATTCGTTTCGTTTCTGATTCGTTTGTAGTGGTTGTATGCCTGTTGTGTTTGTTTTGCTCTGTATTGTAAAAAGGCTTTCTTCTTTTCTTCGCATTTTATCTTAGATTCCTCTCTAAACCACCGGGTTTTCTTCTTTAATATGTGAGTATTCGTTACTTTTCTCTCTCCAAGTGATTCTGTTGCAGCGTCGATTATGTTATCTTTGAGTTTTTGCCATTGGAAGATGATATAACATATTGGAATAATATAATACAACAGAGAAATAATATATTATTATAACCAGAAGAATAATAGTGGAATCTGACAACAATGGCAATAAATTTAAACTATCTTGGATCCCAGGACATATCGTCAATATGAGGAAAATGCCTATGAGAAAGCAGCCTATGCGTTCTCTGAAGAGCCTCTAACAAGAGGTGAAATCGTCGATAAGAGTGCTGGCTGCACTCTCTAATCTAAGTAAAAATTAAGACGGTTTTGGCTTCGCATTGCAACTGAATAAAAATGGTATACATTTTTGTTTTTATATTAGTATTACTCCTATAGAGTAACTAGGTCCATTTTCCGTTGGAACTTTACCAAGCTGCAGACGGGGGTTGTGAATTGCATAGTGTAGAATTCCTTTCCTTTTGTCTTCACTGCAGCATCCACTTGGCTTGCATATTGTAGAAGCCTTGGAGGTGTCACCAGGGAAATGGACTAATAAGTTTTTCAATTAAAAAGCTTTTAAAAATGTTTTATTTTCGAAATATAAATATTTTTATTAGGTTGAAAAACTTAGTCTTTCATTTAGCAGATGCCGCTACGCACCTACTACCTTCACGTCAGTTGCAATGGGAGACTAATATGTCGAAGAATTTTTACAAGGATTAGAGAAAGCAGCCTATGCATTCTCTGAAGAGCCTCTAACAAGAGGTGAAATCGTCGATAAGAGTGCTGGCTGCACTCTAATCTAAGTAAAAATTTAGACGGTTTTGGCTTCGCATTGCAACTGAATAAAAATGGTATACATTTTTATTATTAAAGTTTTACTACAAAATATTAACAGAAATCATAAAGAAGTTTTAAGTAAATTTTTAAGCATCAACAAGGCGAACATATAAATAAAAGAAGATTATGTTCAAAGAAGCTAACCGAAAGTTATCAAGTTGGTCTTTACCTCTCACCTGAGTACTACGTGCATCTTTCGAGAAAAGATGCCCACATGGTTCTCAATAATCTTAATACATCGACTTGATGTCGCTTACTTTATAATGTTAAATATAGCAACTCTAAATGAAATTTAGAGATTTTTACACCTAATGAAGTGGCTAGTTCCAAATACTTGTACACTGGACGTTCTAACTGATGATAGTCACGTTAGACTGAAAACGTTTTGTCTTGTAATTTTCCAGTAGGTACCTTGCGGATAAATTTTAAAGAATTTTTAATAAACTTATACAGGGTGTTTGATTAATAATTGTCCATATAGTAGCTGGAGAAACCTTAGTACAAAATACGAAGATTTAACCTAATACACTTAAATAAAATGTGGTTCCTTACTGAGTTAAGGGTGTTTTATCTAAAAATTAAAAAACTATTTTTGCTCGGCATAAAAAACTATTCAACATATCCTTTTTATACTTGGCAGGAAGTATTATAGGTACTGTACAAACTACTAAATTATGTTAAACAAACGTTTCTGGCTATTACCAGAGGCGTACGACGGGGGAAAGTGAATGGTTGACCTTTTCCAAATTCTACGCAACTGACGGAATTTCTATTTTTGTTAGATTTTTGGATTCTCCAATACTTTATATGAAAATAATATACTCTTTATTCGTAACGATAAAGTCATTAGTTTTCGAGATCTTTGAAGTAAAAAATGAAACGACACGGTTATTTTGATTAATGTATTGTGTCGCTTCATTTTTAATTCAAATACCTCGAAAACTAATAATTGTATCGTTACGAATGAAGAGTATATTATTTACAAAAAAAGTATTGGAAAATAAAAAAATTACCCTAAAATAGCAATTTCGTCAGTGGCGTAGAATTTGGGAAGGGTCAACCAGCCACTATCTCCTGTCGTACGCCTCTGGTAGTAGCTAGAAAAGTTTATTTATCTTAATTTAGTAGGGTTTACAGTACTTACACTATCTGCCAAGTATGATAAGGATACGCCAAATAGTTTTAAAGTACTGGGTACAAATAATTTTTAAATTTTAATCATATGAATCATACATATTATAAATTAATCAAAATAACTGTGCCGTTTCATATTTAACTTCAAATATCTCGAAAACTAATGACTTTATCGTTACGAATGAAGAGTAGATTATTTACGTAAAAAGTATTGCAGAATCTAAAAATGGCACTAAAATAATAGTAAATCCTCCATTGGCGTAGAATTTGAGAAGGGTCAACCATTCACTGTCCCCTGTCGTACGCCTCTGGTAATAGTTAGAAACGTTTGTTTCATAATTTAGTGGGGTGTATAGTACTAGCACTTTTTGCCAAGCGTGAAAAGGATACGTCGAGTAGTTTTAAAATGCTGAGCAAAAATAATTTTTAAATTGTTAGATAAAACACCCTGTAACTTAGTAAGGAACCACATTTTATTTAAGCGTTTTAGGTTAAATTTTCGTAATTTGTGCTAAGGATTCTCCAGTTACTATATGGACAATTATTAATGAAACACCCTGTATACAGTCGAACCGGCTTCTTGGAATAGCCTTCGTGCCAAGCAAAAGTATGCATATAACCGGGAAAATCTAATAACCGATCATTGGTTGCTAATATAGACGTTTTCGGACCTCAAATGTATATTCCTTAAACCGGGATATTCCTTTAACCGGTATTTATTAAGCGGGTTCGACTGTATATCTACATACAACAGAAGTTTTTACTTCATTCTATGCTGCCTTATCGAAGGTATACAGCCCAACTACAGGGTTTACCCTTTTTAAATTTTCAAACTTATGGCTTATATGGGTTCTTATATGGCTTATAGGTTCTTATAATCCTAAGCAAGTTTTTGGACTGCCTAATTCTCCGTTACCATAGAGAGAGAAACGCTTCTCCTTTATTCTGCTATTTGTGTATTACTGAAGTTCACCAATAACAATAAATTCAATTCAGAAACAGTATTACATATTTCCATTAGCAAGACCTAAAACTGTGCCGGAAAATGCACTAGTATGCCCTCCAAAAGTGAAGAAAGAAGAAGAAGAAGAAGAAGCGTGCCATTGTCAATTTTTAATTTTAAAAGTATTCAGCTAGTGAATGCAGAGGTTTAATCGGTCATTTAGGTTGGCAAAAAAAATAGGAATCAGCTACTGTGTTGATTTAATGAACTTTATATTTTCCCATCAGCTTCATCGGTTCACTACAATAAACAGATAACAAAGTTTATAAGTACATCCAACATGGTGTAATACATACTTACAAAACAATATGGAGTTTATTTTTGGTGTTCAATAAAATGTTAAGTTATTCAACATACAGAACTAACACGAGAAAAAAAAATTATATTTTGAAACTAATAATAATTTAATGTCCGACTGGTATATTATTTGACAAATCATAATGACATTATTTCGAAGTCTGTGAGTACGATATAAAGCCCTAGGGCGTTATTTTGGACAATATGCCCCTTGGGCATTAAATTTAAATAATGACTTACTGTCAAGTTGACAAATATCAACCTAAGTAAAACTATGGTTACCGCAATTACGTTACTACTGTTACTGGTAAAAAATGTACTTATTTGAAAACTACTTAAGAGGAAACAGTAGCGATCAACATGTAGCGAAAACGCGTTCCAAGATTGCGACTGTAATTTTGAATATTTTTTCGAGATATTTGACACACGTATTCGTAATATAATAAATAATGGCGGTACCGAGCCCAATTTAAAAAATATATTAAAATGTGGAAATTACTCTGTAATTAAATACAATTTAAAAAAAACGAGCCTGTACCGCCATTAAGAAGAACAAAAAAATACACTTTCTTCAAATAAACTTTTTTATTCGATGCCTAGATTTTGTGTCATTTTGGAACTACTAATGAAATAAAAAATTTTAGTAGTTCTAAAATGAAACAAAATCTAGGCGTCGGATAAAAAAGTTTATTTGAAGAAAGTGTATTTTTTTCTTCTTCTTAATGGCGGTACAGGCTCGTTTTTTTAATATATTAGTTAATTACAGAGTAATTTCCACATATTAATAAATTTTTTAAATTGGGCTCTGTACTGCCAATCTTTATTATATTACGAATAGGTGTGCCAAATCTCTCGAAAAAATATTCAAAATTACAGCCGCAATCTTGGAACGCGTTTTGGCTACCTGTTGTTCGCTACTGTATCACTTAAGAGCACACAGTAGCGACCAACAGGTAGCAAAAAATGCGGTCCAAGATTGCGAAAGTTCTGCGAACTTTCAAAAGTGAGGCAACAGTGCGTCGGTAATTCGACACTGACAGTGACGTTTATACTATCAAAAAAATAATAATTTTTATACACATAAGCGCGAAATGTTGCCAAGTCAGTGACGTTCGATTTCTTGTTATAAAAAATCGATTTTTAGTAGTTCCTCTTCTTCTTTAAGTACCGTGCTCAAATTTTTAGGCGTGGGTAGCTTCCATAACAATTTGCCGATATCGTTATCGATCTTTTGCGGCATGTAACAATTGATCTGCTGATAAGCCAGTCCATTGACGAAGGTTTCGGAGCCATGAATATTTCTTTCGACCAATTCCTCTTTTTCCGTCGATCTTTCCATTGAGTATTAACTGCAGCATCCTGTATCTGCTACCTCTCATTATATGCCCCAGATATTCAAGTTTTCTCTTTTTTATCATCTTCATTAAGTCACCTTCGCCTTGACCTACTCTGTTTAAGACTTCTCTGTTTGAAATGCGTTGAACCCAAGATATTCTGAGCATTCTACGATACGACCACATCTCAAAGCTTCTAATTTGTTCATCATGTTAACCTTTATGATCCAGGTTTCACATCCATATAGTAATACAGGATACACAACATTTTAGGAACTTGATTCTTAGTTGTAAGTTCAGCTGAGAGTTGCTCAGAATAGATCTAAATTTCATAAATGCTCCTCTTGCAATTTCTATACGAGTTTTAATTTCTTCATCCGGATTTAGTGTCTCGTTTATCCAACTTCCTAGGTATTTAAAATGGTTAACTTTTGTTATTGATTCATCATTGACAATTAGTTGCATAGGGCCGACGTCTTATTTACTAACCACAAGTAACTTAGTAGTTTCAATATGACACAAAATCTAGGCGCGGGATAAAAAAGTTTATTTGAAGAAAGTGTATTTTTTGTCTTTCTTAATGGCGGTACAGGCTCCTTTTTTCAATATGTTATTAGTTATAGAGTCATTTCCACATACTAACATATTTCCGAAATTGGTTCTGTACCGCCGTTCTTTATTATATTACAAATATGTGTGCCAAATATCTCGACCAAATATTCAAAATTAGAGCCGCAATTTCGGAACGCGTTTGTTGCTACCTGTTGATCGCTACTGTCTGCTCTTAATTCAAAGTTCATTTAAATTTTTCGCATATAAAGAATAATTTAGTCGGACATTAAACGTTGAAGGCATCAAGGGTATTATAATAATAACGCTTTCGATCAACGTATATCCTTCGGGCCGAAGGCCCTCTGTAAATACATCATTGACCTCAAGCGTTATTATCCTTATAATACCCTTGGTACCTTAATAACTATATAAATTGCTATTGCAACAACAACAAAATATTGTATTACTTATAAAATTTTAGATACAAAATTTTTGTTGCTGTTATAATAGCAATATATAAAATTATTATTAGGTACTTTTAAAAGCGCAAATAGTTAGTCCGTTATTACTATCATAGAAATCAATTGTAAACAGATATTTTAACACATCAAAGTAAAAAATATATTTTTCCATTATATGAGTTTAGACGGTAAATTTATTTTCAATAATATTTAAAAATGGTTATTAATTATTGTTTTGTTGTTGCTATTCGACCATTGAAAAGAATTATAGAAATGTCGCAAAAACCTCCAAATATCAAATATCAATTGTTTTAGTTCCTATTTGATTTGTGAAATTTTCAAGTGAATCGACATTGTTTGTTTTATTTATAAATCAGCATTCACAAAATACTTTTTAAATATAATTAAAATTAAAAAAAAAACAATACAGAACTAAAAACTTCAAATTGTATTTTGGTATAGAATCGTTTACTGAATAACTATCTAAAAGTCATCCACATGGATTGCAAAACGTTTTCGTTCTGAACAGAACATCTTCAGTGCCTGGAATGAAGTATTTCCACGTTAGATTAAGGCAAAAAGTTAAAATTGTGACTGTTAATGAGAAAAATATGTGGAGAATACTTACATTCCGCAAAGTAGTTCTAACTAGCACACCAATGAAAGTGGTAACTTCATAATATATACTTCATTATAAATTTTAATAAAATATTGTGACTACTAGTCGATGTTAAAAGATTAAGTTATGTATGTGCCTAAAGAGCAACATGCTTCCCTGCTCGAAAAACCTAGGTACTTGCCATTTCAATTAGCACAGACCAACTGATATGAAAGGAAAAGGAATGACAAAGAGTGACATGGCAAGACAAGATAAAGTCAATTTTTGGTTACGAACTTCAAAAAGCGTAGTTTTAATTTTTGGATTTTAATTAAAATGTAAAAGTAGTTAATAAATGATTGAAAATATAATTAAAACTGTTTAAAAAATTTGTTGAGAATCTATTGTAAAGTCTAATTTAGCAACTCTCTAATCCAGAAAAACTTTTGGTTTGTTGGAAATAAGATTGATATATTTCATGATTAGAAGCGTGACGTCATCGATTGTAAAATTTAAAGGTGAAAGTTTAATTTAATATAATAGAATGAGATATATACTATATGTAAACAATAAATGACCTGAAGTGGAGAGATTGGATGGTAAATAAAGCAGATTTTAATTTTAATTTTAAATGTTATAGATATATGTACTATTGGTTGCCTAACATGAGGAGGAATGTTTAAATTTGGCTGTATACTGTTGTAATGATGATTCTGTCTGTTAGAATTGTAAAGGAAATGGTGGAAAAATTAAAGTTAAACTAACTAAAAGAATACAGATCAGGAGTAGATGACAATATTAAAGAAATAATTGAAAACAATGGAATTAATAAAATAGGTAATGAATTAGTAACGAAAAGGAAAATAGAATATGTGACAGCAAAATCTAATTACATTTTATGTTGTTTAGGATGGAATAAAATAATTCAAGGAAAAATAACATGAAAGCTTCCAGCAGCAGTGGTTAATGTGTGGGTGAATAATGGAATGATATCTAACTAATATAGGTTAAATTATGTGTTAGTGTCAATATGTACTGGATAATCTAGAATGACTGAGTATCTGAGATAGCGGACTATGAGTTTGATGTGGTGTATGGTAGTGGAGTGAACAAGTTTGATGTAATTTTAGTGCAAGTTTAAAATCTTAAATGACAGAGGTGTTAACCAGAATTAAGAATGATGTAAAATGTAGGTGAAAAAATGAAAACGGCAACAGACTGAATTTAAGCTAATGGATTTAGGTTTGCAGTACCCTATTGTTTAGTATAGTCTAATAAAATTATTTTGAAAGAGAAAAAGGTAACATGAAAATAATAAGAAAAGATAGTAAAATGTGTAGCAGACCAAAGGAATTGACTGTAGTAGTTATTAAATGAGATGAATGAAGCGAAGGTGACATAACAAGCAACAAAACAAAGTGATTGTGTGGTAAGAGAGAGAACATTCTAAAGAGAGACAAGTAAACCAGATCAAGATTTAAGGGCTAATATCAATTAGAAAATGAGAGTCAAAATAAATTAAGATAAAATTTGTGATATAAGAGCTCTAACCCCTGAAATGACAGAAACATGAGGTAAGACAAGAAAAACACACAACTAAAGGAATAGAAAATAAATGTGAAAGAAGATGGGAAATAAAAGAAAAAGGAAAGTAAGAAAATGTAAAGAAGACGAAATGAAAAAGAGGAAAAGAAAAAAGAAAATTAAAGAAAAGAAGAGAAGAAAGAGGAAAAGAAAAAACAGAAAAGAAGAATCGAAACTATGGTAGGAATCGGATAAAGTAGGAGAAAAGAATGAAGGTAAAGAGAAGGTGCAAGTCTAGATGTGTGTTCCCATATAGCACACAACGTCCGATGGACGTCCATATAACGTACATTTAAAGTCCAAACGTCCATGGACCAAAACTAGACGTACTATGTACGTCCATTACGCGACGTCCATTCGACGTTTGATTTCAACGTACATTGGACATCCATTTGTGGTCCATGGAGATTTTACACAAAATGCGACTATTATTTTGAGTAATTATATATAGCTTCTTGTTTTAATCAAAGCAATATTATTAGTAGAATACAAGAAGCTTCTAATAAATGTAGTCACATATTTTTTCATCATCGAATTAAAACACTGAACCATTAAAATTATTTGAATTAATCCTATATAATATTAGATGATGATAAAATGATGGTGAACTTTTTCAGAATAACGGAGCTGCATCGCGCATCGGTAATGATAGAACTTACAATAATTAGACACTACCAATTTAAATCTTAAATGTGCATTTTGTAACTGTTAAATTTCCCGCCAAACTAAATGAGAATCTTCTTGACAACGTTGTCGCTCTTCACGCTATCGGTCGTAAAAGGTAGTACGAGGCAGGTACTTTTAGGGGATTATCGCTGTAATTGTTGTGGAATACTGAAGGACGATTTATTTATGATAATTCACAGAATGGCAAACCCGCTTGCAATATACAACCGTACTGACTCTAAGTTCTAAGAAATAATGTTTGGAAGGAACAGAACAGAAATAAACCTCTTTTAATGTGCATGCGTCATAGGGCGCCATTATCTGAATTTTGTCTTTATTAAGTTATTACATACAATATAATACATCCTGTGATATCTTTGTGTTTGCTGTTTATCGTGCAAGTGCAGTCGTGCATTAATGAAGTTTAGTATTATAGGAACTATTTCCTATACCTAAAGGCTTTTTGCTATGTATGTATTCAAAAAATTATGGACACTAGATTGCTTTCTGAAAAGTGCCCTACAAAAATGTCCATAAGGCGTACATTTAATGTACATCAGATGTAAATTGAATGTACATAAAATGTACACTGAAAGCTTCAACAACGTACACTGTACGTTTGTAGCGGACGTTCTATGGACGTCCAATTTTGTGAACTCTGGACGTTCGTTGGACGTCCATCGGATGTCCATTGTACCTTATCGGGACGTCCATTGGACGTTCCAATGTACACAGATGTACGTCCATTGGATGTCCATAAAACGTACTTGTGCTATCTGGGTTAATGGGTGATTAGTAAGGAAATAGAAGAAAGTTAGAAACTAGTGGGGTGTAGGGAAAGAGGGAACAAGGTAATGAATAGAAATAACGGAAAAGGAATATGGGAAAGTATAAGAAGGATTAAAGTTGGGTTAGGGGAATAGTTGTCGATGGATAGGAGTAAAAGGACGATTAAGAGTGGTTTGACGATTAACACAATTAGGGCTAGCCCTCATGTCTCTAGAAATCTCAAGGGCCTCATACAGATCCAACCGTAGAGTGTTCCTGTCTTGGATGTTGTGGATTAATTTAACACCATCAGGGATGCTGAGATTGTGATTGTTAACTTTTAGGTGATGGGAAAAAGCTGAAGTAGTTTTTCCCATTACCTACATATCAGACAACCCACAATACTCACCTATTTTAATTTAATTTCATATTAGTTCTTTTACATCATTCTTAATTCTGGTTAACACCTCTGTCCTTTAAGATTATAAGCTTGCACTAAAATTACACCAAACTTGGTTCAGTTTGTTCACTCCACTACCATATACCACATCAAACTCATAGTTCGCTATCTCAGATACTCAGTCATTCTAGATTCTCCATTACATATTGACACTAACACATAATTTAACCTATATTAGTTATGGTAGGGGAGCCCAAGCGGGGATTTTTGCAGTTACTCGAGCGCGTCAGATTATCATATGGGGAGAAACGTGGTACCCTGCAGATGTACCTCTGCCATATATTGGCTCTTAACACAGGGGAGTTCGTTTAGGGGGGCCCGAAAAAAAAAATCAATCCTTAAAAATACTCGAAATTGTCAGATTAAGATAAGGTAAGTTAAGTACATGCAAAACAGTATATATTTAAAAAATCTGACGATTTGAGCAGTGCGTAAGGGAATTGGTGAGTCACAAAGTTTCACAAGAAAAAGGCGAATATTTCGCGAAATAAACGTCAGATCGAAAAACTAAAAACTACACGTTCAATATTTTTCAAAAATCTATCGATAGATACCAAACACGATCCCTCGCAGAGAGGGGTGGGGGGTAAATTTTAAATTTTAAATACAAATCCCGCGATATTTAGCAAAATAAACATCAGATCGAAAAACTGCAAAATACACTTATTTAATATTTTTGAAAAATATATCAAATGGTACCAAACGCGACCCCCACGGAGGTGGGGTGGGGGGTTACTTTAAAATCTTAAATGGGAGCCCCCATTTTTTATTGCAGATTTGAATTCTCTGCATAAAAATAAGCAACTTTTATTCGAACTATTTTTTCGAATTATGGATAGATGGTGCTATATTAAAAAAAAACGATTAATGGAAATGGAAAATTAAATTAAAAAATGGCAAGCGCCCGCTAAAATGGAAAATTTTACTTAACTTTTTTTGGTTTTAGGACCTAATAATCACAACCCAATAGGTCCCCAAAGCGCTCGAGTGACTGCACATTTAGCATACTTTGCTCCCCTACCATTAGATATTATTCCATTATTCACCCACACATTAACCACTGCTGCTGGAAGCCTTCATGGTATTTTTCCTTGAATTATTTTATTCCATCCTAAACAACATAAAGTGTAATTAGATTTTGCTGTCACCTATTTTATTTTCCTTTTTGTTACTAATTCATTACCTATTTTATTAATTCCATTATTTACAATTATTTCTTTAATATTGTCATCTACTCCTGATCTATATTCTTTTAGTTATTTTAACTTTAATTTTTCCACCATTTCCTTTACAATTCTAACAGACAGAATCATCATTACAACAGTATACAGCCAAATTTAAACATTCCTCCTCATGTTAGGCAACCAATAGTACATATATCTATAACATTTAAAATTAAAATTAAAATCTGCTTTTAGACCAGGGCGCATCTGTAAAAATATTAGTACATTTGGACGTTGAGAGGTGACTCAAATTTTTTTGCAGAAATTGCTTGAAAATAAATCAAATAATAATATTTGAGTTATCCTCCCTCTCAAAAAGGTCCGGAACATTGTTTAAATAATCAAAATGTCAAAAAATTAAGGAAAAATTCGAATTTTTTCTTGGTTTTTTGATTATAACTTTAAAAGTATTCATTTCAGAGAAAAGTCGTACTGACGTAAAAGTTGCGTAATTAAATTTCCTACAATACAGAATTGGTTAAAAATTTAAAAAATAGTCACCCTTGCTGCAAAATAGCAATAATTGTGAAAAAAACATACAAAAACAAATATTCGCATTTTACGTTCTTCAACCATTTATGCTACACTTGGGACCTTTATATTTTGCAAAATAAATTGTGCAATCCAGCTTTCGTAAAAAAAATTCATTTTTTCAAAATGTTACAGGACTAAAAATAAAGCAGATAGCAAGTTAAAAATTTTTTTGCATATAGAAGTGTACTGTACCTTTCATTTGCAATTTTGCAAAATTAAAAGCGATTAACACCACGGCGTCAGGAATTTTTTAAATAAACATTAATTATTGGTGCTACGCGCAGGACAGCGGCTAGTTTGCTCTGATTGGGCATTCCAATGACCTTTGATAATGATTGATACCTTTTAATTTTTATTACATTTCGATATAAATAAATAAATTTGTTTAATGCAAAATAAAAACACATACTCTATCCTTTGAAATAATACTTTTATTAGCAAAAACTTTCTGTGTTCATATATTTTAGCTAAAAGAATAAAAGTTTAATATTTTTAAATATAATATGCAATTGTTTAAACAATATTTCACAAACAATAATAAAATTAGTTTGATTTTTGTGGAAATAAAATATTAAAATACAAAAAATATAGAGTAAGAAAATAATATATAAGATAAAGATTGGAAGAAATTTTGGTCGAAACCAACTTGTGTGAATCGAACACCGCTGGCTGTCCTGCGCGTAGCACCAAAAATTATTATTTATTTCAAAAATTTTCTAACGCCTTGGTAAGTAATTGATTTTAATTTTGAAAATTGCAAATGAAAGGTACAGTACACTTCTATAAGCAAAAAAAGATTTCAACTTGCTATCTGCTTTATTTTCAGTCCTGTAACATTTTGAAAAAATTAATTTTTTTTTGCGAAACTGGATTGCAAAATTTATTTTGCAAAATCTATGGAACCGATCTGAATTAAATTTACAGTATTGTTTTCCTGTATCATAAAATTTTTCTGGGTGAAATATGAAGGTCCTAAGTGTAGCATAAATGGTTGAAAAACGTAAAATGCAAATACTTGTTTTTCTATGTTTTTTTCACAATTATTGCTATTTTGCAACTAGGGTGACTCTTTTTTAAATTTTTAACCAATTCTATATTGTAGGAAATTTAATTACGCAACTTTTATTTTAGTACAGCTTTCCTCGGAAATGAATACTTTTAAAGTTATAATCAAAAAACGAAGAAAAAAATGGAATTTTTCCTTCAATTTTTGACATTTTGATAATTTAAACAATGTTCCGGACCTTTTTGAGAGGGAGGATAACTCAAATATTATTATTTGATTTATTTTCAAGCAATTTCTGCAAAAAAATTTGGGTCACCTCTCAACGTCCATCTCAAAACAGATGCGCCCTGGACTATTTATTTACCATCCAATCTCTCCACTTCAGGTCGTTTATTGTTTACATATAGTATATAATATATATACTATAGATATACTATATAATATATATATATATATATATATATATATATATACATCCCGCTATCATTATGTCATCTTTTCATGTTGCAGTCATTTGGCATCACCAAGAAATACTATCATTTTCGAATTTTAATTCGTGTATGTTTGTTGAGCGCATTTTTTAACGCCCTGTATCGTTCTCAGTTTTCTAAAATTTTAATTTTAAAAATTTAAATTATATACAAAAATTTTTACACTTCATAACCATTTTGACTTCCACCACATAAAAATGTGTATTTCCCATCATTTTGCCGCTTTTCGACGTTGCCACGAGTTAAAAATACCGATCTTTTGAGGACAGGTAGAAAAGGTCTATTGTAAACTTAGAAGATGGAATATTTTGGTAAAATATTTCATCCTCTCAGATTATAAACTACATAAAAGGTAGGTTCTTTACCTGTTCAGCTGGATTATCAAGCAAGGGTCTAAATATTTTACGAGTTGAATTGTGTTTATTTGATTTCATCTGTTAAATTAAAATTTCTCATACCGACTTAAAATATTTGTCTGAAAAATTCATTTTATATTTTCGTTTAATTTACTTAGGGTTTTTGGTCAGAATTTTGAAGAAACGCTTGGTTTGACATAAAATTTGGGACACGTACCTATAGCTAATATGTTAAAGAAAAAAAGTGATATTGTGCCGATATGTGCTTTTGATCTGGAGGTGAGTTTCGTCGGTTATAGGGTATGAAAACAAATACGTTCAAATAAGTCCGGAATTGGATAAACTGACTAATTCTAAGCAACTTCTATTTTATAGCGTTTTTCACTAAGTCAATACTTTTAGAGATATTTGCGAGTGAATATGTTCATTTTTCAACAAAAAAAAAAACGTTTTTATACGGTTTTTCGCAAATAACTCAAAAAGTAGGTACTTTATTGAAAAAAAATTAGCAAATAGTAAATATAGCTTATAAAAAAGTGAAAAAATGGTATATGTGTCAGGTCTGTAGACCCAGTAGAAGCAGAGTTATTGCTAAGCTTTGTTTTAAAACCAAGAGGAGTAGGTAAACTAAATGGCAGAATCACACCCAAGAAAGTCACTAGAAATATCATCAGATAAATCTTCTTTTTTGGTTGATCATATCGGCCTTTGACGGTAATCTTGACTAAAAATCTAAAAATAAAAGGAAGAACGCAGAAAATACAAAAATTGCTGATAAAATAAATAAACTAACCTATGAAATGCCAATAGTGTCAAAATTTGATATGAGTAAAATTGCCTGAGGTTGTACCAATTACAAACAAGGTGTACGGCGCGGGAAATTTGAATGACTCCTCTTGTTTAAAAACAGACTATAGTGAAAAATAAGCTCTTATATCTCAAATTCCAAATCGAATATTTTAACGTGAAATAAAAAAAATGAAACACTTTTCTGGGAAAACTTATTACAACTTTCTTAAAGTGCTTAAGAAAACGTTTATTTTTATTTTTTTTTTTTAAGTTTCCAGCAGCAAGAGTAAGCAGGTTACGCTCAAAATACAGTTGTTCCTTTTTTTTTGGTTAAAAATATTCTAAAAACTCCCTCTAATTAACAGCCCAAATGGAATTAATCGTTACCACTTCACAAGTAACTTTATGTATTGTTTGTGTTTGTAAGTTTCATCAGTTCAAAGTGCTTATTTGTGGAAAAATTTGGTTTTAAAGTAAATTTTTTTAAATCTTTAATTTTGAAAAAAAGACTTTTGTCAAAATAACTTAAAAATTATTAGTGATACCAAATATCTTAAAGAGTAAAAAATGTAGGTGTTGCTTTTTTAAATATTTGGAATTTTTTGATTTTCTGGAAGACAAAAATTGGTTAAGATATGACTGTTCAAAATTTGCATATACATACTCGTGACTAGTGATTCGTTCGAGGCCTTTCAACAAAACCCCTTTCAAAAATAAGCATTTTGAACCAATGCAACTTACAGATCATATACAGGGTTTCCCCGAAAATAGTGCGTTCCTTAAAGGTATAGATAGAAAGCACAATGTAGAGCAAAAAAGTCTTATAACATTTTATTCTAAATTCAGCCGTTTGACCAAAAAACGAAAATACATTTTGATATGCAAATTGATACTCAATTAGTAAATAAACAAGGGGTCCCATTAGATTAAATTTCACAGTCACAGGTTCTTCTACGCCATGTTGCCAGGTCATATAAATTTATGAAAATAAAAATTTACTCTTATGGAGAACAACGTAATTTTTGTTGAAACGGTTAACTTTAGGAAAAAATGTTACAACACCTTTTTGTTCTAAATTGTGTATTATATCCACACCTTAAAGGAACGCACTATTTTCGGAGACACCCTGTATAAACAATACATTTATCTAAAGTAACGTGTGAAGCGGTAACAATTAATTTTCATGACTTTCTTTTGCCAAAAAAAAGGGAACGATTTTATTTTCAGCGTAACTTGCTTACTTTTCACGCTAGAAACTGTTTTAAAAACACCAAAAAAAATTTTTTTTAAACACTTTAAAAGAGTTATGATGAGTGTTTCCCGAAAAGTGCTTTATTTTTTTGGTTATTTTACGTTGAAATATTCGATTTGGTATTTGACGAATAAGAACCTATTTTTCATTAGCTGCAACCCTGCTTCTACTGGGTCTACAGACCTTATACTGACACCTCTTTTTCATAAGCTATATTATTGCTAGGAATATTTTCTTCGATAAAATATGTACATACTTACTTTTTGAGTTATTTGCGAAAATCCGTCCAAAACGTGTTTTTCTATGAAAAATAAACATATTCACTCGCACATACCTCGAAAAGTATTGACCTAAAACTTTTATAGAACAAAATTTGCTTAGAATTAGAATTAGTCAGTTTATCCACTTCCGGACTTATTTTGCACGTATGTTTTTTCACCTCCAAGAAGGGGTGAAAGTCACATCCAGGACAAGAGAACATATCGGCATAATCTCACTTTTTTCTTTGGCATTTTAGCTACGTGTGTGCCAAATTTTATGTCAATCCAAGCGGTTCTTTAAAATCTGGAGGTTTTGCGATATTTTATCGTGAGTGAATGGAATAATAATTATTACGACGGCAATTATTGCCGTTGTCACTTTTAGATAAGAAGTCATTATCACAATGATATAGTCAGGTTAACTGAATTGTATAATTATTGTTTTTATCATTAAATGTGAAAACCTAGAATTATCCATGTCTGTCCGTCAATAAACACAACTCGTCTATTAGTAGGACAGAAAGAATGACAAATAAGGTGTCAAATGAAAGCCTATAACCAAAATATGATATTACATGTGAGAAGTTTGACCTCGGACTGCCTGTTCCAGAGTTGCAACCGAAAGTACTGTTTTAAATTCGTCGAAATAGTACAAACTATTGGTCAACACGACTAAGAAAGACCAGAACAAATACATACTTCCGGTTTCATGCCTGTCTGTTCGTCCATATCTGTAGGTGAACAAAATTCATCCGTCATATCAGCTGACAAAAAGTTACACGAAGGGTTCAAATATCGACTGCCGGTTCAACTTCCGGTCACTTTTTGTGAAAAATTAGAACTTACGATGTCCAATTGCTTGTTACAATTTTTTTTATAAGTGTTCTACTCTATCTATTCTGACTTTTCATTAACTTACTTAGATCACATATAATTTAATACAGTTTTGATGTCAGGGTCTTCAAAATTTATGTGGTGAGTTCCGGTATGTGATGAATGAAAAACGACTCCATAAGCAGAAGAAAAAAGTGTTCTCAAGACCTAAGACAATACATCGACTCACAAGAGCGTTGTGACAGTAGCAAAAATTCGAGTTGGGGTTCTAATTACTTTCTCATGCGGCTTACTCTCCTGACTTGGCCCCCTCCGATTATTAAGTGTTCCCAAATCTGAAGAAATGATGGGCGAGTCACAAAGTTTCACAAAAAAGCGAATATTTCGCGAAATGAACGTCAGATCGAAAAACTAAAAAATGCGTGTTCAATATTTTTCAAAAGTCTATCGAATGATACCAAAAACGAACCCCCACGGAAAGGAGTGAGGAGTAAATTAAAATTTTTAAATACGAACCCTGCGATATTTCGCGAAATGAACATCAGAGTGCCAGTGTGTGCTTTTTTTCTGGGGATGAGTACCACCCCCTTCTCGAGTGTGAAAAAATATAGGTCCAAATAAGTCCGTAAGTGGATAAACTAATTAAATTCCTTGTAACTTTTGTTTTTAGATGGTTTTTCGCAAATAAATCAAAAAGTAAGTATTTGATCGAAAAACTATTCCTAGCAAATATAAAGCTTATAAAACAGTAAAAAAAATGATGTATGTATGAAGTCTGGACACACAATAAAAACAGAGTTGGAGCTAATCAAAAGTTGGTTCTTATTCGTCAAATTCCAAATCGACTAGTTCAACGTAAAATGTCCAAAAAATAACGCACTTTTCGGGGAAAACCCGCCAAAAATTTTTTAAAGAGTTTAAAAAAGTTTTATTTTTGTTATATAAAAAGTATCTATTCTATCACCATCAGCATCAAAAGTAGACCGGGCAGTATCGTCGCCCCCGCTAGCGAAATTATTCCGATTCGATTTTTTTGCACAAACTTACTCAAAAAGAGGTCCTTATAACATATCCAAAGGGTGCCGGGCGGTGCATTGGTCGAAAAATTGTGTAAAAAATTTTTTTGAAACAAATTCACAAAAACAATTTTTTCATTTCGAACAATTTTTTTTAGATAACTTGTGTCATTCTGGGCAAAAAAGGTGTCTTGCCATTTTTGTTTAAAATTGATTGTTGTCGAGTTATATGCGATTAAAAATTTGAAAAATGCGAAAATGGCCATTTTTAAGTCTTAATAACTCGATTAAAAGTTATTATTATGAAATTAAAAAGTGAGCAGATCAAGTTTCAAACCCTTGCTTCAAGGTCCTTAAGAGATTTTTGTCATTATTTTATTACAAAGCTGTTATTTTTAATTATTAATAATTAGCGCTATAGTCCCGGATTTATCGTCGCCCCTGTTAGTGAAATTATTCCGATTCGATTCTTTTGCACAAACTTACTCAAAAAGAGGTCCTTATAACATATTCACAAGGTGCCGTGGTCGAAAAATTGTTTAAACAATTTTTTAAACAAATCCACAAAAATAATTTTTTCACTTTGAACAATTTTTTTTAGATAATTTTGGACATTCTGAACAAAAAAGGTCTCTTGTCAATTTTCTCTAAAATTGATTGTTGTCGAGTTATACGCGATTTAAAACCTGAAAAATGCGAAAATGGCCATATAACTCGACAAAAATCAATTTTAGAGAAAAATCTCAAGATACCTTTTTTGCTCAGAATAACCCAACTTATCTAAAAAATCGTTCGTAATGAAAAAATTATTTTTGTGAATTTGTTTAAAAAATTGTTTAAGGTGATACAGTAGCGATCAACAGGTAGCCAAAACGCGTTCCAAGATTGCGGCTGTAATTTTGAATATTTTTTCAAGATATTTGGCACACGTATCCGTAATATAATAAAGAATGGCGGTACAGAGCCCAATTTGAAAAATATATTAGGTAATATTTGAAAATTATTCTGTAATTAAATACAATATTAAAAAAACGAGCCTGTACCGCCATTAAGAAGAACAAAAAAATACACTTTCTTCAAATAAACTTTTTTATCCGATGCCTAGATTTTGTGTCATTTTGGAACTACTAAAATGTTTTATTTCATTAGTCCAAAACAAAATTTAAATTTTTTAATTCGACAAAATATTTCCACGCACAGGCTGTTGTCTGTATTAATTCGAGAACCAAGAGAGACAGCTCATTAACCGCCTTTCATTTTTTCTTAGAAAATAAACGATCTCTACACAAAGTACTTATAGGATAATACGCCGCCGTTATGAAATGATTGTAGGATGTTAAAATGACGAAGGATGTTTTACCCGGAAATCCGAATTTTATATACTTTTGTTATATTTAATACCCTAATAGCACACGACGTCCTTTGGACGTCCAAAATAGGTCAATTTTTGGTCCTAACGTCCATGGACCATAAACGGACGTCCTTTGGACGTCCGACGCTGGACGTACTTCGGGTGTACTAAATATGTACGTCCTTTGGACGTCCGGCGTTGGACGTCCGGCGTTGGACGTCCTTCAGGTGGACTAAATATGTACGTCCTTTGGACGTCCGGCGTTGGACGTCCTTCGGGTGGACTAAATATGTACGTCCTTTGGACGTCCGTACTCGGACGAAATACGGACCTTTTCCAATTGTCCATATTGGACATATTCTACCAATAAGGGGATTAAACAGCAAAATTATTTAATAAAATATTAACTTAATTATGTTAATAAAATAGTTTAAATGGAAAAGATTATAAATCATATTTAATTCAAAACTGTATATGTAGTTTAATATCTAATACATGTTTTTGTTTTTATGTAAAGTGTGAAAATCTGATCGGTAAATTATTCGTTATGTCCACTCTACATCAACAATAAATTGAACAAGAAATTGACTAAGTTATTCAAGGCCAAATTTGACGAGTACAAAATGTATGATTTGTAAAAGAAAATGAAGGAATTTGATGAAATAGAACAATTGGATATGTTTTATTTTGTCAAATTTCTTTATTTTCTGTTTATTCACGGCAAAATTGGAAGTAGAATTGTGTTTTGTATAAGCCAAATTTGACCTTGAATAACTTGTCGTCAATTTCTTGTTCAATTATTGTTGATGTAAAGTTGACTTTATAATGTTTTATTATTCCCGTTACCAAGATGATAGAAGTTTGGTGGTTAATTCTAATAAGCAAAAATATAATTTTTATCAATGTATCCTTACTACAGATGAATATTGAGAGCATCTTTTTGAAGTTGAGCGTACGTGTGCCCAAAATAGGTCCAGTTTTAGTCCTAATGCGGAAGGACTATAAATGAACGTCCTTCGGACGTCCGACGTTGGACGTACTTACGTGTTGAATAAATATGAACGTCCTTTGGACGTCCATTGGACGTCCGTGCTCGGACGTCCGTTGGACATTGACATCGATCCGTGAGCGTCATCTGCAAAGAAGAAAATCACAAGCCAGGACAACCAATCCAAATAGTGAGTGTTTCAAACTTTTGTGTTGTGTTGTCAAAAGTTTATTTAATTATTTATGTTTTTCCTTACATACTTACATATTTTTTCAAGCTTTTTGGTATATTTTTCATATTTTTTACTATATTTCGATAAAAAAATTCTTCGCAGTTTTATCCTAATCAACATCATCATCATTCTATCCAAAAAGGCAAATCGCCAAAATCGCAATTTTATCATAATATGATATGTATATTTGCATTTTACCACATTTTTTCGATGTTTTGAAACATTTTTGTACATCTTTTGTGTATCTATCTATATTTTGTATATCACCCCTCCTCGGGGTGAAACTCACCCCCCAAATTCACATACTAATTTGTAAGTACACATACTTTGTAAGTATGGAATAAAGGTTGCTTAATATTAATCAGTTTATCGAAGTCCGGACTTATTTTGAACGTTTTTCACCCCAGAGAAAGAGTGAAACTCACCCCAGGGCAATAGCACACATTGGCACAATATCACTTTTTTTCTTTGGCATGTTAGCTATGCGTATGCCAAATTTCATGTCAATCCTTTAAAATTTACAGCAAAAACCATCAAAGAATGTAGTAATACTTGTTTTCATGAAGTCGGTGATAGAGTTTGACATATCTTTATGGTTGTTAAATATCTTTTAATTTGTGTATTCGATTTTTAAAGGTAGGTACTATATACGTCCATTTGGCACAATAAAAAATAACCTTCGACCGGTACATATTGCTTGTATCGATGCTCGGTGCATTGTTCAGTCATAAATTTTACCTGTCCCTATAGCGTCGGCCGTCGGGTCCTATTGTAAATTATTATAATAATAGTCCGTCTCGGTATTTTATTATTTCTGTCATAAGTATCTCTGTGGAAATGCAAATGCTGCTTGTAACATCCCAAAAACCAGCTCTACTATTAATTGTACTCGTATAAATAAGTGTATAATATGTACCTACCTACTTATTTATTGTATTCATTTATAGACCTGGATCCCGCGTAATAAAAAAAGTTGATTAACAGCAAGCTGAAAATTTGTTAATAGCTTCACGGTGTCTAGTCGGACAAACTTTGATGTACGGGAATACTGGAACCGGGGAAGTTTTAATTGTGGAACAGGTTAAAAATTTGGAACATCAGACTACCGAAAACGTTCCATGTATTTTGTCGGACAGAACTTCCAATTGATTTGTTACCATTTCATTAAACTCTTATGCAAAAATCAGACTGCGTACCAGTCTACTTTTATTCTCTTAATATTTTTACTTAAAAAAAGTGTACTACAATCATCTCGCTAAACTTAATATAACTGTTTTCCAGATAAACCCATTTTAAATCTGCGATATAACATAATTTTTTGCATAATATTGTAGTTAAATCCGAAAAATCAACTTAAAACCATAATAATAATTGTGCCAATTCTCATTTATGTCATTTATATTTTTGGAGATTTTTATGGTTTATAAGTTATTTTTCGAGTTTAGCGAGACGAATGTAGTATAAATTTTTTAAGTAATAATATTAAGAGAATAAAAGTTTTGATTCGAAAAGTATATGTAATGTAGAGTTCCCTCAGCGATGTGATATAATATTATTACAGTATAGCTCCCCGTGCATGACAAGCTTATGGAGGTAGCCCATATAGCCTAGGCTATAATATTATTAAAAAAATCACTTAGATGGGACAATGGCTTTAGGAAATTCGAGACATCAAAAATGGCCCATTTTTAAGGTGGTGCGTTAATTTCTTGGAGAAATGTAATTATAATTTAATGTAAATAATCTAATATCCAATAATTGTAAATTAATATAAGATGTAATATAAGTTCCTTAAAAAATATATTTTTTATTTCCCACAATACATTCTCCACAGGTATAAATATCGTCTCTAGACGTCCACCGAACGTCCTCCCAGGACGTTAGATGGATGATCGGCAGCAATACATTGGACCAAACTGGGACGTCCTATGAAGGCCCAATTGACGTCCACCGAACGTCCCTTCGGACGTTAGGTGGACCTCCATTGGGCGTTTGGCAACGTGGAATTTGGACCAAAATTGGACGTCCTGTTAAGGTCCAATTCACGTCCCCTAAGACGTCCGATTAAGATCCAATTTACTCCGATTAAGGTCCAATTTACGTCCAATTAAGGTCCCATTTACGTCCGATTAAGGTCCAATTTACGTCCGATTAAAGTCCAATTTACGTCCGATTAAGGTTCAATTTACGTCCGATTAAGGTCCAATTTACGTCCGATTAAGGTTCAATTTACGTCCGATTAAGGTCCAATTTACGTCAGATTAGGGTCCAATTTACGTCCCCTAGGACGTCCGATTAAGGTCCAATTTACGTCCGATTAAGATCCAATATATGTCCCCTCGGACATTAGATGGACGTCCAATGGACGTTCGGTAGCGCGACATTTGGACCAAAATAGGACGTATAAAGGACGTTCCTCGGACGAAAACGGACGTCCAATGGACGTTCTTAAAGTCCGTGAAGGACGTCCATTGGACATCCTTGTGCTATTAGGGTAGGTACCTACCTATAATTCTGGTGATTTTTTAAATCCTCTATTGTTAAGAGAATTTACACCTTTAGCCAAAGTTTTACGATTTTCTAACGGAAATTAACAAGTTATTTTAAATACGCACCAATTATCGATGTTGAAAGGAGTTTTTCAAGTTATAAAAATATTTTGTCTGATCAAAGAATATGTTTCCTCGTAAAGAATTTGGAAAAACACATTGTAGTGAATTATAATCGAAGATATATTTATAGTGATATTGTTGTTTTATTTTAAATAGGTAACTATTGGTAGCAGTTTTTGTAAAAACTGTGAATAAATTGCATATATAAAAAATGATTTTATTTGAAAAATAATAAATAAGATTACTAAATAAGACAGAAAATTTGTGGTTTCCCGAAATGCGCATTTTTTGAATTTTTGTGCATATCTTGCGCATATTTCGTAATTTTTTACCGCATATAAATGCGAATATTTCATCAAAATTGATCGCATATAAATCCGCTCCCTAGTCATTGTATTCTGTTGGCTGATTCCAATGATTTGAGCCGCCGTACGACACGTTGGGACCAATGGGAGTGAAGATACGTAACTAATACCTATCAAGAGGTTTACTCAAACTTCTTTTCTGTACTTATACCTACCACTCGGTATAAGTACAAAAAAGAAGTTTGTGTAAATCGTTGCACAACTGTGTAAATACTAAAGAAAAATCTAAAATATTTAAAAAAAAATAGTGGAATCCGTTAATCTGTTCTCGAAAAAATTAGCTATGAAAATGAGCATAATTTTCTATATCCCTAACTTTTGACGAGCAGTTTAGCTTAAATGGGGAAAAGCGGTAAGCTTAGACCAAACACCAGTAGGAGGCATTCAATTAATTGAGGAAAAAAATTAAATGGATAACAATATTCATTTCAGTTATAGAAAAGGCATTGCCCCGCTAGAATGGTTGAAATCACAAGTAACAATTAATAGTCCTACAAAAAAGACAGGCGCTTGAAAGTGATAAGACCATTGAACAATAAGCCTGCGAACTGCCTTTTAAACACATTCTTAAAAATAATCCATAACACAATTAAAAAAAGGTTTGTTAAGAAATTCTTTTATAGACTTCAGAAATTCAACAACTTCTCCTGATTATGTTTCAAAAACGTACGGAATGCACTAAATGAAAAAAAGAAGAAAAAGATTTATCATACCGTTATACTCTAATATATTCTTACGTTGAATATTTGATGCTTCCCTGTAGAGTATAAAACGGACAGTTGTGTTTTTCCCGTGAGCTGCCTTGTTTAGTCTTCTTTGTCGTTCTATTCGTTAAATCCTATCCTCTCAACTCACAGCGTCAGAAAGCAGTGGGTATATGCAGTGAACGGGAGGCCTATGTCGAGCAGTGAACGTTGGGGCCCTTTCGCGTTTATCATGTGTAGAGAAGTCGCTTGTCAAAACCTGGACGTATGTAATCGTATTCTATTTGTTAAATACTCTCACCTAATATGTCATACCATGTGTGTTAATCCATTTTATTTCTACAATTTTAAAGTGTTATTACATGCCGTCATTTTCATTTGTCTACACCATCTTATTCTGCCAGTTAAATCCCATCATTTCAGACGCTGTACGTCACGATTGAACTAATAGAACCGTAGATACAAGACTAAGGCCCTTTTGACATGATGCTGTAATTGATTTTCATACGTCATTGTATTATATTAGTCAAATCCAGTTATTTTAGGTGCTGTACGCCACGAT
The DNA here is from genome assembly GCF_917563875.1 of Diabrotica virgifera virgifera. Taxonomy (NCBI): domain Eukaryota; kingdom Metazoa; phylum Arthropoda; class Insecta; order Coleoptera; family Chrysomelidae; genus Diabrotica; species Diabrotica virgifera. Next base: position 191,987,525 of record NC_065448.1, read on the forward strand.
TGGACCAATAGGAGCGAAGATACGTAAATAAGGCCCTTTTGACATATTGCTGTATTTGATTTTTCTGTGTCATTGTATTCTGTTCATTAAACCCTACCATTTGAGCTGCTGTACGTCACAATTGGACCAATAGGACTAGATATACATAACTAGGGCCCTTTTGACTTGTTGCTGTATTTGATTTTTCTGTGTCATTGTATTTTATTTGTCAAGTCCTATTATTTGAGATGCCGTACGTCACGATTGGTCTTATAGGACCGAAGATACGCGACTAAGGCCCTTTTGACATGAGGTTGTATTTGATTTTTCTCTCATTGTATTCTGTTTGTCAAATCCTATCATTTGAGGTGCTATACATCACGATTGGACCAACAGGACCGAAGATACATAACTAAGGCCCTTTTGACATATTGCTTGTTTGATTTTTCTGTGTCATTGTCTTCTATGATGTCTAAGGCATATCTCTGATATGCCCTATTTTTAAATTGGACTTCGTAAGTCCTAGGTTTTCACCCACAAGCTTTTATTTGACACCTCATTTGTCATTCTACCCGGTATAATGGCGGAGGAGTTATATTGGCGGTCGTACGGACCGACAGAAAGAGTACCCAGCTCAAATATCTCACCTTTAGTACCATCCTTGGATTATAAGCTTTCATTTGACACCTCATTTATTATTATAGCTGGTATAATGATAGAGGAGTTATATTCGCGGTCGGACGGACCCACCGACAGACCGCCTAGGTCAAATATCTCACCTTTAGTACCATCCTTGTATTACCAGCTTACATTTGACACCTTATTTGTCATTCTACCTGGTATAATGACGGAGAAGTTATATTCGCGGTCGTACGGACCGACAGAAAGATTGTCTAGGCCAAATATCTCTCTTTTAGTACCATCCTTGGATTATAAGCTTTCATTTGACACCTTATTTATCATTCTACTTGGTATAAAGACGCAGAAGTTATAGTCGCGGTCGTACGGACCGGCGGAAAGACAGCTTAGGTCAAATCGCTCACCTGTAGTACCATCATTGGATTATCAGCTTTCATTTGACACCTCATTTGTCATTCTACTTGGTATAAAGACGCAGAAGTTATAGTCGCGGTCGTACGGACCGGCGGAAAGACAGCCTAGATCAAATCGCTCACCTGTAGTACTATCATTGGATTATCAGCTTTCATTTGACACCTCATTTGTCATTCTACCTGGTATAACGACGGAGAGGTTATATGCGCGGTCGTACGGACCGACGGAAAGACAGCCTGGGTCAAATATCTCACCTTTAGTACTATCCTTGGAATATAAGCTTTCATTTGACACCTCATTTGTCATTCTACCTGGTATAATGACGGAGAAGTTATATTCGCGGTCGTACGGACCGACAGAAAGATTGCCTAGGCCAAATATCTCACTTTTAGTACCATCCTTGGATTATAAGCTTTCATTTGACACCTCATTTATCATTCTACCTGGTATAATGATTGAGGAGTTATACTCGCGGTCGGACGGACCGACGGTCAGACCATGTAGGTCAAATATCTCACCTTTAGTACCATCCTTGGAATATCAGCCTTCATTTGACACCTCATTTCTCATTCTACATGGTATAATGACGGAGGAGTTATATTCCCGGTCGTACGGACCGTCGGAAAGACAGCCTAGGTCAAATATCTCACCTTTATTACCATCCTTGGAATATAAGCTTTCATTTGACACCTCATTTGTCATTCTACCTGGTATAATGATGGAGGAGTTATATTGGCGGTCGGAGGGACCGGCGCACAGATCGCCTAAGTTAAATATCTCACCTTTAGTACCATCCTTGTATTATAAGCTTTCTTTTGACACCTCATTTGTCATTCTACCTGGTATAATGACGGAGGAGTTATATTCGCGGTCGGAGGGACCGACGGAAAGACAGCCTAAGTCAAATATCTCACCTTTAGTACCATCCTAGGATTATCAGCTTTCATTTGACACCTCATTTGTCATTCTACCTGGTATAATGACGGATAAGTTATATTCGCGGTCGGAGGGACCGAGTCACAGACCGCCTAAGTCAAATATCTCACCTTTAGTACCATCCTTGTATTATAAGCTTTCTTTTGACACCTCATTTGTCATTCTACCTGGTATAATGACGGAGGAGTTATATTTGCGGTCGGAGGGACCGACGGAAAGACAGCCTAGGTCAAATATCTCACCGTTAGTACCATCCTTGGATTATATGCTTTCATTTGACACCTCATTTGTCATTCTACCTGGTATAATGATGGAGGAGTTATATTCGCGGTCGTAAAGACCGACGGACAGACCGCCAAGGTCAAATATCTCACCTTTAGTACCATCCTTGGATTATCAGCTTTCATTTGATACCTCATTTGTCATTCTAGCTGGTATATTGACGGAGGAGTTGTGGTTACAGACAGACGGACAGACGGACGTGGATAATACAAAGTTTTCACATTTTTTCAAAATTGGGTGAAAACAATAAAACATGATGCCAGACTGATTTCTTTATGAAAATAATATATACATTCTCAAATTGTCTATTTTTCGTTGTGAATAATATTGTATTCAACAGTGATGCCAAATTTCTGATGCCAAAATGATTGATAATGAAAGTGGGATATACGTTTTCATGTATATAACGGCAGCGACAAAACGGTAAAACACTGAACTAAATGTATATAATATTTTCACTGTACGATCATTTTGGACTCAAACATTTTATGGAATAAACTTATATAACTTAGTAAGAGGTAAACAAGGAAAGCTGATATATTAAAGTAACATCAAGGAATCAAATCTCTAACTACCGAGCTGATTAGACTTCTGGTAGCAAGTACAGGAATAAAGTTATTAAGGTAGTGTAAAGTGGCATCGATATACAGATGCCACTTTGCAAGACGATGCCAAATCGATGGTAAATGCATAATGTATCGATGCCAAATTGATAGTAGGATATATATATATATATATATATATATATATATATATATATATATATATATATATATATATATATATATATATATATATATATATATATATATATACATCCCGCTATTAAATTGGCATCTTTTCACGTTGCAGTCATTTGGCATCACCTAGAAATGCTATCATTTTCTAGGTATAATCCGTGAATGTTCGCTTAGTACACTTCTTTAAGCTTGGCACCGTTGTCGGATTTTCAGTAATCCGATTTATTTATATATTTTATTCCTTACACTATAACGACAATTTGACCCCCGTAGGTCAAAAACATTGCTTAAACATCACTTTGGCAACAACAGGATGTTGCCAAGATATACATTTTTACGGAAAAGACAGTACCTAGTTAGATACATAATATCGATCGCTTCACGTTACAAGTCTTCCACTCGCACTCAGGTAAAAACCAGTTGTAGGCTCTTTTGTCTGAACGGGTCCCTGAATGAGTTTAATAATTCACTTTTATTGTGTATTTTGTTTCGTTTAGTTGAAATATCAGATTTTGTTTGTAACGAATTTCATAATAGATATTTAAATTATTTTTTTGTTAACAAAAACAAATTTTAAAGTTTGACATTTGAAAAATTAATTTTATATTGCCATTTTCATGACATGGTCAATGGTTAATTGCATTTATAATAATTTAATGGGTCATTGCGAAACAATATACAGTGCGTCCATAAAGTAACGCATAAATTCATTATTTCACAAACCGGACACTTTCAGGAAAAATACCGAAACAGGTCGATTTTTATTTTTAAATTACAATTTATTGGCATACATATCATACTAGTGACGTCATCCATCTGGGCGTGATGACGTAATCGTTGATTTTTTTAAATAAGAATAAAGGGCATGTAATAGCTCATTTGAAAGGGTATGTAATTCTCTATTCAATAATATAATTGTTAATATAATTATTTATACAGGGTGTCCAAAAAATGTTATTTAAATTAAATTAATTGGTATAAAAAGATGAATGTATGTAATTTGTTTAATTCTAAATATATTTTATTGGTGCCAGCAAACATAAAAATGTTTTATTTAAAACCTAAATATTGATTTTCGCTTAAGCGTAATCTTAAACTTCCAAGAGACAGGTGGATGGCAGCTCTAACATTTAATTTTCTGACAAAAGTAAAACGAATTTTGAATTAAATAAGTTACATACATTTTTCTTTTTGTCTCAATTAATTTAATTAAAGAATTCTTTTTGGACACCCTGTATATATAATTATGTTATTGTTTGTATTAGTAAATAGAGAATTAAATACCCTTTCAAATGAGCTATCACATGACCCCTATTCTCATTTAAAAAATTCATCGATTACGTTATCAAGCCCAGATGGATGACATCACTAGTATGATATGTAATATGCCAAAAAATTGTAATTTAAAAATAAAAATCGACCTGTTTCGAAAATTTTCCTTAAAGTCGCCGGTTTACGAAATAATGAAATTATGCGTTACTTTATGGAAGCACTGTATGTTACAATGTGTAAATTTTTCAGGAAACGTAGAAATCTTTCCATTAGTAGTTAGAGATTCTGATAGTAATACTATATTTTATATAAGTATTATGGGTTATAAATGCATCTATTAGGTCTGGATCCCGCGTATGAAAAAAAAGTTGATTAATAGCAAGCTGAAAATTTGTTAATAGCTTAAGGGTGTTTAGTCGGATAAACTTTTATATATGGGAACACTGGAACAGGGGCAGTTTTAATTGTGAAACAGGTTGAAAATTTGGAACGGTCACACCACGAAAACGGCACATTTATTTTGTCCGACATAACAGACTTAAACTCTCCGAATAGAGATTAAACTCTCATGCAAAAATTAGACTGCTATTTATCACCTGTCATAATTCCTGTCATTTGACATATTCTACATGCTCTACTCATTAAAAGGCCCATTTGGTGATAAATAGCAGTCTAATTTTTGCATGAGAGTTTAATCTCTGTTCGAAGAGTTTAAGTCTGTTCTGTCGGACAAAATACATGTGCCGTTTTCGTGGTGTGACCGTTTCAAATTTTTAACCTGTTCCAAAATTAAAACTGCCCCTGTTCCAGTGTTCCCATATATCAAAGTTTATCCGACTAGACACCCTTAAGCTATTAACAAATTTTCAGCTTGCTATTAATCAACTTTTTTTTCATACGCGGGATCCAGACCTATATCTGAAAGACCAAAAAAGTTTAAATGTTGCTTATTTTTTTGATATTATGTTTTAAAGTTTGTGGACTTATGTTGTTTTCGAAATGAAACCATAATTGGTAAAGTTTTTTCTTTATTCTCAACAAGAAACAGTCATAATACGGACAACGCACACATCTTATGGAAAATATAATATCACTCAAATTCAATAAAATTTATACGAATAGATCCGTTTTAATTTACCGATCAAATCTTATCATTGCGCCAACTCTTAATTATGATTAATTACGGCGCAAATTGCAATTAAAGTTTATCGAAATCACATTTTTGGAGTCCATAAAGTGTTAAAAGTGTTAAAGTTACAATCATTATTGCTCCGAGTGCTATTCATAAGAGCTTAAATCCCGCTGGGCCTAAGCGGATTAGTGAAACTAATCCGCTCATTTATGGAGTACCGAAAATCTGGGTAGTTTAAAATATTTTTTCTCTCTCTAACTTATGTACCTACCCATTTGATTTCAGATTTATTTGTATCAATTTCTGCTCTTATTTTTGAAAATAGAGAGTTGGCGCAATGATAAGATTTGATCGGTAAATTAAAACGGATCTATTCGTATAAATTTTATTGAATTTGAGTGACATTATATTTTCCATAAGATGTGTGCGTTGTTTTCGAAATGAAACCATAATTGGTGAAGTTTTTTCTTTATTCTCAACAAGAAACAGTCATAATACGTAGAAATTTATACTAAATTTAAAATCCAGATTCAGTAGAAATAAACAAACCAAGACACGTTAAATGCTACTAGGAGCACTCCCGAATCATAATTATTTACAATGTATTGTTATATTTCTATTTGATATGAAAATTAAATTTTGATGGTTGTAAACAGGATTCAATTTAATATAAAATATTTTCAATTTTCTCAACCACGGGCATATAAATTTAGAACACCCTGTATACAACAAATTGTTATATTTAATTTTAAGAAGTGATTAGACGGAACTCGGGACAGTGCGCTTAAAATAAACAAAGTGAATGACGCGTACCATTATCGTTCTTCTCGGAAGGTCGATCATTAGCCTATGCTAAATAAAACTCAGTGAAATAGATGATAGTTCATTATCGTTTTTCGCGGAAGGTTTCGATCATTAGCCTATGCTAAATAAGACTCATTTGAAAGAGAGAATAGGTCATTAAAATTTGTAAATAGTAGAAAGTGATTTTAGAATGGGAATTAAATATTTTCTTTTGAAATCCATTAAGCATATTTAGAAAGATTAAAAATTGGTTTTTGAGGAATACTGAGAATGAGAGTTGGTGGTGGAAGGTTGATTTGTGAATCTGGAAGGGATATTGAGAAAGTAGGTGAATGAATGACAAAGTGGGATCAGAATGTTTTGAGCTGTCGAGAAGTGAAGTCGAGTAGTAGACGGTAGTGTTCGAGGAGTGAGAAAGCCGGTAGTTCCGTGAGTGTGGAGTATCTATCGTGGAACGAGAAGTAGGCCAGGTCGAGAGTAAAAGAACCTCCTTGAGCCCAGAGTGTCCCGGTAGCTGATAGCAGTTTCGAAAAAGGTAGAACACAGCATCACGACAAAAGCAGGAACGAGAGCTATTCGAGCTAGTTTTTCAAAGGAGAACATCACTGGAAGCCAGGACGAGGTTTGATCGCAGCCAAGGATAGCAGGAAAGGGTTTTGTGTGAGGACATTTTCAGTTCACCAGGAAAAGGTCAGTCTCATTTGTTTGGACATGAATGTATGGGTTTTTCGTATTAAATTCCACATAAAAAATTGAATAACATAATCAATAATATCAGAAAAGCTTCATCAAACTTAAATAGAGTTGTCCCTAATAACTCCTAATAGTTAAATGTTAATAAAAACTTTCAATAGAAAACCAAAAGGAAATAAAATTCCCAGTTGTAAATGTTATGTTTAAGAATAATAAGAAATAGCAAATATTAAGCATTGATTGCCTTTTGAATAAAATAAAAAATATTTTGATTATAATTGTAACCCATATTTGTATTTTTTTTACTCTTTTCTTTTCTATCCCGATTAGGAACCATTAAGAAATATTCAGAAGCCACGAAAGTAAGTAATTAATTTATAATTCGCCCTGAGATTGAAAACATATTGATATGTGATCTGGTTAATTAATTAGATTAGTATTAATACATTGATTAAATTAAGTGACATATAAGAATATTATCTCATATCAATAATCAAGATCACATCAGTATATACATTGTAAATTCCAAGTCATGATTTCCAAAGTTTACACATTGTAAATTATGATTCGGGAGTGCTCCTAGTATCATTTAACGTGTCTTGGTTTGTTTATTTCTACTGCATCTTTACTGTTTCTGTTAACTAATCTAAACGTAGAGATATTTTTTGAGATTCTTTAACTCTTTCAATGCTGGGGTTTGTCACATCCCACCTGTCTGTTAGTGGCAAAAAAGTTCACCTGTCGGATGCCGGGTTAAAACATGACAAATTAGATGTGGAATGAAAGCTTATAACCCAAAGATGGTACTAAAGGTGAGAAATTTGGCCTCCGACTTCAGGATAAAGAGTTGCAACCCGAAGTATTGTTCTAAATTCGCAGAAATAGTACAAACTATGTATTACTCGACGCGCCTTAGAAAGACGAGAACAAATATTTATGCCTGTCCGGTTTTATGCCTGTCTGTCCGTCCGTCTGTCAGATATAATCACAGAGGTTGAATGAAAGATTATAACCCATAGATGGTACTAGCGATTAGAAATTTGACGCGCATTAGAAAAATGAGAACAAAGAAATACTTTTTTTAGTTTTACACCACTTCCGGTTAAAATGGTGTACCCGGAAGTGACACACATAGTCACAGAAAAATATACTTGATCAATTTACGTGTATTAAGAGGTCGAAACCGAATTTTTTTAATTCTGGTTTTGATGTCATATGCGGTTAAAAAATTGTGTGGAAGTGGAAGAAACCAGTTTAATAGTTGTCCCCTTCGAGTAGCGAAAAATAAACAATACTTTGTAAAAACATTCAACATTGGTTGATATTCCGCTGTTTTCATATTATTTATTGACCTAAGTTTTTGTAAAATGCACTAGTCTTTTTTAAAGATATCATTGGACAATTTACTCACTGTTTTTGGATTTTACAAAATCGCTTGGATTGGCATGAAATTTGACATAAGCATAGCTAACATGTCAAAGAAAAAAGTGATATTGTGCCAGTGTGTGCTTTTTTCTGGGGATGAGTACCACCCCCTTCTCGAGTGTGAAAAAATATAGGTAAAAATATGTCCGTAAGTGGATAAACTAATTAAATTCCTTGTATTTTTTGTTTTTAGATGGTTTTTCGTAAATAAATCAAAAAGTAAGTATTTGATCGAAAAAACTATTCTTAGCAAATATAAAGCTTATAAAACAGTAAAAAAAATTATGTATGTATGAAGTCTGGACACACAATAAAAACAGAGTTGGAGCTGAACAACAGTTGGTTCTTATTCGTCGAATTCCAAATCGACTAGTTCAACGTAAAATATCCAAAAAATAACGCACTTTTCGGGGAAAACTCGCCACAAATTTTTTAAAGTGTTTAAAAAAGTTTTATTTTTGTTATTTAAAAAGTATCTATTCTATCACCATCAGCATCAAAAGTAAGTTACGCTTTAAATAAAATATGTCCCTTTTTTTGCTAAAAGAAATCGTGAAAATCACCACCTAATTAGCATTCCATATGAAATTAATAGTTACCGCCCTAGTTAATTTACTTATATTATACTGTTTATATGATCTATAAGATTTATTGGCAAGAAATGCTTATTAAAAAAAATTGGTTTTAAAATAAAAAAATTTTAATTTTGAAAAAAAATGCCTTGGTTTAAAATAACTTAAACATTAGTGATACTAAATATCTCAAAGAGTAAAAAATGTACATATCACATAAACAATACATAAGTAAATTAGGCGGTGATTTTTACATTTTTTTAACAAAAAAGAGACTTCATTTTGATGCTAACTAACTTTTGATACTAGAAACGTTTATAAAAATACAAATAAAACTTTTTAGACATTTTATAACAGTTGTAAGTCATGAGTTTTTCCCGAAAAGTGCTTCGTTTTATGGTTATTTCATGTTAAAATATTCGATTTGTATTTTGACGAAGTAGAACCTGCTTTTCATTAAGGTGATACAGTAGCGATCAACAGGTAGCCAAAACGCGTTCCAAGATTGCGGCTGTAATTTTGAATATTTTTTCGAGATATTTGGCACACGTATTCGTAATATAATAAAGAATGGCGGTACAGAGCCGAATTTGAAAAATATATTAATATGTGGAAATTACTCTGTAATTAAATATAATATTAAAAAAACGAGCCTGTACCGCCATTAAGAAGAACAAAAAAATACACTTTCTTCAAATAAACTTTTTATCCGATGCCTAGATTTTGTGTCATTTTGGAACTACTAATGAAATACAAAATTTTAGTAGTTCCAAAATGACACAAAATCTAGGCATCGGATAAAAAAGTTCATTTGAAGAAAGTGTATTTTTTTGTTCTTCTTAATGGCGGTACAGGCTCGTTTTTTAAATATTGTATTTAATTACAGAGTAATTTCCACATATTCATATATTTTTCAAATTGGGCTCTGTACCGCCATTCTTTATTATATTACGAATACGTGTGCCAAATATCTCGAAAAAATATTCAAAATTACAGCCGCAATCTTGGAACGCGTTTTCGCTACCTGTTGATCGCTACTGTTTCCTCTTAACTACAACTCTACTTTTACAGGGTCTACAGACTTCATACATACACCATTGTTTTCACTTTTTTATACGCTATATTTTTGCTAAGAATATTTTTCGTTAAAATACTTTTTGAGTTTTTTTCTAAAACCGTCTAAAAACGTGACTTTTTTGTTGAAAAACGAACATAATATATTCACTTGCAAATAACTCAAACAGTATGTTAAGAAAAAATCTATAGAACAAAAACTAGCTTAGAATTACTCAGTTTATCCACTTTAGGACTTATTTTGAATGTATGTCTTTTCACATTATAAAAGTGGTTGTACTAACTCCCAAGGCAAAAGCACACGTCGGCACAATATCACTTTTTCTTTGACCTGTCAGCTATGTGCATACCCAATTTCATGTCAATCCAAGCGGTTGTTTAAAATTCGGAGGTTTTGCAATATTTACCGTGAGTGGATGGACTACAGATATATGTATATTAGATAAAAATTATAGTCTCAGCGAATCTTTGAAATATCTCCATTCCTTTGAAATGTTACATTTTTTAAGCCTTGAGGGAGTAGGCGCAAAATTATGACCAATGCTATTTAAATGCATTCAGTTTATTCGAATCCTGAGAAAACTAATAAGAATTTTGGAAAAATTTAAACGCAGAATGAAAGATTACATTATAACCGAGGGCGAAACTCTCTAAAAACTTTTATGTTTATATTGATAAGTGAAAGGGCGAAAAAAAAAGAAAATTTAGTGTGATTTTTTATTTCAAATATTTAATTCAAAAGAAATTTTTGTTTATTCTATTCTTTTTGACATGAGGCTGTATTTGATTTCTCTATGTCATTGTATGCTATTGGTTAGTTCCTATCATTTCAGCCGACGTACGTCACGATTGGATCAATAGGGCCGAACATACATAACTAAGGCCCTTTTGGCATGATGCTGTATTATTTTGAAGTCGATACAGCCTGAATATTTTTTTTTATTTTTTTACGTTCTATGTGATTAAAAAAATTAAGAATCACCGCAATTTTAGCCCACCACCCCCTTCCCCTTTCCCCACATCAAAAAATGTCAATTTTTCGATTTTATTTTTTTTTAAGTTGGTTTGCAATTAAATTATAAATTACAAAAAATTCACACGCACAGCTGAGGCTTTTACAAAACATATATTTTTATGGACCCGAAGGTCGAGTGTACATAACCTCAATGTTTTTTGTTTTTTTAATAGGTACGTATAACTTTTTTTGGCGATGGCTGCATGTCTAATTTTTTTGCGTTTTGTGAATTTTATCAAAATCTGTATTTCTGACTTTTTTCAGATTTATTCGTAAGGTGCGCCATCTTCAAAAATCCGGAAAACTGGTTTTTTCGGTAGTTTTTTGGGATTTTCTCCATTTTATATACTTCAAAATAGACTAACTCAAGGTTTTTTATAGGTTACGTATATATAATTTGAAATAACTGAGTTTTTAGGGATATTCAAAAATTGTGTAAAACACCTAAACCCCCCAAAAACTATGTTTTTTCAAATTCTTAAAAGTTTCTTAATTCTTTCGTACCCCATGAAGTTAAATTACAAAGCCATTAAAATATAACTAGAGGTGATTCATACCTACTTACCATCTCAATTGAATGCAATCATCGGCAAAGCCATCTTTTAGTGTCATTGTGTCATCCCCAAAAATCTACCTGGGTCTTAAAATGCAGGTATGCATACTTGTTCCGTTATAACTCTTATCTTTTAAAATTTTGTAGTAAAAGCATTTCTATAGCTATAGTGAGTTTATTGCCCTACCTCTTTATGTGGCTTAATGATTTGGATTGTAAACACAGATAAGAAAGGGTGTGATAGACCAGAGAAATTAGCAAATAAATGGCCTCTTTCGTGACATCCGTTGATACAGGTATCTAAGAACTGCTTATGGCATTAGGGTAAATTTAGTTACAACAGTATCCAATATAAAAATTATGCAAAAAATCAAACGTACTTTTTAACTTATAAACAATATATAAACAATTAAAGATCGCTATTTGATTGTAAATATTAAAGGTGGAGACCGGTATGCTGTATGGAAAGGTGATACAATTTTACTGAAGAGCATAGAAAATTCTTTAAAATGAGTGTTTGGAAAGTTCTTTTTGTTAATTTGTTGCTTAGTTATTGGGAAAATAGCTTCAAAAGTCGATTTTTTGAAAATAATTAATAACTTTTCTAAAAATACACTAAAAGCTTTATTTTCGCGTAAGTAAAGGAACAATATTAGAAGTATTCAGCCGTTAAAATTTCAAGAAGTTTTACCTAATAGTTATTGCAAAATTGAAATTGTTTATCCCAAAAAGCTTCTATGTACAGCGTTATTATGCATAAACTATTAGGTCAACATAAATTCTAAAGACATCAAACCAAAGAGAAAGGTTCAATTTATCAAATTAGATCAAGTCTTGAATAAAAAGTTTATAATAAATATTATAAATAATTATAAAATAATTTTGAAAAAGTAGTGTTATTTTAAGCTTATTCGCGAACTCAAGCGAGGGTGCTGCCGCTTATTTTGAACTAGAGGAATTGGGATGAAGATTTAAACAAAACATCCGTTAACCTATATATCAATGTCGATTGAATGCTTGTCTGGTGTGTTCATTTAATGAATGATTTATTTATATTAATTAATTACATCAATAAAAATATTAATTATATCAAAATGCATTATCCCAATTACATCGGCCATTTTCATGCAACTGCACTGCCACCTATAGTCGATTGAGTTCGCGAATAAACAATTAAAATAACAACCGCATTAACATGTGGGAATTAACTAATTTTGATGGGAAATAAGCCACAATTTTACTAAAAAAAATGGTTTTATTTTGACAACGACACCCGATTTGAGCGTCGAAACGTTAATAAAATCAGTTTTTTTAGTAAAATTGTGGCTTATTTCCCATCAAAACTAGTTAATTCCAAAAATGCCACAAGAAAATAGCTTCAGAACAACAACACGTAGGAAGTTAATTTTTTTTATTCGACATGTTGGTATTCTTATAGAAACTGAAACAAAAATTTAATGCCCTACAACCCTTAAAACCCGAGTTAGCCACTTTTTTCAAAAATTCACCGGGGCTTTGTTTATAAATATTAGAAAATTTGAAAAGCAACATTTAAACGAATGAAAGAGCATGTTTATACAAAAAAAAATTAAAACGATTCTTTTAAAAACGAGCCGTCCATGATGCGCCAAAAGTGAAGAGTTTAAAAGTAAAGCGATTCTTACCCTCTTGATTTTATTATCAAAAACTTAATTCACAACTACACATTTATAAAAGGCGCAATACCTCCGGTAAGATTTAGGTACAAAATTAACAAAACCCAAAAAAAAATATATAATACAATATTCCAGTTACCCGTCGTTTGTCACCATTAATCCCTTTATCCTAAAGATAAATAACAGTTTGTCGACGAAAATTCCATTCGATCAAATGTTCGTCGATGAATTGTCCATTCGATGAATTGTGCATTCGACCAACTGTTTGTCGACCAACTGTTGTCGACCAATTTTCCGTCGACGAAGTGTTCTCGACCAGCTTTCCGACACCGGATTTGGGTGTCATTGTATTCTGTTGGTTAATTCCTACCATTTTAGCCACCGTACGTCATGATTGGAAAAATAGCAGCGAATATACGTAACTAAGGCCCTTTCAATATTTTACTGTAATTGATTTTTCTGTGTCATTGTATTCTGTTGACTGATTCCTATCATTTGAGCCGCCGTACGACACGTTTGGACCAATGGGAGTGAAGATACGTAACTAATACCTAAAAAGAGGTTTACTCAAACTTCTTTTTTGTACTTATACCACTCGGTAAAAGTACAAAAAAAAGTTTGGGTAAACTTTTGCACAACTGTGTAAATACTAACGAAAAATCTAAAATATTAAAAAAAATTAGTGGAATCCGTTAATCTGTTCTCGAAAAAATTAGCTATGAAAATGAGCATAATTTTCTATATCCCTAACTTTTGACGAGCAGTTTAGCTTAAATGGGGAAAAGCGGTAAGCTTAGACCAAACACCAGTAGGAGGCATTCAATTAATTGAGGAAAAAAATTAAATGGATAACAATATTTATTTCAGTTACACAAAAGGCATTGTCCCGCTAGAATGTTTGAAATCACAATTAATAGTCCTACAAAAAAGACAGGCGTTTAAAAGTGATAAGACCATTGAACAATAAGCCTGTGAGCTACCTTTTAAACACATTCTTAAAAATAATCCATAACACAATTAAAAAAAGGTTTGTTAAGAAATTCTTTTATAGACTTCAGAAATTCAACAACTTCTCCTGATTATGTTTAAAAAACGTACGGAATGCACTAAATGAAAAAAAAAAAAGAAAAAGATTTATCATACCGTTATACTATAATATATCCTTACGTTGAATATTTGATGCTTCCCTGTGGAGTATAAAACGGACAGTTGTGTTTTTCCCGTGATCTGCCTTGTTTAGTCTTCTTTGTCGTTTTATTCGTTAAATCCTATCCTCTTAAGTCACAGCGTCAGAAAGCAGTGGGTATATGCAGTGAACGGGAGGCCTATGTCGAACAGTGAACGTTGGGGCCCTTTCGCGTTTATCATATGTAGAGAAGTCGCTTGTCAAAAACTGGACGTATGTAATCGTATTCTATTTGTTAAATACTCTCACATAATATGTCATACCATGTGCGTTAATCCATTTTATTTCTACAATTTTAAAGTGTTATTACATGCCGTCATTTTCATTTGTCTACACCATCGTATTCTGCCAGTTAAATCCCATCGTTTCAGGCGCTGTACGTCACGATTGAACCAATAGGACCGAAGATACATAACTAAGGCCCTTTTGACCTGCTGCTTGTTTGATTTTTCTGTGTCATTGTCTTCTATGATGCCTAAGGCATATTTATGACATGTCTTATTTTTAAAGAAAACAAGTAATTGGACTTCGTAAGTCCTAGGTTTTCACCCAAAGTAATCGAAAGTAGAATTGGAAGTCGATATTTGAATTCTTCGTGTAACTTTGCGTGGATTGATATACAAATTTACTAATTTTGAGTCATTTTTACTAAACTGTTTACACAGAAATAACTCTAAAGATTCAAACCTTTCAATACGCTTCGATTTATGTGTTCGTATACTATTTCTGAGTCTATTGGGACCGTGCAAGTTCGGCAAAACGACACCTGGTTTCTACGCTCTGCAACTTTATTCGCACTTTTAATTATATTGGCCAATTATATTAGTCCTGGTTACTGGATAATTGTCAAGGCCATAATCCAAAAAAATAATAAGAAGAAAAAATAAGATTCAGGTTATGTTATTAAAACGTAAACAATTGTATGTAGTAAATAAAATTAGTTATTAAAATGCAGTACTGCAAGCAAAATACAATTAATTTAATTTGCCTTCATATAATAATTGCATATAATATCAATATTGCAGAGCAACATATAATTTTTCTTCTTCAATGACAGTAGGTATGAAATGTACGTCAATTTGACAATTTCAATGGACAATATGAATTATTTAAGAAAGTTGCAATATTTCTCCGCTATTCGCGCACGATCGTTTCTCGTATCCGTTCCAAGTACTTGCACACCGCGAATAATGGCATTTCCGGTTATAACTTTTTAAGCGGAAATTACGTAAAAACCAAAATTTTACATTTGTTCTCATCTTGCTAAGCCACGTTGAATAATATATCACTTATTCTCTTTCGGCAACTTTAAAATAGTAAATACTTACGGTTGCAACTCTAAAACCGGAACTCCGACGTCAAATTTCTCATCTTTAATAATACCATCCTTAAGTTAAAAGCTTTCATTCGACACCCGATTTGTCATTCTATCTGTATTAATAACGGAGGAGTTGTATTCGCGGATGGACAGACATACGGACAGACAGCCTAGGTAAAATTTTTCATCTTTAATACCATGCTTGAACTATAAGCTATCATTTGGCACCTCATTTGCCATTATACCTGGTATAATGACGGAGGATTTATACTCGCGGTCGGAGGGATCGACGGACAGACAGCCTAGGTCAAATTTTTCACCTTTAGTATCATCCTTGGATTATAAGCTTTCATTTGACACCTCATTTGTCATTCTACCTGGTATATTGACGGAGGAGCTATATTCGCGGTCGGACGGACCGACGGTCAGACAGCGTAAGTCAAATTTCTCACCTTTAGTACCATCCTTGGATTATAAGCTTTCATTTGACACCTCTTTTGTCATTCTACCTGGTATAGTAGAGGAGTTATATTCGCGGTCGGACGGACCGACGGACAGACAGCCCAAGTCAAATTTCTCACCTTTAATACCATCCTTGGATTATAAGCTTTCATTTGACATCTCATTTGTCATTCTACCTGGTATAATGACGGAGGAGCTATATTCGCGGTCGGACGGACAAACGGACAGACAGCCTAAGTCAAATTTCTCACTTTTAGTACCATCCTTGGATTATAAGCTTTCTTTTGACACCTCATTTTTCATTCTACCTGGTATAATGACGGAGGAGTTATATTCGCGGTCGGACGGACCGACGTCTCACCTTTAGTACCATACTTCGATTATAAGCTTTCATTTGACATCTCATTTGTCATTCTACCTGGTATAATGACGGAGGAGCTATATTCGGGGTCGGACTGACCGACGCGACGGACAGACAGCCTAAGTCAAATTTCTCACCTTTAGTACCATCTTTGGATTATAAGCTTTCATTTGACACCTCATTTGTCATTCTACCTGGTATATTGACGGAGGAGCTATATTCGCGGTCGGACGGACCGACGGTCAGACAGCGTAAGTCAAATTTCTCACCTTTAGTACCATCCTTGGATTATAAGCTTTCATTTGACACCTCTTTTGTCATTCTACCTGGTATAGTAGAGGAGTTATATTCGCGGTCGGACGGACCGACGGACAGACAGCCCAAGTTAAATTTCTCACCTTTAATACCATCCTTGGATTATAAGCTTTCATTTGACATCTCATTTGTCATTCTACCTGGTATAATGACGGAGGAGCTATATTCGCGGTCGGACGGACAGACGGACAGACAGCCTAAGTCAAATTTCTCACTTTTAGTACCATCCTTGGATTATAAGCTTTCTTTTGACACCTCATTTTTCATTCTACCTGGTATAATGACGGAGGAGTTATATTCGCGGTCGGACGGACCGACGTCTCACCTTTAGTACCATACTTCGATTATAAGCTTTCATTTGACATCTCATTTGTCATTCTACCTGGTATAATGACGGAGGAGCTATATTCGGGGTCGGACTGACCGACGCGACGGACAGACAGCCTAAGTCAAATTTCTCACCTTTAGTACCATCTTTGGTTATAAGCTTTCATTTGACACCTCATTTGTCATTCTACCTGGTATAATGACGGAGGAGTTATATTCGCGGTCGGACGGACCGACAGCCTAAGTCAAATGTCTCACCTTTAGTACCATCCTTGGATTATAAGCTTCTATTTGACACCTCATTTGTCATTCTACCTGGTATAATGACGGAGGAGCTATATTCGCGGTCGGTCGGACCGACGGACAGACAGCCTAAGTCAAATTTCTCACCTTTAGTACCATCCTTGGATTATAAGCTTTCATTTGACACCTCATTTGTCATTCTACCTGGTATAATGACGGAGGAGTTATATTTGCGGTCGGACAGACCGAAGGACAGAAAGTTTAAGTCAAATATCTCACCTTTAGTACCATCCTTGGATTATACGCTTTCATTTGACACCTCATTTGTCATTCTACCTGGTATAATGACGTAAGAGTTATATTCGCGGTCGGACAGACCGACGGACAGATAGTTTAGGTCAAATTTCTCACCTTTAGTACCATCCTTGGATTATAAGCTTTCACATTTTTTCAAAATTGGGTGAAAACAACTTGATGCCAGAATGATTTGTTGATGAAAATAATATATACATTCTCAAATTGCCTATTTTTCGTTGTGGATAATATTGTATTCAACAGTGATGCCAAATTTCTGATGCCAAAATGATTGATAATGAAAGTGGGATATACGTTTTCATGTATATAGCGGCAGCGACAAAACGGTAAAACACTGAACTAAATGTATATAATATTTTCACTGTGCCATCATTTTGAACTCAAACATTTTATGGAATAAACTTATATAAGTCAGTAAGGAATAAACAAAGAAAGCTGATATATTAAAGTAACATCAAGGAATCAAATCTCTAACTACAGAGTTGATTAGACTTCTGCTAACAAGTACAGGAAAAAAGTTATTAAGGTAGTGTAAAGTGGCATCGATATACAGATGCCACTTTGCAAGACGATGCCAAATTGATGGTAAATGCATAATGTATCGATGCCAAATTGATAGTAGGATTTATATATATATATATATATATATATATATATAAACAACAAAATATGCACAAGATGGAATGTATATATATATATATATATATATTGATACATGTATCCATGTGACTTCCAAAGTAGATTCTCGTAATACGTTGTTACTTCATATATACCGTTATGACTTCCGATTTCGGAAGTCACAACGTTTTGCCTATATTTTTACGAATTTGGCTACTAGATGGTATCAGAAGGCTTATATTAAAAATTTCGCTGGAAGTCATATCGTATCTAACATACTCATAAGATCAGATTTTAGTTCGACGGTATATCACCAGCGCTAGTGTCGCTCCCGTGCTACTATACAGGCTATGTACACAACGCGTAGCGTCTTCCGTATACCACACCGCTCGGTGTGACTTCCGTTTTTTGGCAACCCTGTGTAACGGTTTCCAGACATTTATCTGTTGTAGATTCGCGGTCCTAATCGTACTTAGTGTTTTGTGTGCCTTTTGTTTTTAAACATGAATAATAGCAGATCTGCTTTACTTTTAAAGTTAGCCTTAAATGAAGGTACAATAAGTGATTATATATCTCTATAATTATATATTTTCTGTACTTATTTTAATCTATAATATTTACTTACCTATTTACTTATATACATTCATTTTTCTCGTGTTTTTGTTTACTTCCTTTTTTACAATGAACTTCTTATTTAATCTACACTCACCGGCACGAAAAACGGGCACCCCACAAAAATGGGTAATTTTTGATGTCTCGTATCTCCCAAACCTGTTGTCCGATTTAAGTAATTTTTTTAAATATATTATAGCCTTATTCTTTAACAAAATAGCTATGATAATATTGTTGATAGACAGGTAAATTTTCATTGTATACCGGGTGTACCAATCAAACTGGGTTTTTTTCTCAATTTTCACAACACCCTGTGGAATATTCTAGCCTTTATAAAATATTTAAATCAAAGCTTAACTATAGCTCCAGGTTTTATTAACATTCTGTTTTTTTATTCATTCGCTTACGTTGGATAATAAAAAGTTAAGGACTTTAACAACTAGCCATGTTCTTTATCGATACAGGTGTTTCTAAATATAAGTGCGACAAACTTTAAGGGGTAATTTCTGCATGAAAAAATAATGATCGTTTGGCAAAAGAATTTTATATTTGCAAGCATTTGCGGACATAGCTTTATCAAGTAAACGATCATTATTTTTTCATGCAGAATTACCCCTTAAAGTTTGTCGCACTTATTTAGAAACACCATGTATTGATAAAGAACATGTTTAGTTGTTAAAGTCCCTAACTTTTTTATTATCCAACATAAGCGAATGAATAACAAACAGAACGTTAAGAAAACCTGGGGCTATAGTTGGGTTTTAATTTCAATATTGTATAAAGGCTAGAATATTCCACAGGGTGTTGTGAAAATTGAAAAAAAAACCAGTTTGATTGGTACGCCCAGTATACAATGATAATTTACCTGTCTAGAAACAATGTTATTACAGCGATATAGTTAAAGAATAAGGCTATAGCACAGGGGTGGGCAAAAGCCGGCCCGCGGGCCGGGTCCGGCCCTTTCGCTTACTTTGTCCGGCCCGTTGAAAAACCCCGCAAGTACCTAATCTTTTTAATCCCTTTTATGTGATTTTGTTGAAATCAACAGTAATAGTTTGCATAGTGTTCACATAAATTATTAAATATATAAATAATAGAGAGTATTATAATTACGAACAGCCTTAGCTAACTATATTTTTAAAAACTGTTTAATTGTAACTATTTACTTTAAATTTCTTTTAAAATATAGGGAAATCCCCGGAGATTCATAATTGTTTATTCGGTATTAATAATCATATTTAACTCTCAAGGTCTCAAGACAAGCACTCGGTGTTTGGGTATCTATTTCAACCATATCACTGACAGTTTATGATCTAAATACCTCAGCATTTGGTCCCAATAATATGATTCTTTATTTATTAAATCTGAATTAAGTATGGTTGTTTGGAATACCTTCTTCAGCATAAAATTCATTGTTACCGATTTTTGCCGAAGTTTTACAACTACTTCGAAAGACGCGTATAAGTTTATTTTGATTTAGCACTGGTCGTATTTCCTATTACTCCTCATATTTCTTTTGATACAGTGTGTGTTATTTTGCAAATATATAATAAATTGAAAAAGTGGAGGACATTTTGTAAGTAAAATTTGAAAACATTGTTTTTATTTTATTGTATTAAAATATTTATTTGTAAGCATTTGCAAAATGATACAATCTAAAAAAAGAAAAGTTGATTTGGAATGCAGAAATTTTAATGAAGCATGGACAGAAAAATACCTTTTTACGAACATTGGTAAGAAAGCAATTTGTTTAGTTTGCCATTAAACCATTGCTGTTTTCAAGGAATATAATTTAAAGAGGCATTTTACATCAAAACATCCAAAATATGCATCGTTTTCTTTAGAAGAACTTAAAAATGCTGCAGACAACTTAGCAAAAAACTTAAATAAACAACAAAATATTTTTAGCAAACAAAGTAACATCGAGAAATCTACCACACAAGCAAGTTATGTTATTGCACACAAAATTGCTAAGTTATGTAAACCTTTTTCTGAAGCAGAATTTGTTAAACAGTGCATGGTAGAAGTGTCGGAGATATGTTGTCCTGAAAAAAAACATATTTTTGAAAATTTAAGCCTGTCAAGGAGAACAATAGTACGACGGATCGAAAATATTTCAGGAAATTTACTCGACCAGCTAAAAACAATAATTGCTGATTTTACATATTGTTCTCTGGCGTTGGATGAGTCCTGCGATATTACTGACACAAGTCAATTATTAATATTTATTCGGGGCATTAACAAAAAATGTGAAATTCGCGAGGAACTTCTTAGTGTGCATCCAATGAAAGATACAACTACCGGTGAAAGACTTCTTTAACGCTGTTGAAGAGTGTTTAGTTAAAGTAAATTTACCTTGGAACAAAATAGTAAGCATCACTACGGATGGCTGTCCTAGTTTAACAGGGAAAAATGTGGGCTTACTAAAACGAATCAGCGACAAAGTAAAACAGTTGCAGCCAGAACAAGACATATTATTTTTACACTGCATTATTCATCAAGAAGTGTTATGTAGAAAAGTTTTAAAATTGAATCACGTCGTTACTGTTGTGACAAAAGTTGTAAATTTTATCCGGGAACGTGCCTTAAATCTTCGACAGTTTGTTGAATTTTTGAAAGAAATTGAAAGTGACTTTTACGAAATTCCTTACTACACTGAGGTGAGATGGCTTAGCATCGGTAAAGTTTTGGACAGATTTCAATATTTGCTTGATGAAATAGTATCCTTCTTGTCGATAAAAGAAAAACAACATGATTTTCCTGAATTGCAAAATGAGGCATGGCTAAACGATTTGTCGTTTTCTGTAGATATTGTAAAATATTTAAATGAACTTAATGTAAATTTACAAGGGAAAAACCAGTTTCAATATGCACTCAAATGTCAAAGCATTTATGATAAAACTAAACTTATTTGCTGAGAACTTTAATAAAAACCACTTCCCATCATTACAAACACGACGAGAATTATTGAAAAATTCTGATTTTCTTAAATATAGTTCAGTAACACAAGACCTGCATACTGAATTCCAAAGAAGATTTCAAGATTTCAAAGCTATTGAAAAACCTTTGTCATTAATTAGTCAACCTTTCCATTTCGATGTGCAAGAAGCTCCTGTTGAAATTCAGCTAGAATTAATTGACTTACAGGCAAATAATTTATTAAAAGAAAATGTTCAATCAAACGAATTGAGTGCTTTCTACGGTGCTTTGAATACAGAACATTTTAAACATTTTTTAAACTATGTTCAAAAATACCTAGTTTTATTTGGTTCGACATATATTTGTGAAAGAACTTTTTCGTTGATGGTTTCCACGAAAAATAAATATCGATCACAAATTACTGACGAAAATCTACACTCGGTATTAAGGATTGCTACAAGTGATTTGGATCCCAATTTTGAAGAAATAATATCACATGAACATTCGCGATTTCACGTTTCGCATTAACTATTATAGAAGTTATACTTATAATGAGTATTCTATTAATTTTAACGTTTAATGTTTGTCTTTTTTTTATAATTTTATTTAATATTAGGTATATTTACAAAATATGTATCAATATAAATTAATTTGTATCGTTAAAATATAAATAAATAAGAAAATAAAATCTTTCAATAACTGATTTATTTAATTACCATTAATTTATTATTATTCTTCTAACGCCGACTCCACTAATGAAGGTTGGCTAAAACACCATTGCAAATTCGTCTCTATTTTCTGCTTTTCTTAAAAGCGTCTGTGTGTTTAACCCGGTCCAGTCTCAAATGTTTTCAGTCAGAATATTTGTCGTCTACCAGTACCCCTTTTTCCTTCGAACAACTCGTACATATCATTTCTGAGCATGTGCCGTAAATATGCTGTCTGTCTCCTTTTAATGGAAGGTCAAAAGTTCTCTGTCTCTTTCCATTTCGTGCAACATCATTTTGTTCGTATATGATCGGTCCATGGTATTTTCTAAATTCTCCCAAAAAGCCACATCTCAAAAGCTTCCGGCTTTCTCATTAAGTCAGCATTAACAATCCAAGCTTCGGCACCATAAAAAAGAATAGAGTGGATATACAACATTTTATCAACTAATATCAGATTTGCAGATTGAGTCTTTGGTGACTCAGAAATGTCCTCATCTTCAAAAAGTCTACCCTCAATTGCTCTATTCTTGATCGAATTTATGATTTCGAATTTAAATCTTCCGTAATCCAGACTCCTAAGTAAGTATTTCATTTTGTCCACTTGCTCAATATCTTCATTTCTTATCTGGTTCTTTTTCTGGATCTTCTTATGATTTAATATAATGACCATTTTTTTTTTCAATTACGTGACATATTTTACTGGGCACAAGTTTTTCGCATGTATTCCCAAGTAGGACAATTTATTATTACCATTTTCTAATTATTAACAGTCAAATTTCTTTGTCCAAATGCTTTAAAATAATACTTATAGTATTTATTTCTTGGGCAGGGAATAAACTACACCAAAAAAATTCGCGTGGGCACAGCGTACATATCCGGTATAGTCCTCCGGCCCGAGAGACATTTTGAAACTTTCATTTTGGCCCGCGCTTAAAAGTAATTGCCCACCCCTGATCTAAGCGGTTTTTTAAAATTTATGGGTTTTGCAATATTTTACCGTCAGCGAACGGACTAATAGTAGAGGATCCGATATAAGGCCGATCTGCATCGATCTATTTAATGGATAACGTGTGCGTGAAGTAACAATGTATTTTAAACGGGATTTACTTTTTCGCACTGTTTTTGACACACTTTCATATAATCAAATATCCTTAACTTTCGCGTTGTCATGGTGATGACATAATGAGCAATAAATTACAAAAAAAAATTGACAGTTTTGTGGTTTGAAAGAAATTAGAATGTTTAAATAAGTTCTAAAAATTGTAGAATAGGAATGAATTCAAGTGATGAAGAGTTACAGTTTTTTTATTTGTTTATCGTAGATAAAATATTGTATGAAACTGTGCGTGAAGTACTTTTTGCGAACTTAAGCGATGTATAGCACTCGCTCCGTTGTCGCTTGTGCTCTAAACATCACGTGCATTCGTAAAAAGCATACTTCACGAACTGTTTCATAAATAACTATTTTCATATATTAAAAAAAATGTTTCGACCCCGGTAGATATTATTCCAGATTTTCAGATTTCAGCACAGTGTTAGATGGTTGGGGCATATATGGAGAGCAGGTAGCGTAACAACTATAAACTCAATTTTACAATGGAAACCCGGAGTTAGAAGGAGACGCGGAGGAACTAGAATAAATGGTTACAGGAAGTAAAGGAAAATTTATATAGGGCAGGAATTAGAGACTAGCAGAAAAAGACAGAGGATAGAAAGAACTGGAGAAGCACAGTCAATAGTATCGAGTAGCAGACTGGGACTAATCTGCTCTAAAAAGATGGATCTAGATAGCTTTTTAGCAGCTCAACCCCACCTGGTGTATTTAACCATTTAATTTTCTTATTACACATTATTATTGGTACATCAAAAATTAAAAGGACGGTGCCTGTAATAAAATCTAAAATTCAAAATTTAATCAAGAAAAATAATAAATATTAAAATTTCCTATAAGTTCAAATTTATTTATTAAAATTTTTGATATAATTTTCATAAATAAATTACTTACTAATAACACTTTTTTAATTAATTCCAAAAAATCCATTTTGCAGCAATAATAAAATATTAGTATTTGTAAAATAAATATCAATCATATCATAAATAATACAGGTTTACAAAAAAAAAACTAAATTTCGGACTATTTGACGAAACCATGTTACAAGGGGGTTTTTGGGGTGGCTGATCACGAATCCGGGGTCCGCTCACCTCTTTCACGCCAGGTAAAGGTCATTTCAAGGTCAAATCAAGATAAATCGACAGTCGCTCTGAGAAAGTATATTAGGGCGTTTTTGGTGTCGCTGATGACGAATCATTAGTCCGCTGACCTCTATCACGTCTAGTTCAAGGTCAAATCAACATAAATCGACACAATCGCTCTGAAAATATAGGGGTTTTGGAGTCACTGATCATGAAAACTGCGGTCCGTTGAGCTCTACCACGTAAGGTAATGGTCATTTCAAGGCCAAATCAGTACAAGTCCACAAAACTGATTTGACCTTGAAATGACCTTTACCTGTCGCGGTTGAGCTCAACGGACCCCAGTTTTGTGATCAGCGACCCCAAAAACCCCCTAATATACTTTTTCAGAGCGATCGTGTCCATTTATCTTGATTTGACCTCGAAATGACCTTGAGCTAGACGTGATAGAGGTCAGCGGACACAAATTCGTCATCAGCGACCACAAAAACCCCCTAATATACTTTTTCAGAGCGACTGTCGGTTTATCTTGATTTGACCTTGAGATTACCATTACCTGACGTGATAGAGGTCAGCGGACCCCGGATTCGTGACCAGCGACCCCAAAAACCCCCTAGTCATATGGTTTCGTCAAATATTCCGAAATGTATTTTTTTTGTAAACCTGTTTAATCAAAAGAATATCAATCTTTTAATTTAAATAGACAACTTTAAAACATAGAACTGCATTCACAACTGTATTCACAGTAAAAGTTTCAAAAGATCACACATTACGCTTAAAGTAAGAGGTAAATCAGCAGACGAGTCGTTGTGACTTCCAAAATATGACAACACCGCTGGAAGTGACAACGCACCTTGAACTACCCTATATATGGAAGCCATAACGTATGCTGTACGCTTCGGTATATACGTATATATATACAAAATTTATTTTGGTAAATCCTTTCCCCTCAATAGGTAGACCCATTTTATAAGCCCCCCTTTTACCAAATACACAATTTTTAAAAAATAATTCCTAGTAGAAAAGGTGGAAGTCGGACAGCCTCTTCTGTATACCGGAAGTCACAACTTAACGTGCATCAATATATATATATATATATATATATATATATATATATATATATATATATATATATATATATATATATATATATATATTGCATTTGCGTCCCTCGTGGCGTCTGTATAGTTTTGACTCTTCGTGACTTCCAATCAATATACAGCGTGTATATTAACAAGAATGATTCCATACAGTTAGCGCTCGCTTTGGCATCCGTTATACTGGCAACAATGTACTTATGGTATCAAGTAAAATATTTAACCTTGGTCGTGTTTACGTGAGAATTTAGTTGAAGAACCCAGACAAATTCTATTTATAACTTTGGCCCACTAGGTGGTTTGCTCGGATATACGATAAGGATTTGTTGTAAATTCTTTGTTTTCGTTTTTATACTCTTAAATCAGGTTAGAAAAACTTATTTCTTGGGTGTAGTTATGAATAATGTATTTTCTAGACTTTAAAATTTTCTATTTTATTTTGATGGAAGAAGATTATGGATTTCGGAAGATTTCGATGGAATAAGTTATAATGTAATATACCTAACAATACCACTATATACCCTTGACAAATGTTTTTTTTTTGAGTTAATAATTGTTTGATGAGCCTTTCGATAGGTTAGGTTAGGTTTATTCTTAAATTTTATTTTGATAAATAATTGGTATTGTTTCTCTCTCTCTCTCTCTCTCTCTTTCTCTCTCTCCCTCTCTTTCTCTCCCTGTAATACCTTCCCTTATTATGAAGTATTGGGCGCTCTTGCGTTTCTTAGCCAAAAATCAAAGATGACTGATTCGCAGGATTAGCGCATCCTTTTCTGTTTTATTCTTTCGTAATTTGCTATACAATTATTTTCCATTGCTCTCTGTTTCTCGCTCTCTTTTTGACTTCTCTCCATCTCAACGCCAATTCTTTCATGATCTCTTGTTACAGTTCTTCTCCAGCAATTAATATTTTGATTTTGGTTAATTCTGATATATCGCGTGTGTTCCAGATTTTCTTTAGGAGGAAACAGTAGCGATCAACAGGTAGCGAAAACGTGTTCCAAGATTGCGGCTGTAATTTTGAATATTTTTTCGAAATATTTGGCACACGTATTCGTAATATAATAAAGAATGGCGGTACAGAGCCAACTTGAAAAATACATATATTAATATGTGGAAATTACTCTGTAATTAAATACAATATTAAAAAACGAGCCTGTACCGCCATTAAGAAGACAAAAAAAATACACTTTCTTCAAATAAATTTTTTATCCGATGCCTAGATTTTGTGTAATTTTGGAACTACTAAAATTTTTTATTTCATTAGTAGTTCCAGAATGACACAAAATCTAGGCATCGGATAAAAAAGTTTATTTGAAGAAAGTGTATTTTTTTGTTCTTCTTAATGGCGGTACAGGCTCGTTTTTTTTAAATTGTATTTAATTACAGAGTAATTTCCACATATTAATATATTTTTTAAATTGGGCTCTGTACCGCCATTCTTTATTATATTACGAATACGTGTGCCAAATATCTCGAAAAAATATTCAAAATTACAGCCGCAATCTTGGAACGCGTTTTGGCTACCTGTTGATCGCTACTGTATCACCTTAATGCATTATATGATTATATAATGAGTGCATATTATTGTGCCTTTACTATCCTTTTTTCTACATCTGCTCTACTAGCGCCTTTTTTTCCATGATCGATCCCAGATATGTAAAGTTATCTACCTCCTGTATTTGTCTTCCTTGTATTTTAATTTTAGTTTCTTGGTTGCTGTTTTTTTTTTAAGTTTGATTTTTTTGTCTTTATCTTCAGGCACATTATCTTGGAGTATTTTGCAAGCTTGTCGATCTTCTTTTGCTTATGGCTGCTATGTTCGGTTAGGGGACAAATGTCATCTGCGAACTACAAATCGTCCAACTAGTTATGCAATTTCCATCTAATACCTGTTTTATTATCGCTTATTTTCTGCATGATCCAGTCCGTTATTATTATAAATATTGTCGGATATAGCACAAATCCTTGTTTAACTCCGCTTTGTATAGTTATATCTACTACCATTTTTCCCGCATGTTCTAGTCTGGCTATATATTTCTTGTAAAATAGTCTGATTAAGTTGATTTATTTTATCGGTAGTCCATATAGTTTTAGAATCTTCCACATTTGTTCTCTGTTTATACTATCGAAGGTCTTTTCAAAGTCACACGTTTATATTTTTTTGCCGTTTACCAGCTTGTTCCAAGATAATTATAGAGTACAAGAGATACATAGGTACAGGTACAAGATACAGAGGTACAGATAGAGTACAAATGTGGTCGATAGTGGAGCGTTTTGCGCGAAAACCTTCTTGGTTGCTTCTTAGTCCTAGTTTCTTGTCTATTTCTGGCTTCAGTCTATTCAATATGATATTTGACATTATTTTGAATGTGGCACTTAGCAGTGTTATTGCTCGCCAATTCTCGCATTTTTTGGTATCTTAATTGGTTAAACCCACGTTCCATTTCTGTGGGAGCTCCTGGTCGGCCCATATCTTGTTAAAGAGTTTGTGTAACATTTCTACTGATTCGTTTGCGTCCGCCTTTATTAAATCTATCGGTAGTTTGTCGCTTTCAGCGGCTTTGACATTTTTTTAGTTGATTCAGTGTGTTTTGTATTTCTTCTTTCGTAATTTCAACTGTTCTAATGTTTATTTCCTGTATTACATTATCTCCGTCTATATCTGGTGTTTGGAGTATATTTCCTCGCAGTGTTTTTTCATCTTTGTATTATTTTATGTTCTGATTTAATTATATTATGTCCTTGTTTATCTTTGCTTTGTTTATTACTGTTTAGTGTTTTCCCTGTCAAATTTCGGATGATATTGTAGTGTATTTTCAGGTCGTTTTCTTGCGCAACTTTTTCTGACATTTTTACCATATGATTTACGTAGTATCTTTTGTCTTTTCTGACTTGCTTTTTAACCGCTATATTTTTTTGTATTTCCTTTCTACTGCTTTTCCTTCTTCGGTTGCTTCTTTTTGTAACATTTCTTCTTTAAGTTTTTTTCTTTCTTCTCTTAGTTGCAATAGTCCAGAAACATAAGGTTTTTGTCCGGACACTTGACCAGCCAGGTTGCAAATGGTTTTTTTGGAGTTATACATATTACATTATAAATACAACAATGCCCGTCACAGTTCGGACGAGAATTTTAGTTATTAACAAGTAAGGGTCAAATATGACAGTTTTTTTGTTTAAATGGCTACAGGTAAAAATAACGTAATTGTAGACATCTTTTAGTAGATAAGCAAAGGTTTAAAATGGAAGTTTTTGAGTTTTGTTCTGATTATTTGTTACTTCGTAAATTGCAAAATAAAACTTAATTTCGAAAATAAAGAAATTGCTATAAATTTTGCAAAAATGAACTTAAGACTTTGATATTACATGAAATGTTGAGTCAAACAGTCCACATAATGCACAAAAAATTGCAAGACGATTTGTCAATTAGTTTAAATTGCATTCGATTTGTTTATCACAAAGAGCTTTTTTTGCAATGTTGTTGTTCAGAAAATAATAATGATACAGCAATTCTGTGGAAACCACAGGAAAGAAGAATACTTACATTTTCAACTTGTTTAAAAAATCAATAAGAAGTCATTTTTACCATTCTGAAAACATTTTACGAAATTAGAATCATTTTTGGCTTATAAACAATTTGAATAACCATATTAACATATTGACTAAATCTGCGTTGGGATTTGAATAGCTGATATTTTTACACGAATTTTCAAAGAAAAACTTTTTGCCTAGGTTAATTACGAGCAAATTTAGCCACTTCTATTACTTATTTAATTTACAGTTACTTCTATATACATAAAATTCTCCTGTAACAGTGTTAGTTATCATATTCCTCCGAAACGGCTTGACCGATTTTTATGATATTTTACACATATATTCTGTAGGACTGAAAATAGATTGTATTTTATTATTTATACCCATAAGTTATAAGGGGGTTACCCTCTGCCACTTTTTTATTGTTTTAGACAAGGCCCTATTTTTTAATAGCCATCTATTTATTTGCGTCTATAAAATTCTCCTGTCGTAGTGTTAGTTGCCATAATCCTCCGATACCGCTTGAACGATTTTTATGAAATTATATATGTATACTCGAAGGTCTTAGAATCATAATTATCGGCCCCATAACATTTTGTATTGTTAGGTAGGTATATGTGTACATAACATACTCTACAAGACTACAAGAAGTATATATAAATAAAAAAAATGATCAAAATCCATCAACTATCTCTGGAGATATTAAGAGCAACATATCTTTAAAAAATAAATTTCATTTTTTGAGTGCACGGATTTTAATAATTCCCCTCCACCGACCACGAGTCGATTTCGTTAGGACGTTATTTTTAAAGATATATTAACCACTCTGTTCAAGTTTACTCAAACTTTTACATATAAACTATATACATACCTTGAACTTCAAAATAGCGCTAGTTAGCTTTCTTAATTGTTATGAGCAAACTAGCTGTGAATTAAATAAAAAAAGTGGCTAACTTTGGCCGTAATTAACCAAGGAGAAAGTTTGTTTAACATTTGTGTAAAAGTACACATCGAAAACAATGTGATAAATACAGGGGTATTTCCTGTACACCAACAACCAGCAAAGTATACGGAAGGATCTTAAAAAACCGAATAGAAGACGAATACAAGAAAATGGAAGCAGAAGAGCAAGCAGGATTCAGAGCCGGAAGATCTACAATTGATCACCTTTTTGCAATCGCATAAGTCATGGCAAAGAAAACAGCGATTAACCAAGAGATTCATTTCGTAAATTATATTGGTCTGAAAAAGGCATACGACAGTGTACCTTCGGTAAAGTTATGGGAGGCAATGGAGAATACAAATATAAACATAGAAATGTGAAAATTGAAAACTACCCCTAACTGTAAAAAATTATAAAACAACATTTTTAACTTTAATATTGTTAACATTTGGTTTTTATTAGATAAATAATGATTGTTTTATGCTTTAAGATATACTATCATAATATTTCAACCCTTAAAACCAGCCTTGCTGGAGCTATATATAAAAAATTTACTTATTCTAAAAGAATCATTTCAGCTTGCATCGATTTACATAAAAATTTGGGATTAGGATCATATCACCCTGTACTCCATATTATATATCATGCTTAAGAGCGTTGATTATTTTAGGGGTGTAACCTACCCCCTATTGACAAAAATTATATAAAAACATTGTAAATTTTAATATGGGTAAAATTTGGTTTTGATTGGTTAAATAATGATTGTTTTATACTTTAGGATAAAATATCATATTTCAGCCCTTAAAAACCACCCTTAATAACATCACAATTTTTATAAGTAGATAATTTAATAGATCTATACAGAAAAAAAGTAGAATTAAAGAATTACAAAAACATTTATTTACACAAAATTACGAATTTACAAATATGTACAAATACAAATAGTTTTTTAGTCATCTTCCAGTATATCAACCGATTCTGTGGTATTATACATACATTGAAAATTATCCATAAGCGGACTATTCGATATTTAAAAAAAAAATCGTTTTCTAAACATGGCTCCTTTATTTTTGACGATAAAAAGTTTTTTCAAAAATAATTCTGTAGGATTTTTGAAGAGTTTTAAGACCGTGAAAACTAAATTCTGTAAGATCCCTTAGTTTTTAATTGGGGTGAGTTTCAAAGACGCGAATAAGGGGGTGTTTGCTCGTAAATAGAGGTTTTAAATAGCTATAGTATCTCTCTAACTGTTCACTGTAATGAAAATCTATGCACAAGAGAATTTTACTTATTAAATAAAAAGCGACAATTTAGTAGTCCATAATTTTTTTCGTATCTCCAGTATTTTCGGAGATATTTTGAAGTAAAAGGTGACAAATAGGAAATTGCAAAAAATCAATTTTTCTTTAAAGTCCAATTTTTCTAAAATTAGGTCTTTTAAATAGGTCAAACTTCTTGGGGGTAATGATAATACGAATATAAAGGGAATTACAGAAAGGTGAAGACCAATTTCTAATCAGTAGGGTAGTTAGGGGGTTGTTTTTTCACTAATTTTTTCATAGAGAATAGCAGGTACCGACCTTTTTTTGATCACAAGTCGCTTAATTTTCATGCTAGGAGCTTCATATTATTATTTTTGAAAGGTCTAACAGTATACTTAAAAAGATTATTTAAGTTTAATTTAATTTGTGTTACTAAAAGATGCATTTTTGATATCTACAGTTTTTTTGATTAACCCGGGAGTAGTCGCGCTCACTTCTGTAACGTCGATAGTCGCGTGTGAGATTCTATCTCAAAATAAGAATTTAAAACAAATTTTTATTTTGTACTATTTTTATCAACTTTTTATATTGAAAATATATATTTCTAACAATTTTATTAAAAAAGCCTGTGTTAACGGTCACCTGCCAACATCGGCCACCTGTCCTAACGGCCAGTTTAAAAATTTCCCAAACCAATTATATGTAGACTACAAAAACTGGCAATACCGTCCACCTTTCTATATCGGTCAGTAGTTCTTTTATTTTTAGTGGCCGTTACTGACAAATTTTACTGTACATATTACGAAAAAGGATGAAATGTGAGATTCTATCTAACGGCGCGACTACTCGCGGGTTAAAGCTAATTGGCTCTCCCCAAAGACATAAATTCCACAAAAAGAAGAAGAAGAAAAAAAATTCCTACGCATTACTACACCCTTCCTCGAGGCACTTACGAAATTTTTTGAAAATTGCAAAATTTTTGATCAAGTTATCGCGAAAAAGGATAAAAATTGAGATTCTATCTCACCGTGCGACTACTCGCGGGTTAAATGCATATTTTTTGAGGTATTCTCAAAAAACCATCTAAAAAAGTCGATTTTTTCGTCGAAAAACTGTTACTTTCAAGCGCGAATAATTCGAAAAATACTAGTTTTACGAAAAAAATGTAAAAAACATTTTTTTCTAAGAATTCATTTTTACATCGATTTACTTGGTTAAATATAATAAAAAGTTCCCGTTCCCGAGATGGGCTGGCAACCACCCCAAGCTTTTAGCGTACAGCGGCATGATATAGAAAATGATCCTTGGACCATTCCCTACCTTCTGTGAAAATTTTAAGTAAATCCATGCTGGACGAAAAAATTGCGAGCCAAAATGCTTCATTTTCTCGACTATAGAAGGAGGAGAAACAATCAGTAAATGTAACGAATATAAATACCTGGGTATGAAAATCACGAATGATGGAACACTGGACGGAGCCACTAAAGAACGAAATACTCAGGGCAGGAAAGCAATTAGGCTCCTAAACTCAGTAATCTGGGACAAGCAGATAAACAACCAAAACAAGAAAAAATCTATAACGTCGTAGTGAAAAGCATTATAACATACAGCTGCGAAGTATGGCATATGAAGGAAAAATCAAAACAAATGTTCGATGTCACACATATAATAAATGACGAAATCAACGAAATACAACTACGATGGTTTGGTCACGTAGAAAGAATGCATGAAGACAAAATCACAAAACAAGTGCAAAACTAGAAACCGCAAGGTAGAAGAAGAAGAGGTAGACCGCGGAAAATTTGGCAGGCAGGAATAAACAAAGCCATGGATGAAAGAGGTCTGCAAGTA
The DNA here is from genome assembly GCF_917563875.1 of Diabrotica virgifera virgifera. Classification (NCBI taxonomy): domain Eukaryota; kingdom Metazoa; phylum Arthropoda; class Insecta; order Coleoptera; family Chrysomelidae; genus Diabrotica; species Diabrotica virgifera. Next base: position 192,020,976 of record NC_065448.1, read on the forward strand.
GATCAATGTGCGGACAGAGAGGAATGGTGAACGGGTATCGGAAGACGGAGAAGGTTATAAACCGATAATACAATAATAATGTAAAAGTACCAGCTTTTTAAATCCTAAAGTCTGGGATGGTGCATGGCGGTTGTTGAACAAAAAACCGGGTTTCAGTTATACCGTTTTCTTACTTACGGTTTAACCTGGCGGTTATAACCGGTCAAATAACCGGTTGTTCCAAAAACCGGTTTTCGTTTTTTTAATCAAAAGCAAATACTCAATAGGTTATAATGTTACATTTATATTGCACTTTAGTTTGCTCAATTTTCCTCCCGAAAAATTCCCCAACCAATTCAACCTATAAAAATTTTCCCAGGCGCTTTCAAATTACCCTAAAAATGAGCGAAAGTACCCCAATCTCTGATTCGTAGCTCGTTGTAGGCGGCTTCGGCGTATATTCCGTTGTCAATAATTGGGATATTCTCAAAAATGATGATCCTACCGATCTACCGAAATGTCCCTTAGATCTATCAAGTTTAGAAAAATATCCAAATGACTTATATTTTACTTAAAAATAAATTCGATAAACCAACTCATTATTTACTTCTCTATTGCCATCAAAAAATTTCAGTAGGTAATATTTTTTAATACGTTTGTATAATAGCTACCTTTTATTTCCTAATATTTAAAAATTACATATTGGAGATTCCTAATCGTATTTCGGTATTCACATTTCATACAAGAGTCTCAAGTCTCAAGTACTCAAGTATAAACAATTTTTTAGATGATGGTTGGAATATCGATTTCAAGCAGATCACTTACTTTTTTATGTAAATATATTATCATCTAAAACTAAATAACTATTCCCAAAATTGTTTCATAAAAGCTGATGTGACAATTTCGTCCAGTGCTCTATTAGTAAATAAAAGTTGAATTATGGTTGTTTGGGTTAATTACTTATTACTTCGCATATTATTTATAATACATATGATTGAGATCGAAGATAGATAGAAATTTCTTAATTTTTCTCTAAATAAATTTTTTTTCCACAGGAAACTTGTTCGGTTTTTCGCCGGTTATTACGTTAAAAAGAAAAAACCTGTTATAACCGGGACAGAAAAAAACGGTAAAACCGATTGTTTCGAATTAAAAAAACCGGTTTTAGGTTATAACCGGTAGGTTTTTCCCATCCCTAAGTCGATTAATTTAGTTTGCAATCATTACTAACAAAGTTATTCAAATTGTTTTTATAAGCCAAAAATGACTCTACTTTACTAAAATATTTTCGGAATGATAAAAATGACCTTACAAAGTTTATTTTTGCAAAAGTTATAGCAAATTTTTTATTTTCGAAATTTAAGTTTTATTTTGCAACTTCCGAAGCAACACATAATCGTACCAAAAATTCAAAAACTGACATTTTTGACCCTTATTTGTTAATAACTAAAATTATTGTCCGAACTGTAACGGACATTTTTGTATTTATAATGTAATAGGTATATAGTATCCAAAAAATCCATTTGCAACCTGGCCGGTCAAGTGTTCCGAACGTATATTTTTGCCTTATTTCCCTGGATTACAATGTGTCTCCGGTTATCCATTTTGTTTTCTCTTTTTTTTTTCATCCCTATAATTTCGTTTGCAGTTTTTGCATAATGTCCTTGAAGTTCTTCCATATTTCTTCCACTGTTTCCTCATGTTGGGACACTGCTGTTCGGTTTAATTTCAGTCTTTTTGTGAATTCGATTCTTGTTTTTTCTTGTTTAAGAGCTTCCACATTGTATCTTCTTTGTGTATTCGTATAGTTCAGTTATAAGCGAAATAGGGTGTTGGGGTACGCCTACTTCTTTTAGTATAATAAGTGTCTTCACTTGACCCTGTCGAACGCCTAACGATAATCTATAAAGCATATGTACAGTGGAATATTGAATTCCCTAGATTTTTCGACTATCTGTCTTATATTCAACAGGTGTTCTCGATTACCTCTACCTTTGGTAAATCCCGTTTGCTCTTGTGGAATTTTTCTTTAAAGGAATGTTTTTAGTCTCTCATTGATTATATTTATGTAGTATTATTTTACTGGCATGTGATATAAGAGAAATAGTTCTATAATTGTCGCATTTATGGAAGCTTCCTTTTTTATGAATTGTTGTTATTGTAGATTTTGTCCAGTCTTCAGGCCATTGTTTAGAATGCCATATTTGGTTACAGAGTAGATGAAGTAATTTTACGCCAGTTTCTTCTGTGGCTTTGAGTATTTCTGCTGTTATCATATCTGGACCTGGTGCTTTATTATATTTGAGCTTAATGATCGCTAGTTTTACTTTATTTTCAAGTATATCAGGTTCTTCTTCTTCCTCATCAAAGATTTGGTTAATAGGTTCTTGGGGTTAATCATCTTTATATAGGTCCCTGCAGTACGATCTCCATGTCTCTGCTATATCTTCTCTTATTGTTCTCAGTGTTCCAGTGTTGTCTTCTATGCTCCAAGTTCTGGCTTTGAAGTATCTTGTTAAGTAGCGTATTTTTCTAAATAGATCTCTCGGCTGATTATTCTGATCATGTCTCTGAATTTCTTTGCATATACTTTGATAGTACAGTTTTTTATCTGCCTTGCATCTTCGCTTTACTTTTTTATTGAGGTTTCTTAAACTAGCTTTTTCCCTTTCACTATGCATACCACTTTGACAAAGATTTCTTCTATTCTCAATGATTTGAAAGGTTTCATCTGTTATCCAGTGTTTCCGTTTCACAGGATTATTTATCTTTGGATGATCAGTTGGTGTTGTTACACAATGTTTAGAAGTCTCCCATATTTCTTGTGATGTGCCGTTACGAATAGAGGGCATTATTTTATGTACATACTTCCTGGAGAAGTTCGTCCTGCTTTTTAAGTTCTATCTAATGATCTATCTGATTCTATCTATGATACAGGTGGTGACAATATAATTGATATATTATAGTATGAGAATAGAAAAATTATATTATTAAAAATATTGTAATATAGAATTCTATCTATACAGGGTGTTTGGTAAAGAATGGGCCATAGCTTAACCTCAGCTTCTTGAGGTTAAAATAGCCCGATTTAAGCTAACTTACCTTAGTACAAAGTTTATAATAACCGAGATACAGGGTGTCAAAATTAAACTCTTTTTTTTTTATTAATTATTGAATATATCCTGACGGGTATGAGATAACAACATGGAATTTGGTATGTTTGGGTTTTTTGGGTCTAGAAAACTAAATTCCCTACCAAAAATTATATATTCCCAAGAGGGCGCCACATACGCCTTTCAGCATTCATTTATCACGTTCAATTTTTTTATCCCTCACTCTGTATAATTTTGACATTAAAATTTTTATTCTCCTATTAGTTTTACTTAAAAAATGTATACTTCTTTCATCTCCCTAAACTCAACCGTTTTCGAGATAAACGCATTTTAAATATGCGATACACCATCATTTTTAGCATAATATCATTGTAGTTACACCCGAAAAATAACTTAAAACCATAAAATTATCCAAAAATGTATCGCAAATTTCTTCAAATGGAATTTGCGATGCAATGACATAAATTTGAGACCTGGCACAATTATTATGGTTTTAAGTTATTTTTCGGGTGTAACTATAATAATAATAATATCGTATGGCATTTTTGCCGGGGAGATCCTTTCGGATAGTTCCAGCGCCAATTACATCTTTAACCCTGTTTCAAGTAACTAGTATCGATGTACACTAGCCCAGGGGGACCGACGGCTTAACGTACTCTCCGAGGCACGGTGAGACGGCTCGTGTCATTATTGGAAATGAAAATGGTTTGTCTTTGGCAGGGATCGAACCCACGTACACTGGCGTATGAGGCTAGCGATTATGCCGTTACTCCACGGCCGCTCACGGGGTGGAACTACAATGATATTATGTATCGAAGATTTAAAATGCGTTTATCTCGAAAACGGTTGAGTTTAGGGAAATGAAAAAGTATACCTTTTTTAAGTAAAACTAATAGGAGAATAAAAATTTGAATGTCAAAATTATTCAGAGTGAGGGATAAAAAATATTGAACGTAATAAATTAGTGCTCAAAGGCGTATGTGGCGCCCTCTGGACAATACAGAATTTTTGGTAGGGAATTTGGTTTTCTCAACCCAAAAAACCCCCACATACCGAATTTCATGTTGTTATCTCATACCTGTCAGGAAATATTCAATAATAAATAAAAAAAAAGTTTAACTTTGACACCCTGTATCTCGGTTATTATAAACTTTGTACTAAGGTAAGTTAGCTTAAATCGGCCTATTTTAACCTCAGGAACCTAAGGTTAAGCTATGGCCCATTCTTTACCAAACACCCTGTATATCTATAAGCGAGGTTTCTATAGCCTCTGCTACTTCTCGCATTTCGACCGCTATCTTTTTCTGTCCATCCATTCGTCTTCTTTGATGGCTTTATCTCTCATGATGTGCTGTACATGTTCTTCCCAGGTAACTGAAGGCCTTCCCCTTCTTCTTCTTGGTTGTGGTATGTAATTTAAAGCTTTCTTTGGCCATCTATCTTCATTCATTCGTTTGACGTGACCATACCACACTAGTTGTCTCGTTTCAATTCTATCTACACTGGAATATACAGTTTTTGTCCTCCTTCGTGATGCGATCTTTTATATACCACACGCTCCCCTTAGATAATATATTTCTACTACCTACTTCTATTCTCTTTTTATCTTTTTTGTGATCTGACAAACTTCTGCTCCATAAGTCATAATAGGCTCTACCAAGGTACGATAGATTGTCGTTTTTTGTCTCATCTCTTTAGACCATAGTAGAGAGCTTAGAATGTTTACCGCTATTTTGCCCTGCTGTGTTCTGTTTTCGATGTCTCTTTTGCCTTCTTTAGATAATATAGATTCGAGATATTTATATTCTTTAAATGTATTTGTGGTTCTAATTTCTAAATCTGGATCTTCTAATAAAGAATTAAGAATAAAATCTAACACTTCTATAATATGTTACAATTGAGCAATTAGACTACCAGTTTCGGCAACTGGTTATGATAAATTCATCAATTTTAATGAACATACTTTTTAATTGTTTTTATTTTTGCAGTAAAAAAATACACTGTTAATTATACAAAGAGAATATCATTAATCTGTCACAACAATAATTGTTTTAAAATACTACAATAATCATTTATAAAAATATCCGAACTCTTAATACCAACATTTGAGGTGGCAACAGCGTAGTAGAAGCCATAAGGACATAAACTGAAATATACGGATTCCGCGACAACCTTAAAATGAATAAATATATATTTGGACGTCATCAAAACCGTTAAAGTGATTTTAGATATACAGCAAGCGAACGTGGTGCGCCTGACGGCAACTGTCCCAAGTAATGTGTATATTATTATACAGATAACGTGTCTGAGGACATCCGGCCAATATTTTGTTCAGGCATTGTAGGAAGTGGTACCTTTCACCTGCGATAAATTTTAGAGAAAATCCTCGTGGCAACCGTATATCGGAGTCCACGAAGACCTGGACGCCACGAGAGACTACAGTTTAACATGGGGGGACGTCATTTACCATCGATTTGGCATCGTCTTGCAAAGTGGCATCTGTATATCGATGCCACTTTACATTACCTTAATAACTTTTTTTCTGCACTTGTTACCAGAAGTCTAATCAACTCGGTAGTTAGAGATTTGATTTCTTGATGTTACTTTAATATATCAGCTTTCCTTGTTTATCCCTTACTAAGTTATATAAGTTTATTCCATAAAATGTTTGAGTCCAAAATGATGGTACAGTGAAAATATTATATACATTTAGTTCAGTGTTTTACCATTTTGTCGCTGCCGCTATATACATGAAAACGTATATCCCACTTTCATTATCAATCATTTTGGCATCAGAAATTTGGCATCACTGTTGAATGTAATATTATCCACACCGAATAATAGGCAATTTGAGAATGTATATATTATTTTCATCAAGAAATCATTCTGGCATCATGTTGTTTTCACCCAATTTTGAAAAAATGTGAAAACTTTGTATTATCCACGTCCGTCTGTCCGTCCGTCTGTCTGTAATCACAACTCCTCCGTCAACATACCAGCTAGAATGACAAATGAGGTGTCAATTGAAAGCTGATAATCCAAGAATGGTACTAAAGGTGAGATATTTGATCTTGGCGGTCTGTTTGTCGGTCTGTCCGACCGCGAAAATAACTCCTCCATCATTATACCAGGTAGAATGACAAATGAGGTGTCACATGAAAGCTTATAATCCAAGGATGGTACTAAAGGTGAGATATTTGACCTAGGCTGTGTTTCCGTCGGTCCGTACGACCGCGAATATAACTCCTTCGTCATTATACCAGGTAGAATAACAAATAAGGTGTCAAATGAAAGCTTATAATCCAAGGATGGTACTAAAGTTGACATATTTGACTTAGGCGGTCTGTGCGTCGGTCCCTCCGACCGCGAATATAACTCCTCCATTATTATACCAGCTTGAATGATAAATGAGGTGTCAAATAAAAGCTTATAATCCAAGGATGGTACTAAAGGTGAGATATTTGACCTAGGCTGTCTTTCCGTCGGTCCGTACGACCGCGAATATAACTTCTCCGTCATTATACCAGGTAGAATGACAAATGAGGTGTCAAATGAAAGCTTATAATCCAAGAATGGTACTAAAGGTGAGATATTTGACCTAGGCTGTCTTTCCGTCGGTCCGTACGACCGCGAATATAACTCCTCCGTCATTATACCAGGTAGAATGACAAATGAGGTGTCAAATGAAAGCTTATAATCCAAGGATGGTGCTAAAGTTGACATATTTGACTTAGGCGGTCTGTGCGTCGGCCCCTCCGACCGCGAATATAACTCCTCCATTATTATACCAGCTTGACTGATAAATGAGGTGTCAAATAAAAGATTATAATCCAAGGATGGTACTAAAGGTGAGATATTTGACCTAGGCTGTCTTTCCGTCGGTCCGTACGACCGCGAATATAACTACTCCGTCATTATACCAGGTAGAATGACAAATGAGGTGTCAAATGAAAGCTGATAATCCAACGATGGTACTAAAGGTGAAATATTTGACCCAGGCTGTCCTTCCGTCGGTCCGTATGACCGGGAATATAACTCCTCCGTCATTATACCAGGTTGAATGACAAATGAGGTGTCAAATGTAAGCTGTTAATCCAACGATGGTACTAAAGGTGAGATATTTGACCTAGGCTGTCTTTCCGTCGGTCCGTACGACCGGGAATATAACTTCTTTGTCATTATACCAGGTAGAATGACAAATGAGGTGTCAAATGAAAGCTGATAATCCAAGGATGGTACTGAAGGTGAGATATTTGACCTAGGCGGTCTGTCCGTCGGTCCGTACGACCGGGAATATAACTCCTCCGTCATTATACCAGGTAGATGACAAATGAGGTGTCAAATGAAAGCTGATAATCTAAGGATGGTACTAAAGGTGAGATATTTGACCTTGGCGGTCTGTCCGTCGGTCTGTCCGACCGCGAATATAACTCCTCGATCATTATACCAGGTAGAATGACAAATGAGGTGTCAAATGAAAGCTTATAATCCAAGGATGGTACTAAAGGTGACATATTTGACTTAGGCGGTCTGTGCGTCGGCCCCTCCGACCGCGAATATAACTCCTCTATTATTATACCAGCTTGAATGATAAATGAGGTGTCAAATAAAAGATTATAATCCAAGGATGGTACTAAAGGTTAGATATTTGACCTAGGCTGTCTTTCCGTCGGTCCGTACGACCGCGAATATAACTTCTTCGTCATTATACCAGGTAGAATGACAAATGAGGTGTCAAATGAAAGTTGATAATCCAAGGATGGTACTAAAGGTGAGATATTTGACCTAGGCTGTCTGTCCGTCGGTCCATACGACAGCGAATATAACTCCTCGATCATTATACCAGGTAAAATGACATTTGAGGTGTCAAATGAAAGCTTATAATCCAAGGATGGTACTAAAGGTGAGAAATTTGACATACGCTGTCTGTCCGTCCGACCGCGAATATAACTTCTCCGTCATTATACCAGGTAGAATGACAAATGAGGTGTCAAATGAAAGCTGATAATCCAAGGATGGTACTAAAGGTGAGATATTTGACCTTGGCGGTCTGTCCGTCGGTCTGCCGACCGCGAATATAACTCCTCGATCATTATACCAGGTAGAATGACAAATGAGGCGTCAAATGAAAGCTTATAATCCAAGGATGGTACTAAAGGTGAGATATTTGACCTAGGCTGTCTTTCCGTCGGTCCGTACGACCGCGAATATAACTTCTTTGTCATTATACCAGGTAGAATCACAAATGAGGTGTCAAATGAAAGCTGATAATCCAAGGATGGTACTAAAGGTGAGATATTTGACCTTGGCGGTCTGTCCGTCGGTCTGTCCGACAGTGAATATACCTCCTAGATCATTATACCAGGTAGAATGACAAATGAGGTGTCAAATGAAAGCTTAAAATCCAAGGATGGTACTAAAGGTGAGATATTTGACCTTGGCGGTCTGTCCGTCGGTCTGTCCGACCGCGAATATAACTACTCGATCATTATACCAGGTAGAATGACAAATGAGGTGTCAAATGAAAGCTTATAATCCAAGGATGGTACTAAAGGTGAGATATTTGACCTAGGCTGTCTTTCCGTCGCGTCGGTTCGTACGACCTCGAATATAACTCCTCCATCATTATACCAGCTAGAAGGATAAATGAGGTGTCAAATGAAAGCTTATAATCCAAGGATGGTACTAAAGGTGAGATATTTGACCTAGGCAATCTTTCTGTCGGTTCGTACGACCGCCAATATAACTCCTCCGCCATTATACCGGGTAGAATTACAAATGAGGTGACAAATGTCAAAGTTTAGTAAAAATGACTCAAAATTAGTAAATTCGTATATCAATCCACGCAAAGTTACACGTAAAATTCAAATATCGTCTTCCAGTTCTGCTTTCGATTACTTTGGGTGAAAACCTAGGACTTACGAAGTCCAATTACTTGTTTTGTTTAAAAATAAGGCATACCATAGACATGCCTTATGCATCATAGAAGACAATGACACAGAAAAATCAAAACACAGCAGCATGTCAAAAAGGCCTTAGTTATGTATCTTCGGTCCTGTTAGTCCAATCGTGATGTATAGCACCTCAAATGATAGGATTTGACAAACAGAATACAATGACATAGAAAAATCAAATACAACAGCATGTCAAAAGGGCCTTAGTAGCGTATCTTCGGTCCTATTAGTCCCATCGTGACGTACGGCATCTTAAATAATAGGACTTGACCAATAGAATCAAATTTGACACAAACAAATCAAATACAGCAACAAGTCAAAAGGGCCTTTGTTATGTATCTTCGGTCCTATTGGTCCAATCGTGACATACAGCAACTCAAATGATAGGGTTTAACGAACAGAATACAATGACACAGAATAATCAAATACAGCATCATGCCAAAAGGGCCTTATTTCTTCTTCGCTTCTATTGGTCCAATCGTGGAGTACAGCACCTCAAATAACTGGATTTGTCAAATAGAATACAATGACATAGAAAAATCAAATACAGCAGCATGTCAAAAGGGCCTTAGTCTTGTATCTACGGTCCTATTGGTCCAATCGTGGTGTACAGCACCTCAAATAATAGTATTTGACAAATAATATAAAATGGCACAGAAAAATCAAATACACCAACATGTTAAAAGGGCCTTAGTCATGCAGCTTCGCTACAATTGATCCAATCGTGACGTACAGCGCCTCAAACGATGGGATGTAACGGGCAGAATGCGACTGTAGACAAATCAAAATGGCGGCATGTAATAGCACCTTAAAATTGTAGAAATAAAATGGATTAACGCACAGAGGTGTATGACATATTATGTGACAGTGTTTAACAAATTGAATACGATTACATACATCCAGTTTTTGACAAGTGACTTCTCTACATGATAAACGCGAAAAGGCTCCCTTCGTTCACTGTTCGACATAGGCCTCCCGTTCACTGCATATATCCACTACTTCCTGAAGCCGTGATATAAGAGGATAGAATTTAACGAATTAAACGACAAAGAAGACTAAACAAGGCAGCGTGCGGGAAAAAGAGGACCATCCTTTGTATACTCCACAGGAAAGCATTATATATTCAACGTTAAAACTATGTTATAGTATAAGGGTATATATTTTTAAATGATAAATATATTTTTTTATTTAGTACATTCCGTACGTTTTTTAAACATGATCAGGAGAATTTGTTGCCTGAAGTCTATAAAAGAATTTCCTAACAATCCTTGTGTTATGGATTATTTTTGAGAATGTGTTTAAAAGGTAGCTTACATGCTTATTGTTCAATGGTCTTATCACTTTTAAGCGCTTGTCTTTTTGTAGGGCTATTAATTGTGATTTCAACCATTCTTGCGGGACAATGCCTTTTCAGTAAATGAAGTGAATATTGTTATATATTTAATTTTTTCCTCAATTAATTGGATGCCCCCTACTGGTGTTTGGTCTAAGCTTACAGCTTTTCCCCATTGAAGCTATTTTATAACTAATTATAATTAGGGGTAAGGAATTTTCGCAAATAAAAAACATGAATTTCGCATTTACTTTTTTTATAATTACAAAATTTCGCATTTATTTTTAACTACGAGTAAAACAACAGAAAACATTAATTAAAAGCTAACATCGTTGTAATTTCGACATTCGACTCTTTAAGAGCTGTTCTTCGATCTGTCACTACAATATTATATGTGCTGAAGAATCGTTCTGCGTCTACGCTGTTCGTTGGACTCCAAATGCTCTGTAATGCTGCTTTAGCAAATGACGGAAAACTGCACTGTGTAGCAATTGTGTCTTGTGTCACACAGATATAGGTCATCTGTTGCAAATTCTTTGACTCGATCACTCAGAATTGTTTTAGGGCGTCCCATTTTAGGGGATACTTTAAGTAACTTTATGTTACTATGAAAACTTTTTTGATAGACCATGTTCTTAATAAAAATTGACGGAATGAGCACTGATTGTCCTGTTTGACTAATTTATATGTTTAGAAAATAAGAATTAGCCGACTTTTATTCCTACTTAGATTTTTACCAATACAAAAGACCGAAATGCAGATAACAACAGTCGGATTATTTATATTTCTCAAAGAATCACCATTGAAAAATATCAATTCCTTATCTTATCTTTATCTATTTAATGATGAATAATGAAAGTTCCTTCTGTTTCAACGCGTGTTAGAAAAATAAACAACCTTTCAAAAATTATGTACAATAGAAAACTTTCCGTAAAATCTTTCCATGCCTTATTTACTACGTAACTACCTACTTATTTACGGGCGAGTTGGGCACCTGCAGGTATTTCGCGGAAATAAACAAAAACTCCATATTTCATATTTATCGCATTTATGTTCAAAATTTCGCCGAAATTCGCATCTATTTCGTAAAAACGAAAATTCCGTACCCCTAATTATTATAAAACAGTTATTCCAGAATCATTATCTCGTTGACTTTTTCTTGTTTATCGTTGATAATTCTGCCGTTTGAACCTTCTGATAATCCATATATTTTCTCTATCTGCTCTTAAAGTGTGTTTATTATATTATTTTCTTTCTCATTTAATTTACACCGATCCAGACTAGTATAGCTCCATATAACAGTTCTAGTTCTGCAGTAACGAATGAATACTTTTATTTAGCACATTCATTTTTGTTTTGTCTTCGGGTCTATTAAATAATTTTCTTGCACTGTTTCTCGCAATTTTTAATTATCCATTTATTACTCTACTTGTCTTATTTTTTTAATATACGACTTGAATAAAGACTTTAATGTTTTGCCAGTCGTTATTGTTTAGTAGACCGGAATATTGAGATATTAATTCTTTACATTACATATTTGTCTTTCGGTGATTTTCTATTATTAATATGAAGCTGGAAGTGTTAGGTTACACTGGTTTTTGATATTTGGTCCAGAGTTCCCTCTCAATTCTTTTGTCGGATTTATGCCGTGTCGCGGATGTCGATGCCGTGCGCATAATACGATTCTGAAAGCTCTGAAAAATAGTTATTTTTTTCTTCAATTATCTCAGCTGATTTTTTTATTTACGAGTCATTTCTTCAGATTTGGGAACACTTAATAATCGGAGGGGGCCAAGTCAGGAGAGTAAGCCGCATGAGAAAGTAATTCGAACACCAACTCGAATTTTTGCTACTGTCACAACGCTCTTGTGAGTCTTAGGTCTTGAGAACACTTTAAAGAACACTTTTTTCTTCTGCTTATAGAGTCGTTTTTCATTCATCAAATACCGGAACTCACCACATAAATTTTGAAGACCCTGACATCAAAACTGTATTAAATTATATGTGATCTAAGTAAGTTATAGAAAAAGTCAGAATAGATAGAGTAGAACACTTATAAAAAATTTGTAACAAGCAATTGGACATCGTAAGTTCTAATTTTTCACCCAAAGTGACCGGAAGTTGAACCGGCAGTCGATATTTGAACTCTTTCATGTAACTTTTTGTCAGTTGATATGACGGATGAATTTTGTTCACCGAGAGACATGGACGAATAGACAGGCATGAAACCGGAAGTATGTATTTGTTCTGGTCTTTCTTAGTCGCGTTGAATAATAGTTTGTATTATTTCGACGAATTTAAAACAGTACTTTCGGTTGCAACTCTGGAACAGGCAGTCCGAGGTCAAACTTCTCACATGTAATATCATATTTTGGTTAAAGGCTTTCATTTGACACCTTATTTGTCATTCTTTCTGTCCTACTAACAGAGGAGTTGTGTTTATTGACGGACAGACATGGATAATTCTAGGTTTTCACATTTAATGATAAAAACAATAATTATATAATTCAGTTAACCTGACTATGTCATTGTGATAATGACTTCTTATCTAAAAGTGACAACGGCAATTATTCCATTCACTCACGGTAAAATATCGCAAAACCTCCAGATTTTAAAGAACCGCTTGGATTGATATGAGATTTGGCACACACGTAGCTGAAATGCCAAAGAAAAAAGTGAGATTATGCCGATATGTTCTCTTGTCCTGGATGTGATTTTCACCCCTTCTTGGGGGTGAAAAATATACGTTCAAAATAAGTCCGGGAGTGGATAAACTGACTAATTCTAATTCTAAGCAAATTTTGTTCTATAAAAGTTTTAAACGGCTGAAAATGTTATAAGAATTTTTTGCTCTACATTGTGCTTTCTATCTATACCTTTAAGGAACGCACTATTTTCGGGGACACTCTGTATATGATCTGTAAGTTGCATTGGTTAAAAATGCTTATTTTTGAAAAGGGTTTTGTTGAAAGGGCTCGAACGAATCACTAGTCACGAGTATGTATATGCAAATTTTAAACAGCCATATCTTAACCAATTTTTATCTTCCAGAAAATCAAAAAATCCCAAATATTTAAAAAAGCAAAACCTACATTTTTTACTCGTTAAGATATTTGGTATCACTAATAATTTTTAAGTTATTTTGAAAAAAGTCTTTTTTTCAAAATTAAAGATTTAAAATTTACTTTAAAACCAAATTTTTTCACAAATAAGCACTTTGAACTGATGAAACTTAAACACAAACAATACATAAAGTTACTTGTGAAGTGGTAACGATTAATTCCATTTGGGCTGTTAATTAGAGGGAGATTTTTACGATATTTTTAACCAAAAAATAAGGAACAACTCTATTTTGAGCGAAACTTGCTTACTCTTGCTGCTAGAAACTTTTTAAAAAAATAAAAATAAACGTTTTCTTAAACACTTTAAAAAAGTTGTAATAAGTTTTCCCAGAAAAGTGTTTCATTTTTTTTATTTCACGTTAAAATATTCGATTTGGAATTTGACATATAAGAGCTTATTTTTCACTATAGTCTGTTTTTAAACCAAGAGGAGTAATTCAAATTTCCCGCGCCGTAAACCTTGTTTGTAATTTGTACAACCTCAGGCAATTTTACTCATATCAAATTTTGACAATAATTACATTTATAAAATTTTAACACTATTGGCATTTCATATCAACCAAAAAAGAAGATGTATCTGAAGATAAGTGACTTTCTTGGGTGTGAATGTGTCTTTTTACCCTAATAGCACAAGGACGTCCTTCACGGACTTTAAGGACGTCCCTTGGACGTCCGTTTTTGTCCGAGGAACGTCCTTTATACGTCCTATTTCGGTCCAAATGTCGCGCTACCGAACGTCCATTGGACGTCCATCTATGGTCCGAGGGGACGTAAATTGGACCTTAATCGGACGTAAATTGGACCTTAATCGGACGTCCTAGGGGACGTAAATTGGACCTTAACAGGACGTCCTAGTTTGGTCCAAAGCCACATTGCCAAATGTCCAATGGACGTCCACCTAACGTCCGAAGGGACCTAAATTGGACCTTAATCGGACGTAAATTGGACGTTAATCGAACGTAAATTGGACCTTAATCGGACGTAAATTGGACCTTAACAGGACGTCCTAGTTTGGTCCAAATGCCTCGTTGCCAAACGTCCAATGGACGTCCATCTAACGTCCAATGGACGTCCACCTAAAGTCCGAGGGGACGTTCGGTGGACGTCAGTTGGACCTTCATAGGACGTCCCAGTTTGGTCCAATGTCGTGCTGCCGAACGTCCATCTAACGTCCTGAGAGGACGTTCGGTGGACGTCTAGCGACGATATTTAGACCTGTGGAGAATGTATTGTGGGAAATAAAAAATACATTTTTTAAGGAACTTATATTACATCTTATATAATTACAATTATTGGATATTACATTATTTACATTAAATTACAATTACACTTCTCCAAGAAATTAACGCACCACCTTAAAAATGATGCATTTTTGATGTCTCGAATTTCCTAAACCTGTTGTCCAATCTCAGTGATTTTTTTTATAATATTATAGCCTAGGCTACAGGTTACCTCCTTAAGCTTGTCATGAACGGGGAGCTATACTGTAATATATTATGTATATTATATCATATCACTCCCTATAGTAATGAGTGAGCCTGGAGACACGGAACTAATGGTTCCGTGTGTGCAGGCTCACTCATTACTATAGAGAGCGATGTGATATAATATATATTACAGTATATAGCTCCCCGTGCATGACAAGTTTAAGGAGGTAACCTATAGCCTAGGCTATAATATTATAAAAAAAATCACTTAGATGGGACAACTGGTTTAGGAAATTCGAGACATCAAAAATGCTCAATTTTTAAGGTGGTGCGTAATGGGCTGTATATTATACATATATTTCAAATCGACACCTTGCTCATTTGGAGATAATGGACAATTTCTTAAAAAGAAGATATTCTATCTATGTATACTTATTATATAGTGTAATATTATATTATAATATTATAATAATCATTCAACTTTTGTCTAATTTTTTTTCATCCGCCTTCGCTTTCTGTCTTTAGATAATTCAATATTATAAATAGATTATAAAATACTGCGATAAATACTTTTTGCTTACTAGGTACAATAACCAACCCAATCTGTTTGACAAAAAGAACCGTTATGGGTAGAGGTAATAAGTTAAGACGAACAAAAGGCGACTGCGGTAGCGAAACTTTCCTTTAACAATTGTAATTCAAAATTCAAGGAAATCTATACTTTATAGAAAATCAAAAAGATTGGCTAGAATACAAATATGTACTTATACAGTGTGTTTGGTAAAGAATAGGCCATAGATTAACCTTAGATTTCGGAGGGTAAAATAGGTCGATTTAAGTTAACTTTCATTAGTACTAAAGTTGATAATAACCGAAATACAAGATGTCAAATTTAAATTTTTATTTTATTTATTCTTGAATATTTCCTAACAGGCATGGGATAATATCACGAAATTTGGTAAGCGGGGTTTTTTTGGGACAAGAAATCTAAATTCAACACCAAAAATGATGTATTGCCCAGGAAATAATCAAGAATAAAATAAAAGTTTAAATTTAACACCCTGTATTTCGGTTATTATCATCTTTCGTACTAAAGTAAGTTAGCTTAAATCGACCTATTTTAAGCTCAGTAATCCAAGGTTAAGCTATGGCCCATTTTTTACCAAACACCCATAAGATTGAAAAATGTATGAAAAATATACCAGAAAGAATAAGAAATATATATCAAAGAGCATGAAAAAATATGTAAATGTAATAAAAAACGTAAATAATACCAATGTTTGGATACCAGTTGTCCTGGCTGGTGGTTTTGTCCATCATTCTCGGTGAGTTTGTCCTCTAGGCCATCAGGGATCGATAGGCTATGTCCAGACGGTGGTAGCAGCAGAGTCTGAATGCTTCCTCTTTGGCGTTCACTTACCAAGAAGTGACTGGCTGCAACGTGGAGCTCCAGTAGCTCTCTGGGGTTGATGGCTCCGAAAACTCCTCATCTGATCGAGGAATCAGGAACATAGACTGTTTCGGCACTTCAGAAAAACTCCAGGAGCAGGAATCCTCAGGGTGGTAGATTAAAATGTTGTGCGCCTATGTCAAAGGGGCACATAATAATCCATTGGATGGGCTTATGCATTGATGCTCTAAATGGCCCGATGAGGCGGTCGGACTCTGTGTTATGTGTTGTGAAACAGCGTCTTCATAGTTTTACGTAATATATAGTATATGTATAAGTATATTATACTTTAATTCGTATATAATATAATTTCTTACATTATGAAAATCAGTGGTTAATGAATAAAACTTTACGCGGGAGCCCTAACGACGACAACGACTGAGAGATCAACTCTCTAACTTCGAACTGATATCGGTGGGT
The DNA here is from genome assembly GCF_917563875.1 of Diabrotica virgifera virgifera. Classification (NCBI taxonomy): domain Eukaryota; kingdom Metazoa; phylum Arthropoda; class Insecta; order Coleoptera; family Chrysomelidae; genus Diabrotica; species Diabrotica virgifera. The sequence goes on from NC_065448.1 coordinate 192,037,774, forward strand.
GAATCGAAAATCTATCGCCTATCGTTATAGTTTTGTGAACAGAGGAACCAAGTAGTGGAGGTGATTTTTAGACGTCCACAAAAAGTCCGTATTTCGTCCAGTACGGACATCCAAAGGACGTTCGTATTTATTCCACCATCGGAAGTCCGAAGGACGTATATATTTAGTCCACCGTATTCATATTTATTTCACCCGAAGTACGTCCAACGTCGGACGTCCACAGGACATCCATTTATAGTCCATAGACATTAGGACTAAGACTGGACCTATTTTGGGCACGGCCACGTATATTCAACTTCAAAAAGATGCTCTTAAGATTCATTTTTAGTACAGATACATTGATAAAAATTATATTTTTGCTTACTAGAATTAATTAGCAAACTTATGTCATCTTGGTAACTAGAACAATAAAACATTGTAACAAATAATTTACAAATAAGATTTTCACACTTTACAAAAAAAAACAAAAACATGTTTAGAATATTAAACTGTGCAATTTTGAATTAAATATAATTATCTTTTCGATGTAAACTATTTTATTAACATAATTAAGTTAATATTTTATTGAATTATTTTGCTATTTTATCCCGTAATTCGTATAATATGTCGAATATGGACGATCAGCAAAAGTCCGTACTTCGTCCGGTACGGACGTCCAAAGGACGTTCATATTTATTCCACCCGAAGGACGTCCAACATCGGACGTCCGAAGGACGTACATATTTAGTCCACCGAAGGACGTCCAACGTCGGACGTCCGAAGGACGTACATATTTAGTCCACCGAAGGACGTCCAACGCCGGACGTCCAAAGGACGTCCATTTATAGTCCATGGACGTTAGGACCAAAAATGGACCTATTTTGGACGTCCAGAGGACGTCGTGTGCTATTAGGGTTAGTTTACCTACTCCTCTTGGTTTTAAAACAAAGCTTAGCAATAACTCTGCTTCTACTGGGTCTACAGACCTGACACATATACCATTTTTTCACTTTTCTATAAGCTATATTTGCTATTTGCTAATTTTTTTTTCAATAAAGTAGGTACCTACTTTTTGAGTTATTTGCGAAAAACCGTCTAAAAACGTGTTTTTTTTTTGTTGAAAAATGAACATATTCACTCGCAAATATCTCTAAAAGTATTGACTTAGTGAAAAACTTTATAAAATAGAAGTTGCTTAGAATTAGTCAGTTTATTCAATTCCGGACTTATTTGAACGTATTTGTTTTCATCCCCGATAACGGACGAAACTCACCTCCAGATAAAAAGCACATATCGGCACAATATCACTTTTTTTCTTTAACATATTAGCTATGCGTGTCCCAAATTTTATGTCAAACCAAGCGTTTCTTCAAAATTCTGAACAAAAACCGTAAGTAAATTAAATGAAAATGTAAAAGGTACATTCCATGTCAAATCACTCAGGCAAAAAAATTTGGATCTCCGATTTGTCTGAAAATTGGTATATAGCTTCTGCCGGACGTAAAAAGAAGATATTTAAGGTCAAAAAATCTTCTTCTTCTTTTTTTCTCAAATTGTTATTTTATGCGATTTTACAGTGATTTGGTGTTTATTTAAACAAATTTGCATTTTCTGTCGTAAAGTATCAATGAAAAACATAATATTTTAATAGAAATGACTCAAAAATGTCATTATATGGCATTATAATAAGTTATTTTGAATCAAAACAAGATTTTGATCAAATTTTATAGTGTAAAAAACGTTAAAATACCGTTTTTTACATTTTCCTCCATTCCCAAAATACGTCATCATCGATTTGGCTAAAAATTTGCCCGCAGATAGCTAAAAGATAGGACTTTAAGTGGTTAGAAGGATTTGAATTATATTACAATACCAAAAAAGTTACATGCAGTAATATCATACTCAAAAGTATATATTAGTCCAGTCGGGATAGCATTTGACCTTGAATGCCAAGCTGCACAAAAATTTATTTTTCTGATCTTTAGGGGAGTCAATAGTAGCCTAAATTTAAAATCGCGAATGAATTCCTCCGTTACGTTAGCGGCCATCTTGATTTTAAAGGAGAACCTGTTTTGCTCAATATCTCCGCCATTTTTAACTTTTCGACAAAAATGGAAGGAACTGAAATTGTTCCAAATAAATCGTATTTACAATTATTACAATTTCTTTTTAACAATTTTTGTCGTGAGGTCGATATTTTCGAGTTAATTTTACTTACAGTAGACGCCTATATTTTTGACTATAATATTGCATGTAACTTTTTGGGTATTGTAATATAATTCAAATCCTTATGACCACTTAAAGTCCTATGTTTTTTCTATCTGTGGGCAAATTTTCAGCCAAATCGATTATGATGCATTTGGGAATGGAGAAAAATGTTAAAAAACGGTATTTTAACGTTTTCTACACTATAAAATTTTATCAAAAGCTTGTTTTGAATCAAAGTAACTTGTTATAATGCCATATAATGACATTTTTGAGTCCCTTCTATTAAAATATTATGTTTTCCATTGATACTTTACGAGAGACAATGGAAATTTGTATAAATAAACACCAAATCACTGTAAAATCGAATAAAATAACATTTTGAGAAAAAAAGAAGAAGAAGATTTTTTGACCTTAAATATCTTATTTTTACGTCCCGCAGAAGCTATATACCAATTTTCAGACAAATCGGAGGTCCAAATTTTTTTTGCTCCAAAATTGAGTAATTTGAAATGGAATGACACAAAATTAATTTTTCAAACAAATATTTTAAGTCGTTATGAGAAAATTATAATTTAACAGATAAAATAAAATAAACAAAATTCAACTCGTAAAATATTTGGACCCTTACCAGCCGAACAGGTAAAGAACCCACCTTTTATATTATACCTTTTCTACCTGGCCTCAAACGCTCGATATTTTTAACTCGTGGCAACCTCGATTGACGGCAATTAGACCGCAAATACACATTTTTATGTGGTGGAAGTCAAAATGGCTGTGAAGTGTAAAAATTTTTGTATATAATTTAAATTTTTAAAATCAAAATTTTAGAAAACTGAGAACGATACAGGGCATTAAAAAATGCGCTCAACAAACATACACGAATTAAAATTCGAAAATGATAGTATTTCTTAGTGATGCCAAATGACTGCAACATGAAAAGATGACATAATGATAGCGGGATGTATATATATATATATATATATATATATATATATATAATATAGATATTATCTCATTCTATTATATTAAATTAAACTTTCACCTTCAAATTTTACAATCGATGACGTCACGCTTCTAATCATGAAATATACCAATCTTATTTCCAACAAACCAAAAGTTTTTCTGGATTAGAGAGTTGCTAAATTAGACTTTACAGTAGATTCTCAACATATTTTTTAAACAGTTTTAATTATATTTTCAATCAGTTATTAACTACCTTTACATTTTAATTAAAATCCAAAAATTAAAACTACACTTTTTGAAGTTCGTAACCAAAAATTGACTTTACCTTGTCTTGTCATGTCACTCTTTGTCATTCCTTTTCCTTTCATATCAGTTGGTCTGTGCTAATTGAAATGGCAAGTACCTAGTTTTTTCGAGCAGGGAAGCATGTTGCTCTTTAGGCACATACATAATTTAATCTTTTAACATCGACTAGTAGTCACAATATTTTATTAAAATTTATAATGTAAGCCATATATTATGAAGTTACCTTACGTAAAGACATAGAAAATGCAGCCTTGATTTCTACTTCTACCAAGAACAACATCCACGAGGTAACTGTGAAATGTGATCTTTATTTTTATAGAAAAACTGTGATAGACCCATACGCTAAATAAATATATGAAGTTACCACCTTCATTGTTGTGCTGGTTACAACTACTTTGCGGAATGTAAGTATTCTCCACATATTTTTCTCATTAACAGTCACAATTTTAACCTTTTTGCCTTAATCTAACGTGGAAATACTTCATTCCAGGCACTGAAGATGTTCTGTTCAGAACGAAAACATTTTGCAATCCATGTGGATGACTTTTAGATAGTTTTTAAATAAACGATTTTATACCAAAATACAATTTGAAGTTTTTACTTCTGTATTGGTTTTTTTAAACTATGGTATACAGCCAACTATTGGGATTTTCCCATTGATTTTATAATTAAAATTGTTTCATTGTTATATTCCAGCTTTGAATACATACATATTAATATACATTATTTGTTAAATGAATTTGGGTTTGTAGAATATCTAAACAAAAATATTATATGGTATATAAATCTTTATACAAAATGTGATCCAAAAGATATGATCCAGAAAATTTCCACGATAAAATGGAACTGGGTAGGATACATAGGAAGAATGGAACAAGACAAATGAAAGAATGTTGGACGAAGCGAATTCTCGAATGTCGACCAAGGGCAAGCATAACAAGTAGAGGCAGACATCAAACAAGATGGACTGGTGATCTCAAGCGAACGACTGGACACGAATGTATGCAAAAAACAGCAAACAGATATGAATGGACACGCCTAAGGGAGGCTACATCCGACGATGGATGGAACAGCTGTTGATGATAATACAAAATATGTAACTCAATTATCTTTCATATCTTAAAACTATTTCCACAACTGAAACTTATACACGAAGTGTACATGCATTTCTGTTATCTTGCTCACTCATAGCAGGATCGCTAGTCTTCTTTTCTGAGAACGCAGAGACAAAGTAAAATTTTCTAAGTTTTACATGCAATTCCCTTGCTTCTTCATTTTCTGTATTAAGCCATCAAGAACAAACACTGGAAAGAAAAACTAGATAGAAAAAAATATTTAAAGACTGAAGAGACTCAACTGTACAGAAGAAAGAAGAAAACAGGTATGTTGAAAATATACATTTACGACCAGAAAAAGATGCTGACCGCCAAGTATCTAGAGAGCTTTTCTCAGAAGTCGGATATCTAGCGAGAGAATCCATACCAAATCGCAGATACAGATCATTAAAATATTACTAGAAATATCATAAAAAACCTAGAAAATATCGCTTTGCAAAAACGGCGTTTGCATTTGAAGTGTGCTGATAGAAGTGACTGCTTCTTATATAATCCGGTCAACTTAGACATCAAAATGCTTGGCAAATAACAAAAATTGCCGGAGAGCCAAATTTTGGTGGAGAGCTAGGGTATACCATAACAAATAAAGTTTAAAAAGTCCCCATCGATCCCATGTGTGCGTCAAAAGTTATTCGGGGTCAAAGGTCAAAATTTGAGATTTTTTGGATTTTTTTCGAAAACGGTAAGTTTTATCAAAAAAAAAACCTCAAACCAAAGTTGTAGATCTTAATATTCTCTATAAAAATTGTCCTTAAAATTTTTTTCCTAAGAGTTACCATTCCTGAGATATCGCGATTTTAAAAGTTACTTTATACATTATATGCACATATAAGCCACGTACATACATATGTGGCCCTTAAAACTGTCTGGTTCATAATATTATCTGTTTCTTTTAGTGCTAAAGGTTCAGTTCAAGTGAATATAAGTACTTATTACAAGCGTCTACCATTTAGTACCGTTACCGTTATTTGGCTACAAAGCTAAACAAGCTAAAAATGACGCAGATGTCCTTATAATTGAGACAGCAATTGAAAAATTTAAGGCAACAAACACAACAATTGTAGTTGGTGAAAATGTTGGTTTGTTGGTACTGATTACTGCAAGGACTCCAGTAGATAAAGTTATTTATTTTCTGAAACCTGGAAGGGCTCAACAGCGAAAAGAGATATATATATCTTCGAATAGTTTATCGGCTTATCCCAAATGCCAAAAGTACATTTTATTTTTACATGCGATAACCGGCTGCGACACTACGTCCGCAATGTACAGAAGGGGCAAAACGTCAGTACTTAAATTATTCGAAAAAAAAAAAGATTTTTTACAGAACTTGATACTACACCGCAAACAATAATTACGGAAGGAATTCGCTTTCTTCTTGCGGTTTATGGAGCTCCAAAAAAATTATTTGTCGTGATAAATACCGATACTTAACTTTTGTAAAAAATACGCGAAACAAGAAACAAGTACAACTATCATGTCTTCCTCCAACATCAGCATCTGCTTTTCCACATTTGTATCGAGTATATTATCAAGTTCAAACATGGCTAGGCAATGAACTGAATCCAGAAGACTGGGGTTGGAAATTAATAGATAATACTCTGGAACCGATAAAAACCTTACTCCCACCTGCTCCAGAAAAACTCCTTAACACTATTTTTTGCAATTGCAAAAAAGGTTGTAGTACCAAATGTGGATGTAAAAAAGTCGGGTCGCTGTGTTCTCTAGTGTGTACCAACTGCCAAGGACAGTCTTGCTCAAATGTCCAGTTTAGTACAACAGAGGAAGACTCCTATGATGAAAGAGGAAGAAGATGAAATCGAAGAAGACTTGACTGTTAAAGTAGACTTTCAAGAATATGAATCTGATTAAAATATCTAAAGAAATCAAAACAATAGTTAACCTAATAATCAATAGCAATATCAATAATCAATATCAATAATAAGGTAATATGTAGAACTTGACCGGTATTGTTTCCTTAAATTATCATAAAATTGTCAAAACAGTTAGTGGAGTAGGCCTACAGGGGGAACCACGGTAAAAAAAAACGCGCCGAGTACACTACTTCACAGGTGGTGTGGAAACGTGAGCATATCATGTATAATGTGACTCTTTGAATCGCGATATCTCAGGAATGGCAACTCTTAGGAAAAAAATAGTACGGACTATTTTTGTAGAGAATTTTAAGGTCTACAACTTTGGTTTAAGGTTTTTTTTTTATAAAACTTACCGTTTTCGAAAAAAATCCAAAAAATTTCAAATTTTGACCTTTGACCCCGAATAACTTTTGACGCACACATGGGATCGATGGGGACTTTTTAAACTTTATTTGTTATGGTATACCCTAGCTCTCCACCAAAATTTGGCTCTCCGGCAATTTTTGTTATTTGAAATGTCTATATAGACCGGGTTAATAATAATAGTCTCCTGTTTTATACCGCTAACGCGGCTTTGAGATTATAGCAGGGTAGTCTGTTATCTGTAGGTCATACGGTATACAAGGAAGGTAGCACGCCATTGCTACGTTTAACGACCTATTCTTCTTCTTCTTCTTCTTAAAATTCCCTTTCCTATCGGAGGTTGGATATCATAATGGCTATGGTCACTTTGTTGGCTGCTGCTCTGAATAGTTGTAATGAACTACAGTTAAACCATTCTCTAAGGTTCCTCAGCCAGGAGATGCGTCTTATTCCTATGCTTCTTCTTCCTTAGATCCTTCCTTGCATAATAATTCTCAGCAACTCATATTTTTCTCCTCTGGTAATGTGACCTAAATATTCCAGTTTCCTAGTTTTCATACTTTTCCTAATTTCTAACTCCTTATTTAAACGTCGTAGCACTTCAACATTGGTAATCCTTTGAACCCACTGAATTTTCAATATTCTTCTGTAACACCACATTTCGAACGCTTCTATTCCTCTTATGTGTTGTCTCTTCAATGTCCAAGCTTCCATTCCGTACATCAATATAGAAAATATGTAGCATCTTAGAGCCCTCAATCTGAGAGGCAACTGAAGGTCTTTGTTTGTAAGCAGTGTCTTCATTTTTATAAATGCTTGCTTTGCAGTTTCAATTCGGACTGTAATTTCTTTGCTTTCGTCATTTTTGTCATTAACCAAGGTTCCCAGATATTTGTATGTCTTAAATTTTTCTATTTGGGTTTGCTCTATCATTAACATTTCATTTCCATGTTCTGTTTTTGAGCCAATCATAAATTTAGTTTTTCTCTTGTTTATTTTTAGTCCGTATTGAATGCAATAATCGTTAATTCTATCTAGCAATTCTTGTAGCGATTCCAGGGTGTCTGTCATTATAACAATGTCATCAGCGAATCTTATCTTATTTACTGTTCTTCCGTTTATAGAGATTCCATCACTTAGCTCCGCTATCGCTTACTGAACTATGACTTCACTGTACAGGTTAAATAGTAGCCTATTATTACCCCTTGCTTTACCCAAGGTACTCATTGTATTCAGGCTGAGTCGACCTGGGGCCTATAGACATTTTTAAATTGTCTAGATATTCTCGCCGGTGGCGCTGGGAATCGAACTCCGGCCTACTTGCGTGAAGGTCAGACATCTACCGCCTGAGTTATCCAGACCCTACTTCTTACTGCGCGTTATGACTATTATGTATAAAATTTAAATAATTTATATCGAGGTTCTCGCGCGAATTATTTTCGCTATGAGTAGATCTTGCGCATCAGAACGCGCTCTTAATATATATCTACAGGGTGAGTCACCACTAACGAGACGGAATATTACAGCGAAACAGTAAAAGATTTGAAAAAAATTTAAATTGAATAGTTTGTAAGTTGATAAAAGTTACATTTTAAAATTATTTTAAAATATACAGGGTGTCCCAATAAATGGCGGCGTATCAAAGTTATATTGTTTCTTATGAAACAACCTGTATTTTATTGAATTTTTTAATTGTCCGCAAAAAATAAGGTATAGTTTCATAAGGCTTCCTATACCTATGTACAGAGTGTTCTGAGTTATATTGACTTTTCTTAAAATGTAAAGTTTTAAAAGAAGGCTTATTCTCAAGTTATTTAAGAAATTATAAAAACATTACTTTTACATCTAATTAGTTGGATATTGGTTGAATGTATTCCATGATTAATTATTACACATTTGTCTACAGGGTGTTCAAAATTTATAGTTTCATTAGTGGGGTATTCATTGTGTCATATGATGCGTATTTTAAATGGAACACCATGTATATTAATAAATAATTATACTTAACAAATTTACCTCTTTCGAATGGTATATGGATGTCCTATACCTAAGTCTCATAGTTTTTGCGTAATTTACAATTATTTAAATTCTTACTCTGTAAATCTATTTTAAAACAAAAGATGAAGTTAATTAATGTCATTGTATGACATTGTCATTTTATGACAATACGTTCTGGTAATTATCTTTTAATTAATGCATTCCTTGATTGATTATTACACATTTATTTACAGGGTGTTCAAAATTTACAGTTTCATTATTAGATTATTCATTGTAGCATAATATGATGGGTATTTTATTAGAACACCATGTATATTAATCAAAGATTGTACTAAACACAGGTTTCTGGGTTAGGAAGTGCAGCATTTACAATATTTTTAATATAACCTTATTTAAAAAAAATTACTGTATCATAATAAAATGAAAGCTATGTCTATTAACTAGACGATTATTATTAAAAGTAGGTAGATTCGTCTGTACACAATACATTCTTAAAAAAATCAGGATTTTCTCCAAATTCTAAAGTCTATAAACGAAAAGTTAAACGTTCCTGTTCTGTCTAATGCTGGTGTAGTTGAGTTTTATACGGATGATAGTGGTTTTTCTTATGTATTCTACATACACTTGTTAGACTGATCTCCAATTGACTCGACATCTTTCAAGTAGGTACTAGTATTTGGGTTTTCCGTCACAGAAAGCAGGATATCAAGTTCGTTGACGTCATCAAAAATAAATGGTTTATTTTTATTTAACTTTTCCTACCTATGCAAAATTACCAGCAGCACGGAATCTATCGAGAAATTTCTCAAAAACGTCCTTTTTTGGGTGTCCTCTATCAGGATACTTTTAAGCGTAAACTTTAGAAGCTAAGAGAAAATTCTAAAAATATTCCCCAGTGCAAAGTAGCATGTCTATTCTTTCATAGGTAGTGTGATTATTCATTTTTAGGAACAATTAAATTTGAATGTAATTGGCTCTTCCAAAGCCATTTTTAAGTAAAAGAAAATTGAATATCATACACGGATGTTTATAGTTTTGATAATTACCAGACCGTACTGTCATAAGCTGACAATGTCATACAATGACATTAATCTTTTGTTTTAAAATCGATTTACAGATTAAGAATTTAAATAATTGTAAATTACGCAAAAACTATGACACCTAGGTTTATGACATTCAGATACCATTCGAAAGAGGTAAATTTGGTTAGTATAATTATTTATTAATATACATGGTGTTCCATTTAAAATAAGCATCATATGACACATTGAATACTCCAATAATGAAACTGTAAATTTTGAACACCCTGTAGACAAGTGTATAATAATTAATCATGGAATACATTCAACCAATATCCAACTATTTAGATGTAAAAGTAATGTTTTTATAATTTCTTAAATAACTTGAGAATAAGCTTTCTTTTAAAACTTTACATTTTAAGAAAAGTCAACATAACTCAGAACACTCTATACATAGGTATAGGGAAGCCTTATGAAACTATACCTTATTTTTTGGGGACAATTAAAAAATGCAATAAAATACAGGGTGTTCCATAAGAAAAAATATAACTTTGATACGCCGCCATATATTGGGGCACCCTGTATATTTCAAAATAATTTTAAAATGTAGCTTTTATCAACTTACAAACTACTCAATTTAAATTTTTTTCAAATCTTTTACCGTTTAGCTGTAATCTTCCGTCCCGTTAGTGGTGACTCACCCTGTATATCTGGGCCAAAAATAAACCTACGAACATTTTCCTACGCTCAGAATGTTCGATTTATTGTGTTTATCTATTATTACTGCTTATTAAAGTATAAATGTTTATTGCAAAGGTTTGCTTAACACGCTTATTAACAAATTAATGTAAAAATATTTTAAGAAAATTTCAACTTCAAACTGTTTCAAATTGTTTATAACAATTTTTTGACCACGTGGATCGAAATCCACCCTCATAATTCGTAATCAGCAGCCAAAAATACATGAGCAATACTTGTGACTACATCATACGTCAAGTTTTCAATGAATGGCAAGATGGAGCAAAAATAGAAGAACGAAAAATTAAAAACATATACGATATGCTGATGACACGATTTCCTTGGCGTCTTTAGGAGCTGAACTATAACAAAAAATATAGATAAATTGAGCATGGTGAAAAGAATATGGTTTGAAAATAAACAAACGAAAAACCAAATCATGATCATCGATATAAACAAAGATAAGAAACAACGAAACATAGATAAGAAACATAGCAGGATCTGGAGATAGTCACCACTTACCGTGGAGGGTGGGACGACGTGTTTCTTCTTACCACCTATGCATCAGACTTACTTTACTTTTTCGTGTCTGGATCTGACTACAGTTTTTCTGCCCAATATCGTGCTACGTCTACACTCTTTGCATTTACGAGCCATAAATCATCGAGGGTGCACTATGATGGGCAAAGTCTGAATACTCTCAGGTGCTCCACTTCTGTATTTCCCCACATTCACAAAGTGCGTCGTTCTCTGTCTTGATGCCCCATTTAATGAGTTTCTGTTGTACAGGGGCAATACTTGTGCGTATGCGGTTGAGTGTCCGCCAGGTTCTCTAATCCAGGTTCATTCCATTAGGTCGTTCTGTATGTAGGGGGAACAGTTCGGGTGGTTCGACCATTTCTCATAAACCTTTTCCTTGATTTAAGTCGGCTGGTTCCTGGTGGTTCGTCAAACCCGTATAATTGGTGCCTTTCATCTAAGGTTTTCCTGAACTTCTCCACATATTGTGAGGCCCATCTACGGTCGCCTAGTGATGCAAATCCAGCTGCCTGGTACAGTAGAGGTAGAGGGGTAGGCTTCATACAACCGGTAATTGTTCTACATGTTTCATTTAACGCCGTGGGGACTTGTTGGGCGTGTCTAGATCTACCCCAGACGGGACAAGCATATTCCCCTGTTGAGAAGCATAAGGCCTCAGCTGTTGACTTTAAGACCTAGGGTTTGCACCCCACTTGCTCCCTACAAATTTCCGGAAGGTTGTTTCTCGCAGAAACCTTTTGTCTTGTGCTCCGACAGTGGAATTTATACGTTAGCGACCGGTCTAGTATCACTCCAAGATATTTGGGCCTATCAGTATGTTCCAAGCGTTGTCCCCCCCAAGAAATTTTCAGTTTTACATGCGCCAGATGGTTGTTGAGATGGAATGCACATGCTTGGGTTTTAGTAGGGTTTGGCTTTAATGAGTTTTGTTTGTAGTAAGTGGACATCATATTTCACATGTTTCACAAGTTTACATATGCTTCAGAAACATAGACCATCAAAAAACCCGATTCGAAGTGTATAATGGAATTTGAAATATGGGTCCACATTGGAATATTGCGCATACCATAGCCCGCACTTTTCCAAAATCATGCATTACTAGAAGAACAAAACACAAACACTGGTTCATCACAATTTATCGACACATGAAACGAGTGATAGTTAAAGGCAACGTAACAGAAAAAATTTCCAAGGGAAGATCTCCAACACTATGACCTGACCAAAGAAACAATATGCCGGGCTAATCATTCTCCGAAGCAAAATAACTCGCTCAGGAAAGAGATAAATACTGGACATAAATAGTCAAATGAATTTCGTGATGCCACTATTTCTTCACGAAGGAGTAAACATTAGGGTGGGTCGAAAAAAAATATTTTTTGAAGTTATACTTCTTTACCGGCGATAGAGGGTAAATTTTTATATGGGAAAACCCAGCGACCGGGCGCATGCGCATTATAACTTTGTTCTGATTGGATGTTCAAATGACATGTCAAAAATTATTCAATATGGTGGCTGTGGCACAGCTGTAGTTAGATTATTTATGGTTATTGCGTTTTAAAATTTGTGTGAAAAGAAACAACAAACAAAAATTAGTTAATAGTTATACTGCCTTTTTAAATAGTTTTCATATACCTATATTTTTGGACTTTTGGACTATTTTGGACAAGGAAAACTCATTCTAATTTGGTAAGTACCTAGTTTTTATTATAATCATATTGTAATTATACATTTGGATTAGGTTGAAATACATACATTTATGTTCTCAAGAATGCGGATTTTAGAGAGAAATCCCAAATTAGGTTCGATTTTTATTTTTAAATTATGATTTTTTGGCGTAGATTTATTTATCTAGTAGGTATGTAATGCTTTGATTTACATACTTAATTTGATTACCAACAAAAGTTCTACCAATCTTCATCTAAGATACTGTTTTCTTACTGTTTTGTTATATTTTTATATTTTCTTCCACAAAATTTAAACTACATAATTTTCAAAACAATTGTCAAACAGTAAAACGTTCAGTTACCGTATTTTTCCACATGATAAATAATGTGTGATTGGACGAGTGAGTCTACGCTTCGATTACGAGTCAAAGCGGCACGAAATTCAAGGGTTCAATTCCCGATGCAAGTTTTATTTTTTTATTTTTTTATGCATATTATGATTGTAAGTATATTTGTTATATAATTTTTTTTTTCAGCAAATGCGTATTTAAAATTTTTGCCAACAATTATCGTCCAGAAATCATTTTTTCTTTGTGGTATTTTTCAATGTGTTTGTGTACGTTTTATTCTTTTATTTTTTTAAATTTTTGGTATAGTCTTAAAAATCACATAATATGTAGTAGAAGTATAACTTCTTACGTGCGTACAAAGTACACACACATTCTTGTTTTTTTTAGAAACGTTCTAGTGCGAAAAAGTTGTTTTTGGTAACAATAAAACATACTAAGCAAGAAAATATTTTTTTTATTTATTTTTCCGTTCGCGCATTGCACGTAAAACTACGGGAAAAAACAAAAAAACTCGATTTTTTCCATATATTTTTGAACCATTTAACATGATATAAAAAAGTCGTTCTAGCTTCCTTTTACTCACAATTGGTCCAAAACATCTTAAAAAATTTAGTTTGCACCAAAATATATAGAATTCCGTTCGCGCATCCTACTTAAAGTTTACAATAAATAGCGAAAATTCAGATTTTTGCGATAATTTGTTTGGCTAGCTGAACATGGTATAATTATCGTATTCCAGTATCTTTGCCTCAAATATGTTCAAAATAACCTAAACAAAAATGTTGATGTTAATATATATAGTTTTAGTAATTTATAATCTAAAAAAAATCAAGTCTTTTTATAGCATGTTAAAACTCGACGGCTGTACGACACAGGTTAAACTGTCTGCTTGTTTCACCAGAACACAACGCACAGTAGTTGAGTTCGCTTCTGCAAGTGGATTTAACTGGTTAGAACTAGATCTGTTGCCTCACGTAACCCTCCCCTCTCTCACTAGTCGGCCATATTCCTTTCTCCCACCAGAACTCGGCCGCCAGTCTACCGCTGTCTGTCATAGTGCCACTAGTGTCACGATTTGTCTCAGTGTCTGATAGTTGTCTTGACTTTAATGTGTTATAATTTGTGTTGTACTATTACTTCGTTATGATATTGATAGTTTTTTGATCGTTTTAAGCTTATTACGTGATTTAACATCAAGCAATGGAGAGTGAATCAGAAACTATTCTCACTAGAGCTGTAATTGCCAAGTCTAGACAGGAGTTTTGTTGTCCTATAGTTGGTGAGCCTCGAAGCTTCCTACAGAATAAACTGCCAACTGGTGAGTGTGTTCTTCGGTGCTGTTTAGAAGAGAGGTACAAATTTGTACTAGAGACCAACAACAAGAGGAATGTAAGTTTTTCTAAAGTAGCTTGCACAGTCGCGAAACTAATAATTGATTTGTATGAGAAAGCATCCATTCCTCCTTTGTCTTATAGCAGAATCATAACGCTTATTAATGCGTACTACAGTTCTTACACTACCCTAAGAAAGTCATACAACCGAGATAAGGATCAGGCTTTTTTTAAAACAAGGTTGGAGGAATTTAAACTTAAGGCTAAAAATCTGTTTGACGTTGCTGCTTGTAAATGCCCGATGAAGTGTATCTGTACTTGCAAAAAATCACCAGAAGCACGTCAGTGTGCGATTTCAATTGAATGTTTATGTGAAAAAAATAACAAAATCCCTGTTCTTGAAATGAGATTTTTTTATCTTCAAAGACACTTCAATCTAGGGAAAATTGGAGCTGTTGATAAAATAGTAACAAAAAAATTTACTGCAAAGGCCGAGCGGAAAGCTCGCGATCTTCAGAGACTTGCCAGTAGTAAAAAAGTCGATAAACAAGGAGAGTGTTCAAAACCCCGTTCTGAATGTAGTTCTGATGAAGAACTAGAGACAATGGAAGATGAAGACTACGAAGATGAATCCGCTAAAAAGCCTCCCTGGCAGATGAGGATAAAACTTAATGCGACCTCTCTAAACAGTTACAGGTTCGGTGTTTCAGATCGGGCTACAGCTCTTATAGCTTCCAGCGTTCTGCAAGATGTTGGCATGATAAAAGAGTCAGAATCTGCCTTTGTTGTAGATAAAAGTAAAGTCAGAAGGGAGAACAGCCGTGTCAGTAGTGAGTTAAAAAATGAGTTCACTCCTCCCACAGAAAGCTGGGGTCTGTACTTCGACGGAAGAAAAGATGACACGTTGTTTATTGAAAAGTTAAATGCCAAGCAATTCAGAAGAACATTATTCTCTCATAATGGAGCCTGGTTCAGATTTTATTGGGCACGTATCACCATCATCCAGTTCTTCCGCTGATATAACTCACAGTATAAGTTCTCAGTTGACAGAACTCTCAATGCCACTAGAAAACTTAGAAGTTGTTGGGTGCGATGGTACAGTAACCAACACTGGCTGGAAGAATGGTGTCATCCATCAGCTAGAAAAACATGTAGGGCGCCCTCTTCAATGGAGTGTTTGTTTACTTCATTTCAACGAACTTCCGTTTCGTCATATTTTCCAGCACATTGATGGCCAAACTACAGGGCCTAAGAGTTTTAATGGCCCAATCGGACAGCAGCTGATT
Source organism: Diabrotica virgifera virgifera (assembly GCF_917563875.1). Taxonomy (NCBI): domain Eukaryota; kingdom Metazoa; phylum Arthropoda; class Insecta; order Coleoptera; family Chrysomelidae; genus Diabrotica; species Diabrotica virgifera. Next base: position 192,053,508 of record NC_065448.1, read on the forward strand.
TCATGTGAACGACTCCCTGTGGTTGATTATGAACCAATAGACTGTTTTATTCCAGAAATAGACAAAAGCACATTAAGCAAAGATCAACAATATTTGTTGGAAATATCAAGTGCAATAACTCTAGGGTATTGTCCGGAAGACTTAGCCGTTCGGGACCCTGGCCCTTTATCCCATTCCAGATGGTTAACTGCTGCAAATAGAGTACTTAGACTGTACATAGGATCATCAGATCCCTCTGAAAACCTTAAAGAGATCGTTCATTTCATACTAAAGTCCAACATGCCTGTGTGGTTCTCAGTAAAGAAAAGTAAGTACTTTACAGATGGGCCTAAACATGTATATCAAGCCATACAATCATCGCGATATTTGTCCGAAGAGTTGCGTGAAGTAGTAGACCCAGTCATAGAAAGAAACGCATTCTTTGCACACACTGAAAACTTACTTTTAGCAATGCTTGTTGACGGGCGAGACCACATTCGGGAACTTGCCTACAGAAGAATTTTAAAATCCAGGCAGACCATCCCTAAGAAGAAGACCATACGAAACTTCGTCCCTCCGAAGATTAACTTTCTGGCAGGTGACTACACAGAAATAATACATTGGAGTGAATGTGTGCTGTACCCTCCTCCAATTCTGAGAAATCTTAAAGAAGAAGACATTAGGTCAGTTATTAGTTTAGATTCAAAACCAATGAGAGAAGTAGTAAAGTTTCCTTGTCACACACAGGCAGTTGAAAGGTGTGTGAAACTAGTAACTGAGGCTTCGTCTAAAGTTTGCGGAAAAGAAGCCAGAGACGGATACATCAGGGCCACTCTAAAGTCTCGCTCAGTTATTCCACAGTTTTCAAAAAAATCTGATTTTAAAATGTTATAAACAAGTAAAAAAACACTGAGAATGAGATACAAACTACTTTGTAAATAATTGTATAGTAATGTAGATATGACACACCTTACATTTGGAAGGTTGGTTGGGTAGGGTGTGGGTGGGGCTCAAAGTGCAACCACCTCCACGTGGTGAGTCCTGGGTAGTTTTGTATTACAAAACTAGCGAAGTGTTGCACATAAGAATGTTGAAAAAAAATTAAAACAATATATTTAATTAGTTGTATACTTTATTTTCCATTGTTTTGAACCATAAAGAGGCAAACAAACTGGAAAACATTGATTATAAGATGTTCAAATACAACAAAAAAATGATCGCAAAAACCGATATTTTCGCTATTTATCACAAACTTTAAGTACGATGCGCGAACAGAAAACTATATATTTTGGTGCAAACTAAATTTTTTAAGACTTTTTGGACCAATTGTGAGTAAAAGAAAGCTACAACGAGTTTTTTATGTCATGTTAAACGGTTCAAAAAAAATATGGAAAAAATCGAGTTTTTTTGTTTTTTCCCGTAATTTTACGTGCAATGCGCGAACGGAAAAATAAATAAAAAAAATATTTTCTTGCTTAATATGTTTTATTGTTACCAAAGGCAACTTTTCCGCACTAGAACGTTTCTAAAAAAAAAAAAAAGTTTTTTGTCGACCCACCCTAGTAAACATCTTGTGATGAAAAATAACAGAAGAAAATCTTGTCGTCTATTGTTAACTTTCGTCTTGTTCGAACAAACGTAATGTGGTCTTGAAACTATGTGTTAAAATTCAATTTTTTTTTTTGATTTTTACTGAAGTTCGGCTTCATCAAATCGTTATTTAATTATCATTGGTGTGATTTCTAACTTCTTCATTCTTCTTCATTATTACCGTTAGTATTATAAAAAACGCTGGACGGAAGGGCCGCCCGAGAACTTTATCGTACCGATCTATTATCGTTATGGTACTAGATACTGTTCTATATTCTATAAAAATAACAAAGTTACTCGTTATTTTAATATTTTAGAAACACCTACTGTACTTAGAAGTATTTTATGGTTCTACGCATCATTAATTCCTGCATTTGAGAAAATGTTCGATGCCATATTTCGAGGACACACTATAGATGTGTAGATTATTGCATAAATCAATAGAATATTATAGTCATACTTTCATTTCAAATTAGTTCATTTTTCTGAGAAATTAATAGTTTACAATATTTGCATTTCATTCTGTTTCGATTACGCCAGTCAATGCGCGATATTAAGAACAAGATATTATCTCCAAATTCTATCCTACTGCATGGATTTTAATGAAATTTTGGGAGTAGCCCAATCTGCTACTTCAAAGGCTATCCTATATACTATGGCGCTTCTATCATGGGGGAAGTTCCCACCACTTCTCAGGGGTGAAATATTTTTATTTTCAAATTACATGGAGAAAAAGGAAGATTTTTAAGAAAATTTAAAAATTCATTCTATAATTTGATCACATTTTTTACAAAAACCATTCATTTTAAACCCGTTCAACTTTTTGAAAGTAGAAATAACACTATATATATGAAAAGGTATTGTAGAAGGAAAACAATGCATTTAAATTATGGTGGATGGGGAGTTAAATGTATATACTTTTCACTTTTCCTTAAAGTACATTAGTCATATATTTTTTTGCACCATATCTCGCTTAGTTTGTAAGTAAGCGACATTTAACGGTGCTCGTTTTAAAGGCCTTTTCAAACACTACAAAAGGTGTTGGTAGCATTATACACCTAAAAACTACCGTTCCTCTGTTATTTCAAGTTGAATACACCAATTTGAGCATGCACCAAAAAACAAACTATTTTCACCTACCATATCTCTTTTTGTATTATAAATAGAACATTTACGAAGGAACGAATTTCTTTATTATTTATAATCTAAAAAATGTTTTATATAGTGTTTTTAGTTCGATGCATAGTTTTTAAGGTATTCACAAAAAATCCGTCCGAAAAGGTGTCATTTTTCAATGAAAATGGCCAATTTTCAACTACGCATAACTCAAAAAGTATTGAGTTCTCAAAAAAAAGTATAGACCAGTTTTTGCTTAGAAATAGGTTCTTTAGCCACTTCCGTGCTTATTTTGACCAACAAATTTTCCACCCCCTTGAAGAAGTGGGAACCGCCCCAAGATAAAAGCGCCATAGTATATAGGGTAGATTTTGTTTCTTGAGCTATTCCCTACTTACTGTGAAAATATCAAGTACATCGATGTAGTAGGATGGAATTCGGAGCCAAATACCCTCATTGACTGCCCTACAATAATGCTCTGCTATGAACGCGTGAGAGAGGACACACATGAGATTATAGCAAAATTTCTATTTACCGTAACTTTTCGAGTTTTTGAGCTACAGCAATGAATTTTATGTCATTCGAAAGGTAATTTTGAATTCTTTCAAAATATGTTAAAATATACAGGGAGTATCTAAAAAAATTAAGATTTTTATTCATTTCCGGTTCAACCGGAAGCCTTATTTTTGGTAAAATTTATTGTGATAATAGATAATAAAGTACCATATATATCTGCAAAATTTCAAATTTTAGTTTCTGTTAAGAAGGAAGTTACGGGCACTCGAATATTTTTTTATAAAAAATTCATAACTCCCCTCCTATGGGGAGTTAAGATATATGACTAATGTCATTCAATTTACTGATAGGATATCAAAAATATATCAAAAAATAAAAAAATTCCTTGGAGCCATTTTTGAGAAAATCTAGTTCAAATTTATGTCAAAATTTGACCCCTTAAATATAGGCAACCCGTAACTTTTTCTAAAAACGATAACATCCTTCTTATAGCCCCATCTTTAGACTATATAAAGACTTTTTCAAATTAAACTTATCTTAAACAAGTTTTTAGATAGATAGGGAAATGTGTCGGGTGGGCGGTCGGCCATGTTAGCCGCCATTTTGAATTTGGAAATGTCAAATTCCGTATTTTTATTTACCTATCGATGAGCTTACTTTGAGTTGAATTTCATTCATTTCGGTCAAAATTTGCTAAAATGGGCCCTAAATAACCCCCCTATTTCGGCCCCCCTTTGAGAGGTTTTTTTGAAAAGCTTAGTTTCTCGACAAAATTCTCTTAAACTTACTCATACCGAATTTCATCAAAATCGGTCCAGTAGTTTTTGCTGGGCGGTGGCGACATACGTACGTACGTACATACGTACGTACGTACGTACATACTTCCGACATGTTTTTTTTATTTGCTTTTTAGACTCAGGGGGACTCAAAACGTCGAAAAAAAGTGAAATCTGAAAAATTTTTTTTTGCACGATCCTATAACTTTATCTATTATACTATACTACGTATATAGTACGATAAAGTAAAAATAGCATGGCTATAAGATGCCTAAAGAATATCTTAAAGATTATAGAAAGTGAAAAAAAAAAGTTATTATTCAAAGGATACTTTTAAAAGATAATATTTTTTGCTTACACTATTTTAAGAACTAACTATCTTTTCCTTTCATAAAACTGGAACTTAATTTCGAGCAAATTTTACTGCCACATTTTTTATTCGTGAAAGACGCTTTTGTGTAAAACTTTTATTTATTTTACCTTTTCTTTGATGTGCTCAGCTTGAGTTACAGTATTCCCTTAGCAATTAAAGTTTGAATTAACTTAAAATGTTGTACCTGGAAATTAGAGCTGGCTAAAATTGTTATTTTGTGCTGAAATGATTAGTTGTTTTTGATAAGAGCGGTAAGAAATTACAGTTAAGAAATAATAAATTAAATCTGGTCACATTTCGGCTTTCCGGGTTTCCAATCTGCGGGTATACTATTTAGATTTATTTTTAACACTATTTGATATGTATTTTTGCACCTGGACAAAACTTTGACATGGAGAACACATATATGGAAAAAGCGCCAAGAGTTAAATTTAAAATTTCGTTATTGGATACTGGGCAGAACATCGAAGTTGTCTATACGTAACAAACTGTTGGTATACAATACAATGCTCAAACCGGTCTCGACCCATGGGATCCAGCTCTGGGGTACAGCAGCAAAATCCAACATATCCATAATGCAAAGATTACAATCCAAAGTATTACGCTCTCTAAGAGACGCCCCATGGTTCGTGTCAAACAAAGACATTTATTTTAATCTAGAAGTACCTAGGATCAGCGAAGTGATAGTTCAGTGCAGTGTTCGGTACATAAAACGCCTAGAAAGCCATCCAAATGCCCTGGCAATAAACTTGTTTGATAATAGTCAACAAACACATAGACTAAAACGTAAAAATCCAGTGGACCTTATTTATAAATAAGTTTAATAATACCTCACCGTAATTGTGTTTTTATCTTAGATATAATGTATTGTTTGTAAATGTAAAATGTATGTTTGTATGTAGCATATTATCGGAATGTCATGTTTGTTCCATAGCAGACGTCCAGTCATTGGACTGACCTCTCTAACGTCAATTTTTTTTTACTTCAAACCCCAAAGACGCTTAATGTTAGAATTTTTATAACTATACCCTATTCCCTTAACATACGCCTGTTTTGGATTACTTCGACAACGAATATTTTACTGTGCAAAATAAGAAGAACGAAAATAAATTGCAAATTACATTGTTGTTTTTTGGAATAATTATTAGCGCCATTTACTTTCGTACTTCTTATGTTGCACAGTAAAATATTCGTTGTCGAAGTAATCCAAAACAGGCGTATGTTCGTGGAATGGCCCATAACAGATTGCTGAATAAACGTTTCAAAAAGATTTGATATGTATTTTAGCTATTTATATAATAAAAAATGTATTAATTTATGAGACTTTTCGGTTATACGGGGTCAAATATACATGAAGGTATTGCTATTTTATTCAGTTGCTGGGGAAGGCTATCTCTGTCCACATATTATATTCAATCAGTATAATATTATGTAGACATCTACTGAGGTTTTTTGACCCTCATAAATCAGTTTCACTGGAAGATTGTCAGTGACTTAATTGTTTGATAGCTTATTGATGGCTTGATTTACATTAGTTAATAGTGATGACTAAACTCCTTCCTAATTTTCTCTTTCTATTTAATTTCGTTTTCTGACCATATAGTTATTATCGCTAAAAGAGCGAACAATTTGAAATACTGGTGAACAGTAGTTTGGTTTAACAACAAACATAAAAAAAAACAAATATCATTGTTATCAGTAAGAAGGGTAAAGTCATAATGATAATAAATAGAACTCGGGAAATATGCAAAATGCATATTAAGTACATATTTGCATATTTTGGATAAATCTTTTAAGTGCATATGCATTTATTAAAATTGCATATTTTTAGACTTTTTGCATTTTTTGCATAGATGCATTTTAAAGAGAAATGAGAAGTCTCAGATCTAAACAATAAATCTGAAAATTCTAGTGGAAGCACTTTCTGGTAATATCCTTAATATCTGCCTTTTACAATTTATAAGCCGACGAATAAAGGAGACGAAGGAGACTCTACAATATGCAGTCACATGTTGTTAGTGAAAACATTTTGTTATTGTTAAGTGATGCTGCGCCATATGACCAAAAGTGGACAATATTTAAAAATATTTTTTCAAATTTGTTACTTGTCTAGAGCACGCTTCTGCTACAAATAGAGTATCAGGAGGCTACAAACTGTAAGGATGGAATTTCCAATGGTCAATATCCTTCTATCAAAAATAAAAACATATTTTAAAAGCCCCTCTGCGAGTATAGGTGTATAAAGATCGTTTACCTAATGTGCCTTTACCACCTGAACCTGTGATAACTACATGGAGAACATGGTTAAATTCTGTAAATTGCATAACCGATATTTTGAGGGAATTAGAGACGTCATTTGTTGTTTCGATGTAGACGTAACTCAGGTGTTATGAAAAATGTGTGGATGTTTAAAAAAAAACCGTTATTAAAAAGTAATTTGACGCATATCCAAACCAATTTTGTAAATATTGCTTAGCCAATTACTAAATTAGAAAAGTGAAACATTTCTTTAGACCAAAGTATTGAAATTATCAATTCATTAAATGAAATAATTAAACACTTTGGTGAAACCAACAAAGTGTATCAAAAATTCTGCACGGCGTTAAAGAAAAATGAGGAATATCCCAAAATAATTAAAAAAAAATTATTAAGATGGGGAAATGTGAAGATAATTTAATGTTAGAGGTAGAACCCTCAATTAAACAATATTTTAAGTTTGCTTCTTTAGCTTCATGTGAAGTGGAAAGAAGTTTTTCCGTGTATGCTTAAACAATTACAATCAGATATACCTACGGCTGTTTTTCTGTAGAAAATTTAGAAAACCGTTGAATAATATACAGTTTTAATAATATTTGTATTAATAAATGATAAAGAATGATGATAAATATAAAGAATAAATGAATATAATGATGTAGGATATAGAAATTTCAATAAATATTTTTTATGACTTTAGCATAAAATGAATAATTTTATTATTTAGCTTAAATGCATCGACAGTCCATTGGCATCAAATAAATAATTAAAAACCTTCAAAACAAGGATTACCGTGTTGTTTATTTATATGCATTAAATGCATAAAAGCATATTTAAGTGCATATTTCAACTATTTTTTGTGCATATTTGCATGCATATTTTAGGGTTTTTTAAGTGCATATTTCCCGAGCTCTAATAATAAACATTAAAAAATTAAGGTATTGAACATGTGGAGACAACTAAATAACAGAAGATCTAAATCCTAAATAAGAAATTTGATCAAGAACCACGCAATACAGAGCAGGCGTTTTAAAGATGAGAAACGTTCTGTGCATCAAAGACTTAATCTTCTTCTTCTTCTTCTTCTTCTTGTAATAGGACTATGTCCTGTTTCTTCTGTTACAGTCTTTGCTGCGATCCGGAGCTCCAACTCTCGTACCATCGTTTTTTGGGTCTTCCTATGGGTCGCTTGGTGTTGGGCTTCTGTGTTTTCGCCCAATGCGCCATACGTTCAGGGTCCATCCAATCTACGTGGTCCCTCCACATGCGTCGTCGCGCTCTTGTCCATCTCACTACGTCCTGAACGCCTAGCTCTCTCAATGTGTCTTCGTTTCGTACTCTATCTCTGAGTGTGATACCTCTTATGGGTCTTAGGGTTTTCATCTCTGTTGTTCTCATTATCTGTTTGGTTTTTGTTGTCTCGGCCCTTGTCTCAGCTGCGTATATCAGTACGGGTCTAAGACATGTCTTATAAATGCGGACTTTGCTTTCGGTGCTCATATATTTATTCCGCCAGATTATATCCCTCAGGAAACCAGATATTCTCGCTGCTTTCATTGCCTGCTGTTTTGATTCTTGCCACAGATGCCTGTCGCTAGATATTTCCACACCTAAGTATCTGCAATCCATTACCTGTTCGATTATATGGTCGTCCACTACTAACTTACATCTAATTGGGTTCCTGGATATTACCATCGATTGGGTTTCTCTTTGGATAGTGTCAGGTTATACTTTTCGGCGGTTATTTTGAATTTTTGTAGTAGGCGTTGTAAGTCATCTTCGTTTTCGGCTATTAAGATTGCATCATCTGCGTAGCAAAGTATTCTCATGGTTCGGTTACCCATTTTGTATCCCTGATTCATTATGTTAACACTACCTATAACTTCATCCATTATTAAATTAAATAGGCATGGACTGAGGCTGTCCCCTTGTCTAATGCCTGCATTGATTTTGATTTCTTCCGTGAGCCCGTGTGTGGTTTTAATTCGTGTTTTGTTGGATCTATTGAGCTCTTTGATTATGTGTCTATACCTCTGACCTATGTTTTTCTTTTCAAGGATAGTGAGCACGTCCTTTAATCGTACTCTGTCGAATGCTTGTTTCAGATCTACAAAGCATGTGAACATGGGCTTGTCGAATTCTATTGATTTCTCAACTAATTGTCGCATTATGAAAATAGCGTCTATTGTAGATCTGTTTGGGCGAAAACCCTGTTGTTCTTCCGATACACCGGCTTTCTTATATATTTTTTGGGATAGAATTTTTGTCAATAGTTTCGATGTAGAATTGAGTAGTGTAATTCCTCCGTAGTTCGTAGGATCTGTCTTTACGCCTTTCTTGTAGATGGGTATTGTTATACTCTCTCTCCATTCCTCTGGTACTGCCATGTTGTTTACAATTTTTTTGAATAATGTTGTTATCTCTTCTATTATTTTTGTACCTCCGTATTTAATTAATTCATTTGGTATATTATCCGGACCTGGTGATTTTCTATTTTTTGATCTTTTGATTGCTTCGTTTACTTCTTCTTGGGTGATGTTGTCATTCTCTGTTTCTTCTTGGTGAATGTTTTGTAGGTCATTTCTTTGTACTTCATTATTATCGTCGTTATCGTCTTTGTATAGATTCTCGAAATGAGTTACCCATTCTTCTGGTTTTATTGCGTTAATTTGTAATTCTTCGGTAACCGGCTTCTTCCTGTTCCTCAACATGTTCCATACCTTCCTTTGACCTCCTCGTAAATCATGTTCCATGTCATTTGAGAATTTTTCCCAATATATTTGTTTTAGATCTTTGATTCTGTTAGTTGTTCTATTTCTTTCTGATTTATATCTTTGATATTCTTCTGGGGTCCTATTGTTAATATATCTTACGTATGCATCTTTCTTCTCTTTTGCTAAATCTTTGACTTCCTGTGTGAACCATGGTTTTTGGTTTCTGCCGCTGTTTAAGTCAATTGTTCTTTCTCCAATGGCTTCTTTTGCACTACTAGTTATATGATTTTTTATTTTTTCCCATGCTTCGTTTATATTGTCTGTGATTTCAATAGGGCTAAGATTGATCTTTTCCTCAAGTCTTTTTTGGTAGAGATCCTTAGTACTTTCGTCTTGTAGGGATTCTATGTTGAACTTGGTGATGTAGTTAGGTGGTTTCTTTCTCTCTATTATGTACGCGTGACGGTACTTACATATAACCATTCCGTGTTGCGTTCCCACATTCGCAGATGTTATTGTGCGTACGTCAAGTACTTCCCGTGGGTGAACTTTTCTGTTGGTTATCACATAGTCAATCATCGATCTGTGGCCCCTTGTGTTAGTGAATGTATATTTATGTTGTTCTTTGTGGTCAAAGTATGTATTGTTGATACGCAACTCGTTGTGTGCACATATCTCTATTAGTGAATCTCCGTTATCATTTGTTGGTGTTTCGTTGAACTTGTGCATTATTCCTTGGATGGGTGTATTTCCTATTCTTGAGTTGAAATCTCCCAACAAGAATATTTTTTCTGTTTGTGGCAATCTATCTAGGGTCTCTTGAAGTTTTTCGAAAAATTCGTCTCTCTCGTTCTTTGGTTTGTTTACATCTGGTGCATAAATGCTAACAATATGGATTTTTTCATTAGCTAACTTCATTGAAATATCCATTATATGCTGGTTGGTGTAATTAACCTCTTCGATGTTATTTTCAAATTTTCTGTTTACTAATATGCCAACACCTGCTTGTGCTCTGATGTTCTTGTCTACTCCGCAGTAGAAGAATATATGATTTCTATATACTGTGTTACCTTTACCCTTTTTCTTTGTCTCTGAGATTGTACATATGTCTATTTTGTGCTTTTCTACTTCTAATATAATTTCTTGGTCTTTAGCGTTCCATGATGTAGTGTTCCAGCATGCGAATCGTAGAATATTTCTCTTCAGGTTTTTTTTCCACATTCGTTTTTTCCGTTTTCTCGCTAGGTCGTCATCGTTATTCCATCCAGTATCCGAGGCTACTCGCAACTAACGCAACTCGTTGTGTGCACATATCTCTATTAGTGAATCTCCGTTATCATTTGTTGGTGCTTCGTTGAACTTGTGCATTATTCCTTGGATGGGTGTATTTCCTATGCTTGAGTTGAAATCTCCCAACAAGAATATTTTTTCTGTTTGTGGCAATCTATCTAGGGTCTCTTGAAGTTTTTCGAAAAATTCGTCTCTCTCGTTCTTTGGTTTGTTTACATCTGGTGCATAAATGCTAACAATATGGATTTTTTCATTAGCTAACTTCATTGAAATATCCATTATATGCTGGTTGGTGTAATTAACCTCTTCGATGTTATTTTCAAATTTTCTGTTTACTAATATGCCAACACCTGCTTGTGCTCTGATGTTCTTGTCTACTCCGCAGTAGAAGAATATATGATTTCTATATACTGTGTTACCTTTACCCTTTTCCTTTGTCTCTGAGATTGTACATATGTCTATTTTGTGCTTTTCTACTTCTAATATAATTTCTTGGTCTTTAGCGTTCCATGATGTAGTGTTCCAGCATGCGAATCGTAGAATATTTCTCTTCAGGTTTTTTTTCCACATTCGTTTTTTCCGTTTTCTCGCTAGGTCGTCATCGTTATTCCATCCAGTATCCGAGGCTACTGTTCCAGTTCTTTGAGCATTGTTTTTTTTTACGAAGGGTAGGTCGCTAGCCTTGCTCTTCAACCCTCCTCCTTTACCCGGGCTTGGGACCGGCAGTGATGGTGACTTCTGAGCTACTCGATTCACCCAGCATCACCACTCCAGGCGGACTTAATCTGAAAAATCTATATCGGATGGTAAAAGGTTATATCTACTTTATCCTTCTTTATGGTGCCGAAGCTTGTACTGTTAACCCAGCATCCGACAGGTGAATTTTTTGCCACTAACAGACAGGTGGGGTGTGACAAACCCCAGCAACTTAAAGAGTTAAAGAATCTCAAAAAATATATTTTTAAATTTAGGTTTTTGTTATACCTCGAACGTCAACATCTTGAAGCGGGTCAGGATATTCACTATTTACACTAACATTGTTTATTTCTTCACTTACTTCCGAATTACTCTTGTCAATACATTCGTTACTGTCTGCTTCACAAACCATACATACTCATAGACGTTTCACGATCATGTTAATCTTTCGGATCGAATTAACGCCGTCTTTTGATTGGAATGGGAACTAAATTGACAAATTTTAGTTACGTGAGAATTTCAAATTATAAATTTTGCGGGATTTTTGATGAAATTTCGCAGGAAATTAAAACAACAGAAAGACAATTAGTGGAGTCACTGAAGGTGGATATGAGCTATTGCCTCCGATTTCGTTGAACCTCCATCGATTTGCATGAAAATTGGTGAGTGGTTAGAGGATATATCAAGGAACAAAGGTGACATAGTGCCAACTTGCGCTTTTACCCTGGGGGTGGATGCCACCCCTTCTCTGGGATGAAAATAATTTTATAAAAATAACCACATAATTTCATAGAGGGACACATTTCAAGGCAAAATTTGTTATATAAAGTTATTAACACGTTGATGGACAGAACGTCTATAGACGTCTAATTTCCATTGATGTAATGTGACACAACGTCTATGGACGTCATTTTTTAAAATAACGAGTTGTGACAAAAAATCATTGTCATATGCATATTAAATGTGACACGATGTCCATGGTCGTCGTTCACATGTTTACAATAAATGTTAAAAAATCATTGTTTCCATAAACTAAATTTAGCAATTTCCCCATTCTACTTTGCAAAATACATAAATATAGTGTCACAACAGTTGCTTACACTTTTGACTCAATGTCCATCAACGTGTTAAAATAAATCAAAACTTTTTGAGTTATTAAAGATCAAAGATTTTAATTTTATTGAGAAAAATGCAGGTTTTTAACCAATATTTCATCAATAACTCAAAAAGTGTAAGTTTTTACAAAAAAGTTACAATTATCAAAATTGAAGCTAATAGAAAATGAAATAAATCCCTTACTAGAAAACCTGTTATTGTTAAATACAAGTGAGTTATAGGTAATTGAATGTATAGTTTTTTCGGCGAGTAAAAAACTCTAAGTATTCAAGCTGAAATAACGGGAAATTAATACATTTTATAACATTAACTTATTAAACATTTGTCAAAATACTTAAAAATATCTATCAAATGAGCCCCCGAACATGTTGATAGCGTCAAAATTTTTTCAAAATTTATATTTTAAAAATTTTTCCAAAAAATGTTATGGTTTTTTTTTTAATAACTCCGTTCGTGTTTACGATATCAGGTTCTTCTAAAAACTGTTTGAAAGTTAATTCCAAGTGCTATTTAAGCACGTTAAACCTAATCTTCTAAATCCCTTACTTTTTAAAAAATAAAAGGTTAAATGACCCCGGTTGCATGGTTCCCACAGCAAAATTTAAGATTTAAACGTTTCTATCTCGGTTATTTTTTTACTCTATAGAAATAGTAAAACAGGTAAAATATTTGGCACAGAAAAATCTAAAACTTGGTTATATATAATTTTTTACGTATATTGAGTATTTTTGAAGTTATTATCAAAAGAATATGAAAATTACAATATTTTAAAAATTATGATTTTTTTAAATTACCTTTTTTTCAAAAATATGCATTTTAAACCTGTCAAAATTATCGAAAACATTACTTATGCTAATATAAAGAAGTTCTTGTAAAAATTACTATAAATTTTAATTTTTGTGGAAATGGCGTATGCTTTATTTTTCACTTCTTCCTAAAAAAATCGAAACGGTTCTTTTATTTTCACTATAACTTGCTTAATTTTGACGCTATGTCCTTGTTCTGAAGCTCATTTGATAGGTATTCTGAAGTATTTTGACAAATGTTTAGCAGGAATATTTTATACATTGCATCGTTTTCCCGTTATTTAAGCTTGAATACTTATATTTGAGTACTCGTCGAAAAAAATATACATTCAATTGCCAATAACTCACTTTGCACTAACATTAGTTTAGTTCTCTATAAGAGGAGTGTATTAAATTTTTTATTATCTTCAATTTCAGTAATAATAACTTTTTTGTAAAAGCTTATAGTTTTTGATTTATACGTGAAAAACCGATTTAAAACATGCATCTTTTTACGAAAAAATAAAATCTTTGGTCTTTAATAAATCTAAAAGTGTTGATTTATTTTAATAACTTTATGTAACAAATTTTGCTTATAATTTGTCCCTCTATGGACTTATGGTATTATTTTTAATAAAATAATTTTCACCCCCGAGAAGGGGTGGCATCCACCCCCAGGGTAAAAGCGCAAGTTGGCATAATGTCACCTTTATTCCCTGAGGTATCCTCTAATTACTCACCAATTTTCATGAAAATCGATGGCGGTTCAACGAAATCGGAGGTGAAAACCTTCAGTGACTGCACTAAATTCAATGTTTTATTCTATATTTTACTGAAAACTTCAATCATTCCAATTTGTGTTCAAAATGCTAAACACTACTGCTATGTGTCACGTGAAAGCACTGATGTGTATCGAGTTGAATGAAAATTTTTTAAAGAATCTTGTAGGATGATTGTTTAGATAAATATTACCTTATAATCTTTTACAAACTTCCAAAAATATATAGGTCCGAAATGTTGATGACACATTTGTCTATTGGAATAAATTGTTTCAGTATCTATTATATTGTTTTTTTTTAATGTGGAGAAACACAACACGGGATGATCAAAGTAAACTAAAAATTCTACTCATAAAAACGGAGAGGAGGTTAATACACTTGATTAAAATTGCGACTAAATCTAATTAAAAACGTAACACCACTATAACAAAATAATTAAGCCACAAACTGTAAAATAAAAAGTAAATAACAAATTAATTTAATTGTCAACTGTCAGTTGTTAAATATGACAATAGAATTGACTGACAGCGACATCTCTGGATTGGAATGGTAACTAATTTGCTGTTTTGACCTTGACAATTTACGTGAAACGTCTATGAGTATGTATGGTTTGTGGTCTGCTTCATCCCATAAAGCCTGAAGGCGTGCTTGTTCTCGTTCGTAATTCATTTTTGCTTAAACTCATAAAAAATATGTTAAAATCTATAATAAGTATTATTCACTTAATTATAGGAGTAAAACAAAATAAAAATAATTCTGCAGAAGGTACAAAATCTGACAGGTGTGCTATGACCACTTTCAATCCAAACGTACTTGCTGAAACTAAACAGACGACTAAAATCTATATGTCGTCGCATAGATGAATGAATATACAATAGAAAGCTATCTAGCCGCTAGTGCCACTACATGCAAAATTTCCTTATGTTTTAGGCGCTTCAGTATTGTGCTACACCCCACCTGTCGGATGCCGGGTTAATGTTGACGGAGTGAGGAAGCTAAAAACTTTTGAAGTGTGACTTTTTAGAAGAATTTTAAAAATACCACGAACCGACCATATTACGAACAAAATGGTGTTATACACAATTTGAAGAAACCGACAACTTTTAACCGGCATTAAAGGATAAAGGCAGTATATTTGGGGAGCATAATTTAAGAAATGATAAGTAAGAGTTATGGAAGCTACCCACGCCTAAAAATTTGGGCACGGTACTTAAAGAAGAAGAAGTAAGAGTTGTAGCAGCTGATTATTAAGGGCAAAATCGAAAAAGGATTCCTGGTAGACGACAAATCTGTACCTTGGAAGAAGAAGGGCCAAAGTCCAGTTTCTTACTTTTGAATAATTCTACTTATTAGGTTTCTCGCTCTTAAAATTCGTTGTCTTCCTTAGGGTATTTTATATACAGGTTTTATTTTATTGCAGCTGTATTTGTATAACAAGGACCATTAGTGGTGTGAATTTTTTTTTACAAAATTTAATAGAAATTTTATTTTAGGTGGATATTGGCTTTTTCAACTTACCGTATAATAATTTGGTTCGGACTATGGCCCTTTTATTATGCATCTGTGCCACTCACTCTCTTGACTTTACATGGTTAATGAAATCATCATTTTGATTACTAATAAAATTTTTTTCAAGAGAAAGTTCTAATTTTACAAAGTATGGGTATTATTAATAATAATAATAATAAAAAATAATGATAAAGAACAAAACACTTATTATTACTTTTAGCCGTCACAATAAGAAAACTCATCTTCCTCGTGTGCTGGAAAATCGTCTATTGTATTGACTGATGTAGGGCAATAGTTCCTTAAGGTTTTTCACTTTAGGCTCACATAATGCTATTAAGGGATCGCACAGGTTCGCTATTAATGGGCGTCAATGAAAAATCTATTTTGCTTTCTCGTTTTCGAAGTGATCCTCTTCTAAGATCAACTTTTTTGAATTTCGTGGCATCGAAGCTCGTACTCTAGAAAAAAAAAACAAATGGCTCTTTGGTGAATTTTAGCCACTTGATTTGAAACCATGGTATTACTTCACCTTCTTCGTTCTTTTTCCTGTGAACAAGCTTGTTAGTCAATAGCTCGCCAAAATTTAGAAAATCAGTTTGATTCATTTCGAGGACATTTAAAGCGGGGACATTCTCTGAACACTCCTAATGAAATTGCATCAGGTATGTAGTACCTCAATGTCCATTGTGGTTTTTTTTTGCCTCTCAATTGAGGCATGAATTGTATCTGCTTCCATGTGTGTGTGCGCAGGCTCCATAAACTTATGATTAATTTCAGTTACGGAACCTTCTTCTTCCATAAGCTCTGCATTCAGTTATTCTTCTGTTAATTTTTCTTCTACAAACGAATGGCTGTTGTAGAACCTTTTCCTTCACTTTTTTCCAGTTTTAGTTGTATATTCTTGTCCACTTTTTTCTTCTTTCTGATATTTTGTGCCCATGATTTTTCATTTCTAACGCGTTTTCTTGTTATTTTACCTTCTTGATTTTGTTTCTTCCTCCTCATGTACGCTTGAACCGACGGCTTGTGCCAACATCTCCTTGAACAGTTTCAGAATTAATATTCTCCACAAAACTATTAGAGGCATCCTCATCCTCAGAAGGCATATAATCTTCATCATCAGAAGCATTGCCACCTTCTTCAGCCAATTCGTTTTCCACTGTGACATTCGTTTTCGTAATAAATTTTGCAAAAATGTGTTATTTCCATATAACTGTTATTTGTTAACATACCTTGGTTCTTTGTTCTTTGGCATTTCAAGTATCATCCGCGTCCTGTCTGAATACACATATTTAACGCAATTCTTATAAACTGGAAACAAAAAAAAAGAACACACAACAGAAGCAACCGACTTCCATAAAAGTAATGTTATGCGACCGCGTGCGTGAAACAAGTAGAAGGGCCAATCTCCACATTTGCTTAGCTTATCCTGCGTATTGAAAGGGCCAAAGTGACACATTGGCCTTTATAAAATTCAGCTACTTGGTAGATTGGCCGTTAAAACGGATGTTTATTTTTTAAATGATCAATTTTAGGAGATTGGCCCCTTTACTACTGAAAGTATGACAAAAGACATGAATATTGGTGCCATAAGCTAAAAACAGCAATTTTTGGAGATTGGCCCTTATTCTTCCAAGCTACAGAAATATCCTAATGTTGTTCTGAAGCTATTTCCTTGTGCCATTTTTACAATTAACTATTTTTAATGGGAAATAAGTTTTATATTATTGGCTGATATATTTATGGAGGATTTCGAAACTAATATCATTTCTAAACAAAATCTAAAACCCACAGTATGGTGGAGATATGTAGGTGATGTGTTTTCAATATGGCCTCATAGATCAGAATTGTTGGATACATTCCTGAATATTATAAACGATCAAGAAGAGCCAATAAGATTTACAATGGAAAAGGAATACAATAACACTTTACCTTTCGTCGATGTTTTAGTCTCAAAGAAGGATACTGGATATGAGACTCAAGTGTATAGAAAACCAACACACACCAACAGATATCACAATTACAAATCAAATCACAACGTCAACGTTAAAAAGGGAATAATTAAATCCTTATATGATAGAGCCAAAATTACCTGTTCTAATGAAAATTCATTTTTAGAAGAAAAGTATCTGTTTTATTCAAAAATGATTATCTTTTATCTTTTATAAATAAGGAATTGTCAAGATTGGATCAAATGGAACAGAACATTTTAGAACGGGATCCTACATCATTCACAAGAAATAATACGGGAAAAATAGCAATACCATACATAAAAGGACTCTCCGAGAAACTTAAAACAATAGGAAATAAATTCAACAACATTCAAAACAACAAACACATTGAGATCTACTCTATCTAAAACTAAACCTAACAATGAATAAGAAAGAACAAAGAATTGCATTTATAAAATACCTCGTGAATGCGAACAATTTAATTTAGGTGAAACATCAAGACCATTAAACATTAGAATAAGTGAACATCAGTCTTATATTAAAAATAGAGAATATGATAGATCTCAAATATGTCAACACGCATGGGATAATGAACATTGAGTTCAGTGGATAGATTCAAGTATAGTCCTGAAATAATCAGACAGTAAAAAGAGAAAAACCAAAGAAGCAGCTCTAATTATTATGCTAAATGAAGCCAATTGTGTCGCAAATTCCTCGGTAGAATGCAGTAGGATGTGGTTACCCATATTGAAAGAGGAAGTCAATAGTAAGAAAATACCACGATTACTAAGTCAATAACATATCGTGTTAGTGCAACTTTTATATTTTAGTGTTGCTTATTGTATATCTATGTATTATTAATCTTATTTATAATTTAAACATATTAAAGTCAGAATTTGGTATTAGTTTTTTGAAAGTAAATTAAATATAAGACCAAATACTAACGATGTCGAGATAGTATCACGAGGTTTTTCCTGTTCCTGGTTTTCCTCGGTATTTACAATAAAATCTCTAACACGAGAATTTTACTGTCATCGTTGCATTTGGTTGTCTTTTTAAAGACAGATCACAAGCTATGATTTTTTTGTGACGGATATTCTTGAGTTGGGATTAATTTCATGTAATCGAATGAACTATCTTTTAGTAAAGTCGTCCCAGGAACGCAATTCATAAATATTGGCGATATAATTTTAAAGACTTTTACTTTAAAATGTATAATATACGTCTGAATTGCCAATATAAATGAGTCAGATTAAATAAATTATTAGAAGAATTTTTTTACCTAGCAACAACATTTTTGTTTATTTTAGTAGTATTTTGTATTTTGACAACCAAACCCGGTTTGGGCTTCGAATCGTTAATAAAATCTTTTTTTTTTTGGTAAAATTGTGGCTTATTTCCCATTAAAATTAGTTGATTGAAAAATATCCTAGTTGAAAAACATTCGCGACTGGATCGGGTTAAACACAGAGACGCTTTCAATAAAAGCAGAAATTAGAGACGAATTTACAATGGTTCTAGCCAACCTTCATTAATTTAGTCGGCATTAGAAGAAGGAAAGATCGTTATTGGAGCTTATTTATTTCCTTGCTAAAAATTATATTAGAATATAATAGAGGATGAAGTTATTAAATCTGTCGTTGACGGTTTTAATGGACCATTGGATTTCGATATTGAAGACTCAATGTTTTTTTGTGTATTTTCTATGTAACTGATAAATCATTTGTACCTGTTGAACCCGAGAATTTAATAAAACATTATTATAACTCCCATTTTTTTTATTTTGTAACATTAATTAACCTCTAAATGTACCATTTATTCCGGTATTTTTAAAAAAATCATTTTTCTACGAGCGAGCGTGCAAAAATGTCTACTTTCGTGCACGCACTTTAGTTTAGAAAGTTTCACTTTTCCGCGCGCGTGTTACTTTTCCGCACGCGTGTTACTTTTCCGCGTTAAAGTAATTATAATACATGCAATAAACTAATATTTAGATATTATTTACTAATTTATTTCAAATATATCTTATTGTGTTGCTGTTTTAATGAAATTAACGCGACAATTCGATGAAATAAAATTATTTTGACATAATATATTCGAAAATCAAATCGGTAGACAATAACAGTCGTATTGAATCATTGTCATGGAAACCAAGATCGTCGTCATGCTAATTATATTGAAAGTTTGGTTTTGACAACCTTGTCAAAGAATTAATTTGTGTATGTATTTATATATTAATTAAATTAATTGATTAAGATTTGGTAATTTTTTAAAAACTCTTAGAAAAAATATTGTTCCTAACTCTTGCAGAAAGTCTCTTTTCCGCACTCGACTGCTTGCCGAACTCCCGATTCGCGTCGTTCGGCAAACTGCAGTGGCTTGCGGAAAAGGACGAATTTCTGCACTTGTTAGGAAAATAACTATATTATATTAAGCGGAATTTTAATATAGTTATTTTCCTAACATGTGCAGAAAGTCATACTTTTCCGCACGCGACTGCAGTTTGCCGAACGACGCGAAGCGGGAGTTCGGCAAGCAGTCGAGTGCGGAAAAGAGACTTTCTGCATGCGTTAGGAACAATATTTTTTCTACGAGTTTTTAAAAAATGACCAAATTTTAAGGTGATACAGTAGCGATCAACAGGTAGCCAAAACGCGTTCCAAGATTGCGGCTGTAATTTTGAATATTTTTTCGAGATATTTGGCACACGTATTCATAATATAATAAAGAATGGCAATACAGAGCCCAATTTGAAAAATGTCAAAAAATGGCCCAATTAAATACAATATTAAAAAAACGAGCCTTTACCGCCATTAAGAAGAACAAAAAAATACACTTTCTTCAAATAAACTTTTTTATCCGAAGCCTAGATTTTGTGTCATTTTGGAACTACATGATAAACTAATGAAATGGAACTAATGAAATAAAAAAATTTAGTAGTTCCAAAATGACACAAAATCTAGGCATCGGATAAAAAATTTATTTGAAGAAAGTGTATTTTTTTGTTCTTTTTAATGCCGGTACAGGCTCGTTTTTTTAATATTGTATTTAATTACAGAGTAATTTCCACATATTAATATATTTTTCAAATTGGGCTCTGTACCGCCATTCTTTATTATATTACGAATATGTTTGCCAAATATCTCGAAAAAATATTCAAAATTACAGCCGCAATCTTGGAAAGCGTTTTGGCTAACTGTTGATCGCTACTGTTTCCTCTTAATCAATTAATTTAATTAATATGAAAATACATACACAAATTAAATCTTTGACAAAGTTGTCAAAACCAAACTTTCAGCACAATTGGTTAGCATGACAGCGATCTTGGTTTCCATGAAGACGTCAAAACCACTGTTATTGTCTACTGATTTGACTTTCGAATATTAGGTCAAAATTATTTAGTTCATCGAATCCTCGCGTTAATTTCATTAAAACATGAACACAATAAGATATATTTGAAATAAATTAGTAAATAATATCTAAGTATAAGTTTATTGCATGTATTATATTTATTACTTTAAGGCCATATTAAACTATCTAAATAAACACGCGTCCGGAAAAGTAAAACGCGTGTGGAAAAGTAAAACGCGTGCGGAAAAGTAACACGCGTGCGGAAAAGTAAAACTTTCTAAACTAAAACGCGTGCGCGAAAGTAGACGTTTTTGCACTCTCGTAGAAAAAAGAATTTTTAAAATATCAAACATGTTTCAAAAATTAAAAGAAAGTAATAGCCTTTTTATATTACCTATTAACGTTACTCTCTAAAACATCATGCATGTCTGTACTATGTATATTTTAATATAAGCACCAAAAAGAAATATAAACATTTTTTTTTTCAAAAAGCCATTTTTCTCAAAAATTAATTTTTTGCGCTTAATCCGCTACTTGCTACATAACACGGATTATACTTGTCCAAGGTATTTTATCAATTTTTATGACCTACTTTATTAATGAATGTAGCAGTGCTATTCAAATGGTATTTATATTAAAAAAACTCACATTTTTCTGGAAAAAATTATATTACTCTTAACTGCTATTAAATATAAAAGTCTCCGTCTGAGTCAAAATGAGGGTGGAAAGAAAAAGTAAAAGCGATTAGTCACTGGCAGGACGCTAAGTTTTAATAAAGGATCTCAATATATAAAAATAACTTTAATTATCTTATAACAAAAATCAAGAGAATATAATGAGTTAAAAGATTTTCTTGTTCTTTATTCTACTCATATAAAAGTTATTATATAATTACCATACTGTTATCAAACTATAGATTTTTCAGTGCAATTTTAATGTTACATTATGGTTTATATATTATTATGAAATCCATTTTTAGGTATAATTTCCCTGATACAGTTGTTAATAGTACAACTTTTTATATACCTATACCGAAAAAGTCGCGTCCATCTAATGGATATTAATAACGGATGACGGATCGGTACAATTTTACAACTACAGAGGTAAGTATGTTCCATGGATACAAAAAAGATTTTTACAAAATAATATTGCAAGCGTAAAAAATGGTATATAAATAAATAAGTCTTGTAAAATACATCAATAATATCTTTTAAGTAGTCTGTAGTAGGGGAGGAAAGTATGCTAAATTTGCAATTACTCGAGCGTTATGGGGACCTATTGGGTTGAGAAGAGTAGGTCTTAAGACCAAAAAGTTAAGTTCAACAATCGATTTTTCCGATTAGAGCGTCATCTATCCATAATTCGAAAAAATGTCTCGAATAAAAGTTACTTATTTTTACATAAGGAATCCAAATCTGAAATAAAACATGGAGGCTCCTATTTAAGATTTTAAAGTAACCCCCCACAACACCTCCGTGGGGGCTCGTGTTCGGTGTCATTGGATAAATTTTTCAAAAATATTGAATACGTGTATTTTTCCGTTTTTCGATCTGATGTTCATTTCGCGAAATATCGCGGGGTTCGTAATTAAAATTTTAAATTTACTCTTCCCTCTCTCCGTGGGGGGTCGTGTTTGGTATCACTCGATAGATTTTCGAAAAATATTGGAAAAGTATTTTTTGGTTTTTCAATCTCACGTTCATTTCGAGAAATATTCGCTTTTTTTGTGAAACTTTGTGACTCACCCATTTCCTTACGCTCCGCTCAAATCGTCAGATTTTTTAAATATACACTGTTTTTTTTAACTTACCTTAATCTGACGATTTCGTATTTTTTCTAAGGATAGATTTTTTTTCGGGCCCCTCTTAACGAACCCCTCTGTATTAAGAGCCAATATATTATGGTAGAGGTACATTTACAGGGTACAAGGTTTCTCCTCATGAGATAATCTGACGCGCTCGAGTAACTGCAAAAATCCCCGCTTGGGCTACCCTACCACTATATTGTTCTTAAAATTACTATTTGGCCTAGCATGACTGGCAAATTTTAATCTTTTTTAAAATGAGATTGTTGTTATTTGAATTTGTCACATTCAATGATAATGTTTTAGGTACTGTTAAGATTGTGTGCTCGCATAAACTGTTGTGTTACTTTTTGAAAACAGTAGATAAATTTGTATAATTTTGGAATTATATTAATAATTAAATGGCAAAATTCGTTAGACATGTATAATTTTGTTCACAATTTGATTCGGAATATGTAGTGTAAATAAACTGATTATTACTATCTTTTGTGTTTGAAAAATGCCAAATCAACTCAAAAATCAATGCAAACAGGTCATTTTTTTGGTTAGTTAATAGGTTAACGGTTACATACCTCCTATATTATAATAGTGCAGCCGATATGTGAAACAATTGTACATTTAATGATAGAAGTATATAATTTGGACCACATATACTACACATATTATATAAAGGTTCAAATTTAGATAGGAGGCCATCTCATATTTTGCCATTTATAAAAATGGCGGGCTTTCAAAATGGCGACTATTCATATTAGGTCTGGATCCCGCGTATGAAAAAAAAAGTTGATTAATAGCAAGCTGAAAATTTTTTAAGAGCTCAAGGGTGATTCATTCTCGAGAAAATGAATTTATTCCAACCTTTACGTGCTCACTTTTAAAATATTATATTATCACGGAATATCCAACTATTAATGAAAATATTTTTACGTTTCCTTAAAAGTTTACACATTGTAACATGTATTGTTTTCACAATGACTGATTCAGTTACAGACAAAAATCACAATGAATAAAATATCACTATCGTAAATTAGCCCACCTCTAGACTCGTTCGGTTGATTTAAAACAGAATGAAATGATAAATGTAGGCGGGCTTTTGCATTTACGTAGCTTAGTTCAGAATCCAGTAGTCGACTGAGGTATTGTACTTGTATAATATAATAATTATTTGAAAATATTTTGTTGGCCAACCGCCTAGAGCTGAAATACATGTATTGGCTATGATCCGTTTAAATATCGCTGGACCTGTATATACGTCCATTTGGCACAATAAAAAATAACCTTCGACCGGTACATATTGCTTGTATCGATGCTCGGTGCATTGTTCAGTCATAAATTTTACCTGTCCCTATAGCGTCGGCCGTCGGGTCCTATTGTAAATTATTATAATAATAGTCCGTCTCGGTATTTTATTATTTCTGTCATAAGTATCTCTGTGGAAATGCAAATGCTGCTTGTAACATCCCAAAAACCAGCTCTACTATTAATTGTACTCGTATAAATAAGTGTATAATATGTACCTACCTACTTATTTATTGTATTCATTTATAGACCTGGATCCCGCGTAATAAAAAAAGTTGATTAACAGCAAGCTGAAAATTTGTTAACAGCTTCACGGTGTCTAGTCGGACAAACTTTGGTGTATGGGAACACTGGAATAGGGGAAGTTTTAATTGTGAAACAGGTTAAAAATTTGGAACGTCAGACTACGAAGACGTCCCATGTGTTTTGTCAGACAAAACTTCCAATTAATTTGTTACCCTTTCATTAAACTGTCCTGCAAAAATCAGACTGCTGTTTACCACCAACTGGGCATTTTAATGAGTGGAACACGTAGAACATATCAAATGACAGGAATTATGACAGGTGACACATAGCAGTCTGATTTTTGCATGAGAGTTTACTGAAAGGGTAACAAATCAATTGGAAGTTCTGTCCGACAAAATATATGGGATGTTTCCATGGTCTGACGTTCCAAATTTTTAACCTGTTCCACAATTAACACTTCCCCCGTTTCAGTGTTCCCATACATCATTGTTTGTCCTAGACACCCTTAAGCTATTAACAAATTTTCAGCTTGCTATTAATCAACTTTTTATTCATACGCGGGGTCCAGGCCTACATGTGACTAATGGCACGATAACTTTTGAACGACAAGTCAGATTTCAAACAAATTTGGTACACAGGTTCTCTTTTTGATGTAAAAGATCGAGGTCTTGAACCGGAATAATCGGTTTAGCAGAAGTGGTGTTTTTCCTGGTTTTTATGTAAAGTATGTTGTTTTTTTTTTTCAATCCTTTCACCCTGTATGTAGTAATTTTTCAAAAAGTTAATACCGCCATTGAGAAAAGCGTAAAAATATTTTTTAGGAAATATTTTGAACTTTTTAGTTATGTTAATTACCATTTAATAAATACATAACGTATCTTCACATGTACCTATGTGCGGCAGGTTCGTGCAAATACTATAAGAATTATTGTGTATTTAATGGTAGAAGCATATAATTTGAACCACATATTGTTCCTTTTACAAAAATGTCGGGCATTCAAAATGACGACTATATTATGTGACTAATAGCACGATAACTTTTGAACGAGACGTCAGATTTTAACCAAATTTGGTATTTAGGTTCTTTTTTGATGAGCAAGATCATGGTCTCGAACTGGAGGAATCGATTTACCAGAAGTTGTGTTTTTACTGTTTTTTAATGTAAAAATATGTTGTTTCTTTTTCAATTCTTTGACCCTGTATATATAAATTTTTCAAAAAGGTAATACCGCCTTTGAAAAGATTGTAAAAATATTTTTTTAGGAAATATTTTGAACTTTTTAGTTATGTTAATTACCATTTAATAAATGCATAACGTTTGTTCACATGTACCTATGGACTGCAGATTCATTTTGAATGCCCGCCATTTTTGTAAAAGACAAAATCTGAGATGGTCTCATATCTAAATTTAAATCTTTGTATGTGTAGTATGTGTGGTCTAAATTATATGCTTCTACGATTAAATACACAATAATTCTTATATTATTATTTGCACGAATCTGCCGCACATACGTATGTACCTACCTGTGAAGATACGTTATGCATTTATTAAATGGTAAT
Organism: Diabrotica virgifera virgifera; assembly: GCF_917563875.1. NCBI lineage: Eukaryota > Metazoa > Arthropoda > Insecta > Coleoptera > Chrysomelidae > Diabrotica > Diabrotica virgifera. The sequence continues at coordinate 192,079,212 of NC_065448.1, forward strand.
TAGTATAACTAAAGAGTTCAAAATACTTGTTAAAAAATGTATTTACGCTCTTTTCAACGCCGATAATACCTTTTTGAAAAATTACTATATACAGGGTGAGAGAATTTAAAACAAAAACAGCATATTTTTACAAAAAAAAAAAATCAGGAAAACCCAACTTTTGGTAAACCGATTCTTCTTGTTCAAGAGCTTGACCTTATATATCAAAAAATAACCTGTACACACCATGGCCTCATATCTAAATTTAAACTTTTGTATGTGTAGTACATGTGGTCCAAACAATATTCTTCTACCATTAAATGCACAATAGTTCTTATAATGTTTGCACGAATCTGGCGCACATAGGTATATGTTAAGATAAGTTATGCATTTATTACATGGTAATTAATATATCTAAAAAGTTCAAAATATTTCCTAAAATATATTTTTACGCTATTTTTAATGCCGGTATTACCTTTTGGAAAAATTAATATATGCAGGGTGAAATAATTAAAAAAAAACATATTTTTACATAAAAAATCAGGAAAAACACAACTTCTGGTAAACCGATCCTTCCGGTTCAAGAGCTCGATTTTATACATAAAAAAAGAACATTGACGCCAAATTTGGCTGAAATTGCAATTTTCGTTCAAAAGTTATCGTGCTATTAGTCACATATATATAGACGCCTTGTTGAATGTCCGCCTTTTTTGTAAAAGGCAAAATTTGATATGGCCTCATATTTAAATTTGAACCTTTGTATGTGTATACCCTATTCCACGAACATACGCCTGTTTTGAATTACTTCAACAACGAATATTTTACTGTGCAAAATAAGAAGAACGAAAGTAAATTGCAAATTACATTGTTGTTTATTGGAATAATTATTAGCGCCATTTACTTTCGTACTTCTTATGTTCCACACTAAAATATTCGTTGTCGAAGTAATGCAAAACAGGCGTATGTTCGTGGAATGGCCCATAGTATTAGTCCATTCTTTCACGGTTTTTGCTCTAAATTTTAAAGAACCGCTTGGAATGACATGAAATTTGGCATACGCATAGCTTACATGTCAAAGAAAGAAAGTGATATTGTGCCTAAGAGTGCTTTTGCCCTGTGGGTGACTTTCACAAAAAATATATGTCCAAAACAACTCCGGAAATGGGTAAACTGACTAATTTGAAGTAACTTTTGTTCTATAGAGCTTTTTCGCAAAGTCAACACTTTTCAAGTTATTTGCGAGTGAATATGTTCATTTTTCAACAAAATAACCACATTTTTAGACGGTTTTTCGCAAATAACTCAAAAAGTGAGTATTTTGTCGAAAAAACCGTTCTTAGCAAAAATATAGCCTATAAAAAAGTAAAAAAAATGGTGTACGCGTTAGGTCTCTGGATCGCGTTTCTAGCATTAAATTTAAGCAAGTTACGCTCAAAATAAAGTTGGTCCCTTTTGTTTTTGCAAAAAAAAAAATCGGGAAGACCACCCCCTAATTAGCAACTTAAATGAAATTAATCGTTGCCGCTCCATAAATTCTTTTACTTATATTGTGTTTATATGATCTGTAAGTTTCATCGATTAAAAGTGTTTATTTTTGATTAGGAAAAAATTTGATTTCAAAGTAAAATTTTTAAAAATTTAAATTTTGAAAAATATGCTTTTTTTCAAAATAACTTAAAAATTGTCAGAGATACCAAAAGTCTCGAAATACAAAAAAAGTCAGATTTGCTTTTCTGAATATCATGTATTTTTTGTTTTTCTGTTAGACAAAAATTGATCAAGATTTGGTGTTTCTAAATTTGCATACATTCGTGATCAGTGACTCGTTCAACCCCTTTTAACTACAGCCGTTTCAATAGTAAGGACTTTGAACCGATGAAACTTACAGATCATATAAACAATATATACACGAGTCAAGAAACTTGTGAACTCGTTAGGATTAAGTTCATTTAAGATACTAATTAGGGGGTGATTTTCTCGATTTTTTTACCAAAACCAAAAGGGACTAACTTTATTTTGAGCGTAACTTGTTTAATTTTGATGCTAGAAATTTTTTTTATAAAACAAAAATGAAGCTTTTTTTAAACACTTTAAATAGGTTTAAATGAGTTTTCCCCGAAATGTGCTTCATTTTTGGTTATTTCATATAAAATATTCCACTTGGAATTTGACGAATATGAACCTATATTTCATTAGCGATAACTCTGCTTCTACTAAATAAAAAAACGTGATATATTCACTATTTTTTAAATTTTTTTAGGCTATATTTTTGCTAAGAATGCTTTTTCGACAAAATACTTACAATTTGAGTTATTTGCGATAAACCGTCTAAAAGGGTGGTTATTTTGTTGAAAAAATGAACATATTCACTGCCAAATAACTCGAAAAGTATTGACTTAGTGAAAAAACTCTATAGAACAAGAGTTACTTTAAATTAGCCAGTTTACCCATTTCCTGACTTTGTTTGGACGAATATTTTTTAACCCCCAAGGGGGGTGGGTGAAAACCACCCCCAGGGCAAAAGCACATATCGGCACAATATCACTTTTTTTCTCTGACTTGTTAGCTGTGTGTATGACAAATTTCATGTCAATCCAAGCGGTTTTTTAAAATTTAAAGGTTTTGCAATATTTTACCGTTAATGAATGGGGTGTATGAGTGTGTTATTGAGGTAGCACCTTTTATTGGAACGACCACATCAAACGTCATAGACGGGAGATGGTTTTTGATAACTGGTCCTCATAAGGCACTCAACTCTCACTTATGGCTCCACGTGCCACATCCCGGGCAACTGCATTGGTCTGCAGGCTAAACTAAGTGAGGGTAGCCAGACATGGTGATAGGTTGGACAGTGGCAGCTGGCTGTTACAAAACTGACCATGCGGCGAGAATGATAGCCACAGAAACGGCACATATACAGCGGTGCAGAAGGCAAAGGGAAACCACTGCACTATTTTCCCAAGAGAATTTCTTCCCATAACGATGACAATCTCGGCAAGTGAAGATGGAGTGTGTAGCGACCCGACTCACGCTCGGCGCCATCTCGGTTCCGGGTCGGATGGTGTGAAATTTGCTACCGGCTGCCAAGGTGTGAGGGATCAGGCACCTGGCAGAAATTGTGCGACTGAATCCAAATTTTCATTTAATTTAAGAAAATGTCAGCGAATTGGTACATGGAACGTCCAGGGACTGATCCAAAATCCTGGAAAGTTACACATAATTGAAAAAGAAATGGCAGACCACAATCTTTCGGTACTGGGACTCTCAGAAGCTCACTGGAGAGGAAAAGGGCATTTTAAAACAACTGCTGGCAACGTCGTCTATTTTTCAGGCCCAGATAACAAAAGTACAAATGGAGTCGCAATAATTGTACCCTCTAAACTTAACGACTGCGTAATTGGATATAATACTATTGATGACAGGATAATATCCCGTAAAATGAGAATATCCACCAATACCCTACACCTTGTCCAGGTATACGCTCCTACAACAGCTGCACAAGAAGAAGACATCAACAGGTTCTATGGTTGTTTAGAAGAAACTGTTCGCGCTATTCCGAATCGTGAACTCGTCATAATTTTAGGAGATTTTAACGCCAAAGTGGGGTCATCTAATGAAAATATTGAAGGAGTGCTGGGCAAAAATGGACTAGGACAGAGAAATGAGAATGGTGACCGTCTAGTGGAGTTCTGTGTAGAACAACATCTTACAATTACAAACACATTATATCAACATCATCCACGGAGATTATACACATGGCGCAGCCCAGATGGACGAACAAGGAATCAAATAGACTACATCCTAATAAGATCAAGATGGAAATCGTCGTCCATCAACTGTAAAATATATCCTGGCGCAGACTGTGGAAGCGATCATCAGCTCTTGGTATTGAACGTTCGACTTCGTTTTAAAGTCCCCAAAAGAAGACCCCAGAGAAAAGTCATGTTTCTAAGTCCATCAAAAATCAATGACTTCCGACAAAACCTAGAAGATGCTCTTTCTTTAGACCAAGTAGATAATGACCCTGAGAGCACTTGGATCTATCTCAAAGATAAGGTAATCGAGGCTGCAAAAGACTGTGAGGCAGCGGTTTCCACTGGCCGTAAGCCATGGATATCCGATAATACGTGGACTGTGATTCAACGCAGAAAAGCACATAAAACTAGATACGGAACAAACGATGAATACAGAGCGTTATCGAGAGAAATCAGAAAACAGTGCCGCAAAGATAAAGCTGATTACATCTCTCAAATATGCAGAGAGATAGAGGAACATGGCTGTCGAAATGAACCGAGTGACTTATTCCAGAAGATCAAACTCCTTACCAGAGAGTTTAAACCTCAAACGTGGTCTGTAATAGATAAGGAAGGTAATTTAAAGACCGATACTGATGAAATATTGGAAACATGGCGAAACTACTGTGGCGAGCTATATAAAAATAACGAGGTATCAGCAGAAAATCAGTGGCCTTCTGACTACCCTAGAGAACCTACTGTCTTACTCGCTGAAGTCAAAGATGCAATTAAATCACTAAAGGGAAATAAATCCCCAGGCATTGATTCAATACCATGTGAAATACTACAGTTACTAGGTGACAAAGGATTACATATCATCCATTCTATCTGTGTCGCTGTTTGGAATTCAGGAAAATGGCCATCTGATTGGTGTACCTCAATTTATATCCCACTACACAAAAAAGGAACTACTACCAGATGTGAAAACTACCGCACACTGTCACTAATAACACATGCTAGTAAAATCTTGTTGCATATCATCAAAAACAGATTAAAAACCTATCTACATTACCAAATACCTCAGGAACAAGCGGGGTTTGTAAAGGGTAAAGGTACAAGGGAACAAATCCTGAACCTGAGACAACTCATTGAAAAGTCTAGAGAATTTCAAGTACCTATGATTATATGCTTCGTTGACTACCAAAAGGCATTTGATTGTGTAAGCTGGATAAATCTGTGGTCAATTTTAATAGAAATGGGCGCACCAATGCACCTGGTGACACTTATTAAAAATCTATACCAGTCTAATATAGCGACAGTACGACTAGATCAGAAGTTCTCAAACCAATTCAAGACCGAGAGAGGTGTTAGACAAGGATGCGTGTTGTCACCTGACTTATTTAACATTTATGGTGAACATGTCATGAGGATGGTTTTAGAAGGATGGGCCGGTGGAGTAACAGTAGCTGGTAAGAAAATCTCCAATTTAAGATTTGCTGATGACACTACACTTATAGCAGCAAATGAGCAAGAAATGTTTGATCTTCTGCGAAGAGTTGAGTACGAAAGCAATAGAGTTGGTCTGAAAATCAATAAAGCTAAGACAAAAATAATGGTGGTCGACAGATTTGACACTATTCAACTGACTAACATATTACAGGAATACCAGATAGTAAACACCTTTGTCTATCTCGGGTCTAGTATAACTAACGATGGTAACTGTGAAGCAGAAGTTCGGAGACGTATTGGTATGGCAAAAAATGCGATGAGTCGCCTAACTAAAGTTTGGAAAGACAGATCTATCTCTCAAAATATCAAGATGAGACTGGTGAATGCCCTTGTATTCTCAATATTTCTATACGGAGCAGAGACTTGGATTCTTCGCGCATGCGAGCGCCAAAAAATTGATGCCTTTGAGATGTGGTGCTGGAGAAGAATGCTGCGCATACCTTGGACAGCTCATAGGACAAACGTTTCCATTCTAAACCAACTCAATATTAAAAAAAGGCTGTCCACAATATGTCTGCAACGAATTCTGCAATTCTTTGGTCACGTAGTTCGCAGAGGTGACGACAGTTTGGAGAGATTAATTGTTTCTGGAAACGTTCCGGGGAGAAGATCAAGAGGACGATCACCAACTAGATGGTCTGACCAAATAAAGCATTCAGCTGGAAACTCATTCTGCGCAGCTCTTAGAGCAGCTGAAGATAGAGACCAATGGAGAAACATTGTTAGGAATATTGGAAGAAATCACGATCCTCAGTAATGGGGAAACGACAGGAGGGAGAGAGAATGAATGGACTATATATGTGGTCCAAATTATATGTTTCTATCTTTAAATGCACAATTCTTATAATATTTGCACGAATCTGCCGCACTATAACTAGTATTACATAGGTAATAGGTTAACAGTTAGCTAATAATTACATACCTCCGCACAAACGTATATGATCAATGTAATGGAAAGGCAGATGCTGGGTGTCAAGCTTTGTGATAAATAGAAAAATACATGGATCAGAACTAAAACGAAAGTAAAAGACACGCAGTTACTCCCAAATGGAAATTTGAAAAACACAACAGCTGATAAAGAGACGGAAGATGGAATGAAGCGATAACCCACTGGAGACTTTGGGACCATAAAATAGGAAAGGGCAGACCACAGATGAGATGTCGGATGACTTAAAAAGATACGCTGGGACCAGATGGACAGGATTAGCACTGAACCGAGAAGAGTGGAAAAATAAGGGGGAGGTCTACGTTCAATTTTGGACAAATGAAGGGCAATAATAGGTAAATTACTTTAAACAAGAACGACATAGTGGTGGAACTATTGCCGTTAACTAAAGTAAAAGATGTAAGTAGTAGGCTATTGATTATGTATTTTAGAAAGAACCTACAACGTTAACGGGATTTTATTGTTTTATATGGTCAACGGACCTCTAACTATGAAAAAACCGCGGAGTGCTACCATTTAAAGTGGTGCGTTTTTGAGAAAGGGGTGAGCTAGTCCCTAGACACAGGGTAAATTACGTCTACATGAAAATTGTTCCAGGTTAAATGTACTATCGAAATATTACATTTTAAAGCCAAAGATACTTTTTTTTATAAAAATATATTCAAAAGAAAAGCAGGAAAAAACACGAAAGATAGCAATTTTGTTTTTTGCCCCATAACTTTTTTCCAAGCGGTTATAATATGTATAGGCATTGCTTCATAGAAAAAAAACTTCCGTCCCCTTTTTTTAAGATGGCGTTTGGTAAAACTCCCTGTAATTTATAGTTTACAAAATATGATTTTTCAAATTTGGACACTCACAGCGATTTTGGGACATTTACCTTATTACTTCGCAAACATTGTTCTGTAACTTTATTTTTATACGCATCTCTAGGTATATGCAATGGTAAATTTAGTAGCAAAATAAGTCACTTTCCTTTAAAATGGTCTACTGCATAAGGTTGTATGACTATTTTTAAGCAAGATATAGTTTTTCAAAATTTTATACTTTTAATGATTTTTGATATATTTTACGATTATTTTTAAATGTCTTATTACAACTTTCTTTTTTGTATATTTAGGTATATATTATATTGTCCAATAAAAAAGGAAGCTTATTTTCTTTGCTTTAAAATGGTGTTCTGTAAAAAATTCTAGGAATATTTTTAAACAAGATTTTTTTTTTCAAAGTGTGACATATACACACACATGCAATAGGTCCCACTAAGTTGGAACCATATGGAAAACTTTTTTAGAATTAGATGTGTAAAACCTAAGATGCAGTCATCAGATATAAAATTTTATCAATAGTGTACGAGGCATGTTAAAAAATATGAATTCCGCTCAAGAGTAAAGTACCTTTATATTTCACAGTACCGAAAAGTGCTATTAATAAAAGTTATGTTAAATTAAAAATTATGTTACAATATGGATATTATTGTAATTATCCAAATTACGGATACCCTTGGATATCCTACGGATATCTTGTTTAAAAATAGTCCTAGAATTTTTTGCAATACACCATTTTGAAGTAAACAAAATATGCTTTTTTATTTTACAATGTATATACATACCTAAATGTACAAGAAAAAAGTCATAATGAGAAATTTCAAAAAAAAATCATAAAGAATATGAAAAATCATTAATTCTTGGTTGCACCAACAAATCTTAAGCTCCAGCTTAGCCAAGATGAGCTTATATATAGGGCCGATATTATTTTTATTACTGAGACGAAGTTTAAGATGCAATCCACGTGGCAATCCATTGTGACAAGCTGAAAATTGATCTAAAACTCAATGGTGCCACGCGTATGTTTCGTAAGCTGAGCTTAAGGCACGTCTTAAGCTTAAGATACATTGGTGCAACCAGGCATAAAAGTATAAAGCCTTGAGCATAACTTGCTTAAAAATTGTCATACAACCTTATATAATAGACCATTTTAAAGGTAATTGACTTATGTTTCTACTACATGTACCATTGCATATACCTAGAAATACGTAGAAAAAAAGTTACATAACAATGTTTGTGAAATAATGGGGAAAATGGCCCAAAAATGCTGTGAGCGGCAAACTTCTGCGTGAAAAATCCTATTTAGGAAACTATAAATCGTAGAGACTTTTACTAAACGTCATTTTAAAGAGCAAGGATTGGATTTAATTTATATTTGGCTGCAGCAATGCCTATACCTATAACCCTCTGGAAAAAAGTTATGGGTAGTAAACAAAATTGCTTTCTTTCGTGTTTTTTTCTTGCTTTTCTTTTGGATATATTTTTGTAAAAAAATAATTTTGACTCTAAAATGCGATATTTCGATAGCAAATTTGACCTGAAACAATTTTCCTGTAGACGTCTTTGTACCAAAAGTGCATAGAACTCACCCTATTTCACCTTGTGCCTAGGGACTAATTCACCCCTTTTTTCAAACACGCACCCATTTAAATAGTAGCACTCCGCGGTTTTTTCAAATTTAGATACTTATTGACCATACGAGACACTAAAATCCCGTTAGCGTTGTAGTTCTTTTTAGCTCTCTTATTTTGAACATAATCAATAACCTCTAAAATACCTTAGTGCATATTGTTTTCGCCCATATTTTCACATTTAAAAAAAATTGTGAAATGACAATTGAGATGTCGAATGAGAGCTTATATCAGAAAAATAATATTAAAAGTGAGAAATTTTATCCCGGAGTTCCGGTTCAAGATATGCAACCGACGGAACTGTTTTAAATTCGGCGCAGTACTACATGTGATTATACCAACCAAAGCCGAGCTCGAATATTTAATTCCGGTTTTGATATCATTTCCCGTTAAAAAGGTATGCCCGGAAGTTTGGCTAAAATAGCTAAAAATTAGTCAAATCTTATATCAGTAGATCGAAGAATACACGAACAGTTCAATATCGACTTCCGGCTACACTCTGCACGTCCATACACTTTATGATCACTGATGATCCATGCATTTTCTAAAGTTTGAACGGATTATACTCGATGTTTAATAATTAATTTGGTCTCTTTGTGGAAAAACATGTAACTTTGAAATTAATAAACGACAACTTCGTTAAGGAGAAAAATGCTCAACGGTAGTATTACATCATTATCTATTATTAAAGGAATTGGAGCGTTATTACGGACGTTATTAAGGAATTGGATTTCAGCTGAGAAAAATTCGCACCAAGCCGTGGACTTACAGAACTTCCCAATATTGCAGTAAAGGGAATTTTATTTTTAAGAAATAATTGTGCCATTCATCATAGACATAATTTAGTTCGTTAAGATCAGGTTGTCAAAGATATTTCATAAATATGAAAATATACAGGTAGACCAGTAAGGATTTGTTTTTAGGTGCATGTGAGAGGTGGCATTCAGATTTTTGAGGATAAAGTTAGGTGATAACTTCGTTAATAATAATTGATTTATGCTCCTTCTCAAATATTCCCGGAACATTAATAAAAAAATAAATTATTTAAAAATTTCAAAAAATTTCGTCTTTTTTTCTAATTTCTTCGCTTATAACTTAAAAACTATTCATTTTAGAACAAAGTCCTATAGGAATAAAACAAAGATAATTAAAGTTTATATCAGATGCAATTGGTTAAAAATGTCTTAATTTATCACCCTTGCTTCAAAATAGCAATAAATATAAAATAAGGGGGCAAAACAAGCCTGTCTTTATTCAATGATTTTCCATCACTTAGGTTACACTTGGAACCTTCCTAATTCGCTTAGAAAATTTTTTGTAATGTGCTGAAACTGTACACCAAATTTCATTAAAATTGACTTACTAGAATTTGAATAATAATTTTGCAATCTAAACTTTTTTTAAAAAATTAAAATTTTTTAAAATCTTGCACAACAAAAACTAGAACATACAAAGATTTGTCAATTTTTTTACATATAAAGAAGCACTATACCTATCTAATGCACTTTACAGAATTGAAATCGGATTATTTAAGCAGCCTCAGCAATGTTTTAAAATAATAAACAATTTTTTGGCTTATAAACAAATTATAGTTGTGGCCAGGAGGGGGTGCTACGGGCTCCTTTATTTATATGGACTTACCCAAGTTTTTTTTATGTATTTTTACCCGTAGAACACGAATTTTTTGGGTAGCAGTTGATCCGGATGTCGATAAGATTGTTATAAACAAAGAACTTGAGAAATTACATAAAATCGATTTTTCGCAAATAAAACATTTTTTTGTATTTCTTTGGTAATTCTAAGCAAAAAATGTTCTTACAAGTTTTTTCGTAGGATGCATAGTTTTCGAGATAAACGCGGTGGAACTTTCAAAAAATCGAGAAATTGTAATTTTTGAACGCGAATAAGTTTTGATTAAAAAATAAAATAGCAATTCTGCTGACAGCATTTGAAAGTTTAAGTCAAATTTTGTTCTGAAGCTATTTTCTTGTGGCATTTTTACAATTTTAACTATTTATAATGGGAAATAAGCCACAATATTATTAAGAAATGATTTTTAATAACGTTTCGACGTTATTTTATTATTTTTTCTAATAGCATTTTGTATTTTGACAACGGCACCCGATTTGGGCGTCGAAACGTTAATAAAAATCATTTTTTTAATAATATCGTGGCTTATTTCCCATTATAAATAGTTAAAATTTTAAGTAAAATTATACCGGTTTTAATTATTTGCTTTGCTAATAATTAATTTTTTTATTATTAAACGAAGCTATTTGTTTATAAGGCAAAAAATTGTTTATAAATTTAAAACATTGCTGGGGTGCCTTAAATTATCCGATTTTAATTCTGTAAAGTATATTACATAGGTAGAGCACCTCTTTATATGTAAAAAATTAGCCAACTTCTAAATGGTCTACTTTTTGTTCAGAAAGATTTTAAAGAATTTGAACTTTTTTAAAAACATTTAAAATTGAAATTTGGTACACGATTTAAGTATGTTACAAAGAATTTCCTAAGCGAATTACTAAGGTTCTAAATGCCACCAAAGTGGTTAAAAAATATTGAATAACAACAGACTTATTTTGCCCCCTTATTTTGTATTTATTGCTATATTGCAGAAAAGGTAATACCTTACGACATTTTCTACCAGTCGTATATCATAAAAACTTCAATTATCTTTATTTTATTTCTCTACGAATTTGTTCCAAAACGAATCGTTTTAAAGTTATAAGCAAAGAAAGCAGAAAAAAATCGGCATTTTTCGAAATTTTTAAATATTTTAATTTTTTTATTAATGTTCCGGGCATATTTGAGAAGGAGCATAAATCAATTATTATTACAAAAATAGACGTTTTTTCGCAGATCCTTACTGGTCTAAGGGGGTTTCATTAAAAATAAAGATTACATATTATGTCTATATGGGATTAACCAGGGAGCAGTCGAGCTCAGTTCTGTAACGTAAGTAGACGCGCGTAGAGAAAAAATCTCACAATATAGATTTAAATACGAATTTAATTCAAATTTCTATTTTATAATATTTTTATTTAGTTGTTATGTTAAAAATACCTATATATTTCTAACAATTTTAAAACTAATTAATTCTCACCAAGGTCATAAGTTCCACAAAAAAAAAATAAAATAATAAAAAAAATAAAAAAAAAATTCTACGCATTACTACGATCTTCCTCGAGGCACTTACGAGTGGAAAGCAATGTTGAAAAATTTTTCATCAAGTTATCACGGAAAACGGTAAAATGTGATGTTTGTTTCTCGCGGCGCGACTGTTCCCGGGCTAAGTTAAAATTAAAATTAATGAAAATTACATGTTTACTAGGGTGGGCCGAAAAAATATTTTTTTATCCGATCGAAACGGGTTAGGTTTTAAAAGTTGCATTTGGGGTCCTAAAAGAAAACTGCAAAATATTTTTGCTGAAAAACAATATCTTCAGTCTGCGCATTTGACTTAAAATTTCAGTTTTTTTTTGGTAAAAAGTAACTTTTTAGAAATAATTTTGTACACATTAAGAAATGAGATAGAATGACCGGGTAGCGTTATATATGTTTGTTAACACTAATAGAATAACCCCAAACAGTTTCATTTGTCTTATGCAACATCTTCGGTGTGCGCAAGAACCACCAATTTACGTGATTTTAAGGTTAAATACAATATTTTTATAACGCTTACCTTTTCTAATATTTGAAGTCTAGTTGTTTTGAAAAGTCTACAGTCAGCTTTTTTCTGTACATTTATCGAGGAAAATATATCATCATTTATGTAACTCTTCGCTAGTTCATAATGAACTACCCAGGACTCACCACGAGGAGGTGGTTACATGTCGAGTCCCACCCGTGCCCTCCCTTCCACCCAACCATGAGAGCACGTTGTTCTTTTTGTTTAGGCTTTGAATTCTTTCTTAGAGTCAAACTTAGGCCGTATTGCTCTGTCAAATAGTCTAGTTCTGATTATTTCATCCCTTTTCTTTTCATCGCACACTTGTAGTGCTGATCGTGTGATTTCTTTTACTGCTCTTTCGACAGCTTGAGTATGTGTCGGTAATTTTCCCAGCACACCTTCTGCAAGAATATCTGACACGCCGTCAACCAATATTCTGTTGAGGTCCTCTTCTGATAGATGCATGGTAACAGGGGGCTCAGTTACATCCATAAACTGCCATTCAATTAAATCTACGTATTCTTTGGCAGAAAAATTTATTTTAGGAATTTCAAAAAGTCGAACTCTTTCTCTGTCGTTTTTTCTTCTGGCTTTTAATATTCGTCTGATCGCAAGCTGACATATTTTTTACTGTCATCGGAGAGCATTGCCACAAGCATATTTTCGGGGTGTGCGAAGTATGCATTATTTTGAATGCATTTATGAATCACTTTCTTTTGTTCGTGTGACATATATGATGAAAAGCCCAGCATTTTCCAAAGGTTGCTTGAACCATCCTTCAGTTTGTGATTGCATTTGGTAGTGAACCAGCTTGGAGCATAAACTAAGGCAACATATTTGGATAAATCTTTCAACTGATCTGATGGTGAACTAGATGTAATGTACAATCGGAGTACACGATTGGCAGTTGTCACTCACCGTGCATGATTCAACTTTCCAGGACTTCTATCCCAAAATCCTGGTGGTGATTCTCCTTTAGTAACTATTCTGCATAATGTCGTATAAATATTTCTGATCCATACTCAAATCTACTTTGTTTAAATCTGCAAGCTGTCGAAGACTATTTGACAGAGCAATACGGCCTAAGTTTGACTCTAAGAAAGAGTTCAAAGCCTAAGCAAAAAGAACAACGTGCTCTCATGGTTGGGTGGAAGGGAGGGCACGGGTGGGACTCGACATGCAACCACCTCCTCGTGGTGAGTCCTGGGTAGTTCATTATGAACTAGCGAAAGGTTGCATAAATGATGATATAATTTCCTCGATAAATGTACAGAAAAAAGCTGACTGTAGACTTTTCAAAACAACTAGACTTCAAATATTAGAAAAAAGTAAGTGGTACAAAAATACTGTATTTAACCTTAAAATCACGTAAATTGGTGGTTCTTGCGCACACTGAAGATGTTGCACAAGACAAATGAAACTGTTTGGGGTTATTCTATTAGTGTTAACAAACATATATAACGCTACCCGGTCATTCTATCTCATTTCTTAATGTGTACAAAATTATTTCCAAAAAGTTACTTTTTACCAAAAAAAATGAAATTTTAAGTCAAATGCGCAGACTGAATATATTTTTTTTTCAGCAAAAATATTTTGCAGTTTTCTTTTAGGACCCCAAATGCAACTTTTAAAGCCTACCCCGTTTCGATCGGATAAAAAAATATTTTTTCGGCTCACCCTGTTTACCTAATGTTTGACGTTTCGATTTCCACTGGGAAAGTCGTTAAAAAACGTTTGTTTTAAAACATTCTGCGAAAATGTATAACCAATAAAATTTTAGCAGGTTTCATTTTTTCGAAATTGACAGCTGACTCACTTGGCTTCGATCGAGTAAGTAGGCAACAAGATGCTTTTAGCTGAAAAATTTGCGGGTGTTGTTTGTACACTAGCGATATCAATTTCTGAATATTATTTGTGTTTTTCATGTTACGTGTGTACTATGCGTTTATGTGTTTATGTAGTTATATGATTGTGTATTTTGAGTTGCAATATGTGTAGTTTATGGTGTATTGTAGATGCTATGTCTCCGACTTTCTATTTCCTCTATTGTTGGTATATTCTTGTAGTTGACTTTTTTTTCTTATGTTTCTTCATTAACCCGGCATCCGACAGGTGAACTTTTTTGCCACCAACAGACAGGTGGGGTGTGACAAACCCCAGCAATTGAAAGAGTTAAAGAATCTCAAAAAATATATTTACGTTTAGTTTTATGTGATATCTGGAACTTCAACATCTTGAAGTTGGTCAGGATAGTCACTATTTACACCAACATTCTCTATTTCTTCACTTACTTCCGAATCACTCTTGTCAATATATTCGTCAACGTCTGCTTCATCTCATAAGGCCTGAAGACGTGCTTATTCTCGTTCGTTATTCATTTTAGCTTAGGCTAATAAAAAAATATGTTAAAATCTGTAACAAGTATTATTCATTTACCTCCACTTACTTATTTATAGGAGTAAACCAAAATACAGACAATTCTGTATGTGTCATTGCATACATGAATATACATATGTACTTTAGAAAGCCATCTAGCCGCTATGGCCACTACATGCAAAATTTCCTTTTTTTATGCGCTTCTGCATCATTGTGGGGGTATACTACACCCCATCTGTCGGATGCCGGGTTAAGCAGGATGAGGTCTGCTTCATTGACTGTTCTCTTATTTATGTCTGTTTTCTTCATGATTATTAATTCATCTTTCCATTATACTCGTTTTGTCAATCCTACTTGCATATATGAGATTTGTTGAAGGCTCTGTTTTTGGCAATAGGCTGCTTTTAGCCGAAAAACTTGCGGTTGTTGTTTATCCCCTGGCGATATCAAATTCTGACTATTTTTGTATTTTTCACATTATGTTTGTTTCGTATTATGGTTTATTGTAGATGCTATGTCTATAAATTTCTTTTT
Organism: Diabrotica virgifera virgifera; assembly: GCF_917563875.1. Lineage (NCBI taxonomy): Eukaryota > Metazoa > Arthropoda > Insecta > Coleoptera > Chrysomelidae > Diabrotica > Diabrotica virgifera. The sequence goes on from NC_065448.1 coordinate 192,094,424, forward strand.
ACGCTATTGTTGGAACATTCTTGTAGTTGACACCTTTTGTGACTGGGTTTTTTATGATTAAGAGATGTCGCTGGATTGCGTCCCAATGCGTCGAGCTCTTTTCAATTTAGAGGTGTGCACGCTAGCGCTGTTGAGGAAGCCTGCAATGGTGGAAACAGCTGTCCAGCGATTGTACATCCCTCTGAATCCAAAACAAGCGAAACTATTTTTACTTTTCTATCTTTACTCAGATTTGAGTACTAGTAAGTTTGTTTCTGTCCTTTTCCTAGGCGAATGAAAACGGAATGTGATTGCATATAGTGAAGTGCTTTTTGTTTTCTGTATTCGTCGTCTGCTGTCTTATAAAGTGTAAAAGCCGCAGATAAAGGATGTATCAGAAAGAACTTTCAACATGAAAAGTTTCAGATTTAAATAACTATTTACCATATTTTATTATAATGGTAAATTCTGCATCTGAGACTTTTCAATTTGTTTAAAATCTTATTTCAGCAGGCTGCTTAGCTATATAAAATGTAGTAGACTAGACCGCAGACTAAATAACTGGCATAACTGTCTTGTATCTGCGAAACATTCATAGCGAAGTCACTTTTTAATATTCCGATTTCAATTCTTCCTATCATTGTGAAGTAGAATTTAAAAAGCGTCGGCTTATTCACGGACAGACAGGGAGCGTGAGCTTGGTTTTGAACGTCATGAGAAAAGGTAGGTTTACCTTACAGAAGACTTCGTCATTTATTTGTTACGCTCCTTTCACACATTAAAAATTTGAAATGTGCGAGGGTTAGAACGCACGACGACGTTCCAATGGTGGCTCAAGGAATCATATGGAACCTTTCTCATTACACGGCACTTGGAACGTTCGGTGTAATGTGAAAGTTAGCATGGGATTGCTTGAGCCACCATTGGAGTATCATCGTGCGTTCTAACCCTCGCACGTTTTTAATGTGTGAAACGGGGTTAGCGTCTTCGTCGTTATGTTGATATACATAAATAAATATAATGCGACAATATAATATCGCGTTGAATCATAGGACCTGTTGGATAAAAACATAGGACTTACGAAGTCCAATTGCTTGTTTTACTACTACTACTACTAAGAAAATTTCTTATTACAGAGTAGTATTTCTAAAGTAGTAGAAGTAAAAAACGGCAGTTACTGCCGTTTATTAACACGTTGATGGACAGTGCGTCAAATGTATAAGCAAGTGTTTTGACACAATATATCGTCGCTGATTTGCAAAAAGGTGCCAAGTGACATTTTATTCAAAAGAGGCGTTATGTGCAAAAATGATAAGTACGAAGGTTCTACCTATTCTGTAAAAAGGGGTCAAATGTATTACTTATTGTTGTTGAGATAGTCTCATAATTTTCTGGTGAAAAGTAACATTTTTTTTAAACTGGTTGTGTAAAAACTGAGCTAAGTTCCACTTAGTAAAAATATAAAAATATCATTTGGCCCCTTTTTGCAAATCAGCTACGATATGTATTTTGCAAAGGAGAATAGGGAAAAATGCAACGTCTATAGACGTTGTGTCAAATTATATCAATAGAAATTAGACGTCTGTAGACGTTCTGTCCGTCAACGTGTTAAAATAAGGAAAGCTGAAAATTTATTTATCAGTTTATAAAAAAGATGTGGTTGAACAATACATCTAACTTTGGAAATAAAAGATCTATCCCTTCGTACCTTCGTACACTGCAGGTAGTCGCACTATATACACAAAACAATATCGAGTTACCATTTTTTATGTACTTACAACCTAAATGGTGAGTTTAAATTAACATACCTAAAAGTATTAAAAGTTAATAACTCAAATAACGCGGTTTGTAGTAAAGGTTCAAGCGAAGCATCAAAATTCGGATTAATGCAAAATTCTAAAGCATAAAGAGATAGACCTGGATCCTGCGTACCAAAAAAAAGTTTATTAATAGCAAGCTGAAAATTTCTTAATAGCTTAACGGTGTCTAGTCGGACAAAGTTTGATGTACGGGAACACTGGAACAGAGGAAGTTTTAATTGTGGAACAATTTAAAAATTTGGAACGTCAGATTACGAAAACGACCCATGTATTTTGTCGGGCAGAACATCCAATTGATTTGTTAGCCTTTCGTTAAACTCTCATGCAAAAATCAAACTGGTATTATTAACTAACATGACTCCTGTCATTTGACATGTTCTTCGTGTTCCACTCATTAAAATGCCGAGTTGGTGATAAACACCAGTCTGTTTTTTGCACGAGAGTTTAATGAACTGGTAACAAATCAATTGGAAGTTCTGTACGACAAAATACTTAGAACGTTTTCGTAGTCTGACGTTCCAAATCTTTAACCTGTTTCACAATTAAAACTTTCCCTATTCCAATGTTCCCAACAATCAAAATTTCTTTGTCCGACTAGACACCGTTAAGCTATTAACAAATTTTCAGCTTGCTATTAATCAACTTTTTTTGGTACGCGGGATCCAGGTTTATGCGATCAAGTCAGTTTTGTTAATCGACTGCTTTGCTAGTGTAACAGTGCAAACTTGTTACCACCCTTGTACAGAGATTCTAGGTATTGATTAGTTACTCGAATTTCACAAGACTCAATCTACTCGGATGTATGTTGCAGTATGAACCCCATCATTTATTTATAATGACACAAAATAGTAGTGATGAGGAAAAGCCTCTTTATTTCCAAAAGGGCAGGAGTTATATCATTATTAACACATTTCGTTACTTTCTGTATAGCCTAGCCTGACTTTAGACTATGAACAATTAGCTTAGTAAATAAAATGTTCATACTAATACGACAATTTGTAGAAGAAAAGGATATATTTACTTTTAATTGGTATGCAGTAAATTATTTCCATAGATACAATATGCATTTTAAAGTTAATCAGTGACTAACCAATATAGATTTTATTAACCTATAATATTCTTTTCCGTCGACCGTCCATTTATGATTAATTTTAACACCCTCAAAATCATTTATTAATGACCCCTATTAATGAATGATTTTCTATTAATGAACGATTTCGTTATAGGCAACACAACATACATTGCTTGCATAAATTAATTAAACGCTGTGTGATTGGCAGTGACCTCTGATGTAGGCAAACACACATATACCTATTTATATTCCCACTAAAAAAATTTTTAAATCAAGTAGCCGCTGTTAGTACTATCTGTCATTGTATGTCATTATTTACTTTATTGTTTAAAATTCTGTGTATTTGAAAAATCAAAAAATGGATATATTATTATCTTTATTTATGAAAAGTACGATCGACGGAAAAAGTTGTGTAACGAACTCGTGAATTAAAATGGCGATTAACAACGTCGAACATTAACGCGCTCGCCTCGCTCACGCGTTAAAATATCTCAATTATTAACCGCCCGTATTAATACACTTGTTGGTTATAGTTGTTTTCCTAACAAGTGCAGAAAGTCATACTTTTCCGCACGCGACTGTAGTTTGCCGAACGACGTCAAGCAAGAGTTCGGCAAGCAGTCGAGTGCGGAAAAGAGACTTTCTGCAAGAGTTAGGAACAATATTTTTTCTACGAGTCTTTAAAAAATGACCAAATCTTAATCAATTAAATTAATTAATATGAAAATACATACACAAATTATTTTTTGACAAGGTTGTCAAAACCAAATTTTCAATATAATTAATTAGCATGACGACGATCTTGGTTTCCATGACGATGATTCAAAACGACTGTTATTGTCTACCGATTTGACTTTCGAATATTAGGTATGTCAAAATAATTTTATTTCATCGAATTGTCGCGTTAATTTCATTAAAACAGGAACACAGTAAGATACATTTGAAATAAAATAGTAAATAATATCTAAATATTACAGGTAAATAGGGAGAAGTGTACTTTTGAAGTATGTAAATTAAATACTTCCTAGCTGAGCGCTTTCGGCTTATAAAGCCATCTTCAGAGCTATGGTCAAAAGGTTCAAAATACCACTATGAAGAGAGATGGATCCCATGTATGATATAAAAATACTTCTATTTTTTTATGCAGTTTTTTAATTGATGGAAAAAATCGGAAAAAAACCTTGTCTGATTGTTGAAAAATGCTCAACCCAGCTATTGTTTTTTGGTCGGAAAATGTAAAAACATCTATTACAAGCGCAAAGGACTTTAACACGAAAAATACATTACATAAAACGAATATTTAATCACGGTAAGGTTTCTTGATCTTACCATGATCAAATATTCTTTTTATGTAATATAATTTTTCGTGTGAAAGTCCTTTGTGCTTGTAATAGATGTTTTTACCTATTCCGACCAAAAACATTCGCTGGGTTGAGCATTTTTCAACAATCAGACAAGGTTTTTTTCCAATTTTTTCCATCAATTAAAGAACTGCATAAAAAAATAGAAGTATTTTTATATCATACATGGGATCCATCTCTCTTCATAGTGGTATTTTGAACCTTTTGACCATAGCTCTGAAGATGGCTTTATAAGCCGAAAGCGCTCAGCTAGGAAGTATTTAATTTACACACTTCAAAAGTACACTTCTCCCTATTTACCTGTATTCATAAGTGTGTACAAAATTATTTCAGTCTTTAGGCCATATTAAAATATCTAAACGCGTGCGGAAAAGTAAAACGCGTGTGGAAAAGTAAAACGCGTGCGGAAAAGTAAAACTTTCTAAACTAAAACACGTGCGCGAATGTAGACATTTTTGCACGCTCGTAAAAAAATAACTATTAACCCCGTGTCAAAATAAAATATTAGAATTGTTTGATTGTTCACATGCGAAAAACAATAGTATAATTTTCACTGTAGCAACTCCTATAATTTCCAATCTCCATTTTAAATTCATTACTTAATCTAATACTTAATCTAATACTTAATATAACCCTTAGTGATAATTCCTGTCTCCTACGTTTAATAATCATTTCCTAGATATACACTTAACCAAACTTATATGGAATCATCTGATATTTTTTATTATTTTAAGCGAATTAAGGGTAAATTTTATTTTCTTCCATTGCACCTCTCCGGAGCCTAACTACAGGTTATAGAAGCAAATCAACATACCCGCGAGCTATTAAAGTTGGTTGGATGAAAATTTTAAAGGATTTTGTTACCGATCATAATTCCTCCCCAGAACATGACCGTTCCTCTTTTAACCCTTAACTGGTCCGTCGTCGTCTGACAGACGATTCAGTATTTTTAATTTATGTATTTTTATTGAAAATTGGCACCGCCCACAGGCAAGTCGTTCTATCTAATCCTTAAACTATTGGAGCTTTACAAGTGGGTGTATTTGATTGAGACAAGTTTCTCTCAGTTCCTAAAAAGTTATCGCAACAGTTAGGTCGAGAGTAGTTTCACAGACGACGCCGGACTGTTTGTGTTACTTTTTTGTGATCATACTTTGAGTTCAAGAAGAACAAGAGGACAATCAGACGGATGTTCTTATTTTAGAAAAACGCAAGATTTGCAGTTTATGTCCGAGTAGAAAGCGCATAGTCCTGTCGCCAGTGAGAATACAACGGCCTCCTTAATTCAGATGGACTTAACCAAAAATTTTTTATGTATTTTGACCCGTAGAACACGAAGTTTTTGGGTAACAGTCGATCCAGATGTCGATAAGATTGTTATAAACAAAGAACTTGAGGAATCACATAACAGCGATTTTTTGCAAAACAAAACATTTTTTTGTATTTTTTGGGTTATTCTAAGCAAAAAATGCTTTTACAAATTTTTTCGTAGGATGCATAGTTTTCGACATAAACGCGGTTGAACTTCCAAAAAATCTGAAAATTGCAATTTTTGAACCCGAATAGCTTTTGATTGAAAAATAAAATAGCAATTCTGTTTAACGCATTTGAAAGTTCAAGTAAAATTCTATCGGTTTTAATTACTTTCATTGCTAAAAATTAATTTTTTTATTGATACACAAAGCTATATAACACATAGTGATTGAATGATGTTTTCAATACATTCCTCATTTGAAATCGAACGAGTAGGCGCGCTGTACGTAGACTACGTAAATTAAAACGCATGCATTGGGCACGGGAAACACTATGTGTTTATGGCTTTGTTTAACAAATAAAAACTTAATTTTTAGCAATGGAAATAATCAAAACCGATAGAATTTGACCTGAGCTTTCAAATGCACTAAGCAAAATTGCTATTCTATTTTTTAATCAAAAGTTATTCGGGTTCAAATATTGCACTTTTTCGATTTTTTGAAAGTTCAACCGCGTTTATCTCGAAAACTATGCATCCCGCGAAAAAACCTGTAAGACCATTTTTTGCTGAGAATCACCCAAAAATACAAAAAAATGTTTTGTTTTTCGAAAAATCGCTGTTATGTAAATCCTCAAGTTCTTTATTTATAACAAACTTATCGACATCCGGATCAACGGTTACCCAAAAAATTCGTGTTCTACGGGTCAAAATGCATAAAAAACTTGGGTAAGTCCATCTGAATTAAGGAGGCCGTTGTACCCCCCCTGGCGACAGGACTACCTGTGCTTGCGGTGCAAAAAGCCTGTTTGTTTGGGATGTACAAAACCACCGCCTATGTAAAAATTGCATATAAAATTGGTAAAGTTTAACTGATGCTGGAAACAAACATTCTTGATCGATTTTTATTTTACCTAGTTTTTTGTTTAGTTTGCAGTTTGAACATTTATCCTAGCAATACATTTTTTTTTCATGTTGTTTTTTATATTTTTTTTATTTACTTCACAAAACTATGTACTTTTTCCTAAATATTTGTACGGATTTCAGTTTTATTTTAATATTTTTTTCTTAACCTCAATAACGCCCAAATATAAAACGTTCACTTTTATATACATATATCAGGGTATGTTTATAACATTTATTCTTAGATAATAAAAAAATTATTTTTGTGTGTTATTTTGCTTTCTAGAAAACGGTAGTTTCGCAGACGACGCCGGACCAGTTACGCTACTGCTACAGTACCGGACCAGTTGAGGGTTAAATTTATGAACAAATCTGTCAGTTTGCGTTCTTGCTTGTCTTCGTCGCCTTCTAAGTACATCATCTGATTTTACACATCATACTTTCGTTTAAAAATAGCACACTTTTCCAATGTTCCAGTTTTGTGCTGCCTGGTTAACTCGGGATTCCGTAACTTCCTCCTGCTATATAGTCCTTGGGCAAGGCAACTCTTCTTCTATAGCTTCCAAAAGCTGCAAGCTTTTGGAAGCTTGCAGCTTTCTATAGCTTCCAAAACTGCAGGTTTCCAATACCTAGTGATTTCATAATTTCCATATTCCATATAAGATTGGTTGAGTATACAAATATATTCACATATTCTATGCGACAATATTTAATGAAACGACACAGACACAGAGGCGGCGGCCATCATATGCTAGAGAGAGAAAGATAAGCGCCGGTAGAGATAGATAGACCAACGGCCCGAACTGTTCCGCATTACGCTATTTTCCGGACCTGGCCTAATCTACTTGTTATTATATCTATGGTTTTATGACCCAATTTTAAAAGCGTCCTCCCGGTTTAACATTATTATTGACCACCAAAACTGCTCAAAGCACCCATGACTGAAGTAATATAGTTTACTAGTCTTGTGTCTGTATTTTAAAATCTCTAAGTGAATAGGTTAAGGAGTGGGTGACCTGTTTGTCTCAAGCTGGTGATACAGCTGCAGTGACATCAACTTATTTTAGGGGAGCCCAAGCGGGGATTTTTGCAGTTACATATATAAAATGTGACTATTGATGCCGACAATATTTAACATTGAAAAATATATGGTAAGTGACCATCTACAACTAACCCGTGAAACAGAATATAGGATTTTCATATCATCGACCACATCCACGGCGCCTTTTATTACATCATAAAAGGATACTATTTTATCATACAGAACAAGTAAAAACTTCTTATGTACAATGGTATAAAAAGTTTATGGAAAAACTATTAAAAAGTAATCCAAAAGGATTCGCAAAACGTTTTCGATCTAGATCAGATCATATTCAGTGCCTAGAACGAAGTATTTCCAGGTTAGAATGAACGCAAAAGGTTAAAATTATGACTAGTTAAAGAAAAATGTGGATAATACTTACGTTCTGCTTAGTAGATGAAATTAGCAACCTTCTAAAATAGGTGACATCGAGAAATATGAATTACATGTTAATAATATGATGTTAGTAACGACTCTAGTTTCATCTACTAAGCAGCACGTAAGTAAGATGGTCGAGGGAGGATAGTTAGGAGACTAGAAGGAATTACAGCGTATATAATTTCCCAGGAAAAAAGTTGTGCGCAATTTTCTGAAACCGTGAGAGAAAATCTCATATAGCGATCACTGGAGGGTTAGCACAGGGAAGTTCGTTAAGGGGGCCCGGGGGGTTAAAAAAATCTATCCTTAAAAATACTCGAAATTGTCAGATTAAGATAAGGTAAGTTAAGTACATGCAAAACAGTGTATATTTCAAAAGTCTGACGATTTGAGCGGGGCGTAAGGAAATGGGTAAGTTAAAAAGTTTCACAAAAAAGCGAATATTTCGCGAAATGAACATCAAATCGAAAAACTAAAAAATACGTAAGGTAAAGTTTTCAATCCTAATAATAACATTAATAATATTGAAAAACATTAAAAATATTACTAAAAGATTTTTAAATTGAAAACTTATTGGTCCACTTCCCTGGTGAATAAAAATGGTATACATTTTTATTTTTATTTTTATAAAAAATGTGTCTTCAATACATTTTAAAAATCTATCGAATGGTACTAAACATGACCTCGACGAAGAGGGGTGGGGGGTAAATTTAAAATTTTAAATACAAACCCCGCGATAATTCGCAAAATGAACATCAGATCGAAAAACTGCAAAATACACTTTCAAAATATTTTTGAAAAACCTATCGAATATCTACTTTAAAGTCTTAAATGGGACCCCCAAATTTTTATACCAGATTTGGATTCTTTACGTAACAATAAGCAACTTTATTGAAGACATTATTTTTTCGAGTTCTGTATGGATGGCGCTATAATCCGAAAAAACCATTGCTGGAAATGGAAAATTAAATTAAAATATGTAAAGTCACTACTAAAATGAAAAATTTTGCTTAACTTTTTTTGGTTTAAGGATCTAATAATCACAACCCAACAGGTCCCGCTCGAATGACTGCAACGATCGAATGACTGCAAATTTAGCATACTTTGCTCCGCTACCAAATTTTGTGGAAATATTGAAAGCAAAAGTTTTTCGGTGTTTTATTGTTAAATCAAATGAATTTTCATCAAGTCACGGACGAATCAAAATATTATATCTTTATTATTAAGAGGAAAAAGTAAATTATAAAAATTGAAGAAAGACTTCTGTGTAAAAGGTATATTTATTTAAAACCCCAATAAAGGGCTACATGAAAAGACAGAACGTTTTTCGCTCTAAAGAGAGCATCATCAGTGTTCTCTAGAGCGAAAACGTTCTGTCTTTTAATGTAGCCCTTTATTGGGTGTTTTAAAATAAATATACCTTTTACACAGAAGTCTTTCTTCAATTTTTGTAATTAATGGTATACAGCCAGTTACGGGAAATTTTTCCTTATAGACTTTAAATTATTAAACTAAAATATCGTTTTTTCTGCTATTTCCTGGACTAGCACTTCCAAAATACAATTTTGATAGGGACAGCAAGACGACAGTTTCCTCTTTGATAAGAATATTTTTTGTAAGCTTTCTAAATAATTCTATAGACCGCCGCGCGCCGCGCCGCTGAGAATGAAACCTATTCTATGCGACAATATTAAGGAGAGGAGCTTGACAAGTCCTTACAAAGAGAATTTCATTTTGTAGTCAGGTAAATTAAATAAGCTCATTTAATTAAATGTGCAGGTGTATTGTTCAGTTATTCTCATAAACGTGATGCCGATTTTGTACAACCTTCAATTTAACACAATTATTTATTTAATTATTAATTATTTCATGATTACAGCCGGATTTAATATTAATCTGTAGATAATAGTTATTTATGATATAAGTGTTAAAAGTACACGTTTAAGGCACGCATGTGAAAGTTTTCAGAATGAGCGATAGCGAGTTCTGCAATTCACATGAGTGCCTTAAAAATGTACTTTTTAACACGCATATCATACAATATTTTTTCTACAAACGTAATTACAGGAAAATATCTACAAAAATTTTTACTTGAATTTGACTGACATTCCATTTTTATATTTTTTTGACATTACATCAAAATTGTCTATACGGTCAATACGAACTGCAGTGCCTTAAAAATATTTTAAAGCACTAGTGCCTTAAAGTAGCATTTTTAACGCTCGTATGGAGTGCTAAAAATTGCATTTTTAACACGGTTGTAGAAAAAAATATTTAAACGAATGAATATTTTATGTTTAAAATAAGCTGTAGTGCTGGTACTTAAGGGACGGTAAAAAGGGCCAACTCTCGAAATTATGAAAAACATTGAATCTACACTATATTTTTATTTAAAGATACAACGTCCATAAGCGTAGGGCTTAAGGAGGTGCTGTTTCACGGGGTAGTCGTTCAGACACCCATCTCGAGCAATGCTAACTATAATAATAACCTCTACTTAACCCCTCCTAGGGCTTTTTATATCTTCCTTTATCTTAGACTTTAAAATTAGATTATACGTGAGTAACGATTCTTATTCGCAAGATTACCCAAACAAACTACATCAATTGGCTACAGTATCAATCTTCGTTTTGTTTGTTATTACAGAAACAACACCTCTTCAACGACCTAGTTATGTTTAAATTATATACTTTTTAAGATACAAAAAAAAGTCTTTCAACCTAATAAAAATATTTTTAAAATAAAATATTTTTAAAAGATTTTTAATTGAAAAACTTATTGGACCATTTTCCTGGTGACACCTCCAAGGCTTCTACAATATGCAAGCCAAATGGATGCTGCAGTGAAGACAAAAGGGAAGGAATTCTACACTACGCAATTCACAACCCCCGTCTGCAGCTTGGTAAAATTCCAACGGAAAATGGACCTAGTTACTCTATAGGAGTAATACTAATATAAAAGGAAAATGTATACCATTTTTATTCAGTTGCAATACGAAACCAAAACTGTCTTAAATTTTACTTAGGTTAGAGAGCGCGGCCAGCACTCTTATCGACGATTTCACCTCTTGTTAGAAGCTCGTCAGAGAATGCATAGGCTGCTATCTCTACTCCAGGTAAAAATTTTCGACATTTGTTAGTCCCCCATTGCAACTGACGTGAAGGTAGTAGGTGCGTAGCGGCATCTGCTAAATGAAAGTATAAGTTTTTCAACCTAATAAAAATATTTTTAAAAGATTTTTAATTGAAAAACTTATTGGACCATTTTCCTGGTGACACCTCCAAGGCTTCTACAATATGCAAGCCAAATGGATGCTGCAGTGAAGACAAAAGGGAAGGAATTCTACACTACGCAATTCACAACCCCCGTCTGCAGCTTGGTAAATTTCCAACGGAAAATGGACCTAGTTATTCTATAGGAGTAATACTAATATAAAATAAAAATATATACCATTTTTATTCAGTTGCAATGCGAAACCAAAACTGTCTTAACTTTTACTTAGGTTAGAGAGAGCGGCCAGCACTCTTATCGACGATTTCACCTCTTGTTAGAGGCCCTTCAGAGAATGCATAGGCTGCTATCTCTACTCCAGGTAAAAATTTTCGACATTTCTTCATTCCCTTTCCATTCCTTCCCTTTTGTCTTCACTGCAGCGTCCATTTGGCTTGCATATTGTAGAAGCCTTGGAGGTGTCACCAGGAAAATGGTCCAATAAGTTTTTCAATTAAAAGTCTTTTAAGAATATTTTATTTCAAAAATATTTTTATTAGGTTGAAAAACTTAGACTTTCATTTAGCAGATGCCGCTACGCACCTACTACCTTCACGTCAGTTGCAATGGGGGACTAACAAATGTCGAAAATTTTTACCTGGAGTAGAGATAGCAGCCTACGCATTCTCTGAAGAGCCTCTAAGAAGAGGTGAAATCGTCGATAAGAGTGCTGGCCGCGCTATCTAACCTAAGTAAAAGTTAAGACAGTTTTGGATTCGCATTGCAACTGAATAAAACGGGTATACATTTTTATTTTATATTAGTATTACTCCTATAGAGTAACTAGGTCCATTTTCCATTGGAACTTTACCAAGCTGCAGACGGGGGTTGTGAATTGCATAGTGTAGAATTCCTTTCCTTTTGTCTTCACTGCAGCATCCATTTGGCTTGCATATTGTAGAAGCCTTGGAGGTGTCACCAGGAAAATTGTCCAATAAGTTTTTCAATTAAAAATCTTTTAAAAATATTTTATTTGAAAAATATTTTTTTTAGGTTGAAAAAACTAGACTTTCGTTTAGCAGATGCCGCTACGCACCTACTACCTTCACGTCAGTTGCAATGGGGGACTAATAAATGTCGAAAATTTTAGCTGGAGTAAAGGTAGCAGCCTATGCATTCTCTGAAGAGCTTCTAACAAGAGGTGAAATCGTCGATAAGAGTGCTGGCCGCGCTCTCTAACCTAAGTAAAAGTTAAGACAGTTTTGGTTTCGCATTGCAACTGAATAAAAATGGTATATATTTTTATTTTTTAGGATACATTTATATTATAGTTTAGAGCAAATTTTAACGAGATCAGGCTTTTCCAGGACGATGGATTGATATATTGGTTTTGTATTGAATGGCCTTCTAGTTCACTCGATTTGAATCCTAAAAGTTAATTTTATTGGGGATATTTTAAAAGTAGAGTTTATACTTAAAACGAAATCAGCAAGTGTTGCAGAGTGTTATTATTTCTTCCTGACATTCCTTCTTCAACTGAAGCATACATTATCAAATGCAGTAATGGCCGTAAATGTCCTCCGCTCACTGATTATGAAATAGTCACAGACTCAGGCCTATACCCGCGAAACTAAAAGCATCTGGTAATATTTTTTAATACATATTAAAGTTAATGAGCTTTTTGGATTTTAGTAAATATTTCCGTACTGTCAGAAATACAATTATTTAATCTTTTTAACATATCTCTCATGCAAAATAAACGAAAAAATTATTTACCTTGACACCGCTTTAGTTTAGTTTTCTTCGTCATCCATGTTTACTTCCAATTGTAGCTGTTATCGGTAGTTCATTTCCATTTACTAGTTCCTAAAACAAGTTTGCATATTAATAAAGTGTCATAATTTAAAATGTTATTTATAGTCCAGGGCCCATCTGTTTTGAGATGGACGTTGAGAGGTGACTCAAATTTTTTTGCAGAAATTGCTTGAAAATAACTCAAATAATAATATTTGAGTTATCCTCCCTCTCAAAAAGGTCGGTAACATTGTCTAAATAATTAAAATGTCAAAAAATTAAGGAAAAATTCGATTTTTTTCTTCGTTTTTTGATTATAACTTTAAAAGTATTCATTTCCCAGAAAAGATGTACTGGGATAAAAGTTGCGTAATTAAATTTCCTATAATATAGAATTAGATAAAAGTTGAGAAAATAGTCACCCTTGTTGCAAAATAGCAATATTTGCGACAAAAACCATACAAAAACAAGTATTTCCATTTTACGTTTTTCAACCATTTATGCTACACTTATGACCTTCATGTTTTACCCAGAAAAACTTTATGATACCGTAAAACAACACTGTAAATTTCATTAAGATCGGTTTAATAGATTTTGCAAAATAAATGTTGAAATCCATCTTTCGCAAAAACAATTCATTTTTTCAAAATGTTACAGGACTGAAAATAAAGCAGATAGCAAGTTGAATTTTTTTTTGCTCATAGAAGTGTACTGTACCTTTCATTTGCAATTTTCAAAATTAAAATCGATTAACTAACACGGCGTCAGGAATTTTTTTAAATAAACATTATTATTGGTGCTACGCGCAGGACAGCGGTGTTCGATTCACATGAAGTTGATTTCCACCAAAATTTCTTCCAATCTTCATCTAATATATTATTTTCTTACTCTATATTTTGTTGTAAATAAAAATTAAGATGTATCAATAATTATCAAAGGTCATTGGAATGCCCAATCAGAGCAAACTATCCGGTGTCCTGCGCGCAACACCAATAATTAATGTTTATTTAAAAAAATTCCTGACGCCGTGGTGGTTAATCGATTTTAGTTTTGCAAAATTAAAGGAATCCCACAAGGGGATGAAGTCAAATATCTAGGTATGTACTTGGACAGAAGATTAAACTGGAGGAAGCATATATTTACTAAGCGAAAACAACTGGGTCATAAGTTAAGAACCATATATTGGCTGTTGGGCAAAAAATCAAAACTATCAACTGAAAATAAAATATTAATCTACAAATCCATCCTAAAACCAGTGTGGACTTATGGGATAGAATTATGGGGAACCGCCGCACATTCCAACATTGAAATCATACAAAGATTTCAGTCCAAAATATTGAGATCAATACTAGGAGTTCCATGGTTCATAACCAATGAAGCCATCCATCGGGACGCCGGACTACCATACGTCAAAGATGACATCAAAAAGTGCGCGAAAAAACATACAGAAAAACTTAAAGTGCATCCAAACGTGTTAGCAAAAAATTTAGTGAATAAACCGCGTACTGTTCGTAGGTTAAAACGAAAAGTTCCGTTAGAGTTAAGTGAACAATAGGTACTAAATTAATGTGTATAAGTTTATGTCAGAAATAGTCAGTGTTGTAGGCTAAGTTTTAAAAAAGGGGTGCATCACTGGATGCCTCCCTACATGTCATTCCTAATTATTGTCAGTCCTATTACTTATTGTCTGTTATCTACCTAAACATTTAGGTTTAGATTGTATAGATAGATTGTAATAAATGTGGGGTTAAAATAAAAAAAAAAAAAAAAAAAGTTTTGCAAATTGAAAATGAAAGGTACAGTACACTTCTATAAGCAAAAAAAATTTCAACTTGCTATCTGCTTTATTTTCAGTCCTGTACCAGTTTGAAAAAATGAATTTTTTTGCGAAAGCTGGATTGCAAAATTTATTTTGCAAAATCGATTAGACCAATCTTAATGAAATTTACAGTATTGTTTAACTGTATCATATAGTTTTTCTGGGTGAAATTTGAAGGTCCTAAGTTTAGCATAAATGGTTGAAAAACGTAAAATGCGAATATTTGTTTTTGTATAGTTTTTTCTCAATTATTGCTATTTTGCAACAAGGATGACTATTATTTAAATTTTCAACCAACTCCATATTATAGGAAATTTAATTACGCAACTTTTATGTCAACACAACTTTTCTCGGAAATGAATACTCTTAAAGTTATAATCAAAAAACGAAGAAAAAAATCGAATTTTTCCTTCATTTTTTGACATTTTGATTATTTAAACAATGTTCCGGACCTTTTTGAGAGGGAGGATAACTCAAATATTATTAATTGAGTTATTTTCAAGCAATATCTGCAAAAAAATTTGAGTCACCTCTCAACGTCCAAATGTACTAATATTTTTACAGATGCGCCCTGGTCTATTAGAGGAGTGTCAGAATTTCAATTGACTACTAGTTAAGTATTTCAAAACATTTCAGAACGTCTTGATAGCCCAATGCGCTGGCCGACTAACTTTGAAATGAATAGTGAGTTAGTTATTAGTGAAACATAGATTTTGGTAGAAAATGATACTAGATTCGAACAACCTCCATCCTAAATATGTGATGACCATTTACCAATCACATCAGAGGAAGTGGAAAGAGCAATATCACTATATAACTAAAAGGTGGCAAAGCTCCTGGACCTGACAATGCATATTTATGATGAACTCATAAAACGATTTAACACTGACGCTACTCAACGCCTAGCCAAAATATTTAACGACATAATATATAATTTAAGCGGAGTAATACCAAGAACATGGTTGAAGTCGACGTTTATTGCTTTACCAAAGAAAACAAAATCTGTATCCTACAGTGATTTTCGAACCATTAGCTTAATGAGCTATATTTTAAAATTAATTCTAAAAATTATTATACATCAAAGGATATATAGACTGTGCGAAGAAAAAATCAGATGAACAGTTTGGTTTTCGAAATGCAGTGGGTACAAGAGAGGCTCTATTTAGTATACAAGTGCTATTTTAACGATGTAGAGACGTAAATTGCGATATTTATGCATGTTTCATTGATTACCATAAAGCGTTCGATACAGTAAAGCACGACAAGCTGATTACTCTGGGCTAATTAGCAAAATTCATGGAAAAGTTATTTACCAGCAATTTTATTGCTGAAATCGAATTATAAGATCCTATATATTAATAATATAGTTATGCAAAGTCCGCAGATAGTGTGCTACTTTTTTTATAAACAAAACGGCGCCGACAAATCGTATTTTTTTGATTATTTCTCTATAACTCCGAAGATTTTAACTTTACAACAAAAACACTCAAACAAAAATACACCGCAATTAGATTCTGCAGAGAGATATGTTTTTCACGATTTGCTCCGACGAAAATTTTCCTCGGAAAATGCGGGTTTTCCTAACAAAAACTCTAATTTTCAAATAAAGTTTTAGGTAAGTAATTATTAATCAATAATTAAATAACTTAGTGATATCAAAGCTTTCTTGGTATAGATTGTAATTCCAGAAGCCGGTGAAAATTAAACGAATATTTTAGCAACAATTCAATTGTTAATAAACAATTTACGATCGCAATAATAACCAAAAGAATCATGATACATTGATCAAACTTATAAAGATTATAAAGACGAGATGCTTATTTAATATTTTATCGACAAAATATAAATTTTTCTTTTTTTTTGCATAATCTTTAAATTTTGAAAAAAAATAGTTATAATACGCTGGTCTAATTAGTACAGTACAAAGAAAGGTTATTTACTAGCAATTTTATTGCTGGAATCGAATTATAAGATCCTATATATTATTAATATAGGTATGCAAAGTCCGCAGATAGTGTGCTACTTTTTTTATAAACAAAATGGCGCCGACAAATCGTATTTTTTTTAATTATTGCTCTATAACTCCGAAGATTTTAACTTTACTCCATCAACACTCAAATAAAAATTCACCCCAATTTAATTCTACATAGAAGCATGTTTTTTCCGATTTGCTCCGACGAAAATTTTCCTCGGAAAATGTGGGTTTTCCCAACAAAATCTCGAATTTTTAAATACATTTTTTGGGCCAATAATTATTTATCAATAATTATATAGCTTGGTGAAATAAAAGCTTTCTTGGTGTAGATTATAAATTCAGAAGCCGGTGAAAATGAAACGAATATTTTAGCAGCAATTCAATTGTTAATTAAAAATTTACAGTCGCAATAACAACCAAAATAATCATGAGACATTGATCAAACTTAGAAAGATTATAAAGGTATGATGCCTATTTAATATTTTGTCGACAAAATATAAATTTTTCATTTTTTTGCATAATCTTTAAATGTTTAAAAAAATTGTTATAAAAAAATTAACATTTCTCAGAAATTGTTTATTATATTCTAATTTTATAAAATACTTAAAATGCGTATTTCATAGGTCTTGAAAATGAATGCTTTAAAAAAATTTTCCAACCATTTGCAAAAAAGTTATGAAACAACAAAATAAATATACGATTTCTCTGTTGTTTATAATTTGTTTTAATTGTTTCAAAGCTTAAAAGTGAGTCTATGGTATAATCTAATTACTCACAAAGAATGTCAAAAATTAGTACAATGGTTATATTTTAATCAAAGATTAAAAATACTATTTTTTGTAATTCTTAGCGCAAAAGTAGGCATGATACAGAGTCGGAGCTAAAATGTTCACTAGAAGCGACTGACACACAGCATATATTATTTTTAAAAGTGTACGTCTCGCGCGGCCGGTCGTCGCTCCGAGTGAAAATTTCAGCTACAGTGCTGTATTATTCTACTTTCGCGCGTGTAAATTACAAAAAAATATATTTATAATCTTTAATTTAAATATAACCATTAAATTGATAATCATTATTTTTTTGTAAATAATTAGCTTGTACGTTATACTCACTTCTCCGCTTTGAAAGAATTAAAAATATATATAAACACCCTAGTAATCGTATGTTTATTTTGCTATTTCATAACTTTTTTGTAAATGGTTGCAAAAAAGTTTTAAAGCATTCATTTTCAAGATATTTGAAATGCGCATTTTAGCTATTTTTTAAAATTACAATATAATAAAAACTTTCTGAGAAACGTTAATTTGTTTATAACTATTTTTTTTAAACATTTAAAGATTATGAAAAAAAATAAAAAATTTATATTTTGTCGACAAAATGTTATAAAGGCATATCATGTTTATATGATTTCAAAGTTTGATCAGTGTATCATAATTATTTTGGTTATTATTGCGACCGTAAATTATTAATTAACAATTGAATTGTTGCTAAAATTTTCTTTTAATTTGCATCAGCTTCTGGAACTGTAATCTAAACCAAGAAGGCTTTTAAGTCACCAAATTATTTAAATATTGGTAGATAATTACTTATCTAAAACTTTATTTGAAAATTAAAGATTTTGTTGGGAAAACCTGCATTTTCCGAGGAAAATTTTCATCGGAGCAGATCGGAAACGTCTCTATGCATAATTTAATCACGGTGAATTTTTATTTGGGAGTTTTTGTTGTAAAATTAAAATCTTCGAAGTTATAGAGCAATAATTGAAAAAAACACGATTTTCGGGCGCCATTTTGTTTATAAAAAAAGTAGCACACTATCTGAGGACTTTGCATACCTATATTATTAATATATAGGATCTTATAATTCGATTCCAGCAATAAAATTGCTGGTAAATAACTTTTCCCAAAAATGTCCTATTCTCCGATAATCAGCCCAGACTAGATGGAGATATTAACCAATATTTGAATCAACACCTGTGAGTTAAGGATTATCAGCAATCTGTAGTGGAATCAAACATCATCTATCCTCTCCGTCAGGGATATATACTATCCCCACTGCTGTTTAACATCTACTCTGAAGAAATCTTTCAAGAAGCAGTGGATGATGTTGAAGCCGGAATTCGAATTAACGGAGAATGTATCAGTAACATAAGATACGCAGATGACACTGTGGTATTCGCTGACAGTTCTGAAGCCCTGCAGGAGTTAATGAACAGAATCGCAGAAGTCAGTCAGAGCTAGGCACTACAAGAAGAAGAAGATTTTGGTACATATTAAAAAGGCAATCAGTTCGGCCTTACTACAAGATACCTAGTATCTCAGCGACGGTCACTCATTGAGACTTATCGAAAGGTGTTAGAAGTAAATAAATTGATAAGGTACTAGGAGGATGGAATGGAGGGTTGGAGTATTGATTAGACAGTAAATCATTAACGGGGAGCCTGGAGGAAAGAAGCAAGAAGTAGACAGAGGACAGAAAAATGTTTAATATATTAAAAAAATTGTGGGTTTCGAAGTAGTATATAGCTTCATATTGACAATACCACACAAGCTAATAAGACCCATTAAGCCACATTGGATGAAACTCAGGCATGTGTACGAATACAAAACCACCGGACAGACTTTTTCAACATATCGCAGGGACTAAAGCAGGGAGATGGGCTGGCCCCAACATTGTTTAACCTGGCACTGGAGTATGCGGTTAGCAAATGCAAACTGGACGAGGAAACCTACTGACCAACCGAACGGTTTAACTGGCCGCTTATGCCGATGATAATAATATTATGAGTAGAACATCAACAGGAGCACAGGAAACATACGCAGAGTAAAAAGCACAAACAAAAATGCTAGCTTTGAAAATTAACACAGAAAAACAAAAATAATGACTCAGACGAGAAGAAATATAGTCCCACAAAACATTATACATAAAGATTACATTGAAACGGTTGGAAAGTTTACATACCTGGGAGTAGAAATATATTCCGACGGATCAGAAAATGGAGAAATACGGAAGAGAATAACGGCAAACAGAGCTTGTTTTACTCTCTCCCATATATTTCGCTCTAAAAGTGTCCACCGAAATACAAAGATGAGAATCTATAAAACTTTAATTCGACTAATAACATGCTATGGTAGTGAAGCCTGGAAAGGAAAGTACTGAGGAGAATACTAGGACCTGTGAGGGAAAACGGAATCTTCAGAAGTCGATACAACAACGAACTTTATAAGGAAGCACCTCTGTCAGACTTCATTAAAATACAAAAATTGCAATGGGCCGGACATGTCATAAGAATGGGAGAGTATAGGCTACCAAAAAGAGCACTGAATGCTAAAAAGCAGGGAAGGAGACCGGTTGGAAAGCCAAGAAAGCGTTGGGAAGACACAGTAAACAGCGACGCACAAGCCATTTTAGGAGTCCGTGTATGGAGAAGAGCAGCCACATGCAAGCAACGGTGGAGGTAAAAATAAAGGAGGACAAGGCCCAATTTGGGGTGTAGTGCCGTAGAAAAAGAAGAAGATAGTTTCATATAGGTACCTACCTAGTCTTATGAAATATTGGTACATCGCTATATGTTAATAATATCCTAGATTTAACATCGAACAAATTTATCAATACAAGAACAACTCAAAGTAGAAGTTAGATTTTATAAACAAGATTTGTTTATATAAATTATATTATATTTATAACAGATATATTTGCAGTATTTTGGGACACGTTGGTAAACGAGTGGGAACAAATATGTACCGCAAAACTAGATTGCTGCTTTGATCAAGTCTACTCCACTAAGGATGCGAGCTCTGTACTCCAGTAAGGATGCGAGCTCTGTGCTTGAGTAGCTAATACTCGATTTTTATTTTTAAGTATATTTTAGAAATATTTTATGATTTCGATTCGAAAAATATCTATATATTCGTTAAATAATCATTATTTTTGGAATTTTTGGAATTTAAGTTTCTCTAATACTTTTTAATTTTAATTAAAATTATCATAGTGTCCGGTTAACACAGTTAGTCGAGGAAATAAAACGGAAAAAATGGCAAAACCTCGCAATTTTTTCGTGCAGCATTGATTTGTACAAAAATTTGGGATTAAGCTCATTTCACCCTCTAGTTCATTTTCTATATTGAGCCGTTGTACGCTTTTTGATTTTTAAGGGTGAAAACTACCCCTAATTGTAAAAAATTAAAAAATAACATTTTAAACTTTAATATTGCCAATATTTTATTCTTATTAGTTACATAATGATTGTTGTATGCTTTAAGATATAATATCATCATAATATTTCAATCCTTACAACCACCCTTGTTCGAGCTATATATTGTTTATATTATAAAAAATGGATTTATCCTAAAATATTAATTTCGGCTTGCATCGATTTACACAAAAATTTGAGATTAAGATCATCTCACCCTGTACTTCATATTCTATATCATGCTCAAGGTCGTAGATTATTTTTAGGGGTGTAAACTACCCCTTATTTTCAAAAATTATATAAAATCATTGTAAACTTAAATAGGGGTAAAATTTGGTTTTGATTGATTAAATAATGATTGTTTTATGCTAAAGGATATAATATCATATTTCAACCCTTAAAAACCACCCTTAATAACATTGCAATTTTTATAAGTAGATAATTTAATAGATCTATACAGAAAAAAAGCAAAATTAAAGAATTACAAAAATACGAATTTACAAATATTGTACAAATACAAATAGTTTTTTAGTCACCTTCCAGTATAGGAACTAGTTCTGTGGTATTATATACATTGAAAATGCTCTATAAGCGGACTATTCGAATTTTTTGAAAATAAAAAAATTCGTTTTATAATCACAGCTCCTTTATTTTTGGCGGTAAAAAGTATTTTCAGAAACTATTTTGTAGGATTTTTGAAGGAATATAAGAGTATGTAAATTAAATTCCGTAAGATTCCTTATTTTTTAATTGGGGTGGGTTTAAACGGCTCGATAAGGGGTTGTTTGCTCGTAAATGGAGATTTTAAACAGCTATATCTCGCTATCTATTCACTGTAATGCAAATCTATGTACAAGGAAATTTTAGTTGTGCAAAAAGCTACAATTTAGTAATTTATCATTTTTTTCGTATCTCTAGGATTTTCGGAGATGTTTTGAAGAAAATGGTGAAAAATACGAAATTGCAAAGAATCTATTTTCCTTTAAACTCCAATTTTTCTAAAATAAGGCCTTTTAGATGGGTCAAACTTCTTAATTGTATTAATAATACAAATGTAAAAGGAATTACAGATCGGTAAAGACAAATTTTTAATTAGGAGGGTAGTTAGGGGGTTGTTTTCACTGATTTTTTCATAAAGAAAAGCAGTTACAGACCATTTTTTGATCAAAAGTCACTCAGTTTTCATGCTAGAAGCTTTTTGTTTTTTTTTCTTTTGAAGGGTCTAGTTATATCCTTGAAAAAAGATTATTTCAGTTTTTCTCGAAAACTGCAAAGTTTTCCCGTTATTTGGTTTTGAATATTTCAAATTATACATTTGACGAAAAAAGCTAACTTTTAACATGCTGTATCTCGGTTTGTATTTTTTGTCGGAAAAATATTATAGAAAAATAATTTGGTTTGTGTTACAAAAGACACAATTTCGATAGCTACAGATTTTTAGATCAAATGCATATTTTTCAAATTATTCTCAAAAAATTCTCTAAAAAAGTGGATTTTTCGTCGAAAACCTGTTACTTTCAACCGCGAATAACTCGAAAAATATTAGTTTTACGAAAAAAATGTAAGACACATTTTTTGCTTAGAATTATGTTTACACCGATTTACATGGTTCAAATTTAATAAAAAATTCCCACCCCCGAGATGGGGTGGCAACCACCCCCAAGGTTTTAGCGTACAGCGGTATGATATAGAAAATGATCCTTGGACTATTCCCTACTTTCTGTGAAAATTTCAAGTAGATCCATGCTGGACGAAAAAATTGCGAGCCAAAATGCTTCATTTCCTCGACTAAGTGTATATTGTACATTTCGCCATAATAAGTATATTGTACCTACATTAAAACAAGCTATACTCAAAGCCATGTAATAATACTAAAGTACAATATCTGTTAGTTACAGTTTTCAATAAAATTCCAAGCAACAATAAAGGCTATCGCTCGGAAGTCGATTCACGTTAAAACATTGTCACATACGTTCAATTCGAAGAGCAAAGTCACGTCATAACATGTTATTTTATCGTCTGGTTATGTATTTCCCTTGTTATTACATTGTAGTGTTATATCTTTCGCCAGATATATTGAAGCACTTTATACAGTAGACTTTCTCTTAACGAACACCTCTCTTCGCCGGACACCTCCTCCATACGGACGATTTTTAAAACAAAAATTATTCGGCCATATATGAACCTGTTTCCTTTAACTGCCTTCGACGGACACTCTCAACAACGGACGCGGACAGTAACTGATATGTACATGCGGACAGTAAATGAAAAAAATTAACATTTTTTCCCAAATATTTTACAATATAAATTATGTATTGATTGTCTAGAGCGCATCTGCTTTGAGATGGACGTTAAGAGCTGACTTTTTTTACAGAAATTGCTTGATAACTCAAATAATAATATTTGAGTTATCCTCCCACTCAAAATGGTCCGCAACATTGTTTAAATAATCAAAATGTCAAAATGTGAAGGAAAAATTTGATTTTGTATTGGTTTTTTGATTATAACTTTAAAACTATCCATGTCTGAGAAAAGTTGTATTGACATTAAAGTTGCGTAATTAAATTTTCTACAATACAGAATTGGTTAAAAATTTAAACAATATTCAGTCTTGTTGCAAAATAGCAATAATTTCGAAAAAAAAACATACAAAAACAAGTATTTGCATTTTACATTTTTCAACCATTTACGCTACACTTAGGACCTTCATATTTTTCCCAGAAAAACTTTATGATATAGTAAAACAACAGTGTGAATTTCATTAAGATCGGTTTAATAGATTTTGCAAAATAAATTTTAAAATCCAGCTTTCGCAAAAAACATTCATTTTTTTTAAATGTTGTAGGACTAAAAATAAAGCAGATAGCAAGTTGATTTTTTTTGCTTATAGAAGTGTAATGTACCTTTCACTTGCAATTTGCAAAATTAAAATCTATTAATTAGCACGGCGTCAGGAAATTTTTTAAATAATAAACATTAATTTTTGGTGCTACGCGCAGGACATCGGTGTTCGGTTCACACAAGTTGATTTCCACCAAAATTTCTTCCAATCTTTATCTAATATATTATTTTCTTACTCTATATTTTGTTGTATTTTAATATTTTAATTCCACAAAAATCAAACTAATTTTATTACTGTTTGTGAAATATTGTTTAAACAATTGCATATGTTTAAAAATAATAAACTTTTATTTTCTAAATTAAAGTAAGTATACGAACAAAGAAAGTTTTTGCTAAAAAAAGTGTTATTTCAAAGGGTAGAGTATGTGTTTTTATTTTGCAATAAACAAGTTTCTTTATCTATATCGAAATATAATAAAAATTAAAATGTATGAATCATTACCAAAGGTCACTGGAATGCCCAATCATAGCAAACTATCCACTGTCCTGCGCGTAGCACCAATAATTAATGTTTATTTAAAAAAATTCCTGACGCCGTGGTAGTTAATTGATTTTAGTTTTGCAAATTGCAAGTGAAAGGCACAGTACACTTCTATACGCAAAAGAAGTTCAACTTGCTATATGCTTTATTTTCAGTCCTGTAACATTTTGAAAAAATGAATTTTTTTGCGAAAGCTGGATTGCAAAATTTATTTTGCAAAATCTATTGAACCGATCTTAATGAAATTTGCAATATTGTTTTACTGTATCATATAGTTTTTCCGGGTGAAATATGAAGGTCCTAAGTGTAGCATAAATGGTTGAAAAACGTAAAATGCAAATATTTGTTATTGTATGGTTTTTTCGCAATTATTGCTATTTTGCAACAACGGTGACCATTTTTCAAATTTTTAACCAATTCTATATTGTAGGAAATTTAATTACGCAACTTTTATGTCAGTACAACTTTTCTCGACAATGAATACTTTTAAAGTTTTAATCAAAAAACGAGGAAAAAAATCGAAGTTTTCCTTCATTTTTTGACATTTTGATTATTTAAACAATGTTCCGGACCTTTTTGAGAGGGAGGATAACTGAAATATTATTACTTGATTTATTTTCAAGCAATTTCTGCAAAAAAAATTTGAGCCACCTCTCAACGTCCAAATGTACTAATATTTTTACAGATGCTCCCCGGTCTATGAATATTTTTATTATTTCAAATCAATACAAATGTCCACAACCTGATATTTGATACTGTTCACGTTATCAAAATTACATAAGTAATAAAAATTTAATGTTTTTTTGGTCGAAGAAAGAAATGCTACACCATGAAATTGTTAATTGTGTTTTGACTGGAGCAAGGATTTAAGAATTTTAACCGGAATATCTGATTAAGCATATCCAATATACGTCGTATTCTCTTGAGTGTTTTCTTAAAAATTTTATTTTTGGATTAAATTTCATAATAAATATTGTATCTAGTTTTAGATTTTTTTAAGTTTGAAAAAAAAGTCGATGTGGTTCATTATGGAGAGAAGCATAAGTTAAGTGTTAGAAAGTTAGCTGAAAAATTTGAAATTTGAAAACCTCAAGCCAGTGAAATTTTAAAACATAAAAGTGATTTAATTAATAAATTTTCTGAGAATGGAAATCTGGAAGCGAAAAGAAAATTTTTGAATACCGACGGTACTGCATTATACCTATAAATAAATGGTTTTCGATTGGTTTTGTGAAGTGCGGTCTACAAATATTCCTGTTTCTGGTACAATTATTCAAGAAAAGGCATTAGAAGTTGCAAGAGACCTAAGCGTTGATATGAAAGCTTTAGGTGGATGGTTCGAGAAATTTTGTAAGCGACACAATATTTCCTTTAAATCTGTATGTCGAAGCAGCTGCTGTAGATTTATTAATAGTTTTTAACTGGAAGATAGGGACATAATTAACGCAGATGAGAAGGGAATATTTTTTCGAGTTTAGTGCATTACCCAAGAAAATTTATACCCTGAAAGGAAAAAGGTGCATTGAAGGTTTCTAAAGATAGGATCACAATTCTATTTTGTACCAATATTATATTTTGATAGAAGAATGCAGAGAGAAAATCGAAAAGTTCAATAATCAATGTTCAGCAATGCTGCGTTGTCATCCACAACTTGTGTTATGTAATATTAAACTAGTATCTCTTTTTATATATACATACATACATACACTTATTTTTAATAATTTTAAAGTAATATGTTTTTTTTTCTCTTCAACGAACACCTCCTTTAAGCGGACACTTTATGCGGAACGACTACTGTCCGTTCAAGACAGAGTTCACTGTATTTTGATAATAAATAAATTATTAATGAATTTAATTTGACAATTACTTATTAACAATATTATACAGAGATAAGCAATCATCAAGGCTCAAAAGTCCACTGCTGAACATAAGGCATTTCCTCGTAATTTCAACCCCATCTATATTGCGCCACTGTCATCCTGTTTTTCTTAAGCCTTTTTAACCCTCTTCTTGACAATGTAACAAATTTGTAACATTTCCCTTTTAGGTCCTAGGAGAGTTCTAGGTGACTTGAGGTGCATTTTGTTACTTACATTTTGTACTAATAATATAAAACTGTATGTTGATAGCAATAGTTAACTTATATTTTTATTATTACCGATTTCTGACAACTTCTAATTGATGCCATCTGTCACCTGTTGCATTTTGGAGAAGGTTCTCCACTCTATTTACAAACTATTAATTTTTATAAAAAAATAGTGTGTTTTTTATTATTTTGGTGATTGTTTTATATTGTTCAATTATCCTATAAATAGAGCGTGTACGTTTTAGTTGTTTTTTTGTTTATTGAAATATCAAAAAACGTCGTCAAATATTTGTAACAAATTTGTTACATTGCCAAATGACGGTTATATTTTTTCTCAATACAGATTTTGATTTTTTTAACTCTGCATTATGCAATTTTATTTGTTTTGCAGATAGATAGGTTTAAAAAAAAGGGTAGACAAAATTATTTCTCCGTTTTGTAAGTCAGGCACTACTTCCTTTCAGTGCATAGAATGTGAAGGGGTAGGCGACTTTGTCTGAATGGCAAAGGAAACTGTTTTTACGCATATCATCACAAATAAGGAGTTACCTACATTAAAAGGATTTTATTTAAAATGTAATAATAATTATATTTTATAAATAAAGAATTCTATTTTAAAATTACAAACTTTTTTTTTATTTTTGGTGTGTTGTGACGCGAAAGCAGTCCCATGAACTTAGATAAAATAAATTTAAACTTTGTTCTGAGAAATCGGTTCAAACCTTAGAAATTGCATGGATCATCAGTGATAATAAGGGGTATAGTATTATTGGCAATACAACAAATTTGTAAAAAGTTCAAATTTGGTACTTGGAATAACTTTAAGTTGAAATATTAATCAAAAATGAATAACTATTTTCAATTTCGTTGCAACACGAAACTACAACCGCGTCATATCCTAGTTCAATGAGAGAGTGCCGCAAGCACCAGTTATTCATTTTTGATTTACACGTTTACTCTGATTGGAGTACGAAGGGAACCATTCTCGTTGGAACTTTACCGCGCTGAGCAGATGGGACGTGAGTTATAAATTGTAAAATTCCCTCATCTTCCTTAGTCTCAGCATCCGTTATGGCTTGCAAATTGTAGAAGTTTCCGAGAGGTAACCAGAGAGGGTTCCCATTTTTTTACGCACCCCTTTAAATGGTAGCACTCCGCGGTTTTTTCATATTTAGAGGGCCGTTGACTATACGAAACAATAAAACCCCGTTAACGTTGTAGTTCCTTTCTAAAATACATAATCAATAGCCTGTATGAGTAACAATCAGTAATCAAAAATTATTTTGAAATAATAGTGACTACAAAAAAAAATTGGAAAATTTCAAAATATTCGATATTTTTGTCCATGAGTGTATAATTAATTGTTAGGTTATTTTTGAAGTAGCCTGAAATATAGAAAAAACAAGTTTGTGAGCGTGTAAAACCCAATATAGTCTAAGAGCTGGGAGCGGATTTTGTGCGTGATAAGAAATATGGAAAAACTATACGGGGATATGTTGAATTAGTTGTGTACATGACTTTCACCGACGGCCGGAAACCAGAGTGGGGGCCGACAAAGTTATAAGGGGTCAAATTCGCGGTTTTTATTATTTTTTTATGACGCTCATGATAGAGATAGTGCACCAAAATATGAGAATAAGTAGGTCATGACGTAACTAAGTAAAATCTCTAGGAGTGGAACGCTGCGTGGCCGACAAAGGGGGGCAGGGGTGAATATAAAAAAATGTAAGGGTTTTTGCGACGTTCGTGATTGAGACAGTGCACCAAAATTTGGGAATATAGACCATGACATAACTAAGTAACATCCCCAGAGGCGGAAACCAGAGTGGCGGACGAGGGTAGTTATAAGGGGTAAAAGTCGCGGTTTTTATTATTTTCTTTTGTGGCGCTTATGATGGAGATAGTGCACCAAAATTTGGGAGTAAGTAGGTCATGACATCACTAAGTAAAATCTTCAGGGGCGGAACACTGCTTGGGGTACAAAGGGGTGGTAGGCAGGGGTGAGTATAAAAATATATGGGGGTTTTTTGCCGTTCGTGATCGAGATAGTGCACCAAAATTTGAGTATAAGTAGACCATAAGTAAGTAAAATCCCCAGAGCCGGAAACCAGAGTGGGGGAGGAAGGTAGTTATAAAGGGTCAAAGTCCCGTTTTTTATTATTTTTTTTTTTGTGACGCTCATGATCGAGATTGTGCACCAAAATTTGGGAATAAGTAGGTCATCTCGTAACTAAGTAAAATCTCCAGAAGTGGAACGCTGCGTGGCCGACAAAGGGGTGGGGCAGGGGTGAACATAAAAAAATGTAAGGGGTTTTTTGCGACGTTCGTGATTGAGATAGTGCACCAAAATTTGGGAATAAGTAGATCATGACATTACTAAGTAAAATCTCCAGGGGAGGAACGCTGCGTGGGGGACAAATGTTGTGCCGGGTAACAAAAAAAATAATACACACTGCGACTTTGACCCCTTAAGACTACCCTCATCCCCAGCTCTGCTTTCCGGCTCTGGGGATTTTACTTAGCTGAGTCATGGTCTACTTATTCCCAAATTTTGGTGCACTATCGTAATCTAGCACATCGCAAAAAACCCCTTATATTTTTTATAATCACACCTACCCCCACCCTTTATCGGCTACGCTGCTTTCCACCCCTGGAGATTGTACTTTGTTACCTCATGACCTACTTATTCCCAAATTTTGGTGCACTATCTCGATCATGAGCGTCACAAAAAAAATAATGAAAACGGCGACTTTGACCCCTTATAACTACCCTCGTCTCCCACCTCGTGTTTCCGGATCTGAGGATTTTACTTAGCTATGTCATGGTCTAATTATCTCCAAATTTTGGTGCAATCTCTTAGATCACGAACGTCGCAAAATACCACTTATATTTTTTGTATTCACCCCTGTCCCACCCCTTTGTCGGCCACGCAACGTGTCACCCCTGGAGATTTTACTTAGTTACGTCATGACCTACCTATTCCCAAATTTTGGTGCACTATCTCGATCATGAGCGTCACAAAAAAAAAAATAAAAACCGCGACTTTGACCCCTTATAACTACCCTCGTCCCCCACCTCGTGTTTCCGGATCTGAGGATTTTACTTAGCTATGTCATGGTCTAATTATCTCCAAATTTTGGTGCACTCTCTTAGATCACGAACGTCGCAAAAAACCACTTATATTTTTGTATTCACCCCTGTCCCACCCCTTTGTCGGCCACGCAACGTGTCACCCCTGGAGATTTTACTTAGTTACGTCATGACCTACCTATTCCCAAATTTTGGTGCACTATCTCGATCATGAGCGTCACAAAAAAAATAATAAAAACCGCGACTTTGACCCCTTATAACTACCCTCGGCCCCCACTCTGGTTTCCGGCCGTTGGTGAAAGTCACGTACAAAACTAATTCAACATATTCCCTTATAGTTTTCTCATATTACTTATCACGCACAAAATCCGATTCTATCTCTCCGACTAATACTATAATTTTAACGAACTAAAAATTACAATGTGAGGATAATTAAATTATTTCAAAAATAGAAGCGCTGACGCTGTTATACATTTTAGAATATCAATCATTTTCCTATAAAACTACTGATTTGAAATTTTAACATCAACATTTTTTGCAATGTGCCTTTATTAAAATTTCAACAAAAAGCTTTTAGGTTTTGTATAAAAAACGAGCGAATTGTTTAAAAATGATTTTTTAAAACAATGACGCAGTAAAATATTCGTTTTTACTATAATTAGAGGTCTAACAACAGAAATGGTAATGTTTTGCCTTCATATGTATATATTTTAGTTCTCTATTAGCATTCAAATTAAGCATAAAATATTAAATTGAGTAATTTGTTTTACAAACCAAAGCTGATGAATAAAGCACAAATAATAATTTTTTTCCATAATCATCACTACGAGGATGATTCTCTACAAATACAATCTAGCCATAATGACCAATGAGCAATTTTAATTTAACCTAAATTACAACTGTCCCTTAAAATTTAGAGCTCACCCCATAGCGTCTCTTTTCTAATCTAAGAATATAGTGCACTATTCTAACATACACATGCGCACAAGCATTATGCTCCGCTTTGCACTATCACCTATCACTCAATATATAGGATGTCCCAAAAGAAGTGGAACGGTCTAATATTTCGCGAACTAAACATCGGATCGAAAAACTGAAAAATACGTTTTCAATCATTTTCAAAAATCTATCCAATGACACCAAACACCAACCCCCACTACACCCCCTGGAGGTGGGGTGAGGGGTAACTTTAAAATCTCAAATAGAAACCCCTAGTTTTTCTTGCAGATTTGGATTCGTTACGTAAAAGTAAGCAACTTTTATTAAAGACATTTTTTCGAAATGTGGATAGATGGCGCTATAATTGGGAAAAACGATTTATCCTGATACCATAGGTAAATTATAGAAACGGTCTAATATCTCGAGAAATACACTTCCAAATGAGAAACCAAAAAACAGGTTTTTAATATTTTTCGAAAACCTATCGATAAACACCAGAAATGACCCTCCAACCCACCCCTGGAGACGGGGTGGGGGGTAAATTTAAAATCTTAAATAGCAACCCCCACTTTTTATTGCAGATTCGAATTTGTCATGAAAAATTAAGCAACATTTATTCGAAGCATTTTTTAAAATTGTTGATAGATGGCGCTAATAAATCGAATTTTTCCAATTAAAGCGCCCTCTATCAACAATTCTAAAAAATGCTTCGAATAAATGTTGCTTAATTATTCATGACGAATCCGAATCTGTAATAAAAAAGGGGGTTGCTAGTTAGGATTTTAAAGTTACCCCCCACCCCACCTCCAGGGGGTGGGTTGGAGGGTCATGTTTAGTGTTATTCGATAGGTTTTCGAAAAGTGTTAAAAAAAATTTTTTTGGTTTCTCATTTGGAAGTGTATTTCTCGAGATATTAGACCGTTTGTATAATTTACCTATGGTATCAGGATAAATCGTTTTTCTCAATTATAGCGCCATCTATCCACAGTTCGAAAAAATGTCTTGAATAGAATAGAATAGAATAGAAATATGCTTTATTGTCATGAAAAATTGTACAATTTTATCGACAAAGCTTATAAAAAGTCAAGACAACAAAAACAATAACAATTCAATTTACTAAAATTACATAAATCGTCAATATATTTACAATAATAACAATAATAATGAAGTTAAACAGAAGTAGTCAATTGCAAAATTTAAGTAAATTGCAAATGCATAGTCTACCTAGTAATTAATAAGTTTAAAAGTTAGGCTGCTGCATATGACACCCAAATATAGACAAAAAAATGATAATAAAAATACTACTTGTGCAAAGGGTACTGTAATTTCTTAGTTAATCATTAATAAAATCTACTGAATAATATGGTCTTTCAGATAGGTAGGCTTTTGTCAGTTTACGGAATTTGGGGAAAGATGCTGCAGATTTAAGTTGTAGAGGGAGATGGTTGTAAAGTTTTTTTGCGGAATATAATATAGATTTCTTTACTAACTCAGAGGACGGGGTCGGCATATAGACGTCAAACGTAGAATTTCTCGTGAAGTAGTCATAATTAGGTCTTGGTGGAAAGACATGTAGATGTTTACGAATTAAGCAAACAGTTTCAAAAATATACAAAGATGGAAGGGTTAAAATTCTGTAATCTTTGAAGTAACTTCTGCAATGTGTTGTTCTTCTGAGCCCAAACAGATATCTAATTGCTCTTTTTTGTAATTTGAAAATAACATCGAATTGGGCAGCTGTGCCAGAACCCCAAAAAGGAAGACCATAACGAAGATGTGACTCGAACAAAGAAAAATATGTTATTTTGGAAGATGCTAAATTGAGTTCATTCGAAACAGATCTTATAGCATAGCAAGCTGAGGATAGTTTCTTCCTTAACAAATCGATATGGTGGGACCATTTAAGGTTGCTGTCTAAAAAAATACCAAGAAATTTCACAGAATAAACGGTACTGATCTGGCTGTTATTAAGAGGTAAGGGTTGAAGGACTCCTTTATAAGACAATGCTACTGTTTTATCTACGTTAAACGAGAGTAAATTAGAGTCAGACCAGGTTTTTATTGTAAGTAGATCAGAAGTTATAGTAGCATGAAGAGTTGCAATATTTGAGTTGCTCCAAGTGATACTGGTATCATCAGCAAAAAGAAAGATTTTTCCATCGATTTTTAAACTAGTGATGTCATTAATAAAGATAAGGAAAAGTAGAGGACCCAATACTGAACCTTGAGGTACCCCACATACAATGTTTTTGAGACTAGAGTCTGTATCATTTGCTCTAACCAGTTGTTTCCTATCATCCAAGTAAGATTGGAACCAATCTAAAGAAATACCTCGAATTCCGTAGAAATTTAGTTTTCTTATCAAAATGTTATGATTTACACAATCAAAAGCTTTGGCGTAGTCACAAAAAACGGTGGCAGTGTGAAGATTATTGTTCAGTGCTTGATAAACCTCATGTAGTACAGAAAAGATGGCATCAGTGGTGCATTTATTTAAAAAGCCGAACTGATTTTGTGATAAAATGTTGTTTTCAACTAGAAAGGACATAAGTCGGGCTTTTATGAGTCTCTCAATAATTTTGGAGAGTACCGGTAGTAGTGCAATAGGTCTATAATTGCAGGTATTAGATATTTCACCACCCTTATGAAGAGGAATAATGATGGCTGTCTTCAGGCACTCTGGAAATTTACCTTTCTCAAAGGAATCATTAATTAGTGAGATGAGGACTTCTAACACATTTTCTGGGAGATTAGAAAAAATTTTTATCGGTAGACCATCAGTACTACAGGAGGATTTGCTTTTGATACTCTTGATTGTTTGGATCAGTTCAGATTTATCGACTGGTTTTATAAAGAATGAATTCGAGACCTTTCTTGAATTAGGGAGATAAGCAATGGGATCTTGTTGTGGCAAAATAGTTGATGTAATATTTTTACTCACATTAACAAAGTATTCATTTAGATTTTCAGGGTCTGGAAGGGAAATTGTTTTAGCAGTGTGGGTTTTATTTCGAAGATCGTTTATTATGGACCAAGTTTCTTTTGCAACACTTTTTGAGCTTCCCAAACGGTTATGGTAGTAGTCTTTTTTAGCTGATTTTATAAGTTTAAGATAGGTTGCCCTGTAGTTGGTGATATATTCAGTGATAGAAACGTTGGTAGTAAATTTCCTGATATAGAGAAGAGAACGCATATTCTTGGAAGATATTCGGATAC
This sequence comes from Diabrotica virgifera virgifera, assembly GCF_917563875.1. NCBI lineage: Eukaryota > Metazoa > Arthropoda > Insecta > Coleoptera > Chrysomelidae > Diabrotica > Diabrotica virgifera. Next base: position 192,128,192 of record NC_065448.1, read on the forward strand.
CTTTAGTAGTCCAGGGTTTGCGATGTTTTGGCTTAATTGCAATTAAAGGAAATGCTTTATTGAAGATACGGACAAGCTTATCCAAAAAAGCACTGAAATTATTATCCACGTCCATAGCAGGAAAGCGCCACTCAGAGGTTAAGCATAAATTTTGGAAATTACGAAAGTTCCGGGTGGAAAAAATCCTGCCTAAACGTCGGGTTTTCGAGGAGGGTTTGCTCAAGATATTAAACTTCGTATAAACTGCTTCATGATCAGATAGTCCAGCATTAATAATTGTAGAGTGGACATCAAGGGGTGAAAAATCTGAGACAGTATAATCAATTATGGTAGATGAAGTTTTTCTAATCCTTGTCGGAGAATCAACGTGCATTGTTAGACCATACGATTCAAATATGTTGACCAAGGTTATTTGTGTTGCACTAGCAGCAGCATAATCAATGTTAAAGTCCCCGCATAAAATTTTTCTACTTTTATGGGGCAGGTCATCTAACAAATTTAGCAGGTTCTGAAAAAATAGTTCAACGGAAGAGTTAGGTGATCTATAAATGCAAATAATATAAAGATTAAGATTCTTATTGTAAATTAACGAAAACTCAAAGAAGGCTTCATTTAGCAGAAAGTCATATTTTGTTACCGAAGAAAAATCATTGCTCGTAGATAGAATTAGGGTGCCTCCGTAAGCTGAGCTTGGACGATCATACCTAGCAATTGTGGTGTATTTTTCTACAAAAAAAGGCTCGTTAACTTCAAGCCAGTGCTCTGTAACCGCAACTACCGGGGGAAATCCTAATTCCTCTAGGAACAAAAACAATTCATCAGTTTTGTACCTTATAGAACGAATATTAATCAGAACCATGCTAAAGTTGTTATCACTAAAACAATTTGAGGATTCTAGTCCCTCAGAACACGTCGTGATGTTTAAAAATTTCGTTTTGGAGAGGCAGCGGAATAGTAATTTCGGTGACATTCCCTTGATTTCTGCAGGTGAATAATTCTTTCAGAAGTGAGAAAGGATCGGTAAGCATCAAGATCAGCTTCCACCTCATCTGGACCAATCCCATAGGCATTGTTAAATTCCAGCAGAATTCGTCGTAGATCTTCAGTCTTAGTGGGAAGTCCCTCGGAAGCCAAAAAGAGTTTAACGCTTGTATTGGTAAATCCATCGTAAAACACTGAAGCTGGTTGGTCGTATAGATAAGCAAGATGAAGTTTAATGGCTTTTAAGATATCCGGTTCCCTTAATCTGGCTAGAAGATATCGACTATTCGAGTTATTGGTTAATCTAACTCTTGGTGGGGTCAAAGGATCCAGATTTATCGAAGGTTCTAAAGTATCCTTCTTAATGAAATTTACAGGCGAATGGAACGGATTCTTAGATTTACAAACTTCGATGGCCTGCTTGTCTGTACGTATGTTTGTGTTTTCTACTTCATCTTTGTTCTTGCGAGAATTGGTAATTGGATTTTCCAAGGTGACAGGACTTCTGAGATTCTTCGGATTCTTATGTGACTCAGATGAAAGCGTTGGTTCAGAATTGGATGATTCTATAGACCATTTGATGTTAACACCAGGTGGCCAAATTTCCTTATTAAATAATAGGTTAATAGCTGTTCTTTTACGTAAGTTAAGGTTTTTTACTAAGTTGCTTACTTTTACGTAACGAATCCAAATCTGCAAGAAAAACTAGGGGTTTCCATTTGAGCTTTTAAAGTTACCCTCCACCCCACCTCCAGGGGGTGTAGTGGGGTTGGTGTTTGGTGTCATTGGATAGATTTTTAAAAAGGATTGAACACATTTTTCAGTTTTTCGATCCGATGTTTAGTTCGCGAAATATTCGACCGTTCCACTACTTTTGGGACACCCTGTATATAATCAATGATTATTGACGATTTATGATAAATATGGGACATGATTAATAATCATACAATTGTGTAGGGTTAGCTATCACTCAAACTAGTTCAAAAGGCTTTGTCCTCTTCAATCTTCTAGTTGGCCCAGTAGTATCGAGGAGCTGGATTGCTTCCATATTCTCGTGCTTATGAAGTCGTTGCTCATGACTTCTTGCCATTTTCTTGACGATTATATCCACAGTTTCCTAGGTCCTTATAGATTATAGAGGTTACTGTTTGTGACATACCAAGGAGCATCTACATTATTTCCCAGTATTGTGTTTTGGAATTTTTGTATACTTAATTTTATTAAAAAAATGTATAGAATGTTTTTTGCTTAGAATTAAAGTTTTTAACAACCTTTGCGGTAAAAATATATTAACAAATTTCCACCACCGAGATGGGGTGGCAACCACCCCCATGGTAAAAGCGCCTTTTGGAATCATACAGATTTTGATGCTTGGACTATCCACTACTTATTCTAAAATTTTCAAGCAAATCGATCCATTCTGTAAAAATTGCAAGGTTTTGTCGTATCTTAAACTTCAATTCTTGGACTACTAGATAATAATATATTCTTTCATTCCGCGTTTAAATTTTTCAAAAATATTTATTATTTTCCTCAGGATTGGGAAAAATGAATGCTTTTAAAAAGCATGGGGGCCGAAATTTTCCTCCTACGCCCTTAACTTGTGAAAAAAAATGCTGTTGCTTATTATTTATAGAGGAAATAGTTATGAAAAAAAGATAGAACATTTTAAGGCGTAGTTTTCATGATTTTGCCAGTGCATTGCTTACATTCATGCCAATGATCAATGTAAAATTCTTAACAAAGTATGTCAAAATATAAATGTATGTCAAAAAATGTTCAATAACTACCTGCTAAACCTCACCGAATTTCATGTGCAGATCTTTTCCCGTCTTAGAGCAAGAAATAAATCGTTATATTGTATCTCGAAACACCCCGTATCTCGATCACCAAATGATTTCGGACATAAATTTATCAAGCAAACTGTCATCATTGTGTCATGTACAAGCACCTTTTGAAGTTGTCGCATTTATTCGCCTGCCTAAAACCTTGTATAACAAGAAACGGGGACATTTTTTGTTTAAATAACTTATAAATGTTTCTGATTCGTATGTCTACTATCCTTACCTTAATTTAAAATAAATCAGTTACTTTATTTAAACTAATTCAGTTATTTTAACGAGCATTTTTCACGACTTTGCCAGTCCATTGCACGTATTCACGCCAATGATCAATATAAATTTTTCAAATGTATGTATGTCAAAAAATGTACAATAACAACCTATTAAAACTCACCGAATTTCATGTGCAGATCTCTTCCTGTCTTAGAGCAAGAAATAAATCGTTATTTTGTATCTCGATATCCAAATATGTTCGGACATAAATTTATCCAGCAAACTGTCATCATTGTGTCATGTACAAGTACCCCTTGAAGTTGTCGCATTTATTTACCTACATAAAACCTTGTATAACAAGAAACGGGGACATTTTGTGTTTAAATAACTTATAAATTAAAAGAAAAGAAAGGATGGTTTAGATTTGACTCAACTTTAGAACTCATAAATGTTTCTGATTCTTATGTCTACTAACCTTACCTTAATTTAAAATAAATCAGTTACTTCATTTAAACTAATTCAGTTATTTTAACGATCATTTTTTACGACTTTGCCAGTCCTTTCACGCCAATGATCAATATAAAATTTTTAAATGTATGTATGTCAAAAAATGTACAATAATTACCTGTTAAAACTCACCGAATTTCATGTGCAGATCTCGTCCGGTTTTAGAGAAAGAAATAAACCGTCATTTTGTATCTCGAAACATCCCGTATCTCAAAAACGAAATATTTTCGGACATTTTATCGAGCAAGCTGTCATCATTGTTTCATGAACAACTACCCCTTGAAGTTTGTCCCACTTATTCACTTGCATAACACCTTGTATAACAAGAAACGGGGACTTTTTGTGGTTAAATAACTTAATAAAATATTTCTGATTCTTGTGTTTATCTGCTATCCTTACCTTAATTTAAAAAAAATCAGTTGCTTTATTCGTAGAAGTTACACAAACTTCTAGCTAACATTAATACGCAAAGAAACTTAATTTTCAGTACACGTGGCGTATCAGATTTTTATCTCATCAAATTACAAACGAGAATTCGATATTTCTCTATTGAAAGTTGGATTTTCATAATAATGCGACGTCATATTTTATTATATCAAACTATATCTTGTGAAATTTATGGATTGTATTAATCGTTGCAGGTTCTATGTAATGATTTTTAACCGTTTTGTGTGCGTAAACTACCTTCTATAAATATTCTTAACCAATGTTAATAACCCTTAACCACTGATATGCGTTATGCCATGCTTCGCCGAAAATGGATTTTGTTGCGGTACGTGATACCGCAAACTAGCTTTACGTCAACTTAGCTCTAAGACTAAACCACTTTAAATCTGCAGCAGTTGGGAGCAGGTGCAATTACCCATCACTTGAAAGTATACAGATGGTCAAAAGATTAAGTTTTCAATTTAATATAGCATATAAAATAATATCCACAGAGAACGACAGTTCTCACCAGTGGCGCACATAAAATATTACTCTAAATCACACCAGATCAAAAACAATGGGAACTTTCTCTGGCTACACCTCCGAAACTTCTAAAATTTGCAAGCCGTAACGGATGCTGAGACTAATGAAGATAAAGGAATTTTACAATTTATAATTCAGGTCTCATCTGCTCAGCGCGGTAAAGTTCCAACGAGAACGGTTCTCTTCGTACTCCAATCAGAGTAAACATGTAAATAAAAAATGAATAACCTTTTTCAATTTCGCTGCAACACGAAACTACAGCCGCATTATATTCCTGTTCAATCAGAGAGCGCAGCAAGCACCTCTACCGGTTTCGAAACTTATTAGTCTCTCATGAGGAGGCACATATGATGCTCTCTCTGACCCAACTAGGACAAACCCCGGCGTGCAGTTACGGATTGCAACGAAAGAAATGGCAGGGATGCCTTAGCGGCAACTGCTAGCAAAAGACTAAGTTTTCATTCTAATAGCACATAAAATAATATTATAAATATTACTCTACATCCCACCAGGGCCTCGATTTTTGACCCTTCGCTTCGTTATCGAACATATTCGCTTCGTATCTGTTTAGCGTACAATGCGAATACGTTCGATAACGAAGCGAAGGGTCAAAATCGAGGCACTGATTAAAAACAATGGGAACCTTATCTGGTTACTCCTTCGAGGCTTCTAAAGTTTGCAAGCCGTAACGGATGCTGAGACTAATGAAGATGAAGGAATTTTGCAATTTATAATTCAGGTCTCATCTGCTCAGCGCGGTCAAGTTCCAACGAGAACGGTTCTCTTCGTACTCCAATCAGAGTAAACATGTAAATAAAAAATGAATAACCTTTTTCAATTTCACTGCAACACGAAACTACAGCCGCATTATATCCTTGTTCAATCAGAGAGCGCAACAAGCACCTCTACCGGTTTCGAAACTTATTAGTCTCTCATCAGGAGGCACATATGATGCTCTCTCTGACTCAACTAGGACAAACCCCGGCGTGCAGTTACGAATTGCAACGAACGAAATGGCAGGGTTGCCTTAGCGGCAACTGCTAGCAAAAGACTAAATTTTCAATCTAATAGCACATAAATTATTATTAAAAATATTACTCTACATCCCACCAGGGCCTCGATTTTTGACCCTTCGCTTCGTTATCGAACGTATTCGCTTCGTATCTGTTTAGCGTACAAAGCGAATACGTTCGATAACGAAGCGAAGGGTCAAAAATCGAGGCACTGATTGAAAACAATGGGAACTTTATCTGGTTACACCTTCGAGGCTTCTAAAATTTGCAAGCCATAACGGATGCTGAGACTAAAGAAGATGAGGGAATTTTACAACTGAAGATCTAAGTGGAAGAAGGAGGTATGTTACAAAGCCTACCTTTTGAGATATGGGCAGTTAAAGTTTTTATTCGTCTACTTTTATCATGAAAATATTGTTCGTGTTATTTGGTTTTATTTATATTGCTATAAGCATTCCTTTACATATAATGTTGATTATTTCATTCATAGGAGATTCTGACCAATAGAAAGCTACATAAATCTAAATTAAATCGATTATTTTTTGATGATTTTAACTTCCAATCGTATAGTAAGATATTTGATCACGTGTTTAATTCTGTCCAATCGGAATAAAATTATACTGAGAATTATCTACTGTATAAAATTACCGATAGAATGTTTTTAAGTAGATTGTTTCTGTTTAATGGCAACCAGTTTCCTAGTTTTGACAACTGTCACATTTAAGAAAATATCCATAATATACCTATTAAAAAATAATCTTACGAATATCACACGACAGTAAGAATAAATAAGAAAATAATGCTTCATTTTTACTCAAATTTGTTGTCATTGGGCAATAACCACTCGAGCCCTGCGGGCTCGCGTGTCTATTGCCAGACAACAAATTTTCGAAAAACTGTCGCACTATTTTCAATTTATTATCACTCTCGTGTGATATTATACCCGATAATTTTTAATAATTTCCCGTCGTCAAATATATTACTTCAGATGCCCTTCGTTGCTACGAAAAAAATACATTCAGTGACATTAATGACAATTAATGTTTTAAAAATTATAGAAGTGATGACTTTCAACCGTCAAATTAATATTTATAACAACTGTGTGTTTAATTGTACTAATTTGTACTTACATAAATAAATTACAATAAAATTTTGGTGTTGAACAGTTTTATTCATTAAATAACCGCAACAAATTGCACTCCATATCTAAAACTAATATAGAATTTTAGAGCTCTTGTGCAATTACTACTGATAATTCACAGGTGTCTAACTAAGCCATGACTGTCTTCTTCGACCTGGCCTTTCTTCTTCGACCTGCGGACCCGCCCTATCTTCTTCGACCTGGCATTTATTCTTCCGTCTATCTTGGCTTGTATTAACAAATATTGTATATTATACAGAGTGAGTTTTATATATAGAAAGCCTCAATTATCTCGAAAACGGCTAGCACAATTTTTTATAGATTTTGGTGACAAAGGGTTTTCTAATGCGGCCGATATAATCGTGGCAATTACATTGTTATCAGAACTTTCGTTTTTCTGAAAATCTAATGAATTTTATTATTTCAAATGGAACACACTGTATATTTTTGCGTTTTGAAGTCCTTAAGAAATGCTGATTATTTTTTGTGTTATATTCCCTATACTTAATTGCCATAATTTCGAAGTTATTTTGCTACATTTATTTAAAAAAAATATTATAGCTACGTTTATTTAAAAAACAAATTAAAAAAATCAATTTTTTCAACCCGGGTACATTATTTTAGGTTCTTTTGATCATTGGAAACAAAAAAGGTCTTTTGTAATTTTTCTTCAAAGTTAATAGGTAGTTTTCGAGTTATAAACAATTTAAACCTGAAAAATACGAAAAATGTTTCATATCTCCTTCTTCCATTCAAGAATCGTAGTTTACATGTTACATACCACATTCATCCACTAGAATATCTTTCATTACGCTTTTTAGAGGTACAGTATAAGTGTCATATGATAGTGAACTTACACTACCACTTTAATTCACTAACATACTCAAAATTTTAGAAAATGTTACCCCTTCTTCCACTTATGTCTTCAATTTATAATTCATTACAACAGAATATATTTTCGACAAGGTATGCCACAAGGTATACCACATGGTACCACTATCCTAATCTTAATTCCAGGAAAGCATGTTACTTTATTACTTTATTACCATATTTACTTTATCCCTATAAGTTTTACAAACTTCTGCCCAAGATTATTCATTAACAAAAGAAACTTAATTTTCAGTACACGTGCCGTATAGATTTTTATCTCATCAATTTACAAACGAGAATCCCATATTTAATTTCTCTACAGAAAGTTAGACTTTCATAATAACACGCTTTCATATTTCCCCAAATCAAAATTTATTCTCTGGAATTTATTGATTCTTAGTCCAGGAACCGAAGCTTTTCACCTCGCAATTTTTACAGATTGGATCGATTTGCTTGAAAATTTGAGAATAAGTAGTGGATAGCCCAGGAATCAAAATCTATATGATTTCCACCCTCGTGGGTTATATAAATATATATAAATATATATAAATATTATATTTTGACATCAAAAGTTGATAAAACATTCATTCTAAGCAAAAAATGTTTTTTACATTTTTTTGATAAAATTAATAGTTTTCGTTTTATTCGCTATTGAAAGAGTTAGTTTTATATCGAAAACCTCAATGTTTTTCGATCATTCTCATGTGCGATTGGCTCAATTTTTGCCGTAGAAAAAAATTTTTTAAACCAAGTTCTTGGGAATAATAACACACAATTTCATATTAAAACATTTTTGCGTATCTCTGATGCTAATCTTTCTATTCTGAAGAAAATGGCATTTTTTACCAAACTACAAAAATTCGTTATTCGCTTCATACTCCAGTTTTTTTAAAACTAACCATTCTAAGCTAGTCAAACTTCTAGAATATAATAATTATACATAAGTAAAGAAGTCGAAATAAGGTTAGTGACTAATTTTAATTACTAGAGAGGTGATTAGGAGGTTGCTTACGATCACTTTTTCGCTGAAAAAAATAGGGACTGACATTCTTTTCATTATAAGTCACTTAATTTTTGAGCTAGAGACTTTTTTTATTTCTGGAAAGATATATTTTTAATTACTTTAAATTAGTTTGAACAAGTTATCCTCGAAAAGTGCATAGTTTTCCCGTCTTTTGACTTTGAATCTACAATATTTAGCATTTGACGAAGAAGAGCTAACATATAGTAAACTATAGCTCGATTACTGTTGGACGTAAAGAAAATTAAAAAAAAAGTTTTGTTTATTTTTTTAAAAGGTACATTTTTGTTATGTAAAATTGTTTTGATAAAACGAAAACTTTTGGAGTTATTAGCAGAAAACTTGTTAAAAAGATTGATTTTTTCGATATACAACTAACATTTTCGATAGCGAATAAGTCGAAAACTATTAATTTTATCAAAAAAATGTACAGAATGTTTTTTGATTAGAATTAATGTTTTACCAACTTTTGCGGTCAAAATATAATAAAAAATTTCCACCCCGGAGATGGGGTGGCAACCACCCCCATGGTAAAAGCGCCTTTCGACATAATATAGATTTTGATCCTTGAACTATCCACTATTTATTTTCAAATTTTCAAATAAATCGACCCATTCTGCAACAATTGCGAGGTTTTGTTTTAATTTATACTTCATTACTTGGACTATTTACTGATCTTGTGATTGTTATACATTTTACGTTACAGTTTTTACATTTTCGGAGTTTAATATTTTAGTTTTTAAACTTTTGGGAGTAAGATATCTAATAGTATTTATTATTCAACTAGCATGTAATGATGGCTATTACTCACGATGGTGAAGTGTGAGACAAAAGCCGAAGGCGAGTGTCGGAATTTATCAGAGTGAGTAATAGTCATTACATGCGAGTAGAATACTGTACTTTTTCTACGACCTTTTTTCATTTTAATTAGTAAAAAATATGATTGTTAACTTCTTCTTCTTAAAGTTCCATCTTCTATCAACGGTTGGAAATCATCATGGTAATGCCTGCCTTGTTGACTGCCGCTCTAGCTCTACTACTGTATTCGAACTATTCCCTTTATATCTTAAGTCAGGATGTTCATCGTCTACTCACATTTCGCCTTCCTTGGATTTTGCCTTGCGTAATAAGTTGTAATAATAAGTATTTTGCCCTCTCATCACATGTCCCAAGTACTCAAGTTTTCGTCTTTTGCTAGTTAATATTATTTCCGGTTTATTTCCTATCTTTCTAGTTACTTCCACGTTTGGCATTATTTGAATCCATGATATTCGTAGGATTTTTCTGTAACACCAAAATTCAAAGGCTGCCAACTTATTCAAATGGACTTGTTTTAATGTCCACGCTTCCAAGCCATAAAGAAGAGTAGAGAACACGTAACACCAAAGCATCCTTAGGCGTAGTTATAACGTTATATCCCGACAACAAAGAAACTTTTTAAGTTTAATGAATAATGCACGTGCTGTTTCAATACGTGTCTTAATTTCTTTGGTTTGCTCTATATTTTTTATGTTATCCATGTTCCTAAGTTATCCATACTTTTAATTACAGTATCTTCAATAGTCAATTGGATGTTTGCGAGTGCTAATTTAGTCATGATCATGCATTTAGTTTTCTTTAAATTCATCTTCAGTCCCTACTCATGAAAGCTTTCATTAAGGCGTTACATTACGTTCTGTAAATCATTGTTCTTATCCGTTATTATTATTGTATCGTCTGCAAAACGTAAGTTGTTCAAAACTCTATTGATAGATATACTTTCTATTGAATCTTAGAGCGCTTCTTGAAATACCGCTTCACTGTAGACATTGAAGAGTAGTAGGGACAGCACGTAACCCTGACGCACTCCTCTCTGTATTTTGATATCTTGGGTGTTCTGGTTGTCAACTATTTCCTTGGCAGTTTGGCAATTATCAATTACTCGAGGTTAAAATTAAAATGTACAAAACTAAATTTTGTTTACCAGTAGTATACACAGTATAAGATATGTTTGTTTTAATAAGTTACAGGGGTGGAAAAGAAGAGAAAAATTAGTGTGATTTTTAGTTTTAAATATCTCATTAAAAAAAAATTTAGTTTAGTCTAAGGAACTTTCTACCCTCGGTAAGAATGTAGTCTTTGATTCTGCGTTAAAATTTTTTAAAAATACTTATTAATTTTCTCATGATTCGAAAAAAATTAATACATTTAAAACACATTGAACATTTTGACAGGCGACATTTTGCGCCTATGCCCTTTTGTGAGATCTGTGGAGCGGAAATTAATTTTAATACGGCTGTGAGACACACACCGGTAAAACCACATGGTCTGCCAAGATCACAGAATCGTGATTCAGCGTCTGTGTCAGGCTGGTCTAAATGGGTTAATTAATCCTGTTAGTAGCTGCATGGCGTCTTAATTCTGAAGCCGTGTTGGTATTTCCTTAGTGTATGTTTGGTAGATTTATATAGGTATTTTGTTTTTCAAAATACTGGTCAATATTTTGTAGAAGAGTACAGGGGAAAAACAAAGAATATCACTTGTTCATGAATTTTGGCTTTTCTCGCCATGTTGTAGCAAAAACTGAATACTATCGACTAGACAGTTTGTTCAGGACAATAAACAGAAAGATCGGTCTATAAAAATTTTTTAAAAATTTGTATCCAGGCGAAGGACGAGGATTGTCCGCACGCCACTGGACAAAAATAAGGAATGTTAGCAGTTTTTTGGTGCATTATTAAATTAATAACTTAATATAGATTAATATTATATTAAGATTACAGACCAATAATTGCTAGAGTTCTGCTTAGAATCTCCTAACTAATTTCTAGATATAATAAGAATTAAACCTTTATTGGGGTTTATCTCAATATGTATAAAATGTGACATTTCCTGTTTTTCCCCTGTACCTTTCGTAAATGGTATTCAGTATCGTGATTTCTTAGTAGTTACATACTGGTATTCCTGTTATATTTTTGTTGGTGTATGACTCCAGTAAATCAGTTGTACCCCTTCATTTTCACTTTATCGTACTATATACGTAGTATAGTATAATATTACTTTATCGTACTATATACGTAGTATAGCATAATAGATATTACTTTATCGTACTATATACGTAGTATAGTATAATAGATAAAGTTGTAGGATCGTGCAAAAAAGTTTTTTTCAGATTTCACTTTTTTTCGACGTTTTGAGTCCCCCTGAGTCTAAAAAGCAAATTAAAAAAACATGTCGTAAGTATGTGCGTACGTATGTACGTATGTCGCCACCGCCCAGCAAAAACTACCAGACCGATTTCGATGAAATTCGGTAAGAGTAAGTTTAAGAGAATTTTGTCGAGAAACTAAGGTTTTAAAAAAACCTCTCAAAGGGGGGCCAAAATAGGGGGGTTTTTTAGGGCCCATTTTTGCAAATTTTGACCGAAACGAATGAAATTTAACTCAAAGTTAGCTCATCAAAAGGTAAATAGAAATACGGAATATGACGTTTCCAAATTCAAAATGGCGGCCAACATGGCCGACCGCCCACCCGACACATTTCCCTACCTATCTAAAAACTTGTTTAAGATAAGTTTAATTTGAAAAAGGCGTGATATAGCTAAAGATGGGTATATAAGAAGAGTATTATTGTTTTTCAGAAAAAGTTATAGGTTACCTATATCTAAGGGGTCAAAATTTGACATAATTTTGAACTAGACTTTCTCGAAATTGGCTCCAAAGAATTTGTTTATTTTTTGATATATTTTTGAAATTCTATCGGTTAATTGAATAACATTAGTCAGATTTCTTAACTCCCCATAGGAGGGGAGTTATGAATTTTCTATAAAAAAATATTCGAGTGCTCGTAACTTCCTTTGTAATACCAACTAAAATTTGAAATTTTGCAGAAATATGCGGTACTTTATTATTTATTATTACAATAAATTTTACTTAAAATGTGGCTTCCGGTTGAACCGGAAATAAAAAAAATCTTAATTTTTTAGATACAACCTGTATATTTTTACATATTTTGAAAGAATGCAAAATTACTTTTCCAATGACATAAAACTTGTTGCTGTAGCTCAAAAACTAGAAAAGTTACATTAAACAGAAATTTTGCTATAATCTTGTGTGTCCTCTCTCACGCGATCATAGCAGAGCATTATTATAGGGCAGTCAATGAGGGTATTTGGCTCCGAATTCCATCCTACTACATCGATGTACTTGATATTTTCACAATAAGTAGGGAATAGCTCAAGAAACAAAATCTACCCTATATACTATGGGGCTTTTATCTTGGGGCGGTTCCCACCCCTTCAAAGGGGTGGAAAATTTGTTGGTGAAAATAAGCACGGGAGTGGCTAGAGAACCTATTTCTAAGCAAAAACTGGTCTATACTTTTTTTGAGAACTCAATAATTTTTGAGTTATGAGTAATTGAAACTTGGCAATTTTCATTGAAAATTGGCAATTTGCATTGAAAAATGACACCTTTTCGGACGGTTTTTTGTGAACACCTTAAAAACTATGCATCGAACTAAAAACACTATATAAAACATTTTTTACGTTATAAATAACAAAGAGATTCGTTCCTTCGTAAATGTTCTATTTATAATACAAAAAGAGATATGGTAGGTGAAAAGAGTTTGTTTTTTGGTGCATGCTCAAATTGGTGTATACAACTTCAAATAACAGAGGAACGGTAGGTTTTAGGTGTATAATGCTACCAACGCCTTTTGTAGTGTTTGAAAAAGCCTTTAAAACGAGCACCATTAAATGCTGCTTACATTCAAACTAAGCGAGATATGGTGCAAAAAAATATATGACTAATGTACTTTAAGGAAAAATGAAAAGTATATACATTTAACCCCTCATTCACCAGAATTTAAATGCATTGTTTTTCTTCTGCAATACCTTTTAATATAGTGTTATTTCTACTTTCAAAAAGTTGAACGGGTTTAAAATGAATGGTTTTTGTAAAAAATGTGATCAAATCATAGAATGCATTTTTAAATTTTCTTAAAAATCCTTCCTTTTTCTCCATGTAATTCGAGAATAAAAATGTTCCACCCCCTAGAAGTGGTGGGAACCGCCCCCATGATAAAAGTGCCATAGTATATAGGATAGACTTTGAATCAAGAGATTGGGCTACTCCCAAAATTTTAATAAAATCCATGCAGTAGGATAGAATTCGGAGGTAATACCTTGTCCTTACCCTCGCGCATTGACTGGCGTAATAGAAATAGAATGAAATGCAAATATTGTAAACTATTAGTTTCTCAGAAAAATGAACTAATTTGAAATGAAAGTATGACTATAATATTCTATTGATTTATGCAATAATCTATACACCTATAGTGTGTCCCCGAAATATGGCATCGAACATTTTCTCAAATGCAGGAATTAATAATGCGTAGAACCATAAAATATTTTCAAGTATATAAGGTGTTTCTAAAATATCAAAATAACGAGTAACTTTGCTATTTTTATAGAAGGCCAGTATCCAGTACGATAACGATAATAGATCGGTACGATAAAGCTCTCGGGCGGCCTTTCCGTCCAGCGTTTTTATTAATTATTCACAATTTATTCATTTTATTCAGTTCTGTTGTTATTCCTGATTCCAACCTTTTTGCTGTTTCAAAAATTTTCTTGTGTATGGGAGCGTTTGCTTCTTTATTTTCCATCCCTTATCTCTATTTTTTATTTATACGCACAACAGCCTTATAAGTAGAGACTGGAAAATATGCACTAAAAAATGTCTAAAATATGCATGCAATATGCATTTTAAAACAAGCTGAATATGCACAATTAACATGCAAATATGCATTTATATATGCACTTATTTTTATATGAATAATTTTATGGTTTACGTTAAATACATAAATAAATAAAAAATAATAAAAATAAATAAATAGGTTTGAATTTAAACCAAATTGTATTATTATTTCTTAATATATTTTTTTAACTTCAGGTTTTGTGACAAATAAAACGGCAAAATATTTTATTTTGACCACAAGATAAATAAGAGTACAATAAAATAAATGTACATATTTTTATTGTTACAATATTGATTCATATTTTCTAAACTAATATTATAAAAAGAGTACAATAAAACAAATTTACATATTTTTATTGTTACAATAAATAATCATATATTGATTCATATTTTCTAAACTAATATTATGTCTTCTATCTGTTAATATTTGTTTATAGGCAGAAAAAGATCTCTCAACGTCACAAGATGTAATTGGGGCATATTTAAACTTTGCTATTAGAGACGGATCCATATTAATATTTTCATCGAAGTTTCCAAAATTGATTATATTATTTATTGAACGCAATAAAGTGAAACCCTCATTTTTGTTTAAAACGTCATCAAGTTTATCTTTAATTTTTACTCCAATTTCCCCATTCAGATTTGTTATTTTCTGTTTAACCGAATCAACAATAGACATACTATTGTGAAGACATAAATTTTGAGCCTCTAATTTTGTAATTGAACTTTCAATGATATCGAAATTCGATTTTATATACAACAATTGATTTTTAATAGACTTTTCTTTAAAAATATTTTGACAGTTATCAATAGCGGTACAAGTCGGATCAAAACTTGAAATAACGCTTTTGATGTCGTCGTAGTGTTCAGATAAAAATATAGCACTTTTAAGCCAAGTTCCCCATCTGGTTAATACTGGTTCTGGTGGTAAAGGAATATCGGGAAGCATCTCCCTATATACCTGTACACGTAGTGGTGCTTTCAGAAATACTTTTTTTACATTATTTATTAAGGTGTTTACATTGGGAAATTCAATTCTAACTTTCTCTGCAACTCTGTTTAGGCCGTGCGCCAAACATGTACAGTGAATTAAATTAGGGAAAAAGATTTTAAGATTGGATGCAGCTTTCATCATATATGAGGCGGCATCACTAAGCATTAATAATATTTTTTCAAATGGTACTTGATCAGGTAAAAAAAAATTTGTTAGGGATTCGTTAACAAATCTAGCTATTGTAGCATAGTTTGTTTTTTCCAAACATTTTACACTAATTAAGTATGAGTTTTTAAAATCGCCAGAGTCGTTAAGAACTCCAACAATTAGATTCGCAATTTGTCGACCCTTTGTATCCGTTGTTTCGTCGACGGAAATCCAAAGATATTCGGCTTTTAACTGATTTTTAATACTCGTCATCACATCTTTGTAACATGCACTGACATATTTTTTCCGAAGAGTTGAAGAACTTGGTATTTGAGCTGGTTTATCTTTAATCTTGCAATAAGTTTTTAAAAAGTTTTGACACGATTTATGTTCTAACTTGTGCAGAGGGATATTGCAGTTCAAAAAAAAATGGCATAAATCCTTTGCAAAGGTTTCTTGCCCAACTGACGTATTCTGAATCTGCAAACTGTTCTGTAGAATCTGCTGGCGAGGTTTATTATCATTTTTTGATAGCTTAGTTTGGTGAAGTGAAGTTTTTATGTGTTGAACTACTTGGAATTTCTTTTGACATGGAATCTGGAATATAATGATAATGATGTTTTAGATGTTTTCGTAAATAGATACCTACATTAAAATGATCAAACTTTTTAAACCTCCCCCAATTTTTTTTTATTTCTCAAAGTGAAATTGAAATCGTCAAACAATAAAGTACAGTCAGTGTACCGTAGTATACAGGGTGGGCCACTCTCAACACCTCGCTCTGTATAAGCCAAACCGTTGCGAACTTTAAAAAACAGTTTTTGAAGAAATGGGACGGTTTGTCATTTTAGAATAGACAGACACATAGATGTGCAAAGAAGTTTGATAAGTTTAAAAATCTATTGAAGTGGAGAACTTACCTTTTTATCACAAATGGTGCAAAACATACTTTCACTGTCGATAACTTTTAGATGATTGTTACTTCCAATCCAACTTCTGAGAAGACTTGATTTTTCCCTTGCTACTTTAGGCATTTTCACAATAATAATAAAATGATTTTTTTACACAGTATAGTCAATAACTTGCAATCACAAAAGTTGAATAATCGGCGATTGATTTAAGACTAACCATTCATAAAATAAAATAATCTATCCTACCCTTAAAATGCTTAAAATTTCGTTTTGGTTGGTTTTCCCAGAATAATTCATAGTTGGCCGACACCAGCAGAAAGTACAGGTAATATTTGTAATGTTATTCAAAATATAATCGGTATTTACTTAGGTAATTTGTAAATTCTGAGAAGTCTATAAATCTTAAATATCCGGATAATGATACCTGCAGCTATAAATAACGCCCATTATGTTTATGGGTACAACAACAAAGGAGCTTAACAGCAAAATATTTACTTTCACATTTTATTTTAATGGATGTTGATGTTACTAATATATACCTTATTTTTAAATGGGGTAGAGTAAATTCCCATCAAAATATGCATTTATATGCTCTTAAATCTCCAAATATGCAAGGCATATGCATTTATGAAAAACATGAGAAATATGCAGCATATATATGCATATGCATTTTGCATATAATCCAGTCTTTACTTATAAGACTTAGGCAATTTACAAAACATAATGATCTTCTTCTTCTTGTAGTGCCTATCCGTTTCGGATGTTGGCGACCATCATGGCAATCTGCACTTTGCACACTGCTGCTCTGAAAAGATTTGTAGTGGTTGTGTTGAACCACGTTCGTAGATTTCTCAGCCAGGAAATCCTTCGCCTTCCTGGTCCTCGCTTTCCCTCTACTTTTCCCTGCAAGACCAGTTGCAGCAGTCCATATCTCTCACTGTTCCTCATGATGTGACCGAGGTATTCGATTTTGGCTGTTTTTATTTTGATTAACAGCTCTTTTTCTTTTTTCATTCTCAGCAAAACACCCTCATTAGTAATGTGGTCGGTATAAGATATCTTCAGGATTCGACGATAAAGCCACATCTCAAAAGCCTCAATTTTCTTGCAGGTGGCGTCTGTGAGAGTCCACGACTCAACTCCGTACAACAGTATAGGAAATATATAACATCGTAGTAATCTGACTTTTATGGGTATCGACAAATCATGACATTTGAACAACTTTGCCATTTTTTTAAATGCAGATCTTGCTTTCTCTATCCTACATTTGATTTCTATAGAGTGGTCCCAATTTTCATTGAAGTTCGTACCAAGGTAGGTGTATGTTTTTACTCTTTCTATTTGTTGACCATTCACACTGATTCGTCCAAATTGCTGTTCATTGCAACATAATGATAAGATTAACTAATTACAATTATTTTAAACACAACTTTTAGGAGCTGAAAATATTTGATTCCAGATCAGTTCCTCTACACAGGCGCTCCGATGAGACAAAGGCCCGGCGCAAATTGAACCTATGCCAGACACAAACTGCGCCGGCGGGACGGGTGATCCGTGCATTTATTTTTCTAGCGTGCCGCATATTGAACACAAGCCAACCCAACAGTTTACTATCGACGTGGCGAATAGAGACATGCAAAATCAGTGCGGACATGTAACGGTTACTTTTGATACCGGTTCTTAGTGGTACTGAGTACAAATACTGATGTATCTGATCCTTGTACTGAATTGAGTAGGCAACCTAAAATCGGTATTTCTGTACTTGTAGCTAGTAACGTTTTAAAAATATCTTACACGTCCCTAGTAGTCGGAGCGGTATGACTTTAGAAAACATCGAATTTGATCATAAGCAGGTGCATAAAAAGATATCTTACACTGAGTATTTTATTTCTGCACATAATAACTACATATTTAAAATAATCTCTCCCCTACTGCTCGGTCATAAGGCTTTGGCCACACGGGCGATTTTTTACGGCGCCGTAAGAGCCGTAAAAATAAGCGCGAAAATGTGTGCGAAAACAGCCGTGTGGCCAAAGCATAACTCATATTCCTCAAATTACTGCTCGGATCACAATAATTTACAATTACTGCAGGATCGCAATCATTTACAATTACTGCGGGTCATAATTCATAATCCCCCCGTTACTGATCGGTTATAAAATCTGTAATAAACCAAAATGTAATATGCTGACAAGTTGAATTTGAGGGTAATACGATATTTTTATCGATCACGGTTTTAAGTAACATGAATATTTTCTAATAATGTGTTTTTGTGAAGGCATAACTTTGGTTATTAATTTCGTATAGCCGCTTATTTAGTCTACCAAAAGTTATTAGAATTTAATGATAAAGACAACGCAGTTTTCACTCGGGGTGTTGACTATGCTAATATTTTGATTTATTATAATAAATTGTACTTAGGTACCATCCGTATTAATTTCAGATACGTCCACCTCGCAAACAAAAACAAGTAAAAATAAACATCTGGCGGTGAGTCACGCATCCCACGGCCCAAGAAAACTGTACGCCGATGACAAATGTTCCCAAGCTAGACCTGCGAACGAATGAACTGATAATAGGATGCGCAGAACTGTATAAGCAGTTCGCCGACGCAGGTTGTGTCTGGCTTAGGTTCAATTTGCGGCGGGCCTAAGTTAAAGCCGTAATACGTATATAAGCATATATACTCCATCTAATATACTTACCGTTGCACGTCATCCGCGTCATAGCCCGTGAAGTCACATGATACCAACACGAAATATTTAGGCGGTAGGTGTGTTCTTTTTTAGAATCATTTTGCAGAGTACACTGGAATTACAAAAACTAGACATATTTTATTATATGCGAGTAGAAATAATATTGAAAGATTTCTATTAATGTTAACTGAAAGAAATACACAATAATATGTTTCATTTAATTTGTATAAATGGATTATAAAGCGTTTTTATGAAGCACGTTTGTTCGGAACACACTGTAACTGTGATCGAACGAAGGTGATATTTTGGCATAAATTGGCAACATTTATTTGACAGGTGCGGTGATGACATTTGTTTTAATATATTTACTGTTTTTATTATTTATTTTAACGTATTATTATAACTTAATCCTTGTTCTGTATTTCTATAGTTTTTATTTATTTACATTGAATATAAATTTGTTTTGTTATATAATCCACTTCCGCAAAAAATATGTGATATATCTGATTTAAAATGAATTCAAGAATTTTTTGTAATTGGGCAAAAATGTCAACTTAGATTTCTGACGTAGATAATGACGTGCAACGGTAAGTATATTAGACGGACTGTAGTGGAGGCCCTGTTTTGTAATCAAATCTGAATCGTTTTTACTGTCATATATTTTTATTTTCTTGAGCTTGTTGTTGGAAATTCGAAATCATCTGCGAAACCGTTGCACCGTTGTCCATTTTTTTCAAATTGTGTTAATAGTCTTAATAGGAGTCGCTTTCATATTTGTTTTTATATTATTTTAAATATATTTCATATTTTTGTTCTAAAATGTCGTTAATAATTTATTCATTGTACCTATCGGGTTTGCCGCAGAAACTTTCGGTTTTTGTTGCTGCGGGAAGCCATCGATCATAAATACTTCCCAATGTATTTTTTATTTTATATATGTTTGAAGAACTGGTTAAGGTAAGAGGTAGGCTACCGGAAAATTGAAAAGCGGAATTTCAGAAAAGAGATTTTTGGGTGACGTCGCGAAGTGTGAATAAATTGATGGAAACTGTGACTGAGATGGATTACATTACGAAAGAATGTTTTATTGAATCGAGCAGGCTTACGCACAAAAGCTTTTTAGTAAAATTTATTGAAGAAGAGTTGTATCGACTGTTCGGTGGAATGTTTTTAATTGACAGTGCTTTCTGATACGTGTGGTAAACTTTTGACTCTACCAGTAACACATTACTTAAACGGTTTTCAGTTATGTTTTATGAAAGTAAGTGAGTAAATTATTAATTTTAAAGTTGCTTTTGCAGATACGGTATCAACAGCCTATACTAAAATCACAATAAATATGCACTAGAAATAAACAAACCAAGACACGTTGTATATTACGAGGAGCAGTCCCGAATCATGAGTTACAGTCTATAAACTTTGTAAATGTAAATCATGATTTGTTATTTACAATATATATACATTGTACAATTGTACGTGTTGATTCGGGAGTGCTCCACGTAATATTACACGTGTCTTATGATAAGTAATCATAATATTACTCCAGGGTAATACGCTACAAATATACCATGTTCGGGACACTCAAAGATCCAGGTAGCTGAATACATTTTCAGTTATTTTAGACCTATAGAAAGAAAACCTACCTGTTTCCTGCCTAGAGTTCGCGTCCGTTTTTTAATTATTAACAATTTAGTGCAAAAATCGCGATTTTTTCGATTTTTTGCACCCTATTCAAAAGCTAAATAGTTGACATTAAATTACAAAATTTAATTTTTAAGATCATAAAAAATTTTCAAAATGCCGATTTTTGAAATTTAAAAAGTTAATTTGTTCTGAATATATTGCATACGAACCATAAAAGATAGACCGTCCTTATGGAGAAAAACTGAATGGTTGCTATTATCCGTTGAAGAACGTTTCTCCAATATTCCTTTTCTTCTAAATATAATTTTTTCAGTAATGTTACAATTTGTCGTGTTGTACTAGTTCTCTTGAGTAACTAACCAATCGATAAGATATGTTAAGGCTATCGCTCATGTTGAATAACTATCCTGTTGATATATTTCCAGTCATTATACCCATCGGAAGTTAGAAGAACAATAATTTTCAGTAGTTTTTTTATTTCCACGGGACAAGCTTCTAAAATTTATCAGACAGAAATTATGTCAAAGTGTCACTAGAGCAGAACAAGTCGATAATTTTTAAGAGCTCGAGAATAATTCGGTAAGAATATTTCATAAATAAGACTGTCTTTTTAAACCATTTTAACTAACATTTTATTGATATCCTCACCTGAATACTTGCTAAACATGTTCGTGGTGTTCTCTTTGACAATTTAAAAAACATTAATTGTCATTAATGTCACTGACTCTTCATTTTTGCGTAGCAACGAAAGGCATCTGACGTCATACGTAACGGCGAGAAATTATCGAAAAAAATGACCACTGTAATTTTTATTTTTATAGCTTTGTATTGGTCAGAATCTCTATAAATGTAATAATGGTGGAAATCAGTTTACAAACGTAACAATAAACACGGCTACATTTAGGACTAACATACACTAACCAGTCGCAAAGAAATTTCCCCCATTAGGTTTCATTTTATAAAAAATCGCAGTTTCCAAATGTCTGATTTTATTATTATCCAGTTATGTAACACATTCACTAATTTTATCAATATTTATTATGTACTGATTCTGTGGATTATTTATAAAATCCACGAGGAAAAATTTCCTGTAGCTGGCTGTATACCATTACAAAAACATAAAATCCTTTATAAAAGGTATATTTGTTAAAATCCCTATACAGGGCTACATCAAAGACATAACTAGTTTTCGATCGGTTGACCGATCATCATCAGTATTTTACGCCCGAGGTACCAATGAGCTCAATCTGACAAGTTCACATCATGGCTGTCTGTATGGAAGCAAGTGATTTTGATGACATTTCCACAGGAAGTTATAATTTCCCTGTTGTTTTGTGATATTTATTGTAAAATTTGTTAGATTAATATCAATAAAAACAGTCGTTTTCACTGTGGTAAATAGTCTATTAAAATTGTAATAGACTTGATATAAATGTTAGAATATTGTAATGAAAGAAGTAGGCAAACCACATTACACATAATACGGAAAACTTAATAAACGTTATCAAACCCTTTATATGTGATGTCTAGATCTCAGAAAAGCAGTTGTATGTTTATTTAAAGTTATCAGTTATATTAGAATAATTGGAAGTTGTTATAGTATGTGGAAGTACCATAAAAAATCACTGTGTGGGTGACAGAGGTGTAGAACTGTTTTCTGATCTGGGAGGAATATATAATACAAGCTAAGATACATGCGACCATTTCTCAAGATCCCTGCATACCGCCTGGAACTCTAAGGGTTCGACAAAACAGACAAGTATATGATATATTTAAACATAGGGGAGAGGGTTGGTGTTATAAATTTATGAGATTATAATTAAAATGTAACATGAACGGGATGCTGATTTTTGTGTGTATAATCGGATAGATGATAGTGGTTGATGGATAGAGATGAATAAGGAAAAAAAATCATTATGGATTGTGTCAAATCAACTGTAAATGTGACTGTATGAAAGCGATAGAAATAATAAAGAGGTGAAAAGTAATATTGTAATTAAAAAAGAAGTTAAGAAAAAAGTTGTCGATGAAGTGGATGGAAGTCCCGGTTGAACGAAACATGGCGGTTGACACAATTTGGGCTTTTTTGTTTTTCTTTGACTATTTCTAGGTACTCGTACAAGTCCAACTTCAGAAAGTCTCTATGTGGGATATTGTGTAGAAGAGAAACATCATCTGGGATGTTCAGAGTATTATTTTCTCTTTGAGATGTTGGGAGAAGGTAGAGATATTCTCTCTTCTGATGTGTTCAAGAGAGCGAGAAGCAAGTGATCTACAAGTTCTTCCTATGTAGGTGGCATCACAGTCAGAACATTATAGTTTGTAAACACCACTACGATTCATATAGTTGATAATATCTTTGGTGTTAGATAGAGACTGTCCTATGTTTTTGGATACCTTAAAAGAAATTTGAACGTTATCTACTGATCTTTTTATAATATTTGAAATATCCCCAGATAGTATATCTTCGTGAAAAAGTATGGAAGCATAAGTAGGTTTGGTTGTCAAATCCCTAGGGAACGCGGCATGTCGTAAGACTCTAAGCTGTCTTTTATGTATGAGCTTGCTTATGATGTGTGGATGGTATCCGTTGTTGAAAGCAATTTGACGTAGTATATTTAATTCTTTCTTGTAGTTGGATTGTGATAAGGGGATGGATCTATCACAATCCAACTACGAGAAAGAATTAAATATACTACGTCAAATTGCTTTCAACAACGGATACGATCCACACATCATAAGCAAGCTCATACATAAAAGGCAGCTCAAGGTCTTACGACATGCCGCGTTCGCTTGGGATTTGACAACCAAACCTACTTATGCTTCCATACCTTTTCACGAAGATAAACTGTCTGGGGATATTTCAAATACTATAAAAAGATCAGCAGATAACGTTCAAATTTCTTTTAAGTTATCCAATAACATATGACAGTCCCTATCTAACACCAAAGATATTATCAACTATATTAATCGTAGTGGTGTTACAAACTACAATGTTCTGACTGTGATGCCACCTACATAGGAAAAACTTGTAGATCACTTGCTTTTCGCTCTCTTGAACACATCAGAAGAGAGAATACCTCTACCTTCTCACAACATCTCAAACAGAAAAATCATACTCTGAACATCCCAGATGATGTTTCTCTTCTACACAATATCCAACAGAGATGCTTCCTGAAGTTGGACTTGTACGAGGACCTAGAAATAGTCAAAGAAAAACAAAAAAGCCCAAATTGTGTCAACTGCCATGTTTCGTTCAACCAGGACTTCCATCCACTTCATCGACAACTTTTTTCTTAACTTCTTTGTTAATTACAATAGTACTTTTCACCTCTTTATTATTTCTATCGCTTTCATACAGTCACATTTACAGTTGATTTGACACAATCCATAATGATTTTCTTTCCTTATTCATCTATATCCATCAACCACTATCATCTATCCAATTACACACACACAAACCAACATCTGTTATCATCACCCACATACATATCTTTCCATCTCTAAATTTTCATCAATAATTTTTCTATGATTATCTCCACCCCATATATTCATACTCTAACAAAATTTAATAGTCTCACTACTCTTTCTGGGTCCCGTTCATGGTACATTTCAATTATAATCTCATAAATTCATAACACCAACCCTCTCCGCTATGTTTAACTATATCATATACTGGTCTGTTTTGTCGACCCCTTGGAGTTCCAGGCGGTATGCAGGGATCTTGAAAAATGGTCGCATGTATCTTATAGCCACTTTACACCATGCAACTAATTGCGAAATTAATTGCACAATTTCTTGCAGCAATAGAAATTGCATCGTGTCATACGCGAATTGCACATAAAAGCTACAACTTCTTGCAGCAATTTCTTGCTGCAAGAAGTTGCAGCTAGATAGAACATGTCCTATTTTTCATTCAATTTTTTCTGCAATTTGGGTATATTTTTAGTAACTTTTAAGGCTACACTGTTTGTTTTGACATTCTGTTATCCTAAATTTCAAACTAACAATTTTTGACAAAACTAGAGGAACTTTTTACCAATTTCACGCTTCACAGATAACATTATTCTGGGGGATAACTTTAATTATGCAACATAAAGATTAAAGAAAATATATTCTATTTTTATTTCTTTTGTATTTAACAACTTGTTTCCTTTTGTAAATGAATAATGTATTATAGGTATACTTTTTTTTTTTTTTTTATTTAGAAATAACCGCATTAACCACGAAGGTCATCAGCGGGGTAACGAGAATACAATTAATAAGTTTACAAAAGTATGAAATTGTGTACAATTAAATCTTACTTACTAGGTTACATTTATTAAGGAATTGGAAAAGAGGTTTACAGTCGGTTTGCAGGTTAAGAATGTCTTTCATATTATTTGAATAACCAGATATAGATTGTTTGTAAGCGGCGAATTCATCACATTCTGTTAGCACATGTTTTACTGATACTGGTATATTACATCTTCTGCATTTTGGTGCTTCGGTATGTGTAATGAGATGCTCATGAGTAAGTTTACAGTGTCCTAACCGAAGACGAGATAAGATGACTTGGTTCGATCTGTTGGTTGTATGTGGATTCCATGGACCAGTATCTTCTTTAACGTCTCTTAACTTGCTCGTGGATGTTTTCCATTTTTCACTCCATAAATTGAGAGTCATTGATTTTAGTAATTGTTTTGTATCTGCGGTTGGAATTGATTGTTCTGCCAATGTTGGTAATTGCGCAGCTGTGTAAGCCCAACGATCAGCGTTTTCATTTCCCTCGATTCCAGAATGAGAGGGAACCCATAGAAAAACTATTTTTGAGTCTGTTTGATGCAGACTGTGTAATATTTCTTTGATTAATATGACTATTGGATTTTTCGTAAAGGTTTGTTGTATGAGTCTCAATGAATTGAGTGAGTCAGATATTATTAAGGAGTGTTTGGTTTGTGCATTGGAAATGTGCTTCAACGCTTGTAATATGGCATAAAGTTCACCATTTAAGATGCTGTAGGAGCTGGGAAGCTTAAATAAATATTTGGTTTCATTGTTTATGTATACTGCTGCTCCTACACCTTGGGAAGACTTGGACGAATCAGTGAATAAGTGGGTATAATTTTTATATTTTGCGACTATTTGTTTATAATTTTGATATATAAGACGTGGATTGGTATCGTATTTATTATATTTCGTCAATTGGGTGTTTACATGTGGGGTTCTGATAATCCATGGAGGAATGCTGTGTTCATTCATTAACCACGTTCTGGGGAAATTTTGGAGATTTAACGTTGATATATACCGGTAAATTCTAATATAAAAGGGTGGTGGAGAGGTGCTATGTTGAAAAGTTGATTTGAAACGATTACAGAACGTGTTTTTGCGAGCAGGAATTGATGGTATTGATGCTATTCTGGAGGCATAGGATAAACTAAGAATTTGTCGTCTGAAAGATAGAGCTGGTTCGCCCAGTTCGCAGTATAGGCTTTCTACAGGCGTTGTCCTGTAAGCCCCTAGAATTATTCTTATTGCGGTGTTGTGTATAGTATCTAAGCATTTTAATATTGAAGGACGAGCAGATGTGTATGCAATACATCCATAATCAATTTTCGATCGAATAAGGCTTCTGTATATTTTTAGCAGCATTAGACCATCAGATCCCCAAGACTTGTTTGCTAAGCATCTTAATAAATTTAAGCCCTTTTGACAAGAAAGAGTTAGTGTTTTAATATGATTTTTCCACGACAGACGTTCGTCGAATATCATGCCCAGAAAATTTATGTGTGGAGTATAGCTTAGTTTCTGGTTGTATAGGAATATTGATGGTCGATGCTGCTCTGGTATGTTTCTTTTTGAGAATAATATGCAATTTGTTTTGTTTGGGGAGAAATTGTACCCAGACATTATAGACCAACGTTCGAAGGATGTTATGCATTGCTGAAGGCTTTGAGCCATGGTGCTAAGACATCTTCCCTTGATAAACACGATCATGTCATCTGCGTAAAGTCTGGCTACAACTGGTTTCTTTAAATCTGTTAAGACATCATTCATAGCAATTAAAAATAAAGTTGGGCTGAGAATTGATCCTTGTGGTGTGCCGTTTAATTGTTTCTTGGTTGATGATATTGTTCCAGAAATTCGGACTTGGAATTCTCTTTGAGATAAAAAATTGCGTATGAAATTTATTATATTGCCTTTCAATCCCCAGTGATGTAGTTTATTTAGGATGATTTTATGGCATGTAGAATCAAAGGCTTTATTAATGTCAAAATAAATTGCTAGACATTTATCTTTAGTAGCAAATGCTTCGTGAATATGACTTTCTAGGTCAATAATGTTATCAAGTGTGCTTCTAGATGGTCGAAATCCGGATTGTTCGGGAATTAATAATTTGTGAGTTTCCAAAAACCATATTAGTCTCTTGTTGATTATTTTTTCTAGCAATTTACTCATGGAGCAGGTTAGGGAGATTGGCCTGTAAGATTCAGGCAAGAGTGAAGATTTGTTAGATTTAAGTATGGGGATGATTGTTGCTTTCTTCCAGATTAAGGGGAAGTCACTATTATTCCACATGTGATTAAAGATATTAAGCAGGATTTGTTTCGCCTTTTCTGGGAGATTTTTTAGAAAAACTGGAGGGATGTCATCGGGACCAGAAGAACTGTCTTTTAGTGATGAGAGAGATTCCTCCATTTCTTCTTTTGTCAGTGGCTTGTTTAGAGAATTAAGGTTTGCCAGCTCTTTGAATTCCGTAGGGAGGGCAATGTTATCATTAGTTATATTTCTGTTTATGGAAAGCTTATGATAATAGTCTGCGAATGCTTCACCTATTTCTTTTGTTTGGTTTATTCGTTTGCCGTCATAATCTAATGCTTTAATGACATGGTAAGTTTTGTTTCCATAAATACCTTGTATCTTCCTCCATGCCGATGATATTGTAGTGTTTCTGTTTATGCTTCCTACAAACTTCTTCCATGACTCTTTTTTACTTTTGTTGGTAATATATCTTGCTTTTGCCCTATGTTTTTTGTATTCAATTATACTTGTTGCGGTTTTCTCCCTCCTACATCTATTTAGAGCAGATTTGCTGTTTTGTATTGCTTCGGCACATTCGTCATTCCACCAAGGCACAGGTTTAAATTTCTTGATATGTTTTGTTTTTCCTATTGAAAATTCAGCGGCTTTTATGATTATTTCGTTAAGTTGAGTTACTGCTGTATTTGCGTCCTTCCACTCATTAATTTTGTATATGTTATTCTCAATGGTTTTTGAGAAAGAGCTCCAGTCGGCTTTCTTTATTTTCCATTTCTGATGGATACTATCTCCGTTTGATATTTTGTCTTTTATAATTGAATTCGTTAATTTTATAGGAAAGTGGTCACTGCCTAGTAAGTCATCCATAACTCTCCATTCAAGGTAAGGACTAATAGTTGGGCTACATAATGAAAGATCGATGCAAGAAGAATTGCCAGTAGCTATATTGAATCTAGTATTGCTGCCATCATTCAGTAAACTTATGTTCATGGTGTTGAATATGTTTGATAGAATTCGTCCCCTTCTGTCTGTTTTTTGAGAACCCCAGGAGTAATTGTGGGCATTAAAATCTCCTAGAAGAATGAAAGGAGTTGGAAGTTGATTAACTAGAGACTCCAGTTCATCCTCAATTAAATAATGGTCAGGAGGAATGTATATGTTGCAGATGGTGTAATTTAGTTGTGCTTTAATTTTTACGGCTATCGCTTCTAGGTTTGTATTTATTCTAATTTGTGTTGCTTGTAGATTCTTTGAGACGTAAATGGCTACGCCGCCACTCGCAACTTGTACATTTCGGTTTTTAACGAATTCATTGTATCCCCTCATTTTGTGGACATTTTCGTCTCGGAAGTGAGTTTCTTGTAGACACAATATGTCCAGAGAATGGAGGGCTATGATATGCTGTAGCATATTTAAACGGGTATAGTATCCATTTAAGTTCCACTGGAGTAATGACTCGAATGTATTTATTGGGTATCTTGAGATGTATTTGAGATATCAGATTGGGTATCACTTAAATCTTGGGATTGCTTTAGTAATTTCTTTTTTAGCCTTGTGACACGAGTTTTTAGTTTCTTAGTGTTTGCGTGAGGATGTAGTTCTTCTAACATATCTATTAGTTTTGGAATATCTTCTGTGAAGTCTTCCGCAATGCTAAGAACATCCCTCGATCCGTATGTATTTTCTAGGAGCTGTTTAAGCTGATGGCTGTTGATTATGAAGTGAGGAGAATGAGAGTCGATATAGTTTATAATAGATTCAGTAAGTTCTATTTCTGGATCTGATGTATTAGATTTGGGTTTTTTGTTTTTCTGAACGACTGTTTGGGGAAGAGAGAAGGTAGAAGTATTGGGTGGCATTTGTTCTTCTGGAGTGGCTGGGGTCATATCTTCAGCTGTTCGTTTTGTTGCGGATGAAGTTGTTGACTTAGTAGTTTTGTCCGAGGTTGGGATATTTTCAGATTGAGCAGTGTGATCTGGATTTGTTACCAGATTGGATGTGATCAAAGCAGTATTGGCGACGTTTGCACAATTTTCTACTACTGAGGAACTTTCGGGTAGAATATTATTTATTGAGTGGGAATTTAAGTCATTAGGAGATGTTTCATCCGGTTGAGATATTGACGAGATTGGAACATTATGTGTGGGTTGTGATGATTGTTGGGAATGTGGGTTAATATTGCCCGAAGGGCATTGGGATGCAACATGACCCGATAATTTGCAGGTGAAGCAGCGTTGACTGTCTAGGGCTAAAAAGATATGATATGATAGATTATCATGTGTTATTTCTAAGAATTCGGGTATGGTAATATCTGGGGAAGGAGCGATATACACCTGTCTTCTGAAGCTGAGTATGTGTTGGTATTCTGGATTTGATGCACCTATTCTAAGAAAGTTTATTGGAGAAACTAATTTTAATCCAATATTTTCCAGTAAGGTTACAAGAGTTTCGTGTGGGATCGTTGGGCTTACATTCGATAATACTAGTCTGTCTGCTGGTGAAATTAGACGTCTTGCTTTGATGACTTCATTATTGACAACAATTTGACCATGATTAGTTAAAAACTCATCAACCAGTGATTTATTGGTTAGATAAACACATATTCTGTTGTGTGAAATTCTGCTACAGAAAATTATGTTTATTGGTTTTACCAGAGGTCCCAATTGGAGAAGATAATCTTGAAGTTTTGCTCCCTGAATGGAGCCGAAGATAAGTGCCTGGTCTTTGTTAGGATACTTGTAGATATTTTTTGAGACAGTGCTTGCATAAGATGTGTTGGAGGTATTCATATTATTTAAATTATTATCTGGGTGAGTGTTGGTGGATGAAGATTGATTTGTAAATGTTGGTTGTGACATTTTATTTAAAATATTCAAATTTGCTAAGTTATTTTGTTAAATATAATTATTGTCCAAAACATTTTTCCCAGGCCGACCCTGCCTTTTGTTGTTAAAAATTCTTTATTTCGCTAGGCGAGTTTTTACTAGCTAATTACTTTTTCAGTCTTGTGTATCTGATATCTAACTTCAATCAGCCTAACAAAAATCGTCTGGATGCAGTTAATATTAAAAATTTACTCACAGTTGCTGTTCTTGGTATTTTATGTCACTGCACTAGTAAAACTTAACTATTAAAAGGCTTTTATTTAGCGATAATTTGTTTAAATCGACCGTAAATTATAAAACGTGTGTTTACAAACAGGTCTCACAAACAAAGGATATAGGTATACTTGCATTAGGTATTAATTGATTTTGTTATACATAATACATATTATACTTTTCTCAAATTATAATCTAACATTTTCAATCTAATATATCTGATAACTCTACTCAAAAAAATTACATTTTTAATTTATAAAAACAACATAACCCAAAATTTATGGTATGTCAAAGTTTCTGTCCATTTCATGTCAGTTTATGCAATTACTTGCACTGTGTAATCACTTTATAGGGCTTTTCATTCACAGTCATTTGTTTCGAGCTTCTGTCATGTGTCACATAATATTAATATATCTACGTCATACGTTATTGGTATATACAATGTTACAAATCAAAGACGTATGACGTAGATATATTAATATTATGTGACACATGACAGAAGCTCGAAACAAATGACAATCGATGAAAAGCCCTATTGCAGAAAGCTAGTTGCAGCTTATTGCAGAAGTTCTTGCTGCAATAACTTGTGCAATAAATTTCGCAATTACTTGCATCGTGTAAAGTGGCTATTAGCTTGTATTATATATCCCTCCCAGATCAGAAAACAGTTCTACACCTCTGTCACCCACACAATGATTTTTAATGGTACTTCCACATACTATAAACACTTCCAATTATTCTAATATAACTGATAACTTTAAATAAACATACAACTGCTTTTCTAAGCCCTAGATATAACATGTAAAGAGTTTGATAACGTTTATTAAGTTTTCCGTATTATGTGTAATGTGGTTTGCCTACTTCTTTGATTACAATATTCTAACATTTATATCAAGTCTATTTCCATTTTAATAGACTATTTACCACAGTGGGAACGACTGTTTTTATTGTTATTAATTTAACAAATTTTACAATAAATATCACAAAACAACAGGGAAATAATAGCTTTCTGTGGAAATGTCATTCCTGTCATGTCACCATTCAGAATTTTCGTTATAAAAATCACTTGCTTCCATACAGCCATGATGTGAACTTGTCAGATTGAGCTCATTGGTACCTCGGGCGTAAAACATTGGATATTGTATGCATTCATGTTATAAATCAAATCTTCTTCATATGTTCCTATGACGGATCAATTATAAAGGGTTTTTACCCAAATATTTTTATTTTGGTGGTTAGCATGTAGATTCTAAGTGAGTATAACCTATAACTTTTT
Source organism: Diabrotica virgifera virgifera (assembly GCF_917563875.1). NCBI lineage: Eukaryota > Metazoa > Arthropoda > Insecta > Coleoptera > Chrysomelidae > Diabrotica > Diabrotica virgifera. The sequence goes on from NC_065448.1 coordinate 192,159,771, forward strand.
ATAACCTTAGTCAACATTTTAAATACTTTGCATCATTTTATCTGGCTGTACACATTTTAGGATTACACTGATGATGATCGGTCAACCGATCGAAAACTAGTTAAGTCTTTGATGTAGCCCTGTATGGGGATTTTAACAAATATACCTTTTATAAAGGATTTTATGTATTTATAAAATATTGCTGAAATTCCAAATTTAAATGTTTTGGCCAACTCCCATTTCGCTAGGAAAGGTGTTATTGCCATTGTCGTTTTCTATAGGAGATAACTGAGGTGTAGTTGTGACAGGTGAAGTCGTTTGAAAATCAGCAGTGGAGTCATCATTTACCATTTTCTGTTCGCAAAATGAGAGAATTTTGAAAATTTATTTTGTTATTGTTATTTTATACACCCAAAAATTTTTTTTTGGTGATCTTTCCGGGTCCCATTAAATTGCGGGCCCGAGGCAGGTGCCTCACGTCCCTAGTGGTAAAATAGGTCCTGTAAATAGGAGGAAGCCTGAGTTGGTGATGTGATGTGATCAGTGTTAAAAGAAGAGCATTGTGCGGCTTAGTATATTTACAAGTTCAGTAGTACCTAAGGAACACTACTGAGTGAGTTCTAATTAATATATTACTGTAGTAATTTGAGTTAGAATAAAACTATATATTGTACAAAAGTTGTGATCAGACTGAAGTAATAATAAACGCCTCCAGCTAGTGTATTATTTTAAGTAAAAAAATTGCCTACATCCTTAGCTATCTGAATTTTTTAATACAAAACATACTGAGAGGAGTGCATATAGATTTTCACTTCGGAAAAAATCAAACAAGATAGACCTTTGGTAATTTTATTAAGAAACGTTTAATAAACAACATATCAAAAACTTCTGCTCGAGAAGTGGGTGCTTCATTTGTTATTATAAAAATGAATGGCGAAATTAGATGTTTTTTTAAATAACTCCGGAAATATAAACTTTAGAAAAAAACTGAGTTGACTATCGAAAAATTCAGAAAATTTTACAAAAAAAACTTATATAAAGAATTTTCTAAAATTAAATCTCTACCTTCTATAATTTTTTATTTATAACGCCAAAGTCACCCTTCTCACAAACATTGGCGCACTGTAAGCTAGGGTACGGCGAAGTGCACGTCTGAGTTATTTTAATGTAATTCTTTAACTAATGGATCAAATAAAATTTTACATGAAACAAGAATAATTAATCTATCTTCTGGTTATAATAAAAAGAAATAAAATGTATGAGCATAAGTATGGTGGGGGCGGTAAGTGAGCCTTACATGAATTTTGTTTAAAAATTATTTAAAAATGTGTAACTAATAAAATTTTTCTTATAAAACCCTCAATTTTGCACAACTTACCTTCCAAGCATCTTACTAAATGATGTTTCATTAAAAAAAAATCTCAAAAATTTAAAATTCAAATGATATGACGTCTCAAAAAATGTAATTTTTGAAATTTTCGTAGTTTTATAGAATTATTACCACTTTAAGACGGTATTACTCAAGTTTGAATAGATCTATTACAGTTTTATAAGTGCTTTTTTAAAGCTTAGGATGGAATCTTTAAAGTACACTAAACTATTTTACTTTAGAAATGAAGTAGACTATTTCTTTTTGAGAAAATTAAGAAAGATAACAACAATGTAAAAAAAAACCGAAAATTACCATTTAAAAAAATGTTTATACAACGTGATCAAAACTTTTTTCTGTAAAACTTACCTAAAATACATTTAATAATAAGCTTTAACAATAATAAATGTTCAGCAAAAAAAAAATTTTTTTAGCTCTTATACGTATGTCTGCGTAACTTGGAACCTAATGATAACTTTTTTATTATCAGTTTTACGAAAAAAAAGTTATTCCTTATAAAATACTCTGCATTGTATTTAACCTAAAAGGCAATCATCAAATATTTAATTTAATTAATTTTATACGAGGTATGTAAAGAAATATGAATTTCACTCAAGAGTAAAGTACCGTTACATTTCACAATATCGAAAATTGTTATTAAGAAAAGTTGTTTGGAATTAAAAAATTTGTTTTAGTGTTCAATTACATTCTTATAATTAAAATATTGTGAATAATAAAGGCACTTAACTCATAAAAAATTTATATTTTTTACATACCTCGTATAAAATTAAAAAAGTTTTATATCTGATGGTTGTATCTTATATTTTAGACCAGGGAGAGCATTTTATGAAGAATAACTTTTTTTCGTAAAAGTGATAATAAAATAGTTATCATAATTGTAATAAAATGATGATGAGTATCCGTAATTTGAGAAGAAATTGAAAAAAAAAATTTTTCGATTAGAATGATGTAATTGTATATTGATGTAAGATGTATATTTAAACATAGTTTTTAATTTCAAACAACTTTTCATAATAGCATTTTTTGATATTCTGGAATATAAAGGTACTTTACTCTTTAACAAAATTCATATTTTTGACATAACTCGTATAAAATTGATAAAATTTGATATCTGATGGTTGAATTTTAGATTTTTAACTATCCAGAGCATTTTATGAAGAAAAACTTTTTTTCGTAAAATTGATAATAAAAAAGTTTTCCATGTGGTTCCTAGCTACGCAGACATACTGTATAAGAGCTTCTGTATAAGAATTTTCACATTCCAATGCCATATTCGGATTCAGCATAATCAAAAACAAACTAGAAACATATTTGACCAAAGCAAAATGATGAATTTAACGATATTTTTAAAATTATTTATACAAAATAATTGTTATTGTTTAAACAATTAATAAACAATTAGCGGCCAAATCTGCGAGTATAACTTTTTACTTTAACATGTATGTAAACTAACAAAAAAAGTTTTAAAAAATTATAAGCTTGTTTGAATTTTTCCGAAACAATGCATATTTTTGTTCTAATTGCACTCCCCCAACTTCCTAGTATCGTATTTATCTTGATAACATTCATTAGATTGCTGAAAACTGCTGAAAGAAATGAAATGTGTAAAAACTAGAATAAAATAAAAATTAGGAAATACAGTCGAACCCGCTTATTGGAATAGCCTTCCTGCCAAGCAAAAGTATTCTTATAACCGGGATATTCTAATAAGCGATCCTCGGTAGCTAGTGGAAACGTTTCGGAACATCAAATTTATATTCCTTAAAGCGGGATATTCCTATAACAGGGATTCTAATAAGCGGGTTTGACTGTAGTTAAAGGAAATATTTTGTTTTCGCTCTCCTATAAAATTTTAATAACTTGAGTTGTTACGGTTTAGGACTGGATGTGCATCTTGTACTTATTATTTTATTTTATAAATACCTATACATTTATTTCTCCGATTCAATTTCTAAACAAGTTTTTAAAAAATGTAAAATTTACATATTCTGCTTTATCTTAATTATGTTTCCCGTTCGCAAAACACATCTGTCTTTTATCCTATTTCCTCTTTGAGCTCGCAGCGGGATAAAATGACAGCAACTTTAACGTGGAATTATAAAAATAACGTTGGCAGTTTTGATACATGTTTCACATTTCTGTCACAATGTGAAGCATAATCGATATAACTGCAGCACTTCACTTACAGCCAATACTTTTATAACTTTTATACACGTTTGTGTTTTTGGTAATCATTATACAGGGTGTCCAGAAACTCTACCGACAAACGAAGACAGGAGATTCCTCAGATAATTTTAAGATATTTTAACCCAATTCACCAGTCCGAAAATGCTTCCTAAGGGAGCCAGAGCTCTTTGAACATGGCGTCTTGTAATTAGTTTTTCTTAAATAACTCCAGAACGTTTCTATTGAGAAAGACGAACTTTGGTATACATATTTATCTTCCAGAGATAAATAGATTCCATGTATTGCGAATTTCTAATACCGGTCATAGGCGTCAGTTTTGGGTAGGGCAACAGTTATTTTATAGCATAACATTTTTTCTTTAATTTTTAAGCATTTTTGACTCTGGACTACTTAATTGTGAGGCAATATACAACTAAAAGTTACTCTTGTTTTATGTCGATAGGATACACCGTTTTCTAGAAAAATCGATTCGAAAATTTTATCTTTTTGGATTTAAAAAAAATAAAAAAAAACTATTTAGAAATCCGAAAACTGGTACATTTATTTATATTTCACAGATGAATCGATTTCATTAATCGCGAATTTCTAGTACAGGTCATATGCGTCCGTTTTGGGTAGGTCAACGGTTAGTATTTTATCGCATAACATTTTTGTCTTTAACTTTTAAGCATTTGTGGCTTTAGATTATTAAGTTATGAGGTATTTTAGTACTAAAAGTTACCCTGCTTTGAGCTGGTAAAATACACCGTTTTTTTTTTAAATTTTTCAATTTTTTTTGCAAATCCAAAATACGAAAAATTTTCAAATCGGTTTTTCTAGAAAACCGTGTGTCCTACCGACCTAAAGCAAGAGTACTTTTCAGTACTAGAATACCTCACAATTTAATAATCCAGTGTCAAAAATGCTTAAAAGTTAAAGTCAAAAAAGTTATGTGATAAAATATTCGTTGCCCTACCCAAAACGGACGTCTATGATCGGTACTAGAAATTCGCAATGGATGGAGTCGATTTATCTCTGGAAGATAAATATGCGCACCGATTCTCGTTTTTCTAAATTGAAGGTATTTAAGAAAAACTAATTACAAGACGCCATTTTTAAAGAGCTCTAGCTCCCATTTTCGGAATAAGTGAATTGAGTTAAATTGTCTTAAAATTATCTGAAGAATATCCTGTCTTCGTTTGTCGGTAGAGTTTCTGGACACCCTGTATATTAGATCGTAATGAAAAGTAGTGCAGATTGTGAGGCCACTCCCGTCTGAAAAAAAATCTGATTCGGTTTCTTTGCGGATTCCTGCTCAAAAATGGTCTCTTTTGACAAATAAGGGTACTGAGCAATTGCAGGCACTGGGAGAAATTTTTAAACAAATTCAAACGGTCACCCTTTTCGCTCTGCAAGATATTTCTTTTCCGAATTTTTTATTTAAGTTTTCTCAGTCATATAATATAAAAACATCTCTTGTCATTTTTCCCAAAATTTGATAGTTTTCAAGTTATAAGCGGCATAAAAATTGAAAAACGAAAAAATACGCAATTTTGAGACTTAAAAACTCATTTGTAAATTAATAATTTAGATTGGGGTATGGAGAATAGTGCCTACGTTCTTTCTGATGAGGCTCCAATAAGAGCCGAAAATCGCGATTCAGAGGACTGGACTGCGCTCCGTATCCTAATTGAAAAGTAAGATTGTTTTGCCTTCGCATTGCAACTGCATAAAAATGGTATACATTTTTATTTTATAGTCGTATTACTCCGTAGAGTAACTAGGTGCATTTTCCGTTGGAACTTTACCAAGCTGCAGACGGGGGATGTGAATTGCATAGTGTAGAATTCCTTCCCTTTGTCTTCACTGCAGCATCCATTTGGCTTGCAAATTGTAGAAGCCTTGGAGGTGTAAACAGGGAAATATACCAATAAGTTTTCAATTTAAAAATCTTTTAGTAATATTTTTAATATTTTCAATATGATTAATTTTGCTATTAGGATTGAAAACTACTTCATCTTTCAATTGCCAGATGACGCTAGTCACCTAATACCTTCACTTCGGTTGCAATGGGTGGGAAAAACTCTCGGCGCTGGTCAATTGGGGTATGGAGAACAGTTTTTTCCGATGAGGCTCCAATAAGAGCCGAAAATCGCGATTCAGAGGACTGGACTGCGCTCCGTATTCTAATTGAAAAGTAAGATTGTTTTGCCTTCGCATAGCAACTGAATAAAAATGGTATACATTTTTATTTTAATAATTTAGAGTTTGCCAAGAGTCTAAATTGAAGACTAAACATTTAATTTCAAGACTCTGAAGAGCAATCGGGGCTTATTTCAGCTTAGACCGTTGTTTTTAATTGTTGACATTTATTAACCTATTCGCGGATACGGCTGTATACCTTCAATATGACAACGTGGAATGAAGTAAACACTTCTGTTGTATATGTAGGCATATGAATTTTTAAAAAATTCTTAGAATCTATCCACAAGGGAGTGTAAGTACAAAAAATTTTCGGTCAAACTGACCATCATCAGTGTAAACGTCCAGTGTACAAGTAATTGTAACTAGCCACTTCAATAGGTGTAAAAACCTAAACTATATTAAAAAGTAGTCGACTAAAATTCGATGTCCTAAGATTTTAAAGATGACATGTGAATGTATTTCATCCTTGCTCGAAAGGTGCACGAGAACACAAGTAACTTATGAAATTTTCGAGCAAGGATGAAATAAATTCACATGTGATCTTTAAAATCTTAAGACATCGACTATATCTCGACTACTTTTTAATATAGAATGTAAAAATCATGTAATTTAGAGGTTTTTACACCTATTGAAGTGGCTAGTTACAATTACTTATAAACTGAACGTTTACACTAATGATGGTCAGTTTGACCGAAAACGTTTTGTACTTCCCCTCCCTTGTGTATAAATTTTAAGATATTTTATTAAATTCATATGTCTACATACAACAGAAGTGTTTACTTCATTCCACGTTGTTAATCCCCGATTACTCTTCATATTCTTGAAACTAAATATTAAAACTTCAATGAAGATACTTGGCAACCTCAAAAATAATAATTAACTTATGAGTTTTCAAGACCCCAAAAATGCGTATGTTCGCATTTTTCAGAATTTAAATGGCTTATAACTCGAAAACTATTAACTTTTGTAAACAATTTTGAGTCAACGAATCTTTTTTTTATATACTTATGTTTATTTACAATCTATATTATTTTAAAATCGAATGTCCTCAGAACATGGTCTAAAGACTTATAAATAATAATTCTTGTATATACAACTGAAAATAAATTCGTATTCTTTGATTGATGAAATAACATCATCATCTTTATTATTTATGGAAACGTTTATTTTGCATTTTCCAGCTTATTTGAAGTATAACAAAGATTTCAACTGCAGTAGGTATCTTATTATGAACGCGGGTTGATGTGGATATTATTAGGATCACTTAAACGTGGGATGATAAAAGGAAGATGAATTAGTTTAATTTTGTTGCTATGAGTTATTTTATAATAGGCCTGGATCCCGCGTACCAAAAAAGTTTATTAATAGCAAGCTAAAATTTGTTAATAGCTTAACGGTGTCTAGTTGTCTAGTCAGACAAACTATGGTGTATGAGAACACTGGAACAGGGGAAGTATTAATTGTGGAACGTGCCATCCTGACAAGTTTATGATTGTGAAAACTAGCAGGTTGTTTTTAAGTTTATTCCGTATCAAACTTTATACAGGGTGTCCCGAAAAATAGTGCGTTCCTTTAAGGTATGGATAGAATACACAATTTAGAACAAAAAATGTCCTATACCATTTTTTTCTAAAGTTAAACGTTTCCAAAATAATGATTACATTGTTTTCCATATATTGGTATTTTAATGTTTAGAAAATAAAATAATCTGGCAACATCGTACGCACTACCGAATAATAACAGATAATAAGAACTCGTTTGTGATTTACAGTAATTAAAATAATGCAACCTAATAGTACTTATGTATTTACTATTTTGTTTACTATAATTTTTTTTGGAATGTATTGAAATACCTATTGCATAATTTTAAACGAATTGTACATATTTTAACATAAAAACACATTTTTTAACTCAACTAGTATTATGTATTTAATAAGCTTTAAATGCGTTGAATGCTGAGGGCTGTAACTGAGTTACATAGTTTACAGTGGAAATTAAATACACCAGATAACGAATCAGACCCTAATTTGTTTACTTGTGAACTAAAATAATTAAGTTGTACTTACTGGGAAATAATTATTATAGCTACTAATAAATGTTCAAAGTAACCCACTTTCACGAACACACGCGACGAGAAATACCGGTAAAACATTTTGAAAGAAATTATAGTATGTCTCTCCATTACTCCATTTAGTGATCTGGCATAAATAATTAACATAACATAATAGATACTCAAAAACACACGATTTGAAAACATTTTCGGCACTGACACTAAACAGAAAACAGAATTCTTCCAAACTATCTGTTTACTAAACACATGGGACTGTCTACGTTTAAATTTTCGTACCTCACATAGTTGCCAGAGTTAAATTTGCATACCAAAATGTATTTTAATTTTTTGGTCAAACGGTTGCATTTAGAAAAAAAATGTTATAAGAGTTTTTTGTTCTCCATGGTGCCCTCTGCCTAGACCTTTAAGGAACGCACTATTTTCCGGGACACCCTGTATACGTAATATTATATGAAATACATTTGTCCAACAAATATGTTGGACATTATAATAAGTCCGATGGTGTCCATTTGGTGATAAATAGTAGACTGAATTTTGCATGAGAGTTTAACAAAAGGGTAACAAATCAATTATTGGAAGTTCTGTCCGACAAAATGCATGGGGCGTTTTCGTAGTCTGACGTTGGAAACCTGTAACCTGTTCCACAATTAAAACTTCCTTTGTTCCAGTGTCCCCATACATCAAAGTTTGTCCGACTAGACACCGTTAAGCTACTTACAAATTTTCAGCTGGCTATTAATAAACTGTTTTTGATACGCAAGATCCAGGCCTATAAGTATTACGGGTTAGCTTACCGGGACTGAAAAAACTGCTGTAGTAGGTATATCAGTGCATTGACAATCCGTTTAGTACATCAATTTAAAAAGATCTTTGTGAATACATTCAGGATCAGGTGCCTTGTTATTTTGTAAGGATGAATGGTATTTTTATCTATCTGATAATAGACGGTCGTGACATTACTTTTAATAATTATTATTTGTAACGGATTTTGGACGCATTAAAAAGCATTTTATACATATATTATTATAATTTCAATACTTTCGAGTGTTGCATTGTATCTGTTTCGAGAATGCCATTATCCACTAACTGCAATCGTCGCTTAATTTTATTTGTTGTAATTTGTCTAATTTCCTTATGCAACTTTCTCTTGAAGCTTTTTTTTTTTGCATTTTTCTTCCAACTAAACACCACATTCTTTTAGCATAAAGAACTGGTATGTTACTGATCGGTCACGTCTGCAGCCTGCTTGGTATTATAATACAGTGGAACGCCGATAACTCGGCCCTCGATAACCCGGAATTCCGGTTAACCCGGACCGATTTTTATCAGACAGACATTTCAATAATAAAAATGTAAGTAATATAATATTTGAGAGATAGTGGCTATTTGTGTAATTTGAACTACATATACGATAGTAAAAATGGCTCATGGCACACAATGTTCATTGCCGTGTTATCGGAAACAACAGGCACCTGTAGTATCCTTTATTTATTTTAAACTCTCTTGGCATTGTTTACAAAAGCCTAAAAGACTATTAAAAATTCTTTTTAAAACAATGGTCTTAGTCTTCACTGTTATTAAATAACATAACATCGTTGCGATTGAGACCGTATTATGTGTAGTATTTAACAGTCCTATTGTTCGCTTCTGATCTGTAATCGTTCGCAAAACCATTCAGATTTTGTTTTTGCGTGTTTTTTTGTCTAAGTAATGGCAATGAAATGTAAAAATGTTGTAGTGACAATGTAAAAGAAACTAGAAGCATTAGGTAGAATTGATAAAGGCAAATCTTTAAAAACAATTACAGCATCATATATGGTGTCAGTACATCTACAGTATCGGATTGGAAGAAAAATAGAACTAAAGTCGAAGAATTTTGTTTCAAAATGATAACAAAAGACAGTTTGGACAATCGGTGCAAAGCTAATAAAGCTAAAAATGAGACTCTCGACGACGCTATGTATGTGTGGTTTTGTGTGGAACGCGAACGTGGTTTACCAGTGTCTGGCTGGACCAATTATTCAAGAATTAGCACTCAAGCTGAATAAGATGTTGCCTGATTGTAAACCAAATTTCACTGCGAGTCAAGGTTGGCTGGATAGATGGAAAACACGTCATGGAATACGCTAACTATCTGTAAGTATACCGTATTTTACTAATTTTTACCATTTTCTCCGGCTAACCCGGATTTATGATAACCCGGATCGGCCGCGTTCCCGATTAATCCGAGTTAATGAGGTTCCACTCTACTATGTTTTCTTCCAGATCTTGCATATTATTACAAAAATCTACAGTCAAGACTTCTCGTAGATGCGGTAAGCGTTAAGGATATTATGTATCTGCCGTGAATGATTGAAAGCAGATACAATTTTTTTTCTAGCATAGCACGTGATGACCGGGAAACGCTAGTTTAATTATTTGGGATGTAGCGTAGCGAAGTAACATTGCTAAGTTTCAATAAATGTTCTAGGTAATTTTAAAGGTCTGTAATTAACTTCTATATTAGGGCTCTAAACCTAGAGTCTAGGGCACTATTAATAGGGTGAGTTAGAGGATTAGTAGGGTCAAAATATTCAGCGTATATTTACGTCCTTATTTATTATTGTGTGAAAAATAAAGTCAGAGAAGCATCTGCCTTTTTTTTTTCTATTAAAAATCTGTTATTGCAAATTGCGCTCCGAATACTGAAATGTTGAGAAACGCTGTATTATTATCGTAAGTCAAAATGGGGCAGGAATGAAAATTCAAATTATTTATCTTTATCTCTAGCGAACTAGTTCCTTTTATATCCACAAAAGTGAATAAAAATGTAAACCAAAAGTAAAGATTATTTAGGTTTAATTACAGCACAGGGCATGTACTGCTTATATTTATCTTGAATTAAAATTATTCTAATCAGAGCACCTACCTACAGTCTGGGCAGATTATCGGATAATAGGCCGTTTTTGGAAAATTTTATTTTTTTATTTAGCGTATGGCTTAAGTATATCACAGAATATATTTAGATTTATGCATTATACAATGCATCACAAACAGATGTCCAATTTTTTTATATATTCGATTGACCCTTCGGTTGCCATTACAAAGTCTATAGGGTCGCCTGTGTATGCTCTGCGTGGGCAGTCCTGAACAATGTGACTGATCGTCTGTCTTGCAGCGCCGCAGTCACAAGAAGGCGAGGGGAGTTTACCCCATCTGTGGAGGGAGTCGGCGCATCTTCCACAGTTTGTTCGAATTCGATTAAGGGCTGCCCAAATCTTACGAGGACGTTCAAATTCGCCAGGTTTCCCTATGATGTCCGGTAGACTATGGTAATGCGGATTTGTCCTACTTTCCCAATCTTCTCTCCATCGGGTATTTAAGTCAAAGTTGGATTGCTGCAGCGCTTAAGCAGATTGTAGAGGGGGTAACCTGGATCGGAGACGGTTTCCAAGAATATCGGGGATGTCGTTGTGGACTAGAAGCTGGTGACTGTCCATTATTTTGTTATATTCTTTAACCAATGCATGTTCGCGGCGTAGGTTGGGTGGTGCTATATTACTAAGGGTAGGTAGCCACATTGTAGGGGTGGGCTTAATTGTGCCTGTTATCATACGCATAGTACGGTTTAGTTGGGTGTCGACCAGGTGGGTATGCCTGCTATTTAGCCACACTGGAGCACAGTATTCTGCCACCGGATATATCAGGCCAAGAGCAGAGGATCTTAATGTTGATCTGTGGAATGTTAGAATACTGAATTGTTAATTAAAAATTTACGATCGCTATAATAACCACAATAATTATGATTCATAAGAATAACTATGATTTTTGTATAAAAAAAACCCTGTACCTATCTAATTTACTTTACAGAATTAAAATTGGAGTATTTAACCCTTATCCGGGCAACAGATTTTACTTACGTAACCGGGAAAATCGGGTCCGTTGGGCCCACCACTGTTCTTGAATGTACTATTCATTTTTACCCATATCTTTATAATATTTTTGTTTGATTTTTTATTAAAGTTAAATTTAAATTGTCTTGATTAAGTATGCTACTATAGAATGCGGTCTACCTCGAGGGTGCGATCTACTGGAAGGATTTGCAAAAAATAATGAAATGCAAGAAAACTTTTGTAGAAAAAATATTTATTCACAAGTAATAAACATTTCGAAGGTTATGTTTTTTCCTGATAAATAGTATTTCTGAAAGTTTTTTGTTGACTTGATTCCACACATCGCGTATTGCTGCTAATTTGTCGTTCCTTCTTCGTTCAGCCCTCGTGTCCTTATCATCAAATCGAACAAATCTTAAAAAATTCTTGAACAGTTTTAATCCCATGGTAGCTTTAAATATAGTAGGTCCATAAAATTTACTCCAAAGTATATCTACATTATGGATGTTGGCACTCAGGTGCCCTGCAGTTAGTAGTACCCCAATAAAGGCATATAGCCCTGTAGATTCGCAATATTTCCAGTTCTCTATCCTTAGGACTTTTTCGGCACTTTACTATTTCGTTCACAATTTTTTCGTCCACAAACAAACAAAAGGAATCAACAGGATTATGTACACTTTGACAAGGGGCTAACATTACTTTGTGCACTTTGCTTTTTATTATGTTGCAGGATCGCATACGTCCTGTCGGTTGTGGTTGAATCTTCCAGTTAATTCCACCCTTAGTTTCAAAAAATACACACTCTGAAATCTGGGAACTTGTAGCTACACACTTTCAAAGTCACTTTCAAGGCCACCTATACTTCAGGAAATCCTTCATCATCGGAATCTCATATATTATTATTAGCAATATCTTGAAGTTTTGCAACTGACAATGGTTTTGGGACATTTTATTCGCACTATCTACTTTCACTGTAATTCAATATAATTTTAGGAGCTTAGGTTCTCGACACTAACATCGATATCAAACGACTGATAGCAGATGCATTTATTTCAAAATATGTATAGGTACCTACCTAAAATTCATTCTAACAATGATGAAATATAAAGGTGATGGTTTAAAAATTATGATCCTAGTGTTTATATCTTTGCCGTAAATGTCGGTCAACTTTGACCGGTCGTGTCTCAGGAACTTCTCATTACAATTACACGTTTTTTCTTTTAAAAGGAGCGTCCTGTCGCTTTTATTCCAGTACCGTTTACATGATTTAATTTGATTTAATATTTCCCGAGATATCCTATTTCTTTGTAAGCCAAAAAATTGTTTATAATTTTAAAATATTCCTGAGGCCGTTTTGATAGCCCAAATTCAATTCTGTAAAGTACATTAGATAGGTACAGTGTCTTTTTTATACAAGAATCATAGTTATTCTTATGTATCATAATTATTGTGGTTACTATGATGACCGTTATAATTTAATTAACAATTCAATTGTCGCTAAACTCTTCTTTCAATTTCCATTGGCTCCTGGCATTATAATACATACAAAAGGAACTTTTATATTATCCTGTTAATTAATTATTGATAAACAATTATCTAAAATTTTAGTTGAAAATTAAAGATTTTGCTGGAAAACCCGCATTTTCCGGGGAAAAGTTTCGTCGAAGTAAATCGGGAAAACAAGTCTCTATGCAGAATTTAATTACGGTGAATTTTTATTTGAATGTTTTTGGTGTAAAGTTAAAATATTTGGAGTTATAGAGCAAAAATTGAAGAAAACACGATTTTCGGGCGCCATTTTGTTTATAAAAAAAGTAGCACACTATCTGCGGATTTTGCATACCAGTATTATTAATACATACAATCATAAGATTCCATTCCAGTAAGAAAATTGCTGGTAAATAACTTTTCCTTGTATTTTGCTAATTAGCCCAGAGTACTATGTAAATGCACTTCAGTGCCTCTACATAGAGATGGCTTAGTGTGAAAACCTTGTATCTCATTTTTTTTTCGAAAATGACATTTTAGCGGTTTTAGTTCGAAAACCTTTTATCTCACGATTTACAACTGTTAGAAAAAATCCAAATACACCAGACTATTTTCTATAGCCGAAAAAAGAAACCACATTATATCAATTGCTCTCTTGATTTAGTGTGAATACCACGTATATTTATAACCAAGAATCTGGTACTTAATTTGGAGTGTTTTTTTAAGAAATTCGACTTGGAGAAATGTTTTTTTGTGAACAACAAAAGGTAGTCCGGCATATAGAAACATTTTACAAACCTTAAATCAAAAGATTTCACTGTATGAGTCTAGTATTTGGAGGTATGCAATAAGCTATGAAAAATGAAAACCTCGTAAATAATCATAAACACAACCTCATTTTCGATAAAAAAAAACACGTATATCAAGATATATGAGGTTATCTTAGTTACTTGGGCAAAGGCTACATGTACTGGAAGGATATTTACGTGTTTTCATAGCTAATATTTGTATTTTCAATTTAATAGCAATATTTAACACTTTCAGCTCTGGGCCAAGATCAGATATTTGTCTCAATCTGCTCAAATTAAAATAGGTAACAGTAGTTTTTGTTTTTAGATTATATTATGCAGAAAATCAGTTTTTTGCCTCTCTTGTAAAATTATAATTTAATGAGATACGAGGTTTTCACACTAAGCCATCGATAGGTGCTCTGATGAGAATAAGTTAAATCCGAAATACGTATAGTAGAAACACTCTAGTGCCTCTACACAAGTGCTTTGATGAGAATAATAATACGTATAAGCACATAGTGGCCCTGTTCTGCAGTCAAATCTGAATCAGCTTTAGTTTTAGCTCTATTATTATTTCAGCCGAAAAAAGAGCTGTGGTTGTACATATTAAAGCGGAACTGGAAGGGTTAAACCTGTTAAGATGTTATCGCGTATGCCGTTACGAAGGCCTTACATGAAAATCTAGTGCTATAAGGTAGGATCTAAGAAAGAACACTGTTTCATTACTAGTTATATTTCAAATAAATGGTCCGCAGAAAATGGAACAACAGTTAAGATGCGAATAACTTTATTTTAATTGAGTATTTATTGTAGGTTGCACTAATTTTTGGTATTTGTGGAGCATGCCGTCGAGAGGAATTAGCTAATATTTTAATAGACGATATTCAAGATTTAGGAACAACATTGCTGGTAACCATTCGAGCATCTACAACCAAAATTGACCATATTTTTAGTGTAATTGACAGAGATCAGAAGTCACCAAGTTATCTCGACTTATATAGAAAATATGCTGCACTACGTACTATAAATATCAACCACCAACTTTTTTTTGTTTATTACAATAATGGAAGATGTTCCAGTCAGGTCGTTGGAAAGAATTATCATCATCCAGCCTCAAAAGTCCACTGCTGAACATAGGCCTCCTCCCCTCGTTTCCAACCCCATCTATCCTGCGCCGCCCTCATCCAGTTTTTATTTACCTTTCTTAAGTCGTCAGTCCATCTTGTAGGCGGTCGACCGACGCTTCTCTTGTCTTCTCTTGGCCTCCATTCCAATAACCTCTTCGTCCATCGCCCATCTGTCATTCTGGCTACGTATCCTGCCCATCTCCACTTCAACCTGGCTATCCTCTCGATGACGTCAGTCACCTTTGTTCTTCTCCTGATTTCTTCGTTTCTGATTTTGTCTCGCAGAGTTATTCCTAACATTGACCGCTCCATTCTTCTCTGCGTGACTCTTAGTTTGGTAGCCGAGACTTTAGTTAAGGTAAGTGTTTCTGATCCGTACGTCAAGACTGGAAGGACGCACTGATCGAATACCGTTCTCTTTAGACATGTGGGTAACTCACTTTTAAAAGTTTCTCTCAGTTTTCCAAATGCTGCCCACCCAAGACCGATTCTTCTCTTCAGCTCATGAGTCTGGTTATCCCTGCCAATCGTAATTTCATGTCCCAGGTATTTATATCTATCTACGAGTTCTATTTCCTTCCCACCAATACTGATGTTCTGGTTGGGTACCAAATTTGTCATTATTTTTGTTTTTGAGATGTTTATATTTGAACCTACATTTTCTGTAGCTACAACGAGTTCTTGTACCATCTCTCTTGCCATACCTAGATCGTCAGCTACTATGACTATATCATCGGCGAAACGTAAGTTGTTTAGGTATTCTCCATCTATTTTTATTCCCTTTGTCATCCAATCCAAACTCTTGAAAGCATGTTCTAAGACCGTATTAAAAAGTTTAGGTGACATTGGGTCTCCTTGTCTAACCCCCCGTTCTATTTTTATGCGATTACTGTTAGTATGTAATTTGACAGTGGTTGTTGCCTGTAAGTATATTTTGTGTAATAATTTTGTATACCTATAATCTAGCCTGCATTCTTTAAGCGCCTGTAATATTTTGCTAAATTCAACTGTGTCAAAGGCTTTATCAAAATCGATAAAAACTAGAACTAGGGGTTTATTGTATTCCACTACTTTCTCTATCAGGGTTTTTATACTTTGTAGATGGTCATTTGTTCCGTAATTTTTTCGGAATCCTGCCTGTTCTCTTGGTTGATAAGTCTCTAACTTTCTTTTTATTCTCTTAACTATTATTCGCGTAAATAACTTATATAAATGGCTGAGGAGGCTAATCGGTATGTAATTCTCTAAATTGGCTTTGTCTCCTGCTTTGTGTAACAGAATCGGCTAATCGGTCTGTAATTCTCTAAATTGGCTTTGTCTCCTGCTTTATGTAACAGAATGTGAAAGTTGGAAAGAATACCTTTGGTCAAATTCCTTGTAAAATAGCGACTTATTTAAAATTACCTACTCCAAAAGATTACACGGGCCATTGGCCATTGCTTTAGACTTTAGACGATCCTCAGCAACTTTGCTGGCTAACGCAGGTGAGGATATCCTTAACATAAAACGACATGCTGGTTAGAAGTCTACATCAGTAGCGGAAGGATATATTGAAGATTCCGTGTCAAATAAAATGAAAATCGCCCAAAAAATTGTCATTGCTGATATGCCATCTACAAGTTGCTCAGATTGCAGTCCAAATTTATGTGGTAATTCTTTTGGGCATGCACCTTCCACAAATCATACGGAGTTATTAGAAGTTCATAGCATAAAATAAAATACAATAAATAAAATTTTCTGTGTTTCATTAACCACACCCGGCATCTAACATTACCGTCCGGCGGGCGATAAAGAAGCCCACGGGCGCTAAAGAGGCACTTTACGCCCGCCAAATATATCCATAATATGGACTTTACCGCCCGGTCGTGCGTAAAATAACTTAATTCATATACCCACGTTAGAAATTTTATTTAGAAAATTAGTTCATATTAAATGGTAAATACTTTTTCCACCTACCTATACCGAAAGTATTCTTTTCCGGACCTGATTGTAGGGAGCAAAGTTGTACTTTTCCTCCCTAGGGAGGAAAATATTTTTCCTCCCTAGGGAGGAAAAGTAAAAGTGTCGTCATGGTATTTCATTTATGAAATATAACTTATTGACGCCCTGTACAATATCTATTTTCTATTGCGTACGTTCCTATACATTTTAACGTTTATTTATAAAACACTCTGTATTTTGCAGAATGGTGAGAAACAGTAAATTGCTATTTTGATTTAACAATGTTTACATTATTAATTTGACTTATATTTGACAGTTGACAGTTATATTGTACGTACTTGTTAGTTTTAGTTCTAATAAATTTTGTTGGTTAGTTACATAAATAAATTAAGGAAAATGAAAAAATGACTGGTTATTTGAGGAAGGTGGAAAAACCATATGTATAACATGGGAGTAAAGTGCCTTTTCCTCCCTTGAATGATTACTGCCCTCCGCTACGCGTCGGGCAGTAAACTTCATTCTCGGGAGGAAAAGTAGCACTTTCCTCCCTTGTTATACAAATAGCTATTGTTTAGTAACACAAAATAAAAACAGATGGCCGTAAACAAAAAAACAAGAAATAAATGTATTTATAATATTTTAAATATAAACTTATCAAACCTGTCGGAATTCTGGCCTGTCGGGATTTTGGTCTGTCTAGATTTTGACGTGTCGGGATTTTGGCCGTCGGGATTGTGGCTGTCGGAATTTTGGCTGTCGGGATTTTGGGGTAGACCCTTCTTACCAATGAACATCGACGTAATCGTCTTGAATAGTGCAGGAGACGATTGGTTTGTGTCCCGAAATGAAATACCGTTGTTTTGAATGATGAATGACCATCCTCTTTAGGGATGCATCATAGCTGAGACAGTATCAGAAGACAACATGTTGAAGTACGAAATCCACAATTTTGTCTAAAGGCATGTGCACCGCACTATTGAAAGTAAGGTATGTGATCCCATTGTTTATGGTTTAAATTCAATTTTAAACTTCGTCGGAATTTAATTCGATTCAAATTAAATTTTAAACGTAGAAGGAATTCGAATCTTATAGTCCAGAAACCGAAGCTTTCTACCTCGCAATTTTTACAGAATGGATCGATTTGCTTGAAAATTTGAGAATAAGTAGTGGATAATCCAAGGATGAAAATCTATATGATGCCGAAAAGCGGTTTTACCATGGGGATGGTTGCCACCCCATATCGAGGGTGGAAATTTTTAATTATATTTTGACCGCAAAAGTTGATAAAAATATTCATTCTAAGCAAAAAGTGTTCTCTAAGCATTCTAAGCATAGCAATTAGGTACCTACACATGTATCTAATAGCCTGGCTCTTACTGTATAAACCTATTTTAAATTACGATTATTAATTAATTTAACCCTACTCTATATCTCGTGTATAATCGATCTAAATTAAACCGTCCAAAATATAGCAGGTACTATGTTTATTATATTATGCTTATCAATTAGAAGGTATATGTTTAATATTTTGTTTATATGATACCTATTCATATCTGTGCAAACAATGGACATTATGTAAACAATTACTACGAACGTTATCGCGTACAATAATCCGGAATATTGTAATACAAAAGCAAACACATACACTAGTAGATCATTAAACTTGTAATCAATCAGTTGATATTGAATTAAGGCTTGTTGGTAAAAATAAGTATACTTTTCGGTAGGTCCTAACTGATTTAAACTATTGGGACCGTGCAAGTTCGGCAAAGCGACCCCTATTTCTACGCTCTATACTAAAATTCGCACTTTTAATTATATTGGCCAATTATATTAGTCCTGGTTACTGGATAATTGTGAAGGCCATAGTCCAAAAAAATAATAAGAAGAAAAAATAAGATTCAGGTTATGTTATGAAAACGTCAACAATTGTATGTAGTAAATAAAATTAGTTATTAAAATGCAGTACTGCAAGCAAAATAAAATTAATTAAATTTACCTTTATATAATAATTTCATATCATATCAATATTGTGGAGTAATATATAATTTTTCTGCTTCATTGACAGAAGGTATGAAATATACGTCAATTTGACAATTTCAATTGACAATATGAATTATTTAAGATAGTTGCAATATTTCTCCGCGACTCGCGCAGGGTCGTTTCTCGTTGCCCCTTCCAAGTACTTGCACACCGCCATTAGTAGCCATGTTAAACTGGATATTCTGTGTAAATGTTTAATAATAGGGCATTCCAACATGCTGTCAAAATTAAATCAATATGGCGGCTGGGAGGCAAACAAAAAAGGTTATTTTATCAGTTCGTAATGTGTTTTAGATCATTTTAGTTGCGTTTTTCTGTAATTTTGTTTTGTACAAGGATTAATTTAACATTTTCACTGAAAGAATATATTTAAAAAGATAATATGCCTCATTAATGTTGTGTTTTGAAGTGTGGAATTCGAAGTAATCAGGATAAAGTTAAGTTTTATCGGATACCATTAGCGCTACATTTTAAGCATAAAACAACTAAATAAGTTATCACTTTAGAGACAAAAACAATGGTTAAATGCAATAACACGTTTTATGGAAATGCTAACTAACTATCTACGTCCATGTTAATTACACTTGGAAAAATATCTCTCCCGTAGGTTAACTCAGGCACCTTGAGGGAAAGTGGACCTATATTATTTATTTTACCAATTTTTTGCTTGTACCTACTTATATGAATTGTCTACCAACAACTTTCGAAAATATTCACTCATGTTTATTTATTCATTATTTAAAACTAAATAAAGTCGGTCAAGTACTTCTACAACTAAACACAACAAAAAATCGATTGTTTAATGTTCGGAAAATACAACTTACTTTACTTTATCGTGTTCGGACATGTCATTTATAAAATTTCGGCCCAGTATAAAATTTTCGGGCTACGTCGGTTCCATGTTTCTGCATGTAAAAAGATGTTCCATATTCTGCGTTTTTCCGCAGTCACAGTTCACATCATCTTGGTCTACTTTCCCCCATTTAACCATGTTTAGTTTCACTGGAGCAACCCTTGTTCTTATCCTATTCATAGTTTTCCAAGTTTTCCAAGTATAAAGACTGGCCGGTCCACTGAACCTGAGGAAGAGGAAAATACTCAGGCGGTTCATCCTGCACTGTTCCAAGGAAGCTTTTCCTGGATTTTAGTCGCTTTCGTGATGTTCGAGCTTTGTATAGGGCATGCCGCTCGTCCGCAATCTGTTTAATTTTCTCTATATGCTCTGCAACGTCTCTGTGTGTTAAGGGTTCTGCAAAACCCTCTGCTTTATATAAGCTTGAGAGTGGTGTTGGTTTCATGCACCGCGTTACTATCCTGCATGGTTCCTTAAGCGCAGTATTGACTTGTTTAGCGTGGGTAGATCTGCCCCAAACTGGGCAAGCATATTCAGCAGTTGGTTGAGAAACACAGTGCCTGTGCCGTTGTTCTTAAAACGCCAGGACATGCATCCCATTTACTTCCCGTTAGCTTTCTGAGTATAGTGTTCCTAGTTGTTACTTTCCCTCTCGTTTATATGCAATGTTGTCTATAGGTAAGAGACCAGTCCAGAGTTACTCCAAGATATATAGATTGGTCTGTGGGCTCTAGTATATTACCATTCCACACAATTTGGAGTTTTCGCTTGGATTCCTTTGCGGGAAGGTGGAAGGCGCAGACTTGTGTTTTAGAGGGATTGGGTCTCAGGGAATTTTGCAGATAGTACTCTGTCATTGTTTTAAGGTAGCTTCGAGCCTCTCCTCAACTTGTTTAAAACTATTTTCTTGAGCACATATTGCGAAATCGCCAGCATAAAGGAAATGCTTGGTTTCAGTCGGCGTAGGTTGGTCGTTTGTATATATATATTGAAAAGCATTGGTGCTAAAACACTTCCCTGTAGAAGTCCGTTCTTTTGGACTCTCCACCTACTTACTTACTTTGCCCTCCAGTATAACTAAAAAACGTCTGTTTTGCAGTAAGGAATATACGACCTTACCCAGATGGTGGTCATTGAGAGTGTCGTATAATTTGCGGAGCAATGTTTTGTGCCTTACTATGTCATAGGGTGCTGTCAAATCTACGAAAGCAGCCCCTGCTATAAGTTTTTCTTCAAAGCCCCCTTCAATGTGTTCTGTTAGTGCGAGGACTTGACCGGTGGAAGCCGGTTCTCTCTGTTGCCGGGTCTGAATCCACCTTGTTGTGGGATAAGGTGCTTGTCGACATTTTTTTCTATTCTGGCGAGGATGAGCCTAACATATAGTTTGAAAAAGTGACACAACAGCGAAATAGGTCTGTAACTACTGGGATTTTCTGGGTCCTTTCCTGGTTTTAACAAGGCTATCACTTTAGATTTTCTCCATAATTTTGGAATTTTGCAGTATTTGCAGCACGTGCTGTAAAGTTGCAAGATCCATTTTTTTGCTTCTTGGCCTAGATACTTTATTTATTCACTGCATCATCCACACCTGCAGCTTTCCCGTTTTTTAATCTGTTCATACCGTCGTGGAGTTCTTTTACTGTAAAAGGAGTTCCTAGGTGGTTTGTCTCCTGATTCAATCCTCTTTTAGTACATGGGTCTTTATATGTGTTCTTAGTTCTTCCATTCATACGGAGTTGAGTAGCAACTTGGTTTAATGTACCCTTGCAAGGTGGTGGTTTATGTTCTTTTGGGTTACCGCTATGTGTCATGTCCATTTTTGCCAGGTTTTCAATCCACTTTTCCTTTCTGGCTTGACTCAGCTGTTGGAGTAGGACTGCTCCGCAGTCAACCGTTTCTTGGCTAAAAGGGTCAGTGGAATAGGGTTTCGTATGCTCTCATTAGTTCTTTGGACTCGCTGGACATCCCGGGAACATATTGTTGCCTACATCCTCTGAGTATAGGTTTTCAAGACACATTTTTTATTACTTCTACCAATTTTTCGTAGTTCTCTACTTTTGGCTCAAGACGTAGCAGCTCAGAATCTATTATGTCTGCATACTTTTGCCAGTTTGCCTTTTTAAAATTAAATCTCCTTCTGAATGGAATAGTTTGAGGTCTGACAATTGGAAAGATGTTTATACCAATTGGTCTATGCTGAGTTTTGGGTATGGGGCCATATACTACTTTGGTACTTCGGTCTTTATACTACTATTTCCGGGTTATATCCCCTTTTCCAAACTTTGCTCTGAAAAGATGGTGGAAGTTTAGGATCATGGATCTCTGCGTCTCCATTCGCATCCGAATTTGCATTGCCCCAGAGTAAACTGTGACTGTTAAAGTCTCTCAGTATAAGCTGATTCGGTTGTGATTGGCAGTTAGTTGGGGGTGAAAATATAAAAGGCTCGTTTGGGGGCTTGTATACCGAGGTTATTGTGCATTTTTCGATCTCAATGGTTATTACCTCTATACCTTTTACATTTGTTGTTCCCAAAGATGAGAATATGATTTGCCTTCTCACAAATATCGCGCTTCCATACTTATTGTGTTCTATCTCCGCAAACAGTTTCATACCTGATATTTTCGGTCTCACTGCAGTTAGGTGTGGGTTTCCTGGATGCACAATACCTCACATTTACTGGTTTTGCAGAATTCTGATATGTCTTGTTTTGCTGTAGTGGTGCCCTCGCTATTGATGCTCGCTACCGTCAGTGTTGGCTCTGAGAAGAACCGTTGTGGCTTGATGTTTGCGATCTGATTTGGTTTGGTTTGGTCCGGTGTTGGAAGGATCAGCCGTCTACTAGTAGACGTTTCCAGGGGACGCCGTCAATAGTGTTTACTGTTTTGTACTTAATGTGGCACTATTGATCTCGTGGAGGCTCCTTCCGTGTCCCACGGAAAATACAACTAAAAAACTCTTCACGGTAAAAACTTAAAAGATGGTGTTACAAATAATAATACATAATATATACAAATATAATGTTTGACAATTTGACTTCCAGCGGTTTGATAAAGCTTGAAAGTCATGAAATACCCTATAGAATTTTGAGGTTGTAATATGAGAACTTTATCCATATCCTCAAAAAAATTATAGGTTCTCTATAATATTTTGCAGTAACTTTAATTTCAAGGAGTTTAAATTACATAAAATTATAATAAAGAATACTAGAAAACGAAAATTAAAAACAATACTATTTTATTTGTCTTCAAAAGTTAAACGAATTACTACTTAAATGATATTCTTCTAAAAAAAAAAATGAATAACCATTTTCAATTTCGTTGCAAAACGAAAATACAGCCGAACCATATTCCAGCCCAATCAGAGAGCGCTGCAAGCACCTCTACCGGTTTCGAAACTTATTAATCTCTCATCAGGAGGCACATATTATGCTGCTCTCCCTGATCCAACCAAAACAAACCCCAGCGTGCAGTCCCGAATTGCAACGAACGAGATGGCATAGATGCCCTAGCGGCAACTGCTAGCAAAAGACTAAGTTTTCACTCTAATGGCATATAACATATCCCACCAGAATGAAAACAATGGGAACCTTCTCTGGTTACACCTCCGAGGCTTCTACAATTTGCAAGCCATACGGATATTCTTCTACTATATTAAACGAGAATCTACGACTTCGTCTGGAATAAACTGGTGTCTGATCGGCCTATGGAGGAACGGTACGGCAAGGGATAAGGGCTTGCAGCTTGGTGATACTCCTCCATAGATCCCTACCGAAGGGCGTTCACGCCTAACAACGGAGTATGTATATTGTTGTAGAATTCCTTTTGAGCAAAAATTAGAAAATAGGTTTATATCAGAGACCACGAGCTCATAGATTTTCATCGCCCTGTATATGACTAAAAATTGTAAATATTATAATTTAGTTAGTAAACAGTGTTTTTCGCGGAAAGTGAAATCGTTAAGTGATTTGTTAATGGTTCTTTGAACGGATAAACAATTATGCTGTAAAAATTAGAAAGTACATTTATTTCGCTGTGGAATGAACAGTGACGTTTTATATAGAAGGATAGGCAGGATGAAACAACGAAATTAATTTGGTGTCTCCTAGAATTTAACAAAATGGAAAAGTTGTATACAAAATAAATTGGTTTTTAAGAAATGAAAATATGGATGTAGTGGGTAGCGTGGATATTTGTGATTGGCGGAGAAAGATAGATGGTGGGGATCAGAGTGTTGAGTCTGATTTTGAGGAGCGAAAAAATGGTCACTGTGTAATGAATATCTAGAGAGTATAGTCCAGTTTTTAAAAAGTTAGAAGTCGGTGTAAAGTGGTGAAATAGGCCTTTGTGAGCAGATCGTGGTGAAATGAAATCGTTGACCGAGTTGAGAAGTTAATTTTCCTTGTGTCCGAGGAGATTCCTGTTTTGTGTCTAGAACGAGTTGCCAGTGGGTATAAATTTGCACAAGATATCGAGCAGAGAAAAAACTGAATAGAGATTTCGAGCGAGCCCCGTTGTTTGTTTGTTGGTGAAGCAGTTTGGACGAGAAGGACCTTTCGCTACATCCCAGGAGCACGTGTGGGAGAATCGAGGACTACGCAATCCAGGAAGAAGGAGTAAAAAAGAAACAAAAGTTTAGTCAGAATTTTTGTGAAACGGAGGGAGTTTGTTTTATATCCACACCATAGTTTTTTATTTTTGTATTGAGCAGTTCTATAGCATAATTTAGTCATTCCAAAATTTAAAGAAGAATTAAGTAATCAATTACAAAGGAGAAAAGTAAATTTTAGTATTTTTGTAAGAATAGTCTAACGCTAACGAATTATTTAAATAAAATTTTTGTTAAAACAAAGGAGATATCAGAATTTAAGGTTAATTTATTAGATGAGAAATAGTTGCAACAGAAGTAAATTTTAGTATATTTTTAAATCCTATATTTATGGTATATTGGATAAATAAAAAATGTTTATAACATTCATATGACATCGAGTGTGTTTAATTTCCCTGTTTTGTCCCTGGATGAAGTAAGCAACTAGAGATACCTAGAAGCCACAAACCGAAGGTAAGGCATTAAAATTAAAATAGCCCTGAGAATAAAATTTATTAGGAAATTTAATTTAATTTTGGTTTTGTTTTACATAGGTTATAATAAAAATAATTAAGTAATTAATCAAAATAAGAATTTGCTGATCAATCTCATAACAAGAGAAAAATACAGAGCATAACAATATATTATTAGACCTAGCAGACAATTAAGATGACGAGGTGTGATCCAATGAAGAGGACAACAACTGCTAAGCAATTATTTTTTAATACGAATATAAGCAAATTATATCCAGTTAATTATTGAGTTTTTAACGATGAAGTTTCTAAATTATAAATGCTTTTTGCAATTTTAAATCCAAACTTTTATCTGAATAATATGCGTAGGTAGTTTGTATTTCTGATTTTTATGTTTTTCCAATTATTATGTTATAATTAGTTCATAATCTCGTTTTGCTATTCTGATGAAATATACAGGGTG
This sequence comes from Diabrotica virgifera virgifera, assembly GCF_917563875.1. Lineage (NCBI taxonomy): Eukaryota > Metazoa > Arthropoda > Insecta > Coleoptera > Chrysomelidae > Diabrotica > Diabrotica virgifera. The sequence continues at coordinate 192,185,218 of NC_065448.1, forward strand.
TCCCGAAAATATTGGTCATAAATTATTATACCACAGATTCTGGGGTCAAAATAGGTTCATTTGTACACATTTGTACTAAGGTAAGGTAGGTTCAATAGAACTATTTTTGACCCCAGAATGTATGGTATAATTTTTATGACCAATCTTTTCGAGACACCTTGTATAAATTTTGCTAAAATTAAACAAAAAGAAGGTGTGCATTTTATTTAATAAAAATGCCCCCACTATCTTTACCCACGATTACTAGTTCTTTTGTCAACTATTTTGTCAGAACTATTTATTTTCTTGCCTTGCATTACTTACTTTTGCTTTAAAAATAAAGTTGTTCCAACAGATCTTTGCGCAAAAATGTTATGATTGATTTAAAAATAAGTTCAATCAAAATATTAAGTGCAACGTACGTCGGCATGTACCTACTGTCAATGTAATTGTTAGAAAATGACTATTATCCCGGAGGACATATTTTATAAAGTTGTTTTATTAAATCTTTTATTTGATCTTTTTTCATTATAGGACTGGAGCCTCACTTACCTATATACATTAATGCACACAAAAAAGTTACAGTTCTTTGAAGTTACAAAATTAAAATCGATTTTTTTTTTCATATATCGAAAACTCTTAGGGATTTTTTATTGAAAATGAACATGTGGCATTCTTATGGCAGCAACATCTTAAAAAAAATAAAGTGAAATTTGTGCACCCCATAAAATATTTATGGGGGTTTTGTTCCCTTAAACCCCCCAAACTTTCGTGTACGTTCCAATTAAATTATTACTGTGGCACCATTAGTTAAACACAATATATTTAAAACTTTTTTGCCTCTCAGTACTTTTTCAATAAGCCAGTGTTTATCAAGATATTTTGAATATTTGTCGACTCCACCACATATTTGTATATGGTTAAGTAGGGTCTAGGACATTTCGGCGTCGCCGTTTCGGCGTGGCCATTTCGGCGTGGCCGTTTGGGCGTAGAGCCGTTTCGGCGTAGGCCGTTTCGGCGTCGGCCATTTCGGCGTCAGAGATTTTATTTTAGTTGACTAAATACCTACATTGGAGTCTATTAGTAAGACATTAGATTATACCTACGTTACTTTTTTAGAAATTTAAGAGGCTCTTGATTTATATCTATACCACACTAAAAAAATATATTAAATGTTATTTTTTCCAACTTTTGTAAATGTAAGCTATTTAATTGCACATAATTAATTAAAAAATTAATATATTATATATATTATATATTATACAGTACAATTTTCAAAGGAGGAAGACCTAACCCTTCGGTCCAAACCTAACTTTCGGGTATTATTTTACATCTTCTAAAATTAAAATGTCGAAAATTGTTCTCCTGACTCTACATTTTTTGTTAAAGAAAATTTCAGACTATCATACATTAACAACTATTTTTTTTCTCTCTCACTTTGCCAAAGTATCTGTCGCCGAATCAGCCGGCGCCGAATCGGCGGGCGCCGAATCGGCGGGCGCCGAACCGGCAGGCGCCGAAATGGCCGACGCCGAAACGGCCTACGCCGAAACGGCCTACGCCGAAACGGCTCTACGCCCAAACGGCCACGCCGAAATGGCCACGCCGAAACGGCGACGCCGAAACGTCCCATTCCGTGGTTAAGTATGATTATAGAGACCTGTTAATAATCTAAAAATTTATTTATAATTTACATTTTTAGGTATATTTTGAAAAAGAAGCCACATCTCGATAAAACGTGACTTATCAAAAAAAAGACTAAGAGGCAAAAACGTTTTACAAACACTGTGTTTAACCAATGGCACCACAATAATCGTTTAATTGGAACGTACACAAACATTTGCGGGGTTTAAAGGAACAAAACTCCCATAAAATTTTTATGTAAATATATTAAATAAGAAGCCAAATCTCGATAAAAACTGGCTTATTGAAAAAATACTTCTTCTTCTTCTTCTTCTTCTTTTGCCCTTTAATTCGTCCAATTCTGAACATAGGCTTCCCCCAGTTTCCTCCATTCGCCTCTGTTTAGTGCTTTCTGTTTCCAGTGCGTTCCTCCTATCTTTTTAATGTCGTCTCCCCATCTCATCTGGTGTCGTCCTCTTGCTCTCTTTCCTGTCCATGGTCTCCATTGTTGTATCGTGCTATTCCACCTATTGTCCGTTTGTCTAGCGTTATGTCCTGCGAAGCTCCATTTTAGCCTGGTTATATGTTGACCTGCGTCTTTGACTTTTGTTCTATTTCTGACCCAGTTGTTTTGCTTTTTGTCTGTCAATTTTACTCCTAACATTGCTCTCTCCATGGCTCTTTGTGTCTTTATTATTTTATCCATGTTTGCCTTTGTCAAGGTCCATGTTTGGCATGCGTATGTGAGAATTGGGAGTATGCACTGGTCAAACACTCTTGTTTTTAAGTATTGTTGTATTTTTTTTATTCTTTAGGACCCATTTTAATTTTCCAAATCCTGCCCAGGCTAATCTGACCCTTCTTTTTACCTCCGCTGTTTGGTTTTCCTTATTTATTTTTATAATCTGTCCCAAATATATATAATCATTAACCGCTTCTATTGTGGTGTCGTTTAGTATTACGTTTCTATTGTCTTGTGTGTTTGTCATTGTTTTTGTTTTTGTTTTTGTTTTGTTTTGTCATTATTTTTGTTTTGGCGTTTTGTCATTGTTTTTTTGTGTTTTTGTATTGAAAAAATACTAGAAGGCAAGAAAGTTTTAAAAACGTTTTGTTTAACTAACTGTACCACAATAATGAATTAACTGGAACGTACACAAAAGTTTGGGGGTGGCGGGGTTTAAGGGAACACAACCCCTATAAAATTTTTATGGGATGGACAAATTTCACTATAATTTTGTTTTAAGATTATCCTGCCGAAATAATGATACATGTCCATTTTCAATAAAAAATCTCTAATGGTTTTCGGCATATTGAAAAAAATCGATTTTAATTTTGTAAATTCCAAGGGCTGTAACTTTTTTTGTGGACGCATTTGTACTAAGGTAAGTTAGGTTTAATGGAACTATTTTTGACCCCAGATTGTGTGGTATAATTTATGACCAATCTTTTTGGGACACCCTGTAAAAATTTTGCTAAAATTAAACAAAAAAAAAGGTATGCATTTTATTTAATAAAAATGCCCCCATTATCTTTACCTACGATTACATTTTTTTTGTCAACTATTTTGTCAGAAATATTGATTTTCTTGCCTTGCATTATTTTTGCTTTAAAAATACAGTTGTTCCAACAGATCTTTGCGCAAAAATGTTATGATTGATTTACAAATAAGTTCAATCAAAATATTAAGTGCAACGTATGTCGGCATGTACCTATTGTTAATCTAATTATTAGAAAATGGCTATTATCCCGGTGGACATATTTTAAAAAGTTGTTTTATTAAATCTTTTATTTGATCTTTTTTCATTATAGGCTTGGATCCCGCGTATCAAAAGAAAGTTGATAAATAGCAAGCTGAAAATTGGTTGGTAGCTTAACGGTGTCTAGTCGGAAAAACTTTGATGTATGGAAACATTGGAACAGAGGAAGTTTTAATTGTGGAACAGGTTAAAAATTTGGAACGTCAGACTACGAAAACATTCCATATATTTTGTCATACAGAACATCCAATTGATTTGCTACCCTTTCACTAAACTCTCATGCAAAAATCAGACTGGTATTACTAACCAACACGATTCCTGTCCTTTGACATGTTCTTCGTGTTCCACTGATTAAAATACCCAGTTGGTGATAAACACCAGTCTGATTTTTGCATGAGAGTTTAATAAAATGGTAACAAATCAATTGGAAGTTCTTTCCGACAAAATACATAGAACGTTTTTGTAGTCTGCCGTTCCAAATTTTTAACCTGTTCCACAATTAAAACTTCCCCTGTTCCAGTGTCCCAAACATAAAAGTTTGTCCGAATAGACACCGTTAAGCTATTAGCAAATTTTCAGCTTGCTATTAATCAACTTTTTTTTGGTATGTGGGATCCTGTCCAGCTCTATTATTGAGGAGATTGATGGACTAAACATTAAACATCTTGAACATCATACCGACTATTACTAATACAAAGGTAAATATGGAATGGTAATAAATTAATTTAAAAAACCAAAAGTTAAACAGTAAACCCGAAAATAAACAAATAAATATCCGTTCGACAGCACGGAAACCAGAGTCATATAATGACAATTTGTAGGTTAAAAAATATTATTTGTCACATTAGCTTAAATATGTTGTGACAACAGGTCTGGGTGAGAATAAAAGAAGAGCTTTCTATGACCAATTAGGAGACGTACTGAGTGATATTCCAGCAGAGGAGAAAGTTATAATAGGAGGTGATTTCAATGCATATGTGGGCCAAGCCAAGACAGAATATGAAACAGTACATGGGGGATTAGGCTTTGGAACTAGAAATGAAGCTGGAGACGACATGCTTGAATTAGCAACAGCATTGGATATGGCGATTGTTAACGTATTCTTTAAAAAGAGAGAAACTCAGTTTATTATCTATAAAAGTGGACAACATCACTCCCAAATAGACTACTTCATGATAAGGAAAGAAGACATACGCGAATGCAAAGACTGCAAGGTAATAGTTAGTGAGACAGTAAGCCAATAACATAAGCTGCTTGTTCTGGACATCGAAGTAAAAAGCGAAACTAAACAAAAATATCGGAGAATACCACAAAAAATTAGTGGTGAATTCTAAAATATAAGAAAGAAGGTCTATTCAGGGAAAGAATAGTAGAAAAAATATGTTGGAACATGAAAGGAAGCCCCAACACAATTTGGAGAAAAATGGCCAATAATTTTATAGAGACAGCTATTGAAATACTTGGGAAAACGTCAGGAAAGAAGTTTGACGATAAAGAGACTTGGTGGTGGTCAAATGAAGTACAAGGAAAAATAAAAGAGAAGGGAGAATTATATAAAAAGTGGCAAGAAACCAGATCGGACATAGTTCTTCAAAACTATATGGTCGCCAAAAAGAAAACGAAAGTAGCAGTAGCAAAAGCTAAAGCAGAAGCGTATTCAAACCTATACGGTCAACTTGATACCAGGAAGGCGAAGCAAAAATATATAAAATAGCCAAACACAGAACAAAGAAAGCAAGAGATTTTAATAAGATTATATGCATCTGAGATGAAAATAATAAAATACTTATTCACGAAAATGATGTTACAAATAGATGGAGAAAGTATTTTGGCAGTTTATTAAATGAAGAATTTGACAGGCAGCCTGTGGAGTTAACGGAGACAGTAACAGCAATGGTTACCAGAATAACTAACGAGGAAGTGGCTCAAGCGCTTCAAAAAATAAAAAAAGGAAAAGTAGTCGGACCAGATGATATTCCTGGGGAAGTATGGAGAACATTGGGAGAGACAGGAATAAGTTGGCTAGCAGGTCTAATTAATAGAATAATGGAAGTTGAACAAATGCCAGACGAATGGAGAAGCAGTATATTAATACCTGTCTACAAAAACAAGGGAGACATACAACAATGTACAAACTACAGGGCTATAAAACTACTTAGCCACACCATGAAAATATGGGAGGGAGTCATTGATAGACGGATACGTGAAGAAACCGAAATATCCGATAATCAATTTGGCTTTATGCAGGCCAGATCAACAACAGATGCATTTTCATTTTAAGGCAACTGATGGAAAAATACAGGAATAAAGAGACCAACGCCCATATGGTATTGATTGATCTTGAGAAAACATATGATAGAATTCCTCGAGAGACTCTGTGGTGGGCACTCAATAAGAAAGGAGTCCCTGGCGAATATGTAAACATTGTGAGAGATATGTATGAGGGAGTAACGACTAGTGTTAGGACAGGTGTGGGAGAGACTGATAAATTTTAGTTCTAAGCACGATTTCACCAAGGCTCTTTGCTTAGTCCTTATTTATTCTAATTAGTTTTGGACCAGATAACAGCGAAACTACAGGGTAGCATTCGATGGTGCCTAATGTATGCTGATAATGTAGTGTTAAAAGGAAATAGTGAAAGAGACTTAGAAAAAAACTGGAACAGTGGAGACAAGCTCTGGAGGAAAAGGTTTAAAACTTAGTCGGACAAAAATAGAGTATTTGGAATGTCCATTTAAAGATGGATTTAGTACAAATAAAATGGTATCTTTTGATGGTAAAATGATTGTGAAAAGCAATAGTTTTAAGTACCTAGTATCGATATTACAGAGTAATGGAGAAATAGATGGAGATGGATGCAGTAGAATTAGGGCTGGATGGATGAAGTGGAAAGAAGCGAGTGGTGTGCTGTGTGACAGAAAAATTCCATTGAAGCTGAATGGAAAATTCTATAAATCAGCCATAAGACCGGCTATGATGTACGGAACTGAATGTTGGGCAGTGAAAAAGAAAGAGGAACAATGAATGCATGTGGCGGAAATGAGAATGCTTAGATGGATGAGTGGAGTGACAAAGAAGGATAAAATTAGAAATGAGTATATTAGAGGAAGTCTAAGTGTGGCACCAATTAATGCCAAAATGAGAGAGCATAGGTTAAGATGGTTTAGTCATGTTCAACGTCGAGACGTTAATCACCCAATACGAAGAATAGTTGAAGTGCAGATTCCTGGAAGGAGTAGGAGAGGAAGACCAAAGAAGACCTGGGGGAGACGATAAGGCAGGATATGTTGTAAAGGGATTAACATTGATATGACCCAAGATAGAATTGTGTGGAGAAATGCAATTAGGGAAGCCGACCCCGCCTAGGGATAAGGCAAAGAGAATGATGATGATGAGATTAGCTTAAAAATAAATAAAATATCAAATGGTTGAATGCTCGAATATATGAATTTTAGAAAGTCAAAGGCAGATATCGAGCATTGGATTTATTTACTCTTGCCTAAGTATATTTTCGCTATCTAGAGCATCTTTAGGGGCATCTGAAAGAAGTTAAGGAAAACGCCATTGTAAAGCAAGAAAAAGTTAGAAATTTCGACAAAAAATCGAAGATGATGTGATAAAAAAGTTCAATAACGTTTTAGACTTACTTCGTCAATAAAATGAAGGTATCCTCGAATGTCATTAATTATGAAAATATTTTGGTGGCAACTTAAATTAACATATAACTACGAATTCCGGACTTTTTAGATTTCGTTTATGATGGTATTTTGAACAATCCTGCTAATTTTCAGCTTGATGGTAATTTTTGTATCCTCAGTTGTGTAAGTTGATCGGAGTAAAGATGTTATTCGATGGCAGTGTCATTGCAAGGCAGGTGTGGCATACAATGCGTTGTTCCGTTGCGACTTCGCAACGCAACGCACTGATGGGGCCTCGCTCTAAACAGTAATAAAACTTTAGCAGTTGAGAGCAGGTACAACTACACACCCCTTGAAGGTACACAGACCTCATGTCAGTGGTTAAGGGTTAACTTATTGTGGTTACTATGTACAAACGACTTAAAGTTTCGATACTAGTTTCCGTGAGTAAAAAAGAGACTTAGTATAAAAAGTTGTTCGTGAATAATTTCATGCATGCGCAAAGATCCGTTGGAAAACCTTTATCCATTATTTGCACGTATTTATAATTCAACTGCGCTTGATTGATTTTAATTCAGAAAATATATTTCTCTCCGTCATTGGTAATTTGACTGACTTGGGTGGTTTTCAATATCAAATCGGCTAGAAAGGGTGAAACGGCCGGAAACGGAATTTTTGAACAGCTGGATGAGTAACAATTCAAATTTAGGCCTTTTACATTTTCCTTGACATTCAAGTGTCTTTTTGATGGATTCATAACTGTTACTAATCTGTGAGTATTATTAATAATCGTTTCAAATACTAAATTATTTAATTGAATTTGTTTTTGTATTATTATAAAAAGACAGAATTGTTTAGAGCAAGATAGTTCTTTCCAAAAATTTTATTATTCTCTTTTATTCCGCTAAAATATTCTTAAATAAGTACTAATATTAATTATTAAAATTAATACTAAAGCTGATGTTCTTTTGTCCTGCTCCAAAGCGGCTGTTGTCATTTAGTTTGTTTAGGTACACAACTTCTAGTTCTTCTTCTCTGCGTTTGCATATTTTGAGAGGTGCACATAAACAGTTTTACAATTTTTACACTGTTTAACATAAAGTATGTTATTATAATATGAAGACAGTTAAATTCTGCAGCGTTAATAAGTTGGCGTTTACATACTTTCGTGATTATTTTAAACCGAAGTTGTTGTTGCCTCTTCCTTCTTATAATAATAATAATAGTGCAGTCAGAGAGGATATTTGGCTCCGAATTCCATCCTACTACATCGATTTATTTGATATTTTCACTATACGTAGGGAATAGCTCAAGAAACAAAGTCTACCCTATATTCTATGGCGCTTTTATCTTGTGGGTCGTTCCCATCCCTTCTCGGGGGTGGAAAAATTTTCGGCCAAAATAACCATGGACATAGCCAGAGAAACTAATTGTAACCAAACACAGTTGTATAATTTTTTTTTGATAAGTTATTCGTGGTTGAAAATTGACGGTTTGTGTAAATACCTTAAAAATTTTCAATTTAACGAAAAAGCTATATATTATAATACTTTTGGTAGCTTATAAAAAATTAAAGAGATTCATTTCTTCATAAATCTCCCAGTTATAATACCAAAAAATAAGAGATAAGGTAGGTGAAAAGAGGTTTTTTTAAGTGCGTGCTCAAATCGGTGTATTCAACTAAAAATAACAGAGAAATGGTCGATTTTAGAAGTAGAGTACTTGAAAGCATTTGCACCTTTTTTAGTGCCTAAAAAGACCTCTACAACGAGCACTGTTAACCCGGCACCTGCCACGTGGGGTGTTACCAGCACCCCATAACACATTTTTATCAAATATTTGGTATCTCAAGTTTGGTAACCAAGCTGTGCGTCATAGTAGCTTTCTATAATATTATATAGCATAGATTTGTTAGTGTTTGAAGTGGTTATTTAGTGTCATTCTGAACTTGTAGCTCTAAAGTCGAATTGGAGTGTCATCATCTGGTACTTTAAGTTTTAATTTTTTTTTGTATTTTTGATAAACAAGTCAAATTTACCTTTTTTGATTGAAATAACTTATATAAATTATTAATACAGACTCTATACTCACTAAACCTTAATTTTCTAGATATTTTACTTGACTTCATTTATTATGGCTTGGTACTTGCTAATTTGCTTATAACATCTTTTTCATTTTATTTTTTAACTTTTATAGCATATTAGTGGCTAATAAGTTAATAAAACATGTTTTTTTTATATTCTTGTTTTACTCAACACATTATTTTGTTTTTTAAACAAGTAGATCACAGAAAATTTTTAAGGGGTGCTTTGAGCACCCCACGTGGCAGTTGGCGCCTTGCAAAGCCACGTGGCAGGTGCCGGGTTAAATGTCAATTACATTCAAACTAAGCGAAATATGGCACAAAAAAATCGATGCGTAACGTATTTCAAGAAAAATAAGAAGTATATTTTACCTCTCATCTACCAGAATTTAAATGCATCATTTTCCTTCTACAATACCTTTTAACATAGTGTTATTTCCATGTTCAAAAATCTGGAAGGATTTAAAATAAATGGTTGTTGGAAAAACTAAGATAAAATTATAGAGCGCATTTTTAAATTTTCTTAAAAATGCTCCTTTTTCTACATGTAACTCGAAGAAGATAAGATATAGGAAAAAATATATAGTACAAAAATATAGGGTTTTTCAAATAACGATTTTGTTTTATTTTTCATTACTGTATCTCTTTACAATTTCGAGTTATATGGAGAAAATGGAAGATTTTTAAGAGAATTTAGAAACGCGCTCTAATTTAATCTTATTTTTTTTTCAAAAACAATGCATTTTAGACTCGTTCAATTTTTTAAACATAGTAACACTGACATTTTTGTACATTGAAATAACACTATAGTAAAAGGTATTGTAGAAGTAAAAATGACGTATTTAAATCTGGCGGATAAGGCGCTAAATTACTTCGCAATTTTAGCCCAAAGTACATCAGTTATCAATTTTTTTGCACCATATCTCGCTTCCTTTGAATGTAATCGACATTATTTAACAGTGCTCGTTTTAAAGGTGCTCGTTCCAAAATAATTATTAGTTTTCGGGATTTCGGGATTTTTCTCCAAAATCGTCCAATATACAGAAAATGAATTTATTCCCTAATTTTGCCCCTCTATTTATATGCAAATAATTGATACTTAAATTGATACTTGAATTATTGATAACTTGAGCAAGTTGATAAAATCGTTTACCTTGAACAGCAATTAAATTCTAACTCAGAAAGTAACGGCGAAATTAGATCTAGGATAGAGCAGGTCAGAGCCACTTTTAGAAGGATGTCCAAGATGATATGTAACAGAGACCTAAAATTGGCATTGAGGCACCGCTACTTCGCTGCTACGTGTCCTCTGTCTTTCTTTATCCTGTCGAGACCTGGACTGTGAATAAAATCGATCTAAATCGCCTTGAATTTTTCGAAATGTGGTGCTATAGAAGAATTTTAAAAGTTTCTAGGCTGAAGAAGATTCGAAACTCCACAATACTAGAACGTCTCAGCAAGACCAGTTAGATTATAAAAAGCATCAAGCAGAGAAATCTTGAGTATTTCGGACATGTAATGAGAGTTTCCAAATATAGGTTGCTAAAAAATATTATGCAAGAAAAAATAGCAGGCAAACGCAGCCCAGGACGAAGAAGAAGCTCAAGGTTGAAGAACTTGCAAAATTGGTATTGTGTTGATACAATCATGCTATTTAGGGTGGCAGTAAACAAAATTAAGATAGCTATGATGGTAACCAACATTCTGAAAGGACATGGTACATGAAGAAAAAGAGTGTGAAAAAACGAAAAATTTAACTGTAAGTAGATTTATACAAGATTAAAAAACAACCCTATACCAGTGAATAAGAGTTCTACTGCTTCCAGATGCTGAAGCCTTATATTATGTTAAAAGCTGCTTTTAACTTATTTCACTGCACGGGTGAAACGCACGAGGTAAATAGAATTTCAAAAGAAATAAGGAATATGTTTCCGTTGGTGAATAATTTTATAAATATGAAAAAGTTTACGTAAACGCTACGTCGAGAGTGCAGATATAAAGAAATACTTCCCGGTGTCCCTTTGCCACCTAAACCAGTAATTATAAAATGGGGAACATGGCTCCAAGCGCTTTTTTATTTTGAATACTGGCCTGAAATATAATTACAAATGTTAGAATTTGATGATAATATTTCCAAAGCCAGTCGAGAATACAATACAAAAAATTCGAAATTGAAAGAGCAACTCCCAATATATCAATAAAAATTATAAATTAATAATGTATAAACATTTTCAATTTCTTTGCAGCCTGAAAAAGCAGCAGCATTATACTCTAGTTAAATCCGAGAGTGTGAAGAGTCTATACCGGTTTTGGGAATTTTTTCCCCTCATCAGTAGTCCCATATCCCCTTCTCTCAAATTCAACCAGGTACCTTGATCTGTGCCTTTACATATTGCAAAGAAAGGAATATCACAGATATTGTAGCGACATCTGCTAAGAAAACAAACTAAGTTCTCAATCCAGTAGTAAAGAAAACGACAATAAATATCGTTCTCATACCACTAGATGGACAACACATGAAAACTCTCTGGTTACTACCTCCGCGACTTTCAAAAATAATTATAAGTCATACGGGTGTCGAGACGAACATTAAGATGAGGCAATTTTAAATAGAAAACAAACGTTTTCAGTGTTTTATTGTTAGAATTTTAAATGAAGCCCTCAGAGCAGCAGTGGCATAACCAACAAATTGAACATTTTTATATTAATATATCAATAAAAGCAGCAACATTAAATCTTCCGATTACCAAGAGTCTACACAACCTACCTCTATATTTGGCTAAATCGTGCTACATAATTTGTAGCTCCATCCCATAAGCATAATGTAAATACGAATGCAAAGATTGCATTTATCTCAAAACTTGGTGTTTGGGGTTAGGCCACTGTTGCCCTGAGCGCCTCAAATAATTTACGTCCCATCTGCTTAGCATGGTAAAGTTCCAACGAGAAGGTTTCCTAAGTACTCCACAAAAGAGTAAATGAATTAAAAATGTATAAACATTTTCAATTTATTTGCAACCTGAAAATGCAACAGCATTATACTGTAGTTAAATCAAAGAGTGCAGGAAGAGTCTATACCGGTCTCGGCGGTTTTTCCCCTTATCAGTAGTCCCATATCCTCTTCTCTCCAATTCAACCAGGTACCTCGATCTGTGCCTTCCCAGATTGCAAAGAAAGCAATGTTACGGATATCGTAGCGACATCTGCTAAGAAGCAAACTAAGTTCTCAGTCCAGTAGAAAAGAAAACGACAATAAATATCGTTCTCATACCACTAAATTGAATTGAAGAGAAGAGGCACCTGGTTGAATTGGAGAGAAAAGGATATGGGACTACTGATGAGGGGAAAAATTCCCGAAACTGGAATATACTCTTCCTGCATTCTCTGATTTAACTAGAGTATAATGCTGCTGCATTTTCAGGTTGCAAAAAATTGAAAATGGTTATACATTTTTAATTCATTTACTCTTTTGTGGAGTAATTAGGAAACCTTCTCGTTGGAACTTTACCACGCTGAGCAGATGGGACGTGAATTATTTAAAATTCCCTCATCTTAATGCTCGTCTCGGCACCCGTATGACTTATAATTTTTGAAAGTCGCGGAGGTAGTAACCAGAGAGTTTCCATCTGTTGTTAATCTAGTGGTATGAGAACGATATTTATTGTTGTTTTCTTTACTACTGGATTGAGAACTTGTTGGTTATAAATTAATAGTTACCACAATTACTTTATTAGAAAGGCAGGGAGTAAATTTTTGTGAGTAAGGTCCGGTTTCACCAACCACAAATTAATCAATGAGTTATTCGTCGATTAAAATTTTAGGGCCCGTTTGACCAACGACAAATTAGTAGTTTATTTTATGATTAAAGTTATTCGACTAATCAACTGACATTTCTCCATTTTACTAACGTCAGGTAAGATTTATTTTATTTATTTGTCAAGAAAATACTTACTCTTCGAGCAAATGGGCAATTTAATCTGGCTGTAAATATTTAGAATAACGTAATGTCGCCAGTTTAACTTTAAACTACCAAAATTATATTGAAACAAAACATAAACTTAAACGTCTAATAAATTTTATTCGACGAATAGCTATTCACTGATTTATTTGTTGTTTGTGAAATCGGACCTAATAAGACGTTTATATTTATATTTTGTTTTAATAAATTTTGATAATTAAAAGTAAAACTGGCGAATTTACTTTCTTAAAAATATTTGCAGCGAGATTTTCTTGCTAATTTATTCGAAGAGTAAGTATGTAAGTATTTAATAAATAACTAAAATGAGTCTTATGTGACGTCAGTAAAAATGGAGAAATGTCAGTTTATTGGTCGAATAACTTTAGTCATAGAATAAACTACTATTTGTCGTTGGTGAAACCGGCCTTTAGTCATAAAAATTGGTATATAGTTTAAACTCAAAAATTAAATCGACACCTGGAAGTAATGGCCAATTAATTTTTTAAAAACTGAAATAGGTTTGTGACAAAAATGAAGGTTTCTTGTTTTATATAGTGTTGCTAAAGTTTTGAATGTAATATTCTTCAAGGAATTGGTGAAAACCTCCAATTAGGTATATCTGCTGATGTAGAATTGGACGGGAGAAAACGACGGGTTCGTTGGAAAAATATTCCCATGAGATATTTTTGCATAATCACATTAGTAAGACAACAAAGAATAAGGTTCAAGAAGTCGCCCACGCGAAAAGTAGTCCAAATTTTTTTAAACAATTTTTTTTAACCCGCGAGTAGTCGGGCCGTTAGATAGAATCTCACATTTTAACCTTTTTCGCGATAACTTGATGAAAAATTTTGTAATTTTGAAAAAATTTCGGAAGTGCCTCGAGGAAGGGTGTAGTAATGCGTAAGAATTTTTTTCTTTTTTTTTCCTCTTCTTCTTCTTTTTGTGGAATTTATGGCTTTGGGGAGGGCCAATTAGCTTTAATAATTGTTAGAAATAATATTTCTAACATAACAAGTAAATAAAAATACTCTAAAATAAAAATCTTTTCTGTGTATTAAAGTTTATTAAATTGAAAGAAAAATGCTTTTCTGTGTATTAAAGTTTATTAAATTGAAAGAATTAAAGTACTATTAAATGTTATTATTTTGTTGAGCCCCGATATGACAACAACAAATTGACAATATTTAGTTGTCGTTATATCTGTTTTCTTTCAAGGGTCAATAAATACATATTGGTTCATTAATAATAATGTTCCATTTGTGATTCAATATAAACAATTAAATAGACAACCGAACAACATAGCTTGTGTCTGGTACATACCGAAAAACCTATTTAGTATTACAATGGTATTACCTCATAATTAACATTTTTTATAAAATCTTTTATAGTGCGTCTAATAATTTAGGCGAAACTGTACTTATACTAGGAAAAAACAGAATCCCTTCAGATTGTTTTCTGATGATGTTAAGCGTTTTAATGAATTCTTGAACTGTGAATGTGATTGTAAACCATACTTTTCTCTTTCTATTTTCAGCGATTATATTCTTAGCGACAAAGGTTCGCTATTTATTTACGACATGTTATTACAGAGCTTTAACATTTTTATGATAGCCGACACCTACCCTAATATTATTATGCATTGTTATATTATTGGGTATTTCATAATATCATATTGGGTATTAAAATACCATTACTTAATGCAATTAGGGCAAATTTTAACATTTTATTAGTTGTATTGTACAAACTAATTATATGTTATAATTAAAATATGATCACATTGTGTTTTACCTATTTATAATAGCATTGTATAACTAGACTACTAGATATTGTCTAGTTAAACAATGATAATAGCTCGTATTTAAACAAAAAAAAATGCAATCAATGGGACTGCTAATCCCATGTACGACCAACAAAGGGTCAATTACAGAAAACTTTAAGTATTAAACAAACCTTGCGCTTGTACAGGCTGAACATAATTTTTTTTCACCTTTTGTAATTACTTTACAATAAATTGTCCTCTTTCTATAATATTGTCTTCAGTGGTTTCACCTCGTGTTTCACAACTCTTACTCGACTCTACTTGATTTTCTAAAAAAACAAAATATTTTAAGTCTCTTTTTCTAAAAATGCTTGTGGACAGCGTGTGGATATATTAATAAGTTTTTAAAACCTAATTAAGAAAAAGCAATATTTTTAAATGTGAAAATCTCTTATGCCTAATTCAAGATATAAATCATCCACTTGGAGCAGAGTCATATTGTTTAGGACAACATAATTGGTTAATCCTTGAAACACTATAAACAAAAATGAAAATACATTTCAATAGATATAATAATCTCGAAAAGTTCTCATCATCCTCGCTAATTATTTCTTTTACTAACACAACTGTTTTAAGTAAGACAATAATTTAACCTTGTAAAGTTAGGCCGAATTTACTTCGTAATACTAAGGCGATTTGGCGGTTTCTAAATGTAGGCGTAGCATTCTTTAAAGTAGATTAGCGGTCAGTGCAATATGCTAAGGTATATGGACGGCAACTGTAGCAGATACCGTCAAAACGCCATAGTATTTAACATTTACCGCCAAATGGCTTAGTATTTTAACTGAAAAGTGTAGATACCGCTAACAAAATTGCAATTTTATTTAAAATATAATGTTTTTACAACTCCAAAGACTTTATGAATATATACTAAATACCCTATTTTACCTAAAAATACAAAAATCTCATTTTCGATAAAAAATCACTTACCGCCTTTGGGCTTAGCACGGCAGAGCAAGTAACCAACATTTTGTTGATAATTATTGAGTTGTACATTGCAATCACTCCTAACAACCTAAAGTATTAAAACAAAACCGGTTTAACCAACTTTTCCGTATATTATAACATAAATCTCTCCAATAAGGTGATTTTGCATTATAGAAAATAACAAAAATTTGAAAACACGAATGGGCTAACCCACGAAGTTGTGGAATAGACCAAAATTGTTCAATACATAAATACGTAAAAGAATGCAAGAGTGGGCTAACCTTTGTAGGATAGACCGGTTTTAACTGCTAATCAGGGGTACGTATCACACAATCTAACCTTCCATTGAATACAATTATAATACAAGAAAACAAATCCATTTAAAATTTACTACAAATACAGCAATAATGAAGATGTGCTCTTTTACTGACTAGATGTCAAAAAGAGGACATCCATGGAAATACTTCAGCTAGATATTCTTTATTCCGATGGACGTCTAATAACCGAAGCAACAAAAAAAAATCTTTTGGAATTATGTACTTTCATTTATACGCCCAATACGTCATGGATTTTAAACAAGCACTAGAACAATAAGGTCCGCTATACAGCAAGAAGAAGAGTTCATTAACGATGAAGATTAAGTAGTTTTGTTATTTTGTGTTTTATTAAAGCATATTTTTAACATTGATGTTGTTAATTATTGTATTGTAATCTAGGTTTAATCCACATTCCTATCAAAATTTTTAAGGGCACTCTGATGCAAAAGCCGTCTAATTCACAAAAAAAAGCTTAAATTTTTATATTTTTGGTAAATATACTGCACCATCTACGAGTTTTTTTTTGTTAGTTAATGATTTGTAAACAATGACTACCATTTGGCATCATATTTTAATTTAATAAAATTTCAAAAAACGGATATATTCTTGGTTCATGTAAACCCATTATTCAATATTTGGGGTTAGCCCACTCTTGCTCTCATAGCCTCATTTAAAATCTTAAAAACGCGAAAATGGCCATTTCTAAAACTTATTATTATAAACTCTGTTAAAAATTATTATTATGAAAGTCAGAAAGTGACTAAATCAAAGTTCAGAGACATTTGTGTCATTAATTTATTACTA
This sequence comes from Diabrotica virgifera virgifera, assembly GCF_917563875.1. Lineage (NCBI taxonomy): Eukaryota > Metazoa > Arthropoda > Insecta > Coleoptera > Chrysomelidae > Diabrotica > Diabrotica virgifera. The sequence continues at coordinate 192,202,126 of NC_065448.1, forward strand.
AGCTGTTATTTTTAATTATTAACAATGAGCGGTAAGATCGTATTGACGCGGCAGTAAATGTGAGTGTGAGTAAGATGCACCATTGGACTGTCGGAATGGCATCTCTTTCGCACTCACCATTGACGGCCGCCTAATATGTGCATATGTGCATGGCGCTCATTATTATTAGGTACTTAAAATAACATCTTGGTAATAAAATAATGACAAACATTGTTTCGTGATCATGTAGGGGGGCGGTGGATTTAAACTTTGATTTACTTTCTGAGTTTCATAATAAGAAATTTTAACCGAGTTATTAAGCGTCGAAAATCGCCATTTTTTGTTTTTTTTTTCAATTTTAAATTGACTATAACCCGAAAACGATCAACTGTCGAGAAAAATTGTGAGACCTTTTTTGTCCAGAATGATCCAAAAAACTTTAAAAAAACTGTCCCGGTCAAAAATATTAATTTTTGCAATTTGGATAAAAATTTTTTTTTTAATAAATTTGGACCACTTTTCGCTTATTATTCGCTTATTCGCTTATTCTGGGATGTCTCGTGAATGTGAATATGCAAACCGCCGTTTTCGACTTGGATAAATATTAAAATTAATTTTAATTGATCGAAGATATACATATTTTTAAGAAAGAAAATATGGAAAATCATTCAGTTGTAGCTATCACGATAAAAGTGTTTGCAATGTTTAATTATAAATCAATATTTTGTTGGCTAATAACAATTATATTGTTGGTAGATAAGATTTCTGCCCTTTTATAATAAAATTCTTTGCCTACATAGGCGTCTTATTGTTTTAATTTTGTTGCCTATAACTGCGAGCTCTGCTAATAACATATATGGTTCTGTTACCTTTAAAGACAATTTTATATGGAATTAAGTAACAAATTATAGTTATGATAATTACATTTTACCCTTGTTTTGGCTTTGAAATTTCCAATGTGGAAATCCTGGCACATTGTGTGTGTGTATGTGTGTGGTAAAATACATAATTTTTAAGGTACTAGTACCCTTTAGAAGACAAAAAATAAGCATTTATTCAAGATTTTTTTTCTCAGAAACTTCAATTAAAAATTAACATAAAGCTTTTTCCATATTAATACCTAACTCTTAGAGAAAACAAAAAATATATCTTTTTTCATTTATGCACGTATACTAATATTATAGAGGGCGTCAAAGTCGAGGCCTCGAAAAAAAGTAGATCTTTGAAACAAAATAATCGTACGGCATTTTAAAAGGAAGGTTTCTTACGTGACAATTTACCACCATTAGTGAAAAATTCCGCAAAGCAAAGATTTTACGGAAATTTGAAAAAAATTTCTGAAAAAATCGGCAGTTTTCTTTTAGTTTTTTATGATTAAAAAATATTTATTTTTTATTTTTTGGTCAAATTATGGTAAATTGTCACGTAAGTAACGTTCCTATGTCAAATCCAGTACTTTTGTTTCAGTTTTTTTGTTTCAGATATCCCAATCCTGAGATTAACTGTCCGCCATCATTTTTCGAGGCCTCCACTTTTGCGCCCTCTATAATATTAGTGTACTTACATAAATGAAAAAAGTGTATTTTTGTACTCTCTAAGAGTTTATATTAATATGTAAAAAGTTTTATGTTCATTTTTAATAAAGGTTCTGAGAAACAAATTCTTGAAAAAAATGATTATTTCTGGTCTTCTAAAGTGTACTAATACCTTTGATTTGTTTGAAAAGGCTTTCCAGATGGAAAAGCAAAACATCAAATATAACATGAAATTCATATTAAAATCAATTGTGGTTTAATTTCATATCAAATAATATTAAACTTAAACATGCGACAAGAAAGCCATTTCATAGCTTCTTTTTGTTGTTTAACACCAATTAATATTTTTGATATTTCCATTCCCACCCCAAAAAGCTTTATTAAAATTAATACAAATAAATATTTTGCTTTGTTACTTGGCAATACAAAATAAATAATAATTCAAATGTTCAATTTACAATATTTCCATTGAAAATTGAAGCTCTTTCCCGTAGCATAGTAGGTGAAAAATCGTTCGATATCATCGTTTTAGATTTATTGGTTTAATATTGCCTTATCTCAAATAGCATTGCTGCCAGTTTATGTACGTATTATACCGATTTTCTGTCAATCCTCCGTTTCAGAATTCGTCAACATATTTTAATAGCCTTACACTTTGCTACGATAGCAGATTATTATCCTGTCTGATGTTTATTAACCCATAAAACAATTAAAAGTTTGTAAGCCATTAACCTCTATTACAATAATTATAAAATGTGGTAGAATCGGTCAAATAATCGGAGAGAAATCGATTATTATGTAGTAATTTGTCTTAGGAAAATATGCAAACCATATAATATGTTGCATATTGCGCATATTTAACCCTCAACTGGTATGGTGATTTAGTTAACCATTTAAGGTATTTTGGGTCGATGGTGACCCGCGAGTATAAATCCTGCACGATTTGACATAATAATATGCGAAATACGTTATGATGTAATTAGTTTTGTTTATTAATTAAACGTTTAGGAAAAATATAAAACATGAAAATAAATGTTTGCAGATTATATACCTTATTTTTATGAACTAAACATAAACATTGCATTTTTTGGCACTTGGATACAATAACTAATAGACCTGGATCCCGCGTACCAAAAAAAGTTGATTAATAGCAAGCTGAAAATTTGTGAGTAGCTTAACGATGTCTGGTCGGACAAACTTTGATGTATGTGAACACTGGAACAGGGGAAGTTTTAGTTGTGGAACAGGTCAAAAATTTAGAACGTCAGGCTACGAAAGCGTTCCATGTATTTTGTCGGACAGAACTTCCAATTGATTTGTTACCATTTCATTAAACTCTCATGAAAAAATCAGAATGATGTTTATCACCAACTGGGTATTTTAATGAGTGGAACACGAAAAATATCTCAAATGGCAGGAATCATGTTGGCTAGTAATAGCGGTTTGATTTTTGCATGAGAGTTTAATGAAAGGGTACCAAATCAATTTAATGTTCTGTCCGACAAAATACATGGGACGTTTTCGTAATCTGACGTTCCAAATTTTTAAACTGTTCCACAATTAAAACTTCCCCTGTTCCAGTGTTCCCGTACATCAAATTTTCAGCTTGCTATTAATCAACCTTTTTTGGTACGCGGGATACAGGTCTATAACAGAATAAAAATATAAATATTCACAAAAATGCCAATGTGATTAAATAATTTTTTCCAACTGATTTATGTTCGTTATAAAAAAAAAGAAATGAAAAGTTAGGCATTTTACTCAAAATGTCAAAAAGCCTAGGGTGTTTTGTACTTTGAAATTAATTGAAAACTTAACGGTACGATTCCGACATCGACGGAATTACAGTACAGGTATCGCCGAGGGCAGTTACAGTTGTCGCCTTGACAGACGTCACTAGTTTGCACTATTAAGAGCATACAGTAGAGTAGAGCGTCATCAATATAACTTCGGAAAATAGTAATTACATAGCCACCTTTACTTTACAAGCCATGAAGTGAAAAAGGCAACGTCGCAATTGATGACGTCTGTAGTCTGACTTTCGGACTACCGCTTTCGAAACCACGATTTTAAATTACAAATTCAAGTAAAATTTATAGTATTTTTTGAGTCGAACAGGAAAATATATTAACTAGAAGCTTTTACAAAATCAAATTAAAAGTAATTCCTTGTAAGTAACGTTTATTATACAAAAAAGAAACAATGACACAAAATGTGTAAAATACTTTATTTTAAATAAATAATATCTTATTTTAAATTATATGCAAAACATCGCTAAAAATAATTATAAAAACAATTGCTGACAATGTTTGATGTGCATTGTTGGCGTTTAGAGTAGATAACTTTCTTTTTTATTATCATCCTTATCGTTAAATTTCTTTTTATACTTTTTTGAAGATTCATTACTTTGATAGCTGATATTTTTGTATAATTATTTAAAAAAATATTACACATAATTTGTATAAGAGCAGAATAAACTTTGAAGGCATTTTCCCTACATTCACATTAAAATTCAAAATTTAAGTGAAATCCTTCATGCTGTTGTAAACTTTTCATTACCAAAGATCATAATAACATCAAGTGACAATAATTGTTTTGCAAACATAATTTTTTAAGATTGGGATTGTTAATAATAAACTCAAATGTTAAACAAAGGTGATAATAGTTACATTTTACTGAATCCGTGGCTAAGCACAAACCATCCCTTTGCCAATAATCATAGTAATCTGCTCCAGTTATCTCTCTTTTACTGCAAAAAACAAGCTGTTTGAACTAAAATCATCTTAATAACATACCTTTTAAAACTCTTTATAATTTGTAGCACGAAACATTGTAAAAATTTTCAGTTTCTCTGTAAATATGGTGAATATAGGGCTTTTCATTCACAGTCATTTGTTTCGAGCTTCTGTCATGTGTCACATAATATTAATATATCTACGTCATACGTTATTGATATATACTAATGATACAAACCAAAGACGTATGGCGTAGATATATCCCTGGAACTGCACATTGGGGTCTGAAAACCCAGGCGCATGAATCGTTCAATTTAACTTGCACATTTCTGCGTCTTTTGGCGATCCCTTGCACGTAAATTATGTTAAGAGCCAACTACTTTGAGAGACAGTCGCTGCGCCGCGTAAGTTTGTTGTATAAATTGCTCTGACGCTTTTAGTGGAGCTGTGGGTACTTCGGACCCCAGTGTGCAGTTAAAGGGTGTTAAAATTTTGAGGTGATTTTTTGTTATTTTTTAGTATGGCAGATTCTAAGAGAAAATGTTAGCGTCCACTTACAACAAAAGAATGAAGAGTGGGAAGCTGAAAACCTGTGGGCGAATGAAGATGAACCTGAGACCATCGAAGATGATTTTGGAGACTTATCAGATGAAGACTATGATTATTTTCCTGAACATAAGTCTGACACTGATAACGAACAAAGTGACGACGATAACGAAGAAGAACAAACAGAACCGAATACCTCGCAAAGAAATATCGCCAGTATACTGGGAAAAATTGTTTAGAACATCGTACTGTTTAGAACATCGAGCTCAATTATGTTATGTGTGTCAGAACCAAAGTTGAAGTGCCTGGCTAAGAGTAAGAAATAGTTATCTTGTAACAAAATTTATGTTTTATTTTAGTTTAACCTTCGGAGTACGAAGACTGGGTCAAGCGTGACCCGAAATTCACTTATTTCTTAATATTTTATGAAATAATTTTTTTACAAATCCGATTGATCGTAAGTTCTCCTTATTTGTTTCAGTCTATTTTTTCGTATATAATTCGTGAACATGCAAATTACAGTTTTTCCTCTACGTAACATCTATGATGCCGGGTCAGTCCTGACCCGGTCTTCGGATTTCGAAAAATATTTTTAATATGTTTGTAGGTACACGTAAATCGCAGCCGTCTCTGTTTACGGGTATACGTATTCAAATATATGGCCGGAGCGAATTTACCTATGCCGGTTTTCTGTAAGGTATTAAAATCTGGCCGCCGGAGCGAACTAGTATATACCCATGGGAAACCATCTTAAAAAATTTAAATACAATAAATTAGGATTATAATGGTTATGTTTGTTTGTTTTTTGTTGAATTAAAGGTACTGCTTATTAATACTGACTATTTAAAACATCCTTATAAATAAAATGAGAATGGGTCACGCTTGACCCATCTTCGTAATCTAAGTAAGTCAAATAATCTCCGTACTCCGAAGGTTAAAGGGTTTTTAAGAGACAAGTCTTATTTCACTGGAATTTTGTTTAATTTTTTAGGTCATATCTCCATATTTTTAAAAAAGTGTAATAAAAGCACTAGTTTATGTTTTTTCACGTTTATCAGATCTAATGAGAATTTTTTTTTAAATAAACATATATTTTGAAAATAAGATATTGTTGTTTATAATTTTGTACTACATACCGCAGAAAAATAAATAAATAACATTTATGCTGTTTTAGGGTTAAGAATATTATGTGACACATGACAGAAGCTCGAAACAAATGACAGTCGATGAAAAGCCCTATTGTATACAAACAAACGAGAACTGACAGACTTAACCGGTCTACCATTAGATGTTGCCAAGTTTCAACTTCATGGCTTGTTAAGTAAAGGTGGCTATTGTACTTATTATATCTTTTTTCGTAAGGTCTGCGATACTTTGGCAACAGTGGTGATCTTTGACATTCTCTAAGATCAATATTTTGACAATTATACTCATAGGCGTGCTAAATGAAAGTAATAGAAAACAATTTTGTTATTAATAAATGAATATTTATAAAAATAAACCGAAAATATTTATGTTAACATAGGTAATTGCACGAAATCATGATAAATCAATAATAAATAATCTTTTCGTTATGAAGCGAAACAAGAGCCCTCTTATTTTATTTAGTTCATAGAGCGCCAAAAGGACTCTAACTAGTTTCAACCCTTTTCTAAAATAGAGCTCTAAATGAACTCTTCCCATTTTTTTAAACTATTGATAATATTTTTAGAATGAAAAATCCTCGTAAAACTTTATATACTCACATTAGAATTCGAAATAATTTTACGTAAAATACACTTACCTACATTCCTACATACATATAACTAAAACTCACAATAATTAACAATAATCTATTTTTTCAAATAGGCCAACAAATTAGTTCTATTACACAAAAATATAATAAATTAACTATAAATAAACAACACTTTCCTATGAAATAACAATAACGAATTCTTAAAATAATACACTACTGCACTGAACAGATATCGATAAAGATAACGGAACAGATAAGAGAAAATCTGACGCAGGGTTTGTCAAAATGACAGTGACAATTTCTCTATGTTGCCTAATTAGTTATTAGTTATAATATGTTCGATTTCTTGTAAGAAATAAAAATTTTTACTAGGTTCAAAATGACACAAAATCTAGGTGTGGGATAAAAAAGTTTATTTGAAGAATGTGTATTTTTTGTTCTTCTTAATGGCGGTACAGGCTCGTTTTTTTAATATTATATTTAATTACAGAGTAATTTCCACATACTGATATATTTCTCAAATTGGGCTCTGTACCGCGATTCTTTATTATATTACGAATATGTGTGCCAAATATCTCGACAAAATATTCAAAATTACAGCCGCAATCTTGGACCGCGTTTGTTGCTACCTGTTGATCGCTACTGTTGCCTCTTAATTTGTATAAGACCGATTCCGACATCTAACTGCAATTGCTGTCCGGCAGAACGTCAGTTGCTAATAATTATACAAATTAATAGTGCAAAGTAAATACGTACGTCATGGTAACAACTTTAACTGCCGTCTGCAGTTGCCGTCTGCAGTTGCCGTCTACCGCCTGCAGTCGATGTCGGAATCATACCTTAAGTTTCAAAATAACAGTCGCCCGCACGTGCAATGGTCGTAGGTCAACTGAGAGGTATTAGCCTAATAAAATAAAAAAAAGTCAAAATGTAAATTCGTACAGGTTAAAACAAATTTTATATCAAAGTTTAGGTGGGTACAAAAGATATTTTCAAAAAAGTATCCAAATCATACAAGGGGATCATTGTTTAAATAATTAAAAAGGGGTCATTTTTGCAAAAAAAATACTTTTTTAACTGCTGAGGTAATTCACTTATCAATGAAGGTCTATGGGATTTTTTTCTACAAAGCTGAAGGGTAAATCTTTCACATAAGACTTACTAAATTAAATTTGACCCCCTATTTATTTAAATAATTGTATATAAAACTTAAAAAACAAATTCGCAAGTAATTATTTTTAGCGTTTTAAATAAGCACTATAAAATATCTTATTTTACAGACTAAGTTGCGCTATGTTACCAGTATTAAGCAAAAAAAAATTGGTCAAAAAATATTTAATATTTTTTGAGATATTGAAGTTGTTTATTAAATGTTACTATATTTTCAATTGCAAAAACGCGGTTGTTGCCAAAGAAATATTCACCTGCTTAAGATCTCATTATTTTTATTTTTATGTATATTGTCGACAATTGTATGGATACATTCAAATTTCAATTAAACTCCTCCCTAAAATGGCATTTGAAAATCATACAAATTTCTTTATAATTTGTTTTTTTAATAACGTCGCGGGGATTAAGTATTTTAAAATGCCGTTTCGATAATTGGGTTCCTGGGAATTGTTTACTAATTAACACAATTTTTTTGTCGTTTTTTTTTTCTTTTTTTCCTTGGAGTTATATTACTACGGGCCCTTTTAGGGTTAAATTTTATTAAGAGTGTCGAGTCTATGAGATCTAGATTGTAGACCTAAAAATATTAAGATTTAACTAAAATCTCTTAAATAAAATGTGGCTACTTACTGAGTTACGGGGTGTTTTATTTAAAAATTTAAAAATTATTGTTACCAATTACTTTAAAACTATTTAACGTATCCTTATCATACTTGGCAGAAAGTGTGGCTATTATACACCATACTAAATTGTGATTAATAAACGTTTCTAGCTAGTGCCAGAGGCGTACGACAGGGGATAGTGAATTATTGACTTTTCCCAAATTCTACGCCACTGAGTGAATTACTATTTTAACGAAATTTTTCGATTCTCCAATACTTTGTATGTAAATAACTTTATTGGTATCGATAAAGTCATCAGTTTGAGAGATATTGGAAGTTTAAAATGAATGAATGAATGAATCAAAATAACTATGCCGTTTCATTTTTAACGTCCAATATCTCGAAAACTAATGACTTAATCGTTACCAGTAAAGAGTATATTATTTACATATAAAGTATTGGAGAATCGAAAAATTTCGCTAAAATAGTAATTCCCTCAGTGGCGTAGAATTTGGAAAGGGTCAACCATTAACTCTCCCCTGTCGTACGCCTCTGGTAGTAGCTAGAAACTTTTATTTGTCACAATTTAGTAGACTATATAGTACCCACACTTTCTGACAAGTATGATAAGGATGCGTCAAATAGTTTGAAAGTACTTGGTAAAAATAATTTTTAATTTTTAAATTAAACACCCTGCAACTCAGTAACCAGCCACATTTTATTTAAGTGATTTTAGACCAATCTTAATATTTTTAGGTCTAGAATCTATAACTTAGAGATTCGACATTCTTAATGAAACTTAACCCTAAAAGGGCCCGTAATAATATAACTCCATGAAAAAAAAGAAGAGGAAAAAAAGACAAAAAAATTTGTTATTAGTGAAAAATTCCCAGAAACCCAATTATCGAAACGGCATTTCAAAATATTTAATCCCCGTGACGTTATTAAAAAAACAAATTATAAACAAATTTGAATAATTTTCAAATGTCATTTTAGGGGGAAGTTTAATTGAAATTTGAATTTATCGAAAACATATATAAAAATAAAACTAATAAAATTTAATACAGGTGAATATTTCTTTGGCAACAAACGCGTTTTTGCAATTGAAAATAGAGTAACATTTAATAAACAAATTCAATATCTCAAAAAATGTTAAATATTTTTGGACTAATTTTTTTTTGGTTAATACTGATAACATAGTGCAACTTCTCCTATAAAATAAGATATTTTATAGTGCTTATTTAAAAGGCTAAAAATAATTTTTTGCAAATTTGTTTTTAAAGTTTAATGTATAATTATTTAAATAAATAGGGGGTCAAATTTAATTTAGTAAGTTATATGTGAAAGATTAACCCTTCAACTTTGCGGAAAATAATCCTATAGACCTTCATTAGTAATTTAATGGCCTCAGCAGTTAAAAAAGTAATTTTTTTGCAAAAATGACCCCTTTTTAATTATTTAAAGAATGATCCCCTTGTGTGATTTGGATACTTTCTTGAAAATATCTTTTGTACCCACCTAAACTTTGATATAAAATTTGTTTCAACCTGTACGAATTTACATTTTGTTTTACATGTAGTGAAATTTTATTTTACTAGACTATATTAGGTACTGTAGAAAATAGGAGAATTAATAGCTGGCCAGTGCCGTGCGCCGATTGCAATATTGGTTAAGTTGTCAAACTAAATGTTGTTGGGTCAATATTGATCCACTATACAAGTTAAGGGTTAATGCAAATACACAAGATTCCATCAAATGCATGAACTTTCAATTTGTTGCGTAGTGTTTTATTCTAACTGTGTAACTCTAATATTAAGCATTAAGCACATTCATACATACACACACGCACACGCGAAAACCTACTAAAAATCAAAAGAAAAGAAAGGATGGATTAGATTTAAATACAGTACAGCACCTCTACTATGTAGACGGGTAGCGGATAGGGACTCCTTTGGACAGTCCTATAAGGGAAAATGAATCAATCCCTGCCCTCCGTAGATTCCAGGGGTTTCCTGGCCCGGGAAACTAGTCCCTGTTTAGGGTCCCTTGTCCATTTAAAAAAATCAAAGTGCTTATTTTTTAAATGGTTGTAGGTGAAAGGGATTGAACGAGTCACTACTCACGAGTATAATGCAAAATTTGAACAACTATATCTTTACCAATTTTTATTTTACAAAATAAAACGGTAAAGGTATTAAGAAAAGCAAAACCTATAAAATATTTTTTTATTCTTCAGAATTTTTCGTATCACTTACTTTTTAAGTTATTTTGAAGAAAAGGCATTTTATGACGCTATTTCAAAAACAATTTTTTTACTTTAAAACCAAATTTTCTAAAAATATGCACTTTGAACCAGTCAAACTTGCAGATCATTAAACAATACATAAGTAAAGTAAACTGTGAAGCGGTAACGATTAATTTCATTTGGGATGAATTTGGGGGTGATTTTCACGATTTTTTTTTTTTCAAAATAAAAGAGACTAATTTTATTTTGAGAGCAACCTGGTTAGTTTTGATGCTGGAAGCTTAAAAAACAAAAATTTCTTTTTTTTAAATAATTTAACAAAGTTTTGATGAGTTTTCTCTGAAAAGTGTTTCATTTTATTATAAAGAAACAATTTCTTAATAATAAGCTATTTTAAATTAACGTGATATACTACGAATATGACTTATTTTGTTTTACTTTGAATGTTTTTAGTAAAACACATTTTTGTTTAAATCAGTGCATGTTATGCGCATATATTTTAAATTTTAATTGAGTATTTTTGTCCTATTAATAAGTCTATTCATCATATTTAACATAAATCATCTACCAGGACCGAAAACCTAACCACATCATTAAAATACAAATTACTTTTTAATAAGCTTAAGATTAAGGTTTTATAAAATATTTTGAAAGGTACTATACCACTATAAAAGAGAGATGCTATTTTTGTTTTGAAAACATTTTTAAAAACAATAATTAGTTATGTATCTTTTTAAAAACTTATGTCGGAAGTTGAATTTTTATATCTAAAAAAATTCTAAAAGAGGCTAAAAAATTCAGAACAGCATATAAAGCTTTCAAAACAAAAACATTAAATTTTTTTGGATCAAGGTACGGTTCAAAATTCACCATCTTAACTAAAGGCACCTGACAGAATAAATTCTGATGATAAAAAAAAATAATTAATGTGTTTTAATTGCCATCTACTTTTCTGTATATTTTAACCCCTTTTTACAATTTTTTAAATATATATAATAAAGTCAACCTCCGACACATAGTGAAGTCACTGAAGGTGGTTATGAGCTATTACCTCCGATTTCGTGGAACCTCCATCGATTTTTATGAAAATTGGTGGGTGGTTAGCGGATACCTCAAGGAACAAAGGTGACATAGTGCTAACTTGCGCTTTTTGCATTTTAGGGATGAAATCCGCCACTTTCTTAAAAATTATTTTTTATATTTCTGAAAGTGCAGTCACTGAAGGTTTTTACCTCCGATTTCTTTGAACCTCCATCTATTTTCATAAAAATTGGTGAGTAGTTAGAGGATACCTTAAGACACAAAATGGTATTGTGGCAATAAGCGCTTATTGCATTTTAGGGGTAAAATCCACCCTTTTTTATATTTTTGTTATATATCTGAAAGTACAGTCACTGAAGGTTTCTAGCTCCGATTTCGTTGAACCCTCATATATTTTTATGAAAATTGGTGAGTAGTTAGACTATACTTCAAGCAACAAAAGATATACCTTGCCAACTTGCGCTTTTTCATGTTAGGATAGAAACCCACCTTTTATGAAATTATTTTTTTATATTTCTGAAAGTACAGTCACTGAAGATTTTCGCCTCCTATTTAGTGGAACCTCCATCGATTTTCATGAAAATTGGTGACTGGTTAGAGGATACTTCAAAAAATAAAAGTAATATGGTGCCAACTTGCGATTTTTGCATTTTAGGGGTGAAATCTACCCTCATTTAATGGTAAAAATTCAGATTTCAGCGTCCTGGCGGAAGTAATCTCGTTCATCTCGTTTAGTTGAATAAACTAAATTTTTTTTAACATGTTTATGTATAATGCTTGATTTATAATTTTAGTTAATTTTTCAGCCCTTTTATCAACAACCGATGTAATCTAAAATCACGAAAAAAAATTTTTTTATTGAAAATTTTCGCGGGAAAACTAATAAAATTTCACGTAATATATTGTTGTTGCAATATATAGGTTGTTGCCTAACCTTTGGATCGAAAGTTCCGAGTGGTAGTGATTTCGAATCTCACCAGGATCAGAAATTTTTTCATTTATTATAAATGAAAATAGTTTCTGTCCTTGTGGGATCGGTACTCACCAGAGGGACCGCAGACATTCGGAGACAATTAGCGTCTCTTTGCAAAGACAATGACGACGACTTTGCAAAGTAACAAGACACTTACTCAATACACACACTACACATTATACCTGAGTTAGCGATAAGTTATACTTTATACAATTACGTGGCTAAAGTTTCTAGTTAACCAAGGCCAGAATCAGAGAAAAAAAATTACTAAAAAAAAACTCCAAAACATAATTTATATTCATGATTCACTACGGAGACAATTAACACAGCAATAAATTTCCACCAACTAGCCTTAAAACCACCGTTTGCATTAGCTATAGCACACACATATTTTGAAAATATTTTGAAAAGTGGAGCAAGCTAATCTCAAAATAAATATTTTAGGCAATTTCCTTCTAAAAAAAAAACAAAAAAATACAAAACATTAAGAAAAACAATACCTACATTTTTATTCTTCGATATTTTTCGACTCACTAATTCATACTAATTTTGAAGTCATTTTGAAACAAAAAGGGTTCTTTTGTCAAAATTTTAAAAATAAGTTATCTCTTTAAAACCAAATTTTCTCAAAAATAAGTTTCTTCAACCGGTGAAACTTACAGGTCATATAGCAATACATAAGTAATGTAAATTTTTTTAAAGCGGTAACGATCTTTTTACCATAAAATAGGGACCAACTTTATTTTGAGTGTAACTTGCTCAGATTTGATGCTCGAAACCTTTATGAAAAACAAAAATACAACATTTTTTAAACAGCTTAAAAAAGTTTGGATGAGTTCTCTAACAGTGCTTTAATAGTACAGGGTGTAACAAAGATACAGGCCATAAATTTAATCACATATTCTGGGACCAAAAATAATTCGATTGAATCTAACTTACCTTAGTACAAATGTGCACATAAAAAAGTTACAAAATGAAAATCGATTTTTTCGAATGTGTCGAAAATTATTGGAGATTTTTTTATTGAAAATGGACATGTGGCATTCTTATGGCAGTAGAATCTTAAGAAAAAATTATAGTGAAATTTGGACATCCCATAAAAATTTTATGGGGGTTTTGTTCTTAAAACCCCCCAAACTTTTGCGTACATTCCAATTAAGTTATTATTGTAGTACCATTAGTTAAGCACCAAGTTTTTAAAACTTTTTTGCCTCGTAGTACTTTTTCCAAAAGTCAGTTTTTATCGAGATATTTAGAATATTTGTCAAATCCACCATATATTTGTATATGGCTAAGTACGATTATGGAGACTTGGTAATAATATGAACATTTATTTATGATTTACATTTTTAGGGATATTTTGAACCATATTAAAAAGAAGTCACATCTCGATAAAACGTGCCTTTTCGAAAAAATATAAAGAGGCAAAAAAGTTTTAAAAATACTGTGTTTAACTAATTGTACCGCAGAAATATTTTAATTGGAACGTACACAAATATTTGGGGGGTTTAAAAGAACAAAACCCCCATAAAATTTTCATGTCAACATATGGAAAAATAAGCCTCAACTCGATAAATACTGAGAGGCAAAAAAGTTTTAATAATATTGAATTTAACTAATGGTACCACAATAATAATTTAATTGAGACGTACACCAAAGTTTGGGGCGGGGGGTTTAAGGGAACAAAATCCCCATAAAATTTTTATGGGGTGCACAAATTTCACTATAATTTTTATTTAAGACGTTCCTGCCATAAAAATGCGACATGTCCATTTTAAATACAAAATCTTCAATGGTTTTCCATATATTCAAAAAAATCGATTTTCATTTTGTAATTTCAAAGGGCTATAACTTTTTTTATATGCATATTTGTACTAAGGTAAGTTAGGTTCATTCGAACTATTTTTGGTCTCAGAATATGTGATTTAATTTATGACCTGTATTTTTGTTACACCCTGTATATTATAAATATTTTCTTATTAATAAGCAATTTTCATTAAAACTCATGAATTAAGAGTATGATGTGATATCATCGTATTGACACATAGTGACATCATGATGTATTTCGTTTTTTTTTGGCATGTGTATTTTTTATTATAAATACATATTTTTGGTTAAATCAGAGCACAGTTATGCGCATATATTTTAAATTTTATTTGCATATTTTCCTATTCATATCTATTCACCATAAAACATTTTTCACCATTGTTTTAATATAGAAGCATAATTTTTGTTTATTAATTAATTTACCTGTATATTATGAATTAAATAAGTAGTCTTTTTAACCATATTCAAAAGTTGACTTTTATTCGGTATAGTAGTTATTCGAGCACTATCTACTAAAAAATTTAATTTATAGCAGCAAACTTTTTTGTTTAAATCACCTGAAGCGCCACAAACTCCAAAACATAATTTATATTCATGATTCAGTACGGAAACAATTAACACAGCAATAAACTTCCACCAACTACCCTTAAAACCACCGTTTGCATTAGCTATAGCACATCAAGTGGCTGATTGATAACGACCAGACTGTTGCATGTAGCGAAAGCACTAACAGGTGGTTGATTTTAAGAGTTTCCCGACGTTCAAATCCCCGAAGAAACCATAAATCAAACTAGAAAAAAGTAGCACTTACATTTCTTGTTCGTGATCCCTGGCGCTCGAGAAGCTGAATTTATCGTTTTTCTTTATAATGGTGCCATCACTGATTTCGATTTCACCCACTTTGAACACAAAGTTGCTTGGACTGGGGTTGCGATAAAACTGGGTCCGAAGAGCGTCGCACGGCTCGAAAACGACGCTACGCGTCGCTCAACCAACGCCGCTGACGTCATGGACATGGACATTATTTCGGTGTTTGAAAGATCTGCCGCGATTATGTGTAACGTATATTTGTTTTTTGTTCTGTCAGCATTTGTTCCAGAATTTTTTGGATGCTTTTTGCATCGAGGCATTGTAAAGCGGTCAGGATCAAAACGTGTGCTGAATGTAATGGAAATGTAAGCGCTGTTTAATATTTTCTACAGCGCTATTTAATTTCATTTCGATTATAGTTTAGCTATATTTCGATCAGCGATTTTATAATTAAATTACCAAATGCTTAATGTAGCTTACATTTTATTAAAACAACGGCTATTTTTCTCTATTTTGTGTACAGTTTTAACTGATTTTGTATTAGTTTTGAAAACTTATAATCTTTAGAAATAAGCTCCAATATCTAGTATAACTAATGATGGCATCTGTGTAGCAGAAGTTCTGTGACGCGTTGGTATGACAAAAAATGCGACCTAGGTAAAAAATGAGTCACTTAACCCTCGGACGACCTAGGGGGGTAAATTTGGACCCCAATGCATGTTTTTATTTAATAAATTCAAAAATATTTTCAATTTTAAACTCATTATTTATTTATTTGACTTTAATATCATTATGGATACCCTCCTATTTTGTAATAAAAAAATTCCCTGAAAAAAAATTCTGAATTTGGGGTCAAAGACGAACTCCCTTGGCCTTCCATGTTCCAATTTTATATTAGGTAAATATCGTCTATTATGTGGAATTGTATGTAAGAAACTTTTCAATATTGAAAAAAAAAATGTTTGCTAAACCTATGGCGACGTAATTAGTGTATATTTGAAAATGTCTTCAGTTTTAAGTTCAGAATGATGATTCCTGTTTTTGCTCAGTTATAATTAAAGATATATTTTGCTAATGTTTATTTATAATTTATTGATACAATAGTAACATTAATATTACGAATACATTATTGCATTTTTTAAAATAACTTAATTTTTTTGTCAATTGTCATTTTTGACTTGGGGTCATTTTTTACCCCCGTTGGTCATCCGTGTAACAAAAAAAGGTTGGTCATCGGAAGCTTAACTGACTGAAGTTTGGAAAGATAGATCTAAAATAAAGATAATATTGATGGATGAAATTATATCCTCAATATTTCTATACGGAAGAGAAACCTGGACTCTTCGAGGACAATGACGCCAAATAATTATGCAACTGAAATGTGCTGTTAAATATTGCGCGTATCTTCGACAGCCCATTGGATAAGCGTTTCCATTGTTAACTAACTACATATTAAAAAGAGGATTGTCTACAACATTTTTGCAGATAATTCTATAGTTCTTTGATCACGTGTTTGCCAGAGGTGACAATAATTTAGAGATTATTTGTTTATGGAAACGTTTTAGGGGGAATACCAAAAGGAAAGTCACCTGTGGTCCTACCAAATTCAAAATATAGTGAGCCACTTATTTTGTGAAACCCGAGCCGCTGAAGGAATAGAAATTAAGAAATTTTTGTAGAAGTATTAGATATAATCATAATAGCAAAGAAGATTTTTATAAAAGAAAATGTGAAGAAATAGAGCAATTGCAGACAAAACGTGATATTTTTAATGTATACATAAAAAAGAGAAAGAACTTGCAGGTACACAAAAACGTAAGCAGCCAAAAACCCAGTATAATGTCAACGGAAACATAATAACAAAACTAAGAGAAAAGTTGAAGACATGGAAAAACTATGTTGAAGAACTCTTTGCAGATGATAGACAACAATCTGAACTAAGTAACATACAAAGAGACGAAGGTCCAGAAATAACGGAAGAGGAAGTAATGTACGCACTAAAAAGAATGAAAAACGGTAAAGCCCCAGGTCCAGATGAAATACCAACGGAAATCCTTAAACTGATAGAACAAGACTCGATCCACATTTCAGTTGAACTTTTCAATAGCATTTATACATCAGGAAAAATACCACAAGAATGGCTTTTATCCACCTTTGTTATTATATCAAAAAAGGTGAATTCCAAACAATGTAGTGATTACCGTACGATCAGTTTATTGAGCCATGTATTGAAAATATTCCTGAGAATTATACACACTAGAGTACACAGAAAACTGGAAATGGACATCAATGATACCCAGTTTGGATTCCGAAATGGACTCGGAACAAGAGAGGCGTTGTTTGCACTGAACGTTATGTATCAAAGATGTCTTGACATAAATCAAGATGTATTCATGTGTTTTATAGATTATAACAAAGCCTTTGATAAAGTGCGGCATGATCATCTAATCAAACTCCTGGCAGAAAAGAATAAACGAGACATCCGGCTAATAGCAAATATGTACTACAATCAGAAAGCAGTAGTGAGGGTAGAGAATAATACCACTGAAGAAATTGAAATAAACCGAGGTGTGAGACAAGGGTGTATACTGTCACCAACCCTGTTTAATCTCTATTCCGAAGACGTAATTAATAGAACATTCTCTGAGCAATCCATAGGTATTAAAATAAATGGTGTTAGATTAAACAATCTGAGACTTACCGACGACACCGCTCTGATCTTAGAAACATTTGAACGCATTGGATCTTCAAGTATATTATACTTGAAGATCCAATGCGTTCTTCCGCTCAGTCAAAAAAATCTGAAAGTCTTAAAGAATCTTATTTCCATTTGCCTAACCAGTCGTATTTAACTGTATTCCTATAATTGATGAAAAATACAAAGATATAGTATTTTTATCTAAGTTCTGCGAGTATCGAGATGCAAAAGAGAGTATGTTTCAATTCCCCAAGAAAAGAAGCCATGTAAACAAAAAATGAGTGGCAAAAACTAGGCAACACTTGTCATGATCTTACCGTGAAAAGCAAGTCTACGGACTTGAAGCGAAAGACAGGTAAATAAAAAAATAAAAGAATATAATGGGGACCAACCAACACCAGGCCCTTCAGTAATAAAGTCTGTAATAAGATATAACACAACTAAAGGAAGCAGAAAATCAAGTAAAAGCTGAAATATTTTATTGCTAAAACCAATTTTTTAACTAAAATGTTTTATTCTGTTTAAATGAAAAGCAGAGAACCAAAAAACAAATCAGAAACAAAAACAAAGCAGGAATAATACTGTGACTAAACGCCTCCACTTGGTGACATCCATTGTTTTCTTCGTTAAAAAGTGGACATTACGCCACTAATTTTTAATTTTTTTAAAAACAGTTTGATTTTTGTTCTTTGTTTACATTAATTCATATCATCAATAAATTTTTCCATCATTATGTCCATCTTTAATACCTTCCAACTCATTTTTTTGTCGAAAGTAGTCTTATAGCTTTAAATTTCGTTTTTCTTAAAATCATTTGTTGATGACATCCCTGATTTTCTCCCAATACCCTTCGTATAAAATATAAAAATACAAATATTTTTACTTTTTAAACGCAAAGTTAATATTAAATGGATATAGCGTAATACAAAATTGGATTTTGGATGAGGTTTGTTAGTCCCTGATGAGTGGCACCTTCTTCACGTGCCATATCAGAATTATCCGACGTTGGCGTCCGCCATTGCGAAGGCTTCTCGATCTTCTACAATATGGAATAATTGTTCTACATTTGATATCTGAGTCCATTCACGAATGTTTTCTAAACACGAAACTTGTTTTCTTCTTACACCTCTACGATCCTCTATTTTGCCTTTAAGGGTCAGCTGTAATATTTTATACAGATTTCCCTTTACCATATATCCCATTTTTCGGTGTTTAACAGTCTTTAGCAGTTCTCTTTATCTTTGTTGACATTACTTAGTAGTTCTGTACTAGTTTTTCTTGCAGTCCAATGTATCTTCAGCATCCATCTATGAATTAATTTTTCCAATGTTTCAATTCTGTTCTGGTCGATAATTTTAGCGTCCATACTTCTGCACCATACAACAGTACCGACCAAACATAGTACTTAACCATTCTAAACTGAGATAATTCTTGCAAAGAAATGGCTTCATTTTCATATATATTTTTATATATATAAAAATGAAGTCATTTCTTCGTTTACATTATAATCTAATTATTTCTGCATTATAATTAGTTACTATTATCCATACTAATTATTTAAAAACTATTTCCATTCTGTTCGATTCTTCGCCAAATTGGTTGTCTCTCTCCATGTTATTCTTTTCTTCTTTATAATTTTTCTTACTACCCCATCCCGTGTTGTCCTTGGTCGTCCTCTTTTATTCTTTTTCTGTATTTTTGCTTCCCGAACCTTCCCCACTGGTCTCATCTTGTCCATTATTTGCAAGTATCCCTACCAACTAAATTGTCTTTTTTCAATGTATTCCAGAGTAGCTTCTAGATCTTCTCGTATACCTATCAGTATTTCTTAATCTAGCATGACTGGTCGCGCCCTTAACTCTCCGTACGTATTTCATCTCTTCTTCTTCTTCTTCTTCTTCTTCTTCTTCTTCTTCTTCCTCTTTATAAGCAATTCTGCTTGTTCATTGGCGGATTGATACCTCTATGGAAGGTTGTCATTCCATCTTTTGCGCGGTCGGCCGATACTTCTTCTGCCGATTTTTGATTTATTTCGTGCTATTTTGACCACACGTGTCTCCTCCATTCTGGTTATGTGGTTGTTTCATTCTTTTTTTCTATTTAGTGTCCATTCGTTTATACACTGTACGTTACATTGTCTTCTAATATCTTCGCTCCTCTCTCGATCTCTCAGTGTATTCCCTGTAATTCTTCTCAGTACTCTCATCTCTGCCGTCTCCAGTAGTCTTTGCGTTGTGGCTGTATCGGGTCTTGTTTCTGATGCATATGTCATTATTTGCCAATCTATTTGCTTTTTGTACTTAATTTCTCACTTCTTTGTCTAGGTCTCCGTAACTTGACAATGTAATTCCAAGGTATTTTACTTCCATTACTTGTTCAATACTGATACCGTCAATTTCTATTTTGCATCTGATTGGTTTTTTACTGATTACTATTGTTTTGGTTTTCTGAGATGAAATTGTCATATTGAATTCTTTTGCTCTTGTGTTAAATCTGTGGACTAATCTTTACAAACTATCTTCATCTTCTTTGTTTCCCATTCTATATCCTCTTCCTTTGTTGACGTTTTTGATGATTTCATCCATGATTAAATTGAAAAGCATAGGACTCAATGAGTCTTCCTGTCTTATTCCGCTGCCTATATCTATAAGTTCTGTAAGTTGTCCATCTATTCTGACTTCCATTTTGTTGTCTTGGTAGATGTTCTCAATAGTTTTTATGATATCTAGAGGGACTTCTCTATTATACAGAAGATGGATTACATCTTTGTGTCTTACTCTGTCAAATGTTTTCTTTGAGTCAATCAGACATAGACATGCTGGTCTATTATACTCTAGTGATTTCTCAGTAATTTGCTTTATGACGAATATTGCATCTGTGCACGATCTTCCAGTACGAAAACCCTGTTGTTCATCTGCTAAACTTATCCTCTGATTCATTACGTCTTGTAAGATTTTAGTTGTAAATTTTAGGGTAGTATTTAACAAGTTGACACCTCTGTAGTTTTCTGGCTGCTTTTATCTCCTTTTTTAAATAGTAGAATTAGTTCGCTCGTTCTCCATTCTTCCGGTATTTTATTGTGTATTTCATCTCGACTGTTTGAATTCTGCTTCTTATATTTCATCCAACATCCATCCAACAACATTCACTTGCATACAAGTAGTTTTAGTCATTGCTATTTTGCGTTTTATTTCTATGTCTGGATCTAGTTGGTCCGTTTTCATCATCATCATCATTATCATCATCATCATCTTTGGCTTTTATAACTCTTCGTGAGTCTTTGCCACGTTTACTATTGGTTCCGGTCCTGTGCTACTATTTCCCGTGGTCTCACTTCCATATTTTTCAGGTCTTCTCTGACTGCATCTTTCCACCGTTTTCTGTCGGTCTTCTGCCATCTGTTACTCCATTCTTTGTCACGCTCTCCCTGCAAGGACCATATGTAGCTCGCAGTATTTTGCGTTACCATATTAAAGTTTATTGATTTCTTTCTTTCTCAATGTCCATCTTTCCCTTCCATATGCCACTGCTAGTCGTCTTATGGTTTTGTACATGTGAATATAACAGATCACTGGTACTTATCTTCGTAGACTTTCACAAAACCTTCTACACTGTGGAATTAGACAGCATTATAACTGCTCTGAACAAAGTAGAATAGACTACCGGTTTACAAAGCTAGTACAAAAATTATACCAAAGCGCCACAATGCGTGTAAAACTACATGATACCACCAGAGAAATTTATATCAAGCGAGGTGTGAGACAGGGCGATACGGCGATATTTTCTCACCTAAATTATTTATACCGGTCCTCGAATACGCCTTTAAAATTTTAAAGTGGGAAAATAGAGGAATAAAAATAGAGGGAGAAATGCTCAATCACCTGCGTTTTGCCGACGATATAGTACCTATTACCAAAGATTTTTGTGAAGCACAACAAATTCTACAAGAATTAGAACACGTATCTTCAACAATAGGTCTAAAAATGAACATCAGTAAGCCCAAATTTATGACAAATTTAGTTCCCAGCGAACAACTAACTATCCAAAATCAAGTGGTACAATTGACAAATTGTCGCCAACAATTTCTAACCTCATTTAATATAAATAATATCGTTAATAGATAAATAAACAAGGTATATTTACTTTTAATTAATATTAATAACTAATTATTAAATTATAATATTAAAATATACCTTGTATATTTATCTATTAACGATATTAATTATATCATTTTAAAATGCGCATGCGTTTTGCTGCTAATTTGTCGCCGACTAGTCGTCGACAGGCTCCCGCGAACGCACCTATTATATCTCGGTCATAAAATTAGAATAGGCATGGACAATCAGATCTGCGAATTTCAACGACGAATAACACTTGCTTGGGCGGCGTATGGTTCACTAAGAGACATCTTCAAGAGCAACTTCCCGATAGTTATTTGATCAATGTGTTCTTCCTATTATAACATACGGAGCAGAATCTCTCACGATCACAAAAACAACAGCACTAAAAATGCGAGTGGCACAAAGGCGAATGGAAAGATCGATTCTCGGCGTGATAAAAAAAGACAAAATAAGGTACCAATACCTGAGGAAAATAGCAGGTGTCACTGATGTCGTCGAACGTATAGCCAGGCTAAAATGGAATTGGACAGGTCACATAGCGAGACTAAAAGACTCAATATGGACCAGAAAACTACTCGACTGGCGCCCAAGAGAAGAAAAACGCAGTAGAGGACGACCACCAACATGCTAGATGGACGACATTAAACGGATATCCAAGAAATGGCAACAAGACGCACAGAACCGTGGAGAGTGGCGAAAAAGGGGAGAGACCTATGTCCAGAAGTGGAGAGAAGAGGTTGCATGATGATGATGACATGTAATTTTGCCATGTCTTGAGAGAAGCTTTGACCTCATTAGATCTTGAACGGCAAAGAAATATTTATTTCCCGCCAGTATTCATACGACAATCCACCGTTCTTCTGTGTTGTCACTGGTAATTTTTTTTTCTAGGTATTTAAATCCTTTGATCACCACAAAGTTATGATCGTTAATGCTAAGGTTTTGTCTTATTCGCTGTCGTTCGTTCCTTTCTTGATACGACCCTTTATTTAGGTTTTTCTTCGTTTTCAGGCCTACGTTTTGTGTTGCTTATTCAAAGATCTAAACTAAATATATCCTTAACTTCCAGTGTTTTCTGATCTACTGCATCTACTTCATCTGCGAGTACAATGAGAAAACAATCTTTGCTCCGCTGGCAGTTATGTCTGTTGTGACTGTAGTATATATTTTTTCGCAATTGCATATTCCAATGGTAGATTAAACAGTAATGGGGACAGCGGGTCTCCCTGTATGGGTCCGATGTTCATGCCGACCTGAGCTTTGAAATTTTGCCTCCTATTCTAATTTGTGCAAAGGAATTGTTTACAAACATTTGCGTAACCATGGTCGGCTTCTTTGGTATGCCTGGCTCCACCATTGCACTCCACAGTTTTAAGCGATCTATGGACTCAGATGCTCATGGGCCGATATCACAATTCTCAAATATATCATTTTTGAACTCTTTTAATTTGGACTCTAAATTATAGATCAGCATGCTAAAACGGCTTCAACAGATACCCCGTCAATAACCCACATCCAAATTTGTAAAGATTTGAAAGCAGAAACGTACAGATTCACATGGAGATTATGGCAAACCCACTGGAGCTTCTTGAATACATCTGTACGTGCAATCCAGCCCTCAATATATACCTAAGCCACTTTACACTGGCCCCACAGGACTCTCTAGACAAGACCTTAGAATTATAAGAAGAATCCGTATAGGTCACACCAAACTTACTCACGGCTTCCTGATGTCATCAGATATCCGGCCTATCTGTCTAACATGCCAGTGCCAACTTACCGTGAACCACATTATTACCGAATGTCATCAGTTCAGTGTAGTAAGACAACAGCTCAAACTCAAACCGCAGCTATGTGACATTCTAGGTGATACCAACCAGTTAGACAGAGTTCTTCAGTTTTTAGAAAAATATCATTGTATCATAAACTTTAAATTTTTTTTTATGACATAACTTGTTAATGCTCTTTAATTATACGTCTTTTAATCTTGTTTGTAATCGTCCCGTGCGAGTGGCTATAGTTGCCGAGCACGTTCATGAAAATAAAAAAAAAAACAATTTGGACTCTATTTAATTAAAACTGTGCATCTGGATCTGAGTCACGACTAAGACTAAAAATTTGGTTTTGTTTGAGTTTATTTTAATGCCCATTTCCTTTCCTACCTCGTTAATATGATCAAGCCGAATGTGGAGACCTTCAAGGGGAGAACTCTAAAGGCCACTTATTATTAGAATAAGTGTACATAAATCATATATATATTAAAAACAAAAACTTTGACAAATCCCAGATATGTAGATCCCGGATAATGAGCATGAATTCAATGGAAAGATGCTTCAATGAAAAAAACAGACAGACAAATAAAGGAAAATCAAAAAAGCAGTCCCCATGTTTGAAGATTGCTGTAAATGCGAGTAGATATCTAACATCTTTGATTGTCCTAAATATCATCGCGAAAACACCTTTTTCTACAAGCGTGTAAAAAGTCTACTTTCGCGCACGCATTTTAATTTAGAAAGTTTCACTTCTCCGCACGCGTGTTACTTTTCCGCACGCGTGTTACTTTTCTGCACGCGGTTTTTATTTTCCGCACGCGTGTTAATTTAGATATGTTAATATGGCCTTAAAGTAATTATAATACATGCAATAAACTAATATTTAGATATTATTTACTAATTTATTTCAAATATATCTTATTGTGTTCCTTTTGTAATGAAATTAACGCGACAATTCGATGAAACAAAATTATTTTGACATAATATTCGAAAGTCAAATCGGTAGACAAAAACAGTCGTTTTGAATCATCGTCATGGAAACCAAGATCGCCGTCATGCTTACTAATTATATTGAAAGTTTGGTTTTGACAAACTTGTCAAAGAATTAATTTGTGTATGTATTTTCATATTAATTAAAATAATTGATTAAAATTTGGTAATTCTTTAAAGACTCTTAGAAAAAATATTGTTCCTAACTCTTGCAGAAAGTCTCTTTTCCGCACTCGACTGCTTGCCGAACTCCCGCTTCGCGTCGTTCGGCAAACTGCAGTCGCGTAAGGAAAAGAATGACTTTCTGCACTTGTTAGGAAAATAACTATTTTGGTCCCCATTAATTGAACTTTGTGTTTTTTTTTTGTGTTTTACTGGCACTGGTTTTCACAACCAACCGGCCAGTCAATTTCATAATGATTTTTTAGACTATAACTTATCATTAACTTAGGGGAGTAATGTGTAGTGTGTGTGTTGAGTAAGTGTCTTGTTACTTTGCAAAGTCGACGTCATTGTCTTTGAAAAGAGACGCTAATTGTATTCGAACGTCTGCGGTCCCTCCGGTGGGTACCGACCACACAAGGACAGAAACTATTTTCATCTATTAATTTATAATAAAGGAAAAATTCTCTTCAAGTAACTGAATTTAATGTAAAATAATGAGTAACTTTTACTATTCGATAATTATTTTTTTTAATTTAGTATTAATGGAACAAAATTCATTTTCCAGTAATTTAAAAGGCACTGAAAAGAATGCTTTGAATATTAGAACTTGTGCATTTAATCTTTCAACGTCAATTCATTTCAAACATTCCAGTTGGTTATCGACAAAGGTAAAAAAAAAACAACACACACTACTACATATTGATCATCGGATATGTGAATTCCGAAAATAGTTATTTAACATTTCCTTTTACAATTGGCGATACGTTTAATTTGTAAATTCAAGTCTCAGCACCTGAATTTCATTTAGATGTTAAAAATAGAATTTTATTTGATTCAAAAAGGTAAAAGTGTTCTGTTCAGTCAGGGCCGAATTCGTAGGGACCGTAATTGTAAAAATTATTTGGTTTTAAAATTATTTTTCTCGTGTAGGGGAGCAGGGGGCTAGTTGTAACAATTTTCATAAAATCAAATATATCTTGACAACGATTTTCCCAATTATCACGAATTAAACACTCAACGCTAGTTTAACTCTTTCTGAATCAAATTGAACTGAAAAGAAAGTAAAAGGACTGGAATTTTTTAATCAACTAGCATTTTACCAAAAAAAGTGCATTGTTACAACTTACCCCGCGCTTGGGGCTAGTTGTAACATCTATTGGGGCAGGCTGTAACAGTACGATAATTTGAGTTTTTTGGTAAATTTCGAAGAAAATAAGAACGTTGCTCCTTTTGAAAGATGTTGCTCGACTTAATAACGTGGCTTCCGGTGTTCTGGAAGTTCCGGTGTTTTGGTTTAGTTTTGGTTTAGTTTATTAATTTTTTCTTTTGTCTTATATTAAATATTACTTCTCATTTGGGTCTTTTCGCAAAGGTCTACCTTTGTGGTGGACTTTTTGTAATCGGTTTTATAATCATGAGAAGATCCTTTTTTGTCTAAAAACGTTTTGTAGGTATATTCTCTGTTGTATATTGTAATATTCTGTTTTTTTTTTGGCAAAATAAACTTTTTGTATTGTATTGTATTGTATTGTATTGTGTTCTTAAATATAAATGTAGATTTCTACGCATAACATTTTGAACCCAATCTGGACCAAATCTATAATTTTGATACCAATAAGAAGGAAGTTGCTTAGCACTGAGTTTTACGGCACATTGGTAAGACAGTTTTCGCGTCTTCATGGGAATTAATCCAAAATATATTTCAGCTCACTTCCGACTATACGAAGCCATATTACAACATGTTACAACAAGCCCCAACGTTTTGTTACAACATACGCCGTAGCACACTTTTGTATATTTATTAAAATAACTGTAAAATATCTTCCTAATCATAAAATTGTTAAGCAAAATCAAAGAATAACTAAATTTAGAAAAAAAATGAACACCGAAAGTTTAATTTCCGTTTAAAACACTAGCGATAACCAAAATTTTATGAGTGTCAAATTTTATATTAACTCATCCAAATGAAGCACGTGCATAAAACTACTATTTGCAACTATGGGAGGATGACTGCCTAGACGGTGTCATTTGCAGGGCGATAAGAGAATAAGATTGAGGCAGCTAAATTAGTTAAAAACGGTCAAATAACCTATGAAAAAGCCGTGTTACTACTTACCCCTGTTACATCAAGCCCCTTGTTCCCCTAATATATATTTATATGTAGGGAGCGGATTTATATGCGATCAATTTTGATGAAATATGCGCATATATATGCAGTAAAAAATTACGAAATATGCGCAAGTTATGCACAAAAATTCAAAAAATGCACATTTGAAGAAACCACAAATTTTCTGTTCTATTCTATTCTGGGGGAGGGGGGGGGGGCGGCAATCTTATTTATTATCTTTCAAATAAAATCATTATTTTTTATATATGCAATTTATTCACATTTTTTACGAAAACTAATACCAATAGTTATCTATTTAAAATATAACAACAATATCACTATATATATCTTCGATTATAATTCACTTCAATGTGTTTTTCCAAATTTTTTACGAGGAAACATTTTCTTTGATCAGATAAAATATTTTTATAACTTGAAAAACTCCTTTCAATATCAACAGAAGTAATTGGGGCGTATTTAAAACAACTTGTTAAAGCCGAAAATTCTGCACCAAAATCAATTTCAAAATTTCCATTAAAAATTTAGCATATGTCCTCCAAAGTTTAAGCCGTTTAAAGACGGGATCTGATCTAAAGTATGAATATTTCAATTTCCGTTAGACAATCGTAAAACTATGGTTAAAGGTGTAAATTCTCTTAACAATAGGGGATTTAAAAGAAACGCTTTCCCGGTAAACCATCCTTTATCATTTTAACATTCTACAATCATTTTATAACGGCGTACTATAAGCACTATAAGTACTTTGTGTAAAGATCGGGTATTTTCTAAGAAAAAATGAAAAGGCAGTGAATGAGGTTCTTCAGGTAGTTCTCGAATTAATAGATACGACAGACAGCCTGTGCGGGGAAGTATTTTGTGTCGGATTAAAAAATAATTTTTTTTTTACTTAAATTTTTTTAAATAGGCACAAAATATGCATGTTTCTTTACAAATATGCAAAATTTAGTAAAGTTCTCAAATATGCAAAATATGCATGCAATATGCATTTAGCATAAAATCCGCTCCCTATTTATATGTGTATTATTAGAAAAAAAATTTATTATTTGCAAAATATTTTCTATTCAAAATTGTATAAAATGAGCCAATTTCACTCATTGGAACATTGGAACATTGCATCTATTAGGTATGTTTTAGAATTTACAATATGACCTCTTCTTCTTATTCTTCCTGTTCATACACAATTCTGCTTGTTCATTGTTGGACTGATACCGGTATACAAGGTTGTCACTCAGAGTCGGATTTAAGGCAGTAGGGGCCCCTGGGCAGAATTGGTGTGGGGCCCGACCTCCTATCATTAAAAAATTGTTGTTATAACTATGGTATACAACTAACTACAGGGTTTTCCTTAACAGTCGATCCGGATGTCGATAAGATTGTTATAAACAAAGAACTTGAAGAATCGCATAACAGCGATTTTTTGCAAAACAATAGCTATTTGTATAACAAGGGAGGAAAGTGCTACTTTTCCTCCCGAGAATGAAGTTTACTGCCCGACGCGTAGCGAAGCGCAGTGATCATTCAAGGGAGGAAAAGGAACTTTACTCCCATGCTATACATATGGTTTTTTCACCTTCCTCAAATAACAAGTCATTTTTTCATTTTTACTTGATTTATTTATGTAAGTAACCAACAAAATTTATTACAACTAAAACTAACAAGTAGGTACAATGTAACTGTCAACTGTCAAATATAAGTCAAATTATTAATATAAACATTGTTAAATCAGAATAACAATTTACTGTTTTTTACCATTCTGCAAAATGCAGGGTGTTTTTAAATAAACGTTAAAATGTATAGATACTTACGTAATAGAAAATAGATATTGTACAGGTCGTCAATAAGATATATTTCATGAATGAAATACCATGACGTCACTTTTACTTTTCCTCCCTAGGGAGGAAAAATATTTCCCTCCCTAGGGAGGAAAAGTAAAACTTTGCTCCCTACAATCAGGTCCGGAAAAGTATACTTTCGGTAGAGGTAGGTGGAAAAACATGTTTTTGTATTTTTTGGGTCATTCTAAGCAAAAAATGTTTTTACAAGTTTTATTCGTAGGATGCATAGTTTTCGACATAAACGCGGTTGAACTTTCAAAAAATCGAAAAATTGCAATTTTTGAACCCGAATAACTTTTGACTGAAAAATAAAATAGCAATTCTGCTTACCGCATTTCAAAGTTCAAGTCAAATTCTATCGGTTTTGATTACTTTCATTGCTAAAAATTAATTTTTTTTATTGTTAAACAAAGCTATAAACACATATGCCCGTGCCCAATGCATGCGTTTTAATGTACGTAATCTACGTAAAAATTGTAGTATGCGCGCCTACTCGTTCGATTTCAAATGGGAAATGCATTGAAAACATCATTCAATCACTATGTGTTTATAGCTTTGTTTAACAATAAAAAAATTAATTTTTAGCAATGAAAGTAATTAAAACCGATAGAATTTGACTTAAACTTTTAAATGCGGTAAGCAGAACTGCTATTTTATTTTTCAATCAAAAGTTATTCGGGTTCAATATTGCAATTTTTCGATTTTTTGAAAGTTCAACCGCGTTTATGTCGAAAACTATGCATCCTACGAAAAAACTTGTAAAAACATTCTTTGCTTAGAATGGCCCAATATTACAAAAAAATGTTTTGTTTTGCAAAAAATCGCTGTTATGTGATTCCTCAAGTTATTTGTTTATAACAATCTTATCGACATACGGATCGACTGTTAGCCAAAAAATTCGTGTTCTACGGGTCAAAATACATAAAAAACTTGAGTAAGTCCATCTGAATTAAGGAGGCCGTTGTCCCCCCACTGGCGACAGGACTAAAAGTAAAATAATAAAAATAAACATAGTAAGATGTATGGCTAAAGTCCGGGTACTTCATTCACATTCTTTTCTTTTAGCATTCGGTACATTCAAAGTTCTTTACTTGTATTTGAATAGCCCATTTCCTCTTTAAATTAATTTAGACAGTTCGACAACTAGGTTTTCATCTAAATCATTGCTGTAAATGTCGGCAAGCTTCAGTGAGTGAGCTTCAGTTTCATTGGGAGTTAAATTTTTCCTAATGATGTAAAAATCCAAAATTGAAACGAATGGATTCATATACAGAAGCCTTTGACTTAAAGAGGAAATGAAGTGATCTACAATAATGATCCAAAATTTTGAGTCCTAAATTTCTCTGATGTTGTCATTTCAGTCTCTGGAGATGTTCCATAATCCAGTGGAGGCAGTCGAATATTCCTTACTTAAAAGAATATAAATTCTTTAAGCGATCTAAGTGCCGCCAGTGCTGAATTAAGGCCAATATTTGGATCGTGGAGAATACTACTTGTGCTGTTTGTCCTTTTTAAGATCTCAATCCAAAATATTGCAAATATTCCTGTTTCCAGTAAACACATTCTTTTATGCAAACCATTTGCATCGCTACGAGTTTTAAATTGTTGCTCATCATCTTCTGTGAAATTTTGGATAATGCTCCTTTAATCTGATTATAATCTTAAACTAGCGCTTCTGCGGCATCACTTCTAGATTACTATCTAGTAGTATTTACTCTTTTAGAAACAATAATATTTCTGCCACGGTCAGCGTTGCTCTCGCTTAAAGACCCAACTTTTAAACATTTTATTAACAAATGGTATCTATATATAAAGGAATTGAAAAATACATATAGTTCATATAGTTCTTCTAAGAAATCAAAGAATGCTACTATGGCAGCAGGACAACACTCAGCTGCAGCTTTTGCAACTAAATTTAGAGAGTGGGCGGTACACGGAATCCACAACGCCAAGATATTATGTTCTCTAATATTAGCCTGAACACCACTGTATTTTCCTCTCATAACTGACGCGTTTTCGTAGGACTGTCCCCTGCACTTTTTCAAGTCGATATCATGTTCTTGCAAGAATGTCATTAGAGAATTAAATATATCTTCTGCTCTATATGACCGTGATTTGGCAAAAATTTGAGAAACCATTTAACAGGAGTGAATAATGTGCTGATATTTTTAAGTTTGGTGCTTTGTGGGGGCCCCCCGGAATGTGGGGCCCCGGGCAGCTGCCCAGTCTGCCCTCCCTTACATCCAGCCCTGTTGTCACTACAACTCTTGCGCGGTTTTCCAATATTTCTTCTACCCGTTGGTGATTTATCTATTGCTATTTGAGTTTTTTTTTGTTTACAACATGATTAAAATAAGCAATTTGTCTTTCATTGTCAATGAACATGTTTTGCCCTTTTGCGCTGCTTGTTAGAAGTAATTTTTGTGGCAGATTTCGTTTTGTCAGTGTTTTTTGCTAACCGGAGCCAAATCTTAGGTTTTTATGGTAAAAGGGAATGTACTATCATTTTAGGATCATTTGGAAACGAGCTAGAATCTTGAGAATATCATGGACGGAGAGAGTCACAAACGTCGAGGTCTTGAGAAGAATGAATAAAGAAAAGGAAGTCATATTTACGATCAAAAAACGAAAACTCCAATACTTGGGACACATTACAAGAGGCAAAAGATATGAACTACTTCGAATAATTAGGAAGGGGAAGATAGCAGGAAAAAGATCCATACGAAGAAGACGAAATTGACGAAATTCCTGGCTAAAGAATCTACGGGAATGGTATAGCTGTAGCAACAACGAATTGTTTCGGTCAGCAGTTTCGAAAATACGTATAGCCCTGATGATCGCCAACCTTCGTAACGAAGATGGCACTTCAAGAAGAAGAAGGAAACGAGCTAAGTCTTCAGCTGCATACATCTACAGTGCCATGAGGTGTTAAAGTTACGTAATATCTCTTGAAGGATATGGTTTTGGGTAGTTTTCCAATTCACCGAATTTTACTCCCAATGTTTCATCCATGGTGTCTATTACCCTAATTTTCGGCATTTCTTAGGCATATAATGTCAGCTGATTAGATCTTCTTCTTGTTGGTAGTGTACCTATATTCCAATGCGAGATATGCATATATCAGTATGACTAGAATGATGCTTTAATC
This sequence comes from Diabrotica virgifera virgifera, assembly GCF_917563875.1. Lineage (NCBI taxonomy): Eukaryota > Metazoa > Arthropoda > Insecta > Coleoptera > Chrysomelidae > Diabrotica > Diabrotica virgifera. Next base: position 192,234,181 of record NC_065448.1, read on the forward strand.
AATCTGGCTTTGGATATAAAGGCTAATTTGTTTCTTCCTGAGTCTCCTTGACGACGACTGTTTTGTGTGTTACGGCGTTCACATGACAAGTGAACTTTTCCCTATTTCTCTATTCTATTTTATTCTTGACGTACCTATCCGTGACGAATGTTGGCGATCATCATGTCAATCTTCACTTTATCTGCAGCAACGCGGAAAAGCTGCACAGATGTTGTGTTAAACCAGGTTCTGAGGTTCTTTAACCAGGATGTTCTTCTTCTTCCCGGACCGCGGTTTTTAAATATTTTTCCTTGCAGGATGGCTTGTAGGAGGGCATATATGTGCCCTTCGCATAATGTGTCCAAAGTATTCCAACTTTCGAGATTTGATGGTGGTTAGTACCTTTCGGTTCTTGCCCATTCTTCTGAGGACCTCCTCATTTGTTACCCGATCAGTCCATGGGATTTTAAGAATTCTCCAATATAGCCACATCTCAAATGCTTCCAATTTTCGGCACATACCCTCGTTCAAGGTCCACGATTTTTAAACCATACTTAACCAGTCTAACCCATGCTTTCGTTTCAACTTTATTAAAGATATATGTTGCTAGAAATTAATGTCATACACATATCTGTAAATTCTGTTGCCCTTATAGCCCAATAAATGACCGTTTTGGAGTGTAATTTTCAGGGGCAACTCCGAGTTGCATGAAAACTTGGATTTAGGTTCTAGTTACCCTCCACTTCAAAGTTGAAATTGTGCCGTTGGTTGCTTTTACTTGGGGGGTGACAGTCACCCCTTCTCGGGGGGGGGGGTGAAAAACGCTTGTTTAAAATAACCCCGGAAATGGATAAATTGACATATTATAAGCAATTTTTGTTCTATAAAGTTTTTTATGTAAGTCAATACTTTTCGAGATATTCGCGATTAAAAATGTTGATTTTTCGACAAAAAAACTACGTTTTCATACCGTTTTTCGCAAATAACTCAAAAAGTAAATATTTTATCGAAAAAAATATTCCCAGTAAAAGTGTAGCTTATAAAAGGTAGAAAAAAATGATGTATCAGTAAAGTCTATAAATTGAGCAAATGCAAAGTTGTAGCTCATGAAAATTCGTTCTTATTCGTCTATTTCCAAATCGAATAATTCAACGCGAAATCACCGAAAAATCAAGCACTTTTCGGGAAAAGCTTGTTAACATTTTCAAAGTATCTAAAAAAAGCTTTATATTTGTTTTTTACAAAAGTTTCTAGCATCAAAAATAAACGAGTTACACTGAAAAAAATAAGTTGGCCCATTTTTTTTGGTAAAAGAATCGTGAAAACCTGCCTCTATTTAGCACCCTAAATAAAATTAATCGTTACCGCTTTACCATTTATTTTAACTCGATGTGGATTGTTTATATTATGATCTGTAAGTTTTATTGGTTTGAAGTACTTATTTTTAAAAAATTTGGTTTTATAGTAAAAAAAATTTTCTAAAAATTTCTTTTTTTCAAAATAACTTAAAAAGTATTAGTGATAAAAAAAATCTTAACGAGTAAGAAAATGTAGATTTTTGTATCGTTAACATGCTTGTTTCATTTTGTTTGTCCGTAAGACAAAAATTGGTTAAGATATGGCTGTTCAAAATTTGCATACACTCGTGATTAGTGGCCCATTCAAGCTTTTTCAATTATAACCCTTTCAAAAATAAACACTTTAAACCGGTGAGACCGACAGGTCATATGAAAAATAGATAAGTAAGTAAATTGTTTGTAAAGCGGTAGCGATGAATTTCATTTGGGGAGTTAAACACGGGGAGATTTTGATAATTTCTTTACCAAAAAAAGAGGGCCAACTTTATTTTGAGCGTAACTCGCTTATTTTTAATGCTAGAAACTTGTATAAAAAATTGAAATAAAGCTTTATATAAACACTTTAAAAAAGTTTGACTGCATTTTTCCCGAAAAGTGCTTAATTTTTCGGTGATTTCACCTTGAAATATTCGATTTGGAATTAGACGAATAAGAACGTGTTTTCCATGAGCTACAACTTTGTTTTTGCTCGATTGATGGACTTTACTGATACACCAATTTTTTCGGTATTTTATAGGCTACACTTTTGCTAGGAATATTTTTTCGATCAAATATTTACTTTTTGAGTTATTTGCGAAAAACCGTCTGAAAACGTAGTTTTTTTGTCGAAAAATAAACATTTTCAATCGCAAATAACTCGAAAATTATTGACTTACATAAAAAACTCTATAGAACAAAAGTTGCTTAAAATCAGTCAATTTATCTATTTCCGGTCTTATCTTGAACGTATGTTTTTTCACCCCCGATAAGGGGTGACTATCACCCCCCAAGTAAAAGCAACCAACGGCAAAATTTCAACTTTGAAGTGGAGGGTAAGTAGAACCTAAATCGAAATTTTCATGCAAATTGGAGTTGCCCCTGAAAATTACACGGTATCGCCGTATCTCCCGTTCATTTACTGGGCTATTAAAATTGCTATTTTTTATAATGATTCATTTTCTGCTATCACCACATTGCAAGGCAAATTATTTAATTTCTACTGTCAACTAACACAAGATTTCTTGTTATAGATTTTGGTTCTTTGTATTTCATTGAATTTCGCCTTGTCCCCAAGGGACACTTCAACTACGTCCATGAACACACATTGTAGATACATTAAAGGGATATGGTGAGCCGTTTAATCCTACCTATCAAAATCCACAAGTGACAAGATCGCCGAATGGCTAATGCGTTAGACTGCTAATCCTATCTTTTAGGTAATACTACATTCAGCTTTCCTTTAGAAGAAACACTTTTTTGTAAAGCTTAAGTAAGATTTGTTACTATTAAATGTTGTTTTATATATTTTAGGTCAGGAACCGAAGCTTTTCACCTCGCAATTTTTACAGAATGGATCGATGATTTACTTGAAAATTTGAGAATAAGTAGTGGTTAGTCCAAAGCTCAAAATCTATATGATTCCGAAAGGCGCTTTAACCATGGGGGTGGTTGCCACCCCATCTCGTGGGTGGAAATTTTTTATTATATTTTGACCGCAAAAGTTGATAAAACCATTCATTCTAAGCAAAAAAATATTCTATACATTTTTTTGATAAAATTAATAGTTTTCGATTTATTCGCTATCGAAAGTGTTAGTTTTGTACCTATAGAAAAATTCAATTTTTTTCGATATACTCATTATACGATTCACTCAATTTTTGCCATAGAAAAAATTGTTTCAAACCAATTTCTTGGGAATTAAATAACCTACAATTTTATATTGAAACATTTTTTCGTATCTTTGATGCTAATCTTTCTATTCTGAAGAAAATGCCATTTTTTACCAAACTACAAAAATTCGTTATTCGCTTTTAACTCCAGTTTTTTAAAAACTAATCATTCTAAGCTAGTCAAACTTCTAGAATCTATTAATAATACATAAAAAAAGAAAAATGAATAAGGCCAATGACTCAAACACCGCTAACTTACATTATTATGCTTCCAATTTGGATTTCTCCCTTTTTTTAAAAAAAAAATACCTACTGATTTTTTAACCGTAACTTTTTTATTTTTTATCTTAGAATGTTTGATAAAAAATAATTTTGTAGGTGTTTACAAGGTCTATAAGCCTATTAATATTAAATGTTTTTAAAATCCTCAGTCGCAAAAAGAGGTGACTTTGAAAGGGTTGGTAAAGGTGGTTTTTGCATGTTATTACAAGTTTTAATTGTCAAAAGCTCACTCAATTTTTGCCATAGAAAAATTTTTTTCAAACCAGGTTCTTGGGAATTAAATAAGCTACAATTTAGTATTGAAACACTTTTTCGTATCTCTGATGCTAATCTTGCTATTTTGAAGAAAATGCCATTTTTTTCAAACTACAAAAATTCGTTATTCGCTTTTAATTTCATTTTTTAAAAAACTAATCATTCTAAGCCTGTCAAACTTCTGGAACCTATTATAGTGCTGCAGATTCGTGAAAATATTATAAGAATTGCACATTTAATGATACAAGCATATAATTTGGTCCACATATACTGCACATATAAAGGTACAAATTTAGATATGAGGCCATCTCAGATTTTGTCCTTTACAAAAATGGCGGTAATTCAAATTGGGTGACTATACATATGTGACTAATAGCACGATATCTTTTGAATGAAAACTTCGATCTCAACCTAATTTGCTACATAGGTTCCTTTTGTGATTTACAAGATCGATGTCGTGAACTGGCAGAATTGGTTTACCAGAAGTTGTATTTTATCTGGTTTCTTTTGTAAAACTATTTTATATTATGTAAATAATTTATTTTCAATTTTTTCAACCTGTGTATTAGACAAGGCGAAAACGGCGGGTTCGAAGGGAAAAATATTCCCATGAGATTTTTTTGCATAATCACATTCGTGAGACATCCCAAAATAAGGTTGAAGAAGTCGCCCACGCGAAAAGTGGGCCAATTTTTTTTTAACAATTTTTTTTAATCAAATTGCAAGAATGAATATTTTTGGCCCGAAAAATTTTTTCTTTAATTTTTTGGACCATTCTGGACAAAAAAGATCTCTTATAATTTTTCTCTAAAGTTGCTCGTTTTCGACTTATAAGCAATTTAAAATTGAAAAAAACGAAAAATGGCGATTTTCAAGGCTTAATAACTAGGTTAAAAGTTATTATTATGAAAGTCAATATATGACTAAATCAAAGTTTAAAGCCCCCCCTACAAGATCCTGAAGAAATTTTTGTCATTATTTTATTACTAAGCTGCTATTTTTAAGTAATAATTATAAGTGCCATGCACGTGTGCGGCATCTGTAAATGCTGAGTGCGAGAGAGAAGCCATCCCAGCAGTCCAATTGTGCATCTTACTCGCACTCACATTTACAACCGCGTCAATACGATCTAACCGCTCATTGTTATTTATTAAAGATAACAGCTTAGTAGTAAATTAATGACAAAGATTTCTTCAGGATCATGTAGCGGAGACTTTAAACTTTGATTTAGTCACTTTCTGACTTTCATAATAATAATTTTTAACCGAGTTATTAAGTCTTAAAAATGGCCATTTTCGCGTTTTTCAAATTTTAAATTGCTTATAACTCGAAAAAGGTCAACTTTAGAGAAAAATTATAAGAGACCTTTTTTGTCCATAATGGTCCAAAAAACCTAAAAAAAATTAGTCCTGGCCAAAAATATAGTTTTTTACAATTTGATTAAAAAAACATTATTAAAAAAAATTGGCCCACTTTTCACGTGGGCGACTTCTTGAACCTTATTCTGGGATGTCTCACGAATGTGATTATGCAAAAATATCTCATGGGAATATGTTTCCCAACGAACCCGCCTTTTCCGCCTTGTCTATATATTAATTTTTCAAAATGGTAATACCACCGTTGAAAAGAACGTAAGAATATGTTTTAGGAAATATTTTGAACTTTTTAGTTATGTTAATTACCATTTAATAAATGCATAACGTATCTTCACATGTACCTATGTGTGGTAGATTCGTGCAAATATTATAAGAATTATTGTGCATTTCATGGTAGAAGCATATAATTTGGACCACATGTACTACACATACAAAAGTTTAAATTTAGATATGAGGCCATCTCAGATTTTGCCTTTTACAAAAATGGCGAGCATTCAAATTGGCGGCTATAGATATGTGACTAATAGCACGATAACTTTTGAACGAAAAGTCCAACTTCAGCCAAATTTGGCACCAAGGTTCTTTTTTTGATGAGTAAGATCTAGGTTTTGAACCACAAGAAGCGGTTTACCAGAAGTTGTGTTTTTACTGTTTTTTATGTAAAAATATGTTGTTTTTTTTTTTCAATTCTTCCACCCTGTATATAATAATTTTTCAAAAAGGTAATACCGCCATTAAAAAGAGTGTAAAAATAGTTTTAGGAAAGATTTTAAACTTTTTAGTTATGTTAATCACCTTTTAATAAATGCATAACGTACCTTCACATGTAGCTATGTGCGGCAGATTCATTTTAAATGCCTGACATTTTTGTAAAAGACAAAATCTGAGATGGCCTCATATCTAAATTTAAATCTTTGTATATGTAGTGTATGTGGTCTAAATTATATGCCTTTAGCATTAAGTGCCCAATAATTTTTATATTATTTGCACGAATCTGCCGCGCCGCACATAGGTTCATAGGTACATGTGAGGATACGTTATGCATTTATTAATTTGTAATTAACATAACTAAAGAGTTCAAAATATTTGCTAAAAAATATTTTTACGCTCTTTTCAGCGCCGGTGTTACTTTTTGGAAAAATTAATATACACAGAGGAAAAAAATTGAAAAAAAAAACATATTTTTACAAAAACAACCAGTAAAAACAAAACTTTTGGTAAAACGAATCTTCTGGTTCAGCACATCCATCTTGTAAATCAAAAAAAGAACCTATATACCAAATTTTGTTGAAATCGGACTTTTCGTTCAAGAGTTATGGTACTATTAAACACATATGTATAGTCGCCATTTTGAATGCCCGCCATTTTTGTAAAAGGCAAAATCTGAGATGGCCTCAAATCTAAGTTTGAACCATTATATGTGTAGTATATGTGGTCCAAATTTTATGCTTGTATCATTAAATGTGCAATTTTTTCACATATCGGCCGCACTATTAATAATATACAGTGCTAGTCAAAAGTCCGTACCCCCCTGGTATCTTTTGAACGGTTATACCTATAATAGTGAAATTTGGAAGGATGAAATAAACGGACGTAAGCTTCTTAACTAGTCATGACAGGTGACGTAATAGTGACAGATGACGTTACAGAGCCACTGTGACCGATAATTTTAAACGGGACCTTATGGCAAATGATACCTCGTTTAAAAGGTATTCAAAATACCTATTCAGTCATACTAATTTTTTTGGGTTTTAATTGATTTTGATTTTGGCGAATAAATTAAATAAATATAATATTGTAGTTTCGCATTTAATTAATAAAAATTCAAATGTCCGCCTATAGTTTTTTTGTCAACAAATTGACGTTATTCGATTCTCTAGTAGTTTTTACGTCAACGTCAACCTTTTTGACAAGTAATTATCTGCGGAATTTTGAATTTGTATTAGTTAAATGCGAAACTACAATTTTATATTTATTTCATTTATTCATCAAAATTAGCTTAAACTCAAACAAAATTAGTATAACTGAATAGGTATTTTCAATATCTTTCAAACGAGATATCACTTGCCATAAGATCCCATTTAAAATTATCTGTCACAGTGACGCTGTATAGTCATCTGTCATAATTACGTCACCTGTCATGACTAGTTAAGAAGCTTATGTCCGTTTATTTCCTCCCTTCAAATTTCACTATTACAGGTATAACCGTTCAAAAGATACGAGGAGGGGTACGGACTTTTGACTAGCACTGTATAAATAAAAAAGACCACATAAGGCCAATGACTAATTTTAATTAGGGTGGTTATTAAGGGGTTGCTTGCCATCACTTTTTCGCTGAAAAAAATAGGGACTGACATTTTTTTCATTATAAGTCACTTAATTTTTGAGCTAGAGACTTTTTTTTTATTTCTGGAGATATATATTTTTAAGTGCTTTAAATTAGTGTAAATAACTTGTCCTTGAAAAATGCGTAGTTTTTCCGGCATTTTACTTTGAAACTACAATATTTAGCATTTGACGAAGAAGAGCCAACATTTATAAAATATAGCTCGATTACTAGTGGTCTTAAAGAAAATGTTAATAAACGGTTTTGTTTATTTTTTTAAAAGGTACATTTTTATTAAGTAAAGTTGTTTTGATAAAACGAAAACTTTTGGAGTTATTAGCAGAAAACTTACTAAAAACATTGAGTTTTTCGATATATAACTAACACTTTCGGTAGCGAATAAATTGAAAACTATAAATTTTATCAAAAAAATATATATAACGTTTTTTGCTTATAATGAACGTTTTTACTAACTTTTGCTATTAAAATATAATAAAAAATTTCCACCCCCGAGATGGGGTGGCAACCACCGCCTTGGTAAAACCGCCTTTCGGCATGATATAGATTTTGAACCTTGGACTATCCACTACTGATTCTTAAATTTTCAAGCAAATCGATCCATTCTGTAAAAATTGCGAGGTTTTTTCCTATTTTACGCTTCATTACTTAGACTATTTATTAAAATATTATTAGCTATTCTCTCTTCTAGCTGTCCTTTCGAAATTTCTCATCGTAAAAGTTAGCACTAAGATAAAACGTATCTTCATCTGAGAAAGACTCAGATATTATCATCTATCTTTTTATACAAAGAGAAATCTAAAGGACACAAGTACTATACATCTCTATATATGGAAAGCAAATTTTTGGTAGCCGCCCACTGAGCCTTCCACAATTTGTTATGCGTACAGACCGATAAATAGCAGAAATAGGAAAAATACAATATGCATTCTACACCTGTCTATTTATGTAGGTAAAAATCCGACACAATTTTTACTTCCTAGTACTCAAAATATGAGTAAAACTAAAGTAACGAGAGACAGCTTAAAATTTAGTTTGTTTCAGGAGTCAAAGAACTGCATCTACAAAATACCCTGCGAATGAAACAATTTCTATGTGGGAGAAACTGCAAAACCATTAAGCCCCAGGATCAACGAACATCATCATTATCTTTGCCTTATCCCTATGCGGGGTCGGCTTCCCTAATTGCATTTCTCCACACAATTCTATCTTGTGTCATATCAATGTTAATGCCCTTTACCAACATGTCCTGCCTTATCGTCTCCTCCCAGGTCTTCTTTGGTCTTCCTCTCCTATGCCTTCCAGGAATCTGCACTTCAGCAATTCTTCGTATTGAATGATTGACGTCTCGACGTTGAACATGACCAAACCATCTTATGCTCTCTCATTTTGGCATCAATTGGTGCCACACCTAGACTTCCCCTAATATACTCATTTCTAATTTTATCCTTATTTGTCACTCCACTCATCCATCTAAGGATTCAATTTTCCCTTTAGCTTCATTGGAATTTTTCTCTCACACAACACACCACTCGCTTCTTTCCACTTCATCCATCCAGCCCTAATTTTACTGCATGCATCTCCATATATTTCTCCATTACTCTGTATTACTGATCCTAGGTACTTAAAACTACTGCTTTTCACAAGCATTTCACCATACAAAGATACCATTTTACTTGTAGTAACTCCATCTTTAAACGAACACTGCAAATACTCTGTTTTTGTCTTAAACATTCTTGTTTTAAACATTTTTCCTTCAGAGCTTGTCTCCACTGGTCCAGTTTTTTTCTAAGTCTCTTTCACTATTTCCTATTAACACTACATCATCGGCATACATTAGGCACCATGGAATGCTACCCTGTAGTTTCGCTGTTTTCAGGTCCAAAACTAATGAGAATAATAAGGACTAAGCACCGAGCCTTGGTGCAATCCTACTTTCACCTGCAATTTATCAGTCTCTCCCACATTTGTCCTAACACTAGTCGTTACTCCCTCATACATATCTCTCACAATCTTTACATATTCGCCAGGGACTCCTTTCTTATTGCGTGCCCACCACAGAATCTCTCGAGGAACTCTATCATATTATGCTTTCTCATGATCAATGGATACCATATGAGCGTTGGTCTCTTTATTCCTGTATTTTTCCATCAGTTACCTTACAATGAAAATTGCATCTGTTGTTGATCTGCCCTGATTAAAGCCAAATTGATTATCGGATATTTCTGTTTCTTCACGTATCCGTCAATCAATTACTCTCTTCCATATTTCATTGTGTGGCTAAGTAGTTTTATAGCCCTGTAGTTTGTACATTGTTGTATGTCTCCCTTGTTTTTGTAGATATACTGCTTCTTCATTCGTCTGTCATTTGTCCAATCCATAGTTCTATTAAATAGACCTGCTAGCCAACTTATTCCTGTCTCTCCCAATGCTCTCCATACTTCCCCAGGAATATCATCTGGTCCGACTGTTTTTCCTTTCTTTATTTTTTGAAGCGCTTGAGCCACTTCCTCGTTTGTTATTCTGGTAACCATTGCTGTTACTGTCTCCGTTAACTCCACAGGCTGTCTGTCAAATTCTTCATTTAATAAACTGTCAAAATACTTTCTCCATCTCTTTTTGACATCCTTTTCGTGAATTAGTATTTTATTATTTTCATCTCGGATAAATCTAATCTGATTAAAATCTCTTGCTTTCTTTGCTCTGTTTGGCTATTTTATATATATTTGCTCTGCCTTTCCTGGTGTCAAGTTGATCGTATAGGTTTGAATACGCTTCTACTTTAGCTATTGCTACTGCTACTTTCGCTTCCTTTTTGGCGACCATATAATTTTGAAGATCTATGCCTGATCTGGTTTCATGCCATTTTTATATAATTTTTCCTTCTCTTTTATTTTTCTTTGTACTTCATTTGACCACCACCTAGTCTCTTTATCCTCAAATTTCTTTCTCGACGTTTTTCCAAGTATTTTAATAGCCGTCTCTCTAATAATTGAACTCTTGACAAAACCGCATCCATAGAAAAAGTACAGTGTAAAACACATGAGAAAATGACATATTTCTCCCTCGCAATATGCAACTTCTCTCACTACTTACATACATTCAAAAAGAACAATTTCTCACGCAGTGAGGAAAGTCGGGCATTGCAGTGAGAAATATTTTTTCTCACGGGTTCTCCTACGGTCTTCCATACTATGATCGCCGTTCCCATGGTAACATGCACAATACAAATACAATTATTAATGTCAAATAAATGTGTTAAAGCAAAACCTACCAGCAAATACAAGTTTTAAAAATGAGTTAGAATTTCACCATTTTTTATTGCTTCTTTGGCCAACTCATCCACTTTCTGATTCTTAAAACTTGTATACCTTATTTTTTAAAATTCTAATTAACAGGTATTTTTGAACAGTTTTGAAAGGTAATTCCTGGTAGCTTTTGCTGGTAGGTATACAATGTATACCTTATTTTTTATTTTTAAAATTCTAATTAACAGTTAATTTTGAACAGTTTTGAAAGGTAATTCCTGGTAGGTTTTGCTTTAACACATTTATTTGACATTAATAATTGTGTTTGTATTGTGCATGTTACCATGGAAACGGCGATCATAGTATGCATCATAGTATACTGGGTTATGAGAAAGTGGATGAGTTGGCCAAAGAAGCAATAAAAAATGGTGAGATTCTAACTCAGATCTTATCGACAGATGCAATAAATGACGTCAAAGCTAGAATAAATAAAATATGGAAAAACAATGGAAAAATATTTCAAGCATATCAAAAAATTTATATTTTTCTTTACATCAAGGACTTCCTCCTCCACCTGAATACATATTTAAGTATAACCTGCCAAAGCAAGATATTTCTACTATCGTCAGATTAAAAACTCGACACGGAAAATATGAGGCACATCTGCACACGTTAGGAATAGTTAATTCATCAGTCTGTTTTTGTGATAATGTTTCGATTAGAGATTTGAAACATATTTTCTTTGAATGCAAAATTAACGAGAAATATATATATATCAATTATATTACAATTTACGACAAACACAAGTTCATTTTCCAATTAGTATAGAATATCTAATAAGTTGTCATAAAATGGAAATATTTAAATTACTCATTAACTACTTGAGAGAAACAAATATAGTCATTTAAGTGAAATAGGTATAAATATAACAAAACTAATAAATTGAGGTAAAAATAAAATAAAAATCTCTGGCTAACGGACCCGCATCCAAGCCATTTTTTCTCTCTCACACGCACAAGTTTTAAGAATACTAAATACCTACATGTATATGTATTTTATTTCAATTTATGCATAAATATGTAATATACCTAAAAGCACCTAAATTATTTAATTTTGAAGTTTGAACTCTTGGCAAAACCGCATCAATAGAAAAAGTACAGTTTACAACACATGAGAAAATGACATATTTCTCCCTCGCTTGATTTCGCAACAAACTTCTGCGCTCGTGAGAAATATGTCTTTTTTCTCACTTGTTCTACAATATATTATTTTCTATGGATGCTATATAATATGCAACTTCTCTCACTACTTACATTGTACATTCAAAACGAACAATTCCTCATGCAATGAGAAAAGTCGACCATTGCAGTGAGAAATAGTTTTCTCACGGGTTCTCCCACTGTCTTCCATACTATGATCGCCGTTTCCATGGTAGCATGCACAATATTGCACAATACAAAAAATCTACCAGGAATTACCTTTCAAAACTGTTCAAAAATAAATGTTGATTATAATTTAAAAAATAAGGTAGGTATATAAATTTTAACAATATTAAATACATACATGTATATTATGTATTTTATTTCAATTTATGCATATATTTTTTTTAAATGCTTATTCAGCAATCTGTTAGTTATATAATTTCTAACAATAAGCGTCTCTGGGGTGTGAAGTAAAAAAAATTGACGTTAGAGAGGTCAGTCCAATGACTGGACCTCTAGTATGGAACAAATATGACATTCCGATAATATGCTACATACAAACATACATTTTACACTTACAAACCTTACATACCTAAAAGCACCTAAATTATTTAAGTTTGAAGTTTGAACTCTTGGCAAAACCGCATCCATAGAAAAAGTACAGTGTATAACATATGAGAAAATGACATATTTCTCAAACGCTTGATTTACTTCAACAAACTTCTGCGCTCGTGAGAAATATGTCTTTTTTCTCACCTGTTACAATATACTAATTATTTATCTCGTTTAGATACTTAATAGGGGAGTGCAATTAGAACGAAAACATGCATTGTTTCGGAAAAATTCAAACAAGCTTATATTTTTCTAAAACATTTTTGAGACTTGTTAAAGTAAAAAGTTCTACTCGCAGATTTGGCCGCTAATTGTTTTTTAATTGTTTAAACAATAACAATTTTTGTGTATAAATAATTTTAAAAGTATCGTTAAATTCATCATTTTACTTTGTGTCAAATATGTTTCTACTTTGTTTTTGATTATGCTGAATCCAAATATGGCATTCTTATACAGAAACTCTTATACAGTATGTCTGCGTAGCTAGGAACCACATGCAAAACTTTTTTATTATCAATTTTACGAAAAAAAGCTGTTCTTCATAAAATGCTGTGGATAGTCAAAAATCTAAAACTGAAGCATCAGATACCAAATTTTATCAATTTTATACGAGTTATGTCAAAAATATAATATTGTTAAAGAGTAAAGTAACTTTATATTCCAGAATATCAAAAAATGATATTATAAAAAGTGGTTTGAAATTAAAAACTAAATTTGAATATACAATTACATCATTCTAATCGAAAAAAAAATTCAATTTTTTCTCAAATTACTGATACTCATCATCATTTTATTATAACTACGATAACTATTTTATTATCACTTTTACGAAAAAAGTTATTCTTTATAAAATGCTCTCCATTGTCTAAAATCTAAGATACAACCATCAGATATCAAACTTTTTTAAATTTATACGAGGTATGAAAAAAATATTTTTTTTTTAAGAGTTAAGTGCCTTTATTATTCACAATATTTTAATTAGAAGGATGTATTTGAACATTAAAACAATTTTTTTAATTACAAACAACTTTTCTTAATAACAATTTTCGATATTGTGAAATGTAAAGGTACTTTACTCTTGAGTGAAATTCATATTATTTTACATACCTCGTATAAAATTAATTAAATTTGATATTTGATGATTGCATCTTAGATTATATATAATGCAGAGTATTTTATAAAGAATAACTTTTTTTCGTAAAACTGATAATAAAAAAGTTATCAATAGGTTCCAGGTTACGCAGACATACTGTATAAGAGCTAAAAAAAAATTTTTTTGCTGAACATTTATTATTGTTGAAGCTTATTATTCAATATATAATAGGTAATTTTTACAGAAAAAAGTTTTGATCACTTTGTATAAACATTTTTTAAGCTGGTAATTTTCGGTTTTTTATTACATTTTTGTTATCTTTCTTAATTTTCTCAAAAAGAAATAGTTTATTTCATTTATAACGTAAAATAGTTCAGTTCATTTTAAAGACTACATCCCAAGCTTTAAGAAAGCACTTATAAAACTCTAATATATCTGTTCAAACTTGAGTAATACCGTCTTAAATTGGTGGTAATTCTATAAAATTACGAAGATTTCAAAAATTACATTTTTTGAGACGTTATATCATTTGAATTAAATTTTTGAGATTTTTTTTAAATGAAGCATTATTGAGATATATTCTTGAAAGGTAAGTTGTTAAAATTGAGAGTTTTGTAGGAAACATTGTATTAGTTACACATTTTTAAATCATTTTTAAACAAAATTCATGTAAGGCTCATTCCCGCCCACACAGTACTTATGCCCATACATTTTATTTCTTTCTATTATAACCATAAGATAGCTTAATTATTCTTCTTTCATGTTCAATTTGTAAAATTTCATTTGATCCATTAGTTTAAGAATTACATTAAAATAACTCGACCGTGCACTTCGCCGTACGCTAGTTTACAGTGCACCAAGGTTTGTGAGAAGGGTGACTTTAGCGTTATAAATAAAAAATTATGGAAGATACAGATTTAATTTTAGAAAAATCTTTATATAAGGATTTTTTGAAAAATTTTCTGAATTTTTCAATTAGTCCTGTCGCCAGGGGGGGGGGTACAACGGCCTCCTTAATTCAGATGGACTTACCCAAGTTTTTTTTATATATTTTGACCCGCAGAATACGAATTTTTGGGTAACAGTTGATCCGGATGTCGATAAGATTGTTATATACAAAGAACTTGAGGAATTACATAACAGTGTTTTCTCGCAAAACAAAACATTTTTTTGTATTTTTTGGGTCATTCTAGGCAAAAAATGCTCTGAGAAGATTTTCCGTAGGATGCATAGTTTTCGAGATAACCGCGGTTGAACTTTCAAAAAATCGAAAAATTGCAATTTTTGAACCCGAATAACTTTTGATTAAAAAATAAAGTAGCAATTCTGCTTACCGCATTTGAAAATTTAAGTCAAATTATATCGGTTTTGATTATTAGCATTGCTAAAAATGTATTATTTTATTGTTAAACACAGCTGTAAATACCTAGTGCGTTAGTGATGTTGTCAATGATTTCTCATTTAAAATCAAACGAGTAGGTAGAGTAGTTACAATTGCAAGCGAGGCAATTTCTACGTAGCATACGTTAAAATGCATGTATTAGGCACGGGAGACACTATGTGTTTATAACTTTGTTTATCAATAAAAAAATTAATTTTTAGCAATGCAAATAATCAACACCGATATAATTTGACTTAAACTTTCAAATGCGGTAAGCAGAATTGCTACTGCTACTTTATTTTTTAATCAAAAGTTATTCGGGTTCAAAAATTGCAATTTTTCGATTTTTTGAAAGTTCAACCGCGGTTATCTCGAAAACTATGCATTCTACGAAAAAACTTGTAGGAACACTTTTTGCTTAAAATGACCCAAAAAATACAAAAAGATGTTTTGTTTCGCGAGAAATCGCTGTTATGTAATTCCTCAAGTTCTTTGCCTATAACAATCTTATCGACATTCGGATCAACTGTTACCCAAAAAATTCGTATTCTACGGGTCAAAATATATAAAAAAAAACTTGGGTAAGTCCATCTGAATTAAGGAGGCCGTTGTACCCCCCCTGGCGACAGGACTAAATGATCAAGTCAGTTTTTTTCTTAAATTTATATTTTCTGAGTTATTTAAAAAAACATCTAATTTCGTAGTTCATTTTTGTTTAATAAAAAATGAAGCACCAACTTCTCGAGTAGATCTTTTTGATAATGTTGTTTATTAAACATTTATTAATGAAATTACAAAAAGTTCTATCTTGTTTGATTTTTTCCGAAGTGAAAATCTATATGCACTCCCCTATAAAGTACAAATGTATATTATGTACAAACAAATTAAATTACTTTTCCTTATATTTCATGTCTTATTAACGGTTAAACTGTTTGAAATGTTCTAAGAATATCTTTGCAACGTATATTTAGGGCAGTCTGCTCGTATTAGAAATAAGCGTCCTTGCATTGATTTTCAATGATGTTCATGTTATTTATTTGTTAAATGAACTTAATGCTACGATAACTTTTCAAGGGTCGAAGTCGGATTATGAATGGCAATATCTACAAATAATACTGGGAACTCAATGCTTAAATGAGAACAATTTTATCGAATTCTCTGGTAGAAAGGTTTCAAGGCACTGGGCTTATTATTGAAGTGCTTGATGTATTTATTATTGAAAGTATTACGAAAGAGAGGTTATTTGTATCTAAAGCTATTGATGTAACGTGTGCTGAAGGTAAATATATATTTTTCGGTATTGTAAATGTGTTTCTTCGAATTTGCTAATAGTACTTTCTATGAAAGTTGTTTGAAAAACTCTGGGTGCAATTCTAAGATGTATTATAAATATTATCGAGCAATGTAATTGCTGACTTTTAAGCATACGATTAGGCCATTAATCCATAGTATATTTTAGATCTGATTAATGACATAGATACAATTAGTCTAAGAGCTAGTGAACCCTCCGACTAACGGTCTTCCTGTAAGGCTACAAATTTGTATAGTGATAATTCATAGCACACAAAGACTAAAAACCATGACCTGGCAGGCATCAGCCCTGCTCCTGTATCTACCAGGTGAATCGAAAAGTGCATAGTTTAGGGGTAAAATAAACTTTCTCCTGTAAGGTTTAAATTTAAGTATGTGTTTGAGTAAGTCATTTAGAAGAAATGTGTTCAATGACAGGCGATTCTGAACAGCATAAGACCTTGCCAGGCGTAGGAAAAGATTAGGTTTTTTTCCTAAAATTATTTTTTTTGCATCGAAAAAAGTTTTTTGGGCCTCTTGAATCATTCCAAACAGAAAAGGCCTTTAGCGACTTTCCTCTTAGGTTCATATCTAGTTTTTGACATATAAGCGATTAAAAAAATTGCGAAATCGGCCATTTTTAACCCAGAATCGGACATTTAACTGAAAATTTCAGTGTTACTAAGGTAGGTAGATATTCTTTAAAGATCGATTGATACAATCCCGAAAAGTTTTTTTTTCAATACAATATCAAAAACCCCTTTGTTTTTTAATTGCTAATCAAGCGGGCGCGACACTGTAGTATAAGTGAGGACGTTTGAGTTTGCATAAATTCATTATCTCGAGAATGGGCAAATTTGAAGGATATCTTCAGACAGGTCAATTTCTATTTTTAAATTAGGACTTTTTGGCATATATATATAATATTAGGGGATTTGACACAACGGGGAAAGATGATGAAGAAATAAAGAGAAGAATAACACAATCCAGAAAAACAATAGGTTGTCTAAACAGCGTACTATGGAATCATGAAATAGGAAAAAGAAGAAAACACAATATCTACGAATCTCTTATTAAAAGCAGTCTATTGTACGGAGCAGAAATTTGGCGGATAACCGAAAACAACAGAAGAAAACTGGAGGCAGTAGAAATGGACGCTTTTAGAAGATCAGTAGGAGTGTCACTCAGAGAGAGAATACGTAATGATAAGATAAGACAGCGAATGGGGGTTGACGGCTCTCTAACAACAGACATAGAAAGAAAACAGCTGATATGGTATGGACACGTCCAGAGGATGGATAACTCAAGACTCCCTAAAATAATTATGCAATGGGTACCACCAAACCGCAGAAAGAGAGGAAGACCCAAGAAATCTTGGAGAGAGGGAATAACGAAGGCGATGAGCGCAAGAGATCTTAGAGAGGGCCAATGGGATGATAGAGTGTCATGGAAATTAGGCATCGGACAACGTCGCAAGACGTTTTAAAACCGATTGATATATATATATATATATATATATATATATATATATATATATATATATATATATATATATATATATGTAACTCGTAAAGTTTGGGGACAGTATCGGTTACTTAATGGTGAGTTTGAGGACATTAGTCAAGTTTGGGGACCGTCCTCAAACTTTTGTTTTGGGAAACGGTTAGTTTGAGGACATGTCCCCAAACTGTTGTGCCTATTGACTATTGGTGATTTTGAGGACATATCTGACAACAGTAATGTTTTTAGAGTATGTAAGCTCTCACGGCTGGAAAGTTCAGGATGGGTGTTGTTTTTTGGGCTTATAAGTAAAAATTGTAATTGGCTGACGTTTAGTCTGAAACTTTATCAGACTTTTTCAATTATGGTAAACGTTTGTATTACTAATTTAAAAGTTGTTAGGTCATAAATTTTGTGAATTATAAAACATTATTTATATGTTATTAATTTCACTATGTCCAACCAAATCTTCAGAGCACTAAATTTATTTGCAAAATTGGTTTTACATTACAATCTTAGTTGTTAATAAGCTACCTAGTGGTGTTGTAATACAAATAAGGAACGAAAATTGTCGTGGCTGCGCCAAATTTCAAAAGTTGTCATTTTGAATCGAATTCAGTCATGTCTGGGTTTTAAAGCTATAAGATACCTTATCAAAAATTAAGATACTAATATGTCTGTAAACCTGTATTGACTCAGTTCCCAATATATTTTTTCACAACTGTAGCAGTTAGTGCTAGGTTTGTTCTAGTTTGTTCTGTAACTTTGAAGTTTGTTCTAAAAAATAAAAGAATTATTGAAAAAAATATGTGGCTATTTAACTTGACATAAACTTGTATGGCCCACTCGAAAACAAATACTTTCCGGAATATTCAAACAGATGATAGCCACTTAGTGCTAGGTTTGTTCTACCTCCCGGCGGAAGCGAGTAATTAGTTTCCCATAAACAAAAAAGTTATTCAATATAAAATGTGGCGCTCCAATTTTACGTAAAGCTGTACTGCCCCATATATAATATAAACGATTAGAGAAAATCTGAATAAACCACAAGTTAGTGCTAGGTTTGTTCTGCATTTTTGCCAAAACGTGTAATTTATTCTGCATTAACAAAGAAGATGTAAAAGATAAAATGTGGCGCTCCAATTTTACGTAAAGCTGTACTGCTCCATATATAATCCAAATGATTAGAGAATTGTGTGTAATTTGTTCTGCATAAACAAAAAAGATATACAAGATAAATGGAGCGCTCCAAGTTTACGTAAAGCTCTACTGCCTCATATAAAATCCAAACGATTAGAGAAAATGTGAGCAAACCACAAGTTAGTGCTAGGTTTGTTCTGTAGTGTTGCCAAAGCGTGTAATTTGTTCTGCATAAACAAAAAAGTTATACAAGATATAATGTGGCGCTTCAATTTTATCTAAAACTGTAGTGCCCGTATAAAGTACAAACGTTTACGGAAACAATATGATTCGGGGCTCGTATAGCACTAAATACAATGCCTTTAATTTGGTATGTTTTGTTTTTTAAGGTAACTGTTGTTGGAATGTCGGTTAACTCGACAAATGTACAATTTTCCAGACAAAAACCTGGATGGGAGCAAAAAAATTGCTTAAAAACGTAGCAACAATTAAAGTCTCTTCCACAAACGGAACACATAGATATGGTTACATTTATTGCATTTTGCTAATTCTTGATTCCCTTCCTTGACAAATACTGTGTGTCACAGATAAACTGAATTTTTATTGATCCTAAAAAATGCAAGTTTTGCTGCTGAATTTGAAATTTCTCATTATTTCAGTTTTTATTTTGTTATAGATATCGCATCTGGAAAAATGTATCTGTATCCAGAAATTTAGTGTTTCAATATAAAAGTTATTTTAATAACAGCTGTAAAGCTGAATAGCTGAATAATCCCTTGTAAAAACTCTATTGTTGTATAATCATCAGAGTTACTCAAGCTACCAAGACCGGCTTATTGCCAAGTCAACTGTAGGTACATAACATCAGATCAAATAATATGTATTATCATTCAAGCGTAATTTCAAAAGACTCTCATTAGTTTAAGTCTCAACAAAGAAAATGAGCCCAAAATTATAGACTATTTATATTTAGTCAAACTGACTGGATCGGCTGTGGAAATTGTGCAAAAAACGGGAGAAACAATTTGAATTTGGAAAGATCGATCAGGCGCATCTTTAGCGTACTTTTTAGCAATAAAACTCACAAATTTAGATACACTTAAACAGATGTTAGTCAATATGCAGGGTGTTTCAAAAGTAAGGTATACTATTTAAGCGGATTCTTTGGTTTATTTTATATGAACGTATGTCTAAAACGTTTTAAATTTTTAGATACACGGTAATAAAATAAATAAAAGCGGTAGCTTATTAATAAATATAATAAATTATCATCATCATCAATGGTGCTACAGCCGTATGAAAGAGCCTCGACCTTCCCAAGTCTATTACACCAGTCAGTCCTACCCATTGCCAACCGTTGCCAGTTTGCTGCGACTATTTTTCTCCCATCCTCATCTACACCATCCTTTCATTTGAGTTTTGGCCTACCCCTATTTCTACTTCCCACAGGTTGTGACATAAGAGCTCTTCTAGAAGGGTTGTTCTGCTGTGATCTTGCTAGATGTCCTGCCCATCTTAATTTTTCTATTCTTATAAGAGATACTACGTCTTTACCACCAAATTTTTGTTTATATCTGTGGTATACCTCGTAGTTGTACCTCATCCTCCAAATGCCATTTTCACAGATGCCACCGAATATTCCTCCGAGGATCCTTCATTAAAATATAAGCATAAGGTTTTCGTCTGCCTTGGAGATGGTCCATGTCTCTCATCCATATGTCAACAATGGTTGTATAAGGGTTTTGTATATGGTTATTTTTGTTTTTTGGCCTAAGTTTTTGCTTTTCATATGTCTACTTAGTCCAAAATAGCATTTGTTTGCTAGGATTATCCTTCGCTTGATTTCTTCCGTCATGACGTTCTCCTTTGTGATCAGGGAGCCTAAGTATGTGAATTTGTCCACCACTTAAAAGTAGAGTTATCAACCGTGAATTGGTGACCGATGTTTCTGGCTCTATTTTTGGGTGTTGATGCCATCATCTTAGTTTTCTCCTCGTTTACTTGCAGGACCATATTTTTTGAGGAGTTTAAGAAGGTGGTATACATTTTTTCTAGCTTGCGTGTTGTGCGAGTAACTAGGTCCACGTCATTTGCATATGCCAAAATTTGGGATGACTTATTAAAAATATTTCCTCTGTTGTCTATTCGGGCATGTCTGATCGCCTTTTCCAGAGCTATGTTAAACACCCCAGCACATCTGGCCAGTACACCTTGCCAGCAAGGATGTGGACATTATCCATGACTTCATACAATTTATTTCTTAGGACAATTCATTGGTTTTTTCCAGTATTTGCCTTAGCACAAAGATCTGGTATGTTGTTGATCGACAACTTAATAATAAATAAATAAAAAAATAAAAGGTAATATTTACATACACAACGTTTCAAAAGTAAAGTGAAATATTTAACGGGGTGAATTTTGGGTTTACTTTAAGAAAACTTTATTTGAGATGTCATAAAGGTCTTAAATTTTGAGATATACGAAAAATCTCTAAATCCCTAGGGTGTTTCATTTAAAATAAGTAGGTTATTACAGCTTCAATTTGTTAATAGAACAATCTAATATTTTGACCACCATGTACAAAGGCATAGGAAACCCTAAAAAAGATTGGAAGCTAAGTAAATTTTACATACGATAAACTAATAAAAGACAGGACGTTTCATTTAACATAAGTACCTTATTACACCTTGAATTTTGTTAATAGAACAATCTAATTTTGACCACCCTATACAAAATTTTGCTACAATAAATATCTATTTAAAACGCTGAGTAGGCTATTATTAAGATCCAAGAAAAAATTTGTCACTGATTCTTAGATTCATAGATATTTACTTTTTTCTAAAACGTTACATTTCTATAAAAATCGAAGTAAATCAAAACACCCTGAACTTAGGTATTCGCGGTGTGCAAGTACTTGGAAGGGATACGAGAAACGATCGTGCGCGAATAGCGGAGAAATATTGCAACTTTCTTAAATAATTCATATCGTCAATTGAAATTGTCAAATTGACGTACATTTCATACCTACTCTCGTTGAATAAGAAAAATTATATATTGCTCCACAGTATTGATATTATATGCAATTATTATATAAAGGTAAATTTAATTAACTGTATTTTGCTTGCAGTACTGCGTTTTAATAACTAGTTTTATTTACTACATACAATTGTTTACGTTTTAATAACATAACCTGAATCTTATTTTTTCTTCTTATTATTTTTTCTCCTTATTATTTTTTTGGACTATGGCGTTGACAATTGTCCAGTAACCAGGACTAATATAATTGGCCAATATAATTAAAAGTGCGAATAAAGTTGCAGAGCGTAGAAACCAGGTGTCGCTTTGCCGAATTTGCACGGTTCCAATGGAGAACCCTTATGCCCTTATAAAAGTATAGCTTATTTTTTAAGGGAAATTCAAAAATGTTACCTGATATAGGGTGTTCCATAAGAAAAAATATAACTTTGATATACTATCTTTTGGAGCACCCTGCATAATTCACATTATTTTTAGACTGTAGTGTTAATGGTCCTGTATATTTCTATGAAGAATATAATAATATAATATATCTGTATAATATTTTTCTATGAAATAAAATGAACACTCTTGTCACAAACTACTTTTCGTCAATAATTGGTTATTGTCGTATTTTTGATTATAAAATTATTGTAATATTCACTTTCTTCCCTTACATAAAATATAAACTATAATAATTTATAATTTAAACACATTAAAGTCAGAATTTGGTATTATTTTTTAAAAGTAAATTAAATGTAAGACCAAATTCTTGCCACGTCGGGATAGTATCAAGAGGTTTTTTCCTGGTTTTCCCTCGTGATTTACTATGGAATCTCTAACGCGAGAATTTTACTGCCATCGTTGCATTTGGTTGTCTTTTTAAAGACAGATCACATGCTATGATTTTTTTTGTGACGGATATTATTGAGTTGGGGTTGATTTTATGTAATCGAATGAACTATCTTTCAGTAAAGTCGTCCCAGGAACGCAACTTATAAATATTGGCAATATCATTTTAAAGTCTTCTACTTTAAAATGTATGTCTGAATTGCCAATATAAATAAGTCAGATTAAATAAATTATTAGAAGAATTCTTTACTTAGCAACAGCATTTTTGTTTAATTTAGTAGTATTTTGTTTTTGACAACGGCACGCGATTTGGGCGTCGAAACGTTAATAAAATTATTTTTTTCAATTTAATTGTGGCTTATTTCCCATCTAAATAGTTAATCACTATTTTATTATTTCACCTGCAATTTATTTAACAACAAAAATTGTTAATAACTTTCAAAATTTGGATATAAAGAATCGACACAGAAAAATATAATATAAAAATGTACACCATTTACCAAAAATATAATAATTGATTAATCCTAATACTCCATCAGTTTCTATATTTTTCCCTTAATTATCTAGATATTTATTTAAAATAAATATGTATGTAATGCTAAGTACCTATGTAAATACCAAATGAAATATAAAATTTCTTAAGCCGGCCCTTTTCCCCACTTATTACCTGACGTGGCAGAGGTCCCTTTATCGTTTCGACTTTATCAGCGGGGTACTCTTAAATTCTGCAAAGTAAATTCTTATAATTATTAGGCACTTATTAAATTATTAAAGTTATCACTTACTAGTTGTTGTCTATTCAAATTTTTCTTTGGATTTTATATGGGGCAGTACATTTTTAGGTAGAATTGAAGCAACGCATAATATATTGTTTAACTTTTTTTTTTAGCAAATTTCACGCTTTGGCAGAAATGCAAAACAAACACAGCACTAACTTATGGTCTATTTAGATTTCCTCCAATCGTTCGGATCCTATAATAGATGGCAGAGCGCTATACTGTATCTGGAATAACTTTTTTGTGTACGCACAACAAATTACACGCTTTGGCAAAAATGCAGAACAAATCTAGCACTAACTTGGTGGTTTATACCCTATTCCACGAATATACGACTGTTTTGGATTATCTCAACAACGAATACTTCACTGTGCAAAATATGAAGAACGAAACTAAATTGCATATTACATTGTTGCTTAGTGAAATAATTATTGGAGCCATTTATGCCCGGTTGCACCAACAGATCTTAAGCTTAAGTCGAGAATATCATTAGAATTAATATAATATAATTATAATACAGTAGAGCGTCGATAATCCGAACTAAGTGGTACAGGGGTAGTTCGGATTATCAATTTGTTCGGATTATCGAACATATGTTAAAAATACATACAAAGCTCATAAACATAGTACATATTATGTACATACGTTTTAGTTACAAGGAATAAAACACCTGCATAATAAACAAATACTTATATTGTATGTATTTCTGCATAAACAAAACAAAAATCCGTGATCATATTTTTTAATTTTACAATTTTTTTGCGTTCGGATTAGCGATCGTTCGGATTACCAGGGTTCGGATTATCGACGCTCTACTGTATATTACAATAAGAATACCATAATATAATAATAGATATAATTGATAATAACGTAAGAATCTAAAATTATGGTGCAACGTAAGTGATACTCAAGGAGGCCCTATGTATAAGTAGAGCTTAGCTAAGCTGGAGCTTTAGATCCGTTGGTGCAACCAGGTATAAATTTCGTACTTT
Organism: Diabrotica virgifera virgifera; assembly: GCF_917563875.1. Lineage (NCBI taxonomy): Eukaryota > Metazoa > Arthropoda > Insecta > Coleoptera > Chrysomelidae > Diabrotica > Diabrotica virgifera. The sequence continues at coordinate 192,258,744 of NC_065448.1, forward strand.
TTATGTTGCACACTAAAATATCCGTTGACTCGATAATCTAAAACAGTCATATATTCGTGGAATTACCTATATTCAGATTTTATTCAATGGTTTGGATTATATATGGGGCAGTACAGCCTTACGTAAAATTGGAGCGCAACATTATATCTTGTATATCTTTTTTGTTTATGCAGAACAGATTACACCCTTTGGCAAAAATGCAGAACAAATCTAGAACTAACTTGTGGTTTATTCAGATTTTCTCTAATCGTTTGGATTCTATATGGGGCAGTACAGCTTTACGTAAACTTGGAGCGCCACATTATAACTTCTATATCTTTTTTTTTGTTTATGCAGAACAAATTACGCGTTTTGAAACAAACTCAGCACTAACTTGTGGTTTATTCAGATTTTCTCTAATCGTTTGGATTCTATATGGGGCAGTACAGCTTTACGTAAACTTGGAGCGCCACATTATAACTTCTATATCTTTTTTTGTTTATGCAGAACAAATTACACGCTTTGGCAAAAATGCAGAACAAACCTAGCATTAACTTGTGGTTTATTCAGATTTTCTCTAATCGTTTGGATTCTTTATAAGGCAGTACAGCTTTACGTAAAATTCTCTCTTTCGTCTGGTGTTAGAACAAACCTAGCACTAAGTGGCTATCTGTTAGAATATTTCAGAAAGTTTTTGTTTTCGAGTGGGCCGTACAAGTTTATGTAAAGTTAAAATGCCACATATTTTTTTCAATAATTCTTTTATTTTTTAGAACAAACTTCCAAATTACAGAACAAACTAGAACAAACCTAGCACTAACTGTGAAAAAATATATACGGGGAACTGGGGCAATACAGGTTTACGGACATGATACTAATGTGAAAACAATTTCATTTTAGGTCAAACGGTTTAGATTTTGTAAGCAATTTAAGTACCAGAAATTTCACTTTTCAAACCTCGATTATTCAAAATTTGGTTAAAGATAGAAATAGTAGATTGAACATGAGATGTATCTAAAATAAGAATATTCTGATAATTACAAAAATAGTATAATATACAGGGTATTGTATTTAAAATAATAAAGTTGGTGTTGGCCACTGCTACACGACACGCTCTGTATGAAAATTTTTATTGGAAAAAATGCACAACTAAAAATAACAATCGACCTGTGTGAGCGTTTTTTAACTACGGCCCCATTTATGTATAATCGAATTTATGGAAACCTAAACGTCCTCACTGTATATAAAAAATCTACTGTGGAAGTTGAATTTATAAACATCAATCAAATTTGGTATATATGTAGTGATTTTTTCGATTACAACTCATTAATCCGATATCAGATTTACAACAAAAGTTGATGTAAAAACGTGGAAATCCCTCCATCACTATCTAAACCAATGGGATTTCAAAAAATAAACGTGACAACTTATTGAAGCAACTTAATACAGTTATGCCTGAAAACAGAAAAAACTTTTGGATTAATTTGCCTGTGCGTGATGAGTGAGAAACGAAAGTTAAAGAATATACAGTATGTCCCTATAAGTTGTATCTATCCATATGGAAAACTTTTTTATTATTAATTTTACGAAAAAAGTGATTCTTTATAAAAAGTTCTGCATGGTCCAAAACCCAAGATTCAACCATATTATATCAAATTTTATGAATGTTATACGAGGTATGTCAAAAAGTTTGAATTTAATTCAAGAGTAAAGTAGCTTTATTTTTCACAACATTGAAAATTTATATTATGCAAAGTTGTTTGGAATTAAAAACTATATTCTAATATGCAATTACATCCTTCTAATTGATTTTTTTTAATTATGGATAACTAACATTATTTTCAGTTATTTCAATTCTGATAACCCTTTTATTATTAATTTTACGAAAAAAAGTAATTTTTAAGAAAAAGTTCTGGATGGTCTAAAACCTAAAATACAACCATCTTATATCAAATTTTATCAATGTTATAGGAGGTATGTCAAAAAAGATAAATTTAGATCTAATGTAAAGTACCTTTATAGTTCAGAATATTTCAATTAAAAGGACGCAATTGCATACTGAAACATAGTTTTTAATTCTAAATAACTTTTCATAATAACAATTTTCGATATTGTGAAAAATAAACGTATTTTATTCTTAAGCGAAATTCATACTTTTTACATACCTCGTATAAAATTGATAAAATTTGACATAAGATGGTTGTATTTTAGGTTTTAGACTATGCAGAACTTTTTATTAAGAATCACTTTTTTCGTAAAATTAATAATAGAAGAGTTATCTGAATTAAAATAACTGAACAGGCATCCATAATTTTTCAAAAAAAAAAATTAATTAGAAGGATGTAATTGCATACTAGAATATAATTTATAATTTCAAACAAATTTTAATAAAAGCAATTTTCAATATTGTGAAAAATAAAGCTACTTTACTCTTGAGTGAAATTCAAACTTTTTGACATACCTCGTATAATATTCAAAAAATTTGATATCTGATGGTTGAATGTTACGTTTTGGATCATGCAAAGCTTTTTATGATGAATAACTTTTTTTCGTAAAATTAATAATAAGAAAGTTTTCCATATGGATACAACTTACAGGGACATACTGTATAATATCAGGGCCGGCGATAACAGGCCTGCAAGGGATGCACTGCAGGAGGGCGCTCCTGTTTGGGGGGCGCCAAAATGAGCTTTTTTATTGGTGTTTTACAAAATACTATTTATATTATTATATACTATTTATAAAAAACCGAAGGGCGCCTTATGCTAGTTTTTGCAGACCCCTTATACCCCAGCGCCGGTATTGTATAATATCAAAAACAATTTGTTTAAAATGTATGTTTGTTGAAACTATTTTGCTGTTAAAAAAATAGTTGTGTATTTACAATATTTTCGTATCTGTTTAAGTATTTACTCTTTAAAACTAACTTAAATAAATGTTTGTTCAAACTATCATTAGTATTATTATTAGTTCTCCTCAACTCCTACTGTATTTTTCCTAAAAAAATTTAAATTATTCTAGACAGAGTTACTTAGCGAAAATGCAGTAACCACTTTTTATATATCTCGCCGCATCTTTTCTAAGCAAACCACACAAGGTAAAGTCTCAAATTGTTAGCACTAACACAGTATCTGTCTTTTTTATTGATAAATATGAAATATTTTGTATATTAATTAAAAACCAAATTTTCTATAAATTCAAACTTGCTAATAAAAAAAACCTTGACAGATGGGTAACTTTCAAACTCAAGACAGCTTTGCAAAGTTAACCTAACTTTCTCTGTTATCTTGTGTAGATACTGCGTTTTTGCTTACGAGTTCAGATCTCCGGTAGTAGTTCGAAGCCTTGGTTTATCATTTTCTTTGAAACCGCTCCTCTCAGATTATTTTGATTTTTTTTTTATTTGGCAGATCCAATATGACGAACATATTTTTTGAAAATTAACCATTGTGCTCAAAATTTGGCACACGGAGGTATTTGAAATCGGTGATCACGAATCAGAGGTCATATTTGCACCCAATATAAGGGATTCGGTTACTCTGTTTCTGCTATATGAGTCCACCCTTGAATTTTGTAAATTTGATTTCAGATTCGTGATTGTGTATACAAAATCGGGAACAACTTGGTTGAGTTTCAAAGACTCCCCCATAGATCCCCAGAAAGATCCCCCATATTGGATTTTTGACCGCCATATTTGATGTGCACCAAAGTCGACATCGGGGGGTTTTTGGCGTCGCTGATTACGAATCCGTATTCAAATTTACAAAAATCAAGATGGTGGACCCAACATAGCTGAAACTCCGTAACCGAATTTAGTATCAGCGATTCCAAACACCTCTATATACCAAAATTTGGTGCTAATCGGTTGATGTTCACAAAATAGATTCCAATATGGGATCCGCGATTTTGAATGTTGTAAATGTGATCTCGTGTTAATGATCAGCAATCCCAAAAAACCCCGTATAGTACCAAATTTGGTTGATGTTGTAAAATTCGGCCTCCATATTGGATTTTTTTATATATACATATACAGGGACAACTAGGTACGCCACTCGAAAGGATATATTGGTGTCCTCTCTAATTATCATCATAAAGTTGCACCAATATTACACTTATATTTACAAAAATAAAGTTATAAACAGCTCACTCTTTAAAACCCCTTTTTTACAACAGTTGTTTTTACCGCAAGAGTTATAAATACTATACCGCCAAAATAAAGTTACGTATCCAGTATTCACATGACTGAATTACTTATAAAATTACCTTTTCAACGAGGTGTCACACTTAGTATTTTCCCTATTTAAATTGTATGACTGACAGTCACCTGTCACCGAGGGGCGGGGAGAAAGGTATGATAGTTGAGGTTATGATAGAATGTTGATAGATAGAAAGATAGGAATAATAATTGACCTGTTTTTAAATTTTTTTCTCAGCACATGTATCTTGACGGTCCCTGTTTCGTTTTCGAAGCCTCAACCTGTATAGGTAGACTATTGTAAAAATACTGTAACATAAATTCTCACGTTAACTTTAGGTACATATGTGTCTATATTCGAGTTAAAATGGTTAGATTTATTTTTGAGTTAAAATTAGTTAGCAGAGCAGAAGTATAAAAAATTCATTTCAAAATTGTTAAAATTATTAAAAAAAATATGAGTTTGGTAATAAACGCAAAATAGAGCGGCGGATTTTTGATCAAATCCTTATAAAAACAAAGATTTCTACTTGTGAAAATCAAAATATACATATTCAACATGCTGGACGACCATCGGCGTGGACTTTTTCGCCTTTGTAGGTTTTAGAAACTCGATGAGGAATCCAACAACATTGTTGGAAATCAACTAAAATTAATATAAATAGTTTACATTATCTATATACATATATCGTCGCCTTAAATAGAAAACCTCGTATATCACAAAAACCAAATTTTACAGGAGATTAAAAGATTACAGGAGATTAAAAGAGAGATTAAAATCTGATTAGACACCTTTAAATAGAATGTTTAATAAAATTTCTTGAAACACTAAAGTAATGATATTACATTTAACATAAAAATACTAAAATTATATCTGTAACTTGTCATTATCACTTTTAACCAGTGAAATACAAGGTTTTCCATTTTAGTCCATTTATATTTACGTGGTTTTCTTGCTTTTGCAGAATATACGTGGTTTTCTTGTACTTGTTTTTATTATTTGCAAGGTTTTCTTTAAGCTCATCACAGAAGAAAATTAATAATTGTTGCTAAATCGATTGTTAAAAATAATTATTAATAAGCAGTGAATATTATTGGAATAATTATTCATTTGATAGTGTTATTTGTGTATTATAGGTATCAAAATTAAAACAATAAATATTTACCCATTTTGAAAGAATGATTTTGGAAAATAGAGATAAACAATAATATTAAAAAAGTATATTTTAAAATATAAATTTCTTTTATATTATAAAAAAGTATACATTTATTCATATTAAGATACATTATTTTAAAATACATGAGCACACACCTCCGCTACAAATAGTGCTGGAGTTTTTCGCGTAGTGAGGAAGGCTATCATAAAAAAGATGTACATCTCTTGGCAAGACGGATTTAATCTCTTGTAGATCAATGAACTTCCTTGATTGAATGGGAATTTTTGTGCTGTGTAGTAGTTTCAATGTAACATCAGCTGCTGGGTTTTTAATCCTGCATGGAAGATCAGAAAAATCATCTGAAAAGTTTAATTTATACTTCACCCCACCATCAGGCTTATATTGAATGCATCTCAAATCAGTTACCACGGGATCTCCTTTTTTATTTCCCGGTCGAATCGTTGGTATAAACTTCAATGCACTGTACATTTTAAAAAACTGGTGATCCAGGTAGTGAACTTTGTAGGGACTAGGGTTGATTCTTGCTGTACGACATACTTCCACATATCCAGCGGGAGAGTATATTTCTCTATGTCTTAGTTTTCGTTCAATAACACTATGAATTGAGTCGCACTCCATTTGTGTGTGCCCCTTTTCTAAATATTTTTGAGTTATTGTCAAACCAGTTTTTTGTGCAATAAGTCTTAGCGCATTGGATAGAATGCAGTTTCTATTCTGGTATGTGCATCCGTCACTATACAAAATCACGTTGTCATATTTGGAGCTGTCAATTTCAGAAGTTATGAAATGTATAATAACAGATGTAAACTCGTCAGCAGTTACTCCTCCCTCGGATTCGTCCCAGAGATAACAAAATGCATTGTTAGTTTTGAGGTCATAAATTGTGAAATTATGTACTTTTAATTTCGTTCGATAGTACAAAGCAGATGCCTTCAATGATGGGCATAAAAGCACAGCCTGTACATCCATAGTAAACACTGCCGTTCTGTTGTCTGTTTTCTCTTTGTCATACTGTTTTTCTTCCCTTGCTTTAGTTTTTTTTTCTAAATGAGTAGAGTATTCTTCTTGAGATAAGTTACCCTTAGTAAAAGAACAGCACAAATCACACTGATCTTTTTTTGGAGAGAATAAGGCAAGATTTAATTCGTCAAACACTGTGTAGAATAAACAATCAGTAGCGATGTAGTTACTTTTTCCTACTGATTCACAATAAGACTTATATTCTCTATAAAGATGTGCTTTAGATTGCCAATTCTGCTCCAAGTACAGTTTCTTAGTAGTTTTTCTGCAATAGTGCGACTCTAGCTTTGGTAAGTTATTAAAGAACTCTTTGAGAATGGTTTTACGTGAGGTATCAGCGTCTTTTTTTTCTCTCTATTTACATGTGATCGTAAATGTGCAATATTCTCTCCATCGTCTCCATTTTCCCTTCCCTCTTCATCATCTCCACTTCCCTCTTCCTCTACTTGCAGTTCTCCCATCCTGACAGATTGAGTTGTTACCCAGTTTAAAACCGCCCATTCTCCCATACATAAGGTGTTTAGGAACATCTTTTTGCATACACGAATTCTTTGTTGACTCTGATCAACTTTTAAATGATAGTATAAAGAACCCTTTCGTCGCACATTTTCTGACTCTACTTTTCTACGTGATACATTTCTGTTGTCAACTAGTTGCCTAATCAAAATGCGGCGTTCTTCCCAATTTAAGAGCCAATAATCTATGAAAATCGTTTTCCTAATTTTTTCCGTAATTCTATGGCATTGAAAAACTGACTTGTTTTTAGGTTTACATAAACAACGAGACTTCATCTCTCTTTTAGGTCTTTTGATGTCGTACATAATTTGTCCAGCTTCATTTTTCCCCTTCCAGAATACTCTTCACCCTTCATTATTTTTTCTTTACTCTGTTCTGTCTTCCATATTTGTTTATAAGGCTCTTTATTCCTTTTTCGTTTGCCTAAAACGTCTCTGCTGTTCACTATCTCACATCCATTTTTATTAAGATCCTGCCCTGGCTGTGCATCAGTCGTGTAATTTTCAGTGATTTCTTGTATGCGTCCTTGTTCAGGATCTTCACTCATTTCAATTAAAGTTTCATTAGGAATACATGTTTCCGAATTTTCAAAATAATATTCAATTGTCTCATGAGTTGAGTTTTCTTCGGCAGCTATTTCTTCCAAAATAGTTTCTCCTCGTAAGTTATCTTCATCATTCAAATTTATTATGTCTTCAACTATTGCTCCTAGAGACGGCGTTATTTTATCCCATTCTGGCAATGAGTTGGATAACTCCAGGATTGTTGATTGTTCCGAACTACGATTTAAAATGTCTTCTGTAGGTTTCGAAACCGGTTTTAAAATAAATTCATTTTCTTCGCCACACGGAACAAGTTCGTACTCCATTCTCTGCGAAGTGTTTGGATTATCATGTGAACAGTAATCTGAAAATAACGGAACATTGTTACTGTTGTATTTTCACTAGCATTAAAGTCATTAATGTATTTATATTATGACGCTATAGTATACTGTGAACTCACCCTGAGAAAGAACTGCTGGCGTACTGTATGGGACCATTTTCAAAGTAGGGGTTGTTACAAGTAGGGGTGATGGTTGACTACAGTCTTTAATCTCCAAACTTTTTTGCTTTTTTTTCAGGGCTAAATCCACAAGAAGTTTGCTCCGACAACTCATGTCTGCATAAAATAATAGAGCTGTGTTAATATAATGTAATAACCTAACGTAATAAAAATGTGAAATTATGGTCTTTGAAATTATCAGTCTTTGTTCAAATTTATTACTTTAAATCAAAAAACTAAAATAGTAGGTCTAACAATAAAAAAAAAAAGCTCGTAAATCAGTATAAAACATGTAAAATGGCATGAATTCACTGTGCCACAGTATAGACAGAAAACCCCGTAAATCTGATGTACGAGGTTTTCTAAACAACTATAGTAAACCTAACCTTTTTAAGAGGTTTTCTGTAAACATAACCCTTACAAACTAAGGTATATTGTCATTAAATATAATTAAAAGGTGTATAAAATATTGAATTTACCTGTATTTTATTGTTTTTCTTCCAGAAAATAGTAGAAGATAAAAGCAGCAATAAAAACTTCACTTAAAACAACGAGTACAAGTATGACGTATCTGCGTGGTTTTCTTACTAAACATTGAGAGCTCACTGATATACGTGGTTCTTTTTTTTTTCTCAATAGAAGGCAGTACGAGGCAGAAATATTTATTTTGACAGCTGTTTTAGGTGAAAGACGAGGTTTTCTATCCACAGGAATAAAAATATCATTTTGGTCCAAAATTGGATATACAAGGTTTTCCAATTAAGGCGACGATATATCGAAAACTACATCGATTTGTATTACACGATATTTATAAAAATTGGTTAATCCCCACAAAGTTATGACGAATATAAATTATGGCTTCAGAAAATATTTTGACAGACAGACACGCCCCTTCTGTTTATACAGTTTATACCTGTTCCACTCTTTATACTGTGCCTGTTCTGTTCTGTTATACCCAGAGCCGTACGGTACATAATATTTTAAATACAGTGCATTTATTATTTCGTAAACCTGCCATTTTAAGGAAAAATCCTGAAACAGGTAGATTTTTATTTTTAAATTAGGATTTTTTGGCATTAGTAGTGGCGTCATCCATCTGGGCGTGATGCCCATTTGAAAGCCTAGCTCATTTGAAAGGGTATTCAATTCTCTATTCACTAATATAAACATTAATATAATTATTTGTACCTGGTGTCCAAAAAAATGTTTTAAAAATTAAATTAATTGACATAAAAAGATGAATGTATTTAATTTATTTAATCCTAAATGCATTTTATTGCTCAGAAAACAGAAAAAAAAAATATTTGAAAAATAAACATTGATTTTCGCTTAAACGAAATGGTTAAACTGCTAAGAGGCTAGTGGGTGGGAGCTTTAACATTGAATTTAAGCCAAAAACAGTATTTATTTGTTAAATTACCATTTTTGTTCCTGTTACGTGACAACAGTAAAACGTATTTTGAATTAAATAAATTACATACATTCTTCTTTTTTCTCAATTAATTTAATTAAAAGATATTATTTTGAACACCCTGTATAGCTAATTGGGAAGACGAAGTCGATGAGGATGCCAGGAACTTCCTGGGAAAGCGTTCATGGAAAAGAACAGCGGTAAATCGAAATGATTGGAGAAGCTTATTGAAGGAGGCCAAGGCTCGATTTGGGCTGTAGTGCCATTGGATGGATGGATGTATAGCTAATTATGTTAACGTTTATGTTATTGAATACCTTTTTAAATCAGCTATCACATGACCCCTACTCTCTTTTAAAAAAATCATCGATTACATCATCACGCCCAGATGGATGATGTCACTAGTATGATATATGCCAAAAAATAGTAGTTTAAAAATAAAAATCGACCTCTTTCAGGATTTTCCCCCAAAGTTACCTGTTTACGAAATAATAAATTTATGCGTTACTTCTGTATGATGGAAGTCTTTGAAATGCCGCCCCTTATACAGGGTGTTTTTAAATAAGTATGACAAACGTTAATGGGCAGTAAAGTACGTGAAAAAAATAATGACAGTTTGCTCGATAAACATAATATGTACGCAAATGCTTAGTTTCCGAGATAAGAGCTGCTGAAAATTGTGATTACAAGCTGACGATTTATTTATTGATCTAAAACCGGTTGAGACATGCAAATTAAATTTGGTGGGTTATAAGAGGTAGTTATTGTGCATTTTTTGACATACAATTAATAATTTTATACGCACCATTGGCGCGCATATTGGTACTGGCCTGAATTCTTTATAGAAAAAAATAGTACGCCACTGAGATATTTCAAATTAAAAATAATTCTCAATCCCTTGTTTAATTTGTGACAAAAATATATCTTCTCTTATTTTCATACGACGATGCTCCGTTTTTATGCAAAAAATATCTTAACGCTTACAAAGTTATGAGTTTCTAGAAGCGAAAATCGATTAATAAAAAAATTAAGAACATAGGCGCAAATTTGCTTGCAATGCTTTTTAAATGCATTTATTTTTTTCGGATTCTGAAAAATCTATTAGATATTTTTGAAAAATTTAAACGCAGATTGAATGACTGAAAGAAAGAAACCGAGGGCCGAAAGTCCCTTAGAATAAACAAATGTTTCTTTTGAATAAGATATTTGAAATTAAAAAGTAGACTCAATTTTCTCTTTTTTTTTTCACCCCTGTAACTTGTTCAAATAAACATTATAGAGGTTTTCATGGACTTTCGGCCCTCGGTAATAATGTAATCTTTTATTCTGCGTTTAAGTTTTTCAAAAATACTAATTAGTTTTTTCAAGATTCGAAAAAAATAAATGCATTTAAAAAGCATTACAAGCAAATTTTGCGCCTACCCACTTAACGGCACTGTCATAAAGCCGGCCACTAACGATACTGCGGCGTCGTTCAATTTTGTAGAATTCCACCTAATCTGCAAACATTTTGATCGTGTGTGACCATGCATCCAACAAAATCGTCACAATTTTACCACAGAAAAACTGGTTTCGATAGTGCAGTACTGCAGAATTGATATCATCGACGATTTTGTCGAACAACACCGCAGTACCGTGAGTGATCGGATTAAAATATAGATGAACAAATTCATTTTAAATTTAGCTCCACCTGTTAAGACCTGCTCGTCCAAAGATTTTTCGTAATCAAATAAACGCTGTTCCTCCTGGCTCGAATTTTCTTTTTCAGCTGGAAATTCGGAACTTATATCAAGATTTTCTGCAATTTTATTAAATTTTCATTTGCTCATTAGCCATATTGTCTCTAACTTTTCAGTTTTTCTATAGTTTCTGACAACATTTTTACACAATCTGACACTTTAATTTTTGATTTACATACTGATTATGCCGCCTCACTTTGTAATGCCGCCATGCTATGACTGCCTCGCCGCATCATAGCACGGCATGGCCCTGTTATACCCCATTCTGTTAAGTACCTCTTACTGACTGACTTTATTGCAGTTATCTCAAAGACGAATAATCCCCTTTTTCCTTTTTGTATCTCTTCGGAAATTTACAATACTATGTGAATTGAAGAGAATATACTGATCCGGAGCTTAATTATTGTATTGTTACATGCTTAAAAATTTTGGACTTTCGGTTAATTTTAAATTTTAAAAATTTAGTTACGAGTTTCAGTATTGTGAGATATAACTGTATGGACCTTTGACTAATTGTATTTGGTACTAAAATGAAAAATGTGAATTTTAAGTAGAGATATAAAACTAATAAGAATATACCGGGTGATTCATTAAGCGTGGCGACCGGCAATATCTCAGAAACTAACAGTCGTAAAACTATGGGAAAAATCCTTATTGTGAAATTAACAAAAAAATATTAACGTGGCACCAACCTTTTTAATATGAATTTATACATACACATTTTATTACATTACACTAAATGAAATACGAATTAATAATACATTTTCCCTCACAAAGAACAATACAAATACACATTTGAAAACACTAGAGGACAAAGATCTATAATAGACTATGTTCTGTCGAATAGAGTGTTACACCCGTCTCTAATCTTGGATGTAAGAGCACTAACATCAGCAGAAATAGGAAGCGATCATAAATTGGTATTGTGCAAAATCAGAATGAAAACACATATATGTGATAATAAAACAGCAGAATACACCACCAGAAGATACCTATTCCAAAAAAGACTAACGGAAAAAAAGCAGCAACACGTATATCACAGAAAGTGACGGAGTCGAAGAAAGCTGGGCAAAAATTAAGTCTAATATCTTAGCCTCAGCCAAGGAAGTTCTTGGTGAAAGAAACATTAATAAAAATAAATCGCTTCCAAGATGAAGAACTCCATGGTTTTGTACAGAAGTGAAGGAAAAATGTAAAGAGAAGAAAAAAGCTTACCTAAAATACATGTCAACTAAAACACAAGAGGCATAGGATTATTATAAGACTATCAGAAACGAAACACATTCATTAGTAAGAATAATAAAAAATGATCACTGGGAACGTTTTTCGAAAGAAATGGAACATGATTTTTATGGTCTCCAAAAGGAAATATGGCGCTTTATAAGAGGTCAAAGAACGGAGGTAAAGGAACTAATAGAACCAAAACACATAGAAAAGGATACATGGATTGACTACCTAAAAAAGCTCTATGCAGAGGAAGAACAAATGATGCTAGAACCGGAAACACCAGAAATTACCACAAATGAAGATGTTAATATAAGTGCACAGGAAGTACGAAAAACACTCGAAAAACTGAAGAACAGAAAAGCTGCAGGTAAGGATGGAATACCACACGAATTACTGAAATATTGTAGAGCAGCAATGACAGAACAATTAACAACATTAATTAACAAAATCATAAAATACAATAAAATACCGGAAGAGTGGAGAACGAGAGAACTAATTCTACTATTCAAAAAAGGAGATAAAAAGCAGCCAGAAAACTACAGAGGTATCAACTTGTTAAATACTAGGTACCCTAAAACTTACAACTAAAATCTTACAAGACGTAATGAATCAGAGGATAAGTTTAGCAGATGAACAACAGGGTTTTCGTACTGGAAGATCGTGCACAGATGCAATATTCGTCATAAAGCAAATTACTGAGAAATCACTAGAGTATAATAGACCAGCATTTCTATGTCTGATTGACTTAAAGGAAGCATTTGACAGAGTAAGACTCAAAGATGTAACTCATCTTCTGTATAATAGAGAAGTCCCTCTAGATATCATAAAAACTATTGAGAACATCTACCAAAATAACAAAATGGAAGTCAGAATAGATGGACAACTTACAGAACCTATAGATATAGGCAGCGGAATAAGACAGGAAGACTCATTGAGTCCTATGCTTTTCAATTTAATCATGGATGAAATCGTTAAAAACGTCAACAAAGGAAGAGGTTATAGAATGCGAAACAAAGAAGTAAAAATCCTCTGCTACGCAGACGACGCAATATTCATAGCCCAAGATGAAGATAGTCTGCAAAGATTAGTCCACAGATTTAACATAAGAGCAAAAGAATTCAATATGACAATTTCATCTCAGAAAACCAAAACAATAGTAATCAGTAAAGAACCAATCAGATGCAAAATAGAAATTGATGGTATCAGTATTGAACAAGTAATGGAAGTAAAATACCTTGGAAGTACATTGTCAAGTTACGGAGACCTAGACAAAGAAGTGAGAAATCAAGTACAAAAAGCAAATAGATTGGTAGAATGCCTTAATAGCACTATATGGCGAAACCGACATATAAACACTGAGATGAAGTCAAGAATTTATAAAGCCAGTGTAAGACCAATAATGACATATACATCAGAAACAAAACCCGATACAGCCACAACACAAAGACTATTGGAAACGGTAGAGATGAGAGTACTGAGAAGAATTACAGGAAATACACTAAGAGATCGAAAGAGGAGCGAAGATATTAGAAGACAATGTAACGTACAGTGTATAAACGAATGGACACTAAATAGAAAAAAAGAATGGAACAACCACATAACCAGAATGGGGGAGACACGTGTGGTCAAAATAGCACGAGATAAATCACCAATCGGCAGAAGAAGTATCGGCCGACCGCGCAAAAGATGGAGTGATAACCTTCCATAGAGGTATCAATCCGCCAATGAACAAGCAGAATTGCTTATAAAGAGGAAGAAGAAGAATAAGACATTTTATTACACAAAAAATAAGTGAAGGGTTTCTCAGAGGCTTCTTTCAGTGCGTCATAGTTTTTCGATTTCTTTCTAACCCATTAAGTTGGATATGACGGAAAAAGCGGTAGTTCTTGATTAAATATGAAACTTTTGCAGCATAACATAGATAAGCGGTCTATTTCTAACCTACGTTTGATTTGTTGATATTTAGTTGTCGTTCAGGTCAGTATTTGTGTACGACTTGTAGTATTTCGAGTTCAACTTCCGACATAATAATATTTGATATTTCATAGCGTTGTGCAGTTGTGTATTATTTTGCAGCTAACAAGTCAAAGAAAAAAAGTGATATTGTGACGACGTGTGCTTTTGCCCTGGGGGTGACTTTCACCCCCTCTCGGGGATCAAAAAATATATTCCAAAATAAGTCCGGAAATCGATAAACTGACTAATTCTAAGCAACTTTTGTTTTATAGAGTTTTTTCACCAAGTCAATACTTTTCGAGTTATTTGCGCGTAAACATGTTCATTTCTCAACATAATAACCAACAATAAGCAATACTTGTATGACCAAATGTACCTGGGTAGTTATCCCGGGCCTCTGAAATACGCAGCCGCGAAGCTGCCATTCTCGTCTCTCTTTTAACTATCATCTCAATAAGAGGCAGATTAAGCATCGCCTCCATGGCTGCAATAGGAGTGGTGGGCATTGCCCTCAAAGCATACAGACAGGCCAATATCTGTACCGAGCTGGGTTTTCACCCGTGCTTGAAAGGTTTTTGTTCACTATACAGGCGCTATGAAGGTAGTGTTGGGTCTTATCACTTATCATCTTAAGATGTATCCAGTGCAGTGAGGGTTTGAGTTACCAATTTTTTCCTACTATCCGTTCTCAATATGTGAGTTCCAGGTGAGTTTACTAGCAAGGGTCACCCCTAGGTACTTCACCTGCTCTTCAAACTTTAGGACAAGCTTGGGCATTTTAGCCTTCGCCAATTTTTGCTGTTTCGTAAAATGAATGAGGATAGTCATTTTTGGGATTTACTTTTATGTTCTGGTTACGGTACCAATCCTCTGTCAGCGCGACAGGGTTTTTCATTACCTCAAGCACTGTTCAAGAAACCTGCCTGAGATAAGGACAACTATGCCATCCGCATCTCCCAGACAGAAATACCTGCTCATGTTCAAGAGAGTGTCTGTCCCTTTTTTAACAAAAATAATCTGATATTAAGAATCGTAAATAGAACAGATTATATATATTCCCATCGTTTTGAAGTCTGTACCATAGCAATTCAATTAAAGTAAAAAAGTGCTGCCATCTATTGGCAACCTTTTGAGATGAACAAATAGGACCCGTTCCCATTATTTTTATCTAATGTTATAGTTTTGCGCAATAATAGGTCTGATTCCGCGTATTAAAAAAAAGTTGATTAATTGCAAGCTGAAAATTTGTTAATAGCTTAAGGGTGTCTAGTCGGACAAACTTTGATATATGGAAACACTGGAACAGGAGAAGTTTTAATTGTGGAATAGGTTAAAAATTTGGAACGTCAGACCACGAAAACGTCACATGTATTTTGTCCGACAGAACTTCCAATTGATTTGTTACCCTTTCATTAAACTCTCATGCAAAAATCAGACTGTCATAATTCCTGTAAATGGACATGTTCTACGTGTTCCACTCATTAAAATGCTTATTTGGTGATCAATAGCAGTCTGATTTTTGCATGAGAGTTTAATGAAAGGGTAACAAATCAATTGGAAGTTCTGTCGGACAAAATACATGTGACGTTTTCGTGGTCTGACGTTCCAAATTTTTAACCTGTTCCACAATTAAAACTTCCCCTGTTCCAGTGTTCCCATATATCAAAGTTTGTCCGACTAGACACCCTTAAACTATTAACAAATTTTCAGCTTGCTATTAATTAACTTTTTTTATACGCGGAATCCAGACATATAATATGTTGTTTGATTGCTATTTTTATGATCCTGCAGCATTATTGCTAAAAACTTAAACAATAATATATTATGTCTGATGGCTGTTTCAAGATAGCGGAAAGATTACAAAAATTGATCATTTTTATATATTTTCGTGATTTTGCTGCAATATTGCTACAACCTTGTGCAACAATATATTATATTTGAATGCTGCAAGGTTGCAGCAAAACTAAAAAACGAATGATTTTTATTTATTTTTATGATATTGCAGCAATATTGCTAAAATCTTGCAGGATAACATTGAAGCGTTTAACATGTCTGCTCATATGGGAACAAGGAAAGAACTAACTATAAAAATACTGGGGGGTAGAAGTGGGGCTAGTAGAAGGAACAGACACGCAAAACCTTCATGCGAGACGGCAGCTCATTTGTTGTGCGGGAGCTAGGTCGTAGATTCGTTAGGGAAGGGGAAGGGTGTTAAGATGACTAAACTACCATAACAATTACAAAGGGTACTTACTCTGACTAGAGGATCTTTCTACTATTTAAAAAACAGGACGCCGTTCGAAACAAATCCTCTGGTTCATATTTGGGTACTTACTAAGACTTTTTTCTCACTTACGGGGTACCAAATGGGGGGACATTCATCATTGATTCCTCTTTGGGGTTAGACTGGGCAACATCTTTTCTTTTACTGGCTTCTATGCCATATTCTTTCTTCTGTACTAAAACTTTATTTACTGTCACACGGGGTACACAAACAAAAACAAAACGGGGTCATCGACCTGGGGCAGGGGAGGACATGGCTTCAATCCTCAATTTCAGGACAATGGGGACGAGACTTCATTTCTGGGAACTGGAAACAAAACATCACGGAACAGGAACGACATTTCTTCGATGAAATCAGGGCTTGACCATCATACATAAGACAGGAAACAATGGACAACAATGCCGGTTTGTAGAACTGGTATTTGACTCTCAAGAGGCTTCGATTTTCCATTAAATCATCACTATATGTGGAAAAAAATCCTCTCAGAGCACTCACCACACATTCAGATCTTCACAGCGACCATTCTACATTTTACCGGCGGGGAGTAAAGGGACTACGCCCTAATTCAAGCGAGTACCAGCCGAGGAGATGCTATCACCTCGGGACATAAAGCTGGACTAATTTGCGCTTCGCTCTGAAGCTACTACAGGGGAAAAGTACGACAGAAGTACCGAGCGATTTTGATCCTTAGGGATGCTTAGTTGACAAGAACTCAACTTTCAGTTCAACATTTCTTCTAGAAAGTTCTTCTACGCATCAGAACTGTACTTTTGTCAGCACTTCTTACAAATTGTAACACATTATGAAATATTGTGCAATACTTCATAGCTGTATACAGGGTCGGCTTGGGATATTCAATTTCACAAAATAAATTTAAAAAAATGGACATCCTTTTTGGGAATTGGAATATTAAATTAATGTTGGAGTTTTTTCAAACGTTACAAAGCCTCCGCGCAAAAGAGAAACCTGGATAATATTATCCAGTTTTCGATAACAAACAGAAAAAAATCCAACATGGACATCTTAGGTGTGACAGGACAACAATATCAAAATATTTAGATAATGGCTAGTGGGGATTAAACAAAACAAAAAAGTCGTTAGGGATTGGGCTAGCGTGCCATCAATCGCCAGACTCTTTAAAGTCGAGTAGACTTAAATGTTTTATGACTCTACTAAGAACTGTAGGTGACAAGAGTTTCTGTGCCTTGGGAAAGAAACTAAACTTGTGCCCTGTGTGGACCTCGCTGACATCCACAGCAGTAACACAAACGACATACCAGGGCAGACACAGCCTTATCACCTCGTTGCCTAACCGCGAGCGGTTCTCAAAAACTAAAAAAATATGACAGATATACATCTGCCCAAACTCAGCTAACACCTAGCGAGTTTCACGGGACATTTTGGCAACGGTTCTGCAAAATGAGGATTTAGACAATCCAGTCTAAACACCTCAGTGAGACAAAATCTCACCAACAACTTACCTCAACAACTCATTCAAACAAGACAGGGCTAGACAAAGGGGTATATGACAACAACAAGGACTAAAATCAAGACAATATTAACAAGGGGGGAGGGGGGATACGTGTGACAACGACAAAAGACCAAAAAGACTAGTATACTGGGTTCAAACGGGATATCAAATTTTTTAAACAAGACTAAGGGAAATGAACGCAAAACATGATACAGAGAACACTACATCATTACTTTTCAATCAACAGTCCAATCCAGGACAGAAGAACCTTTCATGAACGTTCACTAGACAACTCTCTCATTTTCAAATCACAAGCTGGGGGAAGACTTCATTTTCAAAACAGGGCTACACTTCACTTTTCGAAACAGGGGATAGACTTCATTTTTCAAGAGAGGGGGGTTGGGCTCTACTTTTCAAAACTGGGGATAGACTTACTTTTCAAAACTGGGGGCATTTCATTTCTCAAGACTGGGGGTGGACTTTATTTTTCAAAACGGGGGGGCTACTTTTTCAAAACAGGGGATGAAAGCAACACGCAAGGGGAAGACCAAAGGGACATTGGAAAGTATGACAGTTCTGACGAACAACCACTTCCATTTATCGACCGAAAGCAAGCTTCACCTGTACTCAACGCGGCCAGATCCTAACCTCACCAGCCTTGTCACAGCTTCTGCTCTTGGCCTACTTTCAATCAACAAACAGAAGAGAGGTCAACTAGCTATTCGCCAAAAAAAATCAAACTCCAGCACGGACACGGGCTAACAGACAACACGGGCTAATAGACAACACGGGACAACGGGCTCTAAAACTTCCAGACAAAACAGGGATAGACAAACAAACAGACAACAACATACTCAATGACTTCTAGATATACTCAGGGGCTTACAAACACAAACAATATTGAAATTTGGTTCCTATATGAGCTCACACGGGATAAAACATTTCTTGCTCCGACTACTAATGAAAGTGTTCACAGATAGCTGAACAACACTTCCTTCATCACGAGTATTACACTTGTGACATGTCAGATACAAAAAGACATACTTCATTCACGGGGGGACTTCTACTACTTCACTTCACGGGCTGTTTTCAACTAACCTCTGGCATCCTTTTGACACCTACAAAGATAGATTAGTCAAAAAAACAAGGGGCAACACAGACAAGGGGGGGGGGCTTTTTCTTGAATAAGTGGGGGGCCTCTCGACGGTTTCCCTCTTCACTTCTTCATGAATAAGTGGGGGGCCTCTCCACGGTTTCCCTCTTCACTTCTTCATGGGGCCACTTCTCAAGGGGTGACTTCCTGAATAAGTGGGGGGCCTCTCTACGGTTTCCCTCTTCACTTCCTCACGGGGCCACTTCTCAAGGGGATGACTTCTCAATGGGATGACAAAACTTTCACAGACAATACGGGACTAAGCTCATACACGGACCATACCATCAGCATTACACATCTATTCAAACGACCAAATCAATAAATCACAAAAAACGGTTATTCTGTAAAAAACTGTTGATCTATAGGAATACATGCAAAAAATACAACATACTGTTATACTTCATAATTGGATTCAATATTCAAAATATTTAACGTTACTTTTTACCAAAATTTTCAAAAAAAATTCCACGTTACTTTTTACCAAAATTTTCAAAAAAAATTTTACGTTACTTTTTATTCAACTGTTTGTCTATATATTTCATCAATATTTTCAAAAAAAATCAAATCAATGCTTTTATCATGGGTACAATATCAATACAATACAGTTAGTACGCTACAATAACATACAATTCTGTTCTACGATACATACAATACCAGTATACATATGGGGTTACAAGTTAAATACACTATGATGTATGAAATGGTGCATGCTCATACTATCAACAGCATGACCAAATCAACATCACAACAAAATGTGTACATACTTACACCTCTTTGGAAAAATTATTAACTTCTGCAACAAAAACTACAAAAATGGGCTCTTTCATGGGGACTAACAGACTGAAACAGTTTCGGGGGCACTAAAAGACATGAAACAGTTTCTGGGGGCAAGACAAGAGGAATCTGGGCTAAACTACATGGGAAGACTGGGGCGATATTTACTCGGGTCAAACTTCAGGGTGTACGTTACAAATGTAACACTAAGTGGGGGGGTGGCTAAAGACATTGGGGACTAGTAGATAGGCTAACTACTAGTTGAACATGTCTACAAGCTAGACTTGTAACAGTGGGCATACAAAACATGACACGAGTCGAGCTTCCATGTTATCGGAAACACTTGCACCACAAACCGAGATCGGCTGCCCAAGGGGACGGGCACTGCCTAACAGTTGTAGTACAAATGAGACCGAAAGGAGGCTAAAAGGACATGGTAGTGGGAACATGCAAATGCTACAGGAGGTCAAAAAAGACATGCCCCACGTTGTCGGGGCCATTTGAAGCATTCAACTGGACAAGACAACTACTGGATACTGAAGGATGCAGAAAAATGAATCGGCCCCACGTTAGGCGCCATTTGAAGCGTTTAACATGTCTGCTCATATGGGAACAAGGAAAGAACTAACTATAAAAATACTGGGGGGTAGAAGTGGGGCTAGTAGAAGGAACAGACACGCAAAACCTTCATGCGAGACGGCAGCTCATTTGTTGTGCGGGAGATAGGTCGTAGATTCGTTAGGGAAGGGGAAGGGTGTTAAGATGACTAAACTACCATAACAATTACAAAGGGTACTTACTCTGACTAGAGGATCTTTCTACTATTTAAAAAACAGGACGCCGTTCGAAACAAATCCTCTGGTTCATATTTGGGTACTTACTAAGACTTTTTTCTCACTTACGGGGTACCAAATGGGGGACATTCATCATTGATTCCTCTTTGGGGTTAGACTGGGCAACATCTTTTCTTTTACTGGCTTCTATGCCATATTCTTTCTTCTGTACTAAAACTTTATTTACTGTCACACGGGGTACACAAACAAAAACAAAACGGGGTCATCGACCTGGGGCAGGGGAGGACATGGCTTCAATCCTCAATTTCAGGACAATGGGGACGAGACTTCATTTCTGGGAACTGGAAACAAAACATCACGGAACAGGAACGACATTTCTTCGATGAAATCAGGGCTTGACCATCATACATAAGACAGGAAACAATGGACAACAATGCCGGTTTGTAGAACTGGTATTTGACTCTCAAGAGGCTTCGATTTTCCATTAAATCCATCACTTTATGTGGAAAAAAATCCTCTCAGAGCACTCACCACACATTCAGATCTTCACAGCGACCATTCTACATTTTACCGGCGGGGAGTAAAGGGACTACGCCCTAATTCAAGCGAGTACCAGCCGAGGAGATGCTATCACCTCGGGACATAAAGCTGGACTAATTTGCGCTTCGCTCTGAAGCTACTACAGGGGAAAAGTACGACAGAAGTACCGAGCGATTTTGATCCTTAGGGATGCTTAGTTGACAAGAACTCAACTTTCAGTTCAACATTTCTTCTAGAAAGTTCTTCTACGCATCAGAACTGTACTTTTGTCAGCACTTCTTACAAATTGTAACACATTATGAAATATTGTGCAATACTTCATAGCTGTATACAGGGTCGGCTTGGGATATTCAATTTCACAAAATAAATTTAAAAAAATGGACATTCTTTTTGGGAATTGGAATATTAAATTAATGTTGGAGTTTTTTCAAACGTTACAACATATTATGGTATTTGAGTGTTGTAAAATTGCAGCCAAACTTAATAAATTGGTGATTTTTATATATTTACATAATCTTGCCGCAATATTGCTACAAGTCTGCGCAAGAATATATTAGATACGGTATTTGAGTACCGCAAGATTGTTGCAAGATAAAAAAATCGAGGATTTTCATGATCTTGCTACAATCTTGGGCAATAATATATTATGGTATTTGACAGCTGCCAAATTAATTCAAACAATTATTTCTTTGCTTTGCTGCAATATTGCGACAATCTCGCGCAATAAAATTAATGGTATTTTACTGCCGTAAGATAAAAAATCTATAAATTTCATATATTTTCATGATGTTGATGCAATATTGTTAGAATCTTGTGCAATAATATATTATATTTTTGGATTGCTGCAATGTTATTGCAATCTGGTTAAGATTGTTAAAAGTTTGCATATATATTAAGTGCTATTTAAATAGCAATTTTCAATACAAAGGGCCGTGATATAAAAAAATATTTGTTGGATAAAATCATCCTTGCTCTTTTATTGAGACGGAAGAACAACTTGATTTTTGTAGTAAAGTGATCTTTAGTGTTTACAATAAAACACCAGATATGATAAAACTAAATGTATATCCAAATATACAAAAAAATACTGTTAAAAAAATAGTCCTCATAGTTGACACTTTACAAAAACAAATGTACTCAAACTTTACAGTATATGACCATTTCTTTAAAATACTGTATTTTTCAAAAATTCGTATTTTTTTGTGATGACAATATAAATGTATACGAATGTATACAACAAAATTTCGATTTGTACAATGTCCCCAAACTTTACGTTTTGCAAACATATATATATATATATATATATATAATATTAGTGACGTCATCCATCTGGGAGTGATGACTTTATCGATGATTTTTTTGAATGGGAGTAATAGTCATGTGATAGCTCATTTGGAAGTTTATTTAATTCTCTAAAACACTGTGTAAATGGACTACTTGTATATTTTCCTTGTTAATTCCTGAAAAATATTATAAAGGAAAATAATTTCAATGAAAATAATATCATTCATGATTTCCCCGCTAATTGTTTATTGATTGTTTTATATAAATAATTGTAAAAATATCGTTAAATTTATCATTTTACTTTGATCACATATGTTTCTCTTTTGGTTTTGATTATACTGAATCCGAATATGGCATTGTAATTTGAAAATTCTTATAAAGTGTGTCTGCGTAGCGAGGAACCACATGAAATTTTTTTTATTGTCAATTTTACGAAAAAAAAGTTATTCGTAATAAAATGCTCTGGATAGTCAAAAATCTAAAACTCAACTTACTTGAGTACTGATGACAATACATTTTATTTCTTTCTATTATAACCATAAGATAGCTTAATTATTCTTATTTCATGTCCAATTTGTAAAATTTCATTTAATCCATTAGTAAAATAATTACAGTAAAATAACTCAACCGTGCACTTCGCCATACGATAGTTTACAATGCGCCAATGTTTGTGAGAAGGGTGACTTTAGCGTTATAAATAAAAAATTATAGAAGATACAGATATAATTTTAGAAAATTCTTTGTATAAGGTTTTTTTGTAAAATTTTCTGAATTTTTAACTGGTTAAGTCAGTTTTTTCTAAAATTTATATTTTCGGAATTATTTAAAAAAAACATCTAATTTCGTAGTTCATTTGTTTAATAAAAAATGAAGCACCCACTTCTCTAGTAGAACTTTTTGATATGTTGTTTATAAACATTTCTTAATGAAATTGCAAAAAGTTCTATCTTGTTTGATTTTTTCCGAAGTGAAAATCTATATGCACTCCCCTATAATAAAAATATTACATTTTAAATTCGCAAAAAAAGATGACCGCTTACGTAAAAGTTCCATACTCGGAATTATACACAGCGCAAAAACACATTGCAAATAAAGTAATGCTAATAGTACTGGTATTAGCTCTGTAGAATTGCGAAAAATGTTTAATGGTCGTTATAACATGACTTTAAGTGCTGTTAAAAAAATCCATTTGGTTTTGCATGTATATTTATTTTATGTTTCAAAAACAACCTTTCATGCATATTGAAGTATCATTTAGCATTCACAGAAAACGTTCAATTTCTCTCATGCGGCTCATGCTAAAAATATTTAATACTCATGAAAAATGAGGACCGTTTTAAATTTATTGTGCTATTACGAATGATAAAATTTTTACAATCATTTTTTAGTCAAAAAAGGCGGGAACTAAAATTCGAATTTTTATCCTTTGAGCTTTTTAACCCTTATCCGAGCAAGGTGGGTCCAACGGGCCCGAGACGCCATTTCTTTTATCATAAACTGATAAAAAAAATTACCAAATTTTATGCATCACTGAATTTGTTAAGAAGTATGTTTCCTTCAACATAGTCATGAGCTATTCAAAATATTCATTATCATTTTTGAAATTATGGCGTTGAAAAAATTTTGTCACGTAAACAAGCAAGCAAGCAATTTGATTCAACCCGACCAATGGGAGATGTTCACCCTTTCGAAAAAAAGGACAGTCGGGTGTAACAATTCGTTGGGGCGAGGTGTTTTGGCCCGAGTATAAATACAGGGATCACCCCCCCTCGCTCCAATGCCCCAGGACATCCCTTTCCCCCCTATAGCACGCTTATGCGCGATAGGGGCACAACTATCAGCCAAATGCTCTTCACAATGGAACCCTGGGTAATAGGATTCCAATGTGGTACCCTAATCGAATGCAAAACTAGGCCAGCGTTAAGCGCTCTAAGCCTTTTATCCTCTTATTTACTTATCCGCGGGAACTAAAATTGCTTGCTTGGGCTCCAAGCCATTGTACCGAGTCCTAATGGGCTCCGTCCAATGGCTTGACGCTCTAATTTTATGTTGGTTTTTTATTTTGTGTGATTTTTTGGTGGCCTACGCCTTTTTTATGATTTTTTTTTTAATTGTATTGTGGTTTTACCTGATCGTGTGTCTGGTATCTTGGATGGCTTCCTGGACTACCTTGGTCACTATGTTGGTGACTAGTTTGACCAGGTATTCTTCGTCTGGGGGGATCGCTGTGGTGGCTTGTTGGTTTTCGCCCTGCGTGACTTTGGCATAGGAGACTCCGTTTGCCTGTTGTCGTCTGTAGATCTGTTGTTGTGGCCTCTGTTGTGGTGATCTATACCAGGTTGGACTTCTCGGGCATCCTCTGTAGCTTGCGGGGTGACTTCCTTTGCAGTTAGCGCAGGTTGCCTTTGTTTCCCTGGGTCTTTTACAGGTCTTCGTGTGGTGGTCTTCTCCGCATTTCACGCATTTGGGGTGTTTGTGGCACGGGTTCTGCGCATGGTGGAAGCCTTGACAGTTGAAGCACTGTGTTGGCTCTGTCGCTTTTCTTAGGTCTACTACCTCTATCTTCATGTGACACAGATTGGTGATCAGCTTAGCCTTTTCTACGTCCTCACGATTCAGAGTCAGTACGAACATCGGTAACTGCCTTTTGGGACCGACTCTTGTGGTCATATTCTTGGCTGCTTGGCAGACTATTTGGTGTCTTGCTTCCATCTCTTCTTGGATTTCCTCCACGGTGGTATTTCAGGGCAATCCTCTTAAAACCACTTTGGGTTTTTTATCCTCGTCTACTGGGAAGGCTGCCCATTGTAGCCTTTTGTCCTTGTGTGCCTTTGCGTATTCTTCTATTATCCTCAACATTTTCTTGTAATCTTCCAGGTTTATCGCCTGGATGACTGTTTCTTTACCTCCTGGAGATTTTGTTAGTCGTATAGACTTTTAGTGTTTGGGCTATGGTGAGGATAGCCCCTGTCTCATTCACTCTCTGTAATTTAATTACAGGCGGCTGTCTGTGAGGTGTTGCCTGTTGTTCGGGCAGCACGGTGGTATCTTCGTTTGTTACCATGTCCTCTGTCTCTGAATCGTCAGATCGCCCCAAGGCAGGCGTCTCACCATCTGTGCTTGGTCTTCGTGACAGTGGTGGGAAGTCTTCTTTTGCCCACGGTTTTTTAATCGGCAGTGGCTTATCGGTCGTTGGGTTATTTTCTACCTTCGGTATGGGCTTTGCCTGTTGTTGGCGTTCTAGCATCAGGTTTTTCTGGGCTTCTCGTAGTTCTTTGGTCAGTTCTTTCATCTGGCTCTTCATCTTCATCGTCGATTCTTGTAGTTCTGCTCTTTTGGTCTTTTGTCGGACTATTTCTTCGTCCTTTTCCTTCAATTGCTTCGCAAGCTGGTCTTTCGTCCTTCTCATCGATTCTTGTAGTTCCGCTCTTTCGGTCTTTTGTCGGACTATTTCTTCGTCCTTTTCCTTCAGTTGCCTTCTCAGGTTTTCTGTTAGTATCTCTGATAATCGCTCTGCATCTTCTTTTTCGATTCTAGTCATTTCTAGTTTCATCTCGGTTGCCTGTAGGAGAATTTTGTCTAACTTCTCTTGTTGTCTAAGTCCTCTTACCACATACTCTCCTGGGTCTTCCTCGGATTTCATCTCGGTATCTTCTTCGGTTTCCTCTTCACTTTCATCGGTTTCTTGTTCCTGTAAAAGGCTAAGATCAACTTTGCGTGGATCTTCATGTGTTGGCGGAGTGGCCATAGGGAGGAGTGATTGAAACTTAGCTCGATCAATCGTCTGGGGGGGGGGGGAGAATCCCTAATCTTGGCAAACCTTTTTTTCCGCCGACTGGCCCGACACCAGCTCGGCTTCAGGGTTGGTTTCCCTACCCCTATCGCGGTTGTTCACGTACCCAGAGAGAACTGGGTACGGGATCCTCTTGATGTTCTCGTTTTTACTGACCTAGGGGCCGGGGCTGCCCGATGTAGATTCCATAGAACTACACCTTGCAGTGTCTACCCTTACGGAGGCACAGTAAAAATCCCGTAGCGGGCTCCCGTCGAGCCCGCTTTGCTTCTTCTGCTAACCGATCTCTAGCTGTGGCGTCTCAGAGAATCCAATAAAATCAAATTCCCTAAGTTTCACCACATCCAGTCGATCGGCCTTTGCCTCTCTTTCTTGCCTAAGGCTTTGAAGTGCACGATTTCGCTATCACGCTTACATTCGTGATGGAATGAAAATTCATGCTAGTCGTACAACTTCTTCCACCGTTGGCTCCTCGTCGTCTTCTCGCCTCGGAGAGAGTGAAAACGCTCAACTGCTATCTTGCTTACATTCAAGATTGGACTAAAAATCCACAGCCGAGCTATCCCCACTTCTCGTTGGCTTCTCTTCTCTGCTGCTGCTCCGCTCCGCTCGCACGCGTGTTACTAGTTCGGTGGTCGGCACCGAACTCTAACTCCTAACTTTGTCACGTAAACGGGCAATACTATTTGTATTTATACCTAAAATCTAAATCTTTGTTACAGAAGTTAATCTGGCAGTCAGGTAATGTTTTTGTGGATTATACAGGGTGTCCAGAAACTCTACCGACAAACGAAGACAGGAGATCCTTCAGATAATTTTAAGACAATTTAGCCCCATTCGCCTAGTCTGAAAATGCTTCCTAACGGAGCTAGAGCTCTTTGAAGATGGATTTTTGTAATTGGTTTCTCTTGAATACCTCCAGAACGCTTCAATTTAGAAAAACGAAAATCGGTACGTATATTTATCTTCCAGAGATAAATCGATTCCATCCATTGCCAATTTCTAGTACCGATCATAGGGGCGTCCGTTTTGGGTAGGGCAACTCTTATTTTATCACATAACTTTTTTGTCTTTAACTCTTAAGCATTTTTGACACTGGATTATTAAATTGTGAGGTATTCTAATACTGAAAAGTACTCTTGGTTTAAGTCCGTAGGACACACGGTTTTCTAGAAAAATCGAATTGAAAATTTTTCGTTTTTTGAATTTGAATAAAAATTGAAAATAATTTTCAAAAAAAATTTTTATTTATTTTATCAACTTAAAGCAAGAGTAACTTTTACTACTAGAATACCTCATAACTTAATAACCTAGAGTCAAAAATGCTTAAAAATGAAAGACAAAAATGTTATACGATAAAATAACCGTTGACCTACCCAAAACGGACGCATATGACCCGTGCTAGAAATTCGCAGCAAATGAAATCGATTCATCTCTGAAATATAAATAAACGTACCAGTTTTCAGATTTCTAAATAGTTTTTTTTTTAATTTTTTTTTGAAAATTCAAAAAAAGAAAAATTTTCAAATCGATTTTTCTAGAAAACGGTGTATCCTATCGACCTAAAACAAGAGTGCCTTTTAGTTGTAGCATATCACACAATTTAATAATCCATAGTAAAAAATGCTTAAAAGTTAAAGATAAAAAGTTATGCAATAAAATAATTGTTGCCCTACCCAAAAAGGACGCCTATGACCGGTACTAGAAACTTGCAATGCATGGAGTCGATTTATCTGTGGAAGATAAATAGGTGTACCAATTTTCGTTTTTCTCAATAGAAGCGTTCTGGAGTTATTTAAGAAAAACTACTTACAAGACGCCAACTTCAAAGAGTTATAGATCCTTTAGGAAGCATTTTCGGACTAGGTGAATTGGGTTAAAATATCTTAAAATTATCTGAAGAAACTCCTGTCTTCGTTTGTCGGTAGAGTTTCTGGACACCCTGTATAAACGATTTTATGATTCCGGAAATTCAATAATAAAGTCCAAACGTGTGGCAAAAAATGTAAACATCTCTTTTATGTGAACATCAAAGAGATGCTTACAATAGGTGGTATATCTATTCAAAATGAATCTTAAAAAGTGATAATCATTGTTGGAATGAAATAATATTGTTAGGTAGGTACCTACACATATTTTGAAATAAATAATGCATCTGCTATCAGTCGTTTGATATCGATGTTAGTGTCGACAACTAAGCTCCTAAAAATAAATAAATGACAAATAAATAAAAGAAAAATAACTTACTAATCTATGGTTTTTTTATTTTTATTGTTTTTTTTAATCTAATATTTAATAATGATTTACTTTGTCATATCAATTTGCTATTTTAGTTGGGAATAAGCTAATCTTATGGCTTATTCCCAACTAAAATGGTAAATTGATATGACAAAGTAATAATTTGTAAAAGTAAAATAACAATTTTCTTCTGACTTATGCTTTTTATTCATTTTGTAAAGATTGTTTTTGTCGGTACTTTATACATGAGCTGCTAATTACCATAATATTTTCTCAGAAGGGTTTTCAGACAATAATGAAAGGCAACAACACCGTATTTTTTTCCAGGATATGCGTAAATATTAACCCCTCTTTTCAAATAAAATGGCCTGGTAGATTTACAAAAGTTTTTATTTATTTATTAATTAAGGCTTTACTTTGGTCCAAATGATTATTACCTGTGAATAAATATTTTTTCTACAAAATTTTTTTTGCATTTCATTATTTTGTGCAAATCGTTCAGGTAGATCGCACCCTCGAGGTAGACCGCATACTATAGTAGCACTATTTTTTAATCTAGACAATTTAAATTTAACTTTATTAAAAAATCAAAAAGAATATTAGAAATATATGGGTAAATATGAATAGTACATTCAAGAAGAGTGGTGGTCCCAACGGACCCGAGTTGCCCGGTTACGTAAGTAAAATGTGTTGCGTTAGTAAAATAAGTTGTAACGTTACAAGTAAAATAAGTTGGATAAGGGTTAAAATGGAAACTACAAAGCAGAATAGAGTGGTGAAATAGTCGACAAAGGGCTCTATAATGGCATCCACGACTGGTCGTTCACCGTGATAACAATCTTTAGTTAACTAGTTCCTTTTATACCCACAAAAGTGAAAACAAATAAAATGAAAGTAAAGATGATTCAGATTTGATTACAGAACAAGGCCTCTACTATGTGCTTATATGTATTTCGGTTTTAACTTAGCCTCGTCGGTGCACCTGAGTAGGGGCACTCCGCACTAGAGTATAGAAAAATTTAACACAATCTATTCCACGAGCATCATTCCACGTGAAATGCTGACATCAGCATTTATGGGGGACACGAAAGGAGCCTCCACGAGATCAATAGTGCCACATCAACTACAAAAGAGTAAACACTATTGACGGCGTCCCCTGGAAACGTCTACTAGTAGACGGCTGACCCTTCCAACACCGGACCAAACCAAACCAAAACAGATGGCAAACATCAAGCCACAACGGTTCTTCTTAGAGCCAACACTGACGGTAGCGAGCATAAATATCGAGGGCATCACCACAGCAAAACAAGACATATTATCAGAATTCTGCAAAAACACTAAATGTGAGCGCGATATTTGTGAGAAGTCAAACCATAGTCTCATCTGTGGGACCAACAAATGTAAACGGTATAGAGGTAATAACCATTGCGATCGGAAAATGCACAATAACCTCGGTATACAAGCCCCCAAACGAGCCTTTTATATTTTCACACCCAACTAACTTCCACTCACAACCGAATCAGCTTATACTGGGAGACTTTAACAGTCACAGTTTACTCTGGGGCTATGCAAATTCGAATGCGAATGGAGACGCAGTAGAAGCACGGGCTGAAACGAGTTGCTTTGCGCTAATCCATGATCATAAATTTTCACCATCTTTTTAGAGCAAATTTTGGTAACCTTGATATCTGTTTCTCAAGTAATAACCTCGAAGACCGATGTAACAAAGTACTATATGGCTCATACCCGAAACTCAGCATAGACCAATTGAAGTCGGGGCAATAAGGGACCTAAGCCACATTTTTTGAAATTTAAAGATTTTAGTAAATCGGGCCCTGTAACAATGGTCTCAACCCACCAGCGAAGTTTTACGGCTATTGGGCGATAAATGTGGCCACCAGGCTATAATGACCTTGTTGCCGACTTGCAAAATCACGGAAAATTTTTAAGCAAGAACGTCATAAGCCACAGTAAAATCAACATGGCGACACATGATCGGAGAGTGTTGAAAGAAAAACAATTATTTTATAAGGAAAAATACAGTAGTTCTGGTTCGGATTTTGACTCTGACGATTCTGTAAAGGATCGAGAATATTCTCCGCATACAAGTTCCAGTGAAAGTTATGAATCTTCTCCGAAAAAGCTAAGTAAACATTTTAGTGGCTTGAGACCTTCTTGCTGTAGGATATGTGGCTTGTGTCTTAATAAGTTATAATAACATTAAATTTACTTTTTTAGTAAAGCGTAGCCCCAAATAACCTGTTTTAAATTTTTTTATTGATCAAGAGCCATTAACACTAATATCCTATTTAAATTCGTTTGTCAATAACACGTTTTAAGACCAAAAAAGTATTTTATTTAATAGGTGGCTTGGTCCCTTCTTGGTTCGATAGCGAACACCCAAATTCCATATTCATTAAACACACCCTAAATGGAGCGTTTGATGAAGTACATGTTGGTAAGAGGGTTGTAAAGTTTGGTGACAACAAAAAGCTTAAAAAATACACATATGGAGGACCAATAATACTGAACATCAAAAAAATTCAGGATATAAAGAAACCTTTACAATATACTCCTCTCACAAACCAGCAGTTTTATCTCAGTAATATTTTAATCAGTACAAGTAACATTGAACAAGACTATAACCAAGTTGATGAAGCAGAGGAAGTAGACAGGGATGATGAAACCGATTGTTTTTAATAAAAAATAATATTGTAGGTATATTCTTGATTTTACAATGGTTCATTTTGTTATTTTCAAAAAGGTCATAAGCCACATTTATTTGTTTAATAAATTTTTTCTTAAAAAATGCAGTGTCATTTTGTATCTTTCTTTGAAAAAATATATTTAAGAATTTATTATGCATGTAAGGAATTAAGGTAAACATTATAAAATATAAAAATGTGATTTCAGGATTTTGTCAAAAACTTCAAAAGTGATTTACTCAAAACTTTTCAAATGAGGCTTAGGTCCCTTATTGCCCCGACCCCTTCAATTGGTATAAATATCTTTCCAATTGTCAGACTTCAAACTATTCTTTTCAGAAAGAGATTTAACTTCAAGAAGATAAACTGGCAAAAGTATGCAGACATAATAGATTCTGAGCTGCTACGTCTTGAGCCAAAAGTAGAGAATTACGGAAAATTTGTAGAATTAATAAAAAATGTATCTAGAAAAGCTATACCCAGAGGATGTAGGCAACAATATGTTCCCGGGATGTCCAGCGAGTCCAAAGAACTAATGAGAACATACGAAACCATCTATTCCACTGACCATTTTAGCCAAGAAACGGTTGACTGCGGAGCAGTCCTACTCCAACAGCTGAGTCAAGCCAAGAAGGAAAAGTGGATTGAAGCCCTGGAAAAAACGGACATGACACATAGTAGCAAAATAGCATGAAACCTTGTAAAAAAACTTAGCGGTAACCCAAAAGAACATAAACCACGTTACAAGGTTACAGCAAATCAAGTTGCTACTCAACTCCTTATGAATGGAAGAACTAAGAACACATATTTATAAAGACTAGGGTGGAGCGCAAATTTATTTTTTCGAATTTCATTTTCGCGGGGTGCGGAATTGATGCGTCTTTCATTTTCGAATGAAAAAGTTAGATGACATTTTTTCGTATTTTCAGTCTGAAAAGTGCCCCACGGTGATTGAAATTTTGGAATTTCCTAAAAAAAAATTTCTAGAAAAATTCGATAGAGACAACTAGAGTCAACGATAATGTTTTACTCATTTATTAAAGCTATTAGGACTATAATATGAAGAAAAAAAAAGAAAAATAGTCAATATAAAGTAAAAAAATATATGCTTACAAATTAAAGAATACCATAAAAACTCATTGTGAACTATAGTCTTTGTTAGTATCAAATTTAGGCATCAAAAGCCATGATTCGAGTTTATTCTTAATGAATCCGTCTCTCCTCCGTGACCCACAGAGAGCAGTACTTGCTTCTGTAACTAATTTGACACACCTTTCAGAGGATTGTGTGTGACACGGAATTTTTTCGTGATGGCCTATGATGGCCTGAGATATCCTTTCGGTACTTAAATAGTGGACGTTCTGTCTTGGTTTTCCAACCTATCATATCGATGAAATCATCAGCATCCATATTTAAAGTAGGTACTTGGAAAATATGTAAGGCTCCTATGTATGATGTCTCTCTGACCTTCAATATTCTGCGGAGTGCAACTTCTCTGACGTACTGTCTGTTGTCGTCTAACATTCCTAGTAGTAGATTCTCTGAATGTCCAAAGAATTCATTTCTCTGTATGACTGGGACAATAACATTCTTCAAGTGGTTTGGCAAATAGCGCGACAGTTGTATCGTATCATATAAATGTTTGGCACCAAAAATACAAATTGGCCTATTCTTGATCCTGAACCACATAGAAGCATCGACCGTTAAAATAAATGTGCTTAGTATAATTAGGTTTTCTGACGGAGTTTGGCTTGAGACATATAATCTCAATATCCGATTAACCATTGTCAACCATCTAGGCTGGACTAGTTTACCAGGATTTTTTTTCACAAAATGTTCATCAAAATGTCCACTATTGATATACTATAATTCCTGTGTCTATTTGGTAATATCGAGCAACGTACATTTAATTGCATCAAACGGAACAATGGGTAACACTTCACTGTCAGTAACTGCCTTGCCAATGGGACTTGTGAGACCTTTTGGTCCACTTCTAATGCCATCTAGATGTTGAAAAAAATGACGTATTGTCAGTTCATTGGCGTGTAGTTGGCATATGAACCATTGGAGTGGAGGTGGAAACTTGATTTCCAATAAACGAATAACGCCACCTTTGTTTTCTTGGTTAACGACAGTCCCATCACAACCAACAGCCATTATTTGATTTAAATCGATAGAGTTCGAGGAGATAAATGTCAGGAATAGAGTTACAAAGTAGTCCTAGATTTAGAACGAGCTCGTCGAACTCTATTTCTGTCTATAACCCGTGATGAATCGTTTTCAGTAATGAGACCAATGTCGTGGAAAGCTGCAGAAATGATTGCTTCTCCAGCACGGTCTGAAACCCCATAACGATCTAATGTTCTGGCAACAACCGGAAATGTGACATCAGTCATTGTGAGTGAAAAAGTGGAAAATCGATTGCGATTGGAAATCCTCAATTTCACCGCTTCTGTTTAATGTATCTGGCTGTTGAACATTCGGTCGTATCTTTGAAGTTGTAGGTAATCTAGAAGTACTAGGAATGAATTCCACCCCTATTTGCAAGGCGTTCTTCACGTTGCTCTTTTTGGTGTAATTTATGTAAATCCATCTCAATTTTCTTGGTCGCTTCACGATCTAAACTATTAATCATTATTTTATGGTCAGTTCGTTGGTCGATTAAGAAATTTCGTTCTGGTATTGGAATCTTTCGGCTTCTAGGACAGTTGCAATCTCTGAACTCTAAACATTTGCAAGTTGCAATATCAAACAATTTCTTGCTATCCTCACCAAACTTTAATAGCTTCTCTTTGTAACCGTCTTCCTGCATTCATAAGGTTTCAGTAATGTTATATACTTATCGAGGAAAACTATAAGAATTCTAGCCAATATTGTTTTGTGTTCTACTTACTTATAATTGAAATTGAGTGGGAGAGTGAAGGTCGACTCTTGTGACAGGTTATAACTCTTTGGTTGCAGCGTTAGGTCGGGAGTTGGCGCGAAATTCAAAATAGATCAATTTAAATAGCGCTGGGGCAGTTATTCTGATAAAAATAGAAATAAGTGTTATTGAAGTTTTCGATTCATATCCTAGAAGCGAATTGATACCGCACCCCGCGTAGGTAAAAATGCAAATTTTTTTTTTCAAATTTTAAAATTTGAGTCACGTTGGGGCAGATGTTAGAGTCAGAATACAGTGGCGTCGATTCCGCACCTGCCTTCGTAAAAATTGTTATTCTATTTTTCTCCATATAACAGCGTTTTTCCACCGTATTTCTCCACCCTAATAAAGACCCATATACTAGAAGAGGATTGAATCAGGAGAGAAACAACCTAGGAACTCATTTTACACTAAAAGAACTCCACGACGGTATGAACAGTTTAAAAACGGGAAAGCTACAGGTGTGGATGATATATGCAATGAACAAATAAAGCATCTAGGCCAAGAGTAAAAAACTGGATCTTGCAACTTTACAACACGTGCTGCCAAGATTACAAAATTCCAAAATCATGGAGAAAATCTTAAGTGATAGCCTTGTTAAAAGCAGGAAAGGACCAAGAATCTTCCAGTATCTACAGAGCTATTTCGCTGCTGTGTCACTTTTTCAAACTACATGAGAGGCTCATCCTCGTCAGAATAGAAAAAAATGTCTACAAGCACCTCATCCCAAAACAAGGAGGATTCAGACCCGACAAATCTTGCACCAGTCAAGTCCTAGCACTAACAGAACTCATTTAAGAGGGCTTTGAAGAAAAACTTATAACGGGGGCTGCTCTCGTAGATTTTACAGCAGCCTATGACACAGTAAGGCACAAAACATTGCTCAGCAACTTATACGACACTCTCAATGACCACCATCTGGGTAAGGTCATATACTGTAAAACAGACGTTTTTCATTGTACCGAAGGGCAAAGTAAGTAAGTAGAGAGTCCAAAAGAACGGCCTCCCACAGGGAAGTGTTTTAGCACCAGTGATTTTCAATATATATACAAACGACCAACCTACGCCGACTGAAACCAATCATTTCCTCTATGCTGACAATCTCGAAATATCAAAAGGAAATAGCTTTAAAGAAGTGGAGGAGAGGCTCGAAACTACCTTAAAAACAATGACAGAGTAATATCTGCAGAATTTCCTGAGACCCAATCCCTCTAAAACCCAAGTCTGCGCCTTCCACCTTCGCGCAAAGGAAGCCAAGCGAAAACTCCAAATTGTGTGGAATGGTAATATACTAGAGCACACAGACCAACCTATATATCTTGAAGTAACTCTGGACCGGTCCCTTACCTACAGACAACATTGCATAAAAACGAGAGGGAAAGTAACAACTAGGAACAGCATACTCGGAAAGCTAAC
This sequence comes from Diabrotica virgifera virgifera, assembly GCF_917563875.1. NCBI lineage: Eukaryota > Metazoa > Arthropoda > Insecta > Coleoptera > Chrysomelidae > Diabrotica > Diabrotica virgifera. Next base: position 192,294,381 of record NC_065448.1, read on the forward strand.
GGGAAGTAAATGGGGTGCATGTCCTGGCGTCTTAAGAACAACGGCAGAGGAACGGTGTTTCTCAACTGCTGAATATGCGTGCCCAGTTTGGAGCAGATCTATCCACCTTAAACAAGTCAATACTGCGCTAAATGAAACATGCAGGATAGTAACGGGGTGCATGAAACCAACACCACTCTCAAGCTTATATAAAGCAGCGGGTTTTGCAGAACCCTCAACACGCAGATGCGTTGAAGGGCACATAGAAAAAATCAAACAGATTGCGGACGAGCGGCATGCCCTATACAAACCACGAAAGCGACTAAAATCCAGGAAAAGCTTCCTTGGAACAGTGCAGGATGAACCGCCTGAGTATTTTCCTCTTCCTCAGGTTCAATGGACCAGCCAGTCTTTAGACTTTAAAACTTGGAAAACTATGAATAGAATAAGAACGGGAGTCGCTCCAGTGAAATCAAACATGGTAAAATGGGGGAAAATAGACCAAGATGATGTGAACTGTGACTTTTAAGAAATGCAGAATATGGAACATCTTTTTACTTGCAGAAACTGTCCTTATCGGTGTACCCTCGAAGATCTGTGGCTCGCCAACGAACATGGAACCGACGTAGCCCGATACTGGGCCGAAATTTTATAAGTGACATGTCCGGACACGATAAAGTAAGTAAATATCAACATTTATTTGTTTGCCAAAGAAAGTAAATGCCAAAGAAGGTAGTGATTATCGATCAGTTTAATATGACCTATCTTAAAAACCCTGATAAAAATCATCCATAATAGAATAGGCGCTAAGATGAAGATGGATATTAGTGATTCTCAGTTTTGATTTCGGAATGGAATGGGCACAAGAAAGGCACTATTTTCTTTTAACGTGCTGACCCAAAGATGCTTGGATGTTAAACGAGACCTTTATGTATGATTTATAGACTACAACAAAGCATTCGATAAGGTAAAACATGACTGACTTAGAGAAGTACTCAAAAACAAAAACCTGGATGAGAAGGATATAACATTAATATCAAATTTATACTACAGCCAACGATCAAATGTTAAAATTGGAAGAGAAGTGTCAGAAGAGATTGAGATCAGGAGATGGGTCAGGCAAGGTTGCATACTGTTGCCGTTATTATTTAATGCTTATTTTGAAGAAAGCATATAAGAATTTTTGGTAAACGAGACAGTCTAAAGTGAATGGAAGTTTAATTATTAACATTAACCCATTAACGCCCAAGTTTTTTTTGTTTAAAGATCTTTAGTTTTAGGATTAATTTGATGAAAATGTTAATAATTTAATCCAAAAAAACAAGTTTTTCGGTTTCCTGTCTTTTTTTTCTAAATTATATGGTGTTACCATATGGTAACGCTGGGCGCTTAAGGAATTCTTAGGATCGTTGAAACCAAAATTTTTAATTTTTTTTAAATATTTATTTGAGAATATTTTCATCGTCTGGTGTGTTATCCTATAAAACAATTAACACACAAACGAACGTTGCATTTTTTACACATTGTTCGTCCAAATGTACATTTGTCTCCAGCACATCGCCTTCTACTGCTTGATGTAACAAATGGTCGAAGCGATCAAAACAAAGATCTGGCAAGTTCTGTTTATGTAGACTAGGTCTTCCTGTATATAAGGGACGACTTCCATATCTTCCGAGAAGAACTTGGGACAATTCTGTCCTAAACGATAGCAAGGATATATTTTTTTTATATAAATGCCATGAATAATGGCCCAACATCCAGCAACCATGTTACAATTTGCCAGTAACATTTTTTACTGCAAATTGCTACTCGGTAGGTTGAAACACCTTGATCCATCCAGTCGGTACCCACCATATTTTGTTGTATTCAGCAATATAGTGAGGCCGACTTACTTGAATGTGGCCTTTTTCTTCATGAGAAAATCTTTTTACCGTGCCCAATGCTGAACCACCACAACTCGTAGATGCTATTTTAACAACAGAGTTTATCTTTCCATCGCACCAGTAACACTATCGCTTCTGCGAACAAAAATCCACGACTGAAAAAAAATAAGATTATGACTCCGTAAGCGCCCACCGCAACCATGTGGTAACGGCGTACTTTGACTATTCCTACCTAATTCGCTACATTTAATTGTTGATGAAATACAACAATTTATAATAAGTTGGGGTATAGAAAACTTAGTTTTTTTTTTAAATATGCAAATATTGTTATTAGAAGACTATCAAGAATTGTTTACGCAAAACGGACGTCCATCTTTTTTTTATAAATTTAATCCACATTGTCATATGATTATCTCTCGACGGTTGAGAAAAGGCTAAAATGCGATTCCGTTACGTTTTATGGGTGCCTGAAGTATTCGTAGAAACGATATTTCTCAAAATATGTGGCTGACTAATTCCATGGGCATACCACAGAATTTTTAAAAATCATGTGTTTTACGTTACCATATGGTAACGCTGGGCGCTAATAGGTTAAGTATGCCGACGATACAGTCATAATAGCCGACAATTTGGAAGACTTAGACAATGCAAACGAAATATTAATGGTAGGCGGCCAGCAGATTGAGGGAGTAAAAAATATACTTACTTGGGGACGATAATCACAGAAAATAACTATTATACTGCAGAAATAAAAGTGAGAATTGAAAAAGCATATGCCAACTTCGTGAAAATGAAAAAGATTTTATGCAGCAAAGATCTGACACTAGCCCTAAGAATAAGGCTAAAATATTAGGTGCACACTGTCTTTTACTCATGGACATTAAACCGAAATGCAATAAATCGACTTAACGCGTTTGGAATGTGGACATTTACAGCTCCCGGAGGCATCTAAACATTCCGTATATGTATTTGGAACATAGGAGTTTTCTATTGGTTCGTTGCAGCACGCGGTAATATTTTAACCAATAGGCGGCAAGGTTCCAAATGCATATACGGAATGTTAGTCGGTCCCAAATTCATATAAGGAATGTTAAATATCGTACACCGAAAAAGATAAGTTTTTTTAGAGGCTTTTAAAAGGAGATTGATATTAAAATACTTGTTACTGTATTAATAAATAAATATAAAACAGGGTTCGGGTAAAGTTCGAAACATTGATGTTATAATATACTATGATCGTTTTAAAAATCGACCTGTCTGAGCGTTTTGGTTATGTGCTAAAAATAAATAGGTGAATAAGGGGGGGTAACACTTATTCCAGTGCACTGTATGTATATAAAATATTATTATTTATATTTCATCAAATATTATATTATAAGAACTTATCTGCATAAATAGTGAGCAGTATTTTTTTCGCATGTGTAGCTCTCCAGCTTGAAAAATAAATACTTTTGTATTCATTTAGCCATTTATTCATGTGTTCTTCATTTCTAATGTTGACTCGGTACTTATTTTCATTGATTACAATCTAAACTAAACTTCGACAGAATTGAATAATTGAATAGCTGAAACAGATCTAAACATACTTAACAACACGTGCAATTCATTAAAAATTCTCAGAAAGCGAAACCTTAGTCAAATAAAGAAATATGTCTCTCAAATATATACCATCCCATTTATGAATTTCGCACCAAATAGGTACCTAATCATTGTTTTATTTTTCTTTAATAATACATTAATAAAATAGGTATTCTAAAATCAGTCTCCTTTAACTGATTAATAAAAAGTCCCATTTTTTGGTCTACGAATAATTAACATTCCGCATATGAATTTCGCACCAAATAACATTCCAAATACTATAATTGTTTTATTTTTATTTAATAATACAGTAACAAGTATTTTAAAATCAATCGCCTTTTAAAAGACTCTAAAAAAACTTATCTTTTTCGGTGTACGATATCTAACATTCCGTATATGAATTTGGGACCGACTAACATTCCGTATATGCATCTGGAACCTCGCCGCCTATTGGTTAAAATATTACCGCGTGCTGCAACGAACCAATAGAAAACTCCTAGGTTCCAAATACATATACAGAATGTTTAGATGCCTCCCGGAGCGAACCGTGGCCGATGAGAAACGCTGTCGTCGGTCGTACGCCCATCTAATCTTTACGCAGACAGGGTTTTTCTTATCGGCCATGGTTCGCTGCGGGAGCTGTAGAAAAGTGTAAAGGATTTTATGAGTAGATAGAGTCACGAATATAAAAGTCTGGAGAATAGACAGGGAAAGGAACATTGAAATCACAATAAAAGAAAGGAAAATAATTTTATTTATTTTTTGGGCATGTTTCATATAAGACTGAAGAGATCCTCTTATTTTTTAACGTCAAATAAAGAGATTGTATTGTATCATGTTTCGTTTATTTCCAACTGTATCCGTAACAAAATTGGAGTATTTATGGGCTCGGGCAATGAGGGACCTAAGACACATTTTGTGAAATTTGAAGATTTTAGTAAAACTGGCTCTGTAACAATGATCTCAAGCCACCAGCGAAGTTTTACGGCTATTGGGCAATAGATGTGGCCACCAGGCTATAACGACCTTGTTGCCGACTTGCAAAATCATGTAAAATTTTTAAGCAAGAACGTCATAAGCCACAGTAAAATCAACATGGCGACACGTGATCTAAGAGTGTTGAAAGAAAAACAATTATTTTGTAAGGAAAAATACAGTAGTTCAGGTTCGGATTTTGACTCTGACGATTCTGTAAAGGATCGAGAATATTCTCCGCACACGAGTTCCAGTGAAAGTGATGAATCCGATGAATCTTCTCCGAAAAAGGTAAGTAAACGTTTTAGTGGCTTGAGACCTTCTTGCTGTAGGATATGTGGCTTGTGTCTTAATAAGTTATAATAACATTAAATTTACTTTTTTAGTAAAACGTAGCCCTAAATAACCTGTTTTAAATTTTTTTATTGATAAACAGCCATTAAGACTAATATTATATTTAAATTCGTTTGTCAATAACACGTTTTAAGACCAAAAAGTATTTTATTTAGTAGGTGTCTTGGTCCCTTCTTGGTTCGATAGCGAACACCCAAATTCCATATTCATTAAAAACACCCTAAATGGAGCGTTTAATGAAGTAAATGTTGGTAAGAGTGTCGTAAAGTTTGGTGACAACAAAAAGCTTAAAAAATATATATATGGAGGACCAATAGTACTGAGCATTAAAAAAATTAAGGATATAAAGAAACTTTTACAATATATTCCTTTTATAAACCAGCAGTTTTATCTCAGTATTATTGGAATCAGTACAAGTAACATTGAACAAGACTATAACCAAGTTGATGAAGCAGAGGAAGTAGACAGGGATGATGAAACCGATTTTTTTAATAAAAAATAATATTGTGGGTATATTCTTGGTTTTAGAATGATTCATTTTGTTATTTTCAAAAGGTCATAAGCCACATTTATTTGTCTAATAATTTTTTTTTAACAATTGCAGTTTCATTTTGTTTCTTTCTTTGAAAAAATATATTTAATAATTTATTATGCATGTAAGGAATTAAGGTAAACATTATAAAATATAATCATATGATTTCAGGATTTAGTCAAAAATTTTAAACGTGATTTACTCAAAACTTTTCAAATGAGGCTTAGGTCCCTTATTACCCCGAGCCCTTCTATTGTAAGTGACTGTAAAATTGTAAGTGACAGTTTATCAAAATTATGTTGACATACTTAGTATTGAATTTTCATACATCCGCGTATATGAAAATATATTATTGTAAAATAAATCATCGACCTTTTCTATTAGAAATCTAATTTAGAACAATTTTTGAGTGCTTTTTAACTTGATAAAATAAGAAGCATTGTTACTAAATTATTCTTATCTTTTTTTCTGGTACCTTTTTTTATCAAATTGATAAATTCTCATCGCCACGTCAAAAGTAAAGTTAGCGAGAAAGTAAAGGTTAATGGTAGCTAAGAGATGCAGCAAAGCGTAGCTAAAATATTTCTCTAGAGAGTAATCGAGGCTGTCTGGACAAATTTCTACTAGGTATGTGTAATGTAACGAGGGTTTTGTGGTATGTTTTAGTGGAATCTAAGATTCGTAACTGTTATACAGTGAGCACGTAAAGGTTGGAATAAATTCATTTTCTCGAGAATGGACGACTTTGGAAAAAATCCCAAAACAGGTCAATTTTTATTTTTAAATTACGACTTTTTGGCATATATATCATACTACTGACTTCACCTATCTGGGCGTGATGACGTCATCGATAATGTTTTTAAATGGGAATAGGTGTTGTGTGATAGCTAATTTGAAAAGTAATTTAATTCTCTATTCAGTAATACAAACATTTACATAATTATTTATACCGAGTGCCAAAGAAAATTTTTTTCAATTAAATTTGTTGACATGAAAAGAAGAATGCATGTAATTTATTTAGTTCAAAATACATTTTACTGTTCTCAGAAAACAGAAAAAAAATGTTTATTTGAAAAATAGTCATTGCTTTTCGCTTAAATTAAATGTTCAAACTGTCAAGAGGAAGGTGAGTGGCGGCTTTAATATTGAATTTAAGCAAAAAAAAATATTTATTTGTATTGCAAAATAAACATTATTTCAGGTTTTCTGATAGCAGTAAAATGTATTTTGAGTTAAATAAATTACACACAGTCTGCATTTTATGTCAATAAATTCAAAAAAAAAATTTTGGACACCTTGTATAAATAATTAGGTTAATGTTTACATTACTGAATAGAGAATTGAATTACCTTTTAAATGAGCTATCACACGACTCCTACTCTCATTTAAAAAAATATATATGACGTCATCATACCCAGATGGGTGACGTCATTAGTATGATACAAATGCCAAAAAGTCGCAATTTAAAAATAACAAGCTGAAAATGCGAGCATTATCATAACGAAAACTTTGTTTATTTACGTAGTTTAATTCAAAATATGGAAAATTGCTATTATGAAAAGTAGTTTAGAATTAATAATTATGTTTTATGTGCAATTATATCATTCTAATTTAAATGTTATGAACTATAAAGGTAGTTTACTCTTGATCGAAATTCATATTTTTTATATACCACGTATAAAATTAATAAAATTTTATATATGATGGTTGCATCATAAATCTTAGAACGTGAAGAGCTTTTTATGAAGAATAACTACTGTTCTTTGTCAAATTAAAAACAAAAGAGTTATAAATGAAAATGTTGTTGGTAGCCATAATTTGAGAAAAATCTTCAAATATTTTTTCCATTAGAAGGATCTAATTGCACATATCAGACCATAATTTCTTATATCAAACAATATTATTTCATATACTGTCGGTTCGCTAAACTCAGACACAACTGGCTAGTTATTTTAGTCAATAATTTTGCCAATTTGGCAAAAAAAAATATTTACTAATTAGTTAATAATTATTACATAATTAATAATTTTGCCAATTTTGGATTTTATTTTAATTTCATAACAAATGGAACAGTCCGTTTGTCATAAAGGGGAGGCCGTATACTCGTATAAACCTTTTTAAAGCCGTTAATAAATTATTGCTTTTAAAATACACTCAAATTGTATTTTTGAACATCTTATTTATTTTATGTAATAATTAAATTCACTATCAAATATCATTGATGTTTTATTAATACTTAATTTAAAATTTAGTTTGACATTCACGAAGTGTCAAACTCAAATGTAAATAACCTATGCTTTGCTTAAAAAATCGAGATTAGAAAACTAGCCTACTTACTAGCAACGATTTCAGCTGGACGTGTAGTGTGTCGGCAGAAAATAAAACGATTGTGACGTCACATTTTAGATTTTAAGGTCGATTATTTCGAAGACGGTTAGAAATATCAAAATGCCGTTTTCAGATTTGGATTTAGAAGAAAAAACTACACAAGAATCAATCGATAAACCTTATCTGAGTATTGCAGGAGCGGCAAAGCAATAACACACAGACTTTGCGAATTTATAAACGAAATGTTTTCGTTTATATCGTCGTTCAAAATCGTCCATTCTCGAGAAAATGAATTTTTTCCAACCTTTACGTGCTCACTATATAATATTTTAATGTAGAAATACTTTGATAACTTATTTATACAGTGATGAGCATGCTAATAACCGGCAAAATAACGCAAAAGGTGGAAACATGATACATTGCGAAACAAAAAGAGATGATACTAGTGGAGGTGAAAATTATCGTTATAAACACTACATAGTAGCTTCATACTTTTAGACGTATCAGCGAAGTATGACAACTGTCATTGTGACAGTAGAATTTTATAAAATACTCCTGTCACAGACGTCTAAAATTGGGAAACTACGTAATGTAATGTTAATTATTTATGCTTTTTCTCATAAGGAACTTTCAGTGCGTCACAGTTTTTCGATTTGTTTCTAACGCATTAAATTATATGTGACAGAAAAAAACGCACGTCGGTGATTACATTTCGTCAGTGACACTTATAACATTTATTCTAGTTGTCAATAGATGGCGCTATAATCGAAATAAAATATTTACTAATTATATAATATATATAATTAAAGAGACTATGAGATCAGCTCGGATCATTTTCTCGTTGAAACTAAAGTAAAGACAAGGAGAGAACAGGCATTTAATATTAAAAATGAAGAAAATCGCTACGAACAACCAAGTATTAAAGTATACAAACTTCAGTCTGAAAATATTAGGAAAGAATACTGTCGTAAATTAAATGAAGAAATACGAAAATCAAATTGGAAAAATGAGGATTTTATAGAAATATTATGGAACATTTTTAAGGAGCTGGTGTACGCAACTGGGAGTAAAGTATGTGGGGTAACGAAAGGAAGATATCTGAAAGGTACAGCTTGGTGGAATAATGACATAAAATTGGAAGTTTCGAAGAAGAAAAAATTGTGAAAAAAGTATATAAGCAATAAAAGTGAAAGTAATTATCAAGAATATAAGGAACAGAGAATACTGGTCAAAAATAAAATTAAAGAAGCTAAGAATCGACAATGGGAAGAATTTGGAAATAAAATGGAAAGTGATAGTAAGGGGAATGCGAAGTTGCTTTATAGGACTTTAAAAAATCTAAGACAAAAGAAATCAAACGGATTAACAGGTTTAGAGGACAAAGATGGTAACATATTATTAAAAAATGAAGAGATTACCGAAAGATGGCGAGAACATTTTATGGAGTTATTAATGGGAGACAACAACGAAATAGAGAATGACAGCGAGGAGTACAATTTCAATGAACAACAAGATGATGATGACATAACATACGAAGAATACAGGGAAGCAATTTTAAAATTAAAAAATGGCAAGGCGACAGGACACGATAATATTAAGGCTGAGCTAATTAAATATATGGAAGGAGAAGGATTACAATTACTATGGAAGATCATAAGGAGCAGTTGGCGTACCGGATGCATACCTAGAGATTGGGCGCTTGCAACTATTCTACCATTACACAAAAAAGGCGATAAACATAAGTGTTCTAACTATAGAGGAATATCATTGTTTGTAGTTGCTAGTAAAATCTACGAAATAATACTAGAGAAAAAGCTGCGAGAAAAGATCGAGGCCACACTGGATGACAGCCAATGCGGCTTTAGGCCAGGGCGAGGTACAACCGATCTCATATTCACGGTGAGACAGTTATCAGAAAAAGCCCTAGGGCATAACAGTAAGTTGTATCTCTGTTTTGTGGACTTGGAAAAAGCATTTGATCGGGCGCCACGTAACAAGATCTGGGAAATATTAAACCGTAGAAATGTGAAACCGAAGTTAATACAAGCAATAAAGAGTATATATAAATGTACACGTAATAATGTAACAACGAACAATTGCTCATCTCTTGAATTCTACACAAGGACAGGTGTAAACAAGGTGGTGTTCTGAGTCCTTTGTTATTTATCACTCTAATGGACGAAATTGCAAAAGAATGCAGGGGTAAGGTAAAAAGAACTAGGGTTGGGGTGTATAAACTTCAACAAGTTTGCGTGTCAGAGTTGATATATGCCGATGACCTGGTTATTGTGGCAAAATCAGAAAAAGACTTGCAAGTAAATGTGAATGTTTGGAATGAAGCCTTTAAGAAATTTGGGATGAGAATAAATATTGAAAAAACAGAAGCTTTAGTAATATCGAAAACACAAGAAAATATAAATGTTAAGTTGAATAATGAGACCATTACACAAGTTGAGGACTTCAAGTATCTAGGATCAACAATTAATGGGCAAGGAAATATAGAACCAGAAATAAACAGCAGGGTAATGAGTGTAACAAAATTATACTATGCACTAAATAAAAGTTTTATTAGGAAGAAAGAAGTAAGCCTGAAAACAAAAATGAAAGTATTTCAAACCGTATACGAGCCGGTGCTACTCTACGGTAGTGAAACGTGGACAGTGAACGACAACATCCGTACTAAATTCCAAGCATGCGAAATGCGATATTTACGTGCGGTATCCGGGGTGACCAGACGTGATCGTATAAGAAATGAAGACATACGTGAAAGGTGCGGTGTTGGAAGGACCTTAGACAGACTTGAAACGAAACAGTTATCGTGGTTCGGACATATGGAGAGAATGAGTGAAGGTAGAACTGTAAAGAGGGTATGGAAAGCGGCATCTGACAACAAACGAAGAAGAGGCAGGCCAGCAAGAACGTGGAATGCAAATATTGGAAAGGCTTGCGGAAAAAGAAATATTGGGTGGAGAGAAGCAGAAAGACTAGCTACCGACCGAAAGGCATGGAGACGTCTCATTTCTCAACTTACCTCGACACCGTAAGGTACAAGAGGACGGCTTAAGTGAAGTAAGTGAAGTGATAATATATATACGAATATATTCTGTACAATTTATAAGACTATAAAAATCAAAGAAAATACCATTTTATAAATGCAATAAACACAATTGATTTGTTTTTATTCCAAATTGTAAATAAAAAGTGACAACTGTCAGATTTAACTAAAATGTCATGTTAGAAGAAATGTCATAAAAGTGTATTATCACGGACTTACCTTTTTTTCTATCATTTGTGACGCACTGAAAAATGCTCATGAAAAGAAGCATATACGTCTATAAGCATAATTTTCACCTTCACTAGTTTCATCTCTCTTTGTTTCGCAATGTATTATGTTTTCCATCTTTTGCGTTATTTTGCCGGTTATTAGCACGCTCACGCTCATCACTGTAGAATGAAATAATAATAATAATTATTCCGCCTACTGTGTTTAAAATATTAATATAGACAGTGCCAATTAAATTATTGCCTTAATAATTATACAGTGCGCTGGAATAACTGTTACCCCACTTATTAACTTATTTATTTTTAGCACATAAACAAAACGCTTGCTCAGGTCGATTTAAAAAAAAAATCATAGTATATTATACACACACCGGCAAAATTAAAGGAACACCTTAAAAATGGGGCATGTTAGATGTCTCGAACCTTCTAAACCAGTTCTCCGATTTGAGTAATTTTTTTAGTATGATTTAAGAATATGTAATGAATACCGGATGTAACAATCATACTGTGTTTTTTCCTTGAAGTTCGGGACACTCTGTGGAATATTATAGCATAGATAAAATATTGAAATTAAAACTTAATTGTAGCCTTAGGCTTTCTTAACATTATCTTTTTTGATTCATTTGCTTATGTTGGATAAAAAAAAGTTAGGTACATTAACAAACTAGCCATTTTCTTCATCAATACAAGGTGTTTCTAAATAAGTGCGACAAACTTTAAGGGGTAATTGTGCATAAAAAATGAATGACTGTGTGCTTTATACTGCCGTGCTAAGCCCAAAGGCGGGTATTGATTTTTTATCGAAAATGAGATTTTTCTATTTTTAGGTAGAATAGGGTATTTAGTATATATTTATTAAGTCTTTGGAGTTGTAGAAGCATTATATTTTAAATAAAATTGCAATTTTGTTAGCGGTATCTACATTTTTCAGTCAAAATACTAAGCCATTTGGCGGCAAATGTTAAATACTATGGCGTTTTGACGGTATCTGCTACAGTTGCCGTCCATATACCTTAGCATATTGCACTTACCGCTAATCTACTTTCAAGAATGCTACGCCTACATTTAGAAACCGCCAAATCGCCTTAGTATTACAAAGTAAATTCGGCCTAACTTTACAAGGTTAAATTATTGTGTTAGTTAAAAGAGTTGTGTTAGTAAAAGAAATAATTAGCGAGGATGGTAAGCAATTTTCGAGATTATGATATCTATTGAAATGTATTTTCATTTTTGTTTATAGTATTTCAAGAATTAACCAAATTATGTTGTCCTAAACAATATGAATCTGCGCCAAGTGGATGATTTATATCTTGAATTAGGCGGTAAGAGATTTTCATATTTAAAAAATATGTCTTTTTTTTAATTGGGTTTTAAAAACTTAATAATTTATCCACACGCTGTCCACACACATTTTTAGAAAAAGAGACTTAAAATAGGTATTTTGTTTTTTTAGAAAATCTTAATCTAGATCTTTACTTAATCTTTTGAGAATCCTTTACCAAAGTTTCATACAAAAATACTGGTTTTATTCCTTTATCCATTTTCTAAGAATGCGTCAGGTACCTGGATAATGATTCAAAAATTTGTTTGCATATTTTAAAAATCTTATATATGCCATAATTAGGTATTTTTCGGTCTAAAAGACAATGCCATCATATTTTAATCATACCATACAATATAACTACATAGTTTGTACAATACAACTAATAAAATGTTAAAATTTGCCCTAATTACTGTAAGTAATTGTATTTTCCCGAATATAATATTGTCAAATACCCAATAATATAACAAAGCATAATAATATTAGGGTAGGTGTCGGCCATCATAAAATCTTAAAACTCTATAATAACTCAGGCCTGTCGTAAAATAGCAAACCTTTGTCGCTAAGAAACAAAATAAAAATAGCTTAAAAAGTCAAAAGTATGGTTTACAATCTCATTCACAGGTGAAGAATTCTTTAAAACGCTTAACATTACCAGATGTTTAAACATCTATAACAATCTGAACGGATTCTGTTTTTTCGTAGAATAAGTACAGTCGTACAGTTCTTCCCAAATTATTAGACGCACTATAAAAGAATTTATAAAAAATGTTAATTATGAGGTAATACCATTGTAATACTAAATAGGTTTTGTATATGTACCAGACACAAGGTATGTTGTTTGGTTGTCTATTAAATTGTCTATATTGAATCACAAATAGAACATTAATATTAATGAACCAATATGTTTTTATTGACTCTTGAAAGAAAACAGATATAACTACAACTAAACATTGTCAATTTGTTGTTGTCATATTGTGGCTCAACAAAATAATAACATTTAATACCACTTTAATTCTTTTAATTTAATAAACTGTAATACACAGAAAAGCTTTTTATTTCATATCAATCACAACTGTAAACCACATACCGCTAATAGGCTTAGTTTTATAGTAAGTTTTGATAAAATATAATTAAGGGTTCCCTTAATAAACTGGGGCATATCTTCTTCTTCTTCATGTGCCGTGCTCGATTATCGAACGTTGGCTATCAAATTGGCTATAGTAATTTTGTTAACGGCAGCTCGGAAAAGGGATGCAGAGGATCTGTTATACCATTCTCTCAGGTTTTTAAGCCATGACGTTCTTCTTCGACCTGGCCCTCTTCTTCCGTCTACCTTGCCTTGTATTATTAAATGGAGTATATTATATCTCTCTGGGTGTCGCATAACATGGCCAAAATATTCAAGTTTTCGATTTTTAACTGTTCTGACGACTTCTGTGACTTTTCCCATCCGGTGCAAAACAACTTCGTTACGAACTCTATCCACCCAACTTATTCGTAGGATTCTTCGGTATACCCAAATTTCAAAGGCTTCCAATTTCTTGAGAAGAGTATCTGTTAAAGTCCAACCTTCGACACCGTACAAAAGAGTAGAGAACACATAACATCTCACTAATCTAATTTTAAGATTCAAAGTAATGTTGTTTCCACATAAAAGTTTCTTTATCTTAAAGAATGCAGCTCTGGCCTTCTCTATACGTATTCTAATTTCTTTGCTCATGTCCCAGTTCTCATTTAGATTACAACCAAGGTAGGTGATACTGTTAGTTCTTTCTAATTGTTCACCATAAGCTGTTACTACTTCCGGTTGTATTGGCGTCTTACTGACAACCATCACCTTGGTCTTTGCGGTGTTTAGCTTGAGTCCATATTCATCACACGTTGTGGTAATCATATTAATCAGATGTTGAAGTTCTTCATAATTGCTCGCAATTAACACCGTGTCATCCGCATATCTCAAATTATTAATATTGACGCCATTCATTTTGATACCACATTGAGCATTATCCACTGCTTTATTGAAAACAAACTCAGAATAGATGTTAAATATTAGTGGGGACAAAATGCAGCCCTGCCTTACTCCTCTTCGTATTTGAAGTTCTTCAGACGTGTCCCAGCCAATCCTGATGTTTGCACGTTGATGCCAGTAAAGATTTTTGATAATGCGTAGGTCTTTATCATCAATACCCACTTTCTGAAGAATAGCAATCATTTCCGTATGTTTTACCCGATCAAAGGCCTTCTCAAAGTCAATGAAACACATATAAACCGGATGTCCGACATCTCTGCATCTCTATACCATAACCTGAATACTAAACAGTGCTTCTCTGGTCCCAAGGTTATTGCGGAATCCAAACTGTGTATCACCAAGCTGTTCTTCTATTTTTTGGTACATCCTAGAGTGCAAAATTCGTAGAAATATCTTTAAAACATGACTCATCAAGCTAATGGTTCGGTAGTCACTACATCTTTTCGCGTTTGCTTTTTTAGGTATCGTCACAAAAGTCGACAGCAGCCAATCCGTTTGTATATAGCCAGTTTGATAAACTTTATTAAAAAGATGAAGGAGAGATCTTTTACCTGAATTTTCGAAGAACTTTATTATTTCATTCGGTATTTCGTCTGGTCCCGTCGCTTTTCTGGTCTTTGCTAAACTTATTGCTTGTTCAATTTCGTCCCTAGTTATGTCAGGTCCTGTAACTACTTCGTTAATTTCAAGCTCGGGCCTTTCATCATTAAACAGTTCCTCAATGTATTCTTTCCATCTGTCTATTTTATCCAAATCAGTGATAATCAGTTTTCCGTCTCTATCAACGATGTTATTTGCATGTTTTTTGTTCTGAACGGTGAGTTCTTTTATTTTTTTATACATATTAAATGAATCATGTTTTCTCCTGGGGGCATATATCCATGCATAAAAACTATTAGCTAGTCCATAAATCCCTAACGGGCCAAAATTTTAGCACTCAATTTTAAAATCGATTTTGCCACCATTTTGTCAAATGTTAGTTACCGCCTTTGGGCCTAGCACGGCAGTATAAACATATATCCGAAAATGCTTTGTTTCCGAGATACGGGATGTTAAATTTTTTCTTGCAAACTGACGATTTATTTATTGGTCTAAAACCGGTTGAGAGTTGCAGATGAAATTTGGTTGGTTTTAAGAGGTAGTTATTGTGCATTTTTTTGGCATACAACTAAGAATTTTATATTTACCATTGGCGTGCATATTGGTATAAACATTTTAGATATATCCCGTAAGCACGCCAATGGTGAATATAAAATTTTTAATTGTATGTCAAAAAATGCGCAATAACTACCTCTTAAAACTTACCAAATTTCATTTGCATATCTCAACCGGTTTTAGAGCAATAAATAAATCGTCAGTTTGCAAGAAAAACTTTAACGTCCCGTATCTCGGTAACAAAGCATCTGCGGACACATGTGTATAAAGTAAACTGTCATTATTTTTTCATGAATTACCCCTTAAAGTTTGTTGCACTTATTTAGAATCACCCTGTATTGATGAAGAACATTGCTAGTTGTTAAAGCACCTAACTTTTTTATTGTCCAACATATGCAAATGAATCGCAAAAGAGAATGTTAAGAAATCTTAAGGCTACAATCTAGTTTTAATTTCAATATTTTATATAGGCTAAAATATTCCACAGGGTGACCTGAACTTTACCGAAAAAACATAGTATGATTATTACAACCGGTATAAAATGACATCTACCTATCTAGCAACATTATTACACTCATATTCTTAAATAATCAGGCTACAACATACCTAAAAAATCACTCAAATCGAACAACTGGTTTAGGAGATTCGAGACATCAAATATGGCCCATTTTTAAGGTGTTCCTTTAATTTTGCCGGTGTGTGTAGCATCAATGTTTCGATTTTTACGCGATTCCAATTCAGGTGACAAGCATAACTTTGATTTTTTTAAATGGGAAAGTACATCATGTGACACCTAATTTAAAAGCTTTTGAAATACTCATTACAAAAATGTATAATGCTTTAATCCTATTTGAGAGTGTAGGCGCAAAATTTCGGTCGAAATATTTTTAAATGCATTAATTTTTTCGAATCCTGAAAAGACTAATAAGTATTTTTGTAAAATTCGTACATCATGAATAAGAATGACGTAACTGCAAAAAGCCAAATTTCTCAGGAGAGCAAAAAAACGATTTTTAAATATTTAAAATAGGGATTAAATGAGGACTAATCGTCCAGGAGCATCGGTATGGAGTTTATTGTTACAATGGTGGCTTTTATTTTTATCCCTAATGGTTCGAATTTCAATATCTAAATTGAATCCCCCGATTTTCAACCCTATCTACAGTTGCGTCATTCTTGATCTGAAAATTTTTCTGTACAAAAAAAATTATTTTTAAATATTTATTATGCTGTTTATTCTTACAGTGACGGCTCTTATTTTCATCCCTATTGGTCCGAATTTCATTATCTTAATTTAGTCCCCCCCATTTTCAATCCCATTTTCAGTTGCGTCATTCTTCATCTGAAACAAGATCTAAAATGGTGCGCATTTCAATAACGACGCAACTATCCTGTGGTTACTCAACACATAGTTACAGTTATGTCGCTTTTGTATCATCTGTATATAGTATTTTAGAAGTTAATTCCGCAATAAACAGGAATTGACAAAATTTGCAGTTACGTTATTGTTATTCCGGACCGGCGAGACTGGATGAGAGAGACTGATAAAGAACCAAAGCAAAGTAATGTTTTAATGATGATAAAGTAACTTTCCAAGTGAACAGTTGCTTAAGAGTGGCATGGTACTATAGTGCAGTTTTCATATTTTTTTAAAGAAATTTGATATTTGATTCATTATAAGGTCTGGGGATTATTTCAATATTTATTTTCACTACTCCTCCCCTCTCCCTATTTTCGTCCTAAACTCGAAGAATATCAACTGCACGGAAAAAAATTGAAAAGGAAATTTAATGAAATCGCATTTTTGCAACAATTTCAGTCCTTACCATTTTTGTTGCAATGGTAAGGACGATTTCAACATATTGTTATGATTACGTCTATTGTCAAATATTGACTGGAGAAAAAAAACTAAAAATAAAATTTTATTATATGTATATGATTCCCTATATTTTTTATGTACATTTATGTACCTACATAAAAAGCATCAGCTAGTTGAGCTTCGTATAATAGTCGTAGGAATGCTGGATGTAAATGAAAATCGGAGCCCCAACGCTACAACCCGTTTATTTACCCCTAACTAAGACGCGGGAGTAAATACAATCGATATGCTAACTCTTACAATAAATTAATGGTAAATAAAATTTAATTTTCTGAGAGAAAAATGCTTAGAACAATCTTTGGACCTCAGACCAAAAAATTAAATCTGAGCGTCTAAGAATTGCCGGCCATGTACATAGACTCCCTAATAAATGCCTTGCCAATTTTATCTGGGAAGCCCCCACAGGATGAAGGTGCTTAGGGCGGCCACGAATGCGATGGAGAGACAATAATGATCAGATTTAATAACAGTGGGGCTACACACTTACCCAATTATCAAGGATGGCCGTTCGAGATGGAAGCGAGTTTTGTAGTCAGCCAAGACCCACTTCGGGTTGTAATGCTACCAGAAGAAGTCATTTACAGTTGAGTCCCCGCGTCTTTACCCGTGCGATATGATTTAAAGCATACGAAATAAGTCGGAAAACTAAACGCAACAGTAAGTGACAGAAAGTGGGTATTATTCCGATCACGGGTTATAGTTTAAAATTTTACGTTATCAAATAATATCTGGGCTTATTAGTAAAATACAAGAAAAAGTTGTTTACCAGCAATTTTATTGCTGGAATCGAATCTTATGATTGTATATATTAATAATATAGAGACGCAAAGTTCGCTGATAGTGTGCTACTTTTTTTATAAACAGAATGGTTCCCGAAAATCGTGTCTTTTTCAATTTTTGCTCTATAACTCCACGTCACGTTGTCCATCTGTCTTTTGACACCTTTCAGAAACATCACTTATTTCGAATTCAGTTGCCATTAAGTCATTGAAATGTGATCAACTCAATTTGGATCCCACGTGTTGGGAAACCTGTATACTTTAACTTAGGGCATTATCCTGTTTGCCATGTGACCATCACAGGCCTTTTTATTGAAGTATGCACTTTTAAGGCATCTATATTTTATGTAAAGGGTTTTTACCCAGATATTTTTCTTTTGTGGCTCAGCTAGCATCCAGTTTGTAAGTATAACCAACTTGCTTTAACCTTTGTCAAAATTTAAATACTAACTTTATATTCATTAAATCGGTTATACTTATTTTTAGATCGAACACTGATGATGATTTTTTATAAAAATCGAAAACGTTTTGTTGTGATGTAGCTCTTTTAAGGGATTTTTAATAAAAAAATTGTATACCTTTTACAAAGGATTTCTTTCCAATTTTTTTACCAAAGAATTTATCTTCACACCAAAAACACCTAAATAAAAATTCACAGTTTTTCCCGATTTACTTCGACGAAAATTTTCCTCAGAAAATGCGGGTTTTTTCAACAAAATCTTTAATGTTCAACTAACATTTTAGATAAGAAATTGTTTATCAATAAATAAATAACTCGGTAATATAAAAGGTATTTTTGTATACAGGGTGAGGCAAATAAAGGGCCCATTAGAAATATCTCGAGAACTAAAGGCAACAGAATCATGAAAATTTGAATAAAGGGGTTTTGAAGGATGATCTATTAAATGAAAATATTTTCATCTCTTTGCAACTTCCGGTTATACCGGAAGTTGCTTATAACTTCGTTTTTTTAAATGGGACACCCTGTATATTTTTACATTTTTGGATTCTCTTCGATGTCTTCTTTCTTAAAATATGAGGTTTTGTAATTTTATACAGGGTATTTTAAAAGATAATTACGTTTTTTTATTAATTTCGTAGCAATATTCACACCCTGTAAAATTGTAATAGTGTGACATCTAAAACTCTACTTACGTTCAAATATTTTTTAATATACTCTACTATCGTTAAGAATTATTAGTATAGCTAAATTCTTAATTTTAGTATACGGGGTTGGTCGAAACTCGGAATGAGTATTTTCTGAGTTTTCTTAAATGGAACACCCTGTATTTTAGTATTGTAATGAAATGATAATTTATGGTACTTTTTTATTTCTCAAGCATTCCCTATACCTAACTGCTTTAATTTGTGCTTAATTGTTAATCGCACCAACAATATTAACTACTTAGGTATTTTGATAGCTAAACCATTATTGGTAATTTTAAGGACCAATCTGGATTAATATGTATTTATTTCTGAAAAATTATTTGGGATTGAGTGTTTTTACGGCCAAACTAATAAAGTTTTACGTATTTTTTGTTGCAATTAATGTTTAGATTAAATCTCCAATAACTCACAAATTAAAGCAGTTAGGTATAGGGAATGCTTAAGAAATAAAAAAGTACCATACAATATCAATTCATTACAATACTAAAATACAGGGTGTTCTATTTAAGAAAACTCAGAAAATACCCATTCCGAGTTTCGACCAACCCTGTATACTAAAATTAAAAATTTAGCTATACTAATTATTCTTAACAGTAGTAGAGTATATTAAAAATCATTTAAACGTAAGTAGAGTTTTAGATGTCAAACTACTACAATTCTACAGGGTGTGAATATTGCTATGAAATTAATAAATAAACGTAATTATCTTTTAAAATACCCTGTATAATATTACAAAACCTCACATTTTAAGAAAGAAGACATCGAAGAGAATCCAAAAATGTAAAAATATACAGGGTGTCCCATTTAAAAAAACGAAGTTATAAGCAACTTCCGGTATAACCGGAAGTTGCAAAGAGATGAAAATATTTTCATTTAATAGATCATCCTTTAAAACCCCTATACTCCAATTTTCATGATTCTGTTGCCTTTAGTTCTCGAGATATTTCTAATAGGCCCGTTATCTGCCTCACCCTATATATTACAATTCCAGAAGTCGATGGAAATTGAATGAAAAGTTTAGCAACAATTGAATTGTTAATTTAAAATTTACGTGCGCTATAAAAACCACAATAATTATTATACATAAGAATAACTATGATTTTTGTATAAAAATATGAAAACGGTATTGGAAAAAAAGCGGCAGGACGCTTCTTTTAAATGAAAAGACGTTTAATTGTGATGAGTAATTCCTGAGATACAACTGGTCAAAGTTAACCGGTATTTACGGCAAATATATAAAAAGTAGGATCATAATTTTCGAATCACCCCGTTTTCATTTCCGTCCTCTTTCTCGACACCAATTTTCATATCTTTAAAATGCTCATAACATATATTATTATAATAAAAACTACCGATATTACGAGTGAAAATTGCCAAAAATAGCAAAATTCCAATCAAAAATTGGAGAAAATGTAATCTCAAAGGTCAAAATCGGTATACGTTTAAAAAATGCATTTTCTCGGCTTCCCATAAAGCAATTTTCTTCATTTTTTTTTTGTTCACAAGTAACTCGAGTAGATCCATCTAACTAACGCATTATTAAATGTCAAACTTGCTTTTGTTTTGCAATAATAGATTAATTTAGTTATAAGAAAAGAAAACTACATATTTTTTCCAGTTGTAGAGTTTTTTTTAGATAAACTTACTACAAGTGTACCCTTTAACGTTAAAAACACAAATATTCTCATTTGAAAGCT
This sequence comes from Diabrotica virgifera virgifera, assembly GCF_917563875.1. NCBI lineage: Eukaryota > Metazoa > Arthropoda > Insecta > Coleoptera > Chrysomelidae > Diabrotica > Diabrotica virgifera. The sequence goes on from NC_065448.1 coordinate 192,315,322, forward strand.
TTATAGTTACTTAAACCATCTTTATTTTAACACATTAAAAATTTTTGTTATCATAAATAAATTAACTAATTATAACAAAACAAAAGACACTCTGACATTTAATAATGCGTTAGATAGATGGCTCTACTCGAGATACTTGGGAACAAAAAAAGAATGAAGAAAATTGCTTCATGGGAAGCCGAGAAAATGCATTTTTTTAAGTATACTTATTTTGAACTTTAAGATTACATTTCCTCCAATTTTTGATTGGAATTTTGCTATTTTTGGCAATTTTCACTCGTAATATCGATAGTTTTTATCATAATAATATATTATGTTATGAGTATTTTAAAGATACGAAAATTGGTGCGGAAAAAGAGAACCGAAATAAAAAGATGATGGTTCGAAAATTATGATCGCTATCTTTATATCTTTGCCGTAAATGCCGGTCAAATTTGACCGGTTGTATCTCAACAACCACTCATCCCAATTAAACGTTTTTTTTTAAGAAGCATGCTGCCGCTGTTTTTCCAATACCGTTTTCATGATTTAATTTAATTTAAAATTTCCCGAGATATCCTATTTGTTTATAAGCCAAAAGATTGTTTATAAATTTAAAATATTCCTGAGGCCGCTTTAATAGTTCAATTTCAATTCAGTAAAGTACGTTAGATAGGTACAGTGTCCTTTTATACAAAAATCATAGTTATTCTTATATATCATAATTATTGTGGTTATTGATAAACAATTACTTATCTAAAATTTTAGTTAAAAAACTCGAAGTTGAAAAACCCGCATTTTCCGGAGAAAAGTGTCGTCGATGTAAATTGGAAAAAACACTTCTATGCAGAATTTAATTACGGTAAATATTTGTTTAAGTGTTTTTGGTGTAAAGTTAAAATTTTTGGAGTTATATAGCAAAAATTTAAAAAAACACAATTTTCGGGCGCCATTTTGTTTATAAAAAAGTAGCACACTATCTGCGGACTTTGCATACTTATATTATTAATATGTACAATCATAAGATTCGATTCTAACAATAAAATTTAACTTAAATTTATTTTAACTTATTTTAAATTCCAAAAATGGCCTATTCTCCGATAATCTTCCCAGACTATAAATAGAATGTCAAATTTAAGTTTTGCTTTAAAATTTGGTGCATAATTACAGCTGCACTTGAAGTAGCTTAATAAATTCTTTTATTATCATTGATTAATAAATAAATAAACAATTTATAAAAAATTTCGATAACATATTTCCTTTTTGTTATTTTATTCACTTTGGGGGAACATTATACACAAACATTCCTTCTTCCTTCTTTTATTAGTTTCATGGCCTCCACCATACCAACATTCCTTAACTTTGTCAACAATGAGGTTATTTGAACGTGGTCAAAATTTATCGTAAAATAACATAAAATATCTAAAAAATAACTTATCATAAAATTTCTAACTCCAATATAAAATTAGTTGTGAAAACAACTGTTTGTATACTATAAAAAATTTCAAAATGCAAAAATTCGACAAAATAACAGCAAAAAATTCAACAAATTTACAGCCACAAAAGTAAACCAACCAAAATGTCAGAAATTGTACCTACTTAAAATATGTATGTGAAAACATCCCCAATCGTCTTTCTTTGTACCTATCTCTTTTCAGTGCACTGTGTCTAGATCGTTCATAAAAATAACATGTGTTTTTACTTAATAACAGGCGGCAGCTGGTTTGTCATTAATTTCATGCGTGGAAGAGAATGATGCTAGATAAAAAGTATGTGTTTTATCTCGCCAGTTATTAATGACGCACGGGTAAAAACTCGCGGACTCAACTTGTAGGTTGTAAAGTTTAGAATAAACAAAGTAACTCAATTATTTTGCTACAACCCTTCCAATGTTTCCCCTTGAACTCGAAAACATCGACCGCACGAAAAAATTTGTAAAAAAGAAATTGAAAAACATCGATTTGCAGCAATTTCAGTTATTAACATATGTGTTTAAATGTTGAAAATGGCGGAGATATTTAGCAGAAGTGGCCCTCCTTTAAATTCAGCTTAGAATAACCGCATTTGCGGTAACCTCCAACGCAACGTTAGGTCTTTTTCTTGTTTAATCCCACTTAGTGGAGTCACTGAAGGTGGATATGAGCTATTACCTCCGATTTGGTTGAACCTCCATCGATTTGTATGAAAATTGGTGAGTGGTTAGAGGATATCTCAAGGAACAAAGGTGACATGGTGCCAACTTGCGCTTTTACGCTGGGGGTGGATGCCACCCCTTCTCGAGGGTGAAAATTATTTTATCAAAATTAACCCCATAATCCGATAGAGGGACAAATTTCAAGCAAAATTTGTTATATAAAGTTATTAAGATAAATCAAAACTGTTTGAGTTACTAGAGATCAAAAATTTTAATTTTTCTTGAGAAAAATGCATGTTTTTAACCAATTTTTCATCAATAACTCAAAAAGTGTAAGTTTTTACAAAAAAGTTATTATTATCAAAATTAAAGCTAATAAAAAACGAAATAAACCCCTTACTAGAAAAATCTTTTAATGTTAACTAAAAGTGAGTTACAGCTAATTGAATGTACATTTTTTTCGGCGAGTAAAAAACTCGTAAGTATTCAAGCTGAAATAACGGGAAATTTATGCATTTTATAACATAAACTTATTAAACATTTGTCAAAGTACTTAAAAATATCTATCAAATGAGCCCCCGAACATGTTGATAGCATTAAAATTTATGCTCCAAAATTTTTTCAAAATTTATCTTTTAAAAATTTTTTCAAAAAATGTTATTGTTTTTTTTTTTTTAATAACTCCGTTCGTGTTTACGATATCAGGTTCATCTAAAAACTGTTTAAAAGCTAAATACAAGTGCTATTTAAGTGTGTTAAACCTAATCTTCTAAACCCCTTGCTTTTTTAAAAATAAAAGGTTAAATGACCCCAGTTGCATGGTTCCCACAGCAAAATTTAAGATTTAAACGTCTCTATCTCGGTTATTTTTTACCCTATAGAAATAGTAAAACAGGTAAAATATTTGGCACAGAAAAAACTAAAATTTGGTTAAATATAACTTTCTACGTATATTGACTATTTTTGGAGTTATTATCAAAAATAATATGGGAATTATAATAATTTTAAAAATTATGATTTTCCAAATTATATCTTTTTTTCAAAAATATACATTATAAACCGGTCATATTTATCTAAAACATTAATTATGCTAATATAAAGAAGTTCTTGTAAGGATTACTATAAATTTTAATTTTTGTGGAAATGGCTTATGTTTTATTTTTCACTTTTTCCTAAAAAATTCGAAACGGTTCTTTTATTTTCATTATAACTTGCTTAATTTTTACGCTATTACCTTGTTCTGAAAATCATTTGATAGGTATTCCGAAGTACTTTGATAAATGTTTAGCAGGAATATTTTATACATTACATAGTTTTCCCGTTATTTAAGCTTGAATACTTAGATTTGAGTACTCGTCGAAAAAGATACACATTCAATTGCCAATAACTCACTTTGACCATTAGTTTAGTTCTTTATGATAGTAATGTATTCAATTTTTTATTATCTTCAATTTCAGTAATAATAACTTTTTTGTAAAAGCTAATAGTTTTTGATTTATACGTGAAAAACCGATTTAAAACATGCATTTTTTTACGAAAAAATAAAATTTTTGGTCTTTAATAACCCAAAAAGTGTAGATTTATTTTAATAACTTTATATAACAAATTTTGCTTATAATTGGTCCCTTTATCGACTTATGGTATTATTTTTAATAAAATAATTTTCACCCCCGAGAAGGGGTGGCATCCACCCCAGAGTAAAAGCGCAAGTTCGCATCATGTCACCTTTGCTCCTTGAGGTATCCTCTAATTACTCACCAATTTTCATGAAAATCAATGGAGGTTCAACGAAATCGGAGGTGAAAACCTTCAGTGACTGCACTAACTGTCCTATTAATAATTCAAGTTTTAGGGTTCCAAAATTATAATCGTTTAAATATTGAAACTGTATAAATATGAGCGAGACTGGTCTTGGTCTTGCGGTCTTGGTCTTGGTCTTGCAGCAAGACCAAGACCAAGACCGCCTTTTGGTTTGCAAGACCAAGACCAAGACCAGGTATTCAAGACCAAGACCAAGAAGAAGACCGAACCTTGCAAAACTACGCAAGACTAAGACCAACCTGAAAAACTCTTGCACTTTTTTGCGAAATTGGTTTTTTATTAATTAACTTTATTTTTTTAGTTCAATAACATATACTGACATTGTAAAAAACCTTAAACAATATCGAATTTTTAAAATACATAATATTTTGGTTATATTTTTAAGTCGTTTTGATTATGTAAGTCAAATGGTTTGCATTTTCTCAACCTTCAAAGTGTCCAGAAGGCAAGTTTTCAAACGGCGACAGTTCAAGGACAATTGAAATTACTTGTAAGACAAAAAAATGTAATTATAGATAGGGTAATCCATTTAAAAACAATGCCATTTTTTTATATGCCAGTAGTTTTCGCTTTTTTGTCTAATAAAAATACTGACACTTATTTCAATTCTTTTCGCATAGTCGAGGAAAATTGTAGGTCGTTAAATTTAAAATTAATACGAAAAAATAACATAATATATTTTGAAAAGGGATTCGCCATGTTGTAAAAGCATTGTGGCCTGAATAAAAAATAACTGGTTGTCGATTGTAATGTGTCAAGCTTGTTATCGCAAACTCCAAAGCTTAGGTTCAGTTTCTGAATATAATGACAAATATTCCGATACTGGGAAATTTTTAAAATTATTTTTTGGATTAATTTTTTACAATCAACTAAAGTTGGAAGTTGAATTATTTGTGAAAATCCCGGATGACAAATGCGTAAAGAATTTTACTGATTTCCTAGTTGAAAACTATTTGGAAGAATCTAGGTTTTCCCCAGAAAGGGCCAGTACTACAAATAGTATGTGCCGCACTTGAAATGCACGCGAATCATTTCAGTGTGTTTTAGATTCTAGTTTTTACTACCCACATCCGAATATTTTCAATTTTTTAAATGTCATACTGGGTATTCAATCCGAAAATATGTGAAAATAACAAGTGCGAATAACTCGTGCTACGAGAGCAATGTAGTTTAAATAAAATTAAAGAACTGCAAGATAACAAATTACATTACATTACATTACATTACATTACAAACTTAATTACACAATTAAGCGTTTATAATTCCCCATTAGATTTAGTTATTATGTTATAGTATTAGGTCTATAAATAGGTATAGCCTAATAAAATAAAAAAGTCAAAATGTAAATTCGTACAGGTTGAAACAAATTTTATATCAAAGTTTAGGTGCGTACAAAAGATGTTTTCAAGAAGGTATCCAAATCATACAAGGGGATCATTGTTTAAATAATTAAAAAGGGTCATTTTTTCAAAAAAATTACTTTTTTCACTGCTGAGGTCATCAAATTACTAATCAAGGTTAATAGGATTGTTTTCTGTAAAGTTGAAGGGTAAATCTTTCATATAAGACTTACTAAATTAAATGTGACCCCCTCTTTATTTAAATAATTGTATATAAGTCTTTAAAAACAAATTTGTAAAAAATTATTTTTAGCGTTTTGAATAAACACTATAAAATATCTTTTTTCACAGAAGAAGTTGCGCTATGTTACTTTTAAACATTATTTTACTTTTTATCTATACTTTTGACAAATTTATTTATAAATTCCAATTTCAACGAAAGTCCCCCCTAAAGTGACATTTGAAAATTATTCAAATTTGTTTATAATTTGTTTTTTTAATAACGTCGCGGGGATTAAGTATTTTGAAATACCGTGTCGATAATTGGGTTTCTGGGAGTTTTTTAGTAATTAAGAAAATTTTTTTGTCGTTTTTCTTCTTCTTTTTTTTTCTTGGAGTTATATTACCACTGGCCCTTTTAGGGTTAAATTTCATTAGGAATGTCGAATCTGTAAGCTGTAGATTCTAGACCTAAAAATATTAAGATTTAACTAAAATCTCTTAAATAAAATGTGGCTACTTACTAAGTTACCGGGTGTTTTATTTAAAAATTGAAAAAATATTGTTATCAAGTACTTTGAAACTATTTGACGTATCCTTATCATACTAGGCAGAAAGCTATTAAACACCCTACTAAATTGTGATTACTAATCGTTTCTAGCTAGTGCCAGAGGCGTACTACAGGGGATAGTGAATGATGAACCTTTCCCAAATTCTACGCTACTGAGTGAATTACTATTTTAGCGAAATTTTTCGATTCTCCAATACTTTGTATGTAAATAACTTTATTGGTCTCGATAAAGCTATCAGTTTGCGAGATATTAGAAGTTTAAAATGAATAAATTTATTAATGAATCAAAATAACTATGCCGTTTCATTTTTAACGTCCAATATCTCGAAAACTAATGACTTAATCGTTACCAGTAAAGAGTATATTATTTACACATAACGTATTGGAGAATCAAAAATTTCGCTAAAATAATAGGAACATCTATACATTCCATAAAAATTTTATGGGGATTTTGTCCCCTTAAACCCCCCCTCTAAATTTTGTGTACGGTTGTGTTTTTTTTCGATAAAACCGTTTTTATCGAGATGCAGCTTCTTTTTTGATATGTTTACATAAAAACTTTATGGGGGTTTTGTTTCTTTGTTTGTGTACGTCCCAATTAAAATATTATTGTTCTACCATTAGTTAAACACAATGTTTTTAAAAATTTTTTGCCGTTTTGTATTTTTTACATAAGCCACATTTTTTTGGAGTGTCTCTTTTTTTAATATGTTTCAAAATATATAAATTCAAACTATCTATTTAAAAATTTTTAAATTTTTTTGAAACCTAAAAATTTAATTAAGTATAAATAAATTTTTATATTACAAGTATAACCAGGTCTCTATAATCTTACTTAACAATTTACAAATATGTGATGGATTTTAAAAATGATAAAAATATCTCGATAAAAATGTTTTAAAAACTTTGTTTTTAACTAATGGTACCACAATAATAATTTAATTGGAACGTACACAAAAGTTTGGGGCGGGGTGGGTTTAATAGAGGAAAACCCCCATAATTTTTTATGAGGTGCACCACTTTCGTACATTTTCAATAAAAAAATATTGTTTTCGATATAGCGGAAAAAATCCATTTTCATTTTGTAACTTCAAATGGCTGTAACTTTTTTTATATGCACATTTTTGTACTGACGTAAGTTAGGTTCAGTCGAATTATTTTTGATCCCAGAATATGTGACTTAATCTCTATTAAAAATAATTTTTAAAAAAAGGAAACTGCATCCAACAAAAAAATTATATGATGAATCCGAGATATTTAGTGTTAAATCCCTCTACATCTACAACTGTGTTTTAAATGTTTATATAAACTCAAAAAAATTTAAATTTCAAAGCAACCGATTAACTCGATCAGTAACAAATATGGATATTAGTATTCAGCAGTTCAAAAAATCAGTAACACAAAGATCCCTAATGTTCTTTGGACCTAAATTTTATAACATAATTCCTATACACATCAAACAAGAACCTAAATTATTTAAATTTATAAAATACATAAAAACCTATCTAAAAACCCACTTACAATTATTTTTGGACGCAATGTCTTAATGTATGAACGACAGCATAATCAGAGTAGAATTTGGGTGTATATTGGTATTATAATTAACAAAGTATTCAGCAGCTAGAGAGGTTTACTGTCCATCTTGTTCTGTTGCATTATCTCTTCGATAGTTAGGTATGTTACTTCTTAGTTCCAACCTTAATACTACTTTTATGTACAATTGATACAGTTTCGATTGACATAGTACAGTGCAAAACAGGCAACTCTTGCCTAGGCATGGTGCTGAGTCAGTCGATACTAATAATAATATAAGATCTAAATGTAAAATGTTGTACACACATATTTTTGAATAAATTTGAAATTTGAATAAATTTGAATCTGTGGTCTGCCTTCTTGTATATACACCCTGTGTATTTGAAATTATTAAAAAGAAAAGTATAAATTTTTCGTGTATAAATTAATCTCTAATTGTTAATCTTTTGTCGGTTCTAGGTAAAACATTCAGGAAACAATAAAGCAGCTATGAAGTGTTATTGGATTTCGGACAACACGGAAGAGGATGAGATAAGTAAACACTAAGTGGTTTGACATGAAAGGCTCATCGGTAATCCAACACCTAATTTCGTTGTTACAGAAGGGCAGTTAGTTAATTCGCCTTTGACCTACGACATAACTTGTGGAAAATGATGTTTAAAACGAGGGGTATGAAACAACATTAGAAAGCTTATCTGTATTATTGTTGTAACTATCAGACTACCAAAGAAAGTTGGTGTGTAACCATAAAACTCCAACTAACTATGGCAGCCAATTGTATAAGGCTTTGTGTAGCTGTCACTCAGGTGTAAGTTCGTCAGTTCGTTTATATGAATTGAAAAGGGACACATAAACATAAAACTAATTAGTCATATTTATTTTACACTCACAAATAAAATGAAGACCTGAGGAAAGATGTAAATAAATTATGTGGAAGGAGAAAGAGAGAAATGTTGAATAGAAAAATACAACAAATTACAGATTATTATGTAATCACAGAAGACAGCCTAGAAGATAAGAAAACCAAGCAATACACACAAGGATACATGATAAGAACAAAAGTTTGCAAGGACAAAAATGGGGCAGTTATCAGCGAGAAAGAGAAAATAATGAAAAGGCAGAAGGCACATTTTCAAGAGTTTTTAAACCCAGAAAAAGAACAAAACCAAGATGAAAAAATAATTCATTACACAGCAGAACAACTAGTGGAGCAACCAACATTGGAGGAAACGATAAACGTCATAAAATATCTAAAAAATAACAAAGCACCAGACACCGATGGAATAACTGCAAAACTGATAAATTAATGTTAAATGCTGGACATATGCTATGGAAGTATATCCGTAAACTAATCTATCGCATATGGAAACTAAAAGTCATTACAGAAGGTTGTATTTCCTATGTAGAAAGAGGGAGACAAACGACTCTCCGAAAATTATAGTGGCATAACAGTTTTCAATGTCGTCTACAAGATTTTATCAGGAATTATACAGGGTGTAACAAAAATAGAGGTCATAAATTTAATCACATATTCTGGGACCAAAAATAGTTTGATTGAACCTAACTTACCTTAGTACAAATGTGCATATAAAAAAAGTTACAACCCTTTGAATTTACAAAATGAAAATCGATTTTTTTCAATATATCGAAAACTATTAGATACTTTTTATTGAAAATGGACATGTGGTATTCTTAAGGCAGTAGCATCTTAAGAAAAAGATTATAATGAAATTTGGACACCCCATAAAAATTTTATGGGGGTCTTGTTCTTTTAAACCCCCCCAAACTTTTGTGTACGTTCCAATTAAATTATTATTGTAGTACCATTAGTTAAACACAATGCTTTTAAAACTTTTTTGGCTCTTAATACTTTTTCGAAAAGTCAGTTTTTATCAAGATATTTTGAATATTTGTCAAATCCACCACATATTTGTATATGGTTGAGTACGATTATGGAGACTTGGTAATAATATGAAAATTTATGTATGATTTACATTTTTTGAAATATTTTGAACCATATTAAAAAAGAAGTCACATCTCGATATTAGGTGCCTTCTCGAAAAAATACAAAGAGACAAAAAAGTTTTAAAAACACTGTGTTTAACTAATGGCACCGCAGTAATATTTTAATTGGAACATGCACAAACATTTGGGGTTTTAAAAAAACAAAACCGCCATAAAATTTTTATGTAAACATATTAAATCATAAGCCTTAACTCGATAAAAACTGCCTTATCGAAAAAATACAAAGAGGCAGAAAAGTTTTAAGAATATTGAATTTAACTAATGGTACCACAATAATAATTTAATTGAGACGTACACAAAAGTTTGGGGGGGTTTAAGGGAACAAAACCCCCATAAAATTTTTATGGGGTGCACAAATTCCACTATAATTTTTCTTAAAGACTTTCTTGCCACAAGAATGCCACATGTCTATTCTCAATAAAAAAATCTCTAATAGTTTTCGATATATTTGAAAAAAATCGATTTTCATTTTGTAACTTCAAAGGGCTGTAACTTTAAAGGTAAGTGAAGTTCGTTCAAACTATTTTTGGTCCCAGAATATGTGATTTAATTTATGACCTGTATCGTTGTTACACCCTGTATATAGGAACCATATCTACATTGACATGACATAAGATCAACAGTTTCCAACTGATAAATATATATATTTTGTTGCTTGGAGTTAGGTCTAGATAACACAGATATTTTATATGCCTATAATTAAATTAGTTATTGCATCTTAATACCGGTAAAAGGTAAGGATAGAAGATAATTTAAAAATAAAACAGGATATTTAGTTAATAAAAGAATTGAGCGCAAATAGTAAAAGTAAACAGAAACTTAAGAAATTAATAAAATCAATAGAAATCAGGGAGGGGCAATGGAGTCAATTACCCCTCCTCGAGACCTCACCTGTTCTGTACTGACACTTTTTTAAGAAAGAGGTAATTACGATTTAAAATAAACAGTGAGTTTGGTGTCATGTAGAAAACTGAATAGCTGAAACATAAATATGGCAGAATTCCTTGGAATCAAAAAGTATTAAAAGTCTTTGAAACATAAATGAAAAAATCCCACAATATATCGGTTTATTACCATCTAGTGCCAGAGACCAGATAACAAAAGTAATCTGCCGTGCTAGGCCCAAAGGCGGTAACTAACATTTGACAAAATGGTGGCAAAATCGATTTCAAAATTGAATGCTAAAATTTTAGCCCGTTAGTAATTAATGGACTAGCTAATAGTTTTGACGCATGGATATAATATGCCCCAGTTTATTAAGGGAACCATTAATTATATTTTAAAACAAAGTTTTATATAAATAAATGTAGATACCGCTAAAACGTTTTATCAAAAATTACTATAAAACTAAAATTAGCGGTATGTGGTCTACATTAAAGTTTATTAAATTAAAACAATTAAAGTATTATTAAATGTTATTATTTTGTTGAGCCACAATATGACAACAACAAATTGACAATATTTAGTTGTCGGTATATCTGTTTTCATTCAAGAGTCAATATATACATATTGGTTCATTAATAATAATGTTTTATTTGTGATAAAATATAGACAATTAAATAGACAACCAAACAACATACCATGTGTCTTGTACATACAAAAAACCTATTTATTATTACCTCATAATTAACATTTTTATAAAATCTTTTATAGTGCGTCTAATAATTTGGCCAGGAACTGTTCTTATACTACAAAAAAAAAACAGAATCTATTCAGATTGTTATCAGATGGTAACCATCTGAACGTAAGCCTTTTAAAGAATTCTTCAACTGTGAATTTAAACCATACTTTTCACTTTCTCAGCTATAATACAGTGAAACTTGGATAATTCGAATCTCAGGGGACCGTTAAAAAAATTCGAATTATCCAAAAATTTGAATTAAAAAACAAATCTACAAAAACAAGGATTACCTACAAAAACATCTGAAAATGATTAATATCAGTAGTTGATCAGCAAAAAAAAAACAGAATGATCATTTTTATCGCATGGAGATGTTTTTGTTTCTATTCTTGCCCGAGATTTGGCAACCTAAAAAAATGGGCTAACAAAATTCGGCCTAAAATACCAATTAAAACATTTGCAAGCTATAAAAAAGACCGACTTTATTTTTTTCCAAAGAGATCCAAAAATTTTAGCTGCTTTTTAGAATTTAGCTTCTCAGTAATGACAAAAGATTCTAAGATATTCAGAAAAGATAGCAGAAAAGTTCGAATTATCCAAAATATAATTCGAATTATTCACGACTTTTTACTATTACTTATATGGGAAATGCTAGGGACCAGAATAAAAATTCGAATTAAAGGAGATTTCGAATTATGGAAGTTCGAATTAAGCAGGTTCCACTGTAATATATTTTTATTTTGTTTAGCGACAAAGGTTTCCCATTTTACGGCATTTTACTATAGAGCTTTAAGATTTTTTTTATCTCCGACACCGACCCTAATAATATTATTAGTCAGGTTATTTTTAATCTCAGTTTAGATAAATACGATAGGTAATAAAATAGTATTGGGTATTTCACAATATTATATTCGGTAAAATACCATTACTTACAGTAATTATAATAAATTTTAACATTTATTAGTTGCATTGTACAAACTAGTTATATGTTATGATTAAGTATGATCACATTGTCTTTCAGGCCGAAAGATACCTAATTATGGGATATATAAGATTTTTAAAATATTCAAACTGCTCTACTAAAAAGTTGCTTAAAATGACATAGTGTAGTTTACTTCCGAGATCCAGAAATATTCTCAACAAAACTCTGATTTAAAAACAACATTAATATAATTGATTCATAGTTTTAAATACATCATTAATTTATAAACAAATTTTTGTATCATTATCCAGGTACCTGACGCATTCTTGAAAATTTATAAATGAATAAAACCAGCAGTTTTGTATAAGGTTTATGTAAAGAATTCTCAAAAGATTAAGTAGAGATATCCCAAATCTACAATCCCGTATCTATAATAGCATTGTATAACTAGACATTGTTTAGTTAAACAATGATAATAGCTTGCATTTAAACAAAAAAAAATGCAATCAATGGGACTGCTAATCCCATGTACGACCAACAAAGGGTTAATTAGAGAAAACTTTAAGTATGGAACAAACCTTGTGCCTGTACAGGCTGAACATTTTTTTTTCCAGCTCTTGTAATTGCTTTAAAATATATAATTGGTCTCCTTCTATAATATTGTTTTCAGTGGTTTCACCTCGTGTTTCACAACTATTATAGAATAGAAATATGCTTTATTGTCATGAAAAATTTAACAATTTTATAGACAAAGCTTACAAGAATCATAAATAAGAACAATAACAAATAACAAATACAATTTACTAAAATGATATAAATCGTCTATATAAATAAAAATAATAAAGAGAAACAAAAAAAACAGTCACAATCTATTGCAAAATTTAAAAAAAAATTGCAAATTGCATATTCTACCTTAAGAAATTTAATAAGTTAAGTTCAGCTGCTGCATATGACACTCAAATATAGATTAAGATTATACTTATAAATAAGAATACTGTACTTTCTTAGTTATTGGTTAAGAAACTCTGCTGTTGAATAATATGGTCTTTCAGATAAATAGGCTTTAGTCATTTTACGGAACTTGGGGAAAGATGTTGCAGATTTAAGTTGTAGAGGGAGATGGTTGTAAAGTTTTTTTGCAGAATATAATATAGATTTCTTTACTAACTCACTGGACGGGATCGGTAAATAGATGTCAAAGGTAGAATTTCTGGTGGAATAGTCATGTCTAGGTCTTGCTGGAAAGACATGTAGATGTTTACGAATTAAGCAAACAGTTTCTAAAATATATAAAGAAGGTAGTGTTAGAATCCTGTGATCTTTGAAGTAGCTTCTGCAATGTGTTGTTCTTCTGAGGCCAAACAGATATCTTATTGCTCTTTTTTTATAATTTAAAAATAACATCAGTTTGGGCAGCCGTACCAGAACCCCAAAAAGGGAGACCATATCGAAGATGTGACTCGAACAAAGAAAAATATGTTATTTTGGAAGAGGCTAAATCCATTTCCTTCGAAACAGATCTTATTGCAAAGCAAGCTGAGGATAGTTTCTTGCTTAACACATCAATATGAAAGGACCATTTCAGATTGCTATCTAAAAAAATACCAAGAAACTTTAAAGAATCAACGATACTGATCTGGCTGTTATGAAGAGGTAAGGGTTGAAGAGCTCCTTTATAGGACAATGCTACTGTTTTATCTACGTTAAAAGAGAGTAAATTTGAATCGGACCAAGATTTTATTGTAAGTAGATCAGAAGTTATAGTAGCATGAAGAGTTGCGATATTTGAGTTGCTCCAAGTGATACTGGTATCATCAGCAAAAAGAAAAACTTTTCCATCGATTTTTAAGCTAGTAATGTCATTAATAAAGATAAGGAAAAGTAGAGGACCCAATACTGAACCTTGTGGTACCCCACATACAACATTTTTGAGACTAGAGACTGTATCATTTGCTCTAACCAGTTGTTTCCTATTATCCAAGTAAGATTGAAACCAGTTCGAAGAAATACCTCGAATTCCGTAGAAACCTAGTTTTTTTATCAAAATATCGTGATTCACACAATCAAAAGCTTTGGCATAATCACAAAAAACAGTGGCAGTGTGCAGATTATTGTTTAATGCTTGATAAACCTCATGCAGTACAGAAAACATGGCATCTGTGGTACATTTATTATTTAAAAAGCCGAACTGATTTTGTGATAAAATATTGTTATCAACGAGAAAGGACATAATTCGGGCTTTTATGAGTCTCTCAATAATTTTGGAGAGTACCGGTAGTAATGCAATAGGTCTATAATTGCAGGCATTTGATTTTTCACCACCCTTATGAAGAGGAATAATGATGGCCGTCTTTAGGCACTCTGGAAATTTACCTTTCTCAAAAGAATCATTAATTAGAGAGATAAGGACTCCCAACACACTGTCTGGGAGATTTGAGAAAATTTTTATGGATAGTCGGTACTACAGGAAGATTTGCTTTTGATATTATTGATTGTCTGAATCAGTTCAGATTTATCAACCTGTCTTATAAAGAATGAATTCGAGACCTTTCCTGAATTAGGGAGATAGGAAATGGGATCTTGTTGTGACACAATAGTTGATGTTATATTTTTACTCACATTAACAAAGTATTCATTTAGATTTTCTGGGTCTGGAAGGGAAAATGTTTGAGCTGTGTGAGTTTTATTACGAAGATCGTTTATTATGGACCAAGTTTCTTTTGCAACACTTTTAGAGCTTCTCAGACTCGACTCTACTTGATTTTGTGAAAAAAACATAATAGTTATTTATGATATAAGTGGTAAAAGTACAATTTTAAGGCACGCATGTTAAAGTTTGCAGAATGATCGAAGCGAATTCTGCAACTCACATGAGATATAGACCAACAAGACATAAGATGCATTGACCGGTACTTGTACCGGTATCAGACAGCACAATTAAAAATGGACAATTTTATATCCAAATCCATACATATAAGAAGGGGTGCCGGCAGGGATGTGTGCTTTCCCCTCTTTTATTTAACAGCTACTCGGAAGCCATATTTCAAGAGTCTTTGGAAGATGCAGAGATGGGAATCAAAGTGAATGGGATATTGATTAACAACATACGATATGCTGATGATGCTGTCTTAATTTGTGACAACATAGCAGATCTTCAACAACTTGTCACTATAATTAGTCCTGTCGCCAGGGGGGGTACAACGGCCTCGTTAATTCAGATGGACTTACTCAAGGTTTTCTTATGTATTTTGACCCGTAGAACACGAATTTTTTGGGTAACAGTTGATCCGGATGTCGATAAGATTGTTATAGACCAAGAACTTGAGGAATCTAATAACAGCGATTTTTGGCAAAACAAAACAATATTTTGTATTTTTTGGGCCATTTTAAGTAAAAAATATTTCTACAAGTTTTTTCGTAGGATGCACAGTTTTCGAGATAAACGCGGTTGAACTTTAAAAAAATCGAAAAACTGCAATTTTTGAACCCGAATAACTTTTGATTAAAAAATAAAATAGCAAGTCTGCTTACCGCATTTGAAAGTTTAAGTCAAATTATATCGGTTTTGATTATTTGCATTGGTAAAAATTTATTTTTTTATTGTTTAACAAAGCTATAAACACGTAGGGTTTCCCGTGCTTTTACATGCGTTTTAACGCATGTAACGTAGAAATAGTCTTGATTGCACTAGTACCTATTCTACCTACTCGTTCGATTTTAAATGAGAAATCATAGAAACATCACTCACGCACTAGTTGTTTGTAGCTTTGTTTAACAATAACACAATAAATTTTTAGCAATGCAAATAATCAAAACCGACATAATTTGACTTGAACTTTCAAAGGCGCTTAGCAGAATTGCTATTTTATTTTTTAATCAAAAGTTATTCGGGTTTAAAAATTGCAGTTTTTCGATTTTTTGAAAGTTCAACCGCGTTTATCTCGAAAACTCTGCATCCTACTAAAAAACTTGTAGAAATATTTTTTGCTTAAAATGACCCAAAAAATACAAAATATTGTTTTGTTTTGCCAAAAATCGCTGTTATTTGATTCCTCAAGTTCTTGGTCTATAACAATCTTATCGACATCCGGATCAACTGTTACCCAAAAAATTCGTTTTCTACGGGTCAAAATACATAAAAAAAACTTGGGTAAGTCCATCTGAATTAACGAGGCCGTTGTACCCCCCCTGGCGACAGGACTAAATCGGAGGATACAGTAAGCGAATAGGATTAGAGATTAATACCAAAAAGACCAAATTCATGATCATCTCCAGAAACTTGGATGCATTTGAAAACTCCGCCATAACATTGAATATTAAGTCCATTGAAAGAGTGAGCAAATTTAAATACCTGGGAACATGGCTTTTTGAAGACTGGGCATCGGACAGGGAAGTAAAATGTCGCATTGAGCAAGCTCGACAAGCTTTCGTTAAAATTCAGGAAGGTACTTACCTGTTCAGAGTTCGATCTTACACTGAGACTAAGGTTTATTGAATGCTACGTGTGGTCGATACTGCTATATGGCATATAGTGCTGGACACTCAAAAACGAGGGATATAAACAAATTATAAGCCTTCGAAATGTGGCTTTATCGCCATATCCTAAAGATACCATGGACAGCGAAAGTCACAAATGTAGATGTCCTAAAAAGAATCAACGAAGAACGCCAACTTTTCGAAAACGTCAAAAAAAGGACAACGGCGTATTTCGGTCACATCATGCGGAACAAAAAATACCAGTTCCTTCAACTTATAATCCAGGGTAAAATTAAAGGCAAGAGAGGAATAGGACGCAATAAAATGTCCTGGCTCTGAAACATAAGGCAATGGACAGGGATTAACGACATACAATCTTTGATACATATTGCAATAAACAGAGAGTTAATGGAAAATGTGATCGCTAACATGCATTAGTGGATTTGCATCGGAAGAAGAAGAAGAAGATTTGATTGAAAAATTGCAAAACAAGAGAAACAGTACTCAAGTTTAATTTTCAAAAATTTGGAAAGACCTAACTGATTTAGTCCTCAAGCTACAACTATCCTTAGAAAAATCACGGATTTCTAAACCTCAAACGAAAGGAGCAAACCATGATGTAGAAACAGCTGAAGACTATTTTCGAGTAAGTTTATTTATTCCATTATTAAATGAAATAATTTTAGATTTAAAATATCGTTCGTAAAATATACGAGTCAGTTTTGTCTCAAAAAAAATCATTTCCATCTGAGGATATTTTAAGATGTAAGCTGAAGTAATGGTGTGGAAAGCAAAGTTATTACGCGAATTTAAATTGAGAAACACTGAAAATTCAGTCATGCAAAGCTTTAAATTTTGCGGCTACTAATGATAAATTTTACCAAATTACAAGTGTTACTATATTTTAGAAAATTATTATTAAATATTATTAAGGTTTGGATATAGCTTCATTTTAATTAATAATAATCTATATAAAATAACACAATAGAGTTTTTTAAATATATTTGATCATTTAATAAAACCCCCGAATAACAGCCCATCCCGAAAAAGAATCCTGCCTACGCCAATGACGAGAAAATTTTTATTTCATTGCTCGGAAGTGGAAGTCGAAGCGTCAATAAGTTTCATTTTTAACTTAATAATTGTGGCTTATTTTAATAAATAAAATAATTATTTAAATAAAATTATTAAACATATGACATTTATAACGTTAGAGCTATAATTTTTTCTCTGATTCTGGCCTTGGTTTAGAACTAGAACCTTAAGCCACGTATAACTTATCACTAACTCAGGTGTAATGTGTAGTGTGTGTTGAGTAAGTGTCTTGTTACTTTGCAGAGTCGACGTCATTGTCTTTGCAAAGAGACGCTAATTGTATCTGAACGTCTGCGGTCCCTCCCTGCTATAAGTTATACCATTGTATAACTAGACCATTGTGTAGATAAACAATGGTTATACTCTACGCTTTCACATAATCTTCGTTTTTTATTAATTAATAATAAATTACGGATTGTTTATATTCATGCTAATACATTTGAATTAGTAATTTTATAACAAAGTCATATTTGTCATTGACATACCTTTCGTATATTTCGACGGGATTTATTTTTCTCCTCTTTTAATGGCGATATTCCATTTATTATCCCACCACAGTTTTCGACATGTATGGGAAACAGTTTACTTTTCAACTGTGTTACAAAAGATCAAAAGCAGTTAGTTATTGCGTGTGTATGATGTGGATAAAGCTCAAAAAGAATTTTCCAATTTTCTCAATTTTCTTTGAATACTGGTCTTTTACAACGCTCGGTTGATTTGCAAATGTTACATCGAAGTTATCGTCTACATAAAACGTTTGATAGCTGATAAAATCGAACAAACTGAATGCATGTGCCATAAAGTTTTTACAAAAAAATGTATACAAATAAACACAAATAAGCATGATAAAATCTGAAATTCACGTAATACTATTTCCGTATAATATTTTTGTTAAACGAGATTAATAGGTTAAATTTAGAAATAAACTAGAAGTAGCTCCAATATTTGTAATAGCTATGTGGCATGCTTTAAAACAACTTACAGATTTTTCCTATATAGTATATTTTATAAATATGCATTATGAGTATTTTTCTTTTTGTTGATATTGCATTCCAAAATTTATTTAACAGGACGTTGTTCATTCTGCGTAAGCTGTCAAACCAGTGTCTGTTCATGAAACACCTACTACTCTTCTTAGATACTTTGTTTGAGCTTATGTAGGTATGATGATGAATGCAGAACTGCAGTAGAGAAAAAAAAAGGAAAGCTTAACCAACTTCAAGGAAATACAAAAAATAGCAGAGAAATTTATAACGAAAAAATAAATACAAGCAACTAGAATATGGAGAAGAAAAATAGAGAGGCTTTGGAAAAACAAGTATAATTAAGAAATCCTAGAACATAACAGCAGACACGAAAGTAGAAAATTCTATAAAAGAATAAAACAAAGCACACAGTTATTTAGACCAAAACTGACAATATGCAAAGACAAGGACGGAGAACTACTAACAGAGAAACAAAAAATTATAGTGAGCTGGAAAGAATACTTCGAGGAAAATCTAAATGCAGACAATGGAAATGATCAACACGAGACAACATAATATATTATTATACGGCGGAGCAGCACATTAAAAATTCGAGTTATGAAGAAGTAGTTCAAATATTAAAGAAACTAAAAAATAGTAAAACACGGAAAATAGTAAAAGAGGATCAGAACTCTGGGGAAGAATTCATTACCTGATAAAGTTGGTATGAACCAAGAAGCAAATGCCGGAGGAACGGGTAATTTATCTTATAGAGCCAATGTATAAAAAGGAGATAAGAGGAAATGCCAGAATTACTTACAGGCCAATTACGTTGCTAAAATCCTTTCTGGCATTATCCAAGATAGATTATCAGAATACTCCGAAAATATAATTGGTGATTATCAAAATGGATTCACACCAAATAGAGCCACTACAGGCAGCATATTCATACTAAGAACAATACAAGAGAAATCTTATGAATACGATATAGAATTATATAATATGTATATAAACAGACTTTAAAAAAGATTTTGATAGTGTGAAAAAAGACAAAATGCTGGAATACCTCCGTAATCTAGGTATACCAAAAAAATATATCAGCCTCATAAAAATGACGTTGCAGGTTTCAAAAGGCACAGTCAGAATAGATGGAGAACTGTGTCCCCTATTTGACATCAACATGGGGGTAAGACAGGGAGACGCATTTTCAACCATACTGTTTAACCTAGTTCTTGAGGCAATCATCAGAAAAACCGATGTAACCGGCCATATAAATACCAAAACAGTACAAATTACTGCATAAGCAGACGATGTCGCCATTATTAGTAGAAGCAAGACACGATTAAAGGAAACGTTCAAGGAAATTCATTATGAAGAACAAAAAACAGGGCTTAAAATAAACGAAACAAAAACTAAGTACATGACCATCAGAAGAATACCTAAAAATGAAAATAATATAGCAATATACAACTAAACTACGAAAATGGAGAACTGATGATAAACTTCTGCACGAATAACGAACTTCGAATAAACAACACATTTTTTGACCACAAAGACCAACACAAATATACATTCAATAATACCCGTGGAAAAAGATCTATGATAGATTATGTTGTAACTAACAGAGATATACATCCATCAAAAATAATTGACGTAAGTTGCCTCAACTCAGCAGATGTAGGTAGTGACCACAGCCTAGTATTATGTAAAATTAGAATCACCATGAAATGCTTCACACCTAAGGGATTGGCACCAACACAAACAAAAATCAAAGTCGAAGGACTAAGTACGGGATCCACCGAGTACCTATATAGAAAAAGAATATTAGAGAAGATTGCTGATAATGAAATACTAGAAAACGATAACATCGAGGAAAGCTGGGAAAAACTCAAAAGTAACATAATCAACGCAGCAACAGAATCACTAGGAGAGAAGAAAGTAACGAATACAAATATATCAAAAAAAAAAACCCCATGGTTTCGAGAGGAAGTGAAGATAAAATGTGAAGAAAAGAAGAAAGCATTTTTACAATACAGAACACAACAAACACAACAGGCATACAACCACTATAAAATAATTAGAAACGTAACAAACACTTTAGTCAGACAAATAAAAAGAACACTGGGAGAGTTTCTCAAAACAGATGGAACACAACTTCTACGGAACACAAAAGGAAATATGGAGAATGATCAGAGAACAAAGAAAAGAGATAAACGAACTAATAAAAACGAAACACATTCAGAAGGAAACTTTGGCAGACTATTTTCGATCTATGTTTGCTAAAGATAATGATAACGAACCACCAACACCTGAAGTGAAAACAAACGAAGAAATAAATATTGAAGAAGCACATGTAACGGAAGCATTAAGGAAATTAAAAAATAGAAAATCACCAGGAGAGGGCAGAATATCGAATGAACTCCTAAAGTATGGAGGACAAGACATGACCAAACAATTATTAAAACTAATCCAAAAAATAATCGAACAAAACAGAATACCACAAGAATGGAGATCAAGCATCCTAATACTTCTCTTCAAAAAGGGAGAAAAATCGGACCCGGAGAATTACAGAGGAATTAATTTATTAAACACAACACTAAAATTAACGACCAAAGTGATAACAAACAAACTGAATAAAATTTTAACATTAGCAGAAGAACAACAAGGTTTTAGGTCGGGAAGATCATGCACCGACGCTATATTTATAATGAGGCATATTCAAGAAAAATCGTTAGAATACAAAAAACCGGCATACTTATGTTTCGTGGACCTTAAGAAGGCATTTCACAGGGTCAAATTAAAGGACGTTATCCACTTATTTTACGCAAGAGAGGTACCTCTAGGAATAATTAAAACGATCAAAAATGTCTACCAGAACAACAAAATAAAAGTAAAAGAAGATGAAGAACTAACTGACCCAACTGAAGCTGGCAATGGGATAAGACAGGGAGATTCCCTGAGTCCTCTGTTGTTCAACCTGATCATGGACGAAATAATAAAAAAATTAAGAACAAAAAAAGGATACCAAATGGGAGAAAAACAACTTATAATAATCTGCTATGCAGACGACGCAATACTAATCTCTCAAAGTGAAATTGATTTACAACGTATTCTGCACGAATTTACTATAACCGCTGGAAAATTTAACATGTTAATTTACCCAAAAAAGACTAAATGCATGGTTATAACAGCAGATATAATAAGGTGTAAATTAGAGCTGGAGGGTCAAATAATAGAACAAGTCATGGATTTTAAATATCTAGGCATCACACTATGCAGCTACGGAAAGCTCGAAACAGAAGTGGAAGATCAGGTGAATAAAGCAAACAGAGCCGCAGGTTGCCTGGAGATACAATATGGAGAAATAAAAACATCGGAGAAGAAGTGAAAGGCAGAATTTACAAAACAGTCATCAGACCAATAGTGACGTACGCGGCAGAAACACGACCTGGCACGGAAAGGACAAAAATAATGCTAGAAACAACAGAGATTAAAATATTGCGAAAAATCGATGGTAAGACGCTGTGGGATAGAGCTAGAAGTGCAGATATATGAAGGAGATGCAAGGTGGACAACATTAATAACTGGGTGAAAAGCAGAAGAGTAAAATAGAACGACCACATAAGCCGAATGACAACAAATAGAGTAGTAAGGACGGCGAGAGACGGTTCCCCAATGGGAAGACGATCAGTGGGAAGACCAAGAAAAAATGGAATGACAACTTACTGGAGGCACATTGAAAAACAGACAGAGCAATGTCTATATAAAAAGAAGAAGAAGAAGAAGAAGACAACTATACTATATGTATGCCTTCACATATCTGGGCACAAAAGTCAATCAGAAGAATTCCGTAGGTAGCGAAATTAATGCACGTATTTCTAGTGGAAATCGTACATGCTATGCTATTAAAAGATTGATTACATCGAAATTATTAGACAAAAGAACCAAAATTCTATCTACAGAACGTTGAGTAGACCCGTAGTAACCTACAGTTGCGAAACCTGGGTAATGATGAAAAAAGATGAAGCTGAAGCCCAACTCAGGACATTCGAGAGAACGATACGGAGAAAAGTATATTGCCTGGTAAAAGAGGAAGACGGCACATGGAGAATTAGGAGAAACGAGGAGGTTAATGAACTGAATGAAGGAATAATATTGTAATATTTGTAAAAACTCAAAGACTGTCATGGCTGAAACATGTCCAGCAATAAGGAAATGCGAAAACGACAAAGAAGATGTTACAGTGGAAGCCGGTAGAAAGGCGAAAAAGAAGAAGGCCCAGGACGATGTGGTTGAATAACGTGGAACACAACCTGAAAACCATGAACGTAAGACAATGGAGGAGAAGGGCCCAAGAGAGATTTGAATGGAAGGACATCCAGGAAAGACCTATCCAGGATTCCATGATGCCAAAAGAAGAAGAAGAAGTATGATGTGGATAAAGCTCGAAAATGTTTTTCCAATTTTCTCAATTTTCTTTGAATACTGGTTTTTTACAACGCTCGGTTGATTTTCAAATGTTACAACGAAGTTATCTTCTACATAAAACGGTTAATAGCAGATAAAATCGAACAAACTGAATGTACTATACGTGCTGTAAAGTATTTACAAAAAATTTCTACACAAATAAACACAAATAAGGTAAATAAAATCTGAAATTTACATAATACTATTTCCGTATAACATTTTTGTTGGACGAGCTTAATAGGTTAGATTTAGAAATAAACTAGAAATAACTCCAATGTTATCATAAAATATGTTGCATGCTTTGAGGCGTACCTATATAATATACATATTTCCAGGATATGCATTATGAGTATCTTCCTTGTTGTCGATATTGCTTTCGCGAATTCTCTCAACAGGATGCTGTTCATTCTGTCTAAGCTGCCAAACCACTTACTCATATTATATTAGAGATTTTATTTTATCCGCTTGTATTGTATACCATTTCCCTTTTGTTAAATTAATTTAGATTAGTTGGTATACGGAAACGTTGATTTGAATACTTTCTTGAAAATGTACATTTTTGTGTTCAGGGAAATGTCTTCATTTTTGATAAATATATAATTTACTGCATAATGAACAGTGTTATCTTTTTTATTCTATCGTGAATTTCTCTTACTTGACTGCCATTATTAGTCCATTCTTTCACGGTATTTGCTCTAAAATTTTAAAGAACCGCTTGGATTGACATGAAATTTGGCATACGCAAAATACGCATAGCTTACATATCAAAGAAAAAAGTGATATTGTGCCGATGTGTGCTTTTGCCCCGGGGGTGACTTTCACCCCCACTTGGGGGTGAAAAAATATATGTCCCAAATAAGTCCGGAAATGGATAACCTGATTAATTTTAAGTAACTTTTGTTCTATAGAGCTTTTTCGCCAAGTCAACATTTTTCGAGTTATTTTCGAGTGAACATGTTCATTTTTCAACAGAATAACTACATTTTTAGACGGTTTTTCGCAAATTACTCAAAAAGTAAGTATTTTGTCGAAAAAAACGAAAAAGTGGTGTACGCGTTAGGTCTCTGGACCTCGTAAAACCAGAATTATAGCCAATGAAAAATAGATTTATATTCAACAAATTTCAAATAGAATACTTCGAAATGAAATATCCAAAAAATTAAGCACTTCTTGGGAAAAATCCATTATAACTTGTTTAAAGTGTTTAAAAAAAGCTTTATTTTTGTTTTTATAAAAAGTTTCCAGCGTTATATTTAAGCCAGTTACGCTCAAAATAAAGTTGGTCGCTTTTGTTTTGGCAAAAAAATCGGGAAGCCCACCCCCTAATTAGCAACTTAAATGAAATTAATCGTTATCGCTCCAAAAATTATTTTACTTATGTTGTGTTTTTTTATGATCTGTAAGTTTCATCGATTCAAAGTGCTTATTTTGGAAAGAATTTGGTTTTAAAGTAAAATTTTTTAAAATTTTTATTTTGAAAAATATGCTTTTTTTCAAAATAACTTAAAAATTGTTAGAGATACCAAAAATCTCGAAAAACAAAAAAAAATCAGCATTGCTCTTCTTAATATCATGTATTTTTTTGTTTTTCTGACAAAAATTGATTGAGATTTGGTGTTTCTAAATTTGCATACATTCGTGATGAGTGACTCGTTCAACTTCTTTTAACTACAGCCCTTCTAAAAATAAGGACTTTAAACCGATGAAACTTACAGATCATATAAATAATACATACACGGATCAAGAAGCTTGTGAAGTCGTAACGATTAAGTTCATTTGAGATACTAATTAGGGGGTGATTTTCCCGATTTTTTTACCAAAAAAAAGGACTAACTTTATTTTGAGCGTAACTTGTTTACTTTTGATGCTAGAAATTTTTTTTTTATAAAACAAAAATGAAGCTTTTTTTAAACACTTTAAATAAGTTGTAATAAGTTTTCCCCGAACTGTGCTTAATTTTTGGTTATTTCACGTTAAAATATTCAATTTGGAATTTCACGAATATGGACCTCTTTTTAATTAGCTATAACTCTGCTTCTACTAGGTATAGAAACGTAATATATACACCATTCTTTTAAATTTTTTACAAGCTCTATTTTTGTTAGGAATGTTTTTTCGACAAAATAAGTACTATTTGAGTTATTTGCAAAAAACCGTCTAAAAGTGTGGTTATTTTGTTGAAAAAATGAACATATTCACTGGAAAATAACTCGAAAAGTACTGACTTAGTGAAAAACTCTATAGAACAAAAGTTACTTAAAATTAGTCAGTTTATCAATTTCCGGACTTACTTTGGACCAATACTTTTTCACCCACTAACAGGGGGTGAAAAGCACCCCCGAGGCAAAAGCACGTATCGGCACAATATCACTTCTTTTCTTTGACTTGTTAGCTATGTGTATGCCAAATTTCATGTCAATCCAAGTGGTTCTTTAAAATTTAGAGGTTTTGCAATATTTTACCGTTAAAGAACGGACTATATGATTATTTATTATTTTTGTTTTAGTTCCTAATAGTACGGGATTTGAATTTAGACCGTTCTTCACCCATTTGTTTTCCGGATGAAATATTTTTTTTTATTAAATTTCAAATATGGACAATAGTATATTGTACAAGTGAGAAAAAATACATATTTCTCACGAACGCAGAAGTTTGTTGGCAAGAGCCGACGTACGAGATGAGTGCTGCAAACCAAGCGAGGGAGAAATATGTCATTTTCTCATGTGTTGTACACTGTACTTTTTCTATGGATGCGGTTTTGTCAAGAGTTCAAACTTCAAAATTAAATAATGTAGGTGCTTTTAGGTATACAGGGTGATTGATTAGTAGGATAAAGCTCAATAGCTCCGCTATTGTAATAGATAGCAATAAAAGTTAATAACAAAAATTTTAGCCACCTTTGAGCTTCACATTACAAAATTAGTTACAATGTTACAGGGTGTTCGATAACACACATAAGTACACTAGTTTGGTCAGGGTTTTTTGCCGATTATGACGATATTTCATGTTTTTAAGTTTATTTCATGTCTTTACGTTTTTACATAGTGTGTTAAATTGTTTAAATTTGTTAGTACCTGTTTGTATATCTGTTCATTATAATTTATAATATTTATCTTTTAAATTTTGTCAAAATTTTATAATGTAGGTACGTACTCTTTTGACTTGTCAAAAACAAAAGAAATTTTGTATATTTGATGAAATAAATTCTATTCTATTCTATTCACAGTGGCAGACCAAACTTATGTTTTTTTAAAAGGAACACCCTATATTTTATTTTAAATTCGAAATCCTGTTAACTTCTCCATCACAAAAATATAAAGGTTGGTTATGTTATACATGGTATTTACAAAGTTATAACCAATTTTATATGAAAATCGTAACAAGTTCAACTCTCTGTATAAATAAAAATAAGCAAAACAACAATGGTTTATTAATGCCATATTTTTTAGCATATTGTCAGAATTTTCAGGAATGGTCGATATTGCTAATTTTCTTTATATCCAATACAGGGTAAGTCAAAACGCAAGTACATTATTTTCTCAATAATTTTAAATGGAACACCCTGTATTTTATATCACTATTGAAAAGTACCATTACCGTACTTTAATTTTTAGATATCATTCCCTATGTCTAAATTTGTTAGTTTTCGAGATATTTTCATTTTTCAATGGACCAGTAGCGTAGCCACCCAAATCACCAGAATTTAATAAACTGGACTGATTTTTTGGGGTTACGTTAATAATGAAGTTTATAAAATACCTCCAGCAACAAGGGATGAGATAAAAAATAGAATACAAAGTGTATTTCGATGTGTTAATTTACAAATGCTCCGTAGAGTAAGTAGCTCATTCAATGATCGTTTTTAGGCGTACATAAATGTGTTAGGAGATAATTTTGAACACCTTATGTAATTAAATATTAAATATATTTTATTAAAAGTAGCTTCTAATTTTTTCAAACATGTTTTTTTGCAAAATGTAATACTGATAAATTATGTTTCATTCTTTATTTGTTACATTGTTACATTTACATACAAAAGTAGTGTTAAATTGTCTTCACAAAATATTGTATTTTTTGTGTTTTTTTGTAAAATTAATTTGTTACTAATTTTCTTTGTTTATTTGTTGCATTTACATAAAAAGACAGTTTTTAATTGTTTCAAAAATATTGCATGCAGTGGTTGTGTTTTTGTTTGTAAAATGTATTACTAATAAATTATTTTTATTTCTTTATTTGCTACAGTGTTACATTGATTACCGGATTGGCAATCGGTAATCTTCAATTGTCCATTCAGTCATGACTTACTTAAAATTTAGATAAATTTAAACACATCTCGCAAATCGTTTTCTGTCCATCCAATCGTCTTCTTTGATGGCTCTATCTTTTATGATGTGCCGTACATTTTCTTCCTAGGCAACTGAAGGTCTTCCCCTTCTTCTTCTTTGGTGTGTTATGTAATTCAAAGCTTTCTTTGGCCACCTATCTTTATTCATTCGTTTCACGTGATCATACCACACTAGTTGTCTAGTTTCAATTCTATCTACACTGGAATATACAGTATGTATCCTCCTTCTAATATCTTCATTCCTGATGTGGTCTTTTTTAAATATACCACACGCTCTTCTTAGATAATCCATTTCTACTACTTCTATTCTTTTTATATCTTTTTTTGTCATCTGCCAAACTTCTGCCCCATAAGTCATAATAGGCTCTACCAAGGTAGGATAGATTGTCAATTTCGTTTTTTGTCTTATATATTTAGACCACAGTAGAGAGCTTAGAATGTTTACCGCTTTTTTGCCCTGCTGCGTTCTCTTTTCGATGTCTCTTTTGGTGGTGCCTTCTTTAGGTATTATAGATCCGAGATATATTCATTACATCTTTTTGTGGTTCTAATTTCTAACTATGGATCTTCTTCATCATCCCCTATTTTAAGATACTCTCTCTTTGACATATTCATATTGAGGCCTCATTTTTCATATTCTTTCTTTAGTTTTCTAAACATGTAGTCCATGTCTTCCTCATCATTCGCTACGACTACCTGATCATCTGCAAAAAACAAAGTTGTTAGACATTTACCACTGCCTATGTCTATTCCCATTCCGGATACTTGTTTCCTCCACTGCTCTAGCGATGATTGAATATTTATTTTAAATAAAGTCGGAGACAGACAACATCCTTGCTTAAACTCCTTTGATATAGGGAATGATTCAGATATAAAGTTTCCTTGTTTAACGACACTTCTTGCCTTTTTGTATATATTTGCAATAGCATCCATATACTCTCTACTGAGACCTACCTTCGTCAATATTTGAAACAGTTTTTTCAAAGGTACCGTATCGTATGCCTTCTCCAAATCTACAAACAATAGGTGGGTAGATAGATTCCTTGCCTTCCGTTTTTCTATTACCTGCTGCAGAACGAATATATTATCAGTGCACAATCTTCTTGCACGAAATCCACTTTGTTCTTCTATGTTTTCGTATTCTGATTCTATTCTTTTTTTTTATTCGACCGTACAACCTCCCTACTGAGCTGGTAACAGTTATTCCTCTATAATTAGAGCATATGCGTTTATCCCCTTTCTTGTATACTGAGCTGATGTATCCAACATTCCAATCATCAGGGATATTTTGTCCTTTTAAGCATTTATTAAATAGTTGAACCAACATCTCATGTAATATGTTTGGTCCGTACTTTACCAACGCAATTGGGATGTTTCCAGGTCCTGCTGCTTTACCGTTTTTAGATCTTTTGAGGGCCTCGCTTAACTCTCCGGTAACGATGTGGTGTTATTTATTTTTATCGATTTTTAACTTTTTGGTATCACTCACAAATAAAAAAAAAAACAAATTTTTTGGTAACAAAGGGTGAAAATCAATATATTTGTTACATAAAAATAAGCATAAAGCAAAAAAATTTCGACAAATTTTCCTCACGAAATGTCTAAAGAAAATATATAAAAAATTACAGGTAGATCGGTTAGGCAGTTTTTGAGTTACAATGTCTACCGCCTTTGAAAAAAGCAGTGTTGAGAGTTTTGTCAACTTTTATCAAAGTCAATTCAAGTTTTGTCAACTTTATTTTCAATTTCTTTTTATCTGTCAAATTATAAAGTGATGCACGCCGGAATATGTTTTTGAATCGAGGAATAATTAACAAAAAACAATGGGAACAGCTGTTGAACGTTTCTCATTAAGCTCAAGCGCACTGGGGCGAACCTGCTACAAAGCGAGTCGAAGATAGGCATATTCAACAGTATATCGTCGCGTTTAATATTAAAATTGAATTATTTAATATAACTTTCGATTCTCTATAATAACCCTTATTTTGATATATATTTTTTGATTGGTAAACAGATCGGTGCCACATTTGCTTAAACGTTTACACTGCTTGCCCGGCAGCCATGAACTTTAACACGTAGGCAGTACCTCATAATCCTGTTTTAACTAATCCTGTTAACTAATTTAATTCAAAAAAATTGTCTTTTGCACACCTGTATAAATAATTACGTTAATGTTTATATTACTGAATATGGAATTAACTAATCTTTCAAATGAAATATCACACGACGCCAACTCATATTTAAAAAAATCATCGATTACGTCATCACGCCCAAATAGATGTCGTCATTAGTATGATATATATACCAACAAATCATAATTGAAAAATAAAAATTAACCTGCTTCGGGATTTATTTCCAAAATTGCCCATTCATGAAAAATGATTGTATTCCAACCTTTACGTGCTCACTGTATAATGGGAATGAACTGTCCCGGAAACAGCTGGATTGGTAACAGTCAAAGACGTATCAAAATGCAATGAAATTATATACGAGTTTAACAATTTCTTGCTAAGTTTTCTTTATAATCAGATGCAAAAAAAACAATAAAATATTCTTGGGGTCCTTAAATTTGCGGTGTGGATTTATCTTTTAATGTTTTCTAAATCTATTAATATTTATATCTTTCCCATTTGTTGTTTTTAGTTTGGTTATTGTTAAATGATCTTAACTTCCTATCGTGTAGAAAGATTTTTCATCACGTCGCACACCTAGTTCAATAGTGCCACAAGTGTAAAGCACAATATTCTCGAGAAATGAGCAAAACGTTTTGTAGTAAACGCGTTTTGCCCTGTAAATAATTTATTTTGAGAATGACTTGCTTCAAAATTTCAGTTTAGGTAGCAAATTATACACTTATTGGCAGGATCTTATTACAATTTATTAAAAATAAAACGTTATTATTATTTTGATAGTTATGGCGATATTGCATTGTGAAGAAAGTATTTATAAAACGATACCTAGGAGATACGGCGGCAATATAATGAAAAAATCAAGTGATTTTTGCAGTTGTGGCCGTATTTGCTAAACCGTGCTGTTCAGTTTGACAAGCTGAAAAATTTGTGTCACATTAATTGTAATAAATATCAGTGAATGTTTTTATACAAAGACTTGAATTTTGTATGTAAATATTAAAAAATAACTTGTCGAATATCACACGATAGTAAGAGTAAATAAGAAAATATTGCTCCAATTTTTTCTCAAACTTGATTCCATTCGGCAATAGTCACGTGAGCCCTCTGGGCTCTCGTGTCTATTGCCATGCAACAAGTTTTCAAAAAATTGTCGCATTATCGTCAATTTATTCTCACTTTCTTGTGATATTAATGTTAGTGATTTTTTTAATGATTTTAACTTCCAATAGTGTAGTACGATTTTTCATCACATGTTTAATTCTGTCCAATCAGAATATTATTATACCGGGAATATTCTACCTGGAATATTATATCGGAAATATTTTTAAGTAGATTCTTTCTGATTAATTACATTGAGATTCCTAGGTTTGACAATTGTCACATGAAAACCCAGTGCCGGATTAATCATTAGGCAAAGTAGGCTGTTGCCTAGGGGCCAAAGGGGGCCTCGCGGGGACCAAAACGAAAAAATGTTAAAAGATTCAAATATCGCGCAATACCATAAAAGTTATGGTGGACGTATAAAGCTACATTACAATGCATACTTTTGTTCACGTTCACATAGAAAGTATATGCTGTGAGAATACATCGCTAATGAATGCCTTTTGGTAGAAGGACCAGTACTACAGAAGGAAACAAGAATCGAAAGTGAGCAAAAGAACACAAGAAAAATCAGGAGAAAGAAAAGATCCTTAATCAAAATCAGCAGCAACCAATGAAAATGCACGTGATGGTATAGAAATAACTGAGGGAAACGTAGCTTCCCTAACTGAAGAAGATGAAAAAACATGTAACGACAGTTCTATTGCAGTTCAAGAAGTTAAATAACCAGAAACCGAAACTAAGTTAAAAATTGAAGTTAAAGATAAATTGGGTCCTAAATTCGGAAAACGGCAAAGGATTACGGAATACAGTAACTAAAGAATTATGGGCATTTTGGATTGGGAAAGGTCTTCAGAATGTAAAAACTTTGATGGAAGTGTTTCAGCATCAAACAGAAATTTTGAAGGCATTACAAGATTTTTATACAATCTATGGTTTTTCGAAAACAAATCAGTGGAACAAAAATTAAAAGAGATTGGCTAACGTATTTTCCCTCAAAGGTAATATCGTATTTTGGGTTTGTTCAGTCTGTTGTACAACTTCTTTCATCCTCTACCCACCGTTGAGAAGTTATGATCAAATGTTTAAGTGATCTCATTCACGACGATCTAGTCCTTATAAGATTAAGCAGCACATGCCGTAAGACCTTTGCCTAAAGGTCAAAACGCTTTCAAATCTGCTCTTCATACTCTTGCTGAAGACAATAGCAAGTGTCCAGCAAGTTTCAGCAAGCTGAAAAAGTTCATAAGTCTAAGTACTTGTTAAAAGAAATGTCAAAAAAAGAAGAAACATTCATAATGAATGAGTTTTGGGTAACAATTTTAGAACGCATCAACGCTGTTAGTAAATCATTGCAGAGAGAAGAGATTGAACTTCAAACTGCAGTTCAGCTTCTAAATTCACTTTTGGAGTTCTTAAAATTCCAAAAAGGTAATTTTACTCTATACTATACTCTAATTACTGAGCTGAGTCGTCGGTTGACAGTGTACGGGTCAATGGACTCAGTATTTGGCCTTTTGTGTTTTTCCAAAATTGACTGATACTCAAATAAAGGAGTGTGCTTCAAGACTACATAAAAACTATCCTGATGATATTGAATCTGAACTTGAAAATGAACTATAACAGTTCAAATATTTTATAGCCCAGCTTCAAACTTGCAGGAAAAACAAATTATTCCTGCATCACAGTCATTTTGGAATATTTTCAAAAATAAAAATAATTAAAAAGGGAAAAACCTAGGTCATAGCTTGGGTTGCTTAAGGGCCTCAGGATTCTTAATCCGGCACTGTGAAAACCACATTGAAAATGAACCATAATAAACTAATAATTTAAAATCTAATGCATTTAATCTGCATCTGCTGATGCATCTAATTTCAAATTGTCACGAGCACAACACAAATAGGCAATTTTAAGCGCTAGAGTGTTCTTCGGTGAGATTATTTCATGAATAAAACGGTATTTATAAATAATATTAACTAATATTTTATTGGAAAAGACTGCAAGATTTGTACACACTTCTAAATAGGTCAAAACGGCAAACAGGTGTATGTTCTCAAAAAACTTTTGATAGTGTGCAAAAAATTTTTTACACACTATCAAAAGTTTTCTGAGAACATACAAAAAATATTTTACACACTATCAAAAGTTTTTTGAGAACATACACCTGCTTGTAAAATTTTTTACACACTATCCAAAGTTTTTCGAGAACATACACCTGTTTGCCGTTTTGACCTAATATTTTATTGACATCTTCGTATGCATATTTGCTAAACTGTGCTGTTCACTTTGACAAGCTGAAAAATATGTGTCACATTAATTGGGATAAATGTCGCTGAATGTTTTATACAATGACTTGAATTTTGCAAATATTAAAAGATAACCTGTCGAATATCACACGATAGAAGAATAAATAACAAAATAATGCTGAAAGTTTTTTCTCAAACTTTCCCAAACAGCCATTCGGCAATAGTCATTCGAGTCCGCCGGGCTCTCATGTTTATTGCCAGGAAAGAAGCTTTTGAAAAATTGTGGCATTATTGTCCATTTATTCTCACTCTCTTGCGATATGAATGTTATAAACATACACTTTAATTTTACATAGATAAATTCAGCTTTTAGTGCGAAGACAAAGTTTTAAATTGTAAATACAAACAATTAAAAAATCTGTTTGGTTTTAGTGTAGGAAACAGAGGTTGAACCTTGCAAAATGGACACAAGTCCGGTTTTATTTTTTTTCTGGCATATCAAGGGGTGCTTATTATCAGACTAACTTTTTCTGAAAAAATTTCGCCCCGGAACCCCCCTTTTCACCCCTTTAAAGGGGGTAATTTATGGTTTTTGCAGAACGTAGCCCTTCCTGTACCTTTTACAAAAAATTTCTTTTATAGAAATATGAAGAGGACTATATTTTCTACGATTTATTTCCGACAGCATCTCTCTATCATCCACCGTTTAGCAAGGGTGGCGCTCCAAAGTTGACAAGTTTTTAAAAAAGATGTTTTTAGAAAAAATATATTTTTCGCTAACTGTAACGGAAATTAAAAAGAAATGCTACGGAGATTATTCACAAATATATGATTGATTTTTTCGTATAGGTTTCACTTAAGGATAATTGCCCTTTTTTTAATTACAGGGTGTTAAATTTTAAAAAACCCCTTTTTATACCATCTGAACCGTTTATGCTAGAGTAAAAAGACTTTCAGCGATTACTCATGTACTGGTGTTATTTACAAATTTGTATAATGCAGCCCCATTTTTTCCCCGGAACCACCCAAAAAAGAAGAAGAATTAATAAATAAAGTGATTTTCTTGGAATCCTTCACACACAGTGCCCTTCATTAATATGCTTCATATATCATTTTGTGCAAGTTATTATTACCCATGCATGGACACTAAACGCGATTTCCTAGTGCAACCCTTGTAGCCAAAAACAATAAATAAAATGGGGGGTTAAAATTTTTTTTTTGTTTTTTGCTTTTTTATCCATATGGGCATATGCTTCATCAATAGTGCTTTTCAAAAATATATATGGTTATTGCAACATCCCTGCGCAAACCACCCCTATCCTTGAAAATATACTGCAGAAACTACCCCTATACCTTATCCAGCATGTTTTTACGATTTTCTCATTACCTATTCATTTTTTTTAAACAAAACTTATACAAGGTTAAAGACCACTATTTACTCTAAAAATTAGGTCCTATTCATTTTTTTCGTTTAAGCAACCGTTACGGCACAGTGGCGCCGTAAACCTCATATATGCTTTGACGGGCTCCAGTTTTTGTTTATTTTTTGGTCATCTGTTTGTTTTATTGATAAAGTACTTATGTAAAATAAAACAACACAGTGTAACCTACAAATCATGACCTATGCACATTTTACATTCTTTGCTCCCCAAAGCTACAGTGGTGGCCCAAAATAAATTTTTTCATATTTTTGCCACCTACACGCATTTTATTGCGTTAATGCTACCTTAATAGCACAATATTCACCCCTAAGTGGTCGCTAAGCAGTGGCGGATCCAGGGAGGGGTGATGTGGGCGATCACCCCCACCCCTCTCAAACCAAGTGATATTATATTTGAAGATTATAAAAATATTCATTTTTTTATAGAAATACTTATATAATATTAATATTATTTTTATAAGAATGACTTTTTATGCTTTAGCGACAGTAGCGGATCCAGCATCGTTAAGAGGGGGGTGCCAATTGGTTAAATTTCTATAAAAATAAATGAATATTTTTATAATCTTTGAATATAATATGACTTGGTTTGAGAGGGGGGGGAGGTGTTCACCCCCATCACCCCTCCCTGGATCCACCACTGCGTAGCGACCACCTAAGGGTAAATATTGTGCTGTTAAGGTAGCATTAATGCAATAAAATGCGTGTAGGTGGCGAAAATATGCAAAAATTTATTTTGGGCCACCACTGTGGCTTTGGGGAGCAAATAATGTAAAATGTGCATAAGTCATAATTTGTAGGTTACACTGTGTTGTTTTATTTTGCATAAGTACTTTATCAATAAAACGAACAGATGACGAAAAAAAAAAACAAAAACTGGAGCCCGCCAAAGCATATATGAGGTTTACGGCGCCACTGTGCCGTAACCGTTGCTTATACGAAAAAATGAATAGGACATAATTTTTAGAGTAAATAGTGGTCTTTAACCTTGTATAAGTTTTGTTTAAAAATAATACATAGGTAATGAGAAAATCGTAAAAACATGCTCGCCAAGGGATAGGGGTAGTTTCTGCAGTAAATTTTCAAGGATAGGGGTGGTTTTCGCAGGGATGTTGCAATAACCATATATATTTTTGAAAAGCACTATTGATGAAGCATATGCCCATATGGATCAAAAAGCAAAAAACAAAAAAAAATTTTCAACCCCCCATTTTATTTATTTTTTTTTTGCTTAAGGGGTTGCACTAGGAAATTGCTTTTGGTGTCCATGCATGGGTAATAATAACGTCCACAAAATGATGTATGCAGCATATTAATAAAGGGCATTGTGTGTGAAGGATTCCAAGAAAATCAATTTATTTATTAATTCTTCTTTTTTTTTGGGTGGTTCCGGGGAAAAAATGGGGGTGCATTATACAAATTTGTAAATAGCACCAGTACATGGGTAATCGCTGAAAGTCTTTTTACTCTACCATAAACGGTTCAGATGGTATAAAAAGAGGTTTTTTAAAATGTAACACCCTGTAATTAAAAAAAGGGCAATTATCCTTAAGTAAAACCTATACCAAAAAATCAGTCAATTATTTGTGAATAATTGCCGCAGGATTTCTTCTTAATTTCCGTTACAGTTAGGGAAAAATATATTTTTTTTAAAAACATCTTTTTTAAAAACTTGTCAACTTTAGGGCGCCACCCCCGCTAAACGATGGAAGATAGAGAGATGGTGTTGGAAATAAATCGTAGAAAATATAGTCCTCTTCATATTTCTATAAAAGAAATTTTTTGTAAAAGTTACAGGAAGGGCTACTTTCCGCAAAAACTACAAATTACCCCCTTTAAAGGGGTGAAAAGGGAGGTTCCGGGGCGAAATTTTTTCAGAAAAAGTTAGTCTTATAATAAGCACCCCTTGATATACCAGAAAAAAAATAAAACCGGACTTGTGTCCATTTTGCAAGGTTCAACCTTTGTTTCCTACACTATTTAGCAATATTGATTTTTATCTCAGAATTTAAACGAACCATAAAATAAATAGCGCATCTACATTCAAAAATTTTTGTTGGTCTATCTGAAAATGTAATTATTCAGCCGTTTACGGCTTCGAACATTTTTTCGTCAATATTCTCCCATGATTGTGTGTGAAGACTGGATTTATTGTATAAACGTACAGTTACCAAGGCATCAATCCAGAATCAGGCCTGGAATTTTTATATTACTAGGAAACAAAAACAAAATAAATTGTTCGTGATCGATATATTCTACAAATTTTTAATATGCAGTAAGCGCAACGCTAGTAGACAAATGGTTACCTAATTTCTAGGCTTGGGGTAATCCAGCCCACGGTTATTAGACATATTACGGTTGCCCAGATCGACGGTGGTGTGGAGATTTCAATTTTTGACTTTATGTCACAAAAATACAGAATCCCATATTTTTAAATGATTTTCGATCATGGAATGCGTGTAATTGTGTATATATGTGTAGTATTTGTGTTATTATTAAATAATAAGACAAATAATACACATTTTATCTTATACAGGGTGGTAAATCGTAAAACGGGCCGTAGGAAATTCAATGTAAAATTAAAAAAAAAAAAAACTCTTGAATTCCTGCTTCCCTAATAATTTTACATCAAAAGTTATCGGAGAATAATTGTAGAGAATTGAAATCTGTATTAAAATCAAAAGTTAAATTTGTTCTACGATTTAAACGCATTCCAAAATTTGAAAAATATAATACATTTGCCACAGTAGATATGTGTTTAAATGTTAGGCCACAAGTTACTATTTAACTGACAGTGCTCAATGCTCACACCATTAACTGAATAAAAAATCTTTATTATTAATACTTTCTCCGCAGCTGAGGGTATCTTATCAACTATGTTGCTTTTAACGATAAAATAAATATATTGACAGTTTAAAAATGTAAAAATAATAACTTCATTGTGACACATTATTGCACTGTGTGTGGCCTAATTTTGGGCTAAAAAACGTATTTCTACAAAATTTTGGAATATGTTTAATTCGTAGCACAATTTTAACACTTGTTTTCAATACAGATTTCAATCCTTTACAAATAGTTTCTAACGTCTTTTGATGTAAAATAATTAGGGAAGCAGGAATTCAACAGTTTAGAATCTTACATTGTTTCCTATGGCCCGTTTTCCAATTCATCACCCGGTATATCCTAGTTTACTTTATATTTTTGTATTTGTAATTTTGGTGTTGTTTCCCGTAAAAACTTATTTTGAATTATTCATGAAAGTTGTACATCGTACCTATTGTAGGAGTTTAACCCTTAAGTACTAACACCCCGTCTGTCAGACGGCATCGCTTGTCAAAAGTGGGATATTTCCCTTCCTAGAAAATTTTGAAGGTGGGTTTTCAAGTTGGGTTCTTCTTTAGTAGTATTGAACTCGGCAATTTTGTTACTCAAAAAATATTTCCGTCTAAGTTTAGTGTAAAAAATATTTCCGTCTAAGTTTAGTGTTTTCCGTCTAAGTTTAGTGTCTAAACACGTGTTAGTGTTTGTGCCCATTTCGTCATTACACATAATGTGTCCCAGTTCGTCAAAAAACATAATACAAGGGAACAAAGACTCTGAAGAAACTATTTTCAAATGGTTTGATGAGGTAGAAGACGACATAAGCGAAGTGGAATCAATTTGTGATGAAAATGTTGCCACTGACTACTACCATTGCTACACTGTACTAACTTTAGTACCTGACAGTTTTTTTGTTTTAACATTTTTTAAAACCCTTTTTATTTTCAGTTTTCTTACTCTTTGTTTAACTCGATTATAAATTTTTATTAAGATTCTTTAATTTGTTTAATTTTTATCACACTTTTTTTCAGGAGTAAAAAGGTACACACACAATCCTTTCATTCCTGTTATAATGTTTTTTATTTTAATAAATACAAAAAAACTAGATTAATCACTGTGTTTTTAGCTAATAAATACTTTCAGTAAGCCATCGAGATATATTTTTGCATTAAAATATTTAACAAAAACAAAAATTACCACTAAAAGTTTAAACCCGTCTGTCAGGCGGTTAGTTAGTGCTTACGTCATTGATTTAAGATGTTAGTAATTAAGGCTTAAATAAGAATATAATATATTTATAAGGTAGAAAACGTTAAAATCCCATTATGTATTAACGTAATAATAATGTTGATGATATTTTAGAATGCCAGGTGCAGGCTGTAGTGTGGCCATATTTATTAGGTACCTATTATTTAAATTCTTACAATAAATTATACAAGTAATTCTAATTCACATAATCCTAGCTGAACGCTAAGGATAGTATGTATTAAATAGTTAATCCAGTATTAATGGAAATTCATCGACAAATTTTCAGTGAAGAATGGGGATTGGAGTCGTAGATTTCCGTTATGCATGAATAAATATCAACAGTTTTCTATAATTAGCTATAGTCTGGCCTGATTTACCGGAGAATAGGCCATTTTTGAGAAAAGTTATTTACCAGCAATTTTATTGCTGGAATCGAACCTTATGATTGTGTATATTAACAATATAGATATGCAAAGTCCGCAGAGAGTGTGCTACTTTTTTTATAAACAAAATGGCGCCCGAAAATCGTGTTTTTTTTCAATTTTTGCTCTATAACTCCAAAGATTTTAACTTTAGACCAAAAACACCCAAATAAAAATTCACCGCAATTAAATTCTGCGTAGAGACGTGTTTTTTCCGATTTACTTCGACGAA
Source organism: Diabrotica virgifera virgifera (assembly GCF_917563875.1). NCBI lineage: Eukaryota > Metazoa > Arthropoda > Insecta > Coleoptera > Chrysomelidae > Diabrotica > Diabrotica virgifera. The sequence continues at coordinate 192,354,474 of NC_065448.1, forward strand.
AGAAAGAAAAAACGTTTTTGAAAGAAAAAACGTTTAATTATGACGAGTGGTTCCTGAGATACAACTGGTCAAATTTGACCGAAATTTACGGCAAAGATATAAACAATAGGATCATAATTTTCAAACCATTACCTTTTTATGCTTGTCCTCTTTCTCCACACCAATTTTCATATCTTTAAAATCCTCATAACATATATTATTATAATAAAAACTATCGATAATACTTGTGAAAATTCCCAAAAATAGCAAAATTCCAATCAAAAATTAGGTTGGAGAAAATGTAACCCTCAAAGTTCAAAATCGGTATACGTTAAAAAAAATGCATTTTCTGGGCTTCCCATGGAGCAATTTCCTTCATTATTTTTTGTTCCCAAGTAACTCGAGTAGAGCCATCGAGCTAACGCATTATTAAATGTCAAACTTGCTTTTGTTTTGTTATAATAAATTAATTTATTTATTATAACACAATATTTTAATTTGTTTAAATAAAAATTGTTTAAATAATTATACAACTTTCAAATAAGAATATATATGTTTTTAACTTTGAAAGGTACACTTGTAGTAAGTTTATCTAAAAAAAGCCTACAACTGGAAAAAATATGTAATTTTCTGTTCTTATAAATAAATTAATCTATTATAACAAAACAAAAGCAAGTTTGACATTTAATAATGCGTTAGTTTGATGGCTCTACTCGAGTTATTAGGGAACAAAAAAAGAATGAAGAAAATTGCTCCATGGGAAGCTGAGAAAATGTATTTTGTTAACGTATACCGATTTTGAACTTTGAGGGTTACATTTTCTCCAACCTAATTTTTGATTGGAATTTTGCTATTTTTGGCAATTTTCACACGTATTATCGATAGTTTTTATTATAATAATATATGTTATGAGGATTTTAAAGATATGAAAATTTTTGTGGAAAAAGAGGACAAAACTAAAAAGGTGGTGGTTTGAAAATTATGATCCTGTTGTTTATATCTTTGCCGTAAATTCCGGTCAACTTTCACCGGTTGTATCTCAGGAACCGCTCGTCATAATTAAACGATTTTTCTTTTAAAAGAAGCATCCTGCCGGTACCTTTTGAATAGCGTTTTCACAATTTAATTTAGTTTAATATTTCCCGAGATATTCTATTTGTTTATAAGCCAAAAAATTGTTTATAATTTTAAAATATTCCTGAGGCCGCTTAAATAGCCCAATTTCAATTCCGTAAAGTGCGTTAGATAGGTATAGTGCCTTTTTATGAAAAAATCATAGTTATTCTTATACATCTTAATTATTGTCGTTATTATAGCGACCGTAAATTAAGTTACCAAGTTATTTAATTATTGATTAACAACTACTTATCTAAAAGTTTAGTTGAAAATTAAAGATTTTGTTGGAAAAACCTGCTTTTTCCGGAAAAAGTTTTCGTCGAAGTAAATCGGAAAAAACACATCTCTATGCAGAACTTAATTGCGGTGAATTTTATTTGGGTATTTTTGGTCTAAAGTTAAAATCTTTGGAGTTATAGAGCAAAAATTGAAAAAAACACGATTTTCGGGCGCCATTTTGTTTATAAAAAAAGTAGCACACTATCTGCGGACTTTGCATATCTATATTATTAATACATACAATAATAAGATTCGATTCCAGCAATAAAATTGCTGGTAAATAACTTTTCCTTGTATTTTGCTAATTAGCCCAGAGTACTATTGTAATCCACTAGACATCCTTACTTCCTTACTATCTTGAATATTTTCCATACATCAAAGACATATAAATACCGATTAAGGGGAAGGAGCAAAATGCAAAATTTTGACGCACGTCAAAATTCTCAATGTGTTTTAATCTATTAATTTTTTTTCGAATCCTGAGAAAACTAATAAATATTTTTGAAAAATTTAAACGCAGAATGAAAGACTACTTTATTACCGAGGGCCTAAAGTCCCTGAAAACTTCTACAATGTTTAATTTAATAAGTTACAGGGCTGAAAATAAAAGAGAAGTGTGATTTTAATTGCAAATATTTTGTTCAAAAGACATTTTTATTTACTCTAAGGGACGTTCTGTCCTCAGTAATAACGTACTCTTTCATTCTGCGTTTAAATTTTTCTAAAATACTTATTAGTTTTCTCAGGACTCAAAAAAATTATATTACGATTCAAACGACAGTATACTCGTGACGTAATCGCACCCTTAATGTTCATTGGTTAGTCAATCTGGGCAACCGTAGTAATGTCTAAGAACCGCGAATCCAGCCAGTTCTCGCTTATTACTTTCATGTCTATCATATCATATGACTGCCATGAAACTATTCAAAGTAATTGCTTTCATTACACCAGGGAAATAAGGCAAAAATATACCATGTTCGAGACACTTGAGCAGCCAGGTTGCAGATGGGTTTTTTGGGTACTATATACCTAATACATTATAAATACAAAAATGCTCGTCACAGTTTGGACGAGAAATTTAGTTATTAACAAATAAGTGTCTAAAATGAGAGTTTTTTCGTTTAAATCGTTACAGGTAAAAACAGGGTAAAGTAATGTCTCATTTGTAATATTTTTCTTTTAGTAGATGAGCCAAGGTTTAAAATAGCTTTTTTTGAATTTTTGTCCGATTATTTGTTGCTTCGGATATTGCAAAATAAAACTAAAATTTCGAAAATAAAAAATTTGCTGTAAGTTATGCGAAAATGAATTTAGGACTTTCATATTCCATGAAAAGTTGAGTCAATCTGTCCGTACAATTCACAAAAAAATTTAAGACGATGCGTCAATTAGTTTAAATTTTATTCAATTTGTTTATCCCAAAGAACTTTTTTTTCGCAATGTTATTGTTCAGAAAATAATAATGATACAGCAGTTCTATGAAAACAACATGAAAGAAGAAAAAAAGAATAATTTCCAACGCATTTACAAAATCATTAAAAAGTCATTTTTATCACTCAGAAAACATTTTACTAAAATAGAGTCATTTTTGGCTTAAAAACAATTTGAATAACTTTGTTAATATTGACTGTAGGCTAAAACTGCAATTGAATTTGAAAAACTGGTATTTTTATACAAATTTTCAAAGAAAAACTTTTCACCTAGTTTAATTACGGTCAAAGTTAGCCACTTTTTTTATTTAATTGACGGCTACCTAGTTTATAACAATTAAGCTACCTAACTAGAGCCATTTTGAAGTTGAAGATTTATAGGTTATCTGTAAAAGTTTAACTAAACTTTGAACCTCAACAGAGTGGTTAATAAAGCTTTAAAAATGGCGTCCGAACGGGATTAATTCGTGGTCGGTAGAGGGGAAATACTAAAATACGTGCACTCAAAAAATAAAACTGATTCTTGATTTTGATCATAATTTTTTTAATTTGTATGTACTCGTACTCTTATAGAGTACGTTATGTACACACATCCACACCTAACATTACAAAATGTTAGGGGGAACTCCCCTTATGACTGAGGGATATGCAAAATAGATTACGACCGATTCTAAGACCTACCGAATATACATATATAATTTCATAAAAATCGGTCAAGCGGTCTCGGAAGAGTATGGAATCTAACACTGTGACAGGATTATTATAAAGATGTAAATATATAGATGCTATTAACAAATAGGGGTTGGTGATAGAAGGGTGAAAATTAAGGGCTGTATGTATTTTTTAATTCTACATCATATAAAATTAAGGTAGATAATTTTGTCCAAAAAAATTTAAAAAAAATGTCAGGGGGGCAACCCTCCTTATAATTTAGGGGTATAAAAAATTTATCAAAACCTCTTTAACGTCCTACAGGATAAACGTGTAAAATTTTATAAAAATGGGCCAAGCTGTTTCGGAGTATTATGGTAACTCACACTGTTACAGGAGAATTTGATGTATATAGAAGTAACGGCGAATTAAATAATAAAAGTGGCTAACTTTGAACCTAATTTATCTAGGCAGAAAGTTTTTTCTGAAAATTCGTATAAAAATATCAGCTTTTGAAATCCTAAAGTAGATTTACTCTATAGTCAATATTAACAAAGTTATACAAATTGTTTAAAAGTCAAAAATGACTATATTTTACTAAACTTTTTTCGGAGTGATAAAAACGACTTTTAATGTTTTTTTTTCAGTACTTTAAAAACATAACTATTATTCTTGCATGTGGTTTCCACAGAATTGCTACGACATTATTATTTTCTGAACAATAACATTGCAAAAAAAAAGCTCTTTTTGATAAACAAATTGAACAAAATTTAAACTAATTAACGAATCGTCTTAAAAATTTTTATGCATTATATGGAATGTTTGACTCAACATTTCGTGCAATATGAAAGTCTTAAGGCCATTTTCGCAAAAGGTATAGCACATTTTTTATTTTTGAAATTTTAGTCTCATTTTGCACTTTCCGAAACAAAAAAGGATTGGACCAAAATTCAAAAAGTGCCATTTTAAACCTTGGCTCATCTACAAAAAGAAGAATATTATAAATAAGATATTTAATTACCCTATTTTTACCTGTAGCGACTTAAACGAAAAAACTGCCATTTTTGACCCTTATTTGTTAATAACTAAGTTTCTCGTCCAAACTCTGACAGGCATTTTTGTAATTATAATGTATTAGGTATATAGTATCCAAAAAATCCATTTGCAACCTGGCTGCTCAAGTGTCCCGACAAAAACCTTATTTCTCTGGACTACATATCGCTGTCCCCTCCTCACCTGTCCCAGATATTATAACTTTCTTATTTTTACTGAGTGTATAATTTCGTATTCTTTGCCCATTTGTCGCAATACTTATGTTAGTTTTATTCTGTGTCCATGCTATTCTAAGCATCCTCCTGTAACACCACATTTCATAGGACTGTAGCTTATTTATGTGTTCTTGCTTCAATGTCGAGCTTTAAGGTCCATGTTGGCGTATCGCAAACACGTAGCACCTCAGAGCTCTTACTCTCAGTTCTGATCTAAGGTCTTTGTTGCAGACAAGTGTTTTCATTTTTAGAAACGCATGTCCTGCTTATCCTGTATTGTCCTGTTTCAATCTTAGCTCTTATTTCTGTTGTTTGGTCATTATTGTTTGAAATCCAGGTTCCTAGGTATTTGTATTTATCAACCCATTACATCGGTACATTTCCCAAATGTATGTTTGTTTGTATATTTCCTTTGTTATCATCATGTATTGGGTCTTTTTTATATTCAGTAAAATAGGAACCGGTTGAATGCTCGAACATACGAAATTTACGGAAATAAAAGGCAGATATCGATCCCTAAGTTTTATTACCCGGGAGCAGTCGCACCGTTAGAAAAAATCTCACATTTTATCCTTTTCTGTGATAACTTGATGAATTTTTTTTCAAAATTGCTTTCCACTCGTAAGTGCTTCGAGTAGGATCGTAGTAACGAGTGGATTTTTTTTATTTTTTATTTTTTTTTGTGGAATTTATGACTTTGGTGAGAATCAATTAGTTTTAAAATTGTTAGAAATGGATATATTTAAATAAAACAAATAAATAAAAAATATAAAAAAAATTAAGAAACGCTTTTCTTTATTTACGAGTGACTAAAATTAAAAATATTTTAAAAAAATCAACTAAAAAGCAAAAAGTAAAAAAAATCAAACTCGAAGGATTATTCGAAAAAGCTGTTAGACTGATTAGATATACAAAAATCTCACATATTCGTTAAAAAATTTAAAAAATTAAATATATTCGTTAAAGAAAAGCGTGGGCGGGTCTTCATCGAATAAACGGTTTGAGGATAGATACTGTTTTATTTTTCGCGCCCCAGTCTTTTTTTAACGAATGTGTGATATTTTTGTATATTTAATCAGTGTAACAGTTTTTTTTTTCGATTAATCTTTCTAGTTTGAATTTTTTTTTATTTTTTGCTTTTTAGTTGATTTTTTATAATATTTTGAATGTTATTCACTCGTAACTAAAGAAGAGCGTTTCTTAAAAAAATTTTTTCATACCTTTTATTTTAACTTTTTAGTCTTACACTTTTCAAACATTAAAATATATCGTCATGTTTAAAAAAGGATGTATATGATAGACACATTTTTTGTATCTATTTCAACATTTGTTGAATGCTCTTCTAATGCTTTACTATTGCACGGTATAGAGTATAGACCCTGTTAATTTCTCATATAGTATGGTATAGTTAGACCCAAACCCAGACATCCAAAGTGAAAGTTATCCTCCAACACCAAATGGTTTTATATGATCCACATAATGTTCAGAAAAAAGTCACACCATTTTGAGCGTCGGGTTTGGGGGGGGAGAGGGGGGAGAATTCTGCAAATTCGTAGCTTTTTAGGTTTTCGTCAATATTTCTAAAACTAAGCGGTTTAGCATGATTAACACTCTACACAAAATTGTTCTACATTAAATTTGAAATAAAAAAGGCCCTATGCATAACGCTTCTAAAATGAACGGTTCCAAAGTTACGGAGGTAGTATAGTATAACTGGTCCAAAAAAGGCCTAACCCAGACATCCAAAGTAAAAGTTTTCCTTTAACACCAAATTGTTCTATATGGTCCACATATTGTTCAGTAAAAAGTTACACCATTTTGAGCGTCCGGTTTGGGGGAGAGACGGGGGAGAAGTCGGTAAATCAGTAGTTTTTTTATGTTTTTCGTCAATATTTCTAAAACTATGCTTTAGAGTAAGGAATGTTCTATACAAAAATGTTCTACATAAAATTTAAAACCAAAAAGGTTCTATACATAATTGTTCTAAAATCAACAGTTCCACAGTTACGGAGGGTGAAAAGTGGAGGTTTTCGATACTTTTTATATTTACCGATTTCTCCCCCCTCTCCCCCCAAACCCGACGCTCAAAATGGTGTGACTTTTTTCTGAACATTATGTGGATCGTATAGAACAATTTGGTGTTGGAGGATAACTTTCACTTTGGATGTCTGGGTTTTTGGTATAGTCATATCATAAATATTGCCCGAAATATATAAAAAGTAACGAAAACCTCGACTTTTCACCCTCCGTAACTCTGGAACCGTTGATTTTATAACAATTATGTATAGAACATTTTTTGTTTTAAATTTCATGTAAAATATTTTTGTATATAACATTGTTTACGCTAAAGCACAGTTTTAGAAATATTGGCGAAAAACTTAAAAAAAGCTACTAATTTACCGGCTTCTCTCCCATCTCTCTCCCAAACCGGACGCTCAAAATGGTGTAACTTTTTACTGAACAATATGTGGACCATATAGAACATTTTGGTGTTGGAGGGAAACTTTTACTTTGGATGTTTGGGGTAGGCCATTTTTGGACCAGTTATACTATACTACCTCCGTAACTTTGGAACCATTAATTTTAGAAAGATTATGCATAGGGCCTTTTTTATTTCAAATTTAATGTAGAACAATTTTGTGTAGAGGGTTGTTCATGCTAAACCGCATAGTTTTAGAAATATTGGAGAAAAACTTAAAAAACTACGAATTTACCGATTTCTCCCCCCTCTCCCCCCAAACCCGACGCTCAAAATGGTGTGACTTTTTTCTGGACATTGTGTGGACCATATAGAACAATCTGGTGTTGAAGGATAACTTTCACTTTGGATGTCTGGGTTATGCCATGTTTTGTATCAACTATACTATACTAATAGGGAATTACGAACTCTACTAATAATTGTAGCACGAAACGTCTCTACCGGTGGTTTTTCTAAGACTACGTTAAAAATACGAATTTTTTGAGTTCATTGAGTTTGGTTGAAGATTTGTTTCGCATCGTATTGAAATTTGATACGAATAAGCGCTGATGTTTATATAAACCAAGATATGAGCGTTCAAAATCGTCATCGCTTAGAATGTTTTTATAAACATGATGTACAAACATGAAAAGTAGTCGGAAGCGGCAAAAATTTTTAAACTTTATTGTTTATTAATGAAGCATAACGTAAACAATTAACGTAAAAAGTGAAACTATGTATAGTTCATATAATTAGCTACAATCTAAAAGTTTCAAGTTTCTAAATTGTAAAAAACAAGATAATTTAAGCATTTTCCATTAAAATATATGAAGCATGACGTAAACAATTAACGTAAAAAGTGAAACTATGTATAGTTCATATAATTAGCTACAATCTAAAAGTTTCAAGTTTCTAAATTGTAAAAAACAAGATAATTTAAGCATTTTCCATTAAAATATATGAAGCATGACGTAAACAATTAACGTAAAAAGTGAAACTATGTATAGTTCATATAATTAGCTACAATCTAAAAGTTTCAAGTTTCTAAATTGTAAAAAACAAGATAATTTAAGCATTTTCCATTAAAATATATGAAGCATGACGTAAACAATTAACGTAAAAAGTGAAACTATGTATAGTTCATATAATTAGCTACAATCTAAAAGTTTCAAGTTTCTAAATTGTAAAAAACAAGATAATTTAAGCATTTTCCATTAAAATATATGAAGCATGACGTAAACAATTAACGTAAAAAGTGAAACTATGTATAGTTCATATAATTAGCTACAATCTAAAAGTTTCAAGTTTCTAAATTGTAAAAAACAAGATAATTTAAGCATTTTCCATTAAAATATATGAAGCATGACGTAAACAATTAACGTAAAAAGTGAAACTATGTATAGTTCATATAATTAGCTACAATCTAAAAGTTTCAAGTTTCTAAATTGTAAAAAACAAGATAATTTAAGCATTTTCCATTAAAATATATGAAGCATGACGTAAACAATTAACGTAAAAAGTGAAACTATGTATAGTTCATATAATTAGCTACAACCTAAAAGTTTCAAGTTTCTAAATTGTAAAAAACAAGAGAATTTAAGCATTTTCCATTAAAATAGTTTTTTTAATTAAAACAACCTTCCGATGACCAAACTTTTTTTTTACACGGATGAACAAGGGGGGGGATGACCCCAGGTCAAAAATGTCAAAAATGTCAAACATGACAATTAACAAAAGAATGAAGTTTTTATTTTTTTGGTTTTTTTTATGGCATGGACTTTATGTCACTTAGCCAGTCACAACATGAGTATTAGTGTCATGTGTAGTGTGTATGTTGAGTAAGTGTCTTATTACTTTGCAAAGTCGACGTCATTAGCGTAAAACTACTTGGAATTACACATAATAGACGGTATTTTACTAAACATCAACTTCAGAATAAATTTTTTATTCATAAAATATAGGAATTTTTTTTATTTCAAAACATGAGGATATCTAGAATGATATTGAAGTCAAACAAAATAATAATGAGTTAAAAATTGAAAATTCTTATTAATTTATTAAAGAAAAACATACGCTTGGGTCACAATTTCCCCCGCTTGGACATCCGAAGGTTAATAAATATACAAAATCTTTTTTATTCACTATTCGTGTATTGTTCCCGCGAATGCATAGGTCTGCAAATTTTCATTAAATTGCATTTAAGAAAAGAAAGTCAAATTAACGTCTAAAAATTGGATGCAAACTATTGAACTAAAGAAAAGTATTTAAAAAAAAATTATAAAATAAATTTTTTTAAATTTGTATTTAGATTTGTATTCTGAGATTTTTTCTCTACGCGCGACTACTTACGTGACAGAAGTGAGCGCGACTGCTCGCGGGTTAAATATTACTTAAGTATACTTTTGCTCCTTGAGCATTTTCAGGGGCATTTCGTCAAAAAAGGAATTTATTCTCGAATGTCATTTACATTTGTCTGATTTATGGATCAAAATTAACTTATAATATGTTATATTATATGTATGTTATAATATAACATATAATATACACTAGACAAAGGACAAATAGAGAACTTGATTGCCGGTACCTCTACGTCAGGTACATATTGAAGATATTCAAGATCTTTAAGATCTTCAATATCTACCTGACGTGGAAGAACCAGCAATCAATTTAAGTTAATTTTGCCACCCTAAATCATACAAATGTTAATGACATTCGAGGATACCTTTCTTTTTTGACTAAATGCCCCTGAAGATGCTCTAGGAGCGAAAGTATAGTTGGGCAAGATTTAATAAAACTCAGTGCTCGATATCTGCCTTGCATTTCCGTAAATTTTGTATGTTCATTTTTTGTCCATATTCTTCACGAAAACTGTTTGTTCTGTTCAGTAGTAATTCGAGTTGTGTCATCTGTATGTCTTATAGATCTTCCGGTAATTATTATTCCTTCACTTTAAGATAGTAATGCTTTTTCGAAAATGGCTTCACTATATGGCAATACAATAATTTTTTATGACTTACTTTGTCAAATGCTTTTTCAAAATCAACGTAACAAACATGCACGTCTACATTTATATCCATGCATCTTTGAGCTAACACATTGAAAGCAAATAACACCTTTCTGGTTCCTAATCCGTTTCTGAACCCAAACTGACTATCATCTATTCCTTCTTCCAGTTTTTTATTTATACGACCATGTATTGTGTTCACAAATAATTTGAGAATGTGAGTTATTAATGATAATGTTCTGTATTTTTGTAATTTTAGGGATAGCAAAAAGGTGGAGAGTAATGACTGTTTCGGTATGTGTCCTGTTTTGTACAGTGTATTAAATAAGTCTACTAATTAGAATATCTTAGGTGACTGGACTATACCAAATCGTAAAATAACTTTAAAACTTATTTCTGTTTTCTACATTATCAGAAAGTCCTATAACTAGTCCTGGGTGTCCAGTGAAAGTGTGCTTGCGTTAAATGAACAAGCCCATTTAGTTTCCCACAAATACGTCGATTTACTTGAAGCAAACCGGTGAGGACTTCCTTTATCGGTAAATCCGATCGCAATATCTAGGTGTTACAAGCTCCCTCGAGAAATAGAGAGAGAATGGGAGAGAAGGGAATAACTTCTGCATATTCAAGATACTCTTACTAAACTATATTTAACATTTTGAAAACCGTTTCTAAAACCGGTATAGAAATTTATTCATTATTAACATTCTATCGACTCGTGGTTATGTTGAAATATGTCATTAGCAATATTAACTAGTAACAAACTCCTGAAATGTTTGTAGAAAACTATTGTAGTTAAAACTGAATATCCACTCGGTCTTTGTTGAAAGTACAATTTTAGATACACGAAAATAGAATAGTGCTTTGAATAGATACTAATTCTGTAATAATATTCAAATAGAAATTAAAAAAAAAAGATATAAAAGATCTCAGACGAACAGTTGAAATAAAGCGCGAGTGCAAATGATCGAATCATTATTAGTAACAGGCACTAAAAATCCAACAAAATGAAAGGGAAGATAACAAAGAGAAAATTATCAAAAAATTATCATTCATTGATAAAAACTAATATCGAAGAGCACAGATTGGCAGGAAGACGTCTTTAGAAACAATTCTGCTTGTTCATGAGTGAATTGATACCTCTCTGGAAAGTTGTCACTCCATAAGTTGCTTCTGCCGATTGGTGATTTATCTCCAATGAGACCATACCAGTGAGACCATACTGGTCTCTCCCATTTTGTTTATGTGGTATTTTCATTCGGTGTTTTTGTTTAGTGTCCATTCCTTTGAAGACTGTAGGTTACATTATCTTCTGAGGTGTTCACTCCTTTTTCGATCTCTCAGCGTATTTCCTGTGTTTCTTCTCAGAACTCTCATCTCTCTTGTTTCCAATAATCTTTGTGTTGTGGCTGTATCGGGTCTTGTTTCTAAACTATATGTCATTATTGGTCTTACACTGGCTTTATAAATTCTAGGCCTTATCTCAGTGTTAATATGTCAGTTTCGCCATAATATACACCAGTCAATGGGAGCAACAAGAGGATTTTACCTCCGAATTCTATCCTACTGCATGGATTTTAATGAAATTTTGGGACTAGCCTCTACTTATCTCCTTATTTAAAGTCTACCCTATGCCGATGTGTACTTTTATCTTGGAGGTGGTTCCCACCCCTTCTTAGGGGTGGAAAATTTGTTGGTTAAAATTACCACGGGATTCGCTAAAAAACTTAATTCTAAGCAATGACTGTTCTATAATTTTTTTGAACTCAATATTTGAGATATTCGTGGTTGAAAATTGGCCATTTTCATTGAAACATAATACCTTTTCGAACAGTTTTTTGCGAATACTTTGAAAACTATGCATCTAACTAAAAAAACTATATTAAACAATTTTGTAGGTTATAAAAAAACAAAGAGATACTTGTCTTCATAAATCTTCTAGTTATAATACAAAAATAGATATGGTACATTCTCAAATTGGTGTATTGAACTTGAAATAACAGAGAAACGGTCGATTTTAGGTGTATAGTTCTACCCATATCTTTTGTAGTGCTTTAAAAGACCTTTAAAATGAGCTATATTAAAGGTCCAGTACATTAAAACTAAGCGAGACATGCTGAAAACTAAATTGATAGCTAATATATTTTAACCCTTAAGTACTAACATCTTAAATCAATGGCGCAAACACTAACTAACCGCCTGACAGACGGGTTTCACATTTTACTGGTTATTTTTCTTTTGTTAAATATTATAATGCAAAAAAATATTTCGATGACTTACTGAAAGTATTACTTATCTAAAAAACACAGTAATTGATCTAGTTTTTTTGTATTTATTAAAATACAAAACATTATAACAAGAATGGCAGGATTGTTTGTGTAACTTTTTATTCCTGAAAAAAAGTGTGATAAAAATGAAACAAATTAAAGAATCTTGATAAAAATTTATAATCGAGTTAAACAAAGAGTAATAAACATGAAAATAAATTTTTTTTTAAAAAATATTAAAACAAAAAAAAGCTGACAGGCACTAAAATTTGTACAGTGTAGCAATGGTAGTCAGTGGCAACATTTTCATCACAAATTGATCCCACTTCGCTTACGTCGTCTTCTACCTCATCAAGTCATTTCAAAAGAGTTTCCTCATAGTCTTTATCCCCTTATTTGAACTTTTTGACGAACTGGGGCACATTATGTTTAATGACGAACTGGGCACAAACACTAACACCCCGTCTATTAGACGGAAATCACACTTTGAGTCTAAATATCTTTCGAATAACAACCTGCATCAAATTGCCGAATTCAATACTAGTAAATAACAACCCAACTTGAAAAGTCATAAACGGATGACCTTCAAATTTTTCTAGGAAGGGAAATATCCCACTTTCAACAAACGATGCCGTCTGAGAGACGGTGTGTTAGTACTTAAGGGTTAATAAAAAAAGGGAAATAATTTTAACCCCCATCCACCAAAATGTAAATGCATCGTTTTCCTTCTACAATACCTTTTATTATAGTGTTATTTCTATGTTCAAAAAGTTGGACGGTTTAAAATGAATGCTTTTTGAAAAAAAAAAGATGAAATTATAGAGCGCATTTTTAAATTTTCTTAAAAATCTTCTTTTTCTCCATGTAATTTGAAAATGATAAGAGATACAGTAATTAAAAATAAAAAGAAAATTTTTATTTGAAAAAGCCCTACCTTTTTGTTTGGTATCTTTTGTTCATATCTCTTATCTTTTTCGAGTTACATGTAGGAAAAGGAAGATTTTTAAGAAAAAATAAAAATGCGCTCTATAATTTGATCTTATTTTTTTCAAAAACCATTCATTTTAATCTAGTCCAACTGTTTAAAAGTAGAAATGACACTATAATATAAACCGAATTGTAAAAGGAAAACGATGTACATATTTAAATTCTGATGGATGAGGGGTTAAATATACTTCTCATTTTTTCTTAAAATACATCAGTCATCAAATCTTTTGCAGAATATCTCGCTTAGTTTGAATCTAATCGACATTTATTATTGCTCATTTTAAAGTTCTTTTCAAGCACTACAAAAGTTATTAGTATCATTATCCACCTATAATCGACAGTTTCTCTGTTATTTCAAGTTGAATACACCGATTTGAGCATGCAGCAAAAAAAACAAACTCTTCTTACCTACCATATCCCTCTTTGTGTTTTAACTATAAGATTTATGAAGGAACAAATCTCTTTGTTTTTTTATATCCTACAGAAATATTTTATATAGTTTTTTTGTTAGATCCATAGTTTTTAAGGTATTCGCCAAAATCCGTCCGAAAAGGTGCCATTTTTCAATGAAAATGGCAAATTTTCAACCACGAATAACTGAAAAAGTATTGAGTTTTCAATAAATAATTATAGAACAGTTTTTGCTTAAAGTTAGGTTCTCTGGCCTCTTCCGTGGCTATTTTAACCAAAACATTTTTCACTCACGAGAAGGGGTGGGAACCACCCCCAAGGTAAAAGCGCACATCGGCATAGTGTAGACTTTGTTTCTTGAGCTATTCCCTACTTACTGTGAAAATATCAAATAAATCGATGTAGTAGGATGGAATTCGGGGCCAAATACCCTCATTGACTGCCCTAATAGTGTTATAATTGCTTGCTGCCACTCTATTTCAATTTTCTCTCTTATTTCTTGATCTCTCACTTCTTCGTTCAGGTAAGTATAGCTGGGCAATGTAATTCCAAGGTATTTTATTTTCATTACATGATCAATACTGATGACATCAGATTCTATTTTACATCGGTTTGATTCTTCGCTGATTCCTAGAATTTTAGTTGTCTAATTTGAGATTGTCATAATAAATTATTTTGCTGTTATTTTAAGTTTCTGGAGACTATCTTCATTTTAGTACATCAACATTACATCGCCTAAATAACAGAATAATTTTGCTGCTTTATTTCCCATTCTATATACTCTTCTTTCGTTGACACTTTTTATAATATTATCGACAATTAAATTGAAGAGCATAGAGCTCAACTATCCCCCTATTTTATTCCTATGCCTACATCTATACATTTTGTAAGTTTTACAACTTACAATAAAAATAGTCTACAACAAAATTACTGTAGATAGCAATAAATGAAGATGACGTTTTAACAAAGATGTAAGAAGAAACACTAGTAGATCGGCTGAATTAAAAAAACTAGCACAAGTGTAGGACAGCACAGTATAGCACAGAAGAAAAGACAAAGTAGACGTCAGACAAGAAAAGGGTGTAGATGAATTCGAAAGTACTGTTAAGTTGGTCAAACGTAGGAATGAGTTTGAAAATCTCAAAATCGTCATAATGCTTCATGGAGATTCAAATATTTTCAAAATCTCTCCTGTTTCCAATAGTCTTTGTGCTGTGGCTGTATCGGGTCTTGTTTCTAAAGCATAATATGTCATTATTGGTTTTACACTGGCTTTATAAAATCTAGGCCTCATCTCAGTATTAATATGTCGGTTTCGCCATAGTATTGTAATTGCTTGCTGCCATTCTATTTCTATTTCGTCTTTTAATGCTTGATCTCCCACTTATTTGTCCAGGTGAGTATAGCTGGGCAGTGTAATTCCAAGGTATTTCATTTCATTACTTGATCAATACTGATGACATCAAATTCTATTTAACATCGGTTTGATTCTTTTCTGATTCCTAGAATTTTAGTTTTCTGAGTTGGGATGGTCATACTAAATTATTTTTTTTATTTTAAGTTTCTGGAGACTATCTTCATTTTTGAAGATATACTTCTTTAAGCGCGATATGAGGGTGAATTTTTATATGTTAAAACCTACAATCCCGGCGCATGCGCAGTATAACTTTGTTCTGATTGGATGTTCAAATGACATGTCAAAAATTATCCAATATGGCAGCTGTAGCGCAGCTGTGGTTTGGACGGTTGACGGTTTGGTTATGTATGGTTGTTGCGTTTTAAAAATTGTGTGAAGAGAAACAACAAAGGTTAGTTAATAGTTATACTGCCTGTTTAAATAGTTTTCATATTATATTTTTGAAGTTATACTTCAAAATATTTTAATTTATGTATGTATCAGTCCAGAAAAGGTGTGGAAAGAATATATTAGTGTTTTTAAATATATTTTTCTACAAACGTGTTAAAAATGCAATTTTTAGGACTCCATAGGAGCGTTAAAAATGCTACTTTAAGGCACTAGTGCTTTAAAATTTTTAAGGCACTGCAGTTAAAAGTGAATTGTCAAATTGTGAAACGTCAAAATATTTATATTTCATTTATTAACATTAATATTAATAATACAACTTGCGCAATTTGAAAAAGGTGGTTTAAAATGTTTTTTATTATAATTTTGTGTCTTTGGATTTGTCTTCCTTGGGCGTAAAATAATAAAACATCTCTTTTTATATTTCACTTTTCACCGTGATGTATAATTATGTATATCTGAAAGGTAACTAGCATGCGGCTTGGTGGCCTTGTTGGTAGAGCATTGGACCAGAGATCAAAAAATCGCGAGATTCATATTTTTTTCTTTTTTTTTTAATATTTGGCATTGTTAAGTTTTGGTTCATTTTTGGTAATTATTGTTAATTTTTTGTATTGTAACTCTTAAGTAGGTATATTTATTTCGTTGAAATTATATTATAATAGAAGTATAGCTTCTTACGTGCGTACAAAGTACACACACATTCTTTTTTTTATTATATTAGCATTACGTTGTCTGAATAACAGAGTAAATTTACTGCTTTATTTCTGATTTTTATATACTCTCCTTTCGTTGACTTTTTATGATATTATCGACAATTAATTTGAAGAGCATAGAGCCCCCAATTTTATTCCTTTGCCTACACCTATACATTTTGTAAGTTGTACAATTTACAATAAAAATAGTCTACAAAAAGAATACTGCAGGTAGTAAAAAATGAAGATGACGTTTTAACGAAGATATAAGAAGAAACACTAGTAGATTTGCTGAATTTAGAAAAACTAGCATGGGTATAGGACAGCACAGTATATATCACAGGAGAAAAGACACAGTAGACGCCAGACAAGAAAAGGGTGTAGAGGAATTCGTAAGTACTGTTACAGTTTGTCAAACGTAGGAAAGAGTTTGAAAATCTCAAAATCGTCATAATGGTGATTCAAATATTTTCAAACACTTTGCTACGTTTGACTAGCAAACTACATATACGATTTTCAACCGCTCGCTGGCCAGCTCTTACATTTAGTCCAGGGTAATAAGGTTTTTTCCATGACACTTGAACTGTCATTTACCTGTTGATCGCCACTGTTTCACCTTAAGAGGAAACAGTAGCGATCAACAGGTAGCGAAAACGCGTTCTAAGATTGCGGCTGTAATTTTGAATATTTTTTCGAGATATTTGGCACACTTATTCGTAATATAATAAAGAATGGCGGTACAGAGCCCAATTTGAAAAATATATTAATATGTGGAAATTACTCTGAAATTAAATACAATATTAAAAAAACGAGCCTGTACCGCCATTAAGAAGAACAGAAAAATACACCTTCTTCAAATAAACTTTTTTATCCTATGCCTAGATTTTGTGTCATTTTGGAACTACTAAAATTTTTTATTTCAGTAGTAGTTCCAAAATGACACAAAAGCTAGGCATCGAATAAAAAGGTTTATTTGAAGGAAGTGTATTTTTTTGTTCTTCTTAATGGCGGTACAGGCTCGTTTTTTTAATATTGTATTTTATTACAGAGTAATTTCCACATATTAATATATTTTTCAAATTGGGCTCTGTACCGCCATTCTTTATTATATTACGAATACGTGTGCCAAATATCTCAAAAAAATATTCAAAATTACAGCCGCAATCTTAGAACACGTTTTTGCTACCTGTTGATCGCCACTGGTTCACCTTAATATTAAGATCTATTAACATTGACAGTGTGTCGCACTACAATAGTACAATTTAAGAAATTATTATGTAATTTTGAAGGCTATGTAAATATAAATTAGTGGGCTAGTTTCAATTACTACAAATAATGTCACCGAAGATGATCTGACTAGATGGAAAGCGATCTGATATTTCTATATAATCTATTTGGATGACTTTTTAAAGTTTTTTAAAAAAAATTATACACTATTCTACAAACCGAAATTTTTTACTTTTATTGTAGGTATAATGTTTTTAATGGTTGACTAAAACTATTTATATTAGACTTTGCCACTCTGCCATACTATCGACAATAACATTTCTCGTTCATGTGTTATTGATAAATCCGTAATAATTCAAGTTTGATTTTCTCGCTCGATACAGTGAATGGAATTTCCTTTGTTGGTTTTTCATCTACTTCCATCTACTTGAAAAAAACGCAGATTGCGCCGCAGTAAGGGGTACACTCCACGGCAGCTTTCAATCAACGTCATTTAGACTTTGTGAAATACCCTGCGATCTTTTATAAATAAAATCTGGGGATAAAATTTTAGCAAAAACGATAAATTCTGATAATAACTAGATTTCACTTTTTAATAAAAATAATAATTATTGTACTTCAGAAAATCATTATGTGATGAGGTAATAGAAAAATGTGACCTGTTAGCAATTTAGTATGAAATTAACTTTAAAAAAAGTGATGAGAATCCGAAAAAAAGAAAACGAACCTTAACCTTGCACATGCTTGCACAATAAATGGTCACATTTTAGAACAGGTCATAAGATCAAGAATAGTACAGGCCAGGTACTATTAATCTTTCGAAAAAATAAAAAAACTGCTTTGTGATTCTCGAATAAAACTCGAAATTCGACTCATCATCAGTGGCGTTAAAGCTCTTTATGAACCAAAGCCTTCTACAAAGAATCATCCTTTCGCTCATGTCTCTGGCAACTCTTCTCCATGCTTTAATTCGAACATATTTTAAATCGTTCTCTAAGATGTCTTGGTACCTAAGTCTTCGTCTCACTCTTGCTCGTTGTCCTATCGGCCCTCTTCGGTCAAAAACTTTTCTGACTATGGCGTCTTCCTCTCGCCTGATTAAATGCCTATCCATCTAAGGTGTGCTACCTTTAGTCCAGTCGACAAGTTGTGGAAAAGGGGCGTCACGACGAAAAATTCCGAAGTTAATGAAATTTTAGGATGTTGTTTGTACATGTTTACTGATGTCAAATCCAAGTTTTCGACCTCGAGGAGGTTGTGGAAAATTTTTGACGGCCGAAAAACCTCGAAATTTTCAGACTTGTTTCAGTTTGTCGCTCTTAACTCAAAACGGTCAATCCTACGTGAAAAGCTATCATATAGTAATTTAAAGACGGCACAATTTCCCGTCGATCAAAAAAAAAGTCCGGAATCGGTCCAATAGATAAACTTTTACGGGCGATCAAAAAATGACAATTTTTTCTAATTTTGTTAAAATCTGGCATAACCTCATTTTCAAAGTGCTGTAGCTTTACAGCATCACTCCCAATTGCCTACCCCCCTCACTAAAAGTTGTAGAGCATCAACAAGAGAGTTCAAAAACCACAAAAATTTTAAAATTGGCCTAATTTTTGAAATTTTAGAACCTGTTTTTTTTAAATTGGCGTTTCTCGAAAGTAGCTCCCACCTGGTTTTATGCTCTTTCCTGGGGCTTATTCAACCCTATAACCCACAATCGTCTCTGATACCATTCCGTATCGACCTAGGGACGTAATAAGGATTTACCTATGTATGTAGGATTATTGAAGATATATGTATTTAAATCTACCGTATCCATATTATCAGGATATTTCATCGGTCAGGATTTATTATCATCATCATCATCATTCTCTTTGCCTTATCCCTATGCGGGGTCGGCTTCCCTAATTGCATTTCTCCACCCAATTCTGTCTTGGGTCATATCAATGTTAATCCCCTTTACCAACATGTCCTGCCTTATCGCCTCCCCCCAGGTCTTCTTTGGTCTTCCTCTCCTACTCCTTCCAGGAATCTGCACTTCAGCTATTCTTCGTATTGGGTGATTAACGTCTCGACGTTGAACATGACCAAACCATCTTAACCTATGCTCTCTCATTTTGGCATCAATTGGTGCCACACCTAGACTTCCTCTGATATACTCATTTCTAATTTTATCCTTCTTTGTCACTCCACTCATCCATCTAAGCATTCTCATTTCCGCCACATGCATTCGTTGTTCCTCTTTCTTTTTCACTGCCCAACATTCAGTTCCGTACATCATAGCCGGTCTTATGGCTGTTTTATAGAATTTTCCCTTCAGCTTCATTGGAATTTTTCTGTCACACAACACACCACTCGCTTCTTTCCACTTCATCCATCCAGCCCTAATTCTACTGCATGCATCTCCATCTATTTCTCCATTACTCTGTAATACCGATCCTAGGTACTTAAAACTATTGCTTTTCACAATCGTTTCACCATCAGGATTTATTATCCTTTAGTAGAAAATATCTGTAGGTATAGGCCAGTGCAGATAGCGTAAAAAAATGGGTCAACTAAGAAATAATCCCGTTGTTCCAATTTTTAATATGTTTTTTGAACTGGTTCCCTAATGTAAAATCTTTTATTCTATCAAACTTACGGTAAAAGATAGAAGGTTATGAATATGCAACATATCTTGCTTTGAGCGAAAAATGCGCCTTTAAAGCTGAAAGAAGGCTGAAAATTTCTTAAATACTTTTTCTTCAATTCTTAATGAAACAAAAACGAATGTATTGATATATAAATAAAAACTGATTGAACATATTTAAGTTGAATTTGTATTTGATACACAAAGTGATTAAAAAAATAAGGTTGCACCTACATTTTGCGGTTTATTGATAGAATTGATAATATATACAAATATAAATACACGTAAATATTATACCGCAGAGTTAACACATTCAGTGCAGGACCCTAAAACCCGATTCATATTTTCAAGTTAATTTAAAACTTCAAACTCCTTACTTTATTGCATTTATTTAATAAATTCATGTATATTTTATAACGGTTGTCAATATTATTTAATAAATACTACTAAAATCTGACTGATGTTATGACGAAAAGCAAAATAACATTAAAATAAAATAATTGTAAAAGTTAGTGTTGTTTTGAATAAGAGGAAAAATATCCAAAATGTATATGTGAAAAAAAAACTAATTTGATTGGAAATTTTCATTTTATTTGCCAGAAAATAAAAACACTTGAATCAATGGCTATTGTTTATAAAAATTGAACACATTTTAAAGGAATTCCCTAACTAAAAGTTCACTTATCTTTTACAGGTATAAGTTGAAACTGTTTTCTATGCAACAATAGCTTAATCCTTTCAGTAGGCAAATGACCTTTTACTGAATAGTTTTAAGGTGAAAGCAATAAAAGCTAACGGGAAATACGTCAAAAGTATGATTTGGTTGGGTCAATCCTCCCTTCTTTCTCCCTTCACCCTTCCTTTTCCCTCCTCCCATTCGACCTCGTCCCTTCAGAAGTAAAAATAAATATAAATATTTAGCCAGTTGTGTAGAAGCCTCCCAAAGTATCGGGTCGTATTTATCGTGCGAAGTTTTGTACTTTTACTTGATATCCTTCCAAAACGTTCGTTACTATATAGTTATTATTATAGTATATTATAGTAGTGTGTGTACAGTAGTATATAGTTGTTAGTAGTGTAGTGAAGAAAACATGGCCTCAACTTCGTCAACACCTACGAGAGAGGAGTGTTTCATATGCAGATCATCGTTGACAGAGGGTGTGGTGAATCATGTGAAGGTAAGAGGTGTTGCCAAACTTTGATCGCCCGTAAAAGTTTATCTATTGGACCGATTCCGGACTTTTTTTTTGATCGACGGGAAATTTTGCCTTCTTTAAATTACTATATAATAGCTTTTCACGTAGGATTGACCGTTTTAGAGTTATGAGCAACAAACTGAAACAAGTCCGAAAATTTCGGGGTTTTTCGGCCGCCAAAAATTTTCCACAACCTCCTCGAGGTCGAAAACTTGGATTTGACATCACTAAACATGTACAAACAACACCCTAAAAGTTCATTAACTTCGGAATTTTTCGTCGCTAAAGGTACTTGCCGACTGGACTACTTAATGAATTTTACAACGTCAGGTACTCCAAAACTTCTATACAACTCAAAGTTGTAGCGCCTGCGCCACAAACCCTGTTCTTTTATCCCTCCATGTATTCTTCTTAGTGTTGTTTACATACGAAGAGAGGTTAAATTGCCGGTCCGGAATAAGAATGACATAACTGCAAAAAGTCAAATTTTTTAGGAGAGCAAAAAAACGATTTTTAATAAAATAGGGATTAAATGAGGAGTAATCGTCGAGGAGCATCGGTATGGCGTTTATTCTTACAATGATGACTTTTATTTTAATCGCTGTTGGTTCTAATTTCATTAGGAATTTAATCCCCACTTTTTCAACTGTTTGTAAATTCATTGCCTCATTCTTCATCTAAATTTTTTTAAATATACTCAGTGATATTAGAAGTGTTACACCCAAAAGGAATCATTTCTTAAACCTAATTTTTTGGCAGAGCAATGACTATATTTAAAGAATGCTACGATGACAATATCACTTTTTACCTTTTATAGTTTTTGTAAACCGATTAGGTTTACACCTCCGATTGGAGTACGAAGGGAACCATTCTCGTTGGAACTTTACCGCGCTGAGCAGATGGGACGTGAATTATAAATTGTAAAATTCCCTCATCTTCCTTAGTCTCAGCATCCGTATGGCTTGCAAATTGTAGAAGCCTTGGACGTGTAACCATAGAAGGTTTTATTGTTTTTAGTCTGGTGGGATGTAGAGTAATATTACGTTATTTTATATGCCATTAGAGTGAAAACTTAGTCTTTTGCTAGCAGTTGCCGCTAGGGCATCTATGCCATTTCGTTCGTTGCAATCCGTGACTGCACGCCGGGGTTTGTTTTGGTTGGATCAGAGAGAGCAGCATATGTGCTTCCTGATGAGAGACTAATGAGTTTCGAAACCGGTAAAGGTGCTTGCGGCACTCTCTGATTGGACTGGAATATGATGCGGCTGTATTTTCGTTTTGCAACGAAATTGAAAATGGTTATTCATTTTTGAATTATTATTATTTTATTATGTGCCTCCTGATGAGAGAATAATAAATTTCGAAACCGGTAGACGTGCTTGCTTCACTCTCTGATTGAATTGGAATAATAATGCGGCTGTAGTTTTGTGTTGCAACGAAATTGAAAATGGCTATTCATTTTTAATTTACATATTTCCTGTGATCTATTCTCGTTGGAACTTTACCGCGCTGACCAGATGGGACGTGAATTATAAATTGTAAAATTCCCTCATCTTACTTAGTCTCAAAATCCGTTATGGCTTGCAAATTGTAGAATCCTCGGAGGTGTTACCAGAGAAGGCTCCCATTGTTTTCAGTCTGGTAGGATGTGGAACAACATTTTTTGGTGTTGTTTTATGTGCTATTAGATTGAAAAGTTAGTGTTTTGCTAGCAGTTTCCGCTAGGGCATCCCTTCCGTTTGGTTCGTTGCAATCCGTGATAATGGGGTTTGTCCTAGTTTAATCCTAGTTTGTCCATAATAAGTTTCGAAACCGGCAGAGGGGCTAGCTGCGCTCTCTGATTGAACTGGAATAATGATGCAGCTATAGTTTCGTGTTGCAACGAAATTGAAAATGGTTATTCATTTTTTATTATTATTTTATATTACTTATTTTATTTATTTATTTAATATATGAAAAGTAAAAAGTAAACCGTAACACAGTGTTCATGTGTATTTTATATTTTATTGTTTCTTCTGTTTTCTTCTTCTTCTTGTTCTTTTGGCATCATAAACCTGGATGGGTCTTTGCCTGTCTGGCTATGTCCTGATCTCTCTTGTGCCCTTCTCTTTCATTGTCTTACATTCATGGTTTTCAGGTCGTCTTCCATGCCATCCAACCATCTCGTCCTGTTTTTTTTTTTGTTGTGAATTTAGTAAATTGGTCGATGTTGTTGGTGTTTTTTTCTTCTGATATGCTCACCCCCCGTCCCCACTAATAACAAAAGGCGCGCCCCACTGGTTGATAATCACTGACTTACTGTAAGTAGGCTAGACTCTATAGCAAGCAAGCAATTTTATTCAACCCGACCTGTGGGAGATGTCCACCCTATCGAAAAAGTACATTCGGTGTAACAATTCATTGGGGCGAGGTGTTTTGACCCGAGTTTAAAACAGGGATCATCCCACCTCGCTCCAATGCCTCAGGCCATCCCTTTCCCCACATAGCACGCTGATGCGCGATGGGGGCACAACTATCGTAGCCAAATTCTCTTCACAATGGAATCCAGGGTAATAAGATTCCAATGTGGTGCCCTAATCGAATTACAAAACTAGGCCAGCGTGAAGCGCTCTATGCCTTTATCTTCTATTTACTTATCCGCGGTACTAAAATTGCTTGATTGGGCCCCAATTCATTGTACCAATAGCCACTGAGCTCGTTCCAATGACTTGGTGCTCAAGAATTTTATGATTTTTTGTTTTTTACGATTTTTTTGGTGGCTGACGCCTTTTTTGTTTTTTTGTGTTTTTTTTTGTTTGGCTTGCGCCCTTTCCTCTATTTTCTTACCTGGTCGTGATGTTGGACCTACGCTTGGGTTGTGTGTTTCTTCGGCACTTGGTGTTTCGAGCTACGAACTGACTTCTACTTTCACTTTTACTTTTTCTTTTACTTTGTCACTCTTTGTTTGCTTTATTCAATTCACTTTATTCCACTATTTGCTGTTTAGGACGCTTGTGCTTCCATTGGTTGAACGCGTCATACCCTAGCATCTCTCGCAGTATGTGACGCGAATTTGACCCTTGTCTTATCTGTCACCATTTCGGTGACTCTCACCTGTTGAAGTTCTCTAAATAGGAATCTTTCTGCGACGTATCTTGGGACTCTGGCTGCTTCTCTTAAGCTGCTGTTGTGGACCGCTTGTATCTTTTTTTGTGGGTGTTGCATACTTGTCCCCATGCGAGAAATTCGTATGTTAATACCGGTAATATTATGCTATTTATTAGTCTTAACTTCGTTTTTAGTCTTAGTTTACTTTTTCTTCCTGTGAGTCCTCTTGAAGTTGCTCTCGCCATGTTGGCCTTCTGGACTATGCCTTCTACGTGTTTTTGGAAGGTTAATCCTTTGTCCATGATGACTCCTAGGTATTTAGCTTCATTTTTCCACTCAGTGGGGTTGTTCAGCACCGTCAGCTGTTCTTCTGGCTGTTGTCTTCCTTTCTTATATAGTGCCGCTTGCGTCTTTTCGGAGTTGATGGCTATCTTCCATTTTATACACCATTCCTCGATGTCTTCTAACGCTGTTTGCAGGTTGGTCACTGCGATGTCTACGTTTCTGTGTTTGGCCGCTATCGCTGTATCGTTGGCGTAGGCTAGACTCTATAGAACCATTATTAAATTCAACTATAGTTCAAACAAGTTAAATAATTGAAATTAGAAAAAAACTACACGCTGATTGTATAATCTGCTTAGATTTTCTTAATAAAAATACACTTTGAGAGTTTCATTAAGGCATCGATCTTAGACACGCACCTAAAATAGGCCTACGCGAAGTTCACCTGATACCGAGACAATATCTCGAGCTTGAAAACCTTTGTATATTGAATATTCGCACTGATGCGAAAAAATTCACTATAAAAAATTATTGAATTGAATTTTATTTAAAATACTTTAAAAAATTTGTTGTTTATATTTTATTAAGATGAATAAAAAAATTTAGAGAGCGTTTAAAATAAGAATTCATTAAAAACAAACTCTAGAGAATTTCCCTTTAACGCACTTATCGGTTAAGTTAGCACATCCATTTTATAGGGCCGACTAAGGCAAGACTAAAATTTGTTGCTAACTTTACATTAAAGCTACCAGCGCCATGGGTATATCTCAGCAAGAAAAAGGGCTTCAGGTCTCATCTTGGCGGCATATTGTATTGCTAATTAAATGGTATCTTGACCAATTCGCAAAAACTTCCCCACCATTATATATCGCAAAACTCAGTTACGGAAAAATCGAGATATCATCCAAAAAATATAAAATTAGACAATTGAACCGGCAGGAAATTATTGCTATTTTACTGCTGAAGTTTTATATCAAGAAACAATTTATTGCTGCAATCGTTTCCGAAAAACAATGTTTATTAACTAGTTTTAATGGGAAATAAGCCACAGTTTTACTAAAAAATGATTTTATTAACGTTTCGATGCCCGAATCGGGTGCCGTTGTCAAAATACAAAAAATATTGTTTGTATTTTGACGACACCCGAATTGGGCATCGAAACGTTAATAAAATCATTTTTTTAGTGTTA
Organism: Diabrotica virgifera virgifera; assembly: GCF_917563875.1. Classification (NCBI taxonomy): domain Eukaryota; kingdom Metazoa; phylum Arthropoda; class Insecta; order Coleoptera; family Chrysomelidae; genus Diabrotica; species Diabrotica virgifera. The sequence continues at coordinate 192,380,430 of NC_065448.1, forward strand.
ACAAAATCAAAAAAATGATTTTTATTACCGTTTCGATGCCCGAATCGGGTGTCATCAAAATACAAAAAATATTTTTTGTATTATGACAACGGCACCCGAATTGGGCATCGAAACGTTAATAAAATAATTTTCTTTAGTAAAATTGTGGCTTATTTCCCATCAAAACTAGTTAATTGCAAAAATGCCACAAGGAAATAGCTTCAGAACAACAATGTTTATGCTAATAAAAGGGCTGCGAGGCCCATTTTGGCGGCATATTTTATTGCTTATCGTCACCCCCATATAAATCGATATATCGGCCAGAAACCACCAAACGAGAAATGTTAACTGCAAGGAATTAATTGCTAACTTATTGATGAAGTTTTACACCATGAAACAATTTATTGCTGCAACCGTTTCGTGTTAACTTTATGGTAAGTCTACGTAGATATAGCTAAGAAGTCATCTCAGTACAATGAAACGATCTACAAGGCCTACACTGACGGCATATTTTATTGCTAATTAATTTCTGTTGACTGGTACAGTATAACAGATTTGACTGTAACCCTCAAGGTCACTTGCACCGCATAAACGAACGTCTGTCGTCTCTTCTCCCCGCAGTTGTAGTAAATCGGTTTTACTTTACGTTGACGAATCCTCAAAAACTATCACATCATCCCTTAGCCCAAAACTCAGTATGCAACTAAGGAAACTAAGAAACTATGGAGAGTACCTAATGAAAACTATGAAACTATGAGAGATCAGACAGCTCAGTGGGACTAGCGGCTGACCGCCACTTCACTTCGCCGTGAGGTATGTGAGTTCAAACCCAGCCAGGTCATCGGAGAAACAAAAAAAGGCTAACGCGTCAGTATAAAATTCTAAATATGAAACTGGCGCTATATGATAAGGGCTTGCGGGTCGGTGATACTCCCCCATAGATCCTTACCGGAAGGGTGTTGGTGCTTAAAATACCGGTGTATAATATAATGTATAAACTATGAGAGATTATTTATTGCTAATTCTTTGCTATTGTACATTAACCATCACCTAAAAACATTACTGTTCAAAATGACGCAGAAAGAATGAATTATGTAGTTGATTTTTGAAATTTGTTGGAAAAAATTATTTTAACAAAAAACTAAAATCTTATCTTGTAAAAGGTATATTTAAAATCCGTAAAAAGGGTTATATCACAACAAAACGTTTTCGGAATCAAAATTCCATCATCAGTGTTATCAGGTAAAATAAGTATAACTCTTTAATGGCCGGTTTCACCAACGAGAAATAGTAGTTTATCCTATGAATAAAGTTATTCGACCAATATACTGACATTTTCCATTTTACTAACGTCAAATAAGACTTATTTTATTTATTTATCAAATAAATATTAACTTTTCGAATAAAGTGGCAAATTAATATCGCTAAATATCCATAAAAAAGTAATTCTTCCGTTTAACTTTAAATTACCATAATTATATTGAAACAAAATAATAATATAAACGTCTAATAAATTTTATTCGACGGATAACTATTCATTGATTTATTTGTTGTTGGTGAAACGGGACCTAAGTAAAGCAAACGTGAGGTTAAATTTTGACTAACGTAAAAAAGTTAACAGGAATTTTTCCTTGTGATATTTTTATCGAAACAAAATTTCAGTCAAGGTTGCCTATGGTTTCTTGTGAATTTGCTACTATGGCCTAATTTTTGACAATTTTGTGCTCTTATCCAGTTTCAACGTTTTTGGCCCCTATTTGGTGGGCGCCTTTTGTGCTGGGGGCTGACTGGGTAATTTTAGGAGTTGTCCAATATAACAAGTAACAGCAATTAATTAGCAACAAAATATGATCCTCATATGACCATGTAGCTCTTTCCCTTTCCAAGATATAGCTATGGCGCTGCTATTTTTACCGTAAAATTAGCATAACCACTGTTTCTCGGAAACGGCTACAGATAGTGGGGGATCTATGGGAGAAATTGGGGAAATAGGGGAAATTCTCCTCCAATAGTTCAAAATTAAATAAAAAAATTGTTAAACCACAAAAAATTATATTAGCTAAAATGAAACTTAAACCACAGACAGACATATTCAACCCAAAAAACCTGCTAATTAGGATAATTAAAGGAACTTAATGTATAATATAAGTTATTATTTTCGTCTTTTATGTAGTATGGGTTTATCTTTTTATGTCTTTTGGTTGACGTTTCATTAGAAGTTCCGCCAGATTCGCCACTGGCTACAACAATAAATTGATCCTTGCCTTAATAAATTAGCAATAAATTAGAAGTTAATTATCAAAAAATTAGTAATAAAAATTATAGTCTTGGTCTGGATTTGATCTTATAAAATGGATATGCCAACTTTACCAACATTTATCTCACTCCTTACCCATGTTGTCCCAATTTTAGAGCAAATATGTTTCCCTACTATTATTTAGCGCCTTCAAAAAACACAGGAAAAACTGTAGAACGTGGCCATATTTTGCTATTTTCGAGTAACCTTTTGGTGATTGAGGCTGTCGCCTATATGCACAGAACTTTCAAAATAGGTTAAAAAATATTACTCTACTAGATACTAGATTATACAAAATTTTCACACTACTTTTTCTACAGATACAAGAAAGCTCTTCTAAAAGCTCGTTGCAGTTGTTGAAATATTTTTTTATTCGCACAATTTTTTTGTGTTTGCTAAAAGGGAAATCTGCTGATGACAATTTCAAATAACATAGTTGTTTTAATAATCTCCTCTTCCATATTGATTATTGCTTTAAGCCCCAAACATCACATAGCGATCAACAGGTATGATGGCTACTACTGAATTTCTATTGCCTGCGTCCATTATTCGGACTCTGAATTATATATCGGATTAAGAATAATGGATAAACAACCCTATCGGACCAACTGGCAATGTTATTCTGATTATATCGGATTAACAGAATTTTACATAATGTTTGGCCAGCATATTCGTTTATGTATTAAAATAATTTTTTACAATAGATAAATTAAAAAAAAATTTTTAGTTGTGCATAATTATTATTGTTCGGCACTGTGTGCTAATATTAATATACAGGGTGTTTCATTAATAATTGTCCATATAGTAACTGGAGAAACCCTAGCACAAAAAACGAAGGTTTAACTTAAAACACTTAAATAAAATGTGGTTTCTTACTGAGTTACAGGGTGTTTTATCTAAAAATTTAAAAATTATTTTTGCTCAGCATTTTAAAACTATTCGACATATCCTTTTCATACTTGGCAGAAAGTGCGACTACAATGCACCCTACTAAGTTATGATACACAAAAGTTTCTAGCTACTACCAGAGGCGTACGACAGGGGATAGTGGCTGGTTGACCCTTCCCAAATTCTACGCCACTGACGAAATTGCTATTGTAGTGTAATTTTTTGATTTTTAATACTTTTTACGCAAATAATATACTCCTCATTCGTAACGATAAAATGATTAGTTTTCGAGATATTTGAAATTAAAAATGAAGCGACACACTATATTAATCAAAATAAACGTGTCGTTTCTTTTAACTTTAAAGATCTCGAAAACTAATGACTTTATCGTTACGAATTAAGAGGATAATATTTTTATAGAAAATATTGGAGAATCCAAAAATCAAACTCAAATAGCAATTACGCCAGTGGCGTAGAATTTGGAAAGGGTCAACCATTCTTTTTCCCCCGTCGTGCGCCTCTGGTAACAGCCAGAAACATTTTTTAACATAATTTGGTAGTTTGCATAGTACCTATAATACTTCCTGCCAAGTATAAAAAGGATACGTCAAATAGTTTTAAAATGCTGAGCAAAAACAGTTTTTAAATTTTTAGATAAAACACCCTGTAACTCAGTAAAGAACCACATTTTATTCAAGTGTTTTAGGTTTTTTTTTTTATTTTTTAACTAAGTTAATGGCAGTGGCGTAGCCAAAAGGCCAGTCATGTTTTATTATAGTTTTATCAACCATTGCTTACTTATACTTACATTTATACAGGGTGTAACAAAAATACAGGTCATAAATTGAATCACATATTCTGGGACCAAAAATAGTTCGATTGAACCTAACTTACCTTCGTACAAATGTGCACATAAAAAAGTTACAGCCCTTTGAAGTTACAAAATGAAAATCGTTTTTGTCCAATATATCGAAAACTATTAGAGATCTTTTATTGAAAATAGACATGTGGCATTCTTATGGTAGTAGTATCTTAAGAAAAAATTATAGTGAAATTTGGACACCCCATAAAAATTTTATGGGGGTTTTGTTCCTTTAAACCCCCCAAAACTTTTGTGTACGTTACAATTTAATTATTATTGTTGTATATTTAGTTAAACACGATATTTTAAAAACTTTTTGGCCTCTTAGTACTTTTTCGAAAAGTCAGTTTTTATCGAGATATTTTGAATATTTGTCAAATCCACCACATATTTGTATATGGCTAAGTACGATTATGGAGACTTGGTAATAATATGAAAATTTATTTATGATTTACATTTTTTAGGTATATTTTGAATCATATTAAAAAAGAAGTAATATCTCGATAAAACATGCCTTCTCGAAAAAATACAAAGAGGCAAAAAAGTTTTAAAAACACTTTGTTTAACTAATACTACCGCAGTAAAAGTTTAATTGGAACATGGACAAACATTTGGGAGGTTTAAAGGAACAAAACCCCCATAAAATGTGTATGTAAACATAATAAAAAAGTAGCCGCAACTCGATAAAAACTGCCTTATCGAAAAAATATTAAGAGGCAAAAAAGTTTTAGAAATATTTATATTAACTAATGGTACCACAATAATAATTTAATTGGAACGTACACAAAAGTTTGGGGGGGTTTAAGGAAACAAAACCCCCATAAAATTTTTATGGGGTGCACAAATTTCACTATAATTCTTTTTTAAGATGTTACTGCCATAAGAATGCCACATGTCTATTTTCAATAAAAAATATATCCAATAGTTTTCGATATATTCGAAAAAATCCATTTTCATTTTGTAACTTCAAAGGGCTATAACCATTTTTGTATCCATATTCGTGCTAAGGTAAATTAATTTCATTCGAACTATTTTTAGTCTTAGAATATGTGATTTAATTTATGACCTGTATTTTCGTTACACCCTGTATACGTGGTACATTGAGTAACAATAATTTGTATACAATACAATAATGGTATGTTAGTAAATGCCTAATAATTTTGTATGCATATTTTTATTGTTATTTTTTTATTTTTTTTTTTTGTTTTTTTTGTTTTTTTTTATTTTTTTTATTTTTCTTCGTTTTATTAGGATTTATGTATATTTTTTTATTGTTTTGTTTTTTTATATTATTATTATTATTTTTTATTTTTTAGTTTTTTTTTTGCTTTTTATTTTTTATTTTTTATTTTTTTAATTATTTTTTCGGTTTAGGCTTACAATGAAAAATTTTTTTTGTCTGTCGCAATACTGCTTACAATGTAATGTTAGTAGATTTTACATACTGATATATAATATTAAAAAATACTATTATCCTCTAATGTCAATAGATTTGAAACATTTATTGGAAATTTCATATTGTAAGATATTAAATTTTGATAAAGCTTGCCAATTTCTAATTTTTTTAAAAGACATTCTAAAATAATATGTTGTAAATCGGCAATTTCATCACACAGACATTTATTATTATCTAACAAACCTATTTTACATATTTATACACGGGAAATAAGGCATGATTACAGCGCATTCGACTTATAATCCGAATAATTGAACGATTACATATATTCTCAAACCATGGTTTGTCCCTTATTTTTGGTTGTATATTCTTAAAAAACTGTCCCTTCTCTCCTAATTCATATTTTAGCTGCAAATTTTCCTTTAGTTCCTTTCGAAAAATTGGAATAAAGTCAGACTCTGGTATTTTTGATTCGAGTATTCTTCCATTTTTCGCCCCATTTTTTGCTAAAGAATCCACTTCTTCATTTTCTTCTATACCTGAATGGGCTTTGATCCATGAAATATAAAATTGTTTTCCCATACTTAATACATTTTGATAAAATTCCAAAATATCAAGAAGTATATAATTTAAATTAGGATTTAAACAAAGGTTTTTAAGTTTTTCTACAGAACTTTTAGAGTCTGTGAATATAACAAATTTATCATCTTCTTGTTCTAAACACATACTAATTGCTAGTTTTATGGCAATAAGCTCTGCACTGAAAATTGACAACATTTCTGGTAGTTTGTATATTACCTTAATATTTTTAGAAGGGTAATAAACGGAACAACCAACTCCATGTTCCGATTTCGATCCATCGGTATAAATTTTTCCATACTCCTTCCACTTAATTGTACATTCCCGATAATGTTCTTTTTGTATAATATCACTGTCTTGGCACAAGTATCTAACATTAATATAAGTCTTTACTGGATATAGAAACAGTTCATAGGGATAATTCCATAAAGGGATACCATTGGATTGATAAAGTTTTTCATATCTGTGTACATTGGTAATAAAACTTTCAACTAATAACGGTGTTTTTTTCTTCTCCCAATATTTAGATGTCAAAACCATACTGGCTAAACTGGATATTTTAGCCAATACCTTAGATTTCTAACAACTTAAGTTTAACACGAATTTGTCAAACAAAAATCTTCTACGCAGGTTCAGTGGTGGTTCACATGTTTCAGCTTCCATGACGTCTATAGGCGTACTTCCCAAGTATCCAATACTGAGTCGAAGATATTTGTTTTTTATTTGATCTATTTTTTTAAGATTTGATTCCGCTGCTGAATGGTAAAATAAAGAACCATAATCTAAAATAGATCTGACGAGTGTTTTATAAAACAGTAACATTATTTTTGGATCCCCTCCCCAGGAGGAATGACTGAAAGTTTTTAATAAATTTACACTATTTTCTGTTCTTTTGATTACATAATTTATGTGTTCTTTCCAATTTAATTTACAATCTAAAATTACTCCTAAAAATTTAGTAGAAGATTTGTAAGGAAATACATATTTTGATAACTTTATTTGAGAAGGACAACGAAATCTTTTTCTTGTAAAAGTAACTAATACTGATTTTTCTTCGAAAATTGATAAGCCGTTATTGAAAGTCCAATTGTCTAAATTTTTTACTGCATAATTAAGTTGCGTATGGCCGATCTCAATGGATTTGTGACGAGTGTAAATAACAATATCATCGGCATATTGCAAAATAGATACATTTTGTGGGATGTTAACAATTAAATCAATTGAGTAAATTAAATATAATATAGGACTTAATATACCACCTTGTGGCAGCCCCATGGATGTTTGTCTGCATTCAGAGAACGAGTTATTTTCTCTAAAAAATAGATTTCTGTTGTTGTATAGAATATATACCTGTTTAGCTAGACTTTGAGGAATTCCCATTTGACACATTTTTAAATATAATATATCTAATTTTACGTTGTCATATGCCCCTTTTATGTCTAAAAATAAAGCTGATGTTGACTGGTCATTGGAAAGTGATAGTTGAATATCTGTAACAATATTGGCCAGGTTTTCATATGCCGATTTTTTTTTTCGAAACCCGAATTGAGAATTATGAATAAGGTTATTAGATTCTAAAAAAAATTCTAGTCGTGATTTTATCATTCTTTCATATGTTTTTAAAACACATGATGATAAAGAAATGGCCCTATATGACGATGCTTGATTTTTTGGTTTTCCTGGCTTAAGTATGGGAACTAAAATATAGTTTTTCCATTGTGAAGGTATGTCGATTTTATTTAACCAAATATCGTTTAGTAGATTTAGAAGCAAAATTTTTCCTGGTTTAGAAAGATTAAACAACATAGAATAATGCATATTATCAAAACCTGGAGCTGTATTGGCAGACTTTTTAAATGCCATATCTAATTCTTGTTTTGAAAACTGATTGGTGAGATAATTGACACTACTATGGTGATCTGTCACCCCTGGACAGTCAAGAAAAATTGGATCAGTTGATACATATGGAGGAGTTAAAATGTTATGAAATTCCGCTAGCCATTCTTCTTGATCTGATTGAGTTTGATTACAGATTGTGCGATTTTTAAAGTTATTTACCTTTTTCCATATAGTCTTAAGAGGTACTGATCTATTGAGAGATTTACAATAATTTATCCAGCTATCTTTTTTAGTTTGCTTAAAAGTTTTTTTTGCTATAGCATCAGTTCTTTTATATTCTAACAAATTATCTAATGTGGGATTATTCATATATTTATGAAAACTATTTTTTCGTTTCTGTACTAAATACTGGCATTTTTCATTCCACCATTGTTTATTTTTATTTGAACATTGATTAGATTTAAATTTAGGTATAGAAAGGTTTGCTGTGGTTTCTACAATTTGTATAAAAGAATTGTTATCACCAACTTCTGTTTTACTAAACTGTTCATGGGACTCCATATAATATAGATCCCAGTTAGCCTTTTTAATATTCCATTTTCTACAAGATAATGATTTATTAATTTTGGGAGACATATATATTTGTGTAATGCATGGAATATGATCAGACCCGTAAAGATCCTTTAATGTTTGCCAATGTAGTAAATGTTTTATACAAGGAGAACAAATTGTCAAATCGATAGCTGACTTAGTTTGTAAATAATTTCCTATAAATGTAGCTGTTCCATCGTTTAGATATACAAGATTATTTCGATCTAGGGCTTTCATAAGTGTTATGCCGTAGCAGTCTGTGTTTGGTCCACCCCAAGCAATATTATGCGAATTAAAATCTCCTGTAAAAATTACAGGTGGCTTAAAAGAACTGAAGAATTTATCCCAAATATGCAAAGAAATTTTAGTTTTTGGTGGAACGTATAGCGATACAACAGTAATATTTTTTTTATCATTACATTTTACAATAATGGATGTTTGATTACAATTAGGTAGGGGAACAGAGATCGGTAGTTCCGTATACAAAAGTTTCGACTTAATAAGGATGGCCGTTCCACCACCACTGCCGTCTAAACGGTCATCCCTCACAATATTGTAGCCGGGAAGATTAAAATATTTATTGGATGTAAATCTAGTTTCTGACAAGCAAGTTATATCAATGTTTTTCTCATTTAACAAATATTGTAAGTTTTCTTTATTTGAATTTGCCGATTTAAGATTCCATTGACAAAGAGTTATCTGATCCGTGTTCAAAAAGGTTATTTAAACTAGCTTTAATAATCTTTGTAATTTCGTTTTCTTGTATATCGAATTTATTTTTGCTCTTTATTATATTTATGGTTAATAAAACTATCTGAAAAATTAAGTTTGAAATTTCATTACCTTCGATTTCTGAATTATTTTCTTTTTCGATATTGGAAAGATATTGTTCTGTGCTCAAAATTCCTCCTTTTTTAAACGGAAGGTTAACTGAACTAACAATGGACTGGTGCTCTGACAATGTAGGATCGGGAGATAAAGGATACGATCTTTTACTTTTTTTTTTGGAAAGCTGTTTAATTGTGCTTGAGAATATAAATGTGGATTTGATCGTTGAGAAATGGGTCGCGTATTGGACTGGTACGATATTGGTGGAAATGACTTGGACGATGTGGACGGTAGATGAACAGTAACTGCATCTAATAATGAATTTTGTTCTAGATTTGAATTAACTATTTTATTATCAATTGTGGTTGTAGTTAAATGCTTAGATACTATATCAGCATAACTTTTTTTAGGAACACTACTATTGGCATCCTTGAAGGAACAATTTGACTGTGACATAATTTGCTTAATTTTTTCTTGTCTGTTATATTCTGGGCATCTACTAAAATCGTTTGTAAAATGGTTTCCATTGCAAGAAAAACACTTTACTGTAACTTCTTCTGATGAGCAGGTTACTGTGTCATGATTCTGAGAGCATTTCAAGCATCTTATTTTAGAGCGACATTGCTTCCCAATATGTCCGTAACGATAACAATTATTACACATTACAACCCTTTGTTTATAAACTTCTACTTCGTAAAGCACCTTGTTTATTTCTACATACTTAGGTAGAGTTTGACTTTTGAAAGAAACCAAAATGGTACTTGTGGGTATTAATTCTATTTCGTTATTTGAATTTTTTATTTTTCGATTCATTCTTTTAACAAATTCAACTTCAAATTTACGATGAAAGTCATAGGCCTTAATTTTATTTTTCAAATAATCAACTGGTAAATCTTTATCAATGTGTCTAATAATTCCCAAACGAAATATCAAAAATTTAGGAATGTATGCAGACAAATTTTTATTTTTTAAAATGTGTGATTTTATTAATATATTAGCACTTAAATAATCTTTCAACAATACCCGAATACGATTTTTCCCTATAGACTGTATTTGTTTTATTTTATTATCTAATTACGGATATGATGTTAATATTATTTTTCCAATTTTTATTGCATTTAACTGCCCTGTATAATTATCCGTATTGTTTTCAATATAAATTTGAAAAGGAGCCGTATCCGTAGACTGATAAAAGAATGTTGTTTTACCTTTTTTATCGTTATCATTAGAAACCGATAAACTCGATGTTGGATTTAAACTAGAATCAACAAACTTCTATTTCGATACAAACTGATTTTTATTGTTTTGATCATTTGCATGTTTATTTATTAAAGGAGAATCTATAACTAAATTTAAATTATTTGAACCACTTATCTGATTTGCAGGACCTATATTTTCTACAGGATCTAATTGAGGAGGGGGTTTCCCCTCACTATCCACCTCCATATAATTGCACTAGGAACTCACAATATTATCCTTATACTTCTAACTATATTTGTTAAATAATAATTAATATTACTACTACACTATTAATAATTGTTCTGTACTTTAACGATGTTCTCACCTACGCTTTTGAAGTACGACTGAGTGTTTTAGGTTAAATCTTCGTATTTTGTGCTAAGGTTTCTCCAGTTACTACATGGACAATTATTAATGAAACACCCTGTATAGTATGTATTGTTAAATTAGTCTGGACGCCAGTCTTTTCAATTATGATGGGCAAAAATAAAAGTATTTTTAGTTTTTCGATCTGACGTTTATTTCTTGAAATATTCGCTTTTTTCTTGTGAAAATTTGTGACTAACACATTTCCTTACGCCCCGCTCAAACCGTCAGATTTTTGAAACCAATACTGTTATGCATGTACTTAACTTACCTTATCTTAATCTGACGATTTCGAGTTTTTCTAAGGATATATTTTTTTTCGGACCCCCCTTAACGAACTCCCCTGTATTAAGATCCAATATATGGTAGGGGTACATTTAAACGGTACAAAGTTTCTCTTTTTGTGATTTTCTGATGCGCTCGAGTTACTCAAAAAATCCCCGCTGGGGATCCCCTACCATTACGTATTTTTGATTGCTGATTATACATTCCGAAGGTGGATTCCTAAGTGGAAAAAAATTGTTATAAACCATATAATTGTTGATAGATTGTATATCAGGCCCTAGCTCGCAAACTAAAAAATATAAAAGAAGTTTTTCAAATAAAATTTGTTCCTTAAGGGAAACGGAGCAAAATTTGACGCATGTCAAAATTTTCAATGTGTTATTTATTCATTTTTTTCAAATCCTGAGAAAACTAGTAACAATTTTTGAAAAATTTAAACGCAGAATAAAAGCCTACTTTATTACCGAGGGTAGAAAGTCCCTTAGAAAAAATGAAAAGTTTCTTTTAAATGAAATATTTGCAATTAAAAATCACTCTAAATTTTCTCTTTTATTTTCACCCCTGTAACTTATTAAAATAAACATTATAGAAGTTTTCAGGGACTTTCGGCCCTCGGTAATAATGTAATCTTTCATTATCCGTTTAAATTTTTCAAAAATATTTATTAATTTTCTCAGGATTCGAAAAAAATTAATAAAAAAAGGATGAGGTTTTCTCTAGAAATTTAAAGAAAAGATACACTTACGAATAAAATCGAGTACGAATTAATATTGTTTTCACCAAATTGGAAAAAATGTGAAAACGTTGAATTATCCACGTCTGTCCGTGAACTCAACTCCTCCGTCATTATAACAAGTAGAATCACAAATGAGGTGTCAAATGAGAGCTTATAATCCAAAGATGGTACTAAAGGTAAGAAATTTTACCTAGGCTGTCTGTCCGTCTGTCCGCCCGACCGCGAATATAACTTAACATTATTGTTTGTTTGTTACGAATAATTATAAACTTAATAAAAATTATTATTTTTCCAAGAACAAAGTATTTTATTCGATTTATTATTTATATTAAGCTGTACTAGTTCGCTGAATTACTTTCTTCTTCTTTGCTTTTTCCCATTATGAGTTTGCCGTTTTCGTCTTTCACAGCACTCTATTCTCCCAGTCGCCATCTCTGAGGATCATAGCATTTCCTATGTGGGTTTTCCATCTCACAGCAGGTCTTCCTCTCCATCTTCCTCCCCGCTAGTCCCAGTCCAGTAAGTTTTTCGGCCACCTGTGCTCCGGAATTCTTTGTACATGTCCGTGCCATTTCAGGGCTCTACTTTTACTACCACAGCTTTCTTGTAATTGAGCATTCTACTTCTATTCTGTTTCATATTTCCTCTGTTCTTATTCTATCATACCTGGTGATTTGTAGACACCTTATCATAAACTCCAATTCAACTGTTCGTATTTTATTTTTTCTTATCGTTGTCACTGGCCATTCTTCCTCTCTTGTAGGGTAATATTCAGCACTATGCCCTGAAAACCTTTTTTGTTTTCTTTAGTTATAGTGTTCTATATCACTCCATGGAGTGCTTTCGTGGCTTGTTTTCCACGTGCTATTTTCATTTCTATATTTTCCATGTAAGTGCCATCTCGGATTATCATTTACCTTAAATACTTAAAAGTCTTACAACTCTTAATAGTATCTTCTAAACTTACGTAAATCAGCAACCAATCTGTAATCAATTACTTTCGACTAGGTTAAATTGGTTTAGACTAGGCTAAACTAGTTTATCCTGATATAAAAACATACACTTTAGACTAGGCTACACTAGTTTATCCTGATATAAAAACATACACTTCAGGATAAACTAGCTTGGCCTAGGACAAACTAGTTTGGCCTAGGACAAACTAGTTTGGCCTGAAGTGTGCGTCTTTATATCAGGATAAACTAGTTTGGCCTGAAGTGTGTGTATTTATAGCAGGATAAACTAGTTTGGCCAAGGCCATACTAGTTTATCCTAACGCGCTTAGGACAAACTAGTTTTTCCTAGGCCAAACTAGTTTGTCCTGAAATCGGGTTTGGCAGGTGACATATACATAATATATAAATGAAAATCTGTACCGAGAGGTTCGCGCGCGAAGCTTTTCGCTGTGAGCTGATATTGCGCCTCGGAGCGCGCTAATATTATATTTATAGTTTGGCCAAAAATAAACCTACGAACATTTTACTTAGCTCGCAATGTTATTTTTGAGCACTTCTTTCATTTCTGTTAATTAAAGTATAACTGTTTATTTCTTAAATTTACTTAAGTCTGTGGGACAGATAGATGTAAATAATTCAAGATTTTCACATTTTTTCAAAATGGGTGAAAACAAAAATATTTCATAAATATGTTAGAAAGTTCCTTCATTGTGAAAAGTGGCGGAAATAGTAATGATACCAAAACCAGGCAAACCACCCCATATAACGTCCTCCTATAGACCAATATCACTGCTACCCACAATGTCTAAATTATTTGAAAAATTTCTCCTCAGAAAATTTCAACCAATTATAGTAAACAATAAATTAATTCCAAATCACCAGTTTGGCTTTAGGCAGAAACACTCCACTAGACCAACTCCACAGAGTCACAGATATTATATAAAATGCACTAGAGGAAAGAAAAGTTTGTTCAGCTTTATTCTTAGATGTTGCCCAGGCATTTGACAGAGTTTGGCATGAAGGACTATTTCATAAATTAGATACTATTCTTCCAAAATCATACACAGACGTAATTAAATCGTACTTAACTGATAGATATTTCAAAATCAAGCAAGATAATGCTTATTCTGAACTAGAAATAAGATCCGGAGCCCCTTAGAGTAGTGTATTGGGCCCGGTCCTATATCTCCTTTTTACATGTGATCTACCTGAATTTACCTGTTTAGCTACCTTTGCCGACCACACCGCCATATTAGCAGTAGGTAAAGATAACGTAGAAACATCCAATAAACTACAAAATGCAATTCCAAAAATGGACTAAGACGTAGAAGATTACATTGAATGAAAGCAAATCGGTACATGTAGATTTGATTTCACTAATAAAAGAATGCTCTACCGCACCAATAGAAATTAATGGACAATATATTTCTTATGCCAACACATCCAAATACCTGGGCTTAACGCTAGACAGGAAGCTTCGCTGGAAAGCACATGTAAAGAAAAAGAAAGAAGAATTAAATATCAAATATAAAAAATTGTATTGGCTGCTGGGAATATACTCAGGGTTGTCAACGTATAACAAAATGCTAATTTACAAACAGGTTTAAACTAGTATGGTATCCAACTATGGGGATGTACAAAAAGACAAACTTGAAAATAATACAAAATTTTTAAAACAAAGTACTAAGAGGCATAGTTAACGCATCTTGGTACATCCGTAATGACGACCTCCACAAGGATCTACGAATGGAGCCCATCGACAATGAAATCCGAAAACACGCAGGAACTCATGAAAAAAGACTTCTTCTCCACGGCAATATTGAGGCCATCCAGCTCGTAGACAACTCAAACTAGAAAAGAAGACCGAAGAGGACCAAACCTCACGAGTTGGTGTAGTGTGCGACAAAGTTAAAATAGCGGAGCATTGCGCGACTAGTGTGCAAGCAATGTGTTGGTGTAGTGCGTGATAAAAGTGAAAACCAGCGCTTTGTGTGATAGTGCGCAAGCAAAAAGTGCCCAAGTGATAATAAAGACAACTAAGAAGACATCAAAGGGTGACTATTAGATATTAAGTAGTTAGTAAGATAGGATAGATAAAAAGTTACTCATTGGTCAATGACCAGTTTGTAGCACTTAGCAAACAAAAAAAAATAAATGTGTAAGAACTAACTGACCAAACTTGATATTGTTACTTTCTGCAAATATTTTGCCGGAATACATATATAAAACTCAATAAAATACCTAAACAACTGTTTCAATAGGCAACATTTTATTTTGTGTGTTACAAACGAACAGCATAAAAAAAAATAAACGTTTCAGCAAAAATGTATTTTTTCCAGAAAATCCTTAAAAGCGGAGCTTTGTAAATATACTTGAATTGAAAATAATAGGAGTTTCTGGTAGAGAGGATTTACCGGACTGTTATGATTCAGATACAAAACTTGATGTATTTAGATAAAATACCATATCCTACTTCGTACCTGGGATTTTACTTTTCCAGTATATCTCTTTTATTCATCTGCTCGAAAGTTTAAATACAAACAGAAAGCCATTAAAGTATGAAATGATCATTATAAGCATAATAACAATTGTTACGCTTTTGATGAGATGAGAATGAATTGATTGTTGTGTGTACATTAAGTACAGTAAGCGCCACGCTCTATGTCGGTATTCCTAAAGCGCTGGTTTCCATCCAGAGCGGTGCCGACAAACTATGACCGTAACACTGCGATGAATGACGTCATAAAAAACTGTACAATGCAAAATAATAGCGGTGGTTGACAAGGATGCGTTGGAAGCCACCGCTTACTGAGTTTGCACATTCCATTGCCGCAGTGAAGAACCTTGAATTTTTCACCGTAATCTGACGTAATTCATCGCAGTGCTACGGTCGCAGTTTGTCGGTGCCGCTTTCGAGGAAACCAGCGCTGATTTCACGTGATCTTTAGTCAGTAGCAGGAATTATTAGTAAGGGTTAGATTAGGTGATTATTTAGAATTTGATACAGCGGAAAATATACAGTATGGTCACAGTATAAAGAGGGACAGTAGAACACAAATTGGAATAGAACACTCTCCGGAAAATTGGAAGTAAAATCTGTAGTCGCGCATGGCGACCGCGCAATGTTAGCAGTCGCTTTTGCCCCACTCTCGCATTGCTATTCGCATAGAAACGTACGGCTTTTAACAGGGAAAACCCGCATCCACCACTGGTGAATTACCAATTGCGTACTGCCGGTATTACTTCCTGGGATCACAGCGCCGACAGAAAAGTGATTTTACTGTGGAAACTCTGTGGTACTGTGGTATGGTGCAAATGAGAGGAATAAATTCGTTATTTCGTATACCGATGACTTTCTGTTAAAATCCCGTAACAGGTCGATTTTTATTTTAAATTATGATATTTTGGCATATATGACATATTAGTGACGCCATTCATCCGGGCGTGATGACGAAATGGATGGATTTTTTAAATGAGAATAGGGGTCGTGTGCTAGCTCATTTGAAAGGATATTCAATTATCTATACAGCAATATAAACATTTGCTTAATTATTTATACAGGATGTCCAAAAAATTTAAATTAAATTATTTGACAAAAAAAGAAGAATGTATGTAATTTCTTTATTTCATAATACATTTTACTGCTCTCACAAATCAGAAAAAAGTTTGTTTCACAAATAAACATTGCTTTTTGCCTAAATTAAATGTTCAAACTTCCAAGAAGCATGTGGCTGGCAGGAGCTGGCTTGAACATTAAATTTAATCGAAAAGCATTGTTTATTGAAGTTATACTTCTTTAGGCGCGATTGAGAGTAAAATTTCATAATACTGCGCGCATGCGCACACAGACAGTATAGTGTTTAGTTGCTAAATCATTCTAATAGTTATGTATAAATATATCAGTGCAAGAGAAGGTGTGAAAAGAATATATTAGTGTTTTTAGTAATTATATTTATTATAATTTTTATGTCTTTGGATTTGTCTTCCTCAGGAGTAAGATAAGTATTATTAAAACATTTTATTGTATATTAATTATTCTCCTTGTATGTTTGTTACCGTGAATTGCCATTAAGTACTTCCGAACCGATACAGACACAGCCTCCGTAGCGTATTTGGTATAGCATTCGGCCAGAGATCGAGAGGTCTTGAGTTCGAATCCAGTGCAATCCTATACTTTTTTTTTTATTTTTTTGAAAGCGGTAAGCATAAAATTAGTTTGGTGTTTAAAAAAAATTAAAACAAACTGTTTAAAGTATATTTATTTTTAAGAAATCATATAATAGAAGTATAACTTCTTACGTGCGTACAAAGTACACACACATTTTTTTTTAAATAAACTTTTTTCTGTTTTCGGTTAAGAGTAAAATTGTTTTTTGAATTAAATATATTACATACAACTTCTTCTTTTTAGTCAAATAATTTAATTAAAAAATTTTTTTGGACACCGTGTATAAATAATTATGTAAATGTTGATAATACTGAATAGAGAATTGAATAACTTTTCAGATGAGATAGTACACGACCCCTGTTCCTATTTAAAAAAAATCATTGATTACGTCATCACGCCCAGATGGATGACGTCACTAGTATGAAATATTATGCCAAAATATGATTTAAAAGTAAAAATCAAACTGTTTTGGGATTTCTCGTTAAAAATGCCAGTTTACGAAATAACGAATTTATTCCTTTCATTTGCACCATAGTGTATAATACTACTTTTCCTATGTGAAAAATTGAACACCTCTCTTTTTATTTGACACTGATTTGTAAAATGCTCTACTATTTGACTGTAGTCTATTTTTCCATTTCTTGCTAACGTATGTCCCTAATGTTTTCGGAAAAATAAATATGTATTTTTCTAGTTGTAAATTAAGTTTATTTTATTAACTAAATACAGAAAATTGTCTACATTATTTAAGGTGTATAATGTTTTTTTATAGAACAGAAAAGGGTCTGCGATCTTCGATGGCACGTAAATTTAGTCTTGCATGTGCAATAAGCCTTTGGACTGTTTCTTAATCGATCACACGAAATTTTTGCAAAATTCTTCGCTTTAGCCGATCTTCATTTTGTGCTTCCCTGCTATTATTATTCGTTTTAAATTATTTCTAGAAATTGTTCTACTTACAGACAGTCGTGAAACATTGTATCTTCGGCCAACATTTCGCAAAGACTATCCTAATTGGTTCTCCGTACTCTGAATTATTCTCTGTTCCCGAGCAGGAGTTAAAGCTCTTGGTCATCCACTTTTGGGCAAATTAGCAATGTATACCATTTTCGCACTCTTTAATTGTCTGATAACTCGTTGACACAGAAATATTTTGAGCACTAAGAATTCTTACAATATCGCGTTTTGGTACATGTCCCAATAAACGATAAATACTTTGACAAATTTTAAGTTTGTATGACATCTTAACGAACCATATTTGTTAAAACTAGTTAAAACCAACAAACTGTCACAGTGTTGACAGTTCGTTGAATAAAACCGACATTGTTTATATGTTTATATCGTTTAGACAAGGCAAAAACGGCGGGTTCGTTGGGAAAAACATTCCCATAAGATTTTTTTGCATAATTACATTCGTGAGACATCCCAGAATAAGGTTCAAGAAGTCCCACGTGAAAAGTGGGCCAAATTTTTTTTAACAATTTTTTTTAATCCAATTGCAAAAATCAATATTTTTGGCCCGGACAATTTTTTTTGTAGGTTGTTTTTTGGACCATTCTGGATAAAAAAGGTCTCTTATAATTGTGCCCCAAAGTTGATCGTTTTCGTATTAAAAGCGATTTCAATTGAAAAAAACGAAAAATGGCGATTTTCAAGGCTTAATAACTCGCTTAAAAGTTATTATTATGAAAGTCAGAAAGTGACTAAATTAAAGTTTAATGACCCCCCTACAAGATCCCGAAGAAGCTTTTGTCATTGTTTTATTACTAAGCTGTTATTTTCAAGTAATAATATTGAGCGCCATGCACGTGTTAGCCGACCGTAAATGCTGAGTGCGAGAGAGATGCCACTCCGGTAGTCCAATTGTTCATCTTACTTGCACTCACATTTACGGCCGACTACCACGTGCATGGAGCTCAATATTATTAAGGGAAAAACATATTATTACTTAAAAATAACAGCTTAGTAATAAAATAATGACAAAAATTTCTTCGGGATCTTGTAGGGGGGCATTAAACTTTGATTTAGTCACTTTCTGACTTTCATAATAATAACATTTAACCGAGTTATTAAGCCTTGAAAATCGCCATTTTTCGTTTTTTTTTTCAATTTTAAATTGCTTATAACTCGAAAACGATCAACTTTAGAGAAAAATTATAAGAGACCTTTTTTATCCATAATGGTCCAAAAAGCTACAAAAAATTGTCCGGGCCAAAAATATTGATTTTTGCAATTTGATTAAAAAAAAATTTTAAAAATATTTTGGCACACTTTTCACGTGGACGACTTCTTGTACCTTATTCTGGGATGTCTCACGAATGTAATTATGCAAAAAAATCTCATGGAAATATTTTTCCCAACGAACCCGCCGTTTTCTTCTTGTCTAGTTTAAGTTAACTGGATCATGTGACCCACCTAGAGCCTAATTAAGGTTTTTATGTTTTTATTTTTTATTTCAGCCGCATCAAGAGCTAGCGAAAAACTTTAAATAAAAAAGTTATTACCTTTAAAAAGTTCTGTCCGAAAAATATATTTTTTTAATGTTTGGCGGGAAATTTAAATTTTATTATTATTATTATTATTATTACATAGAAATAAGGGCTGGGGTCAAGGAGACCCATAAGCCCATTTACAAGAAAAATGAAATAGTACCTACATTACAAAAATTAGCTTCGCAAATAAGCTATAGACTAATAGATTGTGCGCAACACTGATCAGTTTACAAACAAATAACTGTCTAGTTGGTTTTTGAAAACATTAATAGATGGAGAATATATAACGATTTTAAAATTTTAAATGAGTATAAAAAATAACTAAAATATTTGTTTTCACGAAAAAAATGTATAACGTGCGTTTTTGCATAATGTTTCACCCTGAATTTTTTCAAATTTTTAAAATTGGTGAGACACCTTTAAAAATAAAAAACCGCATTTTTTAGGTTTTTTTTTCTTTTTTTGATACAATTTTATACATAGTTTTCAAACAAGGTAACACCGTCACTAGAATAGGTAAAAAACGGAAAAATTATTGGGGTTTGCTTAACCCTTAAACGCCCAAGGGTGGGTAAAAAATGTCCACCTAATGCGTATTCCCTTGTAACATATTTATTACGTGTTTAAAAATTTAAAAAAAAAATTTTATTGTTAAAAAGACAGCCCTTTATCGAATTTTAATTTGGTTCTACCGATATTTTTGAAAATAAAAGTAGCATCTTGAGTTAAATATGGGTGGGCATAAAAAGTACACCCTTGGTAGAACTTGTTACTAAAGGTTTCTATATAATTTCTGATTGGCAGGAAGATAATCCATATAATTATCGACGTATAATTACATAATCTACATAATTATCGGCCAATGAGGAGGTTGAAAGGAAGAATGTGGAGAATCGACAAATCTGAATTACTTGCTTTTACTAGTAAGTTAATTTTGATGTACATTGTAATTTTGTTGTAAGGTTTATAAATTGTTTATATTATCATTTTAGAAGATGCTGTGTTTATTAAGCATAGGCATCTTAAGTTTAATCCATTTCCAACAACTCTCAATAAAAATATATTAGCTATTTTCGAGGTGGACATTTTTTACCCACCCTTGGGCGTACCTGGAACCTAAAAAAGGTTGGGCGTTTAAGGGTTAATAAAAATTTTTTGTAACGCCATTCATTTTCAAGATGCAACGCGTTGAAAAAAAAAATTTTACACATTCTTTACGATTTTGCCGAAACTACTGGCAACATTGTAATAAAACTTGGCTGGTTTTAACCCATTTAGCGCCAAAGGTGCGAAAACGCACCATTTTTTTGTAGAATTTTTTTTTGGCAATTCGTTAATTTTTTTTAAATCTTTGTATTTTTTAAGCAACCAGAAGATATAAGTGTAACTAAGTTTAATTTTGTTTAATTTAGAAACTCATGCTTTCATCACAAAAATATTTTCTAAATGTCCGACATTTTCAATCCTTCGACGCAACTTTATTTTTACTGTAGTAATTTTATCGGCATAACACTTTTGTGGTCAAATAAATTAAAACATTATTTTTTTAACCTATTTGTACACTAATTGTTATAAAAATACAAAAAAAATAATTTCTGAGTCATCAAATCTCGTGTTTGAAAATAATGGTTCGATAACGAACCATTGGCGGAAGTCGACATATAATACTGTCTGATCAGGAATAAGTTCAAGGTGATGCACAGGCAGTAATTTGTTGAGATATTTCTTTATTATGTGTAAAAACACGTATCCACTATGCTTGCACTCCGAGCTCCTGCAACTGCTCCACATAGTGGACACGTTTGGCGCTCCCGGGCTGTGCAATTGTGCGCAATCTGCCTCGGCGCTCCAATCTGGGGCGGTTTATATGTAAGGGAGCGCATACCGTATCGATTGGAGCAGTTGCAGGGAGCGCGGAGCGCAAGAAGTTCGTGAACATAGTGGATGGTTGGCGCTCTCGGACCATGCAACAGTGTGCGCTCCGCCTCAACGGTCCAGTAGGTGGCGGTTTATATGTAGAGGAGCGCATGCATGTAGATGGGAGCAGTTGCAGGGAGCGCGGAGCGCAAGAGATTTGTAAACATAGTGAATGGTAGGCACTCCCGGACCGTGCAACAGTGCGCGCTCCGCCTCGGCGTTCCAATTTTTGTCGGTTTATATGTAGAGGAACGCATACCGTATCGATTGGAGCAGTTGCAGGGAGCGCGGAGTGCAAGAGGTTCGTGAACATAGTGAATGGTTGGCGCTCCCGGACCGTGCAACAGTGCGCCAACGACCGTGCAGCAGTGCCTCGGTGGTCCAATATTACGAACATAGTGGATACGTACCTTTAGAAAGACGGGTATTCTGGTATTCAGTTTTGTTATAATCTAGGGTGGGGGAGGGGGGGCTCCATAAGGGAGTTTGTGTAGTGTTGTAGACAGTAGACAATATGTCGATTTGTCGAATTTATGCAACTGGCACAGTGCAAGATACAGGATTGGAAAGTGTAAACTTGAAATATCTAAAATAATTTCTAAAAAGGACAGAGGGCCGTTCGACTTCGTTTTTGACAAAGAAGCTGAAGAAGGTGTAGGCAATGTTCTAACCATATTATTTTTGTTTATGAAAACTTCTAGGTCGATTTACACTCTAAATATTTTAAGACTTTTCACAACAAATAAAATTGTGTATTTCAATTTTTATATCTCATTTCCGCCAAAGGTTCGAAAACGAACCATTTTGTTGTTGTGACACCTGCCATTATCAAAGTGTAAAAAAATTTTTTTACGAATGTTTAAGTTTATTTTACTCTAGTTAATCAAATATATTACATATTATTGCAGTATTTCTTTGCTTGGCGGTTAATGGGTTAAGAGGTAGTTATTGTGCATGTTTGACATGCAATTAAGGATTTGATATTCATCATTGGCGCGCATGGGGGTAATGGTCTGGATTGTCAAAGAAAAAAAGATAGTACGCCACTGACATATTTCAAATTAACAATCATTTTTGAATTCCTCGTTCAATTTGACATAAAAAACTATGTTCTCATTGTTTCATACGACGCGCCGTTTTGCTGCAAAAAATAAAATATTTTAACGCTTCCAAAGTATTCGAATTAGTTTTTATAATGAATGTACTAGTTTATGTAGATGTAGAAACTACTATTCTCCTTTTCATGAGCATTTTTCAGTGCGTAACAAATGATAGGAAAAAGAGTAAGTCCGTGATAATACACATTTATGACATTTATTCTAACATGACATTTTAGTTAAATCTGACAGTTGTCACATTTTATTCTCAATTTGGAATAAAAACAAATCAAATGTGTTTCTTGCATTTATAAAATGGTATTTTCTTTGATTTGTATAGTCTTATAAATTATACAGATTATATTTATAATATTATTACCTAATTAAAAAAAAACTATTTTTTTTATTATGGCGCCATCTATCGACAACTAGAATAACTAGAATAAATGTTGTAAATGTCTGTAATCACGGACGTGCCTTGTTGTCTGTCACATACAATTTAATGCGTTAGAAAGAAATCGAAAAACTGTGACGCACTGAACGATGATCATGAGAAAAAGAATATTAACTTTGGTTTCCAATGGCAACTTGATCCAATGCTTCCTACCAATAATACTTTTTTCTGCAGCCGTCCTGAAAATAAAACTTTCGCTATGATTTATTAAATCGACTATTTCACTAGACTGTTTTTAACTGATAAAACGTCATAGCAACGCCACGTTTCCTACTGACAAAACTCCTTAGCGACGTGATTTCTCTCGATAATTGGATTCCTAGGAATTTTTCACTAATTAACAAATTTTTTTGTCTTTTCTTCCTCTTCTTTTTTTTTTTTTTCTTGGAGTTATATTACTAAGGGCCCTTTTAGGGTTAGGTTTCATTAACCCGGCACCTGCCACGTGGCTTTGCAAGGAGCCAACTGCCACGTGAGGTGCTCACAGCACCCATTAAAAATTTTCTGTGATCTACTTGTTTAAAAACCAAATAATGTGTTGAGTAACACAAGAATATAAATAAACATGTCTTATTAACTTATTAGCCACTAATATGTGGTAAAAAATAAAATGAAAAAGGTGTTATAAGCAAATTAGCACCAACCCATAATAAATGAAGTCAAGTAAAATATCTAAAAAAATTAAGATTTAGTGAGTATAGAGTCTATATTAATAATTTAAATCAGTTATTTCAATAAAAAATGTAAATTTGACCTGTTTATCAAAAATACAAAAAAAATTTAAAACTTAAAGTGCCAGATGATGACACCCCAATTCGACTTTAGAGCTGTAAGTTCAGAATGACACTAAATAACCACTTCAAACACTAACACATATATGCTATATAATATTATAGAAAGCTACTATGACGCACAGCTCGGTTACCAAACTTGAAATACCAAATATTTGATAAAAATATGTTATGGGGTGCTGGCTGGTAGCACCCCACGTGGCAGGTGCCGGGTTAAGAATGTTGAATCTCTAAGTTGTAGATTCTAGACCTAAAAATATTAAGATTGGTCTAAAATCACTTAAATAAAATGTGGCTACTTACTGAGTTACTGGGTGTTATATTTAAAAATTTAAAAATTATTTTTACCAAGTACTTTCAAACTATTTGACATATCCTTATCATACTTAGCAGAAAGTGTGGGTACTACACAGTCTACTAAATTGTTATAAATAAAAGTTTCTATCTACTACCAGAGGCGTACGACAGGAGATAGTTAATGGTTGACCCTTCCCAAATTCTACGCCACTGAGGGAACTATTATTTTAGCGAAGATTTTCGATTCTCCAATACTTTCTATGTAAATAATATACTCTTTACTGGTAACGATTTAGTCATTAGTTTTTGAGATATTGGACGTTAAAAATGAAACGGCATAGTTATTTTGATTCATTCATTCGTTAATTTTAAACTTCCAATTTCTCTCAAACTGATGACATTATCGATACCAATAAAGTTATTTACATACAAAGTATTGGAGAATCGAAAAATATCGCTAAAATAGCAATTCACTCAGTGGCGTAGAATTTGGGAAGGGTCAATCATTCACTATCCCCTGTCGCACGCCTCTGGCACTAGCTAGAAACGTTTATTAATCACAATTTAGTAGGGTGTATAATAGCCACACTTTCTGCCAAGTATGATAAGGATACGTCAAATAGTTTTAAAGTACTTGGTAACAATACTTTTTAAATTTTTAAATAAAACACCCTGTAACTCAGTAAGTAGCCACATGTTATTTAAGAGATTTTAGTTAAATCTTAATATTTTTAGTTCTAGAAACTACAACTCAGAGATTCGACATTCTTAATAAAATTTAACCCTAAAAGGGCCCGTAGTAATATAACTCCAAGAAAAAAAAAGAAGAAGAAAAACGACAAAAAATTTTGTTAATTAGTAAAAAATTTCCAGGAACCCAATTATCGAAATGGCATTTCAAAATACTTAATCCCCGCGACGGTATTAAAAAAAATTTTAAACAAATTTGAATAACTTCAAATGCCATTTTAGGGCGGAGTTTAATTGAAATTTGAATTTATCAATACATTTATCGAAAATATACATAAAAATAAAAATAATGAGATCTTAAGTAGGTGAATATTTCTTTGGCAACAACCGCGTTTTTGCAATTGAAAATAGAGTAACATTTAATAAGCAAATTCAATATCTCAAAAAATGTTACATATTTTTCGACCAATTTTTTTGCTTAATACTGGCAACACAGCGCAACTTAGTCTGTAAAATAAGATATTTTATAGTGCTTATTTAAAACGCTAAAATATTTTTTTGCAAATTTGTTTTTAAAGTTTTATATACAATTATTTTAATAAATAGGTGGTCAAATTTAATTTAGTAAGTCTTATGTGAAAGATTTACCCTTCAACTTTGCAGAAAAAAATCCCATAGACCTTCATTAATAGGTGATACCTCAGCACAGTTAAAAAATATTTTTTTTGCAAAAATGACCTGTTTTTAATTATTTAAACAATGATCCCCTTGTATGATTTGGATACTTTCATGAAAATATCTTTTGTACCCACCTAAACTTTGATATAAAATTTGTTTTAACCTGTACGAATTTACATTTTGCCTTTTTTTATTTTATTAGGCTATAGGCAGATTCTACAAAAGTCACTAGAATATAACACAGATACCCACCATCTCTTCGTCGACTTCAAAGCAGCCTAGGACAGTATTAAAAGAACTATTCTTAACCATTAACTACACGTGCTGGCGTATTCTGTACGCCAGATACAAGAATTCTACTGCAAATACATTTAAAAATTTAATTTTTGACCTTGTTTGTCTACCTAACCTATCACTGGAATGTTCTTTACAGTTGGTTTTAATTTCGTTATAATCGGCGTTGTGGGAAGATCGTAATTTACAGTTTATTATTTGTCGTTTCCGGTGGTGGACAATATAGGCCATGATTATTGTAATATAAGTAGTAATATAAGTACATCTTTAAATTGTTTTTAGTCATTATGGCACAGAATATATTTTTATTTATAAACAATACTTCTTCTCATTTAAAAAATCACATTAAAAAAAATTATTACTAATTTTATTTATCATGGAATGAGATTCCAGTTATAAATCCCAATTAGCTTACTGAGAATGAACTCCAAGTATTCGCTGATGACGAATAAGGTTTATAACAAACAACTAAGTGTATTTTTTGGAAAAAAAATAAACAAATCCGCTGTTCTTAAGTGTATTTTCTTGTGGCGTATAAAGTACGCCACGCGTGTAGTTATGTTATAACTTGATGCGCGGGTAGTTAAAGGTTAATAGATCGACTCAAATTCTCGCATTCGCTGACGATATAGTTATAGTGGGCAGAAGTAAGAGAGACTTGGTCTAAGGCTTGCGGACGCGGCAAGTGAATTAGAATTTGTGGTAAATGAGGAAAAAACGAAATATATGTTGGTTTCTATAAACTCCCGAAATATCCAACAGAGAATTCAAATTAACAACCTTACCTTTGAGCAAGTCAAGTAATTCGCATATCTTGGATAGCTAGTATAAACTCAATAATTACAACTTCTTCTTCTTGTAGTGCCTATCCGTTTTGGATGTTGGCGACCATCATGGCAATCTGTACTTTGCACACTGCTGCTCTGAAAAGATTTGTAGTGGTTGTGTTGAACCACGTACGTAGATTTTTCAGCCACGAAATCCTTCGCCTGCCTGGTCCTCGCTTTCCCTCTACTTTTCCCTGTAAGACCAGTTGCAGCAGTCCATATCTTTCACTGTTTCTCATGATGTGACCGAGGTATTCGATTTTGGCTGTTTTTATTTTGATTAACAGTTATTTTTCTTTTTTCATTCTCAGCAAAACACTCTCATTAGTAATGTGGTCGGTATAAGATATCTTCAGGATTCGACGATAAAGCCACATCTCAAAAGCCTCAATTTTCTTGCAGGTGGCGTCTGTGAGAGTCCACGACTCATCTCCGTACAACAGTATAGGAAAGATATAACATCGCAGTAATCTAACTTTTATGGGTATCGACAAATCATGACATTTGAACAACTTTGACATTTTTTGAAATGCAGATCTTGCTTTCCCTATCCTACATTTGATTTCTGTAGAATGGTCCCAATTTTCATTGACGTTCGTACCAAGGTAGATATATGTTTTTACTCTTTCTATTTGTTGACCATTCACACTGATTCGTCCAAATTGATGTTTGTTCTTAGAGTTAATCATACATTTTGTTTTCTTAGTGTTTAGTGAAAGTCCGTATCTCTGACTGACTTCCGCGATTCTGTTCATTAACTCCTGCAGGGCTTCAGAACTGTCAGCAAATACCACAGTGTCGTCTGCGTATCTGATGTTATTGATACATTTCCCGTTAATTCGAATTCCGGCCTCAACATCATCCACTGCTTCTTGAAAGATTTCCTGAGAGTAGATGTTAAACAGCAGTGGGGATAGTATACATCCCTGACATAATACAACAAGAAACACAACAAGCGACGAAATAAAAGACGCATAGCAATATCATACAGAACTCTTCACGGTTTTCACAAACAATTAAAAAATAAAATATAAAGCGTGCAGTAAAGCTCAATATTATCCACAGAGAACGGCAGTTCTCACCAGTGGCGCACAACACCCCTACAAGCGACACTATATATACACGAAATTTTCCATTTTCTAAACCTGACTGCTGGAGCTAGAAGTGCAACCACCCCCTCGTTTTGAATTCTGGGTTGTTTAAATATTGTCATACAATATCTGAACAAGCGAAGAGCTTCACAATGTAACAGAAAAATGAGATAACTAAATGCTTTTTAATTTATCAAACTCATCAATAATGTCAATTTTTTATAGATTTTGCTTGACCTTGCGGGATCGGAAGATATTCATTAAATGCGTAAATCTATTTTTCTTTATTACTCTACCATGCAAACTGTAAATAAATTTTACTCTAGCGATAAATAAAACGTACACGAAGGATACATAAAAATTTTTTGAAAAAAGGTAAAATTTCATTTTTTTTTTCATAATCTTTGGGCCTGTTGCGGGATCGGAAGATAAAGTCCGATTTGAATAATTCTTTTTTTGTTTTTCTTCTAATTACCAATCGTAACTTTTCCGCACTATAGCGATACGGAATTATCTACTTGACTTTTTTCGCACCACCCTATTCTAGAGGTCAGAAGATGGGGGAAAGTTGCCAGGAATCGATAGGAGGAGTGACTTCTTTGCGAGCAGGCCAAGATCAACAACGAATTTTCGAGCCATTTATGATGATAATGATGATGTATCTGTATTTCATTTTTCCATATGTTTGCCACATACCTTCGACATCATTGCTCTTTCAAATAACTCTGTATGTCTTCAAAACCCTCGCTAGATGATATTTTGGAAAAAGCCGGTCGAAATTACCGAGCGTATGTAGGGGAGATTCGGCTATTGGTGTTCACCTAATAGTGGAGTGCAATTCGAACGAAAACAGGCATTGTTTCGGAAAAATTCAAACAAGCTTATTATTTGCTAAAACTTTTTTGTTAGTTTATATATATGTTAAAATAAAAAGTTCTACTCGCAGATTTGGCCGCTAATTGTTTATTAATTGTTTAAACAATAACAATTGCTTTGTATAAATAATTTTAAAAATATCGTTAAATTCATCATTTTACTTTGATCAAATATGTTTCTATTTTGTTTTTGATTATGCTGAATCCGAATATGGCATTGCAATTTGAAAATTCTTATACAGAAGCTCTTATACAGTAATAAAAGGAAGTCTGCGTAGCTAGGATCTACATGGAAAACTTTTTTATTATCAATTTTACGAATAAAAGTTATTCTTCATAAAATGCTCAGGATATTCAAAAATCTAAAACTCAACATCAGATATCAAATTTTATCAATTTTATACGAGTTATGTCAAAAATATGAATTTCGTTAAAGAGTAAAGTACCTTTATATTCCAGAATATCAAAAAATGATATTATGAAACGTTGTTTGAAATTAAAAACTATGTTTAAATATACAATTAAATCATTCTAATCTAAAAAAAAACAATTATTTATCAAATTACCGACACTACTCATCATCATTTTATTACAATTATGATAACTATTTTATTATCAATTTTACGAAAAAAACTTATTCTTCATAAAATGCACTCCCTGGTCTAAAAGCTAAGATACGGCCATTACGGCCATCAGATATCAAAAATTCATATTTTTTGACATACCTCGTATAAAATTTATTAAATTTGATATTTGATGATTGCATCTTAGATTATAATATTATTATGCAGAGTATTTTTTAAAGAATAACACTTTTTCGTAAAACTGATAATAAAAAAGTTATCAATAGATTCCAAGTTACGCAGACATACTGTATAATTATACAGTATACAAACGATTTACTGGGAGCCACCTATGATAAACATTACGGCGTCGCAACCTACATCCGCTGCAATATAGAAAATGGTTTCCTACTTTCTGCTTCCAATGAAAATAATATACATGAAGTAGTCACCAAGATTGGAGATATTACCGTAGTTAACATATACAAACCTCCAGCCACTACATGGAACCCAGAAGTGCTAAAGACTCATCCACATCCTACTATATACATCGGCGACTTCAACAGCCACCACGAAATGTGGAAGTACACCACGAATGATGAAAATGGGGAGGCACTAGTAGAATGGTCCGAAGAGCAAAACACATACCTAGTTTTTGATGCCAAAGACAGAGGAACATTTAAATCAGCTGCATGGAGAAAAGAATGGCCCAGACCTATGTTTTGTCTCAAAAGATACCAATGACAGACCACTAACAACTGCGAGAAGTGTCCTTGCAGACTTCCCACATACTCAACATCGTCCGGTGCTTATCACCATCGGAATATCAATTCCAATAATTAGATCATATCCTCGACCCAGGTGGAATCTTAGAAAAGCAAACTGGAAGAAGTTCTCTGAACAACTAGACCGGACCTTGAGCTGGGTCCCTCCAACCAGCAAACATTATGAGAGGTTTGTGGGCGCAGTAATAAGCACTGCCAAGAAAACCATCCCTAGGGGGTATCGCAAAGAATATGTGCCTGGATGGACTGAAACATGTGAAGACTTATACACGAAGTTTCTCGAAAGTGGTGACCGAGAAATAGCCGATGAGCTTTTACACAACATCGACACAGCTAGACGCCAAAAATGGATAAAGACTGTCGAAAACCTTGACTTCAAAAAATCAAGCCGGCAGGCATGGTCCTTGTTGCGGAAAATTGGAGGAGCTAACCAGCTGGAATCCAGAGAGTCTAAAATGTCTCCTAACAAGGTTGCCTCCCATATAGTATCTCTATTCAGAGCTCCACGAGATCGAACACATACTACCAACGTGAAAAGAGACTTAAGGGCATTAAAACAAATGAACAGAACGAACTCCGAATATTCAGCAAGAATACTTATTTCTGAAATCACACATGCGCTGAAAGAAATGAAATCAGGTAAATCACCTGGCTTTGATGGTATCCATCCAGAGTTCTTGATACACAGTGGTGCATACACGAAACAGTGGCTTGCAATGTTCTTTAATGATATACTTCAGTCAGGTAACATTCCTTTCTCACTTAAGCGAACAAAGATAATTGCAATTCCGAAACCGGGCAAATCAAACGATAAGCCAGAAAACTACCGCCCCATAGCTCTACTCATCATGGTATATAAATTATTAGAAAAGCTTCTCCTCAACAGAATTAGTCACAGGATACTAGAAAATGTCCCCATTGAACAAGCTGGCTTCCGCCCTCATCGAAGCTGTACGGACCAAGTCCTGTCATTAACAACTTTTATAGAAGCTAGTTTTCAAAAGAAACAAAAGACAGCAACAGTATTTATAGATCTAACAGCAGCATATGATACTGTTTGGAGACAGGGATTAATATATAAACTGGCCCGCATTATCCCCTGCAGAAAGATAATTAACCTCATTGACAACATGCTGACCAACAGAGCCTTCCAGGTTATAATGGGAAAGGAGACGAGTAGACAGATGAAACTTAACAATGGTCTTCCACAGGGTTCTGTCCTTGCCCCTTTACTTTTCAGCCTCTATATTGCTGACATGCCTGAAACCGAATCTCGGAAGTTTGGATATGCTGACGACTGGACCCTTGCAACAAGCCACCAATCTTTAGAAACTACAGAAATCACTCTCACGAATGACTTATCCATCCTCAGCGAATACCTTAAGAAATGGAGACTACAGCCAAGTACTACAAAAACTGAAGTATCAGCTTTTCATCTAAACAACAAGTTGGCAAACAGAGAATTGCGAGTGTATTTTAATAACAAGCTGTTAAAACACAATAAATACCCGAAATACCTTGGGGTTACTCTAGACAGAACGCTCACAATCAGAGAACACCTGACGAAAACAGCAGCAAAATTGAAAACACGCAACAATATAATACAGAAACTCTGCGGCACTACATGGGGTCCACAGCATCAACATTAAGATCCTCTGCTCTTGGCCTGATATATCCGGTGGCAGAATACTGTGCTCCAGTGTGGCTAAATAGCAGGCATACTCACCTGGTCGACACCCAACTAAACCGTACTATGCGTATGATAACAGGCACAATTAAGCCCACCCCTACAATGTGGCTACCTACCCTTAGTAATATAGCACCACCCAACCTACGCCGCGAACATGCATTGGTTAAAGAATATAACAAAATAATGGACAGTCGCCAGCTTCTAGTCCACAACGACATCCCCGATATTCTTGGAAACCGTCTCCGATCCAGGTTACCCCCTCTACAATCTTCTCAAGCGCTGCAGCAATCCAACTTTGACTTAAATACCCGATGGAGAGAAGATTGGGAAAGTAGGACAGATCCGCATTACCATAGTCTACCGGACATCATAGGGAAACCTGGCGAATTTGAACGTCCCCGTAAGATTTGGGCAGCCCTTAATCGAATTCGAACAAACTGTGGAAGATGCGCCGACTCCCTCCACAGATGGGGTAAACTCCCCTCGCCTTCTTGTGACTGCGGCGCTGCAAGACAGACGATCAGTCACATTGTTCAGGACTGCCCACGCAGAGCATACACAGGCGACCCTATAGACTTTGTAATGGCAACCGAAGGGTCAATCGAATATATAAAAAAATTGGACATCTGTTTGTGATGCATTGTATAATGCATAAATCTAAATATCGTTGATTGGGAAGAATAGTATGATATTTCAAAAACATTAAGATTACAGAAAAGACAATTAAAGATTGAGATGGGTTACGAGATCGGATTACTTAAGCAATACAATATTAAATATCCTTTTCATCGGAATAATTAAAACTTACAGTATTAACTGACAATATGGGTTTTACATCCAATCCATATACCACCCCCAACTCATATTTTTCATCCCCATTTTGAGTTATAATACTTTTCTTTATAAAAATTTTGTACTATTTCACAATTATAAGGTTATTAGGGACAATAAAACGGAACAGTTTAAATGTTTTATTAGAGTTTAAACAACAATGAATGAAAAAAATCGCAGTTATAGTACAATACCAATATAAAAAAAAACAAAAAATTTGGGCTCTCATTAAAAAAAATGAAAGTTTCTACAAGTTAGCGTAAAAATCTCTATAGTATTGTGGCATAACCGCTACATTTTTTTCTTTTCAAAAAGAGAGAGGAGGCCAGCTTTCTTTTTTTCACTTATTCCCACTTTCTTCTTGTAAGCTTGTTTAGAGTAACGTCACGTGCTAATGGAAGTCATCGTTTGCTTTGAAGAACGTTTATGGTTTTAAATTCTGTTCTTTGTACGACAATTTATATAGCAGGTGACTAGGATTTTCTTTGGTAACTTTTAAAACGCATATTCCTGAGAGAGGGACTGACCCACCTTCTTCCGTCTTAAAAGAATCCGTCATGCCCATATCACTTGATAGTTGTTTTAGATCAAAAAAATTCTCATGGCCCATTTCATGTACATTGAATGAATTTCCATGCTTCTTTGCTTGTCTAACCAATGTTACATATTTATCTGGTACGTAAACGTTCTATAACACTATATGTTCTATAAATTGAACGTTCTAATAACATAATGAACGTGGTCTCCCTCGTTCTGAGTATGACCACTAATTAAAAATTTATGGGTGATGGACCTAATATTTTCCAGAATAGAAACTGTATAGATGTATAAAGCAAATACGAAGCGGTTCTTATTTTGTCCGAAACAGTTGTCAGTATAAAATACAGCATCTATCATTTCAGTATTTGTATACAACCTCTATCATTTCAGACAGCAAATAATTCCAAACGTACGAACCCACTTCATTTGCAACTCTGTGTGCAAGACCTTCGTGCCACATAAAGCACATTGCTTCCGTACTTTTAAGC
This sequence comes from Diabrotica virgifera virgifera, assembly GCF_917563875.1. Lineage (NCBI taxonomy): Eukaryota > Metazoa > Arthropoda > Insecta > Coleoptera > Chrysomelidae > Diabrotica > Diabrotica virgifera. The sequence continues at coordinate 192,413,835 of NC_065448.1, forward strand.
TCGTACAATGTTAAATTATACACACTTAGTTTTGATACATAATAAAAAGAAGCCGAGTCCCCTTGTGGACATGGCAATGCTGCCTGCATATCATAAACAGCGTCAATTTTATCCGGAGAATTTTTATCCATGTCCTTCTCTTTTCTTGCCAGTTCATTGTCTTCAATATGGTTATTGTACTGTTCCTGAAGTTCTTGTTTTTCTACCTCGGAGGCATTAGTAAAACCCTGGCAAAAATCACACTTATCTTTTTTTGGAATAAAAAAAGATAAATTAAACTCTCCTTTGAATATGTTGGAGTACATCAAGTAGTTTACGTTAGGTTTCTCGAGTTCTTTACAACGCTGCTCATAATCTCTGTGCAGGTCGGCAATAGTTTTTCCTCCTTCAATGTCTTCTTTCTTTGATTGAGATCGGCAGTAGTGGCTCTCCATTCGAGGAATAGATCGAATATGACTACGCACTTCTTCTTTCAACTCCTCAGGAACACTGCTATATTTTTCATGTCTACCTCGATTATCTGCCTGTATTATTCCGTTTACTTCATTATTTTGTTTGCGTAAAATGATCTTAATTACTTGAGAGTTAATGCAAAAAGTTTCCATAAAGAAGGATTTGCAAACCCGAATTTTTTCTCCTGCGTATGTGAAAAAAAATGCGTTATTAAGTATCTAGTAGGAAAAAAATATTTTAAGGAATAGAATGATAAAACGAAATAATTTCTTGGATTTGAGTTAAATTATGTTGGAGACAATGTTAACTAAAAATATCACGTTATACTTAGCGCAAAATTATATTCAAAACTATGTTAACTCAAAATGAAATAAAGATAAAATGCCCACAGGTGTACTTATTTTATTCAAGAGTATCATATTATTTGTAATCATCATACTGACCAAAATTATAATAAAAATAAATGCTTACCTGTTAAAGAAGAGCATGATATTTTGAAATATAATTCTCTTCCTCCAAAAATATTCACTAATAAGATGCAAGAAGTGTTAATATTTTGACTTATAATAGTATTGATTAAATAAAAATGACCTAAGCTTAGCACGAACTGTAGACAACTGAGTTACCCGAGTCTTCTCCACACCGGTTTTGTGGAAGTGGGAGATGCCATACTTGGTCACAGAGCTCTCTAGTGCTTGTCGTTTAAACTGCACTTACAATACTTTTCTCCATAATAGATCCATTCATTCTGAGTAGTTTGTTGATATAAACTAAAAATGAACCATTTTTGACTTATCATACTATTCTTCCCAATCAACGATATATTCTGTGATATACTTAAGCCATACGCTAAATAAATAAATACTGTATAAGAGCTAAAAAATTTTTTTGCTAAACATTTATTATTGTTGAAGCTTATTATTAAATGTATTTTAGGTAAGTTTTACAGAAAAAAGTGTTGATCACTTTGTATAAACATTTTTTTAGTTGGTAATTTTCGGTTTTTGTATTACATTTTTGTTATCCTTCTTAATTTTCTCAAAAAGAAATAGATTATTTCATTTCTAAAGTAAAATAATTTAGTGCATTTTAAAGATTACATCCTAAGCATTAAAAAAGCCCTTATAAAACTTTAATAGATTTGTTCAAACTTGAGAATACCGTCTTAAATTGGTGGTAATTCTATAAAGCTACGAAGATTTCAAAAATTACATTTTTTGAGGCTTCATATCATTTGAATTAACCTTAAACTACACGCGCTGGCGTATTTTGTACGCCAGATATAAGAATTCTACTGGAAATATATTTAAAAATTTAATTTTTGAACTTGTTTATCTCTCTAACCTATCACTGGAATGTGCTTTATAATTTGATTTTAGCTTCGTTATAATCGGCGTTCTGGAAAGAACGTAATTTACAGTTTATTATTTGTTGTTTCCGGTGGTGGACAATATACGCCACGATTATATTAATATACGTAGTAATGTAAGTACATATTTCAATTGTTTTTTAGTCATTATGGCACAAAATATATTTTTCTTTATAAACAATATTTTTCTCCTGTAAAAAATCACATTTCAAAAAAATTTTTATTAGTAATTTTATTTATCATGGAATCCGATTATTCCATGATTCCAGTTATAAATCCCAATTGGCTTACTGAGAAGGAACTCCAAGTATTCACTGATGCCGAATAAGGTTTATAACAAACAACTAAGTGTATTTTTTCAAAAAAAAAAAAAACAAATCCGCTGTTTTTAAGTGTATTTTCTTGTGGCGTATAAAGTACGCCACGCGTGTAGTTATGTTAAAACTTGATGCGCGGGTAGTTAAAGGTTAAATCTTCGAGTTTTTTTTTTGAATGGAACATCATTTAGCAAGATGCTTGCAAGGTAAGCTGTGCAACGTTGAGAGTTTTATGAGAAAAATTGTATTAGTTACACATGTTTAAATCATTTTTTGTTTCATGTAAGGCTCATTTTCCGACCACATCGTATTTATGGCCATACATTTTATTTCTTTTTATTATAACCCTAAGATAGCTTAATTATTCATCTTTCACGTTCAAGTTATAAAATTTCATTTGATCGATTAGTTAAAAAATTACATTAATATAATTCAACCGTGCACTTCGCCGTACGCTAGTTTACAGTGCGCCAACGTTTGTATGAAGGGTGACTTTAGCGTTATAAATAAAAAATTATAGAAGATACAAATTTAATTTTAGAAGATTCGTTATATAGGTTTTTTTTGAAAAAAATTCTGAATTTTTCAGCGGTTAAGTCAGTTTTGTTCTTAAATTTATATTTTCGGAGTTATTCACTTCAAGAGTAGAACTTTTTGATATGTTGTTTACTAAACATTTCTTAATGAAATTACAAAAAGTGCTATCTTGTTTGATTTTTTCCGTAGTGAAAATCTATATGCACTAATTCAGCATATTTCACAAACTTGAAACATTTCAGTTTCCAACTTTTTTGAAGATATACTTCATAGACATATTGGTAGGGACATCTCATTCAATTAATGGATGAACAGTAGAACAGTGAGGGGCAAAATTTCCAATTAGTATATCGGATGACTGCGCAATAATAGAACTTAAAAATTACCTTGGAAAATGTAGTTTTTTCCTCTTCTTTTTGTATAGACATGACTCTGAATTTTCAATGTGCCTCTAGTAAGTTGTGGTTCCATCGTTTTCGTGGTCTTCCCACTGATCGTTTTCCTATTGGGGAACCGTCTCTCGCTGTCCTGACTACTCTATTTGTTGTCATTCGGCTTATGTGGTCATTCCATTCTATTCGTCTGTTTCTTACCCAGTTATTAATGTTATCCACCTTGCATCTCCGTCGTATATCTGTACTTCTAGCTCTGTCCCATAGAGTCTTACCATCGATTTTTCGAAGGGTTTTCATCTCAGTTGTTTCGGGCAATATCTTTGTGCTCTCTGTGTCGTGTCGTGTTTCTGCCGCTTATGTCATTATTGGTCCGATGACTGTTTTGTAAATTCTGCCTTTCAGTTCTTTTCCGATACTTTTATTTCTCAATATTGTGTCATTCAGGCAACATGCGGCTTTGTTTGCTCTATTCACTTAATCTTTCACTTCTGTTTCTAGCCTTCCGTAGCTAGATAGTGTGACACCTAGGTATTTAAACTTCATCACGTGTTCTATTATCTAATCTTCCAGCTCCAATTTACATCTTATTGGATTTGATGTTATAACAATGGATTTTGTCTTTTTTGGGAAAATTAACATTGTTAAAGTTTCTGGCGGTTATGCTAAATAGGTGCAGCATACGTTGTAAATCATCTTCACTTTAAGAGATTAATATTGCATCGTCTGCATAGCAGATTATTTTTATTTGTTTTTCTCCCATTTGGTATCCTTTTTTAGTTCTTACTTTTTTATTATTTCGACCATGATCAGGTTGAACAATAAAGGACTCAAGGAATCCCCCTGGCTTATCCCATTGCCGGTTTTAATTGGGTCAGTTAGTCCTTCTTCCACTTTTACTTTTATTGTGTTGTTCTGGTAGATGTTTTCGATCGTTAAAAATGTAGTTTATTGAACATAAATATTAAAGGGACAAACAAATATACGAGACAAGACAAGGACCCAAGTTACATATATATTAAAAAAAATTAAGCATCGCAGAAGTCACAAATATATCCTTCTGGACTATCCTTTCGTGTACACATGGCATAAGGTCATTGACAATATATCGAATAGATTCACAATGGTAGGGGAGCACGGTATGCTAAATGTGCAGTCACTCGAGCGTTATGGGGACCTATTGGGTTGTGAAGAGTAGGTCCTAAAACCAGGGCCGTAACTACGATGTTGAGGGCCCCGGGGCAAACGTGATCTAGGGGCCCTCTACCGGGGGTTTACCCCCCAGAGGAAGGGCGTGGGGGTAAACCCTCAATCTCTCATCTGGAATCATCTGGAAAACGTTTTACGAAGTTGATTGCTTTATTTTGAAGGTCTTGTTCGTTGACATTTAAAATAAAATCAGGTTGAACAATTCGGTACGTATCTTACATTGCTTTCATTCCTTGAAAACGAATGTCTGGCTGATGGCATCATAATATGTCCATCATTGAGTAAAACACAGTTACTCTAAAGCACGACTTGGGATCTTGAAGTCTTTTATCTTCGCACAGTTCATTGAAATGTTTTTTCGTCTTCTGCATTCGTTTTGGAGCGAACCCTAATGGTATTCCCCAACGTTGACACATATTTGAAGCCACTTCAAAGAAGGTTTCAAATTGTCCTCTCATTTCAGTTAGTTTTAAGAGGCTCTCTTCAAGTAAACTGTAAGCTGTTAAAAGGTCCAAAGATTTTGATTGTAGTGTTTTCGAGACTATTTTGTGGATTTAAAGGATTTTAAATGCACAACTATTACCAAAATAAATTTGAATGATTCCATTTTCTATTTTTCAGTTGAGCTGCTTCGTTTCTTCCATTTCTTTTCTTTCTTGTCAGAACTAGACTTGAAAGGCGCTTCAAAACATCGCATAATCTGTATTTTAATGTATTGACTGCATCAAATCTTCAGCCCATCGTGTTGAATTGAGAGGTTTTAGAGTCACTTTCGAGGAACATCTTTCAGATTGGTATGAGGACTTCAGTGCCTCGCAACGAACGATACTATTCGTTGAGAGTTGGAAAAATATGAATATATGAAGGTTTATTTAGAGAAAATTCAGTAAGAGGTAAACCAGATTGCTGAGAAGATACAGGAAATTGAAAAGGTGGAAGAAAATTCTAGAATGGGTGAAAACTCGATATGGAAAAAGTGGAAGAGAAATTGAAGGAGATCGAATAATGTCAAAAAGAAGGAGACCGTCAGAAAGTAATTGTATACAGCTCTAATGAGAGCAGAATTGAATTTGGCGGAGATTTAATTTATAAAAAGATATCCGATAGCTTTCATTAAAATCTTAAAAAACAAATTCCAACATATGTTGAACTTCGAAGACTGCAAAGAAATTATAAGAAGCCACCTAAAAGACGGAGCTGCTTTGTGGTTTGAAAGCAAAGAAAATAAGGTGACTTTATGAAGAGATTTTGAGACAAATTTTTTTATAATGGTGCAGGTGAAACAGGTTAAAATCGATCATTGAAATTGTTAGAATTTATATGCCGTGTATTTATTACAATCGGACAACTCGGAGTAGAACTTGATTGAAAGAACTTTAAAAAGTTTATTTTAGTATAGTATAGTTGATCCAAAAGATGGCATAACCCAGACATCCAAAGTGAAAGTTATCCTTCAACACCAAATGGTTCTATATGGTCCACACAATGTCCAGAAAAAAGTCACACCATTTTGAGCGTCGGGTTTGGGGGGGAAAGGGGGGAGAAATCGGTAGATTCGTAGTATTTTAAGTTTTTCGCCAATATTTCTAAAACTATGCTGTTACGCATGAACAACCTATACAAAATTGTTCTGCATTAAATTTGAGATAAAAAAGGCCCTATGCATAATCTTTCTAAAATGAATGGTTCCAAAGTTACGGAGGTAGTATATTATAACTGGTCCAAAAAAAGGCCTAACCCAAACATCCAAAGTAAAAGTTTTCTTCAACACCGAAATGTTCTATATGGTCCACATATTGTTCAGTAAAAAGTTACACCATTTTGAGCGTCCGGTTTGGGAGGGAGATGGGAGAGAAGCCGGTGAATTAGTAGTTTTTTTAAGTTTTTCGTCAATATTTCTAAAAACTATGCTTTAGCGTAAAAAAAGTTGTATACAAAAATGTTCTACATGAAATTTGAAACAAAAATGTTCTATACATAATTGTTAAAAAATCAACGGTTCCAGAATTACGGAGGGCGAAAGTCGAGGTTTTCGATATTTTATATATTTTTTGGGCAATATTTATGATATAACTATACCAAAAACCCAGACATCCAAAGTGAAAGTTATCCTCCAACACCCAATTGTTCTATATGGTCCACATAATGTTCAGAAAAAAGTCACACCATTTTGAGCGTCGGGTTTTGGGGGAGAGGGGGGAGAAATCGGTAAATATAAAAAGTATCGGAAACCTCCAGTTTTCACCCTCTGTAATTCTGGAACCGTTGATTTTATAACAATTATGTATAGAACCTTTTTTGTTTTAAATTTTATGTACAACATTTTTCTATAGAACATTCCTTACGCTAGAGGATAGTTTTAAAAATATTGACGAAAAACTTAAAAAAACTACTAATTTACCGACTTCTCCCCCATCTGCCCCCCAAACCGGACACTCAAAATGGTGTAACTTTTTACTGAACAATATGTGTACCATATAGAACAATTTGGTATTGAAGGAAAACTTTTACTTTGGATGTCTGGGTTAGGCCTTTTTTGGACCAATTATACTATACTACCTTCGTAACTTTGGAATCGTTTATTTTAGAAGGGTTATGCATAGGGCCTTTTTTATTTCAAATTTAATGTAGAATAATTTTGTATAGAAGGTTGTTCATGCTAAACCGCTTAGTTTTAGAAATATTGACGAAAAATTTAAAAAACTACGAATTTGCAGATTTCTCCCCCCTCTCCCCCAAACCCGACGCTCAAAATGGTGTGACTTTTTTCTGAACATTATGTGGACCATATAGAACAATTTGGTGTTGGAGGATAACTTTCACTTTGGATGTCTGGGTTTGGGTCTAACTATACCATACTATTTGACCTCGTTACAATCTATGCACGGCCAACCAAATGGGGGCCCTCTTGGCCGGGGGCCCCGGGGTACTGCCCCGGTTGCCCCAATGGTAGTTACGGCCCTGCCTAAAACCAAAAAGATTTAAGTAAAGTTTTCCATTTTAGTGGGCGCTTGTCATTTTTTAATTTAATTTTCCATTTACAACAATCGTTTTTTCCGATTATAACGCCATCTATCCATAATTCGAAAAAATGTTTCGAATAAAAGTTACTTATTTTTACGTAAGGAATCCAAATCTGCAATAAAAAATGGGGGCTCTTATTTAAGTTTTTAAATTAACCCCCCACCCCGCCTCCATGAGGGATCGTGTTTGGTGCCATTCGATAGATTTTTTAACAATATTGAATAAGTGTATTTTACATTTTTTCGATATGATGTTCATTTCGCGAATTATCGCGGGATTCGTATTTAAAATATTAAATATACCCCCCACCCCTCTCCGTGGGAAGTCGTGTTTGTTATCATTCGATAGATTTTTAAAAAATATTGAGCACGTATTTTTTAGTTCTTCGATCTGTCATTCACTTCGCGAGATATTCACTTTTTTCTTGTGAAATTTTGGGACTCACCCATTTCCTTACGCCCGGCTCAAATCGTCAGATTTTGAAATATACACTATTTTGTATGTACTTAACTTACCTTATTTTAATCTGACAATTTAGAGTTTTTTTAAGGATAGATTTTTTTTCGGGCCCCCTTAACGAACTCCCCTGTGTTAAGAGCCAATATATGGTATAGGTACACCTGCAGGGTACCAGGTTTCTCCCCATATAATAATCTGATGCGCTCGAGTAACTGCAAAAATCCCCGTTTGGGCTCCCCTACCACAAGTCACAAATATATCCATCTAGATTATCCTCTCGTGTACACATGTCATTGATGCGCAAAATTACCCGATGCACACCATTAGCTGAATCTACCTTACTTCCGGGTTAAAAGAATGTACTCTTGTACATTCACATATGTAGATACTTTTCTCTTAGAATTGTTCTTTGTGTGCAACATAAAATCGATTGTAATTGATTAACTGAATACACCACTTTTATTACCCAATAACGTTTCAAAGCAAACATGCGATGTATCCGATTATTAAAGCAACTGTTATTTTTTCCAATTGTACAAACATTTATTGCTACCTTGTTGACAGTAGCGTTTCAAAGCCCAGACGAAATTTATGGAATTCGGCTTAAAAATACAAAATAACATTTTTTTCTCCTCGTTGAATTTTTTCACTGTAAACGGGTTTATATAACATTTCGGGATAAAGTAGTAGCATTTTCTGTACAAAAAAAAAGTTTAATTTTGTTTTAATGTTTTTTTAATCTTGAGTTAGCTTAAGTACTTAAACGTAGCTACAAGCCAAGTTTTTTTTATCTATCGAAAAACTGCGAAAGTCATTTATTTTAAAAAGAGCAATAAACTTCAACTCTACAAGTATGATTAGGTAGAAATGAGATTATAAAGTATCAATGAAGTGTAAATACAAACATTAATTATTATTTTATTATAACATCTACAGTGCGTCCATAAAGTAACGCATAAATTCGTTATTTCTTAAACCGGTTACTTTAAGGAAAATTCCCGAAACAGGTCGATTTTTATTTTTAAATTACGGTTTTTTGGCATATATATCATACTAGTGACGTCATCCATCTGGGCGTGATGACGTAATCGATGATTTTTTTTTAATGAGAATAGGGTTCATAATATGATAGCTCATTTGAAAGGTTATTAAATTCTCTATCAAATAATATAAAGCTTAACATAATTATTTATACAGTGTGTTCAAAAAACATTTTTTAATTAAAATAAGTGAGACAAAAAGCAGAATATAATGTAATTATTTTATTCAAAATACATTTTACTATTGTCAGTAAACAGAAAAAAAAAATTTATTTGACAAATAAACATTAATTTTTGCTTAAACGAAAAATGTTCAAACTGCCAAGCGACAGGTGGGTGACAGCTTTAACATTGAATTTAAGCAAAAATCAATATTTATTTCTCAAATAAAGATTTTTTTCCTGTTTTCTGACAACAGTAAAACGTATTTTGAATTAAATAAATTACGTAAATTCTTTTTTTTTTTTTCTCAATTATTTTAATAAAAAAAAATGTTTTTTTGAACACCTTGTATAAACAATTAGGTTCATGTTTATATTAGTCAATAGAGAATTGAATACCCTTTCGAATGAGTTATCACGTGATACCTATTCTCATTTAAAAAAATCATCGATTACGTCATCGCGCCCAGATGGATGACGTCACTAGTATGATATATATGCCAAAAAATCTGAATCTAAAAATAAAAATCTGTTTCAGGATTTTTCATTAATGTCGCTGGTTTACGAAATAATGAATTTATGCGTTACTTTATGGACGCACTGTATATAAACAATATAGATGAACATATATAATGTAAACAATATAGAACAGATAATTTGTTCTGTACCTATATAAGTTATACAGGGTGTCCAGAAACTCTCCCGACAAATGAAGACTGGAGATTCTTCAGATAATTTCAAGATAATTTTAACCCAATTCATCTAGTCCGAAAATGCTTCCTAAGGGGGCTAGAGCTCTTTGAAGATGGCGTCTTGGAATTAGTTTTTCTTAAATATCTCCAGAACGCTTCTATTTAGGAAAACTAAAACTAGTACGCTTATTTATTCTCCAAAGATAAACCGATTCTAGATAAATAGATTTGAAAATTTTTCGTTTATTGAATTTGAAAAAAAAACTGAAAAATTTTTTCAAAAAATGACGGTGTATTTTAACGATTTAAAGCAAGAGTAACTTTTAGTACTAGAATACCTCATAATTTACTCATCAAGTGTCAAAAATGGTTAAAAATTAAAGACAAAAAGCTATGCGATAAAGTAACCGTTGACCTACCCAAAACGGACGCATATGACCGTTACTAGAATTTTTCAACTGAATAAATCGATGTATCTCTGAAAGATAAATAAACATGCCTGTTTTCGTTTTTCTAAATAGTTTTTTTTATTTTTTTTTTTTCAAATTCAACAAACGAAAAATTTTTACATTGATTTATCTAGATAACGGTGGATCCTACCAACTTACAGAAAGATTCCTTTTGCTACTAGAATACCTAACAATCTAATAATCCAGTATCAAAAATGCTTAGAATTTAAAAACAAAGAAGTTATGAGATAAAATAACCGTTGCCCTACTATACACAAAACGGGCGCCTATAACCGGTATTAGAAATTCCTGATTGATGGAATCAGTTTATCTTTGGAAGATAAATAAACGTACCAGTTTTCGTTTTCCTAAATACAGTGGAACCTCGATTATCCGTCTCTCCATTAACCGTCACCTCTGTTAACCGTCAGGGTTCATACATAAGTTTTATTGACTACATAAGAAAAAAATTGAGTCATCAATTCATTTTTTTAGCATTGCGGTAAGCCAAACTAAATTCGCTGAAATGTACAATGCGGTAACAAATGAAGTTATGGCTGAATCAACTGTTTTGTTTTCGTTGCCTAAAGATGACATACACGAATGGTTAATTTGTGATGAGGACGCAAACGGCTATCGATTGCTGACATATGATGAAATCGTTGAAATGGCAAAACAAAGGCTGACGAAACAGGTTCAGAAGCTGACTCAAACTTGGAATTTGACGATGGCGAAGCTAGGGAGCTGCGTCGCACATGCAACCATTCGTCGAGTGGTATTCTTAATAAGAAGAATCCAATAAAGTAGATTGCATGATCTTACGCCGATTAAGAAATTCAGCCCTTGCAAAATGTGAAGCATCACTAAAACAAACAAACATTTCAGAACATGTTAAACCAAATTGGACAATATTAACACGAACACAAATTCCTCTTTTTTTTTTGAGTGAATTTGATGGCCTTGGCCGAGCCAATTAGCCAGACATTTTGTTATTTTAAAAACAAACAAATTTGATTTTTCAATCAGAGGAATTTTTTCTGTATTTCTAACTCTAAATACATAACAAACTAACATTATTATCTACAATTATTATCTAAATAATACGCTGTTTTGGTTGTTCATTTTTTTTTGTAAATTTTTATTTTTTTTTGTATTTTTTTTGTATTTTTTTTTGCATTTTTTTTATATTGTTAATTTGTTTTTTTTTATTAATTTTTTTATTGTTATTTTTTATAAATTGTTTTTTTTACTACGCTAAGACGTAAACCCGATTCATCCTCGCGGAGGTTTACATCTTCTTAGTTTTTTTTTGCATTTTTTATTTTTTTTTGTTTTTTTTGTTTTTTTTTTCTTTTTCTCTTTTTTTTTGTTCTTTTCTTTTTTCAATTATAATATACAATAATTACTTAAATCTACAGGATTTAAAACAAAATAACAACAAAACACACATGTTTGTTTTGTTTTAACAAACATGCCTGCTTTGTTTTAACAAAATTTCTTAAATACAGGGTAAATTTTATTGCTACAATCTATATTTACAATTTTTGATATGTTCGTAAATTGTTTTTAATATATTAATCTCTTCAGAAAAAATCAAATTGTTCAGGTAGACGGGAAGTGGAATTTTTAATATATTAAGATTATCATAAAATTTGTTTATATTTACTGATTGATGTGAACATTCAAGGAGAATATGTAGTAGATTACCTTCTTTTCCACACTCACAGTTAGGTGACTCTGTGAGACCCAGACTGTACATATGAAGGGGGGTAAGAGCATGATTACATCTCAATCTATTTATAACTCTTATGAAATGGCGATTTGATACAGAATGAAACCATCTTTTAATGGGAATTTCAGGTCGCATTTGTTTGTAATTACTACCAGTTCTCGTGTTTCGATAATACCTTTGCCAATTTTCTTTTTGGTGTCGTCTACTAATAATATCAATATCCGAAATGGGTAGTAAGTTCATGGGAAGTTCTTCGCCTATTTCTAGGGCGGATTTGGCTAGCCTGTCTACTATTTCGTTACCCCTAATGCCTGCGTGTCCCTTTATCCATGATATAATGATGTTTTTTCCTAAATTTGCAATTTTATTATAAAGAGTCATAATTTCCAGTTCTATATGATTGAGTTGTTGGTACTTATGTACGTTAGTTAGTCTATCAACGACACTCTTACTGTCTGTAAATATTATGCAGCTATAGGGTTCGTTACTAAATATGTGTCTTAAAGCAAAAAGTATCGCTATCATTTCAGCGGTGTATATCGATGATTCACAAGGCAATTTGAATAATTTTTTAAATCCACTTTGAATATTGATTATTGCACATCCTACTTTGTTTTGTACTTTGGATCCATCTGTATAGTAAAACTGATAATGTGGCCATTTATGAAGTATAAATGATTGAAAAACGGCTGGATTTAAATTAATATCCATAAAAAAAGTATTAATTTGTTTTGAGAAAATTTCTTCTAATACATGGGAATACATAGGTGAAACTTGATTTTCATAAGTATAGAAAGTACTTCGGTATTGAGATATTTTCAAGTAACTATCTACAAGAAGGGGACATTTTTTCTTTGTCCAATATTTATGAGTTAGATCTAAAATTGATAACTTATGTATATCCTGCAGATAGTTTGTATTTTTTCCTATAGTTCTAGTAATAAATTTATCACTTAAAAACTGTCGTCGAAATTCCAGGGGTGGTTCTATCGCCTCAACTTCCATTATATTAACGGGTGTAGACTTCAAATATCCAAGACAAAGTCGAAGACATTTATTTTTTTGTATTTCTAATTTATTCAAATGTGTGTTTGCAGCAGTTCCATACAGATGACAACTGTAATCGAAAATAGGACGAATCATAGTACGGTAAAATAAAAGTGCTATATTTGGATCGGCACCCCAATTAGTTCTACAAAAGGCTCGTAGAATATTCATTGCATTTTCAGACTTTTTTATGATATGATGCATGTGATCCTTCCATAGAAGTTTTCTATCCAAATAAGTACCGAGATATTTTATACAATTTTTAATAGGATATTGAATTTGACCTACTGCCAAATGACCTTGTGGAATTGGACGATTTCTGGAGAAAATGCAAATTTCTGTTTTAGATTCTGATATTGCTAAACCAATATTTTGATAGTGATTAAGAACAGCCTTAATTGAGACATTAAAATTATTTTTACATATATCCAATGATTTGTGGGATGTGTAAACTACTACATCATCAGCATATTGAATAATCTTTGTTGTGCTATTAATACAATTTTCTAAATCAATATTATATAAAATATATAACATTGGACTTAATATGCTACCCTGTGGTAGTCCTATATTTGTAAGACGTGGAGTGGAGATGGAATTGTTGATTTTTAAAACCGTCCATCTATTAGTGTACAGTGTCCTCAGAAATCTAGCTAAGTTGATGGGAAAACCAATGTCTACTAGTTTTTTATACATAATGTCCAAATTAACGGTATCGAATGCAGAAGAGACATCTAGAAAAGCAGCCATAGTATACGCATTATCAGTAAAGTTTATTAGTATAGATGAGACTAAGGAAGTTATCGCATCTTGAGTTGATTTTGATTTTCGAAATCCATATTGAGATTTTGGGAAAATATCTTCTTGCTCTAACCAGTGTTCAATTCTATTTTTTATTAATCTTTCTAACGTCTTTAGGAAGCAAGAAGCTAGGGATATTGGTCTATATGAACTATAAGAATTTTCTGGTTTTCCAGGTTTTTTAATAGGTATTAGAATATATTCCTTCCAACTCTCTGGAATTTGTGACGTGTCATTCCAAATTTTATTAAAAATATGTAATAATGATATTTTATATTGAAGTGGTATATGGTATATCATGGAATATGAAATATTGTCTTTACCTGGAGCACTGCTATTTTGTTGACTAAGTACTCGATCTAACTCCCACAATTTAAATGGTTGTTCTAAGCCAAACTTATCCCTTGAAACTGTTTCGCTGTATTCTGGAAAATATTGGGAAGGTACCCACTGAGGAGATATTTTATTATGAAATTCATCTAGCCAGCTTAAATTTGGATTTATTGGAAACTTGTTGGACTGTTTGCGGTTTTTAAAGGCGTTTACTTTCTTCCATACTTCACTGATTTTTGTTTTGGAGTTAAGGCTTTCGCAGTACTCTATCCAATTCTGTTTTTTCTTTTGCTTGAAGAGTTTTTTTGCGACAGCATCAAGTCTCTTAAATTCAAATAAATTATTCCTTGTAGGGTTTTGTTTATATTTTCCGTATGCAATTTTACGGTTATCAGCAGCAGTTTTACAACTTTCGCACCACCATTGGTTTGAAATTTGTCTCTTATGTGTGACGTTAGATGAAAACTTCGGTATTGCTAAATTGGCTGCTTTATTGATGTTTGCTATTAACTGTTGATAATTACCGGGAGAATTTTCAGCTTCTAGTACAGAGGTGTATAAGTCCCAATCGGCCTTGTTAAGATTCCAGATCTTATGAAAGTTTTCAGTTGGAGATGAAGTTGTATTATCTGTTTCCATGTTTATGATAATCGGAAGATGATTGGATCCATGAGGATCTTGTAAGACACTCCACGTTAAAAAATTTGAAAGATCTTGAGTACAAAATGTTAAGTCAATAGCAGATGGACTGTTACTAGTTGCTAATGTGGGCGACCCATCATTCAGACATATCAAATTACAATGATCAATACTTTCTAAAAGTTTTTTACCATAATTGTCTTCAATTTCACAGCCCCATGCGATACTGTGGGCATTAAAATCGCCACCAATAATAAAAGGCTTAGGAATATCTGTAAAGAATTCCAACCATTGTCTTTCAGATATCTGGGTTTTTGGTTCAATGTATACTGAGACAATAGTAATAGGATGTTTGTTTCGAAAAATTTGAACTGAAATACATTTATGAGTGAAAGGGTGTCTATTTTTAAGATTTATTTCTTCACATCTTATGTTTGATTTTAATAAAATGGCAGTTCCACCATACCCGTCTGCACGATCTGATCTAAAGCAATTATAACCTTTAAAATTATAATAGTATTTTGATTTAAACCAGGTTTCTGAGAGTAATGCTATGGAAATTTGATTTTGATATAGCAGATATTCTAAATTTACTTTATTAGCTACTGCTGAACGACAATTCCATTGCAGCATATTCATATTTGTGATGTCTGCGAATTTGAAGACAAGGGTTGGTTTACATGATTACTAATTAATTGAACTATTTCTGACTCTGATACATTAAAATTGTTTGTTTGTTTTATATTATTTATAATATTGAGAACTACTTCTAAAACTAAACTTATTGTTGAATTTAATTCCTCTGATTGTGATTTTACTCCAACTGAGTTTTTTAAATAATGTTGACTATTAAAAATTCCTCCCGAGACAAAAGATGAGTTTGGTTGAGAAAGAATTTCTTGTCTTGAAATTTCAATGGGATTAGGGCTAATTGGCCTGTGCCTTTTGTTTGGGCTTGAAGATGTAGGAGAAGAAAACATGTAATTAGTAAAATTATTTTTATACGATTTGGGTTGTAAATTCTGGGTCTGCGAGAATTGAGGTTGAGAAGAATGAGACTGTATTATGCTAGATGGGGTAAGTCCAGATTGAATCCGTTGGGGATAATTTGTCGAGGAAATTACACTATTTTCCATGGCAGAGGTATTAAGAGCGACTATGTTGGCGTATGTATTTTTGGGACCTGTTTATTTGCATCAAACAAATTAACATTGGAAGAGCTCATGGTTTCCTTCACAATTTTTTGCCTTTTAAATTCTGGACAAGAAGATAAATTAGTTGTAAGGTGATTTCCTTGACAGCTAAAGCAACGTGGTAGGTAGTCAGTACTACAGTCGAACCCGCTTATTGGAATAGCCTTCGTGCCAAGCAAAAGTATTCCTATTACCGGGATATTCTAATAACCGATCATTGGTGGCTAGTAAAATAGTTTCGGAACCTCAAATTTATATTCCTTAAACCGGGATATTCCTTTAAGAGGTATTCTAATAAGCGGGTTCGACTGTAGTACAATCTTTTGTGGTGTGGGATTCCTGACATTTACTACATCTCGGTCTACTTCTACACTGACTACCTAGGTGGCCGAAACGGAGGCAGTTATAACATAATAGTACCTTTTGTTTGTAGGGTTCTACTTCCTTAATAACCTTATTAATAGAAATATATTTTGGCAAAATTTGGGATTTAAAAGTAACAATGCAAGACTTAGTAGCTACATATTCTATTGACTTACCTTCATCTGTAATTTTTTCTACTTTACGGTTTATTCTTTTGACGTTAGAAACTTTAAAATTGCAATGTTGATCAAATGGTTTTATTTTACCTTTTATATACTCATCCGAAAAGTCTTGTTCAATATCTCTAATGACGCCCTGTCTATGAAGAATAAATTTTGGAATGTACAATACAAAGTTATTTTTAACAAAAATGTTATCGTTTTTATGAGTTATTAGAAAATTCGCTGATTTATAATCTTTTAACTTGATTCTAATCCTATTCCGACCTATAGAATCAATACTAATAATTTTGTTATCTATTTGCGGGAAGTTAGAGAGAATTATATCTCCAATTTTGAGAGCATTTAATTTGCCTTTGAATTCAGCTGTATTATTTTCAACATAAATATGGTATGGCCCTAAATCAGTACTTACATACACAAATTCCTCTCTTTCTTTTGACATAATATTGTCGATTTTATCATTTGTTGACGAATTTTGATTAATTAATAAATTATTATCAGTACTTACCGGATTATTTTCATTGCAAATGTTATTTTTATTAAAGGTTGTCACCTGTCCGACTGGATAAATATCCATACTTACATCTTTAATTAAACTTATCTTTTTTTGAGGTATATCTGGGGGTACAGGGTCAGGGGGTTTCCCCCCGACTTGCAGGTCCATTTAATTTGTTTTGAACACTCTATCCAAACTTCCTTATATACCACCTTTGAACAACTATTTTAAGACACAATTTTAATCGGATATTGTTTAATTTGGTTTTACTCTTGCCGATAAACACGTCTGAATCGTAGGTGAACTACAGTAGAACTTTAATGAAAAAAAAAACGCTAAAAACTAATATTTTCTTCGGAGAAATTTAAAATATTGGTTTTCACTTTTGACGTTCTTTTGACATTCCAAATTCCTCTTATATTATCAAACAAAACATACAAATAAAATTTGAGAGTTGTATTATCAATTTTGAACTTTTTCTAATGTTCTGTTAACCGTCTTTTCGATTATCCGTCATACTCTTGGTCCGGTGGCCTGACGGATAATCGAGGTTCTACTGTATAAGCGTTCTGGAGATATTTAAGAAAAACTAATTCCAAGACGCCATCTTCAAAGAGCTCTAGCTCCCTTAGGAAGCATTTTCGGACTAGGTGAATTGGGTTAAATTGTCTTAAAATTATCTTTTGAATCTCCTCTCTTCGTTTGTCGGTAGAGTTTCTGGACGTACGTACGTACCTATACCGCGAGGCATAATAATTTACAGATGCTCCTATACAACGGCACCGGAGCGGAGTGCTGAAATCGGTAAGCCTTTGATATACACTATTACGCTACAAACCCTCATAGATTTAGGCACCTATTAAATTATAAGACTTCTATTAAATTATGGTGCCTAAGTTTTTATTACGTTACGTCTTTAGTGTCCTCCTATACGGAGTTGAAAGCTGGAACCTGACATAAGATGCCATAAAACGGTTAGAGGCGTTTGAAATGTGGCGCTACCGACGTATGTTGAGGGTCTCATATATACACCACACAACTAATATAACTATTCTCCAGAGGCTAGGAAAATACAAAGAAATAATTAACACCGTAAAGAACAGAAAATTGGCTTACTTCGGCCACATTATGCGTAATGAAAAATACCGACTGCTGCAGTTGATTCTACAAGGCAAGATTGAGGGCAGGAGAGGCCCTGGACGTAGACGTAGGCTGGCCAATCTTAGGAAGTGGACTGGTCTAACGTCAACTGATCTATTTCGAGCTGCCGTAAATAGAATAAGATGGGTCAATGTGGTCGCCAACATCTCCAGAAGATAGGCACTTTTAGAAGAAGAAGAAGTTTTTAGTGGAATTAATATTATTTTAAATATTGCATATTTCAATTTATTGTTTTCAAATAGAAATGTCGAAACTGTAATAAACCTAACATACTTAAGAATATGTTGTTTGACCCTAACCCGAGAAAGAAATAAAACAAAAATTTAAAAAAAACGCCAATGAATAAAAAACAAATAAATATTTTTTAATTTTATTTATTTATAAATACAGATATAATTACTCGTCCATAAAATAACGTATAAATTCATTATGAGCTAAATAAACAACACTATTATAAATCACCGAAACAGGTCGATTTTTAATTTTAATTTATGATTTTTTAGCATATATATCATACTAGTGACGTCATCCGTCTGGACGTGATGACGTAATCGATGATTTTTTCAGTAAGAATAGGGGTCATGTGATAGTTCATTTGAAAAACAATTCAATTCTCTATTCAGTAACATAAACATTAACATAATTATTTATACAGGGTGTTCAAAAACAATTTTTTAATTAAATTAATTGACAAAAAAAAGAAGAATTTGCATAGTTTATTTTAATTCAAAATACATTTTACTGCTGTCAGAAAACATAAATAAAATGTTTATTTCAAATATATAAACATTATTTTTGCTTAAATTTAATGTTTAAGCTGCCACCCACCTGCCTCTTAACAGTTCGAACATTTAATTAAGGCGAAAAGCAATGTTTATGTGTCAAATAAAAATTATATTTCTGTTTTATGACAGCAGTAAAATGTATTTTGAAGTAAATAAATTACGCACATTCGTCTTTTTGTGTCAACTAATTCATTGTAAAAAAAAATTGGACACCAAAAGTCGACCTGTTTCGGTAATTTCTAATAATGTTGTTTATTTAGCTAATAACGAATTTATACGATACTTTATGGACGCACTGTATACGAGTAATTATATCTGTACTTATAAATAAAAATAAAAAAATATTTATTTCTTTTTTATTCAGTGACTTTTTTTTTATAATTTTTGTTTTATTTATTTCTCGGTTTATGGTCAAAAAACACATTTTTAAGTATGCTAGGTTTAATGCTGTTTAGACATTTCTACTAAAAATTTCGACATTTCTATAAAAAAAAATAAAAGTGAAGCAACAAAATGTACTTATGTATCTATAAAAATAGTATTGTAGTACGTATGTTATGAAATAAGAAATGTATGGCTATGAATCTGCAATCAATCACAAACAAGTCTGGCTAATTGGCTCTACCAAAGACATTTTTCAGAAAAGAAAAGACATTCCTATTCCTGTTTTTCAAGCAATAAATTGAAATATAAATATACAATACTTACAATAATATTAATTGCAATAAAAACTTAGACACCATAATTTAATAGATGTCTTATAATTTAATAGGTTCCCAAATCAATGAGGGCTTGTAGCGTAATAGGGTATTTTAAAGGCTAATCGATTTTAGCACTCTGGTGCCGTAGTATAGGAGCATTTGTAAATATGCTACCGCGAGGGGTAACCGCGGTAAGCTAACCACTCGCGTCACGATTTTTGAATGACGCCCAATACGATTTTCTTCTTCTTCTTCACGTGCCATCTCCGCGACGGAGGTTGGCAATCATCATGGCTATTCTGATCTTAGATGCTGCTGGTCTGAATAGTTCGGTTGATGTGCATCCGTACCATTCCCTCAAGATACGCAACCACGAGATTCGTCTCCTTCCTAAACTTCTCTTGCCCTGGATTTTCCCCTGTATAATCAACTGAAATATGTTGTATCTTTCATTACGCATAACATGCCCCAGGTACTGCAGCTTTCGTGTCTTGATGGTTTTCAATACTTCCAGTCTTTTGTTGACTCTTCTCATGACCTCGCTGTTTGTTATATGCTCGGTCCATGATATCTTCAGGATTCTTCTATACACCCACACTTTAAATGCTTCCAACTTTTTAGTAGTCTATGCGTTAAGTGTCCATGCTTCTATCCCGTAAAGCAGAGTCGAGAAAATATAACACCTTGCCAGCCTAACTCCCAAGTCTAAATTTCAGTTCTCTTGCACAAAGTACCTTTCTCATTTTATTGAAGTTTGTTCTTGCTTTCTCTATTCGAACTTTGATTTCTTTGGAGTAATCGTTTGTGTGATTAATTATTGTGCAAGATAGTTGTAGTTTTCTACTAGTTCTAAAGTTTTACATGTAATTGTCAGGCTTTCATCATTATTTTGGGTTTTTGATATCCTCATAAATTTAGTTTTCTTGATGTTTATTGATAATCCATATTCTTCCCCATACTCAACTATCTTGTTCATTAGCTTTTGGAGGAATTTAAGGTTGTCTGCTATTATGATAGTATCGTCCGCATATCTAATGTTGTTAATTGGCGTTCCATTTACCATTATTCCTGCTGTTTCTCCCTCAAGAGCTCTTTTCATAATTTCTTCAGAGTATGCATTGAATAGTAGTGGTGATAATACACATCTCTGTCGCACTCCTCTTTTAATTTCGAACTCTTCTGATGTGTGTTCGTTAATGCGTATGTGTGCTTGCTGTTTATAATATAGATTTGTTAATTCGAAGGTCATTGTATTGTAATTGTTTTGCTTTGAGGACGTCCATTAGCTGTTTGTGGCGGACTTTATCGAAAGCCTTGTTGTAATCTATTAAACAGACGTACACATCCTGGTTCACGTCCAAGCATCTCTGGATTAGTACGTTGAATGTAAAGAGAGCTTCACGGGTACCTACGCCTCTACGGAGTCCAAATTGGGTTTCTTCAATATCCATATCAAGTGTTTGGTAAATGCGTTTATTAATGATTTTTAAAAACATTTTAAGTGTGTGAGATATCGGGCTTATGGTGCGGTGGTCGGTGCATTCTCTAGCATTTTTCTTTTTTGGGAGACAAATAAATGTTGAGGTCAACCATTCATTGGGTATGTCACCCGACTGATAAATTTCATTAAAGAGCTTTAAGAGGACATCTATGTACTCATTTTCTATTATTGCAAGAATATCAATAGGCAGTTGCTCTGGCCCAGGGCTTTTTCTGTTACTGGTGTTTTTTAGTGCTAATATTTCTTCCTTTGTAATTTCTACACTTATTTCTCTGTTTTAGAAAGATATGTCTTGTAGGTTTCCTCTTTTGTCGTCGAAAAGCTCTTTCATATAATATTCTTTCCATCGTTTTAGCTTTTCATCAGTCGTTATAATAGTGTTTCCATTTTTGCCTAAAAGAGTTGTGTTGTGGTTTCTTTTTTGCAGCCCTGCCATTTCTTTAACCTTTTTATGCAGGTTGAATAGATTGTGTTTGTCCTGAAGATCTATCTCTTTACATTTTTCTTCATAGTAAGTTTGTTTTGTGTCTCTTTTTTTTTTTTTTGATTTCATTGTTAATTATTTTGTAATTGTGATTGCCTTTGTTCTGGGCTTGTCTTTGTTGGTCCATCATGCTGAGTATCTCGTCGGTCATCCAATTGTCTCTCTTTCTTACCGGTTCTTTTAATATCTCTTCGCATGGAATAAGTAGGCAATTTTTTGGTGTTTCTCATTGATGGTTAAACTACTAGGTGTTAGTATCTAATTTATCAAAGTTTTCGTAGGTATATTTTCTGTTAAAGTTTGTTTTTTTGTGCGATTTTACACCCGCCAAAAGTCAACACCGAACGATAAGGAGAATTCACTTCAAAAAAGCTTCTCAAAAATTCATGATTTTTATTAAATATAAGGTCCTTTTAGTAAATAGTACATGGACATGGATAGAAATCTTCATTTCTATATATTCGTCTTCATCATTTATAACAAACCGTCCGCAACCTGCAACTAATGGCGTCTTCAAAACAAAGAATCATTTTCGTGAAATAAAATGCCATTTGCCGAAAATTGTTTGGTATAGTCTATTAGTCCTGTCGCCAGGGGGGGTACAACGGCCTCGTTAATTCAGATGGACTTACTCAAGTTTTTTTTATGTATTTTGACCCGTAGAACACGAATTTTTTGGGTAACAGTTGATCCGGATGTCGATAAGATTGTTATAGACCAAGAACTTGAGGAATCAAATAACAGCGATTTTTGGCAAAACAAAACAATATTTTGTATTTTTTGGGCCATTTTAAGTAAAAAATATTTCTACAAGTTTTTTCGTAGGATGCACAGTTTTCGAGATAAACGCGGTTGAACTTTAAAAAAATCGAAAAATTGCAATTTTTGAACCCGAATAACTTTTGATTAAAAAATAAAATAGCAAGTCTGCTTACCGCATTTGAAAGTTTAAGTCAAATTATATCGGTTTTGATTATTTGCGTTGGTAAAAATTTATTTTTTTATTGTTTAACAAAGCTATAAACACGTAGGGTTTCCCGTGCTTTTACATGCGTTTTAACGCATGTAACGTAGAAATAGTCTTGATTGCACTAGTACCTATTCTACCTACTCGTTCGATTTTAAATGAGAAATCATAGAAACATCACTCACGCACTAGTTGTTTGTAGCTTTGTTTAACAATAACACAATAAATTTTTAGCAATGCAAATAATCAAAACCGACATAATTTGACTTGAACTTTCAAAGGCGCTAAGCAGAATTGCTATTATTTTATTTTTTAATCAAAAGTTATTCGGGTTTAAAAATTGCAGTTTTTCGATTTTTTGAAAGTTCAACCGCGTTTATCTCGAAAACTGTGCATCCTACTAAAAAACTTGTAGAAATATTTTTTGCTTAAAATGACCCAAAAAATACAAAATATTGTTTTGTTTTGCCAAAAATCGCTGTTATTTGATTCCTCAAGTTCTTGGTCTATAACAATCTTATCGACATCCGGATCAACTGTTACCCAAAAAATTCGGGTTCTACGTGTCAAAATACATAAAAAAAACTTGGGTAAGTCCATCTGAATTAACGAGGCCGTTGTACCCCCCCTGGCGACAGGACTATATCGTTATGACTGAGAGAGTATTATAGCTTAATTTTAACTGGTACCTCCGATGCTATAATACTTTCTCGGCCATAAAGGTAGACTATAGCCTATTTCACTAAATTAAGTGATTCAAACCATCTTCATTATATGAGTTTTATAGGGAGTTTGTTGATCTTTAATACCGGATTTATACGCAGCCCTGTTCGACAGGGAATTGGACAGGGAAGTGGGCAGCGTGAATGTGTAAATAGCTCACTCGCGCTGCTGCTCGTCATGCTATTGCCATTGCACCTACATACCCAAAGAGTCGGTTTTCTGTGGCGGAAGTCAAAGGGAGGCAGCGCGAGGACGAGTGGGTATTCACATTCAACTACTCTCTCTCTCTCTCACTTGCGCCGGCAAAGCGGCAAGTGAGTAAGGGAGCAAGACGATGCTGTCATCACATTCCTTTCTTGTGAGTCATTCGGTAATGAGTTGTAAAGATATTGACGAGGAACTGATGTAAACACCTCACTCGCATGGATATCGTATTTCGGGCAATATTTCCGTCAGCGGCAGCAGCAGTAGCAATAGCTGAGTATAAATCCGGCATTATGCCGGATTTATAAGTTATTATATATTTATAAGTTTGGCGTCAATGCAAGAAGCACTAGTTATGCTTTCAAACACTAGAAACGGCAAGGCCAAACAGGACAGATGAAGCTCTCTTGTCAAAGAAACAATACACCTAGAGGACGAAATACTCTGAAACTAAACCAAGGGTAGAAAGAACTCCGAAGCTAAGGAAAAGGCAATCTTTCTAAAGAAAGAGGGTCTTGTCCAAAATTATAGGGCCGTTAATATTGTGGTTTTGGGGGCTGGTCAAGCTCCTTAGTATGCACTAAATCTTAAAAATTGTTAAAAGCTCGATTGAGAATGCTTGGAATTTGATAGAAACTGAAAGACGACGACTAAGGCTATGGAAAAGGCAAAACTACCCATTCTATTGAAGTCTAATTATTCATCTAATATTATAGTACAAAATATTGGGAACAAAATGCTTGGAAACATCTAAAAATCGAAAAAAAATTCCCCTTTTTTATTTTATTGGCCTTGGTTAATAAATGAGTTATTTGTTTTGATTTTATATTTGGTTATTTGGTTCTATGGGCAGCTAACACATATTATTCGGTTTATAGTTCAGAGAAATAAGGAAAAAAATATCCTGTTGGTGACAACCCCCTCCAGGCCGGAACCAAATTTGTTAAGTAGTATGGACATCTATAATAATAACCTATATGTTTCCTGCAGCCGATTTTGATGAAATACATAGTTATAAACAAATGAAGATCAAAAAACGGTAAATTTTTGCTTTTACAAAAAACCAAAAAGTTCAGCATTTTAAACAAATTTGAGAGTAAGAAATTCATAAATCGTATATAAAACTTTAATATGGCGTTCGCCAAATATGTCTATAGAACCTTCTTATTACACGGAATGCTGAGACTTCTGGTGCTTAAAATTATACTCTAAATTACAAAACAATCGGTCAAATAGTTTAAAAGTTATTTAATTTCTTTAATCCAAATAAATTTTTTTGCAACAGTGTATGTCAGAAAATGATGAAGTTACAGTAATACTTTGGATAGTTTATGAAAGAAAAAAATTTACACTATTATTCTAATTAAAAAAAATGACAAAAAGTAATTCTAAATATTGCAAAATTATTTTGCAAAAACATGTGAATGAAAAAAGGGGGGGCTAACTTCGTCCCTAATTATCCTAGGACAATTGTTTTTCTTTGTAAATGTGTGTATAAAAATTGAGTCTTTCTAAATATGAAAAAATAATTTTTCTATGGGTAACGGTTAAAAAGTTATTCTAATTGTTTATATGTAAGCAAAAAATCGACATGTTTTTGCAAAATAATTTTACACTGTTTAAAATTACTTTTTGTCATGTTTTTTAGTAAGTTAATAGTATAAATGTTCTTTCATAAACTGTCCGAAGTATTACTGTAACCTCATAATTTTATGACTTATAGTGTTGCAAAAACATGAATTTGGGATAAACAAATTAAATAACTTTTAAACTATTTGACCAATTGCTTTAAAATTTAAAAAATAATTTAAGCACAAGAAGTCTCAGCATTCCGTGTAATAAGAAGGTTCTAACTTAATTTTTACATAAGTTATAAACATTTAAAATCTCAAAATTTATGACTTATTTTGCAATTTTCTGAGCAACAAATAACGATATTATGATTTATGAGTTTCCTATTCTCAAATTTGTTTAGAATGCTTCACTTGTTAGTAATAGACGAAAAATTGAAAATTTACCGTTTTTTTATCTTTATTTGTTTATAACTATGTGTATCATCAAAATCGGCTGCAGGAAACATAGATTATTAATATACACTGAGGTGCAAAAAAATCGATCTACTAAAAATTTGGTCATTTTTGATGTTTCGAATTTCCTAAACCTGTTGTCCGATTTAAGTGATTTTTACCACGTTATAGCCTTATTCATTGACAATATCTCTGTAATAATATTGTTGCTAGACAGTCAAACTATCATTGTATACCGGGTGTATGAATCAAACTGTGTTTTTTTTTCTCAAAGTTCGCGTCACCCTGTGGACTATTCTGGCATTTATAAAATACTGAAAGTAAAACCCAACTATAGCCTCAGGTATTCTTAACATTTTGTCTTTCGATTTATTCGCTTATGTTGGATAATAAAAAAGTTAGGTACTTTAACAACTGGCCATGTTCGTCATCAGTACAGGGTGTTTCTAAAATATTTGCACAAAACTTTAAGGGGTTATTGTATATGAGAAAATAATGACAATTTGCTTTATAATCATATATCCGCAAACGCTTCGTTTCCGAGATAAGGGATGTTCAATTTTTTTTTTACAAACTGATGATTTACTTATTGCTTTAAAACCAGTTGAGATGTGCAACTCAAATTTGGTGAATTTTAAGACGTAGTTATTGCACATTTTTTGACATACAATTAAGAATTTAATATTCACCAGTGGCGCGCAAACGGGTATTATGACCGATAATATTACCCGTACGCACGCCAATGGTGAATATAAAATTCTTAATTGTATGTCAAAAAATGTGCAATAACTACCTTTTAAAACCCACCGAATTTGATCTGCATATCTCAACTGGTTTTAAAGCAATAAATAAATCGTCAGTTTGTAAAAAAGAAATTGAACATCCCGTATCTCGGAAACGAACCGTTTGCGGACATATGATTATAAAACAAATTGTCATTATTTTCTCATGTAAAATTACCCCTTAAAGTTTGTCGCACTTATTTAGAAACACCCTGTACTGATGACGAACATGGCCAGTTGTTAAAGTACCTGACTTTTTTATTATTCAACACAAGCAAATGAATCGAAATACAAAATGTTAAGAAAACCTGAGGCTATAGTTGGGTTTTAATTCCAGTATTTTATAAATGCTAAAATAGTCCACAGGGTGATGCGAACTTTGAGAAAAAAACACAGTTTTATTCGTACACCCGGTATACAATGAGAGTTTAACTGTCTAGCAACAATATTATTACATCGATATGGTCAATGGATAAGGGTATAACGTGGTAAAAAATCACTTAAATCGGACAACAGGTTTAGGAAATTCAAAACATCAAAAATTACCAAAATTTTAGTGTATCGACTTTTTTGCACCGCAGTGTAGATGACCATACTACAAAAACAATTTGGTTTTGGCCTGGAAGCGGATGTACTCTTTTGCATATAGGTAACTTAAGCCAGACCGTATATCTTGGTACTGGGGGTTGTTACTCCCGATGATGGGGTTGATTTAGTTGAAACACTAATTACCGAAATATATTTATTTAAGTCACCATGTACGACAGTGACTAGTTGGTGTCGGGATGGATAATGTCTCTACTCTAACCACGTCGGGTTCTGAATAATGAATAATCCCTTTCTTTACTTTCTACGTATCTATAAATAAATCTCAAATCCCAATGGTTTGTTATGATTGACCATACTTGAATGTCACCATGAAAATACTTATAGTAACATAATTGCTGACTCCGTTGTTTTCAATACGAGTGGCCTACATTGCAGAAGCAATGTCACCCATTTACGTAATGTAAACAGTACATGTAAATAATATTTGTTTGAGACTTTTAAAAATTAAGTCGATATGGATTACTCTAATTTTTTGGATGCTAATATAAATCCTCTACACGTAGTATAATTTATGATCAATCTTTGTGTGACACCCTGTATATGCATTGCATATAATATATAAACTATATAAACTATATAACTATATAAATAAATATAATATATAATATATAATATATAAATTGCATATAATATATATTTTTAATCTTTAAACCTTTAATGCTTCAGTATGCATTTAAATGTTACATATTTTGAAACAAAATTGAAAATTTCAGAGTAATCTGCGAATAGGTATATATACGCTGTTTGTTTTTCTATTAGTGGAGATATGAAAAAAACTTTATATTCTATACCACATCGTTAGATGATTTCTCTAACAATACAACGCATTTGACGAAAACGAAACCTAACGGAATCAAGAAAATCAATTGGAAATTAGGTTCATTGGGGAAATTCGTATAATAGTGTGAATAGTGTCAGAGGCAGGATCGCTGGTCTTATAGGGCTCTGCCAGCAACCATTAGGGCCTCATAATGACCGACGATATCTTGGAAGGGTCGGTTTGTTATGAATTCGGTAAATTGACTGGGACTCCTCTCGTACCCCTATTCAATGGTATTGTCTGAATTGTTCACCTGAAATCTTCTTCGAAAATCTTGCCAGGATAAATTCGTATTAATGATGTTAGCGATATGAGACACACACAAATGGAGTTGTTATTTGTTTTGATTTTATATTTGGATATTTGGTTTTATTTGTAGTTCATAGTACATCAAATAATTATGGTAATATACAAGGTGTTTAAACTTTTTATTAAAAAACTGGTACTACACATTATGAAAAGTAATGTGAACAAGTGAAGAAATATTCAGTTTTTGCAGATATTAGAAAGGTGGACTCCATTTTGTCGGACACAGTCTTAAAGATATTAAGTATCATTTCTTGAATTCTTTCACTTCTTTGCGCATCCGTTTTTTCAAAGCCCCGATAGCTCCTGGGGGGTTACTAAAAAGTCCTCTCGACTTAAGTTGTCATATAGTGAGAGGTATCGACTACGAGGTGGCCAAGGAATATCGCCGTTTTTACTCATAAAACGAGCAAGTAACGGTCTTCTTATAGACGCCATCAGTGGTAAAAAACTGTAAAACCGTGGAATTTTGAGAATTAACATCGATTTTAATGAAGATTTGGATTGAAGCTCGGTAGACCATCTTCTTCAAAATCTACCCTATGCCCAACCGGGCTTTTGCCCTGGGGGTGAAAACAACCCCGTCTAGGTTCTGAAAAATTTTTTAATCGAAATAACTATGGAAGTCGATAAATTGACTAATTCTGAGAAAATCTTGTCTTATAAAAATTTTTTTCAAAATTAAAACTTTTCAAGTTATTAGCCATTAAAACTATGCATTTTTCATTGAAAAAACTCACGTGTTATAACCGTTTTTGATGAATA
The DNA here is from genome assembly GCF_917563875.1 of Diabrotica virgifera virgifera. Classification (NCBI taxonomy): domain Eukaryota; kingdom Metazoa; phylum Arthropoda; class Insecta; order Coleoptera; family Chrysomelidae; genus Diabrotica; species Diabrotica virgifera. Next base: position 192,442,558 of record NC_065448.1, read on the forward strand.
AATTAAAAAATTTTAATTTTATAGAAAAGATCATTAAAAATAAATTGTAGATAATAAAATAACAAAGAGATTCGCGCCGGAAAGACCTATGTAAACCTAATAACGACTGACTTATTGCTCTTTAAAGGATGGTTATTTTCTAAGAACCTCGAAATGGAGAACTTTCAATCTCAAATAGCTCGAATGTGGTGTAATTTTTTCGGAAAACTTAGGTACATCTTTTAATAGTTATTAATGATATAAATGTTAAAAGTACAATTTTAAGGCACGCATGTGAAAGTTTGCAGAATGAGCGAAGCGAATTCTGCAACTCACATGAGTGCCTTAAAAATGTACTTTTTAACACGTATATCATAGAATATTTTTTCTACAAACGTCTTATATATCAACAATTATAATTTATTCATTCTGAATTACAGGACAATATCTACAAAAACTTTAACTTGAACTTGACTGACATTCCATTATTTTATATTTTTCTTGACATTACATCAAAACTGCCTATACTGTCAATACGTAAATCATAACAACTATAGAATAACATCTTTTATTGTTGTATATTCTAACAAAATTTAATAGTTTTTTTCTACAAAGGTGTTAAAAATGCAATAATACAGTTTAAATTAAATTTTAAAGAACCTTTTAAACCACCTTTTTCAAATTGCGCAAGTTGTACTAATAATATTAATGTTAATAAATGAAATAAAGTAGTAGGGAAGTGCATATAGATTTTCACTTCGGAAAAAATCAAACAAGATAGAACTTTTTGTAATTTCATTAAGAAATGTTTAATAAACAACATATCAAAAAGTTCTACTAGAGAAGTGGGTGCTTCATTTTTTATTAAACAAATGAACTACGAAGTTTGATGTTTTTTTAAATAACTCCGAAAATATAAATTCTAGAACAAAACTGACTTGACCATTGAAAAATTTAGAAAATGTTACAAAAAAAAACCAAATACAAAGAATTTTCTAAAATTAAATCTGTATCTTCTATAATTTTTTATTTATAACGCTAAAGTCACCCTTCTCACACACATTGGCGCACTGTAAACTAGCGTACGGCGAAGTGCACGGTTGAGTTATTTTAATGTAATTCTTTAACTAATGGATCAAATTAAATTTTACAAAGTGAACCTAAAAGAAGAATAATTAAGCTATCTTATGTTTATAATAAAAAGAAACAAAATATAAGGGCATAAGTACGGTGGGGGCGGAAATTGAGCCTTACATGAATTTTGTTTAAAAATGATTTAAAAATGTGTAACTAACACAATTTTTCTTATAAAACCCTCAATTTTGTACAACTTACCTACTAAGCACCGTACTAAATGAAGTTTTATTCAAAAAAAATCTCAAAAATTTAATTCAAATGATATGACGTCTTAAAAAATGGAATTTTTGAAATCTTCGTAGTTTTATAGAATTACCACCAATTTAAGACAGTATTACTCAGATTTGAACAAATCTATTACAGTTTTATAAGGGCTTTTTCAAAACTTAGGATGTAATCTTTAAAATGCACTAAATTATTTTACTTTAGCCATGAAATAGACCATTTATTTTTGAGAAAATTAAGAAAGATAACAAAAATGTAATACAAAAACCGAAAATTACCAAATAAAAAAATGTTTATATAAAGTGATCAAAACTTTTTTCTGTAAGACTTACCTAAAATACATTTAATAATAAATTTCAACAATAACAAATGTTCAGCAAAAAAAATTTTTTTTAGCTCATACAGTATGTCTGCGTAACTTGGAACCTATTGATAACTTTTTTATTATGAGTTTTACGAAAAAAAGTTATTTTTTATAAAATACTCTGCATCGCATATAATTTAAGATGCAATCATCAAATATCAAATTTAATGAATTTTATACGAGGTATGTCAAAAAATATGAATTTCACTCAGGAGTAAAGTATCGTTAAATTTCACAATATCGAAAATTGTTATTAAGAAAAGTTGTTTGGATTTAAAAAATTGTTTTAGTGTTCAATTACAACCTTCTAATTAAAATATTGTGAATAATAAAGGCACATAAACACTAAGGAAAAATTCATATTTTTTACATACTTCGTATTAAAAAAAGTTTAATATCTGATGGTTGTATCTTAGATTTTAGACCAGGGAGAGCATTTTATGAAGAATAACTTTTTTTCGTAAAAGTGATAATAAAATAGTTATGATAATTGTAATAAAATGATGATGAGTATCCGTAATTTGAGAAAAAGTTTTAAAAAAAATTTCGATTAGAATAATGTAATTGTATATTTAAACATAGTTTTTAATTTCAAAGAACTTTTCATTATAGCATTTTTTGATATTCTGAAATATAAAGGTACTTTACTCTTTAACGAAATTTATTTTTTTGTCATAACTCGTATAAAATTGATGAAATTTGATATCTGATGCTTGAGTTTTAAATTTTTGACTCTCCAGAGCATTTTATGAAGAATAACTTTTTTTCGTAAAATTGATAATAAAAAAGTTTTCTATGTGGTTCCTAGCTACGCAGGCATACTGTATAAGAGCTTCTGTATAAGAATTTTCAAATTGCAATGCCATATTCGGATTCAGTATAATCAAAAACAAAATAGAAACATATTTAATCAAAGTAAAATGATGAATTTAACGATATTTTTAAAATTAATAATACAAAATAATTGTTATTGTTTAAACCAATAATAAACAATTAGCGGCCAAATCCGCGAGTAGAACTTTTTACTTTAACATTTATATAAACTAACAAAAAAAGTTTTAGAAAAATATAAGCTTGTTTGAATTTTTCCGAAACCATGCATATTTCCGTTCTTATTGCACTCCCCTATAGCATAAAGTAGAATTAATGATAATAAAGTAGCATTTTTAACGCTCCTATGGAGTGCTAAAAATTGCATTTTTAACACGGTTGTAGAACAAGTTCATTATAAAAGTTTTTTTGACTAAGAACTGACTGACTTATGGCGAAAATATAGTCGCTCCCTGCTTTTTTTTCAAATGATGTAACAATTTATTAAACCCTTGTCACTAACAATCCTACTAGTCTGGGCTGATTATCGGAGAATAGGCCGTTTTTGGGAAAAGTTATTTACCAGCAAGTTTATTGCTGGAATCGAATCTTATGATTGTATAAGTTAATAATATAGGTATGCAAAGTCCACAGATAGTGTGCTAATTTTTTTATAAACAAAATGGCGCCCGAAAATCGTGTTTTTTTCAATTTTTGCTTTATAACTCCAAAGATTTTAACTTTACCACCAAAAACACTCAAATAAAAATTCACCGCAATTAAATTTTGCATAGAGACGTGTTTTTTCCCGGGAAAAAGCGGGTTTTTCCAACAAAATCTTTAATTTTCAACTAAACTTTTAGATAAGTAATTGTTAATCAATAATTAATTAACTTGGTAATGTAAAAGCCTTTTTCGTATATATTATAATTCCAGAAGTCGATGGAAATTGAACGAGCAGTTTAGCAACAATAGGATCAACAATTGGAACAATTGGAACAAAATAGTTTACGGAATTAAAATTTGACTATTAAAGCGGCCTCAGGAATATTTTAAAATTATAAAGAATTTTTTGGCTTATAAACAAATAGAATATCTCGGGAAATAATAAACTAAATTAATTTATAAAAACGGTATTCGAAAAACAGCGGCAGGACGCTTCTTTTAAAAGAAAAAACGTTTAATTATGATGAGTGGTTCCTGAGATACTACCGGTCAAAGTTGACCGGAATTTACGGCAAAATATAAACAATAGGATCATAATTTTCAAACCATCACCTTTTTGTTTTTGTCGTCTTTCTCCACACCAATTTTCATATCCTTAAAATACTCATAACATATATTATTATAATAAAAACTATCGATAATACGTGTGAAAATTGCCAAAAATAGCAAAATTCCAATCAAAAATTAGGTTGGAGAAAATGTAACCCTCAAAGCTCAAAATCGGTATACGTTAAAAAAATGCATTTTCTCGGCTTCTCATGGAGCAATTTCTCATGGAGCAAACTTGCTTTTGTTTTGTTATAACAAAATTTATTTATTTATTATAACACAAAATTTTAATTTGTTTAAATAAAAATTGTTTAAATAATTATACAGCTTTCAAATAAGAATATTTATGTTTTCAACTTTAAAAGGTACACTTGTAGTAAGTTTATCTAAAAAAAGCCTACAACTGGAAAAAATATGTAGTTTTCTGTTCTTATAAATAAATTAATCTATTATAACAAAACAAAAGCAAGTTTGACATTTAATAATGCGTTAGTTCGATGGCTCTACTCGAGTTATTAGGGAACAAAAAAGAATGAAGGAAATTGCTCCATGGAAAGTCGAGAAAATGCATTTTTTTAACGTATACCGATTTTGAACTTTGAGGGTTACATTTTCTCCAACCTAATTTTTGATTGGAATTTTGCTATTTTTCGCAATTTTCACACGTATTATCGATAGTTTTTATTATAATAATATATTTTATGTGTATTTTAAAGATATTAAAGTTGGTGTGGAGAAATAGGACAATAATAAAAAGGTGATGGTTTGAAAATTATGATCCTATTGTTTATATCTTTGCCGTAAATTCCGGTCAACTTTGACCGATTGTATCTCAGGAACCACTCATCATAATTAAATGTTTTTTCTTTTAAAACCAGCAACCTGTCGGTGTCTTTCGAATGCCGTTTTCTCAATTTAATTTAGTTTAATATTTCCCGAGATATTCTATTTTTTTATAAGCCAAAAAATTGTTTATAATTTTAAAATATTCCTGAGGCCGCTTAAATAGTCCAATTTCAATTCTGTAAAGTACGTTAGATGGGTATAGTGTCTGTTTATGAAAAAATCATAATTATTCTTATGCATCATAATTATTCTCGTTATTGTAGCGACCGTAAATTTTTAATTAACAATTCAATTGTTGCTAAACTGTTTATTTAATTTGCATGGGCTTCTGGAATTATAATCTATAAGAAAAAGGATTTTACATTGCCAAGCTATTTAAATATTGATTAACAATTACTTACCTAAAATTTTAGTTGAAAATTAAAGATTTTGTTGGAAAAACCCTCTTTTTCCGGGGAAAGTTTTCGTCGAACTGAATCGGGAAAACACGTCTCTGTGCAGAATTTAATTGCGGTCAATTTTTATTTGGGTGCTTTTGGTGTAAAGTTAAAATCTTTGGAGTTATAGAGCAAAAATTGAAAAAAAAAACGATTTTCGGGCACCATTTTGTTTATAAAAAAAGTAGCATACTATCTGCGGACTTTGCATATCTATATTATATATATATTCAATATATATATTTTGCTAATTAGCCCAGAGTATACTAGAAATGAATGGCTTGGCACTTGAAATTAATTTTATTTGAGTATAATATAATAGTTCATTAAATCGAAAATGACATTTTTATAATTAAAAAAAAAAGAATGCATTTTTCTTAAATATATCTTAAAGTATTCATGACACAGAAACAAAAAAAAATCAAAATTTTCAGTAAAAAAATCCTACATTTTTTAATATTTGAATCTTTTCATATTATGAATAGTTTTAGATTTATTGAAGAAAAATTCACTTTTTTAAATTACAAAAATGTCATTTTCGGTTTAATCAACTATTTTTTCTAAACTAAGCATTAAAAACCGGTCAAGCCACATGGATCGTATCATTTATACCTAAATAAAGTTATTTTCAAGTGGAAAGCTATTCATTTCTATTAGGGTTGTAATGACGAGTGTTTAATTGTTACATTTAAAAAAACAGGGAGCGACTTTATTTTCGTTATTAGTCAGTCAGTTCTTATGCAAAAAACTTTTGTCAATGCTCAATTGAAAAGTTTTTAATAAACTTTAAAAGGTGTCTGTAAAGTTTTTCCAAAAAAGTAAAAAAAAACAAAAGTAAGTTTTCAATCGAATAGCACATAAAACAACATCCAAAAATGTTATGCTACATCCTACCAGACTGAAAAATGGGAACCGTCTCTGGTTGCACCTCCGAGGATTCTACAATTTGCAAGCCATAACGGATGCTGAGACTAAGGAAGATGAGGGAATTTTACAATTTATAATTCACGTCCCATCTACTCAGCGCGGTAAAGTTCCAACGAGAATGGTTCCCTTCGTACTCCAATCAGAGTAAACATGTAAATCAAAAATGAGTATCCATTTTCAATTTCGTTGCAACACGAAACTACAGCCACATCATTATTCCAGTCCAATCAGAGAGTGCAGCAAGCACCTCTACCGGTTTCGAAACTTATTAGCCTCCCATTAGGAGGCACATATGCTGCTCTCTCTGACCCAACTAGGACAAACCCCGGTGCGTAGTCACAGATTGCAACGAACGAAATGGCAGGGATGCCCTAGCGGCAACTGCTAACAAAAAAGTAAGTTTTTAATCTAATAGCACATAAAACAACATCCAAAAATGTTATTCTTACATCCTACCAGACTGAAAACAATGGGAACCTTCTCTGGTAACAACTTTTAACACCGATTGCAACGAAATTAAAAATAGTTATTCATTTTTGATTTTTCCAAAAAATTGCACCACTTTCGAGTTATTTGAGATTGAATGATTTCCATTTCGAGATTCTTCGAAAATAACCATCCTTTTAAGTGCAATAACTTAGCCATTATTTGGTTTACACAGGTCTTGTCGAAGCGAATCTCTTTGTTTTTATTACCTACAATTTTGTTTTTAATAATTTTTTCTATAAAATTAAATTTTTTTAAGCTATTCATGAAAAACAATTATAAACGTGTTTTTTAATAAAAGATGCATATTTTAAATCGCTAATAACTTGGAAAGTATCAACTTTGCAAAAAAAAAAATGTACAACAAAATTTAATCAGAATTGGTCAAAATTTTCATCCCCTGGGTGGGGTTGTTTTCACCCTCAGGGCAAAAGCCCGCTTCGGCGTAGGGTAGATTTTGACAAAGGAAAATTTTCGAGGAAATCGGCATTGATTCTCAAAATTCCACGAGAAAATGACTGTTGATTACACTATTAGTACATCCATTGACGCTCGTCATGTGTCATCCTGTTGAAAAGTCGTGTGTTCATTTGTTATAAAATTATTTTTCTTAATTTTCTCTTTGACAACAATTTCCGTATTGGAAATCGAAACGTTAAGTAGTCTTAGGTGAAATATGTAGTTTAGTCCTGTCGCCAGTGGGGGTACAACGGCCTCCTTAATTCAGATGGACTTACTAAAGTTTTTTTTATGTATTTTGATCCGTAGAACACGAATTTTTTGGGTAACAGTCTATCCGGATGTCGATAAGATTGTTATAAACAAAGAACTTGAGCAATTACATAACAGCGATTTTTTGCAAAACAAAACATTTTTTTTTGTATTTTTTGAGTCATTCTAAGCAAAAAAATTTTTTTACAAGTTTTTTCGTAGGATGTATAGTTTTCGACATAAACGCGCTTGAACTTTCAAAAAATCAAAAAATTGCAATTTTTGAACCCGAATAACTTTTGATTGAAAAATAAAATAGCAATTCTGTTTACCGCATTTGAAAGCTCAAGTCAAATTCTATCGGTTTTGATTACCTTCATTGCTAAAAATTATTTTTTTTTATTAATAAACACAGCTATAAACACGTGGTGATTACATGATGTTTTCAATGCATTTTTCATTTGAAATCGAACGAGTAGGCGCGCATACAGACGATTTCTAAGTAGATACGTACATTAAAACGCATGCATTGGGCACGGGAAGCACTATGTATTTATGGCTTTGTTTAACAAATAAAAACCTAATTTTTAGCAATGCAAATAATTAAAACCCCTAGAATTTGACTTGAAATTTCAAATGCAGTAAGCAGAATTGCTATTTTATTTTTTAAAAAAGAATGTGTGTGTACTTTGTACGCACGTAAGAAGATATTCTTCTATTATATAATAGGTAATTTAAACGAAGTAAATATACTTAAAAGGTTATTTGTACTTATTTTATTTAAAAATCAAACTAACTTTCTTATCTACCACTTTCAAAAAAGAAGAAAATCTTCAAAAATTATATAATAATATACTTACAATCATAAAATCTATAAAAAAAAAATAAAAAAATAATAACTTGCTTGGGGCTTGAACCCACTTCACGTCTACCGCTCCGTACGAAAGTTGACGCCATTTCAAACTACACCAAACTCTCGTATACGTCATGTGGGAATATACACAAACTAAACGTTTACACCATAAATTTATATGAATTTAATAAAATTATTAGTTTGATTTTTGTTGAAATAAAATACAACAAAATATAGAGCAAGAAAACGATATATGAGATGAATATTTGTAGAAAGTTTGTTCGTAATCAGATTATGTAAATTAAAGCATTGCCTACTAATAGGTAACTACATTATTTTGTTTACATTTTCCAAATAGATAGGTATTGAAACTATTAGGTATTTCCAACTGAAACATTTAGAATTACGGGAATCCGAGTGAACGTTGAATACATCAATAATATCCGCTACGCCGATGACACTGTATTACTAGCAACCAGCCTAAATGATCTACAGGCCTTACTAGACCGTGTGAGAACTGTGAGCGTAACATACGGACTGAACCTTAATATTAAGAAAACTAAATTCATGGTTGTCAGCCGTGTAAATTTAGATCCCGGGGCACTAATGTCAGATAGCGAAGAGATCCAGAGAGTCGACAGATTCCCTTACCTCGGAACTACCCTCAACTCACAATGGGACCACGCTCAAGAGATTAGGTTCAGAATTGAAATGGCACGGTCTACATTTATCAAGCTGAGATCCTTGCTGTGCTGCAGTGATCTCAGTTTGAGAACAAAGATGCGGATAGTGAGGTGCTACGTTCTTCCGGTGCTACTGTATGGAGTTGAAGCCTGGACACTGACGCAAGCCACTGAAAAGCGGATTGAAGCCTTCGAGATGTGGATCTACAGAAGGATACTTAAAATACCTTATGTGGACCATGTCACCAACATTGAGGTCCTACAGCGCATGACAAAAGAAAAAGAAGTGCTTAATTTAGTAAAACAACGTAAGCTTGAGTATCTTTGCCACGTGATGCGGAACGAAGAAAAATATCGAGTTCTTCAACTCGTCATGCAGGGCAAAGTATTTGGCAGGAGAGGACCGGGACGCCGTCGTATCTCGTGGTTGAAAAACCTCCGACAATGGTTTGGGATAACCTCCGCGGAGCTGTTTCGCAGAGCAGTCAACAAAACAATGATAGCCTTGATGATCGCCAACATCCGGACCGAATAAGGCACTGAACAAAAAGAAGATACCTTTTACAAAGGATTTTTTCCAATTTTTACTTTATGCTTTTAGATGTGCTCATTTGCATAAGTACAAAAATAAGACTAGTTATTTTTCTTTTTAATCACCTCGGTTCGTAATATTAACGATTGAAAATCATTTTAAGAATTTTCTGTACAAATTTCTACTGCAGAAGCTGTGTAAAAACTCCCGGCATAAAGCAATTTAACTGGCATTTAATACATTTCTTTTCGCAATTCAATTCCCTTAATCGCAATGAATAAATAAAATATATCCGCTTTAAAATCGGTTTACAACGAGCAGGCAAGCATCAAAAATAGAAAATGTATTTCACTTTCGCCCAAAATGTCAATAACACTTTCACCCTAATTCGCAGAAGTGAGTGATATTGATTTACTTATTTGTATCTGAAAGAGAATCCATAAAAGCATCAAGCATATAAATTTATTTTAACGCATAAATTTATTATATATTATCCATTTGATGACATCTGTATCGCTCATATGCTTCGATTCATTTTAGTCAATTTAAAATAGCTGGTTTCCCAATATTTTTATTTTATTTGAATACGAACATTGATGAAATATTAATAATGGTAGGGGAGCCCAAGCGGTTATTTTTGCAGTTACTCGAGCGCTTCAGATTATCACGTGGAGAGAAACCTTGTACCCTGTAAACGTATCCGTACCGTATATTGGACAGAGGAATTCGGGGAAGGTGGCACAAAAAAAATTTCTATCCTTAAAAAAACTACAAATCGTCTGATTAAGATAAAATAAGTTAAGTACATGCAGAACAGTGTATATTTCAAAAATCTGACGATTTGAGCGGCAAGGAAACGGGTGAGTCACAAAATTTCACAAGAAAAAGCGAATATTCCAAGAAATAAACTTCAGATCGAAAAACTGCAAAATACACGTATTCAATATTTTTGAAAAACCTATCAAATGACACCAAACCAGACCCCCCACGGAAATGGGGAGGGGGTTAAATTAAAATATTAAACTGAAGCATTATTGCAGATTTGGATTCCTTACGTAAAAATAAGTAACTTTTATTCGAAACATTTTTTCGAATTATGGACAGATGGCGTTATAATCGGAAAAAACCATTGTTAGGAAGGGAAAATTAAATTAAAAAATGAAAAGTGACCACTTAAATGGAAAACTTTACTTAATTTTTTTTGGTTTTAGGACCTAATCTTCACAAACCAATAGGTCCCCATAAAGCTCGAGTAACTTCACATTTACCATACATTCCTCCCCTGCTATAAGTGTTCATATAAGAAGAAATAGCCAGAGCTTGGATTTATATTTAACAAAAATTTAAGAAAATTTTAAGGATATAGGCAATTTAGGCATAGGTTTTTATTAAATAAAGGCAGAAATTTTAAGATGTTGGCAACATAATATAGGGAATATGGCCACTAAGTTAGAGGTAACACAGACGGAGCGGCGTACGTCGACTGAACCCCCGCTGAGATGTCGATAGCGACGCATCCCTTACTATACTTTGATGCAGTAACACACACCAGACGCTCTTACAGTTTTCGATGCAGCGGCTTTCTGGCGACATATCCTGGAACCCATCCACCGCCAATCGGTTTTATGACTTCGACGGCATATCATAAATGCGTGTATCGTGGTGCAACACAGACGTTTCAGCTGTTTTATAGCGAATTCTGTAGTGACTGTTGTCAGATCGGGTTTTTGTGATGGGAAATACACATGTAGAAAAATTAATTATTGAAATTCAGATGAGACCAGCTATTTGGGATATGCGCATTGATGAATATTCAAACAAAATAATAAAAAAACCTTATTTATTATTATTTATTATTTTATTTATTTATTATGCTCTACAGGCCGTGTATTTACAATTTTAGATAATACAGTTTATGCTAATAATTTATATATAATTTTATTTGATGTCTATGTAAAAATTACTGAACTATGGTTCTCCACTATATTTATCCTATTTTACAGCTCCTCTTTCCAGTGTGTAATTTCCATCGATACTACACCTTCCTGAAACTTTCTTGCCGTCTTTTTCTTCGTCTACCTCATCTCCTAGTCCCAACTGGTCTTCTGTGCAGTACCATCTTTGGTATTCTTCCCTTATCCATCCCCTCGACATGACCTGCCCACCTGATTCTTTATGACTTTGTGTATCTTTTTACACTTGGTTCCTTGTAAAGCATCCTTAATTCTTGATTGGTGCTTCTATGCCAGCCGTCTTCTGTATCTGTATTCTTTCCCCTGAAAATAGCACGTTCCGTTCTCAACTCTATATCTTTTTTTCTTCTGTTTTATTTAGCACCCATGTCTCACATCCGTAGGTGGCTGTTGCTCTTATTACGGTTTTGTATATTCTGGTTTTCGTCTTTGTCGATACGTACTTTGGCTTTAATTTGAATAATTTTTTTAATCAATTTAACACCTGTATTTGCTCAGTGGCGTACCATAGAATGGAATGCCTCTTAGCGTTATGAATAGTTTTTCTTAGGTGATATGCTTTCCCTCATAACGGTGTTATTTCTTGAACACGGCTTTTTAATACTCACTAATAACTCCTGAAAAGATTATTTAGACATTCTTGTAAAATTAAAAAACATCTCTGGGCCTTTATTATATTAATTTCGTTAATATAATGTGTAAAAAATCCCTTATAATTTCGTTCCTTTATGATCGGATGTATCCAATATTTGCGTTTCTTTTTTTCTTTAATCTAAGATAAAATACACTTGTATTTATTACAAAAGACAAATCGTCATAACTTTCAGACTTCTTATCGTACAGCAGCCAACACGCGACTAAATTTGGCAACAACGAAATACAAATACTTTAAATTGTAGCATAGCTGCCGCTGTTATACCGCGCCATGTGGTTTGCGCTGCCTCGACGTCGATTCGACGCGCGCCGCCTGGTGTGTCCTTGCTCGTATTGTTTATGAAACAAATAACTAAGTGAATTAAATCAAGATTAACACAAATATATTTACATAAAATAACATTAGTAACATAATAAGTTAATAAATAAATAATTGTTAATTAATAATAATTAAATATTGTAACCACTTGAAGTTTCGTTAATTATTAATAGCTACAAATTTTCAATATTATCAAAAATATTTCAATGAAAATGTAACTCATAATTATAACTATGTCTTCAATCATTTCAATTACTCAAATTTTAGTGTTTGTCTTTCTATAATAGACAATAATTCGAAAACGGCGGGTTCGTTGGAACAAATATTCCCATGAGATTTTTTTGCATAATCCATTTGTAGTATACCCCAGAATAAGGTTCAAGAAGTCGCCCACGAGAAAAGTGGTCAAAAATTTTTTTAGATTTTTTAGACAATTCTGGACAAAAAGGGTATCTTGTAATTTTTCTCTAAAGTTGATGGTTTTCGAGTTATAAGCAATTTAAAATTTGAAAAACGCAAAAATGGCCATTTTTAAGACTTAATAACTCGGTTAAAAATTATTATTATGAAAGTCAGAAAGTGACTAAATCAAAGTTTAAAGCCCCCCTACATGACCCTGAAGAAATTTGTGTCATTAATTTATTATTAAGCTGTTATTTTTAATTATTAACAATAAGCCGTAAGTGCTCATTGACGCGGCTGTAAATGTGAGTGCGAGTAAGATGCCCCATTGGACTGCCGGAATGGCATCTCTCTCGCACTCACCATAGACGGTCGCATAATACGTGCTGGCACTCATTATTATTACTTAAAAATAACAGCTTAGTAATAAAATTATGTCAAAAATTTCTTCAGGACCTTGTGGGGAGGGGGGGGGCTTAAATTTTGCTTTAGTTACTTTCTGACTTTCATAATAACTTTTAACCAATTTATTAAGACTTGAATATCACCATTTTTCGTTTTTTTCAATTTTAAATTATTTATAACTCGAAAACGATCAACTTTAGAGAAAAATTACAAGAGATCTTTTTTATCCAGAATGGTCCAAAAAATCTAAAAAATATGTACGGGCCAAAAATATTAATTTTTTGCAATTTGATTAAAAAAAATTAAAAAAATTTGACCACTTTTCACGTGGGCGACTCCTTGAACCTTATTCTGGGATGTCTCACGAATGTGATTATGCAAAAAATCTCATGGGAATATTTCGAGGGTATACGAGCAGATTGCACTAAGTCAAAAATCACTGTTTTGAGAAAATAAAGTTTTAGTAAAATTTTGAAATATAAATCAAAATTACACAAGAAGTATTACTTTTAGTTTAATTGTAAAACTTTTATAGAAATAGTAATGGTATTTTAAAGAATGTGATATATTACAACAACAGTTATTGTTTTTCGTTAATAAGTAATTATTTTTTTTAATAAATAATATTTTACACAAGTAGACACACAACTAATCCCATTTTAATGTTAATTTTAGTTGTATACATTTAACAATTATAATGTTTTATCCTATAAGCTTAGATAACTAGAATTTCGGCATTAAGAAAATCCTATTGAAAAATAAAAACGAACAATAGAAATTTTCAGAAATTTAATAATTAGATACAAAAAAAGTACAAAAAGCAAATAGATGATTAGTCTTCTTTAACTAGACCAGGGCATTTAGGATTTTTAAATACTGCACATAGAAACTTGTAACTTTCTGAATTGTGTTCAAGATGATGTCAGAAAAAAACTGGATCAATATAAAATGGATGGGAATGCATACTTGCATTTTAAGAGTGCAAAGAATGCATCGAAACGTGCATAAACATATTCAAATAAGTGTATTGAGGGCCAGATTTTGTCACTCGATGGTTTTTTGGTCGCTGACGCCATCAGAACCGACCACCGGAGCACATGGTCCCAGGTTCACTGCTAAGGCACATGATCTGGAGTTTCGTGGGCAGGGCCCCCGCTACCATAAGTGCAAAGTGTGCAATGCACACGGGCGCCATCCTTTAGGAGCGCAAAAATTAAGGATAAAAAATTGCAACAATATTTACAAAAAAAATCAAAAAGCAAAAATTAATTTTAAAATAAAAGTTGAGAAATTAAATAGATCAATTTTACTTTGTTTGGATGACATTATTAGTCTTTCTATAGATATAAAATAAAAAATCCTGCTATAAAAATAACAAACACCCATTCCGTAGACAAAACTGTAGATAAGAAATACCTAAACACGTAAGTAGTAGTGTGTGGGCGGTAATTCTATCTCATCGATAACCCAACGATTGTGTGACACTCAAATGATGAATCGAAAATATTTGATAATCGCATACCCATCAAATAACTAATTAGACCGGCCTGTATCGTCGTCCCCGTTAGCGAAATTATTTCGATTCGATTTTTTTGCACATTACTCAAAATGAGGTCCTTATAACAAATCCAGAGAGCCAGGCGGTGCCTTGGTCGAAAAATTATTAAAACAAATTCACAAAAATAATTTTTTTCATTCGAACAAATTTTTTTAGATCGCTTGGGTCATTCTGAGTAAAAAATGTCTCTTGTCATTTTTCACTAAAATTGATTGTTGTCGTGTTATATGCGATTTAAACTTTAAAAATGCGAAAATGGCCATTTTAAGGCTTAATAACTCTATTAAAAATTATTAATATGAGAGTCAAAAAGTGACGAAGTCAAAGTTTAAAACCTCTCCTTCAAGATCCTGAAGAAATTTTTGTCATTTTTTTATTACAAAACCGTTGTTTTTAATTATTAACAATTAGCGCTATAGCCCAAGCTGTATCGTTGCCCCCGTTAGCGAAATTATTTCGATGTTTTTTTTTTAAAAAACTTACTCAAAAAGAGGTCTTTATAACAAATCCACAGGGTTCCAGGCGGTACCTTGGTCGAAAAATTGTTTAAACAACTTTTTTAAACAAATTCACAAAAATAATTTTTTCACTTCGAACAATTTTTTTTAGATAATTTGGGTTATTCTGAGCAAAAAAGCTCTCTAGTGATTTTGCTCTAAAATTGATTGTTGTCGAGTTAGCTATATGGCCTTTTTTTCGCATTTTTCAAATCTTAAATCGCGTATAACTCGACAACAATAAATCTTAGAGAAAAACAACAAGGAACCATTTTTACTCAGAATGACCATAGTTATCTAAAAAAAATTTGTTCAAAATGAAAAATTTTCTTTTGTGAATTTGTTTAAAAAAAATTGTTTAAACAATTTTTCGACCACGGCACCGCCTGGTACCCTGTGGATTTGTTATAAGTATTATGGTAAGTCCCGTCTAAAGGTACGTTTTTACTGGCGCGGCTGGCTCGTTTAATCGCTGAAAGATCGTCGCTGAACAGGGTTGCCAGATGGGGTATTTTCCCACAATTTTTTGGTAATTTGAAACCGTCTAGGGGAATTAAATTTGCGAATGTACATAGAACTGTATATTATACTCTCATATAATCGAAGACGATAGGACCTATGAATTATTTCCAGGGCCTCTGTTAATAAGTAGTATAATTTTGGTTTACTCTTCTTTACATATAACTACTACTTCATTAAAATGTGCCAAAAATTTAAATTTGGGAGATTTGAGCTTCAATTTGAGGGAATTTCAGTTTCTAAGTGTGAGATTTATAAAATCACATCTGGCAACTCTGTACCTGGACAGTGAATGCGGTGTATCTGATTGTGCTTGTGGTTGTGTGGATTGTAGGAGCCGTTTTGACTGAAGCGTCTGTAACGTTTGTACCCAGGGGCAGCAAGTGTCGATTTTTGGTGACTGCTCTGAGAGTATGAGAGCAGACAAAATCGTAGACACTGGGCGGTTATAGTGGCGTATTTCGTTGACGGCCAGACAAACAGACAGTCATGAAACCGGAAATATATATTTGTTCTCGTATTGCTGAGCCGCGTCGAATAATATATCACTTGTACTATTCCGACCACTTTAAAACCGTACTTTCGGTCGAATTGCTAAAACCGGAAGTCCTAGGTGAAATTTCTCACTTTTATTACCATCGTTGGGTTATAAGCTTTCATTCGACATCTCATTTGCCATTATACCTAGTGCCATGGCGAAGGAGTTATTTTTACAGACGGACAGATAGTCAGAAAACCGGAAGTAAACATTTGCTCTCGTGTTTCTAAGGCGAGTCGAATAATATATTGCTTATATTATTCAGGCGACTTTAAAACAGTACTCCCGGTCGCCTTTCTAAAACCGGAAGTCCTAGGTCAAGTTTCTCACCTTTAGTACCATCCTTGAATCATAACCTTTCGTTCGACATCTCATCTGTCATTCTACCTAGTGGAATGACGATGGAGTTATTTTCACGGACGACGAACAGACGGGCAGACAGTCATGAAACCAGAAGTAGGTATATATTTGTTCTCATCTTGCTATAGCGCGTCGAATATTACATCGCCTGTACTATTGACTTTAAAATAGTACTTGCGGTTGCATTTTTAAAAGCGGAAGTTTTAGGTCAAATTTTCTCACCTGTAGTAGTATCCTTGGATCATAAGCTTTCATTGGACACCTCATTTTCATTCTACCTGGTATAATGAGGAGTTATGTTTACGGACGGACGGACAGACGACAGACGGACAATATTAATATTATTATTCAAAGTATACAAAGATTGTTAAAATACATGCGAGCAGAGGAAATAGAGGATGAAGAAAGAATTGTCCAATGCTACAAGATTAGAAAAACATGCAATATTTAAAAGAAGACAAGAAGAAGGATACTTCAAAATTGTGATAAACAACCATTTATTAGGAAATTATGAAATGATACATACTTATAAAAACAAGCTTCACTTCACAAAAATTTCTCAAATACAAAACTCCGAAACACGCACCGCCAACAAATCACACAAGCAGTATACCGCAATCAATGCTCAGATTCAGCGACGATCTTTCAGCGATTAACGAGCCAGCCGCTGCAGTAAAAACGTACCTTAAATGGACAAAATTTGAAAATCGCGTTACTCTGGGTTGGCCATCCACAAAAAGGTGGGATGTTGTGAGGTGAGCAAAAATGTTCTCGGGTTAAGTCTAAACCCTCTATATGTGACAAGATGGTCCAGCAGAATTGATTCAATAAAGCCCCTTAAACTTTATTTAATTAAGATTTGCTATGGTGTTATTTGTTCCTATTTTGCTTTATTTGCACCTACCTACCTACCTTCAAAAAAAAAATAAAAAAAAATTATCAAAATGCCTTAAGGGGCGCCAAAATCATTTTTTGCACACAGGCGCCAGTAGTTCTTACGGGGGCCCTGTTCGTGGGTTCTCAGCAAATTGATGCAAACTGTTTACTCGTGGGTTTTTGGGACCGCTGAATAAGAATACGACATCAGAACCGACCCCCGATGCACAAACACCCTCCAAACTCTATAAGGTAACATGCCTTAGCAGTTATCTTGAGCACCAGGTAGTCCGGGTTCGTTTCTGATGGCATATTCGTACTAAGTGAACCCAAAAACCGCCTAGTAATCTATTTGCATCCATTAAGTGCCGAAATCCCTCGAAACTTCGAAGATGGCGTGACCCTAGACACCAGGTGTCCGTTCTGAAGGTGTATTCATTCGTCTTCAGCACACCCAAAGACTCCCTGAGTAATCTGTTTGCATCAATTTAATGCCGAAAACCCTCTAAACTCCAGAAGATGATGTGCCTTAGCAGTGACATTGTGCCCTAGGTACCCCAAAGGTCGGTGCTGATGGCGAATTCGTATTCAGCGTCCCCAAAAACCTTTGAGTGACAAGATCTGGCCTTAATTATCTTGACATGTCTATGCACATTTTGATACATTTTATGCAGTTTAAAATGCAATTATACATTTCCGCTTATTTTTTTATTTTAGACATTTTCCAGACATCATCTTGAACACAATGCAAAAAGTTGCAATTCTCTAGATGCTGTATCTAAAATCTATTTACTCCGGCGATTTTAGTGCTAAATGATCTAATATGAATCATAGGAAATCAGGTTCCGGCAGAACATTGATAATTTTTTCATCAAACGGCAAATCTTCGTACCACCTGTGAAATACTTCTGGCTTCTGGTATTACTTTTTTCTCTTCTTCATGTAGTACCGTCTTCTATCGGAGGTTGGCTACCATCACAGCAATCTTAACTTTGTTGGCTGCGGCTCTGAACAACTGTATTGAACTGCACCCATACCACTGCCTTAAATTTCGCAACCGGGAAATCCTCCTACGTCCCACATTTCTCTTTCCCGAGATTTTTCCTTGGATTATGAGTCTTAGCAGAGAGTACTTTTCTCCTCTAATTATGTGGCCTAGATACTCCAGTTTTTTCGTTTGTATGGTTTTTATGACTTCGCATTCCTTCCCCATATTCAGCAGAACATCTTAATTTGTTAGTTATCTTCTCACATAACTGCATTAACTCATTTTTTTGGTACAACTAATTTTAATCGGCGTAAAGTACAATTTTGGAAAATATTCAATATTAAAAAATAGTTGATTAGCACGGCTTAATCTATAAGTTGTCACATTTATGGCCCTTTAATTAGGTAAAAGGTTTCTGTTTTTCGTACATTAACCTTTTGATTTAAACCTAACGATAGGTATAGAGATTGTACAACCAGAATATTCTAAGTCAAAGTTAATCCAGTGTTGTATGTTTGGTTTTCGCAAAAATAGTACAAGTAGACTGCATTAAGAGTACTTCATGCATTCTGCTAGTAAATGAAACAGTCAAACTGACTTAGTATTAAATTGTTATCTGATTAATCTGTTTAATCAAGAAAGGTGTCTTGTAATTTTTCTTAGAAATTGAGAGTTTTCGAGTTATAGGCGATTTAAAATCTGAAAAACGCGAAAATACGCATTTTTGAGGCTTAAAAACTCATATTTAAATTACTATTTGTGAGGTTGCCAGAAACATTAATTGAAGACTAAACATTCAGCTTCAATATTCTAAGGAGTGAGCGCCTAACCTTAATTTATACCGTTGTTTTTTAATTGTTAAATATGCGTGTTTATACGATTTTTTTGCCGGTGCGGCGAGCTCTAGTTCCAAAATCTCATATTTTCCTCCGGAAACTATTTTTTCTAGATTCGTTGGGCTATTCTAAATAACAGTATATTACTTTATGAGGCGGAGAAGCATGACTTTTCTTGACGCGCCCGATATTACGCGCCGAACGAAGTGAGGCGCGTAATAGAGGGCAAGTCAAGAAAAGTCGCTTCTTTGCCGAATAAAGTATACTATTTCTTCTTCAAACGTAGCAATTTTCAACCATAAATAGTACAATTCATAATAAGTATGCATCACTGCGGCCTGAAAATTTCACAGAAAAATGATTTTTTATCAAGTACCAAAATGGAAAGTGTTACCGAAGCGTCATGGGAATACATTCGATCAGCGCAGTAGCCCAAAAAGTAGCTAGTTATTTAAATTTAAACGATGCAAGCGCATACACGGGTCACTCTTTACGACGAACTTCAGCAACACTTTTAATTGATGGAGGCGGAAATCTAGAATGCCTCAAACGACATGGGGGCTGGAAATCAAGCACGGTTGCCGAAGGATATATAGAGGATTCAATAAGAAATAAGAACGATAATGCTCAAAAAATTTTAAACCCTCATGATTCGCCAACATCGGGAATGATTGCTGAAAGTTGTGCTCGACCATCAGTATCATCAACAATTACCAATGCGTATCAAGAGTCGGGAACATTTTTGCACGGTTTCAATTTTGAAAATGCCTCATTAACTAATTGTACTTTTAATATTACTATAAATAAAAATGATGTTTAATTGTTGTTAATGACATTTGTATTGTTGCTTTGTGACATGTTTCATATTGTTGCCATGACAACAATTTTCCCTCCGCCGTAAAGAAATGGGAAAAAAACTGCTGCCGGCGGAGACATCAAACTTTGACAGGATCAAGTTAGATAAGTATTGTCATCATTATTTGACGTTTGAAGAAAAAATAAGTTTCTTGACATTTTTCTCAAAAGTTAATAATTTTTTCTTCAAACGTCAAATAATGATGACATTACTTATCTAACTTGATCCTGTCAAAGTTTGATGTCTCCGCCGGCAGCAGTTTTTTTTCCCATTTCTTTACGGCGGAGGGCAAAATGTTGTCATGGCAACAATATGAAACATGTCACAAAGCAACAATACAAATGTCCTTAAAAACAATTAAACATCATTTTTATTTATAGTAATATTAAAAGTACAATTAGTTAATGAGGCATTTTCAAAATTGAAACCGTGCAAAAATGTTCCCGACTCTTGATACGCATTGGTAATTGTTGATGATACTGATGGTCGAGCACAACTTTCAGCAATCATTCCCGATGTTGGCGAATCATGAGGGTTTAAAATTTTTTGAGCATTATCGTTCTTATTTCTTATTGAATCCTCTATATATACTACGGCAACCGTGCTTGATTTCCAGCCCCCATGTCGTTTGAGGCATTCTAGATTTTGCTACGTTTGAAGAAAAAATAGTATACTTTATTCGGCAAAGAAGCGACTTTTCTTGACTTGCCCTCTATTACGCGCCTCACTTCGTTCGGCGCATAATATCGGGCGCGTCAAGAAAAGTCATGCTTCTCCGCCTCATAAAGTAATATACTATTAAAGTTATAAGCGATTTAAAATCCGAAAAATGCCAAACAAACGCATTTTTGGATTTTAAATCGCTTATAACTTTAAAACTGTTAACTTTTGAGAAAAATGTCAAGAAACTTATTTTGTCTAGAATCTCTGTTTAGAAAATCTAGAAAAAATATTTTTCGGAGGAAAATTGGAGATTTTTGAAATACAGCGCGCCGCACCGGCAAACAAGTCGAAAGGACATGCATATTTAACCTTTAACTACACGCGCTGGCGTATTTTGTACGCCAGATATAAGAATTCTATTACAAATATATTTAAAAATTTCATTTTTGACCTTGTTTATCTCTCTAACCTATCCCTGGAATGTGCTTTACAATTTCGTTTTAGTTTCGTTATAATCGGCGTTCTGGGAAGATCGTAATTTACAGTTTATTATTTGTTGTTTCCGGTGGTGGACAATATACGCCACGATTATATTAATATAAGTAGCAATATAAGTACATATTTCAATTGTTTTTTAGTCATTATGGCACAAAATATATTTTCCTTTATAAACAATACTTTTTCTACTGTAAAAAATCACTTTTCAAAAAATTTTTTATTAGTAATTTTATTTATTATGGAATCCAGTTATTCCATGATTCCAGTTATAAATCCCGATTGGCTAACTGAGAAGGAACTCCAAGTATTCACTGATGCCGAATAAGGTTTATACAAACAACTAAGTGTATTTAAAAAAAAATCCGCTGTTTTTAAGTGTATTTTCTTGTGGCGTATAAAGTACGCCACGCGTGTAGTTATGTTATAACTTGATGCGCGGGTAGTTAAAGGTTAATAAATAAAAAACAACCGTGTAAATTAAGGCTAGACGTAATCACTCTTCAGAATCATGAAGCTGAATGTTTAAACTTCAATTTAAGTATCTGGCAACCTCAAAAATACTAATTTAAATACATATGAGTTTTTAGGCCCCGAAAATGCGTATTTTCGCATTTTTGAGATTTTAAATCGCCTATAACTCGAAAACTATCAATGTTAGAGAAAATTTACAAGATACTTTTCTTGTTTAGAATGACCCACAAAACTTAAAAATGTATGTTCCGGAGCAAAAAAGGTGATTTTCTGTATTTGTTTAAAAAAATTGTTTAAACAATTTCTTCCCAGAAATTCCGCCCGGCACCCTTCAGATTTGTTTAAAGGGGACATTTTTGAATAGGAATCTACAAAGAAACACAATCAGAAATTTTTCCAGACGGGAACGGTCTCACCACATGGACTAATCGCTATTTTCATTTCTATGTCGCAGTTCCGTGCGCTATTTAATGTAGCTCCAATAGTCCATTGAAATGTTATATTCTTGCATTTTTTACAGGACGCAATTTTATTTATTTTTTAATGTGTAGGGGGGGTCAGTAGAAGCTTAAGTTCAAGTTTGTGGGGTCGCCATGTCCTCCGACCGCCATCTTGGAAAAAAGGGTGCAAATGGTTTCCGCGCTCTATCTCGTAAACCAGCAACCCTACAAAAAATTTAACTCATAAAATGTAGCAAATTAAATTTTCTACAATTTTGTTTTATTACTTTTTATCGTCAAGTGACCAAAAAGAAGTTATAAACAAAAATAAGTGAAAATTTTGTAACAAGTTTATTTTTGGAGGTTATTTTTTTTTTCAATTCAATCTACAATAAAATGAGATCACAAAATGTGTTGTGCAGGATTTTCCCAACACTAAAAAGTTGTTTTTTCCACTAAAAAGTTGTTTGATTTTATTTATTGATCTAGGCTTTACAGCGCTCCGAATTTGACCAGAGTCTCGAATGCTCATAGGAATAAATACAGTGAACTCTCCCTGGAACGGACAGTAGTAGTTCCGCATAAAGTGCCCGTTTAAATGAGGTGTCGAAGAGAAAAAACTTAACTTAATTTTTTTTTTAATAAGTGCCTGTATGTATGTATATACAGGGTGAGGCAGATAAAGGGCCTATTAGAAATATCTCGAGAACTCAAGGTAAGAAAATTATGAAAATCGGAATACAGGGGTTTTGAGGTGTGAACTATTTAATGAAAATATTTTGGTCTCTTTGCTACTTCCGGTTATACCGGAAGTTGGTTGTAACTTCGTTTTTTTAAATGGGACACCCTATATATTTTTACATTTTTAGATTCTCCTTGATTTCTTCTTTCTTAAAATGTAAGTTTTTGTAATATTATACAGGGTAGGTTAAAAGATAATTACGTTTTTTTATTAATTTCGTAGCAAAATTCACACCCTGTAGAATTGTAGTAGTTTGACATAATAAACTCTGTTTATCTTCAAATGATTTTTAATATAGTCTACTATGTTAAGAATTATTGGTATAGTTAAATTTTTCCTTTTTTGTATACAGGGTTGGTCGAAACTCAGAATGAGTATTTTCTGAGTTTTCTTAAATGGAACACCCTATATTTTAGCATTGTAATGAAATGTTATTTTAGGATACTTTTTAATTTCTTAAGCAATTCCTATACCTAACTGCTTCAGTTTGTGAGTTATTGGTGATTCAAGCCAAACATTAATTGCAACACAAAATACCTGAAATTTTATTAAGTTGGCCGTAAAAATATTCAATCACAAATAATTTTTCTGAAATAAATACATACTAATCGAGACTGATACTTAAAATTGCCAATAATGGTTGAGCTATCAAAATATCTACGTAGTTAAGATTGTTAGTGCGATTAAAAATTAAGCACAAATTAAAGCAGTTGGGTATAGGGAATGCTTAAGAAATTAAAAAGTACCATAAAATACCATTTCATTACAATACTAAAATATAGTGTGTTCCATTTAAGAAAACTTAGAAAATACACATTCCGAGTTTCGACCCACCCTGTATACTAAAATTCAAAATTTAGCTATACTAATAATTGGTAACAATAGTAGACCATATTAAAAATCATTTGAACATATAAAGGGATTTTGATGTAAAACTACTACAATTCTACAGGGTGTGAATTTTGCTACAAAATTAATAAAAAAACGTAATTATCTTTTAATCTACCCTGTATAATATTACAAAACCTTATATTTTAAGAAATAATAAATCGAGTAGAATCCAAAAACGTAAAAATGTATAGGGTGTCCCATTTAAAAAAACGAAGTTACAATCAACTTCCGGTATAACCGGAAGTAGCAAAGAGACAAAAATATTTTCATTAAATAGTTCACACCTCAAAACCCCTAAAGTCCAATTTTGATAATTTTCTTTACTTTAGTTCTTGAGATATTTCTAATAGGCCCTTTATCTGCCTCACCCTATATAGGGTGTCTCAAAAGTAGCGGAACGGTCGAATATTTCGCGAACTAAACATCGGATCGAAAAACTGAAAAATACGTGTTCAATCATTTTCAAAAATCTATCCAATGACACCAAACACTAATCCTGACTACATCCCCTGGAGGTGGGGTGGGGAGTAACTTTAAAATCTCAAATGGAAACCCCCAGTTTTGCTTGCAAATTTGGATTCGTTACGTAAAAGTAGGTAACTTTTATTCAAGACATTTTTTCGAACTGTCGATAGATGGCGCTATAATTGGTCAAAAAATTTATCCTGATACCATAGGTAAATTATATAAACGGTCTAATATCTCACGAAATGCACTTCCAAATGAGAAACCAAAAAACAGATTTTTAATCTTTTTCGAAAACCTATCGAATAACATCAAACATGACCCTCCAACCCATCCCCTGTAGGTGGGGTGGGGGGTAATTTTAAAATCTTAAATAGCAACCCCCACTTTTTATTGCAGATTCGGATTCGTAATAAAAAATTAAGCAACATTTATTCGAAACATTTTTTAAAATTTCTGATAGATGGCGCTAATAAATCGTATTTTTCCAATTAAAGCGCAATCTATTAACAATTCTAAAAAATGTTTCGAATAAATTTTGCTTAATTTTTCGTGACGGATAAAAATCCGTAATAAAAAGAGGGGTTGCTGTTTAAGATTTTAAAGTTACCCCCCACGCCACCGCCAGGGGGTCGGTTGGAGGGTCACGTTTGGTCTTATTCGAAAGGTTTTCGAAAAAAATTAAAATCTGTTTTTTAGTTTCTCATTTGGAAATATATTTCGTGAGATATTATACCGTCTCTATAATTTACCTATGGTATCAGGATAAATCGTTTTTCCCAATTATAGCGCCATCTATCCACAGTTCGAAAAAATGTCTTGAATAAAAGTTGCTTACTTTTACGTAACGAATTAAAATCTGCAAGGAAAACTGGGGGTTTCCATTTGAGATTTTAAAGTTACCCCCACCCCACCTCCAGGGGGTGTAGTGGGGGTTGGTGTTTGGTGTCACTGGATAGATTTTTGAAAATTATTGAAGACGTATTTTTCAGTTTTTCGATCCGATGTTTAGTTCGCGAAATATTCGACCGTTCCACTACTTTTGGGACACCTTGTATAAAAAGAGATACTAGTTTAATATAAGATAACACAAGTTGTGGATGACTACGCAGCATTGTCTATAAACATTGAAAATTGAACTTTTCGATTTTCTCTCTGCATTCTTCTATCAAAATATCATATTAATTTAAAATAGAATCGTGATCCTATCTTTAGAAGCCTTGCCTCCAATGCACCCTTCTACTTTCAGGGTATAAGTTTTCTTGGGTAATACTCTAAACTGTAAAAAATTATCCAGTCTCATCTGCGTTAATAATGTAGAGTACCTACCTATACTGTCATTAAAATGAGCAGTTTTTACTTCCAGTTAAAAACTACTAATAAATCAACAGCAGCTACTTCGCCACATACAGATTTAAAGGAAATATTGTGTCGCTTACAAAATTTCTCGAGCCATCCACCAGAAGCTTTCATATCAACGCTTAGTTCCCCTGCAACTTCTAATGCCTTTTCTTAAATAATTTTAACAGAAACAGGAATATTTTTAGACCGCACTTCACAAAACCAATCGAAAATAATTATTTATAGGTCTAATGCATTAGCATCGGTTTTCAAAAATTTTCTTTTCGCGTCCAGGTTTCGGTTCTCAGAAAACTGATGGATTAAATCACTTTTACGTTTCAAAATTTCACTGGCTTGAGGTTTTCCAATTCCAAATTTTTCAGCTAACTGTCTCACACTTAACTCATACCTTTCTCCATAAAGAACCACATCGACTTTTTCTTTCAAACTTAAAAAATCTAATGCCCGCACTTCACTCTCGCCGAAGTCGATCGAGGTTCAACAAGTACGAGAGTGTAGACTGTAGACGGTCACCTTGTGCAACTTTGCCTCACTTGTCGGTCTGGCGCGTCCAAGTCAAAGGGACCTTTGTCGGTTTCGCACCGCTCTTTCTCGGTATCGCACTTCCTCGCGAAGTAGAACGAGTGTGTAGAGAGGGTACTTCGGACTTCGGTCAACTTTGGCGAAGTAACTTCGCCGAGAGTGTCAAGCGCGCTTAAAACTAGACAAAATTTATTATGAAATTTCATCCGAAAATAGAATTTTTAAGAAAACACTCATAAAAATACAACGACGTCTATTGGATATGCTTAATCAGACATTCCGGTTAAAATTCTTAAATACTTGATGCAGTCAAAACAAAATTTACAATTTTCTGGTGTTGCCTTTCTTTCACCAAACAACAAAAACATTAAATTTTTATTATTTATGTAGTGTTGATAACGTGGAAAGTATCAATTATCAGGTCGTCGTGGAAAGTATCAATTATCAGGTCGTGGACATCTGTATTGATTTGAAATAATAAATGTATTATACAGTGGTAGTCAAAAGTCCGTACCCCCTCGTATCTTTTGAACGGTTATACCTATAATAGTAAAATTTGGAGATAGGAAATAAACGGACGTAAGCTTGTTAACTAGTCATGACAGGTGACGTAATAGTGACAGATGACTTTACAGCGCCACTGTGACAGATAATTTTAAATGGGACTTTATGGCAAGTGACACCTCGTTTGAAAGGTATTGAAAATACCTATTCAGTCATACTAATATTGTTTAAGTTTAAGCTAATTTTGACGAATTAATGAAATAAATATAAAATTGTAGTTTCATTTAATTAATTCAAAATTCAAAATTCCGCCTATGATTACTTGTCAAAAAGGTTGACGTTGACGTAAAAACTACTAGAGAATCGAAAAACGTCAACTTTTTTGACAAAAAAACCATAGGCGTACATTTGAATTTTTTTAATTAAATGCGAAGCTACAATATTATATTTATTTAATTTATTCACCGAAATCAAAATCAACTAAAACACAAAAAAAATAGTATGGCTGAGTAGGTATTTTGAATACCTTTCAAACGAGGTATCACTTGCCATAAGGTCCCATTTAAAATTATCGGTCACAGTGGCTCTGTAACGTCATCTGTCACTATTACGTCACCTGTCATAACTAGTTAAGAAGCTTACGTCAGTTAATTTCCTCCATCCAAATTCCACTATTATAGGTAAAACCGTTCAAAAGATAAGAGGGGGGGTACGGACTTTTGACTAGCACTGTATACATATAGTTTTATATTGTAAAATATTTGGAAAAAATGTTAATCTTTTTCATTTACTGTCAGCATTTTTTACACATCATTTACTGTCCGCGTCCGTTGTTGAGAGTGTCCGTCGAAGGGAGTTAAATGGTACAGGTTCATATATGGCCAAATGATTTTTATTTTAAAAATCGTCCGTATAGAGGAGGAGGTGTCCGGCCAAGAGAGGTGTCCGTTAAGAGAGAGTTTACTGTAAAAAAAAACGTTAGGCTTACTTACACTGTATTATGATCTTAACATTCCTATGTTACTATTAAACTATTTTTTATCTTTCTCCCCACTACAAAACTTAGGACGCTAAGCATGTAGAAAAGGCCCAAGTAGTTGTTTGAGGACAACGCCGGTCTGGAAGAAGAATGACGCAACTTACAAATTCTTCTTTTTCTTCTTCTTCTTCTTCTTCTTCTTCTTCTTCTTCTTCTTCTTCTTTTTCTTCTTACATTAGGCTAAATATTAGGGTGGGTCGGTTCTCTAGTTTTTTATGGCTGTAGTGAAGAAAGTTGCCAAATGGTCTAGAATGAATAGTGATATTTTTATTTTTTTTTATTTTAATATTTAGCCCCCCCCCCTCGCCCGACCCCTAAAAAAAATTTAAAATTTAATTCTTACATCAATGAAACCTGATGCTTTAAATTACTAAAAATAGCCTCAAATGCGCTTAAAAAATACTTATTTCATTTAAACAACCTTAAACCCCACCGCCAGGTAAATTTGTCCAGGTCCAGAAGGACCCATAATACCCCTAAGAACTCTACGGCTACACCGCCTACCTTTGACTGCAATAGACCGAACTGGATTATCGAGCTGAAAAAGAGCAATGATAGCTAGTGCAGTTCTTGAAGATATTGGATTGATATCCAAGTCTATATAATAGACAAGTCTAAATTAGATCGACAGAGAAAAAGGCAACGAGTTGATTTACAAAAAAAAACATAAGCTAAGGTTTGGTTTTTAATAAATACTGTATCAGTGTGTACGTTTGGAACTCTTCACCTTTTAAAGCTAATTGGTTATTCCAGATATTTAAGTGACGAACTAAAAGCTGTAGTTGACCCTGTGATCCAACGAAATGGCTTTTATTGCCATCCTGAAAATATTTTACTAACGATGATCTTTGATTCACGTAGTCATATAAGAAAATTAGGATACAAAAGGATATTACAGTGCAGATCGAAAGCGAAATAAAATCTTATAAAGAATAGATTGGCAAGAGTGCAGATAATCGGAGCCGCTAATGACGAAAAATCTGGCTGATGAAGACATTCAAGAATTTATTAAAACTGGTAGCTATCCAGAAGGAGATTTATGGAAGTTACCCTGCCATACGCAGGCTGGTCAAAGAGGTGTCAAATTAGTGACGGAGGCATCTTTGGCCGTATGTGGGTTTACTAATAGGGATGGTTGGATATGTACAAGTACAACTATAGCATCTAGAAACAACATGCCAAAGTTTAATAGCAAATCAGACTATGAAGTAGGAAATTAAAAATTGCTCACATGGTTGGGTGGATGTGGGTGGGCAGGGATGGAACTCGATGGCACCTACCTCCCCGTGGTGAGTTCTAGGTTATTTTGTATATTTTAAACCACAAAATAAGCGAAGAGTTGCTCCAATGTGGAAAAATACTTGATGGTTTTTAGTCAAAGCTTGTCACGTACGGGGAGCTATAGTATAATGTTACATATTATAGCATATCATATCGCTGACTATAGTAATGAGTGAGCCTGCACACACGGAAGCATTAGTTCGATGTATGCAGCCTCACTCATTACTATGAGAGCGATATGATATAATATACTATTATATTATAGTATAGCTCCCCGTGCGTAACAAGCTTTAAGGGCTGGCGGGGGACCTAAATATATCTAAAAATTAAAAATATTTTTTTAGGTAAATAGAGAACCATATTACATTATTTCATAATAAAGGGAAATTAATTTGTTGATTTAATTTTTTTTGTTCTTTGAGGGGGATGGCGGAGGGCTCAAATAGTGACGAAAAAAATTTAAAAAATTTGTACAAGATAATTTCACCAATAACAACTTTTTCAACTACAGGCGTATTGAGATTTAAAAAGAAAGTATAAAAACGACCCACCCTACAAACATCCTTTAATAAACAACTTTTTTTTTCAATAATTGTATTATTTTCTTTTCGTCAAAGGTAGTTTTCACCGTACATTTCATAAAATTTAGGCCAAGATTGACTCTTGGCAAATTATGGTTTCTGGTTATTATCTTGGCATGGTTTCTGCAAATTAAAAGACATACAAGGTGGGCGGTTAATTGTGCCGATGAATGTATTTACAAAAAATATTAAAATAACTGAAAATCTTCTTCTTAGGGTGCCTGTCCGTTTCGAACGTTGGCGATCATTCTGGCTATGATGACTTTGTTAGTTGCTATACGGAATAGTTGTGTTGAGGTCTTTCTATACCATGCTCTCAGGTTAGCAAGCCAGGATATTCTTCTTCGTCCTGGGGCCCTTTTTCCTTCAATTTTACCTTGTAAAATGCACTGGAGTAGCTCGTATCTGCCTTGATTTCTACTATATGCCCTAAGTACTGCAGCTTACGACCCTTCACGATGTTGACTAAATCTGCGGTTGTGTTCATCCTCCGTAGTACTTCTTCATTAGTGACTTTGTATGTCCATGTTATCTTCAGGATCCTTCTGTACAACCATAGCTCAAAAGCTTGAAGTTTCGATAAAATTTCCGCCTTCAAGGTCCACGGTTCTACTCCGTATAAAAGCACTGAGTACACATAACATTTAAGGAGCCTTATTTTTGTTTTTAGAGTGATGTCATGGCTCTTGAACACAGAGCTCATAGTCAAGAATGCACCCTTTGCCTTTCCGATGCGACATTTAATCTCTTGAGTATTGTCTCACGACTCATTTATTATAGTGCCCAAATAGTTGTATTGTGAGACACGTTCAATTCTCATTTGGTCCACATATAGATTTACTCCAGTTACGTTTTGCTTGCTGATGATCATTAGCTTGGTTTTGCTGGTGTTTATATCTAGTCCATATATTCTACTGGTTTCAGTTATTTTATTCATTAAGTTTTGCAGCCCTTCTATGGTATTGGAAAACACTATTGTATCATCTGTATATCGCAGGTTACTGAGCTTACCTGCAGAACTGCTCTGCAGGTATTTCATCAAGTCCCGTTGCCTTTCCATCCTTCATTTGTCTGATGGCTATGGTTACTTCTTCTGGCAGGATTTCGCGACCTGAATTATTTTCAATGGTGGGTTCTTTTTCTGTTCTAAAGTCGTGGAAAAGTTTCCTTAAGTATTCTTCCCATACTTTCTTTTTATCTTCTTTGGTTATGACAAGATTGCCTTCATCATCTGTTATTTTTCCGCTGCTGTGTTTTCGGAACTTTCCAGGTATTTCCTTCACCTTTAGATGGACATTGAAATTGTTATATCGACTCTGATACTCCTCTATTTCTTGACATTGTTCTGTTTTTTGTTTCTCTTTTGCTTCTCTTATCTTTCTTTTAAAAGATGGTAGGTATTCTTTTATAGTCTTTGAGATTTTCTTTGTTCTTTTTTGTCTGATCCATAAGCTCCAGTATTTCATCGGTCATCCACGATTTCCGTCTCTCTGTATCTTTCTTCATGTGTTGTTCTTTTATTTCTCTCACTGCTTCTTTTATGATGGTTAGACTTTCTATACCTGTAAAATAAATATAACCTGTAAATATAAATATCATCCAAGTTTATGCTCCCACTGCAGATGCAGATGAGCAGAAAATGGAAGAATTCTACCATCAAGTAGAAGAAGTGCTAAAAACAACAAAGAAGCACGAAACAGCAATAATTATGGGAGACTTTAACGCTAAAGTTGGACAAAAGATGACACAAAACATTACCGGAAAGTTCGGCTTGGGAGAGAGTAATCAAAGAGGTGAGCGTGTAATAGAATTCTGCCAAGAAAATGACTTCGTCATTACAAATACCTGGTTTCAACTTCCAGAAAGGCGTCTCTACACGTGGAAATCCCCTCAAGATGGACATCAAGGTAAAATAGTACGGAATCAAATAGACTAGATCCTAATAAACCATCGATTTCGGAACAATATTAAAGATGTAAGAACTTACCCCGGCGCCGACATAAACTCAAATCATAATTTACTCTGCTCCAAAATACAAATTAAATTAAAGAAACTAACAAAGCCAACTAAGCCTAGTAAGATATATCTCGACCCCCTTAAAAACACCCAAACGCGCGAACACATAGCACAGCAGATAAATAGTAAAATGCACAGAATATCAAATATACCAAACGAAAACAGAACTATTAACGAATGTTGGTACGATATTCAAAACTCGATTTTAGAGGACGTAAGGGAATCTTTAAAAACACCTACAATGTTGGCAAAAAATGAATCGATGAACCAAGAAATTCTAGACTTGATGGAATTTCGAGGAAAATACAAAAATAGAAATATTATCAAATACCGTAAAATTAACAAACTCATAAAAAGAAAAATTAAACAGGCCAAAGAATCCTGGCTCGAGAATTCATGTAAAGAAATAGAAGACCTCCAAAAAAAGCATGACAGTTTCAACCTCCACAAGAAACTTAAATATACCTCCGGAATTAGAAAACAGAAAAATGCTCACGTACTTAAAACCGCAGACGGAAAAATTTGTGATCACGAACAACAGTGCAAAGAATGGGAGAGACACATCAGTGACCTTTTTGACGATGCTTCTCGAGAAATTGCTCCAAATACTACCTGTGACAACCAATTAGACAGAGGTCCCAGTATACTGAAGTCAGAAGTCATAAAAGCAATACAACAAGCCAAAAACAATAAAGCACCTGGACCAGATCAAATCCCTGTTGAGCTACTTAAACTTTTGGATGAGTAAAACATTACCTACTTGACTACTTTCTTTAACAAAATTTACAACGAAAGAAAAATACCAGATGATTGGTTGGAGTCACTGTTTATAACATTACCAAAGAAAAGCAGGCCCACCAAATGCAGCGATTTTGGACTAATCAGTTTGATGAGTCACACACTTAAGATACTTTTACGTATTATACAAAACCAAGTATTCCTTCTGTGCGAAACTAGAATGGGTAATAAACAATTTGGATTTAGAAATGGTCTAGGAACTAGAGAAGCACTATTTTGTATGCGCGTTCTATTACAAAAAAGTTGTGAATTCTGAAAGAACGTTTATGTTTGTTTCATCGACTTCGAGAAGGCGTTCGACCGAGTACAACATGATACACTTTTCGATTGCCTGCAGGCAGCAGGACTTGACCACTACGATATAAGACTGCTGAAATACTTATATTACAATCAAGTAGCCTCTATCCAAATTGGAGACAGTCGTACTGAAAAACTGCCGATAAAACGTGGAGTACGAGAAGGTTATGTTTTATCACCCACCCTTTTTAATCTGTACTCTGAAGAAATCTTTAGGGAAGCTTTGGATGACAGACAAGAGGGAGTAAGGCTAGGCGGAGAAGTAATCAACAATATTAGATACGCTGACGATACAGCCATTCTTGCTGAAAATTTACAAGATCTTCAGACACTACTAAATCTAGTCAGTGAAGCAAGCTATCGGAGAGGCCTTAAAATCAACATTTCAAAAACAAAGCGGATGGCAGTTGGAAAGATTAATATAGATCTAAGGTCAGCTTTCTCTTGATGGAGAGGAGTTAGAACGGGTAAATCATTTCAAGTACCTTGGCAGCTGGTTAAATGTAAATTGTGACTCTGATGAAGAGATAACAACTAGGATCGAAATATCACGGAAGGCTTTTATGACCTGGGAACCAGTTTTATGTAATAGAAACCTATCGATGAATATTCGAAAGAAGGTGCTGAAATGTTATGTGTGGTCTATCCTATTGTATGGTTGTGAGACATGGACGTTAAAAACCACAATGCTAAACAAAATAGAAGCATTCGAATTGTGGTGCTATCGACGAATCCTAAAGATATCGTGGGTTTCGCACACTTCCAATGAAGATGTTCTTCAAATGATGAATTCGGAACGTCTGCTCATCATAAAGAGGAGAAAAACAGAATACTTCGGCCATATAATTAGAGGACCTAAATACCATCTGCTTCGCCTTATAATACAAGGAAAAGTGGAGGGAAAGAGATGGATTGGTCGAAAGAAACTTTCATGGCTGCGTAATATTAGACAATGGTGTGGCTGCACAGTAGAAGAATTATTTCGCATAGCAGCCGATAGAGAGAGATTTCAGGAAATTGTAAACATGATGACGGCCAACGTCTGAATACAGACACGGCACCTAAAGAAGAAGAAGAAGACTTTCTATACTTAGTTCCTGCATTTCTGCATTTTAGCATCTTTATATTGAGGTTTTCACTCACCTTTAGTCGAATATTGGGATCTTTCAGTTTTTTAATAACTGAAAATAAAAAAAAGGTAAGCTGTCAATCGACGTAGCACAGAAAACGACAATAAATATCGTCTCCAGACCGCCAGATTGACAACAGGTGGAATACTTTCTTTGGTTACACCTCCTGAGATTCTCAAAATTTATAATTCATACAGGATGCCGATGAAATTAAGATGAGAGAATTTTAAATAATAATTCACAACTCATCTGCTCAGCGTGGTAAAAGCTCCAACAAGAAGTATTCCTTAATACTCAAACAAAAGAGTAAATGAAGTAAAAATGTATAAACATTCTCAATTTCTTTGCAACACTTTGCATACTATGGTCAAATCTGAGAGTACAGGAAGAGTCTATACCGGTTTCGGGGGTGACATTTCTTTTCTTGCAATTCGGAAAGGCCCAAAGTGTGGTACGTGGAAGAATCTGAGGGAGGAGGATATGGGACTACTGATGAGGGGGAAACAACCCCCGAAACCGGTATAGACTCTTCCTGCACTATCAGATTTGACCATAGTATTATGCAGCTGCTGCATTTTCGTGTTGCAAAGAAATTGAGAATATTTATACATTTTGAAAATAAAGAATTTAAACTGATGTAATTTATTACTAAAAAAAATAATAAAAACGCTGGAGGGAAGGGCCGCCCGAGAACTTTATCGTACCGATCTATTATCGTTATCGTACTAGATACTGGCATTCTATAAAAATAACAAAGTTACTCGTTATTTTGATATTTTAGAAACACCTTGTATACTTGAAAATATTTTATGGGTCTACGCATCATTAATTCCTGCATTTGAGAAAATGTTCGGGGACACACTATAGATTATTGCATAAATCAATAGAATATTAGTCATACTTTCATTTCAAATTAGTTCATTTTTCTGAGAAATTAATAGTTTACAATATTTGCATTTTACTGCATGGATTGTAATGAAATTTTGGGAGTAGCCCAAAGCCAAATCTCCTAATTCAAAGTCTATCCTATATTATACTATATACTATGGCGCTTTTATCATGGGGGCGGTTCCCACCACTTCTCGGGGATAGAACATTTTTATTTTCGAATTGCATGGAGCAAAAGAAAGAATTTTAAGAAAATTTAAAAATGCGCCCTATAATTTTATCTTATTTTTTTCACCCGTCCAACTTTTTGAAAGTAGAAATAACACTATATTAAGAGGTATTGCAAAAGAAAAACAATGCATTTAAATTCTGGTGAATGAGGGGTTAAATGTATGTACTTATCATTTTTCCTTAAAGTACATTAGTCATATCTTTTTTGCACCATATTTCGCTTAGTTTGAATGTAACCGACACTTAACGGTGCTCGTTTTAAAGGCCTTTTCAAACACTACAAAAGCATGAGCACTTTGAGCATGCACCAAAAAACAAACTCTTTTTACCTACCATATCTCTTTTTGTATTATAAATAGAAAATTTACGAAGGAACGAATCTCTTTTTTATTTATAATCTAAAAAAAAATTTATATAGTGTTTTTAGTTTGATGCATAGTTTTTAAGGTATTCACAAAAAACCGTCCGAAAACGTGTCATTTTTGAATGAAAATGGCCAATTTTCAACTACGCATAGCTCAAAAAGTATTGAGTTCTCAAAAAAAAGTATACATCAGTTTTTGCTTAAAAATAGGTTCTCTAGCCACTTCCATGCTTATTTTGACCAACAAATTTTCCACCCACTTGAAGGGGTGGGAATTGCCCCAAGATAAAAGCGCCATAGTATATAGGGTAGATTTTGTTTCTTGAGCTATTCCCTACTTACTGTGAAAATATCAAGTACATCGATGTAGTAGGATGGAATTCGGAGCCAAATACCCTCATCGACTGCCCTATAATAATGCTCTGCTATAATCGCGTGAGAGGGGACACACACAAGATTCTAGCAAAATTTCAATTTTCTCTAACTTTTCGAGTTTTTGAGGTACAGCAACGAATTTTATGTCATTGGAAAGATAATTTTACATTATTTCAAAATATGTAAAAATATACAGGGCGTATCTAAAATATTAATATTTTTTTTTCATTTCCGGTTCCACCGGAAGCTATATTGTAGATAAAATTTATTGTGCTAATAGATAATAACGTGCTATATATATCTACCAAATTTCAAATGTTAGTTTCTATTACAGAGGAAGTTACGGGCACTCGAATATTTTTTTATTAAAAATTCATAACTCCCCTCCTATGAGGAGTTAAGAAATCTGACTGATGTTATTGAATTTATCGATAGGATATCAAAAATATATCAGAAAATAAATAAATTCCTTGAAGCCATTTTTGAGAAAATCTAGTTCAAACTTATGTCAAATTTTGACCCCTTAAATGTAGGCAACCCATAACTTTTCTGAAAAACGTTAATATTCTTGTGATAGCCCCATCTTTAGGCTATACAAATGTTTTTTCAAATTAAATTTATCTTAAACAAGTTTTTAGATTGGTAGGGAAATGTATCGGGTGAGCGGTCGGCCATGCTGGCCGCCATTTTGGATTTGGAAATGTGAAATTCCGTATTTCTATTTACCTGTCGATGAGCTAACTTTAACTTAAATTTCATTCGTTTCGGTCAAAATTTGCAAAAATGGGCCCTAAATAACCCCCCTATTTTGGCCCCCCTTTGAGAGGTTTTTTTCAAAAGCTTAGTTTCTCGACAAAATTCTCTTAAACTTACTCATACCGAATTTCATCGAAATCGGTCTAGTAGTTTTTGCTGGGCGGTGGCGACATACGTACGTACATACGTACGTACATACGTACGTACGTACATACTTCCGACATGTTTTTTTTATTTGCTTTTTAGACTCAGGTGGACTCAAATCGTCGAAAAAAAGTGAAATCTGAAAAAAATTTTTTTGCACGATCCTATAACTTTATCTATTATACTCATACTGCGTATGTAGTACGATAAAGTAAAAGAGAACGTAACTGGTTATGACCCAATTAGTTTGCTCGTAATTTTCACAACAAAATCTCGAGAGCAACATGTGAGAAATGAAAATATATCGTATTTCGCTAATCTGGCCTCGAAAAGCTATTGCCATTATTTTAGAAAATTACAAACCATACGTTTCGACCCTTAGAGTGTGAATGACGAGATTTCGAGCACAGGGTGTATAACTTCAATTTGTGCTGATTCACATAACGATTTGAACGTGATCCTATTATGGCCAGGGCAAACAAGAACGGGTTAATTCAATGTTTATTGTGAATATAGAACCCCGAGAGCAATCTTAATGGAATCAAAATAGACGTTTGTTATTTAAAATTTGTGTGTATATCAGAATATCTAAACGTTTGTATAAGGTATCATATACCAAAAAGTCATATTTTTCAATTATTCATGTTTTTCAACAATTTTGGACAGCAGTGAATATATTTCCAACGTTTATAACTTGTATATTTAACATCCCTTCTGCAATTAAGCACAAAGAGGTTTTTCATCAATTTATATCTCAATTTGATTTGTGTTTACAAATGATAACCATTTTTTTTATTTCAAACATCGATTGGAGTTCGCGGTTATTGATATATACAGGGTACCCGCCAATTACTAATGTAATGTATGTGAAAAGGGATATAAGTCGAAAAATGCGAAAAATGAGCTGTACACCAAGTATACATTAAAAAAATGGATAATACACTTAGACGGAAAGAGATATAAGTCATTTTACACATATTTACGCGCGATTTGGTATGTGTAAAAGGATATAACTGATCAAAAATAAAATTTTCACTAGTAATACCACTAGAGGTCAAATTATTTCCGGAAATTTTTTTGAGATCATGAATATTTTGAAAATTTCCCGAGTCGCAGACGAGGGAAATTTTCTAAAAATATTTATGATCAAAAAAAAATTTCCGGATATTAATTTGACTTCACGTGGTATTCGGTAAGAAAATTCAACACCAAATTTGCATTTGAAAATCCAAAGCTGCATGAACAGATTAATAGCACGCCATAGCTTTGTCAGCAATTATTTAGGCTTTCAAATTCGTAATTTCTACTCATTGTAGTTGCATGGGAATACCATTTCAAGATAGAAAATAGTATAGGTATTCTTCAATTTTACATAAGTTTTGAGTAACTACAAGTGATAGAAAATGAATCAAAACTAAATTATGTAAACAAATAAAAACCAGTCTGTCAAAAATGTTCTGTTATTGTAAACGTCAAAAAATTTCCACTATAATTCGCTGTTGGGTACCCCACGAGCAAAAAATTTCCG
Source organism: Diabrotica virgifera virgifera (assembly GCF_917563875.1). Taxonomy (NCBI): domain Eukaryota; kingdom Metazoa; phylum Arthropoda; class Insecta; order Coleoptera; family Chrysomelidae; genus Diabrotica; species Diabrotica virgifera. The sequence goes on from NC_065448.1 coordinate 192,480,590, forward strand.
ATAAAATACCTCCGTTGCCATGGTGATCTGTCAAAATAACGTATTTTGATTGGTTCAAAATTACAGGTGTGGAATACTTATATGTCAAAATAAATGAAATATTCTGTGAATAGAGGTATATGTTCACATATGATCAAAAGCCTTCAAATTTTTTTCTGATTTATGTTGGGTTAATAATAGATATAAGTCATGCTACACATATTTACGCGCCATTTGGTATGTGTAAAATGATATAACTGACTAAAAATAAGATTTTTAAAGTAATACGGGCTTATATGTACTTATATGTCAAAATAAATGAAATATTCTGTGAATAGAGGTATATGTTCACATATGATCAAAATCTTTCCAATTTTTTTCTGATTTACGTTTGGGTTAATAGATCATATATTAGATCATATATCAGAACATATATCACATAATTTTGAACAATGATTTAATGGCAACAGAGATATGTCGACTTATATCCCTTTTCACAAGATTTGGCAAAATTAAAAATTTAACGATCTTAGCGACAAACAGCTTATGCATACTTATGCTTGTTTACACATTTTTAACCGGTTGATAAATTATTACAAATTGAATACTTTTGCATGTATCGTGTGTCGTTAGCATCTTTTTTATTACATTTTATGGATTTTAAACAGTTTGCTAGTATCAATAATAATTGTAAATAAATATTAAACGGAATAGTTTAAGTGTTTGTCATGAGGATAGAAGCGGTTGGCAACATCAAGCAAAATTTCAGATTCGGATAGGAATTTGGAAGAGTAACATTTTAAGTCAATACCTTCCTTTTTATGAAAGTCACTACTGTAGAAAATATACAGGTGTGAGATATCCCATACGCTTTTTGGACTTTATCACGAATATAAAAAATGGATCCCTGTTGATAAACAACCTGTTTCACGATTTATTTACGAACGCGTCTTTCATTCGTTAAACTTAAAAATTAAAATGCCCAAAAAAGACACATGCGCCACATGTGATCGATATAATATGTTAATTAAAGCTGCTGAGGCGGACAAAAACTTACAAAACATAAAAAATTAGATGAATACCAGCAACAAGCTTAAATGGCTTATAATGCAAAAAAGGCAGACAAAGAAAGCTCACGTCAAGACCCTTCAAAGTTAGTATATAGCTTTACCTTCAGCAGTGCCTTCCTACTTTGAATCTACAGACATCGATTGCTTTTTAAAAAAGGCAACTGTGGACATTGAACCTTATCCTCCACAGATGCAAAGATCAACAAGCTTTCTGTTATGTGTGGCACGAAGCCATTGCCGCAAGAGGCGCCAATCAAATAGCATCGTGTCTAAGCAAATACATTAAACGGCTTCCGTCTACGACAGAAACAATTACCTTTTACTCAGATACATGTGCTGGACAAAACAAGAATTGTTATGTCTCTATCATGTTCATGCTTGCGTTAAAAGGACATTCCAGTCTTGAACACATTGACCATAAATTCTTTACTCCTGGTCACACTTATATGGAGTGTGACAGCAACCACTCGATTATCGAAAAAAAAAACAATATCCTTGTCCCATTGAATATCCAAGAGATTGGATGAATCTTGTAAGGCTTTGTGGTGTTAAAGACCCTTTGACGTAACTGAAATGGACATTTTCGATTTTTTTGAATACTCTGCTCTTCTCAAATCAGTTTTCCAGCAAAGAAAAATAAATGAAGATGGGCAGAAAGTTATTCGGTGTCGGAAAGTTGGTCGAGAACACTTCGTCGACGAAAAATTAGTCGACAACATTTGGTCGACAAACAGTTGGTCGAATGCACAGTTCATCGAATGTACAATTATTCGTCGAGGAACATTTGATCGAATGGATTTTTCGTCGACAAAGACCCAAAGGGAATAATACATGGCGGAAACACGCCAATATATAAAGTTAATTTCTTTGTACCATATCAAAAAAATTATTTTAAACAGCGTGTCCAATTCAGTCGGCATCATATGGGAAATTTTTTATTCTTAGTTTTATGAAAAAAAGTTATTTCTTATAAAAAGTTGTGCATGGTCTACAACTTAAAATACAACCATCACTGATCAATTTTTTTAAGCCGTATACGAGGTATGCCAAAAAATATAAATTTTACTCAAGAGTAAGTAGCTTTATTTTTTACAATATTGAAAATTGTTATAATAAAATGTTGTTTGGAATCAAGAACTATATTTTAATAAGCAATTTCATTCTTCTAATTGAAAAAAATTATTAAATTATATTAATATTAAATTTTTTTTATGGAAAACCAACATTATTTTCAGTTATTAAATTATGATATATCTCTTATTATTAATTGTACAAAAAAAATATATACTTTGTAAACAGTTCTGCATGGTCAAAAGCCTTGAATACAACCATCTAGTATCAAATTTGATCAATTTTATACGAGTTAGTTCAAATGAGATGAATTTCGATCAAGAATAAAGTACCTTTATAGTTCAGAATATTTCAATAAGGAGGATGTAATTACATACTGCAGCATGATTTTTAGTTCTATACAACTTTACATAATCACAATTTTCAATATTGTGAAAAATAATGGTATTTTATTCTTAAGGCTATGGGTACATAATTCGCAAATATTTTACGTGTATCCCTACTTTTTCTGTCTTTACACGGCAAATTACGCGTAGTAAAATTCACACTGGTATGGATATGTACACATTACTAGAATGTCATTCTACTTGAAAATGTCATTATTAATTTCAAGACATGGGTTTTGAATGTTCTTGGATAACTGTTCTTTTTGTAATTGGAAATTATTAATTCAGTTAATAAATGTGATAATTTTTTCACTAACTATGTATTCAGTGATTGTAATAATTTATTTGTACAACAAAGACTAATACTCAATCGAGAAAAGAGGAAAAGTGTTAAAGTGATTTTTTAATAATATATTGTTATGGAACGCTTACAATTTTGAACATCTTTAACAACAAAATACTTGGATCACAGAATATATTATCCTGATGTATTCTCTGCTTGGATCTTCCACAAATAATACACAATAAATAACTTTTTATTAGGTTCACGTCTTAAATCAATTATTTATCAAATACACTATATTTCAATAATATTTAATCAATAACTCAACGTATTCCCGATGCAATGTCAAATATTTAAAATTGTCACTGATTGTCAGTGTCTGACTGACAATATATGCTGACAATATTATATTCGGCTGAGTGCGTTGTAAGACAAAGATAGATTTGGAAAATATTACCACGGCATTGTGTTTATTTTTTTCGAATCCTGAAAAAACCAATAAATATTTTTGAAAAATTTAAACGCAGAATGAAAGACTAAATTATTACCGAGGGCCGAAAGTCCCTCAGAATAAATAAAAAGTTTATTTTGAATAATATATTTGAAATTAAAAATCACACTAAATTTTCTCTTAGGTTTTCACCCCTGTAACTTATTAAAATAAACATTATAGAAGTTCTCAGAGACTTTCGGCCCTCGCTAATAACGTGATCTTTCATTCTGCGTTTAAATTTTTCAAAAATACTTATAAGTTTTCTCAGGATTCGAAAAAAATGAATCCTCATTTGAATTGCATTGCAGCCGAAAATACGTACCGATCCTCTTAAGCGAATTCATATTTTTTTATACACCTCGTATAAAATTGAAAAAATTTGATATAACATGGTTGTAATTTAAGTTTCAGACCATGCAGAACATTTTATACAGAATAACTGTTTTTCGTAAAATTAATAATAAAAGAGTTATCATAATTATTGAAATAACTGAAAATAATGTTGGTTATCCATAATTAAAAAACAAATTCAATATTTTTTTTTCAATTAGGATGAAATTGCATATTAAAATATAGTTCTTAATTCCAAACAACTTTTCATTACAACAATTTTCAATATTGTGAAAAATAAAGCTACTTTACTTACTTACCTACTTTACTCTTGGGTAAAATTTCGTATTTTTTGACATACCTCGTACACGGCTCAAAAAAATTGATAACTGATGGTTGTATTTTATGTTTTATACCATGCACAACTTTTTATAAATAATAACTTTTTTTCATAAAACTAAGAATAAAAAAGTTTCCCATATGATGCCGACTTAATTGGACACGCTGTATATTGCCAGTCCTAAGCCTTGGATAAAGAGTGAAAGCAAGTTTATTCTCAAGATTTCTTTACTGTTTTATTGATATTGACTGATTATTGCATTGGAAAACATAAGGAAATGTCTCGATTCGCTAACAATTTATTTACCTCACAATTTCGCATATTTCGTCTTGTCCGCAAGTGCCCCCAAATTTGACGTGTCCGGAAATGCTCCGTATTCGCAAGTGCGCCGACGCCAAAAAGAAGAACGGTATAACATCACTAATTAAAATATCGGTTTATATTTGCTGTCTACTCTCCCACCGCAGCCAATTTTTAAATTAAATTTAAAAATAATTAAGATTTAGAAAGAACATTAACAAAACCCCAAAAAAAATAAATAACTTCAGATTTGTATAATAAAATATTCCAGTTAACAAAATATAAACCAATAATCCGTCGTTTGTCACCATTAATACCTTTATTCTAAAGATAAATAACAGTTTGTGGACGAAAAATCCATTCGAACAAATATTCGTCGACGAATGTACATTCGACCAACTGTTTGTCGACCAAGTGTTGTCGACTAATTTTCGGTCGACGAAGTGTTCTCGACCAACTTTCCTAGACCCAAAGTTATTTGGGAGGGCATTAAATGGTTACGATATACCAATGTTCCTGGCCAAATATTATACAAAACATCCCTAAGAGAAGAAGAGCCATTTCAATCTTTAAATTATTTAAGAAAAGGAAAAGAGTGGCCGCGGCATGTTAACATAACAATGTCTTACAAAAATGCGAATCCGATTAGTAAAGAGAAAAAAAAAACCTAATTGAGTTGTTGCCATATACAGGGTGTCCAGAAACTCTACCGACAAATGACATAGGAGATTCCTCATGTAATTTTAAGTCATTTTAACCCAATTCATCTAGTCCGAAAATGCTTCCTAAGGGAGCTAGAGCTCTTTGAAGATGGCGTCTTGTAATTAGTTTTTCTTAAATACCTCCAGAACGCTTCTATTTAGAAAAATGAAAATTGGTACGCATATTTATCTTCCAGAGATAAATCGATTACATTTATTGTGAACTTCTAGTACCGGTCATAGGCGTCCGTTTTGGGTAGGGTAACGGTTATTTTATTGCATAACTTTTTTGTTTTTATCTTTTAAGCATTTTTGATACTGGATTATTCTATTGTGAAATATTCTAGTACTAAAAGGTAATCTTGATTTAAGTCGGTAGGACACACAGTTTTCTAGAAAAATCGATTTGAAAATTTATCGTTTTTTGAATTTGAAAAAAAATTTGAAAAAAAAAAAATTAAAAAACGGTGTATTTTACCAATTTATATCAAGAGTAACTTTTAGTACTAGAATACTTCATGATTTAATAATCTAAAGTCAAAAATTCTTAAAAATTAAGGACAACAAAGTTATGCGACAAAATAACCCTTGACCTTCCCAAAACGGACGCCTATGACCGGTACTAGAAATTCGCAATTAATGAAATCGATTTATCTCTGGAATATAAATAAACGTATCAGTTTTCGCTTTTCTAAATGGTTTTTTTTTTGAAAATTTTTTTTGGAAATTCAATAACGAAAAATTTTCAAATCAATTTTCCTAGAAAACGGTGTATTTTACCGACTTAAAGCAAGAGTACCTTTTAGTATTACTATACCTCATAATTTAATAATCCAGTATTAAAAATGCTTAAAAGTTAAGGACATAAAAGCTAAGCGATAAAATAACCGTTTCCCTGCCCAAAAGGGACGCCTATGACCGGTACAAGAAGTTCACAATAAATGTGGTAGATTTATCTCTGGAAGATAAATATGCGTACCAATTTTCATTTTTCTAAATAAACGCGTTCTGGAGTTATTTAAGAAAAACTAATTACAAGACGCCATCTTCAAAGAGCTCTAGCTCTCTTAGGAAGCATTTTCGGACTAAAAGAATTGGGTTAAAATGTTTTAAATTTATCTGAGGAATCTCCTGTCTTCGTTTGTCGGTAGAGTTTCTGGACACCCTGTATAAATCAAACCTTTCATGACTTCTACAAAAATTTGCCTACTACAGATAGTGTAAGGGATATTTTTCCAGATGCATCTGACCACGGGGATAACTAACAGAGGGTAAACTAGTAATAATAATTATTACTAGTATGTATTATTATATTATTATTGTTTAGACGTTTTTAGATTAGATATGTTTTGTTTGTACCTAAGTTTTAATAAAAAAAAAATTTGTGAAAAGAGGTATATTAATATTTTTTGAAAAAAATAGAATATATTATATTCTATTTTTTTCAAAAAATATTCGATATACTCCATATTTACTACAAAAAATTTGTTCTTGCTACATAATTAAGTCATACACAGAAGATAATACACATTTTATTTAGAAATATTATTGTATTGCATTTATGTCACAAAAATCACAAAAACCCGTTTTCGCAAAATTATACTTTTTTGATTTATATCCCTTTTCACATACACCCGTCAATTGTCCATATAGTAACTGGAGAAACCTTATCAAAAAATATGAAGATTTTTAACCTAAAACACTTAAAATATTTCTCCTTACCGAGATACAGAGTGTTTATTACAACTATCCTAAAATGATTTTAGCCCATTGTTTTAACACCTTCCAATATTTTTTGTTCAAACTTCGCAAACGGTTTAGGTACATATGTTAGAATACTTTAACTAGTGTTAAAAGATAGTTTTCCGCTGTTACCAGAGGCGTGCTGTAGGGATATATACTTAATTTTTACCCCTTTTTCCCTCACAATCTACCCCACTGTTGTAAAAATCATTTCAGAATTTGTTTGATTCTTTGTTACTTTTTACATAAATATCATCCTCTTGTCTTAATGCGATAGAGTAGTTTTTGCGTTAGCTATTTTCGTTTAGAGGCAAAGGATTCACTAAATATATCGAGGGGTTCGAGCAAAACCCGATAACTAACAAAACCATTGTTTAGACAAAATCGTGACTAAAGATTTTAGGAAGTTTGAAGGAGATTGAAAATCATCATAGGAAGTTTTATCAAATATTTGTTATAGCCAAATGGTAGAGAATTTAATATTTAGTTAGAATAATTTATTTTAAGTTTAATTTATAAAAACGTCTTTACAAAAAAATAAAACGTGATATTTATCGGGTTTTACCTCGTTGAGTATGACATTTGACTTTATTGGTTTTTATTTTGATTTTTTTTTTTAATTATAAAATAAAAGTTAATTGTATATTATTCCAACAAAATAAATGAATCTGCATTCTTTTTAGAAAATTAAAAGGTAAAATGTGTTTTCTTCCTACTCTTCTCACATCATTACGTCTGGAATTCGATATACGATATAATTACCGGTTTTTAAATTTGTTATTCAAGCATGCACCTCTTCTGGAAAATATTTTCTTGGTAAATCTTTATCAAATCCGTTTTCTTTGCTTCACTTATTGGAAAGGTACTTTTATACAACTTTGGTAAATTGCCCGGAGTCGGTAAGTCTATGGTTGCTTTTTGGGATGAAATTTGTTTTAGCCTTTTAGGGCGTAGAGTAGGAGTTTTTTTTTAATTCAAACCAATATCTTCTGATATTTTTATTAACTGGTTACCGCTTTCTTAACTCAGATAATCAATGCAACTGGGCCAGACATATTGAAAGAAGAAGTAGAATACGCAATAAGAAACGCTAAAAATGGAAAAGCAAACGGACCTGATGAAATCCCTACAGAACTGCTGAAGCTTTTGAATGATAAATCCGTAACCATAATATTGCATATATTCAATACAATATACAGTACTGGTATAATACCGCAAGAATGGTTGCTGTCTACGTTTGTCACCATACCGAAGAAAACTAAGGCAATGCAATGTTCAGATCATCGAACAATCTCCTTGATGAGTCACCTGCTTAAAATATTTCTTAGAGTCATTCACAACCGAATCTATCAAAAACTAGACATCGATATTAACGATACACAGATGGGATTCAGAAAAGGATTAGGTACAAGGGATGCTCTCTTTGCCTTGAACGTTCTAACACAGAGATGCCTAGATGTTAACCAAGAGGTACACGCCTGCTTTGTAGACTTTGAAAAGGCCTTTGACAAAGTACGCCACAGTAAACTCAAAGAAATCCTGGAGAGTAAGAACATTGACACCAGAGACATACAAATAATATTAAATCTGTACTAGAATCAGCGAGCTAATATAAAAATAGAAGAACAAACATCGGACGAAATAGAAATACGTAGAGGAGTACGACAGGGTTGTATATTGTCACCGCTCTTATTTAATATCTACAGCGAACAAATATGCCAAGAAGCTCTCTCATATGCAAACGAAGGGATAATAGTCAATGGAGAAGTTATCAATAACATTCGATATGCTGACGATACTGTGATAATGGCAAGAACAGCGGAAGATCTACAACATTTAGTTGAAACTATGAATGAGATATGTAATAACTACGGCATAAGGATGAACGTCAAAAAAACCAAATATATGACCTTCAGTAAGAATCCAATAAATGACACAAGTATCACAATAAACGGTACCCAACTTGAAAAAGTAAACGAATACAAATACTTGGGAACCCTTATCAATGAAACAGGTGACCAAAATCACAAGATAAAAAGACGTATTGAAATTGCCAGGTCTACTTTTATAAAAATGAAAAAATTATTTTGTAATCGTGATATTAGTATTCATCTACGAACTAGAATGTTAAAATGCTATGTATTCAGTACTTTGCTCTACGGTGTGGAGTCATGGACTCTTAAACAGAGGAATATTAAAAATCTTGAAAGCTTTGAGATGTAGTGCTACCGCCGTATACTACGAATAAGTTGGGTGGATAAAATTACAAATGAAGAAGTAATACGCAGAATAAATAACGAGCCAGAAGTTCTACGGAGTATAAAAAAGAGAAAACTTGAATACTTAGGCCACCTGATGAGAGGACAAAAGTACACATTCCTACAAAATATAATGCAAGGAAAAATCCAAGGACGAAGAAATCCAGGCCGTAGAAGAATGTCCTGGATGAGAAATTTAAGAGAGTGGTTTGGCTGTACCACTAACGAATTGTTCAAAACAGCAGTAAATAAAATTAGAATCGCCCTAATGATATCCAATCTCCGATAGGAGAGGCACTCAAAGAAGAAGAAGACCGCTTTCCGCTATTGTCCTCTTTATAATATCATCCAGTAGAATCACTGTTAGCTACAGCATTTATTATATCATTTAAGAATATACACCGGCAGCGTTTTTTTTAACCCGCCAGTAGTCGCTATATGAGATTTTCTCTCACGGTTTTAGAAAATTGCGCACAACTTTTTTTCTGGGAAATTATACGCGCTGTAGTTCCTTCTAGGCTCCTAACTATCCTCCCTCGAGAATCTAATAGACTCGTCCGCTCAGATAGTGACTCAGTTTACTTAGTATTACCAGATTGTTGAGTCAGTGCGCGTTATGTGAGAGATTCTCTCATCAAACGACCACCGGCGTCACCAACTGTGTATAAAAATGAATTTTATTTTTCCCCTTTAAACCTAAAATAATATCCTTTTATGATGTAATAAAAGGCGCCGTGGATGTGGTCGATGATATGAAAATCGTATATTCTGTTTCACGGGTTAGTTGTAGATGGTCACTTACCCTATATTTTTCAATGTTAAATATTGGCGGCATCAATAGTCACATTTTATAAAAAGATAATAATAATAAATCAGAAAAACGTCATGTCTTTTTAAAGCAAATGGCCTTATAGTTAATGAAACCTGATCTTTTTTGAAAAATTTTGTAAAGAAAGGCAAAAGTTGGATATGTGAGAGAAAATCTCACGCGCGACCATTCGCGTAACAACTTACCTAGCGACCAATGCCGGGTTAAACTTTTGACAAATTGGAATTCATTCATGGTAAGCTAGTGGAAAGAAACATTTCTTACTAAATGTTCGTTCCTTTCTTTGGGTAGTTTTAGGGACAAGTCAAGTCCCAATTAGTTTAACAGTTATATTTTAAAAAATAAAAAAAATTCTAGACTAAACTACTACTACTAGACTCTAGTAATTTCTACAAAGTTTCAATAGTCTTTAGACAACTTTTCAGTACACTTAAATTTAAATTTACTACAATTGATTTGCTGTGGTACCTTGGAAGCTCTGAGTTTGTTTTTTATTATAAATATAGCCCCATTCTAAACGCTTTTTTTGTTTTCATAATATTTAATTTTCAATTTACGCCATCTTTTACTGGGTTTTCGCAGAAAAAAAGTGTGCTGAAATATATACTATCGTAGTCTAAAATTCTTTGTCGGATTTTCGCATGAATATATTTTGTCAAAATGAGCAATTTTGTAATCTTCATCTCCGATAAAATTAATTATCAGTTTTTAACTTGGAAATATTTCTAATAAAATTAGTAACTTTACACAGGAAAAAGAAGATAAATGATTCTACCGGATTCTCATATTATAAATATGTGTACAACAAAGTATTTTTATCAGTAAAGTTATATATCGGGTTGGCGTTATTTGAAAATATGAGTTAACGGTTTTTACCATGTTTAGTTTTTATTAGTTACTGTGCTTAAAAATGTAAATATCAAATAATAACATTTACCAGTTGTAGGAGACGTGTTTTTACTATAGCAGAAAAAAAATACCGGATTTTATAATTTTGGTATTTATCGGATGGTTTTCGTTCGGACCCCTCGATATGTGTATTTTAAACACATAATATACATAACCTTATTGCATTCGTTACCTTTAATCGCAAATAACTTCAAAACTACTCACTTTATCGCATTGAGACGAAAGGATGCTATTAATGAAAAAGTTCCAAAAAACATGCTAAAACCATTATTAAGACAGAAAAATTGTGTATACCTACAGCACGTCTCTGGCACCAGCGGAAAACTATCTTTTAACACTAGTTACAGTATTCTAACATGTGTAAACCGTTTGTCAAGTTTAAACAAAAAAAGATTGGAAGGTGTTAAAACAATGGGCTAAAATCATTTTAGGATATTTGTTATAAAACACTCTATATCTCGGTCAGGAGGAATATTTTATTTAAGTGTTTTAGGTTAAACCTCAATATTTTGTGCTAAGGTTTCTCCAGTTACTATATGGACAATTACTAATAAAACACCCTGTATAATATTATAATACTTGTATTCCCTGTATAATCACCAAAATATGAATGAAATTCTGAGAAAAACTGGCATTGATAAACAAAACTTGTGAATTATGTCAGAACTAGGGTAAATGCACCGATTGTTAGCCAAGAGAATGTGTAAATTACAGAGGCATATGGCTGCTCTGTTCAACATTAAAAGTCTACGAAATTGTCCTAGAACGGAAGCTCCGGAATTTAGTCCAGCCTAGTTTAGCAGATATTCAAAGTGGTTTTAGGCCAGCACCACATAGCGTCCAGGACCGTAATTTCACTCTACAGCAGATCACCGAAAAAGAAATACTAAAAAATGAAACGGTATATTTGGGATTCATAGATATGAAAAAAGCTTTTGACATGGTGAGCAGAGAGGGGATATGCAAATCTTGACAAATAAGCGAGTAGATATGGAACTGATAACCACAATTCAGATTTTGTATTGCAACACCATAAATCAGGTAAGAACAAGTAATATTATTTCCAGCAAATTTAGGAATAACGACGGAGTCACACAAGCAGTGGTATTAAGCCCACTACTGTTTATTTGTGTAATTGACAAAGTAATTAAAAATTGCTGGCCAAAAACAAAAAAATATACCATGGGATACAGAAACCTACAACAATAAAAATCGAAGCCTGTGTGTTTGCATATGATATTGTTAATGTGACAAGGACTGGAAAAGCTCTGGAAGAAAATATAAAATCTGGGAGACAGAATTAAAAAACTACAACCTTATAATAAATATGAAAAAAAAAGTGATGGTAATATCCAATAAAGGAGTTAACGTAAATATTGAAATCCAAGGCAATAAAATAGAAAAGGTAGAGACATTGAAATACCTTGCAATAATTTTAAATAAGAAGGGGACACAAGAAGATTAAATTGGAAATAGAATAAAAGCAGCCATAAGAGCATATCATTTCCTGTATAAAAACTTTCTACATAAAAAGGAAATACCAAAGAAAACCAAAATGGTAATATTTAAAACAATTTACGTACCTATCCTACATATGGAGCGGAGAATTGGGTATTGAACGACAAACAAGAAAAGAAATTTGAAACCGCGCAAATGAGGTATTTAAGAAAAAACGTGGGAGCTAGGTGAACTGATAAAAGACGTAGCGAAGATATTAGAAGCTAATTAAAAGTTAAAAGTATTAAAGGGAAAAATTCATGAAAAGAAATAATTAAAATGTACTGGACACTTATTTAAAATGAATGACAACAGATAAGTTAAAATGACATGGGAAGCGAGACCGATAGGGAAAAACAGAAGGGGACGACCAAGGAAAACCTGGAATAAAAGTGTGATGGAAATATTGAAGAATTGAGGAAAATCGTGGCCAGAAGCCAAAGAATTAGCTAGAGACGTAAAAAAGTGGTGTAAATTCGCAGAGAATAAAGAGTAAAGAAGACATCTCGACACTTTCCGGTATAAGAGGAACAGCGATTATGTTATGATATTATTTGTTGGCCATGAGCGAGTTATTGGTCTACTAATATGTTCTGATTAGATTTAGAAAAATGTTGGTATTTTGTTAAATCTGACTACTTTTTTTGAGTTTGGCATCTTGTCTCCTAGGGTATAACTTATCTAGTTTTAAGGTAACCACCACGTTTTAGTCAGTATTCGACGTTGATTGAGACAGTATTCTGTGCCGTTAATTTGCAACCGAAATTTTGTTATTTACCTAGAGAAACGGTATTTACGTTGTATTAGCCGGTAAATACTATATACTGCAATTATCTTTCTACTTTATATTTTATCTTCTTGTGAGAATATAGTGTATGTTCTCTCTGAAAATTCATAACAAATCTAACGTTATTTATTCAAATAACGTAAATTTTAAAGTGGCCAACTACTAATCCATGAAATTATCAATATATCAATTATTGTCCATCAAGGCTAATAACTGAGACATTAGTTTTTTTAAGAATCTAGTGATTAACATATATTATATTAATATGTTATTACCGTATCTATGCTTTTTCTCATGAGGATCTTTCAGTGCGAAACAGTTAGGGATGGCGATTTTTGACAAAACACCGGTTTTCGGTTATACCGGTTATTTTGCTTACGGTTTAATCTGGTGGTTATAACCGGCCCAAAAAAACCGGTATTTCCAAAACCCGGTTTTAGGTTTTTTTAATCCAATAGGTTACAATATTACATTTACAATGCACTTTAGTTTGCGATACTTCACTCGACTCGATACTCGATACCGTAAAATGGGGTTACTTTGACCGCTGGGGTTAATTTGACCGAAAACATAGAAAAATATCTATTGTGATATACTTCAGCCACCCTGTATAATTTTTACAATTATTTTTAACGATTCAAATTTATAAATATATAAGAATTCATTTTTAATTAAAAAAAAAGAATTAATATTCCAAGGGTTGTTAAATCCACCGATATAACGAATTAAGAAAAAATGGTTTAAAAAACGGTCAAAGTAACCCCACCTAGAAGAAAAATAATTTAACAGGCAAAATGCATATACGGTCAACTTCCCCCCAGATGGGGTGTACTTGACCAAAGGCATTTTTTATTTTTTTTTTTCTAAGTCATGATTATTTTCTTGAAATTATAATCTAAGCTAGTGAAAGTAGACGCCTAAACTCATAACATATTTGCATATACAAAAATCTAGCAAAATTTAAAATATGATTTTTAAAGGATTAAAGTACAAAATCGGTCAAAGTCACCCCATTTTACGGTATCAATATGATCAAAATTAGTACTATCGAAGGAATATCAATATCAATACAAATAAAACACAGTTTTTAATAAAACCATTTTATTATAATAATTATTATATTTATTTATTATTTTATTATTATTATATATTTATTGATTATTATTAAATATATTATAGCGTAAGATTAATATATACATACATATTGCAATAATATACAATATAACCCAACCATTTCAACTTATAAAAAATTTCCCAGACTCTTTCAAATGGAATTTAAAGAAAAATAATATCAACATAAATATTTTACTTAAAAATAAATTGGATAATACCATGTATCTTTTATTTTTACTACCATAAAAAAATTATCATGTATTTCTTTTAACACGTTTGTATATTTGTATAATAGGTACATTTTAACTCGTTTACGCATACTTCCTGTATGGGTGTATCATTTTGAAAACGTAGGGAAATCCTTGGAGATTCGTATTAGTAATCGGTAATTCGATATTCATAGTCAGAACATTATTTTTGGTAATCAGAAAAAGTCATTCACTCACTTGAAAAATAGATGATGTCTGCGTCTACTTCAACCAGATCACTTCTTATGTAAATATTAGAATTACAAATACCTATTCAACGAAATATTATAATAAAACTTAATTGTTTCTAGCGGATGTAAGTTTGCACTTTAAGTTTGCTTCTGTATCTATAAAATAAAATTTGAATTATGGTTTTGTTTGGAATAATTACTTGAGAATAATAATTAGGATTGGGATCCAAAATAATACCTAACCTAATCCTAATCATCATAAAAACCCTAATAACCGGTTTTTATTTTAAAAAGAAAAAACCGGTTATAACTGGGACAAAAAACAACCGGTAAAACCGGTTATTTCGAAGAAAAAAAAACGGTTTCAGGCTAAAACCAGTAGGTTTTTCCCATCGCTAGTCACAGTTTTTCGATTTCTTTCTAACGCATTAAATTGTATGTGACAGAAATAAACGCACGTCGGTGATTACATTTCATCGGTGACATTCATAACATTTATTCTAGTTTTCAATAGATGGCGCTATAATCGAAACAAAAAATTTACTAATTATATAATATATCTAAGAATATAATCTGTACAATTTATAAGACTATACAAATCAAAGAAAATACCATTTTATAAATGCAATAAACTCAATTGATTTGTTTTTATGCCAAATTTCAAATGAAATGTGGCAACTGTCAGATTTAACTAAAATGTCATGTTAGAATAAATGTCATAAATGTGTATTATCACGGACTTACCTTTTTTTCTATCATTTGTGACGCACTGAAAAATGCTCATGAAAAGAAGCATAGTACGTATATACCGTATGTAATCACTATTTTAATATTTAAAAATTTTAAGATAAACAGTGACGCAACTGTAGATAGTGCTGAAAATGGGGGGATTAAATTGAGATAATGAAAGTCGAACCAATATTGATGAAAATAAAAGCCATCGTTGTAAGAATACAGCACTTCAATATAATAAATCTGCATTTATGTGCTTTATAGGTCTAACGAAAGCCTTCGATTGTGTAAGATTAGAAGATGTGCAAAGATTGCTAAGGGAGGAAAATTAGCCCAACAAGATGATAAGGAAAATCAAAGACATTAATCCGAACAACAAAAGCAGAATAAAAGTCGAAAATGAACTAACATCGGAATTAGAAATTAACTTGGGAATCAGACAAGCGAATAGCTTAAGCCCAATGCTTTTTAATTTAGTATTGGACAAAATCATAGAAATCATTAAAAGTACAGGAAAGGGATATAAGATGGCAGAAAAACAAATAAAAATCCTCTGTTACGCTGACGACGCAATCTTAATCTCCGATAACGAGGATAACCTACAAACAGCGAGTGATACAAACTTTTAATACATTGGCGAAGAACTACAGTATGAGAATATCAACAGCTAAGACCAAATCCCTGGTAGTGTCAAGGGAACCCATAAGATGCAAAATAGTAATTAACAACGAACTAACTAAACAAGTCTCGAGATTCGAATATGTGGGATTAGAAATATGCAGTTTTTGGGATGTTAAAGAGAGCGTCCGAAAGCAAGCAAATAAAGCCAATTACGTGTCAGGATGTCTGAGGAATGTCATCTGGAGAAATAAAAATGTGAGGCTGGAAGGGAAAATACGCATATACAGATCATGTGTAAGACCGATCATGACGTACGCGATAGAAAAAAGATGTGACACAGCAGAAAGTAAGAGGATACTGAGAACATCAGAAATGAGAACGTTTAGGTAAATAACTGAAAAAACACTAAGAGACAGAATACCGAACGACAGAATAAGGGATCTCTGTAACATACAAGACAGGGTACGGTGTGGAAGACAGAGAAGATGAGAGTGGAATCAGCATGCGATGAGAATGGACAGCGAGAGAATAGCCCGTATAGCCAGAGATTCAAAGCCAACAGGCCAGAGACTAACAGGAACGCCCTTCAAAAGGTGGCGAGATAGCTGGCAGTCAACATCACAGATACGAATACAAGCTCGACATCGGTTAAGAGGAAGTCAAGAGCCCTAATGTAAGAAGAAGAAGAAGAAGAAGAAGAAGAAGAAGAAGAAGAAGAAGAAGAAGAAGAAGAAGAAGAAGAAGAAGAAGAAGAAGAAGAAGAAGAAGAAGAAGAAGAAGAAGAAGAAGAAGAAGAAGAAGAAGAAGAAGAAGAAGAAGAAGAAGAAGAAGAAGAAGAAGAAGAAGAAGAAGAAGCTGTAAGAATAAACGCCATACCGATGCTCCTGGACGATTACTCTTCATTAATCCCTATTTTAAATATTTAAAAATCTTTTTTTGCTTTTCTGAAGAATTTTCCTTTTTGCAGTTGCGTCATTGTCCTCAAACAACTACTTGGGCCTTTTCTACATGTTTAGGGTCCTAAGTTTTGTAGTGGGAAGAAAGATAAAAAATTAAATATTAACAGCATAGGAATGTTAAGATTATAATACATTGTGTGAATAAAAAATGTATAAATAGAAAAGTAAGCCTAACGTTTTTTTTTTATTTATTCTTATGAGCATTCGAGACTCTGGTCACATTTAGAGCGCTGTAAAGCCTAGATCAATAAATAAAATCAAACAACTTTATAGTGGAAATTTTTCGAACAATCGTCCACAACAAATTCTGTGATGTTATTTTATTGTCAAATGAACTGAAAAAAAGTATATCATCCAAAAATAAACTTGTTACAAAATGTTCACTTATTTTTGTTTATCTTTTTTGTTTATAACGTTTTGGTCACTTGACGATAAAAAGTAATAAAATAAAATTGTAGAAAATTTAATTTTCTACATTCTATATTGAGATACATTTTTTGTAGGTTTGCTTGTTTACGAGATACACCGCGGAAACCCTTTTTTCCAAGATGGTGGCCGGAGGACATGGCGACCCCACAAACTTGAACTTAAGCTTCTACTGACCCCTTTACATATTAAAAAAATAAAATTGCGTCCTGTAAGAAATGCAAGCTATATGTAACATTTCAATGGACTATTGGAGCTACATTAAATAGCAAACGGGCTGCGACATAGAAATGAAAATAGCGATGGATAAATCTGCTTTCCAAAAGACTTCGTCGTCATATCGCGGGTGATATTATTACCTTCTTTTTACATTTGTTTTTATTATAAATTTTCCCAATCTATCGTTTTGACGATTTTTTACAATTTCGAATTAGATTTTTGTGACTCTTTCTATAGTTCTTTCATAAAGGTAAACATTCATCGATCTCACTGTAGAATCAATTTATATTCTTCCTTCAAGTATTTTAAACTACGTTTTGGATGTCAGCAATAATAACAAAAATTGAACCCAAAGGATTTTGGATGGATATAAAAACCTTATGTACATACATACAACCTAGCTTGACACAATTTTAAACTCTTGCCCCTCTCAGTTTATGGTTAAAGAATAACATATTTCTGTTATCTCATACTGTATTTTATTATTACAATTTTAACTTAATATATTATAAAATTATAAGGAAAATAAGTCATCAATAAGACAATAAGTTAGTAAAATCATGAAATAATTCCACTTTTAATAATTACCGACTTTTTAAAATTTATAAGGGGTGTAACAAAAATACAGGTCATAAATTAAAGTGCATATTCTGGGACCAAAATTAGTTCGAATTAACCTAACTTACCTTAGTACAAATATGCACATAAAAAAATTTACCGCCCTTTGAAATTACAAAATGAAAATTGATTATCTCGAATATATTGAAAACTATTAGAGATTTTTTATTGAAAATGGACATGTGGCATTCTTACGGCAGGAACATCTTGAAGAAAAATTATAGTG
This sequence comes from Diabrotica virgifera virgifera, assembly GCF_917563875.1. Taxonomy (NCBI): domain Eukaryota; kingdom Metazoa; phylum Arthropoda; class Insecta; order Coleoptera; family Chrysomelidae; genus Diabrotica; species Diabrotica virgifera. The sequence goes on from NC_065448.1 coordinate 192,498,919, forward strand.
AAATTTGTGCACCCCCTAAAAATTTCAAGGGGTTTTATTCCCTTAAACCCCCCCCAAACTTTTGTGTACGTTACAATTGAACTATTGTTGTGGTACCATTAGTTAAATTCAATATTTTCAAAACTTTTTTGCCTCTTAGTATTTTTCCAATAAGACAGCTTTTATCGAGATGCGGCTTCTATTTTAATATGTTTACATAAAAAATTTTAACATCTTGGTTATTAAAGCACCCTATGTAACGCACAGCTGAATGTGGCTGAGTTTTTATGTTTGTGCGTCACAGTGTTGCCATGCTGTTTTCTATATATTTCTTTTATAATTTCAATCAATGTTAAATGTACCTACAAGAATAATAGAATAATAACGTTTACTTCTCCATCATTATACTAGGTTTAGTGACAAATGAGGTGTCAAATTAAAGCTTATAATCCAAGGCTATGTTGTTCTACCTGGTATAGTGACGAAGGAATCATATACGCGGTCGGACATACAGACGGACAGACAGACTAGGTTAAATTTCTCACCTTTAGTACCATCCTTGGATAAGCTTTCATTTGACACCTCATTTGTCATTCTACCTGTTATAATGACGGAGGAGTTGAGTTTGCAAACAGACAGACAAGACGGACGGACGGGCAGACGGACGTGGACAATTCAATGTTTTCACATTTTTTCAAAATTGCTGAAAACAACAACATAATATACTTTACTAAATTGGTGTTTCAAAACTACTTACTTTTAACACATTACACAATATTACAAGGTTTCTAGCAAGTTAAACGTCACAATGATTTCAAATAGTCAAGTAAAATCCTATATATACATAACATATTAGAACATACCTAAATTACACAAAAATGATACATTTCACATTCAAATATAATATCGCAAAGAATTGTAACGTGATAGTATGAAAAAATAGAGGATACGGCAACGGTGTTACATGTGACGGTCGGATCCAATGCCAATATCTACACAGATATATTAGGGTGCGCTAATATGCAAGATGTCCAAAAACTTCTGGGGGTTTTGGGCCTTTAAACCCCCCAAATGTTTGTGTACGTTCCAATTAAAATATTACTGCGGTACCATTAGTTAAACACAGTATTTTTAAAAATTTTTGCCTCTTTGTATTTTTTCGATAAGACACCTTTTATCGAGATGTGGCTTGTTTTTTAACATGGTTCAAAGTATACCTAAAAATGTAAATCATAAATAAATTTTCATATTATTACCAAGTTTCCATAATCGTACTTAACCATATACAAATATGTGATGGATTTGACAAGTATTCCAAATATCTCGATAAAAACTGACTTTTCGATGAAATACTAAGACGCAAAAAAGTTTTTCAAACATTGTGTTTAACTAATGGTACTACAATAATAATTACATTGGAACGTACACAAAAGTTTCGGGGGATTTAAATGAACAAAACCCCTATAAAATTTTTAGAGGGTGTCCAAATTTCACTATAATTTTTTCTTAATATGCTACTGCCATCAGAATGCCACATGTCCAATTTCAATAAAAAATCTTTAATAGTTTTCGATATATTGAAAATATGATCGATTTTATTTTGGTAACTTCAAAGGGCTGTAACTTTTTTTATGTGCATATTTGTACTAAGGTAAGTTAGGTTCAGTCGAACTATTTTTGGTCCCAGAATATGTGATTAAATTTATGACCTGTATTTTTGTTACACCCTGTATATTAGCCCAGTAAATGACCGTTTTTAGAGTTTAATTTTCAGAGTCACGAGGGATTTACTTGAAAACTCGGATTTAGGTTCTACTTACCCTCCACTTAAAATTTGTACTTGTGCCGTTGGTTGCTTTTACTTGAGCAATGAAAGTCACCCCTTTTCGGTGTTAATAAACAGACGTTTAAAAATCGTAAAAATCTCTTATATCTCCCTATTTAGGATCCCACATGTAATTAATCGTTATTGCTTTACCATTTGCTTTATACACTTTATACACTATGGTGCAAATGAAAGGAATAAATTCGTTACTTCCTAAGCCGACGCCTCATATAAATAATTATGTTAATGTTGATATTACAGAATAGAGAACTGAATAACCTTTTAAATAAGCTAACACTATTATCATTTAAGAAACTTATCGATTACGTCATCACGGCCATATGAGTTAACATTAGTTAAATATATATTATTATGTCTCACGGCTTCTATATCTTCTTCTTCTTTTTGTGTAGACATGAATCTCTCTGTTTTTTCAATGTGCCTATAGTAAGATGGTCTTCCTATTGGGGAACCCTCTCTCGCTGTCGTTACTACTCTGTTTGTTGTTACTCGGCTTATATGGTTATTCAATTATATTCTTCTGTTTCTTACCCAGTTATCAATGTTGTCCACCTTGCATCTCCGTCGTATATCTATACTTCTTGCTCTGTCCCATAGAGTCTTATTACCATCGATTTTTCGAAGGGTTTCCATCTCCGCTGTTTCGAGCAATATTTTTATCCTGTTTGTGTCGAGTCGTGCTTCTGCCGCATATGTGATTATTGGTCTGATGACTGTTTTGTAAATTATGTCCAAATTTATTTTTTTTTTCGAAATTTTTATTTCTTCATATTGTGTCATTCAGGCAACCTGCGGCGCCGTTTGCTCTATTCACTTGATCTTCCACTTCTGTTTCAGGTCTTCTTTAGCTAGATAGTGTGATGCTAGATATTTAAACTCCATCACCTGTCGTGACATCTATGTCGTGACTATTTTTTCCAAGCATTTTGTCTTTTCGTCCCAATCCAGTATTCGTAGTTTTACGACGTTGGTTTTAACCTCTTCTAACCACTTATTTTTTAGTCTTATTCTTCTGCGCTTTTCGCCCGTATACTGCTACTTACATATACATATGTATTGCTATACATATATATTAATATATCCACAGAAAAGATTTAAATATGACTGAACATATATTTATATCAGATTATTTAAAATATTTATGTTCATACACATTTATTAAATCTAAAAAAATCGAATCCTTTTGTATGTTCCTCTACTTATACCTAATCATGCGTGGTTGATGCGGATAGTATGTTTTTAAATAAAAAAAAATTCGGAAGGGCGTTCTTCTATATTTTGAAATAAAATTATTTTGACTGATTTATATTTTATAATGAATTCATGTTTAAATATTGATTTTGAAATTTAAATTCACACAACAAAAAACGAAATCACACACAACTAATTAAAACTTTGGAAACAGGGTTTCAAGTACATACTTAACAAAGAGCATCGAATCTTCTTTGATTAAAAGTTTTGCTTTCCAGAAGATATTTTTAATATTAAACTTTGTCAAGTATTCAAGAAATTTAAGTCTAATGTCTAAGTGAGAGCAAAACTCAATTCTCATTAATTACATAAAATCAATCGATTACGATATCGTTAAAGTTGTGCTGTCGTAATTTAAATTTATGAATACAAATTCTTCCTTTACATTTATTTCCGTTATATTTAATAAAGGATATTCTGTCTTTTGCTGATTACATCCTACGTTATTAAAATTATGTTCGACATCCATGATCTGGAAATTACATTAACGGTTATCACTGAAGTTGGGATTTTATGCAATTTTCTAAACCCTCCTTGGAAATACCATTATTATAAATGTTTTACAATTTTATAATTTTAGATACTTACATTGTGTTATTAGGATTTCATTTCCGGAACGTGTAGGTAATACAACAAGACCATTATTGTATGATTCCATACAAACATATAAACTGACATTGACAACAAAAATCACCGGGCTTTTATTTAATGTGCAATTGAGAACTTCTCGTCTTCTATAATATACTAGCTGACCCGGTGAACTTCGTTGCACCTTAGATAATGTGTCATAATTAGATAATGTGTCATAATTTTAATTCTAGATCAATTGGTCGAACGCAATTGTTAGAGATCAATAACTCAAAATCAACTGCTCGAAAATGAATTGCTCGATATAAAAATTGATCGAAATACAAATTGCTCGAATAAAAAAGAAAATTATATGTCCAAATATTTATTCACAATAATGGAAAATTTGTAGGTATATAAGAGAGGTACATTTAATAGGACAAATTATGTGATATTCCACCTATATAATCACAGATATTAATTTGTGGTTCATAATAATTGTTTATTAAACGCAATAACTTATCAACACTATCTCCATATCTTCTATGACCATTTTGAGGTTGTTTGCCACTTATGTATACTCTTTCTCAGAGGCACCTTTCATTGCATCACCGTTTTTCGATTTCTTTCTAACACATTAAGTTGAAAGTGATAGAAAAAAGGTACGTCCGTGATCACAGTTTTTTATAACATTTATTCTAATTGTTGATAGATGGCGCTACAATCGAACAAAAAATGATTTACGAATTATATATTCGACTATAATCTGTACAATTTATAAGACTATACAAATCAAAGAAAATACTATTTTATAAATGCAATAAACACATTTAATTTGTTTTTATACCAAATTGCAAATTAAAGAGTTAAACTGCAATACCCTTTTCATATTTGGCTGATTACGATTCTGACAACTGTCACATTTAACTTAAATGTCAGATTATAATAAATGTTATAAATGTGTACTATCACGGACTTACCTTTTTTGCGGTCACTTGTGACATACTGAAAATCCCTCTGAAAAGGACCATACTGTTCAATTTTTAGTTCATTTAAACTTTGTTCTTGTTCTAGAGCGCGCCGTTACTTTTCTTATATTTCCAAAGCTCAAACATATTTTAGATTTATAATATAGTAATTTTCCTAACAAGTGCAGAAAGTCATTCTTTTCCGCACGCGACTGCAGTTTGCCGAACGACGCGAAACGGGAGTTCGGCAAGCAGTCGAGTGCGGAAAAGAGACTTTCTGCAAGAGTTAGGAACAATATTTTTTCTAAGAGCCTTTAAAAAATTACCAAATCTTAATCATTAATTTAATTAGTATGAAAATACATTACACAGATTAATTCTTTGACAAGGTTGTCAAAACCAAACTTTCAATATAATTAGTTAGCATGACGACGATCCTTGTTTCCATGACGTTGATTCAAAACAACTGTTATTGTCTACCGATTTGACTTTCGAATATTATGTCAAAATAATTTTATTTCATCGAATTGTCGCGTTAATTTCATTAAAACAGGAACACAATAAGATATATTTGAAATAAATGAGTAAATAATATCTAAATATTAGTTTATTGCATGTATTATAATTACTTTAAGGCCATATTAACAAATCTAAATTAACACGCGTGCGGAAAAGTAAAAACCGCGTGCGGAAAAGTAACACCCGTGCGGAAAAATGAAACTTTCTAAACTAAAATGCGTGCGCGAAAGTAGACATTTTTGCACGCTCGTAGAAAAAAGATGTTTTCAGCATAAATTAATATACGATTATATACGTGGAATATTATATAATTTGTCCTATTATACTATCTTTCTTATGTCTATATTTTGTATTATTTTGAATATGTAAATATTTTGGATATACAATTTTCTTTTTTATTCGAGCAATTGACTTCGAGTAAATGTGGCCTTTCGGCAGTTGCTTGTCTCTGGAATAATTGTATAAACTCTAAAAAACCATAGGGCAGTAACTGCAAAAATCATAATATTGAGTTATGAGCATTTTAAGTTTTTGTAAAGTTAATTTTATTTACTGTAATTCCAAAAATTAAACTGCAAACCTGATATTTGGCACAGTTGTCTTTAATTTTACATATTTTTATATGAATTAAGAAGTACGTAAAATTTCCCCCAGGAAATAGGTATTTTAGCACATACGGCCATATGGTATTAAAAAATATATCCATTTTCGCACATGATACAGTAAAAATTCATATAAAATAACAGTTTTTTATTGACTGTACTTATTTATTACAAATTTTTAGTGTTAACACTTAATCAAAGTCTTGCATATTATAATTTGTCGCTTATATAATGTCTGTCGGTTATAATTCGCTTTTCTTTTGGGATCTGCAGTACGACGTTGTATATCAATTTTTTATAGTCTTGTCGCTTATTTCCAGTGTTGCAATCAAATCTCTATGCAGCACTCTGCTTTGTTGCATTCAAAGGATGTTTCCTTAGTAGATATTGCTTTCATTTTACGAGCGTGGGTCACATTTTGCACATACTGCCATATAGATCTGGGGTTTTTTTTCCAATTTTAGAACCGTAGAGCATCAACTACTGCAGATAATGCCTGATGGTATAAAAAGAAGAACCGATTTTTGACAAAAGCCATAGGGATGTATCTTTCTGGTGCCGAAATTAAAATTTTTTGCAGACGCTGCTATATAGCATTAAAAAATAGATTTTTTTTCTTATTAGACCACATTCAAAGGTCATTTCATGAAAAAATTGCGGATATTGCCATATGGTTTTCAAGGTGCGATATATGTTCTACAAAATATTTTATAGAAAAATTTTTTGATTAACAATAGCCATCGATTTTATGCTTCTGTATTTTGGTAAAATTTTAAAAGCATTATAAAGAGTAAACTGACGGACGGACCTATTGAGACAGAGAGCGAAGTATTCTTGCTCCAGTTTTTTGCGAAAAATTTGATTATTATACCAGAGATACACGCCTTCGCCAAAATTTTGATTATTATACCAGAGATGCGCCTCCACCAAAAGCATCTGCCAAAATTTTGATTATACAAGATATGCGTCTCTGCCAAAATTTTGATTATTATACCAGAGATGTGCCTGCACCAAAAGCATCCGCCAAAATTTTGATTATACCAGATATGCGCATCCGCCAAAATTTTGATTATTATACCAGAGACATGGTCCTAAGGCAAAATTTTGAAATATTTTTTGTACATTAAAAATAGTAATCGTAAAGTTAAAAACTTCATATTTTCACGGATTTTAGTACAATTTTCGCTCGTTCGTCTCGTATGCTTAACGTCGTCTCTCGTGCTCTCGTGTTATCCTACGGCCTCGTTTTGTTATCTCGGAAACTAATTGAGCTAGAGAGACGATTTATATACCGTTGGATAACAAATAGCAAGGAGTCTAACTGCCAAATTACATGAAAATCGGTCAAATCGTTTCGGAGGAGTACGGTAACAAATCCTGCGAAAGAGAATTTTATATAATATATAGATGTAAAATATTTAAACGGCTATTACAAAATAACGGTTAAAGATAAAAAAGTGAAAATTTAGGATTGTATGTAGATTTTGGTTCTACATCGTATAAAATTAAAAAAAAGAGTGTGTCCAAAAAATTTAAAAAAATTTCGGGGGGGTAAGCCCCCTTTTTACTTAGGTAGACCGTACCACTTCAGAAACCATCCCTGCCTCATGCACAACAACTTTGATTAAGGTCATCATACGATCAAATGCATAGTTTGAGAGTCTATAGGGTACATACATACACACAAACATTCATTTTTATTTATATAGAAGATGTATTTTCGTAAATATAGAGATATATATAGTCCGTCCGCAATAACTTTTCCAATGCGGTACGATTCATTTTCATTCAAATTAAGTCAAAACAGAAACTGAAACGTACGCCGATGTGTGTAGTATATAGTATACAGTGTACAAAATGTATATACACATCGACGTTCGTTTCAATTTATGTTCTGACTTAATGTGATTGAAAATGAATCGTACCGCATGGGAAAAGTTATAGCGGACGGACTATATTTCATCTAAAATAGCTAGTGATAAATTTTTAAAAATTAAATAAAGATCAAATAAAATTAATTTTTAATTAAGATAATAATAAAAGTTCTAAGATTATATATAAAAGTTCTTTAAAAAGGTATTTTTTTAATTGTTAGTGTATAATTTTATTATTAATTTTTCTGGGGGTCTGAAAAGTATCCTCCTTTGTCGATTTGTGTGCTGCGATCTCACAAAAGAATATTAGTTCTAAAAAGTCTAACATTTTTTGGGCACATAATGTCAAATTTTAATGCGATTCATATTTTCCTTCTTCTTCTTTTCGTGTAGACATTAATCTGTTTGTTTTTTTTTCAACATACCACCAGTAAGTTGTGGTTCCATCGTTTTCATGGTTTTCCCACTGATCATCTTCCTGTTGAGGAACCGTCTCGCACTGTCCTTACTAATACATTTATTGTAATTCCATTCTATGTGGTCATTCCATTGTACTCCTCGGTTTCTCACTCAGGTATTAACGTTATCCACCTTGCGTCTCCATCGTATATCTGTACGTCTACCTCTGTCCCATAGTCTCTTGCCATCGATTTCGATTTTTCGACTGGTTTTCATCTCTGCATCAAAGTCCTTGCTTCTAGCTGATCGTAAAGTGAAAGTGCGTGAAATGACGGACGACACAAAAATTAATATTCTTCGGATATTAATCGGATATTAATTCTTCGGATTTAAATAACCTACAATTTCATATTTAAACATTTTTTCGTATCTCTGATGCTAATCTTTCTATTCTGAAGAAAATGGCATTTTTTACAAAACTACAAAAATTCGTTATTCGCTTTTAACTCCAGTTTTTTTTAACTAATTGTTTTAAGCCAGTCAAACTTCTGGAATCTATTACTAATACATAAATAAAGAAGTATGAATAAGGCCAATAACTAAAAACACCGATAACTTACATTCTTAAGCTTCCAATTGGATTTCTCCTCTTTTTTCCAAAAAAATATATTGATTTTTAACCGTAAGTTTTTTATTTTTTTTTTTTTTCTAGAAAGTTTGTTAAAAAAGAATTTTGTAGGTCTCTACAAGATCTATAAGGCTATTGATATTAAATCCTTTTAAAATCCTAATTCGCAAAAAGAGGTGACTGTAAATGGGTTGGTAAAGGTGGTTTTTGTATGTTATTACAAGTTTTAATTGTCAATAGCTCACTCAGCTTTTGACATGACTAACCCCGTTCTTGGAAATTAAATAAGCTACAATTTTGTATTGACATGTTTTTCATATCTCTGATGCTAATCTTTCTATTCTGAAGAAAAGGGTAAAAATTTTTACCCAAATACCAAAATTCGTTATTCGCTTTTAACTCCATTTTTTTTTAAACTATTCATTCTAAGCCGCTCAAACCTCTAGAACCTATTAATAATACATAACTATAGAAGACCAATTAGGGTCAATGATTAATTTTAATTAGGGTGGTAAGTACGGGGAAGTTTCCGATCACTTTTTCGCTGAAAAAAATAGGGACTGACATTCTTTTCATAATAAGTCTCTTAATTTTTGAGCTAAATGCTTTTTTTTTTATATCTGTGGATAGATGTTTTTAAATGCTTTAAATTAGTTTTATCATGTTATCCTCGAAAAATGAACAGTTTTCCCGTCTTTTGAGTTTGAAACTACAATATTTAGCATTTGACGAAGAAGAGCTAACATATAATAAAGTATAGCTCGATTACTATTGGTCTTAAAGAAAATAAAAAACTGTTTTGTTTATTTTTCAAAAGGTACATTTTTGTTAAGCATAGTTGTTTTGATAAAACGAAAACTTTTTGAGTTATTAGCAGAAAACTGATTAAAAACATTGATTTTTTCGATATAAAACTAACATTTTCGATGGCGAATAAATCGAAAACTATTAATTTTATCAAAAAAATTTATAGAACATTTTTTGCTTAGAATGAATGTTTTTACCAACTTTTGATGTCAAAATAAAATAAAAAATTTCCACCCCCGAGATGAGGTGGCAACCACCCCCATGGTAAAAGCGAATTTCGGCCTCGTATAGATTTTGATCCTTGGCCTATCTACTACTTATTCTCAAATTTTCAAGCAAATCGATCTCTTCTGTAAAAATTGCGAGGTTTTGTCCTATTTTATGCTTCATTACATGGACTATTAAGCGAATTAGCTAATTACAAAATTGGAGGCTCACTTTCTTCTTCAAAAGTGTCTCATACACTTCCTTCATCTATTTGTAATTATTGTCCCTCTCTGGTCATGGTAAAAATTTCGCCTGCGTTTTGAATCCTACACTAAACTCATATTTTGTCGCTAGGAATGTTGCCTTCTTCCTGGAACTCTTCTCCTTCTTCTTCTTCTTCTTTTTCTTCTTTCTATTTTGCACATTAAAGTCAAATCTCAAGACGTCATACTAATGTTCTTGAGTCTGATCCAGTGTCTATAATATACTCAATTTCAAAACCAAATTTCAAAATTCCAGCAATATTCAAAATTACAAACTCATTGAGATCCATTTTATGTATCTAAAACTAAACCAGCAGTGAACAAGAAAGAACAAAAATTGTAATTTTAAAATATTTTGCGAATGCGAACATTTTTATTTAGGTGAAAACTGAAGACAATTAACCATTACCATAAGTGGACATCAATTTTATATAAAAAATATAGAAGTTGATAGATGCCCCATATCTAAACACGCATAAAGAAATCAAAATAAAGTTGTCAGTGCAAAGATTCAAGTATATCCTGATAAAAACAGATCGTAAAAAGGGAAAAATTAAAGAATCAGCTCTTATCACGTTAATCCTTTCCAGCCCAAATTATTTTTGGATTTCGAAGTTTCACATTCATTTCTGACTAGCGCTTATAGTCTAAGAGCTAGTGAACCCTCCGACTAACGGTCTACCTGTAAGGCTAGAAATTTGTATAGTGATAATTCATAGCACACAAAGGCTACAAACCATGACCTAGCAAGCTTCAGCCCTGTACGTGTATCTACCAAGTGAATCGAAAAATGCATAGTTTAGGGAAAAAATAAACTTTCTCCTCTAACGTTTAAATTTAAGTATGTGTTTTAGTAAGTCATTCAGAAGAAATTTGTACAATGACAGGCGATTCTGAACAGCACAATACCTTTCCATGCCAGAGGAAAGATTAGGGATTTTTTCTAAAATTATTTTTTTTGCATCGAACAAAGTTTTTTTAGGTTTTTTGAATCATTCCAAACAGAAAAGGTCTTTAGTGATTTTAGTGAAGTTAGGCAGATATTCTTTAAACATTGATTGATGAAGTCCCGAAGAGTTTTTTGCAATACAATATCGAAAACCCCTTTGTTTTTTAATTGCTAATCAAGCGGGTGCGACACTGTAGTATAAGTGAGCACGTTTGAGTTTGCATAAATTCATTATCTCGAGAGAGGGCAAATTTGACGAGAAATCCTCAGACAGATCGATTTTTATTCTTAAATTAGGACTTTTTTGCATATATATAGTAGTACTAGTGACGTCATCCATCTAGGCGTGATGACGTAATCGATGATTTTTTTAAATGAGAGTAGGGGTTGTGTGATAGGTCACTTGAAAGGTTATTTAATTCTATATTCAGTAATATAAACAATAACATAATTATTTATACAAGGTGTTCAAAAAATTTTTTTTATTAAATTAATTTAGACAAAAAAAAAAAAATTTTTTTGTACACCCTGTATAAATAATTGGGTTAATGTTTATATTACTGAATAGAGAATTAAATAACCTTTCAAATGAGCTATCACACAACCCCTACTCTCATTTAAAAAAATCATCGATTACGTCATCACGCCCAGATAGATGACGTCACTAGTACTATATATATGTTGTTCTGAAGATATTTCCTTGTGGCATTTTTTAATCAACTATTTCTAATGGGACAAAAGCCACAATTTTACCAAAAAAAAATGATTTTATTAACGTTTCGAAGCCCAATTCCGGTTTCGTTGTCAAAATACAAAATACTACTAGAATAAACAAAAATGTTGTTGCTAAGTAAAAAAATTCTTCTAATAATTTATTTAATCTGACTCATTTATATTGGCAATTCAGACCTATATTTTACATTTTAAAGTAGAAGACTATGATATCGCCAATATTTATGGGTTGCGTTCCTGGGACGACTTTACTAAAAGATAGTTCATTCGATTACATGAAATCAATCCGAACTCAAAAATATCCGTCACAAAAAAATCATAGCATGTGATCTTTTTTTAAAAAGACAACCAAATGCAACGATGACGGTAAAATTCTCGCGTTAGAGATTCCATAGTAAATCACGAGGGAAAACCAGGAAAAAACCTCGTGATACTATCCCGACATCGTAAGTATTTGGTCTTACATTTAATTTACCTTCAAAAAACTAATACCAAATTCTGACTTTAATATGTTTAAATTATAAATAATATTAATAATACATAGATATACAAGAAGTAATATCAAAATATAAAATTTGTACTAACTCGATATGTTATGGACTTACTAATCGTGGTATTTTCTTTCTATTCACTTCCTCTTTCAGTATGGGTAACCACATCCTACTGCATTCTACCGAGGAATTTGCGACACAATTGGTTTCATTTAGCATAATTAGAGCCCCTTCTTTGATTTTCATTTTGATTTTCAGTTTGATCACTAAACTCTGTGTTCATTATCCCATGCGTGTTGACATATTTGAGATCTATCAAATTCTCTATTTTTAATATAAGACTGATGCTCACTTATTCTAACGTTTAATGGTCTTGATGTTTCACCTAAATAAAATTGTTCGCATTCAGAAGGTATTTTATAAATGCAATTCTTTGTTCTTTCTTGTTCATTGTTAGGTTTAGTTTTAGATATAATAGATCTCAATGTGGCTGTTGTTTTGAATGTTGTTGAAATGTTGAATTTATTTCCAATTGTTTTAAGTTTCTCGGATAGTCCTTTTATATAAGGTATTGATATTTTCCTCGTATTATTTCTTGTGAATGTGGCAGGATCCCGCTCTAAGTTGTTCTGTTCCATTCGATCCAATCTTGAAAATTCCTTATTTATAAACAATAAAGGATAATCATTTTTTAATAAAACAGATGTTAACAATTGTTTTTCTTCTAAAAATGAATTTTCGTTAGAACAAGTAATTTTGGCTCTATCATATAAGGATTTAATGATTCCCTTTTTAACGTTGATGTTGTGATTTGATTTGTAATTGAGATATCTGTTGGTGTGTGTTGGTTTTCTATACACTTGAGTCTCATATCCAGTATCCTTCTTTGAGACTAAAATATCGAGGAAAGGTAAAGTGTTATTGTATTCTTTTTCCATTGTAAATTTTACTGTCTCTTCTTGATCGTTTATAATATTCAGGAATGTATCCAACAATTCTGATCTATCAGGCCATATTGAAAACACATCATCTACATATCTCCATGGGCTCTTCTTTATCTCCATTATTGGCTAATATATTTATGGAGGATTTCGAAAATAATATCATTTCGAAACAAAATTTAAAACCCACAGTATGGTGGAGATATGTAGATGATGTGTTTTCAATATGGCCTCATAGATCAGAATTGTTGGATACATTCCTGAATATTATAAACGATCAAGAAGAGACAATAAAATTTACAATGGAAAAGAATACAATAACACTTTACCTTTCCTCGATATTTTAGTCTCAAAGAAGGATACTGGATATGAGACTCAAGTGTATAGAAAACCAACACACACCAACAGATATCTCAATTACAAATCAAATCACAACATCAACGTTAAAAAGGAATCATTAAATCCTTATATGATAGAGTCAAAATTACTTGTTCTAACGAAAATTCATTTTTAGAAGAAAAACAATTGTTAACATCTGTTTTATTAAAAAATGATTATCCTTTATCATTTATAAATAAGGAATTGACAAGATTGGATCGAATGGAACAGAACAACTTAGAGCGGGATCCTACAACATCCACAAGAAATAATACGAGGGAAATATCAATACGTTATATAAAAGGACTATCCGAGAAACTTAAAACAATTGGAAATAAATTTAACATTTCAACAACATTCAAAATAACAAACACATTGAGATCTATCCTATCTAAAACTAAACCTAACAATTAACAAGAAAAAACAAAGAATTGCATTTATAAAATACCTTGTGAATGCGAACAATTTTATTTAGGTGAAATATCAAGACCATTAAACGTTAGAATAAGTGAACATCAGTCTTATACTAAAAATAGAGAATTTGATAGATCTCAAATATGTCAACACGCATGGGATAATGAAGATAGAGATCAGTGGAGATTCAAGTATAGTCCTGAAAGAATCAGATAGTAAAAAGAGAAAAATCAAAGAAGTGGCTCTAATTATGCTAAATGAAACCAATTGTGTCGCAAATTCCTCGGTAGAATGCAGTAGGATGTGGTTACCCATACTGAAAGGGGAAGTCAATAGAAAGAAAATACCACGATTAGTATGTCCATAACATATCGAGTTAGTACAAATTTTATGTTTTGATATTACTTATTGTATATCTATGTATTATTAATATTATTTATAATTTAAACATATTAAAATCAGAATCTGGTATTAGTTTTTTGAAGGTGAACTAAATGTAAGACCAAATACTTACGATGTCGGGATAGTATAACGAGGTTTTTTCCTGGTTTTCCCTCGTGATTTACTATGGAATCTCTAACGCGAGAATTTTACCGTCGTCGTTGCATTTGGTTGTCTTTTTAAAGACAGATCACATGCTATGATTTTTTTGTGACGGATATTCTTGAGTTGGGATTGATTTCATGTAATCGAATGAACTATCTTTTAGTAAAGTCGTCTCAGGAACGCAACTCATAAATATTGGCAATATCATTTTAAATTCTTCTACTTTAATAGTATAATATACGTCTGAATTGCCAATATAAATGAGTCAGATTAAATAAATTATTAGAAGAATTTTTTTACTTAGCAACAACATTTTGGTTTATTCTAGTAGTATTTTGTATTTTGACAACGGAACCCGATTTGGGCTTCGAAACGTTAATAAAATAATTTTTTTGTTTTGTAAAATTGTGGCTTATTCGCATTAGAAATAGTTGATACTATATATATGCCAAAAAGTTCTAATCTAAAAATAAAAAACGACCTCTCTGAGGATTTCTCTTCAAAATTTGCCTTTTCTCGAGGTAATGAATTTATGCAAACTCAAACATCCTCCCTTACACTACAGTATCGCGCTCGCTTGAATAGCAACTAAAAAAAGGGGTTTTCGATATTGTATTGCAAAAAACTCTTCGATTTCATCAATAAATGTTTAAAGAATATCTACCTACCTTGGTAGTATTGAAATTTTTTAGTTAAATGTCAGATTTAGAGTTAAAAATGGCCGATTTCGCAATTTTCAAAAATTTTTATCGCTTTTATAACAAAAACTATTAACGAGAAAAGTCACTAGAGACCTTTTCTGTGGAATAATTCAAAAAACCTAAAAAAAAACTTTGTTCGATGAAAAAATAATAATTTTTGGGAAAAACACCTAATCTTTCCCCTCGCCTGGCAAGGTCTTGTGATGTTCAGAATCGCCTGTCATTGAACACATTTCTTCTAAATGACTTACTCAAACAAATACTTAAATTTAAACTTTACAGGAGAAAGTTTATTTTTCCCCTAAACTATGCACTTTTCGATTCACCTGGTAGATACACGTGCAGGGCTGATGCCTGCCAGGTCATGGTTTGTAGCCTTGGTGTGCTATGAATTATCACTATACAAATTTCTAGCCTTACAGGAAGACCGTTACTCGGAGGGTTCACTAGCTCTTAGACTATTACTGATAAAACTGTCAAATAAATTAATACAGCGTCAAATAAATCAATAAAATAAACTTCGCAATTTATTATTTTTTTTTTTGGAATCAGCCCCAATTTTACTTTAAAATAAATTTATTTTGGCGTTTTGATTTTCATTTCGGAAATCGTTCTCAAATTATAATTATATATAACAAATTATAATTTCTGTTACTTGATAAAAAATTATTCTAATATTTTAGAAGAATTTTTTACCAAGTAACAAAAACAAAATTTGTTTACTTTATTTTTTTTTTTTCAAAAAATAAACTTATCTATGTTAAAGTAAAATATATTTAAGACTAAGCTTTCACTCCAATGGTATATAAAACAACATAATGCTATTCTACACCCCACCAGAATGAAAACAATGGGAACCTTCTCTGGTTACACCTACGGGGCTTCTACAATATGCAAGCCATACGGATGCTGAGACTAAGGAAGATGAGTAAATTCTACAATTTACAATTCACGTCTTATCTGCTTAGCGCGGTAAAGTTCCAACGAGAATGGTTCCCTTCGTGCTCCAATCAGAGTAAATGTAAATCAAAAATGAATAACTATTTTCAATTTCGTTGCAAAACGAAAATACAGCCGAACCATATTCTAGTCCAATCAGAGAGTGCGCAAGCACTTCTACCGGTTTCGAAACTTATTAGTCTCTCATCAGGAGGCACATATGCTGCTCTCCCTGATCCAACCAAAACACACCCCAGCGTGCAGTCCCGGATTGCAACGAACGAAATGGCATAGATGCCCTAGCGGCAACTTCTACAACAAGACTAAGTTTTCACTCTAATGGCATATAAACAACGTAATGCTATTCTACACCCCACCAGAATAAAAACAATGGGAACCTTCTGTGGTTACACCTCCGAGGCTTCTACAATATGCAAGCCATACGGATGCTGAGACTAAGGAAGATGAGGGAATTCTACAATTTACAATTCACGTCCCATAATTCCCATAATTTCCCTAATTCACATAATAGCATTATGTTGTTTTATATGCCATTAGAGTGAAAACTTATTCTTGTTGGAGCAGTTGCCGCTAGGGCATCTATGCCATTTGGTTCGTTGCAATCCGGGACTGCACGCTGGGGTTTGTTTTGGTTGGATCAGGGAGAGCAGCGTATGTGACTCCTGATGAGAGACTAATAAATTTCGAAACCGGTAGAGGTGCTTGCGCACTCTCTGATTGGATTAGAATATGGTTCGGCTGTATTTTCGTTTTGCAACGAAATTGGAAATGGTTATTCATTTTTGATTTACATTTACTCTGATTGGAGTACGAAGGGAACCATTCTCGTTGGAACTTTACCGCGCTGAGTAGATGGGACGTGAATTGTAAATTGTAGAACTCTGTCATCTTCCTTAGTCTCAGCATCCGTATGACTTGCATATTGTAGAAGCATCGGAGGTGTAACCAGAGAAGGTTCCCATTGTTTTCATTCTGGTGGGGTGTAGAATAGCATTATGTTGTTTTATATGCCATTAGAGTGAAAACTTAGTCTTGTTCTAGCAGTTGCCGCTAGGGCATATATGCCATTTCGTTCGTTGTAATCCTGGACTGCACGCTGAGGTTTGTTTTGGTTGGATCAGGGAGAGCAGCATATATGTGCCTCCTGATGAGAGACTAATAAGTTTTGAAACTGGTAGAGGTGCTTGCGCACTCTCTGATTGGACTAGAATATGATTCGGCTGTATTTTCGTTTTGCAACGAAATTGAAAATGGTTATTCGTTTTTAAAATATATTTGCTTGTGTAGCCTGTACAAAATGTATTAGTTTTATCCTACATCAATATGTACTTTCTTTATACATACTCTCCTACCTATGTTATATTATAATATTATGAATACTGTAGGTGTGAAAGGTGTAGCTGGTCACAAAATCCTTTAAAAATTATTAGCAAACGCCATATTACGTAAAAGCGGTGAACAGATACCTAACGTACCCTAACAAATTTAATCAAACATAAATTGGGCAGAAGCAAACATGAAAGATATGTAATGTAAACGGGGGAGAAAATCAATAATACATTTCGCATAGAGGGAGATAATAAATAAAGTTTTGCTAAGCCTTATTTTATCTGAATAGCGGATTGCTTAGATTGCCTTCTAAAATATTTGAAATTAATATAGCATATAAATCAATTTTAACTGGTATTTGTGTTTTTTTAATTGAGAATTATAAAATATTACAGCTATCTGTATAAATTATTATGATTCTACAGTTTTAAATTGGAAAGCTCTGTTTGCAATGAACGCTCTCACAAAAATGCTTAGACATTATTGTATCTTTAGATCAACATTGTCAAATAAACGTCAAATTGAAAGGCAGTTTATTTAGAACTCCTCCTAAAAATTATTAATTTTTAAGGTTTTTTCTTAACTTTTTGAGTATTGCTAGTTGTATAAAGAAGTACTAAACTAGTGCTCTGTAAGAAAGTGTGAAATTTCGCGACAAGAAGTTAAATTTCAGAAAACAAGTAATATGGAAGGTATACCACCCGAACCTCCAGATAAAGAGAAATTTTATGTAGAAATGGAAGGAGATGGGATGATGGAATATGAGGAATTAAATAAAAATAGGCTAAATAATAAGGTAACAAACAAACAAAACCAAACAAGTAGCACTATTGAGGTAAGTAACAAATTTAGTTCCAATAACGATGAAACTTTGACAAATTTAAATCAAACAGATAAGTCAGGTAAGCAAAATTTAAATAAAGTAATAAATTTAAGATTAAAACATAGATATCAATTTGGAGATAATGCACCTTATATACACTCGGAAAAATGAAAGAATACCCATGAACGAACATATAAAACACGCTGTATTTTCCTGTCACCGTGTCACAAAGAAAATTGTCCAGTGCAAGTACATGTAACAATAATTATTACATGTACTTGCGCTGGCCAATTTTTTGTGTGACACGGTGACAGGAAAATACAGCGTGTTTTATATGTTCGTTCATGGGTATTCTTTCATTTTTCCTACTGTAGTACACATAGAAAATAAAAACGGTAACATTGGTCGATTACACAGGATCGGCACGGCCCGTTTGATTTTAAGTGCAGTACCTGAAATTGAAAATAATATCACACAAATTACAGTAGTTGGTAGAAATAAAATCAAGGTAGAACTAAATAATTTTGCTAGTGCTAATAAATTAATTGATTCTGAAATTCTAAAAAGCAAACAGTACGAGGCATATATTCCAACGTTTTTTACTCAAAAGAAAGGTGTTATAAAATTGGTAGATAAAGAGATAGAAGATAATGATTTATTATCATTAATTAAACCTAGATTTGGAATTAAGTTCGAAGTATTACATGTAAAAAGAATTATGCGGAAAGTGACTCAAGATAATGGTAATACTATTTATGTAAAAACAGGAACCGTAATTGTGACTTTTAAAGGTCAGTCTATACCAAAAAATGTAATAATAGAAAAAATGATATACGAGGTGGAAAATTATACACCCAGAATAATCCAATGTTTAAAGTGTTTGAGATTTGGGCATATAAGTGCTCAATGTAGAGGAAAAGATAGGTGTGAAAGATGTGGCGAAGAACACAACAAATCTAATTGTTCCAATCCGAATAATTTACTTTGTGTATTGTGCAAAGGAAACCACAGCGCTACTGACAAGGGAGCAGATTGTACAGAAAGACAAAAACAGGAATATATTAAAAAAGTTATGAATAATGAAAATATAACATATTATGAAGCTAATAATAAATATAAAAAATATTATTCAACAGTAAGCAAAGAACAAGAAAATACTTCCAATAAATATACAATATATAAACGAAAACGATCAAGTAGTATTGATTCTAGTAGTGTAGATAAAGAAACAATGGAAGCACGCAGAAAAATTTTGCAAACACCAAAAGTACAAAGTCAGCCTTGTTATAATCTTAATAATCCCATTTATTCTACCAAAACACAAACACAAAACGATAATCAAAATAATATAGGAGAAATAATAGTAAATTTTATTTCAGCAACATTAAATCAAATTAATCACAACTTAGATAAAAAAACGTTGGAATTATTAAAAAACAATATTTCACAATTATTATTACCTCGTGATGGCTAACGTTTCATTTCTTCAATGGAATGCGAGATCAATTAAAACAAATAAGGGATATTTAGAAAAATTCTTGTATGACAATAAAATAGATATAGGATTAATATCAGAAACTTGGCTAAAAAAAAGTAATTTTATTAACTTTACTGGTTATAATGTCTTTAGGAATGATAGAGATAACGGATATGGTGGAGTAGCCATAATTTTAAAAAAATTAATTAAATTTTACAACAGTCCTACTTTTCACCAAATCAATGACATAATGTGCAATAGCATATCAATTAAAATTCAATCCGGCAAAAAGATAAACATTTATTCAATATACGTAAAACCCAATCTTAAAATCACAGTAAATGAATGGAAAAAGTTTTTTAATAGTCTAGAGAAGCCTTTTATCATTGGTGGTAATTTTAATAGCCACAATTATGTTTGGGGTTGTAGTACTGTAGACACTATAGGAAAAAATCTGTTAGAAGCTATTGAGGACTGTAATCTTGTAATTTTAAATAATGGTAAAGAGACTTTGATGCGTAGATCGAATAGCAATAATAAATCTGCAATAGATCTTACAATATGCTCAGCAAATATTAGTCATTTTTTCGATTGGGATGTTGTGGACGAGACATTAGGTTCAAACCATTTTGCTATTGTTATTAAGTCAAATATTAATGTTAATAAAGCGGAATGTGTAAATACAAAATTCCAGTGGAACATAAATAAAGCGGATTGGTCTCTTTTCTCTTCTATCACTGATAATTTCATGGAAATTGATAATAATTTAAATTACCAACAATTTTTAAATAAATTAAATGAATATTGTAAGATATGTATTCCGGAGAAGAGAACAGGGACTAATCCACGATTTAGAAAAACTTGGTGGAATGACAATTGTAAAAAGGTAATACAAGAACAAAAACTAGCCTTACACAAGTTTAAACTACAGTCTAATATACAAAATTATATAAATTATAATAAATGTGTAGCAAAAACCAAAAAAGTTGTATTAGAGAGTAAGCGTAATGCATGGAGAAATTTTTGTAAAACTTTAAACAAAAATACACCAATTAAAGATATGTGGAATCAAGCCAAACGATTACAAAACATTTTTAAACCACAAGTAAATCCAGTGACGGAAGGAGAATGGGTTGAGGAGTTTTTAAGAAAATTATGTCCAGATAATATATTTTCAAAAATTAATGTAATGGAAAGGAAAAATTCTAACCATCCACTTTCAGTTCCATTTAGTTTCTGTGAATTAGAAATAAGCCTTAAGAATAAGAAAAATACTTCTCCAGGTATAGATAATGTACATTATATTATGTTGGCCAATTTACATCAAAAAGGAAAAGAAACACTATTAAATTTTTTTAATCAAATATGGCTATCAGAAGATATTCCAGATAACTGGAGAGAGTACCGGGTGATTCCTATTCTCAAAACAAATCGGAATCCTGATTCAGCAGAATCTTATAGAGGTATTTCATTGAGCTCCTGCATAACAAAAACACTGGAAAGAATGATAAAACTTAGGCTCGAAAGTTGGCTAGAAAAAAACAATAAATTATCACAAACACAATTTGGATTTCGAAAAAATCATTCTACTGTGGAAGCAGTGAGCCATTTGGTAACAGATATCAATTTAGCGTTTACGAAAAATTCTTCAGTAATAGCTCTTTTATTAGATGTCGAAGCAGCATACGACAACGTTAATTTAAATATACTATATAACAAAATGATACAAATAGGTCTGCCAGAATGTTTCTGTCAAAAAATAATAAAATTGTATGACTGTAGAAAAATTTATATATCGGTAAATAATAACCCATTTGGTCCAAGACTAGCGATGGGTGGTTTACCTCAAGGAGGAATATTAAGCCCTTTGTTATATTTAATTTACACTTCTGATATAGAAAAAAATTTACACTCAACAAAAATTTTACAATTTGCAGATGATATAGTTATTTATCAAGAAAACATTAAAATAGAAAATGCAGTCAAATCCATTGAAGAAGGAGACAAACATATTAAAATATGGAGTGAATTACATGGACTAAATATATCTGATTCCAAAACCAAATTATGTATTTTTACAAGAAAACGAAAAGAAATACCCAATTACATCTTAATAAACAATATATCCTATCCTGTACAAAGTTATGTTAAATATTTGGGTATTACTCTGGATAGACAGCTTCTCTGGAAAGAACATATAGACCATATAGTTAAAAAAACAGAAAAAGGAATAAACCTTCTTCGATTCGTATCACACTTACGTTGGGGAGCAGATCCAAATATTTCTTTGTTGTTATTTAAAAATAATATAAGAGCTATATTCGACTACGGATCAATATTATACAGTGACGCATCACAGTGTCATTTAAGTAAAATAGACAAAATCATTAATAAATCCCTTAGATTGTGTATAGGAGCCCTAAGAAGTACACCGATAAATAATCTACAAGTTGAATGCTGTGAAATACCGATGGATATAAGACGAAAAAAACTTGGCATCAGCCTTTTAGTTAGATTGTATGAAAAAAAGGCAATTTTAATTTCCAAAATACATCAACTGTTTTTAGCAGACTTGACAGAAAAATATTGGATAAAAAAGAAAACTCTAAATATAGTAGATTTATATTCAAAAATGATAATATATGATAAACAACTTTATAAATATGACATACACCCAAATTATAATATCGACTTTAATACTATGGAACAAGTTCAGGTATGCTTTTTAAGGGACTATAGCAATTTGCCTCTATCTTTAAGAAAATTAGTGTTTATCTCAGACAGTTCACAAATGTTCAAAGATTGTTTTATGCTATATACAGATGCATCAAAAAATATTGAAGGTGTGGGGTGTGCCTATTGGGATAGCAGTAATAAAATTAGTAAAATGTTTAAACTAAATTCTATTATGAGTATATACACAGCTGAATTAATAGCGATAATGGAAGCACTAAAATATTTATCTATTATAAATCATTCAAAGTTTATAATTTTTAGTGACAGTAAAAGTTCTCTTAGTAAAATTAGTGCTATAAATCCTAAATCAAAAGTGAACTACATTGAATTATATATCATAAATAAAATTATAGAACTTCAGCAACAAGGAAAGTCTGTTAAATTGGCATGGGTTAAAAGCCACTGTGGAATAACTGGAAATGAAATGGTAGATGAATTGGCTAAAAACGCGGTGACACAAGGAGTATTAACCCATTATCTTTGTACGCCAAAAGATATTGAATCAAATTTATTCAAAGAGATTAAGAAAGAATGGAAAGAAAGGTATATTGATGAAAACGCAAATACAGGAAACCACTACAGATCCATCAGAAACTATATAACGGATAAACCTTGGTTTTCTAAAATGGAGTCGACAAAAGATATGACAAGAACCATATGCAGAATGAGATTTGACCACTGTCTTACTCCATCATATTTATTTAAAATTAATATAGCTGATAGTCCACAATGTATTTGTGGACAGTTGGGCAATCTACAACACAAAATTTTGACATGTTCTCTTATCTCTAATAAAGTTAATATGTTTTTAAATTCACTGTATTCTTTGACTGATGTCCACCATCCCGTTAATTTAAATTATTTATTAACATTAGAAAATAATGAGTTGGTATACCGACTATTGTATAAACATATTTTAGATATTAAGCTTAAATTGTAATTGTAAAATATAGAGTAAGTATTTCTTGTAAATTGTTATATGTTAAAAGATAAAGAAAAGAAAAGAAAAAAAAAAGAAAAAGAAAAGAAATATAAAAAAAAAATAAAAAAAAATAAAAAAAAACAAAAAAAAGAAAAAAAAAATATAAAAAAGATATAAAAAAAATAGAAAAAATATATAATAATTAAAAAAAATATAAAAAAAATATGTAGATAAAAATGAATGACGAACTTGGACAGTCCATAGTAAAATAGCTTTCGAATGAAGTAGAGGGCTAAAGAAGAATGTTGCAGTTTTTGCTGTGGAACTCTGAGAACATCATTTAGAAAAAAATAAATAAAAAAAAATATATAAAAAAATTATTAAAAAAAAATACAAAAATAATTATTTATTAGTAGAATTGTTTATTATATTAGTATTAGTTTTAGGATAAGATACGAAAAAATGACTAATAAAATAAAAAATAGTAAAATTGGCGAATGGATTTAGTGTCCGCAGTCATATAAACCCAAACAAACAACAATCTTTAGATCAAATTAATAATTATGATATTTTTATCATTATATTTTGACAACTGTTAAATTAGTATGAACTGACATAACTATAATATATAGTACGTAAATAGTTCAGCTGGACATAGGGAATATGCATTGAGAGAATTGTGGAAACTGCGCTAACTTGTGTTAGTTGAATCTTCTGTTCGAGAAGGAGTTTTTGGTGCAATAGAGCTGTTAGAATGAATAGAATGATGAGTTTTCAAGCAAGGCTGTCCATAAATAAATTAAAAACAAAGTTTATTATTGAGGAGTTAATAATTTTACTTTAATTTTTAAAATAGTTTTTATTTAAAAACTAATTTCAAAACTAAACAGTTTTCTCATTCCCTAAACTAAACAGGCTAAACAAACTAAACTAAAATATTTAGCTACTACATTGTCATATTTTGACGTTTATGTGTCAGTCGAAATGAGTTGTCAATTTTAAGGTTAATGCCCCTTAATGCTAACAACCATATTGTCATCGAGAGCTCAGTTGCCACAACTATCTCAATATAATACAATGATTGTATTTATGTATCTAAATATACAGGGCTGTGCGGTGCTATGATGCGGTGAGGCGGTCGCATCAGGCGGCATCACAAGGTGGGCGGCATTATTAGTAAAATGAAAATACATCAAAAGTATCATGTCGATAACAAAGGGTGTGCAAAATAGAACATTTGAAAAATATCCGATGGCGTGTGTCACTTGAGTTTAAAGAGTAACCATGCCACTTTGAAAACTTAATATTAAAAGTGAAAGTGTCTTCTACAGAAACAATAACATTTTTTTGTACTAGGTATACAAGAATTTTACACTTTTTTTCTGGTTCCACAAAGTGTTGTTAAGTTCTGTTAAACTAAAGTCAAAGCACGAGGATTAGCAAAAAATATTAAAAATTATAAATTTATATGCGGTGTTCTTGGGCATATTTTATTTCATATAAATTCAGTCTCGAAGATATTGCAACATGTAACTATAAATTTGTCAGATTGTGTAAAAAGTTGTCAGAAACAATAAAAAAAAATTAAAAGTTACAGAAAATCTGGCTATGACCAAACGAAAATTATTGCTAATGAGATTGCAGAATATCTTGATATAAGCTCCGAATTTCCAGCGGAAAATGAAATTCAAGCAAGGAGAAAAAAGCGTCAATTTTATTACGAAAAATCTATGGATGAGCTTTTAGCAGAAGAAGATAAATTTAAAATAAATTTTTTCATCTACATTTTAGACATTGCTATTAATTCTTTGATTGGTTGATTTTCGCTTCTAAAAATTCATAAGTAAATAAATTTTGAATGATATTTTTAAATTGACGGAAATAAATGATAAAACACTAAAAAAATATTGTATGAATCTTTATTCAATACTTTCAATTGAAAAAGAATCGAATATACAGGCAAATGATCTTTAGAAGTTTTGAACTATTTCTGTATATCCAAATGTCGTTGCATCGCTAATAATTCTTAACACTACCGCCCTGTCTCAGTAGCTAGTGGGGAAAGAAATTTTTCAAAATTAAAAATTATTAATAGTTATTTTCCTAACAAATGCAGAAAGTCATACTTTTCCGCACGCAACTGCAGTTTGCCGAACGACGCGAAGCGGGAGTTCGGCAAGCAGTCGAGTGCGGAAAAGAGACTTTCTGCAAGCGTTGGGAACAATATTTTTTCTACGAGTCTTTAAAAAATGACCAAATCTTAATCAATTAATTTAATTAATATGATTATTTCATTCATATGAGATTCTGACCAATAGAAAGCTACAGAAATCTGAATTAAATCGATAATTTTTGATAATTGCCCGTCGTTAAGTATATTACGTCAGATGCTCTTCGTTGCTACGAAACAATACATTCAGTGACATTAATGACAATTAATGTTTTAAAAATTATAAAAGTGATGACTTTCAATCGTCAAATATTTATAAAAACTTTGTGTTTAATTGTACTAATTTGTACTTACATAAATAAATTACAATAAAATTTTGGTTTTGAACAGTTTTATTCATAAAATAATGGCAACAAATTGCACTCGAACTCTAAAATTAATATAGAATTTTAGAGCTCTTGTGCAATTACTACTGAAAATACGGAACGGGACGTTTCATCGCCGCCGGTTCATCGCCGCCGTTTCGATGCCGCCGGTTCATCGCCAGTCCATTTCATCGCCGGCCGTTTCATCGCCAGTTAGTCAGTTGATCTTGTATTATGGGAGATGACGCGACACGACGTTAAATTCAGTTCAAAACTTATGACAAATAAATAGATAAAAAATATTATTATATTAATTTACTGTTCTATTTCTACTTCCCCTAAATTTGATACTAAACACTATTAAATTTGTAGTGTTAAATTATATTTTATATTATAAAAGTTTAAAAGTCTATTAAAAGATTAAGTATGGCAACGGGAATGGTCATATCTCGCATTTCCTAGAATTCCTAATTAATACTAAAAATAAATAATAAATGTAACTGTCGAAAATTCGGAAATATATCAGTTAGCGATTAACTGACTGGCGATGAACCGGCGGCATCGAAACGGCCGGCGATGAATCGGCCGGCGATGAATCGGCCGGCGATGAACTGGCGGCATCGAAACGGCGGCATCGAAACGGCGGTGATGAAACGTCCTAGACCCCTGAAAATACATACACAAATTAATTCTTTGACAAGGTTGTCAAAACCAAAATTTCAGCATAATTGGTTAGCATGACGACGATCTTGGTTTCCATGACGACGATTCAAAACCACTGTTATTGTCTACTGATTTGACTTTCGAATATTATATCAAAATTATTTTATTTCATCGAATTCTCGCGTTATTTTCATTAAAAATGAATACAATAAGATATATTTGAAATAAATTAGTAAATAATATCTAAATATTAGTTTATTTCATGTATTATAATTACTTAAAAGCCATATTAACATATCTAAATGAATACGTGTACGGAAAAAGTAAAACGCGTGCGGAAAAGTAAAACTCTTGCGGAAAATTAACGCGCGTGCGGAAAAGTAAAACTTTCTAAAATAAAATGCGTGCGCGAAAGTAGACATTTATGCACACTCGTAGAAAAAAACTATTACGAAGCTCCATAAGACAATCTCTTTCTTACTCATCGATAATGATTCCTGTATCGTCGGCAAATGTGGCCATAGTAATGTCATCATCAGCAGGTATGTCAGTAGTGTAAAGGAGATAAAAGAAGGGATCGAGGACACTACCTTGAGGAACTCGGGATCGTATAGGATGGTATTTGGAAAGTGCGGTATTTACTTTGATTTATAAAAATCGCTTACTCAGATATGATTTTAATATCAGGTATATTTCATTAGGCATGTTCTTTTTCACTTTATATAATAGGCCATTTTGTAATAAAATTCTTTTAAACAGTATTCTTAAAAACTCTATTTATTATTAATGATAAAGCACTTTTTAATTATATGCACCATAAAATAATAATACTAATTAATTTTAGGTGTGGGAGCACTGTATGATGGAGTATGATCCTTACTCCTATGAAAATACTCCAACAAAAGGTCGTTTTAGTAATGGGGGTCTCCAGGGTGTGATCTGATCTCCCATAACAATAAAAAAATTGGCAGCCTCATTTGCGTCAAAAAATAATAGAGCGTGGCTTCTCCGTGATTTTCTTTACACTCAGTTACTCTCTGGGACATTAATCTAATATTGTGGTCTATATCATATTGTCAAATACTCAACCAGATTATTCTTATGGCATGCAACAGATCTTCTAAGTTTGCTGGAGGACGTGGCAATCGATTTAGGTTTCGAGCTACCATATCACAAACCATATTCAATAAGTGACAAATCAGCTGATCTGAATAGCCACTCCACAGTGTCTATACAGATTCTTGTATAAATTCCTTAATTTAACTTATCTTGTTAAAAGATCACATGTGGAAAAGTTTGCAGATAGGAATGTAAAACCGCTTGCAGTAATTCACCAATATATCGTTCAGTTGTCAAAGTGCCGTTAATAAGAACTATAGGGAATCTGTCTTGTCTTGCTGAATGGCGTTTAACAGCCAAAAATATATTTCGTCTCTCACCTCGGAAACGTCTTACCCTTATGCGCCCATCAGAATCACCCAAACGAAACCTAGATTCATCATCTCAGATTAGGGCACCACCTAATATTGCCCGGGAAACCAAGGAGTTCATACAATAATCTCGTGTAGACACTTGAGGACCTTGGAGTGGCCATCAAGATCAGCTGATTTGTCACCTATCGAACATGTGTGGGATATGGTAGGTGAAAACCTAAATTTACTGCCACGTCCTCCAGCAAAGTTAGAATACCTGTTACATGCCATAGGAATAATCTGGATGAGTATTTCGTAATATGATATAGACCACTTAATTCGATCAATGCCCCATAGAGTAACTGAGTATATAGGAAATCACGGAGCCAAACATTACTTTTTTTTGACGCAAATGACGTTGCAAATTTGTTTATAATGTTCTTAAATAATAAGAATATTATAATGTATACTTCCATAATGGTATATTATGCAAGAAGCATTTAATGATGGTCATTATGAAGCGAGTATTATAGTGCAGTCACTGAAGGTGGATATGAGCTATTACCTCGGATTTCGTTGAACCTTCATCGATTTGCATGAAAATTGGTGAGTGGTTAGAGGATATCTCAAGGAACAAAGGTGACATGGTGCCAACTTGCGCTTTTACCCTGAGGGTGGATGCCACCCCTCTCGGGGTTGAAAATTATTTTATACTAACCCCGCAATTCGATAGAGGGACAAACTCTAAGCAAAATTTGTTACATTAAGTTATTAATTTAAATCAATACTTTTTGAGTTATTAAAGATCAAACATTTTAATTGTTTGTGAGAAAAATGCATGTTTTTAACCGATTTTTCATAAATAAATCAAGAACTATAAGTTTTTACAAAAAAGTTATTGTTCCCAAAATTAAAAGCTAATGAAAAATGAAATAAACTCCTTACTAGAAAAACCCTTTTAGTGTTAACTTTAAGTGAGTTATAGGTAATTGAATGTATATATTATTTTTCGGCCAGTACCCAAATCTAAGTATTCAATCTCAAATAACGGGAAAATGATGCATTTTAGAACACAAACTTATTAAACATTTCTCGAAGTTCTTAGAAATATCTATCAAATGGTCGATGGCCTTTTGGTACATTGTATCAATAAAGTATGTCTCTCTCTCTCTCTCTCTCTCTCTCTCTCTCTCTCTCTCTATCAAATGAGCCCCCGAAGAAGTTGACAGTATTAAAATTTATGCTTCAAATTTTTTTCAAAATTCATTTTTTTAAAATTTTTCCAAAAAATGTTATTGTTTTATCTTAAATAACTCCGTTAATTTTTACGGTATCAGGTTCACCTACCCCCTACTTTTCTAAAACTAAAATGTTAAATGACCCCGATTATATGTTTCTCGCAGCAAAATTGCAGCTTTAAACGTTTCTATCTCGGTTATTTTTTACCCTACAGAAATGGTAAAAAAGGTATAATATTTGATACAGAAAAAACTAAAATTTGGTTATATATCATTTTTCAGGTATGTTGAGAATTTTTGGAATTATTATCAATATATGATAAGTTTAAAAATTCTGATTTTTTTTAATTATATTTTTTTTTTCAAATATATGCATTCCAAACTGGTCAAAGTTAATGAAATCATTACTTTTGCTAATATAAAGAAACTCTTGTAAGAATTACAATAAATTTTAATTTTTGAGAAAATGGCGTGTGTTTTATTTTTCACTTTTTTTCTAAAAAATTCGAAAGGGTTCTTTTATTTTCATCATAACTTGCTTAATTTTGATGCTACTAACTTACTCTGGGGCTCATTTGATAGGTACAGTACAACCTGCCATATCCGGACCTGTCATATCCGGATCTCCCCATATCGGGACGGTTCTGCGCCGTCCGGATCTACCGAAATCTACCGAGAAAGGCAGTCCTGCCGTTGGACAATGCACTAAAAGAAGAACTAAAAGATGGCGAAATAATGTATTATAGAATCTATAAAACGTGTTTATCGACGAAAGTTATTGACTGCGTTGATTACTGTAATGTATGAAGGAGAAAACGTTTCAGAGACTGTAAAAGAAGTGGTCTTGATATCCGGATTTTTTCATATCCAGATCGGTCTGTCGCCACATTGATCCGGATATGGCAGGTTTTACCGTACTCCGAAGTACTTTGACAAAAGTGTTTAGCAAATATATTTTATAAAATGCATTGTTTTCCCTTTATTTAAACTTAAATATTTAGATTTGAGCACTCGTCGAAAAAAAATATACATTCAATTACCCATAACTCACTTTGAATTAACAATAGTTTAGTTCTTTAAATGAGCAGTGTAATCAGTTTTTCATTATCTTCAATTTTGGTAATAAGAACTTTTTTGTAAGAGCTGATAGTTTTTGGGTTCTACGTGAAAAACATCTTTAAAACATGCATTTTTTTACGAAAAAATAAAATTTTTGATCTCTAATAACTCAAAAAGTATCGATTTAAATTAATAACTTTTAATAACAAATTTTGCTTATAATTTGTTCCTGTGTTCCTCTATCGATTTCTGTTATTATTTTTAATAAATTAATTTTCATTCCCGAGAAGGGGTGACATTCACCCCTAGGGTAAAAACGCAAGTTGGCATCATGTCACCTTTCTTCCTTGAGGTACCTACTTTATAACTACTCACCAATTTTCATGACGATCGTATTTTCGTAATTTCAGTAACCTTCAGTTACTGCACTATTGGGGTTACGAAACGAGCCGTATGCGGCGAATTTTATGAAAAGATAATTTCTGAGTTTCATAATAGAATACGAGCTTCATAATCATAATTATATTCAAGTTGTATACACCATTTTTTCTATGATCATTCATAACAAAAAATATATTCAAATTTATTAATTTTGTAACACAAATAAATTCAGTAGTTTGTCAGTTTGACGGTTTGTTTACATATTGAGAACTGTCAAAGCGTATGTATTTGACTCACCATTGGACACTGCGCGTGTACCACCTTTATCGCGAATGCCATATCGCGATCCTATTGGTTAAAAATCTGTATCCTAATGAAAATCTGCATCATGATGAAGTTCATTATGATACGGTTAGTGACCTCAGAATTATTATATTATAGTATGAGAATAGAAAAATAAATATTAAAATAGTATATTGTACAACAAGAGAGAAAAAAGACATATTTCTCACGAGCGCAGAAGTTTGTTAGCACGAGCCGAGGTACGAGGCGAGTGCCGCAAATCAAGCGAGGGAGAAATATGTCGTTTTCTCACGTGTTTTACACTGTACTTTTTCTATGGATGCGTTTTTGTCAAGAGTTCAATCTTCAAAATTAAATAATTTAGGTGCAATTATGTAGATTATATGCCAAAATTGAAATAAGATACATATTATACACACATATAGGTATTTAATATTCTTAATATTTATATACTTTTATTTATTTACAATTATAGTTACCAGTTATATTTGAACAGTTTTGAAAGGTAGTTCCTCGTAAGCTTTGATTTGACACATTTTATTTGACAAAAATATTTGTGTTTGTATTGTGCATATTACCATGCAAACCGCGATTCTACGTATGGAACCCGCGAGAAAAAATATTTCTCACTGCAATGGCCGACTTTTCTCACACCCTGAGAAATAGTTCGTTTTGAATGTACGTAAGTAGTGAGAGAAGTTGCACATTGTATAGCATCCATAGAAAAATAATATATTTCGTCCTAATAGGCTTGCATTTTTTTGCCATCAGTATATTTTCATGAATTTTACTCATTAAAATATTTTTCAAATGGTTTTACCGAAAATTCTCAGTAGTAATTGCACAAGAGCTCTGAATTTCACGAGCTGAAGGCGAGTGATATTATGTCTCAAAGTGTCACGAGAGCAAAAATTCTATATTAATTTCAGAGGTCGAGTGCAATTTGTTGCGATTATTTCATGAATAAAACTGTTTAAAACCAAAATTTTATTGTAATTTATTTATGTAAGTACCATTAAACACACAGTTTTTATAAATATTTGACGATTGAAAGTCATCACTTTTATAATTTTTAAAACATTAATTGTCATTAATGTCACTGAATGTATTTTTTCGTAGCAACGAAGGGCATCTGTAGTTCAGAGAAATAAGGAAAAAAAATAGCCTGTTGGTGACACAACCCCCTCCAGGCCGAAACCAAATTTTTTGAGTAGTGTGGACATCTATAATAATCACCTATATGTTTCCTGCAGCCGATTTTGATGATATACATAGTTATAAACAATTGAAGATCAAAAAACGCTAACTTTTCGCTTTTTTCGTTTATTGCCAAATGGCTAAGCATTTTCAACAAATTTGGAAGTAAGAAACTCATAAACCATATAAAAAAACTTCAATATGGCTCCCGCTGAATATGTCTATCCTTATTGGTTGCTTAGAAAATTGCAAAATAATTAATAAATTTTGAGTTTTTATAAATATTCATAACTTATGTAAAAATGAACTTAGAATCTTCTTATGACACGGATTGCTGACACTTCTGGTGCTTAAATTATACACTAAATTTCATAATAATTGGTTAAATAGTTTAAAAGTTATTTAATTTAATTATCCCAAATTAATTTTTTTTGTAACACTATAAGTCAGAAAATGATGAAGTTACAATAATACTTTGGATAATTTATGAAATAAGAAGATTTATACTAATAACTTAATTAAAAAAGAATAACAAAAAATAATTCTAAGTATCGCAAAATTATTTTGCAAAAACATGTCGATTTTTGCTTATAAACAATTAGAAAAACTTTTTAACCATTACCCGTAGAAAAATTATTTTTTCACATTTAGAAAGACTGAATTTTTATACAAATTTAAAAAAAGAAAAAATTGTCCTAGGACAATTAGGGACGAAGTTGCCGCCCCCCATTTTTAAATTTACAGCAGCTTTCTTTATAACAATTACGAAATCAAATCAGTCACATTGGAAAGAACATACTTCAGAGTTTTAATTTACCAAATATAAAAAATATATACTTTCAAACAAATCGTCCACAAAGCTTCAAAATGTGACCCTTAAAATCGGCCGGCCTCGAAACTTGGGAGATCGATGAGAAGGGGGAAGGAAATGTTAGCTGTATACTGTATCTCTTGTTCTCGCCTATGAATTTCGACGTTTCTTTTTTTAATTTGTATGTACTTTTTGCGTACAGTACGAGTATGCATTCTTTAAATAAATTAATTGTTATATACACCATCAAATTTGTTTAAACAATTTTATTTTCAATTTTTTTTAATAAAATAATTTGAATTAATTTTAATCACAAAACATACATATTTATGAATAATATAATAATACATAGTTTTTATTAAACTTAGTAATAATTTAAAGTATGAAAAAACAAATTATCCCATTCGATGGTTTCTAAAAATAGTATTGGTCTATGGAAATCAGAAAATCTCAAATAAACTAGGTTTTATTTTTTTAGTAAACATGCTATTAGATGAATGAAAAACTGAAGTTACAGAACCACCAAAAAAGAGATAAACGTAATTGATTGGGGTTGGAAATTAAGCTAAGAACCGTTAGTGCCGATCCGATCAACAGATCTCCTTTATATCAGATATTTTATTAAAATAAACTATCTGCTCTTGCAAAACTGGTTGCACCGAGTACTCGTTAGTACAGAGATATAAATTTAGAAGTTTATGGACTTCGATTATCAAAACCTCAATCTATCTCTATTATCTATTTTGGAGTTTCTTTTTTTAATCTGTATGTACTCTTTGCGTACGTTACGGATATGTTTTTTGTTAATAAAGTGGTTATTTAATTAACTATGTAAATTGTGTAAACAATTTTTGGAAATTCTTTTACGATATTTTTGGGATGACTTTGTTGGCAATTATAGGAGTGGATCATATGCACTTGATTGACTTTACAAAAACTTATAATAAATGGGTTACTGATAATTGTTACGTTTTTCATAAAAATACAAGTATTCCTAGATAAACCTCCTTTAATTTTATTTTAATAGTCTTGCTATCATACCAAAATGTATGAAATATCTTAATTTTTGTTTTTTGCAATCTTAAAATTATAAATTTTAATGTTGTATATTACAATGTTGTTATTACAATATTGTAGAAAAATTCTGAAAATAATTTTGTTCTTTTTATCCTCTCTCTAATTTTGTTACATTTCATTTTTCGTTTATCTAGTAGCATGTTTATCAAGAAATAAATCCTAGTTTATTTGAGATTTTTTATTTTCAATTTAATATTATAAGCCAATTTTAGATTTAGGAATAATTGAATAGGATTAGTAATATAATAATTACAGGGTGTAACAAAAATACAGGTCATAAATTTAATCGCATATTCTGGGACCAAAAATAGTTCGATTGAACCTAACTTACCTTAGTATAAATATGCACATAAAAAAAGTTACAGCCCTTTAAATTTACAAAATGAAAATCGATTTTGTCCAAATAGAAGAGATTTTTTATTGAAAATAGACATGTGGTATTTTTATGGCAGGAGCATCTTACAAAAAAATTATAGTAAAATTTTGACACCCCATAAAATTGTATGGGGGTTTTGTTCCTTTAAACTCCCCCAAACTTTTGTGTTCGTTCCAATTAAATTATTAATGTAGTACTATTAGTTAAACACAATGTTTTTAAAAATTTTTGCCTCTTAGTACTTTTTCGAAAAGTCAGTTTTTATTGAGATATTTTAAATATTCGTCAAATCCACCACATATTTGTATAATATGGTTAAGTACGATTATGAAGACTTGGTAATCGTATGAAAATTTATTATTTATAATTTAAATTTTTAGGCATATTTTGAACCATATTTTGAACCATAAAAAGAAGCCACATCTTGATAAAAGGTACCTTATCGAAAAAATACTAAGAGACAAAAAATTTTAGAAACATTGTGTTTAACTAATGGTACCGCAGTAATAGTTCAATTGGAACGTACACAAACATTTGAGGGGTGTAAAGAAACAAACCCCCATAAAATTTTTATGTAAACATATTAAAAAAGAAGCCGCAACGCGATAAAAACTGCCTTAGCGAAAAAATACTAAGAGGCAAAAAAGTTTTAAAAACAGTGAGTTTAACCAATGGTACCACAGTAATAATTTAATTGGGTTGTAGACAAAATTTTGGGGGGTTTAAGGGAACAAAACCCCCATAAAATTTTTATGGGATGCAAAAATTTCACTATAATTTTTCTTTAAGATGTTCCTGTCATAAGAACGATACATGTCCATTTTCAATAAAAAATCTCTAATAGTTTTCGATATATTGGAAAAATCGGTTTTCATTTTGTAACTTCAAAGGGCTATAACTTTTTTATGTGCACATTTGTATTAAGGTAAGTTAGGACCAATCGATCTATTTTTGGTCCCAGAATATGTGATTTAATTTATGACCTGTATTTTTGTTACGCCCTGTATAACTAATATGTACGTTTTACAATAAAAGTTACATCAAATATTATTAAAAAAATTGAAAATAAATTGTTTAAACAAATTTGGTGTTGTATATAACAATTAGTTTATTTAAATAACGCATATTCGTAATGTACGTAAAAAGTACATACAAATTAAAAAAAGAAACAACGAAATAAATAATCGAGAACCAGAGATAGAGTTAACAGCTCCTTACCCCCTCTCATCGCTATCCCAAGTATCAACGCCGACCGATTTTAAGGGCCACAATTTTAAGCTTTGTGGACGATATGTTCTTTCAAATGCGGCTATTTTTATTTCTTAAACAAAGCTGCCGTGAATTAAAAAAAGAAGGGGGCTAACTTTGTCCCTAATTGTCGTAGGACAATTATTTTTCTTTCTAAATGTGTATAAAAATTTAGTCTTTCTAAATATGGAAAAATAATTTTTCTACGGGTAACAGTTAAAAAGTTATCTAATTGTTTATAAGCAAAAAATCAACATGATCTTGCAAAATAATTTTACGCTATTTATAATTATTTTTTGTCATTTTTTTTAAATCAACTTAATAGCATAAATCTTCTTCTTTCATAAACTGTCCGAAGTATTACTGTAACTTAATCCTTTTCTGACTTATAGTGTTGCAAAAAAAATTAATTTGGGATAAACAAATTAAATAACTTTTAAACTATTTGACCAATTGCTTTGAAATATAGAATATAATTTAAGCACCAGAAGTCTCAGTATGTCGTGTAACAAGAAAGTTCTAACTTAATTTTTACATAAGTTATGAACATTTATAAAATCTCAAAATTTATGATTTATTTTGCAATTTTCTAAGCAACAAATAAGGATAGACATATACAGTGAACGCCAAATTGAAGTTTTTTATATGATTTATCAGTTTCCTACTCTCAAATTTGTTTAAAATGCTTCACTTTTTAGTAATAGACGAAAAAAGCGAAAATTTAGCGTTTTTTGATCTTCATTTATTTATAGCTATGTATATCATCAAAATCGGGTGCAGGAAACATATAGGTTATTAATATAGATGTCCATACTACTCAAAAAATTTGGTTTCGACCTGGAGGGGGATGTGTCACGAGAAAACTCTTATTTCTCTGGACTACTGATATAATATACTTAACGACGGGAGATTATCAAAAATTATCGATTTAATTCAGATTTCTGTAGCTTTCTATTGGTCAGAATCTCCTATGAATGAAATAATCTTTATTATTTTAAATGATAAAGCACTTTTTATTTATGTGTATCTAAAAATAATAATGCTAATTAATTTTAGGTGCGGGAATTGTCTGGTCTGCATTTTTTCCACAATTGTACTCAAAACTTTCATTATCATCCTCATAAAATACTCCAACAAAAGGTCGTTTTAGTAATGGGAGTCTCCAGGTTTTCTTTAAGTAAAAAAGATATTTGAATAGCGTTTGTACAATTTGAATAAATGAATAAATTTCTATAGAAATGAGGGCGATATTTCATGCATATATTATGTTTAAGTCTGTGTATACAACGTATTCAGAATTTGATAGATTACTCGAATAAAACGGATTCGGCTTAATATACTCATTGGAAATAATTTATTAAATTTAATTGAGGTTGTTATAAATGGAATACGTCACTGGTACGCTAATGTGACTAGCGAGACTATTAAAGCGACAAGACTTATGAAGAGAATAACTGATACTACTAATCTTTTCCCAAGGACAGGCAAGAAATGCTTTCAACAGACTGAAAAAAGTATTCTGTAGCAGGGATATTAGAATTTCGTTAAAGATAAGACTTCTAAGATGCTACGTGTATTTTTTTATGGGTTCGAAGCTTAGACATTAAAGCAATATATTTCGGACAGATTAGAAGCCTTCGAGTTACGGGCCTACAAACGGATATTAAGAATAAGTTATGCGAATAGTCACAAATGTCGAGGTGTTTAGAAGAATGAGAAAATAAAGAGAGGTTTTAAATACAATGAAAGTTAGAAAACTGCAATATCTGGGACATGTCATGAGAGACGAGCGTTATAACTTATTACAAATAATAATACAAGGAAGAATACAGGGTGGAAGGAGTTGTGAAAGAAGTCGCATCTACTGGCTAAACAATTTGAGAGCTTGGTTTAAGTGCACTTCTGCTGATCTCTTTAGAGCAGCGCTATCGGAAGTGCAAATTGCCATGATGATTGCCGACCTTTTTAGAGGAGACGGCACATGCAAAAGAAGAAGAATAATTTCCCTGATCATCAGTTTGATTTCAGAGAGAAGCTTTCAACAACATAACAAATAAATAGAGTAGTTGATACTGTGGATAAAACCTTTGGAAAAAATACTACTTTGCACCCTTTCTTGATGTCAGTCAGGTTTTTAACAACGCCTGGCATGAGAGGTTACTCTTCAGAATAAAAAATCAACGTTCCAGAGTTAATTTTTTCTGAAATAATATTTAGGGAGAACATTCTACCGTGTCAAGTATCAATCAGAAACATCAAAAATCTACCCTATATGATCTAGTTAG
Organism: Diabrotica virgifera virgifera; assembly: GCF_917563875.1. Classification (NCBI taxonomy): domain Eukaryota; kingdom Metazoa; phylum Arthropoda; class Insecta; order Coleoptera; family Chrysomelidae; genus Diabrotica; species Diabrotica virgifera. Next base: position 192,536,813 of record NC_065448.1, read on the forward strand.
TGTTCTGGGTCCTATTTACATACGACATACCAACAAATAAAAATGTAACGACTACAACTTTCGCAGACACACTGCTATGTTACCGAATATGGTCAAAGGCGTATTATTAGGAATATTGAAAAGTGAATAAATAAAGGTCAATGCATATAAATCACAACATACTATATTTACAAAATGTCGCAAAATATCGCCTAGTATAAAAATAAATATACCAAAGAAATTTCACAAGCTGAAAGCGTTAAATGCCTTAATCTGGATTAATCTGGATTCGATAAAGCTTTGACATCGAGAACCCATATATTATGGAAAAAGCGCCAACAGTTGAACTTAAAATTTCGTAAACATTATTGGATACTGAGCAAAACATCGAAGTTGTCTATTGGTTAACAAACTGTTAGTACACAATACAATACTCAAACCGGTCTGGATATATGGTATTCAGCTATGGAGAACAGCAGCAAATTCCAACATATCCATAATGGAAATATTACAATCAAAATTGTTACGCGCCATGTCCATAACAAAGGCCCCATGGCTGGTGTCAAACAATAGTATACTGTGCAACAAGTCAGAAAGGTACTAATTTCTCACGAGTTCGAAAAGTTGCGGTACGAGCGCAAGCGAGTGCCGCAAATCAGACGAGTGTGAATTTACCTTTCTGTACGTGTTACACACTATACTTTTTCTACAACCACAATTTTTGATATCAAAAATAAAAATCGCAATTTCCAAACGAAGATTTATTATAATAATAAATTATAAATTTTAAACTGTACTTAATTAATACTAATCAATTTAAATTCCTTATACCCACACAAATTACCAGAAATCAGTTAAAAAATTAATGCACTGTCTTAACTTGTTTGAATTTAAATTATTTTAAATAATCATTATAAAATAATGTCACATTTGACGTTATATTTATGCAGACAAAGATTTCCACCAAACCTACTTCATTCGATGTATCTAGCTGAGGTTGCTAAATCCTAATTGGTTAATCGATAATTATAGAATGTTAATTAAGAGTCATCATCATCATTCTCTTTGCCTTATCCCTATGCGGGGTCGGCTTCCCTAATTGCATTTCTCCATACAATTCTATCTTGGGTCATATCAATATTAATCCCCTTTCCAACATGTCCTGCCTAATCGTCTCCCCCCACGTCTTCTTTGGTCTTCCTATCCTACTCCTTCCAGGAATCTGCACTTCAGCAATTCTTCGTATTGGGTGCTCTCCTATGCTCTCTCATTTTGGCATCAATTGGTGCCACACTTAGACTTCGCCTAATATACTCATTTTTAGTTTTATCCTTTTTTGTCACTTTACTCATCCATCGAAGTATTCTCATTTCCGCAACATGCATTCGTTGTTCATCTTTCTTTTTCACTGCCCAACATCCAATTCCGTACATCACAGCCGGTCTTATGGCTGTTTTATAGAATTTTCCCTTCAACTTCATTGGAATTTTTCTGTCACATAGCACACCACTCGCTTTCTTCCATTTCATCTATCCAGCCCTAATTCTACTGCATGTATCTCCATCTATTGCTCCATTACTCTGTAATACCGAGCCCAGATACTTAAAACTATTGCTTTTTACAATCAGTTCACCATCCAAAGGTACCATTTTATTTATAGTAACTCCATCTTTAAATGAGCATTCCAAATACTCTGTCTTTGTCCTACTAAGTTTTAAACCTTTTTCCTGCAGAACTTGTCTCCACTGTTTCAGTTATTGTTCTAAGTCTTTTTCACTATTTCCTACTAACACGACATCATCAGCATACATTAGGCACCATGGAATGTTACCCTGTAGCTTCGCTGTTATCTGGCCCAAAACTAATGAAAATAAATACAGACTAAGCACCGAGCCTTGGTACAATCCTACTTTCACATGAAATTTATTAGTCTCTCCCACACCTGTCCTAACACTGGTCGTTACTCCCTCATACAGATCCCTCACAATATTTACATATTCACCAAGGACTCCTTTCTGATTGAATGCCCACTACAAAATTCGTCGAGAAACTCTATCATATGCTTTCTCAAGACCAATGAATACCATATGAGCGTTTGTTTCTTTACTCCTGTATTCTTTCATCAACTGCCTTATAATGAAAATTGCATCTGTTGTTGATCTGCCCTGAATAAAGTCAAATTTATTCTCGGATATTTCGGTCTCTTCACGTATCCGTCTATTAATTACTCTTTCCCATATTTTCATGGTGTGGCTAAGCAGTTCTATAGCCCTGTAGTTTGTACATTGTTGTATATCTCCCTTGTTTTTGTAGACAGGTACTAGTATACTGCTTTTCCATTCGTCTGGCATTTGTCCAACTTTCATAATTCTATTAAATAAACCTGCTAGCCACCTTGTTCCTGTCTCTCCCAATGCTCTCCATACTTCCCCAGGAATATAATTTTATTCTTAATAAACATAAAATGTTTATTAAGAATAAAATTATAAAATAAAACAGTTTTAGCATTTATAATTTAATTTCTATACGATAATTAATTATAATAACTGTCTTACAGGTTATACAGGGTGTCCCGAAAAGATTGGTCATAAATTATACCACAGATTCTGGGGTCAAAAATAGGTTGATTGAACCTCACTTACCTATATACAATAGTGCACACAAAAAAAATTACAGCCCTTTGAAGTTACAAAATGAAAATAGATTTTTTTTCATATATCGAAAACTCCTAAAGGTTTTTTATTGAAAATGGACATAATGAATTTTTATCGCAGCAACATCTTAAAAAAAAATTATAGTGACATTTGTGCACCCCACAAAAATTTTATGGGGGTTTTGTTCCCTTAAACCCCCCCAAACTTTTATGTACGTTCCAATTAAATTATTATTCTGGCACCATTAGTTAAACACAATATTTTTAAAACTTTTTTACCTCTTAGTACTTTTTCGATAAGCCAGTGTTTATTGAGATATTTTGAATATTTGTCGAATCCACCACATATTTGTATATGGTTAAGTATGATTATAGGCACCTGTTAATAATCTGAAAATTTATTTATAACTTAAATTTTTTGGTATATTTTGAAAAAGAAGCCACATCTCGATAAAAGTTGACTTATCAAAAAAAGACTAAGAGGCAAAAAAGTTTTAAAAATACTGTGTTTAACTAATGGTACCACAACAATAGTTTTGGGTAAACATTTGGGGGGTTTAAAGGAACAAAACCCCCATAAAATTTTTATGTAAATATAGTAAAAAAGAAGCCGCATCTCGATAAAAACTAGCTTATCGAAAAAATATTAAGAGGCAAAAAAGTTTTAAAAACGTTTTGTCCAACTAATGGTATAACAATAATGAATTAATTAGAACGTACACAAAAGTTTGGGGGGGTTTAAGGGAACAAAATCCCCATAAATTTTTTATGGGGTGGACAAATTTCATTATAATTTTGTTTTAAGGTGGTCCTGCCATAAGAATGATACATGTCCGTTTTCAATAAAAAATCTCTGAGAGTTTTCGATATATTGAAAAAAATCAATTTTCATTTTGTAACTTCAAAGGGCTGTAACTTTTTTTATGAGCACATTTGTACTAAGGTAAGTTAGGTTCAACCGAACTATTTTTGACCCCAGAATGTGTGGTATGATTTATGACCATTCTTTTCGGGACACCCTGTATATTTGGCTACACTTGAACCACAAATTTAAACAGAATATATAAAGTTATTCAGAATGAGGTAGTCATTTGTAGAATACTAAATTTAAAGGTCACAAAAATATGATAAATTAGCGAATTTTCCAGATTTCTCAGACATGAGATATAGTTAGATTGGTTCTTTTTTGAAATTTCATCAAAACATGTTATAATTATATTTTTTGTGGAATGTAATGGTACTGTGCAGAAATAGTATATTGTACAACAAGTGAGAAAAAGACATATTTCTCACGAGCGCAGAAGTTTGTTGACACGAGCCAAAGCACGAGCCGAGGCAAGGGCCTCAAATCAAGCGAGGGAGAAATATGTCATTTTCTCATGTGTTGTACACTGTACTTTTTCTCTGGATGCGGTTTTGTCAAAAGTTCAAATTTCAAAATTAAATAATTTAGGTGCTTTTTGGTATATTATATGCATAAATTGAAATAAAATAGATATACATGTAGGTATTTTAATCTTAAAATTTAAATAACTTATTTTTAAAATTCTAATTAACAGTTATTTTTGAACAGATTTGAAAGGTAATTCCTGGTAGGTTTTGCTTTAATACATTTATTTGACAACGTTAATTGTGTTTGTATTGTGCATGTTACCATAGAAACGGCGATCATAGTATGAAAGACCGTAGGAGAACCCGTGAGAAAAAATATTTTTCACTGCAATGGCCGACTTTTCTCACTGCGTGAGGAATTGTTCATTTTGAATGTATGTAAGTAGTGAGAGAAGTTGCATATTTTATAGCATCCATAGAAAGCACAGAAACGTCACTTTTCTGTACGCTAATGTCATATATCACATACTGTGAGAAAATGTCAAGATTCTTAACATAAAGCTATGCAGAAAAGTGCATTTTGAATAGTGGTGCTAGAAAAAGATGTTTATTGTGATCTAGAATTACCTACGATCCGTGAAGTGATTGTTTAGTGCAATGCCAGAAACCCATTTAAATGCCCTGGCAATAAACTTGCTAGATGAAAGTCAACAAACTTACGGACAAAAAACGTAAAAATCCATTGGACCCGAATAAGTGTTCTAACTTACCGTAACTTTGTATAGAAACAATATGCATTGTTTGTAAATATGAAGTGTATGTCTGTTTTGTAACATATTATCAGAATGTCATATTAAATATTTTTGTTCAAATTTACAACAAATTTTGTTCGATACAAGAGGTCAAATCCTTAGACTGGCATCTACATAGTTTCTTCAGAATTTAAAAAAACATGTCAATTTGTATTGAAAGGGGGACGAATTTTGGGAGGACGAAAAATGGGAGGGGGAATTAACCTCCCATTTTTTTTAATAGCAAGTGTGGTCGAGTGGTACATCATTTAAAAGGTTTTTTTTCTACGAAACCCTCTTATTTTTTTTTAATTTGCGGAATAACTTTAAATATAATTTTGGATTTAACTAATTTATAATAGATTTGTTAAGTACGAAATTATCTTCAAACTTATTATGTAAATTAAAAAAAAATAGAGCGTCGTTTAGAGAAAAAATAACATTTCAAATGATGTGCCACTCGACCACACTTGCTATTTTCAAAAAAGTTGGAGTCGATGCGGGACAGTAGGGGGTTGCATTTGAGGGCATGAATTTTGCATGAAAATTCGTCCCCCTTCCATTAAAAATTGATGTTTTTTTTTTTAAATGACTGTATAATATACAGTCTGTTCCAACGAAAATTTGACCCGCCATCCGAAACTCAGAAGCAAACAACTTCTTCAAAATTAAAAAATACGCGTCATTTTTTATTATGAAGAGGACGAATGTTCATGCAAAATTCATGCCCTCAAATGTAACCCCCTACTGCCCCGCATCGACCCCCATTTTTTTTTAATAGGAAGTGTGGTCGAGTGGCACATCATTTGAAAGGTTATTTTTTTCTCTAAACGACGCTCTATATTTTTTTTAATTTACGTAATAAGTTTGAATAATTATTAGTTAAATCGAAAATTATCTTTAAAGATATTCCGCAAATTAAAAAAAATTTGAGGGTTCTGTAGACAAAGAAAATACCTTTCAAATAATTTGCCACTCGACCACACTTGCTATTTAAAAAAACTTAGGGTGGATGCGGGGCAGGGAAGGGGACGAATTTTGCATGAAAATTCGTCCCCCTTGGTTTTTAATGGTTGAATTTGTCTGTCGATAATTAATAGTAAATCGTAATTGCAACAATTTCAGTCCTTACACTGGGGTTGATACGGGACAGGGAAAAGGGGACGAATTTTGCATGAAAATTCGTCCCCCTTTCAATAAAAATTGACATGTTTTTTTAAATTCTGAAAAAACTATTGGTTTCTGAATTACTGTGGGTGGGTTCAAATTTTCGTTGGAACACTCCTTATATAAAATTTTTACTTCGGACCCCAAAGACGCTAATTATTAAAATGTTCATAACTAATATATTGCTGAATATACTTTGAAAAAAGGTCGTTTCAGTAATGGAGTCTCCAGGTTTTCTTTAAATAAAAAAAGATATTTGAATACCGTTTGTACAATTTAAATAAGTGTATAATAGGGTGTATCACAAATTTTTTTTTTGTTATTTAATTTTTCAAGTTGATAAAAAGTTGTTACTACCATCATAGATCTAACAAAAAAAATCTTTTTGAATTCCAACAATATTTAAGTCTCCCGGAATGTACGAAACGTTTATAATTTTTTGTAAAAAAATACGTTTTTGAAAAAATAATTTACACAGTTTATAAATTACAAATGATGTAATCAAGTTAAAAAATGTGTATTTTTACATTTAATTTATCCATAGTAAACATTTTGGTTCTGAGTTAAATTATTTAGGTAACCCGGAATTACCCTAAATATATCAAAATGTTCATATTAAATTCAAGTTTGACATGAATTAGAAACAGTAAAAAAAAATTCTAATACAATCATTACAGTGCTGTATTTTAATGCAATAGGTCAATGAGACGGACAACTGGCACTGATTTGTGAGTCACCGGATGTCTGGCGTCTGGCTCCCCTCCCCCACTCACTCACACCCTTTGTTTCTGTAAAGCCATGGTTTGTTAGAACAGTGAGCGACGCACGGCATACGCGTACAACAGAATCTGTTGTACTCGACGCACGGCAGATTTGAGTTAAGTCGGTTTGTTAGCATATTCTGTCGCTCTCAAAATAGTTTGAGATTGACGTTTGTTCTCACGGACGGTGTACGTAGAAAAATAAATTCTGACAAAAACAAGGCAATCATTTTATTACTCCTAGAGGAGGAGAAGGAAGAAAAGTTGATAATATTAAATTTTAATAAAAGAAATAAAAATCTAAACAAATATTTTTCATGTCGTTATACAGAAAGTGTATTTTAATTAACATTCGAAAGAAGATTGTTTTAGAATGAGGAAAAATTTAGAGAATATTTTATACCTTCCAGGGATTTATTTGAAACTGTATACAATAATTTATAAGGGATGATATTACTAAAAAAACCCTACAACAGAAGACACCATCCGATTTCTGTAGGAGAAAAATTAAGCATAACTTTGAAGTAAGTTTTTTTATTTAGAGAAAAAATAAAAATACAGTGAGTGTTAAGTACAAAAAAGAAATCTTCTTAAAAAATGTAAAGTATATCATAAATGTATCTTCCATTTCATTTCTACATTGCTATTAATTGATTCTGGCAAAAATACAAACGAATGTACGCTCTGAGATCCTATATTGGGTTTCAAAGAATTTTCGTCACAAGAATTATTTAATAGGAACCTTTTTTGTCTGTTTATAATCGAATTGTCTTTATAAATCGTCTAATACAATAGTAATAGAAATATAGACGTTCGGGTCCTGTGAAGCATATGGTGTATCTGAAAGGCACTACCGAAAGGTTTATGGTACCTTTTGTAGGCAACTTGCTTTTCTCTTTGAATATTTACCCAAAGTATTGACCTGAAAACAGGTCCATTTACAGAGAACTGTGTACATATTTAAAAATACGAAAATAAAATAATAAAAAATGAGATATTTCAAGCATACTTGAAAGAATTGTGCAAGACAAGACAGAATTGTGTCACGTGTTGAATAATAACGATACACTTTATTTTGTACCAACGTTGTTTTATTATAATGGCTTCAGTTTAATAAATAATAGTAATAATACCAGTTCTTATAAATCCAAATTAAATAATAATAATATTAATTTAATACAAGTGAGTTTTTTATTTACTTTGTGCAATTAAAACAATGTCAAATCATGTAAACTTATTTTTGGTTGAATAAAACTAGTTTACCACCATGTTGTACAATGTGAGTTCAGCTGAACGTTGCGTCCAAATCAAATCGCAGTTGATTCCAGCGCACGCCGTCGACGTACACTGCTGTCGGTCTTCAAAGCGCGCAACTAAGCAGAACCTAACAATCCGTTAACGTACAGAAACCATTCCTTTGATTTGGACTGACGTGCGCGGCGTTCGACTGACTGTGATTTGTGCGTCGCTCACCGTTCTAACAAACCGTGGCTTTAGTCTGACTCCACCGTTCAATCTGATAGCACGTGGTTTGCGCGTTATTACATGTATTTCAGTGTGTTTTGTTTAGTGTGTGTGGTTTATGACTTGTGAATTCCGTGTGGTTTTGTTGTTTTTCTATCAATCACGAGTAAAAAGACAAACACTATAACAACGAGGAAATACACTGAAGCTCCTATAGTCGGATAGTCTCTTGACATTAGTGATATTAATGTTTTACCTACTAAAAGTGACGTGCTGAGGTATTTTGAATGGGTGAGAAATCAGTTGAAATCTGAAGGATGCTATCAACCACAGAAAAAGTTAATTGCAATGCGAGTGACACATAAGTTAGAGTAAATTTGGAAAAAATCATCAATACCTGTTTCATCTACTAACAATATTGTTTTTATGATTCTACAATTGCATGAGAGGAGTGAAAAGATTAAAAAATCTTCAGGTTGTAATACAAAAAATGCCAAGAGTTTTAAAGTTGCAGTTGAAAAGTTTAGATCTGACATTGATAATAGTCTTTTTGATATTTGTTCATGCAAATGTAATGAACTAGACAAATGTTTGTGCCCAGCTCCAAGAAAAGTACCAAAATTAAAACATGCATTCTTGACAGACCAACAGAACTTGAGGATGATGATTATCGGAGGTATTGACCAAGCAGAGACTAAAAAAATTGAAAAACGAAACAAACGGAAGGAAAAGTCCCTGCAATCTAAATTAAGTAGGAATGTGGAACTAACTACTCCACCTGATTTAATAAATGTGGATATTCTTAGTAGTGACTCTAATGATGAATCCATGGAAGAAGAATCAAGTAGGCCTGATGAAAAAGTTCAAGGTTCTAAAATAACTCCTCTAAGAAACAAAATTGAAAGTCCAAGCGTGAAAGTAAAACAAGGCCTGCCAGTGAATCTGTCATTGTTTTCTAGGGCATGTGATCGCAGAGGCATTTCAAACAGAGCAGGTGCTCAACTAACAAGTGCTCTTCTACAATATTTGAATGTCATATCACCAGAAAACCAAGCGCAGTTATTGACAAGTCCAAGATTTTTCGTGAAGGGTTAAAGTACCGCCGAAGTATTAATTCAACTCACACAAACGAAATAATTGCTCTTTACTTCGATGGTAGGAAGGATGAAACCATAATCAAAGAAATTGTACGTGGGAAATCTGTCCGTAAAACCATACAAGAACACATATATTTGGACGAGGAACCAGGTTCAGCATATTTCGGTCATGTAACTCCAAACAGTGGATCTGCGAAAGATATATTATCATCAATATTAAGTTACATGAGTGATAACTCAAATATAAAAGCGCTTGGATGTGATGGTACGGTAACAAATAATGGAATATCGCAAGGAGCAGTTTTGTTGTTTGAACGCGCATTGAAACATCCGGTCCAAGTAGTAATATGTATGTTGCACTTAAACGAATTGCCTCTGAGGAAAGTTTTTGTTGCTCTTGACGGTCCAACCACAGGACCAACATCATTCAGTGGGCCAATAGGCAAAGGTTTTACCAACTGCCAAGACTTCCCGGTTGTTAATTATGACAAAATAGATAGCACCTTCCCAGAAGTCGATAGTAAAGACTTAAGTACGGACCAGAAATACCTTTGGGATATATGTCAGGCTGTAGTCAAAGGTGAATGTCCCTCTAAGTTGGCCAGTAGAAACCCCGGAAACTTGTCCCACGCCCGGTGGCTGACATTAGCAAATAGAATTTTACGTCTGTATATTTCAACTATTGAACCAACCCCACAACTTATAAAGCTTGCTGAGTTCGTCATGAAAGTCTATGCTACCTTATGGTTTACCATAAAATGTCGTCCTAAAATTGTTCACGCATCACAACACTTTTTCTTCATCGTACAGTGCACCAAGTTTTTAGACAGTGAACTGAAGGCTGTGGCTCAGTCTTCCTTGCAAAGAAACGCCTTTATGGCTCATCCTGAACACATCCTTTTAGGGATGTTGTTTGACTCTCGAAAACATATAAGAGCTTTGGCAGGCAAACGGATAGAAAAAGCTCGACAGACAGAAACAAGGGCACATCGAGTCTTCAAACCACCACAAGTTAATTTTGAGGCAGAAGACTACATCGATCTCATTGACTGGCAATCCACCACAGTTACAGAACCACCACGTATAGCTGACTTCAGCAAAGAAGAGATTAAGATGATTGTTAATTCAGGAAGCAGTGATAGAAAAAAGTTCAAAATACCACTTCACACTCAAGCGGTAGAACGAGTTGTAAAGGAAGTTACTCCAGCTTCTAAGTACGTTTGTGGCGTTCAAGAACGAGAAGGCTTTATAACATCAAGATTATTGGACAGAAAGTATCTTCCTAAGTTTGAAACTAAGCGACAGTACACATCTGCTACAGCTGTATTGCAAGAATAAATTACAGGTAAGATTTATTTCATACTTATTTAGGATTACATCAAAGCATTCTATTTTGAATAGTAACTTAGTATAAGTACTATAATTACAATCTGACACTCGCCCTAACAAATTCCCTTGGTTCCAGATCGAAGAAGCATTACAATACCTGTGGCTATGAAGGCTAACTGGATTTGTTTAGCCAACATCCTTCAAGATGAAATAAAGAACCATTTTAAAGATTTTTCTTTTTCAACTTTTTATCTGTAATCTTTAAGTACACTTTTGTATTTCTTTAATAAATTACGTACCTCGATTTTTCGTTGTTACAATTGAGATTTTCATAAAGATTCCGGGTGACTTTATGCTTAGTTACAGATATTATCCTAATTTTTATTGTTCACTGTTATCACGTACTTAATATTTTTTAAGTTGACAATAAAAATATAAAATTTAATTTTCAATAAAAAAAAAGATGAAAAATCGTGTTCTTGAGAAAAAATTCTAAAGTTTAAGTCGATTCCGAGAGACCTAAACATGTTTTAATTAAAACAAAACTTTTTTTCCCTGAAAGAGACAACTGTAAGAGACAACTTTTTATTAACGTGAAAGTTTGAAGTTTTTTTAAGTTGACAATAAAAATATGAAATTAAAAAAAAATTAAAAATCGTGTTTTTGAGAAAAAATTCCAAAGTTTAAGTCGATTCCGTGAGACCTAGATATGTTTTAATTAAAAAAAAACTTTTTTTCCCTGAAAGAGTAACGTAAGAGGCAACTTTTTATCAACTTGAAAGTTTGAATTTCGAAAACTCATTATTTGAGTATTTATTATGATACACCCTAGTGCAGCGGTTCTCAACCCCCGTGGCGCGACACACTGGTGTGCCGGAAGAACCTATCAGGTGTGTCGCGAGATATACGAATACGATATTTTTATGTATATTTCTTTACTTGTTATAATATACCAATCATGCATTCAACCATTTTTTTTAACTATTAGGTATATATCACGTTATACCAATCAATAAAGTGCCAATCCGTAATTGTTTCCTCTTTTTTTAAACTGTTTTTAAAATTTAACCGACATAACTTGAGTTATGAATAGTTGCGCAAAGCGGGAGATCTTGTTTTCTGTACTTACCTACCACTAGCAAAAATTTGTACATTATAAGGGTGTCGCGAATCTGTAAGGAGTACGTTAGTGCGTCGCTGAGTAAAAAAGGTTGAGAACCGCTGCCCTAGTGTATAAAGGACACCGCACACGCTTTATGGAAAATATAATGTCTCTCAAATACCAAAAGCTTTACATGAGTAGATTCGTCTCTAAATTGCAATCATTTTATATTATTGCGACAACTCTAAATTTTCATTAATAACCGCGTAAATTGTATTTAAATTTTACCAACGTCACATTTTTAAAGTCTCTAAAACTGTCATTCACAAATACTATTAGTGTTGATTTATATGACTATTGAAACAACTTAACCCAGCGTGACCTAAGCCGATTAGAGAAACTATATACTTTTGTAAAACTGACCAAATTATGCCTACTTTATTATCGATAAAATAAGAGTAAACCTCTGCCTTAATTATTTTTGTTTATAATTTTATTATTTTCCATTTTAACATAAAAAATAATGCAAATAAAATTGTAGACAAACAAATTTGCTACAAACATTGTTTGCACCCTTTTTTCAAGATTGTGACAGGAAATCAAGGGTGCCGACCCCACAAACTTAAACTTAAGCTTACACTTAACCCTGGTCAAATAAACAACTACCAGCGAAGTGGAATAGTGGTATTATTGTACCATTACATAAAAAAGGAAATCAGTTAGAATGTGGAAACTACCGTGGAATCACGCTGCTGAATGCAGCATACAAAATAATGTCCAATGTCATTTATGAAAGACTTAGACCATACGCTGAAAAAATAGTTAGCAGGTACCAAAGGGGCTTCTGTAGACAGAAGTCAACAATAGACCAGATATTTGTTCTGCGACAGATCCTCGAAAAAACAAGTTAACATAACACCGACACACATCATCTCTTCATAGACTTGGAAAGCGCATATGACAACAAAAACCGAGAATTCTTAATAAATGCAATGAAAGAATTTAATATACCATCACAACTAATAGAACTGATAAGAGAATCTCTAAAAGTAGAAAGTAAAATCCGGATACAAAACGAACTAACGAAAACAATAGATGTGAAAAAGGGACTACCCCAGGGAGACGCTCTATCATGCATCTTGTTCAACATCGTACTCGAGAAAATAATGAGGGACACAACAGTCAATACCTACTCGAGGAACAATCATTAATAAAAGCGTGCAAATACTAGCATTTGCAGATGATATTGACATAATCGCAGGATCAAGAAGAGAAATGATAGAGGCATTCAATCAAATAAAACGAGCTGCACAAAATAGTGGCCTTAAAATCAACCAGAACAAAACAAAATATATGCAGGTAAGTAAAAACACAGAAATAAGGCAGCCACAAAATATAACAATAGGAGAATACATCATTGAGGGGGTAAAAAACTTTACATACTTGGGATCCCTAGTCACGTCTGATAATAACGTAGCAGAGGAAGTGAAGAGGCGAATATTTATTGACAATAAAATTTATCAGGGCTTAATTGAGCAACTAAGATCAGATAACGTCGCAAGGAAAACAAAATGCCAAATATACAAAACCTTAATAAGACCGGTACTCACATACGGCTCAGAAACCTGGACACTCACTAAAAGAGAGGAAACATTGCTAGCCACCTTTGAAAGAAAAATCTTGCGACACATATATAACGGCACTAAAGAAAACAGAATTTGGCAAAGAAGGTACAACTTTGAACTATACGAAATATACCAGGATCCGGATATCATAACATTCATTAAAATAGGACGGCTGCGTTGGATGGGACATGTAGAAAGAATGGAAGAAGGCGAAATACCAAACAAAATATTCAAACAGATGCCAGTAGGAAAAAGAAGAAGAGGAAGACCGAATCTGAGATATTTAGAACAAATATAAAATGATATAATAACCTTAAAATAAAAAACTGGAGAAAAAAAGCACGAAACAGATCAGAGTGGAGAAAAATCCTGGAACAGGCCAAGACCCAGAAAGGGCTGTCGAACCAGTGATAATGATGATGATGATGATGATGATGATGATGTTATACTTAACCCTACAAACCAAAAACATAAAATGGCGTCCTCTGAAAGACTCAACCTAAATGTAACTTTTCAATGCACTATTTTCATTTATGTCAATTTAAAATTATTGCTTTTAGTCGAGAGATGAAAAAGTAGTAAAATTAAATTGCATAAGACAAACAGATTTCGAAAAATGTCAAATTTAAAATCAAAATTGTTGTGAAAGTCAAATCATTTTAAACGTTGGTTGGAACAACATTCACAATGATAAACTGTGTGTGATAAATGAACCCCTTAATATTTGAATAAAAATTTGAATTTACCTACCTCTAGGGCTTCTAACCTCGAATTCGATGTTTGCAATGAAAATACCTTTACCGTTTGATTTCGTTTCAACAATACAATACAGCGAGCGGTGGAATTCAACGCATTAATGGAAAATTATTATTGATGAAATATCGGCTTTAGTTGCTGAGCTGATAAGTATGCTTATAGTCAGGCAGATTACTATCCTAATTAATGTGGATGCTATTGAAACAAGTCGAATTAGAAGGTTTGCAATAAAGCTTGTTAATTTGGCAAAATAATTCTAGTTAATACAAGGTAGCAACATCTTAAATTTGGTCTCTATTAGGCCTTTTATTTAAGCAATTTTAATTTCATTACTAAGTAATATACACTTTAATTCAAACATTTCGTTCGTACATGACCATTTAAAAAAAATCAAAAATCAATGGGTCGATCTTATTATTTTAATAATAGTTAATAATCGAAATCAGATTAATATGAGAATAATTTGTAATCTCACGATAATCGTAACTTCCTATTTTTTATAGTTTCACTGTGTATAATGGTAATAGATATCGATAAATTATTTTAATTACGAGTGTAATGAATTTCCTGCAGAATTGAGTCAATTGCTAAATTCTGTTGCAATAAATTTCTTAGCTCAAGTCATATTCGTGTAAGCACGTGTATCAAAGTACAAAGATTAGTTAGTATGGATGGCAATAACCTTTTTGAGGAATTGTAGAGTACAGTAGAGCGTCGATTAGCCGAACTAATTGGGTGACATGGGTGTTCGGAAAATTGATTTGTTCGGATAATCGAACTATATTGAGATTGTCATACATATTTATCCACAAGTGAATAAAAACCTTATTTATATAACTGTATATTTGTTTATACCTTGATAATGACAAATAGCAATTAAACAAAAAAGTGGTCTTTGTAATAACATATTTTTGGATACACAATTGAAGAAAATTGAAGATATTTTAAACGTTAATTACTAACGCTTGCTCAGTACTCTAGTACGGGGCGTGGGAGTCGGGAGTTCGGATAACCGGTCGTTCGGTTGATCGACGTTCGGATAATCGACGCTCTACTGTATTTGTGGGCACTATAAATTAGGGATTCGGACTCTTGTGAGTCGTAGTCTATTTAGAATATTTACCTCATCAGCAACTGTACAACTCTGTGCAATCGATTTTGAAAAGGCTTTTGACAAAGTCCGACGTAACAAAATGCTAGAAATATTGGAAACAGCTGGATTGGACGATAAAGATTTAATAATAATTACAGATCTATACTGGCATCAAGTGGTAAGAATAAAAGTTAAACAAGAACTCTCCGATGAAATAAATATAATAAGAGGAGTGAGACAAGGCTGTATATTGCCGCCGGTTATTGTTCGTTTTCAGCACCATCAAAAACATAAAGTAAGACCAAAATTAGGAATTCACCACCCAATGATCAGTATCTCGAAAAATTAGCGTTATTTTGGGGATTTATAACGTAGATGTTAAACGTTGCACCATTTGCTTTCTATAAAACATTTTTATCCAAAATTTTCCAGAAAACTTCTTTGTACTCATGTTTCAAATTTGCGATTTCTTTGAAGTACAAATGTTCTTTGTACTTCAAATTTTGCGATTTAACTTTGCAATTCACGAATCTACACCTTGTACTTTAAAAGATTCATAACTTTTACTATAAGACTAAAAGCTTAAAGCGGAAACCGTTGTCTTCAAAAAAGTGAGCGATATATAGTGTACAAACTTTAGAAAAAAATATGAAAACGGACCAGAGTTGTAGCGAGCTAAACGCAAAAAAACGTGATTTTTTTTTTAATTTTTAGGGTACAATTGCAATTTTGACAATATTCCCCCACCGAAAATTTAAAATAAATTCCATTTTCGTTTTCATTATGATCAAAAACATAATCTAAGACCAAAATTAGCCATTCTCCACCCATGGTCAGTATCTCGAAAAATAAGCGTTTTATTTGGGACCTTTAGAAAAAAATATGAAAACGGACCAGAGTTGTAGCGAGCTAAACGCAAAAAAACGTGATTTTTTTTTTATTTTTAGGGTACAATTGCAATTTTGACAATATTCCCCCACCGAAAATTTAAAATAAATTCCATTTTCGTTTTCATCATGATCAAAAACATAATCTAAGACCAAAATTAGCCATTCTCCACCCATGGTCAGTATCTCGAAAAATAATCGTTATATTTGGGATTTCTAATGTAGACATTAAAAGTTGCATTATTTTTTTTTCTATAAAACATTTTGATCTAAAACATACCAGAAAACTTCTTTGTACTCTCTACATTAATATAAATATGATTAAGAAGCTAAATTTTAAGCTTCGTCAAACAACTTTTGCGATTAAACTTCGCAATGCACAAATCCGCACCTTTTCCTTTGAAAAATTCATAACCTTTATAAAAATAAGAATAGAAGCTTAAAGCAGGTACCGTTGTCTTCAGAAATGTTCAAACTATATATTGTAAAAATTTCAGAAAAAATATTAAAATCAAACAGAGTTGTAGCGAGGTAAACGCAAAAAAACGTGATTTCATTTTTTTTTTATTTTTAAGGTAAAATTGGGATTTTGACAATGTTCCCCCCCATAAAATTCAAAATAAACTTCATTTTCGTTTTCAGCACCTTCGAAAATATAAAGTATACATAAAATTAGCCATTCACCCCTCCGTGCTCAGTATCTCGAAAACTAAGCGCTTTTTGAGGGTCTTCCGCTCGTGTAATCTGCAAAACATTATTATACCTAAAGGAAAATATACAAAAAAATCACTAACCTTTCTCAAAGAAAAATAAAAAATTCTTTATTCTTCAATATCACATAGCACTTTTTTCAGTCCGTACACTAAATTGCGCTTGTAAATAAAATAATTAATAGTTTTTAACCGAAAACCGTTTTAACCGCACACAAAACAATACGTCGCAATAGTATATTAAGTATGGAGAACGGTAAGGGTTTTATACCGATCGAAGACAATTGTTTGGAGGAGGAGCGGAGCGACAACTCCAATTATTGTCTGAGATCGGTTACCCTTAACGTTCGACATGCTTATAACGTTTTTTTGCACGATTGATACCATTATAAATTATAAAATTAAACATTTTCGTCATATTGACTAGTTTCATTCATTTTATCAAGATAGATACTTTGGTTGTTAGGTAGTAACTAGGGTGCATAACAACAATGGAGAATTGAGTTTTTATTTAGTTGTCAATAATTTTAAGTACAATTTTGATTATTATAAATTAAAATATGAGCGAAAGTGAATTTGAAGAAATTGAACGGGCTTGGGAAGAAGGGTGTTCCGCAATTATTCCCGAAAAATCCAAAATCCGTTATCGAAATACATACCAAAGTTTTAAATAATGGTGCGAAGGCAAGAATTTAAGAATCGAAGAAAAGACTCTATTGGCATATTTCGTTCAAAGACATATGCAGTTGAAAGCTCCTGGAAGCCTCTGGGCAGAATATTCAATGATTAAATCCACCGTTTTTCTTTATGATGGCATTAATATTTCCAAGTTTTCAACTTTGATCGCGTATTTGAAGAGAAAAAATGTTGGATACTACTAATGTATGCGATTCTGCAGGAATTTCTGTTAGAAGTGAAACCACAGCCCAAACAAGTGGGATTTCATTAAATAATTTAACAAATTGTACCATATGTTTCAATATTAATAAATAATTCGTTAGTTTTCTTTATTCTTTCAAAAAATAAATTAAAATTAAGAGATTTTTAACTCGACGGTAAGTGAATTACTTACCGTCGAGTTGGAGTACTTACCGTCGAGTTGGATTACTTACCGTCGAGTTGCTAGTAAATGTAACCTACTGACGTAAAATCTGTCACGGTAAACAGTCAAAAATGATCAATCGTGCAAAAATATGTATTACCACTCACTCCGCGTAGACCCTACTGACAACGATTTTTAGGTACATAAAAGTAGCTTGGAATCTTTTAGTCATGATCTTTTGTGCCCATTTCTGGTTTTCGGTCAGATTTCTAGTTTTTATCGGGTTTTACTCATTTGTAAAATGTATTTTTACATCTATAGTGTTCAGCAATGGTTGATAAGTATTAAAGTAATATTTTACGCAAAAAATGTCGAAGTTTGTAAAAATTTAGTATATTAGACGAGGGCATTTAGCACAAAATAAATAAAGTTTTAAATAGAGCACATAGAGACTTGCGGTTTTTTGCATTATGTTCAGGATGACGTCAGGAAAAAAGTCTACTATTCAAAAATTGGTGGAAATGTATAATTGCACTGTAAAGTGCATAAAATGCATTCAAAATTGCATAAATATAAAAATAAAGTCAAAATCAGTATACTAAAGAACAAAATTTATTATTTTATATTTTTGGGGTCACTGAATACGATTACGCAATCAGAACTGATCCCCGGATCACCTGGTGCCCAAGGTCAGTGCAAGAGACGTCATCTTCTGGAGTTTCGATGGTTTTTGGCACTATATCGATGCAAACGGATTACTCACGTGTTTAGGGGTCACTAAGTACTAATCTGCCATCAGAATTAACGTTAGGATCACCTGGTGCCCAAGGCCACTGTAACGGACGTCATCTTCTGGAGTTTGGAGGGATTTCGGCACTAAATTGATGCATCTGGAATATTCGGGGGGTTTTTGAGGTTGGTAAACACGAATACGCTATCAGAACAGACCTCTGGATCACCTGGTGCCCAAGGTCACAGCAAGGGACGTCATCTTCTGGAGTTTCGAGTGTTTTTGGCATTAAATTGACGTAAACGGATTACTCACGGATTTTTTGGGGTCGGTAAATAGGAATATGATATCAAAACTGAACTCCGGAGTACCTGGTGCCCAGGGTCGCTACTAGGGCACGTCATCTTCTGAAGTTTCTAGGGTCTTCGTCATTTACTTGATGCAAATGGATTACTGGAGGGATTTTGAGGTCGCTCAATACGAATATGTCATCAGAACCGACCCCCTGTGCACCTGGAGCCCAAGGTCACTGTAAGGGTCGTTCTCTCGTGTTAGACACGAATATGCCATCAGAACAGACGACCGGATCACCTAGTGCCCAAGGTCACTGCAAGGGACGTCATCTTCTGGAGTTTCGAGGGATTTCGGTATTAAATTGATTCAAACGGAATACATACGGGTTTTTGAGGTCGCCAAACACGAATATGCCATCACAAACAACCCCTGTGCACCTGGTTCCCAAGGTGACTACAAGGGACATCATCTTCTGAAGTTTTAAGGAATTTCGGCATTAAATTAATGAGAATAAATTACTTGGGGGTTTTGAGGTCGGTAAACACTTTTGAGGTCGGTAATCATCAAAACTGACCATCGTAGAACCTGGTGCCCAGGGTCACTGCAAGGGGCGTCATCCGCTAGGCGAGGTTTTCGGAGGATTTGGTGCCTAAGGAGGACCGGAAACACGGGAGGACTTGATGCCTAAGGCACGTCATCTTCTGGAGTTTCGAAAGTTTAAGGTACTCAATTGATGCAAACAGATTGCAAACGATAAATACGCCATCAGAAAAGTCACCGGAGCATCTGGGCCTAAGGCACGTTATCCTCTGGAGTTTTTAGGGTTTTCGGCATTAAATAGACTCAAACGGCTTACTCATGGGTTTTTGGGGTTGCTGAAGACAAATACGCCGTCAGAGCAAACACCGGAGCACCTGGTGTCTAAGGTATATCATCTTATGGAGTTTAGAAAAAATTTTGTTACTAAATTGATGTAAACGAACTGCTCATGGGTTTTTGGGTTTACTGAATACAAACTCTAATATGTTGATCTATTTAATTTTTTTACATAAGTTTTATTATGTGTTGACATTATTAGTGATTACCGTAATCACTAGATACTCCAGAACTCCTCATGTAAGCCATATTCGTGTTGAAAAACCCCAAAACCAAAAGTAATCGATTTTTCATCAATTTAGTACCGAAAACTCTCGAAATTCCAAAAGATAACGTGCTTTAGGCACCAGGTCTGTTCTAATGGCGTTTTCGTGTTCAGGTACCTGAGAAACCCATGAGTAATCCGTTTTCAACAATTTACTACCGAAAACACTCGAAACTCCCGAAGATGACCTGCCTTAAGCACCAGATGCTGCGTGGGTTGGGTCTGATGGCATATTCATATTCAGCAACCCCAAAAACTCAAGAGTGATCTGTTTGCACTAATTTAATACCGAAAACTATCAAAACTATGTAAGATAACGTACCTTAGGCACCCGGTGCTTCGGTGTCTCTTCTGATGGCGTATTTATGTTCAGAAAACCCAAAAATCCATGAGTAATACATTTGAATCAATTAAGTATCGAAAACCCTCGAAACTCCAGAAGACGACGTGCCCTAGGTACCAGGTGCTATGGTGTCTGTTCTGATGACGCAATCGTGTTCAACAACGACAAAATCCGATTAGTAAGTAATCCGTTTGCATCAATTGAATGCCGAAAATCCTCGGAACTACAGAAGATGACCAGCATTAGGCACCAGGTGCTCCGAGGGAGAAATCTGATATCGTATTCGCCTTCAGCAAACCCAAAAACCTATGAGTAATCCATTTGCATCAATTTAGTACCGAAGACTCTCGAAGCTCCAGAAGATGACGCCCCTAGCAATAGCCTTGGACACCAGGTTCTCCGGGATTCGGTTCTGATGGCATATTCGTATTTAGCGACCTCAAGAACCCCTCAGTAATCCATTTGCAACAATTTAATGCCGAAATTTCTCGAAACTCCAGAAGATGACGTCCCCTGCTGTGACACTGGACACCAGGTGCTCGGTGGGTCTGTTCTTATGGCATAGTCGTGTTTAGCGACCTCAAAAACTCCCCGAGTAATCCATTTGCATCCATTTTATGCCTAAAACCCTCGAAACTCACCTGGTCACCAGATACTCCGGAATTCAATTCTAATATCATATTCGTGTTGAGCAACCCCAAAAAACATGTAAGTAATCCGTTTTCATCAATTTAATACCGAAAGCCCTCGAAACTCCAGAAGATGACGTGCCTTGCAGTGACCTTGGGCACCAGGTGATCGAGAGATCTGCTTTGATGGCATATCCGTGTTTAACAACTCAAAAATCCCCGAGTAATCCATTTTTATTAATTTAGTCTCTATCTCTCAAACTCCAAACTAGCTATCGCTCATTCTGCAAACTTTTACATGCGTGCCTTAAACGTGTACTTTTAACACTTATATCATAAATAACTATACTCTAACACGAAATCAAGAGACGTCTTATATTTCAGTGCATTCAGAGAGCGTCATAAACGCCCTTACATACGCTTCACTATCATCAGAGATCGTCAGAGGGTGTATATATGACTACCTATGAGGTATAATAATAATAAACTCTAGTCAAAAATAGAAACAGACTGACTTGTACACACATCTATACAGGGTGTTTCATTGGGAAACGGAAATACTTTAATGGTGAATAGAGGTCACCGAGCCGGTTCTAGATATAGTATATTTTTTGCCCTACCGACTTTTTTAAGCGAGTTACAGGGTGTTTTACCGATTTTGCCCATTTCTTTCCTAAGCCATAACTTTAGAACCACCCTGTATATTTTTTTGATACTTGGTACACATATATGTCTCATTCAAAACCCAAACGACCGACATACTAATCATAAGAAAAATCCAGGGCCGGATTAACAACAAATTATAAAGTAAGTGTGACCTTAAAACAACACCCTGTATATTGAAATTTTAAAAATCTGTTTGCATATTTGAAAAGAGCACAAAAAATAAGTTTAATGGTTCGCTTAAATTTTTCGGCCAGACAACTTTATGACTTTCATTTTGAAACTATATTGAATGTTTTAAGAACTTTGACATTAAAAAGCAGATATTATTAACTTTTAGTAATAAATTATTAGAGTTAATGATAAATACTCACTTTAAAAATAATCAATACTTATTTACCACATTGGAACGACCCAATTACTAATGACAAGAAAAATCCAGGTCCGGATCCAGGAATCAATACTTTATTTTAAAAATACTTAATACTTATTCACTACGCTGGAACCACTGGTCAGGGTAAATACCATTAAATGCATAAAATAATCACATTTAATGTCTGACAATATGTCATATGTAATACTGACAATATGTCATATGACTGAGACTATGCTTAAACGCTTGACAGGCTTTGCGACGTGGGTATACAGATGATTACTAAAAATAAGCTTGGTCGGCAGAGTTAGAAATGAAGAGGTCCTTAGACGTCTGAACCAAATAACACCACTGGTCAATATAATAAAGAGACGCAAGCTGGAATACCTCGGTCACATTATAGGACACCCTGAAAATTATAATCTTTTATATTTTTTAGTCCTATTGTGTTACTAACACTCTCAGCACTTTGTTGTAGTATACTATTTGCTCACGATTCACTCTAAGGGTGCGTTCACTACAGAGACCAAAGGATGGTATCCTAGCCAAGAGCATGGTATCGTACTCTTCATATTCGTGAATTCTCGCATTTAAAATAATGCATTTATTTGACATAGCGATCGATAATATAGTTTCGATCGCCAGGTAAAATAAATACATTATTTTAAATGCGAGAAATCATGAATATGAAGAGTACGATACCATGGTCTAGGCTAAGATACCATCCTTTAGTCTCCGTAGTGAACGCAACCTTTTACAATTTTTGATGCTTGATATTTCCGAAATTCGAATGTAATAACGGAGCACTTAAAATTGTGTTGCTTATCAGCACAGTGGCGTAACTCCATCTTCACACGAGAAGATGAAATTGGAAACAGAATAAAATTGGCAATGAAAACTTATTATTCACTGTATAAAAATTTCCTAAACAAAAAATAAATATCGAGAAAAACCAAAACGACAGTAAAATAAACCGTATATATGCCAATTACAATATATGGGACCGAAAACTGGGTACTTAATGACAGACAAAGAAAAAGATTACAAACTACAGAAATGAGATACTTAAGATACTTAAGAAAAGTGGTGGGAGCAAGAAGATTAGACAAAAGAAGAAACGAAGGTATAAGACGTGAATTACAGGTAAAATTGCTTAACGAAAAATTTAAAGAAAAGAAGTTGAAATGGGCTGGACACATGATAAGAATGAGTGGTGACAGATAAGTGAAAATGACATGGGAGGCCAAAGCAGTGGGTAAAAGCACGAGGGGCACACCAAGGAAAAGCTGGAACACTAGTGTAAACGAAATTCTTAAGAAAAGAGGAACATCGTGACAAGAAGCAAAAGTTTTAGCAGCAGATAGGAAGAAGTGGAGTAAATTTGCATATAGTATCATATAAACGAGGAATCCTCGACACCTAATGGTAATAGAGGCAATCGATTATGTATGTATGTAATTAGGGAAAAATCCAGAGTAAACGTGGCCTTGTAGAAGAATAATATCATGGCTGAAAAATCTAAAGCAATGGTACGCAAAATCGACTACATCGTTATTCAGAGCTGCTATAAAAAAAGTCACGATAGCGAATATGGTAGCCAACGTAATATGCAACAATCTATAACGGATAGAAGAAGAAGAAACAACTGTAGTACGTATGTTAGTGTAAGTTACCTCTATTGTATATACAGAGAGTCTGTAATTTGGAATAAATTCAATATCTCAAATACTAATTGTTTTTTTGAAACATGCTTAGACCCGTCGATTAGTATTTCAAATTGTCCTTTTTGACATACAATAATAATGTATACAGTTTGTCCCAATGTAGAGATATGACGTCATCGTTGATTTTCTTTAATAGCAACACTGTCATTTTGATAGCTATTTTGATAGGGTGTGTAAAGTTATACACAACTGCAAAATATTAAATTTTTATTCTTTACCATTTACAAGATAATAGAAAATAACAAAGTTATGTCTGTAATTTGGAATAAATTCAATAATTATAATACTAATTGTTTTTTTGAAAAATGCTCAGACCCGTCGATTAGTATTTCAAATTGTCATTTTTTACGTATAATAATAATGTATACAGGGTGTCCCAATTTAGCGATATGACGACATCGTTAATTTTCTTAAATGGCAACACTATCATTTTGATAGCTATTTTGATAGGGTGTGTAAAGTTATACACAACTGCAAAATTTCAAATGTTTATTCCCTACCATTTACAAGATAATAACAAAGTTATGAAAAACAAGTAATCAAATAATAATTGAATTTAATTATTTCAATTAAGCAAATACTGATAGTGTTGCCCTCAATTATTGTTAAACTGTCAATCGGCAACGTTATGAGCATTTGCTTATTCGAAATAATTAAATGAAATTATTATTTTATTACTTGTTTTTCATAATTTTGTTATTTTTTATTATCTTGTAAATGGTAGGGAAAAAAATTGAAATTTTGCAGTTGTGTATAACTTTACACACCCTATCAAAATAGCTATCAAAATGACAGTGTTGCCATTTATGAAAATCAACGATGACGTCATATCTCTAAATTGGGAAACACTGTATACATTTTTATTGTATGTCAAAAATGACAATATGAAACACTAATCGACGGGTCTAAGCATTTTTCAAAAAAACAAATAGTACCTATTATAATTATGGAATTTATTCCAAATTACAGACATAACTTTGTTATTTTCTATTATCTTGTAAATGGTAGAGAATGAAAATTTGATATTTGGCAGTTATGTATAATTTTACACACCATATCAAAATAGCTATCAAAATGACAGTGTTGCCATTTAACAAAATCAACGATGACGTCATATCTTTAAATTGGGACACCCTGTATACATTATTATTGTATGTCAAAAAGGACAATTTGAAATACTAATCGACGGGTCCGAGCATTTTTCAAAAAAACAATTAGTATTTGAGATATTGAATTTATTCCAAATTACAGACTCTCTCTGTATATGTATATATATAGTACGTAAATAAACTTACGTGCATATAAATCGGCCCACTTAAAAATTTGGTCATATTCGATGTCTGATATTTGCTAAACCTGTTGGCCGATTTAAGTGATTTTTTGAATATGTTATAGCCTGATTCTTTAAAAATACTACTAGAATAATATTGTTGCTAAACAGGTAAATTTTCATTGTATACCGGGTGTACCAAGCAAACGGTGTTTTTTTCTTAAAGTTCGCATCACCCTGTGGAATATCCTAGCATTTATAAAATACTGAAACTAGAACCCAACTATAGCCTCAGGTTTTCTTAACATTCTGTTTTTTGAATCATTCGTTTATGTTGGATAGGATAATAAAAAAGTTAGGTACTTTAACAACTAGACATGTTCTTCATCATTACGCGGTGTTTCTAAATAAGTGCGACAAACTTTAAGGGATTATTCTGCATGAAAAAATAATGACAGTTGGCTTTATAAACGTATATTCGCAAATGTTTCGTTTCCGAGATACGGGATGGGGTAGAGATTTTACTTAGTTACCTCATGACCTACTTATTCCCAAATTTTGGTGCACAAATCTAGATCATGAGCGTCACAAAAGAAAATAATAAAAACCGCGACTTTGACCCCTTATAACTACCCTCGTTCCCCACTCTGGCTTCCGAGCGTTGGGGAAAGTCATGTACACAACTAATTCAACATATCCCGTATAGTTTTCCATATTACTTGTCACGCACAAAATCCGCTCCCAGCTCTTAGACTACTATAGTTTATTTTTTAACCAGCAGGAGTACACTAAAAAGACAGATTCTCACCCAAGAAAGTCACTAGAATAATAACCAAATATATCTTCTTTTTTGGTTGATCTAGTCGGCCCTCAACGGTAATCCATAAATATTATATTAAATTAATACGTTGCTAAAAAGTTCAAAAAAAACTGCTTTTTATATAAAAGCAGACTAACAATCTAAAAATTAAAGGAATAACACAGAAAACACAAACATCGCCAATATAACTTAATTAACCTATGAAACGTCACTAGTGTCAAAATTTGATAAATGTCATTAGTGTCAAAATTTTAAAACAGTGGAGTAAACTTGCCTGCGGTTGGACCAATTACAAACAACCATTACAACGCGGTAAATTTGAATCACTCCTCTTGGTTAAAAAAAAAACATAGTATAGACTAAAAACATAAAAAAGAAGTTATAATTTTTGATAATAGAAACAAAGTTATTTAAATTTCACAAAATTAAATTTTTACCTTAAAGCAGTATTTATTAATTATATTGACGGATACATATTTGAAATTAGGAAATGAACAAATAGACCGTATTTTTTGTAGATGATCGATAATCAAATGCATGTACTAATAATTACTACCAGAGTAAATTTTAGACAAGAGATTTTATTTATTGTATGAAACAAATTCATACATATATAACAAATCCAGTATTCATTGTAAAATTTTGTAACTGAATATTTACCTCAAAACAGAATAGAATAATATTTACAAATATTTGAATTTACATACCGAACGCATAACAATAGTTTTTTGTATAATATGTTATAATAAAAATATACTAATTGCACGTAGAGTCAATTTTTGCAAAAGCAACAAATTATTTTATGGAACAATTAGGCACAAGTAAATAGATTTTATGAAAAATATATGAAAGGATTTTCCAGGCACAAGTAAAAACAATTCCAATGTTTTAAAAGGCAAATTGCCCATTCTGTTACTGTTTTTACAAAAATATTGTGTTCATTTAGTTCATAAATGTTATAGTTATTAAAGAGATGTAGCAATGGTGCTGCATTAATAAGTAATATAGGCAGGGATTGGAAAAATTATGAAATAAATTCATTTTTTCGAGTAGATTTTAGAGACAAAACCTGAAATAGGTCGATCTTTATTTTTAAATTATGATTTTTTTGCATATAATAATATGTATATATAGATCTTTTTCGTGAAGTCATCTATACAGAGGTCATGTCTATTACGTACTAAAATTTTTGAAGAAGAAATATCATTCATATAAAATTTAAAATATCGAGAGCTTCAATAAGGATGATGATTTATGTAATCATAATCGTCGCTTCATTCGTCAAATCCTTTTTTCTAATAAAACACTCTTCTCTTTGAAGAGCAGTTGAAGTTTTAGCTGTTTTTCACTGTAATGATCCGTTTAGACATGGGGGATCAGTCCACTTTTCTTATAATCTGCCTCTTCAAAGCTTCTGCTGTCTCCGTTTCCATCACTACTTTTCTCCACTCATTTCGGTTCTCAGTCTTTCTTTTCCAGTTTCGAATTCCCATAGGTGGTAAATCGTCTTCGACTTGCTGTTTCCATCTTGCTTTTGGTCTGCCTCGTGCTCTTGTTTTAGAGGGTACCTAGTTGGTTATAACTCGAATGGGATCGTCTTCACTTTTTCTACTTATATGACCAGACCACCTTATTCTTCGTGATTTTCGAAGAGTTTCGAATGGCTGTCATTGAGTTGATCAGTTCTATGATCAATCGAATAATGAGTGTCATCCAGAATCGTGGTGGAACACACATTATTAAAACCAAGAATACTTGCCTCTCCTTGACTTTATAATTCAGTTATCATTACAGGGTGTTAGTAAGTACGAAAAACTTTGAGGGGTAATTCTACATGAAAAAATAATGACAGCTTTATAAACATATGTCCGCAAATGCTTCCTTTCCGTTTTTTTAAAGAAAAAAATAGTACGCCACTGAGATATTTCAAAATAAAAATTATTTTTAAATGCTACGTTTAATTTATGATAAGATTCCTTTCTTAACTTTTTTGATATGGTGTTCCGTTTTTATGCAAAAAAATAAAACATCTTGGCGAGTATTGTTCACTTCCTAATACGAGTGCATTATCAAGAACTATTTAAATACTAATCTACTCGAACAATAACAGAAAATATTACTAACAAGATTTTACATAGGTGCAAAGCTAAAACAAATATTCAAAACGACCTGCTTTAAAGGTGACAGAAGAATTTTTTATTCATCTTTGGCGCGCATACGGGTAATGGTCTGAATTTTTTTAAAGAAAAAAATAGTACACCACTGAGATATGTAAAACTAAAAATCATTTTTGAATTCCTTGTTCAATTTACAACAAAAAATCTTTCTTACCATTTTTTCATATGATGCGTCGTTTTTATGCTAAATTAAAAAAATTTCCCGTTTACAAAGTATTTGAAATAAGTTTCTATGCATAATATGGAAACTACCTCGAATACTTTGTAAGCGTTAAGATTTTTAATTTTTTTACATAAAAACGGTGCATTCTATGGAAAAATGGGAAACAATATTTTTTGTTGTAAATTGAACGAGGAATTCAAATATGGTCTTGAATTTGACATATCTCAGTGGCGTATTATTTTTTTCTTTAAAAAATTCAGATTATTCCCGTACGCGCGCCATGAATATAAAATTCTTCTGTCACCTCTAAAAAACGTTATTTTTGACATTTGTTGTACTTTTGCACCTACCCAAGTAGCACAATAAAAACATTTTAGTTTTATTTAAGGTTTATAAAGGTTTTACTGTGGTAAATAGAAAAGGTAAGGGTTTAAAAGTTACCTTGCAGATATACTGCCAGAACTTTAGAACTATTAAGCATTTGTCACTGGTTTTAAAGTATCTAATAAGAGTATCAAATGAAACAAATTAATCTTAAGAGATAATGTGTCTTATTGAAGTTTTAAAATGGTTTATTCTCAGTTCCCTTTAAAACTGATCAGTTTTATGAAGAACTTCCGGACTATTTGGTTTTATTAGATTCTAGTTTGTGACCTTTTAGTTTTATTGCAATTTTAAAGATTTTCCTAATACGACTAATAAAACCTATTATTACAACTACTTGATCTCAAGACTATTATGTCAGTAAATCATATGCTATAAATATATTTTTTTAGTTTTCCTTAAAATTGCTTTCTTAAAAGCCATTATTAGGCTATATTAAAACCAAACGCTCCTAACTGAATCAATTTGGTTATCGTAAAGACTAAACTATGCTTCTCGTTAGAAACAATAAAACTAGACTCATCCCCTCTTCTTTCATGTCCAAAATGGTCGGCTATTGGTTTTGGAGCGAAACAGTGGCGTAGCTTTTTTATAAAAAGTGGAAGTACAGTTAGTATGGAAAAAATAAGTCGCAAGTACTTAAAATATAAACTAACTGGTCATTACGGCTTATTTTTCAAAGAATACAACACACACAGCACTACGACGCTTCTTAGATTCACATTAAAACCAAGTGGCATTATTGACAGCAGCATTAAAACTAAACGGTTTTTAATCCAAGGCAACCTTGCTTTTATGTAGGATATATGCTCTTGGAAAGGTATAAAATAAAACCATGTGATCTTAACAATTCTTTGTTGACGGACTAAATAGTTGTATTTGGTTTTCGGCCATATTGCTTTCTGGAGATGCTGACAGCTCTGATAAATTACAATATAAGGCTTATATAAAAATTATAAATAAGCGACTTATGCCCGGTTGCACCAACAGATCTTAAGCTGAAGTCGAGAATATCATAAGAATTAATATAATATAATTATAATATATTACAATAAGAATACCATAATATAATAAAAGATATATTTGATAATAAGGTAAGAATCTAAAATTATGGTGCAACGTAAGTGATACTCAAGGAGGCACTATCTATAAGTAGAGCTTAGCTAAGCTTAAGATCTGTTGGTGCAACCAGGCATAAAAGACATAAATTCAATTGATTTTAACATTAAAACTTTAAAATTGTAGATGAAATTATTTTTCTTTTTTTTATTATTATGTTTTATTCGCCAAAAGTCAGAAATTTTAGGACGCGTGAGTTATTTAGACCTATTTTTGCTAACATTATCAATAAAATTTCGGGCGCAAGTGTTTTTCTATGTTGACAGTCCGAAATAACCAAGTACCTACTTTTTATTATTTTATGGTTACAAATTAATACGTATCTACCTACCATAACACATGTAAAAATTTGTTGGCCTATTTGGAGTATATGGGTTTAAAGAATCATTTAATATGGTAAATTGTCTTTAAAAGTATCCATTTAAGAAACTTTTTAAGTTTGCTATAAAACTGCTTGCACTTAAAGTGTCTTTTAACATGGTTTTAAAAGTACCTTCACAGCAGCTTTAAAACCAGTTGCTTAAGAAAACAAAGTTTTAAAAAGGTTTTTATTTTTGGTTTTATTGACCTCTTTCAGTGTGGGCCCTATTATGCTGAAAGTGGTTTTATTGCAACCTTAAGGTTTATTTAAGAACCAATTGGTTTTAATTTTAGTTTTATTCTACAGTTTTAAAGCATCCTTAAAAGACTCAATAAACCCGTTGGGTGCTACTTGGGTAGGTAGTTAAAATCTTATTAGTAATAATTTCTGTTATTCCAGTTTAGTATTATTATATATTATTAAATAGATCTTGATAATGTATTAAGAAGTAAAAAGTACGCGCCAAGATGTTTTATTTTTTTTTACATAAAAACGGAGCACCATATGAAAAAAAGTCAAGAATGGATTTTTATTGTAAATTAAAGATTTAAAAATTTAAGGAATTTAAAAATAATTTTTAGTTTGAAATATCACAGTGGCGTACTATTTTTTTCTTTAAAAAAATTCAGACCATTACCCGTAGGCGCGCCAATGATGAATACAAAATTCTTAATTGTATGTCAAAAAATGCGCAAAAATTACCTCTTAAAACACACTAATTTTATTTTCATAGCTTAACCGGTCTTAGAGCAATAAATAAATTGGCAGTTTGAAATAAAAATTTCAACACCCCGTATCTCGGAAACGAAGCATTTGCGGACACAGTATGTTTATAGAGCAAACTGTCATAATTTTTTCATGTAAAATTAACCCTTAAAGTGTGTCACACTTATTTACTAACACCCTGTATAAATGTAACTGTAGTGGCGCATCGAAATTTTCAATACATTATTTTCCGAAAGTTCTTTTTTTTTTCATTTGTTACTAATGATAATGTCTGGTTAGTGCTACAAAAGTAACTGACTGAATACACAATAGATTTGATTTGATACAAATAAGACAAAAATAAAAAGATAAAATTTTTCTTAAATTTCATGGGTGCCAGGTTTTTTCTGACGAGCAGTTTATATACACAGAGATAATCTATATCACAAATCGCATTTACCCCTATTTTCGAGTCTACTGTATAAAATATATTATTGTGGATGGATACAAGCTTCCACTTTTTACTTTTAAATAAATATCAGTTTACCAGCATTCAGTTTTTGACAGAGAGCGCGCTATTTTATTCGAACAAAAAGCCTTAGGACAGAAAATTAAATAAATATACGAGTATAAGACCGTGCACAAAGAGCACTAGCGAAAAATGGAAAAGACATTGACGGATCCCGAAAAAAAGCCCAATAATATAAAAGGTATAAGAGAAGCTTTTTATTATTAACTTTGGGGTGTTTTGATGTTATTTGTGAGTTGCGTGTGGACAGATATTCCAGAGATATTAATTTTTTTAAAAAGTCTTATCAATGTCTACACCAAAAAAGCTGTATATACGAATATTATGTTTAATAGAAAAAAAAATATTGCTGATATTGTTGATAAAAGGTTGCAATAGAAAATAATAGAACAACAAGCTACTTAAGAGTGAGAGTAGTGAACTTTTCTCATAACCAATAATATTTTATTTTTAATCAAATTTCGTATACGGGCTTATCTAAGGGGCGGATAGTTAGCTTCAGAAAATTAAAAAAGGGTTTTAGCGCAATCTCGTTAGTATCTAAGATATTATCATTATGACGTCAAGAAGGCCGAACAGGGCCTTCACTACTTGGTTTTCATTGCTTTACGGGACGATGCATTCTCTTGGTGAAAAAACAACTTCAACTCAGCTATGAATCAGGCATTTTCTTTGAAGTTTTGGTCTTTAAACGCTACGATAGAGAAATTATAGAATAACGTCAAATATTGTTGAAACTATTGACCCCAGAAATTACTATAAACGAAGAAGTTTAGATAGGCAGGCACGAAGTACAAAAAATGAAAAACTAACTTGAAAAACTAAAAAGTAGAAAATCTGCAGGTAACGATGGATTGCCATATGAATTGTTAATAATGGTGTACGGGCAAGGACTGATCAACTGACAATATTAATTAACAAGAATCTATGGGAGCTGATCTGATTTTTGAGAAAGAGCGAATAAAAAAAACAGAAAATTACAGAGATATAAATTTGCTAAATAGACGATAGAAGATTGGAGTCGGCAACTGGAAAATGCAAGCAAGGGACAGACAAGAATTCCGTAGAAAGCTTAGGAAGGTCGAGGCCCTCTAAGGGCTGTAGCACCAAGATGATGATGATGAAATTTGCTAAATACAATGCTGAAACGTACAACTAAAATGTGACAAGAACGAATAAATCAACTCATAAATTTGATCGACTTAAAGAAGTGATTTGATAGAGTAAAATTTAAAGATGTAATACATCTCTTGAATAATAAAGAGATCTTGATGGATATCATAAAAACAAATTATCAGAAAATGACTAAGAAAACACTACGATGGAAGACAGAATAAATAGACAACTTACGGAACCTATAGATGCAGGAAATGGGATAAGACAGGGGGATACACTAAGCCCTAGGCCAGGGGTCACCAATTATATTCCCTGAGGGTCCGTTTCTCAAACCTATGACACTTGCGGGGTTCGGATTGAATGTTTTACCTGTGTCTGGTTGTTCTGCTTCGGATTATTTGCGGAGTCATGTTAAAAAATATCCCCTTTAACCCTCGTAAAGCGGTGCTTAGATTCTTACGTAAACAACAGTGCGGGGTGCATTTGCACCCCATCTGTATATCCATTTTTTATATGTGAACGTCAGGGAAATTAATTTGAAATATAATTTGGACTTATTTATTATAATACGAAACATAATTTTACAAAACAAGTACCCATTTCTTCTTAAAAAAAAATATTATTGTCGCCAGAAAAACACATGAAATTTTTCACAGAATGAGCAACACAAAGTTTTTACACACAATACAGTTATGCCGGGACTTTCGCTCTTTTTTCTCTGACATAAGTAACACCAACCTTGTCCCGTAGCTCTGTTAGCTCCAGGTGGAACATCAGAAACGTCCAATTCAGGATACGAAATTTTCATAATTTGCACCCAAAAGTAATTTTTTCAAAAAAAGCACGTAAACGCAAAGAGTTTTAAATGCTGTAATGGGTCGAATACGTTTAGAATTGAATTTAATACGATTAAAAAAATGGACAAAAATCAAAAAAATTTATTAAAAAAGATAGGTGAGGAAAACGAGGTCTGGGGTGCAGCTGCACCCCGCACCGCCTTACGAGGGTGAAATAAATCAGAAGGATGCCGGGCGAAATTTTTGATAGAAATCGTTTAAAAATTTTTTTTAACAAATTCAAAACATCACCTTTTTTGCCCCCTAAAATATAGGTTTTGGGCATTTTTTGGTTCATCTTAAAAAAGATCTTCTTTCATTTTTCTCAAAAGTTGATAGATTTCGAGTTTTAAGCGATTTAAAATCTGAAAAATTCAAAAATAAGCATTTTCGAAGCTTGAAAACTCATGTGTAAATTATTATTTTCGAGGCCGTCAAGTACCTAAATTGAAGTTTAAACATTTAGTTTGAAGATTCTGATGAGTAATCGAGGTTTCTTTTAATTTAGACCGTTGTTTTTAGTTGTTAATTTTGCACGTCCACGCGCTCCTCAGCCGCCGCGGCGGTGCGTTGCTATATGGTGCGTATCGCACTATATGATTGGCGTATTTAATTAGCATATTGGCAATAATTAACTAAATAAATAAATAAATTATTAAAAAAATATATTAATACGTATATTATATAATTTCGCATAAGTACATGTAATATGTATACGTGCGACAGAAAAGCACGTATACACATAAAGTGCTACACGCGACGATTAACAATTAAAAAACGACGGTCTATATTGAATAAACCCCGGATCACTCGTTAGAATCTTGAAGTTGAATGTATAAGCTTCAATTTAGGCCCATGTCAACCTGAACCCTAATAATTTACACAGACATGACTTTTTAAGCCTCGAAAATGGGTATGCGTATTTTCACATTTTTCAGATTTTAAATCGCGTATAACTCGAAAATTATCAACATTTGAGAAAAACAACAAGATACCTTTTTAATTTAAAATTACTCAAAAAACCTAAAAATATGTTTTTTGGAGCAAAAATATAATTTTGAATTTGTTTAAAAAAATTATTTTCGGAGTAAATAATGTACCTACAACCTGTCTGAAGTTTGGAATGAGTTTTATTTAGTTTAACTGATTCTCATTAGAGAGTTGAGATATACATCTGTTAGCTGCGATGTGTATAGATTTTTAATAAAGTTCATTATTGACAAAGCTGCTTCGCACATGTAAGTTGAGCAAACCGTAGTAGTACACAATTTCATGGACAAACATTTTCAAAATTGCAAAACACTATATTCTGAATTTAATCGCGGTCCGCACAAAACTAGCCTACGGTCCGGATGCGGACCGCGGTTCGCCAATTGGTGACCCCGGCCCTAGGCTATTCATTTTAATCATGTACGAAATCATAAAGAGTGCCAATATTGAAAGAGGATACAGAATGAGGAACAACGAAATTAAAATTATCCGTTACGCAGATGATGAAATATTGATGGCACAAAATGAATATAGGCTTCAAAAACTAGTTCACAAATTTAATACAAAAAAAAAATAATTTAACATGGCGGTTTCAACTTAAACAAATAGAATAATGGTAGTCAGTAAAGAGCCAATACGACGTAAACATGAAGTCGCTGGAGTTGGCATTCAACAAGTAATGAAATTAAAGAGCCTACGATTATACTGCCCAGCTATGAAGACGTTGAAAAAGAAGAAGTAAGACATCAAGTATAAAAAGAAAATAGATTGTCAGAATACCTAAATAATATTATATGGCAAAACCCAAATAAGATATTATAAGCCCAAGTATGACGTATTCATCAACAAAAAGACCCGACACAGTCAAAAGATAGGGAGGGCTGGAAATAGCAGAAATAAGAAAAATATTAGGCGAAACACACTAAGAGACCGAATAAGAAGTGATCAAATTATTACAAAACGTAATTTAAAGTTTATACACAAATGGACACTATACACAAAAAAAAGAAGATTTTATGATTGATTATTTGTTGCATTAAAGTCAATTTGATTAACGTTTATGCAACGCATCACAATTGATGATTAGTGTTTTACGTGTATTTGATATCTCGATTTGATTCCCATCAAGAAAATTGATTACAATCAACTGATCGGCATACGAACAACGGATTGTGTTATTTGATAAGGGGACTTATTAAGAAAACTTTATTATAATCAACTTCTTGATTAGCGTTCGAACAACCGGCCCTTAGAGTTATACAATATATTTAGGAACAAATTCAAAATGTATCATTTTAAGTAACTGTTTTGGTATTTTCTGTTTTATGGGAGTGCATAGAGATGTTCACCTCGGAAAAAATTAAACAAGATAGAACTTTTTGTGATTTCATTAAGAAATGTTTAATAAACAACATATCAAAAAGTTCTACTCGAGAAGTGGGTGCTTCATTTTTTATTAAACAAATGTTTAAATGTTTTTTTTAAATAACTCCGAAAATATATATTTTAGAAAAAAAACTGACTTGACCATTGCAAAATTCAGAAAATTTTACAAAAAAAAACCTTAAAAAAAAGATTAAGTTTTCACTCTAATGGCATACAAAACAACATAATGCTATTCTACATCCCACCAGAATGAAAACAATGGGAAACTTCTCTGGTTACACCTCCGAGGCTTCTACAATTTGCAAGCCATACGGATGCTGAGACTAAGGAAGATGAGGGAATTCTACAATTTGCAATTCACGTCCCGTCTGCTCAGCGCGGTAAAGTTTCAACGAGAATGGTTCCCTTCGTACTCCAATCAGAGTAAATGTAAATCAAAAATGAATAACCATTTTCAATTTCGTTGCAAAACGAAAATACAGCCGAGCCATATTCTAGTCAGATCAGAGAGTGCAGCAAGCACCTCTACCGGTTTCGAAACTTATTAGTCTCTCATTAGGAGGCACATATGCTGCTCTCTCTGATCCAACCAAAACAAAACCCCGGCCTGCAGTCCCGGATTGCAACGAACGAAATGGCATAGATGACCTAGCGGCAACTGCTAACAAAAAGATTAAGTTTTCACTCTAATGGCATACAAAACAACATAATGCTATTCTAAATCCCACCAGAATGAAAACAATGGGAACCTTCTCTGGTTACATCTCCGAGGCTTCTACAATTTGCAAGCCATACGGATGCTGCACCGTACAGCATCCGTATGGCATCCGTATGGCTTGCAAATTGTAGAAGCCTCGGAGGTGTAACCAGAGAAGGTTCCCATTGTTTTCATTCTGGTGGGATGTAGAATAGCATTATGTTGTTTTGTATGCCATTAGAGTGAAAACTTAATCTTTTTGTTAGCAGTTGCCGCTAGGGCATCTATGCCATTTCGTTCGTTGCAATCCGGGACTGCACGCCGGGGTTTTGTTTTGGTTGGATCAGAGAGAGCAGCATATGTGCCTCCTGATGAGAGACTAATAAGTTTCGAAACCGGTAGAGGTGCTTGCTGTACTCTCTGATCGGACTAGAATACGGTTCGGCTGTATTTTCGTTTTGCAACGAAATTGAAAATGGTTATTCATTTTTGATTTACATTTACTCTGATTGGAGTACGAAGGGAACCAATCTCGTTGGAACTTTACCGCGCTGAGCAGATGATACGTGAATTGCAAATTGTAGAATTCCCTCATCTTCCTTATTCTCAGCATCCGTATGACTTGCAAATTGTAGAAGCCTCGGAGGTGTAACCAGAGAAGGTTCCCATTGTTTTCATTCTGGTGGGATGTAGAATAGCATTATGTTGTTTTGTATGCCATTAGAGTGAAAACTTAATCTTTTTGTTAGCAGTTGCCGCTAGGGCATCTATGCCATTTCGTTCGTTGAAATCCGGGACTGCACGCCGGGGTTTTGTTTTGGTTGGATCAGAGAGAGCAGCATATGTGCCTCCTGATGAGAGACTAATAAGTTTCGAAACCGGTAGAGGTGCTTGCTGCACTCTCTGATCGGACTAGAATATGGTTCGGCTGTATTTTCGTTTTGCAACGAAATTGAAAATGGTTACTCATTTTAAAAATAAACCTTGTAGGGTAAACAACATAGTCATTGGACACTTAAGCGAACGGATATTACAAATTTGTTACTATTTACGCAATTCTTTTATATTAGACGATCTAACCACATTAATCGATAGCTGAAACATTACTTTATTAGCCTGTAGGTTTATTTTGAAATAATTAAGACAAACAAAGTTTAAAAAAATATTTTATTGAAAGTCACGAAAAAATACAGTTATTGGACACTTTTCATAATTATTGGACAGACCGTAGATAGTTATTGGACAATTCATAAAATCAATTATCTTTGTAGTAATGTTGATATTGGGATAAGAGTAGGTCAGTTTCTTCTGGATCATCGTCATCATAGTCCATATCTTCATCTTCTGAAGCACTGTCTTCCTGGTAACAACTGTGGCACACAAATAAATCATTATCTGCATCGTCCGGAATATGAATCTGGTGTTTCTTGGGAACGCATGACTTGTGATATATTTTAGAACAGTCATCACAAACTAAGCGGTTTTGAGAACTAACACATCTTTGGCAAATTGTACAAGAGTTTGTGGAATTTATGCTGTTTCCATTGGGGCTGAATAGTACTCGTGTGGCACTCTGCACGTTTGGAGGAGTGCATTTTCTAGACGTTAAAGCATCTTTAAAGTTTGCTTTGGACGCTTGCTTTTGTTTTTCTTTTACATTAGTTGTTTTTGTTCCTTTACCAAGTGCTTTTTTTTCTTCGCGTTTCTTTTTTCTTTCAGCCTTCTCTTCTTCTAGCTTTATTTTCTTTTCACTCTTCTCTTTAAGCATTTTTTTGTATTTTTCTGAAGTGATTGCAAAAGGAAGACGTTCAGTATCACGTTTGCCCTTACGTTCAGGAGTTTTGGGACATACTAAATAATTACCAAAACCGGAATGATTGATAATTTTAAAGGCTGGACTAATATCTGACTTCAATTTGTGTGAATCTTCGGTGCTTTTTGGTTTAATCAGATTTTCACTGTAATGCTCTTTTTCTACAGATCCTCCATTGGTTAGCGTTTTTCGTTTACTATTTTCACATGGCTTAGGTTGCGACAACTTACATTCTGGCGATTGTGGTGTGACATTTGCACTAGCCAAGTTATCCTGGCTATTCCTTAGTTCAACTAATGATTCACAAGGTTGGTTTGTCTGCTTATGACTGCTATTTGTTTGAACTTAAGTGACCATTTCTATTCTATTATCAGTTATACATTTTTCACTAATGGCAGTTTGTTCTCTGTATTGGTTTTCTTCTTGAGCAGGAATTACTTTTTCTGGTAAAGATTCCTCTAACGTTTTTGAACATGCTTTCGTAACAGGCAGATTTGGATTTTCAAAACATTTCCAAACATTGTAAAGAAGATTAAACTCTTCACTATTATGTGTCATTACTTCATTAAGTTTTATGTTACGAAACTGTTTTATTTTTTCCTCCCCAACAACATTTGTAAAAGCTTCATATGTTATGCTGGAGATTTTAGAGATGTCTGTGGTAACTGATGGTGCTGAATGATGTGTTTTGCCCAGACATTTCGAAAAATCTATATTCTCAACATTAAACGGACAAAGTCCGCAAACCTTAAAACCATTTATTAATGCTTCTGGATTTATCGACGTATTCACAACTTTCTCCAAGATACATGCAAAGTTTACTTTAGTCACCATTTCGTTTACATGCTGAGCACACCACTCTCTAACTGATTTTTTCCATGCAACTTTAATTGGACGAAAAACTGACACATCTGCAGGCTGGAGGATTTTGGTGGCATTGGGATATAAAGCTATTAGTTCAATTTGAAGCTCGGAACAAAGCTTGCTAAGCTCATAGGTCATGTGCGTTTTATGTCCATCTAGAAAATATATGACGGGCAATTCGATATTTTGTTGCATGAGATAGGGATGAAGAACGTTCCCCATATATTCAAAAAACACCTCTGACGTCATCCAACCATTGTCACTTTTTGCAATACCCCATCCTGACGGAACAGTAACAGCAACTTTTTCCGGAATCCTCTTGTATCCGTATATTATCATTGGTGGACAAGATGTTCCATTAGCCGAAAACGTAAACATGACGGTTATATTTTCCTTTGTAGTACCTTGTTCTATTGCATAGACATTTTTTTCCCCTTTACATGCTAGTACCTTCCCCGTATTAGGACATATTTGGAATGCGGTTTCGTCTCCGTTAAAAATCCTGGCGGGATCATTGATTACACCTTCCAGATTTTTATCTTTTATGAACTGAAAAATTTCTTCAAACCATTTCCTTATATCCTTTTCTGCTACGCAAGAACTAGCAGAAGTCACTGCTTCACTCGTCCTTTGGACTATAAAAGGGTGACGTCTTAAAAAAGCCTTAACGCATCCATCCCCAGGTCTGTTGTTTTTAAATGGGTTCGGACGTGGATGGCTATTTAAAAAAGTTTGAACACTTGATTGAAGGTCTTCTTTTTTTCGTGGAAATCCTTTTCTCGCTAAGTCCACAATCCAATTCGCTAATAGTTTTTCTTCATCTCCAGTAAGAATTGGACGAGGGCCGAAGGTCTCCTTGTGTCCCGGATTTTTTAACTTAAAAGATACAGTTGATTTTGGAACACCATACTTTCTGGCGGTAGCTCTCAATGAACTCCCATGCTCCCGAATTTCAGTTATTGCCGCTTCTAAAGCTGCTTCGTCATACTGTTTCTTAGACATTTTAAAGCGTTTCTGAAACAATATGTACCTACATAGTGAAGCTATTCAATTGAACTTTGTATTGTAAAAGTTATTTCTGTTTCAAATTAAATTTTTTTCGATAAGTAAAATATAGGCACAAGTTTATTCAGTTAATTGTTTCTACTTTAATTTACCTAATAAAGCAAATATTTAATGAAATTTAACAAATTTAAGAACTTTATTATACTGTACCGGTGTTTCAAAGGTCTAACTTTGCATGATCAGGAGTTACATAAAAAAAATTATATTCACTCCGGGTGAGGAAAAGTTTGTACCTTTATGAAACCGGTCTAGTATAATAAAATTTTTCAATTCAAGAATAAAACTATTTTATTCTACAGGAAGTCTTATAAAAATATCAGGTGGCCATATCCATACAAAGAACAAACATTAACAATAACAAACGAGAAACTATTATTTATTATTATTACTCTACTTGTGCAGATCCTTTTGATTTTATTGTTAATATTTAATGTTACCTACTTAATCAGTATATTTGTTTAACCTAGGAATATGGCATATTTTTCTTTATTTCATTGCAAGATTTTTATGTTTTTTTTGTTTATTAAATATATATTATTAATAAATATAATTACTGGACAGCAAGAATATAGTTATTGGACATTAGGGTGGGTCGAAAAAAATCGATATTTTTTTTTCGGATCGTAATACCGCGGAAAAGTTGCTAAATGGTATGACTAAATAGGGGAAAAAATATTAAAATTATCGGATGTTATCTTCCGTTCGCGCATGAGCTCTAAAGTTTGATTAAATTTTGAAAAAAATAAAGTTTTTTGGAAATTTTTAATAATTTTTTTTATTACGATATTTAATATGTAATAGGGAAAAATGTCATCTACGACACACTAATGAATTAATATAAAAATACTGGTAATGAGTTTTAACATCTTCCGTTCGCGCATGGGCTGTAAAAATAGCAAAAAAGTGTTGAAAACCTCAAAAATGTGGACTTAGGAAAAATAAATATATACAAGCTTCAACATATTATTGATGTATTATCCAATAAATACAAAGTACATATTTCACTTACGAATAGATTACATGTCTGGTAGTTTGAACTGTCTTTTGTTATCAAAGGCTGGCATCGTGGACCTTGACTTAAGTGTCGTTCTTATGTACCCGTCTCGAGCTGCAGATCCGCAAACCTTAGCAGAAGCCTCGCTCACCAACTTGACGCTTCTCTCCACTGCTTGAGTATGGACTGGCATCTTCTGTGATAGGATTTCCCACTTCGGTACTTCTTCTGTTTTGATGTAGGTTTTCAGTTCATCATCAGTGACATCTTTCAATAGAGGCGGCCAAGAAAATTCACAGTTTGTCCAATAATTTAATTCCGTGTAGTCTGTTGCGGAAAAGTTTAGCTTAGGTGCCACGTACGTTCGAATTGTTTTCCTCTTTTGGTCTCTTTCTCTTGCCTTAATGATGCGGCGGAGGCCCAGTTCTCTTATATGTTTTCTGGGATCTTGAGTCATAGTAATCATAACATGTTCTGGATGCGCAAAGAACCCATTTCTCTCTATAACTGGGTCAATTACAGCTTTGAGTTCATCTTTAAGATATC
The DNA here is from genome assembly GCF_917563875.1 of Diabrotica virgifera virgifera. Lineage (NCBI taxonomy): Eukaryota > Metazoa > Arthropoda > Insecta > Coleoptera > Chrysomelidae > Diabrotica > Diabrotica virgifera. The sequence goes on from NC_065448.1 coordinate 192,578,333, forward strand.
TTGAGGTTTCAATACATTGGTGCACGAGCTTAGGGCCATCAGTAAAAAGTTTGGTCTTCTTAATACAAAACCACATCGGCATATATGACTTCAGAATGAATATTACTATTTCCTGGAACTCAGCAGTTGGATTTTCTTGACTAATGTAGAGTCTTAAAGCACGGTTCGCTGTTGTTAGCCACCTTGAGTGAGACAAAGGTCCTGGATCCCTGATTGATAAATCTTTTGGGCATTCACCTGATTTAATCGCTTCTGATATTTCCAGCAAATACTTCTGATCCTTACTAAGAGTTTTTTTGTCTATCTCAGGGATTTGGCAATCAATACTTTCAAACTGCACTACTGGAAGTGTTTCACATTTGATCAATTTCCCACCAATCGGTCCTTTCAAAGAATTTGGCCCGGTCGACTTACCATCTAAATACTGAAATAAATGGCGGAAGGGTAGTTCATTAAAATGAAGAAGACAAACTGCCCATTGCAGAGGCTTACCTAAGTGTGTTTCAATACGGCGTATTATACCGTTTTTCAATCCGGTGTTAACATTGGTGCCATCACAGCCAATAACGACTAATTCGTCCAAAGAAATGTCATTGCTTGTCAAATAGGATATAATAGAGGTCGCAATATCCTCTGAACTTCCTGAATTCGGGGTCACGTGACCCAGAAATATATTACCAGGTTCTTGTATAAGCACGTAATGTTCCTCCTTTACCACTCTTTTAAATCGTTTTGAATGTGCCTCTTGTACCACAATAGTGTCGTCTTTACGGCCATCAAAATATAGCCCAATTAGCTTATTTTCTGTTATAGAACTGGACAAATCAGCCCTAACATTGTGTTTTTCTCTTCTTATTTTACACTTGTCAACTACTTGTGAATTGTCGCTATTAGTTACCACGCCAACGTCCTGCAAAACACTTGAGGCTATTGCTGCTGTAGCACGATCGGAAACACCGTAACGATCACTAGTTAATGCAGTAGATTTAAGGTTAATCCTCATTTGCCAACCGGATTTCTTTTTTGGAGATTCAGGTATGAATTCTTGGTCACTGTCACTGCAATCGTCACTGGAGGTCAAGGATTCATCACGTTGTTCAGTTTCGGAAACTTGGACATCTACTTTTGGTTTTGGACAGCTGGAACGAGATTTCCTCTGTAAAGATTTGGCACGTTTCTTTGTTTCATTTAAGTCCACACCTCCAATTTTGCCAATGCCGTGAGTGCGTAGTGAATAGATAAATTTCAGCTCAAGTAAAGGTATTTTTTTAAGCTTTTCACAAGTACAAGTTATTGAGCAGATACACTGGCATTGATCCGATGTTTTATGACAGGTACATTCAAGGGCAATGGGGCATTTGCATGCCGCAATGTCAAAAAGCAAACAGCATTTTTTCTTAAAATCATCAAGGTTTCTCTTAAAGACTTCCTTGTTTTTGTCTCGAGTATGAGATTTTCTTAAACTATAATACTTGTCATGCAGTGCAGTCAACAGTTGTACTACTCTCTTATCACTTACGGTGGGAATTGATGCTCTATTGTACAAACACACTATTTTGCTAGCTACTGTATTGGCTACTTGTCCAAAACTAACTCTTTTGTTGTTTACTTTAACTGCTAAATTATACCTCTCATTCGATATACATCGAAGAACGTCCTCTCCTATAGGGAGCTTGTTAGGCGGCAAGTCTCTTGGTGTACCGAAAAACGGACACTGGAATTCTTGTCTAGTGATCACTGTCTTTGATAATGCCATCATTCATTGCACAATTGTTCAAAAAACTACACCAAAATATGAAATTTGGAACACACACTACGCAACACATCCACCGCACTCAAGAGACAACAGCAGACTGGCACACAAAATTGCGCGGCGGACCAGTGTAATGGCTGCCTGCAGCGGAGAGGGGGTATCACGTGACGCGGCGTGGGTCGTTGACCCGCTAGTGGCGCTGACAGTAAGTTTTGTATCGCTGTGCGCGATCGAAAAACCAAGCCTAATTACGTCTGAATTTTTTTCTTTAACTATCAGAACATGTATAATCAGATATTAGGTATTACATTATTGATATCTGTAACTATACATGAAAAGAAAATAGGACAAAAATCCGATTTTCTTGTATTTTGGCTATATTTGGATGTCCATGCGCGAACGGAAGATGTTGAAATGCAATACCGGTATTTTTATATTACTTTATTAGTGTGTCGTAGATGAAATTTTTCACTATTACATATTAAATATCGTAAAAAAAAATTATTAAAAATTTTCAAAAAAAAATTATTTTTTTCAAAACTTTAGAGCTTATGCGCGAACGGAAGATAACATCCGATAATTTTAATATTTTTTCCCCTTTTTAGTCATACCATTTAGCAACTTTTCCGCGGTATTACGATCCGAAAAAAAAATATCGATTTTTTTCGACCCACCCTATTGGACATGTGGGCAATAACTGGACAGGTAACATGAACCGTAAAAAAATAAATATTCCATGTACCTACCTATTTGACCACATTATCTACAGCGTAACAGGTTCTATTATCGTTTTGGATCAATATTCAATATACAGTTATTGGACACCTTGTCCAATAACTGTAAACTACACAAATTTTAAAGACATTTATTGGACAAATATTTAACCTCAAATTATTACAAGCAGGCATGTAAATAGAACATAGACAATTAAGCTTAATATGAGAACAATAACCCAAAACACAAAAATTTCCAGTTTAATAAACACTTACCTTATTATAGAACAAAATTTGAGGTCAATATTCTTAAGAAAATATTAACAATTTACTAACAGCATGCACAAATAAAATACAATTCACCATATTAGCTACAGTGGTGCCATCTTGCAAAAATCGTTGCTACTTAACGTAAAGTAGCAAGAAATAACAATTAACTGTAAAATAGCGGCTCAGCATGCAGGTACAGGAACCTTATTTTTTATGAATGACTTTCGAATGTCCCATCACTGTCACTGTCCAATGACTGTATAGTTTACCCTATAAAGAATTTTCTAAAATTAAATCTGTATCTTCTATAATTTTTTATTTATAACGCTAAAACTTCTCTAAATTTTGTTTAAAAATGATTTAAACATGTGTAACTAATACAATTTTTCTTATAAAACTCTCAATTTTGCAAAACTTACTAAATGGTGTTTCATTCAAAAAAAATCTCAAAAATTTAATTCAAATGATATGACGTCTCAAAAAATGTAAATTTGAAATCTCGTTAGTTTTATAGAATTACCACCAATTTAAGACGGTATTACTCAAGTTTGAACAGATCTATTACAGTTTTATAAGTGCTTTTTTAAAGCTTGGGATGTAATCTTTAAAATACACTAAACTATTTTACTTTAGAAATAAATAAACTATTTCTTTTTGAGAAAATTAAGAAAGATAACAAAGATGTAATACAAAAACCGAAAATTACCAGCTAAATAAATGTTTATACAAAGTGATCAAAACTTTTTTCTGTAAAACTTACCTAAAATACATTTAATAATAACCTTTAACAATATTAAATGTTCAGCAAAGAAATTTTTTTTAGCTTTTATACAGTATGTCTGCGTAACTTGGAACCTATTGATAACTTTTCATTGTCAGTTTTACGAAAAATATTTAATCTTTAAAAAATACTCTGCATCGTATATAAACTAAGAGGCAATCATCAAATATCAAATTTAATTAATGTTATACGAGGTATGTAAAAAATATGAATTTCACTCAAGAGTAAAGTACCTTTACATTTTCACAATATCGAAAATTGTTGGAAAGAAAAGTTGCTTGGAATTAAAAAAATTGTTTAAGTGTTCAATTACATCCTTTTAATTAAAATATTATGAATAATAAAGGGACTTAACTCTTAAGAAAAATTCATATTTTTTACATAACTCGTATAAAATTAATAAAGTTTGATATCTGATGGTTGTATCTTAGATTTTAGACGAAGAAGAGTATTTTATGAAGAATAACTTTTTTCGTAAAAGTGATAATAAAATAGTTATGATAATTGTAATAAAATTATTATGAGTAGGTATCCGTAATTTGAGAAAAAATTGGAATTTTTTTTTTTTCGATGAGAATGATGTAATTTTATATTTAAACATAGTTTGTAATATCAAACAACTTTTGATAATAGCATTTTTTGATATTCTGGGGTAATATAAAAGTACTTTACTTTTTAACGAATTCATATTTTTGACATAACTCGTATAAAATTGATAAAATTTGATATCTGATGGTTGAGTTTTAGATTTTTGACTAACCAGAGCATTTTATGAAGAATAACTTTTTTCGTAAAATTGGTAATAAAAAGGTTTTCCATGTGATTCTTAGCTACGCAGACATACTGTATAAGAGCTTCTGTATAAAAATTTTCTAATTGCAATGCCATGTTGGGATTCAGCATAATTAAAAACAAAATAGAAACATATTTGATCAGAGTAAAATAATGAATTTAAGGGTATTTCTATTGAACATGTATATAAACTAACAATAAAAGTTTTAAAAAAATACAAGCTTGTTTGAATTTTTCCGACACAATGTATATTTTCGTTGTAATTGCACTCCCCTATAGGAAAAGAACCGAAAGACAGTTTCGAGTACTCAAAAACGTGAGTAAATATGAACAAGGGGGAAAAGCAACTTTTGTTTTTATTTGATTCAGAGTTGAACCACCAAATCCAGATAGCTAATTCTGCATCTAATGCGTCGTCGGTGGAGCTATGCGGTCACATCTCTGAATCAAACATCAACAAGCCTGCCTTTTAGTGGAAATTTCCTTCTTCTTCTTCTTCCTAAGGTGCCGAGACCGCTTTTCGATCGTTGGCTCTCATGTTACGCAGCATATTAACAATCATTGTCTTATTTACAGCCGCACGAAATAGTTCAGTGCTAGTTTTCCCAAACCATTGGCGTAGGTTTTTACGCCAAGTAGTTGTACGGCGGCCCACACTTCTTTTTCCCATTATTTTACCTTGCATGACAAGGTGAAGTATGTCATATTTTTCTGGGTGACGCATTATATGACCAAAGTATTCCAATTTGCGCCTTTTAACCGTGTTCACTACTTCGCAACTTTTATTCAAACGTTGCAAAACCCTTTCGTTTGTGACTCTTTCTACCCAACTGATCTTCAGAATACGGCGGTAGATCCACATTTCAAATGCTTCTAGGTTTTTTTAAAGCGATTCTGTCAGTGTCCATGCTTCAACCCCGTAATGCAATAATTCCACCTTTGAGACTCAAAACAGCGACACCTTTCGTAAACACGAGAAAGACGAAAAACTCAGATACAAAGTTTACTGTAATAAAACAATTAAAAATAATTGAAATAAAATAATAAACAATATTTTAAATCAAAGACTTTCGTCAAAAAAACTGCTTTCTGGTTGCATCCTGAATCTCCGGCTTTAACAATTTATAAGCACAGATGTAGCGATTACGCTATTAATTAAATAAATTCAACTAGAATTCCATTCAATTCAAAGCCCCTAAATAAACCCTTGTGTGACGCTAGTGGTCAGCGTAGAAATATATACAGTCGTCTACAGCGCAGGCTTGCCCACTGTCGAAAGGAAATCGAATTTCCGATGAAGATCAATGATTTAGTCAGGTACGCTCGCTCAAAAGTAAACATGCAAACGTAAAATCTTCAGAGGGACGAATTTCTGGAATAAATGAAATAAATGAATACCATCGGATAAATTACATACAATCAACTATTTCAAAAAAACAAAGTTTCAATAAATGTTCGGAGTAACCAAAGTGACAAAGCAAGTAAATATCCAATAATTTGTAACCCAAAACTCTGGGTATTGAGGTTTGGAAGAGGAAGAACTGACAAAATAGGGGAAAATCTGGAAGAGCAGAGATTTAAGAGACAAATGAAGAATGGCTTAGCTCAGACGAGCAAATCAAATAGGCAAAGAGACACTATATCTCAAGTGAGTGTTCGGGCTAGCTTCAATACACTGAATATTGGCTTTGAGATATACAAATATAGAGATGAGATAAGGAAATGATGAAGACGAGAAAAAAAAAAAGATACAGGGTGGATCCGATGTTAAAATGTGTACTGTTGCAATTTGATTGAGACTTTGATGTTTTATTGAATGTTATCTTGTTTTGTAGAGTTCGTCCCTATATCCAGAACCAGTTTTTTTTTTGTAAACACAGAAACATACCAATATCTACTACCATTACCTCTACTTGATACAGGAGCTCTTCCACACAGCGACAGCTTTACATTGGACTTTATAGGAGCCACGAGGACCTCACCCATCCTATTGGACTTGATTTGGATCAGTGATTGTAAAAGCTAAGCTAATTTTTATCTATATTATTTGCATTTCATAGTACTATTTACCTTTTGTTTACATTTACTTTTGTGAACTTCTTGTGTGCACACAATCAAGCAACTTAAGTATAGAGTTTTGAATAAATTGGGGGGTTGGTTTTTGTTTTTATTAATAATAGTAGGGTATAAAATACATGTGTTAAAATAAACTAGATAATGGTATAAATAATAAGTAATTCATTCAGTTTTAAAATTAAATAAGGGAAGGGGTAATAATAATAATTAAATATAATATATTATAGAGAGGTTTTAAATACTATTTGAGTGAGCATCATTTGATTTGCGTAGAGTATATTACCTGACTCGTTGTTTTGTTGAAAGTGTTAGAATTCTCCCAGTGTCTGTGTTAAGTGTCATACTTACACATAGCCTGGTATTTGAGTACTCTGGACACTTGTCAGTCCAATTAGTTTCTTTAATATATTACTAACCTTAAGTTAAGACGTTAGCTATTCACACGGACTTTGACTGTTTACTAATATATAACTTTTCCTTGGCCAGTAGTAGTGGTTCTTTTAATTATAGTGGCTGTTAGGTCCTCTCTCACTGTTATACCACCCACTACTACTGTTATTTATATGTTATGTAGATGTATAATATAAGATATTGATACATAATGTTCAATCATTAATTGTTGATAAATATATTGATTGTTACTATTTTGATTTTTATTTCAGTTTCTACTATACAGTATATATGTTATAGCAATACAAGTTAAATATTGATTTGTTTTTGTATTCAGGTCAGTGTATCAAGTGTTATTTCTTCCCTGTCGTTTGTTACTTAAAAAAAAATCTCAACCGTTTGGTTGAGTTGGCGCCCATTTCCTTCTCTCTTTATCGTCCCTCTTATCTCAATCGATCTCCAGCATTCTTATCTAGTTGCCTTCAATTTTTGTATTACCCTGTCTCATTTTTTTTTTCTCGTCTTCATCATTTCCTTATCTCATCTCTCTATTTGTATATCTCAAAGCCAATATTCAGTGTATTGAAGCTAGCCCGAACACTCACTTGAGATATAGTGTCTCTTTGCCTATTTGATTTGCTCGTCTGAGCTAAGCCATTCTTCATTTGTCTCTTAAATCTCTGCTCTTCCAGATTTTCCCCTATTTTGTCAGTTCTTCCTCTTCCAAACCTCAATACCCAGAGTTTTGGGTTACAAATTGGCGCCCAACGTGGGGATACCATTTGAAATATTTGAGGTATTTAGTATTTTGTATTTCAGGTGGTTGTAACCAGTGTCATAGAGTTCCTGTTGTTCGTTATTTCAAAATCTCGAACCTGTCCAACTTTTTGGTTCTGAGAGCCGAGTTGTTCGTTCGAGTTGGCGCCCTTTTTTCTTCTTCTTTCTTTGTTGTAACTCGATGTTATTGTATCTCTAGCATTCTTATCTATTTTCCTTCCATTTTTGTATTAACAGTCTCATTTTCTTCCTAGTTACTATCATTTCATTACCAAATTTTCTTCTCATATCTCCAAAGCCAATATTCGGTGTATTGAAGCTAGCCCGATACTCACTTGAGATTTAGTGTCTCTCTGCCCTTTTAATTTTTTTTCCTGAGCTAAGCCCCTCTTCTTGTCTTCTTAAATCTCTTATCATTTATTTTACCCATCTTTATTCAGTTCTTCTCTTCAAAAATCTCTATACCCAGAGTATAGAGGTTTCAATTGGCAAAATACCTTTTGGCAAAATTGACAAATACCTTTTTGAAATAGTTGATTGTATGTAATTTATCCGATGGTATTCATTTATTTCATTTATTCCAGAAATTCGTCCCTCTGAAGATTTTACGTTTGCATGTTTACTTTTGAGCGAGCGTACCTGACTAAATCATTGATCTTCATCGGAAATTCGATTTCCTTTCGACAGTGGGCAAGCCTGCGCTGTAGACGACTGTATATATTTCTACGCTGACCACTAGCGTCACACAAGGGTTTATTTAGGGGCTTTGAATTGAATGGAATTCTAGTTGAATTTATTTAATTAATAGCGTAATCGCTACACAGAGACGACGAATATAAGAAGATAGCAGAAAGGACACGGTCACGTATCTACTCTCTATTCGTCTAGGAAGAGAGCCAAAAGACAGTTTTGAGTACTCATAAATCTGAGTAAAGATGAACAAGGGGGAAGGCAGTCTTTGTTTTTATTTTATTCAGAGTTGGACAACCATATATTATAGTTAATAAAGCTTATCCACTTAGAGATATAGAATATATTTAGAAACAAAATCACAATGTATCATAAAAATAAATAACTGTTTTGTTATTTTCTATTTTTTTAATTGTATATACGTTTTGTTTGTTTTATATACATACGTTATAAAAGTATCAGTAAGTACACATTATTCTATTTTAATAATTAGTGTAGGAAATAAAGGTTAAACCTTGCAAAATGGACACAAGTCCGGTTTTATTTTTTTTTCTGGTATATCAAGGGGTGCTTATTATAAGACTAACATTTTCTGAAAGAACTTTGCCCCGGAACCCGCCTTTTCACACCTTTAAATGGGGTAATTTGTGGTTTTTGCGGAACGTAGCCCTTCCTGTACCTTTTACAAAAAATTTATTTTATAGAAATATGAAGAGGACTATATATTCTACGATTTATTTCCCGACAGCATATGTCCATCATCCACCGTTTAGCGGGGGTGGCGCACCAAAGTTGACAAGTTTTTAAAAAGATGTTATTAAAAAATATATATTGTTCCCCAGCTGTAACGGAAATTAAGAAGAAATCTTGCGGCGATTATTCATAAATAATTGATTGATTTTTTGGTATGGGTTTCACTTAAGGATAATTTCCCTTTTTTAAATTACAGGGTGTTACATTTTAAAAAACCCTTTTTTATACCATCTGAACCGTTTATGCTAGAGTAAAAAGACTTTCAGCGATTACCCATGTACTGGTGCTATTTAAAAATTTGTATAATGCACCCCCATTTTTTCCCGGAACCACCCCAAAAAAAGAAGAATTAATAAATAAAGTGATTTTCTTGGAATCCATCACACACAATGCCTTTTATTAATATGCTTCATATATAATTTTGTGCACGTTTTTGTTACCCATGCATGGACACCAAAAGCAATTTCCTAGTGCAACCCCTGTAGCAAAAAAAAAAATAAAAAATTGGAGGGTTGAAATTTTTTTTTTGTTTTTTGCTTTTTGATCCATATGGGCATATGCTTCATCAATAGTGCTTTTCAAAAATATATATGGTTATTGCAACATTTCTGCGGAAACCACCCCTATCCTTGAAAATATACTGCAGAAACTACCCCTATCCCTTGGCGAGCATGTTTTAACGATTTTCTCATTACCTATGAATTCTTTGTACACAAAACTTATTCAAGGTTAAAGACCACTATTTACTCTAAAAATTAGGTCCTATTCATTTTTTTCGTATAAGCAACCGTTACGGCACAGTGGCGCCGTAAACCTCATATATGCTTTGGCGGGCTCCAGTTTTTGTTTTCTTTTTCGTCATCTGTTCGTTTTATTGATAAAGTACTTATGTAGAATGAAACAACACAGTGTAACCTACAAATTATGACTTATGCACATTTTACATTCTTTGCTCCCCAAAGCCACAGTGGTGGCCCAAAATCAATTTTCGCATATTTTCGCCACCTACACGCATTTTATTGCATTAATGCTTCCTTAATAGCACAATATTTACCCTTAGGTGGTCGCTAAGCAGTGGCCGATTCAGGGAGGAGTGATGGGGGGTGGTCACCTCCCCCCCCTCTCAAACCAAGTGATATTATATTCAAAGATTATAAAAATATTTATTTATTTTTATAGAAATTTAGCCAATTGGCACCCTCCTCTTAACGATGCTGGATCCGCCACTGTCGCTAAAGCATAAAAAGTCATTCTTATAAAAATAATATTAATATAATATAAGTATATCTATAAAAATAAATGAATATTTTTATAATCTTTAAATATAATATCACTTGGTTTGAGAGGGGTGGGGGGTGATCGCCTCCATCACCCCTCCCTGGATCCGCCACTGCTTAGCGACCACTTAGGGGTGAATATTGTGCTATGAAGGTAGCATTAATGCATTAAAATGCGTGTAGGTGGCGAAAATATGCAAAAATTGATTTTGCGCCACCACTGTGGCTTTGGGGAGCAAAGAATGTAAGTTTTATTTTACATAAGTACTTTATCAATAAAACGAACAGATGACGAAAAAAAAACAAAAACTGGAGCCCGCCAAAGCATATATGAAGTTTACGGCGCCACTGTACCGTAACGGTTGCTTATACGAAAAAAATGAATAGGACCTAATTTTTAGAGTAAATAGTGGTCTTTAACCTTGTATAAGTTTTGTTTAAAAAGAATGCATAGGTAATGAGAAAATCGTAAAAATATGCTCGCCAAGGGATAGGGGTAGTTTCTGCAGTATATTTTCAAGGATAGGGGTGGTTTCCGCAGGAATGTTGCAATAACCATATATATTTTTGAAAGCACTATTGATGAAGCATATGCCCATATGGATCAAAAAGCAAAAAACAAAAAAAAAATTCAACCCCCCATTTTTTTTATTTTTTTTTGCTACAGGGGTTGCACTAGGAAATCGCTTTTGGTATCCATGCATGGGTAATAATAACGTTCACAAAATGATATATGAAGTATATTAATAAAGGGAATTGTGTGTGAAGGATTCCAAGAAAATCACTTTATTTATTAATTCTTCTTTTTTTTGGGGTGGTTCCGAGGAAAAAATGGCGGTGCATTATACAAATTTGTAAATAGCACTAGTACATGAAAAATCGCTGAAAGTCTTTTTACTCTAGCATAAACGGTTCAGATGGTATAAAAAGGGGTTTTTTAAAATGTAACACCCTGTAATTAAAAATAGGGCAATTAGCCTTAAGTGAAACCTAACCAAAAAATCAGTCACCTATTTGTGAATAATAGTCGTAGGATTTCTTCTTAATTTCCGTTACAGCTAGGGAAAAATTATATATTTTTTAAAAACACCTTTTTTAAAAACTTGTCAACTTTGGGGCGCCACCCCCACTAAACGGTGGATGATAGACATATGCTGTCGGGAAATAAATCGTAGAAAATATAGTCCTCTTCATATTTTTATAAAAAAATTTTTTTGTAAAAGATACAGGAAGGGCTATGTTCCGCAAAAACCACAAATTACCCCCGCTAAAGGGGTGAAAAGGGGGGTTCCGGGGCGAAGTTTTTTCAGAAAAAGTTAGTCTTATAATAAGCACCCCTTGATATAACAGAAAAAAAATAAAACCGGACTTGTGTCCATTTTGCAAGGTTCAACCTTTGTTTCCTACACTAAATGGATATTATGGGATTATAAAATAAAATTTGGGAAATCAATTTTTATGATTTATAGGTGGAATGTATTTAATTATACAAATTAACTAAGTTAACTTTTAAGTAATTTCTAATTAGCAATATTAGCTTATACCACAACTTAAGATATAATTTGCGGTTCCGAAATTTGCCTTTAGACTAACAAGTTGTTTTTTTATAATATACTTTTCCAAATGGATCTCCTAATCAAAAATTTCAAACCTAAAGAAATCAGAATAATATTCATGAATGAAATCAATTCAAAGAAAGGATCCTGGTTATGACCTCGTCATCGTAACTGGAAAAACCTTGCAAAACCTAACTAAGAAAACAATTATGGCAATAACACATAAATATTATATTTAACTTAATACTTGCTTATGCATAAGGATACTATGCATAAGGAGATCATAAGGAGATACTAGTAGAGATCATAAGGATACTAAAACTAGGAAAAGACCCGAAAGAACTGCACTCATACAGACCCATTAGTCTATTACCATTACATTTAGGCAAATATGCAAATTGCATTTTTGCATATTATGCAATAAAAATGCAAACTTTCCAATCTTGGATATTTTTATATAAGTGTGAATAAAGTGCATATAATTTGGAATTTTGGTTATAACTATACATATAGTCCGTCCGCTATAACTTTTCCCATGCGGTACGATTTATTTTCAATCAAATTAAGTCAAAACATAAATTGAAACGAACGTCGATGTGTATATACATTTTGTATACTGTATACTATATACTACACACATTGGCGTACGTTTCACTTTCTGTTTTGACTTAATTTGATTGAAAATGAATCGTACCACTTGGGAAAAGTTATAGCAGACGGACTATATCTCTTTATATTCAGATAACAAGTGGCTTGAAAATCTCATTATTTTATTTTGTTTTATAATTTTTAGGTGTCCAAATTTTTGGTATTACAATGTACTAACTAATAAAAGATACCGGCTTATACATTTTGTTACGTTTTGTCCTTGATACAAGGGTTCCAAAATCTGCCAGTCTAGGTAGGTATCTCTAGGTAAAAATTTTTTATTTTGACGATTTTATTTTTGTTGTAAAATAAGCAGTGTCTTTATAATTGTGAATAATTACTGTGTTTTGAAAATGCCGAAAATATACAGTTCAGTACCATTCATAAAATCAAACTATAGTTTTGTTCGGAAAACTATTACCCAATTATGTAGAATCTTCCAAATTATCATTGTTAGACAGTAAAATTTTTAATAAAACAATTAGAATCTTTGTGTCAAAACATTAAAAGTAATACATATTGGGAAGGAAATTTTCCAAAAATTTAAAACAACCATGGATATAAACAGTAGTTACCAGGTTCTTTCTGAAGTGATTCAAGTAGAAGCTGGAACATTTTCCGAACCACTTATTTTAGAATCACCTATTATATTCAATTTGAAAAAAAAAAAATTTAAAATTCTGAACAGCATTTGATAATATATTGTTACCACAATTCGAAATAGGTAATATCATTTGTTTGTTAAAATACTTAAATATTTAATTACATAAGCTTGGTTTGTAAAATACATAGGTAGGTACATGTTAATTAATAAAACATGTGAAGATATTGTAAATATTTTTGTAGATAAAAAATATTATAAATATTGCTTTAATTACATGCATATTTTCTAGATAAATATGCATATTTTTGGGTAAAATACTGCATATTTATTCGCATATATTTCTTACTTGTTTATTTGCATATTTGCCTAAGTCTACTTACCATATTATCTACGCTATTTGAAAGAATGTTTGTACGTTGATTAGAACCAAAAATATAAGAAACAAAATTAATTCCAAAACACAAATTTGGTTTTCGTAGCCAACATGGAACAATATAAACAGACACACCGTATAGTCAAACAAATCATTAGTGATCTAAAAACAAGAGGTACTAATTGCAGTGCAGCTTTTCTAGACATTAGCCAAGTATTCGACAAGGTGTGGCATACAGGACTCCTTCATAAGCTACAGTAAAACCTTTCATATCAATACTATTTAATTACAAAATCGTATCTAATAGATCGGTTTTCATTAGTGAAACAATAAGATGCTCGCTCAGAGCTATTAAAAATAGAATCCGGTGTCGCAATCGCAAGCAGACGCAACATTCGCATATGACAAAGGTATTATCGCATCTCACACAGACCCCCAAAGAGCTTCGCATTACTTACAAGATGACTTAAAAAAGTAGAAAAATCGTTAAAAAATTAAAACTAAAATCTAATGAAGCAAAACTGAACCGCATTACATTCACCATGTGAAGAGATAGCTGTCCACCAATATACATAAACAACAAAAAATGAGTACAAGTAGATACAACCAAATACACACCTGGGTATACATCCAATATGGAGGAAACACATTTTCACCAAAAGAAAGCAGCTTGGACTCAAACTTCAACAGATGTACTGGATCCTGGGTAGACATTCAAGACTGTTAACCCAGCACCTGCCACGTGGGGTGCTACCAGCACCCCATAACACATTTTTATCAAATATTTGGTATTTAAAGTTTGTTAACCGTGCTGTGCGTCATAGTAACTTTCTATAATATTATATAGCATAGATGTGTTAGCGTTTGAAGTGTTTATTTAGTGTCATTCTGAACTTGTAGCTCTAAAGTCGAATTGGGGTGTCATCATCTGGCACTTTAAGTTTTAATTTTTTTTTATATTGTTGATAAACAGGTCAAATTTACAATTTTTATTGAAATAACTGATTCAAATTATTATTATAGACTCTATACTCACTAAATCTTATTTTTTTTAGATATTTTACTTGCCTTCATTTATTATGGCTTGATACTTGCTAATTTGCTTATAACACTTTTTCATTTAATTTTTTAACTTTTATAACATATTAGTGGCTAATCAGTTAATAAAACATGTTTTGTTATATTCTTGTGTTACTCAACACATTATTTTGTTTTTTAAACAAGTAGATCACAGAAAATTTTGAGCACCCCACGTGGCAGTTGACGCCTTGCAAAGCCACGTGGCAGGTGCCGGGTTAATTGAAAATAAATTAGTGGTATGCAAAGCTATAATCAGACCCATATATAATAGGGTGGTTCGAAAAAAATTAAGTTGATAATCCAGTATCGCTATATTTGATAATCCAGGTATCGCAGTATTGGTAATTACAAGAAAAACAAAACAAAAATTATTAAAATCGGACTTTATCTTCCGATCCCGTAACGTGCCTAAAGATTATGAAAAAATGAAATTTTACCTTTTTTTCGGAAATTTTTATTTATTCCCCATGTAAATTTTATTTATCGTTATAGTAAAATTTATTTACAGTTTGCATGGTTGAGTAATAAAAACAATAGTTTTACGTACTTAACGAATATCTTCCGATCCCGCAAGGTCAATCAAAAGTCTATAAAAATTTGAAATTGTTGATGATTTTGATAAATTAAAAAACATTTGGTTATCTCATTTTTCTGTTACATTGTGAAGCTCTTCGCTTGTTTATATATTGTATAATAATATTTAAACGACCCAGAACTCACAACAAGAAGGTGGTTGCACTTTTTACTCCACCCACACCCTTCTCTCCATACAACCAATGAGTGTGTGGTTTTTACATTATTTACATAGTACATTTCTTTTTCATTTGTTTGTATCCAGCTTTTAAACGTCAACTTTGAATTTTGATTTGGTGGTAAAATCTGGCAGCATGGGCCTTGATTTAACTGTTGCCTTGATGAATCCATCTTTTGATTGGGTCCCACATACATTAGACGATACTTCCGTGACCAACTCTACGTACCGCTAGACAGCTTGCATATGACAGGGATGTTTTTGTACATTCCAGTCTGGCGTGTTGCCTGATATAATGTAGGGACTTATATCTTCATTTGAAACGCTGTGAAGAACTGGTGGAGGAGATAGTTTTGCAACATTCCAATCTTATATTTGAGTGTAGTCCTGTGCTTCAAAATTTAAAGTAGGAGGGATGAAATTTCTAATACGTTTGCCCTTGGCTTTAATTTATCCGACTTTTAACACTCTCCTTAAGCCTAGCTCTCTAATGTGTTTCCTTTCTCCCTACTACTTGAAATTTTGAAGCAAGGGACTAAACTGAAATAATAGACTGGAATATATGTAATGTTGCAAAAATATTGCAGACTGTTGCAAAACTATCTTCTCCACCACTTCTTCGAAGTGTCGAATGAAGATATAAGTTCTTGCATTACATCGGGCGACATACCAGACTATAATGTACAAAACTATCCCTGACATACGCAAGCTGATGAGAGGTGACTAAAGTTGGTCACGGAAGCATCGTCTAATGCAGGGGAGGCCAATCCGTCGATCGCTACCCCTAGGTCAGTCGATCGATGGCAAGAAAAAATTATCTACCTACCTATCTATTCCCGTCCATTACAAAAATTCCTAGTCAGTAGATCCCAGAGAATTAGAAAGGCAGACAGTAGATCTCGAGTCCGATTAAGTTGGTCACCCCTGGTGTAATGTATGTGGGCCCCAATCAAGAGATGGATTCATAAAGGCAACACTTAAATCAAGATCCCTGCTGCCAGATTCTACCACCAAATCACAATACAAAGTTGACGTTTAAAAGCTGGATACAAGCATGAAAAAGAAATTTACTGTGTAAATAATGTAAAAATCACACATTGGTTGGTTGGAGAGAAGGGTGTGTGTGGAGCTAGAAGTGTAACCACCTCCTCGTTGTGAGTTCTGGTTTGTTTAAGTATTGTCATACAATATATAAACAAGCGAAAAATTTCACAATGTAGGAGAAAAATGAGATAACTAAATGTTTTTAATTTATCAAAATCATCGAAAATTTCAAATATTTATAGATTTTGATTGACCTTGCGGGATCGGAAGACATTCGTTAGATGCGTAAAACTGTTGTTTTTATTACTTAACCATGCAAACTTTAAATAAATTTTACTATAGCGATAAATAAAACGTATATGGAGGATAAATAAAAATTTCCGAAGAAAAGGTAAAATTCCATTTTTTTCATAATCTTTAGACCCGTTGCGTGATCGGAAGATAAAGTCCGATTTTAATAATATTTGTTTTGTTTTTCTTGTAACTACCAACCGCAACTTTTCCGCACTAAAGCGATACGGGATTATTAACTTGACTTTTTTAGCACCACCCTAATATATGATGCTAATAACCTGTAATAAAACTACATCTTGTCTGAAGGGATGGATTCAAATGAATGATTAATAATGAACGTTCTTTTTGGGACAGGCCCCACACAGGTCAACTTATTACAAATATGGAAGAACAAAGGATTTGATTAAATCATCAGCATTAATGTGCAATATCAAAAAAATATTATTTTTACGTTTTGTAATAATCAACTAAATTCGTGGGCTGCCCGCGCGGGCATAAATTATACCATTATTTGGTTCGTAACTAAGTAACAAATACACAATATTAAACCGGTATGATATAAAAAAATTATCTTATATACGTTATAAAATTTATAACATTGAGAGTACACATTATCGTGATTTAATAAAGCTTTGATTTAAAAGGATTATCGAAAATAATATTGAACTCACTACTAAAACCAAATTTGGCAAAACTTTAACTAATTGTTCCTAACGGTACAGATTTTTAAATAAAATGGTGTAATAAAGAAAAGTATCTTATACACGTTACAAAATTTATAACATTATAGTCTGGGCTGATTATCGGAGAATAGGCCATTTTTGGGAAAAGTTATTTACCAGCAATTTTATTGCTGGAATCGAATCTTACTATTGTATGTATTAATAATATAGGTATGCAAAGTCCACAGATAGTGTGCTACTTTTTTTATAAACAAAATGGCGCCCGAAAATCGTGTTTTTTTCAATTTTTGCTCTATAACTCCAAAGATTTTAACTTCACACCAAAAACACCCAAATAAAAATTCACCGCAATTAAATTCTGCATAGAGACGTGTTTTTCCCGATTAACTTCGACGAAAACTTTCTCCGTAAAAAGCGTGTTTTCCAACAAAATCTTTAATTTTCAACTAAAATTTTAGATAAGTAATTGTTAATCAATAATTAAATAACTTGGTAATATAAAAGCCGTTTGTGTATAGATTATAATTCCAGAGTCCGATGGAAATTAAATGAAATGTTTAGCAACAATTGAATTGTTAATTAAAAATTTACGGTCACTATAATAACGACAATAATTAAGATACATAAGAATAGCTATGATTTTTTCATAAAAAGACACTATACCTATCTAATGTACTTTACAGAATTGAAATTGGACTATTTAAGCGGCCTCAGGAGTATTTTAAAATTATAAACAATTTTTTGGCCTATAAACAAATAGAATATCTCGGGAAATATTAAACTAAATTAAATTGTAAAAACGGCATTCGAAAAACACGACAGTGAGCTTCTTTTAAAAGAAAAAATGTTTTATTATGATGAGTAGCTCCTGAGATACAACCGGTCAAAATTGACCGGAATTTACGGCAAATATGTAAACAATAGAATCATAATTTTCAAACCATCACCTTTTTATTTTGTCATCTATCTCCACACCAATTTTCATGTCTTTAAAATACTCATAACATATATTATTATAATAAAAACTATCGATAATACGTGTAAAAATTGCCAAAAATAGCAAAATTCCAATCAAAAATTAGGTTGGAGAAAATGTAACCCTCAAAGTTCAAAATCGGTATACGTTAAAAAAATGCATTTTATCGACTTCCCATGGAGCAATTTCCTTCATTCTTTTTTTGTTCCCAAGTAACTCGAGTAGAGCCATCGAACTAACGCATTATTAAATGTCAGACTTGCTTTTGTTTTGTTATAATTAATTTATTTATTTATTATAACACAAAATTTTAATTTGTTTAAATAAAAATTGTTTAAATAATTATACAGCTTTCAAATGAGAATATTTATGTTTTTAACTTTAAAAGGTACATTTGTAGTAAGTTTATGTAAAAAAAAGCCTACAACTGGAAAAAATATGTAGTTTCCTGTTCTTATAAATAAATTAATCTATTATAACAAAACAAAAGCAAGTCTGACATTTAATAATGCGTTAGTTCGATGGCCCTACTCGAGTTACTTGGGAACAAAAAAAAGAATGAAGCATTGAAGAAAATGCATTTTTTTAACGTATACCGATTTTGAACTTTGAGGGTTACAGTTTCTCCAACCTAATTTTTGATTGGAATTTTGCTATTTTGACAATTTTCACACGTACTATCGATAGTTTTTATTATAATAATATATGTTATGAGCATTTTAAGGATATGAAAATTGGTGTGGAGAAAGAGGAAAAAAATAAAAGGGTGATGGTTTAAAAATTATGATCCTATTGTTTATATCTTTGGCGCAAATTCTGGTCAACTTTGACCGGTTGTGTCTCAGGAACTACTCATCATAATTAAACATTTTTTCTTTTAAAAGAAGCTAGCTGCCGCTGTTTTTCGAATGCCGTTTTTACAATTTAATTTAGTTTAACATTTCCCGAAATATTCTATTTGATTTTAAGCCAAAAAATTGTTCATAATTTTAAAATATTCTTGAGGCCGCTTAAATAGTCCAATTTCAATTCTGTAAAGTACATGAGATAGGTATAGTGTCTTTTTATGAAAAAATCATAGCTATTCTTATGCATCATAATTATTGTCGTTATTATAGCGACCGTAAATTTTTAATTAATAATTCAATTGTTGCTAAACTGTTTATTCAATTTCCATTGGCTTATGGAGTTATAATCTACACAAAAAGGCTTTTACATTACCAAGTTATTTAATTATTGATTAACAATTACTTATCTAAAATTTAGTTGAAAATTAAAGATTGTGTTGGAAAAACCCGCTTTTTATGGGGAAAGTTTTCGTCGAAGTGAATCGGAAAAAACACGACTCTATGCAGAATTTAATTGCGGTAAATTTTTATTTGGGTGTTTTTGGTGTAAAGTTAAAATCTTTGGAGTTATAGAGCAAAAATTGAAAAAAAAAACACAATTTTCGGGCGCCATTTTGTTTATAAAAAAGTAGCACACTATCTGCGGACTTTGCATACCTATATTATTAATACATACAATAATAAGATTCGATTCCAGCAATAACATTGCTGGTAAATAACTTTTCCTTGTATTTTGCTAATTAGCCCAGAGTATTAGGAATGCACATTATCCTACTTTAATGTTTTGATTTTACAGGATTATCGAAAATTATAATGAGCTCACCACTAAAACCAAATTTGGGAAATTAATTTTTATGATTTATACGTGGAATGTATTTAATTAACCAAATTAACTAAGTTAACTTTTAAGTAATTTCCAATTAGGAAGATTAGGTTATACCACAGCTTAAGATATAATTTGCGGTTCTGAAATTTGCCTTTAGGCTAACGAGTCGATCGTTTGTTATCATCTTACCATCGATGTTACTCAAACTCCTTTGATATTTCCAAATTCCTTTAAAATTGTTTGAACTTTATGTGTTCAAACTTACTGTTAATTTACCTTTTAATTTCATGGTATACGAGGTCGGGAAATTTAGCTCCGAGGTCCATTTTTTTCATGAATAACTGCAGAGCACAAAAAATTAAATAAGGGGAAAATTAGATGTTTATGTAAAAATGTAAAGAATTCGATACCTGTCAAACACGTCTATAATTTAAAAAAATTTTCGTTTGTACATGGTGATACAGAACAATGAAATACATTTTTGATATATTCTTGATTAAAGAATTTTTTTATCTATCAAAAATATTTTGCAATCTGTTGACTGGCAACAATAAACAAAAGTACTGATATTGACTAAGGACAAACAGGATTTTACTCGCTGGTAAAATCAAAGTACAATTTTTATAAAGTTTTATAGGAAATAATTACATGTTATAACTACTAACTAGTTAGTTCACAAGTTTAATCTAAATGGCAAGTCCATTGGTTTGAACCTCTTTCGCCTATGCTGTTCTTGGGAATTGTCTAGGAGGTTAAGTGTAAATTAGTTTTCATGATACTCCAACTTAGATACTCCAGTCTGGATGAATAATTCTCTTGTTGACGTACCAAAGTGCATTAGTGATGGTTCTGAGGATTTTTGATTGAAAGTGTTGGATGATTTTGATGTTGGAGTGACTGGCTGTTCCCCATAGTTCCAACCCATATGTACAGACTGGCGTAAGTATTCCCATATAGAGCAGCAATTTGTTATTATTGAGAAGTAGTCTTGGATGAACGACCTATTAACCAATAAGTATTCCTGAATTGGAGAACTACATAGTTGCTTTCTCTTGGTCCAGATATGTTTCCTGCATGTAAGCCTTCTGTCTAAATTAGGGGTGGGCAAATACTTTTAAGCGCGGGCCAAAATGAAATTTTCAGAATGTCTCCCGGGCCGGAGACCTATACCCAGTATGTACGCTGCGCACACGCTAATGTTTTTGGTGGAGGTTTTTCTCTGCCCCAGAAAATTTTTTGACATAAATACTAAAAGTATAATTTTAAAGCATTTGGACAAATACATTTGACTGTTATTAATAAATAATAATAATAATAAATTGTCTTACTTGTGTGCATATGCGAACAATTTGTTCTCAGTAAAATTACGAAATTTTTGATATGGTCAATTATATTAAACCATAACAGGGATCCAGATAAAAAATGAAATTCAGAAATTCAAGAGAAGCCTTTTTAAAGATGAGGAAATTTCTAAGCAACCAAAGCTTCAATCTGCAAATCTGATATCGGATGGTAAAATGTTATGTCAACCCAACCATCATAGTCGAAATTCAAAGGTGTAACTTATGTGGTATGGTCATGTAGAAAGAATGGACGAAGACAAGCTGCCAAAACAAATTTTAAAATGAACGCCAAGGAAATATTGAGGAGAGAAATGCCGAAACAATCCTGGCTTGGTGGCATTCAGAAGACAATGTCGGAAAGGAACCTACATCCTGGCGAATGCAACGACGGACGAAGCTGGGAACTGAAAACCGGAAGGCGGAGAACCCTATAAAAAACCGGGATGATAATAAAAATGTTATGTCCACTCTATTCTTCGTTTTGGATTGTTAATGCTAACTTAGTGAGAAAGCTTTTTTTTTTTTTTTGGACTGAGGTGGAACGCTCTTAGCAGACTAGGGAAGGTGTCCCTAGTACTGTTGGACTCGGACAGGAAAGGAGAACACGCTAGGGCGCGCCAGCCACAATATGGCCCGTGCGTCCCGCATGCCCCCCATGACCAGCCGCCTACCAACTAAAACCACCCCCTCTTCCGACCCGGAATATCCCTGGACGTGCTCCTTAGGGAGCGATGCATGGGGATATCCCGAGCTGTCTGAAAGAAAGTAACCAGAAGCATTGGTTCATTTAAGGGTCTATTTTCCAGCCTAGAAACGGTAGGACTAAATAGAGAAAAGTCTGATTCCTACACGGAGGAAGGTGGGCCAACCCCTGCCTGAAGACGGCAGGGCTTGGGTGACTGTTCTGTAGTATGGCGGATAGAATGAGCCCTAGAAGAATTAGGGTCATATTTTTCTGACGCGGATTATTTTTTTTATTATTTCTTATTTTGCTTTTTTTTATTTTTTTTTTATTTTTTATATTTATTTTTTTATTTTACAACTATTGTGTTGACCCGCCTTACCCATTCTGCTCCAGTCGTTCCAACTCGGATTTTCTCTTAACTATACCGGTGATAATGTCAATTATGGCCTCGAAATCCGCCTTGTTTCCGACCGCAAAATTAACAATATTGTTAGGGCCGATGTCGCCAAACCTACTACGTAGCCTGACCCGCTCGTGAGCAAAGACGCTGCACTGGAAAACGCAGTGTTCTGCGTCTTCCCTCACGCGACAGGTCCGGCACAGGTCGTCGTCCGACTTCCCGATCCTGTGGGTGAATGCCCTGAATGATCCATGACCGGTCAAAAATTGTGTAAAGTAAAAATTTACTCTCTTGAACTCGCAGGCGTACCACGACTCTACGTTCGGGATCAGCCTTTTGGTCCACTGGGCTTTGGTAGATTCCGCCTCCCATTCCAGCTGCCAGTCCGCCAGGAGTTGTTGTCGTGCGGCCGATCTTACCTCGGGTAAGTGGCCGTGGCGGTGCTCATATAGGAACTGGCGTTCCTTAGCTAGCAGATGTATGGGAGGGGCGCCCGCGATCACCTGTAGAGCCACGGTTGATGCAGTCTTGTATGAGCTTACTACATTCAACAGAGGCTTTCTTTGTGCCTTGTTTATCATATCTCTCTATTTCTTGTGACGTAGAACCTCAACCCAGACCGGAACCCCATAGAGAAGGGTAGACTGTACGACGTGTAGGTACAGTCTTCTCCGGGCACTACTTGGCCCTCCGATATTTGGTGTTATTTTCCGGAGAGCTGCAGTTTGTGCCTCGGCCTTCCTCACCACCCTTGCGAGGTGTTTGGTGAATCCCAGCCCTTTGTCGAGGTCCACGCCAAGATATTTGGCACAGAGGCTCGACTTGACCTCGCTGTTTCCAAAATGGAACAACAGGTCCGGTCTATCCCTAGGTCCCTTTAGGATAACCACCTCTGTCTTACCGCCTGCGAGTTCAAGGTCGTTCTCGTTCATCCAGGCATTCACCCGCCTGAAACACATCTCGGCCGTACTAACCACCTCCCAGTACATATCGCTGGTTACGAGAATGGCCAGGTCATCAGCGTATGCAACCGCGATGCAGTCCCGACCGTATTGTATATTTAAGACGTCGTCGTAGAGGATGTTCCACAGCGTCGGGCCTAAGACGGACCCTTGTGGAACACCTGCCGTAAGTTTAATGTCGTCGTTACCTGCAGACACGTATCTATTAGTTAGGTAGCTTTTGATCACGTTTGTCAGATAACTCGACACGTTGAGGGCCTCCATCCTGCGGACTATATGTCCCCAACCTGCCGAGTTAAATGCATTTTAAACATCGAACATGATCACTACTGCCCACCTCCTCGCCGTGGCTTTAACGCGGTCTGTAATGAACTTAACAGCATCTACCGCCGATCTGGCTTTCCTGAATCCGAATTGCCTATCAGAGATGGCGTTTATAGCATCCAATTCCGCTTGTAGGCGGTTCTTAACTACGTTTTCGTAGAGTTTGCCTAGACTATCAAGGAGACAGATCGGTCGGTAGGAGCTGGCCTCCTCCGGATTTTTACCGGGCTTCGGAATTAGGGTGAGGCGTGCCCTCTTCAAAACGTCAGGGAAAATTTGAGCCGTGAGGAGCTGGGTCAGTACCGATCTGACCAACTCAGGCTGCGCCGCTACCAAAATTTTAACGGCCTCCGGCGGCACACGGTCCGGTCCCGGCGACTTCCCAGTCTTGATCGCTTCCACTGCTCTGGTGAGTTCCATGGAAGTGACGGCTTCAGGGCGCTCACATGTGGCGGGCACGAAGAACAAATCAGGCTTCCTGGGAAAGAGGATGCCCGCAATGTCTCTCGTTCTACTCTCGGTGAGTCTATATGGGGCTTCGACACGCAGGGCCTTAGTGGCAATCCTGTAGGCCTCGCCCCATATGTCGTCCTCGAGCGCATCGCACAGGTTCATCCAGCACATACGTTTGGACCTCCTGATGACCTTGGTGAGGTCCTTTTTGGCTTGTTTGTATGTGTCCCTGGATTGCAGGGTTCTGTCCCTCTGTGCGATGCGTCTTAGTCTGAAACAGTTAATTCTAGTTGCTTGTACCTCCTCGTTCCACCAGTACGGTACCGTATACGGAATCTGGCTGCGCCTCGTGCTCGCCCTATGCGCGCGTATCATGACATCTCTAAGGCTGGCGAAGTCAGGGACCTCCCCGCGGAGATCCCTAACACGGTCGATGAAGGTTGCCCTATCGAAAGTCATGACCTTTCTACCGCCACTGGTCGACCCCCTGGATCCGATCTCGTAGGAGATATACTTGTGGAATGTGAATAGATTGTCATCCAGCACATCCCACTTCGTGACCCTACTGGAATACTTGGTTGACACCAGCGTAACGTCGATATGGGTGCGCGAATCCCCCCTCTCGAAAGTAGGCTTACCGTTATTCGCGGTGACCAGATCGAGAGAGGAGATCCACTCATTCCATACCTCTCCTCTACTGTCGTTCCTTGGGGAACCCCATAGAACGGATTTCGCGTTTATATCCCCGGCTATGATGAAATCCTTTTCCACCAGAGCAGCTTCCATGATGCTGTCCACCTTATCTCGGTAGACCGCCATGTTGACGTTAGGAGAGATGTAGCAGGCTATAATAGCCACATCAACTAAGTTGATTTTGACTACACTCTCCTTCCTTTGGATCTTTTTTATACTCACGTTCTTATTGATAAGGTGGACAGCGACGTCGCGGAGCACATCCGTCACCCACCCAAACTTACTAGCGATATTTTTATTGGGTTCTGGTACGATCACCAGATCCGCCCCGATGTCTAAGGCCTTCGCATAGACCAAGTCGTGCGCCACCTTGGCTCTACCAACATTCACTTGTAAAATCCTGAGCTGTCTGCTCGCCGCCGTCGTCATCGCGCTAGTAACGAAAAACTACCCAACCAATAGCCCCGAAGTGTAAAAGCAGAATGGGTGAACACTAATCGACATTTCTTACATTTTCCTCGGCCCCAGAGCCATCCTGATGGGAAGACTCCTTGGGGGGTAGCGTACTTGTGCTGCCACTACCGCTGCATTGTTCTTGAGGGGGGTTTGAGACATCCAAGGTTCCCTTTCCTAGGTGGGGGGGTGGAAAGGGGGAACTCGTCGTCTCCCTAACACGACGCAAATTCTCTGTGGCCTCATTTAGCATCACATCGTAATTATCCAAAAGTCCTTCATCGGTAAACACTCCTCCGTTGAACACCTCGTCATCCATCCTCTCCAGGTCTTCTGTAGTAGGAGGGCGACGGCTTAAGGCCTCATTTATTTCGGTCTCCTCCTGTTGCGTGCGAGAAGTAGCAGCGATATCTTGGGTAGGAATATCTTCCTTAGACGGAGTCCCCGCGCGTTTTGTTTTAGTGACTTTATTTCCGGTGGCCGGCCGCTGATTGAATAGTGGTGGGGAAGGTTCGGAGGATCTACCTTGGTCCGCCGCCTTTACTTTCTGAAGCGCCTCTCGGAAGGCAGGACATCTCCCGCTGCCGATGCGGTGCGACTGCTCGCACACCGCGCAGAACTCCTCTTCTTTGCAAGCATCGAAAGCATGCCCCTTCTTGCCGCAGTTTTGACAGCACCCAGTGCGGTCGGGTCCATTACACTTACTACTTTCATGGAGGTAGCTCCAGCACCTTTGGCATTTTTTCACAATGTACCTCTTCTCCACCTCGCAGCGTACGAGGCCGACCTTGAGGTGTCCGACTTCCAATATTTTCGTGGCCGCCTGTGCGCTTAGTACCACCGTGGCCGCCTTGGTACTGTTACGCATTGGTCTGAGTTGCTTAATTAGGAAACTGGGCTCCCAGGTGCCCAATTCCTTTTTAATGGCTGCCTTTAGATGTGATTCCTCAGTATTTTCGGTCATGCCTCTTATATGTATGATGGCCTGCTTCTCCGCACCCACCATCTTGGCCGTTAACCCGCTCTCCTTGTTAGTGATGGCGGTTTTGATGCTGTTGGCTGCATCCTGGTCCCTATCCAGAGTAATAAGAAGGTTCCCATCTTTAGTGCTGCGCAGACTACGGATGGCATCTTTCGCCTTCGAGTCCCCAACAGCTTTCTCCACCCCCTCGAGTAATTGTGAATAAGACGAATCTTTCTTCGAGACTATGAATCCATAGGTGAGCCTTTCTTTCCTTGTGGCCGTAGTATGGATCTGCACCTTACTTACCTCCGTCTTCGAGAAGATGACTTCAGCCATCTTCCGCAAATCATGCACCTGCATGAAACTAAGGTGATGTAGTGCCACCGAGTCTCCCGCCTTGGTTTCTTCTCTGACCCGCTCCAGGGCGAGCCATATTTTCTCCGGTGTATTGGCCTTTACTTTAACGATTCTCTCCTCCGTCGTTTTCCTTACGCCGCCTACTCTCACCGTATAGGAGTTTTCCATCACCTCGAAGTCGCCTTCGAGGGTGGAGAGAGCCGGGTATCTGTCCCTGTATAATCTCTGTATAGACAGGGCCATATTTGGGTCGTTTGACTCTAAGGCCACAACTTTCACGTTGCAGACCGAGTCAAGGGGGTTCCGCACTTCAACGCTTGTCTTTTTAAAGATCCAATCAGGCCAATCAAACCGAGCGTGCCTCTGAAAGTCTTCGTAAGAGTTTACTCCATCAAAACTCGTCATCCTGACCGCGCTGGGGGGACCGTGCCATGCGTCGGTTTGGGTACCGCATTCCACGGTTTTTTTGGCTCCCATATCAACCTGGGTCTCCTTCTCTATTAACAGTTTCTCTACTGGTTCCATTGAGTTCTTAACCAGCCAGTCTTTCACCAGATCCATCTTCTGGAAAGAATGTCTTTTTGCGAGGTTCTTACACAAGTCCTTAATGGGCTTCGGTGTGGTAGTGTGCTCTTTAACTAGCGAATCAAACTTTAAAAGCTGCTTCGATATGTCCGCAAGGTAGTCGAGTAACTCGATTGCCTCATAGCATGTCTTCTTTTTGTATACTTTTTCTTCCGGCTTGTCGCCGGTGGACATTTTTCTTTTAGTATAAATGGCTTCAGGGGGGTAGTTTATAGAACTCCTCCTCTTAAAGTGGTCTGTTATCCTTCCAGATTCACCGCTCTGGTCGCCCGCGTTTTTTTTAATTGTGTATGAGCTCATATAGGTCCCACGAGTAGCAAGGGAACTAGTTTTTCGCCACCACAGAGCCCCGCGTGTGGTGGTAAGGCTACGTTGCAACGAGGTTTCGCCAGGTGCCCCGAGGGAACCGTTCATGGCCACGTATCGTGTGGTCATCCATCCTTCGGCACGGTGTCCCACACCTTGGATTACGGATTTTTTATTGAGGTTTTCCCCTCTAGGCTTTTTCTCACGGTTGCCTCCGGGCGCAGTGGCAGTCTGTATCCACAGTCTGCCTGGAATTTCCGGCCAACTGCTGCTTCCCCAGCTACGCGGGATTGGGTTAGGGATGTGGTGGGAGAAGTGGTTAGGTGGAGGTAAGACATGTCGGCTACATTTAGGGTGTGATGGTCATTTTAAAGAAAATGAAGAGAGTTTGGCGGAGGTCGAGGAAAACCTCGACCCCCATCCAAGTGGGGGGAGACGATCAAAGCAAAGAGGGGTTTGTGTAGCCGCAGGAAAGTTGGAAGGTAGACAAAAACGCTGAAGGCGAAGGCGCAGCAACTGCTCGCCCCAGTTGCTGCGCCCTCTAGCGTCCAGCGGCGGTGTCCGGCGCCCACCCAGTGCACAGTCGCTGGACGCTGGGACTGTATTTGGTTTCACTGGTCGTGCCCCCCTCACAAAAACAGAGACCAAGACCAGTTACTCGGCCCTCCCACCAACGTCGAGGAAAAAAATTACAGCCCCGGGGAGGGTAGTGAGAAAGCTGGAAGCTTTTGAGGTGTGGCTTTTTAGGAGAATTTTGAAAATACCTTGGACCGATCATATTACGAACGAAAAGATGTTCCACAGAATGGGAAAGAAACAAAGACTTTTGACCATCACTAAAGGGAGAAAGACAGCAAGGATAAAGGGCACATACTAATAAATGATAAGTACGTTGTTGTAAGTTGTTGCAGCAGCTGATTATGAAGGGTAAAATCTAAGGAGAAGGGTCCTGGTAGACGACAAATACCCTGGCCGAAAAATATTCGAGCCTGGACCGGGTTAAAAACACAGACGCTTTTAAGAAAAGCAGAAGATAGAGATTCATTATTTATATGAACAATACAAACACTAATACTGTTGATTTCAACAAAATCGCATAAAAGAGATTAAGAGTGTAGGCGCAAAAATTCGAACCAATGCTTTTTATATGCATTCCTTTTTTTCTAATCCTGAGAAAATTAATAAATATTTTTGAAAAATTTAAATCCAAAATGAAAGATTACATTATTACCGAGGGCCAAAAGTCCCTTAGAATAAACAGAAAGTTCCTTTTGAATGAGATATCTAAAATTAAAAATCAAACTCATTTCTTTCTTTTTTTTTTCACCCCTGCAACTTACTAAAATAAACATTGTAGAAATTTTCAGGGTCTTTCAGCCTTCGGCAGTATAATTTTTTCAGAATTCGAAAAAAATGAATGCATTTAAAAAACATTGCTCCTATGCTCTGAAAGAAAGCTTGCGGGATTTTTCAGCGGGCCGGATAAAGTAAGCAAAAGGGCCGGATCCGGCCTGCGGGCCGCCTTTTGCCCACGCCTGAGGCTAAATAAATACCAAGATATTTTACCTCGTTGGCTGATGGTAATTGGTGATTATTAAAGTTACAGGAGGGCAGGTTCCTCTTCGTGTTGTAAATGTAACATGAATAGATTTTCCTTCATTGATTTTAATTTTCAATTCCAAAAACCAATCTTGTACATATCTTGTCCAATCTTGTCTAGACACACTTGAAAGGGATGAGAGGCATAAATAATATGTGAGGCTAGGATTGTAAAAGGATTGCTAGGATTAAAGAAAAATGGTACTACTTAGTGAATGGGCTATGGATTATGTTTTCAAGGCAACTAAAATATAACTGACAAGTTTTTCAAATGCAGCGTTACTTTTAAATAAGTTAATATTTTTGACATCTAGCCATAAAAATTTTTTTCATTTGTTTTTAATAGAATCCCTTGTATCGTTCTTCCACTCTACCTTTTCTCATGCATGAAATTATTCACGAATTACTTTTCATACTAGGTCTCTTTTGTACTCACAAAAACTAGTATTGCAAGCTATTAAGCCTCTTGTCCATAGAAACTACAATAAGTTAAACAAGGATAAACAATATGGCATGTCGTTAATAGCTTGTGTACTATAAATTTTCACGTTTATGGTTTTAAGTAAAGTGACATTAGCGCGTCATATTACATAGAAGTGACACACATTCTTTAAAAAGAGAGAAACTTAACTTATTACCTACAAAAGTGGACAACATCAATCCCAAATAGACTACTTCATGATAAGGAAAGAAGACATATGTGAATGCAAGAAATGCAAGGTAATAGTTAGTGAGACAGTAAGCCAACAACATAAGCTGCTTGTTCTGGATATCGAACTAAAAAGCGAAACTAAACAAAAATATCGGAGAGGACCACAAAAAATCAAGTGGTGGCTGCTGAAAGATGAGAAAGAAGGTCTATTCAGGAGAAGAATAGTAGAAAAAATATGTTGGAACATGAAAGGAAGCCCTAATACAATTTGGAGAAAAATGGCCAGTAGTATTAGAGAGACTGCTATTGAAATACTTGGGAAAACGTCAGGAAAAAAGTTTGAGGATAAAGAGACTTGGTGGTGGTCAAACTAAGTACAAGGAGACATAAAAGAGAAGAGAAAATTATATAAAAAGTGGCAAGAAACTAGATCCGACACAGATCTTTAAAACCATATGGTGGCGAAAAAGGAAGCGAAAGTAGCAGTAGCAAAAGCCAAAGCAGAAGCGTATTCAAACCTATACGATCAACTTGATACCAGGGAAGGCGAAACGAAGATATATAAAATAGCCAAACAGAGAGCAAAGAAAGCAAAAGATTTTAATCAGATTAGATGTATCCGAGATGAAAATAATGAAATACTAGTTCACGAAAGGGATGTCAAATACTACATCAAAGAATATACAAAAAATATGAATGGGACGTCAGTGATTTTCAGTTTGGGTTTAGGCAAGGTTTGGGAACAAGAGAAGCAATAGTAGCAATACAGGTCTTGGTCCAAAATTGTTACGATCAGAGGAAGGACGTAGTCCTGTGCTTTTTAGACTACGAGAAAGCGTTTGATCGTGTCCAATATCACAAGTTAATGCAGATCCTCAAGAAGCTTGATATAGACCAAAAAGACATACGATGCATTGAAAACTTGTAGTGGTATCAGGCAGCACAATTAAAAATAGACAATTCTATATCCAAATCCATACATATAAGAAGGGGTGTTTGGCAGGGATGTGTGCTTTCCCCTCTTTTATTTAACATTTATTCGGAAGCCATATTTCAAGAGTCTTTGTAAGATGCAGAGATGGGAATCAAAGTGAATGGAGTATTGATCAACAACATACGATATGCTGATGATGCTGTCTTAATTTGCGACAACATAGCAGATCTTCAACAACTTGTCACTATAATCGGAGAATACAGTAAGCGAATGGGATTAGAGATTAATACTAAAAAGACCAAATTCATGATCATCTCCAGAAACTTAAATGCATTTGAAAACTCCACCATAACACTGAATACTAAGTCCATTGAGAGAGTGAGCAAATTCAAATACCTAGGAACGTGGCTTTTTGAAGACTGGGCATCGGACAGGGAAGTAAAATGTCGCATTGAGCAAGCTCGACAAGCTTTCGTAAAATTCA
The DNA here is from genome assembly GCF_917563875.1 of Diabrotica virgifera virgifera. Classification (NCBI taxonomy): domain Eukaryota; kingdom Metazoa; phylum Arthropoda; class Insecta; order Coleoptera; family Chrysomelidae; genus Diabrotica; species Diabrotica virgifera. Next base: position 192,609,482 of record NC_065448.1, read on the forward strand.
GGAAGGTACTGACCTGCTCAGAGTTCGACCTTACACTGAGACTAAGGTTTACTAAATGCTACGTGTGGTCGGTGCTGCTATATGGCATAGAGGGCTGGACACTCAAAACGAGGGATATAAACAGATTAGAAGCCTTCGAAAGGTGGCTTTATCGCCGTATCCTAAAGATACCATGTACAGCTAAAGTCACAAATGTGGATGTCCTTAAAAGAATCAACCAAGAACGTCAGCTTTTCGAAAACATCAAGAAAAGAAAAACGGCGTATTTGGGTCACATCATGCGAAACGAAAAATACCAGTTCCTTTAACTTATAATCCAGGGTAAAATTGAAGGCAAGAGAGGAATAGGACGCAAGAAAATGTCCTGGCTCCGAAACATAAGGCAATGGACAGGGATTAACGACATACAATCTCTGATACACATTGCAAGAAACAGAGAGTTAATGGAAAATGTGATCGCCAACATCCATTAGTGGATTTGCATTTGAAGAAGAAGAAGAAAGGGATGTCAAAAAGAGATGGAGAAAGTACTTTGACAGCTTATTAAATGAAGAATTTGACAGACAGCCTGTAGAGTCAACGGAGACAATAGCAGCAATGGTCACCAAAATAACCAACGAGAAAGTGGCTCAAGCGCTTCAAAAAATAAAGAAAGGAAAAGCGGTAGGACCAGATAATATTCCTGGGGAAGTATGGAGAGCATTGGGAGAGACAGGAACAAGGTGGCTAGCAGGTCTATTTAATAGAATTATGGAAGTCGGACAAATGCCAGACGAATGGAGAAGCAGTATACTGGTACCTGTTTACAAAAACAAGGGAGATATACAACAATGTACAAACTACAGGGCTATAAAACTGCTTAACCACACCATGAAAATATGGGAAAGAGTAATTGATAGACGGATACGTAAAGAGACCGAAATGTCTGAGAATCAATTTGGCTTTATGCAGGGTAGATCAACAACAGATGCAATTTTCATTATAAGGCAGTTGATGGAAAAATACAGGAGTAAAGAAACAAACGCTCATATGGTATTCATTGATCTTGAGAAAGCATATGATAAAGTTCCTCGAGAGATTCTGTGGTGGGCACTCAATAAGAAAGGAGTCCCTGGTGAATATGTAAAGATTGTGAGGGATATGTATGAGGGAGTAACGACTAGTGTTAGGACAGGTGTGGGAGAGACTGATAAATTTCATGTGAAAGTAGGATTGGACCAAGGCTCTGTGCTTAGTCCGTATTTATTCTCATTAGTTTTGGACCAGATAACAGCGAAACTACAGAGTAACATTCCATGGTGCTTAATGTATGCTGATGATGTCGTGTTAGTAGGAAATAGTGAAAGAGACTTAGAACAAAAACTGGAACAGTGGAGACAAGCTCTGGAGGAAAAAGGTTTAAAACTTAGTAGGACAAAAACAGAGTATTTGGAATGTTCATCTGAAGATGGAGCTACTACAAATAAAATGGTATCTTTGGATGGTGAAATGATTGTGAAAAGCAATAGTTTTAAGTACCTAGGATCGGTATTACAGGGTAATGGAGAAATAGATGGAGATGCATGCAGTATAGTTAGGGCTGGATGGATGACGTGAAAAAAAGCGAGTGGTGTGTTGTGTGACAGAAAAATTCCAATGAAGCTGAAGGGAAAATTCAATAAAACAGCCATAAGACCGGCTATGATGTACGGAACTGAATGTTGGGCAGTGAAAAAGAAAGAGGAACAACGAATGCATGTGGCGGAAATGAGAATGCTCATATGGATGAGTGGAGTGACAAAGAATGATAAAATTAGAAATAAGTATATTAGGGGAAGTCTAGGTGTGGCACCAATTTATGCCAAAATGAGAGAGCATAGGTTAAGATGGTTTGGTTATGTTCAACGTCGAGACGTTAGTCACCCAATACGAGGAATAGCTGAAGTTCAGATTCCTGGAAGGAGTAGGAAAAGAAGACCAAAGAAGACCTGGGGGGAGGCGATAAGGCAGGACATGTTGGTAAAGGGGATTAGCATTGATATGACGCAAGATAGAATTGTGTGGAGAAATGCAATTAGGGAAGCCGACCCCGCATAAGGATAAGGCCAAGAGAATGACACGACAAAAGAAGAGTTGCAATTCTGATTTTTGTGTCTCCAGACAAGGACGAGTAGGTACTAATAATATCGTAGTGTTGATAACTCAATTTGTGAAAAACTTAAACTTATGTCACTGTTTCCAAAAAGTGCAATATATTAAAAATATTAATTGTTTTTATACAACTCACTCGATAGTTTGGTGTTTCTCAACATTAGGTAATATTAAACCTTTTGAACAAGATTAACTTTGTTTTTGTGACTTTTTTGAATTTATTTATTACGGTTCTATATTACTAGTAATAGTCGGTATGATGTTCAAAATGTTTAGTCCATCAATCTTCTTAACAGTGGAAAAAGATTAATCACTTCAATAAAATGCCTTTATAGAATACGTTCACAGAATAATAGCTATTTCCTAATTATTTCCTAATTATTACTGACAGTAAGTGTCAATGATACTAGAGATCGACGTACATTTTTCACTTTTAGGTTTGATTTAACTTGTTTGAAAATACATCATGACGCATGGGCAAAGATAAAATGGAACAACTATATTATTATTATATTTTGTACCAAATTATTATCTTGGTATGAGGTTACAAATCTCCAGAATGCTTCGTTTTGTAGAGAGGTAGTTAAAAAAGAAAAGTAGATTTTATGTTAGAACTGTAGATTTTATGTTTTTGCGGATTAACAACAAAGAAAATTGAGACGCTCATGTAAAGGATTTATATTAGCATCAAAAAAATAAGAGCGAATCCATATCGATTTAATTTTTAAAATTCTTAAGCAAATATTATTTACATACATTGTTTGGATTTCGTAAATGGGTGACATTAATTTTGTAACCTAGGCCACGCATTTTGAAAACACCGAAGTCATCAATTATACTGCTATTAGTAATTCACGGTCACATTCAAGTATGGTCAATCAAAACAAACGGGATTTATTTATAGATACGTAGAAAGTAAAGAAAGAGATTACTCATTATTCAGAAACCGACGTGGTTAGAGTAGAGACATTATCCATCCTGACACCAACTAGTTACTGTCGTACATAGTGACTTAAATAAATATATTTTGGTAATTAGTGTTTCAACTTAATCAACCCCTACATCGGGGGTAACAACCCCCAGTACCAAGATACTCAGAACAACAATGGCTAACCCTAAAACGAAGTTTTGAGGTAAATGCAATCTTTACATTCGTATTTCGATTACCTTTATGGAATAGCGCTACAAATTATGTAGCGCCATTGTGAGACATCAAATATAGGTAGGTTGTGTCTTCTTCTTCTTCTTATGCAATCCACTAATGGATGTTCGCGATCACGTTTGACCATTTTTCTCTATCCCTTGCAGTATGTATTAGGTCTCCTATGTTTTTTAGTCCTGTTCATTGTTTGACATTACGGAGCCATGACATTTTCTTCCTGCCCACTCCGCTTTTTCCTTCGATCTTTCCTTCAATTAAGGTTTGCAGAAACTGGTATCTTTCATTTCTAATTAGGTACCCCAGTTATACCGTTTTTCTCTGTTTAATTGTGCATAGCAGTTGTTCTGTACCAATTCTTCTCAGGATTCCTTCATTTGTTATTCTTGCGGTCCAGGGAGCTTTAAAGATTCGTCGACAGATCCACATCTCAAATGGTTGTGGTAGGTTGTGTAGACCCTTGTTAATTCGAAGATTTAGTGTCGCTGCTTATATTAATATATTTTTCTAAAAATACTCAATTTGTGGTTTAGGCCACTGTGGCTGTGAGCACCTCAATTATATTTTTTATAAAACAGTAGCTTAAAATTTTATGGTAGGTAGAGCTGGGGTCATTAGATAGTTTACACCTTTATTTTTACATTTATTTGGATTTATTGAAGTTTTACTTCTTTAGGCGCGATTGGGAAAAATGTTGAGAGTCAATTTATATAAGAATGACATTACGAAGTACACCGACAGTATGAAGTTAGTTGTTAAATTTTTTTACTTTAAGATGAATAAGAATTTAACAAATATTACTATTTTTTTCGACATTGTTTTGGTAATTTTTTGGAAAATAGTAGAAATTAAAATTAGTTTAATATTTAAATAAAATTCAATTAAACTATTTAAGCTATATTTATTTCGTCAAAATCATTTAGTAGAAGCATAACAATATTTTTGTTTATTTATTTACCTCTTGTTTTGAGTTTTTAATTTTAATCAACTTATTCTGAATTCGCCATTGGTAGTTAAGGTCACTTTGAAGAAAAAAAGTACGTTTAAACGAGGCCAAAATAAAAAAAAATGGCTACTAGAGTTGGCTACTAGATCTGTAATGGTGTAAACTATTCAATGGCCCCAAGTCTACATATTATGTCGCTAATATTCTCAGACGTAGATGCGATTATATACAGGGTGAGTCACCACTAACGGGACGGAAGATTACAGCGAAATGGTGAAAGATTTGAAAAAAATTTTAAATCAGTAGTTTGTAAGTTGATAAAATCTACATTTTAAAATTATTTTGAAATATACAGGGTGTCCCAATAAATGACGGCGTATCAAAGTTTTATTTTTTCTTATGGAACACCCTGTATTTTATTGCATATTTTAATTGTCCGCAAAAAAGAAGGTATAGTTTCATAAGACCTATACCTATGTACAGAGTGTTCTGAGTTATGGTGACTTTTCTTAAAATGTAAAGTTTTAAAAGAAGGCTTATTTTCAAGTTATTTAAGAAGTTATGAAAAAAATATTTTACATCTAAATAGTTGGATATTGGTTGAATGTATTCCATGATTAATTATTACACAATTATTTACAGGGTGTTCAACACTTACAGTTTCATTATTGGATTATTCAATGTGTCATATGATGCTTATTTTAAATAGAACACCATGTATATTAATAAATAATTATACTAAACAATTTTACCTCTTTCAAATGGTATATGGATGTCCTATACCTAGGTCTCATAGTTTTTGCTTAATTTACAATTATTTAAATTATTAATCTCTAAATCGATTTTAAAACAAAAGATGTAGTTAATTAATTGCAATGTATGACATTGTCACGTTATGACAGTACGGTCTGGTAATTACTTTATAATTAATGTATTCCATGATTGATTATTACACATTTATTTACAGGGTGTTCAAAATTTACAGTTTCATTATTGGATTATTTAATGTGTCATATGATACTTATTTTAAATAGAACACCATGGATATTACTAAATTATTATACTAAACACAGGTTCCTCTTTCGAATGGTATAGGGATGTTCTATAACTAGGAGTCATAGTTTTTGCGTAATTTACAATTTTCTTAAACGGTAAATTGATTTTAAAATAGTTATTTATGAAACAGTTCGTGAAGTATGCTTTTTGAGAACGCACGCGAATTTTAGAGCACGAGCGACAACGAAGCGAGTGCTATACATCGCGTAATTTCGCAAAAAGTACTTCACGCACAGTTTCATACAATATTTTATCTGCGATAAACAAATAAAAAAACTGTAACTCTTCCTCACTGGAATTCATTTCTATTCTACAATTTTTAGAACTTTGACATGTAAAAATCCTGACTACTTTGAAACCACAGAACTGTCAAAAATTTTGTTGTAAGTCATTGCTCATATTGTCATCACCTTGACAACGCGAAAGTTAAGGATATTTGATTAAATGAAAGTGTGCCAAAGAACCCATTGAAAATGTGCGAAAAAGTAAATCCCATTTAAAATACAGTGTTACTTCACGCACACTTTAAACCCTTCACGCACTGCTATATATAATGACAGTTTTCACAAACTAAAAACTTATACATAATATGACATAGAGTAGATAAATAATATTTATAGTCACTCTCGATTTTTAAACAGTACGAAATAAATGTTTGTTTACTGTATCATAATGAAATGAAAATTATGTCTATTTACTAGACCATTATTATGAAAAGTAGGTATATTGGTCTGTATACAATACATTCAAAAAAAATCAGGATCTTCTATAAAGTCTAAAGTCCATAAACGATAAGTTAAATATTTATCATAATCCTGTTTCATCTAATACTGGTGTAGTTGAGTTTTGTACGGATAATAGTGGTTTCTCTTAAGGATTCTAACAGTGGTGTGACTGATTTACAATTTACCTGAAATTTTTTCTTTACTAGTATTTGGGTTTTCCGTAACAGAAAGCAGGACATCAAGCTCCTTGACGTCATCACAAATAACTGGTTTATTTTTATTTAACTTTCCGTATGTAACATTACCAGTAGCACGGAATCTATTGAAATCACTCAAAAACGTCATTTTTTGGATGTCTTCTATCAGGATACTTCTGAGAGTAAACTTAAGAAGGTAAGATACAATTTTGCAAACACTCCCCAAGGCAAAGTACCATGTCTACTCTTTCGTAGATAACGTGATTATTCATTTTTAGAAACAATTAAATTTGAATATCATACACGGATGTTTATATTTTTGATAATTACCAGACCGTACAGTCATAAAATGACGATGTCATACAATGAGATACATCTTTTGTTTTAAACTCGATTTACAGATTAAGAATTTAAATAATTGTAAATTACGCAAAAACTATTAGACCTAGGTATAGGATATCCATATACCATTCGAAAGAGGTGACTCCGTTTAGTATAATGATGTATTAACATTTAAAATAAGCATCACATGACACATTGAATAATCCAATAATGAAACTATAAATTTGAACACCCTGTAAATAATTGTGTAATAATTAATCATGGAATACATTCAACCAATATCCAACTATTTAGATGTAAAAGTATTTTTTTCATAATTTCTTAAATACCTTGACAATAAGCCTCCTTTTAAAACTTTACATTTTAAGAAAAGTCACCATCACTCAGAACACTTTGTACATAGGTATAGGGAAGTCTTATGAAACTATACCTTATTTTTTGCGGACAATTAAAAATGCAATAAAACACGGGGTGTTCTATAAGAAAAAATATAACTTTGATACGCCGCCATTTATTGGGACACCCTATACATTTCAAAATAATTTTAAAATGTAGATTTTATCAACTTACAAACTACTAATTTAAAAATTGTTTCAAATCTTTTACCATTTCGCTGTAATCTTCCGTCCCGTTAGAGGTGACACACCCTGTATATTTGTAAAGAAAAATGTTACGAAATCCATTACATAATTTTATATTTTCGGTGTGATTACGACAATATAAAAAAACGACGATTTGTATTTAATTCTTATATCTTTTATAATGACGCATGGGAAGAGAAGTAACATTCCGAGTAGACATTTTTTGGTCTATCTTTTAGGTTATATTTTGAAAGTTTACATAGGTAATTAAAAAAATAATAATTGTCCGGTTTGTTTTATCCTTATAATATATTATATTTTTTCTATGCTAACTGGAATAAAATATTGAATGCTATTTTCTTTATCTCGCAGATCTGAAACTCCACATTCTTTAGAAGATATTTAAATATTTATCACTTGATGAATGTATCACCCCCCGTGGGTTCTAAAAGAAAACCCTAACCGGACTTTATATACTGCTGCCCGAGGACCAACATGCAGGGCAATAAAAGTTTGTAAACTCTCCAAAAAGCCGCTGGAAAAGAAAACTTTGAAAAGTTCCGATTATTTAAACTTATAGAGATTGGCAAAAGGCTCTTCGCCCATCTATACAACGAAAAAAATGTTTCTGTCTTCTACTGTACACGATGTACCGGGTGTCCTAATAAGAATGGCTCTCGGCCATATCTCAGGAACCGTTTATAGTAGAGCTTTGAAATAAAAAATTTTATAACAAAAGTTGCCTCAGGAAAAGCCTGGAAATTATTTTCATAATTGTGGGTCCACCGCTAGAGGGCGTAATTGAATATCAAAAATAAAAAAATTAAATTTTACAAAATTTTCCTAATGAAGGGGCACTGGAAATACGATGATTGTATTCTTCATCAAATTCTGCGCATATTTAATTTAACAAGTTTAACTCTACCTGTGCAAATAAGAGGTGGGGGTGAGTGGGAAGCTTGTTATGAAAAAATGGCTGTAAGTCCGGTTCTGCTAAATCAAATGTTGAAAACTGGGTCTTGTTGAAGACAGATCTTTTTCTTCAATGTAAGCGTAATAATTTTGAACCATCCTAATAAGTAATAAGCCAGCTGGGAGGCGTTATTTAATTTTTTTCAGAAATCTAGTTTTCTTTGGGAAATATTAAATAGAAGTATGCATTTTTAATCATACTTTATAAAATTAGATTAAATTAGCAATAGAATAGCGAAAACCGCATGTCGATACCTTTTTTCTATCTCAAGATATCTCGAGAAACGTGTAAATTTTATACATAACTGTTACTATCACCGGTAACCTAAGTTAATGAAAAGTAGTGTGCTGTGGAAAAAACAAAATAACATTTTCCAGATGTCAACGTATAAAAATATAATTAATTAAAACAACAATATAAAGAGAGACAATACTATTAAAATTAAATATAACACAGAACAAAAAGAACTACTTAGTGACGACCTAAATATTCAAATTGTTGCCCATCATACACTACTCTAGGATACATTATCCAGAGAATACTAAACGCCATTCAAAGCATATCGAAAGCAGAAATTGAGACTGCTGTTCAATCTAATCTTGAAAGAGTAAATGTTTGCAACGAAAATGATGGGCAAAAATTTGAACGTTTATGTCATCACTAAATAGTTGTTTTTATTTCTTTGTAATAGGGCTTTTCAGCGCTTCTCATTTGTTTCGAGCCTCTGACATATGCCGTATAATCCGTGTATAATATTAATATACGAGATATGAACGAGGCTCGAAACAAATGAGAAGCGTTGAAAAGACCTAATATACGTTGACAGCTGGAAAATGTTTCTTTGTTGTTTCCATAGCACACTACTTTTAATTAATTTTGTTTACCGGTGACAGTAACAGTTATGTTTTTAAATTTACACGTTTTGTAAGATATCTCGAGATAGAAAAAAGGTATTAGCATGCGGTTTTCGCTATTCTGTTGCTAATTTTGTCTAATTTTGTAATATGGTATTAAAAATGCATGTTTGTATTTAATATTTTCCAAGGAACACTAGATTTCTGAAAAAAATTAAATAACGCCTTCTAGCTGGCATATTACTCAGTAAGTTGGTTGGAAATCATAACTTTTACATTGACGAAAAAGATCTGTCTCCAACAAGACCAAGTTTGCAAAATTTGATTAAGCAGAACCGGACTCACAGCCAGTTTTTCATAACAAGGTTCCCACTCACCCCCACCTCTTATTTCCAAAGGTAGACCTAAACTTGTTAAATCAAATATACGTAGAATTTTATGAAGAATACGATGATTGGATTTCCAGTGCCCCTTCATTAGGAAAATTTTGTAAAATTTAGATTTTTTAATTTTTAATATTCAATTACGCCCTCTAGCTGTGGTCCCACAATTATGAAAATAATTTCCAGGCTTTTCCTGAGGCAACTTTTGTTATAAAATTTTTTATTTCAAAGCTCTACTATAAACGGTTCCTGAGATATGGCCGAGAGCCATTCTTATTAGGACACCCGGTACATACACATGTACAATTGTAAACAAAAAAATACAAATATTTATGTATTATAAAAATAGTAGAATAGCATTCACAAGTAATTATTACAAAATGATGACAGCTGCTAACGTGAGTGTATATTGACTATACGCTGACAAAATTAGAAACAAGTAGATATGTTTACTTGTACTTATATTCAAGGTAGTACTTACAATCCAAATTAATGTTTTCACATTAAAGATATTTCTCTTTTAAAGCCAAGTAAACTTCGTATGAGAAGTAACCGCGTGTGAAACCGTCATATGTGACTCTTATCTATACGCAAATGAACAGTGACTTATAGTCCAGGAACCAAATAGGAAGCTTTTCACCTCGCAATTTTTACAGAATGAATCAATTTGCTTAAAAATTTTAGAATAAGTAGTGGATAGTCCATGGATCAAAATCTATATGATGCCGATAGGCGCTTTTACCATGGGGGTGGTTGCCACCCCATCTTGAGGTGGAAATTTTTTGTTATATTTTGACCGCAAAAGTTAATAAATACATTCATTTTAAGTAAAAAATATTCTATATATTTTTTTGAAAAAATTAATAGTTTTTGATTTGTTCGCTATCGAAAGTGTTAGTTTTATATCTAAAAAATCAATGTTTTTCGATGGTATACTCATTTAATATTCACTCAATTTTTGCCGAAGAACAAATTTTATTAAACCAATTTCTTGGGTATTAAATTACCTACAATTTAATATTTAAACATTTATCATATTTTTTATCATATTTTATCATATTTTTTGTATCTCTGATGCTAATCTTTCTATTCTGAAGAAAATGGAATTTTTTACCAAATTTCAAACATTCGTTATTCGCTTTAAACTTCAGTTTTTTTAAAACTAATCATATTAAGCCAGTCGAACTTCTAGAATCTATTAACAATACATAAATAAAGAAAAATAACTATTGCCCATGATTTAAAACACCGCTAACTTATATTATTATGCTTCCAATTGGATTTCTCATTTTTTTTTCAAAAAAGTAGATTGGTTTTTTAAATGTAACTTTTTATTTCTATCCTAGAAAGTTCGTTATAAAAGAATTTTGTAGGTATTTATAAGAACTATAAGGTTATTAATATTAAATCCTTTTAAAAATTTCAGTCACAAAAAGAGGTGGCATTGAAAGGGTTGGTAAAGGTGGTTTTTCCGTAATAAAACAAGTTTTAATTTTCAACAGCTCACTGAATTTTTGTCCTAAAAAAAATTTTTGCAAACCAATTTCTTGAAAATTTAGCTACAATTTCATATTTAAGTATTTTTTCATATCTCTGATACTAATCTTTCTATTCTGAAGAAAAGCGCATTTTTTACCAAACTAAAAAACTTGGTATTCGCTTTTAACTTCATTTTTTTAAAAACTAATCATTTTAAGCCGATCAAACTTCTAGAACCTATTAACAATACATAAATCAAGAAAACCAAATCATGTCAATTACAAATTTTAATTAGGCTGGTGATTAGGGGGTTGTTTACGATCACTTTTTTGCCGACAAAAATAGGGACTGACATTCTTTTCATTATAGGTCACTTAATTTTTTTAGCTACAGATTTTATTTTATTTCTGGAGATACATATTTTTAAATACTTTAAATTAGTTTCAACAAGTTATCCTCGAAAAATGCATGTTTCCCCGTCCTTTGACTTTAAAACCACAATATTTAGCTCGTATAGCTCGTATAAAGTATAGCTCGATTACTGTTGTTCTTACAGAACATAAAAAAACGGTTTTGTTTACTTTTTCAAAGGGTACATTTTTGTTAAGTAATGTAGTTTTGATAAAACGAAAACGTTTTGAGTTATTAGCAGAAAACTGATTAAAAACATTGATTTTTGCGATATAAAACTAACACTTTCGATAGCGAATAAATCGAAAACTATTAATTTTATCAACAAAATGTATAGAAAGTTTTTGCTTATAATGAATGTGTTTACCAACTCTAGGGGTCAAAATATAATAAAAATTTCCACACCGAGATGGGGAGGTAACCACCCCCATGGTAAAAGCGCCTTTTGGCATGATGTAGATTTTGATCCTTGGAGTATCCACTACTTATTCTCAAATTTTCAATCAAATCGATCCATTCTGTAAAAATTGCTAGGTTTTGTCCTATTTTAAACTTCATTACTTGGACCTATTAATAAATTTATAATATTGTTTTTATTATCCTTCTCTAAACTTCTACTTTAATCCAGCAACCTTTAAAAAACACCGAACGCACAACTTCGAAATTATATGAATAATTTCATGTATGTACATGAACTGATCTCCAGCAAATTTTCGAATAACGACGGATTCAGTCAAGGAGGGGTATTAAGCCCCCTACTGTTAATCTGTGTAATAGACGAAATAATTAAAAAGTGTTGGCCAAAAACAAAAAAATATACCATAGGATACAGAAACCTACAACAAATAAAAATCGAAGCCTGTGTATTTGCAGATGATATTTTTATTGTGACAAGAACTGAAAAAGCTCTGGAAGAAAACGTAAAAATCTGGGAGGCAGAATTAAAAAATTACAATCTAATAATTAATATGGAAAAAACAAACGTGATGGCAATATCCAAGAAATAATTTAACCTAAATATTGAAATCCAAGGCAACAAAATATAACAGATAGATACATTTAAATACCGTGGAATAATTTTAACTAAGAAGGGGACACAAGAAGACGAAATTGGAAATAGGACAAAAGCAGCCACAAGAACATATCATTCCCTGTATAAAAACTTCTTAGATAAAAATGAAATAACCATTAAAACCAAAAAGATTTATATTTAAAACCATTTACGTACCTATCACTACAAAATGTGGAGCAGAGAATTGGATATTGAACGACAAACAAGAAAAGAGATTGCAAGCCGCGGAAATGAGGTATTTAAGAAAAGTCGTGGTAGCTAGGAGAACCGATAAAAGACGTAGCGAAGAAATTAGAAGAGAATTAAAAGTAAACAATAAAGGAAAAAATTCATTAAAAGAAATAAAATGGACTGGGCACTTATTTAGGACAAACAACAACAGACAAGTTAAAAGGACATGGGAAGCGAGGCCGATAGGGAAAAACAGGAGAGGCCGACCAAGGGAAAAGTGGAATACAAGTGTGATGGAAATATTAAAGAATAGAGTAAAATCGTGGCAGGAAGCCAAAAAATTAGCTAGGGACCGAAAAAAGTTCGCAAAGAAGAACGAATAAAGAAGACACCTCGATACCTTCCGGTATAAGAGGACCACCGATTATGTTATGTCATGTTATCCGCTATACAAAGAGTAAATAACATCCGCTATGCAGATGACACGGTATTAATGACTGATTCGGACCATAGTCTGCATATACTGTTAGATAGGGTTACTGAGAGTTGTGAAAAAATGGAGATGAAGATCAATACTGCCAAAACCAAAGTTGGGAAAATATTAAGAAACAAAAATTTACCCCTTCCAATATATGTGAAACACCAACAGCTTGAATACGTAAACCAATACAAACATCTTATTTGCTGGTTCAACAATCAACTTGATTATAAACAAGAAGAAAGAGTGAAAATAGAGGGAGCCCTACAAGGGTTTATCAAAATAAAAAGCTTATTTTGTAACAGTAGCATTAATATAAACCTTAGATTTGATGTCGATTTCTGCATTGCTATGTGTGGTCAATAGTTTTGCCTGGACACTCAACACAACACTGATAAATAAGTTAGAAGCATTTGAACTCTGGCTTTATAGAAGAATCTTTAAAATACCTTGGACAACCCACACCGCCAACGAAAATGTTCTGATGAGAATATGTACAGATAAAGAATTGCTAAAAATCATTACAGAAAAGTTAGCTACCTGGGACATATAACTGATGTATTAATTTTCGAGGCGGAAAATCCCTGAAAAGTTCTGTAATGTTTATTTTAATAAGTTACACGAATGAAAATAAAAAAAATTTAATGTAATTTTTGATTTCAAATATTTCATTCAAAAGAAACTTTTTTTTTATATTAACACTAGAAAGTCGGAGGGGCCAATTTGGCCCCTGTTGCGGTTTGAAGTTATTGTGGTTTTTTTATTCGAGGCAATAATTATTTTATATTTTTTGACTTTTAATATTATAATACAATGCCTTATTTAACGCAAAAAATATTGATCACTAAATTTGTTAAATGGTTTTTCTAACGAATCTACCATAGAAATCTGAAGGGGCCAAATTGGCTCTGTGTAAGTTATTATCGTTTTCACGGAAATTCGACGAGCCTTTCTTTCAAATTCCTGTCGGACAGTGTCGGATGGGTAAAGTTATATTTATGTAAACAAACTGGAACATGAAGTAAAACAAACTGGAACTACCCCTTTTTAGTTTATATTTATGTATGTTTGTTGCTTATTTATTATACAGTGCTAGTCAAAAGTCCGTACCCCCCCCCCCTCGTATCTTTTGAACGGTTATACTTATAATAGTGAAATTTGGAGGGAGGAAATAAACGGACATAGGCTTCTTAACTAGTCATGACAGGTGACGTAATACTGACAGATGATTTTACAGCGCCACTGTGACAGATAATTTTGAATGGGATCTTATGGCAAGTAATACCTCGTTTGAAAGATATTCAAAATACCTATTCAGTCATACTAATTTTTTTGGATATAAATTGATTTTGATTTTGGTGAATAAATGTGTGTGTGTGTGTTTATGTTTTATTGGCACTGGTTTAAGCAACCAACTGGCCAGTCAATGTGTTTTGAATTCTCTCTTTTACAAAATATATGCTTAGTATCTAAATTTAAAACTATTAGTACTACTGTTTTTTTTTACTCTGTTTTTTTTATTATTTTTTTTTATTATATTTTTAACATTTTTTTTATTACATTTTTTATTTTTTTTTTTTATTTTTTTTTTATTTTTTTTTAGTTTTTTTTTTTTTTTTTTTTTTTATCGCGCTAAGACCTAAACCCGATTCAACCTCGCGGAGGTTTAGATCTTAGTAACTTTTTATTTTATTTAATTATTTTTTTTTTTTAATTTTTTTTTTCTTTTTTTCTCAGAGCTTTAATTTTAAACAATTAACATGGTTGTACAAAATTTTATAAACATCTAGATTGTTTGATTGTAAAAGGTATATAAGATTAAAAGGAAATTGTACATTAATTTGAACTAGATTGGCAAAAAAGTTTGATATTTCAATAAAATGTAAAGGACATTCTAATAGCATATGTTGTAGATCAGCTAGCTCTCCACATAAACATTCATCATTATCTACAAGTCCTATTTCTCTTTTGTAGACTGGAGTCAGACAGTGATTACTTCTTATTCGACAAATAGTTTTGATAAAGCCTTTGTTGGAAACTTGATTAAACCATGTCTTGATGGGAAGTGTAGGCTGGATTTTTTTGTAATAATTTCCTTTGTCTGAATTATTGTATTGTTCCTGCCATTTCGTCCGTTTGATAGATCTCATAATAGAAATTATGTCTCCCATAGGAAGTTGATAAGTATGCAGAGTGGATTCCTTCGTTGTTGCTTTTTTAGCCAGATCATCTACTATTTCGTTGTTTTTTATACCAATGTGTGCTTTTATCCAACACAATATTATATTTTTGCCCGATTTCAAAGCTTCACTGTTCATTGCTATGATGTCACTGATGATATAATTTTCTGCAAAATTATGTACATTGTATTTCAATGTCTTTACAATGCTTTGGCAGTCTGTAAATATAACATAATTGAGTTCTTTTTGATTAATACATATTTTGTATGCTTCTTTGATTGCAATGAGTTCAGCTGTGAAAATTGTCATTTTATCAGGTAATCTGTTGTTTATTTTTATACTTTTTTGTGGGTAATATATAGCATATCCAACTTTTCCTTCCATTTTTGAACCATCCGTATATAATTTCTGATAACTCCCCCAGTTTTTTTGTACACACTGAAGGTGGTCTATTTTAGTAAGGAAGTCTGTCGCACGAATATTACTTAAATGACAGTTAACTGGAGATAAATAATCTTCATAATTTAGCTTTCGAGACGAGCTTTGTTCAATTTGGTGTATGTCGCCAATGGAATTAGAAACGTTGAGGAAGCTTTCCACAACTAAAAGCAGTTTCTTTTTTTCCCAGTAATAATGAGTTAGGTATGAGGTGGTTAAATGAACAATTTTATTTAATAGCAGTTTATCGTTAACCGCTGTTTTAACTATAAATTTCTCACTTAGGTATTCCCTGCGTAATGAAAGTGGAGGTTCATTAAGCTCACATTCCATGACCAATATAGGTGTGCTACGAAGATAACCAGTGCATAACCTAAGTGCCTTATTTTTGATCCTCTCGATTTTTTGGAGTACAGAGTTTGATGCTGAGCCATAAAAAATAGATCAATAGTCTAAGATTGATCTTATCAAATTTCTGTATAGTAATATTGATATGTTTGGATCAGCTCCCCAGTTACTGACACTTACAGTCTTCATGATATTCATTGCATTTTCCATTCTTCGTAATATGTAATTTGTGTGTTCTTTCCAATTTAATTTGGAGTCTAAAAATACGCCAAGAAATTTTATTGAAGTTTTATAAGGAATACTAGTATTATCAAATTTTAGATGGCTTTGAGGAACATATCGTTTTTTAGTGAAGGTAACAATGGTTGATTTACTCTCTGATATTGTTAAGTTATTATCGGTAGCCCATTTTTTTTATAATATTCAATGTCGATTTAAGGTAGTTATTACATCTATCTATTGACTTATTTTCTGCATATATCGCAACATCATCAGCGTACTGTAGGATTTTTATGTGTTGAGGAAGTTTAGTTTCTAAGTCAGCAGTATACAGTATATATAATATAGGACTTAGGATGCTACCCTGAGGTAGTCCCAAAGATGTGCATCGGGAGTTAGATTGATCTCCATTTAATCTAACGTGAACTGCTCGATTAATGTATAAGTTAATGATGTTCCATGTTACTATCTCGGGTATTCCTATTTCTAACATTTTCGCGTATAGTATGTGAAGATTAACGTTGTCGTAAGCCCCTTTTATATCTAAGAACAAAGCACTAACTGCTTTCTTATAAGTAAAGGAACTATAAATGTCTATTAAAAAGTGGCAGAGGCTATCTTGTGTGGATTTACCTTTTCTAAAACCAAACTGACTTCTTGGTAATAGGTCGTTCTTTTCTAGCCAAAATTCCAGACGGTTTTTAATAAGTCTCTCATATGTTTTTAGTATACATGAAGCCAGACCGATTGGACGGTAAGAATCCCAATTCTTTGATGATTTTCCTGGTTTTAAAACCGGGATAATAGTGTAAACGTGCCAATCGTCAGGAATCTTTATGCGGCGCATCCAAATTTCATTATATATATTTAGTAGTGCAGCCTTACCAATTCTTGAAAGATTTGATAGCATCGAGTAATGGATATTATCGGCACCTGGTGCTGAATTTGAGTTTTTCTTCAACGCAAAGTTTAGTTCAGTGGCAGAAAATGGTTTGACTAGGAAACGGATTGGTTCTGGATAGTCGTACAGAGCATTTAGTTGTAAATCAGGAATTACTAATTCTGCAGACGGCGGTGTGATATTTTGATGGAACTCTTCTATCCACGAAGCTTCCGACAGAATAACAGGGACTTTGTTCTTTGTTTTTCTATTTTTTATTCGGTTAACTTTTGACCATACATCTTTAATAGGGACTGACCTATTTAGGGATCCGACATAATCTCTCCAGCTATTTCTTTTAGTTTGTTTAGTGATCTTCTTGACATGTGCATCATCTTTTTTATACTTAAGTAGGTTTTCATGGTTTGGATTTTCTTTGAATATACAAAAACTTTCCTGTCTTCTTCTGACTGCTTCTTCACATTCTAAATCCCACCAGTATTTTCCTCTGGAAGTCGGTTTTTTTATTTTAAATTTGGGGATGCAGTAGGATGCAGTTGTATTTATATTGTGCAAAATTTGTTCATAAGAATTTATATCTTTAAATTGAGAGAATATATCTTCCGAATACTGTTCATATAATTTCCAGTCGGCATTCTTTAAATTCCACTTTTGTGAATATGGATTATATGTATGAGTTGGTTGATCTTCTAACTCTACTCTTATAGGTGTATGGTCTGAACCAAATAGGTCTTGAAGTGTTTGCCAAGTGATCAGGTGGTTTAAGTCAGGAGTACAAATGGTCAGGTCTATTGCCGATTTCGAGAAGTTCCTAAAGAAAGTAGGAGAGCCATCATTTTTGAATATTAAATTATTATCGTCTATACAGTCCATCAAGATTTTACCTTTCATATCTGTTTGGTTGTCTAGGCCCCAGGCAATGTGGTGAGCATTAAGGTCACCTCCTATTATAAATGGTCTTTCTATAGATGTTATGAAATTGTTCCATTGTTGTAACAATAACTTGGTTCCTGGGGGAACATACATAGATATAAATGTGACAGTATATGACTTAAACTTTATTTTTATTGCTACTTTATTGACGTTTATTAAATCTACTTTCATGGTGACTTCCTCGTAATATAGGTTTGAATTTATTAAAATTGCTGAGCCACCGCCAACAGTTACTGAAAAGCGGTCGTCTCTGACAATATTGTACCCGTGAAAGTTATAATACTTTTCTGGTTTAAATCTGGTTTCTGATAATAATGCGATATCAACTTTCTGGTCTTCTAATAGGTGGATAAGGTTTTCTCTATTAGAGTTAGCCGATCTACAATTCCATTGACAAATTACCAATCTATTCATTATTATATAAGAGAGAACTTAAAACTGATTGAATTGAATTTACTAGAACTGATTTTTCTGGAATTTCAAAATTTTTGTGATTTATATTAGAGATAATACTTGTAACTATATTTGATATTAATTCTGTTAATTCTTTTGATGGTTCATGTATTTTAGATCCTTGTTCTGGATTAAATGTAGATTGATACGAAGAAGAGGTGATAATACCACCAGGTCTGTTGGACATGGGGTTTAACTTTATTATTTTTTGATGTTCCATTGTTACTTGGTCTGGTGAGGAAGAGATAGGTCGTTTGTATTTTGGTGGTTTTATTATTGTATATCTATTTGAAACTGAAGGTAGAGCGAACTGATTGGAAGATGTTTGAGACGTGGACAATTGAGTAAAGGAATATGAAGAGGATGGTGCATTCATATTTGGAGTTTGATGAGAATTTATTGAGGAATTATTGGCTGCTATAGATGCATAAGTTATCTTAGGAAAGAGTTTAATTGTTTCCTTAAAAGATAAGCTGTTTTCAGACATATAATGTTTTATTTTCTTTTGGCGATCAAATTCTGGGCATATCTCCCATTCATTAGTGAAGTGTTCACCTTCACAGGATAGACATTTTTTGTTAAACGATGATAAAGAACAAGAATCGGAAAGGTGAGATTCATGACACTTAAAACAGCGAGGATTACTTTTACACTGCTTACTCATGTGCCCATACCTATAGCAGTGGTAACAGATAATTACCTTTTGCTGGTATTTTTCAACAGTGTGTAAGACATGATTAATTACTACATACTTTGGTATATTCTGGCATTTAAAAGACACAATAACTGATTTTGTTGGATTAAATATTACTTTGTCATCTGCTACTATTTTTCTTGTTATTCGTTTCACATACTCAACCGAGAATTTGCAATGGTGATCAAATTCCTTTATTCTATTTTTAAGATATTCTTCCGATATATCTGAATCTATATCCCTTACTACACCTAGTTTAAACAATTGAAATTTTGGAATGTCTGCGGTCAGATTTTTTTTGAATAAGGAATTTGGAAGTAACTAAAGCATTTGCGCTACTATAATTTTTAAATGAGACCCTAACTCGGTTGCGTCCGATTGAGTCAATTTTTTTTTATATAATTGTCAATTTCTGGATGTAACGTAAATAGGATCTCGCCTATTTTAACAGCATTTAATTTTCCTGTCAAATTTAAACTGGAGTTTTCAATGAAAATGTAAAAAGGTCCTAAATCAATTTTTTCGTATAAATAAACAGGCCTGGTTTTTTCTGGTTGATCTGAGTTTACTAAAGTATTTTGTTTTTCATTAATATTGTTAAGATTAATACTACTACTTATCTTATTTTGAGGCTGGTTGGGTAGAAATCCATTTAAATCTTGTAAATCACAGCTACTATCCATCGAATTCTCAATATCAGGCGGTTCGCCTCCACTAGATGACTCCATAGAGGAGTTTTCAAGTAACGTTTAACTTATGAACACTTTCAAAATGTAAACTAAATAAGGAAAATTTTAACAAAACTAAACAAACTAAATTAGAACGGTATAAATCAAATAATCCGCCAAAAATTAATATTTTTCGGAGAGATTTCCAAATTTAAATTAACTTTGACAATTATTTTGACGTATGTGGTGAATAAATGAAATAAATATAAAATTGTAGTCTCGCGTTTAATTAATAAAAATTCAAATGTCCGCCTATGGTTGTTTTGTCAAAAAAGTTCACGTTTTTCAGTTCTCTAATAGTTTTTACGTCAACGTCAACCTTTTTGATAAGTAATCATAGGCGGAGGTTTGAATTTTTATTAATTAAATGCGAAAAAACAATTTTATATTATTTCATTTATTCATCAGAATTAGCTTAAACTCAAACAAAATTAGTATGACTGAATAGGCATTTTCAATACCTTTCAAACGAGGTATCACTTATAAGGTCCCATTTAAAATTATCTGTCGTGGTGGCGCTGCAACGTCATCTGTCACTATTACGTCACCTGTCATGACTAGATAAGACGCCTACATCCGTTTATTTCCTCCCTCCAAATTTCACTATTATAAGTATAACCGTTCAAAAGATACGAGGGGGGTACGGACTTTTGACTAGCACTGTATATGGTTACCCTTATACTGGTACTGATCATCTACGCAATAAAGATACAATTGGTGAACACGTTGTTTTGTGGATAATGGAAAATTAACTGGGAAAATGCAAAAATGTTGCGATAGATAACTACTTCACTTGGTTGAAATTGGCCAAGGCATTGCAAAAGAAATTAAATAACAAGTATTGTGGGTACTTTAAATCGCAACAGAAAGGAAGATTTTCTAAGCGTAAAGTGTGAGAATAGAGAATTGTATATATTACCCTTATATTCCGTAGCGACAAAAAATAACACTTCTGAATACCAATGAAAGAGTGATAAAAATGTGATTTTGTTGAGCTCGTTACATCAATCAGTGGATGTTGCTGTCTGTGGAAAAAACTTCCTGAAACAGTATATTTTTATAAACAAACCATATGGGGTTGGTATAGAGGACCAAATGACGCGTCTTTATACTACGAAAGTTGTTACAAGACAATGGTCTATGCGCATGTTTTATTATACTCTTGACTTAGGAGCAATAAATGCATGGATTATTTATAAAGAAGTAGATGGACGTAGACTCAGTCTTCGTAAGTTTAATCTTCGGCTGTGTGAAGAATTATGGGCTCAATATCTTGCCTCCCGAAATATGGTACTACACCCAGCAACACCAGTTCTACCAACAACCAGCACTGTTTCTATCCAAAAACGAAAAAAATGTCACTTGTAAATATTTTGTAAAGGAAAACATACTTCCAATCAGTGCCACGGCTGTGACAAGGCAATGTGTGGCAAATTTAAAAAACTGCAAACTGTACAGTGTTCCAAATGTTTTTGATAGGCAGCGAACGTATTAAACAATGAAACTAAAAATTCAAATTAGATTCTATTGTCTAGAGTTGATAAATTTTTTTAAACTGAATTTTTATTGATTTAAGAACTTGGGGCCAAAATGATCCCTTCAGGCTTTAAAGGTAAGTATGCTAACCCAGACTTTCTAGTGTTAAGGGACTTTCGACCCTCGGTAATAAAGTAGTGTTTCATTATGCTTTTTAAATTTTACAAAAATACTTATTAGTTTTTTCAGGATTCGAGAAAAATAAATACATTTAAAACACAAAAAATTTTGACATGCGTCAAAATTTTGCATTTTGCTCCGTTCCCCTTACTTAAGAGTGAACTTGCACATTTTTGGTTTATTATATAATAATGTTTACTTTCGTTTAAAAATGAGATTTCCAAAATTTCACGGCTCAAATAATATAATCATAATAACTTAGAAGTACAAATTTAAAATCTTCCTTGTATTTAATCATTTCAAACGATCGAAAAAGCGCGCGGACACTTGTGACGTCATATCTTAATATTTTATAACGACATTTCTCCTGCCAACCTCCGAGGTGTCGAACCGGGTTGAAGCCTTAACGCTGTGTAAAAAAAACTTACATATTTATTAGTATTTAGTATTAGCATTTAGTTTTTTTGTCAATTTCATTATTGGTAAAATAATTTAAGTTGATTATGGCCATGAATGAATACTATACCTGCCAGTCAATTTAATGTTTCCACCTCCTTCTTTGTATATTTTTGCTTCTTGTTGATGTCAGGATCTACCTATGTATGTATGTATGTGCGTGCTTAATTATAGTCCGTCCGCTATAAATTTTCCCACGCGGTACGATTCATTTTCAATCAAATTAAGTCAAAACAGAAAATGAAACGTACGCCGATGTGTGTAGTATATAGTATACAGTATACAAAATGTATATACACATCGACGTTCGTTTCAATTTATGTTTTGACTTAATTTGATTGAAAATGAATCGTACCGTATGGGCAAAGTTATAGCGGACGGACTATATGTATATGCGCACATGTACGTAATCTTTTTATATGTGCAATATTGTATCAAGCAGTAATTTATTATCTATCGTGGCAGAATCTGATCAAGTAATCCAAAGCCAATAAGGAAAAATATCTCCTGTCTCATATAAAAGTATTTTTATATGAATATAAGGTATATATTATTTGGTTTTGTTATTTCCTGACCGTGAATTTTTTAATATAAACTTTTTAAATCCTGGGTTTTTCGGTCTTATAAATAAAACACTTTGTTATGGCTTAAACGTTTCGGCTAGTTGCCATTTTCAATAAGCACTTTAATTATTAATAATAAACATTACATAAATAGAGCACTAATATTTACATTGCACTTGTTGGCTTTGCGTTTTGTTGTGGAATGCGAGCTTGACTCTTGAAAACATATGGCAGAATTCAAATTGCCGTCCGTTACGGACCGTATTTAAAATTTTTGCCAATTGTACATCCCAAAAATAAAATCAATTTAATAAATTATGATATTATATATTGAAGAGATCCTTGATGTCAGTTTTGTTGTTTATACAACGTTGATCTTTCTTTATACGAATCATCTCCAATATACATCTTTTGTTGTAGTTTTGTTCTTTTTCTAAAATCTGTACATTTTCAAAATCAAAAGCATGGTTATTTTCTATGGAGTGTTTGGCTAATGCTGTAGTGTTTACTTTGTTGGTTTGTACACTATGTTTGTGTGCAAAAACCTTTCTATGTATATATTGATGTGTTTGCCCAAGGTATGTCGAATTGCAGTCTTTACAATTCACTTTATAAACAACATCTGACTGATGGTCCTTAGTAACAATGGGTTTAAATTTTGAAAAACATTTTCACGATGTTTTAGATGCTTTATGTCCAACATTGATATCATATTTTGCAAACATTCTCGACATTTGTTCGGAAAATTCATTAATATATGGAAGATATATGTAGCGTTTATTTGGGTTCGTGATATTACTATTGATATTATTAGGTGCAGTTTGGATTTGATTTGGAGTGGAGAGTATACACAAAATACTATTTTGTGTATATTGAAGTTTAATACAAGGTGACAAGGTTTGATGGAGTGCGATGAGACGATTCCTTGTCAACCAAACTGTTCAACATAGCAATAGAAGGGACAATAATTACGGCCAGCGGAATTAAAGTAACCATAATCCACTCCTCACCACAAATAGTTGCATATGCAGATAACGTTGTTCTTATGAGAAGCGACAAGGAAAGATTAAAAGAAGAAGTAACAATTCTAGCAAAAAAAGCACGAAACAGGGGCCTAGAAATTAACGATGGAAAAACAGAATATCTACTCTGCTCTAGAAAAAAAAATAAGATATAATATTCTGGGCGAGAGAAAATAAAATAGAAAACTACACTTTTGAAAGGGTTCAGCACTAGAACTGCTAGAACTTATCCAGAAATACAAAATTGAAAATATACAGAGTTGCAATATTAGACCAGTAGTTATATACGCAGCTGAGACAATGATCTTCATAGAAAAAAAAATGAAGAAAATTTAAGCACAATCGAAAGGAAAATCCTCAGACGGATTATGGGCTCGATAAGAATGAAAAACAGCGAAACGAGAAGAATAACTGAAGTAAATGAACTGAAATACATAAGGAAGGGAGAAGATATAGTTAGATTTATTAAGCACACAGACTGAGATGACTGGGACATGTAGAAAAAAGGTAAAACGGCCTACTGATTGAGAAGATCCCCTGATAGAAGCAAGAAACTGAAAGATCAAGGGGAAGACCCAGAGATAGATGGGAGGACCAGGTCATGAGAGATATCAAAATCCTGAAAGTGAGAAACTGGAGGGAACTACGAGTATGCACATATCAAAATTAGTGGAAGAAAATTGTAAGGAAAGCCAAGCCATACAACAAACTTTGACAACCCACAAGAAGAATACGGGGTGATTCACCGCAATAAGTGAATCAGCGAGCTCTAAGTAAGAGCGGCAATCATTCCATGGGAATAAGAGGCCTTGATGATGATGATGATGACCCGAAAGAACGTAATATTTAAAATTGGCGATGTTTAGCGTCTACTAAAAGCCAGTATTGATCAAACATATGTTACCGTTCAACTCTATTTCAGTTAAAACCCGAATTTACTAGGAAAAACTAGTTTTAACTAAGCGCTTTAGACAATTCTAGTTTTAACTAGTGAAAACTAGACTTGATTGCTAAATTCAGTTAAAACTATAAATCTTAAATAAATTTCATTTAGAGTAGTTTATACTAGTTTAAACTAGTTTTTACTGGAACTACTGGCGAATACCAGTTAAAATCGTTGCGAGATAAGAGACAAATACCATTTGGCGTTTTCGGGGTAGGGTTACAAACGATAACAAACTAATGTGTGCAACTGTCGATTTATCAGTATCGTTTTTATTGGTTATATTGCCATTATTACACTACTGTGTATTTTTCACCATGAGTGATAATGTCGAAGATCAGGTTGAGAGCAGAGATATAAGAACTTGGAAATAACATTTTGTTTAAAAGATCTTACAAAAGGAACAGACCGAGAAGAAAGAAAGTCACTACAATGTTGTGACCAAAGCATTTATAATAAATTAATGCCCGAAGTACAAGATGCGGAACTGTCTGCCCAGAAAACACTAAACCGATTTAGAATTGTTGAAGTTGGCGAAATAAAAAAGTTGGCTTCTAGAATTGAACCCACCAAATATTATGTACCTGCTGAAGATATTTTTGACATAATTGAAGCAGCCCACGTTGCTATTGGTCAAGGAAGTTGGGATAGGTTGAAGACTGAAACTGCCAGAAAATACGCAAATATAACAATTGGTGTGTTCAATAATTTTATATCAATTTGTGAGACCTGCCAACGGAAGAAGAGTAAAGCGAAGAGGGGTCTTGTGTCGAAAACTATATTGCATTCAAAAATGAATAGTCGCTGTTAGGTAGTTTTGATCGATATGCAATCACAAGAGGATTACGGCTATAAGTTTATTATGGTTTATCAAGATCATTTAACAAAATTTGTTTTGTTGAGACCATTACAAAGTAAGAGGGCTGACGAAGTTGCTAATCAATAATCAACGGATATAATAATCTTGACTTTTACATTCATTCATTTTACTTTCCGACAATGGCCGAGAGTTCCGTAATGCAGTTATAAATGCGGTAATGTCAGACTGGCCTAAGGCGAAATTAGTTCATGAAAACCAAGGCACAACCAGAGTCGATGTTCAGTAGAGCGAGCTAACCAAGACATCGAGAAAATGTTAGCAGTCTGGATTCAAGACAATAACAACAAGTGGTCAAAGGACTTGCGTTTTTTACGTTAACGATCTTGTCCAGTATTTTACGTTTTAGAGAAATTATTTACAAACAACCAGAGCAGCAAATTATTTACCGAGTTTCAGTTGAATCTAGAAATTACTAAAAAGTTTAGTAAAAACCAGTTTTGACTGAAATAATGTTTAGTCTCAACTAGAATTAACTGAGAATATTTGATAGTTCTAGTTTTCACTAGTTAAAACTAGAATTGTCTAAAGCTCATATTTAAAACCCTGTTTTTCCTAGTTAATTCAGGTTTTAATTAAAATCGGGTTTTTACGGTAACATATTCACTAATAATTGGTAGAGAATTGGTAGAGCAATATATTTGCTAAAAAGTATAGTGAATACTGTTTTAAAAATTATTAATGTAAAACATTGGTTCTAAACAAAATACAGAAAAATACAGAAAATATTTTATAAAATATAAACTAAAAGTACTTTTTTGAATTTTACTGCTCTTTTTATGAACACGTAAATATTATTTTTCTGACTAAAACAATGAGAGTTATATATTTAGTGAATAAAAAGCTAAACTTTATATACAAACGAATATTAAAATAACTGCTTCTCCAATACTAAAATTACGAATAATACTTTGTTATGTTATCTGTATCTACTCTTTAAAAATGCATTTAAAAGTAATTTATTGGAAAATACATAAATCTGTAAACTCACTCAAAAGTCTCTGTAGCTCTAGAGAATTTTTTTGTCGAAAAGAGATTGAACATCTCATGATTTATTCAATAATTTAATGCTGAAATGCCGTCCTGGGGTTTACTTTCCACGGACATTGTTACAGTGATGTGGTTGTGAGGGCCTAAATAAGAGAAGTGGAACATTTTAGTATTCAATATTTTATTTTAAAATGTATTATTTTGAAAGGATAACGGACCGTTGGCTCAAGTCTCAAAGATATAGGAAAAATATGAA
This sequence comes from Diabrotica virgifera virgifera, assembly GCF_917563875.1. Classification (NCBI taxonomy): domain Eukaryota; kingdom Metazoa; phylum Arthropoda; class Insecta; order Coleoptera; family Chrysomelidae; genus Diabrotica; species Diabrotica virgifera. The sequence continues at coordinate 192,636,096 of NC_065448.1, forward strand.
AATATAAAGACGTTTTTTAAAGACGTTATGACCAAGAGTATCCTATGGTGGCATATTACAAGGTGTAACAAAAATAGGGGTCATAAATTACATCACATATTCTGTGACCAAAAATATTTCGATTGAACCTAACTTACTTTTGTACAAATATGCACATAAAAAAAGTTATAGCCCTTTAAGTTACAAAATAAAAATTGATTTTTTCCAATGTATTGATAACTGTTAGAGATTTTTTATTGAAAATAGACATGTGGCATTCTTATGGCAGGAAAATCTTAAAAATAAATAAAAGTGAAATTTGTGCACGCCATTAAAATTTTATGGGGTTTTGTTCCATTAAACCCCCCAAATATTTGTGTACGTTCCAATTAAATTATTATTGTGGTACCATTAGTTAAAAAAAACGTTTTTAAAACTTTTTTGTCTCTTTGTAATTTTTCGATAAGTCAGATTTTATCGAGATATTTTGAACATTTGTAAAATCCATCACTAATTTTTACATGGTAATTAAGATTATAGAAACCTGGTAATAATAAGTATGAAAGTTTTAGGTATTTTTGAAACGTATTAATATCTCGATAAAAAGTCGTTTATCGAAAAAGTACTAAGAGGCAAGAAAGTTTTAAAAACCTTGTGTGTATTTAATAGTACCACAATAATAATTTAATTGGAACATACACAAACATTTGGGGCCTTTAAGGGAACTAAACCCCCTTAAAATTTATATGTAAGCATATTAAAAAAGAAGCCGTATCTCAATAAAAATTGCTTTATCAAAAAAATACTAAGAGGCAAAAAGTTTTAAAAACATTGTGTTTAACTAACGGTATGCAGTAATATTTTAATTGGAACGTAAACAAAAGTTTGGGAGGTCTAAGCGAATAAAACCCTCATAAAATTCTTATGGGGTGTACAAATTTCACTATTATTATTTTTTTGAGATATCCCTACCATAAGAAGAGCACCATAGCAGAATTTCGAAATAGCACAAGTGTACAAATTTCACTATTATTATTTTTTTGTGATGTCCCTACCATAAGAATAGCACATGCCCATTTTCAACAAAAAATCTCTAATAGTTTTCGATATTTTGGAAAAAATGGATTTTCATTTTGTAACTTCAAAGGGCTGTAACTGTTTTATGTGCATATTTGTACCAAGGTAAGTTAGGTTTAATCGAGCTATTTTTGGTCCCAGAATATGTGGTTTAATTTATAACCTGAATTTTTGCTACACCCTGTATATTTTGTAGTTGGAATTTTTGTTGGAGACTTGTCGATTTATACATATCCGTGCCGTGTCCGTTCCGTGTCAGTGCCGAGTCCGGGTATTTTTTATGTTATATTTATATACATACAACCGTGTTGTGGCAGTGTGCGTACCGGGTCGAACACTAAAGGAAAACGTTATTAAGTTATTATATATTTCTGTGTAAAAGATAGTTGAAAATAATGGGGATTTATTACAATAATTGAATTGGTAATTTTTCATCGTCCATAATAATATAATAAACTAATACGTAAATGGCATCGGTAAAGAATGTTACTTCTTTTTAACGTGCCCTATCAAGTCGCCTTGACGTTGGCGATTAACATGGCGAAACTGTCTCTGTCTCGAGCTATTCTGAATAGTTGTTCTGCTTTTTTTATCCCTGTCCACTCCGGGATATTCTTCCTGGATAAATAATGTTACACTACAACCAACCGTAATAATATGTAATTAGAAATATATAAAATATATAAAAAATACATATAAAAAACCATAACATACTAACCGCACAACATTTCCTGCTTGTCTATTTACCAACAATCGCGTTCACAAAACAATAAAATCGGGTTTATACAAGTCCGTGCGGTCCGTGTCATTTCCGTGTGTCAACAGTGCCCAACCAAAAATATCGGTTGGGATTAATTTCAGACTTCCAGAATATCTACCAAAATTAAAAGAAAAGTTAGATAACACACGGATTTGAACCGAGGATCTCTCGATCTCAGGACGAACGCTCTTCCACTGAGCTATACTCCCTTTGCTTTATCAGGTTACAAGATTTCTCATACATACTGACAAATTTAATAGACCCAGTGAAGAATGAAAATACTTTAAAATTTAACTATTATTACAAAATATTTTATTCCCGAGGAAGACAAATCCAAAGACACAAAAATTATAATAAACTAGATGACCCGGTGAACTTCGTTGCACCTTAGATAGTGTGTCATAATTAGATAATGTGTCATATTTTGATTCTAGATCAATTGCTTGAACGCAATTGCTAGAGATCAATTACTCAAAATCAACCAGTCGAAAATGAATTGTTCGACATAAAAATTGATTGAAATACAAATTGCTCGAACAAAAAAGAAAATTATATGTCCAAATATTCATTCATAATAATGCAAAGTTTGTAGGTACATAATAAAGATACATTTAATATGACAAATTATATGATATTCCACGTACACAGTACGTAAATCGTTCAGCTGGACATAGGGAACATACAATATAATATATATTTAGATACGTAAACACATACATTGTATTATTTTGAGATAATTGTGGCAACTGAGCTGTCTCGATGACAATATTTTCGGCCTCATATGAAAGTGCCTAAGTCCCAGAATAAGCAAAAATGAGATTTTTTGCGCCATCTGATTAATATTTATGGTACGTATGCATAGCAAGGTAAAAAAAGAAAGAGTGTGCTTTTTACGCACGTAAGAAGTTATACTTTTATTATATGATTGTAACGAAATCAATATACTTTAAATAGTTTATTTATATTTAATTTAATTTAGCAGGGACATTACAATTTCTTTAAAGATAAGACTTCTGAGATGCTACGTGTTCTCCGTATTATTCTATGGGTTGGAGGCTTGGACATTAAAGAAGGATGTTTCGGACAGATTAGAAGCTTTCGAGTTATGGGCCTACAGAAGAATATTAAGAATAAGTTGGGTGGATAGAGTCACGAATATCGAGGTGTTGAGAAGAATGGGAAAAGATAAAGAGGTTTTAAATACAGTTAAATTCAGAAAACTACAATATCTGGGACATGTTATGAGGGGCGAGCGTTATAACTTGTTACAATTAATAATGCAAGGAAGAATACAGGGTAGAAGGAGTCGCGGAATAAGACGCATCTCCTGGTTAAACAATTTGAGAGCTTGGTTTAATTGCACTTCTGCTGATCTCTTTAGAGCAGCGGTATCGAAAGTGCGAATTGCCGTGATGGTTGCCAACCTTCTTAGAGGAGATGGTACATGAAGAAGAAGATTTAATTTAAATATTAAACTAATTTTAATACTTACTACTTTCCAAAAATTAAAAAAAATAAAAGAATAAAACACACACAAACACATTGAAAAATGCCACAAAGAAATGATTTCTGAACAATAATTGTTGCCAAAAATTTTAATTAAATACCTATTTCCTGAAAAAAATTATATAATAATATACTTACAATCATAAAATGTATAAAACAATAAAAAAAATAATAACTTGCATTGGGGCTCGAACCCGCTTCCCGTCGATCCCGCCGCTCGAAAGTCAAAGCGACAAAGTATATGTCATGTGGAAATATACACCAACTGAACGTTTACACCATAAACTTTTTGACATTGTGTTTATTTATATGAATTTAATCAAATTATTAGTTTGATTTTTGTCGAATTAAAATATTAAAATACAACAAAATATAGAGTGAGAAAACGATATATTAGATGAAGATTTGTAGAAAGTTTGTTCGTAATCAGATTATGTAAATTAAAGCATTGCCTACTAATAGGTAAGTACATTATTTTTTTTTTAGATTTTCCAAATAGGTATGAAGATAAGTTTTTATTGCAATACAACTGAAACATTTAGAATTACGTATCTGTGGCTTTTCAAAACTATTTAGAAAGTCACTACAATTGTAAATTTGATTTTATTTCTGTCCTCACGACAATAAAAACTATTATAATATACAACATTTTTGTTTACCGATAACCTCCATATTGAACAATTATTGACAGATCATTTCAACACCCAATTAGAGCCTGTATAACGACTAATACCATAGTGTCGGTGTGCGCATTCGCCCAGTAAAATAAAAATTCACTCCAAATCGCGCCTAAAGAAGTATAACTTCAAAAAGTTCAAAAAAGTCAATAGATGTCGCTAGAACCACAAAAAAGAATTCTATCCAACTCCATGGCGTTGATGACATTTGGAAACATGAATTAAATGTTGGAATTGTCTTCAGGAACAGATTAGAAACCGGATCTGTACCAGTTAGTATACCGTTTAATGGTTCAGGCGGTGTTTCAATTTCAGGAAGTTTCACCTTTCCTGACACGCAACACATTCCGGCTGGCTCATTTTCAAATTTGAGGGCAATGAGGGCATTCTTTATCCATAGCACCAATTGTCACTTTTGAATGAGTATAATATTCAATACTTGGCTCATACTTGAATGCTAAACGCAGGAATGAATCAGACGTAAATACTCTATTTATCTGTTGGTGTTGTTGGTCATTGACCAGATATGCCAGATATGCGCCTCCGCCAAAATTTTGATGATTATACCAGAGATATGGTCCTTCGGCAAAATTTTGAAATATTTTTTGGTACATTAAAAATAGTAATCGTAAAGTTAAAACTTCCTATTTTCACTGATTTTAGTACAATTTTCGCTTGTTCTTTTCGTGTACTTAGTGTCGTCTCCCGTGCTCTCGTGTTGTCCTACGGCCTCGTTTTGCTATCTCGGAAACTAATTGAGCTAGAGAGACGATGTATACGCCGTTTTTTTCGCAATTATTCATGAAAATCGGTCAAGCGGTTTCGGAGGAGTACGGTAACAAAGCCTGCGAATTAGAATTTTATATATATAGATGTTAAACCACGAAATTTTTAAAAAAAAATAACGGTTAAAGATAGAAAAGTGAAAATTTAGGATTATATGTATCTTTTGCTTGTGAATCATATACAATTAAGAAAAATTCGTTTGTCGAAAAATAAAAAAAAATTTTAGGGGGGGCAAAGCCCCCTTATAACGTACGGCTATGAAATATAGATAACAACCTACTCCCTGTCCGGTCGAGTCCACCTGCCAAATTTCATGAAAATCGGTCAAGCGGTTTCGGAGGAGTACGGTAACAAAGCCTGCGAATTAGAATTTTATATATATAGATTATACATTTACTAAAAACACTAGTATATTCTTTAATGACTTATTAGCGCTGATACTTACATAACTTGAAAGATTAGCAACGAACTACATACTGTCCGTCTGCGCATGCGCCAGGGAATTATAAAATTTCACTCTCGGTCGTAAATAAGTATAACTTCAAAAATATACTCATAAGATTACATATTGTTTTTTTTTTGACCGGGCCCTGTCTTAACACGGAACGGACACGGCCCGGATATTTATAAATCAACCTTTAAGATTGGTGACAGATTTTTAACCGATCTCAGACAGAAATATATTTCTTTCTAAGTTTATAGCAAAATAAGCAATGTGAACGGACACGCAGCTAATGCCGAAAAATACACGAAAACTATCTACTGCAGATTCTGCGAAAACTTCTACAAAATATAAAAAATAACAGGAAATACAGTATAAAAGTAACCTTGGGAGATTTAAATATTAACGCCGGTAGGAAAGCAAGATATTGACACATAGCAGACCGGAAAAATTTCTATCTATCTAGTTAATCCTCCCTTAACATCCATCCTTGGACATAGGCCTCCTCTTCCTTTTTTCTATGCCTCTCTATCTGGGGCATTTTACTTCTCTTTTGACCCGGCGATTGTCATCTGACCATTGTCATCTGACCATCGCATTTGTGGCCTTCTTCTTTTTCGTTTGTGGTTCCATGGTCTCCAATGTATAATCAACTTAGTCCATATTTCATCCTTCTGCCTTAGTCGGACGTCTTTGCTGCTTGGGTTGAAACATCTCTCACTTATTTGTTTCTTTTCCTGTCTGTCAGTTTAATGTTCAGTATTAATTTGTCTTCCCATTAATATTTTTTTCTTTGCAATTTGTTCCATATTTTCCCTTATAAACGTACAGGTCTAAGAGCAATATATGAGGACAGGGATTATACATTGACTGAAGACTCTTATTGTTAGGTATCGAAGGTATTTTCTGTTATTTAGAATATAACAGAGTTTTCCGAATGATGCCCAGACCAATCATATTCTTCTCTTTATTTCATCAGTCTGGTTTTCTTTATTTAAAATTTAGTGATCCGCAGATGGTACTGGAATTCTGGTAAATAACTCAGATCAATACAGGCAGCTGAAATATTGCAACAGATCATAAATTTAATTGAAACATGGGTTAAGAAATTGAAGATAAATATCAGCGAATCAAAATCAGTTAACGTAGTATTTACATACTTACTTAGTCCTAAGCTTTTCTATCTTTAGGTGTAAGGCTGGTTGAGTTGAGTTTGTCATTGTTGCAATACATATTTATAACATTTTGAATATTGGGATATGGGATAAGAAATGAAATATAAAAATCAACGAAACAAGATCAATAAACCTAGTATTTGCTTACTTACTTACTAAGTCCTAAGCCTTTCTACCTTTAGGTGTAAGGCTGGTAGAGTTGAGTTTGGCATTGCTGCCTCCATGCTTTTCTAGCTGTGTTAGGTTTCTTGAACTTTCCAATGTTAATCCTTTTTCCTGATTTTCCTCTAGACTTCTTTTCTGATTTCATCTACCCACATAACTCTTAGGCAGGCCGCACATCAAAGAAACATGAAACGTAAATTACGTTTCATGGAAATAAACCACTGCTAAACAAATATACGTCCGGCCATTTATGAGACTCTCCGAAAATAAAAATGTGTCATGAGGATGAATCACACTCGTTTCATTGGTAGGCGGACTTTGAGATTTGTTTAGCAGTGTTTTAGTTTCATGAAACATGTTTTTCGTTTCATGTTTCTTTGGTGTGCGGCTTGGCTTAGAATTAGAATTAGAAATATGCTTTATTGTCATGAAAAATTTAACAATTTTATAGACAAAGCTTACAAGAAATATAAATAAGAACAATAACAAACACAATTACTCAGTGAAATAAAGATCAGTAACAATCTATTGCAAAATTAAAAAAAAAATTGTAGATTGCCTAATCTACCTTAAGAAATTTAATAAGTTAATCAGTTAAGCTGCTGCATATGACACTCAAATTATATATATTCAGATTATTATTCAGATATTATTAACAAAAAAACTATACAACTATCTCCCTCTACAACTTAAATCTGCAACATCTTTCCTTAAGTTCCGTAATATTACACTCAAATTATATATATTCAGATTATACTTATGCATAAGAATATTGTAATTTCTTATTTATTGGTTAAGAAACTCTGCTCTTGAATAATATGGTCTTTCAGATAAATAGGCTTTTGTCATATTACGGAACTTAAGGAAAGATGTTGCAGATTTAAGTTGTAGAGGGAGATAGTTGTATAGTTTTTTTGTTAAATATAATATAGATTTCTTTACTAACTCACTGGACGGGATCGGTAAATAAATGTCAAAGGTAGAATTTCTGGTGGAATAGTCATATCTACTATGTCTAGGTCTTGCTGGAAAGATATGTAGATGTTTACGAATTAAACAAACAGTTTCTAAAATATATAAAGAAGGTAGTGTTAGAATCCTATGATCTTTGAAGTAGCTTCTGCAATGTGTTGTTCTTCTGAGGCCAAACAGATATCTTATTGCTCTTTTTTGTAATTTAAAATAACATCGGATTGGGCAGCTGTAACAGAACCCCAAAAAAGAAGACCATATCGAAGATGGGACCCGAACAAAGAAAAATATGTTGTTTTGGAAGAGGCTAAATTTATTTCCTTCGAAACAGATCTTATTGCAAAGCAAGCTGAGGATAGTTTCTTGCTTAACACATCGATATGAAGGGATCATTTAAGGTTGCTATCTAAAAAAAATACCAAGAAACTTTACAGAATCAACGATATTGATCTGGCTGTTATGAAGAGGTAAGGGATGAAGAGTTCCTTTATAGGATAATGCTACTGTTTTATCTACGTTAAAAGAGAGTAAATTAGAATCGGACTAGGATTGTATTGTGAGTAGATCAGAAGTTATAGTAGCAATAAAAGTCGCGATATTTGAGTTGCTCCAAGTGATACTGGTATCGCCACAAAAAAAAAACTTTTCCATCCATTTTTAAACTAGTGATATCATTAATAAAGATAAGGAAAAGTAGAGGACCCAATACTGAACCTTGTAGTACCCCACATACCACATTTTTGACACTAGAGTCTGTATCATTTGCTCTAACCTGTTGTTTTTTATTATTCAAGTAAGATTGAAACCAGTTCACAGAAATACTTCGAATTCCATAGAAATCTAGTTTTTTTTATCAAAATGTCGTGATTTACACAATCAAAAGCTTTGGCATAATCACAAAAAACAGTGACAGTGTGCAGATTGTTTAATGCTTGATAAACCTCATGTAGTACAGAAAACATGGCATCGGTGGTACATTTATTGTTTAAAAAGCGAAACTGATTTTGTGATAAAATCTTGTTATCAACGAGAAAGAACATAAGTCTGGATTTTATGAGTATCTCAATAATTTTGGAGAGTACCGGTAGTAATGCAATAGGTCTATAATTGTAGGCATTAGATTTTTCACCACCCTTATGAAGAGGAATAGCGATGGCCGTCTTTAGGCACTCTGAAAATTTACGTTTCTCAAAAGAATCATTAATTAGAGAGATGAGGACTCCCAACACATTGTCTGGGAAATTTGAGAAAATTTTTGTGGATAGTCCATCGGTACTACAGGAAGATTTGCTTTTGATACTATGGATTGTTTGGATCAGTTCATATTTATCAACCGGTTTTTTAAAGAATGAATTAGAAACCTTTCTTGAATTAGGGAGATAGGAAATGGGATCTTGTTTTGACACAATAGTAGATGTAATATTTTTTTCTCACATTAACGAAGTATTCATTTAGATTTTCTGGGTCTAGAAGGAAAAATGTTTGAGCTGTTTTATTTATTTATTTATTTCGAAGATCGTTTAGTATGGACCAAGTTTCTTTTGCAACACTTTTAGAGCTCTGAGACGATTTTGATAGTACAATTTTTTAGCTGATTTTATAAGTTTTTAATAGATTGCCCTGTACTTGGTAATATATTCAGTAACAGAGACGTTGGTAGTAAATTTCTTGATGTACAGTAGTGAACGCATATTTTTGGCTGATATGCGGACACCTTTGGTAGTCCAGGGTTTGCGATGTTTTGGCTTAATTGTGATTAAAGGAAATGCTTTATTGAAGATACAGACAAGCTTATTCAAAAAATCACTGAAATTATAATCGACATCTATAGAAGGAAAGTGCCACTCAGAGGTTAAGCATAAATTTTGGAATTTACGAAAGTTCCGAGCGGAAAAAATCTTGCCTAAACGTCGAGTTTTCGAGGAGAACTTGCTGAAGATGTTAAACTTCATATAAACCGCTTCAACCTATTGGTCTTCCTCTTTTGTTTTTCCCCTGCACTCTCGTTTCGAACACTCGTTTTGTTAGTCTCTCATTGTTTGTCCACACGTGCCCGAACCATCTAAGTTGTCCTTCTACTATCGTTTCAGTGATTGACTCTAGTTTTAGGTTTTGTCTGATTGTTTCATTTCGTATTTTGTCTGTCCTCTTTCTGTTTGCTATTTTCCTCAAGAACCTCATTTCCATAGCATTGACTGTGGATTTTTGTCTCTCGTTCAATGACATGTCTCGCTGCTATACATGATTTTTGGTCTAACTACTGATATAACGACTGCTTTTTTTACCTTCTCTGGTATCTCGTTTTTCTCTTTGATTCAATAATTATTACTCCTAGGTATTTAAAATATTTTACTTGATCTAGTTGTTTTCTGTCTAATTCTATTACGTATGTCTTCCTCGTATTTTAATTTATCATTATTTTTGTTTTCTCTATATTTAATTTCATATTTATGTTGGTAGTTGTTCTTCTAGGATTTCAAGGTTGTTCTGTAGGTCTCCTCTGTTTTCTGCTATCAATACCATGTCGTCTGCAAATAGTTGCTCCGATAGATGAGTCTGTTTCATTTGCCAGTTTCCTAATGTTAGTATTCGCATTCTTCTCTTGTGGCTCATAAACGGATGCTGAAGATTGGACAGCAATAAAAACCAATGAAGAAGTACTAAGAAGGGTCAACAAAGATAGAGAACTGCTAAATACTCCTAAACACCGGGAAATGTATTTTTTGGAACATATAATGAGGGAAAATCGCTATAAAATACTTTTTTATAAGTTGCTTGGTTCAAAAACATTCGTTAGTGGTCTCAGATATAACATGCAGGACAATGATTCCATATTGGAGAAGATCGAGAAGCCTTCGCAATGGTGATCGCCAAAGTCGCATAATTCTGACATGGCACGTAAAGAAGAAGAAGAAGAAGAAAGCAATCATCCGGCTCATCTGGACATACGGGATTAAACTGCAGTAGATAGCAACCTAGCAATACTAGAGAGATTTCAATCTAAGGTCCTTCGTCCTTCGTGCCATCAAAAATGCGCCGTAGTTCATTCCAAATGCAGACATTTACAGGGACTTAAAAATGATTAGTGTTTCTTGCTATGATGTAACAGATTGTATTTAAAATAAAAAAATAACCGTCTTTTTTTAAGTTGAATTTGTATTTTTTCTTTTAAATTTTGTGATATTAAATTTTGTTGGATGCTACTGGGGATATTTTCTCTAAACGGTAATATCCTGTTTGTAGTAAAAATAGCATTAGTTCACCTTATTTTTAAAAATTGAGTAGCGCTGCGGAAAATAAAAGGAAATGTGCTTAGTTTGTATCGTCGCTAAAGTGGCACCTTCTTCTCCGGGGAATTTGAGAAGTCGATTCATTGAACCTGCAAACACGGGAAGGTAATGGAGTTGTAATAAAAAATCAATAGTGCTTAAGGGTAAGATAACGGTTTATAAATGAAGTTCCCTTTAAAAATTAATATATCTACCTTACGAAAATAATTCTGTTGTTTAAGGCGATTATAACTCAGCGTAGAAATAGACAAGGCGAAAAGGGCGGGTCCGTTGGAAAATATTCCCATGAGATTTTTTTGCATAATCACATTCGTGAGACATCCCAGAATAAGGTTCAAGAAGTCGCCCACGTGAAAGTGGTTCAATTTTTTTTAACATTTTTTTTAATCAAATTGCAAAACTCAATATTTTTGGCTTGTACAAATTTTTTTTAGGTTTTTTTGGACCATTCTGGACAAAAAATGACTCTTATAATTTTTCTCTAAAGTTGATCTTTTTCGAGTCATAAGCAATTTAAAATTTGAAAAACGCGAAAATGACCCTTTTTAATACTTAATAACTCTGTTAAAAATTATTATTATGAAAGTTAGAAAGTGACTAAATCAAAATATAAAGCCTCCGCTACATGATCCTGAAAAAATATGTGTTATAAATTTATTACTAATCTGTTATTTTTAATTAATAGCAATGGGCGGTTAGATCGTATTGACGCGGCTGTAAATGTGAGTGCAAGTAAGATGTACAATTGGACTGCTGGAATGGGATCTCTCTCGCACTCAGCATTTACGGCCGTCTAACACGTGCATGGCGCTCATTATTATTACTTAAAAATAACAGCTTAATAATAAAATAATGACAAAAATTCTTCATGATCTTGTAGGGGGGCATTAAACTTTGGTTTAGTCACTTTCTGACTTTCATAATAATAGCTTTTAACCGAGTTATTTAGCCTTGAAAATCGCCATTTTTCGTTTTTTTTTTCAATTTTAAATTGTTTATAACTCGAAAATGATCAACTTTAGAGAAAAATTATATGAGACCTTTTTTATCCAGAATGATCCAAAAAACCTAAAAAAAAATTGTCCGGGCCAAAAATATTGATTTTTGTAATTTGATTAAAAAAAATTGTTAAAAAAAATTGAAACACTTTTCACGTGGGCGACTTCTTGAACCTTATTCTGGGATGCCTCACGAATGTGATTATGCAAAAAAATCTCATGGGAATATTTTCCCAACGAACCCGCCGTTTTCGCCTTGTCTAAAATATAGTTGTGCCTCGCATCTCGTCAGGCATCTCGCCACGCACCGTGAATTCTCCACCAACGGTTAGAGCTTTCGATTTAATATTTTTCTAACCAGTTTAAATACAAAACGTATTTCTATAATTTAAAAAATTACCAAATATCCTATTTTAAGGTTCTCCCCTACATTATTTTCAATTTCTAGCATTCTGTCTTTATAATTTTTAAAATGATTAACATTATCATCGTTTTAAAAGCATCAATTACTACTTTATTTTTTTGCTTTCCCTCTTTTCTTCCCTTTTATACTTTCTTCTCGTCGTTTCTCCTTAATAGATGTTGCTACCGAGCGTCCCCTACGTCGAATTATTTTCATAATTCTGCTTAAACAGACTCTTTTTATCTTCTTCTTTTTTTTTCTTCTTCTTCTACTTCCTCTTCTTCTTCTTCTTCTTCTTCTTCTTCTTCTTTTATATGGGCAGTACTGCCTGTTTTTCTTCAACGGTGCCTTTCATTCTGCCCCTAAGTTGTCATTCCACCTTTTCCTTGGACGTCCTATACTTCTCCTGCCTAAGGGTGACTTGTCCCTGGCTATTCTAACTATCCTTGATTCAGACATCCTGTCTATGTGCTCATTCCACTATTCTTTTCTGTTCTTTACCCATGTATTTATATTGTCCACCCCACATATGCGTCTGATTTCCTCACTTCTTACCCTATCCTGTAGTCCTGTTTCAGCAATCCTTCTTAAGATCTTCATTTCGTTGGTCTCCAGATGTCTTCGTGTTTTGCTTGTATCTGGTCTTGTTTCGGCCGTGTAAGTCATAACTGGCCTAATAACTGACTTATATATTCGGGCCTTTGTTTCCAATCTTAGGTGTTTGTTTTTCTAAATTGTGTCATTTAGGCATCCGGCCGTTCTACTGGCTTTAATTATTTGGTCTTTTACCTCTTCTTCGATATTGTTGTCGGCTGATAGATTAATTCCCAGGTATTTGAAATGCACTACTTGTTGTATAATTTGATTGCCTAACTCTAATTTGCATCTTATTGGTACTTTGGCAATTACTAAGCTTTTTATTTTTTGGGATGATACTTTCATATTCATTTCTTTTGCGTTAATGTTGAACTCGTGCAGTAATCTTTATAGGTCGTCTTCGAACTCTGATACTAACACGGTGTCATCAGCGTAACTGAGTATTTTTATCTCTCTTTCGCCCATTTTGTACCCTCGTTTTTCTTCACTTGTTTTATTATTGCATCCAACATTATAAAAAACAGTAGAGGGCATAGTGAATCCCCTTGCCTGATTCCTGTGTTGGTTTCTATGGGTTCTGTTATTATTCCATTGACTTTCATTTCTATTTTATTTCTTACATATATGTTTTCTATCATTTTTATGATATCCAGTGGTAAATTTTTGTCATAAAGTAGGTTCTGAAGCTATTTCCTTGTGGCATTTTTATCATTAATTATTTATATGGGAAATAAGCCACAATTAAAATGAAAAAAAAATGAAAAAAATAATTTTATTAACGTTTCGACGCCCAAATCGGGTGCCGTTGTCAAAATACAAAATATTACTAGAATAAACAAAAGTGTTGTTGCTAAGCAAAAAAAAATTCTTCTAATAATTTATTTAATCTGACTCATTTATATTGGCAATTCATACATATATTATACATTTTAAAGTAGAAGACTTTAAAATGATATTGCCAATATTTATGAGTTGCGTTCCTGGGACGACTTACTGAAAGATAGTTCATTCGATTACATGAAATCAACCCTAACTCAAGAATATCCGTCACAAAAAAATTATAGCATGTGATATGTCTTTAAAAAGACAACCAAATGCAACGACAGTAAAATTCTCGCGTTAGAGACATAAAGTAGGTGTATCACATCTTTTAATTGGATTCTATCAAACGCTTTCTCTAGACCTATGGAACAGAAAAAGGCTGGTTTGTTATATTCTAATGATTTCTCCGCTATTTGCCTTATCACAAAAACTGCATCTTTACATGATCTTCCACTTCTAAATTCTTGTTGTTCATCCGATATATTTATGCACGCCATTATTTTCTGCATAAGAATCTTTGTTGTGAGTTTCAGTATAGTGTTCAGTAAATTTATTCCTCTATAGTTACTGGGATCTGTCCTATCACGTTTCTTAAATAACGCTATCATTTGAGTGGTTCTCCATTTTTCTGGAATTCTTCCTGTATTTATTATTTTACTTATAAGGATATTCAGTTCTTTGTGAAGTCTATCTCCTCCGTATTTTAAAAGTTCATTAGCTATTCCATCTTTCCCAGGAGCTTTTCGATTTTTCATCTTTTTTAACCCGGGAGTACTCGCGCTCACTTCTGTAACGTCGATAGTCGCGTGTGAGATTCTATCTCAAAATACGAATTTAAAACAAATTTTTATTTTGTACTATTTTTATCTACTGTTTATATTAAAAATATATATTTCCAACAAATTTTATTAAAAAAACCTGTGTTAACGGCCACCTGCCAACATCGGCCACCTGTCCTAACGGCCAGTTTAAAAATTTCCTTCTTTCATTTTTAGTGGCCGTTACTGACAAATTTTACTGTACAGTAAAACCTGTGTTAACGGCTACCTGCCAACATCGGCCACCTGTCTCAACGGCCAGTTTAAAAATTTCCCCAACTAATTATATGTAGACTACAAAAACTGGCAATAGCGGCCACCTTTCTATATCGGCCAATAGTCCTTTTATTTTTAGTGGCCGTTACTGACAGGTTTTACTGTATTACGAAAAAGGATGAAATGTGAGATTCTATCTAACGGCGCGACTACTCGCGGGTTAAAGCTAATTGGCTCTCCCCAAAGCCATAAATTCCAGAGAAAGAAGAAGAAAAAGAAAAAAAGAAGAAGAAAAAAATTCCTACGAATTACTACACCCTTCCTCGAGGCACTTACGAATTTTTTTCAAAATTGCACAATTTTTCATCAAGTTATCGCGAAAAAGGATAAAAATTGAGATTCTATCTCACCGCGCGACTACTCGCGGGTTAAGGCGTTCTTTATATCGTCCTCTTTAATTTCTGTTTGCTCATCCGATTCTAATCCTGGTGTTTCCAGTTCTTCGTGATTAGCTGTTTGATAGAGGTTTCTTAGGTAAATTGTCCATGTATTTGTATCACTGTTTTACTTCTATCAATTCCTGCATCTCTGCTCTTTGACCCCTTATCATTTTCCACATTTTCTTTTGCATCCCATAAAAGTCGTGCTTCATCTCTTTCGAAAATGCTTCCCAATGTTCTGTTTTCTTCCTTCTTTACTATTGAGTTTAATTCATGTCGTACTCTTTAATATTCTTCATATTATTTTTGTCTCGTTCTTTTGGACTCGTATTCTAGGTGAATTTTCTTATTTTCTTGACATTATATTTTTATCTCTTCACAGAACCATGGTGTTCTCCTTTTCTTTCGTATATGTTTACTTATCTTACGTTCTCCAAGTGCTTCCGTTGCTGCCATTTTGATATTATCTCTGATCTTCCTCCAACTTTCTTCTATGTAAAAGACTAAGTTTTCAATCTAACAGCACATAAAACAACAACAAAAATGTTGCTCTACATCCTACCAGATTTTAGGAACCAGGATTACCAGGAACTTTACCGCGCTGAGCAGATGGGACGTGAATTATAAATTGTAAAATTCCCTCATCTTCTTTAGTCTCTGCATCTGTTATGGCTTGCAAATTTTAGAAGCCTCGGAGGTGTAACTAGAGAAGGTTCCCACTGTTTTTAATCTGGTAGGATGTAGCGCAAGATTTTTAATGTTGTTTTATATGCTGTTAGATTGAAAACTTAGTCTTTTGCTAGCAGTTGCCGTTAGGGCATCCCTGCCATTTCGTTCGTTGCAATTCGTGACTGCACGTCGGGGTTTGTCCTTGTTGGGTCAGAGAGAGCAGCATATGTGTCTCCTGATAAGAGACTAATAAATTTCGAAACCGGTAGAGGTGCTTGCGGCACTCTCTGATTGGACTGGGATATGGCGCGGCTGTAGTTTTGTGTTGCAACGAAATTGAAAATGGGTATTCATTTTTGAAAATGGTTATTCATTATTTTCTTCTTCTATGTCTTCATCCGATGTTATGTAGTTTTCATTCAGTACTTTTTGCAGTCTTCTCTGGTATAGATCTCGTGTTGGTATAAGTCTCGTAGCTGTTCTACCTTTAGTCTTATCTCACATTCAACACGGTCTTCTTTACTGTTTCTTTGTAGCTCTATTCTGATTTAGTTATTTTTATACACTGCCTGGGATAAATATCGGGTGGCTCGAGTAGCTTGGTAGTTATCACAGCCGGTGCTAAGCCCGGATAAAAGTGGAGGGTTAATAGGCGAGGTTAGCAACCTACCTATCGTAAAATGAAGCAATTCTCAAAGAACCAATGGGATGCTTCGTAATTATTTTTATCATCATCGTATATCATACATCTCCAAGTGGAGCAAAGGGCACCTTGCGGTGTTTCAAGTAACATGAGGAATGATGGTGAGGTTTCTAGTCCCACGCATCATCTGTTGAGTTCCGTCCAATTTTGTTTACTAGTTTTCTCCATTCTCTTCTTTTTTTGCTATCTTTTTTGCATCGTTCCATGTTAAATTATTTTCTTTGAGTTCTTTCTCTATTGTTCTTTTCCACGTATAAGATGGTCTACCCATTCTTCTTTTGCCTTGAGCATTGTAATGTAGAGCTTGTCTAGCAATATTTGTTGCTGGTTTTCGTAAGGTGTGTCCTATCCACTTCCATTTCCGTTTTTTTTATTGTATGTTCTATCCTTTCTTCATTTGTTATTCTCCACAATTCGTCATTAGTAATTTTGTTTGGCCAAAATATTCTCAGTATAATACGTAGGCACCTGTTAATGAAGGATTGTATTTTCTGAAAGAATTTTTTATGGTGTTTCCATGTTTCTGCTCCATATAACAGAACAGACTTTACATTAGTTTCAAATAATCGTAACTTTGTTCTTCTGCTGATGTTTGTCGAGGCCCATATCTTGCGCAAAGAGTTGAAAGCGTTTTGTGCGAAGCTTATTCTTTGTGTTATGTCCTTTTCTGTGCCTCCTGTTGTGTTTAGCACACTGCCCAAATAACAGAAATCTTTTACTTCTTCTATTTGTTTCCCTTCCAAATATATATTGTTTCCGTACGTTTCCCCATTTGATAGTATTTTCTTTTTTTTCGGATTTATTTTTAAGCCGGTTGTTTTTGCTATGTTGTTCAATCTGGTGATTTTGTTTTGCATGTGTTGTCTGTTTGATGTTATGAGATATATGTCGTCAGCGAACTCTAGATCCTCTAGTTTTGTAAATGGTGACCATTGTATACCTGTTTTTTTATCTTCAGTTTGTTTCATTATCCAATCTATGACTATTATAAACAATGTCGGTGACAAGACACAGCCCTGTCTTACTCCTATTTTCATGCTTATTTGTTGGGATAGTTCCCCTTCATGTTCAATTCTGGCAAAACATTCGTCGTAGAAAACCCTTATTACTCTTATATATTTGTCTGGTATTCCATAGAGTTTTAATATTCTCCACATCATATTACGATTTATTGAATCAAACGCTTTTTTGAAGTCTACAAAGTTGATATAAACTTCCTGATTCATTTCTGCTGATTGTTCCAGGATGATTCTTAGGGTATTTATATGGTCAATTCAGGAACTGTTCGGTCTGAATCCTATTTGTTTAATTCTTAATTTTCCATTTATGGGATCTTTAATTCTCTCCAATATTATTCTGGCCATTATTTTGGTAGCTACAGTGAGAAGAGTGATTGGTCTCCAGTTTTCGCATAGTGTGAGATTTCCTTTCTTTGGTAGCTTTATTATAACTCCTTCACCCCAATCTTTTGGTATCTTTTCCTCGATCCAAATTTTTTTAAATAGTTAAGTATTACATATTATCCACTGAGAAGTTCAAGTGTGATTTTATCAGTTCTCAACATTCCATTCGGGAATTCCATCAACACCAGCCGCTTTGTCGTTTTTTGAAAGGTTTATAGCATACCTTATTTCGTCCTTCGTAAATTCGTCGTTTCTTATGATTAATGTTTCGTTTCTCTCAGTTTCTTCCATCTCTATTTGTGATTCAATTCCTTCTTCATAGAGTTCTGCGAAGAATTGTGTCCATCTTTGGGCAATTTCTTTTTGAGTTGTGAGTGTTTCTCCTTCTTTTCCCATTAGTTTCGTTCTTTGCTGGCTTTTGCCCCCTTTAATTTCTGTGGTTATTGCGTAAATTGTCCTTGTGTCATGTATTATCGCTGCTTCCTCTGGTTTTTCTGCCATTTGTTCCATATACAGCCTTTTACCTGTTCTGGCTTGTTTTTTAAATTCTTTATTTTTTTCTGTGTATTTTTCCTGCATTTCTTTTTGTTTTATCGGGTTTGTTGTTCTGATCAATTCAGTTTTGATTGCTCTTCTTTCCTTGATTTTTGTTTTAGTGTCCAGCGTTATCCATGGTCGATCAGCTTTCTCCTTGCACCCTAATATCTCTTTCCCTGCTTCCATGTACGCGTTTTTATATATTTCCCATATACCTTCAATGCTAGATTTTCCTATTTGTTCCAAGTTCCCCACATGCCTCTCCAACGTTTGTTGGTATTTGTTTGTTATGCTAGAGTCTCTTAATTTATTTGTATTGAATTTTCTATGTTTTCTGTTTGATTTAGAATTTGCCTTGAGGCTAATTTTTATTTTTGCTCTCACTAATTCGTGGTCTGATGCACAGTCGGCTCCTCTCATTGCTCTCACATCTTGTAAGGAATTTTTCCACTTCTTTTCAATGAGAATGTGGTCAATTTGGTTTTTAAATTTTCCTCCTGGTGACGTCCATGTTGTTTGATGGATATCTTTATGTTGGAATAATGTTCCCCCAATCATCATATCGTTTATCGAGCAAAGTTCTATTAATCTCGTGCCATTGTCATTCCTTTCTCCCATGCCATGAATCTCCATTACATGTTCCTTTCCATTATTATTACATCCTACTTTGGCGTTCCAATCCCCCAAAACGATTTTTATATCCCGTTTATATGTTTTTTGTATTTTTGCTAGCAACATATACATCTGGTCGTAGAACTCTTCCTTTGTTTCATCTTCTTGTTGATTTGTTGGAGCATACTCATTAATTATTATTAAGTTTCTAAATTTGCTTTGAAATCTTCCCCAAATTATTTTTATAATTCTGCTTAAATAGGCAGCTGGGTTTCGTTTCGATTCAGAGGGATTCATGTAGCCCCACTGAAGAGGTCTGGAGAGACCGAAATGGACGTATGGGGGGGGGGGTGGATCACCTAACCTGTGTTTAATTTTAATTTAATTAAAACTCTTATTTACTTTAATAAAAAACTTTGCTTGTATACGACGATTTAATTTCAAGTTGAGACTAGATACTCATTTTGTTAAACACGATTATAAAAGTAAAATCTCTGATAAATACTTGGTTATTCTTTTAAGAAACGCATTTTTCTTCCGCTTTTAAATAAATCGCTTTCATAGAATAAATATTTAACCAAGGCAGTTTTAAAAATTCTGCTAAATTGTGAAATTCAGCTTATTTATATTCTTTATTAAGTTGGCTTCCCTTACTCTGAATATTTTATCGTTCGTTAATTTTTTTATTAGACAGAGAGGGCTGAATTACTTTTCTAAATTTGATTCTCCAAACATTGAGGAAGTGGTGTAACATAAAAACCCTAAATAAATTATTACCAGAGATGCTCCCATTGCATGCTTGAAGCTATTTCCTGTGTTTATTTTTATAATGACCGAAATGATGTTTACGAAAATGGGCACTTTCTAAATGCAATTCTGGACAAGGAACCTCAAACGGTCAAACACATCTCAAATAAAATTATGTTGTAGAAAAGGATCTCTATATTGTCTATAGTCATTTTATCTTTATTTCATTATATCTTTCCTGCCATTGATTATCATTACATTATATTTTCCTCAATTATTTCCATTTCTAGTTTTTTTATTTGCGCTATCCATATCTCCCATTATATTCTGCATTTTATTGAGTCGATTGCATACATTAAGGACTATATTGTTACCTGTTTTAATCTATGGTAGATATCCTATTATTATTTGTAGTTGGTTGGTTTTTACTGTAGTATTTCTTATCAGTTTGTTAATTACTATTATGACAGCAAAGGTTGAGACTATCTGCTTGTTGCACTGCTATGTTGCACGTGTATCTGCTATTGCACTCTTGGTTTTAACTCTTTACAAGTATTTTCTATAATATTTACCAGTGTATTTGGTACATTTATTTTCTTCAAACATTTCCTGGTAATCTGTCTTTTAATCGTATCGATTGCTGCTCTTAGGTCTACGAATGGTAATACCAATTTTCGCATCTTTCTATATTTTCCATGGCCAGTTTATTTCTTTTTCTCTCATGTGTTTCAGCATTTCCGTTTCAATTTCATAATCTAGAACTGCCATGCCTATTTTTATGTTTAATAATCCTTCTATTACTTCTTCCTTACTTATTTGCTCTATCTCTTTATTTTCTTCGTCTTAATGTATTACATTGTCTTCCTTTATTACTTTGGTATCAAATTGTTTCTCATAATATTCTTTCCATGCCCTTGCTATTTGATCTGGGTTTATTTGGATTTGCGTTGATGTATCTCTTACTGCGTTTATTTCCTTTCGCTTTTCTTCCTTCATATTACGCATTGTCGTCCAAAAGTTTCTATTATTGGCTATATATACTTCTTGTAGTTCTCCTTTCCAGGCATTTTCTGTTGCTTGTATGACTGTCTCTTTTTACCAATCGTCTCTACCTGTAATATTCTCCTTTTTGTTCTTCTAATCCCGTTTCGATGTATTTTTTCATGTCATTGTCTTCATTTTTATTTCTGCCTTTACTTATGTATTCCGCCACCTTGTCCTTTTCAATTGTTTATTATATTCTTTGATTCCACACACTTCAGCTGCTGTTTTCTTTAATACCTCACTCTAAGTATTCCATCTTTCTTGTAATTAAAAGAAATATTCTTATACATAGCGAATACAATTCGAATTTGTGAATATAAAAATATAAAAGTACGAATTTTACGAAATTCATTTAAACAGCTCAATCATCATCCTTTTCGATGTGTTTGTCATAATAGAATTATGGCTAATAGGATCTTAAAGGAGTGGAAACAAAGATAAGAAATACAATTAGTAGAATTTGGAGATGTTTCCCTCTTCACCGAAGTGTATTCTTAGATAGGAAGGGGCCAATATTGTGTTCGTAATGAAAAACTGAAGGACTTGTTATAGTTAATATTTTAATACCAAAGAAAGATGAGAATTTGGAGCAAATACTTCACAATTTTCTGATACGTGAAAACATTTAATTATGTGAACATGTTTAAATTAAATATTCTTTATTTTGAAATTAGTTACACACTAAAACACACACTGGAATAAGTGTTACCCCTCCCTACTAACTTAATTATTTCTAGCACATAAGTAAAACAAACCCTTGGAAAGGTCGATTTTTAAAATAATCATAATATATCACAGCATTAATGTTTCGAACTTTACGTGATCCCTCTTCAGGTGGCAGTCGTAATACCGATTTGTTTAAATAGGAAAGTATAGCATGTGATACCTCATTTAAAAGCTTTTGAAAGACGGATTACAAAAATGTATAAAGCGGCCCACAAATTGCGTTATTGTTTGACAGTTTTGTTCGACGAGCAAATCTGTTTGAACAAAAATGACGCAAAACGGAAGTGTGTCTTGAGAAAACTAATAAGTATTTTTAAAAAATTTAACCCAGAATGAAAGACTACAGTATTATCGAGGGTCGAAAGTCCCTGAGTCCCCACTCTATAATGTTTATTTTAATAAGTTAGAGGGGCGAGAAAAGAGAAAATTGAGTGTAGTTTTTAATTTTAAATATATTCATTCAAAATAAACTTTTTGTTTATTCTAAAGATCTTTCAGGCCCCGGTAATAATGTAATATTTCATTCTGTTTTAATTTTTTTTAAAATAATTATTAGTTCTCTCAGACAAATATAATTCGACCAAAAATTTGGCCCTACGCTTTTAAAAAGGATAAAAGTATTACACATTTTTGTAATCAGTATTTCAATAGCTTTCAAATGAGGTGTCACATGACGTACTTTCCTATTTAAAAAAATCAAACTTATGCCTGCCACCTGAAGGGGATCTAAGTTCGAAACATTAATGGTATAATATACTATGATTATTTTAAAAATCGACTTGTCCAAGCGTTTTGCATATGTGCTAAAAATAAAATAGTAAATAGGGAGGGGTAACACTACTTATTCCAGCGCACTGTATATTTATATTAACACATATCGCTGTATCAGTGCTATACTGTAACATCTCAAAATTTGTATGTTTTGAGATAAGAATAAATTCCTATGAATGAATGATGGTTTTTTTAAGGTCAATACTGTACTATCTTAAAAATTTTTTTATTTATAATTCCATCATATGTTACTATGGTTCTGTGCTTAAAGACCTTACATTACAGGGCAATAGAATAATAACTAAAAATGTTACGGTGTTGCTCCAGAACAATTGTATAAAACTCAGAGCAATACAGTAATATAATCAAATGTTATATAATATGTAGTATTGCCGTGCAGGCAGTTCTCTGTACGGCTCGTGCAGATAAACAGCAAGACATAAACTATAGTAGGGATCATAACTCGAACACTGTTGTTGATTGCTTTGATCTTGAAGCTGTATTTCAACTTCCAAAGGTGCAAATTTCAACATTTTACAAAGAAAATTAAACACCTTCAATTTTACGGTTTTTGACGCCACATCTAAGCAAGGCCATTACTATATTTGGCATGAAGGGTGTGCAAAACGTGGAGCTTTAGAAATCGCTTCATTCCTTTTTGATTTTTTAAAAGAAAATGCTAATGAAAAATCTGTTATTTTGTATTCTGAAAACTGCAATGGCCAAAATAAAAAACACGTTCTCCTATCAATGCATCTATATGCAGTACAAACTTTAGATATTCCTTCAATTACTCATAAATACTTACTTGTTGGTCATACTCAAAACGAGGGGGATAGCATGCATTCTTCGATTAAACGACAATTAAAAAAGGCTATTAACAAGAACCCCCTTTATGTCCCTAGCCAACTAGTCGCTGTAGTTCAAGTGGCAAATAAAGAAAAAAGACAATTTCAGGTAAAAGAAATGAACAACTCAGATGTATACGACTGAACTGCGATAGAAAATTCTTTTCTTGGTAAAAATTTCCAGTACTCTATATCAGGAGAGAAAGTAGTATGGGCGAACGTTAAATCATTTTAAGTAAAGAAATCAACTCCATCGACTGTTTTTTATAAGTATTCTTATGAGCAAAACGAAATGATGTTTTTCTAACCTAGACCTAGACGATAAAATAACAAAAAAGAAAAAATGGTTCTCTTGTTGTTATGTCTAGAGGACATTCTTGCTCTTCAGTTACTTCTAGAGGTGTCCAACAGAAACCTAGAAAAGCAAAACAACAGCTGCCGAACTCCATCGGGTCGATCTCCAACAAGCACCAACTCAAACAAGCATATCGAGCTCCACCAGGGATTCCACTTCAGAAAAAAGGGGATCTAATATAAGTTTATGCGATGCAAAATTAATACCAACGCCTTATAACTTTTTCCATGGGGTGAAGACCAAAGAAAATGATAAAGATAATTAAGTCAGTTCTTTCTGTTGTATGTCACGTGTACTGAATACAGCCTAAAAATAAATGTAGTTTTTTTAAGATGGCAGTGTCAATAAATATTATTTATTCTCCATTAGAAAATGGCGTTTTACCAAAACTTTCCCAACAACACTTACACAACAATCACTCAATATTTTTATTATATATTATATTATTTCAGAGCTAAAGTGTAACATTCAAAACTATTTTATAACATTGTGGAAAAAATTTAATTTAATGTCATTTAATTTCCAAAACAAAACAGTAACATCTACAAATAAATGTAACAGTTTTAAAAGTTGTTGAAATGCTCAGTTCAATATTGAAACAACTCAAATTCCTTTAATTTAAACCAATAAATAAAAAATGTTTTAAAAGATATATACATTAATGCTTTTTAAAATTGTACAAGAATAATTTACGTAAACTAACAACTAACTGAAAACCGAAAATAAACAATAATTTTCACTGAGGAGTCAATCTTAGCGCATGAAAAACTTTAAACCCGTTTTTCTCAAAATGGTTGATTTTGAGATAGTACAGTGTTGCACTGAGGCAGCGATATATTAATACATATGAAGGCTGGATATATATAAAGGGCCAAGTGACAAAAAATCAATATTTCTGTTTTTTTTTTTTCATTATATTTGTCTATGCAACAATGGCGTTAACCTGTATTATGGGCGAAGTGATAGTTGCATTGGAAACAACTTTAAATAAATTCAATAGATAGCGTCCGGTTAAGTATAGCGTTTAGTTTCCTGATAAAAACTCTTTTTTCTCGATTGCGTATTTTTGTCACTTGGCCCGTTATACAGGGTGTCCCGAAAAGAATGGTCATAAATTATGCCACACATTCTGGGGTCAAAAATAGTTCGATTGAACCTAACTTACCTTAGTACAAATGTGCTCACAAAAAAAGTTACAGCCCTTTGAAGTTACAAAATGAAAATCGATTTTTTTCAATATATCGAAAACTATTAGAGATTTTTTATTGAAAATGGACATGTATAATTCTTATGTCAGGAGCATCTTAAAACAAAATTATAGTGAAATTTGTCCACCCCATAAAAAATTTATGGGGATTTTGTTCCTTTAAACCCCCCCAAACTTTTGTGTACGTTCCAATTAATTCATTATTGTGGTACCATTAGTTAAACACAACGTTTTTAAAACTTTTTTGCGTCCTAGTCTTTTTTCGATAAGCCAGTTTTTATTGAGATGCGGCTTCTTTTTCCATATATTTACGTAAAAATTTTATGGGGGTTTTGTTCCTTTAAACCCCCCTAATGTTTGTGTACGTTCCAATTAAACTATTATTGTGGTACCATTAGTTAAACACAGTGTTTTTAAAACTTTTGTCTCTTAGTCTTTTGTTCATAAGTCACCTTTTATCGAGATGTAGCTTCTTTTTCAAAATATACCTAAAAATGTAAATTATAAATAAATTTTCAGATTATTAACAGGTCTCTATAACCGTACTTAACCATATACAAATATATGTGGTGGATTCGAAAAATATTCAAAATATCTCGATAAACACTGGCTTATCGAAAAAGTACTAAGAGGCAAAAAAGTTTTAAAAATAATGTGTTTAACTAATAGTGCCACAATAATAATTTAATTGGAACGTACACAAAAGTTTGGGGGGGTTTAAGGGAACAAAACCCCCATAAAATTTGTATGGGGTGCACAAATTTTACTTAATTTTTTTTTTAAGATATTGCTGTCGTAAAAATGCCACATGTCAATTTTCAATAAAAAATCTCTGAGAGTTTTCGATATATGAAAAAAAAATCGATTTTCATTTTGTAACTTCAAGGGGCTGTAACTTTTTTTGTGTGCATTATTGTATATAGGTAAGTGAGGTTCAATCAACCTATTTTTGACCCCAGAATTTGTGGTATAATTTATGACCAATCTTTTCGGGACACCCTGTATATCTCTACTCTGCATATACACCTTAGATTTCTGAACTTAAAATAAGTCGATTTAAGCTAACTTACCTTAGTACGAAAGTTGATAACAACTGAAATACATGGTGTCAAAGTTAAACTTTTATTTTATTTATTTTTGAATATTTCCTGACAGGCTTAAGCTAATAATACGAAATTTGGTAAGCGAGGGTTTTTTAAGCTCAGCTCATTTAATACGTTCAATTTTTTTTATCTCCCACTCTACATACTTTTTGAATCAAAATTTTTATTATCTTAATATTTTTACTTAAAAAAGATATACTACATTCATCTCCCTCAACTTAACCATTTTCGAAAAAAACCCAGTTTAAATCTGCGATGCAACATAATTATTTGCATAATACATTGTAGTTACACCCGAAAAATAAACTTAGAGCAATAATAATTTCCAAAAATGTATCGCAAATTTCTTCTAATGGAATTTGCGATGCAGTAACATAAATATGAGAACTTGCACAATTATTGGGGTTTTAAGTTTACTTTTCGGGTGTAACTACAATGATATTATGCAAAAAATTATGTTGCATCGCAGATTTATAATACGTTTATTTGAAAAACGGTTAAGTTTAGCGTGTTGAATGTAGTGTATTTTTTTAAGTAAAAATGTTAAGAGAAAAAATTTACACAGTATGTGGAGTGGGGGATAAAAAAATTGAACGTGTTAAATGAGCGCTGAAAGACGTATGTGGCGTCCTCGAGGTAATACATCATTTTTAGTAGCGAATTTAGATTTGTCGTCTCAAAAAAACCCCGCTTACCAAATTTCGTGTTGTTAGCTCATGCCTGTCAGGAAATGTTCAAGAATAAATAAAATAAAAGTTTAATTTTAACACCCTGTATTTCAGTTATTATAAATTTTTCGTACTAAGGTAAGTTAGCTTAAATCGACCTATTTTAAGCCCGCGAATCTAACGTTAAGCTATGGCCCATTCTTTACCAAACACCGTGTATAATTTAACTACCTAATTACTTTGAACAATTTATTTTACATTTTAATAACCGCACGCTAAACATCAACTGAGTCGGTTAATAAGTCTATAAGACAACTGGACTCCCTTTTACAACTCCAAATTGTATAAAAATTGCAAGGGGTGGTTCTTTTTCCGCACCAATAACCATGCGGCTTCCAATAGACTGATACCTGCACTTCGGCGTCTTTAAAGATTTCTTCTACACATATTTCGTATAACCCTTCAACCAAATTGGCGGCACTCTAGCTTTGGCAAGGTTAACTATTGAACGATGGACTCCAACACGTGCCTTTTCAATTAAATTAATGCTTTCCATACTTCTTACTAGGTAGGATGTGTAGCGATCACGCTACTAATTAAATTACTTTAATTAAAATTGGATTAAAATATACCCCTCTAGGAAATTCTTTGGAGACGCCTATGGAATCACCCAGGTGCCTACTTTCGCAGCGAAGCAAGAGGAAAGCATCGCGCATGAGTCTATCGGATCGACACCAATCGATTTCGGAAAACATTGAACGGCAGTTGGTCAGGAACCGGCTCGAAGGTCAGACGCCGCGCCGCGCCGCTAATGAGGTGATTCTCATTTTTAGGTGACAGGATTGAAACAAATTTTAGATGGAAATCAAACGTCAGCTAATACCATCTACAAAAAAATAAACATCTCTTTGGACTCCTTCGCATAACAGAAGTGGATATTCCGGCGTGCTTGCCTTGTTTCAATTCCGTCACTTAGTCACCTATTTAGACTCATAGTCATTTTGTCACGTAACGTGACTTTACGTCAATCTACACAAATATGTACCCGTTGAACTAGTACCATCTCTGTTATGGTTTCCTCATGGAGTTCACTGTTTTGTTGAAGAAAACCATTACCTGATTTCTACTTCACCCAGAACCTTATAGTAGGACTTACTTACCACAGCAGCCAACCATTTTATCGTGCCAAAAGGGAATTTCCTACGGACTTTCAACCCATTCAAATATTGTTGTGATAAGATAAGTTTGTTTATTTTTTATATACTTTTGGTCACTATATATTTGCTACAGTGTAAACTTTTCGTATGCATACGAGGAAGTAAACTACAATAGGTACATATTTTCTTCGTAATAGATAGGGTTTTAGGTCGTTGTTTTTTTTTTCTTTGGTTCAATATAATTAGTAGTTTGTTTAAATAAATAAAATCAGGTCTTTTTAATGACAATTATAAATAATCGTAGCTTAAAATTTGATAGGGAATCAGGGGGTTAAAATTTTGTCGCGGATTTTAAATAGGGAATATGTCTAGTAGGTTTTTTTTGCAAATATGATATAACGAGTGCTGAACAACTCAATATATAATTAGTATTTTGCGAGGTGAAATACTTGATTTTTGGTAACCGTAGCGTCCTTGTTGTGTGTATTTTCACTCTAGGCTAGTTCAATTTAGGTGATAGTACTAACTTTTAGTTGCAAGGACTTTGTGCTATTTAAACGGACTTGATTTTGATTTTCTATTAATACCTTTACTTAGCGCAGTGTGTAGTGGTTAATTGCATGTTAGTGGCTTTTTGGCGCTGTTTTACCGTTACACCACCACTACCACTGCTATTGTGTTTAGAGAGGTATATGTAACTTGTAATATATGTAACCTATTTATTATTAATATATTTGTATATATTAAGGTTGGTGTTTTATTTCAGTCTGTATTACCAGTAAATAATATAGCAGGACAAGGTTATTATTTAATATTTTGTATTTCAGGTGATTGTATTCAGTGTCCTTTAGCTCCTGTTGTTCGTTACTTCAAAAAAATCTCGAGCTGTTCAAATTCTGGGCCCAAAACTTAGTTTTTTTTTCTTTTTTGCTACAGTTAAGTAGAGCGAGCTTTCAAATATTGTGCCGCAGAAGTTGAGCTGTCAGAGTTGGCGCCCATTTTCTTCTCTCTTTATTGTTCCTTTTATCTTGATCTCTCTCCAGTGGTCTTACCTAGTTGTATTAAGTTCTGTATTAACAGGTCTCATTTTCTTTCTAATTACTATTATTTCATTATCAAATCTTTCCTTTTTATATCTCTAAAGCCAATATTCGGTGTATTGAAGCTAGCCCGAATACCCACTTGACATTTAGTGTCTCTCTGCCCTTTTGTTTATTTTTTTCTTCCTTTTGAGCTAAGCCCCTCTTCTTTTTGTCTTAAATCTCTTCTCATTTATTTTTCCCCATATTTCGTCATTCTTTTCTTCAAAAATTTCTATACCCAGAGTATAGAGGTTTCAGATGGTCATAGATAGTGTCTTTTATTACTAGATAATAAAGGTAACGTGATGCATCGTGGAGTTTCAAAGTTTTTCTGAGTGCTGGCAGTTAGCAATAAAGTTCTGCAACTCAACCAAGCTTCCTTCGAAAGACGAATGCCAACAGGTTTGCGTCTTTAATATTGGCCGGTATGGTATGGGCCAGTGAATAATAATTGGCTTCAGATGTAACACCATGTCTTGCTTTATCGGTACCTCTATAGGCCCCCATAAATTCCTTAAAGAGGTCAAATACTTTTTGACTTGATTTACTTCCACTTTTTCGTCTACGTCTTGGTATCCTTCAAATGGCACCAGTCGGTTATGGTTTTACTTTAATCGATTTCCCCTTTGGAATCTTGCTTATGCGGTAAATAAAATCGTGAATTTTTTCATAAGAAGGTACGAACCTTCCCAGAACTGTTGCAATTTGGGAGAACGGCCCTTTATCATTTTTGGATTATAGAGCCCGATTTTGTCGTTTTTTTCAATAAATCCCTCTTCGCCTTGGATATTCGCCGTGTGCAAATACTTGGAGGGAATACGAGAAACGATCGTGCACGAGTAGCGGAGAAATCTAGCAACTTTCTTAAATTCATGTTGTCAATTGAAATTGTCATATTGACATATTTCATACGTACTATCATTGAAGAAAATGGGATTTCGCAAATGCTGTGTTGTAAATTGTATGTAAAAATACAACAAAAAATTGTCACTTTAAGTTCTATTCGTTTCTTCTAAGCACAAATAAATACAAAGAGAAAAGTGGATTTCCATACAATGTTTACCTTTGAATAACATAACCTCAATCTTTCTTTTTCTTCTTATTCTTTTTTGGGCTATGGCCTTGACAATTATTATCCAGTAACCAGGAATTATATAATAATTAAAAATTCTACAAATGTTGCTGAGCTATGACACTAGGTGTCGTTCTTCCGAACTTACACGGTCCCAATCGTACCGTTTCTTGATTAGATCGAATAAGGCTCCTTTCACACACTAAGAATTTTGAACGTGCGAAGGCCTGAACCCACGATAACATTCCAAGTAGCTTGGGCAATCATATAGAACCTTTCTAATTACACGGCGGTTGGAACGTTCGGTGTAATGTGAGTTGCCATGGGATTGCTTGAGTCACCATAGGAATGTCATCGTGCGTTCTAGCGATGGCTCTTTCAAATTCTTAGTGTTTCAAAGGAGAATTACATACATAGATTTTATTATATATATATGTACAGCTGGTTCCAAAAAAACTGATACGACTCTTAAAGCGTATTTTGTAGAAAATTGAGCAGTGTACTTTGAATGACAAATACTTATTATTTATATACTGTCAGTGTGACTGCCAAATATTAAAATTTGTCACATAACTTATTTAATAATTCTTAATAACTTATTTAATAATTCTTAAATAACAGAAATATTTATATCCGAGATAGGGAATACGAAATAATTAGTCCTGTCGCCAGGGGGGGTACAAGGGCCTTCTTAATTCAGATGGACTTACCCAAGTTTTTTTTATGTATTTTGGCCCGTAGAACACGAATTTTTTGGGTAACAGTTGATCCGGATGTCGATAAGATTGTTATAAACAAAGAAGTTGAGGAATTACATAACAGCGATTGCTCGCAAAACAAAACAATTTTTTGTATTTTTTGGGTCATACTAACCAAAAAATGTTCCAACAA
The DNA here is from genome assembly GCF_917563875.1 of Diabrotica virgifera virgifera. NCBI lineage: Eukaryota > Metazoa > Arthropoda > Insecta > Coleoptera > Chrysomelidae > Diabrotica > Diabrotica virgifera. Next base: position 192,666,814 of record NC_065448.1, read on the forward strand.
GTTTTTTCGTAGGATGCATAGTTTTCGAGATAAACGCGGTTAAATTTTCAAAAAATCGAAAAATTGCAAGTTTTGAACCCGAATAACCTTTGAATAAAAAATAGATTAGCAATTCTGCTTACTGCCTTTAAAAGTTTAAGTCAAATTTTATCTGTTTTGAATATTTGCATTGCTAAAAATTTATTTTTTGATTGTTAAAAAAAGCTATAAACACATAGTGTTTCCCGTGCCTAATACATGCGTTTTAATGCATGCTACATAGAAATAGCCCCGCTTGCACTTTTACCTCCTCTGCCTACTCATTCGATTTTAAATGAGAAATCATTGAAAACATCACTCAAGCACTAGGTGTTTATAGCTTTGTTTGGACAATAAAATAATAAATTTTTAGCAATGCAAATAATTAAAACCGGTATAATTTGACTTGAACTTTCAAATGCGGTAAGCAGAATTGCTATTTTATTTTTTAATCAAAAGTTATTCGGGTTCAAAAATTGCAATTTTTCGATTTTTTGAAAGTTCAACCGCGTTTATCTCGAAAACTATGCATACTACGAAAAAATTTGTAGGAACATTTTTTAGTTAGAATGGCCCAAAAAATACAAAAAAATGTTTTCTTTTGCAAGAAATCGCTGTTATGTGATTCCTCAACTTCTTGGTTTATAACAATCTTATCGACATCCGGATCAACTGTTACCCAAAAAATTCGTGTTCTACAGGTCAAAATACATAAAAAAAACTTGGGTAAGTCCATCTGAATACAGGAGGCCGTTGTACCCCCCTGGCGACAGGACTAAATTGGACCTAACATCACTGATAAAGGGCTGGCTCAGGGATCGCTCTTGAGCCTACTACTATTCAACATATATACCAAAGCGCTATATGACATTATTCCATCTAATTTCAGGCTAATTCAATATGCAGATGATCTAGCCCTCATAACAGTTGGTGAAGATATAAACAATCTTATCAGCTTAACTAATATATGTCTTACTCACATAACTCAATGGTTAACAGAAAATAAACTACTCTTGTCCCATGGTAAATCCTCTGCAATAATCTTTAACAAAAAGAAAAACATCATCAATAATATTCCGTTAATAATAGAGGGAGAGATAATTCCTATTAGAGAATCAATTAAATATTTAGGGACAATATTCAATAATCGACTTAACTGGATTGAAAATGTTAAACGTATCGAAACACAAGCTCAAAAAGGTTTTAATATAATGAGTTCAATATGTGGAACCTGGTGGGGAGCAAACCCCCATACACTCTCATTAATTTATAAAGGAATAGTAAGACCCCATTTGGATTATTCATGTGCAATATTAAAACCCTGTAGTAAGTCCACACTCTTAATATTTGATAAAAAATCATCACGGGCTGTATGAGATCTACCCCCACTAATGCTTTGTTAGCAGAAAGTGGAGAAATTTCATTAGATGCAAGAAGAAAAATACTTTGCGCTAAATTATATCTGAAAATCCTAGCTGATCTGAAAAATCCACTGAACGACATCCTGTCAGAGTTGGGAAGCAAAGTAAATTATAAAATAAGATTTTGAAAATCACAAGAGCCACCATATCTAATTGAAATCAAAAATAATTTTGACAAATATTTCATTAATCTAAATAAAGAGAACATTAAATCCTGCTTTCAGATCGAACTGCATTATCTTACGGGAACGATTCATACAATTTTCTCAACCCACAAAAAAATGGAAACCTATACTCATCAGGAATTTCTTAATGAATTTTCAGCTTCATATGGAAATTATACATGGGTATTTACAGATGGTTCTTTAGATCCCGGGTCGAGGACAGTAGGTTTTGGGGTACACATACTTTCAATAAATTATAACTATGCATCCAGATTACATGAGCACACTCAAATATGCACTGCAGAAATTATTGCAATTAATAAGGTAGTATCTGTTTGTATTGAAAAAAATATTAAAGAAGCAATAATTTTTTCAGATGCTAAAAGTGCTATCCAAAAATTACATAACACCACCCCTGGGGGACAAACAACCATATTGTAAACCTAACTAAAAGACTCATTATTGAGTCAATGGAAGCAGGATATAATATAATCTTAGCTTGGATCCCAGGCCATACTGGAGTAAAGGGGAATACAGAGGCTGATAAATTGGCAAATATAGGCAAGACTTGAAATGTTCCTGCAGACACTAAAATAGATAAATTTGAGTTTTTGCCTTTTATTAAACAAAAAATTGTAAATGAGTTTAAAGTTGAATGGATCAAGCAGTTTAAAACTAAAGGAAAATGGTATAAACAATGTCAAAATGATTTTTCTAGAAACCCTTGGTTCCACAAATTCACATTTGTCGATCGAAGGCACTTGACATCAATTATTAGAATGCGAACGGTCCATTGTCATACACCAGACCATTTGTTTAAAATCATTTGTAGTGATACTCCTTTTTGCGGATGTGGACAAATTGGAAGTATAACTCATATGTTACCTGAATGCCCAATTAACAAAACAAATCAATTTGACCTGTATCAGGAACTTGTTAATATAGGAAGTCCAACCCCCATTTCAATACAAAATCTCCTACATAATATTAATGACCAAACCTTAAGAAAGATCAATCAATTTTTAACAATATTTCAAATTAAAATATAAAATAATTTTTAGAAAATTATATCACAATGAATTTAAAGAAGGGGAATATGGAAAAATCCAGACCCTTTGAAAAGGGGATTCCCTTCCAATTACAGTCAAATACGAGGGCTGGCCAAGTACCTAAGAGGTGGAGGCCATGAAACTAAAAGAAGAAGAAGAAGATAACTTATTTTGTTCAACCTCAAAAAATAGCTCCACATGCTAGCAGAGAACTAAAAGCAAGAATTGTAACGAAATTAGAAGATGGTTGGTCACTATCTGCCGTAGCGAACCATTTTAACGTAAACAGAACAACAGTTTTTAAGATTAATAAAAGATGAAAAGAACAAGAAACTCTCGAAAGAAAGCAAGGTTCTGGAAGACCAAAAATATCTACCGCTCATGAAGATCGTACGCTTTTTGAGAGATTAGAAGAGAATCCTTTTAATATATATGATGTTGATATTTATATTATTTTAATATATGAATTAACATAAATGTAATCAGTTGTTTGTTGTTTGTTTGTTCACTTTATTAGTTGTCTGTCATAATAAATATAACATAATGTCAGACCAATCAAATACACTGCTCAAAATAATCAAATCTTACTAAGAGTCATATCAGTTTTTTTAGGAACCAGCTGTACCTCATCATACATAATTAAATTACATACATAAATAAAATAATTACAAAAAATAACTGTCAAGAATGTGCTTCAGCTCTATAAATGGAGCATAAGTTTCACTAATCAACTAATAATCAGCAAAAAGGACGTGAAGCATAAGTTTCACTAATAAACTATTTTTCAATGAGAAATAAGCCAAAATTTTACCAAAAAAATGATTTTATTAACGTTTCGACGCCCAAGTCGGGTGTCGTTGTCAAAATACAAAATAGTACTAAACTAAACAAAAATGTCGTTGCTTAATAAAAAATTCTTCTAATAATTTATTTATTATGACTTATTTATATCGGCAATTCAGACATGTATTATACATTTTAAGGTAGAAGACTTTAAAATGATATTGCCAATATTAAAGAGTTGCGTTCCTGGAACGACTTTACTAAAAGATCACACGCTATGATTTTTTGTGGCGGATATTCTTGAGTCGGGTTGATTTCAAGTAAAGTCGTCCCAGGAACGCAACTCATCAATATTGGCAATATCATTTTAAAGTCTTCTACTTTAAAATGTCTAATACATGTCTGAATTGCCGATATAAATGAGGCAGATTAACCTTTAACTACCTGCGCGTCAAGTTATAACATAACTACACGCGTGGAGTACTTTATACGCCACAACAAAATACACTCAAAAACAGCGGATTTGTTTTTTTTAATACACTTAGTTGTTTGTTATAAACCTTATTCGGCATCAGTGAATACTTGGAGTTTCTTCTCAGTAATCCAATTGGGATTTATAACTGGAATCATGGAATAACTGGATTCCATGATAAATAAAATTACTAATAAATTTTTTTTGAAATTTGATTTTTTTACAGGAGAAAAAGTATTGTTTATAAAGAAAAATATATTTTGTGCCATAATGACTAAAAAACAATTAAAATATGTACTTATATTACTACTTAGATTAATAAAATCGTGGTGTATATTGTCCACCACCGGAAACAATAAATAATAAACTGTAAATTACGATCTTCACAGAACACTGATTGTAACGAAACTAAAACCAAATTGTAAAGCACATTCCAGTGATAGGTTAGAGAGATAAAAAAAGGTCAAAATTTAAATTTTTAAATATATTTGCAGTAGAATTCTTATATCTGGCGTACAAAATACGCCAGCGCGTATAGTTACAGGTTAAATAAATTATTAGAAGAATTTTTTACTAAGCAATTTAGTATTATTTTGTATTTTGACAACGACACCCGACTTGGGCGTCGAAAAGTTAATAAAATCATTTTTTTTTTGGTAAAATTGTGGCTTATTTCCCATTGAAACATAGTTGATTATAAAAATTCCACAAGGAAATAGCTTCAGAACAACATAAGTTTCACTCATAAACCATGAAAAAAAATGTTCAATTTTTTAAGAACAAACAGAACTACCTAAGTGAGTTTTTATCAAATTTGTAAAAAAAATCGAATGTCAGTCTCCCGTGATTTTCTTTTTAAACGAATTTATGCTGCTGTAACAATAAAACATAATATCTCAGAAAAGGATAAAAATAATGTCGGTATTTAAAAATTATTATCCATTATACTTTTATGTCACAATAAAATGGTTATTTGTTTACGTAAAGTTCTCTTAAATTAACCTACAATATCGATTCTACTTTTATATTTAAAATCTTATTATATTTTGTGTGGATTAGTTGGATATCGTTATTTAAATTTTATCAAGGAATCATCGTAAAAAATTGTTAATAAATCTTATATGGTCGCATTATAATTTTCTTTAAATTCCAGTATTTAGAGTTGCTTTATTCTTCTTCTTGTTCTTGAGCCTGTGTTCGTCCACTGCTGGACATAGGCCTCTTCCATTTGCTTCCATCGATTTCTACTCTTGGCAATTCTCATCCACTGTTTGCCCGCGACTTGTTTGATATCATCTGCCCACCTCTTCTGCGGTCTGCCTACTCCTCGCCTGTTCTCTCTTGGTCTCCAGTTTGTTAGTCTCTGTGTCCATTTTTCGGGATTATCTCGGGCAACATGTCCTACCCATCGCCACTTGAGCCTTGCTATACGTTCTGCAACATCAGTAATCTTTGATCTTTCACGAATGTCGATATTTCGAATTTTGTCTCTCAAACTAATCCCTAGCATGGCCCTCTCCATCGCTCTTTGAGTTGTACTGAGCTGCTCTAAGGTTTCCTTTGTAAAGGCCATGGTCTCCAGTCCATATGTAGTTACAGGCAAGATACAGTTGTCATAAACTCTACGTTTTAGACACATTGGTATATCTATATTCTTCAAGATAAAGCTTAACTTGCCGAAAGCTACCCAAGACAATTGTATGCGTCTTTTTATTTCGGCTATTTGGTTTTCTTTGTCGATTTTAATGGTATGTCCAAGATATATATAGTGGTCTACATTTTCAAGACTGACGTTGTCAATAACAAGATTAGTTTGTACATTACTCATTATTTTTGTTTTCTGAAGATTCATTTTGAGACCTATTTTATTTGACTGCTGGTTTAGTTCCTTCATCATTTGCTCCAGTTCCTTGATATCTGTACTGAATAATACTATGTCGTCCGCAAACCTCAAATGACTCAAACGTACACCATCAATGTTTAGACCTTTTTCCTCCCAGTCGAGCTGTTTGAATACATTTTCCAATGCTAAAGTAAAAAGTTTTGGTGAAATAATATCACCTTGTCTAATACCTTTGCCAAGGCGTATTTTTTTGGTTTTTTGGTCTTCATTGATTTTGATGTGGAATGTGGCCTCTTCATAAATGTTTTTAATGAGTGTAGTGTACCGTGAGTCTATTAGAGCATCCCTTAGGGCTGACAAAAAGGACCAGGTTTCAATACTATCGAAAGCCTTGTGAAAGTCAATAAATGCCATATGTAAGGGTACATTATATTCTGTGGTTTTTTCTACCAGTTTGCTGATCGTCTGTAAGTGATCGTTAGTACCAAACCCTTTTCGAAATCCCGCCTGTTCAACCGGTTGATATAAATCAAGTTTTTGTGTTATGCGGTTGGTTATTATTCTTGTTAGCAATTTGTATAAATGTGACAACAAACTTATAGGCCTGTAGTTTTCAATATTAGTAGTGTCTCCTTTCTTGTGTAAAAGTATTATTTCGGCGTTTTCCCACAGATTGGATATTCTTTTCTATATTAGACACCTATTCAGCAAGACTTCCACAACCTCTAGAACGGTGTTGCCACCCATTTTTAAAATTTCAGACGTTATATGATCCTCGCCAGGAGCTTTTTTATTCTTCATTTGCTGTAAGGCATGTCTAATTTCCGCAGAAGTTATTTTAGGAAGAGTTTCCTAGCCGACGTTTAGAATTGTTCTATGGTCTGTTCCGGGGTTCTGTATAGTGGATATATAAAGATTCTTATAGAACATTTGTATTTCCTTGATTATTTGAGTTTTTTCCGTCACCGTATTCCCCTGTGTGTTTTTGATTTTAGTTATCTTCGATTTTCCTTTAGTTAAATTTGGTTTCAATACTCTCATGTTTCTATTGTTTTCGATGGTTTGCAATATTTGTTTTGTTTTATAAGCCCGCAAGTCTGACCTTATGCTCTTTTTAACTTTATTGTTGATAGCCTTATATTCTGGTAACTATTTAGATGTTCTTCTTCTTTCTTCCATTAAATCCAGTGTTGTATGTTTAAGTTTCGTTTTTCTCGGATTTTTATTTTTACCACAGATCTTTTTTGTAGTTGATGTTATGTCATTCGTTAATTTTGTGTTATTTCATTTATATCTTTCGTGTTGAATATTGGTAAAGGTCTTAGTTTCTTTTTTAGTTCACTTTGATATTCCTCTTGATTCATTTCGAGTGCTTCTGTTTGGTAATTTGTCCTGTGTTAATAATTTTCTTCTATTGAATTTCGTATTTACTTCTTTTCGCACCCTAACTAATCGATGGTCACTACCAGTGTCGACAGAATTTAGTACAGTAACATCTTTAGCAATGTTTTTGAAGTTAGAGAGTATAAAGTCAATTTCATTTTTTACTTTGCCGTCTGGGCTGTGCCACGTCCATTTTCTCTGCATCTTTTTCTTGTAGAATGTGTTTAAGCAGAATAGCTTTTCTTTGCTGAGGAAATTTGCAAGCATATCTCCCCTGTGATTTCTACTTCCCAGTCCAAAATTTCCAATATATTCGTTGTCGTTGTTATTTTCGTTCTTTCCTATTTTAGCGTTGAAATCTCCCGTAATTATTAAGTAATATGTTTTCTCTAGGTTTCTGGCTCTTGTAATGTCTTCATAAAGTTGTTCTACCTCTTCATCATCTGCAGAAGAAGTTGGCGCATAACAATGGATTGTTTGAATGCTGTATCTACAATTTAGTTTTATTACCAGATAGATAAACTCTATTAGAAATCGCTTGGAATTTAGTTACCAAGTTTTCAATTCTTTTATGTACCAAAAAGCCTACGTCTCATATACCTTGGTTATTTCCTGAATTGTATTGGTACAAAGTGTTCCCTGATTTTAGCAGAGTCGTTTATTCGCCTTTAAGCCTTGTCTCGCATAAGCCTACTACGTCCCATTTTATGGTTTTAAGTTCTTCTTGCAACTCTTCTAGGTTATCTTCTGTCCTCATCGTTCTGATGTTATATGTTCCGATGTGCATTTTGTGTGTACTAAGCGAATTCTTGCCTCCCCCAGATTCCACGAGGCAGACCCTTTTCTGGGTGTGGGACTTTGCATAACATACCATACCGACCTGGGGACCATATCCGTTCGTTTTAGTATTCGCCATTTCTATGTAGTTGGAAGGATGAGTAGCCTGAAAACACCACGCTGGCTAGACGGGTTGGTGAGTTTTATATCAGCCGCCCACTCTGGGTCAGACGCTGTTCGTAGCCGTCCATTCTGGATCAGACGCTACGGTTTTGATTCTATATTACCCCTATAATCGAATTGCTTTATTACTACATATAATTTTCCAGATTTAAGTTATAGGCATTAAATTTTTTATTATATTCTTGTGTTCTAAAACTCTTTATAAATACAGAGTGTCCCGAAAAGATTGGTCATAAATTATACCACAGATTCTAGGGTTAAAAATAGGTTCATTGAACCTGACTTCTTCTTCTTCAGGTTCCTTTCCCTATGGGAGGTTGGAAATCATCATCGCTATTTTAATTTTATTGGCCGCACTTCTGAATAATTCTAATGAGCTGCAACCGAACCACTCTCTCAAATTTCTTAGCCAGGATATTTTGCGTCGTCCTGGGTTTATCTTCCCTTGCATCTTCCCTTGCATAGTTAACCTAAGTAATACGTACTTCTCGCCCCTCATTATATGACTCAGATATTGAATCTTTCTAATTTTAACAGTTTTTATGACTTCACATTCTTTCTTCATTCTTTGTAACACCTCTATATTAGTTACTTTTTCAGTCCACGATATTCTGTGCATTCTCCTGTAGCACCACATCTCAAAGGAGTTTAATTTTTTGATTTCAGACTGTTTTACTGTCCACGCTTCCATGCCGTATAGTAAAGTAGAAAAAACGTAACAACGTAGCATTCTTGTGCGGATCTCTTGATTAAGTTTACGGTTGCAAAGTAAGTTCTTCAATTTTATGAACGTGTTTCTTGCCATATTTCTATTCTAGATCTGATTTCTTTTGTTTGATCTCCATCTTCGGTTAGCCACGTTCCTAAATATTTATATGTTGTTACTCTTACTGTGGAACCTGACTTACCTATATACAATAGTGCACACAAAAGAAGTTATAGCCCTTTGAAGTTACAAAAAAAAAATCGTTTTATGTTCATATATCGAAAACTCTTAGAGATTTTTTATTGAAAATGGACATGTGATATTCTTACAGCAGCACCATGTTAAAAAAAATTAAATTAAAGTGAAATTTGTGCACCTCATGAAAATTTTATGGGCGATTTTTTCCCTTAAACCCCCCAAAGTTTTTGTGTACGTTCGAAATAAATTATTATTGTGGCACCATTAGTGAAACACAATGTTTTTAAAACTTTTTTGCCTCCTAGTACTTTTTCGATAAGCCAGTGTTTATCGATATATTTTGAATATTTGTCGAATCCACCACATATTTGTATATGGTTAAATACGATTATAGAAACTTGTTAATAATCTGAAAATTTATTTATAATTTATGTTTTTAGGTATATTTTGAAAAAGAAGCCACATCTCGATAAAAGGTGACTTAACAAAAAAAGACTAAGAGAAAAAAGTTTTAAAAACACTGTGTTTAACTAACGGTACCGCAATAATAGTTTAATTGGAGCATACACAAACATTTGGGGGGTTTAAGGGAACAAAACCCCATAAAATTTTTATGTAAACATATTAAAAAAGAAGGCGCACCTCGATAAAAACTGGCTTACCGAAGAAATACTAAGAGGCAAAAAAATTTTAAAAACGTTGTGATTAACTAATGGTACCACAATAATGAATTAACTGGAACGTACACAACAGTTTGAGGGGATTTGAAACCTCTATACTCTGGGTATAGAGATTTTTGAAGAGAAGAACTGAATAAAGATGGGTAAAATAAATGATAAGAGATTTAAGACGACAAGAAGAGGGGCTTAGCTCAGGAAAAAAAATTTAAAGGGCAGAGAGACACTAAATCTCAAGTGAGTATTCGGGCTAGCTTCAATATACCGAATATTGGCTTTGGAGATATGAGAAGAAAATTTGGTAATGAAATGATAGTAACTAGGAAGAAAATGAGACTGTTACGATCACTTTAGCTGATACGATCACTTTAGCCCTATCAGTAGTTAGCGATGGATCAGCTAACTGACGAATTTTCAACTCGTAATCCAATTCAGGGGTTGACAGATGTTCTGCCTTAAAAGATGCCATTACACACCACTGGGAAGTAAACACGAGAATGAGATAAAATGTAAGTAGGTAAAGTTTAACTTACTCTCTGTCCTCAAGTTAATGTTCTGAGTCGATACCTATACCAGCAATGTTTATTTGTTTGGTCCAGTCGTGAAATCCGATGAAATGTACTGCTACACTCCCGATAAACCTAAAATTGAATAATACTTTTAATTCAAGGTAGTGATTCACTATTAATGCTACTCCGGACTTGTAAACATCGATGAGATTGTTAAATTCAAGATATTTAAATTTTTAATTTTAATTTAATTTATTATTAATACCAAAATAGTTCTTTAACCAATCAAAACATAGCGATTTATTCAGTCAACACAGTATACTATAGCAAAACAAGTTTATACAAGATATAGATATAAGGTAATGTCCCAAAAAAAACAACAAGTTGAAGTACAAAACTCAACTTCAAAGTGAAAATCTACCAAACCCAATCACTGAAATCACCAAGATAAAAACCAAAAATTAAAGAAAATATTTTTAAAGCCAAAAATGTAAAAGAAGCCCCACGTTGGGCGCCAATTGAAACCTCTATACTCTGGGTATAGAGATTTTTGAAGAGAAGAACTGAATAAAGATGGGTAAAATAAATGATAAGAGATTTAAGACGACAAGAAGAGGGGCTTAGCTCAGGAAAAAAAATTTAAAGGGCAGAGAGACACTAAATCTCAAGTGAGTATTCGGGCTAGCTTCAATATACCGAATATTGGCTTTGGAGATATGAGAAGAAAATTTGGTAATGAAATGATAGTAACTAGGAAGAAAATGAGACTGTTAATACAAAAATGGAAGGAAAATAGATCAGAATGCTAGAGATAAAATAATATCGAGTTACAACAAAGAAAGAAGAAGAAAAAAGGGCGCCAACTCGAACGAACAACTCGGCTCTCAGAACCAAGAAGTTGGACAGGTTCGAGATTTTGAAGTAACGAACAACGGTAACTCTATGACACTGGTTACAACCACCTGAAATACAAAATACTAAATACTGATCTTGTCTTGCTATGTTATATACTGGTAATACAGACTGAAATAAAACACCAACCTTAATACATACAAATATATTAATAATAAATATTAAATGTTAACACTTTACATATAACGCAACGTAATAACAGTGATAGTGGATGGGGAAAAGATAAAATAGGACCGCAAAGGCCACTCAACAAGCAATTATCCACTATCACTGGCCAAGCAAAAGTATTAAAATCAAAATCCAAATCAAAAGTCCGTTGGAATAGCACTAAGTCCTTACAACTAAAAAGTTAGTAATTATTTCCTAAATTGAACTACGCTAGAGTGATATCCACAACAAGAACGCTACGGTTACCAAAAATAATAAAGATCTCACCTAGCCAAAAACACTAATAAGTAAATATATAATGAGTTATATAAATGAGTTATATAAATGAGTTATATAAATGAGTGATATAAATGAGTTGTATAAATGAGTTGGTCAGTTACTCTTTATATACAATGTAAAAACCTACAAGACATATTCCCTATTTGAAATCCGCGACAAATCTTTAACGACCCCTTTCCTATCAAATTTTTAAGCTACAATTATTATTTATAATGATTATTGAACAAGACCTAATTTTATTTATTGGAAACTACTTATATTAAATCAAAAAAAAAACCAACGACCTAAAACCCTATCTATCAAGAAATATGTACCTAGTTTACCTCAATTGTATGCATACAAGAGGTTTACAGTGCAAGCAACTATAGAGTACCCAAAATATGTAAATAATAAGATTAAACAACTTATCTTAACCACAAGTCCTATTTAAAAAGGTCCAGATAGGAATGAATTTCCTCCTGGCACGGCAAAAACTAGTGGGCTGCTGTGGTGATAAATCCAATCCTGGATGTTGTGAAATAGGTACTATCCAATCCAATCAAAAGTAACTCTAGGGGTAACCCATACCCTAGCTGCTTACAGTAACTGGCACATATTTATATGATGGCACATTAAATGATGATACAATCTATATAAATTGACTAGGCTAAGTGTCTATGTGACAAGTAGCTACGGGACGGAATCTAAAATAAATTTTATCAATTTAATTACATTATTTATAACACTATGTGTAGACAGCACAGGGTCACTGCACTGGAAACCAAAACAAAAAAACTCAGGTTAGGTATACATATGTCATGTCAAACTGAAACTAACTCAAATCATCAAATCAGACATGGCAGGGACATGCGCATGACATGTCTGATATTCGTTAAAACTTTTTTTATATTATTACCTCAAAAAAACCTAGAGCAAAAAGTCTAATGAGAAATTGGAATTTAACTTTAGCACTAAAACATATGGCCTTGACTGTTCCTTTGCAAATGGAAATGAATATCCTTACCGTAATATAACTTATAATGTGACATTTAAATTATTTCTTAACTGAAATTAATATCTACAGATAACGAACGAGATATCTAGGATGGTGAATTTGATTTTATAATGAAGAAATAAAGAGAAATATAGAGGAACTGGTCCGAATATGGGCCCCCCATTTGTTTTTCTATTGAAACTTGCTTATTATATGTTTATAACAATGCTACATAACATTTATACATGCTATAAGACCTTAGAAAAACAACTACTAACTATGTATTTTTTATAATAAAGTTTATTTATTTTACGGATAATAATATGACGTGAGGCATATTTTTCTAACCAGGCCAGGCTGTCTGAAATATGGGCCCCACTCAAAAACTAACAAAATTTTCTTTTGACGACAAAAATACGAAATAACCTAGCTAACAATTTATGATTAAAGAATAATAAACATATCTGTGAAAAAGTAGAATAAAATTATCTGCAAAAATCGCAAACGTAAGGAGTCTTTTTCAGCTCCGGAACACTGTTCATGTGCCCAGAGATTGCACATTAAACATTGAACCCACGTTTCTCCTCTAGTGTCATCAGAAAACTGTTGTTCACAAAATAGACATGTGGCATCATTGCTTTCAGGAGAAGACTGGCCTATCTGTTCTACGTCAAGGTCTTCGTCAGCAGGCAAAAATTTCTCTTCCTCTTCTTCATCCGAACTGAATTTGGTTTTGATTTTTCTGTTGGGTTCCTTTACATTTTCTTTTGGCTTTAGCGCAGAAACTATTCTCTTCCCCTTTCCTTCCTTGGCCTTTACATTTTCTTTTTATTCAATTGGAAACACAGTTCTCTTCCCCGTTCTTTTTTTTATTTTCTTATATTCTCAATTGATAATTCAAGGTCTGATTTATACGGAGATGAAATTATAACTTGAGAACAAGAATTTTTTCTTCCTCTTGAAGACGCTCGCTTCGTAACTGATGGGACAGTTGAAAGAACGAATGGACTCATGAATGTTTTGAACGGTGTTCTGGCACAGTTGTTGCGTTCGTTGTGCTCCTTAATGGTTGATCTGGGTCTTTAGAATAACTTGGTCCTTGATCTTCTGAACGAACTGTTATATTTTCTGAAGAAATCGTTTTTGCAAGGTCGCTTGTCAATTCTTCCAAATAAATTTCAGTCAAATTAAAAGTTTTCTCAGATTTCAGTTTCTCAGTACTGAAATCAGCATCAGAAAAAATGGTTATATTTATTGGCCCTATTTCAGTTACTTTAAAACCATTATTAGCTATATCTGCCGCCTGGCATTTCATAAATAATGCCTTTTCCGCTAGATTTATGCAAGCGGTCTGAATATGGGCCCCTAGCCTATATTTACGTCACACAAGGGGCCCATATTTCAAAATATGTACGTTCAAGAAAAATATTAGCCTATGATTTTGTAATTATTTTTTGTTTCTAACCTACATTAAAACCATTTTCCTTCCTTTTTCTGCCACAAAAGCATAATATATCAATTCCGAAATAATGTCAATAAACACAAATATTATGTAATATAAAGTTACTCAATAAAATTTTTTCAAAAGTCAAAATCAGAGGGTCTACACTGTGTAACAACAATATATGTACTGGTCGAGGAATCTGTAAATATATGACAAGAAATGGGCCTTCTACTATATTTGGGCATTTTCTAACAGATAGCACTACTTGTTTCATAGATAGTGGGGTGGCCCATATAAAATACATAGCCCATATTCGGACCAGTTCCTCTATCAATATACTCACTTGAGCAAAGCAACACATCGGCGGTATTACAACCTTTTTCCTTTCTTGTAAATAAGTCTCCAGATATAACTACTGCTTGATCATTATTAGTATGGGTTATTGGCTGATGTTCGAGGTCTTTTAGTTATATATTTTCCCAATTTTGCCCAAACTCCGTCACCTAAGTAATGACGATGTGTTGCCTCTTTCTGAGTTCGTGACCAACTAAACTAGAAATCGACAATCATCGATTTTCTTTCTATTGGCGCGCCTGTGCACCGAAAAATCGTAGTTGGATCTTCGCGGGCGTCACCCAAGGATTTTGTAGAGGGGTATATTTTAATCCAATTTTAATTAAAGTAATTTAATTAGTAGCGTGATCGCTACAGATTTAAGGGAACAAAAGCCCCATAAAATTTGTATAGGGTGGACAAACTTCACTATAATTTTGTTTTAAGATGTACTGCTATTAGAATGATACATGTCCATTTTCAATAAAATATCTCTAATAGGCACCGGGAGTTGATGAAATACCTGCAGAACTGCTAAAGCTATTAGATGGAGCACAAATAAAAATAATAGCTGAAATATTTAATGACATATACAAGGCAGGAAAAATACCAGCAGAGTGGCTCAAATCTGAGTTTGTACCGTTGCCCAAAAAAACAGGAGCAAAAGTTTGTGAAGACTATAGGACCATAAGCCTAATGAGCTATCTTCCCGAGCTGTTTTTATAAGTCATCCATAATAAAATTTACCGAAAATGCGAAGAACAAATTGCGCCCAATCAGTTTGGATTTGTGAACGCCGTTGGTACGAGGGAGGCTTTATTTAGCGTGCAAGTGTTGTTTCAGAAATGTAGAGATGTCAGCTGTAATGCTTTTGCATGCCTGATTGACTACAAAAAGGCTTTCGATAGAGTCCGACATGAACAAATGATGGAAGTGCTGAAGAGGACACGGATTGACGAAAGAGACCTGAAAATAATAGATAACCTGTATTGGAATCAATCAGCAGTGCTCCGAATAGATGGAGAATATACAGATCAGGTCAAAATCTTAAGGGGAGTGAGACAGGGATGCATAATTTCACCGCTATATTCAATCTATACACAGAGCACATTTTTGAAGAGGCTCTAAAAGATATTGATGAAGGCATATCAATAAATGGAGTCAAGCTCAGTAACCTGCGATATGCAGATGATACAATAGTGTTTTCCAATACCATAGAAGGGCTGCAGAACTTAATGAATAGAATAACTGAAACCAGTAGAAGATATGGACTAGATATAAATACCAGCAAAACCAAGCTAATGGTCATCAGCAAGCAAAACATAACTGGAGTAAATCTGTATGTGAACCAAATGAGAATTGAACGTGTCTCACAATACAACTATTTGGGCACTATAATCAATGAGTCGTGGGACAATACCCAAGAGATTAAATGTCGCATCAAAAAGGCAAAGAGTGTATTCTTGACTATGATCTCTGTGTTCAAGAGCCATGACATCACTCTAAAAACAAAAATAAGGTTCCTTAAATGTTACCTGTACTCAGTACTTCTATACGGAGTAGAAACGTGGACCTTGAAGGCGGAAACTCTATCAAAACTTCAAGCTTTTGAGCAATGGTTGTACAGAAGGAGCCTGAAGATACCATGAACAGACAAAGTCACCAATGAAGAAGTACTACGGAGGATGAACACAACCGCAGATTTAGTCAACATCGTGAAGGGCCGTAAGCTGCAGTACTTAGGGCATATAATGAGAAATCAATGAAGATACGAGCTACTCCAGTGCATTTTACAAGGTAAAATTGAAGGAAAAAGGGGCCCAGGACGAAGAAGAATATCCTGGCTTGCTAACGTAAGAGCATGGTTTAGAAAGACCTCAACACAATTATTCCGTATAGCAACTAACAAAGTCATCATAGCCAGAATGATCGCCAACGTTCGGAACGGACAGGCACCCTAAGAAGAATAAGAATCCCTAATAGTTTTCGATATATTGAAAAAAATCGATTTTCATTTTGTAACTTCAAAGGGCTGTAACTTTTTTTATGAGCACATTTGTACTAAGGTAAGTTAGGTTCAATCGAACTAAGTTTGACCCCAGAATGTGTGGTAGAATTTATGACCACTCTTTTCGGGACACCCTGTATATAGTTTGACATAATCTATTACAATTAGAGCATGGGGAAGAGTTGCCAGAGACAGGGGTGAATGGGTGATTGTTCTGAAGAAGGTTTTGGTTCATAACGGGCTTTAACGCCACTGATGATGATGATAATAGTTTGACATACGTTGTCAAAAACTATGCTTATTCAATTTAATTTTATTTACTAATAAACCAATTTTACATGCAATTTGACTTCATAAGTAATAGATTTTCATCCAACGTGACCGGAGATAACACTGGAAGTCGATATTTGAATTCTTCTTGTAAGTCTTTGTCGATTGATAAACGATTTCCCTAATCTTGAGTCATTTTTGACAAATTTTGAGTCATTAGATTTTAATGAGAAATGACATCGAAGGCGAAAGTAAATATTGGAGCTCGACTTTTCAATACGCAATATTTGATACGTCAATGTACTATTTTTGTAACTATGTATAATGTGGTCCATTACACCTATTACACCGTTTTAACCGGAAGTCATATTAAAACCGTAAGTATATATTTATTGTTATCTTTAAACAGGATTCTGATCTTCAACTTTAAACAGTACTTTAAACAGTTGTAACTGGAAGCTAAATTTCTCACCTTTAATACCACCTTTGGGTTATCAGCTCTCATTCGACAACACATTTGTCATTCTATCAGTTCTAATAACGTAGTACTTATATTCGCGGAGAGACAGACATGAAACCTTAAGTAGATATTATTTGTTTTCATCTTTTTAATGCGCGTCGAAGAATATATCGCTTGTACTTTTCGGCCACTTGATATCCTTACTTCCAGTTAAAACTCTTAAACCGGAAGGCTGAGGTTAAATTTCTAATATCTAATACCATCTTTGGGTTATAAGCTCTCATTCGACACCTCATTTGTCAGTCTAATAGTTTTAATAACGTCGTACTTATACAGGTATGGAAAACAATTATCTGAATATACGCTCTGAGCTTCGCTGGTGTCGCTCCTGGCGGATTACTAATACAAATTTGACCGGTAATTTTTAAATTTATTATTTAATTGTTATCGCTTAGTATTTACAACGCTAAAAATAATTAAATTGTAACAATTTTTTTTAAGATTTTGCTAATCATTTTGACGTTCTATTGATAAAATATTAATTTCTTACTTCGGATACTTTCACAATTATCGTGTAGATGGCGCTAAGATTAATAGATTAATTTATAATTACATATTACGGAACATTAAAAAAACGTAAATTCAGTATCTAAAGCGTAAGCATATTTAAGGTAAAAATATATACCACAGCTTTGACCAACTAGTATTTTTTATAATTAATGTTTTCAATTTTAGTTTTAAATTAATCACTTTCACATTTATGTCAAATTTCCGGTAAACGTTTACAGACTTGTCCCTACTGACGCTCGCGAATTTATAAATATCCCCTTTACGTACGAGCTCACAGCGTATAGGGCATTAAGACAACGCAACGAACTGAGAAAAAATATTATATAGCCTTGTATGTCCGAGAGAATAACATGTAATCACATGTCTGTGATAGACCCCTTAGCATTATGGCCAGTCTTGTCTGTACATTTTTGACAAAAAAAGTTTATTTTTTAGATGGTCTGGTAGCCCAATAAATGACCGTTTTGGACTGTAATTTCCAGGGGCAACTCCGAATTGCATGAAAATTTGGATTTAGGTTCTGCTTACCCTCCACTTCAAAGTTGAATTTGTGCCGTTGGTTGCTTTTACTTGGGGGGTGACATTTACCCCTTCTCGAAGGGTGAAAAACGCTTGTTTAAAATAAGGCCGGAAATTGATAAATTGACTTATTTTAAGCACCTTTTGTTCTATAAAGTTTTTTACGTAAGTCAATACTTTTCGAGTTATTAGCGATTTAAAATGTTGATTTTTCGACATAAAAACTACGTTTTCAGACCGTTTTTCCCAAATAACTCAAAAAGTAAATATTTTATCGAAAAAATATTATTAGCAAAGGTGTAGCATATAAAAAAACGAAAAAAATGGTGTACCAGTAATGTCTACACATTGAGTAGAAGCAAAGTTGGAGCTCATGAAAAATACGTTCTTATTCGTCTAATTCCAAATCGAATAATTCAACCAAGTTTTTCGGGAAAACCCTATTAACATTTTTAAAGTATCGAAAAAAGCTTATTATTTGTTTTTTACAAAAGTTTACAGCATCAAAAATAAACAAGTTACACTGAAAAAAAGTTGGCTTCTTTTTTTTGGTAAAAAAAATCGTGAAAACCTCCCTCTATTTAGCACCCTAAATGAAATTAATCGTTTGGCTTTACCATCTATTTTAACTGTATTTCTATTGTTTATATGATCTGCAAGTTTGATTAGTTTCAAGTGCTTATTTTTTGAAAACATTTGGTTTTATAGTAAAAAAAAAATCTAAAAATTTTTGAAAAATTTCATTTTTTCAAAATAACTTAAAAAGTATTAGTGATAAGAAAAATCTTAAAGAGTAAAAAAATGTAGGTTTTGCTATTATAAATATGCTAGTTTCATTTTGTTTCTCCGTAAGACAAATATTGGTTAAGATATGGCTGTTCAAAATTTGCATACACTCGTGATTAGTGACCCATTCAAGCTTTCTCAATTATAACCCTTTCAAAAATAAACACTTTAAACCAGTGAGACCGACAGATCATATAAAAAATAGATAGATAAGTAAATTGTTTGTAAAACGGTAGCGATTCATTTCATTTGGGGAGCTAAACACGGCGAGATTTTCATGATTTTTTTACAAAAAAGAAGAGGGCCAAGTTTATTTTGAGCGGAACTCGCTTATTTTTGATGCTAAAACTTTTGTTAACAATTAAAACAAAGCTTTTTATAAACACTTTAAAAAAGTTTAAATGGGTTTTTTCCAAAAAGTGCTTAATTTTTCGGTGATTTCACCTTGAAATATTCGATTTGGAATTGGACGAATAAGAACGTATTTTTCATGAGCTACAACTTTGTTTTTATTTGATTGATAGACTTTACAAATACGCCATTTTAAGGATATTTTTTTCGATAAAATATTTACTTTTTGAGTTATTTGCGAAAAACCGTCTGAAAACGTAGTTTTTTGTCGAAAAATCAATATTTTCAATGAAAAATTTTCAAAAAAAAGTTGCTTAATTAAGTCAATTTATGCATTTCCGGTCTTATCTTGAACGTATGTTTTTTCACCCCGAGAAGGGGTGACTGTCACCCCCCAAGTAAAAGCAACCAACGGCACAATTTCAACTTTAAAGTGGAGAGTAAGTAGAACCTAAATCCAAATTTTCATGCAATTCGGAGTTGCCCCTGAAAATTACACGGTATCGCCGAATTTCCCGTTCATTTACTGGGCTATGGGGAAATATTTCAATGATGCAATTACAAGATTATAGCAGCATGTTCATATCTTAGATTAAATCAACAGTTTCTTTAATATTAGTTCATGAAAAATAACATAATAAATTCTTAACGGTATAGACTAAAACAATTAATTCTAAAAATAAAAATTTTATAATTTTAACTATTTTAAAATTAATTTTCATCACTATCTGTGCATTTTCTTCAATTGTTGACACAACCAGTTTTTTCAAATTTAGAAATAATGTTGTGAATTATTGTAGATTGTGTTGGTACAGGGTCTTCAAATGAAAATGAAAAGCTACCTATTATATGGTCGGCACTACTTCCACAATAATACCATTTATAATAATTTGAATTGTATGTTCAGTTTTAACCCTAGAAGGACCAATGAGGTTTAAAAAGTATCGGTAGTAATTGCACAAGAGCTCTAAAATTATTGAATTTTTCGCGAGTGACACTTTGACAGTTTTAATTTCACGAGCCAAAGGCGAGTGAAATTATGTCAAAGTGTCACGAGGGCAAAAATTATATATTAATTTTAGAGTTAGAGTGCAATTTATTGCGATTATTTCATGAATAAAACTGTTCAAAACCAAAATTTTATTGTAATTTATTTATGTAAATACAAATTACTACAATTAAACACAAAGTTTTTATAAATATTTGACGATCGAAAGTCATCACTTTTATAATTTTTAAAACATTAATTGTCATTAATGTCACTGAATGTATTTTTTCGTAGCAACGAAGGGCACCTGCCGTAATATACCTAACGACGGGCAATTATCAAAAATTATCGATTTAATTCAGATTTATGTAGCTTTCTATTGGTCAGAATCTCCCATGAACGAAATAATCCACAACATTGCATTACATCTGATTTTCTAGATACCGTTGTTTCTAAAAATCTCAAATGATTAGTAGTTGTCGGCTTACTACTGCCGTATTAGATGGCATAATTAGCATTTCTATAATTTAATTCATTTCCTCATACTTTTATAAAAACTTGACAGTGGACTATAAAAATAATCCCCTTGAATATCTTCAACACCATCCCAAAAGGGAAAGGAACGATATCATTCATGTGTAAAATTAGCAAAATCTAAAATAAAAAAAGGCCAATAGTGGGCAAAAAAAACCATAGTTTGTTCAAAATGCAAGTATGGGCCATTCCACGAACATACGCCTGTTTTGGATTACTTCGACAACGAATATTTTACTATACAACATAAGAAGTACGAAAGTAAATGGCGCTAATAATTATTCCAATAAACAACAATGTAATTTGCAATTTACTTTCGTTCTTCTTATTTTGCACAGTAAAATATTCGTTGTCGAAGTAATCCAAAACAGGCGTATGTTCGTGGAATAAGGTACATGTATGCGGTAAGCACAGCAAGAAGTCAAAAATGTACCTATCTGTATCCTAAGGCTACGGCTCCACGGGCTGGAAATTGACGCTAGCAGTAGCCGCAAAACGAACTTTTCCGCAGAACGGAATAGGAATAGCCGAACTGTACCGACTACAGGACTTGTGCGTAGTCGGTTCAGTTCGGCTATTCCTATTCCGTTCTGCGGAACCTTAAGTTCGTTTTGCGGCTACTGCTGGCGTCAATTTCCAGCCCGTGGAGCCGTAGCCTAAGATGATGCCAATTCCACTGAAGCCGAAGACTCCGGGTAAATTATAAATTCGTATCTTTTAACTGTTCAATTTTAACGTCTAGGAATAATATAAAAGTGTAATTTTTAAATTAGTTTAAATAAAGTAGCACCTTTTTGATTAATTTATATGTGGACATTTATTGACCTTACTTGGTACCCGCTGTTTCTACTAAAAGGTTGGTCCAGCGAGGATTAAAGGTTACCATTTTCCTAACTTGAAATATCAATTTCTTTATTATTTTTTTTGCACATAAAACCAGACCTTTTACTAATGAAAAAATAAACGTTTATTTGACTTTTCCGTTATCAAAACTAAATGTCACTTTGACAAAACTAGAATTCAATCTAATAGGTGTTAAAACAAGCTCGTATGTCTGTACTAATTTCATACTATATTCAGTATCTCTCTGTTAGCAGCACAACCTCATACTGTTCTTTTCGCGCAAATTATGTGTGCTATATGCAGTTTTCAGATTACCACACCTGTATAGTTACTTATATTCACGGACCGACGGACAGACAGGCATGAAACCGTAAGTAGATATTTGATTTCATCTTGCCAAGGCGCGTCGAATAATATATCGCTTGTAATTTTTGGCGACTTGATATCAGTGCTCCCTGTTGCAAATGTTAAACTGGAAGTCGTAGTAAATTTCTAATATTTAATACTATCTTTGGGGTATTAGCTGTTATTCGACACCATATTTATCATTCTGTCTGGTCCAATGACGGAGGAGTTGTGTTTACAAAGGTTTTTGGGACAGACATCATTTTTTCAAAAAGGGTGAAAACAAAAGAAAAGAAATAAATGTGTATTTTAATTTAAAAATCAAATTTGCCCACGTGTGCAGCAGATGAGCGAGCAATTTGTTTAAAAAGGATTTCCTTGTATACTGTTTGTAAACCTGAGGCGTGGCAATTTAATTATTTTCATATCTCTTACATTATACTAAGAAGAAGATATAATTCTCGAAGATTTGAAAAGGGTTAAGTGCTTTAATACAAAAGATCCTTTTGTGTACAAAATTTATTGCAAAGTCTTTACTTTACTCCTCAAAGAGACCTCGAAATTTACCAGTGGGGAGAACATTATTACAGGAATATTGTTATCTCTCCTGCCTAGATTTATAATATACATCAAAAATAGCGCGTAGAGTATCTGTAAAGCGCTTAGAAATATAAATCCTGGAGATGTCTAAAGAGAAAATAATACTCTTAATTCGAGTTATTCGTTTCTGATGAATTTTAAGAAATAAATGTTGAATCGTTTGTAACATTTTTTTATGTTATAAATTCGTAAAGATTTTGTATCTATTTATTAAATTTTCAGTTTTAAATTAAAAAGGTTCTGCAACGTACTTCTTTTGACAGATTTGAACTAATTATGCTTAAATGTGATTAAGCCACAATTTTTTTTGAAATGTGGTTATATCTGATTGACCGAGTGTCACAAATAAGGAGGTCCTCAGAAAAATGAAGAAGTACCGAGAGGTATTGACCACCATCAAATCCCGAAAGTCACAATACTTTGGACATATTTTGCGAAATGAATCCAGATATATACAAGCCATCATGCAAGGAAAAATATTTACGTTAAGTGTACTCCAAATAATAGTTCATAGTACCTAGTTTTATCCCTACCCAAATACAGACATTTTTGAACTGAAAACAGTTATCTCACTCTCTTGAACGTCGACCGCCACAGACGACAGAAGTACAAAGATACCTCTCTCTGTTTTTAACCCTCAAAAAGAATACACGTGTTGTTCTCTACTGTTTCAGTAACAACTACTAGCTACCGCGTGTTGAAAAGTACATAGAATTTCTCTCTTGGCTGTTGACCGCCAAAAACAATAGAAGTGTTAAAGATAACTCTCTCGATCTGGTTTTGTTTAACACGTTAAAATTACAAGACGAGAAAGTTAAGGAATCAGTTCAAAGACAACTGAACAAAAATTTAATTTGGGAAAATATTGGTGAAAATGTCGATGGGGGCTTAAATAAAATCGTAACAACAGTAAAAGAAATCTGTGTGAGAAATTTGCAAGGCAGGTCAAAGCTAAAAAGCAGGCTTGGATGACAGATGACATATTGGATTTGATGGAACAACGGCGACTAGCGAAAAACAACGAAACACTTTATAACAGCATACAAAAAGAAATTCGACGTAAAATACGAGAAGCAAAGAGTCAACATCTAGCCAAACAGTGTCATGACATTGAAGAACTTGAAAACAGATACGACACGTTTAACATGTATAAAACAGTGAAAGAAGCGGCTGGTATCTTCAATAAGAAACAAACTGCATTGCTACAGGATGAAAATGGTAAAGTAATATTTGAAGTAGAGGACAAACTTAAAGAATGGGAAAATTACATCACGAACCTATTCGAAGACGATAGGAGTAGATCACCTCCCGATATTACTAACTGCGACGAACCCCTAATCTGCCGTCCTTAGGAAAAACGCCGTATCTGCAGAGAGATCGCATTTGAGTAAAATCGGTTTTTGTTTAAATGTCTAGCCGTTGAAAACTATTTAGAATTTTTTTTTGTTTGTTACTTTATATACATAATAAATATCATAGAATTCATATTTATACATAAGATTGGCAAAATATATTTTATTTACTCTAAAAACTCATGTTACTGCGTTCTTTCTAAGTATACTAGATAAAAATTAACTTCTTCCTCCTTAAGAAGAATGCAGTACTGCGTTTGCGCTAAGCATTTTCTTATTTTATAATACAGTAGGCTCTCTCTATAACGAACACGGTTATTACGAGGTTTCGCTTATAACGAGGTACACTAGATGTCCCATAAAATTCGTATTGAACTGAACATTTCTATAACGAGGAAAAACGAAATCGTAAAATATGTATCTTTATTATTCTTATCTATTTTTAGCGCTGTAATGGCTATAAGTAAATAGCCCAACTACCTACCTGTATACATAAATTCCCAACATCTGTGCGGTTCTCCAGGGTAGTACTTAATTAATACTCCGTGGCGTTACAACCCTTCGTGGGTTTTAGCCGACTCGACAACATGCCTCCACTGTTTTCTGTTGAGGCCGACTCCACTGAAGATATCGAGGGTAGTGCTTTAATAAAAATCCACGCCTACCTATAATAAAGTTCTTCCTGTACTGTTTATTTATTGGCCGATACTGAATATTGTAAAAAAAATTATAATTTATGATGGCGAAGCCTTATTGTCGAAGAAATAATATTTAGCAACTTATATTGCTCCGAATGGCATCACTATATAATAGAAAGTTAATATTTTAGACAACGATATAGGTATCTATGCACAATTTAATTGTTGTATGATATAACGAGATCCGCGTATAACGAGGTAATTAGTCTGCCATTTCAGTTCTCGTTATAGAGGGAGTCTACTGTTTAATAAATACAATATAACGATGAAAAAGGAGAATAAAAAACATTTTTTATAAAAGTGTGTCATGAAAATGGATAAAAAAAGTGTTGGAAATAATTTTTGAATTAATAAGTTTCTAAGGGGCGTTTCTTGAATTTTAAAATAAAAATATTCCAGAAACGATTAACATTTACGATCAAGTTTATTTTTAATTATTAATTATTATACATTGATTTAACTATGTACTTTTATAACACATTTGTTATTTGGAAATTCTACGACGTACGGCGATCAAAATACTTCGTACCAAAATTCCTATTTCGAACAAACTTTATAAAATTTGCACTGTTTAAAATGCCTGATGTAACGTAATAATACAATGTCGCATCAACAACAATATTCATATACATAGGAAACTCCGCTATACCTCACATTATTTCTTGATCACCAACAACTCAAACATATGTGTTTAGATTTTCTATTGATAAAGAAAAAATAGCCTTCTGCAGTATTAACTTTGTTATATTTTCTATTTGACATATTTAAAAGATTATATCAAACAACCGATCACGTTGAAAAATGGCAACAAACTAACCTTATTAAAAATTTTACACATGCTGTAAAAATCTGTCAAATGCTTAGGCAGAACGCCGCATCTAGTGCCTGCTTAGGATAAACGCGGCAAGTGACCTTTAAATACGGCGTTTTTTCTAAGTATTTTTCAGATGACGCATTTATTCTAAGTATCCATGAACATTTTTGCAGATACGGCATAAAATGCGTTGTGTTAAATGTATTTTGGCTTAACTTACGTCATTTTTAGTAAGCAAATAAGATAGATATGCACATTTGGGTTAGAAAAATGTATAAATCTAATTTTTTCAGATTTTTGCAGATACGGCGTTTTCGCTAAGCACGGCAGTAATAACACGCTCTGCGGTTATAAAAGCCATACAATCATCAAAAGATGGCAGAGCGACTGGTTCTGATGAAATTCCAACTGAAATATACAAGCCTATAAAATGATAGCAATGTTTTAGAGGCTATAACTTCGTTTTTTAATACCATTTATACCAGCGGACAACTACCTAATGGTTGGTCTAATTCACTGTTTATACCTCTACCTAAGAAGAGAACAGCAAGAACCTGCGTGCTGATTATAGAACCATCAGTTTGTTAAACCACTTATAGAAAATTTTTCTGAAGGTAATACATGGTCGTATCTACAATGAATGCGAGGAATACCTGGATGACACACAGTTTGGTTTCCGTAACGGGTTTGGAACGAGAGAGGCACTATTTGGGATGAACGTACTTGCTCAAAGATGTCGAGATATATCTGTAGACATATACTGTTGTTTTATTGACTTCCAAAAGACATTTGATCGTGTTAAGAACTCTATATTTATCGAAGCTCTAAAAGACATTGGCTTGGACGGCAGAGATGTTCGAATAATTGCAAATTTATATTGGAATCAAACAACATCAGTTTTAGTAGATGGCGTGGAATCACAGGCTCTTAATATTAAAAGAGAAAAGAGGAGTACGGCAGATATGTCCCTTTCACCCTCTTCAACGTTTACTCCGAAGGAATTTTCAGAAGAGCATTTTCTGAAAAGCAAGAAGGAATACTTGTGAACGGTGAAGTCATCAGTAATTTGCGATATGTGGACGATACAGTACTCCTAGCTTCTAGTCAAGATGAGACACTACTTGATAGTGTCGTTGGGAGTTGTAGGGAAGCAGCTCTGGATCTGAACATACGGAAAACCAAAATACTCGTAATAAGTAAACAACAGCATATAAAACCGTCTATCAATGTAAATAATATTAAACTTAAGCAAGTTGATAAAATCGTTTACCATGGACAGCAATTAAATTTTAACGCAGAAAGTCACGACGAAATTAGATCTAGGATAGAGCAGGCTAAAGCCGCTTTTATAAGGATGTCCAAGGTGTTATTTAACAGAGACCTAAAATTGGCATTGAGGATCTGCCTACTTCGCTGCTACGTGTTCTCGGTCTTACTTTATGGTGTCGAGTCCTGGACTGTGAATAAAATCGATCTAAATCGCCTTGAGGCTTTCGAAATGTGGTGCTGTAGAAGAATTTTAAAAGTTTCCTGGGTGGAGAAGATTCGAAACTCAAGAATACGGGAACGTCTCAGCAAGACTACTGAGATCATAAAAAGCATCAAGCAGATAAAGCTGGAGTATTTCGGACATGTAATGAGAGGTCCCAACTATAGGTTGCTACAAAATATTATGCAAGGAAAAATAGCAGGCAAACGCAGTCCAGGACGAAGAATAACCTCATGGTTGAAGAACTTGCGAGATTGGTATGGTGTTGATACAAGCATGCTATTTAGGGTGGCAGTGAATAAAATTAAGATAGCTATGATGATAACCAACGTTCTGAATGGACATGGTACATGAAGAAGAAGAAGACTCCATCTCCTGACTTGTGTCGAAGTAAACGGATTCTCTCAGCTTTATCCTCTTAAAGGCAACAAACGCGCGAATTCAC
The DNA here is from genome assembly GCF_917563875.1 of Diabrotica virgifera virgifera. Taxonomy (NCBI): domain Eukaryota; kingdom Metazoa; phylum Arthropoda; class Insecta; order Coleoptera; family Chrysomelidae; genus Diabrotica; species Diabrotica virgifera. The sequence continues at coordinate 192,694,178 of NC_065448.1, forward strand.
TAAAGACAATAAAGTGAACAAATACCACTAATCCCTTATAGACAAAACAGCTAGTCCTCTAAGCCAATTTAACGTCGTACGAGAAGCAAACGTGTGTGAAATGTACGTAGCTTAATTGTACACCTACATTCAGGAGTAAAGTTTATACCAAACCCTTCTTTCAGTGCATCATAGTTTGTGGAATTCTCTCTACCGTGATTATTATACATAGAACTTAGAAAATTATGTATTCGTTGACGGGTAGTTGTATACTTTCACAATATCAAGAGGTAAAATTTCAATGGTTATTCTAGGTTATAAGTATATACAGGGTGAGTCACCACTAACGGGACGGAATATTACAGCGAAACGGTAAAAGATTTGAAAAAAATTTAAATCGAATAGTTTGTAAGTTGATAAAACCTATATTCTAAAATTATTTTGAAATATACAGGGTGTCCCAATAAATAACGGCGTATTAAAGTTATATTTTTTCTTATAAAACACCCTGTATTTTATTGCATTTTTTAATTTTCCGCAAAAAATAAGGCATAGTTTCATAAGGCTTCCCTATACCTATGTACAGAGTGTTCTGAGTTATGTTGACTTTTCTTAAAATGTAAAGTTTTAAAAGAAGGCTTATTCTCAAGTAATTTAAGAAATTATAAAAACATTACTTTTACATCTAAATGGTTGGATATTGGTTGAATGTATTCCATGATTAATTATTACACATTTGTCTACAGGGTGTTCAAATTTATAGTTTCATTAGTGCGGTATTCATTGTGTCATATGATGCGTATTTTAAATGGAACACCATGTATATTAATACATAATTATACTTAGCAAATTTACCTCTTTCGAATGGTATATGGATGTCCTATACCTAGGTCTCATAGTTTTTGCGTAATTTACAATTATTTAAATTCTTACTCTGTAAATCGATTTTAAAACAAAAGATGAAGTTAATTAATGTCATTGTATGACATTGTCATTTTATGACAATACGATCTGGTAATTATCTTATAATTAATGCATTCCATGATTGATTATTACACATTTATTTACAGGGTGTTCAAAATTTACAGTTTCATTATTAGATTATTCAATGTAGCATAATATGATGGGTATTTTATTAGAACACCATGTATATTAATCAAAGATTGTACTAAACACAGGTTTATGGGTTAGGAAGTGCAGCATTTACAATATTTTTAATATAACCTTATTTAAAAAAATTCACCTTGGTCAATCCTGGTGACCTAGGTGGCCAAATATATGGACCGAATCAATCTATCCATTTATTTATAAGTTTTATGTTGAGGTTGTTCTTAACATCACGTCAAAAATAAGCAGGAGCTCCGTCCACTTGGAGCCACATGTTTGTTCGCACGCTAAGTGGAAGGTTTTAAGAAGGATTCAAAAAACTTGTTTTAAGAAATTTAAAAAAGTTGCTCCATTCAGATTTTCGTCAAAAAAATATGGGTCGATAACGTACTGGCTCAGAAGGGTCTAGGACGTTTCATCGCCGCCGTTTCGATGCCGCCAGTTCGATGCCGATGCCGGCCGATTCATCGACAGTCAATTAATCGCTATCTGATATATTTCCGAATTTTCGACAGTTACAATTATTAGTTATTTTTAGTATTAATTAGGAATTCTAGGAAATGCGAGATATGACGGCGATGAAATGGACTGGCGATGAACCGGCGGCATCGAAACGGCCGGCGATGAACCGGCGGCATCGAAACGTCCCATTCCGGGCTCAGAATACTGCCCCAAACATTAACACTTCATCGGTGTTGGCGATCAACAGTAAAATGTTTGTTTACTGTATCATAATAAAATAAAAGCTATGTCTATTAACTAGACGATTATTATTAAAAGTAGGTAGATTCGTCTGTACACAATACATTCTTAAAAAAAGTCAGTATCTTCTCCAAATTCTAAAGTCTATAAACGAAAAATTAAACGTTCCTGTTCTGTCTAATGCTGGTGTAGTTGAGTTTTATACGGATGATAGTGATTTTTCTTATGTATTATACATACACTTGTTAGACTGATCTCCAATTGACTCGACATTTTTCACGTAGGTACTAGTATTTGGGTTTTCCGTAATAGAAAGCAGGACATCAAGTTCGTTGACGTCATCAAAAATAAATGGTTTATTTTTATTTAACTTTTCCTACCTATGCAAAATTACCAGCAGCACGGAGTCTATCGAGAAATTTCTCAAAAACGTCCTTTTTTGGGTGTCCTCTATCAGGATACTTTTAAGCGTAAACCTTAGAAGCTAAGAGAAAATTTTAAAAATATTCCCCAATGCAAAGTAGCATGTCTACTCTTTCATAAATAGTGTGATTATTCATTTTTAGGAACAATTAAATTTGAATGTAATTGGCTCTTCCAAAGCCATTTTTAAGTAAAAAAAATTGAATATCATACACGGATGTTTATAGTTTTGATAATTACTAGACCGTACTGTCATAAACTGACAATGTCATACAATGACATTAATCTTTTGTTTTAAAATCGATTTGCAGATTAAGAATTTAAATAATTGTAAATTACGCAAAAACTATGACACCTAGGTATAGGACATTCATATACCATTCGATAGAGGTAAATTTGGTTAGTATAATTGTTTATTAATATACATGGTGTTCCATTTAAAATAAGCATCATATGACACATTGAATACTCCAATAATGAAACTGTAAATTTTGAACACCCTGTAGACAAATGTATATTAATTAATCATGGAATACATTCAACCAATATCCAACTATTTATATGTAAAAGTAATGTTTTTAAAATTTCTTAAGTAACTTGAGAACAAGCCTTCTTTTAAAACTTTACATTTTAAGAAAAGTCAAGATAACTCAGAACACTCTGTACATAGGTATAGGGAAGCCTTATGAAACTATACCTTATTTTTTGCGGACAATTAAAAAATGCAATAAAATACAGGGTGTTCCTTAAGAAAAAATATAACTTTGATACGCCGCCACTTATTGGAGCACCCTGTATATTTCAAAATAATTTTAAAATGTATGTTTTGTCAACTTACAAACTATTCAATTTAAATTTTTTTCAAATCGTTTACCGTTTAGCTGTAATCTTCCGTCCCGTTAGTGGTGACTCACCCTGTATATGTATATCCGTCCGCTATAACTTTTCCCATGCGGTACGATTCATTTTCAATCAATTTAAGTCAAAACATAAATTGAAACAAACGTCGATGTGTATATACATTTTGTATACTGTATACTATATACTACACACATCGGCGTACGTTTCACTTTACGTTTTGACTAAATTTGATTGAAAATCAATCGTACGGCATGGGAAAAGTTATAGCGGACGGACTATATATAGGTATTTAGTGATGAGTGCGCTAATAATAGGCAAAATAACGCAAAAGATGTAAAACATAATACGATGTTAAATAAAGAGCGACGAAACTATTAGAGGTGGGGAAATATCAGTAGAAACCTATAGTTTAATTTAAATTATATTACCACTATCTAGAGCTTCCACCTTTAGATGTTTGCTTAAGGCTATTTGACTTCAATCATAAATTGTACTTCTGACGTTCTTCCTAACATAGTTGTATTAAGTTATATATTGTTGTATAATTTTTATGGGAAAATTTTAGAAAATAAATTTATATCAGAGACCACGAGATCATAGATTTTCATCGCCCTGTATATGACCAAAAATTGTAAATATTATAATTTAGTTAGTAGACAGTGTTTTCACGGAAAGTGAAATCGTTAAGTGATTTGTTAATATTTCTGTGAACAGACATAAATGAGGTTTTATAAATGTTTCTTAGAAGGATAGGCAGTAAGTAAATTTATTGAGTTTAGAATATAATGCTTTTTGTTTAGCATTTTGAAAAAACGAAAGTAATTTGGTGTCTCCTAGAATTTATCAAAATGGAAAAGTTGTGTACAAAATAAATTGGTTCTTAAGAAATGAAAATATGAATGTAGTGGGTAGAGAGTATATTTGTGATTGGCGGAGAAAGATAGATGGTGGGATGAGAGTGTTGAGTCTGATTTTGAGGAAGGAAAAAATATGGTCACTGTGTAACGGATATCTCGAGAGTACAGTCCAGTTTTTAAAAAGTGAGAGGTCGGTGTAAAGTGGTGAAATTGGCCTTTGCGAGCAAAATCGTGGTGAAACAAAATCGTTGACCGAGTTGAGAAGTTAATTTTCCTTGTGTCCGAGGAGGTTCCTGTTTTTCTGTCTAGAACGAATAGCCGGTGGATATCAATTGCACAAGATGTCGAGCAGAGAGAAAACTGAATAGAGATTTCGAGCGAGTCCCGTTGTTTGTTTGTTGGTGAAGCAGTTTGGACGAGAAGGACCTTTCGCTACATCATAGGAGCACGGGTGGGAGAATCGAGGACTGCGCAATCCAGGAAGAAGAAGTACAGAAGAAACAAAAAGGTTAGTCAGAATTTTTGTGAAATGGAGAGAGTTTGTTTATATCCATACCATATTTGTTTATTTTTATATTGAGCATTTCTATAGCATAATTTCTTCATTCCAAAATTTAAAGAAGAGAAAAGTAATCAATTCAAAAGGATAAAAGTAAATTTTAGTATTTTTGTAAGAATAGTCTAACGAATTATTTAAATAAATTTTTTTGTTAAAACAAAGGAGATATCAGAATTAAAGCTTAATTTATTAGATGAGAAAAAATTACAACAGAATTAAAATTTTAGTATAATTTTTAAATCTTATATTTATGGTATATTGGATAAATAAAACATATTTGTGGGCCGGCGTAGCGCAGGTGGTAGTGTGCTTGCCTCGCATGCCGTGGTCCGGAGTTCAAATCCTACCGCCGGCAAGAACAACTAGACATTTTTAAAAATGTCTATAGGCCCCAGGTCGACTCAGTCTGAATAAAATGAGTACCTTAACCAGGGCTAATAATAGGCGGTTGAAGCGTAGCACTGGCCCTGTTACCTTCCTTGTATACCGTAGGCCCTAGATATAGCAGACTACCCTGCTATACTCCCAAAGCCGCTTGCGGTATAAAAACGGGAGACTATTATTATTATTATTAAAAATAATTATAAAATTTATGAGAACAAGAGTTCGAAATGGTCCATAGAAAGATGATAATGATCTCTGAATCGAAATTAAATATAATGCCTTTTATCTACCCACGGTTTTACTCACGTATCGAGTATTAGGAAACAGATTTGTTGATCTTTACCTCGGTGAATTGATATGTTGTGGAGTGCAACTATGTAGACTTCCCATGTCTCTACATTCATCACCCTTTTCCTTGCAATTTTTAGAAGGATGGGAATAGATATAAGAGAGAATCTGTTTCCGAACTAAGAAATCCAAAGATTTTATTATTTTTAAACATTTATTTGTTTGAAAATGGACTCTTTTGGGTTTCGACATTTTGTTAATAGAGGTCGCTATAGCGTCTTAATGTTAATTATATTTTGTAATTGGCATGAATGGCAAAGATGTTTATTTTTCGATTCAGAGCATCATTACAGTTGCTTTCCTGATGATAACAAAAGAGTTCGAAATGGTCCATAGAAAGATGGTAATGATCTCTGAATCGAAATTAAATATAATACCTTTTATCTACCCACGGTTTTACTCACGTATCGAGTACTAGGAAGCAGATTTGTTGATCTTTACCTCGGCGAATTGATATGTTGTGGAGTGCAACTATGTAGACTCCCCATGTCTCTACATTCATCACCCTTTTCCTTGCAATTTTTAGAAGGATAGGAATATGTGTAAGAGAGAATCTGTTTCCGAACTAAGATATCCAAAGATTTTATTATTTTTAAACATTTATTTGTTTGAAAATGGAGTCTTTTGGGTTTCGATATTTTGTTAAAATAATTAAGTAATTAATCAAAATAAGAATTTGCTGATCAATCTCATAACAAGAGAGAAATTCAGAGCATAAATATATACATATATATATATATATATATATATATATATATATATATATATATATATATATATATATATATATATATATATATTGATGTGATCTTGATTATTGATATGAGATAATATTCTTATATGTCATTTAATTTAATCCATGCATTAATCATAATCTAATTAATTTACCAGATCACATATCAATATGTTTTCAATCTCAGGGCGAATTATAAAATTAATTACTTACTCTCGTGGCTTCTAAGTATTTCTTAATGGTTCCTAATCGGGATAGGAAAGAAAAGAGTAAAATAATAACTCATATGGGTTACAATTGTAATCAAAATATTGTTTATTTTATTTAAATGGCAATCACTGCTTAATATTTGCTATATCTTATTATTCTTAAGCATAACATTTACACATGGGAATCTTATTTCCTTTTGGTTTCCAATTGAAAGTTTTTATTAACATTTAACTCTTATGATTTATTAGCAACAATTCTATTTAAGTTTGATGAAGCTTTTCTGATATTATTGATTATGTTTCTTCAATTTTAAATGTGGTATTTAATACGAAAAACCCATACATTCATGTCCAAACAAATGAGACTGACCTTTTTCTGGTGAACTGAGAATGTCTTCACCCAAGACCCGTTTCCTGCTATCCTTGGCTGCAATCAAAACCTCGTCCTGGCTTCCAGTAATGTTCTCCTCTGAAACTAGCTCGTATAGCTCTCGTTTCCTGCTTCTGTCGTGATGCTGTGTTCTACCTTTTTCGAAACTGCAATCAGCTACCGGGAACTCTTGGCTCAAAAAGGTTCTTTTACTCTCAACCTGGCCTACCTCTCGTTCCACGATAGATACTCCACACTCACGGAACTACACCGGCTTTCTCAGTCTCCGTACACTACCGTCTACTACTGGACTTCACTTCTCGACAGCTCAAAACATTCTGATCTCTATTTGTCATTCATTCCCCTACTTTCTAAATATCCCTTCCAGATTCACAAATCAAACTTCCACCACCAACTCTCATTCGCAGTATTCCTCAAAACCAATTTTTAATCTTTATAAATATGCTTAATGGATTTCAAAAGAAAAATAGTTAATTCCCATTCTAAAATTACTTTCTACTAATTACAAATTTAATGATCTATTATCTACTTCCACTAAGTCTTATTTAGCATCGGCTAATGATCGAACCTTCCGCGAACAACGATAATGACCTATTATCGATTTCACTTGAGTTTTATTTTAAGCGCATTGTCCCGAGTTTCGTTTAATCACTTCTTAAAATTAAATATAACAATTTGTTGTATACAGGTTGTTCTAAATTTATATGCCCGTGGTTGAGAAAATTGAAAATATTTTATATTAAATTGAATTTTATCTATAATTATAAAATTTTAATTTTCATATCAAATAGAAATATAACAAATCCCCGCCTTGTATTCGATAAAATTTATCTGCATTTTTAAATAAATTTTCTCGAGGCAAAACCAACTCCCTGTATATTTCCTTACTTTAATCTACGTCTTATATCCTAACTTACTATCTACTTCATGTATCTGTCTTTTATTCGTGATATTTGTATACATCGTGAATATTATAAATTCCTCGGATCTTTTCCGAGTTCCTGTGCCTCAACTCATAACTATTTATCCCATTTTCATTATTCACGATGTACGCGCCTTCGAAAACAGGCATCAACTTTGCGCAAATGCCCCCAGGAAGATTTGATACTCGTAATGCCCTCACGAGTACTTTTTCACCCTTTTGGAAAGTCACTGGTCTTCTTTTTCTATTTTGTTCCTGTCTTTGGATATATTTTTCGTTGCTTCGCCGTAATCTTCTCTGTACGGTTTCAATCACCTGTTGATATTCTTTTGGATCTTGGTCTTCCCATGGCCTTATCGGCAGTACACCCTTCATGATGTATTCTGGTGTCTCTTTTGTTACTGTGCTCGGAATTGTATTTAGATACCTTTCTATTTCCGCCATTTTCCTGTCCCAGTGGCGATGTTGACCATCTGTTGCAATGCGAAGAAATTTCGTCACTTCCTGTATGAATCGTTCCGAAGGATTACTCTGTGGATGCCTGATGCTGACAAAATTTGTCTCTATTCCTCGTTCTCGAAGTTGTCCCTTGAAACGATCATTTCGGAAATACGTTGCGTTGTCCAGTAGAATCTTTTTTGGTGTTCCTTTGCAATGCGGTAATCCTGTCGGCTGATGTAATTTTCCCTAAAAACGAGCCAAACTTTTCTGCTACCGATATGCCCATTATTGTCCTCATGTAATTTCTTTATTATCTTTTCGGCCAATGTCTGTGTCACTAAATATAGTTCCTTTCCGTCTATTCTCTTAAAATATATGTTATTTTCTACTTCCGATCTTCTTTTTTCTCTTTCCTCTAGGTCTTCCTGGTTTGTCCTTATCTCATTTAACGAATATATCCCTTCTTCTTGTATTAATCTATTTAGTCCCACCTGTAGAGTAATTGTTTCCTTTTTTCCGGTGTCCTCATCCCGTGTTAGAGCGTCGGCTATTATGTTGTCTTTCCCTTTTATATATCGGAACTCAAAATCATACTCCTGTAATAATAGAATGCCTCTATGTATTCTATTATTTACTAATCTATTCTTCATGATATGTACTAAAGCTGCATGGTCTGTTTCGATTGTGAATTTTGCTCCCAATAAGTAAAACCTCAATTTGTTTACGCAATATAGTACACTGGCAAACTCCAATTCTGTAACACTATATTTTTTCTCATGTGTTTTAGTCACTCGAGATATAAAACATATCGGCACTTCTTGGTCGTTTTGTATTTGAGACAGAACTCCTGCAAATTTTTGTATGGACGCATCAGTTCGGAGTATAAAAGGTAAATTGTAAATTGGGTGGTATATTTTCGTTCCTTTTGCGAATTCTCGTTTTAATGTTTCGAAAGCTTCCTCCTGTTCTTCTTTCCAATTCCATTTTATTCCTTTTTTAAGCAATTTTATCAGAGGGATTTCCTTTTGGCTCAAATCGGGAATCAGCTTTTTAAAATAATTTATCGTGCCAAGAAAACCTCTCAATGTTTTCAAATTCGTTGGTCTTGGGTATTCATCTATGAGCTTGACTCTGTCTTCGGCTAATCTTACTGTTTTGGTGTCCAATTGAAAACCCAAATAAATGACTTCATTTTGAAAAAATTGACATTTTTCAATGTTTAATTTCAATCCCGCTGTGTCCAATTCTTTCAGAATTATTTCTATGTGTTCCAGATGACTCTGAGTATCTTGTGAAAAAATTAATAAATCATCGATATAATGAACTATGAATTCTTCATGGCGATTCAAAATGGTATGTAGAGCTCGGACGAGTGCAGCACAAGCACTCTGCAATCCAAATGGCACTACCTTAAACCGGTAGACAATACCATCAATAGAAAAAGCGGTGTAGTTTCTACACTTTTCAGCTAACGGTATCAACCAAAAACTGTGTTTTAAGTCAATTTTCGAAAATATGTGTGACCCGGTGATTCTTCCAAAAATGGCCTCGATGTTTAGAGGTGATTCATATTGTGATACAGTGTGCTGGTTGATATTCCTGGCATCTAAACATAATCTCAATTCTCCATTGCTTTTCTTTACTATCACAATCGGGTTAACATACGGTGAATCACATCTTTCGATGATTTGATCTTCCAACATTTTATTTATTTCTTCTTTCACCTCTTGTCGATACTTGTATGGAATCGGGTAAGTCTTTGATCGAAAATTTCCCAAGTTTTTCACCTCAAATGAATGTTCGTACTTTTTAGCCACTCTGTTTTCCTCATTGATCAAATTTTCGTAGTTTCTTAACATCAACCGCAATTCTTTTTCTTTCCCTTCTCCACATATCAATTTTCTGTCTTTTTTCTCAGATTCTTCACACATGTTTACCGTGCATTCTGCATCCTCGTTTGCATATACCTCCTCTTCAAATACCACTGTTTCAATCATATTCTTTTCACTTTCATTTTTTAGCTTTATTTCTTCTTCTCCTGAGCTCGTCTCTTCTTTTGAGGAATCCCAGGTTTCCTTTGTTTCTGATACTCTCAAATTTTCTTCTTCTGGGCTCAACTCTTCTTTTGAGGAGCCACAGGTTTCATTTTCTTTTATCCTTTTCTGACTTTTTCTCCCTTTTCTTCTTTGTCCTTGCTTCGTTGCCAAATTCATTTCCACTGTTTGTTCTTTACCTGATGCGTCCGTATTTTGTTTCTCCTGTTCCTTGTCCTGTTCCTTTTCTTTTTCTTCTGTTAGTTTCATCGTATTATTTTTAAAATCTATCACTACATGTTTTTCTGCCAATTCGTCAACTCCTACTATCATGTCATGTGACATGTTTGGCATTATTACACATTGTAGTGCATACATATTCTTACCCAGTCGTACCATTACTCGTATGCCTTCATTTATAGTTGCCAATGTCCGTTTGTTTGCGCCCACTAAATTTACCCTAGGTATTTTGTAAATTAAATTTGTTAAGTTAACTTCTTATATTAGTTTTCTGTTGACCAATGTTATTTCAGATCCAGTGTCTATCATAATTTTAATTGGTTTCTCGTTGATAAATCCATCCACAAATTTTAAATTAACTCCATTTTTCTTTTCGTTGTTTCCTGCCAATTTAATAAACTCCTTGGGGTGACAAAAGGTTCCTGTTTGATTTTTGGTTTTTAGTGAGCGCCGTCGTGAAAAGACGCCGGTTGCTCATCGTTGTTTATATTTTCGTCCTAATGTTTCTCTCCGTCATATCCATCTGTCTGGGTATTATTTACTTCTCTTCTATTTTCTCTTGGTCTGTCGGATCTGTTTCGGTTTTCTCGATATCCCTGTTCATTTTGTCTACCATTATTTCTGTTTTCTTGTTTTGAGCGTGTGGTGTTTCTATTCTGGTATTCTCGATTTCTGTCCTCATTCCATTGCCTATTTCTTTGTTCATAATTTCCTCTTCCGTTGTCTATATTTTCGTTTTCCCTTCTGGGATTAAAATCTCGTCTTGTATAGTCCCTCCTATTTTGATTTCTATCTCTGTAATCTTGTGTTTCTCGGGGCCTGTAATCTTCTCGCGACCTTCTTGATTTTCTTTCTCTTAGACGTGATTCTCTTATTTGTAGGAATTGGCATAAACTATCTATGTCTTTGTAATTTTGCAATGTGATATGGTCTTCCAGCGTTTCCTCGAAATGTCTTGCAATCAGTTCGACTAATTGTTCCGATGAGTAATTATATTGTAAATGTTTTGCATTATTGTAAATTTGCAAAGCATATGTCCTTTCTGATACACCCATCCTATCATTGTATTTCCCATTTTGCAATTCTTTGTTAATTTCCCATTGTTGGACCTTTCCCCAGAAATAATTCAAAAATTTTTGTTCAAATTGTTGCCAATTGCCGAATTCTTCTTCTTTACTATCGAACCATAGGCTTGCTTCATATTTGAGATGGTTTCTGATAGTTTCTTTTGCTGTTTCGAAATTTCCGATGTGTTGTATTTTCTTTTTCAGGCTATTTATGAACGGCACTGGGTGTAATCTTCTTACATCCCCGCCAAACCTTATCTTCACGTCATCTGTGCTATGTATAACCATTTCTCTTCTTTCTCCTACATTTTGTTGCGTCCGGTTTTCGGTGACTTGTTTTTCTATTTCTGTGATTCTTTTTTCCACTTCTTCTCTGTCTACTTGAATAGCATTTTCCAACTTATTTTCCAAATTTTCTAGTTCCTTTTTCTGGCCATTCGTTAACTCCTTTATTTTATCTTGAATTTTCATTTCATACTTTTCTATGCGTTCCTCCATTTTCTTGTTGTTCTCTTCTATGGCTTGTTTTGTTTCCTTCTGATTTTCTTGCATTATTCTTTTTGTTTCATCCATTTTTTGATCCAATTTTTGTTGTGTTTCATCCATTTTTTGTTGTGTTTCATCCATTTTTTGATCCACTTTATCCATTTTCTTTGATGTTTCTTCTTGATTTTTATCCATTGTCCTTTTTGCTTCATCCATTTTTTGTGACTGGAGTTGCATCAGTTGTAATATTTTATCTATTCCTGATAATTCTTGCTGTTCTGATGCCATGATTGTCGCGTCTAAAATATCTTCTTGGTCTGAATGTTCTTTTTGTTTTTTGTTGTCTTTGCTTTGGCTTCTTGTCACAGACATTTGTTTTCAAGAAGTACTGTCCCCGCCAAATATGAAATTTTACTAATATGTTACCAAGACGACTTTTTCTCACCCAAATATTATAAATTGTCAATAAATATATGAAATGTAAATATCGTAAAAATAAAATATTAAATCAGTTATGTAAAATTTGTACCTAAAGAGATCAAAAATTTTATGTTATCAAATGTAAGTATCTCACTTTTTACCACAGGTATATAAATTTTCAAATACCGGCTTTACTCTTTCTATCCTTCAAATTTGCCACTAGAAATACTTTACAATGCTTTCCACGTTGGACGACAGTTGATGTGATCTTGATTATTGATATGAGATAATATTCTTATATGTCATTTAATTTAATCCATGCATTAATCATAATCTAATTAATTTACCAGATCACATATCAATATGTTTTCAATCTCAGGGCGAATTATAAAATTAATTACTTACTCTCGTGGCTTCTAAGTATTTCTTAATGGTTCCTAATCGGGATAGGAACGAAAAGAGTAAAATAATAGCACATATGGGTTACAATTGTAATCAAAATATTGTTTATTTTATTTAAATGGCAATCACTGCTTAATATTTGCTATATCTTATTATTCTTAAGCATAACATTTACACATGGGAATCTTATTTCCTTTTGGTTTCCAATTGAAAGTTTTTATTAACATTTAACTATTATGATTTATTAGCAACAATTCTATTTAAGTTTGATGAAGCTTTTCTGATATTATTGATTATGTTTCTTCAATTTTAAATGTGGTATTTAATACGAAAAACCCATACATTCATGTCCAAACAAATGAGACTGACCTTTTTCTGGTGAACTGAGAATGTCTTCACACAAGACCCGTTTCCTGCTATCCTTGGCTGCAATCAAAACCTCGTCCTGGCTTCCAGTAATGTTCTCCTCTGAAACTAGCTCGTATAGCTCTCGTTTCCTGCTTCTGTCGTGATGCTGTGTTCTACCTTTTTCGAAACTGCAATCAGCTACCGGGAACTCTTGGCTCAAAAAGGTTCTTTTACTCTCAACCTGGCCTACCTCTCGTTCCACGATAGATACTCCACACTCACGGAACTACACCGGCTTTCTCAGTCTCCGTACACTACCGTCTACTACTGGACTTCACTTCTCGACAGCTCAAAACATTCTGATCTCTATTTGTCATTCATTCCCCTACTTTCTAAATATCCCTTCCAGATTCACAAATCAAACTTCCACCACCAACTCTCATTCGCAGTATTCCTCAAAACCAATTTTTAATCTTTCTAATATTTCCAAATATTAATTACAAATTTAATGATCTATTATCTACTTCCACTAAGTCTTATTTAGCATCGGCTAATGATCGAACCTTCCGCGAACAACGATAATGACCTATTATCGATTTCACTTGAGTTTTATTTTAAGCGCATTGTCCCGAGTTTCGTTTAATCACTTCTTAAAATTAAATATAACAATTTGTTGTATACAGGTTGTTCTAAATTTATATGCCCGTGGTTGAGAAAATTGAAAATATTTTATATTAAATTGAATTTTATCTATAATTATAAAATTTTAATTTTCATATCAAATAGAAATATAACAATATATATATATATATATATATATATATATATATATATATATATATATATATATTTATGCACAGATATCAAAGTGAGGTCCTGACATTACGCGCACTTAGTGAGGACCGGTAGAAAACGTAGACATAATCGTTTCAACTCTTCATAGTGACCTTGACAAGTAAATAGCAATTAAAAAATGACGAGTATACACAAAAAAAATTACGTATATGTGCCCCGTATTGTTCAAGTATATTGCCACCCAAGTGAGGCCATTATACGCAGCTATTAAAGTGAGACTGTATATACTTTTTCGTTATGCGCACAAAGTGAGGACAACTTTACGTGTATATTTCCTTACAGCTCATCAAGTGAGGACCATACAGTGTTGTCGATAAATATGAGATTAATCGTTTCTACTGCCTTTTTCTGTATAACACAGTAAGAATTATTATTGTTTCGATGTTTCAGTCACTTGTAGTTATAAGAAGATGTGGACTCTTTGTTCTTGCTCGTACTGTTTGTTAATTTTATAACATTTTAGTACCTCAGCATTAAATCACGGGCGCCTTATCGGAGACTAGCGTTAATAAAGAAATAGTTTTATATTTTTTAATAATTTACGTTAAAGATGGATAGGAAAGCAAGAATTTTGAAAATAGCGTTAGTTGAGAACAATAATAATCAAAATGGAGGAAACAGTGATAGTTCAGTTATGTGAAATTTATATTGAACTTAACATATAAATATAAAAGCCCGACTTTTGATCTAAGGGGAACACAGTTTTTACGGTACATACATATCTGTCATTTGTCAACCCCTCCCTTCCATTTCCCCCACCCCTTATTTTTAAATAGGGAAGAGGGGCGTGTGCTAGCTCATTTGAAAGGATATTCAATTCTCTATCCAGTATTATTAACATTGACATAATTATCTATACAGAGTGTATTTTAGTATAGGTACTGTTGCCCCTGTCGATTTTCATTTTGAAATGAAAATTTTAGAACCTTAATTTTAGTATACAAGATGATTTACTTAATTTAATTAAACTTAATGTACCTTTTTTACTGACTTAATTTTACAGTTATTCCACTAGATGGCAAATACAGTGAATATTTGCATATGTTTTATTTCGAATAATCATTTTAAAATAGTTTTAGTTTTCTATTTTCTCTGAAAATTGTTGCAAGCTTCTTGTTCTTATACTTAAAATCATGTCACTACAAATTTATACGAGACTACATATTAAGAGTATAGAAAGTATTATAATATATGACATACATGCTTTTTTCCATTTATTGAAGATATTTCACCTTATCCTGAAACAATGCAATGTGACCAAGTGTCCTCAACTAAAAAAATATATCCCACTATTTTGATATTAAATGTATATTTTGTACTATAAACCGTATTGAAATAGATTGCAACATGTGTGCGTGGTTGGGATATTGACTGCGAAACCTAAGGCTTCATTCGCCTAATCATATTTACCTTTGATTCTTATAACAATAAATAAAATTGATTAACATTTTATATCAATATTATTAGTGTTTTTAAACAATATCAGTATGATATATCAGTATGATAAAGTCAAGATAAACAATACTATAACAGAAAGCTTTGAGGTCAAACAAGGACTGCGACAGGGTGATCCATTATCGCCTATAATGTTTAGCATATTACTAGAAAAGGTTATACAGGAATCAATCATTAATAGAACAGGTCTGATCTACCACAAAAAACATCAGTGCTTGGCATTCGCAGACGATTTGGTAATCTTGGCTAGGAGCAAAATAGAACTTATAGAAACACTCATGAAACTCGAGGAGAGGGCAGCAACCAAAGGATTGTATATAAATGAAGCAAAAACAAAGTATATGGAATGGACAAATAAGCAATTCGTTCGGGGGCAATACATAACAATGACAACAGCGAAGGGAACACAGTATAAATTCGAAGAAGTTGGGAGATTTGAGTACTTAAGAACTGTCTTCACAAGAGATCCTAACTGTGAAGAAAAAATACAAAAGAGAATTATGTCGGACAACCGCGCTATATTTGCTTTTAATGGGTTGTTAAGAAGTAAACATATATCACGAAGAGCAAAACTAAGAACTTACAAGACCGTAATAAGGCCGATAGTAACGTATGCTTCTGAAACATGGGTCACAACAAAAAACATCAAGAGTTGTTATTAGTTTGGGAGAGGAAAATGCTGCGCAAAATCTTCGGTGGGAAAAACTTAAATGGACAATGAGTAAGAAGAACAAATAAGGAACTAACTGAGCTCTATCAAGATCCTAACATACTAGCAGTAATTAAGGCGCAAAGACTTAGATGGTTGGGCCATGTGCAGAGGGTGATTCCATCTAGAATTCCCAGAATGGTACTATCTAGTGCATTGGCAGGGAAAAGACGAAGAGGAAGACCGAGGTCACGATGGAGTAATGGAGTTAGAGAAGATATGAGAAGAATTAACTTAAGGAACTGGGAAACAAAAGCGACTGACAAAAGGGAGTGGAAAAGAATAGTACATCAAGCCATGGGCCTACTAGGCTCGTTGCTTACATATTATAATATCAGTTTTCTAATATTATCCAGTTCCATATCCAGTTCCGAATCCAGTGGTTATATTTCTTCCGTATTGTTTAGTTTCGCTTCCAGTGATTGTATTTTTTTTTCTTGTTTTTTTTTTAAGTATTTATTTATTATTTTATTACTATATTTTTTTATTGTGCTCATAATAGATTGCAACATTGTCTACAGACATGAATGCAGTAACAATAAATAAAAAAATCGGAGATCCACACCCCGGATTTGAAATCGAAACCTCTGCTTTACGAATCCGAGATCCGAGGTCTACCCACTAGGTCACTAGGCTATCGCTCTTAGACAATATTTTTTCCTGAAACGGGGAACTTTTAAAGCCGGGTCTAGACTATGTAACAACACATGCTAATAACAAAGTTGTACAACAAATTTGTTGTACAACTTTGTTATGTAACTTGTTAATAGCATGAGTATCCAGACTATATAACAAAAAACAAAACAACAACATGAGCATAAAGTTTGCAGCATTTTAGATGGATAGCTGGTGGGTTAGGTAGTATATAAAATTGCGTCATATAAGTATGGAGGATCTCTTCATAGCAACAGCAGCTTGTGTAATATTGTGGAGGCGACACCGGCGTGTTAAATTAATATTTTGGATGTGTCCTTCATTAGCAGCTCGAGCAAAATATAGGTAGTGGTACAGCTCTTTTAGCTGATCTGGAAAGAGATAACATAGACCCATCGACAGGAGACATTAAATGTGATGGCAGTTTTAAAAACTTCTTAAGAATAGAAAGTTCTGATTTTGAATTTCTTATAAATGAAATCGGCCATAAAATAGGCAGGAAAGACATTTCGAGATGCAATTCCAGTAAGAGAAAGATTAACAGTTATATTATTAGCAAAGTATATGAGGCGTTCTTTGCAAAAACCCCAGTTGTCCTTTTTTTCGGAAATGGACTTATGGCTTCTATGGATTGAAGGACTAATTACCTACGTTCCTTGCGTAAGAAACTTGCATTAAAATTACAGTAGTTCAAAATATAAGCGACAAAAATATAGGCGATTCCGCCTAAACCCCATATGTCAAGCGCAATTCCCTTCAAAACCATAGTTGTTATTGGTGTTTTTGCGGGAAACTTTATCGCTTGGCTGTCAGAACCGTGGGCTGTCAGTAGGTTTTTATAGGTTAAATATCCTTCGAATAGTTGTGTTGCGTGATATTATAAGTAAACACCATTTTTCGTTCATTTTTTATTTTGGTTTATTACTATAAATATCGTTTTTCCTATAAATTAATGAAAAATTCCTGCAAAAACCCCATATGTCAAATGAATAAATGTCCTTCATAAATAAACAAAAGGAAAAAATAATGTTATTTATATTGTAAACTGTGTGTAATCATCAAAATAATAAATCACTAATTTGATAATTTCCGTAAACTTAATAGGGTTCAATTAAATAACTTTTTTTTAAATATCTCCGATGTTGTAAAAAGTGACATATGGGGTTTTTGCAAAGAACGCCTCATATTTTTTAAACTTTTTACTCATTGTTTCAGAGAGGAAGTATAACATTTCTGTAAAATTTAATTCCTCAGTATTATCGTCTTCACCTGTTCATGATTGAGTGTCACTGTCTGTTTGAATTGGTGTAGCTGGAGAAGTAGCGGATGTAGGTGTAGTGGACGGAATAGAAAGGCTCAGATATATTGTATGATTGAGTGCCTGTTTGAGTAGCTGATGAAGCAGTCTGCATCTGTGTAGCGAATGAAGTGAATGTTACAGGTTTTATGTCTGAACACTCTGCTCTGTAGAGAATAGTATTTATGTCAAATTTAGAGTTGATTTGCACCGATTTGCTGTTAAGGTTCCGCGTACTGCTTTTCTTTTGTTAGCTTGAGTTATAGGCGTACTTGCATTGCATTAGTTTTAACTACAGTTTCTGTATCTATTTTCACTTCTATTTCAGTCTATTCATCGTGTTTTTTATTTGTTTTTTAAATCAATAAATGTAGCTCATCCCATAGCAATCCCATAATACTCGTTACTTACGAAATAGCTCAATTAAATGAGTAGTCAGTTCTTTCGACAATTTCATCGCGTAAATAACCCTACGTGAACAGAGCAAAGAAAAATCTAGCACAATCACTCCAGAATGAACAAGGCGATATGACTCCAACTGTTGCTGCTCGCGTAGGTACTATGCCAGAGAAATGTTTCAATAACATGTTTTTAGGTGTAGATCAGTCGCGGTGCGGTTTTATAACTTTCTTTGATGTTTACCGACATCTGTTGGATAACATAAAACATGCTATATAACCAGAAAAATGTTATACAACACTGTGTTTTAAAACTTGTTTATTTAAAATTTTGTAACAAGTTACAAAACTTTGTTATTTAACATGTTTTGTTACATAGTCTGGACCCGGCTTAACGGTAACTTCTTATAGGTAATACACTACAATTTCTGAATATTTTTTCTGAAATCTATCGAATGGTACCAAACACTACCCCACGGAGGTGGGGGGGGGGGGGTTACTTTAAAATCTTAAACTTTTTTTTATTTCAGATTTGGATTCTTTGCGTAAAAATAAGCAACTTTTATTCGAAACGTTTTTTCTAATTACGGATAGGTGGCGCTATAATCGGAGAAAACGGGTGTTGGAAATGGAAAATTAAATTAAAATATGGAAAGTCCCCACTAAAATGGAAAATTTTACTTAACTTTTTTGGTTTTAGAACCTAATAATCACAACCCAATAGGTCCCCAAAGCGCTCGAGTGACTGCACATTTAGCATACTTTGCAACCCAAACAACCATAATTCAACTTTTATTTACTAATAAAGAACTGGACGAAAGTGTCACATCAGCTTTTATGAAACACATGAATATTTACATAAAAAGGTAAGTGATCTGCTTGAAATCGATATTTCCAAAATCATCTAAAAATTGTTTATACTTGAGTACTTTGAGACTCTTGTATGAAATGTGAATACCGAAATACGATTAGGAATCTCCATTATGTAATTTTTAAATAATACATAATTCTTAGGAAATGAAAGGTATTATACAAATGTGTTAAAAAATACTACCTACTGAAATTTTTTGATGGCAATAAATGATGAATTGGTTTATCGAATTTATTTTTAAGGTGATACAGTAGCGATCAACAGGTAGCCAAAACGCGTTCCAAGATTGAGGCTGTAATTTTGAATATTTTTTCGAGATATTTGGCACACGTATTTGTAATATAATAAAGAATGGCGGTACAGAGCCCAATTTGAAAAATATATTAATATGTGGAAATTACTCTGTAAATAAATACAATATTAAAAAAACGAGTCTGTACCGCCATTAAGAAGAACAAAAAAATACAATTTCTTCAAATAAACTTTTTTATCAGATGCCTAGATTTTGTGTCATTTTGGAACTACTAATGAAATAAAACATTTTAGTAGTTCCAAAATGACACAAAATCTAGGCATCGGATAAAAAAGTTTATTTGAAGAAAATGTATTTTTTTGTTCTTCTTAGTGGCGGTACAGGCTCGTTTTTTTAATATTGTATTTAATTACAGAGTAATTTCCACATATTAATATATTTTTTAAATTGGGCTCTGTACCGCCATTCTTTATTATATTACGAATACGTGTGCCACATATCTCGAAAAAATATTCAAAATTACAGCCGCAATCTTGGAACGCGTTTTCGCTACCTGTTGATCGCTACTGTTTCCTCTTAAGTAAAATATGTCATTTGGATATTTTTTTAAACTCGATAGATCCTAGGGACATGTCGGTAGATCGGTAGGATCATCACTTTTGGGAGTTTTGGGAATATCCCAATTGACAACGCAATATACACCGACGCCGTCTACAACGAGCGACGAATCAGAGATGCCAGATTGGGGTACTTTCGCCCATTTTTAGGGTAATTTGAAAGCACATGGGAAAATTTTTATAGGTTGAATTGGTTGGGGAATTTTTCGGGAGGAAAATTGAGCAAACTGAATTGCAATATAAATGTATTGTTATGATCTGCTTTTTATTAATTATATATTAATTATTATTTATCTGATTAATTATTTAATTGTCGCAAATCATACATAAAAATGAATAAAAAATCTCAGGGTGCCTTTTTATACTATAAAAAAAATCTAAATTATCTCACGTTATACTTATCTTCTCTCGTGGGTTCAGTATCTCTTAGTTGATCCTAATCGGGATAAAATAGGGAAAAGAAATAAAGCAAAATATTAAAATAAACATACAGAATTGTCTTTTATTTGTCAAAATCAATACTCTAAACTCTATCAAATCTAAAACCTGTGGACACAGATGTCTGAATGAAATCTTTACCACTTAAATTTATTATAGTTAAAAAAAAACAATTTATCGGTTTGTTCCCGATGACTTTGGTAAAACAAACTAAACAAAACAAATTTATGTATTCGCAAGATTAGCTATACTTCCTATTTACTTTTAGAAATATTGGAATTTTAATTCATATGCCTTTTACTCAAAATTTTAGTTTCCGAACATAAAAATATCTTTCACATAAGTTGACTGACCTTTTGCTTCACTCACTCTGATGTCTTCTCGTGACCCAAAACAGCTCTCCCTCGTTGACTATGTTAAAGGCTACTCATCAAAGCCCTCTCCGTTCTCCAGCTTCAAAACTATCAGCATACCAGCACCAATTCTCCAACAAGCCGGGCCTCTTTTGACACGTACTCGATTCAAACAAAACTCCAAAAATTCTCTGCTCTCCTTCTCACAATAATACAGAATCGAAGAAGTATTTCGTCTCAATTTGATCTGTCTCTCGTTCCACTTTTTAACACTATTCTCCACTATCAAACAGCCACTGGTATCTGCTAACTATCTATCCACTAAAACGTCGAACCGGTCCTCAGCGATGCCAAAAACATAATGACTTCCCCTTCAAACTCTCTTAATCATTCAAACTACTTTTCCCCTTCCACGTTGCCAAGAATCTGAAACATCGACTTTTCCATTCGACAAACAAAACAGTCACCCTCAAAACCATTCCGACCATCCTAATTACCTTCTGAGAACTATACAACATTTACTCGTGTTGAAACAAAGATACTAAAATTCCAAACTTTCTCCTAAAACCACTTTTCTAGAAATTGATAATTACCTCTACCCTAAACAATCTTTTTCCATTTTAAATCAAAATACATCGTTATTTTCACTTTAATTATTCACAAAAGTCTTTAATGGTTCATCGGAAAGCTCATTAAAAAAAGAAATCCACTTACATCCAAACTAAATTCTAATAAATATTTACAGATCAATATACAGGGTGTATCAAATTTATGTGCCCGCGTTATTAAAAAAAAATTAATTTAATTTTTATTTTGCCTTTGATTGATAAAATTGAAAACACAATATTATGTAACACATAACATTATATTAACATTATAACCTATCGAGTATTTGCTTCTGATTAAAAAAACCGAAAAATGGTTTTTGGAACAACCGCTTTTTTTGACCAGTTATAACCGCCAGGTTAAACCGTAAGTAAAAAACCGGTATAACCGAAAACCGGTTTTTTGTTCAACAACCGCCATCCCTACCTTGGTTGTTACAAATACAGTTCGCTGGAATAAGTTTTACCCCCCTTATTAACTTATTTATTTTTAGCACATAAGAAAAACGCTCGGATAGGTCGATTTTTAAAATAATCATAGTATATTATAGCGTCAATGTTTCGAACTTTACGCGATCCCTCTTCTTCAGGTGACAGGCACAACTTTGATTTTTTTAAATAGGAAAGTAAGTACATCATGTGACACCTCATTTAAAGGCTTTTTCCTACAACCGTGTTAAAAATGCAATTTTTAGAACTCCATACGTGCGTTAAAAATGCTACTTTAAGGCAGGGCCGGTTTTAGGGTTCTGAGCGCCCCTGGCAAAATAAAATTTGGCGCCCCTTCATATAAGACTATACAAATTTACTGCAAATATAAAAAAAATAGGAAAAAATCAAAATTTTACCATAAAGAACTATGTAAAAATATATTTATTTAAAAAATAGTAGGATAGTTATTACTTACAACTTATCCAACATAGGGCATAGCATAGCGAGCACATTTTAAGTTCAAGCGACGAAGAAGCGAGGTAAAAGATAAATGCACATTATCAACAACCAGTAAAAAATGTGTATAAATAACTATTTAGATGGAAAATAAGCCACAATTAAATTGAAAAAAATAATTTTATTATCGTTTCGACGCCCAAATCGGGTGTCGTTGTCAAAATACTACTAAATTAAACAAAAATGTTGTTGCTTAGTAAAAAATTCGTCTAATAATTTATTTAATCTGACTCATTTATATCATTTAGTGTGTATAAATCTTCTACAAGACCAAAAAACATGTTGATTGTGCGCAAGATATAGCTGCATCCCCAATAACTAAATTGAGGGAGTGGCATCCACTTAGCATAAAATAACATGCGGATATTCTTTGCAAACGCGAGCTTGTACATCTTTATTTTTTCTCTTCCTTTTAGAGCCGTTGTGATATCCTTGGCCTTACAATCATCTATGCAAATTCAAATAAAATCATTCATTATTTTTTTTTTATTATCTCATGAGCTTTTTATTATCTCTATGACTCGATACCTATAGAACCAAGCTATGGTTTTAGGTATCGAGTTACTAGGACAAACAATATGCTGCATACTAAAATTAAACCCGGTACTGTGGGATAAGAACATCAGTATAAAAACAAAAAGAAGAATATAATATAACACCATGACAAAAAGTATTCTGAATAATGGGTGTGAAAATTGAATAAAAAATACGAAAACCAAATGCAAAATAAGAGCAACAGAGATCGAATACCAAAGTAGAAGCTGTAGAAGGGATAGAATAAATAACATAGAGATTAAGAAAATAATGGTAATGAATTCAAGGGATAATAGACAACATAGAACAAAAGAGATTAACCTGGTACGGACATGGCAGAAGAGCAGACCAAAATCGTTGATAAACAGAATAACAGATTGGAGCCCGATAGGAAGAAGGAAGAGAGACAGACCCCGAAAATCTTTTAGAGATAAAATGGACGAAGCAATATTAGAAAAGAAACCTGCAGGACTGGAAAAACAGAAACAACTGAAAATAACGGTCAAGTGAAATAATACAGGAAAAACTATGGAAATCCAGGGTGGTCAAGAAAAAACAGGATGTTTCTAAATAAATGCAACAAACTTTAAAGGGTAATTCTATATGAAAAAATAATGACAGTTTGCTCTATAAGCGTATGTCAGCAAATACTTCGTTTCCGAGATATGGGGTGTTGACATTTTTCTTACAAACTGACGATTTCTTTATTGTTCTAAAACCGGTTCAGATATGCAAATGAAATTTGATGTGTTTTAAGAGGTAATTATTGCGCATTTTTTGACATAAAATTAATAATTTTATATCTACTGTTGAAATGGTGTGAATTTTTTTAAAGAAAAACATAGTACGCCACTGAGATATTTCAAATAACAAATCATTTTGGAATTACTCGTTCAATTTATGATATATACAAAAATCTATTATTCCTTTTTTTCATACGTCGTTCGTGCCGTTTTTATGCAAAAAGTGAAACATCTTAACGCGTACAAAGTATTCGAAATAAATTTCTATATATTCATATTATGAAAAAGAACTTGTCAATTCTAATTCATATAGATATACCTGGTTTGTTTTTTTTTTATTTCAAATTACACACCCACGGACACACGACAATGTTGATAAAGCAAAGTTTACAGAACAGGAAGACAAAACTATCTAACCATTGAGGCTATAATGACAAGTAGCAGTATAATAATATCACTGACTATTCATAAATTTGTTGATACTTCGTAAATCTGATCTTCGTGTATTTTAAGTATGTATGTATAACATTGTAATACCATAAAAGTGATAGGTATTACCTGACAAAAATGACCTTTAAAAGCCATAACAGTTTTTAGGTTGCATTATTTTTATTAGAGAATTTTTGTGAGCTAGAAATAGTTTTCTTATTGTTACAATTATTTAATATTAATTGTCTTAGGAGTAATCTTAGCCCAAAGATAATATATAAAGTCCAAAAAAATAGTGAATGTAAAAAATATTATATTTTTTTTTGTTTAGCTAATGCCTCGACAACTAATGGCCATTGGCATGGTAGGTACGGTAATTTTGAACAGTTAGGTACCTAGTGTCATGTGTAAGTAGTGTGGGTGTTGAGTAAGTGGCTTGTTACTTTGCAATGTCGACGTCATTGTCTTTGCAAAGAGACGCTAATTGTATCCGAACGTCTGCGGTCCCTCCGGTGAGAACCGATCCCACGAGGACAGAAACTATATTCATTTATTAATTTATAATAAATGAAAAATTTCCGACCCTGGTGAGATTCGAACCCACAACCTTTCGGATTTTTTCGATCCAAAGGCAGGCGCTCTTACCACTGAGCCACGGAGGGGGGGTAAATATTATATTTATATATCAGCGTCTCTCAAAATTTGGCGCCCCCAAATTCTGGCGCCCCGGGCGGTCGCCCGGCTCGCCCGCCCCTTTATCCGGCGCTGCTTTAAGGCACTAGTGCTTTAAAATTTTTATGGCACTGCAATTCGTATTGATCGTATAGGCAATTTTGATGTAATGTCAAAAAAATATAAAAATAGAATGTCAGTCAAGTTCAAGTAAAAGTTTTTGTAGATATTGTCCTGTAATTACGTTTGTAGAAAAAATATTGCATGATATGCGTGTGAAAAAGTGCATTTTTAAGGCACTCATGTGAATTGCAGAACTCGCTGTCGCTCATTCTGCAAACTTTCACATGCGTGCCTTAAACGTGTACTTTTAACACTTATATCATAAATAACTATTGAAATACTGATTACAAAAATTTATAGTATTTTAAGCCTTTCTGAGAGCATATGCGCAAAAATTTCGCTCGAATTATTTTTAAATGCGTTCATTTTTTTCGAATACTGAGAAAACCTTAAGTATTTTTAAAAAATTTAAACGCAGAAAGAAATATTACTGTATTATCCATGGTCGAAAGTCCTTGAGAACTTCTATAATATTTATTTTAATAAGTCACAGGGGTGAAAAAAAATAGTCTGATTTTTAATTTTAAATATATATTACAAAAGAAACTTTTTGTTCATTATAAGGGACTTTCTGCCCTCGGGAATAATGTAGTCTTCTATTTTGCGTTTAAATATTTTAAAAATACCTATTAGTTATCTCAGGATTCGAAAAAAATAAATGCGTTTAAAAAGAACTCGACCGAAATTTTGCGCCTACGCTCTCAAAAAGGATTAAAGTATTAAACATTTTTGTACTATTTGAATTTATGCGACGATTGACGATCCACTGTTTTAAAGATTGGTTGAACAGATGTTGCCAGTTGTATGGTCCTCACTATGTGTATCGTAAGTTATTCAACAGGGCATAGAATATACATGGTTAGAAAATATACGCCAAAGTCAGCGCCTCTATGCGGAAAATCTCTGAACTAAAAATTGATGTGGACCATACAAAGTGAGGTCCCACTTTTTTTTGTAAAAAAACAGTGTTTGCTATCAGTACATGTCTACGAAAAAGTCTTACATTGATTGACTAAGTGAGGTCCGTATACTGGACCTCACTTTGTACAGGACCTCACTTCAACCGCAGTTTCTTTTGATATGTGGCTCACTTCATACGCTGGGAGTAAATATATATATATATATATATATATATATATATATATATATATATATATATATATATATATATATATATATATTCTTCTTTTTTGGTTTATTAGCCTCCATCTCCTTGGGCATTTGGCCAGCTCATCGTCTCAAAATGAAGGAAAAATTCATTATTCATCTACAGTTTGAAGTTGATATGAGACAAATGCAACAAAGGTAAAAATTTTTCTCGCTCAGGGATAACTGCCGACAATTACACAATCTGCTTTAATAAGCCATAATTTTAGTTTGAAATTAAGTTTATGACGTTTCTATACGTCATATATATAATTATAATTATGACTGAAGTCAACTATATAGCCTTTATTTTATCTTGAATTTTCATTTCATACTTTTCTATGCGTTCCTCCATTTTCTTGTTGTTCTCTTCTATGGCTTGTTTTGTTTCCTTCTGATTTTCTTGCATTATTCTTTTTGTTTCATCCATTTTTTGATCCAATTTTTGTTGTGTTTCATCCATTTTTTGTTGTGTTTCATCCATTTTTTGATCCACTTTATCCATTTTCTTTGATGTTTCTTCTTGATTTTTATCCATTGTCCTTTTTGCTTCATCCATTTTTTGTGACTGGAGTTGCATCAGTTGTAATATTTTATCTATTCCTGATAATTCTTGCTGTTCTGATGCCATGATTGTCGCGTCTAAAATATCTTCTTGGTCTGAATGTTCTTTTTGTTTTTTTTTGTCTTTGCTTTGGCTTCTTGTCACAGACATTTGTTTTCAAGAAGTACTGTCCCCGCCAAATATGAAATTTTACTAATATGTTACCAAGACGACTTTTTCTCACCCAAATATTATAAATTGTCAATAAATATATGAAATGTAAATATCGTAAAAATAAAATATTAAATCAGTTATGTAAAATTTGTACCTAAAGAGATCAAAAATTTTATGTTATCAAATGTAAGTATCTCACTTTTTACCACAGGTATATAAATTTTCAAATACCGGCTTTACTCTTTCTATCCTTCAAATTTGCCACTAGAAATACTTTACAATGCTTTCCACGTTGGACGACAGTTGATGTGATCTTGATTATTGATATGAGATAATATTCTTATATGTCATTTAATTTAATCCATGCATTAATCATAATCTAATTAATTTACCAGATCACATATCAATATGTTTTCAATCTCAGGGCGAATTATAAAATTAATTACTTACTCTCGTGGCTTCTAAGTATTTCTTAATGGTTCCTAATCGGGATAGGAACGAAAAGAGTAAAATAATAGCACATATGGGTTACAATTGTAATCAAAATATTGTTTATTTAATTTAAATGGCAATCACTGCTTAATATTTGCTATATCTTATTATTCTTAAGCATAACATTTACACATGGGAATCTTATTTCCTTTTGGTTTCCAATTGAAAGTTTTTATTAACATTTAACTATTATGATTTATTAGCAACAATTCTATTTAAGTTTGATGAAGCTTTTCTGATATTATTGATTATGTTTCTTCAATTTTAAATGTGGTATTTAATACGAAAAACCCATACATTCATGTCCAAACAAATGAGACTGACCTTTTTCTGGTGAACTGAGAATGTCTTCACACAAGACCCGTTTCCTGCTATCCTTGGCTGCAATCAAAACCTCGTCCTGGCTTCCAGTAATGTTCTCCTCTGAAACTAGCTCGTATAGCTCTCGTTTCCTGCTTCTGTCGTGATGCTGTGTTCTACCTTTTTCGAAACTGCAATCAGCTACCGGGAACTCTTGGCTCAAAAAGGTTCTTTTACTCTCAACCTGGCCTACCTCTCGTTCCACGATAGATACTCCACACTCACGGAACTACACCGGCTTTCTCAGTCTCCGTACACTACCGTCTACTACTGGACTTCACTTCTCGACAGCTCAAAACATTCTGATCTCTATTTGTCATTCATTCCCCTACTTTCTAAATATCCCTTCCAGATTCACAAATCAAACTTCCACCACCAACTCTCATTCGCAGTATTCCTCAAAACCAATTTTTAATCTTTCTAATATTTCCAAATATTAATTACAAATTTAATGATCTATTATCTACTTCCACTAAGTCTTATTTAGCATCGGCTAATGATCGAACCTTCCGCGAACAACGATAATGACCTATTATCGATTTCACTTGAGTTTTATTTTAAGCGCATTGTCCCGAGTTTCGTTTAATCACTTCTTAAAATTAAATATAACAATTTGTTGTATACAGGTTGTTCTAAATTTATATGCCCGTGGTTGAGAAAATTGAAAATATTTTATATTAAATTGAATTTTATCTATAATTATAAAATTTTAATTTTCATATCAAATAGAAATATAACAATATATATATATATATATATATATATATATATATATATATATATATATATATATATATATATATATATATATTCTTCTTTTTTGGTTTATTAGCCTCCATCTCCTTGGGCATTTGGCCAGCTCATCGTCTCAAAATGAAGGAAAAATTCATTATTCATCTACAGTTTGAAGTTGATATGAGACAAATGCAACAAAGGTAAAAATTTTTCTCGCTCAGGGATAACTGCCGACAATTACACAATCTGCTTTAATAAGCCATAATTTTAGTTTGAAATTAAGTTTATGACGTTTCTATACGTCATATATATAATTATAATTATGACTGAAGTCAACTATATAGCCACGTAAAAGAATTTTATTTATCTCTTATTTATCGCATACTATCTTAGTATGATAGAATTGATCCAAAAGATGGCATAACCGAGACATCCAAAGTGAAAGTTATCCTCCTACACCAAATTTTTCTATATGGTCCACATAATGTTCAGAAAAAAGTCACACCATTTTGAGCGTCGGGTTTGGGGGGGAGAGGGGAGAGAATTCGGTAAATTCGTAGTTTTTTAAGTTTTTCGTCAATATTTCTAAAACTGTGCGGTTTAGCATCAATAACCCTCTATAAAAAAATGTTCTACATTCAATTTGAAATAAAAAAGGTCCGATGCATAATCCGTCTAAAATGAACGGTTCCAAAATTACGGAGGTAGTATATTATAATTGGTCCAAAAGAAGGCCTAACTCAGACATCAAAAATAAAAGTTTTTCTCCTTCACCAAATTGTTCTATATGGTCCACATATGGTTCAGTAAAAAGTTACACCATTTTGAGCTTCTGGTTTGGGGGGGGGGAGATGGGGGAGATGGGGGAGAAGTCGGTAAAATAGTAGGTTTCTTTTACGTTTTTCAATATTTCTAAAATTATACTCTAGCGTAAACAATGCTTTATACAAAAATGTTCTACATAAAATTTAAAACAAAAAAGGTACTCTACATAATTGTTATAAAATCAACGGTTCCAGAGTTACGGAGGGTGACAGGTGGAGGTTTTCGGTAGTTTTTATATTTTTTGGGCAATTGATGATAATTTTGGGTGGTGAGGTTGACGTTTCTTCAAGAGCTTATCACTAACATATCATCGGCCACTGAAATAGCAAATTTGATTTATAAAACACAATTCTGTTAAAGAAATGCAGTAGGGAATTGCCCAAAAAATATAAAAAGTATCGAAAACCTCCACTTTCACCCTCCGTAACTCTGGAATTGTTAATTTTATAACAATTATGTGTAGGACTATTTTTGTTTTAAATTTTATGTAGAACATTTTTGTATAGAACATTGTTTACGCTAAAGCACAGTTTTCGAAATATTGACGAAAAACTTAAAAAAAACTACTAATTTACCGATTTCTCCCCCATCTCCCCCCAAACGGGACGCTCAAAATGGTGTAACTTTTTACTGAACAATATGTGGACCATGTAGAACAATTTGTTGTTGGAGGACAACTTTTACTTTGGATTTTTAGGTTAGGCCTTTTTTTGGACCAATTATACTATACTACCTCAGTAACTTTGAAACCGTTCATTTTAGAAGGATTATGCATAGGGCCTTTTTTATTTCAAATTTAATGTAGGACATTTTTGTATAGAAGGTTGTTTATGCTAAATCGTATAGTTTTAAAAATATTTACGAAAAACGTAAAAAAACTACGAATCTGCCGATCTCTCCCCCCTCTCCCCCCAAACCCGACGCTTAAAATGGTGTGACTTTTTTCTAAACATTATGTGGACCATATAGAATAACTTGTTGTTATAGGATAACTTTCACTTTGGATGTCTGGGTTTGGGTCTAGTTATACCATACTATCTCACAACTTATAATGTTTCCATCTTTTGCGTTATTTTGCCTATTATTGGGGCACTTATCACTGTATAGTATATGTATAGTTATACTTATAGGAGTTATAGGTTATAGTATATTTTGACATTTTATCGTTGAACCGCTGAAAGAAGGGTTTGATGTGAACTTTAGATGGATTAATATTAAGAAAAAGATACCTAAGTAACCTAATTACTAATACTATTAATTTCTCAATACTAAAACCATATAAAACCATTTTGTCAGTTTGTCTCCACGCGATCATTTAATTATGTACACATTGCAACTGGAGTAACTAAAGCTTGATGTTAGATGGGAGTGAACAGTAAGATCTCTAAGATAGTTTATCGATCGACGTTAGAAGACGCATCAAGAATTTATAAATGAATGGGTTTATATCTAAAATAACAACACAATAAATATCTTAAATTCAAAAATCAATAATATATGATTATACACAATACCGTTGGGAAATCAAACGATTATTTTTATCCCGTATTTTCAGTTAAAATAAATTGAATTCTGGAAGTTAGTAACGTCTGGATATAGGCTTCTTAAATATTAATTGTTTTATTAATTATAATTACAAAGGTGGATTCTATACTAAATACAAAATATACACTTCGTTGTTGCCATCACAAATAATGGAATTGCACTAAATCTAAATACAAAAAAAATAATAGCCCAGTCGGGATACCATTTGACCTTGAATTAGGAGCTTAAATTTACACTACTATTGGCCTCCTTAAAGATTAAAAAATAAAATTTGGGGCAGCTCCTAATGCAAGGTTAGGCCTGTTATTCGTCTAACCCGACTTGCTTATAACGTTTAATAGTATATTATGCAACGAGCATTTTATGATGGTTATTATGAAGCGAGTATGAGGGATACGAAACGAGCCGCCTAGCGGCCAGTTTCGTATAGAGTACGAGCTTTATAATGATAATTAAATGCAAGTTGTATACACGATTTTTTCTCTATTCATTCACAACAAAAAATATATTCAAATTTATTAATTTTGTAACGCAAAAAATTAAGCAGTTTGTCAGTTTGACAGTTTGTTTACATATTCAGAACTGTCAAATGGCATGTATTTGACTCACCATTCGTCACTGCGCGTGTGCCACCTTTAACGCGAATGCCATATCGCGATTATATTGGTTAAAAATCTGTATCGTTATGAAAATCTGTATCATTATGAAGTTCATTATGATACAGGTAGTGAACCTATAATTTATATATTATAGTATGAGAATAGAAAAAAAATGTATACAGTTTTTAGATAGGTATTATTATTATATATTATAGAGTTGTACCAGTTTTTATGACGCGAAGTGTACATAAATTTAGAAGTTTATAGCATGTCTCACTAAATTCGAAATGTTTCAATAATAGTTATTTACGAAACAGTTCGTGAAGCATGCTTTTTGCGAACACACGCGACGTTTAGAGCACGAGCGACGGAGGAGCAAGTGCTATACATCGCGTAAGTTCGCAAAAAGTACTTTACGCACAGTTTCATACAATATTTTATCTACGACAAACAAATAAAAAAACTGTAACCCTTCGTCACTGGAATTCATTTATATTCTACAATTTTTAGAATTTTGACATTTAAAATTTTTAACTTCTTTCAAACCACAAAACTGTCAAAACTTTTGTTGCAATTTATTGCTCACATGTCATCACCAGGACAACGCGAAAATTAAGGATATTTGATTATATGAAAATGTGCCAAAATCAGTGCGAAAAATAAATCCCGTTTAAAATACATTATTACTTCACGCACACGTTAAATCCACGCACTGCTATCTATAATGACAGTTTTCCCAAACTAAAAACTTATACATAATTCGACAGAGTAGATAATAGTTATTTATGAAACAGTTCGTGAAGTATGCTTCTTGCGAACGCACGCGATGTTTAGAGCACGAACGACAGAGGAGCGAGTGCTATACATCGCGTATGTTCGCAAAAAGTGTTTCACGCACAGTTTCATACGCCAGATTTATACTCATCAATTGCCACTGCTGCTGCCGCTGCCGTAAATATTGCCCGAAATACGATATCGACGCGAGTGAGGTGTTCACATCAGTTATTCGCCAATGTCCTCATAACTCATTTACCGAACGACTCTCAAAAATGGAATGTTACGACAGCATCGTCTTGCCGCTTTGCCGGCGGCAAGTGAGAGAGCGAGAAGTTGAACGTGAATACTCACTCGCGCTCGCGCCGCCAGTTCTTGGACTTCCATCTCGAAAACCGACTTTTTGGGAAACGCCGTGCAATGGCAGTAGTATGAACAGCAGAAGCGCGAGTAAGCTATTTACACATTCAGGCTGCCCACTTCCCTGCCCAATTCCCTGTCCAACAGGACTGAGTGTAAATGCGGTATTACAATATTTTATCTACGATAAACAAATAAACAAACTGTAACTCTTCGTCACTGGAATTCATTTCTATTCTACAATTTTTAAAACTTTGACATTTAAAAATTATATCTTCTTTTAAACCACAAAACTGTCTAAACTTTTGTTGTAATTTATTGCTCACATGTCATCACCATGACAACGCGAAAGTTAAGGATATTTGATTATATGAAAGTGTGCCAAAAAACAGTGCGAAAAGTAAATCCCATTTAAAATACATTGTTACTTCACACATGCATGCTTTAAATCTTTCACGCACAGCTATCTATAATGACAGTTTTCACAAACTAAAAACATACATAAGTACATAATATGAGATAGAGTAGATAAAATTATTTTGAAGTTGTTGTCAACCAAGTTGTTGAATTTTAATTATTTTTTTTATACCAAGTAAATAATATGCGTTGTTATACAATTTATACCGTAGACAAAAAATATTACCGAACTGGAATAAAATGACTCCAAATAGATAGGAAATACAGAAGACCGGGACATTTACCTGGAATGATAAAAATATAATAATTTAATAATCTTCTTCTTTCTCATCTTTTGATGTTCAAATGTCCTTACCATTCATCGTCACCCATTTCTGTTCATCGTGGATTCTTCATTTAAACTTTTCCCTTTTCAAGTTCTTTGCCACACATTCCTTCCAACTTCTCCTCAGTTTCTCTCTACTTCTCTTTTCCTCAGTCTTTAACAGCTCTATCCTTCATTCAGTATAGTTTCTCATTTTTATTTCTGAAGTGACCAAACCAATGCAGTCTTGTTCTTGAACCTTTTTTAAGACCATAGTTTGTTTCTCTAATCACTTTGTTCCCGATCTTGTTCTCCCAGTTGTACGCAACATCCACCGTAATATTTTTTTTAGCTACATTCATTTTCATTTATTGAACCCTCTTTATGTGCCACAGTTTACCACTTTACAGCAACGCAAGCATCCCTACACTCTTGTTAACTTTTCAATCTTTCACATTTTTCGATCATAAAGTCCCCTCTCATTTGCTTGCGGTTAAACCATCCAGCTTTTATCTTGTAGGCAATACCTGGTGTCCCATTTTTTGTTATCTAGGAGCCAAGGATTTGAAAAGGAAAAGTTGCAATTAAAAGATAAGCTTGGTGTGAAACATTAACGTCCGGCCTATAATGGACGGCAGATTGTTTATATTGAGTAGTACCTAGTTCTTATTGATATTTAAAAAAAAATAAAAAGGAATTTTTTTTAATTTGTGCCAAGAACGGTTTTTACTTTTGGTTACACTAAAAAGCAATTCGTAAAACCCTTAATAACTTTAATTCTTACACGTTGAGGACGGCTGTATATAGGGTGAGGCAGATAAAGGGCCTATTAGAAATATCTCGAGAACTAAAGACAATTGAATTATGAAAATTGGAATAAGGGGGTTTTGAAGACTGATCTATTTAATGAAAATATTTTCATCTATTTGGTACTTCCGGTTATACCGGAAGTTGCTTATAACTTCGTTTTTTTAAATGGGACACCCTGTATATTTTTACATTTTTGGATTCTCCTCGATTTCTTCTTTCTTAAAATATAGGTTAAAAGATAATTACGTTTTCTTATTAATTTCGTAGCAATATTCCCACCCTGTAGGATTGTAGTAGTTTGACATAATAAACTCTATTTATGTTCAAATGATTTTTAATATAGTCTACTATTGTTAACAATTATTATTGTAGCTAAGTTTTTAATTTTAGTATACAGGGTGGGTCGAAACTCGGAATGAGTATTTTCTGAGTTTTCTTAAATGGAACATTTTAGTATTGTAATGAAATGATATTTCATGGTACTTTTTACTTCTTAAGCATTCCCTATACCTAACTGCTTTAGTTTGTGCTTAATTGTTAATCGCACCAACAATCTTAACTTCGATGGTATTTTGATACCTAAACCACTATTGACAATTTTAAGTATCAGTATAGATTAATATGTATTTATTTCCAAAAAATTATTTGTGACTGAATATTTTCACGGCCAACCCATTACAATTTCACCTATTTTGTGTTGCAATTAATGTGCTTTAATCACCAATAACTCACAAATTAAAGAAGTTAGGTATAGGGAATGCTTAAGAAATTAAAAAGTACCATAAAATAACATTTCATTACAATACTAAAATACAGGGTGTTCCATTTAAGAAAACTCAGAAAATACTCATTCCGAGTTTCGACCAACCCTGTATACTAAAATGAAAAGTTTAACTATGCCAATATCTCTTAACAATAGTAGACTATATTAAAAATCATTTGAACATTAATGTAGTTTACTATACCAATCTACTACAATCCTACAGGGTGTTAATATTGCTACGAAATTAATCAGAAAACGTAATTATCTTTTAACCTACCTTGTATAATATTACAAAACCTTATATTTTAAGAAAGAAGAAATCGAGGAGAATCAAAAAGTGTAAAAATATACAGGGTGTCCCATTTAAAAAAACAAAGTTACAATCAACTTACGGTATAACCGGAAGTAGCAAAGAGAAGAAAATAATTTCATTAAATAGTTCATACCTCAAAACCCCTGTATTCCAATTTTCAAGATTCTCTTAGCTTTAGTTCTCGAGATATTTCTAATAGGCCCTTTATCTGCCTCACCCTGTATATTCCCAAAGTATATTTGATGCAAATTTTGATGTTACCGTTTGTTATGCAAAACTAAAATAACTCAGGGAAAACTTATTGCCATGAACAAATTTAATGTTCACTCTCAAAATGGCAGTGCGATTAGTGTAACAAGAGTCAATACGAGACACGCAAAAAGAAAATGTAAAATCGGCGTGGCATCCCTCTAATCTCACGCCGTCCTCAACGTCTTAACAACTGACGTGGATGTTTCAGGTCGTAGATTCTGACATGCGGAATGTCATACCGTTGCATATTCTCCTTTGTTTTCAATATAAACTAAAAAGTAGAACAACTGGATAAACTTGCTGCCGTACTAATAGCGAAAGAATACACTTTATTGCTTTTAACTATAGAATAGTAAGCACTGACATGCGGTACGTGATGCCGCAAGAAAACTTTACGTCAACGTAGCTCAAAGACTAAAGCATTTTAAAACTGAAGTTAGAATAGAATAGAATAGAATAGAATAGAATTTATTTCATCAAATATACAAAATTTCTTTTGTTTTTGACAAGTCAAAAGAGTACGTACCTACATTATAAAATTTTGACAAAATTTAAAAGATAAATATTATAAATTATAATGAACAGATATACAAACAGGTACTAACAAATTTAAACAATTTAACACACTATGTAAAAACGTAAAGACATGAAATAAACTTAAAAACATGAAATATCGTCACAATCGGCAAAAAAACCCTGACCAAACTAGTGTAGGTACTTATTATAATGTATTATAAGCGGTACCTAAGTACTCTGTCTTTGTGTAAAAACAATGTTTTAAAAAGTGTGATTTTATTTTATTTTTAAACGACTGTAAATGAAGACTTTTTACTTCATCTGGCAAAAAATTGTACAAACTAACATCAGTTGAGTTTTTTATACTTTTCGTCAACCTAAAACGTTGTGCTCTAATAGCATCGCTCGATCTTGTATGGTGATCATGGAAGTTGGAGTTTATGTTAAACTTACTTTTGTTGGAATGAATTTCAATCAGCGTCTCATATATATAGAGTGAAGGTAGTGACATAATACCTAACTTCTGAAATAAAGGTTTACAGTGTTCCCTATACTCTGCTCCTGCAAGTATCCTCACTACTTTCTTTTGTAACTTAAAAATTCTGTCTGCGTGACAAGAGCCACCCCAAACAGTTATTCCGTACTTTAAATGGCTATGGAACAGTGCAAAGTAGATCATTTTAAGGGTACTTTTAGGGATCATAAAAACTAAGTTGCGTATCAAAAATATAGTTGTAGCAAGTTTAGAACTTAAGTAGTCTGTATGAGCACTCCAGTCCAAATTATCATCTAGGAAAATTCCTAAGAGTTTAACACTATTTCCTAAGACATAGTTTCGGTCAGAACTAAACATCAAATTCTGATTTTTTTCTTCATTTAGCTTCAGACCATTATGCAAAAACCAGTTTTTTGCTTTCTGAGTATCACTATCTATTTTAATTTTCAAATTATGATGATTAATGTCAGTATTTATGAGAGTGGTATCATCTGCAAAGCACACACATTTTATGGGAAAAGTGTAGTGAAATAGATCGTTCAGATAAATAAGAAACAAAGTGGGTCCTAGTATTGAACCTTGAGGAACCCCGTATTCGACCGTGTTCAAATCAGAATAGCTATTATTAAGAAAAACTGCCTGTTTTCTATTTGTTAAATAAGATCTAAATAGATTGAGAGTGGTTCCCCTTATACCATATTTATGCATTTTTTCCAGCATTAATTTATGCGAAACGCAGTCAAAAGCTTTGGATAAATCACACAATGTCAAAGACACGAAATGACCTTCCTCCATGCCGTCGACTATATCTCTCACAATTTTCTGTATAGCTTGTGTAGTGCTGCACTTTTTTCTAAAGCCATATTGGTTACAGTGAAGTATTTTGTGTTTATCTAGATATTCTATCAAACGAGTATTAAGAATGCTTTCAAAAATTTTACCGAAAATGGGAATGATAGAGATGGGACGGTAATTTCCAATTTCATCTAAAGACCCTTTTTTGAATAGTGGCAACACTTTTGTTACTTTTAGTACATCAGGGAAAATCCCCTCAGTAAGGCAATTATTATAAAGTAAAACTAATTTGTCAATAACAATATCAATAGTTTCGACAACTATTTTTTTGTTTAATCAATAAAAATCTGTACAATGTGAATTTTTCAAGCCACGCAAAACATTTCTGATTTCAATATCAGTAACAGGTAGTAAAAATAAAGAGTGGCAAGGAGAGTGTACATCTTTCAAAATACACAGGTTTACAAAAAAAATAAACTGTGGACTATTTGACGAAACCATATGACAAGGGGGTTTTCGGGGTCGCTGATCACGAATCCGGGATCCGCTGATCTCTATCACATCAGGTAAAGGCCATTTCAAGGTCAAATCAAGATACATCGATAATCGCTCTGAAAAAGTATATTAGGGGGTTTTTAGGGTCGCTGATCACGAATCCCGGTTCCGCTACCTTCTCTCACGTCTAGCTCAAGGTCATTTCAAGGTCAAATCAAGATAAATCGACACAATCGCTTTGAAAAAGTATATCAGGGGGTTTTTGGGGTCGCTGATCACAAAACTGGGGTCCGTTGAGCTCTACCGCGTCAGTAAAGATCATTTCAAGGTCAAATCAGTTGTGTAATCAGCGACCCCAAAAAACTCCTAATATACATTTTCAGAGCGGTTGTATCCATTCATCTTGATTCGACCTTGAAATGACCTTGAGCTAGACGTGAGAGAGGTCAGCGGACCGCGAATTCGTGATCAGCGACCCCAAAAACCCCCTAATATACTTTTTAGAGCGACTGTCGATTTATCTTGATTTGATCTTGAAATGACCTTAACCTGATGTGATAGAGACCAACGGACCCAGGATTCGTGATCATCGACCCCAAAAACCCCCTTGTCATATGGTTTCGTCAAATAGTCCACAATTTATTTTTTTTTGTAAACCTGTGATATCTATAGCTACATTTTCATTTGTAGAACTGAAAGAACCTCTAATATTTTTAGCTACTGAAGTAAAGTAATTATTGAAATCGTTTGATGAGATCGTACTAGGACTAACTTTTTTATTTTGACCTTTATTTCTGTGATAGTTTATAACTTTCCAACTGTCACGAGATATATTTTCAGAATTTGAAAAGAAATACCCATAAGCTAGTTTTTTCTTTAATGATATTGTTGATCTATAATGCTTCTTAAAATTATTATATTCACTATAATTTTTTGTAACGTCAGCAATTACCTTGACTGTGGAAAGATTTTCTCGCATACGTTTTAATTCATCATCAAACCAAGAAATTGGAGCTTTATTCTGACTTCGCAATTTTTTTAATGGAAAATTGATTTCAGTTAACTTTTGATACATTTCAGTAATAAATTGAGCTAATTCTGTTGCTGTTTTGAGAGAAATAGCTAAAGACCAATCAACGTTATTTAACGAATGTTTCAACTTCAGTATGCCATTACTCGTTATACGTCTTGTGTATGTATTTGCACTATGATTTTTTTCAGATTTTATTTTTAAGTTAATAAATTGAGCAAGATGATCAGAGATACATGGGTCCACAATTCCACAACCAACTATCCCACTGTTTATGTTTGTTAAGATGTTATCTAAACAAGTTGCTGATCTAGTTGTTATTCTAGTATATTCATTAATATTTATTGTTAAGCCAAAAGTAGAAATTAGATCACGGAAAATTCTGAGTTCATTAGAAGGGAGCAGGTAAAATTACACACCACTTAATGTACACTGCTAGCAAAAACTAATACCGAATTAAAGAAAATCACGAGAAAATTAGTCAGAGAGGCAAAAAAATTCGGCCTAGAAATAAATGAAGAAAAGACAAAGTATATGGTGCTAGGCAACACATAAAGAGAAGCTGAAATTATGCTAAGGTTAACCCTTATCCGGGCAAGGTTGGCACGGCGGGCCCGAGACGCCAATTATTTTATCATAAGCTGATAAAAACAATTTTATTGAATTTTATGCATCACTCAATTTGTTTAGAAGTGTGTTTCCTTCAACATAGTCATGAGCTCTTCAAAATATTCATTATAATTTTTGAAATTATTGCGTCTAAAGGATTTTGTCACGTAAAGGGGCAATACGGGCCTGTCGGGCCCTACTTGTATTTATACCTAAAGTCTAAATTCTGTTACAGAAGTTAATCTGGCAGTCAGGTAATGTTTTTGTGGATTATGTAAAGGCTTTTATGATTTCGGAAATCCAATAATAAAGTCTAAACGTGCAACAAACAATTTAAACATCTTTTTGATGTGAACATCAAAGAGATGCTTACAATAGGTGTTATATCTATTCTAAATGAATTGTAAAAACTGATAATGATTGGTGGAATGTAATAGTATTTATAGGTAGGTACCTATACATATTTTAAAATAAATAATGCATCTGCTATCAGTCGTTTGATACCGATGTTAGTGTCGACAACTACTAAGCCAGTAAAATTATATTGAATTACAGTGAAAGTAGATAGTGCGAATAAAATGTCCCGAAAACCATTATCAGCTGCAGAACTGCAAGGTATTGCTAATAAACTATGGGATTCCGATGATGAAGAATCTCCCAAAGTAGTTGGCATTGAAAGTGACTCTGAACTTGAAGATCATCTTTCGGAAGCAAGTGAAGAGAATGATTTGC
This sequence comes from Diabrotica virgifera virgifera, assembly GCF_917563875.1. NCBI lineage: Eukaryota > Metazoa > Arthropoda > Insecta > Coleoptera > Chrysomelidae > Diabrotica > Diabrotica virgifera. The sequence continues at coordinate 192,734,130 of NC_065448.1, forward strand.
AAGTAGTATTGAGTGATAATGAAGAAGAATGTGTAGCTACCAGTTCCCAGATTTCAGAGTGTGTAATTTTTGAAACTAATGATGGAACTAACTGGAAGAGTCAACCACAACCGACCGGACGTATGCGATCCTGCGACATAATAAAAATCAAAGTGCACAAAGTAATGTAAGCCCCTGGTCAAAGTGTGGATGATCCTGTTGATTCCTTTTGTTTGTTTGTGGACGAAAAAATTGTGAACGAAATAGTGAAGTGTACAAATAAAGAAGCCGAAAAAGTCCTGGGGATAGAGAACTGGACATATTGCAACTCTACAGAGATATATGCCTTTATTGGACTCCTACTAACTGCAGGGCACCTGAGTGTCAACAATAATAATGTAGATAAATATACTTTGGAGCAAGTTTTATGGCCCTACTATATTTTCTCTTTTATACTCTGTTCTCAGAAGGGTTTTCACACAATAATGAAAGGCAACAACACCGTAATCTTTTCCAGGGTATGCGTAAATACCAATCCCTCTTTTCAAATAAAATGGCCTATTAGATTTAAAAAAGATTTTATTTATTTATTAATAAAGTCTTCTTTGGCTCCAAATCTTTATTACTTGTAAATAAATATTTTTTCTACAAAAGTTTTTTTGCATTTCATTATTTTGTGGAAATCCTTCAGGTAGACCGCACCCTCGAGGTAGACCGCATAGGTACTATAGTAGCACCCTTTTTTAATCTAGAGAATTTAAATTTAACTTTATTAAAAAATCAAGATCGAGAAGCCTTCGCAATGGTGATCGCCAACTTCGAATAATTCTGGTATGGCACGTGAAGAAGAAGAAGAAAAAATCAAAAATGAATGTAAGACATAATATCTGGGTAAATATGAATAGTACATTAAATAACAGTGGTGGGCCCAACGGACCCGAGTTGCCCGGTTACGTAAGTAAATCCTGTTGCCCGGATAAGGGTTAAGAGCGTTCGATGGAAAAGAATATAAATTTAAACGAGTAAAGCATTTTACATATCTAGGTGCCATAATAGATGAAAAAGGACACGAGCAAAGTGAACTAAAGCACAGGATAGCTAAAAGTAACCGAAAGGTCGGCAGTTTAAAAAAATTATTAATATCAAATTATGTATCAAGAATGACGAAAATCAGAATATACCAAACTGTAATAAGAGCAACAGTCACCTACGGATGTGAGACATGGGTACTAAACAAAACAGAAGAAGAAATGATAGAGAGGTGGGAACGTAAGGTACTGAGGACTACTTTCGGGGGAAAATACGGCAGACGGTTGGCAAAGAAGAACTAATTAAGAATTAAGGATGCTTTACAAGGAACCAGCTATAACAAGATACACAAAGGCACAAAAAATCAGGTGGGAAAGTCATGTTGAGAGGATGGATAGGTCAAGACTGCCAAAGAAGGTAACGTTAAGAAGACCAGTTGGGACAAGGAGACAAGGTAGACCAAGAAAAAGATGGCACGAAAAGTTTCAAGAAGATATAGGATCGATGGAAATTACAGACTGGAAAGAGAAAGCAAAAAATAGAATATAGTGGGGAAAAATAGTGCATCAATTTTTACATAGACATTAAATCAAATTATATAATATATATATATATATATATATATATATATATATATATATATAAGACATTAGCATATATTGTCATTTGTATTATGTAAAATTGTAATTGTTACGTTGTAAAGCCCTAGGCCTACAAGGCCTGTAGAGCATTTCAAATTAAATAAATTAATAAAAGTACACAGATAATGTTCTAGGAATCTTCTATAAAACACGTTTTACAACAAAATATATATTCGGTATGGTATGGGATACCGCATATCAGTGGTTAAGCGTTAATGAAAAAGCTATTAATATTTTTGCAACCCGAAAATCAAATGAGCTCTCTTAGTAGCATAAAATACCATAAAAAACTGTGTAATGCTACTTTTAATAAGTATTTTATACTCATTTTTCCATTTATTAAACTACGATTAGGTAGATATAAGGTACAAATTAGATTAAGGTACAGATAAGGTACAGATTAGATACAAATAAGAACTGAAATACGAAAGGCCAAAGAAAATTGGTTAAAATCACAGAAGAGATAGAGTTGTTTTAGAACAAAAACATGATACGTTTAACATGCATAAAAAGGTGAAACAAGCAGCCGGTCTTCAGAAATCCAACACAGCTAGCAAATTGCGAGACCAACAGAGGAATATCATCTCAAACAGAACGCAAGAAATTTGCATATGGACAAAATACATCCAGGATCTCTTTGATGACACTAGATCCGAACAATCTCCATCCTATATATGTGATGACCACTAATCAATCACATCGGATGAAGTGGAAAGAGCAATTTCACAACTAAAAGATGGCAAAGCTCCTGGACCTGACAATGCATAATATTATGCTGAATTAATAAAACTATTTGACACCGACGGTACTCAACGCCTTACCAAAATATTTAATGAAATATATTTAAGCGGAGTAATACCAAGAACATGGCTGAAGTCAACGTTTATTGCTTTACAAAAGAAAACAAAATCCACATCCTGCAGTGATTTCCGAACCATCAGCCATGAGCCATATTTTAAAATTGTTTCTAAAAATTATACATCAAAGGATATAATATATTGTTATGATCTGCTTCTTATTAATTTTATATTAATTATTATTTATTTGATTAATTATTAATTGTCGCAAATCATACATAAAAAATTAATAAAAAATCTCAGGGTGCCTTTTTATACTATTAAAAAAAATCCAAATTATCTCACGTTATACTTATCTTCTCTCGTGGGTTCAGTATCTCTTAGTTGATCCTAATCGGGATAAAATAGGGAAAAGAAATAAAGCAAAATATTAAAATAAAAATACAGAATTGTCTTTTATTTATCAAAATCGATACTCCAAAATCTATCAAATCTAAAAAACCTGTGGACACAGATGTCCGAATGAAATTTTTACCACTTAAATTTATTATAGTTAAAAAAACAATTTATCGGTTTGTTCCCGATGACTTTGGTAAAACAAACTAAACAAAACAAATTTATGTATTCGCAAGATTAGCTATACTTCCTATTTACTTTTAGAAATATTGGAATTTTAATTCATATGCTTTTTTCTCAAAAATTTAGTTTCCGAACATAAAAATCTTTCACATAAATTGACTGACCTTTTGCTTCACTCACTCTGATGTCTTCTCGTGACCCAAAACAGCTCTCCCTCCTTGACTATGTTAAAGGCTACTCATCAAAGCCCTCTCCGTTCTCCAGCTTCAAAACTATCAGCATACCAGCACCAATTCTCCAACAAGCCGGGCCTCTTTTGACACGTACTCGATTCAAAACAAAACTCCAAAAATTATCTGCTCTTCTTCTCACAATAATACAGAATCAAAGAGGTATTTCGTCTCAATTTGATCTGTCTCTCGTTCCACTTTTCACCACTATTCTCCACTATCAAACAACCACTGGTATTTGCTAACTACTTATCCACCAAAACGTCGACCGCTCCTCAGCGCTGCCAAATAACATACTGACTTTTTTTTCAAACTCTCTCAATCATTCAAACTACCTTTCCCCTTCCAACTTGCCAAGAATCAGAAACAATCTTTTCCATTCGAACAAACAAACATTCATTTTCAAAATTATTCCGACCATCCTAATTACTTTCGGGGAAACTCTACAACATTTACTCGTGTTGAACAAAGATATTAAAACTCCAAACTTTCTTTTTAAACCACTTTCCCAGAAAGTGATAATTACATCTACCTGTGGATTCTATAGTTCTCGTAATAAACAATCTATTTTCATTTTAAATCTAAATACATCGTCCTTTTCACTTTAATTATTCACAAAAGTCTTTAATGGTTCATCGGAAAGCTCATTAAAAAGAGAAATCCACTTACATCCAAACTATATTCTAATAAATATTTACAGCTCAATATACAGGGTGTATCAAATTTATGTGCCCGCGTTATTTAAAAAAAATTTAATTTAATTTTTATTTTGCCTTTTATTGATAAAATTGAAAACACAATAATATATATTATATAGACTGTGCGAAGAAAAAATCAGCCGTATACAGTTTGTTTTTCGAAATGCTTTTCGTACAAGAGAGGCTTATTTAGTCTACAAATGCTATTTCAACGATGTAGAGACGTAAATTGCGATATTTATGCATTTTTTATTGATTACCATAAAGCGTTCGATACTGTAAAACACGACAAGCTGATGGAGATACTAAACAATATTGGAATAAACACCTGTGATTTAGCTGTGAAGCAGGAGAATCCGATGATATCAAAATCAAACGTGGCGTCCGTCAGGGATGTATACGATCATCACTGCTGTTTAACATCTACTCTGAGGAAATCTTTCAAGAAACAGTAGACGATGTTGAAGCCGGAATTCGAATTAACGGAGAATGAATCAATAACATAAGATACGCAGACGACACAGTGGTATTCGCTGACAGTGTTGAAGCCCTCCAAGAGTTAATGAACAGAATCGCAGAAGTCAGTCAGAGATACGGTCTTTCGCTAAACACTAAGAAAACAAAATGTATGATGATTTCTAAGAAGGAACAGCAATTTGGACGAATCAGTGTGAACGGTCAACAGATAGAAAGAGTAAAAACGTACACTTACCTTGGTACGAACGTCAATGAAAGTTAGGACCATTCCATAGAAATCAAATGTAGGATAGAGAAAGCAAGATCTGCATTTCAAAAAATGGCAAAGTTATTCAAATGTCATGACTTGTCGATACCCATAAAAATCAGGTTAATACGATGTTATACCTTTCCTATGCTGTTGTACGGAGTTGAGTCGTGGACTTTCACAGACGCCACCTGCAAGATAATTGAGGCGTTTGAAATGTGGGTTTATCATGGACTTCTGAAGATATCTTATACTGACCACATTACTAATCAGGGTGATTTGCGGAGAATGCAAAAAGAAAAAGAGCTGTTAATCACAATAAAAACAGCCAAAATCGAATACGTCGGTTACATCATGAGGAACAGTGGAATATATGGACTGCTGCAACTAATCTTGCAAGGAAAAGTGGAAGAAAAGCGAGGACTAGGAAGGCGAAGGATTTCCTGGCTGAATAATCTACGTACGTGGTTCAACACAACAACCACAAATCTTTTTAGAGCAGCAGTGTGCAAAGTATAGATTGCCATGATGGTCGTCAACATCCGAAACGGATAGGCACTACAAGATGAAGAAAAAGGTAGATCTAAAAACTGTCAAATCTTATGAACTATAATTGCAAAAGATGAAGCACTAATGATGTATTTATTTGACTTCATGGAAATCAGAAAGCTATAAAATATATGCATAAGTTTTAATACTTAACGTAAAACAAAATATCCTAAATCGTATTCAGTTCTCATGTTAAAGTATTTCACTTGCTTTGAGACGACACCGCAACAGCTGTCGCAAATTTGTTAACGAGCTTTGTGAAATTTTGTCTGTTTTATTGTGAGACGAACTTTCATCAAGCGACGGTTGATTCCGTCAAACAGATATAAACTTTTACTACATAATAAATTCCCCAAGAAATATTTTCCTCCGGAAATAAATAAAGGTGATTCCTTAGGGATATACCTAGCACATAAATTTAAAAGCGAGTCTCAGTATTTTTGAGACACTTATGATGCGAAACATACGTTATGAATAAAAAAAGAAAAAGAGAACTGACAGAAGCGACGACACGAAAGTAAATCATTGCTCTGTTTTCTTATTATATGATAATAAACAAATAAAAATGGGTGAAAATAATCATACAGTGTGATATAATATATTCTGGTTGTTCGAACGCTAATCAAGAAGTTTCGGAAAAGAAATGCGTCCGTAAAAGTGGCTCTTTTAGCACGGCCGTAGAAAATAGTTATTTATGAAACAGTTCGTGAAGTATGCTTTTTGCGAACGCACGCGATATTTAGAGCACGAGCGACAACCGAGCGAGTGCTATACATCGCGTAAGTTCGCAAAAAGTACTTCACGTACAGTTTCATACAATATTTTATCTACTCTACCATAAACAAATAAAAAAACTGTAACTATTCGTCACTGGAATTCATTTCTATTCTACAATTTTTAGAACTTTGACATTAAAAAATTATAACTTCTTTCAAACCACAAAACTGTCAAAACTTTTGTCGTAATTTATTGTTCATTATGTCATCACCATGACAACGCGAAGGTTAAGGCTATTTGATTATATAAAAGTGTGTTAAAAACAGTGCGAAAAGTAAGTCCCATTTAAAATACATTGTTACTTCACGCACATTTTAAACACTGCACGCACTGCTATCTATAATGACAGTCTTCACAAACTAAAAACTTACACATAATATGACATAGAGTAGATAAATATGTTTTATCTACTCTATGTCATATTATGTATAAGCTTTTAGTTTGTGAAAACTGTAATTACAGACAGCAGTGCGTGAAGGGTTTAAAGTTTGCGTGAAGTAACAATGTATTTTAAATGGGATTTACTTTTTCGCACACTTTCAATGGGTTTTTTGGCACACTTTCATATAATCAAATATCCTTAACTTTCGCGTTGTCATGGTGATGACAATATGAGCAATGACTTACAACAAAATTTTTGACAGTTTTGTGGTTTGAAAGTAGTTAGGATTTTTATATGTCAGAGTTCTAAAACTTGTATAATAGAAATGAATTCCAGTGACGAAGAGTTACAGTTTCTTTATTTGTTTATCGTAGATAAAATATTGTATCAAACTGTGCGTGAAGTATTTTTGCGTACTTAAGCGATGTATAGCATTCGCTCCGTTGTCGCTCGTGCTCTAAAAATCGCGTGCGTTCGCAAAAAGCATACTTCACGAACTGTTTCATAAATAACTATTATCTACTCTATGTCATATGTATAAGTTTTTAGTTTGTGAATACTGTCATTATAGATATCAGTGCGTGAAGGGCTTAAAGTGTGCGTGAAGTAACAGTGTATTTTAAATGGGATTTACTTTTTCGCACACTTTCAATGGGTTTTTTGGCACACTTTCATATAATCAAATATCCCTAAATTTCGCGTTGTCATGGTGATGACAATATAAGCAATGACTTACAACAAAATTTTTGACACTTTTGTGGTTTGAAAGTAGTTAGGATTTTTAAATGTCAAAGTTCTAAAAATTTTAGAATAGAAATGAATTTCAGTGACGCAGAGTTACAGTTTTTTTATTTGTTTATCGTAGATAAAATATTGTATGAATCTGTGCGTGAAATACTTTTTGCGAACTTACGCGATGTATAGCACTCGCTCCGTTGTAGCTCGTGCTCTAAAAATCGCGTGCGTTCGCAAAAAGCATACTTCACGAACTGTTTCACAAATAACTATTTTTTAATCAGCTTAGGAACCAAACAAAGGTTTTTATTATCATTTAATACCTCTATGTAAAATAAATAAAATTGTATTTTATAAACTGAAAAAAATTTAAGTTGTAATAAATAAAAGCAAAATAGCCTGCGGAATTCCCAAGACACTCAATTCCCTGTCATTCAGTGTCATAATATCATGTTTCATAATGACAGCGGTATTTAAGTTTCCGTTTCTTAATTGAGAGAGAGAGAGAGAGAGAGAGAGAGAGAGAGAGAGAGATTTCTTTTTGTTTTTCCATTCGGCGAAATACCTCTAGGTTGATGGTATGGGTCGTCCAGGATATTTTGAGGATACGTCGGTACACCCACATTTCGGATGCCTCTAGCTTTTTCATTAGTGTTTCCATTATTGTCCAAGCCTCTGCGCCATACGGCAAGACTGGAAATACTTAAAAAATATAGCAGGCGTATTTTTAGTGGTAGATAATAACTGTCATTATTTCCCCCCATAACTGAAAATATCGACCGCACAAAAAATTTGTAATACCAGAAATTATATAAAATCACATTTTGACAATTTTAGTTCCCATACTTTTTGTCGAGAAGTTGAAAATGACGGCGATATTGAGCAAAAACGGTTCCTGTTTAAAATCAAAATGAAGGCTAACGCAACGGCGGAATCCAGTCGAGATTTTAAATTTAGACTACTATTGACCCTCTAATTTTGACTAATGAATTCAATAAGATTATTTACTATATTATGTAGACAAAAGGAAGATATTTACGTAAAAAGTAACGAAGCATCAAAAAACATGCTGAAATGATGATTATTGCGACAGTGGTGTTGACTGTGAGGAGGAATGGAGGGAAAAGGAGTATATATCTACAGCACGTCTTTGGTAACGACGGAAAACTATATTTTAACACTAGTTGAAGTATCGTAACATGTCTATTATACTGTGTGTCAAGTTGGAACAAAAAATATTGGAGGGTGTTAAGATAATGGGCTAAAATCGTTTCAGAATATCTGTAATAAAACACTTTGTATCTCATATGTAACTCATGTTAAACCTTTATATTTTATGCTTAGGTTTCTCCAGTTACTATACGGACAATTCTTAATGAATTACCCTGTATATAAATAAGGTTTCAATTACCTGGTTTGAAATTAAATAAATACTAATCGCGAATGAAAATCATTTAAACAACTATTTTAACAAATCTCACGAGGGAAATTTTCAGAAGTAGATATAAGTGGCATAATCAGAAGAAATGCAACTAGAACTACTGAATTTTTATATTTCTCTAAACTGAAATTATTTCTGCTTATTGGAAAACCTGTTTCTATCCCAAAAGTTAATGACAGTCGTTATGGAGGCTTATTCCATTGGATGCTAAAAGATTATATCAAAGTATAATAGGGGATGAAGGCATTTAAGATGACATTTATGGCTTTAATGGATCATGGGATTTCGATATTGAAGACTTATCTTAATGGCCCATTTTTTGTGTATATGTATTCTGTGTAACCGATGTAACTATTTATATAAAAATATGTATAATAAAGGTACGAATTTAATAAAATATGATTATAATATGTATTTTTTATTTTCAATTATTAGACTAAGCTCGAAATATGTCCTTTAATCCGATATTTGGATTCTAACTCGTACATGTCGTAAAAAAGCATTAACAAATTAAGCGATATTTTTTATATAAATTTAAAAAATATAGGTACATTGTTTTTTAAAATTAAAGAAAAAAACATGCAAGACTCTTTTACATCTACATTACTCTACTAAACATGGAACAAGTCCCCAAGAAGCAAATGGACGTAATATTACGACGCCTTAACGTTGGATTAAATGCCCCAACGTTAATACGCGACGTTGCGACGACGGTCAGAAAACCGCTATTTGCGCCTAAGTGGGCAATATAAATACGGGTTGCCTCGACATCCCCCTCTCTACTTCTCATCTCGAGATATTTTATCGTCAAATTACTTTAGCTTTTAGGACTTTGGTCTTGTAAAGTAATAGTATAAAATTCTCTACCACAGAAGCACGGCCGACACACTTTATTTTTACCAAATAGGTTAATAATCTTGGAGGATATTAAATCATCAGAAACTAAGATGCATGACGGCCTGTTGATACTTATTTAAGTAGGTACCTACTCTATTCAGAATATAACCTAAGTGAGTATAATTTATTTTATTAATCATCTGCCTCATTGCATATAGACCTGGATCCCGCGTAAGAAAAAAAAGTTGATTAATAGCAAGCTGAAAATTTGTTAATAGCTTAACGGTGTCTAGTCGGACAAACATTGATGCACTGGAACACTGAAACAGGGGAAGTTTTGACGGTGGAGCATGATAAACGTGTCGTCCTGACAAGTTTATGATGGTGAAAAATAGCAAGTTGTTTTTAAGTTTATTCAATAGCCAACGTTATATAATATATGAAAAAATGTTTGTCCGACAAAAAGGTGGGGCATTTTAACGAGTCCGACACGTAGAACATGTCACATCACAGGAACTATGTTGGTGATGAATAGCAGTCTGATTTTTGCATGAGAGTTTAATGAAAGGTTAAAAAAGCAATTGGAAGTTCTGTCGGACAAAATGAATGGGAAATTTTCCTAGTCGGACATTCTAAACATGTAAGATATAGACAAAAATGTTGGTGATAAATAGCAAGCTAATTTTGATTTGTTTATGTACAAATTATATTTTGTAACGCAAAAAGTTATATGTCGGACAAAAAGTTTGGGCAAATCGAAGGAAATAAATAAAAAACATTTTTTCAGAATGACTTAGTCACATATTGATAAAGCTATTTTAGTTGTATATTATTATTTATATTCACATATTTGCATGTGCATATATATATATATATATATATATATATATATATATATATATATATATATATATATATATATATATACATGCACACTCCAAAAGCAGTGAGGTAAGTATCAATGCATGTATATATTGCAAAACAATTATTTTTTTGGGTGGAGTTTGTTCTAGATGTTCTCAAAATGACAATAAAAAATGTAAAAGAACATGTGAAAGCAATCTCTTAGGGTTTTCTAATTAGGCGCATCAGAAAGTACGGAAAATTTCCTACAAAAAACGGTGTATACATTTTTTCGGAATGGGACGTTTCGATGCCGCTGGTTCATCGCCGGCCGTTTCGATGCCGCCGGTTCATCGCCAGTCCATTTCATCGCCGTCATATCTCGCATTTCCTAGAATTCCTAATTAATACTAAAAATAACTAATAATTGTGACTGTCGAAAATTCGGAAATATATCAGATAGCGATTAATTGACTGGCGATGAATCGGCCGGCATCGGCATCGAACTGGCGGCATCGAAACGGCGGCGATGAAACGTCCTAGACCCACATTTTTTCCATACTCAAATCTTAACCCTGTAAACGACATTGAAAAATGTGAAGAGTCTAAAACTTCGGTGCTTATAAGAATAGACGTAAATATGACACACTATGTTTAGAAGTATGTATTAGAAGGCTGCATTTGTCAGTGTGACACTTTGTGCTATACAAAATAGTATTTGAAAGTACATGTTCTCTGAGTTTCAGTTTGCCACGTGTGTTGGAAATTAAAATTTATATTAACTATGGAGTGTTTTTGTGTGTTAACTATGGAGTGTCAACAGTTTAAATTTTAAGTCGCCATATCAAAAGTGAAACCATTCAACGGAACATTTTTGAGTAATTTTCGAACATTTTACAAAGTTCGTAAAATACTTGGTCATCAATTCAATGAGGTTCAGTTGCCAGATAATTGTGAAAGTTCTATTGAATATCATTCTTCGTGCTATAATGCTTTGCTTGATTGAAAAAGGGTACCTAAATAAATTATTACTAAAATTGTATAACGTAATTTTTCTCAACTTTCTACAAATGAAATAATAATGTAATTAATATGTAGTCCTGTCGCCAGGGGGGGTACAACGGCCTCGTTAATTCAGATGGACTTACTCAAGTTTTTTTTATGTATTTTGACCCGTAGAACACGAATTTTTTGGGTAACAGTTGATCCGGATGTCGATAAGATTGTTATAGACCAAGAACTTGAGGAATCAAATAACAGCGATTTTTGGCAAAACAAAACAATATTTTGTATTTTTTGGGCCATTTTAAGTAAAAAATATTTCTACAAGTTTTTTCGTAGGATGCACAGTTTTCGAGATAAACGCGGTTGAACTTTAAAAAAATCGAAAAATTGCAATTTCTGAACCCGAATAACTTTTGATTAAAAAATAAAATAGCAAGTCTGCTTACCGCATTTGAAAGTTTAAGTCAAATTATATCGGTTTTGATTATTTGCATTGGTAAAAATTTATTTTTTTATTGTTTAACAAAGCTATAAACACGTAGGGTTTCCCGTGCTTTTACATGCGTTTTACCGCATGTAACGTAGAAATAGTCTTGATTGCACTAGTACCTATTCTACCTACTCGTTCGATTTTAAATGAGAAATCATAGAAACATCACTCACGCACTAGTTGTTTGTAGCTTTGTTTAACAATAACACAATAAATTTTTAGCAATGCAAATAATCAAAACCGACATAATTTGACTTGAACTTTCAAAGGCGCTAAGCAGAATTGCTATTTTATTTTTTAATCAAAAGTTATTCGGGTTTAAAAATTGCAGTTTTTCGATTTTTTGAAAGTTCAACCGCGTTTATCTCGAAAACTGTGCATCCTACTAAAAAACTTGTAGAAATATTTTTTGCTTAAAATGACCCAAAAAATACAAAATATTGTTTTGTTTTGCCAAAAATCGCTGTTATTTGATTCCTCAAGTTCTTGGTCTATAACAATCTTATCGACATCCGGATCAACTGTTACCCAAAAAATTCGTGTTCTACGGGTCAAAATACATAAAAAAAACTTGGGTAAGTCCATCTGAATTAACGAGGCCGTTGTACCCCCCCTGGCGACAGGACTAATGTCACATGACAAGAAATAATTTGCTGCCAAAATAAACCGATTAGTTTAAATTTGAAGTTACGATTGCAATTTATTATGAATTATTGTCAAAAGTGACAGTTTTTCTTAAATGGAAATGTATTCATAGAAATAAGGGTAGACAGGAAATACAGTGCAAAAAGTCGATAGGTGGTCTATCTATCTCTTTTAACCAAGCGATCCCGCGCATGTGGCAGACAAAGATAGCTAGACCACTCAATCCATAATATAATTTGCCTGATCTAATATAAATGTATTACAGTGAGGTATCTAAATGATGTTGAGATAAATCGAAAGTTATCGATTGCAATTGATTGCAGGTACTTTTGACATAGAATAATCACCCCTTATTGAAATTTCAAAAATTATTTTTTTAAACTGTCCGACTAGAAAATCTACCTCTTATTTTTTTCCGACAACAGTCATTCTTGGTAAGCAATAATTTACTTAATTAAATTTCGTCTTTGTCGGAAAGCTATTTATCACCAGCATTTTTGTCTATATCTTACCTGTTTAGAATGTCCGACTACGAAAACTTCCCATTAATTTTGTCGGACAGAACTTCCAATTGCTTTTTTAACCTTTCATTAAACTCTCATGCAAAAATCAGACTGCTATTCATCACCAACATAATTCCTGTGATGTGACATGTTCTACGTGTCGGACTCGTTAAAATGCCGAACATTTTTGTCGGACAAACATTTTCGCATATATTACCTAACGTTGGCTATCGAATAAACTTAAAAACAACTTGCTATTTTTCACAATCATAAACTTGTCAGGACGACACGTTTATCATGCTCCACAGTTAAAACTTCCCCTGTTCCAGTGTTCCCGTGCATCAAAGTTTGTCCGACTAGACACCGTTAAGCTATTAGCAAATTTTCAGCTTGCTATTAATCAACTTTTCTTTCTTACGCGGGATCCAGGTCTAATAATGCGGTCGAAAACGCAAGGAAGTGTACTGTTAAACTAGGTATAAAAATTACTAAAAACTGATAGCGCCTCAGAAATTTACAGGTAAATCGAAAAAAACGGTAAAAATAGAAATAACCATCGTAATTAAAAAAACATATTATTATGTCTAGACCCATACAAAATTATCCTTGATTTATATATAAACAAATTTTGTTAACTAAAATCAAATATTCATTAAAATCTAGCAAAAAACTTGCCAAACATTATGTTTCAAAAAATGGCTGAACCATGGCGATCTTTCATTAATGGCGGATTTGACTCGCGACCTAAATTGCACTACATTTTAACTAAGTTGGACAAGGACAACCCCTGCCGACCTTTAGTATAACCTATTTTTACCTTGCACACCTCGAATTTACCTATTGGTATACCTAATACGTCCTAAAGTAAGCGCAAACACGCGCAAACAACCTGGTCTTGACGACAGACTCCCGACGACCGGTCGTCGTCGTGAACACGCCTTAATCTGGTGGACGATTTGAGATTGACATTTTATTTGTTGCATATATGTTTACCTCATGAAAATCTTTAATCCCATTTTGAGTAATTAGCTCTTCAGGTTCTGTATGTGCCATTTTCAAAAGCTTACCTTTTTGTCTGTAAAAAGATGTTGAATGTCTAAAAGCTTTTGACTTCTTTTTTCCATGCATTTCCCCTTCATTTTGAGACATTGTTTTTCTCAAAGAACAACTATATATATTTTTAACTATATAGGTTTTTCATTAAATAAATTGTTATTGTTAATATACTGTTTACAGAAAAACTAGAAAAACCAAGTGTAAAAAAGTAAGGTTATGTTATGCAATGTAATATCTGTCATATTATTATAGTCATATAAGTCAAGATGAGTCAAGTCCATAGATATATAATACTCTAGATTGCGCCCTCCGATCTTAAAATGGGTGACGGTTGCGACAGAGATAAATGAGCCTATTTGGTCGGTAGTCTCTTTTTAATTTAAGGGGAATATCGACGACGTGACTATCCCACTTTATCGAGTAATATGTGTTGACAGTTGGAGCGGGTGGTGACGAAAAATGGTCTTTGGTCTTCGGACGTGGATAATCGTGGTTCGAATCCCACACCAACTTTACCTTTTTTATTTTTATTTAATCAATATTGCGTTTATTAGATATTTTTACATCTGAAAAATGGACCTAAGTAAATCTAGCAGATAATAAATGTACCTATGTATAGTAAGTTAATATTGGAATACATAATTTGTGAACTGCATAGTAAAATAAAAGTCATTCGTTATTAATATAAATGCGTCCTTATTCGAATGACGTGAATATTTGTTTTGCTTCTACTTTTTTAAAAAATTGTAACAATAGTTTGATAAATAAAAATAATGTATAATTACCTACTATAATTGAATCGGTCATTTCAAAAACAGCAGAGTCCACAATTTTGAGAAACTAATTTTTTGAGAGGAATAGACTCCTTTAAGATAAACGTTGTGTGCAAAAACGACACCAGTCCAGTAAAAACATTAGGAACAAAACTACAATATAACTCTGAATTTTGATGTCATCCATTTCATCCATCTTTCGATTATATAGTTTTCTTTGCTCTTCTGTAAAATTAGGAATATGTGACTCGTGTTGTTTTTGAAATGACCGATTCAATTAATAAATCGATGGTACATTATGTTGATATTAATTATTGGTAATTTTTTACGAATATTTTTAATTACGGTATACTATTCTACCATTAACTTAATAAAAATCTATAGGTACCTACACAGTTTTTCTTATTTGTTATATATTTCTTTGCATAGATTTATTTTAGAGATGTAATAATATCTAATAAACGCAATATCGATTAAATAAAAAATAAAAAAAGTAAAGATCGGTATGGGATTCGAACCAGGATTATCCACGTCCGAAGACAAACGACCAGTTCTCGTCGCCATCCGCTCGAACTGTCAAACCATCTAAAATACTACTCGACGACAGAGTAGGATAGTGACGTCGTCGATACTCCCCTTAAATTAGAAAGAGACTACCGACCAAATAGGCTCATTTATCTCTGTCGCAACCGTCACCCATTTTAAGATCGTAAGGCGCAATCTAGAGTATTATAAATCTATGGTCAAGTCAGATAGACCCTAATCAGCAAATTTTTACGCCGTTTTGTAGTTGGAAACTAAACAACCAATTGTCGAAAATTTACTTTACGACGTTGGATAGTCGTCGACGTTTTTTAGTAAATTACAGGTATCTTATAAAAAAAAAACTTTGACGTCAGGTTAACGTATACAACTTTACTTAAATACTACGTTGTTATTACCTACGTTGTATTGTCGTTCTCACCTTCCCGCAAGTACACGCAGCAATCTACCATATACCTACTGAGAAAACACCCGACGTCTCCTGAACGTTGGGTTCGATACTAATAAATACTCTGTAATTCCCGACGTTGAGCAGTCGTTAAATGTCTTCCAGTAAATTACATTGTAGTATAGAGGTTATACCCGACGTCAGCTTAACGTTAAACCTTAACCTAATAATTAGCGTTGGTATTCTCAACGTTGGATTGTCGTTGTCGTCTTCCCGAAAAATACGTCTACCATACTCGATAAAACACCAACGTCCTCTGAACGTTGGGATCTATCCTAAAAAATACGTTGTAATTCCCGACGTTGAGTAGTCGTTTATGTATGCCACTTAATTGCACTTATACTACAGATAGGTTAAAACCGACGTCAGCTTAACGTCAAACCTTATCCTAATAATTGACGTCGTTATTCCCGATGTCGGTTGGTCATCAGATTATATTACTTATTAGCAGCAACGTTGGTCCATAGGAAAAACAGACGTTGTCCTTGGTTAAGGCTTATTGTGAACCAATTTTGTCTTTAAATTTAACGTCCCATTAGGACAAAATTGGTTGCAGGTCGTAAAATCGCTACTTGGATCAGTACTAAATTTTAGAAATAACGTGGTTTTACCTAGTTTTTTACTACAAAAATGCACTTGTCGTTCAAAATGTTTGACGTCAAAATCCCACAGCGTTGCCAAAGCATTAGAATAGTAAATAAATGTGAGGTAATTTACAAATGTCAACTTTGACGGTCCCTTGAAGTGACGTTCTTGGTATATTTTAGTTCAAAACCATTAATATGTAGTCGTCGTCCATCGGTGTTTGGCTGATAACAAGATATTTAGTTTGGAAAGTTTTGAGGTTTAAGTTATATTCTTTTACAGTATCATTTACATATCGATATCGATATTGGTGAACTAACGATATTGAAATCAAAAAAATATTACGAAAAAGAAATGCTCACGAGGACCAGAAAAAAGTAAAAACAAAACATTCAAGAGCAAAAAGTCTAAGAAAATCCAGGAAGCAGCTAGGCAGTACCCATCATTTCCCAGACCAAGAAAAAAAAAACGGAAACATCAGACGGTCTGTAGAAAAAAATAATAGAGATAACAATAAAAGCCAAACCAGATGTAATCTTCAACAGTCTAAGTTATTATAACGTGTGATCCAAAATTATTGTCACCATAGGTGGCTCTGAACGACAGAGATATACAGTGCATGTCTATTATTAATTCAGATATACTTTCCAGTTTACATAAACTTTGACAAATACTTGTCAGTGTACGCAGATCAACTTAAAAAACACTATAATTGAACATAAAATGTAGCAGACTAAGCAAAATTTTAACTTTATACGAATTAAAAGGTCTTGAGATCGGGTATCTTCTTAATGTGTTTTCAATCTGTATTCTTGGTTTGTAAAAGTGATCATAACAACACTGAATATAGCCGCAGGTGGCCGTAATGTCACACTCCGGCGGTATTTCAGATTAAAACAAGACATACGTAATTTTTTGCACAGATAGCTTTGATCCCAATAATGGTGGATCGCTCGTTATTACAATGTAAAGAGGAACACCAACTGGAACTAGAAAATTAACTAGAAATAACAACGGGGAATTTCAATAATATAATAAAAACTAAAAAAAGAAAAATCTGATCGGTCATTTACATATTGAAAGGCTTTACATTGTTTCTTTGAGCAGTATCCGTTTTTACGATTAGTAAGTTGCCAATATTGACAATCACCTTTCACATTTTATCCGTTATTGTGAGCGGCCGTCGTAACCACAGAGATACCCAATTCACCCCTTAATTACCCCATGCAGTATTAGAAGAAAAGAAAAGACAAAATGCATGGATATATCAGAAAATCCATTAAGATGTAAATTACAGCTGAAGGCTCAGATTATAGAGCTACTTACTGAGTTTAAATAAATATCTGTCCATCACACAAAACAAAACAAAACAAAAACATCAATAAGATCCGCTACAAACAGCTTTAAAACCAAATAAGAAGAAAAATTAGGGAGGCTAAAGAAACCAACTTGGCTGAAAAATGTAAAGAAATCGAAGAACTGCAAAACAAATATGACAACTTCAACCTACATAAAAAAGTCAAAGAACTAGCCGGAATAGGAAATAGAAGAACTTTAAATATATTGCTCGACAAAAATGGAAATATTATAATAGAAACAGAACGAAAACTACAACGATGGAAAAAGTACATCGAGGAACTATTTCATGACCAGGGAGAAGCTAGTACATCCGTAGATAGCCAAACCGGAGATGTGGGCCCAGAGATAACCAATGCAGATGTTAGTCAGGCAATATAAGTACTCTATGAAAATCCATAAATCTGCTGATCCAGATGAATTATCTAGCAAGCTGATAAAGTTGGTCAACATGAAAAACCTAGACATAATAGTAGAACTGTTCAACGCTATCTATACTAAGGGAATCATCCCTAGAGAAATGTTAACATCGGTATTTGTGTGTTTGCCAAAGAAAGTGAATGCCAAAGAATGCAGTGACTACCGAACCATAACTTATTGTCACATACCATGAAAATTCTGCTGAAAATTATCCACGCCAGAATTCACTCTAAACTGGAGCTGGATATTAGTGACACTCAATACGAGTTCCGCAATGGTATGGGTACCAGAGAGGCATTATTCTCCTTAAACGTGCTGATACAGATATGTTTGGATGTTAACCGTAACTGTGGGTTTGAGTATAAACGAAAACAAAAACAAAAATGATGGGGAAAAAACCTACCAATAGAGAGGTCAAAGTGGGAAGATACAAATTTGAAGAAAAAAGTAATTATAAATACCTAGGAGTCATGCCGTCAAATGATGGAACAAGAGAAAACAAAATAAAGGAGAAAACATTGGCAAAAAATAGAGCATTCCAAGCCAACAAAAAAAAAATAAAAAGCAAAATATTAATAAAAAAGCAACAAAACAATTAAATTAAGGCTCTATGAAACCATAATTAGACCAAGATTAATGTATGGAGCAGAAGTTATGACAATTACCAAGACAGACGAAGAAAATTTGAGAAGAACTGAGAGAAAAATAATTCGGACAATATTAGGACCAATAAAAACATCAGAAGGTAAATACAGGAGTCGAAGAAATAACGAAATAAATGTGGAATTGAAGGGGCAAGATATAGTCAGGAGAATAAAAAGACAAAGATTGAGATGGCTTGGGCATGTATGGAGAGCAGTAGAAGAAGCGATAATAAACATATTAACGAAGGAAGACGAAGAGGAAGGAGATGAAGAGGAAGACCGAGGTCCAGATGGCTGGAAGAGGTGAAGCGAGATCTAGAGGATATGGGAATTAGAAATGCAGAAGAAAGAGCAAGGAGAGAAGAAGCTGGAACCGGATATGTAATGCAGTTTAAGAAAAAAAATGGAGGACTAATCCACCTAGAAACCGTTTTAGCCACTATATATAATAAAAACTATAAAAAGAAAAATCAGATCTGTCATTTACATATTGAAATGCTTCACATTGTTTCTTTGAACAGTATTCGTTTTTATGATTAGTAAGTTGCCAATCTTGCCAATCACCCTCGACATCTTTTCCGAGACTGTGAGCGGCCATGGTAACCACAGAGATACCCAATTTACCCCTCAACTACCCCATGCAGTATTAGAAGAAAGGAAAAGACAAAATGCATGGATGTATCAGCAAATCCACTGATATGTAAATTACAGCTGAAGGATCAGATTATACAGCTACCGACTGATTTTAAATAAATAACTGTTTATCACACTATCTAGCTACAGAAAACTCGAAAGGGAAGCGTATGATCAACTGAACCGAGCAAACATAGCCGCAGGTTAAATGAACGAAACTTACGAAGAAATAAAAATATACGGCAACTGCCGTCCGACTTGACCAACTGAATGTAATCAAGAGTATTCAGACTGATAAAATTTTAATTTTAGTATTGTAAAGAGGTTAACTCTCTCTACATGTCTGTAGATTGTTTTGCTCAATGGAGTCAATAAAAAAAATAAAAATATCGGAATGAAATGAAAGTCACAATTTACAAAAACAGTTATCAGACCAGTAATTAAAGCGGCAGAAATACAGAGAAAACAAAAAGATTGCTAGAAACAGTAGAGATGAAAACCCTTATACTCTGGGCTAATTAGCAAAATACAAGGAAAAGATATTTACTAGCAATTTTATTGCTGGAATCGAATCTTATGATTGTAATTAATAATATAGCTATGCAAAGTCCGCAGATAATGTACTACTTTTTTTATATACAAAATGGCGCCCGAAAATCGTGTTCTTTCAATTTTTGCTCTATAACTGCAAAGATTTTAACTTTATACCAAAATCATTCAAATAAAAATTCACCGTAATTTAATTCTGCATAGAAACGTGTGGTTCCCGATTTACTTCGACGAAAATTTTCCCCGGAAAATGCGGGTTTTTCCAACAAAATTTTTAATTTTCAACTAAAATTTTAGAGAAGTAATTGTCCATCAAAAATTAAATAACTTGGTAATATAAAATATCCTTTCATATAGATTATAATTCCAGAAGCCGATCGAAATTGAATAAACATTTTAGCAACAATTGAGTTGTTAATTAAAAATTTACGGTCGCTATAATGACCACAATAATTATGATACACAAGAATAACTATGATTTTTGTATAAAAAGACACTGTTGCTATCTAATGTAGTTTACGAAATTGAAATTGGACTATTTAAGCGGCCTCAGGAATATTTTAAAATTATAAACAAATTTTGGCTTATAAACAAATAGAATATCTCGGGAAATGTTAAATTAAATTAAATCATGAAAACGGTATTGAAAAAAAAAGGGGCAGGACGCTTCTTTTAAAAGAAAAAATGTTTAACTGTGATGAGTGGTTTCTGAGATGCAACCGGTCAAATTTGACCGGCATTTACGGCAAAGATATAAACAATAGGATCACAATTTTTGAACCATCACCTTTTGACTTTTGTCCTCTTTGTCCGTGCTAATTTTCATATTTATAAAATACTCATAACATATTATTATTATAATAAAAACTATCGATATTACGGAGAAAATTGCCAAAAATAGCAAAATTCCAATCAAAAGCTAGGTTGGAGAAAATGTAATCTCAAAGTTGAAAATCGGTATACGTTCAAAAAATGCATTTTCTCGGCTGCCCATGGAGCAATTCTCTTCATTCTTTTTTTGTTCTCGAGTAACTCGAATATAGCCATCTAACTAACGCATTACTAAATGTCAATCTTGCTTTTTTTTATTATAATAAATTTATTCATTTATAAGAAAAAAAACTAAGTACATATTTTTTCCAGTTGTAGACTTTTTTTAGATAAACTTACTACAAGTGTACCTTTTAACGTTAAAAACACAAATATTCTCATTTGAAAGCTGTATTGTTATGCAAACAATCTTTATTTTAACAAATTAAAAAATTTTGTTATAATAAATAAATAAATTTATTATAACAAAACAAAAGCAACTTTGACATTTAATAATGAGTTAGTTGGATGGCTCTACTCGAGTTACCTGGGAACAAAAAACGGATGAAGAAAAAATTGCTCAATGGGAAGCCGAGAAAATGCATTGTTTTGACGTATACCGCTTTTGAACTTTGAGATTACATTTTCTCCAACCTAATTTTTGATTGATTTTCACTCGTAATATCGATAGTTTTTATTATAATAATATATCGCACACCTAGTTCAATAGTGCCACAAGTGCAAAACACAATATTCTCGAGAAATGAGCAAAGCGTTCTGTAGCAAACGCGTTATGCCCTGTAAATGATTTATTTTGAGAATTACTGGCTTCAAAATTACAATTTAGGTAGCAAATTATACAGTTATTCGCTGGATCTTATTACAATTTATTAAAATTGTGAAGAAAGTCATTTATAAAACGATACCTAGGATATAAGGCGGCAATATAATGAAAAAATCAATTGATTTTTGCAGTTGTGGCCGTATTGAACATATAGAATAATTACATCGGTTGTATTGTGGCAGTGTATATTATCGCCACATCTCCCAGTTATGGCCATACAGCATTTTCAAAACCTCCAAAAACCCTACAGTAAAATACCGAAGTAACTTACTTTATACTTATCCAAAACAATATTTTAGTTCAGGCTGTATTGCATTAGATGGGGCATTATATGGACAATATTTTACAGCCTTAACACACAATTCGAATTTTTTTGCAGTTGTGGCACTATTGAACTAGGTGTGCGATATGTTATGAGTATTTTAAAGATATGAAAATTGGTGAGGAGAAAGAGGACAAAAATAAAAACGTGAGGGTTCGAAAATATGATTCTATTGTTTATATCTTTGCCGTAAATGCCGGTCAACTTTGACCGGTTGTATCTCAGGAACCACTGATCCCAATTAAACGATTTTTCTTTTAAAAGAAGCGTTCTGCAGCTTTTTCTTGAATACCGTTTTCATCATTTATGTTAATTTAATATTCCTGAGGCCGCTTAAATAGTTCAATTTCAATTCTGTAAAGTACATTAAATAGGTACAGTGTCTTTTTATACAAAAATCATAGTTATTCTTATGTATCATAACTATTGTGGTTATTATATCGATCGTAAATTTTAAATTAACAATTCAATTGTTGTTAAACTGTTCATTTAATTTCGATCGGCTTCTGGAATTATAATTTATACGAAAGGATCTTTTATATTACTAAGTTATTTAATTATTGATGAACAATTACTTATCTAAAATTTTAGTAGAATAATATAAATTTTGTTGGAAAAACCCGCATTTTCCGGGGAAAATTTTCGTCGAGGTAAATATGGAAAAACACGTCTCGGTGCAGAATTTAATTACTATCAATTTCTATTTGGGTGTTTGTGGTGTAAAGTTAAAATCTTTGGAGTTATAGAGCAAAAATTGAAAAAACACGATTTTCGGGCGCCATTTTGTTTATAAAAAAAGTAGCACACTATCTGCGGATTTTGGATACCTATGTTATTAATATGTACAGTCATAAGATTCGATTCCAGCAATAAAATTGCTGGTAAATAACTTTTCCCAAAAACGGCCTATTCTCCGATAATCTGCCCAGACTATTAGGAAAATCGCAACTAAGACACTATGGGACGGATCTAGAGGTACAGATATACGACGGAGATGCAAGGTGGAGAACATCAAGGACTAAGTAAGAAATGAAAGAGTAGAATGAAATGACCATAGAAGCCGAACGACAACAAATAGAGTAGTAAGGACGGCGAGAGACGGTTCCCCAATAAGAAGGCCATCAGTGGGAAGACCACGAACACGATGGAACGACAATTTACTGGAGGCACATTGAAAAAATCGACCGTCATATACATAACTAAGAACATATTAATAAACTAGAAAATATTATACAAAACAAGTAATATATTAACAAATTTTAAACGGATAACAAGAAAGACCAGGGGTCATTTACTTTGAAAATTAAAAGCATTAATATTATAGGCTTTAAATTAAAACAAACAAAATAATGGGCGCGTTCACCAGATGCAAACGTTGGCAATCAGTTTGCGCTTTATGGTTCTGAACGACTTGCTAACGTCAAACATGTTTGGAAAGCGGTCGCCATTTTTGCAAACATAAGATATTTAAGTTGAACTTTGCAAACGTGTTGAAATATGGCGGGAATTTAAATTGTATATATTGTAAAATATATTGATAAGGGTTTTATATATAAAATAAAGGCTACTGAAGACATTCTGCTACGTTATTATCTATTAAATAAATTTTCTTTTTTTGCTTTAATAAAAAAAATAAATTCAAAAACGTATTTATTGAGAAAATTTATTTTAGGTTACGTTTAAACCAAGCAAGCAAAATGTCAAATTTTAACCTAAACAACCAACCGTTCAGTTCGCTGTCAACAAGTTTAGAATCAAAGCGCAAACATTTCTGAATGTGTTTGCATCTGGTGAACGCAGTCAATATTAAACCAGGGCGGATCTGTGAACAAAAGGTCTATTTTTGGATGTGCGAGGTGGCATTCGGATTTTTGCAGATAAAGTTAGGTAACAACTTTAACAATAATAATTGACTTATGCTCCTTCTTAAATATGCACGGAACATTAATAAAAAAAAATGAAAGTATTTAAAAATTTCGAAAAACATCGATTTTTTTCTACTTTCTTTGCTTATAACTTTAAAACGATTATTCTGAAACAAAGTCGTAGGGAAATAAAATAAAGATAATTGAATTTTGTATGATAAACGACTGGTTAAAAATGTCTTAAATTATTGCCCTTTCTGCAAAATGGCAATATATACAAAATAATGGGGAAAAATAAGCCTGTTTTTATTCAATGTCTTTCAACCACTTTAGTTGCACTTAGAAATTTCGCAATTCGCTTAAAAAAATCTTACAACATACTTAAATTGTTAACCAAATTTCATTAAAATATTCCTGATAACTTTTGCAGAATAATTTTGCAATTTAAATTTTCTTAAAAAAGTTCAAATTTTTTAAAAACTCTCTGAATAAAAAGTAGACTATTTAGAAGTCTGCTAATTTGTGTGCATATAAAGACGTTCTCTACCTATCTAATACACTATACAGAATTAAAATCGGGTGATATAGGCGGCCTTAGCGCTCTTTTAAAGTTATAAACAATTTTTTTGGCTTATAAAAAAATACAGTGAGAACGTTTGAGTTGGCATAAATTCATTTTCTCAAGAATAGGCGTCTCTGGGGATAAATCTCGAAACAGGTCGATTTTTATTTTTAAATTCTTAATTTTTGGTATATATATCATACTAGTGACGTCATCCATCTGGGTGTGATGACGTAGTCGATGATTTTTTTAAATGAGAATAGGTGCCGTGTGATAGCTCAATCGAAAGGCTATTCAATTATTTTGTATTCACTAATATAAACATTAACATAAATATTTATACAGGTTTTGAATGAAAAAAAAATTGAATTAAATTAGTTCCAATATTTAGATTACGTCATCACACCCAGATGGATGACGTCACTAGAATGATATTTATGCCAAACAATTATAATTTAAAAGCTTAAAAAGGGTTCAAGGCAGGTTTTGTTTATATTCGATTCAGAGTTGGACTACCATCTCCATATAGCAACTATTTCAGCATCCTTATGCATCATCAGTGAAGTTTATGCAGTCACAACTCTGAAGGGAATATAAACATTCTGCCTCTTTTAAGGCAAACCATCGCAATGCAATGAACCGACCTTTTGAGACGCAATCCAGCGACATCTCTCGTATTACGAGGAAAACAACGAAAAGCCCCAGATACAAATAATTTAAAAATAAAAATCCATCTGTTTCCGGATTTATCTCCAGAGTCTCCCATTCTCAAGAAAATGGATTTATTTCAACTTAAACGTCCTCACTGTATTTTTTTATAAGCCAAAATATTGCTTATAACTTTAAAACAGTGCTGAGGTCGCTTAAATAATCCGATTTTAATTCTGTAAAGTGTATTATATAGGTAGAGAACCTCTTCATATATAAAAAAAATTAGCAAACTTCTAAATGGTCCACTTTTTGTTCAGAAGGTTTTTAAAAAATTTGAACTTTTTTAAAAAAATTTACATTGCATAACGATGGATTAGTGTGAAAACCTCGTAACTCATTAAATTACAATTTTACAGGAGAGGCAAAAAACTGATAATCTGCATAATATAATCTAAAAACAAAAACTACTGTTACATATTTTAATTTGAGCACATTGAAACAAATATCTGATCTTGGGCCAGAGCTGAAAGTGTTAAATGTTGCTATGAAATTGAAAATACAAATATTAACTATGAAAAACACGTAAATATCCTTGCAGTATATAGAGCATTTGCCCAAGTAACTATGATAACCTCGTATATCTTGATATGCGTGTTTTTCATCTAAAATGAGGTTGTGTTTATGATTATTTACGAGGTTTTCATTTTTCATAGCTTATTGCACACCTCCAAATACTAGGTTGATACAGTACAAATCTTTTGATTTAAGGTTTATAAAATGTTTCTATATGCCGGACTACCTTTTGTTGTTCACAAAAAAACATTTCTCCAGGTCGAATTTCTTAAACAAACACTCCAAATTAAGTACCAAATTCTTGGTTATAAATATACGTGGTATTCACATTAAATCAAGAGAGCAATTGATATACGTGGTTTTTTTCGGCTGTAGAAAATAGTCTGGTGTATTTGGATTTTTTCTAACAGTTGTAAATCGTGAGATACAAGGTTTTCAAACTAAAACCACCAAAATGTCATTTTCGAAAAAAAAAATGAGATACGAGGTTTTCACACTAAGCCATCGAAATTATTATGCAAAATCTATTTGGTCGATTTTTTTAAGTATGCTGTAGGAATTTTCTAAGTTAATTATGAAGGTTCTAATTGCAACCAAAGTGGTTGAAAACCATTGAATAAAACAGTCTTTTTGCCCCCTTATTTTCTATTTATTGCTATTTTTCAGAAAGGGTAATAATTTAAGACATTTTAAACCAGTCGTGTATTATACAAAATTCAATTATCTTTATTTTCTTTTCCTACGACTTTGTTTCAAAATGAATCGTTTTAAAGTTATATGAATTGAAATAGAAAAAAATCGATATTTTTCGAACTTTTTAAATATTAAATTTTTTTTATTAATTTTCTAGGCATATTTGAGAAGGAGCATAAGTTAATTATAATTATTAAAGTTGTCATCTTACTTTATCTGCACAAATCCGAATGCCACCTCTCACATCCACCTCAAAACCGATCCGTCATGGTCTATATGTGAAATACCGTGTATTAAAGACCCAGTTTCGGCATATAGTCCGTTCTTTAACGGTAAAATATTTCAAAAGCTCTAAATTTTAAAGAACCGCTTGGATTGACATGAAATTTGGCATACACAGAGCTAACACGTCAAAGAAAAAAAGTGATATTGTGTCGATATGTGCTTTTACTCTTGGGGTGGTTTTTATCCCCTCTTGGGGGTGAAAAAATATTCGTCCAAAGAAAGTCAGGAAATGGATAAACTGGCTAATTTTAAGTAACTTTTGTTCTATAGAGATTTTTCACTAAGTCAATACTTTTCGAGTTATTTGGCAGTGAATATGTTAATTATTTCAACAAAATAACCACGCTTTTAGACGGTTTTCCGCAAATAACTCAAATAGTAAGTATTTTGTCGAAAAAACATTCTTAGCAAAAATATAGCCTGTAGAAAATTTCAAAAAATGGTGTATATATCACGTCTCTACACCTAGTAGAAGCAGAGTTATAGCTAATGAAAAATAGGTTCATATTCGTCAAACTCCAAATGGAATAATTTAACGTGAAATAACCAAAAATGAAGCACATTTTGGGGAAAACTTATTACAACTTATTTAAAGTGTTTAATAAAAGCTTCATTTTTGTTTTATAAAAAAAAATTCTAGCATCAAAATTAAACAAGTTACGCTCAAAATACAGTTAGTCCCTTTTGGTTTTGGTAAAAAAATCGATAAAATCACCCCCTAATTAGTATCTTAAATGAACTTAGTCGTTACGACTTCACAAGTTTCTTGACTCGTGTATATATTGTTTATATGATCTATTGTTTATAATCTCAATCAATTTTTGTCTAACAGAAAACAAAAAAATACATGATATTTAGAAAAGCAAATGTGACTTTTTTTGTTTTTCGAGATTTTTGGTATCTCTAACAATTTTTAAGTTATTTTGAAATAAAGCATATTTCTCAAAATTTAAATTTTTAAAAATTTTACTTTGAAACCAAATTTTTTCAAAAATAAGTACTTAAATCGATGAAACTTACAGATAATATAAAAACAACATAAGTAAAATAATTTGTGGAGCGATAACGATTAATTTCATTTAAGTTGCTAATTAGGGAGTGGTCTTTCCGATTTTTTTTTGCAAAAACAAAAAGGGACCAACTTTATTTTGAGCGTAACTTGCTTAAATTTAATGCTAGAAACTTTTTGTAAAAACAGAAGTAAAGCTTTTTTTAAACACTTTAAAAAAGTTATGGATTTTCCCTAAAAAGTGCTTAATTTTTTGGATATTTCACGTCGAAATATTCTATTTGAAATTTGGTGAATATGAATCTATTTTTCATTGGCTATAACTCTGGTTCTACGAGATCCAGAGACCTAACGCGTACACCATTTTTTTACTTTTTTATAGGCTATATTTTTGCTTAGAACGTTTTTTTCGACAAAATATTACTTTTTGAGTTATTTGCGAAAAACCGTCTAAAAATGTGGTTATTTTGTTGAAAAATGAACATATTCACTCGCAAATAACTGGAAAAGTGTTGACTTGGCGAAAAAGCTCTATAGAACAAAAGTTACTTAAAATTAGTCAGTTTACCCATTTCCCGACTTATTTTGGACATATATTTTTTCACCCCCAATAGGGGGTGAAAGTCACCCCCAGGGCAAAAGCACACATCGGCACAATATCACTTTTTTTCTTTGACATGTAAGCTATACGTATGCCAAATTTCATGTCAATCCAAGCGGTTCTTTAAAATTTAGAGCAAAAACCGTGAAAGAATGGACTAATATAACAAAAACAAAATAACGTGGTCAGAGATACTGTATAATCATTCCATAATATCATCAAATATAAGGGTAATCCTTTTTAGTATGATGGTTTTCAAAATGTTGAGATATAAAAGATAAGAGTATCTGTTATGGTCCAAACAGCTCCTAAAATTTTGCGACATTTCTGCTAATCAAGATCGGATCGATCAATGTTTGAATCGTCTGTGATGAAAAGATAACATTATTGGGATAATAAGCTTTCACTATTGATGTCGCTTCTGAAAATATTCCATGATGAAATGGAGCTGTAATATGGCTCGCTGAAAAGTCCTTCAAATATAATATAACTTTTTGATACAGTATCTGAAATGAATTTCAGAGTTTCATGATTAGTTACTACGATGTATTTTGGTATTTTTTCGTTTTATTAGGTTATAGCATATTGGATTTTGTGCTGGTTGTGTAAATGTAATTATATTTTATAGACATCCAGTTACAACTTTTTTTAGAAATAAAAACCCTTTGTTAAATTTTTGTTTTGGAACAGTACTGTTAAAATTGTTGCTTAATTTTCTTAAGAAAATTCTCCAAAATATTATTACTATCTGGGCCGTAATATGTAACGACTAAAAAGAAGAAGAATATAACGATAATTATCCCTACTTGGACAAGGAGTGACTTAAGGTGGTAATAATCCGATCGTATATAACAACAATACGGTGTGGGTATGAATACACATAACAGATCGGAAATTATGAATTCTAGGAACTGCAAAAGGAAAGAGTGCCAATAAATCCTACCCAGATATTTATAGAGGACTTAAAATCGACATAGGATATGTCAAATTAATATTACTTAAACTAAACTATTAATTGCGATGGTTTGCCTTAAAAGAGGCAGAATGTTTATATTTCCTTCAGAGTTGTGACTGCATAAACTTCACTGATGATGCATAAGGATGCTGAAATAGCTATATGGAGAGGGTGCCTTGATCTTTTTTATCATTTTCATTTTTACTCAGTTTTGAGTATTTAGAAACTGTCTTTCGGTCCTTTTCCTAGACGAAGAGAAGGTAAATGCGTGGTCTAAGTGTCCTCTATTTGCTTTCTCCTATTTTCGTCGTCTCTGTGATTATACAGAGAAGGGCTAAATTATGGAATAAATTAATTTTCTCTAAAATGGACGACTTTAGAGAAAAATCCCGAAACAGGTCGATTTTGATGTTTAAATTACAATTTTTTGGCATATATTTTATACTAGTGACGTCATTCATCTGGGCGTGATGACGTAATCGATGATTTTTTTAAATGAGAATAGGTGCCGTGTGGCAACTCATTTGAAAAGGTGTTCAATTCTCTATTCAATAATATAAACATTAATATCATTATTTATACAGGGTGGCCAAAAAACAAATTTTTAAATTAAATTAATTGACGAAAAAAGAAGAATGTATGCAATTTATTTAACTCAAAATACATTCTATCACGGTCAGAAAATAGGAAATAATGTTTATTTGGCAAATAAGCATTGCTTTTCGCTTAAATTAAATGTTCAAACTGCCAAGTGGTAGGTGGGAGGCTGTTTGTGATTTAATTTAAGCGAAAAGAAATGTTTATTTCTGAAATAAGCATTTTTTCTATTTACTGACAGCAATACAATGTAGTTTTAGTTAAATAAATTACATACATTCTTCTTTTTGCGTCAGTTAATTTAATTCAAAAATTATTTTTTTGGTCACCCTCTATAAATAATGATATTATTATTTATATTACTGAATAGAGAATTGAACACCGTTTCAAATGAGGTGCCACACGACCCCTATTCCTATTTAAAAAAATCATTGATTACGTCATCACGCCCAGATGGATGACGTCACTAGTATGAAATATATGCAAAAAATTCCATTTTAGATAAAATTAATTTATTCCATAATTTAGCCCCTCTCTGTATATTGTAAAATCCGGAGTTATGGGATGCAGCCAGAAAGCAGTTTATTAACGAAAAGTCTTAGATTTAAAATATTGTTTACTATATTTTTATTTCAATTATTCTAATTGTTTAAAAGATAGTAAACTTTGTATCTGGGGCTTTTAGTTGAATACGAGAGATGTCGCTAAATTGCGTCTCAAAAGGTGGGTTCATTGCATTGCGATGATTTGCCTTAAATAGGCAGAATGTTTATATTTCCTTCAGAGTTGTGACTGCATAAACTTCACTGATGATGCATAAGGATGCTGAAATAGCTATATGGAGATGGTGGTCCAACTCTGAATCAAATATAAACAAAACCTGCCTTGATCTTTTTTATCTTAAACTATTAATGTTGAATGGGTTGTATGTGAGAGTTCATTTTGAATAAAGTAAAAAAACAGGCGTACTCTTAATCATTTATTGTAACTTCCGACGATCCGTTTCACTCTCTACATTATGCAGAGCATCTTCAGGTTAACGGTTACAAGTCACTAAATGATTCGACTACAAGGATCTACTTCCTGAGTATTCATTAACATGATATCTTGCTTAAGTTATGCTAACGGGATATGGTGGAATAGACGGAGGATGTTGTAAAGGTTAACAAGTTTATGGAAATTCTTGAGGGTGGTGAGATACCTAATTGGTGAAAGACAACCAACAAATCTGTGCCTGTTATTTTGTTGGTGAAGTAGACTAAAGTGATTGTCATCTATACAATTTTAATTTTAATATGTGATTTAAACCATCACATATTAAAATTGTATATATGACATTCACTTTAGTCTACTTCACAAACAAAATAACAGGCACATATTTGTTTGTTGTCTTTCACCAATTATCTCACCATCCTTAAGAATTTCCATAAACTTGTTAACTTTTACAACATCATCCGTCTATTCCAACATATTCCGTTAGCTTAACTTAAGCAAGATAGCATGTTAATGAATACTCAGGAAGTAGCTCCTTGTAGCCGAATCATTTAGTGACTTGTAACCGTTGACCAGAAGATGCTCTGCATAATTTAGAGAGCGAGACCGTTCGTCAGAATTTACAATAAATGATTGAGGGTACGTCTGTTTTTTACTTCATTTAAACTATTAATATTTACTTGCTTACAGATATAAAGCAGAAAAGCAATCACTTCAAAACTTCAAGGTCCGGATACCCATACTAACCAAACCCTGTTAACTAGTTTTGATGTGAAATAAGCCACAATTTTACTAAAAAATGATTTCATTAACGTTTCGACGCCCAAATCGGGTGTCGTTGTCAAAATTCAAAAAAAATATTGTATTTTGACAACGACACCCGATCTGGGCGTCGAAACGTTAATAAAATCATTTTTTAGTAAAATTGTGGCTTACTTCCCATCAGAACTAGTTAATTGCAAAAAAATGTCACAAGAAAACAGCTTCAGAACAACACTAACCCTGTTGTTCAGAGCAATGCTCTCTTAGGACTGATCTTGGGCGCTTACAAAGCCCTTAGCACTGATTGACTGTCAGAGAAGATAAAGATAGTCCTGCCTGAGCAATCACTGTCTGTAATCTCTTAAGCACATACCAGGATCGTAAATATCTCGGCCTAAAAGACTAAAGCATGGGAGCCGAGAGCTTAGCTAGACTAAAAGCTGACTCTACCATCATACACTCCAGCACCTACCCGATCGT
Source organism: Diabrotica virgifera virgifera (assembly GCF_917563875.1). Taxonomy (NCBI): domain Eukaryota; kingdom Metazoa; phylum Arthropoda; class Insecta; order Coleoptera; family Chrysomelidae; genus Diabrotica; species Diabrotica virgifera. Next base: position 192,766,023 of record NC_065448.1, read on the forward strand.
CCATTCTGGAACAATCTGTAAACCAGGTGAGGCCATTCTGACAGATAATGTGGGTTCTCGTTCCACCCACTCATCCCGGTCAGAAAATTTAACCAAGAAGGAGGATGGGAATTTCAATTGATGAGCCATGCTGTCCTGTACCATAAAAAGCACAGCACAAAACTCGATAGCTTGTCAAAATATCAGAATGGCTCATCCTCCAATTTATTTTCAACCAGCAGCCAGAGCAGTTGAGACGATAGGCTGTCATCATGGCTTCGTGCTTTACAATGAGATGTAGAACCTCAAGAGCTGCTGTAGGAGTGGTCCTCATGGCTCCTGAAATGCCAACGCATGCCAACCGCTGTATATGATCCAACTGAACCTTGACTAAAGACAGTCTTGCCCGGGGCCACCACACAATGGCTGCATACTTTAGTATAAGCTTTGTCATATATTGAAAAATCCAATTTTCGGCTGCAGACCCCATTTGGCTCCGAAAGCTCTCCTGCACGCCCAGTAAGCTACAGCGGCCTTCTTTAATTTGGCGCCCAGATGTTCCTTCTACGTCAGTTTAGAATCCAGAATCACCTCTAGGTACTTCACTGACTTTGAAATCGATAATGCTTTGCCATAGAAGCTAAGCACTCTAGTAGATGCGATGACCCTTCTCCGAGTAAACGGAACCACAGCAGTAACTGATTAACTAAAGGCGGGTTCTCATTAGTAAACCTCATTGATCAATAGCGCTGATTCTAGGCAACTGAATATATAATTCAAATTCAAACTATTTCAAGGATATTGAATTCGGTCTACAAAGTGCTAATTTTAAAAATGGCTGCAAAGAAGAAAATTGTGCATGTTGGCGTTCGCATTGTGTGTGAATATTAATAAAACGTAATTAAAAATAGGAAAACATAAATATCTCCGACTGTCTTTTGCAACGGAAACACCTCTTAAAAATGCATCCGCTTAGCCGAACCAAAACAGTTTGGGTTTATACAGATCAACTGTTCCTATAAAACTTTTATTTGCTTTTATTATTTTATTCAGTTCAACTTTGTAGGTTGTCCGGATACTTTTAGTTTTATTTTTAATATCTTTTATAGTTCGGGTTTCTATTTCCATTTCAAAACCTTCATAGCTTTTTTTCCGCTTTATTATAATATCTTTATATTGTTCACTTCTAATGTTCCATATTATGCACTCCTTTCTTTGGTATACATATTCATTCTAGAAACTTGCAGATATGGTTATCTCTTATTTAAAATTTGACATTTTTACGATATTATACAGGGTTTCCAGAAACTCTACCGACAAACGAAGACAGAAGATTCCTCAGATAATTTTGAGAAATTTCAACTCAATTCTTCTAGTCCGAAAATGATTCCTAAGGGAGCTAGAGCTCTTTGAAGATGGCGTCATGTAATTAGTTTTTCTTAAATATTTCTAGAACGCTTCTATTTAGAAAAACGAAAATTGGTACGCATATTAAATATTATCTTCCAGAGATAAATCGATTCCATCTATTGCGAGTTTCTAGTACCGGTCATAGGCGTCCGTTTTGGGTATAGCAACGGTTATTTTATCGCATAACTTTTATGTGTTTAACTTTTAAGCATTTTTAACGTATTTTAGTACTATAACGCATTAAATTGTGACGTATTTCAGTACTAAAAGGTACTCTTGCTTTAAGTCGGTAGAACACACCATGTTCTAGGAAAATCGATTTAAAAATTTTTCGTTTTTTGAATTTCCAAAAAAATTTCAAGGAAAAACCATTTAGAAAAACGAAAACTGGTACGTTTATTTATATTCCAGAGTTAAATCGCTTTCATTAATTGTGATTTTCTAGTACCGGTCATATGCGTCCGTTTTGGGTAGGTCAACAGTTATTTTATCGCCTAATATTTTTGTCTTTAATTTTTTAGCATTTTTAACTTTAGATTATTAAATTACGATGTATTATAGTAATTAAAGTTACTATTGCTTTAAGTTAGTAAAATACACCGTTTTTTTTTAAGTTATACTTCTTTAGGCGCGATTGAGATTGAGGGTGAATTTATATTAATCTGCGCGCATGCGCACACCGACAGTATGGTATTAGTCGTTATACGGGCTCTGATTGGGTGTTGAAATGATCTGTCAATAATAAATAATTGTTCAATATGAAGGTAAACAAATGTTGTATAATATATTAGTTTTATTGTTGTGAGGACAGAAGCAAAAAAGTTTATAATTGTAGTGACTTTTAAATAGTTTTTAAAAGCAACAGGTACGTAATAATTGTAAATGTATCATAGGTACCTACCTATTTAAACCTACCAAAATACATAGTATGTAATACTTTTATGTACATAATTTGATTACCATCAAAATTTCTATCAATATTCACCTAATATATTGTTTTCTTACTCTATGTTTTGTTGTATTTTTTAAATTCTAATTAATATCAATTCAAAATCAAAATAATTTGATTTAATTCAAAAATGTCAAAAGTTGAATCCGTTTAGTTAGTCGATCTTCGCACATAATGACACATTGTCTCCGTGGCGAAGCGTTTAAGGCGAATGAACCCCAATACCAACCGCGCTGATAAGCTGGTTCGAACCCCAATAGAAACTTTTTTGTTATACATTTTATGATTGTAAATATATTTGTTATATAATTTTATTTTCAGAAAATACGTATATATTTAGTTAAAACATTTTCCGACAATTAATGTTCAGAAATCATTTGTGGCATTTTTAATGTGTTTGTGTGAGTTTTATTCTTTTATTATTTTAAGTTTTGGCGCTGTATTAGTTTAATATTTAGATAAAATATAAATAAAAAGTATATTAATTTCGTTTAAATCATATAATAGAAGTATAACTTCTTACGTGCGTACAAAGTACACACACATACTTTTTTAAATTTTTTTATTTTTTTTTTTCTCAAATTCAGAATACGAAAAATTTTCAAATCAGTATTTAAAATGCATAAAAGTTAAAGTTGCCTTACCCAAAACGGACGCCTATGACCGGTACTAGAAATTCTCAATAGATGGAATCGATTTATTTCTTGAAGATAAGTATGCGTACCAATTTTCGTTTTTCTAAATAGAAGCGTTCTGGAGGTATTTAAGAAAAACAAATTACAAGGCTTCATCCTAAAAGAGCTCTAGCTTTCTTAGGAAGCATTTTCGGACTAGATGAATTGGATTAAAATGTTTTAACATTGTCAGAGGAACCTCCTGTCTTGTCTTCTGTTTTTCGGTAGAGTTTCTGGACACCCTGTATATATCTATGGTTTTCACCAAGAATTTAACCTCATATACTGACTATTTATCCCCACAAAATACAAGTCAACGCAACTGGCAAGCACTGTTCAATCTGATAGAATCATTTCCGCTGATCCATCCAAAGTAGGAAGGCTTTTCACTTTTAGTGAAATACCATATGATAGAACAATATCGCTGAATCGTCGTTCATATAAATCCATTTTATTTCTATGGCATAGAATCAACGATATTGATCAATGAGGTTCACTAATGAGAACCCGCCTTAACTCAGGATAGTCAGGATTAACCCCGAGTGACTTCTCTCGGCAACATTCCTCGACGAGCCCGAGAGCAACCTGAAGGACCTCGTGCACTGTTGTACCGGTCATATGCGTCCGTTTTGGGTAGGTCAACAGTTATTTTATCGCATAATATTTTTGTCTTTAATTTTTTAGCATTTTTAACTTTAGATTATTAAATTATGATGTATTATAGTAATTAAAGTTACTCTTGCTTGAAGTTAGTAAAATACACCGTTTTTTTTTGAAGTTATACTTCTTTAGGCGCGATTGAGATTGAGGGTGAATTTATATTAGTCTGCGCGCATGCGCACACCAACAGTATGGTATTAGTCGTTATACGGGCTCTGATTGGGTGTTGAAATGATCTGTCAATAATAAATAATTGTTCAATATGAAGGTAAACAAATGTTGTATAATATATTAGTTTTATTGTTGTGAGGGCAGAAGCAAAAAAGTTTATAATTGTAGTGACTTTTAAATAGTTTTTAAAAGCAACAGGTACGTAATAATTGTAAATGTATCATAGGTACCTACCTATTTAAACCTACCAAAATACATAGTATGTAATACTTTTATGTACATAATTTGATTACCATCAAAATTTCTATCAATATTCACCTAATATATTGTTTTCTTACTCTATGTTTTGTTGTATTTTTTGAATTCTAATTAATTTCAATTCAAAATCAAAATAATTTGATTTAATTCAAAAATGTCAAAAGTTTAATCCGTTTAGTTAGTCGATCTTCGCACATAATGACACATTGTCTCCGTGGCGAAGCGTTTAAGGCGAATGAACCCCAATACCAAACGCGCTGATAAGCTTGTTTGAACCCCAATAGAAACTTTTTTTTATTTTTTATACATTTTATGATTGTAAGTATATTTATTATATAATTTTATTTTCAGAAAATACGTATATATTTAGTTAAAACATTTTCCGAGAATTAATGTTCAGAAATCATTTGTGGCATTTTTAATGTGTTTGTGTGAGTTTTGTTCTTTTATTATTTTAATTTTTGGCATTAATTTAATAAAAATGTTTGAGAAGTAGTAAGTATAAATTAGTTTAATATTTAAATAAAATATAAATAAAAAGTATATTAATTTCGTTTAAATCATATAATAGAAGTATAACTTCTTACGTGCGTACAAAGTACACACACATTCTTTTTTTTATTTTTTATTTTTTTTTTCTCAAATTCAGAATACGAAAAATTTTCAAATCAGTATTTAAAATGCATAAAAGTTAAAGTTGCCTTACCCAAAAACGGACGCCTATGAACTATTCAATCTGATAGAATCATTTCCGCTGATCCATCCAAAGTAGGAAGGCTTTTCACTTTTAGTGAAATACCATATGATAGAACAATATCGCTGAATCGTCGTTCATATAAATCCATTTTATTTCTATAGCATAGAATCAACGATATTGATCAATGAGGTTGACTAATGAGAACCCGCCTTAACTCAGGATTCAGGATTAACCCCGAGTGACTTCTCTCGGCAACATTCCTCGACGAATCCGAGAGCAACCTGAAGGACCTCGTGCACTGTTATCGGGAAGATCCCCTCAGGCCTCAATCAGTAAGACTAAGTTATTGGCGTATGCTTGTACCATGGTACAAAGACGCCAGGTACGATAGCCGGAATATCCTAAATTCGTATGAGTTCGCGCATGACGTCACAATGAGAGTGATTTTAAATATTCCCCATTTAAAAATAGATTAGTGCTCGGAACACAATTAGTTTCAAATTGATCATAAGGAGTCATTTTAATAGATTAATATAATTTCTCTTTAACTATTTCGGATCTATTGAAATGTAAATAAATTTCTAAATTAAATTTGTGAGTTATATTTAAAAATTTTTTTGTATTCGCCGCTTTTTAAATAAATTTTACGAGCTTGTTTTTGATTGGCTTGCCTTATTTGGCGCCAGTGTTAAGGAGGGGATCGAGCCATGAGCGTACATATAAAAATTTGTAGGGGGGCTAGACGTCGAGATGTTGCACATTACATTTTGTATATTTTGGATGACAATAAGACAATAAGTTTAAAGCACCCGAAAAGCCATGGGGGGCCACGGCCCCATACTCATATGTATGGGCGCCTATGAATCGAGCCTTCATTTAGTTGCACACATTGCACGTAAACAGATGAAAATAATTAATTCGTTCCCATCTTTAAATTTCAATCATTTCTGTAAAATTCAATAATTTGTCGACTGAAATAAATTTCAAAACTAATTTGTATATTATTTATTTATTAACGGCATCCATTTACAAAAGTTTTAAGAAAGCTATACTGTATAAACAATAAATTTTAAACTATCAAACATCTCAGAATATTAAACTAAAACAAACTTATTTTAAAATACCCTTCATTGGTTTTTCAAATAAACTAATTTTGGAGACAATACATTAAGTGATAAATAATAATTCCTTCACACTAACAAGCCTACTAATCAACTTAAATCTCACAAAAATCTCCCCAAAAGCTAAAAAATCGATAAAACTCACATATAAACGTATGTATTTCAACAGCGGTTACTCTCATTGTGACGTCGACAGAACGCGATCAGCTGATAGTCGCATGCGCATTATCGTACCTGGCGTCTTTGTACCATGGGCTTGTACATACATACCTTCTTCGAACAGTCGCTAAAGTAGGACGTCGACCACCAGGTACCACAGGAGGGGGGGTCAGAACTCCTCTCCGAGGGTACCCACGATGCCGACACCCGAACTCAAGGGTAAATTCGGCTTTACCCGGTTTAGGGATAAATACGACTCTATCCAGGGTAAAGAAATATACCTTATTGCAAGACAGGCCCTAAATATCCTGACCAGTTTGGTTCCAGCCAGTTCTATTTCTGGTCACGTTGAGTGAAAAACTAGGTCTTACGAAGTGCAATTAATCAATTGTTACTAAAATGTTATAAGTAGCAAAAATATTTAATTGGCACATTATAGATTTTATACGGAAAAATAACTGGAAGAATATGATAACTAAAAATATCTAAAAATCCTAAAAAGTTTCATTAGAAAATTCTAATAAATTTAACAGTTTTTCTTCTGTACTGATAAATTATTATAATTATCAAGACCACATTTTTAAATTACATTTCCGTACTAACACTTTAAAATGAAACTTTAGTTAAAAATAACGGCATAAAAATAATAAGTAAAAGAGAATGTAATAAAACACCCAAAAATCATCATTAAATAAAATTGATATAAATGTCAGCGACTAGAACCCCGCATTTCCCAGTTCTCTCTTATTTCCGTACTTCTTTCTCTTCATAAATAACTTCTTACATAAATAATTGGATCAAATTTGTTTTCGTTACGGTTGATACCACTACCCTAAATAAATATTACAAATATTCTTCGCTTAAATTAATTTGACTGTTGAATTGGTTCTGTAATAGAATTTAATATCTGCTAGTGGAATAAATTTAGATTCACTCCAGTCAAAGCAAAAATGAAGTTAAATATCTTATTGTAAATAATACATTTTTAAATGATTTTCCTAAATGTATACAGAGTGATTGATTAGTGTGATAAAGCTCAGTAGATCCGCTCTATAGTGATAGATAGCAATAAAAGTTAATAACAAAAAATGTAGCCAACTTTGAGCTTCACGTTAAAAAATTTGTTAGAATGTTACAGGGTGTTAGATAGTGGCAGACCCAACTTCTGTTTTTTTGAATGGAAGACCCTATATTTTATTTTACATTCGAAATCTTCTTAACTTCCCCATCAAAAAATATAAAGCTTTGTTATATAATACAGGGTATTTACAAAGTTATAACCACTTTTCTATAAAAATCGTAACAAGTTCAACTCCCTGTATAAATAAAAGTAAGTACAATAGCTATGGTCTATTAATGCCATATTTTTTGTTGATTATGAAAATTTTTAAGAATGGTTGATATTACTAATTTTCTTTATATCGAATACAGGGTGAGTCAAAATACCAGTACATTCTTTTCTCGGAAATTTTAAATGGATTTTATATCACTATCGAAAAGTACCATTATCGTACTTTAGTTTGTATATAATATTCCCTATGTCTATATTTGTTAGATATCGAGATATTTTTATTTTTCAGAGCAAATTATTACTTAGTTATCTAGCCTAATAATAAAGTTATACCTATTAACTGAACCGTTTTTATGAAACAAAGCTTCATGTCCAAATACTACATTATCGAATAAATCTCTTTGTCAATCGATTTTTTCTAAGGTCTATTCACAAGACATTACTCTCTTTTCAGAATTTTCCTGAACTAATTGGTACAATTGAATGCGGTAAGGGTAAATTCTGTGTTTTGCAAGAACTTTTTTTGCACAGAGTAGTAAATTACTTTGTTTGCTTTGGAAATATTTCGTATACTTGTATGTTGATTTTCAGTAACTACCAGCAAAACAGTTATTTCGTTTTCCTCTGTTACAGTACATTTTGTTCGGTCGTGTTTTTTATACAGTCGAACCCGCTTATTAGAAGACCGGTTATAGGAATATCCCGGTTTAAAGAATAGAAATTTGAGGTCCCGAAACGGTTTTACTAGCCACTAATGATCGGTTATTAGAATATCCCGGTTATAGGAATACTCTTGCTTGGCACGAAGGCTATTCCAATAAGCGGGTTCAGTTTTACATAACTGAACCAGTGCGGTTAAAAACCAATCCTTAATTCTTCAAATCTTTCTGTTGTAGGGTGTTGTCTTTCAGGGAACCGTTCATAATAAATTTTTACTAATAATAACGCATTTTATTGCACTACCCCAATTCCAGATCATATCTACCATTTCATCAACAGTAAAATTAATCTTAACTATTTAATAACACAATAAAAAAACAATTATGGTGAACCGTCAATTTTAGACAATTCAGTCATGGCCTACTTACAATTTGGAAAAATTTGGACACCTTATTATTAATTTGCTCTGAAAAATAAAAATGTCTCGAAAACTTACAAATTTAGACATAGGAAATATTACACAAAAATTAAAGTACGGTAATGATACTTTTTGATAGTGATAAAATACAGGATGTTTAAAATACACATCCTGTATCCGATATAAAAAAAATTCGCAATATCAACCATTCTTAAAAATTTTGACAATCAACAAAAAAATATGGCATCAATAAACCATTCCTGTTGTGCTTATTTTTGTTTATAGAGGGAGCTAAACTTGTTACGATTTTCATTGGAAATTGGTTATAACTTTGTAACCTTTTGTACCTTGTATAACAAAACAAACCTTTATATTTTTGTGATAGGGTAGTTAAGAAAATTCGTATATAAAATAAAATATAGGACGTTCCATTTAAAAAAACACAAGTTGGGTCTGCCACTATGATATCTAACACCCTGTTACATTCTAACTAATTTTGTAATGTGAAGCTCAAAGTTGGCTACAATTTTTATTTTTAAGTTTCATTGCTATCTATTACTATAATAGCGGATCTACTGAGCTTTATCACACTAATCAATCACGCTGTATAGTACGTACGAATAAGTTGTTACCACATAATATAATACTTTTGTACTATGACTTTTTGGGGAAAATGGATTTTCATAAAAAGTTATGCATTCTGCTCTCCCATTTTTTAATGTTATTTAAAACATAATTAAAATCAGAAACCACTGTTAAATATGAAATTTTTAGGAATAAATTTTAGTAAAGAACATTATATCATATAATATATTATGTCTACGATTGTGAAAAACATATTACATAAACACAAACTTATTTATTAAAACAAAAGAAAATATGTGTTGAAAAATACAGTCCGAAAGTACACCAACAAGAAGTTATGGTATGTAAAAGTTACAAAATAAAACAGATTTTTATAATATACATAGTTCCTAAACTTTTTTATGAAATTATATGTGTTATCAAGCCATCGCCAATAAAACAGAAGTAGTGAAAATATTGTTTTCTCGGTTTTTCTGGCTATTTAGAAAGGATCTCCAAATTATTCCCCACATCTTTTTCTTGTAATATAATAGCGAAAGAATACGAAGCGTCAATGGAATGAAATACTATCCATTTTACATTTTTTTTTGTCTTGAAGTATTTGTTTGTAAAGTCAATAGAGAAAATATAAATATTAAATAAATATTATAAATCGTAGGAACAATACAAATATTATGTTTATTATTATCTTTTAGTTAGGAAGAGAGGAGGTATTAATTGATTTTAAAAAGTGTTCAAAACTTTGTGTGTGTGACTTTTTATATCTTACAGTCTCTTGGTTTTATATAGTCTAAGAGCTAGAGCCGAAAAATCATCGTCATAAGTAATATGGAGTTTGGCATGTGAAACGTGTCTATTGTATATTGATAATTGTGACCCCTTTCAGGCTGACACCTCAGTGGATACAGAAAGTAGCAATAAGGGATGAAAGGGGAAAGTTAGTGTAGTCTTTAAAGGTTTTCACCTCCTATTTTGTTAAACCTCCATCGATTTGCATGAAAATTGGTGACTAGTTAGAGCATACCCCAAGAAATAAAAATGATTTGGTGCTAACTTGCACTTTTACCCTGGGGGTGGATACCTCCTCTTCTCGGTGGTGAAAACTATTTTATTAAAAATAACCCCACAAATCGATAGACGGACAAATTATAAATAAAATTTGTTATACCATATTATTAAAATAAATAAATACTTTTTGAGTTATTAAAGATCAAATATTTGCCTGTTTAAGAGCAGATGCGTGAAGTTACGGATGATAAAAAGAACATATTAATTAATTGTATATTACTAAAATATTATTTTTATATTATTTCGATATTATAAATTTAGCAAAAGTGTATTCGAATATGTCAAATATACCTATTATTCCCAGTTTCTGGACATATTCAGTTTATAATGAAAAAAAAATTCAACTAATATCGAAATAATATAAAAATAATATTTTATTAACATACAATTAATTAACATATTCTTTTTATCATCCGTAACTTCACGCATATGCTCTTAAATAGACAAATCTTTGATCTTTAATAACTCAAAAAGTATTGATTTATGTTAATAACATGATATAACAAATTTTACTTAAAATTTTTCCCTCTATCAATTTGTTGGGTTATTTTTAATAAAATAGTTTTCACACGTGGGAAGATAAAATAGTATTCACCACCAGGGTAAAAGTGGAAGTGGCACCAAATCAATTTTGTTTCTTGAGGTATGATCTAACTAGTCACTAATTTTCATGCAAACCGATGGAGGTTTAAGAAAATAGGAGGTGAAAACCATTAATGACCGCACTAACTTTCCCCTTTCATCCCTTATTGCTACTTCCTGTATCCACTGAGGTATCAGCCTGATAGGAGTCATAATTGTCAATATACAATGGACACATTTCACAGGAAAAACTCCATATTACTTATGACGATGATTTTTCGGCTCTAGCTCTCCGTCTAATAGGGAATAAAGAATATTTTTAAATACCAAATAACGATTGAATTGCATTAGCAGCTTCAAAAATTTCGATTCCTTAACTGTGCTGCACCAGCTATGTCTGTGGAATAAAAATAACCTTTCATAATGTACTTTAAATTACTTCATTTTTTAGTTATTTTTCATGAGCTACAACTTTCCTTTCACCCCCCCTAGAGGAGGTGACTTTCAACCACACAAGTAAAAGCAACCAACGACACCAGTCCAGCTTGGAAGTGGAGAGTAAGTAGAACCTAAATCCAAATTTTCTTGAAATTGAGTGGTCCCTTTTTCTTCTTCTTCTCTCTTTTTCTTCAGAAATACCAAAATCACATCAAAAGAGTGTCAATATATATCAGAAAGAATTATTTTTGCAACAAAACCTAAAATGGAAAAGAAAGACCTGAACATCATTGCCTAGAAAATAACAAGCCTTAAACAACAAGGGAAATCTTTTATGACGAATTACAACAAGTAGTTGATTAATTTAGAGGAAAGATGATCATACTGGGGGATTTTAACGCCCGAATACGTTTTCTCCTTCTTTTTAAAGTGCCTATCCGTTTCGGATGTTGGCGGTCATCATGGCTATCTTGACTTTGTTTACCGCAGCGCGGAACAGTTCAGTGGTATAGTCGTGTAATAATGTCGTATTTACTTTCGTAAATTTTGACGCCAAGAAATGCGTTTTATTCCCTATCCTCTTTTACCATTTACCTTCCCTTGGAGAATCAGTTGGGGAAGGCCGTAACGTTCTTGATTTATCATTACATGTCCTAGATATTCTAATTTTTTTGTTTTGATGGTTATGAGAATTTCACACTCTTTCTGCGCCTATAACACCACATTTCGAAAGCTTCAAACCGATTCATATATGCAACAGTTAGTGTCCACGCTTCCATTCCGTAAAGCAGAACTGTGAATATGTAGCATTTTAACAGACGGTATTTTGTTTTTAATGATATGTCTCGACTGTTGAAAATCGGTCTCATTCTAATGTATGCCGCTTTCGCTTTTATTATTCGCTGTTTAATTTCTGTTGCGTGGTCCGATTGGCTATTTAAATTCGTGCGCAGATATGTATATTGCTCAACTTTTTCAATATTCTGTTGGTTGATTGTAAAGTTGAGCGTATAATATTGGTTTTTTACTAACTGTCATAAATTTGGTCTTTCTTATGTTAAGAGCTAGTCCGTATCTGTTGCTGACTTCTGTTATACGATTTGTTAATATCTGTAAATCCTTCAGATTATCGGAAAAAACTATGGTGTTACCTGCATATCTTACGTTATTCAACCATTCACCTTTTATTAATACTCCTTCGCACAACCGTCTAAGCTTCCTTAAATACCCATTCAGAGTAACTATTGAATAGTTGTGGAGATAAAATACAGCCCTGTCGTACTCATCGTTCAATTGCGATTTCATCAGTTAACTGATCCTGTATTTTAATTTTGGCCGTTCGATTATAATAAATGTTTCTGATAATACGTAACCAAGTAATATCCGGAATTATGCAAAAACATCATGAAAATGGAGAACTGATATTAAACTTCTGCACGAATAACGAACTTAGACTAAACAACACATTTTTTTATCACAACCTACAGAAATATACATTCAATAACACCCACGGAAAAAGATCTGTGATGGATTATGTTGTAACCAACAGAGATATACATCCATCAAAAATTATCGACGTAAGACGCCACAATTCAGCAGATGTAGGTAGCGATCTTAGCATAGTATTATGTAAAATAGGAATTATTATGAAATATTTCACAACCAAAAGAGCAGCACTAACCAGTGGCGTAGCTAGGGTGGGGCGTAGGGGGCGGTCCGCCCCGGGTGTCACCCGTTCGGGGGTGACACCCGAGAGACCCGATCACCGATCATCAAAGAATGAGTCGTTAATTTGTAACTTTACTCACTTTACAATCAAAATATATATAGTTTAGCTCTCCAGGCCTAGAAGGCCCATGGCTTGGTTTACTATTCCTTTCCAATCTCTCCTATTTGCTGCTTTATTTTTCCAATTTGTGATTTTCAGTTCTTCTATGTCTTTTTCAACATCTTTCTTCCATCTGGTTTTCGGTCTACCTTTCTTCTTCTTTCCTCCTATTCCTCCCGTTAGTATTTTTTTTTGGGAAGTCTCGTGTTTGGCATCCTTTGGATATGTCCCAACCATCTCAGTCTTTGTGATTTTATGATCCCTACTATGTTTGGTTCACCATTCATCATCTCCAATCACAATCTCACAATCAAAATAAAATTCCATATTAATTTGTGAACACACGAAACCGAGAAAAGTCAAGGTCAAAGAGGCATTTCTTAGATTTTTTCCGTTAAAAAGAAAAAAGCAGCTTATGAGCGGGGGACATGGATGAATACAAGCTATTATTAAAGAAAAAAACAAAAAGGCCATTTTCGTTGAATGTATTGATCATTTAATTAATTTATGTGGCCAGCACTCTTTTGCACAAAATACATCTTGTGTAACATTTTTCGGAACTGTAGAGGCATTTTTTTTCTGTTACCACTAGCTGCTGGAAAGTGCTTATTAAACACAGCAAAGAATACACGTTACACGACTTTCCACAATGTGTTGAAGTGCTCACTATGTTGCAGTTAAAGTATTGGCAGAACAGTCTGATAGTTTTGTTGCTGCAATTAAAGAATTATATCATCAATAAGAAAATTTAGACACCAGAGGTGCTGCACATAACCATATGCCCGCCATGTGTAATTCTACATTTCTTTGTTATATTTTCTTTTGGAATGATGTACTAAGATAATATATAAATTTTTGTCAGATTTAATTGCAAAGTAAAGGCATAACCGTTAATCAATCAGCGACCAAAATAGGTGCACTTTATATTGAAGAAAAATGTGGTCAAATTATAGCTGAAGCAATAGAAATTGCCACGAACATATGAGTACGACGACATTCCTACCGAAAAACGAATTCAGGACTCGCACTTCGAGTCGAACTTCAAAAGGATATGATGGAATATTTTGACCTATTCAATGTTGAACTTGAAACCGGATCAAAGTCCATTCATGATGTGGCTTCACTGTTCGAGGTTGTGCAGACACACACTTTGCTTTCCACGAACAGAACAGTGGAAATTAGCTGTTTTAACATTTTGTAACTTTTACCATGAAGAGGTATCAGACCTCCTGCTAAAAATACCAACGCTCAAGAAGACATTTACAAACGGCCAATATTACAGCCTCTAAGTATAAATGGTTAGCTGTAGATTTAAAAAAAATCATTGTGGAATGGTATTTCATGGAATCCCTCCCAAACTTAATGGTTGCATTAAAATTGTATATGACTACTTAATTGTGTATCGGTTGCTTCATGTGAGAGAAGTTTTAGTAAGCTAATATTAATCAAGAATTACTTGCGGGTAGTGATGGCGCAAACAAGGCTAAATAACGTAAGCCAATCTTTATTTTGTGGATTTGGGGTGACACCATCGATTACCGCCCCGGGTGTCACCCATGTTAGCTACGCCACTGGCACTAACGCAAACAAAAATCAGAGTCGAAGGACTAAATACGGAATCCAAGGAATACTTATACAAGACAGAACAAGAATATCAAACACGATTGCCGAGAATGAAATATTACTGTTTAAAAATCAAAAAATAAGATGGATTTTATTATTTAAGTACACAATTATTATGCAACAAATTTTATTTGTGTGGCTAATTTTGGAAACATTAGTTTCAGCTAGTGATGTGCCGTGGGTATTTACCCGGTAGTTAGGTAACTATATAAATATCGGGTATTTATCGGGTAAATACCCAAAAATATATTTACCCACCCCAATTTGGGGTTTTTCCTCTTTTTAACCTTAACTTTGTTTTTAAGATTTTAAAAGCTTGCAAGCAGGCAACCCGCATTTCGTCACACGGTTTGCGCTGGCTGTAGGCCTGCCGGAGTAAACAAAGCATGCAAGAAGAATAAAATCAAATCTAACCTCATTTTTTTCGCTTTTTTCTTATATTTATTTCTAAGTAAGAAACTAGAACTGTTAGAAGTTTATTTTCATTAAAAATTCTTCCACTGGCACCCCTTGTACCCCGTTATAAACATGCCACGTAAAAAGCATGGCGTTTGGAAAATGTGGAACATTAACGAGAATAAATCTGTTAGTGGTAAATACTGTTCGAAGTGTTACAAGTTTGCGAATGTGAATAAAATGACTGGCTATATAAATAAGTGCCTCAAGTGTCCCAAGGAAGCAAAGAAAATGATGAACCTAAAATCAGCTTCAACTTTCCAGTCAGCCAAGGTTGAGCACAGAGATAGAGAAACTGAGCAGGTAGGTTTAAAATTCAACTAAAACTAAAAATGACAATTTTTTGAGCATATAAACTTTTAAATATGATAGTCCAATTAGTCAATGGCTAATCAAGGTTTAAGGCCTCCGCCTAACCAGCCTTGGCTCATTTTCACGCTCATTAAGTTTAAGTGAAAAATCAAATAATTGAATTGTTTAAATAAGAGGTAAAGAGTAAAGGCGTAAAGGTAAAGGTGACATATATTTTTTCAGCTCGATCTATATGAAGATGTAATAATTGATCCACCACCCACCACAATGTTTGAATCCAAGCACGCCTGCGAGAGAAAACCGTCCAAGTCTAAGCTCATCATGTTTATCTTCTTCATCCATGTCAGGAATGTCAGGATGTGCTTCAAGGTCTTCCATTCCATTTAGAAGTACACACATTCCAGAAACTCCAATGAAATCAATGAGAAACAGGACTTACAGGTACAGGACCCCTAGCTCTATATCTTGTTCACCTCATGCCTCTGCGGTTTCCTCTGCCTCTGGACGACAAATTGATTTGAAAGGGTTTCTGGACACGATGAGTGCTCAAGAAAATGTAAGTTTATTTTAAAACCTTTTGTATAATGAAATTGCCGTGTTTCCTCTTGTAGTGTAAAGTGTAATATTTTCCTTTTTGTTTTCAGAGCAATCTAAATCAATCTTTGGCCAGAGTGATTTTCATAAGTGGATCACCATTATCTTTAGTAGAATACCCCTTATGGATTGATTTTTTCAAGAAACTAAGACCTTTATATAAACTTCCTACCAGGAAATGTGTGTCCACTACTTTATTGAATAAAGAATATAACCAAATGAAAGCTGATCTTAGCTCCGATTTGGCTATTGCCAAAAATTCACATCTTCAGTATGATGGTTGGAGCAATATGCGGAAGGAAAGTATTGTAAAATTTGTAATATCAAAGCCTGAGCCGATTTTTGTTGAGTTTCTTACTACTGACGAAAATAAACACACGGGAGACTATTTGTGTTTAAAAAAAGTCAGAAATCATTGAGAAATACAACACTGAGAAGTTCCTTGTCATTGGGGATAATGCAGCCATGTTCCACGTCATTGGGGATAATGCAGCTAATATGAAACGAGCATTTACTTTATTGACTGAATAGTATGGCCCTCTTGTACCCTTGGGACGTCTTTGTCATACCTTACAGTTACTCTGTAATGACATAGTTAACTGTAAATCAGCACAAACATTCTTTAACAGTTGCACAGAGATAGTGAAATGCCAAAAAAATGTTCATATATTAAATGCCCTGTTTACTAAGATTAACAAAGAGAAAAATATAACAGTCAGTCTAAAATTGCCAGTGATAGTTTTCTTGATACTCTACAAAGACTTCTTGCTTGCAAGAGCACACTGCAAACATTAGCAGTAAATGAACAGGCCACAGACTGTTTACCAAGAGAACTAAAGTCTCGAATTTTGTATGACAATGTTTTTTGCATTCGAGTTGAGAAATTAATATTAATTTTACAACCAATTGTAATTTTAACAAAACAATTTGAATCAAATGCATGTTTAATCCATATAGTGCATTACGCTTTTAATGATTTGCAGAAAAATCTTGTCCTTTTATTACCACAATCCCCACTTACAAAAGCCGAGGAGAATACTATTTTACAAAAAATTGAAGAGAGGAAGCATATGGCTCTTGGGCCAATTCATTTGGCTGCAGCACTGTTAGATCCCTCGAGTCAGGGTTGCCATTTAACGCTAGTCGAGCATGTGGACGCAATGGAATTCATTCACAAAGTTGCTGACAAAATGAATATTGCCACTTCGGCTTCCAGTGACTTGGTCAATTATATTGCAAAGGATGGGCTATGGGGGAAAATTTGTGTGTATTTCTGCAGCATCAGTATCGCCATTGGTATGGTGGAAAGGAATCTGCAAAGGTAGTCGTCTTTCGGAAGTTGCTGTTCGCATATTATCAGCTCCAGTTAGCTCTGCAACAACTGAAAGATCGTTCAGTACGTTCAGTTGGATCCACAATAAAAAACGTAATCGTTTGACAAACACTAGGGCTGGGAAAATTACATATTTGGCTCACAACTGGAAATTACTACACGAAAACGAAAAAGGGAACAAAATAACAGTAAAATCCTGTATAAAAGGTATATTTAAAATTGGAGTGTGTTGTTACATAATTTCTAATTTTAACAAGCTGTACACCTTAGTCTTTAAATATGACAGGTTAATTTTCAACTTCCTGTGGAACTGTCATTTCTGTCTTGTCATCGTTCGGAGGTCTCTATCCATTTCATTGTCACTTGCCGTCATACTTTTAACATGTGAACAAGTCATATCCAAAGCTCAGATGTTACCTGGGGCAGATTAGCCAAATATTTTAAACATCCTAGTTTGATGTAACATTGTAAACCAATGTTTCCTTGACGGACAACTTTTACTGGGCTTTGACCCACATATTTTTGTCAAACAATATCTTAATGGTAAGCATGTACATTGCACGTGAGTATAACCTAAAATTTTCTTAACCGTAGTCAAAATTTCAATAGCTTTGCATTATTTTATCAGGTTATATTCATTTTAGGTAAACACTGATGATGACTGGTAAACCAGTCGAAAACTAGTTATGTTGTGATTTTGATGTGGCCCTTTTGAGGGATTTTAAATATAGCTTTTATACATGATTTTACTGATTTTTGTATTATATGCTATACAGCCAACTACAGGAAAACTTTTTCCTTGTGGATTTTTTGAAAAAGGGAAACATGAAATTGATGAATTGACAACAGGCCAAGCTGAAGAGACACTAAATCCAAATAATGACTATATTGACCTTAGCGATGATACTAGCGATGATGAGGGTGAAAATGAGAGTGAGATCAGTGAGATGGATATCCCGTACAGAGATGATAGCTCAACAGCTAGTGAGAATGAGAATCTCAGTGATTTAGATTTTAGTATGTAATATGTGTTAATGTTTTAATTTCTTGAAAAAATTTTTTTTTTATTAACAACTAATTTTTTAATAAAAAAACCCATATAAGTACCCAAATCGGGTAGAAACCCGGTAAACACCCTGGGTATTTACCCAAAATATATTTACCGGGTATTTACCCATCACTAGCTTCAGCTTGTAGATTGAGAGATGCTGTTCACTTATGAATTTTATGAGATGCATCTTCTTCCACAGATGAGACAGGTTACTAAGTAGTCTAATATTTACCTGGAAGCTTATTTAAATAAGACTGTTATGGCTAAGTTATGGTTAACAAGTAAAAAAAGTTGATGCAATTATATAAAAGATTCCAAAAAGGAATTTATTCTATTTCTCGCAGGGTAATAAAAACTCAATTTCAGACAAAAATTCCAACAAAATTTAAATTATAATGTTAGCTCACTGAAAGGATGTTTAAGAGCAGTTATGTTAAAAATGTGTCATAATTAAAATTCAACTGATCGTATTTTCAATTAAATTGGATCGAAGCTAATAATATAAAAGGTGAAAATGAGAAAATGGTTTCTTCGGTTCATGTTTAATAATACTCAAAATTAGGTTAAGAGTATTTTTTATCTGATTTTAGAATTAACAGTTTTCAATTATCTTTTAATTCAAAAGATATCCGTAATTTAATATGAAAATATTAACTGTAACACGATTGTTTATTCTGAAGATTGATTGTATATTACTTAGGGCCGATTGTTCAATTGAAGATTTTTTTCAGATTAAAAATTATCTTCAATTAAACTTAATATTGCGTTGTTCAATGTAAGTAAGTTATGTTAAAAATGTGTCATAATTAAAATTCAACTGATCGCATTTTCAATTAAATTGGATCGAAGCTAATAGGCCTGGATCCCGCGTACCAAAAAAAAGTTTATTAATACCAAGCTGAAAATTTGTTAATCTAATATTACGTTCACTACGGAGACCATCGCATGGTATCCTAGCCCAGAGCATAGTATCCTACTCTTTATGTTCGTGAATTCTCGCATACACTAAACCAATGCATTTATTTTAGCTCGATAATATAGTTTCGATCGCTATGTAAAATAAATGCATTATCTGAATGCCAGAATTCACGAATATGAAGAGTAGGATACTATGCTCCAGACTAGGATACCATGGGATGGTCTTCTTAGTGAACGTAACTTTAGGGTGCGTTCACTACCGATACCAAAGGATGGTAGAGGAGGGGGGGGCACAGGGGACCACTTAAGAAAATTTCATGTATATTTTTAAAATAGAATTAAAAAAAATAGTAATCTTTACTATTTCTAGTACATACATTACTTTAATGATTTCCAAACATAAATTTGATATTTCGAAAAGTCACAAAAAATTACAGACATTTTTTTATGGTCAACACTGGTCCTCTGTAAGTACCCCTCAGTACTGGGGCACATAGGACCGTGCTTCTAATAATTAATTTTGAAGTACTTTTGACAAAATAACATCAAAATATTGTTTGTAGAAATTATATATTTTAGAAACTTTACAGTTAGAAAACAAATATTAATTTTTAATGTTTATTTTTCGAATGTTTTATCATTTCCAATGCTTTTATCATAGTTTCTTACTTCCACGAAAGTTCTGGTCTTTTCTTTATAGTTTCGTAACATCTAAAAATAACAAACGTATATGATAATATAAATAATTAAATAATAAACGAACAAAATAATTTTGGGACACTCAAGAGCACTTGTGGGGCACAGAGCAAGGTCCCTATACCATAGGTTGTATGGTAACTTTGACATTGACAAATGAAATATTGTCATCGTGACGTCACCCAGACGATCAATTTTACGAATTATTTGTAAACATAATAGGATACGTGATTTGGAGGCTATATTTTGTTATTAAATATCGTTAGTGTTTTAATTTGTGTTTATATCTTGAGATATAATGTTTCTATAGATATCATTAAGTGTTTTTAGTATAATAACTTAAACCCAAAACTCTTCTACAAGTGTTAAGATACATTTTAATGTGTTTATATTAAGTACCTACTTACTTACTGGATTTTCTTTCTGCTGTATTGTATAGTAAAGGACATTCTTGTATAGAGACATTACAGTTCTGTAATGTCTCTTGCGGTTCTTCAGCTTAGACTTATTGAACAATATATCTAATTAAGTCTAAGTATAGATAATAGATCTATTATATGTAATTGTTTCATATAAAATTATAACAAATATTGCAGCCATCTGAAGATCGTTTGAATAAACAATTATAAACTAAATGAATATATAAAATGGGGAAAATTCCCTTTATTGCACTGAAATTGTATTTTTTTATAATTTATGTTAATGTAAAACTTCACAGGTACCTATTGAATGGAATCATAATGTTTTAATAGTTTTAGATATTATAATCCAGTACCTAACGTAATCAGATGCTCTTATGTTAAACTTAAGGGAAAAACTACTAATTTTGATACATAAATCTTTAGTTGAATCTCTTTTTCACCATGGTTTACATGTTAGAAGGAATTTATAATAATGTACTACATGCATTATCCCCAATTCAAAATTATTATATACCTACTCAAAATCATTTAAAAAAGTAAATTGTATTCAACCCATTTTTAATATACCTAGGATATTTGAATGATTTAGTCCCATATATACACAAAAAAGAATCTCCTTCTGCTTTAATTAAGTAGTAATGCTATTCTACTGCATATATTTAATTGCAATTATATTCTATGATTTTTGTAACTCTACAGGTATCTACTACATTTTTTAAAGAATATATGAAATAAATTGTCATTAAAAATGCAAACGTATTTTTTTTAAATATACACATTTTCAATACATTCCTACTTTCCGAGTTCACTTCAATGAGTGAAGTGAATGCATTTGAATGCAGCATTCTGGGTGACGTCACTCCCGCCATTAGATTCTCGACGCTGATTGGTGGAAAGTTACCATGCAACCTGTCTATTTATGAACCTTGGGCACAGAGGACCGCAAGAGGACCTTTGTGTCCCAACGTAACAAATGAATTTGAAATTGCCGCTACACAACTCAATGTTTGTTTACATCTAGGATGATCAGCGTGATCCATAGTAAAATATTCGTGGTTTTGTTGGGTGTAATGGAAGATAATGGTATATAAACAATTACAGGGTAATCACACCTGATTTAGATATAAAATATTACATCACTCACCTTTAAAATCAATATTTTTTTCACAGTGACTTTTACACTACTACGACAATGTTGCAACTGAAATAGAATACGAAGTGCACGACTATCTTGCTATTTCTGGTCATATCCAAAAGGTGGGGCTAACTGTAATGAAACAAAGTGAATGGACCTATGTGCCCTGTCGGTCCCCTGTGTCCCCTCCACCCCTATCTTAGCCTAGAACATGGTATCGTATACTTCCTATTCGTGAATTCTCGCATTTAAAATAATGCATTTATTTTACATAGCGAACGATAATATAGTTTCGATCGCCCGGTAAAATAAATACATTATTTTAAATGCGAGAATTCACGAATATGTAGAGTACGACACCATGCTCTATGCTAGGATACCATCATTTGGTCTCCGTAGTGAACGCACCCCAAGACGAGCAGGTCGGGCTGGTGGGTGTTACGAGCCAGTTACTGTGAGTTTTTTTGACATACAGTTATGAATTTGATATTCATAATTGGCCAGCATACTGCGGATAATGGTCTAATGCCCGGTTGCACCAACAGATCTTAAGCTTAAGTCGAGAATATCATAAGGATTAATATAATATAATTATAATATATTACAATAACAGTACCATAATATAATATTAGATATAATTGATAATAAGGTAAGAATCTAAAATTATGGTGCAACGTAAGTGATACTCAAGGAGGCCCTATCTATAAGCAGAGCTTAGCTAAGTGGAGCTTAAGATCTGTTGGTGCAACCAGGCATTAATTATTTAAAGAAAAATAAATAGTACGCCACTGAGATATTTTAACCTAAAGCATTTTTGAATAATTACTATTTAAATTTGTGATCTATCTTGCCTTTTTTTCAAATGACGCGCAGTTTTTATGCAAAAAATAAAATATCTTAATGCTTCCAAAGTATTCTAATTAAGTTTCCATAATAAATATACTGCATATAAATGTTCACGAGGAAAATAAAATTCCTGTAACTAGCTGTATATAATAAATCACAAAAATACTAGATCCTTTGTAAAAGGTATATTCAGTCCCTAAATAAGGGGTTACGTCACATAACAGAACGTTTTCGGATTAAAAAATCCATCATCAGTGTTAAAAAAGCCATAAAATAATAAAAGCCGTAAATAAAAGCCGTAAAAACCCTTTAAATGTTAAAAAGTATTATAATTTACTACATATTGATGTTAAAATTTTGCGATGTTGCAAATATTCCTAGATATTACCCAGAGCAACACAAGACCCTTCCCACGTGGTTGCAAGGACGATTGAAACCTCACATGTTGGAGTTGAAAAGCAACTAGATATAAAAGAACCTTAAGGCTGTATAACACTATGCATTTTCTTGTATCATTTCTAATATCGTTTCTGATATTAGAAAGTTATAAACATTTTCTTGTATCGTTTCTTGTACGTACATTTGTGCCCTGTATGACACTATGCAAGTTCTTGTATCGAAAATTGTATGTAATTCGGCACGTGATTGGTCGAAGTTTTGTTTGTCATCCTGTGTCACGTTACATTGATATGGTAGTATTGCGTCTACAGCTGATTTTAAGGATTTTATAAAATTTATAAACTTTTAAAAACCTATACATTTAATATTTTAATATTAACCAGAATTTTTACGTTGACTGTTTGAGGTTGATTATTTGTGTTTTTATTTTGTCTTGCTATTTTATGCTAAAATATTTGCATTAAAATTATCTTCAGTTTGATCCAGATTAAGAACTATTGTATTTTCCTCTATTAAAAATTATGCAACATGAAATCCAAACTTATAGTTTGAACTTTACTAAGAGCTAGGTAAATACACAGTTATTAGTAGAACAGTAGTCCATATATTAAGTATCAATAAAAGATGTATAAATAATATCTACAAAAACACAAATAAATTCATCAAGACATAATATTATCCCATTTTCAGCCGCCATTATGACATTTATATGTTTTACCAGCAGGTTTTACGTTTTTGCTCTTTGCGCAAAAATTGGCGCAGTTCTTGTACAAGAATCTGTGTCTTACACAAATTCTTGTATCGTTTCTGATATCGTTTCTTGTATTTGTATATGATACTATGCATTTTTTTTGTCATATCAGAAACGATATCAGAACTATCAGAAACGGCACAAGAAAATGCATAGTGTCATACAGCTTTAAGAAGGTTGTCAAACACTAACTGTCAATGTAACGTTAGAAACTGTTGTATTGTTACTTCAGCCAAAGAATTTAAAGTTTTTGTTGATATTTAAAATAAAAATAATATCAAATATCCATATGTTGAGGTTAAAATTATTCGACCCTAAATGTACAAAATGTAAAGTATCCAATGATTAGATAATAAAATATGAAGGCATGATATTTAGGTTACAGGTAGTTATACAGTCAACATTACTTATAGTTGTTATAAAGGTAATGTGGAATCAGTAAACTTACAAAAATTATTATTAAGGCCTTTTACGGTAAAACGTCTAGGACAACAATATTTTGTTTAATGTGTACATAATTGTACAATTCTAAGATATTAGTTAGAGGTTGATTGTTTTGATGACTGATAATTTGATCTAATTTGTTAAATGCAAGTGAACGCAACAAAAATGGAGAAATATGGAGTATTTAATATGGCTAAAGTAATTTTGTTATTACATGTGACTGAAAATGAGACTAAAGCAGCTTGATGAGACTGATCACTCCCTATAACCCCTTATTCCTTCTTCTTGTGCCACTTCTATCGGAGATTGGGTATCATCAAGGCTATCCTGACCTGCTTATTTAGGGACTTTCAAATATACCTTTTACAAAGGATCTAGTATTTTTTTAAATAAATGTGACCATTACCCGTATGCACGCAAATGGTGAATATAAAATTCTTAATTATGTGTCAAAAAATTCACAATAACTACGTCTTAAAACCCAATAAATTTCATTACAATGTTGCAGTAGTTTCGGCAAAATCGTAAAAATGTGTAAAATTTTTTGTCCTTCAACGCCTTGGATCTCGAAAACGGATTGAAACGGATGATTTTACCTATCCTAGAGACGGTTTCACCTTTTTCTGAAACACCCTGTATACATAATATGTTTTCCCTAATTATCAGTACTATCTAGCGTAGTCACGTCTTTTATAAATCAGTTGATTTTAAAAAAATCTTCTCGTAATTAGCGGATCTTTTAAATTCAGCTAAAAAATTAAGTTCACAGATATTTCTGCTTACGCAAATTTGTTACGGTTCGCTAATACCACTTTATTCATTCATACGAAAAATTTGCTTTCTTGATACAAATCAATCCACGGTATCTTAATGAATACCTACTGCAATTATGTACTTGGAATGTTGGAGTTATATAAAAAACCGTATCGGTCAGAACACCTCAAATTAAAAAGGTAAATGTGACTTTCTTATCGATGCTTTTTTGAAGTTATACTTCTTTACGAGCGATTGGGAAAAATTTTGAGAATTAATTTTTATAAAAACGACAGTATGAAGTATGCGCACACCGACAGTATGAAGTTAGTTCCTAAATCTTTCAAGTTACGTATGTATCAATGCAAAAAAGTGCGAAAAAAATATATTGGTGTTTTTATTAAATACATTTAGTATAATTTTTGTGTCTTTCGATTTGTCTTAGTTGGGAATAGGACAATTAATTATTAATTGGTATTAAAATATAATGAGAAGAAAATTCAAAATTTGTGTAGAAAATCTGACGTCTTTCAAATTTTGTACGATCCATCAAGGCGTAATTGCGGGTAGACTACAGTCCATCAAAAATGACGTATTAACGTTATTTTTAATTTTTGGTACTAGTTCAAGTATTAAAATTTGTTTAGTATTTAATAAAAAATACAATAATTAAACTGTTTAAAATAAAGCTATTTATTTCGTTGAAATCATAATAATAGACGTATAACTTCTTACGTGCGTACAAAGTAACACTAATTTTTTCAGTTAACAACAAAGGACAAAAAACGCATTGTAACTTAATCAAAATAACTGTACAGCCATACGTCAGATGCTTGTTACCGTAAAATATGTTGTTTTTTCTTTTAGTATTTTCATTTCCACACCATAAACAGTTCTAATGATCTTTAAAAATATTGATATCTAATTAAAGAGTACAATTAATATTACTACATTGTAGTTTATAACGTTCTCCGCCTTTTTCCGATTTCCAATCGCTACTTAGTCCGGTTATATATCTAAAGAAACGTGGAAAGTTTAATCATAACTACTACTGTGGTTTTGCAATTATACCTCTTACATTAACGAAAAAGAGCTGTTTACAATAATATCAACTTTGCAAAAATCGATTTAGCAGAACAGGACTTATAACCATTTTTTCTCAAGGTTCTCACTCACCCTCGCCTCTTATTTGCAGAGGTAGACTTAAGCTTGCAAAATCAAATACACTAAGCATCAAAATTAACGCACCACCTTAAAAATGGGACATACTTGATGTCTTTTATTTCCTAAACGTGTTGTCAGATTTGAGTAATTTTATTACTATATTATAGCTTTATTCTTCTAAAATATCGATGCAATAATATTATTGCTAAAAAGGTAAGTGTCATTGTACACCGGGTGTAACAATGAGAGTGTGTTTTTTCCTCAAAGTTTGGAACACCCTGTGGAATATTCTAGCGTATAAAAAATATTGAAATTAAAACTCAACTGTAGCCCCAGGCTTTCTTAACGTCTTGCTTTTTGATTCATTCGCTTATGTTGGATAATAAAAAAGTAAGGTACTTTAACAACTAGCAATGTTATTCATCAATACAGGATGTTTCTAAATAAAAGCTACAAACTTTAAGGGGTAATTCTGCATGAAAAAATAATAACCGTTTGCAAAATACTAAGTTTTCACTCTAATGGCATATAGAATAACATAATGTTACTTTACATCCCACCAGACTGAAAACAATGGGAAATTTCTCTGGTTATACCTCCGAGGCTTCTACAATTTGCAAGCCATACGCAATATAATGTTATTCTATATGCCATTAGAGTGAAAACTTAGTCTTTTGCTAGCAGTTGCCGCTAGGGCATCTATGCCATTTCGTTCGTTGTTATCCGGGACTGCACGCCGGGGTTTGTTTTGGTTGGATCAGAGAGAGCAGCGCTCCCTGATGAGAGACTAATAAGTTTCGAAACCGGTAGAGGTGCTTGCTGCACTCTCTGATTGTGTCCGCAAATGCTTTGTTTCCGTGATAGGGATGTTGAATTTTTTGTGACAAACTGACGATTTATTTATTGCTCTAAATTTTTACATTTTAAATACATCCTGTATGCACGCTAACGGTGAATACAAAATTCTTAATTGTATGTCAAAAAATGCGCAATAACTTCCTCTTAAAAGCTACCAAATTTCGTTTGCATATCTCAACCGTTTTTAGAGCAATAAATAAATCGTCAGTCTGTAAGAAAAAATTCAACATCCCGTATCTCGGAAACGAAGCATTTGTGAACATATGTTAATAAAGAAAACGGTCATTATTTTTTCATGCAGAATTTCCCCTTAAAGTTTGTCGCACTTATTTAGAAAGATCCTGTATTGATGAATAGCATTGCTAGTTGTTAAAGTACCTAACATTTTTATTATCCAGCATAAGCAAATGAATCAAAAACAAAACGTTAAAAAGCCTAAGGCTGTAGTTGAGTTTTAACCCTCCGTTAGTCGCTATCAGTGTCACACACCGACGACAGAAATATTCATTTGGGATTTACAAAATAACTGTTTTTTTCTATCGCCACTTTCTGTACCTCTTCCTATCAACTAACCTCGTGTTAGTGTACATTCTTACCTACTTGGGTACAGTTGTGCAAGTTTTATAGCTATTTTCGGTGCAAGACTCCGTAGCGACTAACGGTGTGGTTATTAGGGTGTAAAGATTTGTGGTTCAGGTAAATATTTAGCATCTTATTATTGCATTTTATCGGTAAGTTTTGGTCAAGTCTTATTTATAGATGTCCCTTGAAGCCGAACAAAAACGTTGGAATGGAATTATGGGAAATGGCTCCTAGCGACGATGAAAATTATTTTGACGACGAGGGAAGTGAAAATGAAAGCGGTTTTTCATTTTATATCTGTTGTTTTTCAATAAAACATTTTCAAAAATATTTTTCAGTCATTCCTATACACAATATAAAATATTTGTACGAATTTTATAGCAATAACTATTTTTTTAAATTGTCGGTCTCTGACACCGTAGCGACTCTTGATGCTTTGTTTATCCTAGCGACTAACGAAGGGTTAATTTCAATATTTTATAGACGCTAAAATATTCCACAGGGTGTTTCAAAATTTGAGGAAAGAACACACTATCATTGTTACACCCGGTAGACAATGAAATTTACCTCTTTAGCAATAATATTATTACATTGATATTCTTGAGGAATAAAGCTATAATATAATAAAAAAATCAAATCAGACAACAGGTTTAAGAAATACGAGATAGCAAAAATGTCCCATGCGTTAATTTTGATGCTTAGTGTATGTGCAGAATTTTATGAAGAATACGATGATCGGATTTCCTGTGCCCTTTAGGCAAATTTTGTAAAATTTTATTTTTTTATTATTGATATTCAATTACGCCCTCTAGCTCTGGTCTTACAATTATGAAAATAATTTCTAGGCTCTTCCCGAGTCAACTTTATTTATAATTTTTTCCCAAACCTGTACCTTAAACGGTTCCTGAGATATGACCGAAAGCCATTCTAATTTGAACACCCGGTACAGAGTAGATTGTAAATATTCAAGTTGCAAATAATAAAGAAAATAAATATTCATTATGAAAGAAAAAATTACATAACATTAATTCTAGAAAACAAAATTTATTTTAAATTAGATTTGTTTTAATTATCTCTAACAATTTTAAAAATCGGACTAATACATTTAATGGTCTAAATAGCAACAAAGCCATTAGTAAATGAAATACTTTAATCAGTAAAAAAGGGCCAAAGCCTTTTTCAGTTAACTCACAAATGGTAATTTAGGAAATTAAATATTTTCTTGCATTTAAAATAAATAGAAACAAAGCTTGTATTTTGTACCAACGTATTTCCTTTGTTCAGAAACAAAAGGTAAATTGTATAGGGTCTTTAATTTGAAACATCATATTTTAGATACAAGTTTAGTTTAAAAATTCGTTTTCAAAAAATTTAAAAACGTTTTATTCTTATAGAATATAATATTAGTGTTACTGTAAAAATTAAATCAACTATACGCTGTGAGCTCGTACGTAGAGGGGATATTTACAAATTCGCGAGCGCCAGTAGTGACAAGTCTGTAAACGTTTACCGGAAATTTGACATAAATGTCAAAGTGATTAATTTAAAATTAAAATTGAAAATATTAATTATAAAAAATATTAATTGGTCAAAGCTGTGGCATATATTTTTACCTTAAATATACTTAGGTTTTAAATACTGAATTTAAGTTTTTTTAATGTTCCGTAATATGTAATTATAAATTAATATATTAAACTTAGCACCATCTACACGATAATTGTGAAAGTATCTGAAGTAATAAATTCATATTTTATCAATAGAACGTCAAATTGATTAGCAAAATCTAAAAAAAAATCGACTACAATTTAATTACTTTTTTGCTTTGTAAATATTAAGCGATTACAATTAAATAATAAATTTAAAAATTACCGGTGAAAGTTGAATTAGTAATCCGCTAGGAGCGACACCAGCGAAGCTCAGAACGTATAATCAAATTATTTTTTTTCATACTACAAGATACTGGTGATTATGTCCGCCGACAAGGAGGAAGCTATAAACGAATAACAACAGAGAGAGATGATCGATTTCTTGCATCGAAATCCCTGACAAATCGACATTTTGATGATGCTAATCTCAAAGAAGAGCTTAGGGAGGTCCAAGATATGATTACAGTGTTTGACAGTCAGAAGAAGACTGAAGACAGCCAATCTCACACCAAAAAGAGCAGCTAGGTGTCCCAAGATAACTACAGCCCAGAAGCAAAGGCGAGTAGAATTTGCTCGCGAACATCTGGATTGGGACGGCTATTTATGGAGATTATTCTCCGGCGAAAATAGGATCTGCCTACATGGCAACGACAAGAGGTGTAGGACATAGAAGGACAGAAGAGCGATTTGCTGAATGTTGTATACGAGAAACTGTGTTATATGGCTGCCGTTATTGCAGTGGCGGCCGGCCAGGGTCGCCAGTGCCGACCCACATATTTATAGATACAGTAGAACCTCGATTATCCGTCAGGGCACCGGACCAAGGGTATGACGGATAATCGAAAAGACGGTTAACAGAACATTAAAAAAAGTTAAAAATTGATAATACAACTCTCAAATTTTATTTGTATGTTTTGTTTGATAATATAAGAGGAATTTGTGTTCGTGTTAATATTGTCGAATTTGGTTTAAAATATTCTGAAATCTTTGTTTGCTTTACTGATGATTCACATTTTACAAGGGCTGAATTTCTTAATCGGCGTAAGATCATTCAATCTCCTTTATTGGATTCTTCTTGCCGAGAATACCACTCGATGAATGGTTGCATGTGCGATGCAGTTTCTCTAGCATCTTTAATCAAATCTTTGTCAGTTGGCAAAAGCATCATCGACATCGCCACCGTCAAATTCCAAGTTTGTGTCAGCTTCTGAACCTGTTTCGTCAGCCTTTGTTTTGCCATTTCAACGATTTCATCAACTGTCAGCAATCGATAGCCGTTTGCGTCCTCATCACAAATTAACCATTCTTTATGTCATCTTTAGGCAACGAAAACAAAACAGTTGATTCAGCCATAACTTCATTTTATGGTTTTACCGCATTGTACATTTCAGCGAATTTCGTTTGACTTATCGAAGTGCTAAAAAAATGAATTGATGACTAAATTTTTTTCTTATGTACTCAATACAACTTATGTACGGACCCTGACGGTTAACAGAGGTGACGGTTAATGGAGAGACGGATAATCGAGGTTCCACTGTATTATAGATTTTTTTAATATTTAATTTAATTAGAGTTTATGTAATTTTTTGTATCTGTGAAATAAAAAAAACTGTCGGATAATACAGACTAAATTTTATTCATGGCTTTTAAAAGGATTCGACCAATCCGAGCGTTAAGTGATCCCTGCGCATTTTCAAACACTGAATGATCCGAGCCATTCATCTGACTGTTCGGCTAGCCGACCCCAGCTCCTCCGTAGCTTGACGATTTACACGTAAAACTCAACGAAAAATACAAGTGGTTGAGCAACCAAACATATATTTCTCCGTATGCATTAAGCGGCAGGTACGGCATATTTAAATCTGCCGGTTTCATTTGGAAGCATCGGCCGAAATTGTAAAAAATAATCACGCCGTTTTACGTCGCTTAATTGATATTGTAATTTTTTTAAGCTGTCAGGAATTATCATTTATTTATAGATATATAATATCGTATAGTCGTTATATAATATAATTATAGATAACTAATAAAATTGTTTAAGCAATACGATTTGAATTTTCTAATGTACTTTCTGATTCTAAGATATTTAGCGGCATATCTAAAACAGTACAGAATGAACTAATATAATTAATTAGTTGCATTTTGAATAACGTTATTGGATCTGAGCTTCAGAAAACCATTTGCTTTTCGCTAGAAATAAATGAAACTTCTGATTATCATGTCATTTACAATAATTATCAATTGTTGTCCGATACGCGTTACGTGGTAATATTTATGAGAGGTTTTAAGGTTTTACAGACGTGAGTAAACCCTATAAGACAGAATATGTATTTGGTGTTTTAAAGAACAGATTAAAATTTTTTAATATCAAAAATAAATTGGTAGGGCAAACTAGTTCAGCGTCGAACGCTGAACAGTAAAGACGTGCCAGCGGAGCGGTGCAACAGCGAAGAGCAGCCGAACGAGGTGGGGGTAGCTTGACTGTGGACTTCTCAGTCCAGTTGCGGATGTAAGCGCAACACCAGTTGAGCGATACTCACTCTCCGAGGCGAGAAGGAGAGGCAAAGGCCGATTGACTGGATGCGGTGAAACTTAGGGAATTTGATTTTATTGGATTCTCTGAGACGCCGTAGCTAGACAACGGTTAGCGGAAAAAGCAAGACGGGCTCTACTTGAGCCCGTCACGGGATTTCTACTGTGCCTCCGTAAGGGTATCGACACTGCAAGGTGTAGTTCTTTGGAATCTACATCGGGCAGCCCCGGCCCCTAGGTCAGTAGAACGAGAACAGCAAGAGGATCCCGTACTCAGTTCTGTCTGAGTACGTGAACAACCGCGCCACTGTGCAGGGAGCCAACCCTGAAGCCGACGTGGTGTCGGACCAGTCGGCAGACAAAAAGGCTTCATCAAAATTAGATAAATCCGTCCCCAAACCCCAGATGAATCGAGCTAAATCTCGATCACCCCCCCGTTCCATGGCGCCTACCCCGCCAACTTATGAGGACACACGTAAAGTGGGTTCAAACGTGTTTCAGAGATTAGGATCGGAAGAAAATGATGGATACTCGTCCGTGGACGAGAACGCAAAAACCGATGGTTTTAAACTCCCCAAGAGCGAGATAAAGAAGGAAAAGTCAAAAATAAAGAAAGAGGAGAAAAAGAAAGAGAGCTACAAGAAAGAAAAGAAAAGCTCGGAAGTAGAGGCCATGGAGGAAGAAGTTCCCGATGAGGCAGGCAGAGGTACGACCAAAAGAGCACGGACATCAAAATCCGAGAGCGAAGATGAACCGAGAGACAAAGTAGCAATCCTAGAAGAAATAATAGAAACGATGAGGGCCAGGTTTCAAAATGCCGAAGAACAAATGGCAAAGAAAGAAGAAGAAAACGAGCGACTAAGAGCTGAACTCCGGAAGATGACAAACCGATTGGACGACCTGTTGACAGAACAGAAAGAAACAAGAAAACTCATGGAACAGATGCAACAACAGCTACAGCAGATTAAACCGAAGCCACAGCCAGCCTCTGACGTGAAGAAGCCACAGCCAAGCCCTGAAGATAAAAAGCAAAAACCAACTGCTGAAGAGAGATTAAAAAATATCCGAAACGAAGCTAAACCAAAAAACAAAGATTTCCCAGCGCTGAAATCACCGATTTCAAAGGAAGAGGCGACGGCATGGGAACTCCAAGCAGGCAACGCTATGAGGGCAAAGTCTCCCCAGATGCAAGACACCCCCAACCTGCCCCAAGGATCAGTTTCCCCAATCCATCCAGCTACGAGCGCAGGTGGCGACACGCCTGCCCCGAGACGTCCCAGTGTCTCAGAGTCAGAAAGTCGGATGGAAACAAACGAAGACGAAGACACCGCTGTGTTGCCTGAACAACAGGTAACACATCACCGAAAACCGCCTGTAATAAAATTACAGAGCGTGAGCGAGACAGGGGCCATCCTCAGCATCGCCCAAAAGAAAAAAATAATCACGATAAACAAAATCTCCAGGAGCGGTAGGGAAACCCTCATTCAAGCAAAAAGCCCCGAAGATTACAGAAGCATGGTCAGGATAGTGGAAGACTATGCAAAAGCATACGACGCAAAAGAAAAAACCAAAAGGCTACAATGGATAGCCTTCCCGTTAGACGAGGATAGAAAACCCAGAGTGGTTTTAAGAGGGTTACCAACGAACACCACAGAAGAGACAATAAAAGACGAAATGGCAGCACAATATAACATTGTCTGCCATTCGGCGAAAAACATGTCCACCAGAGCCGGTCCCAAGAGACAGCTTCCGATGTTCGTCCTGACTCTGGACCACGAAGACGTTGAGGGTGCAAAGCGGATAACCAACCTGTGCCATATGAAGGTCGTGGTAGAGGACCTACGAAAGGCAAACGGACCAACGCAGTGCTTTAACTGCCAGGGCTTCCATCACGCCCAAAACGCTTGCCACAAAGACCCAAAGTGTGTTAAGTGCGGTGAAGACCACCAAACAAAAGAGTGCAAACGTGTCAGAGATGTCAAAGCAACTTGCGCAAACTGCAAAGGCAGCCATCCAGCCAGCTACAGAGGATGCCCTAGGTGCCCAATATGGGGAAGACCACCGCCAAGGAGGCCACAACACCAACAAGCACAACAACAAAGACGACCACAAGCAGCCGGGGTTTCCTACGCCCAGGCCACACAAAACGCGCAAAACACCACAGCGATCCCAGACGAAGACTACATAGTCAGAATAGTGACTAGGGTAGTCAGAGAGGTGATATTGGGCACCAGGGAGGCACAGAAGTAATGGTGACAGAAAGGGGATACTTGAGGATAGGTTCCTGGAATCCAGGCGGTATTTCAACCAACCAAAACATCCTAGATGAACTCGTCAATAGATACGAGATGGACATCGTAGCAATACAGGAAACCAAGCTCACTAACAACTTCAACCTAAAGTTTCCTGGGTACGATGTTTACAGGAACGACCACACAAGAAGATCAGGAGGAACGGCCATACTAGTCAAGAAGGGAATTAAACACACAAGATTCACGACTCCACCACTAGTAAACATGGAGGCAACAACGGTAGAAGTGAAAATGAGGTACGGCGCAGTCAGAATAACATCAGCCTACGTAAGACCGCAAGACCCATTAATGGACGAAGATCTAGAGGCGTTCCTAAACATCCCAGAACCATCAATAATAATAGGAGACCTTAATGCAAGATCCCCCAACTGGAATGATAGAGCTACGAACCGAAACGGAAGATTATTAAACAGTTACATAGAAAACAACGAAGATACAGTGGCAATGGGCCCAGAAGATCCAACACACTTCCCAGGAAATGGACTTCCCACCCACATAGACATCGTTGTTGCTAAAAACCTAGGACTCCAAACAGAATTAATCACACTAAATGAAGGAACCACAGATCACAACCCCATTCTACTAGAAATAGGAACATGGGAAGAAACAAACAAACCGAAGAGAACTAAAAAGAAAATAAAGTGGACAAATTACAAAAGACTAGTTAGTGAAAGAATAAATATAGTACCAATTCTAACCGACCCAGAACAAATAGAAGAAAAAGTCCTAGAATTAGAAAACACCATACAAGAAGCAATTAGAAACAGCACAACGGAAAAAGAAGTCGAGATCCACACGGGAAGGTTCAAAGACATAACACAAGAAATAAAAGGTCTTATAAGGGAAAAGAACAGAGCGAAGCAAATAGCCAGAAGAACGAGAAACAGAGTAGACAAAACCTGGGCAAATACACTAAATAGAGAGGTGAAGACGGCTCTTCGACTACACCGCAGCAAAAAATGGGAAAACTACGTACAAGAGATGGAAGAAACAGACTCAAACATGAAAAACGTCTGGAAGCTTCAGAAAATGCTAAAAAGCGATAGAAAACCCATCCCCCCATTACACGGAGTAAACGGCATAGTATACTCCATAGAAGAAAAAGCTGAGGCGATGAGGTCCACACTCGAAAGTGAATGCAGGCTAAACTTCCATGTAGACGAAGACGATGACTTCTTGGAAGAAGTAGAAGAGTAAGAAGAGGTACCAGAGGATCCGGAAGACATTATTCCCCCAACATCACCGGAAGAAATTAACGAACATATAAGAAACAGTTCTCCGAGAAAAGCGCCTGGTCTAGACCAAATATCAAATAGAGCTCTGAAATATCTTCCCAGAAAAGCTATAGTGTATTTTACAAACATAGTGAACGCTATACTCAGATATAAAAGATTCCCAAACAGATGGAAAGAGGCCCATGTCATCATGATCCCAAAACCTGGCAAAAACCACACGTTCCCGCAGAACTACAGGCCAATCAGCTTACTCCCAGCTATCAGCAAGATAGTGGAAAGAATCATCCTCAGCAGACTGCAAGCGGAAACAAATAGATTAGAGATAATCCCTGAAGCTCAATTTGGATTTAGAGCAGAGCACTCCAGTGAGCTACAAGTACTCAGACTAACTGAGTACATAGCAGCTGGTTTCAATGATAAGCAGTACACTGGAGCGGCATTCCTGGACGTAAGCAAAGCTTTCGACAGAGTATGGCATAAGGGGCTCATTTATAAAATGCGAGGATATGGGTACAGCGGGGCGATGACGAGACTGATCTCTTCGTACTTGGGCGACCGGAGTTTCAGGGTTCGGATAGGACAAGTCCTGTCCCAGCTCGGGAGCCCGGAAGCTGGAGTGCCACAGGGAGCGGTCCTGTCACCTCTGCTGTACACAATATACACCGCTGACGTACCTAGAACACCAGGGACCCTAATGAGCCTCTACGCCGATGATACAGCGATAGCGGCCAAACACAGAAATGTAGACATAGCAGTGACCAACCTGCAAACAGCGTTAGAAGACATCGAGGAATGGAGTATAAAATGGAAGATAGCCATAAACTCAGAAAAGACGCAAGCGGTACTATACAAGAAGGGAAGACAACAGCCAGAAGAACAGCTGACAGTGCAGAACACCCCCATCGAGTGGAAAAATGAAGCTAAATACCTAGGTGTCATCATGGACAAAGGATTAACCTTCCAAAAACATGTAGAAGCCACAGTCCAGAAGGCCAACATAGCGAGAGCAACATTAAGAGGACTCACAGGTAGAAAAAGTAAACTAAGACTAAAAACAAGGTTAAGATTAATAAACAGCATAATATTACCGGTATTAACATACGCATCTCTCGCATGGGGACAAGTATGTAACACCCACAAAAAGAAGATACAAGCGGTCCATAACAGCAGCTTAAGAGAAGCAGCTAGAGTCCCAAGATACGTAGCAGAAAGATTCCTGTTCAGAGAACTTCAACAGGTGAGAGTCACCGAAATGATGACAGACAAGGCAAGGGTCAAATTCGCGGAACTGGAGCACCACCCAAGTCACATACTGCGAGAGATGCTAGGGTACGATGCGTTCCACCGATGGAAACACAAACGTCCAAAACAGCAAATATTGTGAAATGGGAAAAATAGTGAAAACAGTGAACGGTTCGTAGCTCGAAAACAACAAGTGCCGAAGATAACGTAACACACGTAGGTTCAATACCACGATCACCTCAAGGTAAGACAGTAATAGAAAATTACAGAAGGGCGTAAGCCCCCAAAAAAATATATAAAATACAAAAAAGGCGTAAGCCCCCAAAAAAAAAAAAAATAAAAAACCAAAAAACACTCAAAAAAACTCGAGCAACAAGTCATTGGACAGAGCTCAATGGGGCTCGGTACAATGACTTGGGGCCCAAGCAAGCAATTTTAGTTTCCGCGGATAAGTAAGTAAGAAGATAAAGGCATAGAGCGCTTCACGCTGGCCTAGTTTTTTTGCATTCGATTAGGGTACCACATGGAATCTTATTACCCAGGATTCCATTGTGAAGAGCACTTGGCTACGATAGTTGTGCCCCCATCGCGCATCAGCGTGCTATGGGGGGGAAAGGGATGGCCTGGGGCATTGGAGCGAGGTGGGGTGATCCCTGTTCATACTCGGGTCAAAACACCTCGCTCCAATGAATTGTTACACCCGAATGTACTTTTTCGATAGGGTGGACACATCCCACAGGTCGGGTTGAATCAAATTGCTTGCTTGCTTGGTAGGGCAAACTGGGGCAAACTTATGATGGCGCTGCCGTGATGTCTGGTGAATTGAACGGCCTTCAGGCAAAAGTTAAAACTATTACACCACAAGCTTTATTTGCTCACTGTTATGGGAATAGAATGAATTCAGTTTTGAAGGATACGTGTAAAAAATTTAAGAATATCGTCTTTTCTTGCCAGTTTAGCTCGCCCAAACGGACTACTGTTTTTAGAACAATTTGTTTCGAAAAAAATGCAAACAGTTTGTCAGATGCGATGAATTTTAAACCTCGGTTAGTTTCCACTGTAGCCGATTTTCGTGAACAGCCTTTGGAAGTTTTTTTAATTTACTATCGAAGACGACGATTTTGAAAGTTGTGATGTGATATCTTGATCCGTGAAGCAATCGGTTTGAAAACTTTCTTAAATGATTACTCTTTTAATACTCTTTTAAATATTTTTAAGAAAGTGTCTGGCCAAACCGATTTGATATTCATTGTTGTTCAAAATCAGTCAACTAACATTATTTATTTTAAAGATAGAATAAGAAAACTGGTGCAAAATCTCAAAGATTTTCGTAATGATAGTAGTTTTCAATATATACGCAGTGACGTTTGGGTTCGCTTGATATTTCCGAACCACCCCAAAAAAGACACAGGCATGAAACATATCTCGAAAAATGAGTATATTTTGAAATTTTGGATATCTACTATGTATTATGCAAATAGATACTCGCTTTTCGAATTTAGAAGATTTGCAAATTTTTGACCTCTTTGACGATTCAAAATTTAAAATTACCTTCGCCAAAGAACTTTCAAGATATTTATTATTACAAATTACTTAAAAATTACGCTGATCCAAATATTTTCAGAACGTTAGATAAGTTACAAAATATGTGTAATTTTATATAGTAAGTACTGCAATTCATTACAACATAACAAACTGATCATCAATTCTCTTATTACCACCAACTTCTGCTTTAAATGAACGGGATTTCTCTTATCTCAAAAGAATCAAAACATATTGTTGAAACACCATGAAAAAGAATATGTCAAGTAAACCAAACAAAAAAATATCCTATGATGATTTAAGCCTTTTAATTAGATGGTGTGCCTATATGAGGAGACAAAAAGACCTTGCCGACCCTGTCTCTAAGGCCACTAGCCGCCACTGCGTTATTGTATGTTTTGGGCAGGCATTTCCATGGATGGGAAAACCGAGTTGGTTTTCGTGTCTGGTGGAGGACGCGGAGGAGGTTTAACGACAGATCGTTACATCAAAGATATTTTAGAGCAACATATGGTTCCATAAGCGGGATTTATTGGTGATGTGATGACTTTATTTTAATGCACGATAATGGGCGATGCCATACCGCACCAGTCATCACCAAATATTTGACTGTGATTGGTACCTAACAATAATTTTGTCTTCGTTGAGCCCGAACTTAAATCCAATAGAGCATGTTTGGGATGAGCTTAAATGAAGCGCCCGGAGAGCAGGGAGTATAATGTAATTGAGAGCTGCGCTTGATGACGAATGGCAAGCAATGGCTCAATAATTTGTTAGGAAGGTCATTCGATCCATGCGGAAATGATTGCAAAATGTAATTAGGAGTAGAGCCGGTAATATCAAATTACTAAAAAATAAAGAAATTCATTTTGTAACTGATGACTTCTCTGTCTATACCCCTTTTAT
Organism: Diabrotica virgifera virgifera; assembly: GCF_917563875.1. Taxonomy (NCBI): domain Eukaryota; kingdom Metazoa; phylum Arthropoda; class Insecta; order Coleoptera; family Chrysomelidae; genus Diabrotica; species Diabrotica virgifera. The sequence goes on from NC_065448.1 coordinate 192,804,723, forward strand.
TGCGTTCGTTATAATGATCAATATTTAGAAATATCTGTTCATATTGCATATTGTTTTTATAATGGTAGGGGAGCAAAGTATGCTAAATCTGCAGTCACACGAGCGTTATAGGGACCTATTGGGTTGTGATTATTAGGTCTTAAAACCAAAATAGTTAAGTGAAATTTTCGATCTTAGTGCGGACTTTCCATTTTTTAATTAAATTTACATTCGTTTTTTCCGATTATAGCGCCATCTATCCATAAGTCGAAAAAATGTCTGGAATAAAAGTTGCTTATTTTTACCTAAATTACAGGATTGGATTTAAATATTTAAGAATAACTATAGGTGATATCGATTTATTGTTATTGTTGTTATATACTGTTATACTAAAATATTATAGCTACAAACAATATTAAAGCTAGTAGAATTTAACAAATAAAAAATAATGGACTCAGATACATCGGATGAAATCAAAAAAAGAGGCAGAGAAGAAGACGATGGAACATTCAACGAAAGTAAAAAAACGGCTAGAACTGCAATTGATAGCCATAACCAAGAAAAGAAGCTAGATCAAATAATTAGAATGATGCAAGATCTAACTGAAGAAACAAAAAATCTAGCAGCAGAAGTCAAAGATATAAAAGAAGACCAAAGGGAGTACTGGAAGGAATTAAGAGAACTCAGAGACGAAATAGAAAAGATCAAACAGGCAAATCAAAAGCCGCAAATCGAGAAGGATGAAATGAAGAAATAACTGAATGACATGAAGCTACGACTAGAAAAATTAGAAAAAGAAAGGAAAGCCAACAACGTCGTAATACAAGGTTTGCAAATTGATACAAACGACAGGGACATACTCAGACAGACCATAGGTAATTTCATGGAAGCAGAAATGAATATTAAGGTTAAAATTGATGAAGTAATAAAATTAGGAGAAAAAACATGTTTAGTTAAGCTACCAAACCATCATGAGAAAGAAACGGTTATGAAAAACAAAGCGAAACTACAACGTGCAAAAGACAGGAGAGTGTTCATCAACAACGATATGACCAAAGAAGATTTGCAAGTACAGAAAAAAATAAGACAAGTTTGTCATGAAGAAGCAAATAAGGGTAAAAATGAAAAGTAAAATTTAATAAGCTAATAATAAATGGGAAAACAATGAAATGGAATAAAAACAGTAACCAGCTAGAGGAAAGTCAAGATGGGAATCCAAACTAGCACCTGAAAAAAAACCACAAAACACTTCACAAACGATGACGGATATGGCAAAGAAAAAGGCAGTGAACAAAAATAAAAGAAATAGACCGAACACAACTGACAAGACCGAAATTGACACAAGAGAAACCATAGCCATTGGAGCATGGAATGTAAGAACCTTATATGAAAACGGCAGATTAGAGCAAGTAGGCCAAGAAATGGATAATTACAAGTTGAAATTTATTGGTTTAAGCCAAACACACTGGAACGGCAGCGGATCAACTCGAGTAGGAGACCAAAATTAATGATTTATTCTGGGAATACATCTGAAAATGCGAAACACGAAAAGGGTGTAGGAATACTTTTATCTCAAGAAGGAAAAAATGCTTTAATGGAATGGGAACCATCATCTGAGAGAATTATTTGGGCTAGACTCAAAGCAAAGTACTATAACCTAATAGTGATCAACGTTTACGCTCCTACAAATGAAAATAATGATGCAGAAAAGGAAGAGTTTTATGAAAAATTGCAAGCAACGTACAATAATATAAACAAAAAGTATAAAGGAGATATAAAAATGATAATTGGAGATTTCAATGCCAAGATTGGCAATGATAATATAGGATATGAACATGTGATGGGAAAAGAAGGTCTAGGAAGGAAAAATAACAACGAAAATCGATTAATTGGATTCTATGAACAGAATGAGCTTATTATAGGTGGCAGTATTTTTAAACATAAGCAGATCCACAAAGAAACTTGGAAATCACCGGGTGGTAGATATAAGAACCAAATCGACCATATACTAATTGAATCAAAATGGAGAAGCTGGCTACAAGATGTCAGGGCCTTAAGGGGTGCAGATGTGAATTCGGACCACATGCTTATCAGGGCCCAATTAAAGATGAAACTAGCTAGAGAAAATAATCGCAAGACTATCAGAAGAAAAAGATTCAATGTAGAAACCCTAAAGCAAGAAGAAACAAGGAAAATATTTACCGACAGACTTAAAGTAAACCGAAATATACACCACTGTAATGGAGACTCTGTGGAAGAAATATGGAAAAACTTCAAAGAGGTCATGATGAAGACAGCAGACGAAACAATCGGGTTGAAAAAAAAGTGAAAATAAAAAATGGATAACTAAAGACACGTTACAGCTTATAGAAGAAAGAAAGAAAATCAAGAAAGACATATTGCAAAAAGAAGGAACAAGGGAAGAAGAGATCCTTGAAAGAAAATACAAAGCAAAAAATATAGAAGTGAAAAAGGCATGCAGAAACGATAAAAGGAATTACATAAAAGAAATGCTAAAATCAGCAGAGAAAGCAGCACAAGATAATGATCTACGAACACAATACACGATTATACGAAACCTAACAGGCAATCGAGCAAGAAGTGTAAGAGAAATAAAAGATAAAAATGGAAAATTAATTAAATCTGAGAAAGAAATAACTCAAAGATGGAGAGAATACTTTGAAGAAATATACGCCAAACATGACCGAACCCAAGAATTGGATGAGCAAATTGAAATACAAGAATTAGAGGTTAACACTGGGGTAATTACAAGAGAGGAAATTGCCAACGCACTTAAATTACTAAAGAATGGCAAATCCGCAGGAACAGATAATCTACGTATCGACCTGATAAAAGCAGACACCGAACAAGCCATAGATATGCTACATAAATTTTTAAATAAAATATGGGCCAACGAAGAACTGTCACAAGGGAAAGAGGAACTGATAATAAAAATACCAAAGAAGGGAGATCTGAGTAACTGTAAAAATTGGCGTGCAATAACTCTATTAAGCGCCTCATCCAAGGTGCTAACAAAAATTCTGCTCGAAAGAATGAAAGAAAAATTGGACAAGAAACTGAGAAGTAACCAATCAGGCTTTCAGGATTTGATTAAGAATCATCCTAGAACAAGCTAATGAATGGCAGAAAGACATAAATTTAAGTTTTATCGACTTTGAAAAGGCTTTCGACCGAGTCAATAGGGAACAAATGTGGAAAATTTTAAGACAGTATGGTCTACCAACAAAAATTATTAACCTGATGAAACTGTTTTATGATGGGTATAAAGCTAGACTAGAACACGAGGGGGCAATCACAGAAGAAATAGCTATTGAAAGTGGTGTTAAACAAGGTTGTATCTTATCTCCTACTTTGTTCCTTTTCTTGGTAGACTGGATTATGAGGAAAGTAACGGATGATCGGACAGGCATTAGATGGAACCTTTTTAATCAGCTTGAAGATCTTGAATTTGCTGACGACGTCTGCCTGTTAACAGAACACAGAACTCACATGCAAACAAAAGTCGATAAGTTAACACAGTACTCTGATATGATTGGTCTCCGGATAAATACAGAGAAGACAAAAATCTTAAAAAATGATAACCGGCAAATTAACAAAATAAAAATAAAAGACAAAGAAATTGAAGAAGTAGAGAAAGTCACTTATTTGGGATCAATCATGGAAAGAAAAGGAGGATGCATGAAAGACATACAAGCAAGAATAACGAAGGCACAATTCGCCTTCAATGCGTTAAATAAAATCTGGCAAACAAGTGAAATAACAGAGTCAACAAAAATCAATATATTCAATACATGTGTAAAAAGCATATTACTCTACGGAGCAGAAACTTGGAAGCACGACGAAAGCACAACAAAAAAAGGCTACAGACTTTTGTGAAGAGGTCCTTAAGAAAGATCTTAAAAATTTACTGGCCTAATATAATAACAAATGAAGAACTATGGAAACTAACGAAACAAACCAGTATAATAGCAACAATCAGACAGAAGAAATGTAAATGGATCGGCCATACGTTAAGAAAAGATCCTAGTAACATCACAAGACAAGCACTCGAATATCAACCTGAGGGTACAAGGAAGAGGGGACGACCAGATAATACTTGGAAGAAAACAGTAACCAGAGAACACAACAGAATCGGCTTAAAATGGGGGGAAGTGAAAAACAAAGCAAGAAACAGAGAGAATGGAAGGAACTGGTACGCAGATTAACCAGAGAATAAACCAAAAAGAAGACGAGGTGAGCTGGCCACCAGCCGTCTTACACTATCGGCCAAGAAACGCAGATGCGCCCAATACTCCACTAGGAGTGATGGTCCAAGAGATTTTTACCTAAAGAATCCAAATCTGCAATAAAAATTTGGGGGTCCCATTTAAGATTTGAAAGTAACCCCCACCCCACCTCCGTAAGGGATCGTGTTTGGTACCATTCGATAGATTTGTCAAAAACATTTTTAAAGTGTATTTTGCAGTTTTCCGATCTGATGTTCAATTTGCGAAATATTGCGACGTTTGTATTTAAAATTTACCCCCACCCCTCTCTGCGGGGTACCATTCGATAGATTTTTGAAAAATATTGGAAACGTATTTTTTATTTTTTCGATCTGATGTTCATTTCGCGAAATATCCGCTTTTTTTGTGAAACTTTTTGACTCACGCCTTTCCTTACGCCCCGCTCAAATCGTCAGATCTTTGAAATATACACTCTTTTGCATTTACTTAACTTACCTTATCTTAATCTGACAATTTCGAGTACTTTTAAGGAGAGATTTTTTTTCAGGTCCCCTTAACGAGCTGCCCTTTGTTAAGAGCCAATATGGTAGAGGTACATCTGCAGGGTACCAGGTTTCTCCCCATATGATAATCTGACTCGTTCGATTAACTGCAAAAATCCCCGCTTGGGCTGCCCTACCACCTACCATAATGCGTCCTCCAAATGCAATAGCAATTTATGTAATTCCAATAATAAAGTTATTGTTTGCACAGTATATGTTTTTGTTTAAATACTTCTTACATTGAAACAGGAGATGTAATCTCAAATCTCGCTCTTTAGTCGATTATTTTGCACTGATGGGTACTTTAGCGTTTATATTGTTTATTGTTTTGTTACCAATTACAACATAATAGGATACTTTATGTCCTTGTGGCATAAAGTGCACTTTATTTATGTTATGTATTTATTTTATGTTTTTATCTTTATGCCGCACAGACATAAAGATAAAAACTTTGAGAACTTCTTAATAACATTTATTATTAACATGATAAAATATAAAATTAAAATTATTATAACTACACAATATTATTTAGTGGAATTTACATAAAACGGGAAATTCTGGAACAATCCCGTGGTAGATGAATTGTCAGCAGTAAAAAATGTTTATTCGTGTATTATTAACTGCGTATTAGTTTACGTAAGAAAAAGCCAGGGCCTAGATTCCGTGCACTGTAGATATATACAGTCGCTTTCTATCGATGGCAATTGTCATGAAAATTCCACACCTGTAATTTTGAACCAATCAAGTTATTTTGACAGATCACCATGGCAACGGAGGTATTTTATCGGAAATTTTTTGCTCGTGGGGTACCCAACAGCGAATTATTGTGGAAATTTTTTGACGTTTACAATAACAGAACATTTTTGACAGACTGGTTTTTATTTGTTTACATAATTTAGTTTTGATTCATTTTCTATCACTTGTAGTTACTCAAAACTTATGTAAAATTGAAGAATATACTATTTTCTATCTTGAAATGGTATTCCCATGCAACTACAATGAGTAGAAATTACGAAGTTGAAAGCCTAAATAATTGCTGACAAAGCTATGGCGCGCTATTAATCTGTTCATGCAGCTTTGGATTTTCAAATGCAAATTTGGTGTGGAATTTTCTTACCGAATACCACGCGAAGTCAAATTAATATCCGGAAATTTTTTTTTGATCATGAATATTTTTAGAAAATTTCCCTCGTCTGCGACTCGGGAAATTTTCAAAATATTCATGATCTCAAAAAAATTTCCGGAAATAATTTGACCTCTAGTGGTATTACTAGTGAAAATATTTGAACTTTTAGTTTTAATTCAAATATTTTCTTGTTTTACTAAGTGTCACTTCAGCATCAATTAGAGTATAACCTAGCAAAACTAGAAAATAATTCAATTAAAGCTAAAAATTCAAATATTTTCATGACAATTGAAATCGATAGAAAGCGACTGTAGATATCTACAGTGCACGGAATCTATCCCCAGATCGAGCAGGTATGTCTGCCAGCATCCCTGAAACCTCATAGTCTAAGAGCTAGTGAACCCTCCGAGTAACGGTCTTCCTGTAAGGCTAGAAATTTGTATAGTGATAATTCATAGCCCACCAAGGCTAAAAACCATGACCTGGCAGGCATCAGCCGTGCACGTGTATCTACCAGGTGAATCGAAAAGTGCATAGTTTAGGGGTAAAATAAACTTTCTCCTGTAAGGTTTAAATTTAAGTATGTGTTTGAGTAAGTCATTTAGAAGAAATATGTACAATGACAGGCGATTATGAACAGCATAAGACCTTGCCAGGTGAGGGGAAAGATTAGGGGTTTTTCCTAATTTTTTTTTGCATTGAACAAAGCTTTTTTAGGTTTTTTAAATCATTCCAAACAGAAAAGGTCTTTAGTGATTTTTCTCGGACATTTAACTAAAAATTTCAATGTTACCAAGGTAGGTAGATATTCTTCAAACATTGTTTGATCAAATCCCGAAGAGTTTTTTGCAATACAATATCGAAAACCCCTTTGTTTTTTAATTGCTGATCAAACGGGCGCGACACTGTAGTATAAGTGAGGACATTTGAGTTTGCATAAATTTATTATCCCGAGAATGAGCAAATTTGAAGAGAAATACTCAGACAGGTCGATTTTTATTCTTAAATTAGGACTTTTTGGCATATATATAATAATAGTGACGCCATTCTTCTGGGCGTGATGACGTAATCGATGATATTTTTAAATGAGAGTAGGGGTTGTGGGATAGCACATTTGAAAGGATATTTAATTCTCTATTCAGCAATATAAACATTAATAGAATTATTTATACAGGGTGTACAAAAATTTTTTTTTATTAAATTAATTTAGACAAAAAGAAGAAAACATTTTTTCGTACACCCTGTATAAATAATTATGTTCATGTTTATATTACTGAATAGAGAATTAAATAGCCTTTCAAATGAGCTATTACACAACCCCTACTTTCATTTAAAAAATATCATCGATAACGTCATCACGCCCAGATGGCTGACGTCACTAGTATTATAATATGCCAAAAATTCCTAATTTAAGAAACAAAATCGACATGTCTGAGTATTTCTCTTCAAATTTGCCCATTCTCGAGATAATGAATTTATGCAAACTCAAACGTCCTCACTTTTACTACAGTGTCGCGCCCGCTTGATTAGCAATTAAAAACAAAGGGGTTTTCGATATTGCATTGCAAAAAACTTTTCGGGATTTCATCAATGAATGTTTAAAGACTATCTACCTACCTTGGCAACATTAAAATTTTTAGTTAAATGTCCGATTTAGGGTTAAAAATGGCCGATTTCGCAATTTTCAAAAATTTTAATCGCTTATACAGGGTGTTTCATTGAAAAACGGAAATACTATAACGGTGAATAGAGGTCACCGAGCCGGTTCTAGATATACTACATTTTTTGCCCTACCGACTTTTATAACCGAGTTACAGGGTGTTTTATTGATTTTGTCCTTTTTTTCCTAAGCCATAACTTTAGAAACACCCTGTATATTTTTTGATATTTGGTACACATATGTCTCATTCAAAACCCAAACGACCAACATACTTACCATGAGAAAAATCCAGGTCCGGATTAACAAAAAATTATAAAGTAATTGTGACCTAACACCCTGTATATTCAAATTTAGTAAATCTGTTTGCATATTTGAAAAGAGCACGAAAAAGTAAGTTTAATGGTTCGCTTTAATTTTTCGGCCAGACAATTTTATGACTTTAATTTTGAAATTATATTGAATTTTTTAAGAACTGTTACATTAAAAAGAAGGTATTATTAACTTTTAGTTATAAATTATTAAAGTTAATGAATAAATACTCATTTTAAAAATAATCAATACGTATTTACCACATTGGAACGACCCAATTACTAATGAAAATCAAAATCCAGGTCCGGAATAACAAAAAAAATATAAAGTAATTGTGACCTAGAACCAACACCCTGTATATTGAAATTTTGAAAATTTGTCTGCGCATTTTAAAATAGCATAAAAACTGTGATTAAAGGCTTATTTTAATTTTATCGCCGTTGATTTAATTACATCAATTTTGAAATTATATTAAAATTTTAAAAACTCTGAGATTAAAAACCAGGTATTATTTACTTTTAATATTTTAATGTTAATGAATCAATACTTATTCTAAAAATACTTCATACTTATTTACTACGCTGCGCTCGCTGAGTTGTAGCTGTATGGACATCATTAAAAACTAGAATTGCGAGAATTGGGATATTTTAATGATTTAGTAAAGAATTTTAATTATTAAAAAAACAGCAGCTATATCTAATAAAAGAAATCGTTTAAACAAGTCAACAATTTAACATAAATTAAAAATATTTGAACTATAATAGTGTTGCCCAAATTTTCCGCCATTTTGTTCGATGCATTTCCTTGCTCGTTTTAAAAGATTTCGAATCGATTATCTAATTACATTGGGATTGTTCTACATTTTTCTGGCAGCTTCTTGTGACCGTGACAGAATTAATCAATATGATTTCAAAATTGCCGTAATTAAATTATCTGCGCAAGAATTTGACGCACGCAAACAAATTCTCAAAATTTCAATATACAGGGTGTTGTTTCAAGGTCACAATTACTTTATATTTTTTTGTTAATCCGGACCTGGATGTTTCTTGTCATTAGTAATTGGGTCGTTCCAATGTGGTAAATAAATATTGATTATTTTTAAAATGAGTATTTATTCATTAACTTTAATAATTTATAACTTCTCTTCTTCTTCTTCTTCTTCTTCAGCCTGTGTTCGTCCACTGCTGGACATAGGCCTCTTCCATTTGCTTCCATCGATTTCTACTCTTGGCAATTCTCACCCACTGTTTGCCCGCGACTTGTTTAATATCATCTGCCCACCTCTTCTGCGGTCTGCCTACTAATCGCCTGTTCTCTCTTGGTCTCCAGTTTGTTAGTCTCTGTGTCCATTTTTCGGGATTATCTCGGGCAACATGTCCGACCCATTGCCACTTGAGCCTTGCTATACGTTCTGCGACATCAGTAATCTTTGTTCTTTCTAATTTATAACTAAAAGTTAATAATATCTGCTTTTAAATGTCGTGCGTTTTAATAAGTTCTTAAAAAATTCAATATAATATCAAAATTAAAGTCAAAAAATTGTCTGGCCCAAAAGTTGAAGCACACCATTAAACTTACTTTTTTGTGCTCTTTTAAAATATGCAAACATATTTTCATAATTTGAATATACAGGGTGTTGTTTTAAGGTCACAATTACTTTTTAATTTTTTGTTATTCCGGACCTGCATTTTTCTTATGGTTAGTATGTCGGTCGTTTAGGTTTTGAATGAGACATATGTGTACCAAATATCAAAAAAAATATACAGGGTGGTTCTAAAGTTATGGCTTAGGAAAGAAATGGACAAAATCGATAAAACACCCTGTAACTCGGTTATAAAAGTCGGTAGGGCAAAAAATGTAGTATATCTAGAACCGACTCGGTGACCTCTATTCACCAGTAAAGTACTTCCGTTTCCCAATGAAACACCCCGTATAATAAAAACTATTAACCCTCGTAAGGCGGTGCGGGGTGCAGCTGCACCCAGATCTCGTTTTTCTCGCCTATCTTTTTAAATAATTTTTTTTGATTTTTGTTAATTTTTTTATTTGCATTAAATTCAATTCTAAACACATTACACCCATTATGCGCAGAACTTTATGAAGAATACGTTGATCGGATTTCCAGTGCCCCTTCATTAGGAAAATTTTATAAAATTTAGATTTTTTAATTTTGATATTCAATTACGCCATCTAGCGGTGGACCCACAATTATGAAAATAATTTCCAGGCTTTTACCAAGACAAATTTTATTATAATTTTCTTTCTCAAAGCTGTACTATAAACGGTTCCTGAGATATGGCTGGGAGCCATTCTTATTGGGACACCCGGTACATGTAGTCTCTTATTAGCTTCACACCATTCATTTTGTCTTCGTCAATAATGATAAAAAGGCGCCTTTTGTCGGTTTTTGTCTTTGGTACGTTTACCAAAAATACTGATTTTCTCTCTTCTACGTGAGTTTAGCATTTTCACTAGTTCTTGCCGATGACATCCACCAAATATACCAGTTTTGTTCAAATTTTGTTCATTAGCACGTTTACGGACAGTGCGTCAACCAGTATAAGCAAGTGTTATGGCACTATATGTATTTTGCAAAGTAGAACAAGGGAAAATGCAACGTCTGTAGACGTTCTGTCTGTCAACGTGTTAAAACATCTCGTTTGCTGCTTCATTAATACATTTAGAACACCTTCTCTAGGCAGGATTTTAGACTTTTTGGCTGGTATTTTGATTTTTGAGTGAAAATAATTTCGACCACGAGTCAGTATTCTGTTAACCGAGATACAATAGTACCAAGCGGCGCCGCTAGGAGAACACTCCAATAATGCGTCTTAGATTACTTTAATGAAACGTGGTAATTTTGTACTCTAAACCGAGTAAGGTATGAAAAAGAAAAGAAAATAATCGTTTTCGTTTTGATTCAATTCGAGTCTCTTGGCATCCTCTGACACCGTGTTTCGGGGTCTACCCTTTTTCAAAGAGGCTTTCCAAGGAGATTGAATTGAACCATAACGAAACGAAGAAGAACTGCATATATTAAAACATTTGCAGCGGAATGTGGTTAGACTGTCCTCTAACGGGGAATGACAAAATGAATGCAAATAATTGATTTTTGCTTTAAATTTTCGCTTAGCTTATGGTAGTTAGCAATGTTAATATATTCTTATTTACTACTAAAGTCTTATTTGCCCTTAAATATTTGGACCATAAGAAACAGAGAAAACGTTTCAGCGAGATCACCGAAGTATCCAAGCAGCACAGTTTCAACACAGTTTACTATCATCCAGTTTAGTAATTTATCGTATTCTTTGCGTCTCTCGATTTCTCTTGAAGTTTTCGATTGAAAAGTTAATGAAAAGCCCCTTTGTAAAAGGTATATACATTTTTTTAATCCCTTTGAGGGATTCTACATTACAGAAAGTTTTCGATATTTAATAACATCATCATCAGTGTTTAGAACTGGTTGATCACAAGCTGATCCACCAAAGAAGTACCAGGGTATAAACCCTTTAAATGGTATAAAAAGGACCCCGCAGAAACCTTATGGGAAATGGCTTTCTGTCAAATGCTCTGAAACTTTGAGTTCTGGTAGTCCTTGATGTGTAGAACAAAAGACTCAATGGGCGCGTAGCTCCAAAAAATCATGGTTTTAAGATATAAGACTCTGAAATTATATGTACAATGAGGAAGTTTGAGTTGAATTAAATTCATTTTTTCGAGAATGGGCGACTCTGGAGACAAATTACAAAGCAAGTCCATTTTTATTTTTAAATTATAATATTTTGGCATATATCTCATACTAGTGACGTCATCTATCTGGGCGTGATGACGCAATCAATGATTTTTTAAAATAAGAATAGGGGACGTGTGATAGCTCATTTCAAAGGCTACTCATTTCTCTATTCACTAATATAAACATTAAAATATTTATTTATACAGGGTGCCCAAAATTTTTTTAATCAAATTAATTGAAAAAAAAGAGTGTATATAATTTATTTAATTCGAAATACATTTTACTGCTGTGAGAAAACAGAAAAAAATGTTAAATTGAAACATAAGCATTGCTTTTCGCTTAAATTAAATGTTCAAACTGCTAAGAGCAGATGGGTAGTAGCTTTAATATTGAATTAAAGCGAAAAACAATATTTATTTATTGGAGACCGGCCCTGGCAAGGTATGGTGAAGTTGTACTGATATTGTACTCCTAGTTTTTACTAAAAACAAGTGGTATTATTAAATAGTTTTTTTTAAATTAAAGTGTTTATCTACTAGATACTACTACGTAAGTTATCTATACGTAATTATTACTTTATTATTGTGAAAAGAAAACGTCAAATAATAAATATACACCAACGTTCAATCATTTTGTGAGGTTAGCTAGCATGCGGTTGGTTTGTCACTTACCAGAGCCGGACTGAAGCTTTCGCCACCGCAGCTAAAATGACTTCACACAATGTAAACACACCTTCCGATCTAACCAGTCCAGTAAATCAACGTTCGAATATCACAAACAGTTATGCATCAGCCGCTTCAAACTCTTTTCCGAGTAAGACCCAAGCAATTGTATTTAGTTGTATCGATAATGCTAAACTGCAGGATTATTTAATTCCGTTGGGCACAATAATCAACCCAAAAAATATTATTTTTTCATCTAGATTGTCTCATAATAGAATCTGCATGTATTTGGCAAACAAAACCGTAGTAGATAATTTCATGCAACAACATGGCTCTATAGAAGTACTCGGCGAAATTGTAACAGCACGGAGACTTGTCTCTCCAGCAGAAAGACTAGTCTTGTCTGGTGTCTGCCCGTCAATTCCTCATCAAGTATTAGTTGAAGAATTACAGAATATTGGTTTAAAGCTTATTTCCCCAATAGCATTTCTGAAAATTAGCTCAACTCTTCCCGAATATAGTCACATATTGAGCTTTCGGAGGCAAGTTTATGTAAGCCCTATAACATCACCAATTCCAGATTCTATTCTAATAAATTTCGACCAAACACCTTACCGCATATTTTTGTCACAAGGTACACTCACCTGCTTTATTTGCAAAAATACAGGACACATATCATCCCAATGCAATAACAGTTCAGTAACGGAATCAACTCATATTGATTCAAACAATGAAGTACCAAATCAAACAGACCCAACAAGTATATTACACAAGTTACCAAACACTCAGCAGTCATCAAGTTATGCATTATCAAATCCGAGCATATCAGCTACACCTACAAATCTCCATGACCAAGAAATTACTAATACTCCTACTCATAGCAACACTTTCAGTCATCCACATTCAGCGGCAATACCGTTTTCACAAACTCCTAAAGCAATATCCTCCAATCTATCAGCACCTCTTCCATTAGATACAACTGCAGAAAACTCCAATAAAACTGATACATCACCACAATTTTCCGAAACAACCATTTCAACCAATCTTACAATCAAAACTTCAAGCTCGACTTCTGTCATTACCAATGAGTCTGCTCCAGTACTTCCAAAGGTAATAAAGCCACAACATCCAAGTGAAAACTCTAATAGCACTTGCGAAAATGCAAGTTCTTCCATAAAACGCAGTATTGGTGAGATCGATACTACTCCTTCAGACTCAGCAATTTCATCACAAAATCTGTTTGCAAAACCCAAATCTTCTAAACCAAAAAAACCGCGCTCATCTAAAGTCCCATCTACACGGGAAACTCTTGAACATTTTATTGATAATCATACCCCACCATTCGTTTTAAATTACCACCAATTGTCCTTACTGATTGATAATGTCCAAGGCTCCCCCGACACTATTAGCGTCGTTAAAGAATTTACAACTGATATGCCTGGTTTACTCTATCTTTTACAAAGCAGCTATCAATATGCAAATGATAGATCTACAAAAACTAAGTTTACAAAACTTCAAAAGAAACTTCATAAACATTTAGGGAAAGAGATTTCTGACTTAGACAGTGACTCTTCTGTAGATAATTGCTCAGTATCATCTAACTCCGAATCTGTTAACAACATTCAACTCGATACTTCAATGGAACATTGATGGATTTTTCCACCGTCTCCCTATGCTACAGCTTCTTTTATCTGAATATTCTCCAGATATTATTTGTCTACAGGAGACAAACTTAAAGGCCAATCAGTTGTACAATTCAAAACATTTCACTTGTTTCCGCAAAGACCGTACAGATGCAAGTCGTGCAAGCGGTGGTGTAGCGATACTAGTAAACAAATCCATCGAGGCGGTACAAATTCCAATAGTCAGTGATTTGGAGGCCGTTGCTATCAGAATCACATCTACCAGTTTAGTATCTATTTGCAATGTTTACCTTTCTTGCGACATACAAGTAAGTTCTGATAGCCTTTGCAGGTTATTAGAGCAACTGCCACGTCCTCGTATAATTCTAGACGACTTTAATGCTCACAACATAATTTGGGGTTCAGATCACACATCTGCCAGAGGTTCAAGTATTGCCGATATCTTAGACCAACCTAATATAAATTTTCTTAATGATGGTAGCCCTACAAGGTTCAATATTTCAACAGGGTATTCCTCATGCATCGATTTAACTCTTTGCGACCCAAATTTAGCTCATTGTTTCAGTTGGGATGCTCAAACCTATACATATGGTAGTGACCACTTTCCAGTCCTAATTAGAAACCATAATTATCCCTCATCAGGTCCCATATTCATATCTAAGTGGAGAATAAAAAATGCAAATTGGCAAAAATTCTCCGAATATATCGATAATAATATTTCCAGTTTGGATATAACAGACGATGTGAACTCGAATGTAGAGCAGTTTAATCAACTTATCTTAAGCGCCGCCCACAAATTTATTGGTAAATCTAAATCTGTTAAAGGCCGATGTCCTGTACCATGGTGGAATGACAGTTGTGCTACAGCAATCCGTGAAAGTAAATCAGCCCTAAACCGATACAAAAAACATAAAACACCCGAAAATAAATTAAAATTCAAAATGCTAAAAGCAAGGGCACAGCTAACTGTCAAAACTGCTAAACGATCTTCATGGAACAAATACACATCGGAAATTAATAGCAATACCCCCCTCTCTGATGTCTGGAACAAAGTTAGGAAAATATCTGGTTTACACACTTCATATAACTTCACGGGGCTAAAAGAAAATAATAATTTCATAACATCGAGCAGCGATATTGCAAACATTTTTGGAAGAATCTATCAAGGCCACTCATCGAATCAACAGTATACCGCCAATTTTCTCAAAGCCAAAGGATTCGCCGAACAAAATCCCATTTATCTGTTTGAAGCACAAAATAATTCATTAAAACATCCCATCTCTCTTCAAGAGATAAACTCATCTATTCTTAACTTGAAGGACTCTAGTCCTGGGCCTGATGATATTCCTTCAGCATTTCTGAAACATCTCCCTGCTTTAGCCATAACGTATCTGTTAAACATATTCAACAGAATTTGGCTTCACCACCAATGGCCAGCTATTTGGTCAAATGCAATAGTCATTCCTCTCCTAAAAACTAATAAACCTAAATATGACCCAGAATCATATCGACCCACATCTCTGACATCAACAATCTGCAAATTACTAGAAAATATTGTTAACTCCAGGCTCTCATGGGTTTTAGAAAATTCTAATTTCTTAATCTCCGAACAAAATGGCTTTAGAAAAGATCGGTCAACCACAGACAACATTTTAGACTTGGAAAGTGAAATACATGAAGCTCTTGCTACAAACCAAAAATGTGTTGCTATATTTTTTGATTTAGAACGTGCATTTAATAAAGCTTGGAAGTACAACATTTTGAGACAACTTCATAAATGGAATATTCAAGGTCACTGCCTTGCTTTCATCCAAAACTTTTTAAATAACAGATCTTTTCAAGTAAAAATAAATAATATCTTTTCAAATATTTATAGTTTGGAAAATGGTACACCCCAAGGATCCATACTCAGTCCAACACTATTTCTGGTAGCAATAAATGACATCATCAAAAACATTCAAGCACCCTTACAGGCTCGTTTATACGCTGATGACCTAGTGGTATATATTAAAGGTAAAAATATTTCCTCAATGTCGTCAATTCTTCAAAACTTTTTAGATACTCTCGAAAATTGGTCCAACTTTACAGGTTTTCAATTTTCAATAGAAAAATCAATAGGAGTTGTATTCTCTTCAAGCCCCTTGCCACAACCTCCTAACCTAAGAATGTATGAGAAACAGCTGGAGTTTAGAGATCACCACAAATTCTTGGGTTTAATCTTCGATTCAAAGTTAACATGGAAAAATCACATCTCACAACTCATCCTTTCCTGTAATAAAAGATTAAATGTATTAAGATCTCTCTGTAATAAAAACTGGGGCTCAGACCAATCCACTCTACTCCTCCTGTATAAATCTTTAATACGTTCTAAGCTAGATTATGGAGCAATTGCCTATTCCACTGCTAATCAATCTCTACTGAAATCATTAGATATTATTCATAATAAAAGTCTTAGATTAATCCTAGGGGCTTTCCCAACTACGCCTGTATCCAGCATTTATGCTCTTTTAGGAGAACCATCGCTACATCACCGCCGCATGTACCTCGCTCTATCACATGCAGCCTCAGTGGCTTGCAATATTTCAAAGCCAATATATCAAAACACTTTTACAAACAAATATGTAAACATATTCCAAGATATTCGCTATACTAAAAAACCATATTACGAAAGAATTAAATCCATACTTCAAAACCTAAACATTAATTTTCCGGAGGTTTTCTCCTCGGATATTAAATACCCCGAGCCTTGGCTGATCGATTTACCAACCTGTGATGCATCTCTGGAGTATTTCGATAAATCTAATACACACCATTCTCTGATTCGTTCCAAGTTCGAGGACCTCATAAATAAGTACCCCGACTACCATAAATTCTACACAGATGCGTCTAAGTTCGAAGACGGTGTGGGGGCATCAATCGTTTCTTCAGAAAACAATCTTCTTTTTCGTTTACCCCCAGCATGTAGCACATTTTCAGCTGAACTCTACGCCATATACCGTGCTGTGAAACTTCTTAACGAGCTTACACTCACCAAAGCCCTGATCATAACAGATTCCCTTAGCTCTCTAAACTCATTAAAACACATTTTTCCGAAACATCCTTTTGAAAAGTTGCTAAAATACCAGCTTTCCCAAGCTCATGAACATGGAAGAAGCGTTCAATTTGTATGGGTTCCCTCACACGTCGGAATAACAGGAAATGAAGAAGCTGACAGGACTGCACGAGAGGCAATTTTAAGTGATTTTTCGGAGCCGATAGACAAGTGTGTTTCCAGTGACTTAAAAGCTTATTTTAAAAATAAAGTGTTGTGTTTGTGGCGAAATGAGTGGTCTCAATCTAATTCTAAGTTAAATAAAATAAAAAATAATGTGTCTCAGTGGTTTCCATCGTCGCGCAATAGACGAGAACAAATTGCGGTTGCGCGTTTACGTCTAGGACATACCAGGTTAACGCACTCTTACCTTTTCACAAAGAGTAATCCACCTATATGCGATCAGTGTAATGTCCGATTAACAGTCGAACACTTTTTAATAGTTTGTAGTAAATATGACCAAGAAAGACAGCGCTACAAGATCCCAAACGCTCTACCACAGGCTCTAGGTCAAAACTATTCCTGCGACAATATAGTTAATTATCTAAAATCCATAAACATTCTGTACAACCTGTAGTTGTTTACTTTTGTTATTTATATTTTGTTCCGTCGCTAATAACCTTATGGTGGATGCGACTTCTTTTTCTAATAAAAAAAAAAAAAAAAATATTTATTTATTAAATAAACATTTTTTTCTGTTTTCGGACAACAGTAAAATGTATTTCGAATTAAATAAATTACATGCATTTTTCTTTTTGCCTCAATTATTTTAATTAGAAAAAAAATTTGTGCACATTGTATAAATAACTATGTTAATGTTTATATTATTGCATAGAGAATTGAATAACCTTTCAAATGAGCTATCACACGACCCCTATTCTTATTTAAAAAAGCATCGGCTACGTCATCATATCCAGATGGATGACGTCACTAGTATGATATATATGTCAGAAAATATAATTTAAAAATAAAAAGCGATCTGCTTCGTAATTTATCTCCAGAGTCGCCCATTCTCGAGAAAATGAATTTAATTCAACTCAAACGTCCTCACTGTACCTATAAATTCAGAGGCCTATATCTTAAAACCATGATTTCTTGGAGCTACGTGACCATTGAGTCTTTTGTTCTACATATCAAGGACTACCAGAACCCAAAGTTTCAGAGCATTTGACAGATAGCCATTTCCCATAAGGTTTCT
The DNA here is from genome assembly GCF_917563875.1 of Diabrotica virgifera virgifera. Classification (NCBI taxonomy): domain Eukaryota; kingdom Metazoa; phylum Arthropoda; class Insecta; order Coleoptera; family Chrysomelidae; genus Diabrotica; species Diabrotica virgifera. Next base: position 192,822,913 of record NC_065448.1, read on the forward strand.
GCCGGGTCCTTTGTTATATTAGCATAAATATTTGCTTAAAATTCCATAGGATGGATAATATTTTTAAAGAATTAGGCCATTGGGCACAACAACATGACTCCCCCATCATGTGGGTTGCTAAACAGGTAGAATATGTCTCTACGAGAAGACCGTTAGATGGCAACTCTCTAGACTCTAGCTAGACTGTTGCCTATAACCGAGCGGACGTCTATGACGGGTACCGGAATTCTTCTCTTCTTCTTCTTATTTGTGTGCCGTGCTTATTTTTAAACGTTGGCTATCGTCGTATTAACAAGCTGATGAAATGTTTCTCGGTCGGCAGCTATATGAAACAATTCCTCGACAGTTCGACTTGTCCATTATCTATAATTTTACGCAGCCAGGACAGTTGTTTTCTTCAAACCCGTTTTCCTTGGATTTTGCCCTGAATGATCAACCGAAGTAAGCGATATTAAGGCCCTCTCATTATATGACCGAGACGGCGACAGTATAACGGAGTTGGCAATGAATACGGACATGAAAATATTTTGTAAGAAAAGACGCAAAAACAAAACAAAAAAAAAAATAAAATAAAAGACCAAAAAAGGAAAATAAGAATAGGAACGTGGAACATTCAAACACTTCTAAGACCAGGCAAAATGGAAGAGTTGGCAAAAGAAATAACAAAATACAGGATGGGAATACTAGGGCTACAAGAAATAAGGTGGGCAGGAGAAGGGATGATCGATAGAAGAAACCACACAATGTACTACGCAGGAGAAAGCAAACAGGGTCGCAATGGAACGGCCTTTCCAGTTAGTAATAGCGTAAGAGACAAGATTATTAACTTTAAAGCGGTTGATGGAAGAGTATCATATATAAGAATGAAAAATAAACAAGCAAATTTAACACTTGTTAACATATATGCACCTACAGAGAATGCTCCCGAAGAAGAAAAGAATGAATTCTATGAGAAACTTGAAGAATTGTACGAAGAAATACCAAAGAACGACATACTAATCCTGTTAGGAGACTTTAACGCAAAGACAGGGAAAGAAGACACGAACAAAGAAATCGTAGGAAAAGAAACGATCCATCAAAATACGAACAACAATGGCAGGAGAATATGTAATCTAGCAGCAGCAACCAATACTTTTATTATCAGCACCCAATTCAAGCACAAAAAAGAGCACAAAGTAACGTGGCTAATACCTGGAACGACAGACGGAAACCAAATAGACCACATCCTAATTTCAAAAAAATGGAAAACAATTGTACAGAATGTGAGGTTCTACAGGGGAGCCAATGCTGATTCGGATCACATTTTGGTGATAGGCGCCATGAAATTGAAGATACTTAAAGACAAAAACGACAGAAAGAAAAGAAAGAGGTGGAATAGGTCAAAACTAAACACAGATAATGCAAACAGAAAATTCTGCACTAAGTTGGAAGAAAAACTACTAGTCCTAAAACCATTGGACATAGATGAAACATGGGAAGACATAAAAGATAGTATTTTAACACCAGCGGAGGAGACGATAGGACTAATGAAAGACAATAAAAGAAAATATTGGTACGATGAAGAATGCGAGCAAGCTAGTAAAGGCAAGGACCAAGCAAGACACAGGTGGTTGGCCACAGGGAAACAAGAAGATCTCCTACGCTATAAAGAGAAAAAGAAAGAGTCAGAAAAATGTTGCAGAATTAAAAAGAAGAAATGGATTGAAGACTTACTGCTGGAACTCGAAGCTAATAGTAACGATAATGCAAGACTATATAATAAACACATAAAAGCACAGAATAAGAAAAGGATACCGGCAAATATTGGAAAAAAGGAATGGGAAGCACACTATAGAGAATTGTTCAAAAAGAAAGGCGATGCTAAAAATGCAGAAAATGAAGAACAAACAGAAAATAGGAATGAAGAACAATCAGAGCCTCCCTCATACAACGAAGCATTGGTGACCATAAACAGATTAAAGACAAGGAAAGCAGCTGTACCAGACGACATTATAAATGAGTTCTTCAAGAAAGGGGGAGAGGAACTATCCCACAGAATCCACAAGGTGATAGAACGAATATGGGAAGAAGAACGCATGCCGAACGACTGGAATTGCGGTCTGATAACACCAATCCCTAAAAAAGGTGACAAGACGAAATGCACTAACTACAGGGCAATCACGCTATTAAATACAATGTACAAAATATTAACTAATTTGATCAGACAAAGAATAGAAAAAGAAACGAGAACAAAAATAGGTGAATACCAACATGGATTCAGAGAAGGTAAGTCAACAATAGATGCAATACACATTGTAACGCAAATCGTCGAAAAAAGTTACGAGCATGGAATAGATCTACATATACTGTTTATTGACCACAAGCAAGCCTTTGACAGTGCAATAAGGGAGGAGCTAATTAATGATATCAAGCAACTAGGCATTCAAGAAAAACTAGTAAGTCTCACGAAAATGATGATGAAGGAATCTAGTTGATGATAGGGAGACTCCCTGTCAACAACATTATTTAACATTGCCATAGAGGGTGCAGTAAGAGCAGCCAAAATTAGGGGAACAATTATCGAATCTTCAGCCCAACTGATAGCGTATGCAGACGATATTGCACTGGTTACTAGAGATTTAAAAACCATGCAGAATATAATATTAATACTAGATAAAGAAGCAAAGAAGAGAGGGCTAGTAATAAACCAAAGCAAAACGAAATACCTCAAGTGCTCAAGAGAGAATACGAACATCGAGGAAGAAATTAAGCTTGGAGCATATACATTTGAAAGAGTACACCGTTTCAAATATTTGGGAGTGATGGTGAATGGCAGAAATGATAGAACGGATGAAATAAATTAACGCATCCTACTGGGTAATAAAACCTGTTGGAACTACCAAAAATTCTTGAAAGAAAAACACATTAGTAAGACAACCAAATTAAAAATTTACAAGACTGCAATCAGGCCAGTGATCATCTATGTTGCAGAGACGATGTGCCTAACACAAAAAGATAAAATGAGATTAGACATCTTAGAGAGAAAGATAATTCGACAAATAATGGGACCGGTGAGGATAAGTGTAGGCGAATTTAGAAGATTAACAAATGAAGAAATTAAAGAAGTCATCCAGGGTGAAGACATAATCAAGTTCGTGAAGGCGCAGAGGCTCAGGTGGCTGTGACATACAGAAAGAGCTAACCCAGGCTCTACGCTAAAGCGAATAACTGGCTGGAGACCAACAACAAAGAGACCAAAGGGAAGACCCAAAACAAGATGGAGAGATCAAGTCTTAGGAGACATAAAGAAGCTGAGAATCTACAATTGGAAGGAGCGTTGTAAGGACCGGAAAGAATGGAGGAAAGTTGTAGACAAAGCCAAATCACACACTCTGCTATAATAATAAAAGACAACAGCGGACTGATTCTCCGCAACAAATGAATCAGAGAGCCCAAAAGGGCGGCAAACACTCCGCCAGGAGTGAATAAGCCATGATGATGATGATGATCATTATATGACCAAAGTATTGAACATTTCTCATTGTTATGACGTTGGTCAACTCTCGCTCTTTGCGCATGGCCTCTAGTGCACGTTCGTTGGATATGTGTGCTGTCCAAGGGATTCTGTGCATGCGATGGTAACACCACAACTTGAACGCTTTTAATTTGTTGAGAATTTAATTCAATAACCAGAATTCTGGAGGTATTAAAAAAAACTAAGGACAAGGCGCCATCTTCAAACAGCTCTAGCTCTCTTAGGAGACTTTTTCAGACTGGGTGAATTGGGTTAAATTGTCGTAAAATTATCTGAGGAATCTCCGATCTTCGTATGTCAAAAGAGTTTCTGGACATCCTGTATATTAAATCAAACTGACAATGTGTAGTAAGTAATTAGAATATATGACTATCACAATTACCTGTTACGGGTTGACGCTATACATCAAGAAAATATGTACTATCTTGGAGATTTACTATCTTACAGATTAGTTTCTCTCCTAATTAATCTCCATGGGATTATTCAAACAAATTAACATGAAATGTGTTTCATGCAAGTGGTCTGAAACTTTCATCCGTAATTAATTAGTGTTGTCATATTGGCTTTACGTAAACACTACATAGAGTAGTAATTTGATGAACGATTTATGCATTTCCCCTCCCATTAACCAGTAACAGAGAATTAAAATTAGCTATTAATAACGGCTTATTGTAGTTGTCCTTTTTTGTATACATTATTGGAATCAACAACATTTAAAGTACAAAACTTCCATCTCATGCTAATATAAGTAGACTGTATTAACATACATTTAATAGACGGAGAGGCAGCGCTAAAAATCTCTTTGAATTTACTAAAGCTAGATTTTTCACAGTTGATTACTGTGAGTGTGTAGAGAAACATACTGCGGTCGGTCAATCGAAACGTAGAACAGGGGTTACTGAGAGGGTATTAAAGTTGCTTTCCTACGAAAGGTAGTTATTTCCATTTACTAAGGCTGAAAATCAGTAAATTAAATAGAAAACTAAATTAAATGTAAATAGAAGTTATTATAGTCGGTCAGCTGTATGACGGGACAGAGCCGGTCGGTCGGCCCCAATAGTCGATTGAGGAAATAAAGCATTTTGGCTCGCAATTTTTTCGTGCAGCATGGATTTACTTGAAATTTTCACAGAGTGTAGGGAATAGTCCAAGGATCATTTTCTATATCATGCCGCTATCATACGCTAAAACCTTGGGGGTGGTTGCCGCCCCATCTCGGGGGTGGGAATTTTTAATTGCATTTTAACCATGTAATTCGATGGAAAAAGTGATCCTAAGAAAAAAATGTTTTTTACACTTTCTTCGTAAAACTAATATTTTTTGAGTTATTCGCGCTTGAAAATAACAGTTTTTCGACGAAAAACTCGACTTTTTTAGAAAGTTTTTTGAGAATACCTCGAAAAATATTATATATATTTTTGGCGATCAAAAGTTTCTCAAAAAACGATTCTGTAGGATTTCTAAAGAGCTATAAGAGTGTGTAAATTAAATTCCGTAAGATCCCGTAGTTTTTAATTGGGGCGGGTTTAAATGGCCCGAATAAGGGGGTTTTTTCCTGGTAAATATAGGTTTTAAACAGCTATATCTGGCTAACTGTTCACTGTAATGAAAATCTATGCACAGGGTAATTTTAGTCATTAAAAAGCTACAATTTAGTAGTTTATAATGTATTTCGTATCTTCAGTATTTTCTGAGATATTTTGAAGTAAAAGGTGAAAAATACCAAATTGCAAAAAATCAATTTTTTTTAAACTCCAATTTTTTCAAAATTAGGCATTTTAAATAGGTCAACTTCCTTGAGTGTATTGAAAATATAAAGTAAAAGGAACTAAAGAAAGGTGAAGACCAATTTTAAATTAAGAAGGTAGTTAGGGGGTTGCTTTCACTGATTTTTTCGTAGAGAAAAGCAGGTACCGACATTTTTTTGATTATGTCGCTTAATTTTTATGCTAGAAACTTTTTATTATTTTTTTTTGAAAGGTATACTTATATACTTAAAAAAAGATTATTTAAGTTTTCCTCAAAAAATGCAAATTTTTCCCATTATTTGGCTTTGAATATTTCAAATTATGTGTTTCACGAAAAAAGCTAACTTTTAACATGCCGTATCTCGGTTTGTAATGGTCTTAAAGATATTATAGGAAAATAATTTGGTTTGTGTTACTAAAAGATACAATTTCGATATCTGCAGTTTTTTTGATAAAATGCATAATTTTCGAGGTATTCTCAAAAAACCCTCTAAAAAAGTCGATCTTTTTCGAAAAATTGTTATTTTCAAGCGCGAATAACTCGAAAAATATTGATTTTACGAAGAAAATGTAAAAACATTTTTTTCTTAGAATCACTTTTTCCATCGAATTGCATGGTTAAAATGTAATAAAAAATTCCCACCCCCGAGATGGGGTGGCAACCACCTCCAAGGTTTTACCGTATAAAAATGATGCGGCATGATATATAAAATGATCCTTGGACTATTCCCTACCTTTTGTGAAAATTTCAAGTAAATCCATGCTGGACGAAAAAATTGCGAGCCAAAATGCTTCATTTCCTCAATCGACTATTGGGGCCGACCGACCGGCTCTGTCCCGTCATACAGCTGACCGATTGTAATAACTTTTTCCACCTACCTCTACCGAAAGTATACTTTTCCGGACCTGATTATAGGGAGCAAAGTTGTACTTTTCCTCCCTAGGGAGGAAAATATTTTTCCTCCCTAGGGAGGAAAAGTAAAAGTGACGTCATGGTATTTCATTCATGAAATATAACTTGTTGACGCCCTGTACAATATCTATTTTCTATTACGTAAGTATCTATACATTTTAACGTTTATTTAAAAACACTCTGTATTTTGCAGAATGGTAAAAAACAGTAAATTTTTATTCTGATTTAACAATGTTTACATTAATAATTTGACTTATATTTGACAGTTGACAGTTATATTGTACCTACTTGCTAGTTTTGGTTCTAATAAATTTTGTTGGTTAGTTACATAAATAAATTAAGTAAAAATGATAAAATGACTTGTTATTTGAGGAAGGTGGAAAAACCATATGTATAACATGGGAGTAAAGTGCCTTTTCCTCCCTTGAATGATTACTGCCCTCCGCTACGCGTCGGGCAGTAAACTTCATTCTCGGGAGGAAAAGAAGCACTTTCCTCCCTTGTTATACAAATAGCTATTATTTATATTTAATTTAGAATGTGTGTACTGATTTTCAGCCTTAGTAAATGGAAATAATTACCTTCGTAGGAAAGCAATTTTGATACCCTCTCAGTTACCCCTGTTCTACGTTTCGCTTGACCGACCGCAGTATGTTTCTCTACATACTCACAGTAATCAATTATGAAAAATCTAGCTTTAGTAAATTCAAAGAGATTTTTCAGTGCTGCCTCTTGGTCTATAAGTAAACGATTTAGAGAAAGTCATACTTTTCCGTACGCGACTGCAGTTTGCCGAACGAAGCGAAGCGGGAGTTCGGCAAGAAGTCGAGTGCGGAAAAGAGACTTTCTGCAAGAGTTAGGAACAATATTTTTTCTTTGAGTCTTTAAAAAATGACCAAATCTTAATCAATTAATTTAATTAATATGAAAATATATACACAAATTAATTCTTTGACAAGGTTGTCAAACCCAAATTTTTAATATAATTAGTTAGCATGACGGCGATCTTGGTTTCCATGACGATGACTCAAAACGACTGTTATTGTGTACCGATTTGACTTTCGAATATTATGTCAAAATAATTTTATTTCATCGAATTGTCGCGTTAATTTCATTAAAACAGGAACACAATAAGATACATTTAAAATAAAATAGTAAATAGTATCTAAATATTAGTTTATTGCATGCATATTAAAATATCTACACGCTTGCGGAAAAGTAACACGTTTGCAGAAAAGTAAAACGCGTGCGACAAAGTAAAACGCGTGCGGAAAAGTGAAACTTTCTGAACTAAAACGCGTGCGCGAAAGTAAACATTTTGCACGCCCGTAGAAAAAATAAATTTAAATCTTTAATGTCGTTTTTAATAAGATTGTTATGTAGTTACCATATGTGTAAATCTTCAATTTAATCATGGATGAAATCATCAAAAGTGTCAACACAGTAAGAAAATATAGAATGGGACACAACGAAGTAAAAATACTCTGTTACGCAGACAATGCAATATTGATAGCCCAAAAGGAAGATTAATCCACAGATTTAACATATGAGCAAAAGAATTCAATATAATTACCTATTTCATTCATAGGAGATTCTGACAAATAGAAAGCTACAGAAATCTAAAGTAAAGTGATAACTTTTTTGATAATTGCCCGTCGTCAAGCATATTACGTCAGATGCCCTTCGCTACAAAAAACTACATTCAGTGACATTAATGACAAATGTTTTAATAATTATAAAAGTGATGACTTTCAACCGTCAAATACATATTTATAACAACTGTGTGTTTAATTGTACTAATTTGTACTTACATAAATAAATTACAATAAAATTTTGGTTTTGAACAGTTTTATTCATGAAATAATCGCAACAAATTGCACTCGATCTCGAAAATTAATATAGAATTTTTGCCCTCGTGACACTTTGACATAATTTCACTCGCTTACGGCTCGTGAAATTAAAACTGTCAAAGTGTCACTCGGGAAAAATTCAATAATTTTGGAGCTCTTGTGCAATTACTACTGATAACTTCATCTCAGAAAACTAAAACAATATTAATCAGTAAAGAATTAGTTAATTATAAAATATAAATTGATGGCGTCAGTATTAAACAAGTAATGGAAATAAAATACCTTGGAATTACATTGTCCAGTTGCAAAGACCTGGATTCGCGATGTTAAGTCACAACGACGACCTCTCGTGGATTTCAGCTGAACTAATTTTTAGGATGTTTTCATTGTCAAACGGTGAGCGCACATTCATTTGAAACAAGTAGGTAATATTCAATATTTATTTTTACATGTTTTTTACAAATATTATATACAACATCGATGCCAACATTTATTGAACGATGAAGATTCCATGTTAACCCGGGAGCAGTCGCGCCGTTAAAAAATCTAAGATTTGATCATTTTCCGTGATAGCTTGATGAAAAATTTTGCAACATAACATTCCGCTCGTAAGTGCCTCGAGGAAGATTGTAGTAATGCGTGGAAATTTTTGTTTATTTTTTTTTATTTTTTTTATTTTTGATTTTTTTTGTTGTGGAATTTATGGCGTTGGTGACAACCAATTGGCTTTAAAATTGTTAGAAAGATATCTTTTTACCATAACAATATTATAAAATCAAAATTTGTTTTAAATTTGTATTTGAATTCGTATTGATAGATTTTTTATCTACGCGCGACTGCTTACGTAACAGAAGTAAGCGCGACTGCTCCCGGGTAAATTGATCACGAATTCATATACAACACGCAAGAATGCATGAAGAAAATGAGTCTTTCTTCTTCCAATAATAAATATTTTTATTCACTTGACCGTGACTTGGTGCACTTAAAGTAAACCAAGCATTCGAATCCAATAACTTCAAAAGGCTGTAGCTCGAGAATAGTAGTTATTCAGACCCAGGTTCCATGGACTTTTTTAATCTACACATCGGGAAAGGTTATTGACCAAATTTTTGTTAAATTTGACCGGGACAACTTTTCCATAAGGAGTGTTGCGGAAGCCGAACATATTGAAAGAGTACACCGATTTAAATATCTGGGGTATACAGTAAATGATAAGAGGGACCCAGACGTAGAGATTGGGATCCGAATTGAAATAGCAAGATCCGAATTCATAAAAATGAGAAAGCTCTTAAGCAACCGCAACTTAAGCGTTAACCTCCGATGGCGCGCCACGAAATGCTACGTACTCTCTACGCTACTTTACGGAGTAGAAGGGTGGACGTTAACAGCAGCAGCTATAAAGAAGTTAGCTGCTCTAGAAATGTAGCTGTATCGACGCATACTGAGAATAACTTGGACAGACAGAGTGACCAACACAGAGGTATTGAGATGAGTGGGTAGAGAGGTGGAATTGTTAAAAACTGTTAAAAGGAGGAAAGCGTCATACCTGGGCCATGTGTTCCGTATTGATAAGTACAGTCTGCTACAGCTTATCGTGGAAGGCAAGATTGAAGGTAGAAGAGGTTGGGGCAGAAAGGAGAAATCCTGGCTGAGAAACTTGAGAGAATGGTTTCAAATACCAAAAGCTGCGAACATAATACATGCGGCAAAAAAGAGAGAAACCTATCGTTTGATGGTCGCTAACTTTTGGTAGAAGACGGCACATAAAGAAGAAAGAAGAAGTGTTGCTGGGTCTTTTCAGCATTTATTTATTATTGTTATAAACAATTGCGCTGTGACTAAGAAAGCGAAAAACTGTCTCCAGTTCTGTAGGTCCTAAATTTCTTTTTTATGTAAAAAGATCTCTTTTTTTATAACCTTTCTGATGGTGTATTTTGTGTTACTCTAAATGTATTCAGATTTAATAAACCATCCTAGATATTGACAAACTACCTGTAGAACTGTTTGAATACTTTTTTTCTCACAAATGGGGTAAACAAATAGAATTGTTTAAAAACTGCTCGACTGATCGGGCTGATCTTTTGCATCTAACTAACTATATAGTATCTAACTATATAAAATTTAACTTTGTGTAGTGTGTTTTAAAGTGTTGCTTATTCTAACAATTATTATAAACTATTCAATAATTTGCAATAACTTTTTTATTTATAAACATTTTTTAATTTAGATAATCTCATTTTAAAGCGCAAGTATATTTAAGAAAGTCGTCTGTTGAAGGTTTTCACCTATAGTGCGTATTTTTTTACAATCTTTATTTTAATGAATAAAAAAAGTCGCTTTTTCTGTTCAAATGTTAATAAAAAAAAACTATGACACAGTAAAAATTTCGATGCCCATGAGATGACACGCCTTTTCTATTGACTTCCTCTATAAATTCCAGTTAAAGTACATTCTCGATTTTGTAAGTGCTTTATCGGCTCCGTTTCCTGAGATAAAACTAGAAATTAGCTAAATCACAGTGACGTAATCGGGACGGTTTTGTGGGTTATAACCCCCCCTTCCCCATTAAATTGGCAGTAGATATGAATATAAGAAAATATAAACAATATGAATATAAGAAAATATAAACATGTTTGCACAAACAGACGAGTAAGAATAATTCAGCCCTGAGTTGATGGCACATAAAAGTCAACCCTTCAAATCTACAAATGTTTACTTTACTAAAAATTTTTCATCTGTAATTTTCAGTAATTGATTTGGACTCTGTCAAACGTTAAACTTCTTTTATCTTATAATTACTATGAACGACAGTTTTAATTAAATTTTCACTTTACGAAAAAGCTTTAAAATGGAATTCAATGACAACTTGAATTTCCTGTGTTTGTTTGGTATGTACAAAACCTATTTTAAAACGATTTTATGTACTTGGCTTGGTTGTTGTCACGGTCTCCGCAAATTTTGTAATCCATTTTAAAAATAGTTCTAGGCTACTTATGTACTTGAAATTTTCAGAATAGATTAGAACTAGCTAACAATGGAATATCTAACTGCTATTATACAGGGTGATTGAATTGTGGGGTAAAGCTCCGTAGATCCGTTATCGTAATTGATAGCGTTAATAACAAGAATTGTAGCCAACTTTGAACTTCACGTTACAAAATTAGTTAGAATGTTACAGGGTGTTCGATAACATAGTGACAGATCAAAGTTATGTTTTTTAAATGAAACACCCTGTATTTTATTTTATATTCGAAATCTTCGTATCTTTTCCATTACAGAAATATAAAGGTTTGGTATGTTATACGGGGTATTTACAAAGTTATAACCAATTTTAGCGGGTAGCGGGTAGGAACTCTTTTGGAGTCCTATGGATTCTATTGGATAGTCCTAACAGGGAAAGTGAATCAATCCCTGCCCCCCGCAGATTCCAGGAGCTTCTTGACCCGGGAAGCTAGCACCTGCTAAGGGTCCCTTGTCCAGGGTCACGGATGAAGTCCAGAACGGCATCCAAGGCGAAGAAGAATACTTTCGGTACGGCGAAGATGGCGGAGCTGGCAACCCTTGATTTTAGGGATAGTATAAGATCACAAATTGTAGCGTCTGATCCAGAGTGGGCGGCTACGAACAGCGTCTGATCCAGAATGAACGGCTGATTAAACACTCACCAACACGTCTGGCCAGCTCGGTGTTTTAAGGCTAATAACCTCCCCAAAACTATGGCGAATTCTAAAACGATAGGAGTAGGTCCCCAGGTGGGTAAGTCATACAGTGTTTGCAAGTCCCACTCCTTTATAAAAAAGTACAGCTTCACGGAATCTGGGGGAAGCAAGAAATCGTTAAAAACTACAAATTTGAATATAGCAACGCTCAACGTAAGGTCATTAAACAAAGATGAGAAAATCTATGAGCTAGAAGAAGAAATAAAGGACCTGAACTGGGACATAATTGGTCTGGCAGAGGTAAAAAGGAAAGGCGAAGAGCGCATAACATTGCAATCAGGGAACATCTTGTATTACAAAGGGCACGATGAGCAAAGTCTAAACGGCGTAGGATTTCTGGTTTCTAAGAAATATGCTAGTAGAATAGAACAATATGTGGGAATCTCGGAAAGAATTGCAATGATTATGATGAATATACACGAAAAAATCACCCTAAAAATTATTCAAGTGTACGCCCCAACTTCAGCACATCCCGATGAAGAGATAGATGAGTTCTACGAGAAAATAATAGAAACCAACACGTGCTATCACAGCACCTATACACTAATAATAGGAGATTTCAACGCTAAGATCGGACAACGACTAGAAGAAACTGAAAGCTATATTGGTGAATTCGGCTATGGTGTTAGAAATGATAGAGGAGAAACCCTTGTGAACTTCCTACATAACAACAAATATTTTGCAATGAACACATTTTATAAGAAAAAACCGCAAAGGAAGTGGACGTGGTTATCACCAAACGGAAAAACACGGAACGAAATTGATTACATCATGTGTAACAAGAAAGATATCGTAGAAGATGTAACAGTAATAAATTCGGTCTCTCTGGGAAGCGATCATAGAATGGTTAGAGCTAAACTAAGAATTGGGTATAGCAAACGTAGAACTAACTTTAAGAACACGACACAAATAGATACAGAAAAGCTAAAAGCCGATAAAGAAAAATATGCTAGTAAATTAAAAACCGCCCAAGCACTGAATCTAGAACAACTCAGCATAAATAAAATTAACTCAGTTATAACAAAAGAACTATTGAATACCAGCTCTGAAATAGCGACCCGTCATAAAAATAAAAAATCCAAAATAAGTGCAGAATCGCAGAATATGCTGAAACAACGAAGAGAGCTCTTGTCACGAAACAAAAGAAATACCATAGAATACAAGGAACTTAACCGAGCCATACGAAAACAGATAAAAGACGACATTAGAAAACAGCAAGAAGACCATATAGAAGAAGTGATAGAGAAAAATCGAAGTCTGAAATATACCAAACCGAAATTAGGCAAGAAAAATATTATAGCTATAAAAAATCAACAAGGCCAACTAGAAACAAGCAAAGCTCAGATATCGAAGATAATTGAAAACTTCTATACTGAATTATACCATTCAAAAAACGATCCCCCCGACTGTTCAAAGCAAAATCTGAAAAGGCAAATAACAAACGTAAACTCTGAATTAATGCCCGAAATAAGCGAAGCAGAAATAGAAAATGCACTTAAAGAAATGAAAAGAAATAAAGCACCGGGTAACGATGGAATTCTGGCAGAAATGCTGAAAGACGGCGGTGAAGTAGTTATCAGATACCTAAAAATACTTTTCAATAAATGCCTATTTGAAGGAAACATACCAAAGGAATGGAATACTGCTAACACAATCTTAATACACAAAAAAGGTGACAATACAGATCTGAAAAATTATCGTCCAATATCACTACTATCACAACTTTATAAAACATTCACAAAAATAATTACAAATAGATTGACAACAAAGTTCGATGTATATCAACCAGCAGAACAAGCCGGTTTTAGAAAAGGCTTCAGTACAGGCGACCATCTTCACACACTAAAGATCCTAATGGAAAAAGTTAACGAGTACAACTTACCAATCTGCTTAGCATTTATAGATTACGAAAAAGCTTTTGACAGCATAGAATTATGGGCTATTGAGGAAGCACTGGTCAATAGCAGAATCGATTCTAGATATAGGATATTAATACATAATATATACAAACATGCTGAAATGGTAGTCACGATGGATAACGACATGAAAACTAGGCCAATTAAAATCAACCGAGGAGTAAGACAGGGAGACACCATATCTCCAAAACTATTTACTGACGCACTTGAAGACATCTTTAAATCATTAAATTGGGAAACAAAGGGACTCTCGATAAATGGAAAGTATTTAAACCACCTAAGATATGCAGATGACGTGGTACTAATAGCCGACAGCTGGAAAGAACTGAAGGTGATGATCGATGAGCTTCATAGAGAATCCTTAGAAAAAGGACTAAAAATGAACTTGAGCAAAACTAAGCTAATGTCGAACAAAGATGATCAACCAACGATAACCATCCAAGGAACAAAAGTGGAACATGTAAAAGAATATATATATCTAGGTCAGAATATCAAGGTAAACAAAGAAAATCAAACTACCGAAATAAGCAGACGAGTAAGAATGGGATGGGCTGCATTCGGAAAACTCTCATATATACTAAAAGACAAAAAGATACCACAATACCTTCGAACCAAAGTGTTCGATTTTTGTATCCTTCCCGTTTTCACTTACGGAGCTCAAACCTTTTTTTTTTTTTGGACTGAGGTGGAACGCTCTTAGCAGACTACGGAAGGTGTCCCTAGTACTGTTGGACTCGGACAGGAAAGGAGAACACGCTAGGGCGCGCCAGCCACAATATGGCCCGTGCGTCCCGCATGCCCCCCATTACCAGCCGCCTACCAACTAAAACCACCCCCTCTTCCGACCCGGAATATCCCTGGACGTGCTCCTTAGGGAGCGATGCATGGGGATATCCCGAGCTGTCTGAAAGAAAGTAACCAGAAGCATTGGTTCATTTAAGGGTCTATTTTCCAGCCTAGAAACGGTAGGACTAAATAGAGAAAAGTCTGATTCCTACACGGAGGAAGGTGGGCCAACCCCTGCCTGAAGACGGCAGGGCTTGGGTGACTGTTCTGTAGTATGGCGGATAGAATGAGCCCTAGAAGAATTAGGGTCATATTTTTCTGACGCGGATTATTTTTTTTATTATTTCTTATTTTGCTTTTTTTTTATTTTTTTTTTTTTTATTTTTTATATTTATTTTTTTATTTTACAACTATTGTGTTGACCCGCCTCACCCATTCTGCTCCAGTCGTTCCAACTCGGATTTTCTCTTAACTATACCGGTTATAATGTCAATTATGGCCTCGAAATCCGCCTTGTTTCCGACCGCAAAATTAACAATATTGTTAGGGCCGATGTCGCCAAACCTACTACGTAGCCTGACCCGCTCGTGAGCAAAGACGCTGCACTGGAAAACGCAGTGTTCTGCGTCTTCCCTCACGCGACAGGTCCGGCACATGTCGTCGTCCGACTTCCCGATCCTGTGGGTGAATGCCCTGAATGATCCATGACCGGTCAAAAATTGTGTAAAGTAAAAATTTACTCTCTTGAACTCGCAGGCGTACCACGACTCTACGTTCGGGATCAGCCTTTTGGTCCACTGGGCTTTGGTAGATTCCGCCTCCCATTCCAGCTGCCAGTCCGCCAGGAGTTGTTGTCGTGCGGCCGATCTTACCTCGGGTAAGTGGCCGTGGCGGTGCTCATATAGGAACTGGCGTTCCTTAGCTAGCAGATGTATGGGAGGGGCGCCCGCGATCACCTGTAGAGCCACGGTTGATGCAGTCTTGTATGAGCTTACTACATTCAACAGAGGCTTTCTTTGTGCCTTGTTTATCATATCTCTGTATTTCTTGTGACGTAGAACCTCAACCCAGACCGGAACCCCATAGAGAAGGGTAGACTGTACGACGTGTAGGTACAGTCTTCTCCGGGCACTACTTGGCCCTCCGATATTTGGTGTTATTTTCCGGAGAGCTGCAGTTTGTGCCTCGGCCTTCCTCACCACCCTTGCGAGGTGTTTGGTGAATCCCAGCCCTTTGTCGAGGTCCACGCCAAGATATTTGGCACAGAGGCTCGACTTGACCTCGCTGTTTCCAAAATGGAACAACAGGTCCGGTCTATCCCTAGGTCCCTTTAGGATAACCACCTCTGTCTTACCGCCTGCGAGTTCAAGGTCGTTCTCGTTCATCCAGGCATTCACCCGCCTGAAACACATCTCGGCCGTACTAACCACCTCCCAGTACATATCGCTGGTTACGAGAATGGCCAGGTCATCAGCGTATGCAACCGCGATGCAGTCCCGACCGTATCGTATATTTAAGACGTCGTCGTAGAGGATGTTCCACAGCGTCGGGCCTAAGACGGACCCTTGTGGAACACCTGCCGTAAGTTTAATGCCGTCGTTACCTGCAGACACGTATCTATTAGTTAGGTAGCTTTTGATCACGTTTGTCAGATAACTCGACACGTTGAGGGCCTCCATCCTGCGGACTATATGTCCCCAACCTGCCGAGTTAAATGCATTTTTAACATCGAACATGATCACTACTGCCCACCTCCTCGCCGTGGCTTTAACGCGGTCTGTAATGAACTTAACAGCATCTACCGCCGATCTGGCTTTCCTGAATCCGAATTGCCTATCAGAGATGGCGTTTATAGCATCCAATTCCGCTTGTAGGCGGTTCTTAACTACGTTTTCGTAGAGTTTGCCTAGACTATCAAGGAGACAGATCGGTCGGTAGGAGCTGGCCTCCTCCGGATTTTTACCGGGCTTCGGAATTAGGGTGAAGCGTGCCCTCTTCAAAACGTCAGGGAAAATTTGAGCCGTGAGGAGCTGGGTCAGTACCGATCTGACCAACTCAGGCTGCGCTGCTACCAAAATTTTAACGGCCTCCGGCGGCACACGGTCCGGTCCCGGCGACTTCCCAGTCTTGATCGCTTCCACTGCTCTGGTGAGTTCCATGGAAGTGACGGCTTCAGGGCGCTCACATGTGGCGGGCACGAAGAACAAATCAGGCTTCCTGGGAAAGAGGATGCCCGCAATGTCTCTCGTTCTACTCTCGGTGAGTCTATATGGGGCTTCGACACGCAGGGCCTTAGTGGCAATCCTGTAGACCTCGCCCCATATGTCGTCCTCGAGCGCATCGCACAGGTTCATCCAGCACATACGTTTGGACCTCCTGATGACCTTGGTGAGGTCCTTTTTGGCTTGTTTGTATGTGTCCCTGGATTGCAGGGTTCTGTCCCTCTGTGCGATGCGTCTTAGTCTGAAACAGTTAATTCTAGTTGCTTGTACCTCCTCGTTCCACCAGTACGGTACCGTATACGGAATCTGGCTGCGCCTCGTGCTCGCCCTATGCGCGCGTATCATGACATCTCTAAGGCTGGCAAAGTCAGGGACCTCCCCGCGGAGATTCCTAACACGGTCGATGAAGGTTGCCCTATCGAAAGTCATGACCTTTCTACCGCCACTGGTCGACCCCCTGGATCCGATCTCGTAGGAGATATACTTGTGGAATGTGAATAGATTGTCATCCAGCACATCCCACTTCGTGACCCTACTGGAATACTTGGTTGACACCAGCGTAACGTCGATATGGGTGCGCGAATCCCCCCTCTCGAAAGTAGGCTTACCGTTATTCGCGGTGACCAGATCGAGAGAGGAGATCCACTCATTCCATACCTCTCCTCTACTGTCGTTCCTTGGGGAACCCCATAGAACGGATTTCGCGTTTATATCCCCGGCTATGATGAAATCCTTTTCCACCAGAGCAGCTTCCATGATGCTGTCCACCTTATCTCGGTAGACCGCCATGTTGACGTTAGGAGAGATGTAGCAGGCTATAATAGCCACATCAACTAAGTTGATTTTGACTACACTCTCCTTCCTTTGGATCTTTTTTATACTCACGTTCTTATTGATAAGGTGGACAGCGACGTCGCGGAGCACATCCGTCACCCACCCAAACTTACTAGCGATATTTTTATTGGGTTCTGGTACGATCACCAGATCCGCCCCGATGTCTAAGGCCTTCGCATAGACCAAGTCGTGCGCCACCTTGGCTCTACCAACATTCACTTGTAAAATCCTGAGCTGTCTGTTCGCCGCCGTCGTCATCGCGCTAGTAACGAAAAACTACCCAACCAATAGTCCCGAAGTGTAAAAGCAGAATGGGTGAACACTAATCGACATTTCTTACATTTTCCTCGGCCCCAGAGCCATCCTGATGGGAAGACTCCTTGGGGGGTAGCGTACTTGTGCTGCCACTACCGCTGCATTGTTCTTGAGGGGGGTTTGAGACATCCAAGGTTCCCTTTCCTAGGTGGGGGGATGGAAAGGGGGAACTCGTCGTCTCCCTAACACGACGCAAATTCTCTGTGGCCTCATTTAGCATCACATCGTAATTATCCAAAAGTCCTTCATCGGTAAACACTCCTCCGTTGAACACCTCGTCATCCATCCTCTCCAGGTCTTCTGTAGTAGGAGGGCGACGGCTTAAGGCCTCATTTATTTCGGTCTCCTCCTGTTGCGTGCGAGAAGTAGCAGCGATACCTTGGGTAGGAATATCTTCCTTAGACGGAGTCCCCGCGCGTTTTGTTTTAGTGACTTTATTTCCGGTGGCCGGCCGCTGGTTGAATAGTGGTGGGGAAGGTTCGGAGGATCTACCTTGGTCCGCCGCCTTTACTTTCTGAAGCGCCTCTCGGAAGGCAGGACATCTCCCGCTGCCGATGCGGTGCGACTGCTCGCACACCGCGCAGAACTCCTCTTCTTTGCAAGCATCGAAAGCATGCCCCTTCTTGCCGCAGTTTTGACAGCACCCAGTGCGGTCGGGTCCATTACACTTACTACTTTCATGGAGGTAGCTCCAGCACCTTTGGCATTTTTTCACAATGTACCTCTTCTCCACCTCGCAGCGTACGAGTACCACCGTGGCCGCCTTGGTACTGTTACGCATTGGTCTGAGTTGCTTAATTAGGAAACTGGGCTCCCAGGTGCCCAATTCCTTTTTAATGGCTGCCTTTAGATGTGATTCCTCAGTATTTTCGGTCATGCCTCTTATATGTATGATGGCCTGCTTCTCCGCACCCACCATCTTGGCCGTTAACCCGCTCTCCTTGTTAGTGATGGCGGTTTTGATGCTGTTGGCTGCATCCTGGTCCTTATCCAGAGTAATAAGAAGGTTCCCATCTTTAGTGCTGCGCAGACTACGGATGGCATCTTTCGCCTTCGAGTCCCCAACAGCTTTCTCCACCCCCTCGAGTAATTGTGAATAAGACGAATCTTTCTTCGAGACTATGAATCCATAGGTGAGCCTTTCTTTCCTTGTGGCCGTAGTATGGATCTGCACCTTACTTACCTCCGTCTTCGAGAAGATGACTTCAGCCATCTTCCGCAAATCATGCACCTGCATGAAACTAAGGTGATGTAGTACCACCGAGTCTCCCGCCTTGGTTTCTTCTCTGACCCGCTCCAGGGCGAGCCATATTTTCTCCGGTGTATTGGCCTTTACTTTAACGACTCTCTCCTCCGTCGTTTTCCTTACGCCGCCTACTCTCACCGTATAGGAGTTTTCCATCACCTCGAAGTCGCCTTCGAGGGTGGAGAGAGCCGGGTATCTGTCCCTGTATAATCTCTGTATAGACAGGGCCATATTTGGGTCGTTTGACTCTAAGGCCACAACTTTCACGTTGCAGACCGAGTCAAGGGGGTTCCGCACTTCAACGCTTGTCTTTTTAAAGATCCAATCAGGCCAATCAAAGCGAGCGTGCCTCTGAAAGTCTTCGTAAGAGTTTACTCCATCAAAACTCGTCATCCTGACCGCGCTGGGGGGACCGTGCCATGCGTCGGTTTGGGTACCGCATTCCACGGTTTTTTTGGCTCCCATATCAACCTGGGTCTCCTTCTCTATTAACAGTTTCTCTACTGGTTCCATTGAGTTCTTAACCAGCCAGTCTTTCACCAGATCCATCTTCTGGAAAGAATGTCTTTTTGCGAGGTTCTTACACAAGTCCTTAATGGGCTTCGGTGTGGTAGTGTGCCCTTTAACTAGCGAATCAAACTTTAAAAGCTGCTTCGATATGTCCGCAAGGTAGTCGAGTAACTCGATTGCCTCATAGCATGTCTTCTTTTTGTATACTTTTTCTTCCGGCTTGTCGCCGGTGGACATTTTTCTTTTAGTATAAATGGCTTCAGGGGGGTAGTTTATAGAACTCCTCCTCTTAAAGTGGTCTGTTATCCTTCCAGATTCACCGCTCTGGTCGCCCGCGTTTTTTTTTAATTGTGTATGAGCTCATATAGGTCCCACGAGTAGCAAGGGAACTAGTTTTTCGCCACCACAGAGCCCCGCGTGTGGTGGTAAGGCTACGTTGCAACGAGGTTTCGCCAGGTGCCCCGAGGGAACCGTTCATGGCCACGTAACGTGTGGTCATCCATCCTTCGGCACGGTGTCCCACACCTTGGATTACGGATTTTTTATTGAGGTTTTCCCCTCTAGGCTTTTTCTCACGGTTGCCTCCGGGCGCAGTGGCAGTCTGTATCCACAGTCTGCCTGGAATTTCCGCGCAACTGCTGCTTCCCCAGCTACGCGGGATTAGGTTAGGGATGTGGTGGGAGAAGTGGTTAGGTGGAGGTAAGACATGTCGGCTACATTTAGGGTGTGATGGTCATTTTAAAGAAAATGAAGAGAGTTTGGCGGAGGTCGAGGAAAACCTCGACCCCCATCCAAGTGGGGGGAGACGATCAAAGCAAAGAGGGGTTTGTGTAGCCGCAGGAAAGTTGGAAGGTAGACAAAAACGCTGAAGGCGAAGGCGCAGCAACTGCTCGCCCCAGTTGCTAGCGTCCAGCGGCGGTGTCCGGCGCCCACCCAGTGCACAGTCGCTGGACGCTGGGACTGTATTTGGTTTCACTGGTCGTGCCCTCCTCACAAAAACAGAGACCAAGACCAGTTACTCGGCCCTCCCACCAACGTCGAGGAAAAAATTACAGCCCCGGGGAGAGACCTGGACATTCACAAAAATGAACATGGACAAGATTAGAAAAACTCAAAGAGCCATGGAACGACAGATGCTTGGTATCTCACTAATAGATCGGCAAACAAACGAAGCAATCCGAAACAAAACAAAAGTAAGGGATGCCGTGGAACAAGCGGCTAAATTAAAATGGAAATGGGCTGGACACAACGAACGTCTCGAAAATGGTAGATGGAGCAAGGAAGTTGGAAACTGGCGACCGTACGAAGCGAAGAGACCAAGAGGAAGACCTCAAATGCGCTGGAGCGATGACATCAGAAGAGTCGCAGGACCAATGTGGAAACGCCTCACACACAACAGAGATGAATGGCGAGACATGGGAGAGGCCTTTATTCGACATTTCGAATAGAAAAAAGGCTATAAAAAAAAACCAATTTTATATGAAAATTATAACAAGTTTAACTCCCTGTATGAATAAAAATAAGCACAACGGCAATAGTTTCTCGATTTTTTATTTATTGTCAAAATTTTCATAAATGATCGATATTGCTAATTTTCCTTATATTGAATACAGGGTGAGTCAAAACGCAAGTACATTATTTTCTTAGTAATTTTAAATGAAACAGGCTGTATTTTATATCACTATCGAAAAGTACCATTGCCGTACTTTAATTTTTATATAACATTTCCTATGTCTAAATTTATTCGTTTTCGAGATATTTTCATTTTTCAGAGCAAATTATTAAATACGGTTCTAAATCTATCCAAATTTTAGGAAAGCCATGAATTGTCTAAAACTGACAATTTACGATTACTGATTATCAATCTGTAATTAAAGTTGGCTACAATTTTAGTTATTCACTTTTATTTCTATCTATTACTATAACGGATCTACGAAGCTTTACCTCAGTAATCAATTACCCTGTATGGATATATCGATTTTTTTTTTTATTTTAAACTATTTTAAAAATGGGACTAATGCAATGATATTTTAAAGTACGTTAATAAATCGATATCTACAAATTGATGGTGGGTCAGTGACATTAGACTGCAGATCGAGAGTTCCCCTAGTTCGAACACGGCTGTTGCGTATATTTTTTTAATTTTTTTAATTAATAGGTAAAAGTTGATATACCTAAAATTTGTATTTTATAAGTTATTTATTATATGAAAAGAAAAAGAAAATAATCGTTTTCGTTTTGATTGAATTCGAGTCTCTTGCCATCCTCTGACACCATGTTTCGGGGTCTACCCTTTTCAAAGAGGCTTTTCAATGAGACTGAATTGAACCATAACGAAACGAAGAAGAACTGCAGATATTAAAATATTTGCAGCGGAGTGTGGTTAGACTGTCCTCGAACGGGGAATGACGAAATGAGTGAAAATAATTTCGACCAAGAGTCAGTATTCTTTTAACCTAGGTACAATAGTACCAAGCGGCGCCGCTAGGAGAACACTCCAATAATGAGTCTCAGATTACTTTAATGAAACATGGTCATTTTGTACTCTAAACCGAGTAAGGTATGAAAAAAGAAAAGAAAATAATCGTTTTCGTTTTGATTCAATTCGAGTCTCTTGCCATCCTCTGACACCGTGTTTCGGGATCTACCCTTTTTCAAAGAGGCTTTGCAAGGAGACTGAATTGAACCATAACGAAACGAAGAAGAGCTGCAGATATTAAAACATTTGCAGCGGAGTGTGGTTAGACTGTCCTCTAACGGGGAATGACGAAATGAGTGAAAATAATTTCGACCACGAGTCATTCCCCGTTAGAGGACAGTCTAACCACACTCCGCTGCAAATATTTTAATATCTGCAGTTCTTCTTCGTTTCGTTATGGTTCAATTCAATCTCCTTGCAAAGCCTCTTTGAAAAAGGGTAGACCCCGAAACACGGTGTCAAAGGATGGCAAGAGACTCGAATTGAATCAAAACGAAAACAATTGTTTTCTTTTCTTTTTTCATATCTTACTCGGTTTAGAGTACAAAATGACCACGTTTCATTAAAGTAATCTGAGACGCATTATTGGAGTGTTCTCCTAGCGGCGCCGCTTGGTACTATTGTACCTCGGTTAACAGAATACTGACTCGTGGTCGAAATTATTTTCACTCATATTAATTATTATATAATATATACCGTTTTAAACAACCGTGGTATTATAAAAAGTACTTTTTTATACTAGTGTAAGTTTTGGAATTATAATTTTAACAGTTAATATACCTACTAAAAATTTATATTTTATTCTTTCGAAACATGCTGTGTCCTGTATGTTATAACAAAACCGTGTTACTATAAAAAGTACTTTTATATTATAGTGTAATTTTTGGAATTTTAAGCATTTTATATCGTCAAATTCAGGGCCGGCGATAACGGGCCTGCAAGGGATGCAATGCAGGCGGGCGCCCCTGTTTGGGGGGCGCCAAAATGAGCGTCTTTTTTTGCTGGTGTTACACAAAATCATAGAAAAATTAATTTTTTAAATATGGTTTAAATTCCAGGCATAATTCTACCAGTGGCGGAAGGATATTTAAAATAATTTTTAATACGTATCAATTAAAGTGAATAATCACCAAACTGGCCGTTTCCATGATGAGACTAGTAAACAAGAACCACTGCGCATTTCTGAGTTATGAATCATATTCCCAAACTTAATTTTGTTGCATTCTACATGACATGCCAGTAAAACTGAATAATAATGACAATAATGATATAATACGCTTTGTTTCTTACACTGATGGCATTGTGAAGATCAACGAAAATTTCTTAGGATTTATTGAAATTGATGATTCAATGGCCGCGGTTGATACGAAAAAATATCAGAAATATTGGAGAAATGGAATAATTCCATTGACGATATGCGTGGTCAAAGATATGAGATTGGAGCGAATATGAGGAGGAAAAATGGGCTACAAAATTTAATTTTAACACAAAATCCTCTGACTTTGTTTGTTCCATGTACTGCGCATACATTAAATTTAACAATAAATGACGCTGCAAACAGTTCAAGAACTATATACATACATAAAACTTTTTAATCGTCCCCAAAACGTTGGAATATTTTATTACAAGTTATATCAAATTTAACTCTAAAGTAATTGTCAGATACGCGCTGGGAAAGTAGTGTATGTCTTAAAGTTAAATATTTTAAATTTATTTGCAGTTTAATAATTTGGTAACATTTACTCAATAGAAGTATCAATCCAATAGTAAAGCTATTCAAGAGGAAAATATAAATATTTCGTTACTTATGAAATCTATCGAGAATTTAAATTATGTTTCTGAATATCGACACGATAAAAATTATAACAAAATTTTGGAGGCTGCAAAACAATTAAGTGAAAATGTTGATATATGGAGAAACAAAATTCAAATCTATATCTATTAGAAGTTCGACAGTTAAAAAAGAAGCGTCAATTTGTTTATGAACAACCAGATGAACAACCTAAAACGGCCGAAGAGAGGGTTTTTATACACTAGTTTTCTGTTTTTTTTATACCCTTATAGATGATACTCCTTTATGGTCATTAAACGAACTTTTTGACTTGTTAGAAAATCACTTTAATACTTAGCTTTAGGTGTTTATAAAATCTGTTTGAGATAAATAACAAAGATTTAAGAAAACACTGACAATTTACAAGTAAGTTTGACACACGGTGACAACAAAGGTGTTATTAACTCCATAGAATTTTTGGAGGAAATATTGATATACAGTTATTTTTAGTACAAGTGCAAATACGACAATACCAGTAAATCCATTAAAGATTTTAAAATTTATATTCTCAAATCCATTACCTTTTTCAAATTTTGCAATGCAATAGAATTAATTTATTCACGGCTCCAGTAAGCGTAGTGAGTGGCGAACACTCATTTTCAAAACCCTATGGATAATTTTATAGAAATTTAAATAAGGAAAATAATTTTTTTAAGATATTTACATCTTAATTACATTTTGTACAATTGCCAGAAGATAAAGTATCTAAATATAGGTACCTAATTAAACCGAAGGGCGCCTTAGCTAGTTTTGCAGGCGGGCGCCTTATACCCTAGCGCCGGCACTGGTCAAATTATTTTATATTCTCTCCTATAAATAATAAAAACGTTTTATTATAAAAAAATTATTTTTTATAAAAGTGAAATCGTTATTTAATTTTCTATCTCAATCAGAAACTGTGCTCTAGAGAAAAATATAAAAGATCGCAAAGGCTTATTTTAGGAAATATGCTTTAGTATTTGCATATTACAGTTTTTATTCTATGAGTATTTTACGAGTTGTTATTGACATAACAGCTTTGTAATAAAATAATCACAAAGATCTCTTCAGAACCTTGAAGAAGGGGTTTGAAACTTGATTTGGTCACATTTTGAATTTCATAATAATAATGTTTACTCGAGTTATTAAGGTGATACAGTAGCGATCAACAGGAAGCGAAAACTCGTTCCAAGATTGCGGCTGTAATTTTGAATATTTTTTTGAGATATTTGGCAAACATGTTCGTATTATAATAAAAAATGGCGGTACAGAGCCCAATTTGAAAAATATATTAATATGTGGAAATTACGCTGTAATTAAATACAATATTAAAAAACGAGCCTGTACCGCCATGAATAAGAACAAAAAATACACTTTCTTCAAATAAATTTTTTATCCGATGCCTAGTTTTTGTGTCATTTCGGAACTACTAAATTTTTTTATTTTATTAGTAGTTCCGAAATGACACAAAATCTAGGCATCGGATAAAAAAGTTTATTTGAAGAAAGTGTATTTTTTTGTTCTTCTTAATGGCGGTACAGACTCTTTTTTTTTAATATTGTATTTAATTACAGAGTAATTTCCACATATTAATATATTTTTCAAATTGGGCTCTGTACCGCCATTCTTTATTATATTATGAATACGTGTGCCAAATATCTCGAAAAATATTCAAAATTACAGCCGCCATCTTGGAACGCGTTTTCGCTACCTGTTGATCGCTACTGTTTCCTCTTAAGCCTTGAAAATGGCCATTTTCGCATTTTTCAAATTTTTATTCGCATATAACTCGACAACAATCAATTTTAGAAAAAAATGACAACAGCCTTTTTTGCTCAGAATAAGCCAATTTATCAAAAAAAATTTTGCTCTTAATGAAAAAATTATTTTTGTGAATTTGTTTAAAAAAAATTGTTTAAACAATTTTTCGACCACGGCACCAGCCGGCACCCTGTGGATATGTTATAAGGACCTCTTTTACTGCTAAGAGCTGACTTTTACTTGCTGACGATGCTGCCCGGTCTATAACGACCATGAAGATATTAATACTGGGAATAGCAAGTATTAATTCTTACTCGATACTATACAGGTTGATACTTTTGGATTTTGAGTTAGTAAAGTCGTAAACTTTGTAAGTGGATTAAAATGAAAATTTTGACGCGCTATCAGAAAAGGTCTACGGATGGGAGAACATTGTTGAATCTATATTCAGTAATAGTGAGAATAGTGAACCACGACAGTTAAGAAATTGACACCGAGGTGGCTATTCCTGATAACCCACAATAGACCTGGATCCCGCGTACCAAACAAAAGTTGATTAATAGCAAGCTGAAAATTTGTTAACAGCTTATCGGTGTCTAGTCGAACCAACTTTGATGTATGGAAACACTGGAACAGGGGAAG
Source organism: Diabrotica virgifera virgifera (assembly GCF_917563875.1). Classification (NCBI taxonomy): domain Eukaryota; kingdom Metazoa; phylum Arthropoda; class Insecta; order Coleoptera; family Chrysomelidae; genus Diabrotica; species Diabrotica virgifera. Next base: position 192,849,178 of record NC_065448.1, read on the forward strand.
TTTTAATTGTGGAACAGTTTAAAAATTTGGAACGTCAGATTACGAAAACGTTCCATGTATTTTGTCGGACAGAACATCCAATTGATTTGTTACCCGTTCATTACACTCTCATGCAAAAATCAGACTGCTATTACTAACTAACATGATTCTTGTCATTTGATATGTTCTTCGTGTTCCACTCATTAAAAAGCTCAGTTGGTGATAAACGCCAGTCTGATTTTTGCAGGAGAGTTTAATGAAATGGTAACAAATCAATTGGAAGTTCTGTCCGACAAAATACATGGAACGTATTCGTAATCTGACGTTACAAATTTTTAAAATGTTCCACAATTAAAACTTCCCCTGTTCCACTGTTCCTGTACATTAAAGTTTGTCTGTTTGACTAGACAGCGGTAAGCTATTAACAAATTTTCAGCGTGCTATTTATCAACTTTTTTTTGGTACGCGGGATCCAGGTCTACAACCCAAAACTCACGAAAAACAAAACAATCAGGATTGGATTCTTCCAAGTGGCAAGAAATAGTATATTGTACAACAAGTGAAAAAAAAAGTAAGGAAGATGAGGATTTCGAGTGCCGCAAATCAAGCGAGGAAAAAATGTGTCATTTTCTTATGTGTTGTACACTGTACTTTTTCTATGGATGCGGTTTTGTCAAGAGCTCAAACTTCAAAACTAAATAATTTAAGTACTGTTAGGTATATTAATTAGGTATATGCATAAATTGAAATAAAATACATATACATATAGTTTATTTAATATCCGTAAAATTGGGCAGTATTTTGAACAACAAAGGATAGACGGAGAAGAACGTAAAACGGAGAATAGGAATAACTCATAACTCATTCAATATGCTAAGGAAAATATGGTCTTCAAGTCATATGACAAGTAGAACTAAGATAAGATTATGCAACAGCAATGTGAAGCCTGTACTATTATACGGAGCAGAAACTTGGAAAGTGTCAAGAGAATGTATCGGACAGATGTAGGTGTTCATAAATAAATATCTAAGGTAGATTCTTAACATTTACTGGCCAAATCGTATATCAAAGCAAGAGTTATGGAGAAGAACCAACCAGGAAGCTATATCTAAGACAATATGCAAAAGAAAATGGAATTTGATGGGGCACACACTAAGGAGACCTTAGCATTCCATGGTGCCTAATGTATGCTGATGATGTAGTGTTAATAGGAAATAATGAAAGAGACTTAGAACAAAAACTGGAACAGTGGAGACAAGCTCTGGAGGGAAAAGGTTTAAAACTTAGTAGGATAAAAACAGAGTATTTGGAATTTTCATTTAAAGATGGTGTTACTACAAATAAAATGGTATCTTTGGATGGTGAATTGATTGTGAAAAGCAATAGTTTTAAGTACCTAGGATCGGTATTACAGAGTAATGGAGAAATAGATGGAGATGCATGCAGTAGAATTAGGGCTGGATGGATGAAGTGGAAAGAAGAGAGTGGTGTGTTGTGTGACAGAAAAATTCCAATGAAGCTGAAGGGAAAATTTTATAAAACAGCCATAAGACCAGCTATGATGTACGGAACTGAATGTTGGGCAGTGAAAAAGAAAGATAAACAACGAATGCATGTGGCGGAAATGAGAATGCTTAGATGGATGAGTGGAGTGACAAAGAAGGATAAAATTAGAAATGAGTATATTAGGGGAAGTCTAGGTGTGGCACCAACTGATGCCAAAATGAGAGAGCATCGGTTAAGATGGTTTGGTCATGTTCAACGTCGAGACGTTAATCACCCAATACGAAGAATAGCTGAAGTGAAGATTCCTGGAAAGAGTAGGGGAGGAAGACCAAAGAAGACCTGGGGGGAGACGATAAGGCAGGACATGTTGATAAAGGGGATTAACATTGATATGACCCAAGATAGAATTGTGTGGAGAAATGCAATTAGGGAAGCCGACCCCGCATAGGGATAAGGCAAAGAGAATGATGATGACACACTAAGGAGACCTGACACAGACATAGCGAATATAGCCCTAGAATACACACCACATGGACAGATATGACCAAGTAGATCCAGAGAAACGTGGAAAAGAAGTGTCGAGAGCAAAATTAATGCTATTGGGAAAACCTGAGCAAAAACAAAGATCAGTACAAAGGATACGACATAATGGAGGCAGACAGTTGACGCTATATGCTCCGCATGGAGTGAAGAGGAATAAGTAAGTAAGTATTTTAGTCCCGGAAAAACAAAATAAATTTTTGCTAAAAATGATCTCGTTGACTGGACTATTTCTCTACAAGCATCTTTTAATAAAAACAGCTAAAAGTGCATTATTAGTAATGGCGCATTCATCATCTTCCAATTACAAACTAATTATATTAGTTTCGATTTCCCCAGATAACGAGATAAGCGAGTCATGTGAGTAAATGTTGTTATTGATAGTCAGCAGTCAGGAATATTTCCCTTCCCGTCATTTCGTTAATTGGAGCCAATATTTAATGGTATACAATTTCGCAAACAACAAATTAGGTCAATGCAAGGATTGCAAGCTGTTTCGGACATCATTTTGTAACTTAAAAAGGGTTGGTTCGCTCTATTGATTAATTTTTCAGGGATATGAAGGTGCGCAATTATATTCAATTTAAAACCGTATAATATTAATATAATATATTATTATAAGTCGATATTTTTATTTTTAACAACAGAAATTTTATTGACAGATTATTTGCGTCCAGTTTTTATTTGTTTCTTATTTTGCTAGATAGTTAGATAGTTTCAGAAAAAGAAAACTTTATTGGACTTATATTACAATTGTTCTGAAATGCGTATTTGGTAAAATTCATATGAATTAAAAAGTAATTAAGACGACACACAGAATATAACCAAAAACCTATGGATACAGGTAATAATAGACCGGTCAATGAGTACAACGCTTTGCCAATACTCAAAAATTATATTGGCCAAGACCGTAAATTAAGAACAAGATATTTTTATATAGTTATTTTTGTACCAAGTCAGTAATTACTCTTTATCGCAGGAGTCTGAGGGAGCGAAGAGAGCGAGGCGAGTAACAGACGAGTTCAATAGAGTCTTTACTGACGTGGTACATACAAAATTTTATCGTCAATCATAAAAAACATTAACACTTACTTAATACTTACTTAATTACATTCTTCTAATAAAACAAGAATATGTGTACTTTGCACACACGTAAGAAGTTATTTTATACTTCTAATTTTATGATTTCAACGAAATAAATATATTTTAAACAGTTTAATTGTATTTTTATTTAAATATTAAACTAATTTTAATACTTAAAATAATACCAAAAATTAAAATATCGTTAATAGTTAAGTATGAGAAAATCTGAATAAATATAATATTTACTAACAAATTATCAGTAAATATCTATCACTGTCCTATATATAATCGAATTCACAAAAACACAATTTCACACATTATTTGCATTAATACCTAACTTAAAAGATTTAATAATTGATGGATTCGACCGTTACTTGATGGAAGTTCATTTTATCTCACAATAAAACACTGAAAAACGTTTGTTTTCTATACTTCCACAAAATTTATTACAACTATGTTATTACTACAGCTGTTTCGGCAAAGTGCCTTTCTCGAGTGATATATTTTACAATGTGTTTGCCTTTTTAAGTCTTTAACTGAAGAGGTTGAGGAGTGGGGAGCTGTTTGTCTCGAGTTGGTCATTCAGAATTATATCTGTATTTTTCAATTTATTAATTTCCATTGATTCTAAAAGTGATAGCTTAAGGCCTTTATTTTGAATATGTAGAATTTGAAACTCTTCATTGAAAGAATGATTATGATCTAGAAGGTGAAGTGCGTATGTAGAAGTGTCTGTTTTTCTATTGTTGAAAGCCCTTTTGTGTTCTGCTATCCGTTTGTCAAAAGTTCTGCCAGTTTGACCGATGTAAGTTTTCGGACAGTCACCACAAGTTAGTTTGTACACACCACTCTGTAGTTGCTTTCTCTTTCGGCTTTTATTGTTTTTAATATGTTTGCTTAAGTTGTTGTTAGCTCTGAAAGCTGGTGTTATTCCTTTCTTTTTTATGTATCTGGCTATTTTTGTTGTTATTTTGCCAGTATATGTGAGAGAGCAGAAGGTACTGGGTTCTTTCTGTGGTGGTGGATACACTAATTTCAAGGCTTTCTTATGGAGTTTTTAACATTTTAAACAACATTTTAAACCAAAACTCCATAAGAAAGCCTTGAAATTAGTGTATCCACCACCACAGAAAGAACCCAGTACCTTCTGCTCTCTCACATATTATACTGGCAAAATAACAACAAAAATAGCCAGATACATAAAAAAGAAAGGAATAACACCAGCTTTCAGAACTAACAACAACTTAAGCAAACATATTAAAAACAATAAAAGCCGAAAGAGACAGCAACTACAGAGTGGTGTGTACAAACTAACTTGTGGTGACTGTCCGAAAACTTACATCGGTCAAACTGGCAGAACTTTTGACAAACGGATAGCAGAACACAAAAGGGCTTTCAACAATAGAAAAACAGACACTTCTACATACGCACTTCACCTTCTAGATCATAATCATTCTTTCAATGAAGAGTTTCAAATTCTACATATTCAAAATAAAGGCCTTAAGCTATCACTTTTAGAATCAATGGAAATTAATAAATTGAAAAATACAGATATAATTCTGAATGACCAACTCGAGACAAACAGCTCCCCACTCCTCAACCTCTTCAGTTAAAGACTTAAAAAGGCAAACACATTGTAAAATATATCACTTGAGAAAGGCACTTTGCCGAAACAGCTGTAGTAATAACATAGTTGTAATAAATTTTGTGGAAGTATAGAAAACAAACGTTTTTCAGTGTTTTATTGTGAGTTAAAAGATTTAAGAATTTTTTCATTTTAGACGTAATAAAAATTTCGTATGACAGTAATGACAGGATGCTTTTGTATCATGGCCGGATTCGATGTTTAATTGATAGTTATCAATATTTGAATACCAAATTACTAAATTTTAATTTATTTTGTATGAATATAATTGGAAAATACTACAGAATTTCACTTTTTGGCATAAAATTAATTATTAATAACCTAAATTTTGCACAATATTTTTAATACTTAAAGTAAATAAATTTTAAGTTCACTCAAATAAATAATCGATTACTGCTATCGACCACTTACATTCAATCTTGGTTAATTTGATTAATCGCAGCAGGTAAAGTAAAATTCTTCTTTCAGTACAATAAAGTGTTACTTTACTGCTGCAAATGAGGGCAAATGAGTACAAGAATGAATGACTTCAGTGACGGTTGGCGATAAAAAAAAATAAAACACCCAGTGCTACCGTACGGATCGGAAACGTGGTTAATGACTACTCGAGATAAAGAGAAAAGTATTGAAGATATGTCGGACTTAACGAACAGGGTCTGTGGAGAAGGTGATATACTTTCGAACTCTATAGACTTTTTGGTGATGCAGATATCGTCTTCTTCTTCTTCAGCCTTCAGAAATCCAACTTTGGACATAGGCCTCCTCCAATTCAATGCAATATTTGGTACTAATTAAAAAAAATAGAAAGCAGGTATCGTCAAAACTATTAAAATAAATCGCCTAAGATGAGTGGATCATGTTTTGCTGATGGATGAAAGTAATCTAGTTTTGGTAAATACACTGCTTGTAAGAAAAGGAAAGAGGCGACCTAAACTCAGATACCTGGACAATATGCATAACACTTAAGGTAGATTGGAATGAGGGGATAGAAATAACAGACAAGGTTGGTTCAGAAAATTGATATTAAGCATATATTCGTTAAGAGGAAACAGTAGCGATCAACAGGTAGCAAAAACGCGTTCCAAGATTGCGGCTGTAATTTTGAATATTTTTTCGAGATATTTGGCACACGTATTCGTAATATAATAAAGAATGGCGGTACAGAGCCCAATATGAAAAATATATTAATATGTGGAAATTACTCTGTAATTAAATACAATATTAAAAAAACGAGCCTGTACCGCCATTAAGAATAACAAAAAAATACACTTTCTTCAAATAAACTTTTTTATCCGATGCCTAGATTTTGTGTCATTTTGGAACTACTAAAATTTTTTATTTCATTAGTAGTTCCAAAATGACACAAAATCTAGGCATCGGATAAAAAAGTTTATTTGAAGAAAGTGTATTTTTTTTTTGTTCTTCTTAATGGCGGCACAGGCTCCTTTTTTTAATATTGTATTTAATTACAGAGTAATTTCCACATAATAATATATTTTTCAAATTGGACTCTGTACCGCCATTCTTTATTATATTACGAATACGTGTGCCAAATATCTCGAAAAAATATTCAAAATTACAGCTGCAAACTTGAAACGCGTTTTCGCTACCTGTTGATCGCTACTGTTTCACCTTAAGCACATTGTTATCCATTTTAAAAATAGTTCTAGGCTACCTAGGTACCTAAAATTATCATAATAGCTTAGAACTAGCTAACAATGCAATATTTAACTGCTATTAAACAGGGTAATTGATTAGTAGGGTAAAGCTCCGTAGATCCGTTATAGTAATTGATAGTAAAAGTTAATAACAAGAATTGTAGCCAACTTTAAACTTAGCATTACAAAATTAGTTAGAATGTTACAGGGTGTTAGATAACATAGTGACAGATCAAAGTTATGTTTTTTTAAATAGCACGAACTGTGTTTTATTTTATATTCGAAATCTTCGTAAATTCTTCATTACAAAAATATAAAGGTTTAGTATGTTATATGGGGTATTTACAAAGTTATAACCAATTTTATATGAAAATCGTAACAAGTTCATCTTCCTGTATAAATAAAAATAAGCACAACGGCAATGGTTTATCGATGCCATATTTTTTTATTTATTGTCAAAATTTTCAAATGATCGATATTGCTAATTTTCTTTATATTGAATACAGGGTGAGTCAAAACGCAAGTACATCATTTTCTCAGTAATTTTAAATGAAACATCGTGTATTTTATATCACTATCGAAAAGTACCATTACCGTGCTTTAATTTTTATATAACGATCCCTACGTCTAAACTTATTAGTTTTCGAGATATTTTTATTTTTCAGAGCAAATTATTAATTACAGGTCTAAATCTATCCAAATTTTAGGCAAGCCATGACTGAATTGTCTAAAACTGGCAATTTACGATTACTGATTATTAATCTGTAATCAAAGTTGGCTACAATTTTTGTTATTAACTTTTATTGCTATATATTACTATAACGGATCTACGGAGCTTTACTTTACTAATCAATCACCCTGTATAGGTAATTCGATTTTTTTTATTTCAAACTATTTTATAAATGGGACTAATGCAATGATATTTTAAAGTTCGTTAATAACTCGATATCTACAAATTGATGATACAAATTGATGGTGGGTCAGTGACATTAGACTGCAGATCGAGAGTTCCCTAGTTCGAACACGGCTGTTGCGTATATTTTTTTAATTTTTTTAATAAATAATTAAAAACTGATATACTTAAAAATCATACTTTATAAGTTAATTATTATATACCATTTTAAACAACCGTGGTATTATAAAAAGTACTTATTTATACTAGTGTAAGTTTTGGAATTATAATAATTTTAACAGTTAATATACATACTAAAAATTTATATTTTATTCTTTCCAAACATGCTCTGTCCTGTATATAACAAAACCGTGTTATTATAAAAAGTACTTTTACCTAATCTATGTCAATATATGTGTTAGTTTTTAGTTTGTGAAAACTGTCATTATTGATAGCAGTGCGTGAAGTGTTTAAAGTGTGCGTGAAGTAACAATGTATTTTAAATGGGACTTACTTTTTCGCACTGTTTTTAACACACTTTCATATAATCAAATATCCTTAACTTTCGCGTTGTCATGGTGATGACATAATGAGCAATAAATTACGAAAAAAGTTTTGAGAGTTTTGTTGTTTCAAAGAAGTTAGAATTTTTAAATGTCAAAGTTCTAGAAATTGTAGAATATAAATGAATTCCAGTGACGAAGGGTTACTTTTTTTTATTTGTTTATGGTAGAGTAGATAAAATATTGTATGAACTTACGCGATGGATAGCACTCGCTCCGCTGTCGTTCGTGCTCTAAATATCGCGTGCGTTCGCAAAAATCATACTTCACGAACTGTTTCGTAAATAACTATTTTATTATAGTGTAATTTTTGGAATTTTAATCATTTTATATCGTCAAATTATTTTATATTCTCTCCTAAAAGTAATAAAAACATTTTATTATCAAAAGTTCTTTTTTATAAAAGTGTAATTAATTTATGCTGTGCAGTCAGCCAAACCCATTCCGGGTAGCAGTGCTACGAGAACAAAAAATGGAAATTAAAACCACATCATTTAGCACTATAGGTAGATACACTAACCTATCCTATAAGCCATAATGTATCTAGTTAGTTATGAGGACCCTCTGACCTGGAATAATTTTGTGATTTTTCAAATTCAAAAAACATGAAATATCCGTTATTATAATTTAAATCACGTTTGAAATTAAATACTATTTCAACCCAAAGAAATTTTCTGGAAAATGAACAAGCACGATTTGTGTTTTCATTACGGCGAATTTAAAGTATAAACTCGTTTTACCCGGTTACCCACTTTCCGGTTGAGGAAGTAAAAAGAAATGGCAAGCGTCTTGTATTTTTGCTCTAATAACTCTGTGAGAAGTTGACGTAAATAGTTTTCAGACCACCGATAATTTAAACTTCCTGAAAAACGTTTATTTTCCACTTTTTCACGAATCAAATCAATTGACCCGACGCGGTCGTAACGTACGAAGTGGACTCATTTTATTGATTCTATTACTTTTAGATTTCCAGAGGGGTTTTGTCTCGTTCCTGCTTGAATGAATTCAGAAGGGTTTTCGGAGGTAGTCTTGAGTTATCGCTTTTTGCTAAGTCTATTATTTTCAGAAGGGAGAAAAGAAGAAAAACATAATTTCTGCGACTTGTTGAGTTTGACAGAATCATAAGTCGACGACAGTCAGTAGCCTATCTAAAAATAATTTTATTTGGGTATTATTTATTTATAAATTTTTATAAACACATTTATACTACATAGCAGTAGGTAAATATCGGGAAAACGGTCTTTTGAATGACAAAAACTGCATTTATTTTAGAGCCCAATATTTCGTTGTTTATTTGACAACTTCATGAGTAAGGCTACAATCCCAGAAAATGGTTACCTCGCCAGTGGCGCACATCCCCCTACACACGACACCATATTATACACACGAAGTTTTAGATTCTGTTAATAGACCGGGAGATATTATACAGAAGTTCAGCCACGATTTTCTAAGTACTGCCTTTTGCAATACTGGAAGGGTGGACGATGTACTTACAATCTGTGGAAACATCCACAAATTTCCTGTGACATTTTCCTGTAAAATTAGATTTTCCCAAAAAATAAAAATAGGGTTTTGCGATGAATTTCTAAATCCTGCCATATCCGTAGATAGACAGGATACTATCGATTTTATGAAGAAAATTTTTTGGGCAGGAGTGTTGCAAACGGGGTAACGGAGTATATATGTATACAAACATGTAAGGAAAATAATGAAATTTTCATGATTTTCTAGGTCTTGAAAACTAAATAAACTAAACATATTTATTTCAAAATGATCAAAAAAAATATTGGCATGACGTCTCCTAATGTTTAAGTATACTTGTCCCTTGGAAAATTCTGCGGAAAATTTTCACCCTGATTCCGTGATTTTCTTAGTCCTGCCTTTAAAAAGTTATAATACTCAAATACAATCAATACCTTTTCGGTACTCGGCAGGAAGTTTAAACGGTTCTTGTAAGACGGCAGGAGTCCAAGATTTGTAAGAAAATTCGTGAAAAAGTCAACGATTTTCTGAGTCATGCCATTTTGCACATGTTTCAAGAATCTTAAGGCTATGGGTACATAATTCGCAAATATTTTAGCTGTATCCCTACTTTTTCTGTCTTTACACGGCAAATTACGTGTAATAAAGTTCACACTGGTATTGATATGTAAACATTACTAGAAAGTCATTCTACTTGAAAATGTCATCCTTAATTTAAAGAGATGGGTTTTGAATGTTCTTGAATAACTGTTATTTTTATAATTGGAAATTATTAATTCAGTTAATAAATGTGATAATTTTTTCACTAAATATGTATTCAGTGATTGTAATAATTTATGTGTACAACAAAGACTAATACTCAATCGAGAAAAGATGAAAAGTGTTAAAGTGATTTTTTAATAATATATTGTTATGGAACGCTTACAATTTTGAACATCTTTAACAACAAAATACTTGGATCACAGAATATATTATCCTGATGTATTCTCTGCTTGGATCTTCCACAAATAATACACAATAAATACCTTTTTATCAAGTTCACGTCTTAAATCAATTATTTATCAAATACACTATATTTCAATAATATTTAATCAATAACTCAACATATTCCCGATGCAATGTCAAATATTTAAAATTGTCACTGATTGTCAGTGTCTGACTGACAATATATGCTGACAATATTATCTTCGGCTGAGTGAGTTGTAAGACAAAGATAGATTTGGAAATTATTACCACGGCATTGTGTTTATTTTTTTCGAATCCTGAAAAAAACCAATAAATATTTTTGAAAAATTTAAACGCAGAATGAAAAACTAAATTAGTACCGAGGGTCGAAAGTCCCTTAGAATAAATAGAAAGTTTATTTTGAATGATATATTTGAAATTAAAAATCACACTAAATTTTCTCTTAGTTTTTCACCCCTATAACTTATTAAAATAAACATTATTAGACAAGGCGAAAACGGCGGGTTCGAAGGGAAAAATATTCCCATGAGATTTTTTTGTATAATCACATTCGTGAGATATCCCAGAATAAGGTTCAAGAAGTCGCCCACGTGAAAAGTGGGCCAATTTTTTTTAACAATTTTTTTTTTATTCAAATTGCAAAAATCAATATTTTTGGCCCAAACAAATTTTTCTTTAATTTTTTTGACCATTCTGGACAAAAAAGGTCTCTCATAATTTTTCTCTAAAGTTGATCGTTTTCGACTTATAAGCAATTTAAAATTGAAAAAAACGAAAAATGGCGATTTTGCGATTTTCAAGGCTTAATAACTCGCTTAAAAGTTATTATTATGAAAGTCAATATATGACTAAATCAAAGATTAAAGCCCCCCCTAGAAGATACTGAAGAAATTTTTGTCATTATTTTATTACTAAGCTGTTATTTTTAAGTAATAATAATTAGCGCCATGCACGTGTGCGGGGCTGTAAATGCTGAGTGCGAGAGAGAAGCCATTCCAGCAGTCCAATTGTGCATCTTACTCGCACTCACATTTACAGCAGCGTCAATACGATCTAACCACTCATTGTTATTAATTAAAAATAACAGCTTAGTAGTCAATTAATGACACATATTTCTTCAGGATCATGTAACAGCGACTTTAAACTTTGATTTAGTCACTTTCTGACTTTCAAAATAATAATTTTGACCGAGTTATTAAGTCTTAAAAATCGCCATTTTCGCGTTTTTCATATTTTAACTTGCTTATAACTCGAAAAAGATCAACTTTAGAGAAAAATTATAAGATACCTTTTTTATTCAAAATGGTCCAAAAAACCTAAAAAAAATAGTTCGGGACAAAAATATTGATTTTTGCAATTTGATTAAAAAAAATTGTTAAAAAAAATTGGCCCACTTTTCTCGTGGGCGACTTCTTGAATCTTGTTCTGGGATGTCTCACGAATGTGATTATGCAAAAATATCTCATGGGAATATTTTTCCCAACGAACCCGCCGTCTCCGCCTTGTCTATATAGAAGTTCTCAGGGATTTTCGGCCCTCGCTAATAACGTGATCTTTCATTCTGCGTTTAAATTTTTCAAAAATACTTATTAGTTTTCTCAGGATTCGAAAAAAATGAATCCCCATTTGAATAGCATTGCAGCCGAAAATACGTACCGATCCTCTTAATATTAATCTATTTACAAAGAGGCAGGATGGTTTTATGTTTATTTTGTATACAGGTTGGGGCATTAGTGTGACAAAGTCCAATTACTCGTTTGTCGTAAGATATACGAAAAAAGTTATTTAGGTAAAACATGGGCCACAAATAGGACTATGATTTAACAGTATTTTCTAATATACAGGGCTACCCGTTTTCACAGGGTGACACAAATTTAGGTTTTTTTTTAATGGAATACCCTGTATATTTTTACATTTTTGGATTCTACTCGATGTTCTATTTAATAAAATATAGTGTTTTGAAATATTATACGAGGTAGTTTAAAATATAATTACGTTTTTTTGTTAATTTTGTAGGAACATTCACACCCTATACATATTGTTAGTGATTTGATATCCAAACTTCTATTAATTTATGTTTAAACGATTTTTAATATAGTCTACTATTATCAGTTATTAATAGTATACCAAAATGTTTAATTTTAGTATACGGGGTTGGTTGAAACTCGGAATGAGTATTTTCTGAGTTTTCTTAAATGGGACACCAACCTGTATTTTAGTATTATAATAAAATGATATTTTATGGTACCTTTTTATTTGTTAAGCATTTTCTATACCATATTTATATATTAATTTCGGCAGTAAATTGATACAGACAGATTACTCAGGTGGTTTTTGGGGTTTCTGAACAAGAATGTCACATTAGAACAGATCTTTACCTAGTGCTCGGGGTGACATACACGCCATATTCTTAAATTTCGAGGCTTTCAGACACTAAAGTGATGAAAGTAGATTACTCGAGGAGTTTTGTGGTTGCTGAACCTGAATACGTTATCAGAATCGACCTCCAAAAACTCTCTAAATTCGAGATCAGTCACCCTGGGCACCAAGTGCTCCGAGGGTCGGTTGTAATGTCATATTCGTGTTCGGCCATCCCAAAAACCCTCGAATAATCTGTTTTCTTTAATTTATTGCCGATATCCCACGAAACTCCAGATGACGTGCCTTAGCAGCAACTCTGGGCACTAAGTGATTCGGAGGTCGGTTCTGCTTGCGTATTCGTAACTCCATAAACCTCCCAAATAACAAAATTTTGCCCTTAATACACTGATGTGTCAGAAATGCTTAAAAGTTAGACAGAAAAGTTATTCGATAAAATATCCGTTTCCGTACCCAAAACGGACCCCTATGACCGGTACTAAAAATTGACAATTGATAATTGACATTTGACAATTGACCTCTGGAAGATAAATAAGTGTACCAGTTTTCGTTTTTCCAAATAAAAGCGTTCTGCAGCTATTTTAAAGAAACTAATTACAAGAATTCGATATGCTTCTTCTAGACGAAGCATATCGAAGTAGAGGTCTTCCGCCAACCAGATGATCTGATGACATCAAACGGATCGACAGAAACTTGATGCAGACAGCACAGGACAGAAATGCATGGAGAAGACTGAGGGAGACCTATATCCAGCATTGGATAGATCCGGGTTGAATTATGACGATGATGAATTACAAGACGCCATCTTTAAAGAGCTCTAGCTTTTCACGGAAGCATTCTTGAACTAGGTGAATTGAGTTAAATTTTCTTAAAATTATCTGAGGAATCTCCGGTTTTCGTTTGTTATGAGAGCTTCTGGACACCCTGAATAATATAATGGGTAGATAAATTCCCTACTAAAACCAATAAATTGTAAAAATTGTTTATTTACTTTTTTTGCGTATACTTAGATAAAAATATGATCTAATCACTTAAAATAAAAATGTTACAGTTTGCTATTAGATTTGAAAAGTGTGTAAAAATTCCGAGACATTATTCAGGAATATAATATTTAATAGGATACGATTGTTTTAATGATATACAAATTAATTTTTTGTATTATTCATCTTTGCTGTTATCCTGCCAAGTTGTAAACGGTTTTAGATTAGTGTTTTTTAAGCATACTCGACATGGTATGACTCAGAAAATTGTGGTGATATGAATATGTTTGTTTAACATCCTGAAATAATTTTACAGACACACAATTTAATTTTTTATACGAAATAACTATACAACCATCCTGCCTCTTTGAAAATAGATTTATATTAACCTTCTTGAGATATGTGCGAAATGGCATGACTTAGAAAATCGTGTAATTTTCCACGAATTTTCTTACAAATTTTTTAAATATATATAGTAAAAAAGGTGTAACTAAACATCCTGCCATTTTGAATAATGTCTACTGAAATTATTTATTTTATAACAAAATTTATTTTATGACTTAGAAAATCACGGAACCAAAGTGAAAATTTTATACAGAATTTTCCAAGAAACAAGTGCAGTTAAACATTAGGTGACGTCATGCCAACATTTTTTTTTGTCATTTTGAAATAAAGATGATTAATTTATTAAGTTTGCAGGACTTAGAAAATTATGAAAATTTCATTATTTTCATTACATGTTTGTATATCTGTATACTCCCTTAGTCCTTTTGCAACCGTCCTGCCCAAAAAATTTTCTTCATAAAATAGATAGTATCCTGTTATTCTATGGATATGGTAGGACTTAAAAATTCATCGCAACTCCAATTTTTTTTTTCATAGAAAATCTAATTTTTACAGGAAAATGTCACAGGAAACCCGTGGATTTTTCCACAAATTGTAAGTACATTCTCTAACCTTCCAGTATTGCAATGGGCAGACCTGACTGAACTGAAAAATAGGCCAAATCCCATCTTAAAGTTTAGGAAAAGACCAGCTAATTCATATGTCAACCATCCATTTTGCCCAATGGTGTGGATTTTATGGATCAGTTTTCGTTCTCGTCCACAAAACTTCCAAAAAGTCCGACCTCTGCGGCTTCTGTTAGTATTGATCTTTATCTTTACAACGAATGTCTAATATTGAATATCGGTTACACTGTTCAAAAGTCACCGAACTCAGAAATTTGACTCAATTTGTATTTAAAAAAGGGAAAATGTTTGTGGGAATGTGTATGGAAAATTTACACCGAATGATTTTTTTTTCTATATCGGGAGGCTCTAGAAGGGGTCAAGACCGATTAAGAACCTGTATATTTTGTGACTTTTGACCATTCATAAGCCAGCTATTCGCGGTGTGCAAGTACTTGGAGGGGATACGAGAAACGATCGCGCGTGAACAGCGGAGAAATCTTGCAACTTTCTTAAATAATTAATTGTCAATTGAAATTGTCAAATTTACGTATATTTTATACTTACTGTCATTGAAGAAGAAAAATATATGTTGCTCCACAATATTGATATGATATGCAATTATTACATAAAAGTAAATTAATTTATTGTATTTTGCGTGCAGTACTGCATTTTAATAATTAATTTTATTTACTACATACAATTGTTTAACTTTTAATAACATAACCTTAATATTAATTTTTGTTCTTATAATTTCTTTTGGACTATGGCCTTGACAATTATCGAGCAACCAGATTAATATAATTTCCCGATATAATTAAAAGTGCGAAATATGTACCGAGCTATGACACCCAGGTGTCGCTTTTGCGAACTTGCACGGTTCCAACAGGACTGGGTAGGTACAACAGGGCATATTTTTTGGGTAAATGTATCTCAGGTTAAAAGAGAGACAGGAAAACCGTAAAAACACCAAATCTATTTACCTCTTGAGTTTAGCTTTCAAATGGTGCCCAAGTAGTCGGTGTCGGACATGTATGTCAATACGACTCATTATAGCGGAAAAACTGAAAAATTGAACTTTAATAATTTTGGTTTTTCGACTATTACTCAAAATTTCCACCTATGGATTGCGCCAATAACTGAGCGTTTGTAGGAGGATACCAGACGTCTAACGATGTATACCACATATCTTCAAAAATTGAAGCTGATATGGGCATTACGTGGCGCAGAAATGTATGTATTTTCATGATGGAAAATAAAATTATAGTTTTATTTTGAAAGATTTTTCCATAGTATGCGTTAAAAACCATAGTATGCGTTCCATTTTTCCATAGTATGCGTTCTTTCAACTTTGAAGTAAAATGCGTTATAAAATAGTAGGTACCTTTGATAAATTTTGCAGTTTAATGTTCTGTTATGACGAGTTTTATTTAAAATTCAGCAAATATTATGGAAAAACATTTCAAAATAAAACTAAAATTTTGTTTTCCATTAAAATGAAAATACATTTTTTGCGCCACGTAATATTCATGTGAGCTCTTTTGTAGCAGAAATATTGTGTAATCCACTCATTTGTAACACGTTCAGCGGTCTATTCTTCTATATAATTTTGTGTATTATATCGAATATATTATTTTATATTCTATATAAAACACAAATTAAATAAACGGGAGAAACAAAAAACACTCACACTCACACAGAAGATCTATAGTTTTACTATTATATCTCTAGATTATGTTCTCTTCAAACTATATTCCAACACACGAAGTATACAAAGGACGTTAACACAGGACTATGCAATCTAGAGTACGCCGACCGATGACATTTTTCTCTTGGGACAAAAGTTCCAAGATGTGGCTGACCAATTCCAAACACTTTCTACTGACACCAGTAAAACAGGTTGGAAAATCAATATCTATATATATTATATCGGTTTTATAGCGTTTTACGCTTTTTCGTTCCTAATCGCCACTCTATTCTATTGTGGCAATCTTCCTCTCTTAGATTTCTTTCAGACATCGCCTTGGAGATGCCCTTTATCCATGTAGTTGCTGGTTTTCCTCGTTTTCGTTTTTCTGTAGAGGTCCATTCTAATACTTTTTTGGGGATTCTACTTTCGTCCATTCGTCTTACGTGTCCGTATCAAACTAGCTGTTGTCTTTCGATGTCATCTATGATTGTTCTTTCAATTTCCATTTATTGTCTAATGTCGTCGTTTCTTATGTGTTTCAGTCTAGATCTTCTTGCTGACCTTCTTCAAAAATCCATCTCAGTGGCTAGTAATTTATCTTTGTACTTGTTGGTTAATTGCCAGACTTCAGCTCCATAGGTTAACACTGGTTTTAATATTGTGTTGTGAATTCGTTTTTTATTTTCTGTTCTTATATTTTTTTGCCACAGTACCGAATTCAGGGCTCCTATCACCTGTTTTCCCTTTACTATCCTTTCCTAAATATTTTCTTCGTTTCGTCCTGTACTAGATAGTTTTATTCCCAGATATATGTATTCATTGCAGCTTGTAATTGTCTCTTGTTCCAGGTTCAGGTTCTCCGTTTCTTCCTGTCGTGCGCATAGATATTGTGTTTTTTGGCCCCATTTTCTATATTCCTCTATTAGTTTCCTTGCCATATATTCAAAATCTTCCTTTTTCTGTGCAATTACAATTTGGTCATCTGCATAGTGCAGCGTGTAGAGTATCGCATCTCCTATAGGTAGTCCCATTCCATTGCACTTCTTCTTCCATTGTCTAAGGGCTTCATTAATATATATTGAATAATACTGGCGATATACAGCATCCTTGCCTTAGACCTTTGGTGGCCAGGAAACCTTTTGATATTTTATTTCCGCTTTTAACTTTAGATTTAGAGTTTCTATATAGTTATTTGAGTGCCTGTATAATAGATACATTTATGCTGGTCTTTTCTAGTACTTCCCATAGTCTATTAATGGGGACCGTGTCATATGCCTTCGTTAGATCTACCATGAGTAAATGCAACTCTTGGTCTCTTGACAGCCGTTTTTCTATTACTTGAGTTATAGAGAAAATGTTGTCTATTGTGAATCTACCTGCCCTAAAGCCGCTTTGTTCCTCTGATTCGTATGGATTGTACTCTTCACATATTAGATGTTTTAGAATTCTTCCGTACAATCGACTTAGTGCACTAGTTACGGTAATACCTCTGTAGTTATTTGGATCTTGTTTACTACCTTTCTTATGTATAGATGTTATCCATCCTTCTTTCCATGTCTGTGGTACCGGTTCTCCATTTAAAAATCTGTTCATTATTGTTGTTATTATTTTAGCTAATTTGTCAGTACCATTTTTAAGTAGTTCTGCAGTAGGGTGGGTCGAAAAACTATAATGTTTCATTTTTTAATCGCTATACCGCGGAAAAATTGCCTTTGGTGTATATAAGTAAAATGCAAAGTAAAATAAAGTTATATATTGAACCCCCAGCTAGCGCATCACGCTTAAAATTTAGTTCTTTTTTTTTAAATCAAGACAGTTTTCAATTATTTTTACAATCTTTAGCCAATAATATTTGAACGTGCTATAGTGAAAACTGTTTAGTTAATAGTTAAAAAAATAGTAAATAAATTTGAAAGAGACAATATCTTTTAATTTGCGGTAGCGCAAAATACTCAAAAATTGTTAAAATTCACATATTAGCACCTTAAAAGAAAGTGTGGTCTAGTATGTTGTATTGGGTGTTATTAGCACAATCCCTTTTTTGTTCTTTTATTTTCCCTCCATTTAATTGGAATAGAATTATTATAGTGTGTTTAAATTTATAAAGGATATAAATAAAACAACTTAAAATTTTAATAACATGTTTAGTTAAAACAAAAAAGAAACCAAATTATAGCCAAACAATGTCAACAAATTAAATAAAATTTTGACTATAGAAAGAGTCTTTTACTCACTATTTCTGCGTGGGTACGTTGAAACTGCGATGCGAAACCATCTCATTACTTAGCACCGACGACTTTTTTAGATGCTTCAGTCACTAACTTGACGCAGCGTTCCACGGCTTGAGTATGACATGGAAATTTTCCTAAGTTCCAATCCTCGGGTGTTCCACCATCAGTGATTTTAGCCCAAACTTCATCATCAGAGACTCTCCGTAACAGTGATGGTGGTGTAATTTCAGTGGTGTTCCAATCAATAATTCAATAGAGTCAGTCGCATGAAAGGTGATTTTTGGAGGTCAAAAAACCCTAATTTTTTCTGTTTCTGTAGCTAACATCCTTGCTTTGATTATTCTTCGGAATCCTAATTCTCTTATGTGTTTCCTTTCATCCACTATCATCCTCAGTAGCAAATTTTCTGCGTGGGAAAAATGCATTTCTTTCGATTACAAGATCAACTACTTTAATTAAATTCTCTGATAGAAATCTGGTTGATTTGATAGTCTCAAAAACGTGTTCAAGTCCATCTGTTATGTATTTGCTGTACTTTATTTTGAACCATACAGGCATGTATGATTTAAAAATGAAGGATACTAACAATTTATGTTCATCTGAAGACGTTTCCACACTTACATACAGTCTCCAAACTCTGTTAGCTGTAGTCAACCATCGAGAGTGGGAAAGTGGACCCGGTTCTCGAACAGATAAGTCCACAGGGCAGTTGCCTGACTTTATCGCACAACTGATATCTAGAAGATACTATTCACCTTACTCAAAAGATTGCGATTAACTAGTCTTACTAGTGGTTAGGAACGAGATAGTTTCATCAGATCTGCTGTAGCATCCAGAGCTTCGATGCCAAGGTTTGACAGCAAGCGCAGCTTTAACGTACCCATTTAAAAATAATGAGTAAAAGACTTTTCCTAAAGTCAAAATTTCATTTAATTTGTTGACATTGTTTGGCTATAATTTGAATTCTTTTTGTTTCAATTAAACATGTTATTATAATTATAAGTTGTTTTATTTATATCCTTTATAACTTTAAACACACTATAATAATACTATTCCAATTAAATGGGGTGTAAAATAAAAGAACAAAAAATGGAGTTTGCTATTAACACCCAACACAACATACTAGACCACACCTTCTTTTAAGGTGTTAATATGTGAATTTTAACAATTTTTTAGTATTTTGCGCGACCGCAAATTAAAAGGTATTGTCTGTTTTAAATTTATTTCCTATTTTTTAAACTATTAACTAAACAGTTTTTACTATAGCACGTTTAAATATTATTGGCTAAAGATTGTAAAAATAATTGAAAAATGTCTTGATTTCTGAAAAAAACTAAATTTTAAGTATGATGCGCTAGCTGGGGGTTCAATATATAGCTTTTTTTACTTTGCATTTTACTTATATACCCCAAAGGCAAGTTTTCCGCGGTGTAGCGATTAAAAAATGAAACAATATTGTTTTTCGACCCACCCTATTCTGCAGGTATTCCTTCCAGCCCTGTGGCGCGGCCTTTTTTAGTAGGGATATTGCTTTTTTGGTCTGTTCTTCGTTTATATGAATTGGCTGTCCTGTGTCCTCGACTATATTGTGTGATGTGGTCCTGTAGTCTAGTCTGTTTTCTATCAATAGTGATTTGTAATGTTCTTTCCATTTCGTTGTTGTTATAGGGTTTATCACAGTTTCTTCTATTTTGTTGGTTCTTACTTTCTTTATGAATCTCCAGGCCTCTCTAGATTTTCTCCCTCCGATGTATGTGTCCAACTCCTGACATTTGTCTTCCCATTTTTGATTTTTGGCGTTTATGACTTCGGTTTTGAATTTGTCACGTGCTTGCCGATATTCACTTTTTTATTCTCGTTTTCTCTGTCATTTAGCTATTTATGGTACACTTCCTGTTTATGTTTTTTCATTTCTTCTAGCTGGTCATTCCACCAGTACTTTCTAACTTCTGGCTTTTTCCTTGTGATACCTAAAGATTCTTGTGCCGCTTTGTGTATTCCATCTACTATTTTTCTGTAAAGATAATCCGTTGTTTCTTGTTCGTATTCTGCAGGAAGAGCTTGATCCAATCTTCTTTTGTATAAATATTTTTTCTTTGATTTTCCAAGCTATTGATATTGTAGTGTGGTATATCAATATTTGTTAGTTCTTTGTCATTTGTTGCCCCATTTTGTTGATGGTTATCATTTCTAAACGTAGGTATGTATATTTTTACTTTAAGTAGGTGGTGATCGCTACCACATTCGGCTCCTCTGTATACTCTTATGTCATTCACTTTGAGCTGTGTTTTTTGTTTAATGATCATATAGTCAATATCAATAAATCATATGGAAAATCAATGTCAATAAAATCAAATCCATAAGAATAAATGCAGGAAACAACATATCATTTACTATTAACAACACACAGATTAAAAGTGTGGACAATTCTACGTATCTTGAAAGTGTTATAACAGAAAATGGGGGTACTCAGCAAGCATTCAGCATGCTTAACCCTGTTTGTAGGTCTGGTCAATATTTCGTAAAGACAAAGATCTGAATATTCCAGTCAAATATCATGTCTGTCCTACTCTATGAATATGAAACCTGTAAAATGACAGAAACAGTTACAGTCAAACTATGCTATCAAATGCAAAAAATTGTTTGTATTTTCTGGCCTAACATCATCATAAACGAATATCTGCTATAGCTGACCTGATCAAAAAAGGAGGGTAGAAAATGAAATAAAGTCCAGAAAGGGGGATTGGATCGGTCACATATTTCTAAGAAATAGCTACAGTATTGCAAAGTCTGCCCTAAAGTGGAACCCTCAAGGAAAAAGAGAAGAGGTCGCTTAGCCCAAACTTGGCGAAGATCTATCATGGACAAGATAAGAAACCAATGAAAGTCTTGTAAAGTCTCATTCTTGATCTCTTATCTCGTCCGTGATAGATCTTCTATAGGTTGGTGCTAAGCGTTCTCTTTTTCTTTGAGGTGAGGACCCTAGGTTGACGGCTCGTTTTCACTAAAGCTTTATGCTCCACTTAGGGATTATATAGAATATATTATTTATTTAAAGACAAAATACAGTTTTGGTGAAAGTTTCCAATTTTTTTTATTAATAAATACTTGGTCTTGATGTTTGAGGGGCATTTTTAAAGTTTTATTAGCACGACACTGGTACAGAATCAATTTTTGGTAGATGCCGAGCTCGGGGAGATGTTATTAGGTGCTTCCGATTTAAACTTACTTTTATGGTCCATAACGGCAAAAAGCGTTCCATTTATTACGAACACTTAAAATATTTGCAAATATTCTACCATAATTTTATATCATTTCTGCAAAATTTTATGTTCCTTTGCTACTGATGTTTAATATGATGTGACTAAAGATCTCGTTAATAGGGTCCTGTAATTTTGATTAATTTTAGTCGTATAACTTAAATACTACGGCAACGAAATTGGTACATTGTATCATTTCATAAAATTAACTGAATGAGATTAAAATATGATCTTATTTCCCTGTAGTTCTTTTAATCCATTTTCATAAACAAACTAATAATGTTTGTTTAGAAAATCTTTTGCTTCGTTAGACTTTTGAAGAAGTACTGTCCCTGTCTGGTTCCAATAAAGATTAGCGATAATTTTTATATCCTTGGCATCCAATCACAGCTGTTGTATAAAGTTTATCATTAGTTCGTGTTTTTCATTATATAATGCTTTCTAATAATCGATGAAGCAGATAAAATAGTTAATTTTCTATGACCGTTTAATAACATGCTCATTATTCGCTAATTTTTCATAGATAATAGCACCCATTACTGTACCCGTGCGTAATAATTCATTACTCACGGGCTGAAGTTACTCACGGGTCATTACTCACGGGCTGAAGTTAGATTCAAGTGGCATCATTTAATATTAATCGTATATAAACTGCAAATAAAATTACTTAAACTTGTTTATTTAATACAATATTTATTGTAATTTATACCAATAATCAACTTCGAAAATTTTTTAAAGGAATTTTAACTGTAACAATGTCAGTATATTTTTTACGTGAATATCTTTTTTACTAAAAATTTTGACGTTTATCATTTAATTTAGTGACAGTGACATTAGCGCATTTTGTTTATGTTAATTGGAATTTATAACTAATATTGTGTTTGTTTTTCAATTTATATTGTGTTAAATATGTTATAACATATTACGTATAGTTATATTATTATATTTTATGAAACAGTTCGTGAAGTATGCTTTTTACGAACGCACACGGTGTTTAGTGCACGAGCGACAGCGGCGCGAGTGCTATACATCGGGTAAGTTCGCAAAAAGTATTTCACGCACAGTTTCATACAATATTTTATCTACGATTAACAAATAAAAAAACTGTAACCCTTCGTTACTAGAATTCATTTATATTCTACAATTTTTAGAACTTTGATATTTAAAAATTTTAACTTCTTTCAAACCACAAAACTGTCAAAACTTTTGTTGTAATTTATTGCTCACATGTCATCACCATGACAACGCGAAAGTTAAAGATATTTGATTATATGAAAGTGTGCTAAAAAACAGTGCGAAAAAGTAAATCTATACTGCTATCTATAATGACAGTTTTCACACACTAAAAACTTATACATAATATGAGATAGAGTAGATAAACATCCTTTTTTGGTATAAACAAGTCTCTATTAGTATTTGCTTAGGTACTAAAGATCGCCTCTCTCGTGTCAAGTCCATTTTGGAAACCAAACTGACTCCATCCACTGTCTCTGACCGCTGTTCAGATTTCATAAATAATCTGATATTATATTCCTCTAAAAAATCAAATATATTCCCATAAAAAACTAGGTCCTGTTTTCTGATTGCGTTCATATTTATAGTCGGAGAGATAGAAGCGGATTTTGTGCGTGATAAGTAATATGGAAAAACTATACGGGGATATGTTGAATTAGTTGTGTACATGACTTTCACCAACTACCGGAAACCAGAGTTGGGGCCGAGGGTAGTTACAAGGGGTCAAAGTCGCGGATTTTATAATTTTTTTATGACGCTCATGATCGAGATAGTGCACCAAAATTTGGGAATAAGTAAGTCATGACGTAACTAAGTAAAATCTCTAGGGGCTAAACGCTGCGTGGCCGACAAAGGGGTGGGGGTAGGGGAGAATATAAAAAATATAAAGGGTTTTTTGCGACGTTCGTGATTGAGATAGTGGACCAAAATTTGGGAATAAGTAGATCATGACATTACTAAGTAAAATCCCCAGAGCTGGAAACCAGAGTTGGGGGTGAGGGTAGTTATAAGGGGTCAAAGTCGCCGTTTTTATTATTTTTTTTTGTGATGCTCATGATCGAGAGAGTGCACCAAAATTTGGGAATAAGTAGGTCATGACGTAACTAAGTAAAATTTCCAGGCGTGGCACGCTGCGTGGCCGACAAAGGGGTGTGGCAGGGGTGAATAAAAAAAATATAAGGGTTTTTTTGCGACGTTCGTGATTGAGAGAGTGTACCAAAATTTGGGAATAAGTAGACCATGACATAACTAAGTAAAATCCTCAGAGCCGGAAATCACAGTTGGACATGAGGGTAGTTATAAGGGGTCAAAATCGCCGTTTTTATTATTTTTTTTGTGACGCTCATGACCGAGATAGTGCACCAAAATTTGGGAATAAGTAGGTCATGAGGTAACTAAATACAATACCCAGGGATGGAACGCTGCGTGGCCGATAAAGGGGTGGGGGTAGGTGTGAATATAAAAAATATAAGGGATTTTTTGCGACGTGCTAGATTGTGATAGTGCACCAAAATTTGGGAATAAGTAGACCATGACTTAGCTAAGTAAAATCCCCAGAGCCGGAAACCAGAGTTGGAGATGAGGGTAATTTTAAGGGGTCAAAGTCGCAGTGTGTATTATTTATTTTGTGACCCGGCACAACATTTGTCCCCCACGGAGCGTTCCGCCCCTGGAGATTTTACTTAGTAATGTCATGATCTACTTATTTCCAAATTTTGGTGCACTATCTCGATCACGAACGGCAAAAAACCCCCATATATTTTTATACCCACCCTGCCTACCACCCCTTTGTACCCCAAGCAGCGTTACGCCCCTGAAGATTTTACTTAGTTACGTCATAACCTACTTACTCCCAAATTTTGGTGCACTATCTCCATCATGAGCGCCACAAAAAAAATAATAAAAACCGCGACTTTTACCCCTTATAACTACCCTCGTCCGCCACTCTGGTTTTCGCCTCTGGGAATATTACTTACTTATGTCATGGTGTACTTATTTCCAAATTTTGGTGCACTACCTCAATCACGAACGTCGCAAAAAACCCCTTCCATTTTTTTATATTCACCCCTGCCCCACCCCTTTGTCGGCCACGCAGCGTTCCACTCCTGGAGATTTTACTTAGTTACGTCATGACCTACTTATTCCCAAATTTTGGCGCGCTATCTTGATCATGAGCGTCACAAAAAAAATAATAATAAACGGAACTTTGATCCCTTATAACTACCTTCCTTCCCCACTCTGGTTTCCGGCTCTGGGGATTTTAATTATATATGTCATGGTCTACTTATACCCAAATTTTGGAGCACTATCTCAATCACGAACGTCGCAAAAAACTCCTTATATTTTTTATATTCACCCCTACCCCCACCCCTTTGTCGGCCACGCAGCGTTGAGCCCCTAGAGATTTTACTTAGGTACGTCATGACCTACTTGTTACCAAATTTTGGTGCACTATCTCGATCATGAGCGTCATAAAAAAAATAATAAAATCCGCGAATTTGACCCCTTATAACTACCCTCGGCCCCAACTCTGGTTTCCGGCCGTTGGTGAAAGTCATGTACACAACTAATTCAACATATCCCCGTATAGTTTTTCCATATTACTTATCACGCACAAAATCCGCTCCCAGCTCTTAGACTATTACTATTGGACACCAATATTTGAACTTGTTTACTTGTGTAACTGGTAAATTTTCATCAATCATAACTCATTTCAACATTAAAAATAATATCACTATTTATCACCATAATAGTATTCTCTAAATATTAAAATATTGTAAAGTACTATCACAAAAGTAATTCCGAAATTTTGTCAGAATTATCTTATAGGGCAGTCAATGAGATTATTTGTCTCCGAATTCCATCCTACTACATCGATTTACTTGATATTTTCACAGTAAGTAGAGAATAGCTCAAGAAACGAAGTGTACCCTATGCCGATATGCGCTTTTATCTTGGGGGTTGTTCCCACACCTTCTCGGGGATGTAAAGTTTTTTGGTTAAAGTAACCACGGAATTGGCTAGAGAACCGAATTCTAAGCAAAAACTGTTCAATATTTTTTTTTGAAAACTCAATAATTGAGAATAATCTATGCATCTAACGAGAAAAACTATACAAAACATTTTTGTAGCTTGTAAAAAACAAAGAGATTCGTTCCTTCATATATCTTCTAGTTATAATACAAAAAGAGATATGGTAGGTGAGAAGAGTTTTTTTTTTGGTGCATGCTGAAATCGGTGAATTTAACTTGAAATAAAAGAGAAACGGTCGATTTTAGTTGTATAATGCTACCAATACCTTTTGTAGTGATTGAAATACCTTTTGAATGAGTAACATTAAATGTCGATTACATTCAAAGCAAGCGAGATATGCTGCAAAAAATTATTGACTAATGGAATTTAAAAAAATAGTGAAGTACATTTAACTCCTCATCCATCATAATTTAAATGCATCGTTTTCCTTCTAAAATACTTATTACTATAGTGTTATATTTCTATGTTCAAAAAGTTGGACGGTTATTAAATGAAAATTTTTTGAAAAAAATAAGTTCAAATTAATTATACAGCGCATTTTTAAATTTTCTTAAGAATCTTCTTTTTCTCCATGTAACTCGAAAATGATAAGAAATACGAAAAAAATGTACCACACAAAAATGTAGGATTTTGTTGAATAAAAATTTGTTTTGTGTTTCATTATTGTATTTCTTATTATTTTCAAGTTACACGTAGAAAAAAAGATTTTTAAGGAAATCTAAAAATGCGCTCTATTTATTAATCTTATTTTTTTTCAAAAACTCTTCATTTTAAACCCGTCCAACTTTTGAACCCGTCCATAATATTATAATAAAAGGTATTGTAGAAGTAAAATGATGCATTAAAATTCTGGTGAATGAGAGTTTAAATACCCTTCTCATTGTTTCTTAAAATACATTAATCCTAAATTTTGTTGCAGCATATCTCGCTTATTTTGAATACAATATACATTTAATATTGCTCATTGTAAAGATATTATTAAGCACTACAAAAGGTGTTGGTAATATTATACACTTAAAATCGATTGTTTGTCTGTTATTTCAAGTTGAATACAACGATTTGAGCATGCACCAAAAAAAAAAACAAAAGAAACAAATTATTTTCATCTACCATATCTCTTTTTATATTATAACTAGAAGATTTATGACATAACTATTCTTTTTCTTTTTTTATGAGCTACAAAAATGTTTATATAGTTTGTTAAGTTAGATTAAAAGTTTTTAAGATGTTTGCAAAAAACCGTTGGAAAAGGTGTTATGTTTCAACGAAAATAGCCAATTTTCAACCACGAATAACAAAATATTGAGTTTTCAAAAAAGAATGTAGAACAGTTTTTGCTTAAAATGGACAGCCTAAGTCTGTTTAATTTTGTTTGTAACGTTAAATGGTCATAAGGAATTTTTCATTTATGTGCTTTGTGTGGCAAAATAAGACTTCATTTACTTATTTCGTTAAAGACACGTGTTAATTGAGAGATTTTTATTCGTTTTTGCTCAGATGGTTTTTATTCCTTAGTGATTGAAAATAAACATAACCCCAAAACTGTTTACGTTCTAATCATTGCATTAAATTAACTCACCTGGGCCAAAACGAATAAAAATCTCTTAATTGACACGTTTCTGTAACTAAATACCTAAATGAAAAGGCTTATTTTGTCACACAAACCACGTAAACAATAAATTAAAAATTCCTTATGAGTGTTTAACATTACAAAAAAAATTGTTCGGAGTTAAATATAAGCTCCTCCCAATTTTGTGACGTCAAGACTTAGGATGTCCATTAAGTTCTCTAGCCACCACCACGTGGTTATTTTAACCAAGAAATTTTCTACCCCGAGAAGGGGTGGGAACCACCCCCAAGAAAAAAGCACACATAGGCATAGGGTAGACTTTGAATTAGAAGATAAGTAGAGGCTATTCCCAAAATTTCATTAAAATCCATGCAGTAGGATAGAATTCGGAAATAATATCCTAATTTTGCTCCCATTGACTGGCGTATTAATGAAAATTGAAACTACTAAATGGAACAATTTTCATAGTATTACATTATTACAGTATTCATCTCGTAACAAAAGGACGGACGGTGAGTGGTAGGTGCTTAACGATGTGATTGTGAATCTCCTGTTGCACCTGCGGGATTGAAATAGTTAACAGCCAATTTCTACGCCTTAGGAGATAAATAGATCCCATCTAGTCCCTTAATTTATAATGTCTAAATGTCCTATCATCTAGTGAATGGTTTACCGTCTTAAATTATTACTGTTTGCTAAATTCCATAGGCGTGAAATAATTCAGGGAGCTCCTATTCGTAGAATAATATCTTATTTAAGACTGAAATTATTGAAGAGTCGGTCGGTCGTGTCGGTTTAAAGAAAATTTATGACAGGTATTAAAAAAATATAATACACTTCTGGCCAAAAAAATCGGGACACCTTAAAAATCATTTTTGATGTGTCGAATCTCCTAAACCTGTTGACCGATTTTAGTGATTTTTTGAATGTTTTATAGCCTTATTCTCTAAGAATATGGGTGTAGTAATATTGTTGTTGAACAGGTAAATGTCATTGTATACCGGGTGTAAAAATAATACTGTGTTTTTTCCTGAAAGTTTGTAACACCCTGTGGAATATTCTAGCATTTAAAAGATTAATTAAGTATTGATTATTAATTTAAAAGATTAATTTAAAAGAAATTAAAACTCAATTGTAGCGTTAGCCTTTCTTAACATTCTGCTTTTTGACTCATTCGCTTATGTTGGATAATGAAAAAGTTAGGTACATTGACAACTAGCCATGCGCTGCATCAATACAGGGTGTTTCTAAATAAGTGCGACAAACTTTAAGGGTTAATTCTGCATGAAAAAATAATGAGAGTTTGCTTTATAAACATATGTCCGTAAATGCTTCGTTTCCGAGATACTGGATGTTGAATTTTGTCTTACACACTGACGATTTATTTATTGCTCTAAAACCGGTTGAGATATGCAAATGAAATTTGGTGGGTTGTAAGAATCAGTTATTGCGCATTTTTTACATCCAATTATATATTTTACATTCACCATTGGCGTGGATACGGGTCATATTATGGCCATATTACCTGTATGCACGCCAATGGCGAATATAAAATTTTTAGGAGACGAAGTAGTTTTCAATCCTAATAGTAAATTATTAATATTCAAAATATTAAAAATATAACTAAAAGATTTTTAAATTGAAAACTTATTGGTACACTTTCCTGGTGACACCTCCAAGACTTCTACAATTTGCAAGTCAAATGGATGCTGCAGTGAAGACGAGAGGGAAGGAATTCTACACTATGCAATTCACATCCCCCGTCTGCAGCTGGTAAAGTTCCAACGGAAAAATGCACCTAGTTACTCTACGGAGTAATACGACTATAAAATAAAAATGTATACCATTTTTATTCAGTTGCAATGCGAAGGCAAAACAATCTTACTTTTCAATTAGAATACGGAGTGCAGTCCAGTCCCTTGAATCGCGATTTTCGGCTCTTATTGGAGCCTTCATCGGAAGGAACGTAGGCACTGTTCTCCATGAACAGTGCCTGATGGAGAATAGTGCCTACGTTCTTTATAATATACCTCTTTAAATACAGCGTAAAACGGGCTAATTTTTTACCCTTTTGAGGAATACAGGGTGCCTGCGTAACTTTGCACCATATGGGAAACTTTTTTAATATCAATTTTACGAAAAAAAGTCATTCTTTATAAAGTGCTCTGCATAGTCTAAAACCTAAGATGCAATCATCAGATATCCAATTTTGTCAACAGTATACGAGGTATGTCAAAAAATATTAATTTCGCTCAAGAGCAAACTACCTTTATACTTCAAAATACCAAAAAATTTTATTATGAAAAGTTATTTCTAATTAAAAACCATATTCAAATATGCAATAACAGCCTTCTACGTGAAAAAAAAATTTCTGAGATTTTCCTAAATTACCGATTCCGAACATCATTTTTATTTATTAGACATGTAATAACTCTTTTATTAATAATTTTAGGAAAAAAACTTATTCTTCATAAAAATCTGTGCATGGTCTAAACCTCAAGATAAAACCATCAGTTTTCCAAGTTTGTTAATTTTATACGAGGTGTGTCAAATAATATGAATTTAGAAAGAATATAGAAAGAATTCTTTCTAAATTCATATTATTTGATACACCTCATATAAAATTAACAAACTTGGATAACTGATGGTTGCATCTTGAGGTTTAGACCATGCATAAATTTTTATGAAGAATACCTTTTTTCCTAAAATCACTAATAAAAGAATTATTACAGGTCTAATAAATAAAAATGATGTTCGGAATCAGTAATTTAGGAAAATCTCAGAAATTTTTTTTCTCGTAGATGGCTGTTATTGCATATTTGAATATGGTTTTTAATTACAAATAACTTTTCATAATAAAATTTTTTGATATTTTGAAATATAAAGGTAGTTTGCTCTTGAGCGAAATTAATATTTTTTGACATACCTCGTATACTGTTGACAAAATTTGATATCTGATGATTGCAACTTAGGTTTTAGACTATGCACAGCACTTTATAAAGTATGACTTTTTTTCGTAAAATTGATATTAAAAAAGTTTCCCATATGGTGCAAAGTTACGCAGACACCCTGTATAAATATAGAGCCCAAGGTAACCTAGATTACTAAAAAAGAGCTTAAGACTAAGTTTTTAAGTTACGATAATATACCAAAAATTTGGTAAAAATCCGCGAACACCTTCCCCCTATAAAAGTGGTCCAAAAATTAAGTATTGCTCATAATAATATTATGTACTAGCTGCTCTTAAAGTTAGATTAAGCGTGGGCGTGCAGACATAACCAAAAAAGCACATCGATGCTTGTAGCATTCTCGAGCATAAACACGGCGTCGTCGTCGTCTCCGTCGGCGTCAAGCCGGCTCTACAGGTAGTTCAGGTTCACTTAAAGACCTTCACCGACCACTTTGCTGATGATTATGCCCTAGTTTCTATTTTTATCCCCATTCTCCCCGTTCACTCCATTTAATTGTGGAAGGAAATAATAAACCACGTCTTCAAAGGGAATGTATGGTTAAAATATTACAAGTAAATACTATGTGACAATAAATGAAAAATGTTTGTTTTTATTTTGTAGTGATAAATAATTTAAAACGTGCATATAGAAGATTAATTTTTTTAAGTTTTCATTATATAGGAATATAATATATCACTATTTTAAATCAGATATATTCCTTGTTACCCGTTCAGTATAGGACAGTTTATTTTATTATATGATTTAAATGGTATGGAATCGTAAATACTTTTTTCTACGAGCGTACAAAAATGTCCACTTTCGCGCACGCGTTTTAGTTTAGAAAGTTTTACTTTTCCGCACGCGTTTTACTTTTCCGCACGCGTTTTACTTTTCCGCACGC
Source organism: Diabrotica virgifera virgifera (assembly GCF_917563875.1). Lineage (NCBI taxonomy): Eukaryota > Metazoa > Arthropoda > Insecta > Coleoptera > Chrysomelidae > Diabrotica > Diabrotica virgifera. The sequence goes on from NC_065448.1 coordinate 192,880,451, forward strand.
GTTTAGATATTTTAATATGACCTTCAAATAATTATACATGCAATAAACTAATATTTAGATATTATTTACTATTTTATTTCAAATGTATCTTATTGTGTTCCGGTTTTAATGAAATTAAAGCGGCAATTCGATAAAATAAACTTATTTTGACATAATATTCGAAAGTCAAATCGGTAGACAATAACAGTCGTTTTGAATAATCGTCATGGAAACCAAGATCGTTGTCATGCTAACTAATTATATTGATTATTTCATTCATAGGAGATTCTGACCAATAGAAAGCTACAGAAATGCAAATTAAGATGATAATTTTTGGTAATATCCCTTCGTCAAGTATATTACGTAAAATGCCCTTCGTTACTACGAAAAAATACATTCAGTGACATTAATGACAATTAATGTTTTAAAAGTTATAAAAGTGATGACTTTCAACCGTAAAATATTTTATATCAACTGTGTGTTTAACAGTATTAATTTGTACTTACATAAATAAATTACAATAAAATTTTGGTTTTGAACAGTTTTATTCATGAAATAATCGCAACAAATTGCACTCGATCTCTAAAATTATTATAAAATTTTTGCCCTCGTGACACTTTGACATAATTTCACTCGCCTTCGGCTCGTGAAATTAAAACTGTCAAAGTGTCACTCGGGAAAAATTCAATAATTTTAGAGCTCTTGTGCAATTACTACTGAAAATTTGGTTTTGACAACCTTGTCAAAGAATTAATTTGTGTATGTATTTTCATATTAATTAAATGAATTTATTAATATTTGGTCATTTTTTAAAAACTTGTAGAAAAAATATTGTTCCTAACTTTTGCAGAAAGTCTCTTTTCCGCACTTGAACTGCTTGCCGAACTCCCGCTTCGCACTTGACTGCTTGCCGAACTCCCGCTTCGCTTCGTTCGGCAAACTGCAGTCGCGTGCGGGAAAGTATGACTTTTTGAACTTGTTAGGAAAATAACTATTAATACTTTAAATGTTTTGTATTAGCTTTGTAACACATAAACATTTTTTTAGACATGTCATATTCCTCTAAGTTAAATATTTTTAACATCTATATGTTATTATTAACACATATTAAAGTTCAGGGGTACCTGTTTAAATATCAACAAACAGATAACACTGAAAGACTTTAGTGATGCCTATGTCCAATGTTAGACGACTGTGGTTGATATTCTTATTATGAATTATAGTTGTCTGTTACTCGGACCCAAACATGGCTATTCAAAAAAGTTCGGTAGAGGCCAAGTTTTTCGTAGGTTATGAAGCTAGGTTATTCTTCTTCTTCCTGTACTTCTTTACTGGCAATTATTGAGATACACGAGTAGAATATATCTTAAACCTTATCTGCATATACAACCTTACACCATCAAGAGATTAATATGCAGCTTGCAGACCTTTCGACAACAGTATCACGCACAACGTACGCGCTTTATAGTAACGGGACACAGGCAATGATACATTAGCTTTTAGAGCATTCCTTATAGTAGCAACATTGGCCTTTACAGAAAAATGTAGGCAAGCGGTTGTAGGGTAATACTACAGTTCAGTCACTTTGGTGATGTGTTGGATAGTCGTGCAGAACATATGTAATACAGTTGGACTAATTTAGGCATCAACTGTCCGAAAATCTTTTCAGCCCAGAATAGTGAAAAGATCTTTTCCAATGTAATAAAAATCATACCGAAATGATGGCATCCTCTAAGGTAAAATATTCCAGAAGAACATATATTTTGGTGGTTAGTAGAGTTAGTAGATGCGCTAAAAAGAAGGAAAGTGCATATTGCATGCATTCAAAGCCTATAACGTTTTCTCTCGAGCTTTGTTTTGCTAACAAATCCACTTGCTGTTCATTCCCATGCTCGCCTTTATGACTCGGCTCACATAATAACCCGACGAGCGCAAGCTTAGGATATGTAACCCTATGCGCTAGATGGGTAGGGTACACCCAGAGATTCATCGTGTTGTCTTAATACACTATTTTTGTTAGTCGACGAAAGCTGGGTAAAAATTAAGTCTAATATCTTAGCCTCAGCCAAGGAAACTCTTGGTGAAAGAAACATTAATAAAAATAAATCGATTTCAAGGCGAAGAACTCCATAGTTTTTTAGAGAAGTGAAGGAAAAATATAAAGAAAAGAAAAAAAAGCTTACCTAACATACATGTCAACTAAGACATAAGAGGCATACGATAATTATACGATAAGAAACTAAGAAATGAAACACATTCACTCGTAAGAAGAATAAATAGTGATCGCTGGGAACGTTTTTTGAAAGAACGTTTTATTTTTATGGTCTGCAAAAGGAAATAAGGCGCTTTATAAGTGGTCAAAGATCGGAGATAAAGGAACTAATAGAACCAAAACACATAGAAAAGGATACACGGATTGACTATCAAAAAAACTCTATGCAGAGAAAGATGCTAGACGCAAATGACGCTAGAACTGAAAACACCAGAAATTACCACATATGAAGATGTTAATATAAGTACACAGGGAATTCGAAAAACACTTGAAAAGCTAAACAACAGAAAAGCTTCAGATAAGGACAGAATACCAAACGAATTACTGAAATATTGTGGAGCAGCAATGACAGAACAATTAACAACATTAATTAACAAAATCATCTTCTTTTTCTTCTTCTTATAATAGGACTATGTCCTCTTTATTCTCTTACAGTCTCTGCTACGATCCGGAGCTCCAGCTCTCATACCATCGTTTTTTGGGTCTTCCTATGGATCGCATGGCGTTGGGCTTCTGTGTCTTCGCCCATTGCGCCATACGTTCAGGGTCCATCCATTCTACGTGGTCTATCCACATGTGTCGTCGTGCTCTTGTCCATCTCACTACGTCTTGAACGCCTAGCTTTCTCAATGTGTCTTCATTTCGTATTCTATTTCTGAGTGTGATACCTCTCATGAATCTTAGGGTTTTCATCTCTGTTGTTCTCATTACTTGTTTTGTCTTTGTTTTTTCGGCCCTGTTGTAAAATCATAATACACAATAAAATAGCTGAAGAATGTAGAACGAGAAAACTAATTTTTCCATTCAGAAAAGGAGATAAAAAGCAGCCAGAAAACTACAGAGGTATCCACTTGCTAAATACTAAATACTAAATAACCTAAAGCTTACAACTAAAATGCTACAAAAACTAATGAATCAGAGGAGATAAGTTTAGCAGATGGGAAACAGGGTTTTCGTACTGGAAGTTTGTGTACAGATGCAATATTAGTCAAAGCAAATTACTGAGAAATCACTTGAGTATAATAGACCAACATTTCTGCATCTGATTGAATTGAAGAAAGCATTTGACAGAGTAAGACTCAAAGATGTAATCCATCTTCTATATATTGAGATGTCCCACTAGATATCATAAAAACTATTGAAAACATCAACCAAAACAACAAAATGGAAGTCATAATATAGACATAGGCAGTGGAATAAGACAAGCAGAATCGTTGAGTCCTATGCTGTTCAATTTAATCATGGATTAAATCATCAAAAACGTCAATAAAGGAAGAGGCTACAAAATGGGAAAAAAGAGGTAAAAATGTTCTGTTACACAGACGACGCAATATTGATAGCCCAAGATAAACATAGTCTGCAAAGATTAGTCCACAGATTTAACATAAGAGCAAAAGAATTCAATATGACAATTTTATCTCAGAAAACTAAAACAATAATAATCACTAAAGGACCAATCAGATGTAAAATATAAATTGATGATGTCAGTATTAAACAAGTAGTGGAAATAAATCATCTTGGGCTTACATTGGCAAGCTACGGAGACTTTGACAAAGAAGTGAAAAGTCAAGTACAAAAATCAAATAGATTGGCGGGATGTCTCAATAACACTAAACGGCGAAACCGACATAGTAACACTGAGATGAAGTCAAGAATTTATAAAGCCAGTGTAAGAGCTGTAATGACATATGCATCAGAAACCAGACCCAATACAGTCACAATACAAAGACTATTAGAATCGGCAGAGATGAGAGTACTGAGAATAATTACAGGAAATACGCTGAGAAATAGAAAAAGAGGTGAACACATTAGAAGACAATGTAACGTATAATGCATAAGCAAATGGACACTAAATAGAGAAAAATAACGGAATAACCATATAAAAAGAATGGGGTAGACACGTGTGGTTAAAATAGCAAGAAATAAATCACCAATCGGTAGAAGAAGTGTCAGTCAACTGCGCAAAAGACGACACAGAAAATTATTGATGGACTTGGTGGAAGTACATAATATTAAATTTATTGTTAGATATATTTCAACTAAAAAAAGATTTTTTAGTTTTTACATTTTTATAAAAAACTGTGTATCATTTAAAACAAAAAACTGTCATTTTTTGTATCATGTCAACGTTATTTGATTTTGTAAATGATCTGTAACCATATTTTCTGAAAATAGTTTAAATGGCAAAAAGTTTGGGTGATGTATAACTTTTGAAACTATGTGTACCTATTGTAAATTAAATAATGGTCAAATGCGTTAGTAGTGTTCCAATATTCAAATTTCTCCCAGCAGTCCTAAAATAATATTCTCGGCCTAGGTTGTTACTAGTTAGTTGCTGTTTTATGAAATTGCATATTGTTTTAAGTAATTCTATATTTTGCAGTCAGAAATTATACTGAGAATTAGTAGTACGTTCTTTAAAAGTAAACTATTGCAAAACCTCTAAATTTTAAAGAACCGATTGGATTGATATGAAATTTGGCACACATATAGCTAACAAGTCAAAAAAAAGTGATATTGTGCCAATGTGTGCTTCTGCCCTAGGGGTAAATCTCACCCCCTTTTGTGGGTGAAAAATATATGTTCGAAATAAGGTAATAGATAATATAGATATATAAATAATACGACTAGTAATATGACGGAAATAGATAAAATGACTAATTCTAAGCAACTTTTGTTCTATAAAGTTTTTTCGCCAAGTTAAGACTTTTCGAGTTATTTGCATATATGTTAATTTTTCTACATGTTTCGAATATGTTAATTTTTCTACAAAATAACCACGTTTTCAGACGGTTTTTCGCCAATAACTCAAAAAGTAAGTATTTGGTCGAAAAAAAAAATATTCTCATCAAAAATATAGCACGTAAAACAATGAAAAACGTGGTGTATATATTAGGTTACTATGTATACCTAGTAGAAGCAGAGTTATAGCTTAGGAAATATAGGTTCATATTCGTCAAATTCCAAATCGAATAATTTAACGTGCCATAACCAAAAAACGAAGCACTTATTTGGGGAAAACTCATTTTAACTTTTTTAAAGTGTTTAAAAAATGCTTATTTTTGTTTAAAAATTTTTAGCATCAAAATTAAACAAGTTACGCTCAAAATAAAGTTGGTCCCTTTTTTTTGGTAAGAAATCGGGAAAATCACCCCCTAATTAGCATTTCAAATGAACTTAATTGTTACCACTTCACAAGTTTTTTACTCACGTATGTATTGGTCATATGATCTGTAAGTTTCATCGGTTCAAAGTCCTTATTTTTGAAAGAGCTGTAGTTAAGAGGGCATGAACGACTGACTTATCACGATTGTATGCAAATTTAGAAACAACGAATCTTAACCAATTTTTGTTTTACAGAAAAACAAAAGAATACAAAATATTCAGAAAAGTAAAGCCGACTTGTATTTATTGTTTAAGATTTTTGGTATCTCTAACAATTTTTAAGTTATTTTGAAAAAAAAAAAAATTTAAATTAAAAATTTTATTTTAATACCAATTTTTTTCAAAAAAAAACACTTTGAATCAATGAAACTTAGAGATCATATAATAGTGCAGTCACTGAAGGTTTTCACCTCCGATTTCGTTGAACCTCCATCGATTTTCATGAAAATTGGTGAGTAATTAGAGGATACCTCAAGCAACAAAGGTGCCATGATGCCAACTTGCGCTTTTACCCCGGGGGTGGATGCCAACCCTTCTCGGGGGTGAAAATTATTTTATTAAAAATAATACCATAAGTCGATAGAGGGACAAATTATAAGCAAAAGTTGTTATATAAAGTTATTAAAATAAATCAACACTTTTTGAATTATTAAAGACCAAAGATTTTATTTTTTCGTAAAAAAATGCATGTTTTAAATCGGTTTTTCACGTATAAATCAAAAACTATAAGCTTTTACAAAAAAGTTATTATTACTGAAATTGAAGATAATAAAAACTTGAATACACTCCTCACATAAAGAACTATACTGATGTTAGTTCAAAGTGAGTTATTGGCAATTGAATGTGTATTTTTTTCGACGAGTACTCAAATCTAATTATTCAAGCTTAAATAACGGGAAAACAATGCAATGTATAAAATATTCCTGCTAAACATTTGCCAAAGTACTTCGGAATACCTATCAAATGATCTTCAGAACAAGGTAATAGCGTCAAAATTAAGCAAGTTATAATGAAAATAAAAGATCCGTTTCAAATTTTTTAGAGAAAAGTGATAAATAAAACATACGCCATTTCTACAAAAAGTAAAATTTATAGTAATCCTTACAAGAACTTCTTTATATTAGCATAAGTAATGTGTTCGATAATTTTAACCGGTTTAGAATGCACATTTTTGAAAAAAAATATAATTTAAAAAAATCATAATTTTTAAAATTATTGTAATTCGCATATTCTTTTGATAATAATTCCAAAAATACTCAATATACGTAAAAAATTATATATAACCAAATTCTGGTTTTTTCTGTGCCAAATATTTTACCTGTTTTACTATTTCTGTGGGGTAAAAAATAACCGAGATAGAAACGTTTAAATCTTAAATTTTGCTGTGCGAACCATGCAACCGGGGTCATTTAACCTTTTATTTTTAAAAAAGTAAGGGTTTTAAAAGATTATGTTCAACGTGATTAAATAGCAATTGGAATTAGATTTCAAACAGTTTTTAGATGAATCTGATATCGTAAACACCAACGGAGTTATTAAAAAAAACAATAACATTTCTTGGAAAAATTTTTAAAAGATAAATTTTGAAAAAATTTTGGAGCATAAATTTTAACGCTATCAACATGTTCGAGGGCTCATTTAATAGATATTTTTAAGTACTTTGACAAATGTTTAATAAGTTTATGTTATAAAATGCATCAATTTCCCGTTATTTCGGCTTGAATACTTAGAGTTTTTTACTCGCCGAAAAAAATATACATTCAATTACCTATAACTCACTTTTAGTTAACATTAAAAAGTTTTTGTAGTAAGGGGTTTATTTCATTTTTTATTAGCTTCAATTTTAATAATTATAACTTTTTTGTAAAAACTTACACTTTTTGAGTTATTGATGAAACATTGGTTAAAAACATGCATTTTTCTCAATAAAAATTAAAATCTGTGATCTTTATTAACTCAAAAAGTTTTGATTTATTTTAATAACTTTATATAACAAATTTTACTTGAAATTTGTCCCTCTATCGAATTAAAGGGATATTTTTAATAAAATAATTTTTACTCCCAAGAAGGGGTGGCATCCACCCCCAGGGTAAAAGCGCAAGTTGGCACCATGTCACCTTTGTTCCTTGAGATATCCTCTAACCACTCACCAATTTTTATGCAAATCGATGGAGGTTCAACGAAATCGGAGGTAATAGCTCATATCCACCTTCAGTGACTCCACTATAAACACAACATAAGTAAAGTAACTTGTAAAGCGGTAACGATTAATTCCATTTACATTGCTAATTGGAGGTGTTCAATTTTCACATGCAAAAAATATTCTTATATTTTGTACTGCATTAAATCTCTTATTACAACCCTTAATTTAAATAAATATCAAGCCAGTCCTGTTCAATAGTACCATTTCATCACCTCCTAATTTTACCCTTACTTCTACAGACAGACAATTTTGGGTTCGGGACAGAAGAAATCACTCTCTCTTCTCCGACACCCGCCGTAGGGTGAGCTTATCTCTCGTACCCCTTGCAACACGTGAGGGTGCAATCTTTCTGTTGCTCTCTCTCATCAGCGGTTCCACGGAAAAGTCGGTACCGCTCATCTCTTCACTCTGGACGGTCCAGCCTTCCATTTGGGCTAAAACGAGATAGCAGTACGTGTTACGTTACGTGACGAACAGTAATTCGGGAGTGACGCCATACCTGATTTCGTAAATCGTGTTACGGGAACAATCAATTCGTGTGTGACCACGCCTCTAATGATCTACAACGTTTACAGTTTGGTAAGACTTTATGACATATTAATATTGTCTGTAAAAACCTTATACTTTATACTCCCACTTTAACCTGAACCTAACAATCCTACACTAATTACAGTCCACAATCAAAACTAGACATTTTATTTACAATCTCACATGTGTACAAGTTATCGTACAGGGGGGTGATCTTCCTGATTTTTTGCCAAAACAAAAGGGACCAACTTTATTTTGAGCGTAGCTTGCTTACATTTGTTGCTTGAAATTTTTTTTATAAAAACAGAAATAAAGCTTTTTTTAAACACTTTAAAAAAGTTGAAATGTTTTTCCCCAAAAATGCTTAATTATTTGGATATTTCATATTGAATATATCTCTTTGTAATTTTTCGAATATGAACCTATTTTTCATTAGCTATAACTCTGATTTTCCTAGGTATAGAGACCTAATATATACACCGTTTTTTTTTTTTCACTTTTTTATAGGCTATAGTTTTGCTAAGAATGTTTTTTTCGACAAAATGCTTACGTTTTGAGTTATTTGCGAAAAACCGTCTAAAAACGTGGTTATTTTGTACAAAAATGAACATATTCACTTGCAAATAACTCGAAATGTATTGATTTGGTGAAAAAGCTCTATAGAACAAAAGTTGCTTAAAATTAGTCAGTTTATCCATTTCGGACTTATCTTGGACATATGTTTTTTCATCCCCGAGATGGGGTAAAACTCACCCCCAGGGCAAAAGCACACATCGGCACCATATCACTTTTTTTTTCTTTGGCATATTAGCTATGCGTATGCCAAATTTCATATCAATCCAAGCGGTTCTTTAAAATTTACAGCAAAAACCGTGAAAGAATGTACTATAGATATTTCTGACAGATTTCCGAAATATATAGTTATTTTTCTACGGCCGTGCTAAAAGAACCCGTGCTAAATGAGAGCCACTTTAACGCAGCATTTCGTTTCCGAAAGTTGCACGGCGTGCGTGAAAGTAAATTTTCCCGCACGGCGTGCCGGAAAGTAAAATAACTTGTAATATGGCATTATAATATATAATATATTATAATACATGCAATACACTAATATTTAGATATTATTTACTAATTTATTTCAAATATATCTTATTGTGTTCATGTTTTAATGAAATTAGCGCGATAATTCGATGAAATAAAATTATTTTGACATAATATTTAAAAGTCAGATCAGTAGACAATTACAATGGTTTTGAATCTAAGTGGTACCCCATTATATTGAAAGTTAGGTTTTGACAACCTTGTCAAAGAATTAATTTGTGTATTTTCACTTCTAAATAAAATTGATATAACTCTATTTTTTGTGGCGTTTTTCCAAATGTACGGCCCTAGAAAAAATATTGTTCCTAACTTATGCGGAAAGTGTCTTCCCCGCACTCGACTGCTTGCCCGAACTCCGGTATCACACCAACTGCCACAAAAAATAGAGTTATATCAATTTTTCTTTAGAAGTGAAAATACACAAATTAATTCTTTGACAAGGTTGTCAAAACCAAACTTTCAATAAAATGGGTTACCACGACGACGATATTGGTTTCCATGACAACGATTCAAAACCATTGTAATTGTCTACTGATCTGACTTTTAAATATTATGTCAAAATAATTTTATTTCATCGAATTATCGCGCTACTTTCATTACAACATGAATACAATAAGATAAATTTGAAATAAATTAGTAAATAATATCTAAATATTAGTTTATTGCATGTATTATAATATATTATAATGCCATATTACAAGCTATTTTATTTTCCCGACGGGAAAATTTATTTTCACGCACGCCGTGCGGGAAAGTACAACTTTCGGAAACGAAATGCTTGCGTGAAAGTGGCTCTTTTAGCACGGCCGTAGAAAAAATATATTTTGTTTATTTTTTATTTAGAGCTAGCTAAAAAAACTTATTTGTAATATGTAAATTTTATTCATATATCTGCAATATATGGAAAATTGTTCTCTCTTAGCCCTTAAACAAGGACAGATATTTTCGTGCAATTATTCTACAAACAATAGTTAATAAAAGCAAAAACGGGTCGTTGTCTTTATCCTGCCAGCTTAATTTTAAAATATTTTGAGTAGCGGAGAGATGTGCTTTTACAAGGTATAATATATTCCACCTGCCAACACAATAATGGGGTACGTAGATAAAAGAACAGAGACGCTACGGCAAAAGCCTTTGTTTCAGGATTATTGAATCAATAAAAGGTCTCTGCATGGAAATAAAAGATGTTTCATTTCAATGTATACCTAGGATAAATGAAATGATGTATTGTGTTAATATCGATAAACGTTGATATAATACATTATTCACTTTAACTTTATATATTTTCACGTATTATCTATATACACTTGTAACGTTACAAACGTCACATCTATGATATTTTATTTTTAAATAATTATTTTATTCTATTTTCTTTAATATTTCATTAATTATCTTCTATTCGTTTTAACTTGCTTTTTCGTTAAAAACTTGTTTGGCGCCCTCTTTTATTATTCTCTTTTATTATTCTCTTTTATTATCCTCTTTTATTATCCTCTTTTATTATCTTCTATTTAATATATCTTTTCATCTAACATCTAAATCATCAACTGAACATACTGAACGTACCCCGTATATTCTTACTCTGTAATAACTGTCATTCAATACGGAAAATACCTGCTACTTCATAGTACTTGGTCGTCATTTCAAATGTCGTTTTCAATGACAGTGCCACTTCATCCCTACTCCCTGACACCAACTGGAAGGGAAGAATTATTCCTTAAAAAGGCATGTAATTTGAAAATTAGACTTATTTTCCATCAAAAATTATTTTCTTGGGGCGAGTTGTGTATTCTAATTATTTTTTCTTGTAATTACATTTCTACATCTAACGGCTTTTTCTAATATTTTTTATATCTAACCTCCAATGTCAAAGCATGTATTCTGATATTTTAGTTTTAAATATATCTTTCTAATTCTCATACATGCGCGTGTAAAGCAAATTTTAACTATTCTCATCTTAATTCCATTTAATTTATTCTTGTCGTCTGCTACTCTTTCTGACGATTATTTCTTAAACGATTGGCAGACTGGCACACTTTGATATATCTTCTTGATATTTGATATGTGTTTTTATCTTATAGTTTTTGGATAAGATCTACTTTTCTCCTTTCAGTAGAATGAAGTCCATCGCCGGCGATGCATCACTACAAGGCTAACAACTGCAACCAAATCGTCTAGACTACAGCACCCAACATCTTCAGCTGCAAGGATCTGAGGCCAAACATCTGCCCAGGTCTCTAATAAGTCTACAGCAGTACCATTCGACATCAAGAAGTTACCTACAAATACCAGCTTCCAAAAGCCATAAGTATAATCCAGAATTGTTAGTTTTTGGAAAGAATTTGAATATATTTGTTATTGCACATAATAAGTCATATTTCTATTATATCTTTATTGAACAAATAAACATGATTAGTTAAAAATATTGTTTTGTTTGCTTCCATTCTGAATCTTCATAGTTCATTTCTAAGATTAGGACAAGACGAACACACACTTGAGAAACTGAGCTAAGCTAAGGGTAGACGATGGCTATCTTGGATGATTGAGGTAATATTTTCGAATATTATTTCAATTACCTGGGGTAGTCCATTGCCTTTTTTCGTTTCACACTCACCGGCACAAAATTCCGCCACCCAAAATTTTTGATTAAGTTTGACAATCTATAACTTTATTATTTTTACTCCGATTTTCAAGATTCTTGCGTCAGTTTGTAGGTACATGTCGCCGGTCCGGAATAAGAATGACGTAACTGCAAAAAGCTAAATTCCTCAGGAGAGCCAAAAACGATTTTTAAACATTTAAAATAGGGATTAAATGAGGAGTGATCGTCCAATAGCATAGGTATGGCGTTTTTCTTACAATGATGGCTATTATTTTTATCCATGTTGGTTCAAATTGTATTATCTTAATTTAATCCCCCCAATTGCAACCCTTTTTATAAATGCGTCGTTCTTTATCTAAATTTTGTTAAATATTTAAAATAGTGATTATATAAGGAGTAACCATCCGGAGCATCGGAATGGCGTTTATTCTTAACACGGCGTTGGTCGTTATATGAGATTTTCTCTCACAATTTCAGAATATTGCATACAACTTTTTCCCTGGTAAATTACAGATGCTGCAGTTCCTTCTAGTCTCCTAATTATCCTTCCTCTACAATCGAATAGACCCGTCTGCTAAGATGGTAATTCAGTTGACTTAGTATGGCCCGATTGTGAAGTCAATGCGCTTGAGTATTAGTAGAAATTTGAAATTTATGTTAAAATATTAAAATTATTATTATTTCCACATCTTTAGATTAGAGTAAAATGAATTAGCGCATCAACAGTCACATTGTGTAAAGCTAATAATAACTTTATTATCTAAATTTAAAATATAATTTAAAAATTTTATTTTGTAAAAAAGGCAAAATTTCGATGTGTGAGGCAAAATCGCACGCTCGACCACTTAGTCTAGGCGCCAGAGGGGTCACCGTGTCATTTTCAATTCTGATGGACAAACTCAACGGTTTCTTATGGATTTTTTGGCTGCTGATTACGAATTTAGAGGGTGGATTTCGATCTGAGTGGTCAAAAAATTGTTATAAACAATTTAATTGTTTATAAGGCTCTGGTTCATAAACTAAAAGAGATAAAAAAAAATGTTTTAAATAAAATTTGTTTATTAATAAAAAACGAAGAAAATAACGTTTACTAAACTTAAATCCAACAGTTATAACTCAAGATATTGTAAAAATAGTGCACAGTGCAAATTGCAGAATAAGTATTTTTCAAAGGTTTATTGATCGTATCTCGGCTTTTACGCATGAAAATGGGACTTAGAAAGTTTCATTTTAAAGCTTCATTAATAGGATTCTAAACAAATGTTGTTAAATTACTTTATCTTCATTTGTTTTAAAGTTATACCCGTTTGAAGGTATAATTTTCTTAAAAAAAATGTACATTAATTTGTTTATAAAGGTTTCAAGTAAATTTGAGCTGTAAACATTTATACTTTAGTTAACAACAGTGAAAGAAGAACTCAAAAGGAATAATTTGAGCTTAATAAAATGTTCGTAAGTTTATTTTTGGTCAAGATGTCGATATTTTAATGGCGCGCTATGAGGCGCAACATCGGCTCACAGTCAAGTATTTTTCAACGCTTTATCGATCGTAACTCGGCTTCTACGCATGCAAATGAGCCCATATGTGATATCCATATAAAAATGGATCGAGTTATTTTGCAGCATCATCATTTCATATAAAACAAGCATTTATGTTGTGGCGGCATACACACAATTGACGTGCCTTGATGACGCTGCAAAAGAACTAGATCCACTTTATATGGATACTATCCACTATCCACTGGATATCTATATGATATAGATTATATCTATATCATATAGATAATTGTGACTCTGAAGCCCCAGAAAGTTTTAGTTTTACTGCCTACAAGAACAGTACCACCATGTAACTGTAAAAATTGCTGTAAGAACTTATGCAGATGTAAAAAAGCTGAGATTCCCTGTATATATCGATTCAGATTCATGAAACAAAAAGTTTTTAAAAATAGTATTAATAAATAATACCAACTTACTTTTTAGTTATATTTCTGAAATATTAATTTTTAATGTTTATTTTTCTCATTAACTACAAAAAATAGAAGACAAAGTAATAGAATGAAATGTGATACGAGGTACAGTATGATGATTTAATTATAAGAATTATATGATAAAATTTTATTAGGATCTTCAAAAATGAAAGTTTTCACCTCTGACTTTGTTTAACCTCCATCGATTTTCATGAAAATTGGTAAGTAATTAGAGGATACCTCGAGGAACAAAGGTGATATGATGTCAACTTGCGCTTTTACCCTGGGGGTGGAAGCCACCCCTTCTCGTGGGTGAAAATTATTTTATCAAAAAAAATACCATAAGTCGATAGAGGGACAAATTATAGGCAAAATTTGTTATATAAAGTTAATAAAATAAATCAACACTTTTTGAGTTATTAAAGACCAAAGATTTTATTTTTTCTTAAAAAAATGCATGTTTTAAATCGGTTTTTCACGTATAAATCAAAAACTATAAGCTTTTACAAAAAACTTATTATAACTGAAATTGAAGATAATAAAAAACTTAATACATTCCTCATATAAAGAACTAAACTAATAATAGTACAAAGTGAGTTATTGGCAATTGAATGTGTATTTTTTTCGACGAGTACTCAAATCTAAGTATTCAAGCTTAAATAACGGGAAATCGATGCAATATATAAAATATTCTTGCTACATATTTGCCGAATTACTTCCGAATACCTATCAAATGAACTTCAGAACAAGGTAATATCGTCAAAATTAAGCAAGTTATAATGAAAATAAAAGAACCGTTTCGAATTTTTTAGGAAAAATTGAAAAATTAAACATACGGCATTTCCACAAAAATTAAAATTTATAGTAATCCTTACAAGAACTTCTTTATATTAGCATAAGTAATGTTTTCGATAATTTTAACCAGTTTAGAATGCATATTTTTGAAAAAAAGATATAATTTAAAAAAATCATAATTTTTAAAATTATTGTAATTTTCAGATCCTTTTGATAATAACTCCAAAAATACTCAATATATGTAAAAAATTATATTTAACGAAATTTTAGTTTTTTCTGTGCCAAATATTTCACCTGTTTTTATATTTCCATAGGGTGAAAACTAACCGAGATAGAAACGTTTAAATCTTAAATTTTGCTGTGGGGAGCATGCAACCGGGGTCATTTAACCTTTTATTTAAAAAAAAATAAGGGGTTTAAAAGATTAGGTTCAACGTGCTTAAATAGCAATTGGAATTAACTTTCAAACAGTTTTTAGATGAAATTGATATCGTAAACACGACCGGAATTATTAAAAAAAACAATAACTTTTTTTGGAAAAATTTTTAAAAGATAAATTTTGAAAAACATTTGGAGCATAAATTTTAACGTTATCAACATGTCCGGGGGCTTATTTGATAGATATTTTTAAGTACTTTGACAAATCTTTTATAAATTTATGTTATAGAATGCATCAATTTCCCGTTATTTCAGCTTGAATACTTAGTAGAGTTTTTTACTCGCCGAAAAAAATATACATTCAATTACCTATAACTCACTTTTAGTTAACACTAAAAGGTTTTTGTAGTAAGGAATTTATTTCATTTTTTATTAGCTTCAATTTTGATAATAATAACTTTTTTGTAAAACCTTACAGTTTTTGAGTTATTGTTGAAAAGTTGGTTGAAAACATGTATTTTTCCACCTACCTCTACCGAAAGTATACTTTTCCGGACCTGATTGTAGGGAGCAAAGTTGTACTTTTCCTCCCTAGGGAGGAAAATATTTTTCCTCCCTAGGGAGGAAAAGTAAAAGTGACGTCATGGTATTTCATTCATGAAATGTAACTTATTGACGCCCTGTACAATATCTATTTTCTATTACGTAAGTTTCTATACATTTTAACGTTTATTTATAAAACACTCTGTATTTTGCAGAATGGTAAAAAACAGTAAATTGTTATTTTGATTTAACAATGTTTACATTATTAATTTGACTTATATTTGACAGTTGACAGTTATATTGTACGTACTTGTTAGTTTTAGTTCTAATAAGTTTTGTTGGTTAGTTACATAAATAAATTAAGTAAAAATGAAAAAATGACTTGTTATTTGAGGAAGGTGGAAAAACCATATGTATAACATGGGAGTAAAGTGCCTTTTCCTCCCTTGAATGATTACTGCCCTCCGCTACGCGTCGGGCAGTAAACTTCATTCTCGGGAGGAAAAGTAGCACTTTCCTCCCTTGTTATACAAATAGCTATTTCTCAAGAAAAATTAAAATCTTCGATCTTTAAGAACTCAAAAAGTTTTGATTTATTTTAATAACTCTATATAAAAAATTTTGCTTGAAATTTGTGCCTCTATCGAATTATGGGGCTATTTTTAATAAAATAATTTTCACCCCCAAGAAGGGGTGGCATCCACCCCCAGGGTAAAAGCGCAAGTTGGCACCATGTCACCTTTGTTCCTTGAGATATCTTCTAACCACTCACCAATTTTCATGCAAATCGATGGAGGTTCAACGAAATCGGAGGTAATAGCTCATATCCACCTTCATTGGCTCCGCCAATATATACATACAGTAGGAAAAATGAAAGAATACCCATGAACGAACATATAAAACACGCTGTATTTTCCTGTCACTGTGTCACACAAACAACTGGCCAGCGCAAGTACATGTAATAATTATTGTTACATGTATTTGCACTGGACAATTTTCTTTGTGACACGGTGACAGGAAAATATAGCGTGTTTTATATGTTAGTTCATGGGTATTCCTTCATTTTTCCAACTGTAGAAATTATAATTTACATCGAGAAGTTAGCGCGTGAACCTTTACGCGGTGAGCCTATCTTGCGCGTCAGAGCGAACTATTAAAATACCGATATCTTGGCCAAAAATAAACTTACAAACATTTTCGTAAGCTCAAAATTTTCCTTTTGAGTTCTTCTATCATTATTGTTAATTAAAGTATAAATGCTTGTAGCTTAAATTTGCTTGAAACCCTTATAAACAAATTAATGTACAATTCTTTAAGGAAAATTATTATTTCAAAAGGTTATAACTTTAAAACAAATGAAGTTAAAGTAATATAACAAACTCTGTTTGGAAGCCTATTAATGAAGCTTTAAAATGAGTTCTTCTAGGGCTCATTTCCATGCGTAGAAGCCGAGTTACGATCTATAAAGCTTCGAAAAACACTTATTTTGCAATTCGCAATTTGCATTGTGCACTAATTTTACAATATCTTGAGTTCTAATTGTTGGATTTAAGTTTAGTAAACGTTTTTTCTTCGTTTTTTATTAAGGAACAAATTTTATTTGAAAAATTCTTTTTTATCTCTTTTAGTTTATGAGCCAGAGCCTTATAAACAATTTATAAACAATTAAATTGTTTATAGCAATTTTTTGACCACTCGGATCGAAATTTACCCTCAAAATTCGTAATCAGCAGCCAAAAATCCACAAGAAACCGTTGAGTTTGTCCATCAGAATTGAAAAGGACACGGGGACCTCTATTTGGCGCATAGACTAACTCGCGTAATAGTCAACCTAGCGGCTAATGCCGGGTTAAAATGATGGCTTTGAGTTTCATCTCTATTGGTTCGAATTTCATTATCTTATTGTAATCCCCCCATTTTCAACACTCTCTGCAGTTACGTCATTCTTGATTTTAAAATTTTACTGTACAAAAAAACTATTTTTTGATATTTATTATGCCGTTTATGTTTTTTATTGTCATCCCTATTGGTCCGAATTTTACTGTGTTAATTTAGTCCCCCCATTTTCAACCCTATTTACAGTTGCGTCATTATTCATCTGAAACAAGGTTTAAAACAATGCGTATTTCAATAACGACGCAACTACACTTTAGTGGCTCAGCGGATAGTTACAGTTCTGTCACTTTTGTATCATGTTTATACAGTATTTTAGGAGTTAATAACGCAATAAACAGGAATTGACAAAATTTGCAGTTACGTCATTCTTATTCTGGACCGGCGATATATTGATGTCGTTTGTTATTATTCCGGTAATAAAAAATTTTTGCTCAGATGGCATTATACGGGGGTGAATGGAAGCGTTGTTTTTTCTCCTAATTTTGAAAAATTCTGTGGAAAAATTGGAGGGATGATTTTGTTTCATACTCCTTTTGTATTATCCTGGAGGTATCACTAAAGTTTTGTTTTTTGAATTATCGGAATATCTCTTTCATTGTAAGAGCTGTAAATGAAACCACTGCTTTGAAGGTTTATTTAATTAAAAATATCAAACGCTCTAAAATTAACAAAACAAAACAAAATTAACAACAAAACAAAACAATTCAATAGCGGGTATGTCCACGTCTTGCAGCAACGACTGCTTTCAATCTGTTTAGCATCGAATAAAGATGTGGTATACTTGTCTTTGGAATAGCCCGATATTTCTCTACCAGGGCCATAACTGCACCAAATTTTCTGTAGGCCTAGGATGACACAGCGGATAGCTTTTTTTAATTCCTTTCATAAATTCGCAGTCCGATTGAAATCTGGGCTGCATGCGGGCCATTTTTATCTTATTAATCCAACTTCTATTTTGTGAGTCAATCAGTGTTTTTATTTACAAAAAAGCGTACAGCTCTTCCAAAAAAGGGATATTCGGATAATCCAAAAAAATTTAGTGGTGTCTCCGGGATATTTTGACAGGAATATGAAACAAAATCAGCTATTCCATTTTTCCACAGAATTTTTTAAAGTTAGTAGAAAATACAACGCTTTCATTCACCCCTGTATAATGCCATGCAAGCAAATTTTTTTTGTTACCAGAATAATAACAAAGGATACTAATATAAGTACCTACAAACTGGTGCAAGAATCTTGAAAATCTGAGCACAAATTATAAATTTATAAATTGTAAAACTTAATCAAAAATTTTGGGTGGCGGAATTTTGTGCCGGTGAGTGTAGTATGGTGCATATTTTCAAAAGAACAGTAAATTTTTCGATTTCTAATTTGAATTCTTTAGAATTTACAAAAAAAATTTATTATACAGCATGATATGTATTTATACAGAGTGAGTCTGTAATTTGGAATAAATTCAATATCTCAAATACTAACTGTTTTTTTGAAAATTGCTTAGACCCATCGATTAGTATTTCAAATTGTCCTTCTTGACATACAATAATAATGTATACAGGGTGTCCCAATTTAGAGATATGACGTCATCGTTGATTTTCTTAAATGGTAACAATGATAGGGTGTGCAAAGTTATACATAACTGCAAAATATCAAATTTTTATTGTTTACCATTTACAAGATAATAAAAAATATCAAAGTTATGTCTGTAATTTGGAATAAATTCAATAATTCAAATACTAATTGTTTTTTTGAAAAATGCTTAGACCCGTCGATTAGTATTTCAAATGGTCATTTTTGACATACAATAATAATGTATACAGGGTGTCCGAATTTAGAGATATGACGTCATCGTTAATTTTCTTAAACGGCAACACTGTCATTTTGATAGATATTTTGACAGGGTATTTTGAAAAATAACAAAGTTATGAAAAACAAGTAATCAAATAATAATTGAATTTGATTATTTCAATTAAGCAAATTCTCATAATGTTGCACTCAATTATTGTTAAATAGTCAATGGGCAACATTATGAACATTTGCTTAATTAAAATAATTAATTTCAGTTATTATTTCAATATTTGTTTTTTATAACTCTCTTATTTTTTTTTATTATCTTGTAAATGGTAGGGAATACAAATTTTAAATTTTGCAGTCATGTATAACTTTACACACCCTATCAAAATAGCTATCAAAATTACAGTGTTGCCATTTAAGAAAATCAACGATGATGTCGATGACGTCATATCTCTAAATTGTGACATCCTGTATACATTATTATTCTATGTCAAAAATGACAATTTGAAATACTAATCAACGGGTCTGAGCATTTTTCAAAAAAACAATTAGTATTTGAATTATTGAATTTATTCCAAATTACAGACATAACTTTGTTATTTTTTATTATCTTGTAAATGGTAGAGAATAAAAATTTGATATTTTGCAGTTATGTATAACTTTACATACCCTATCAAAATAGCTATCAAAATAACAGTGTTGCTATTTAAGAAAATCAACGATGACGTCATATCTCTAAATTGGGACACCCTGTATACATTATTATTATATGTCAAAGAGGACAATTTGAAATACTAATCGACGGGTCTCAACATTTTTCAAAAAAACGATTAGTATTTGAGATGTTGAATTTATTCCAAATTACAGACTCGTTCTGTATAATATAGTTTTACTAAAGCTATGACGTTACCGCTATTTTTTCTAATGCAATACCATGACATGTATTTGATACAATTTTTCAAGCATTCCTAAAGTTAATATTATAACAGTTGACTAGTTGCTTAGGTACCATTATAACCCGACTGTCAAAGCTTTTTAGAAGTTTGTCGATTTCTTAACTGTACTGATAACATCAAAATGAATTAAATGGATGAAGCGCAGAGAATTAGAAAATTAGAGTATAAAGAGTATAAAATCTGGTATAATATTGATCTGGATTGATGCATCTGAATATTATCTGGATTGATGCAAACAGTTTATACAGATCATGCCAATCAGCTTTATATAATTGTATACAAAGTTTTGAGTCTCTATACAAAATCTTTGGTTCCAATATCTACCAAGGCAAAGTCCCAATTTATACCAATTTTCTGATTAATATTGAGTATTTGGCGACGGCCCTACTCCTTCGCCTAAAAAGAGACAGTTGACACCAATCATTTCAAAGTCACTGCTGTAGAAACAATTCAGGGAAACAGAATTCTAGCAGAATGTCCTTTAACGAACAAAACACACTTTAAAAAAACAGCGAAGATATAGTCAAGCGGATATAGAGAAAGTTGATGGACAATAATAAGAATTATTATGTAAGTTGGATAGATACTGAATTATTGGTGACGACCATAGCTTGACCATTATAGTGCTCAAGAGGTTGGGAAAGTCAATCATTTCTCATAGAAACATAAACGTAATATTGTGATTCCACGAGATCAAAAATAATTGCGAAATCACGTGTACGGATGGTATATATCAAATAAACCAAAAGCTACGATGCTATCATATTGATACCAGAAATAAAAAAAAAATGGTACTACTCGTTAGTTACATGGATACTAGATGTAGCTATACAAAGCAGTAACCTGAAAAAATGTGGATACCAGAAGGACGATACCTGCGACGTGGTTGATAATAGTCACTATCTACTATCATGCACAGAGATGAGAGAGGTCTGTACACTGTACAGGAAAAGACCTAATTTTAACAAAAGATTGAAAGTAGAGAATTTAAAATTGTTGAGGTTTCAGACGTGGAAAGTAAGTATACGGTAAAAATCGAGAGAGATCCAATGCTTCTGGCCTACCAAGTGGAAAAACTATGAACAAAACTAAATTCCCCAAATTTTTAAACTGAAAAAGATTGTGTCTTGTACTCTAACCATTTACTGAAATAATCCATTATTTAAAACTGTTTATTTGCAAGAAACGCAATTAAAAATAGCTATTCTTCACATGTAACAACAATTCCCTAATCAGATAAATGATAGTCCTTGTTACGTAGTTGTACACTCGAAAATTCCAAACCTAAAACTACGCGATATCATTACAATTAAAGTTCACAAGAGCAGAAAACTGTTGCTTGCTCAAACCCAACTTGCTCCAACAGTCACGTCCAAAATGTAACGGCGAAGATGAAAACATGTAGCAACTGTTTGACATTTGCCCTTTGTATAATCACCACACTTAGCTAAGTAGAATAAGATCTCGAAAAATCTTTCTGAAAAAATCAAGATCCATCTCTGAAGCTCTAGAGACGCGCCGAGTATATACATCGATGGCAAGCGTCAGCTACCACAACATATTTTTGCCCATCAGAGAAAATCGCTTCTGGATATAGTTTACCGTATCCGAGAGCGCTAAACAGACTAAGGCCTGTTTTACGTTGCGCTAGTAACCTTAAAAAATGGGGATATAGTGGAGTCACTGAAGGTTTTCACCTCCGATTTCGTTGAACTTTCATCGATTTTCATGAAAATTGGTAAGTAGTTAGAAGATACTTCAAGGAACAAAGGTGACATGATGTTAACTTGCGCTTTTACCCTGGGGGTGGTTGCCACCCATTCTCGTGGGTTAAATTTTTTTATTAAAAATAATACCAGAAATCGATAGAGGGGCAACGTCTAAGCAAAATTTGTTATATAAATTTATTAACATAAATCAATACTTTTTGAGTTATTAAATATCAAAGATTTTATTTTTTCACGTTTTAAAGCTGTTTTTCACGTATTACTCAAAAACTATAAGCTTTTGTAAAAAAGCTATTATCACCAAAATTATAGATAATAAAAAATTTAATACACTCCCTACTTAAAGAACTAAACTAATGTTATTTTAAAGTGAGTTATGGGTAATTGAATGTATATTTTTTTCGACGAGTACTCAAATCTAAGTATTCAAGCTTACATAAGGGGAAAACGATGCATTTTATAGAATATACTTGTTAAGCACTTGTCAAAGTACTTCGGAATACCTATCAAATGAGCTTCAGTAGAAGCTAATAGCATCAAAATTAAGCAAGTTATGATGAAAATAAGAGAATTCTTTCGATTTTTTTAGGAAAAAGTTAAAAACTAAACATACGCCACTTCCGAACAAATTAAAATTTGTAGTAATCCTCACAAGAATTTCTTTATGTTATCATAGTTAATTATTTCAACAAATTTGACCGTTTTAGAATGCATATTTTTGAAAAAAAGGTATAATTTAAAAAAATCAGAATTTTTAGAATTATCGTACTTTTCATTTTCTTTTGATAATAACTCTAAAAATACACAATATACGTAAAAAATGATAAATAACTAAATTTTAGTTTTTTCTGTAACAAATACTTTACCCATTTTACTATTTTCGTAGAGTAAAAAATAACCGAGATAGAAACGTTTAAAATTTCAATTTTGCTGCGAGAACCATGTAACCGGGGCTATTTAACCTTTTATTTTTAAAAAAGTAAGAGGTATAAATGACTATTTTGACGCTTTTTAATAGTTCTTGGAATAAAATTCTAAACAGTTATTAGATGAACTTGCTACTTTAAAATTTAACGGAGTTATTTACTAAAAACAATAACATTTTTTAGAAAATTTTTTAAAAGATACATTTTGAAACATTTTTGGTGCATAAACTTTAATGCTATCAACTTGTTCGAGGCACTTATTTGATAGATATTTCAATGAGCTTTGACAAATGTTTAATAAGTATATGTTATAAAATGCATCATTTTCCCGGTATTTAAGCTTGAATACTTAGATTTGGGTACTCGACGAAAGAAATATACATTCAATTACCTATAACTCACTTTCAGTAAACATTAAAAGGTTTTTCTAGTAAGGAATTTATTTGATTTTTTATTAGCCTCAATTTTGATAATAACTTTTTTGAAAAAACTTATAGTTTTTGAGTTATTTATGAAAAATTGGTTAAAAACATGCATTTTTCTCCCGTAAAATTAAAATTTTTGATCTTTAAGAACTCAAAAAGTTTTGATTTATTTTAATACCTTTATATAACAAATTTTGCTTATAATTTGTCGCTCTATCGAATTGTGGGGTTATTTTTTATAAAATAATTTTCACCCCCGAGGAGGGGTGGCATCCACCCCCAGGGTAAAAGCGCAAGTTAGCACCCTGTCACCTTTGTTACTGGAGATATCCTTTAACCACTCACCAATTTTCGTGCAAATCGATGTAGGTTCAACGAAATCGGAGGTAATAGCTCATATTCACCTTCAGTGACTGCACTAATAACTGAAAAACGAAACCTGAGATTGTAGCATGGTTCAGAATAGTCACCAGCTACTATCATGCACAGGGCCGGCGATAACGGGTCTTCAAGGAATGTAGTGCAGACGGGCGCCCCTGCTTAGAGGGCGCCAAAATGAGGTTTTTGTGGCTGTTATACAAAATACTAATTAAAAAAAAACAAGGGGCGCCTATATTAGTTTTGCAGGCGGGCACCTTATACCCTAGCGCCGGTACTGATCATGCACAGATATGAGCGAGACCTGTACAGAAGAAGACATAATTTTATCAAATGTCGGGCCATCTATGTGACAAACCATTGGAAGTACAGAATTTAAAATTGTTGGTGTTCAAGATGCGGAATATAAGTATACAGAAAAATCAAGAGTGGTCCAATATTTTTGATTGTTTGAAAGACTGATAAATTTTATAAACACTTGAATAAATCAAGGAAGTGAAAAAATAGTATGTCAAAGTGTGTAAAATGTGTTTGTTTAATTAGTTAAGCGAGTTAGGCAAAATTTTCATAAACGGAGCTAATCGTTAATAGAAGGTAAAAGCACCACTGCCACAAAAACGTTAAAAATTCATTAAAACTTTTTTCAATCTGTGGGTGTCTCACCCAACCATTATGGCCGAGGAGAAACAGCTTACTGACCAATACAGAAAACAGAGAAAAATTCAAAAAAATGTTATCTGACTAAAAATAAAAATGATTTTGTCTGGCACTCTGAAACCTTTACTGAATTAATCCCTTTTTTAATATCGTTTATTTGCAAAAAACATTTAAAAATAGCTATTTTTCATATGTTACTACAATCCCCTAATCATTTAACTTAAAACCCATTTTGCACACAATTTTACACTGAAAAATTCCAAACCCAAACCTACACGGTATCATTAACATTAAAGCTCACATCAGCAGCAAACTGTTGCTTGCTCAAACCCAACCTGCCCGAACTGCCATGTACAAAATATAACGGTGGAGATGAAAACATGTAGCAGGTGTTTGATATTTGCCCCTTGTATAATCACCACACTCAGCTAAGTAGACTAAGATTTGGGAAAATTTTTCTGAAAAAATCAAAATCCATCTCTGAAGCTCCAAAAACGCGCCGAGTATCTACATCTATGGCAAGCGTCAGCTACTACAATACATTGTTACCCATCAGAGGAAATCGCTGCTGGATACAATTTACCGTATCCGACAGCGTTAAACAGACTAAGAGGCGTTTTACGTTGCGCTAGTAACCTTAAAAAATGGGAATACCAGGACAACGATACCTGGGATTGTGGCATGGTTCAGAATAATCACCATCTACTCTCATGCACAGAGATGAGACAGACCTGTACAGAAAAATACATAATTTTATCAAATGACGGGCCATCTATATGGCCAAACATTGGAAGTACAGAATTTAAAATTGTCGTTGTTCGAGATGCGGAAAATATGTATATATATATATATATATATATATATATATATATATATATATATATATATATATATATATATATATATATTACAGTTCAAGTTGATTCTCAGTTAGAGTTGACTCCAACTACTGAAACGAGCAGTAAAAGTTGAGTTTAAATATTTAAATCAACTTTTACTAGTTGGAGTTTACTCTTCCTGGATCGATTCAGTAAATGTTGATTATACGAGAATCTCAAGTGCATTTTTGATGAGTGTGCGTTTCTTTGTTTTGACCGTTTCAACTAATTAATAGTAGTCTGTAACGTCACCCCCGTTAGGTATATTATTCTGATTCGATTTTTTGCACAAACTTACTCAAAGAAATACATCCGTATAACAATCCTTATAACAAATACACAGGGTGTCACGCGGTACCGAGGTCGAAATTTGTTTAACCAATTTCAGTTAAGTCAGTCAGTAAAGTGACTCTTTATCGAACGAGTCTGATATTACGAGCTGAGGAACAGACGCGTTCGATAAAGAGTATTGAGGTGGTGCGTACAAAATTGTATGGTTAATCATAAAAAACATTAACACTTACTTAAAACTTTGAGGAAATTTTTTTAATTTTAGACGAAATAAAAAATTCGTATGACAGTAATGACAGTAATGACAGATGATTTTTGCATGATGGCCGATTTTGATGTTTAATCGATAGTTATCAATATTGTATACCTACCTAATTACTAAATCTGTAAAGTTTTGATTTATTTTGTATGAATATAATTGCGAAACACTACAGAATTTTACTTTTTGACATAAATTTTATTAATAATAAGATAAATTTTGTACAATATTTTTAATAATTAAAGTAAATAAATTTTAATTTCACTCAAATAAATAATCGATTGCTGCCATTGGCCACTTACATTCAGTCTCGGTTAATTTGATTAATTATCGCGGCAGGTAAAGTAACATTCTTCTTTCAATACAACAAAGTGTTGCTTTACTGCCGAAAATGAGGCCAAATGAGTACAATAATGAATGATTTTAGTGAAGTTTGGCGATAAGCAATGATTTTAAACAAATTCGCAAAAATACATAGTTTTTTCACTTCGTACAATTTTTTTTTAGATCCATTGGGCCTTTTTTTCTCTAAAATTGACTGTTGTCGAGTTATTAGCGACTTAAAATTTGAAAAACACCAAAATAACCATTTTCAAGGTTTAATAACTCGGTTAAAGATAATTATTGTGAAAGTCGAGCGAGCGGCCGTGGAGTAACGGTATAATCGCTGGCCTCATACGCCAGTGCACGTGGGTTCGAGCCCTGCTAAAGACAAACCATTTTCATTTTCAATAACGACACGAGCCGTCTCACCGTGCCTCGAAGAGCACGTTAAGCAGTCGGTCCCCCTGGGCTAGTGTACATCGACACTAGTTACTTGAAACAGGGTTAAAGATGTAATTGGCGCCGGAACTGTCCGAAAGGCAAAAATGCCATACGATATTATATATTATGAAAGTCAGAAACTAAAAAAGTCAAAGATTAAAGCTACCTCTATAAGATCCTGAAGAAATTTTTGTCATTATTTCATTAATAAGATATTATTTTTAATTATCAACAATGAGCGCTAACCGTGTATTGAGGCGCCGTCAATGTGAGTGCGAGTGAGATTCACCATTGGATGGCTGGAATGGTGCATCTCTTTAGCACTCACCATTGACGGCCGCGTAATACGCACTTAGCGCTCATTGTTAATAATTAAAGATAAAGCTTAGTAATAAAATAGTGGCAAAAATTTCTGCTGGATCTTATAGAGGGGGCTATAAACTTTGATTTGGTCACTTTCTGACTTTCATAATAATGGATTTTAACCGAGTTATTAAGCCTTGAAAATGGCTGTTTTCGCATTTTTCAAATTTTAAATCGCGTATAACTCGACAACAATCAATTTTAGGAAAAAATCACAAAATACCTTTTTTTGCTCAGAATAACCCAAATGATCTAAAAAAAATTGTTCGAAGTGAAAAAATTATTTTTGTGAATTTGTCTAAAAAAACTGTTTAAAAAACAATTTGTCGATCAAGGTACTGCCTGACACCCAGTAGATTTGTTATAAGGACCTCTTTTTGAGTAAGTTTGTGCAAAAAATTCGAATCGGAGTAATTTACCTAACGGGGGCGACGATACAGCCTAAACTAGTTTGAACATATTCAGTAACATTTAATTTCTAGAATCGACTGTTTGTGTGAATCAGAATCAACTTTTCAGCTACCTTTTACTAAATGGCATTGGGAATAGTGTACTTTTCCTAGTTGGAGTCTACTTTTACTAGTAAATGTTGAATATAAATCTTCATTTTATATTTATGATCAACTTTTACTGAAACCAGCCGTTAGAGTTGACTCAACAAGTTGGAGTCAACTCCAACTGGATAATCAACTTGAACTGTAACATATATAAAAATCAAGACTGGTCCAATATTTTTGATTGTTTGAAAGACTGATAAATTTTGTATACAATTGAATGAATCAAGGAAGTGAAAAAATAGTATGTCAAATTGTGTAAAATGTAATTATTTAATTAGTTAAGCGCTCTCGACAAAATTTTTATACTCGAATCTAATCGTCAATAGAAGGTAAAAATGCCACACTGTCACACTGCCACAAAAACGTTACAAATACATGAAAACTTTGTTCAATGTGTGGGTGTTTCACCAAACCCTCATGGCAGAGGTGAAACAGCTTACTGACCAATAGACCAATAGAGAAAACACAGAAAAATTTGTATAATTGTTCTCTGACTATAATTCGCGACATTTTCAAAATAAAAATAATTTTGTCTGGCACTCTAAAACTTTTACTGAATTAATCCATTGTTTAAAATCGTTTATTTGTAAAAAACATTTAAAAATAGCTATTGTTTATATGTGACTACAATGCTCTAATCATTTAACTGAAAACCCTTGTTGCACACAATTTTACACTCGAAAATTCCAAACCTAAAACTACACGGTATCATTACAATAATTAAAGTTCACATCAGCAGCAAACCATTGCTTGCTCAAACTCAACCTGCTCGAACTGCCACGTACAAAATGGATAATATCTTGGAAAATCTTTATAAAAAAAATCAAGATCATTCCTATATGCGTCAGAGACGCGCCGAATACATCTATGTCAAGCGTTAGCTACCACAACACATTCTGCCTTAAGGGGGGAAATAGGTTTAGGAGCCCGATTTTTCATGTATTTTTGAAAATTTTTTTTTGGTAGAAAAAAAATTTTGTTTTCTACTTTGGGATAATTTTATACATATTCTAAAGTATATGTCCAAATTGTTTTAAGTTATTATATTTCATTTAAAAATAGAGCAGTTTTAGGCCGCAATTCGTGGGAACGTTCAGATCGTAGGACAACCCTAGCTCATAGTTTCCGCCTAAAATCCATAATCCAAAAATGTTTACGTTTATTACAACTTTCTCTTCGATATGAACCTCAAATCGGCTAAAAAGATCAAAAATTTGAAAAATTACGCAAGTTTGAAAAAAAAACATCAATTTTTACCGTTTTTTCAGTTATTTGCCCATAAAACTGCACTTAAAACCCAGTTTTTATTCCGATTGGAGGTTTATATTGAAGGCAATTTAATAACGAACAATAATCACATCGGTTTTTTAAAATTGGTTTATTATTTTTTGAGCTAGACATCACGCTCTCAACTTGAGAAGGACTTCGAATTTTGCTTTGAAATTTTCAGAACACATTCTTGAATACATCGATTCAAGCTAGTTCCAAAAATTCGAAATTTTGAAACCTCTAAACCTATTTCCCCCCGCTAGAGAGGGCTGCTACTTAAAAACAAACAGGGCTACAGGAGAACGATACCTGCGACTCTGGCACGGTTCAGAATAGTCATCAGAAGACGACCTAATTTTATCAAATGACAGAGCCGTCCATATGGCTAACCACTGGAAGTACAGAATAGTTGTTGGTGTTAAAGACACGGAAAATAAGAATATAGAAGAATCAAGAGCGGTCCAATATTTTTGATTGGTTGAAAGACTGATAAATTTTGTACAAACTTAAATGAATCAAGCTGAAAAAAAAGTTTGTCAAAATGTATAAAATATGTTTACATCCTCAACTTAGTGCTTTCGACCAAATTTTCATAATCGAGACTAATGGCCAATAGAAGTTAAAAATACCACTTCTTAAGGTTATGTTCATGTATACACTGTAGTTATCTTACGTATGCACGCATAATCCCCAACAGAAAAAACAGGAAAACACGGCCACAAAAACGTTATAAACACATCAAAACTTTTTCATAGTGTGGGTGTCTCAGCCAACCATCGTGGCCTAGAAGAAACTGCTGACTGACTAATACAAAAAATACAGAAAAGTTTAAAAACGTGTTACAGTCGGAAAAATGAAAGAATACCCATGAACGATCACATCAATCACTTATTTTGTATTTACTATTTTCTTCTATAACAAACGTTTGTTATTTATAGAAAAAAGAGCAAATACATAATAAGTGATTAATGTGATCGTTCATGGATATTCCTTAATTTTTCCGACTCTATCTGGCTATAATTCGAGGCATGTCCAAAATAAAAATGATTTTGTCTGGCACTCTAAAGCCTTTACTGGAAAACCCAATTACCCTTCCAAGCAACAACAAAAATGAAGTTGAAGACACCATAATATTTACAGACAAGCAGGCCATCACAATTTGCAAATCTCAAGAGCCTTTCCGTTCCCATATCAATTTTGTTAAGAAAGATACTTTGGAACCATCCATAAATTTGGATAATTTAACACCACCAAGAGTTAGACTAACTAATAACTCGAACAGTCTATATCTTCTTGCAAGATTAAGCGAACCGGACGTCTTAAGGCAATTAAACTACAACTTTCTTTTCTTCACGATCAGCCTGATTCTGTATTTTACGACGGATATACCAACACCAGCGTGAAACTCTTTTTGGCTTTCGAAGGACTACCTACTAAGACTGAAGAACTACGAAAAGTTCTTCTAGAATTTAACCATGCCTATGGAATTGGTCCAGCTGAAGTGGAAGCTGATCTTGCCGCTTATAGGTCCTATATCACTTCGGAAAAATTATACACCTACAAAAGTCAAGGGAATGTCACCGAAGTTATTATTCCACTGGCTCTCCAAAGCGAAATTTTTAAACAACACGACGTGTTCTGAGGGACTAGAAACCTCAAATTATTTTAGTGATGACAACTTTGGCATGGTTCTGATTAATATTCGTTCTATAAGAAATAAAAATGATGAATTATTTTTGTTTCTGGAGGAATTAGGATTTCCTCCGATAGTTGCGGTTACAGAGCACTGGCTTGAAGTTAACGAGCCTTTTTTTGTAGAAAAATATACCACAATTGCCAGGTATGATCGTCCAAGTTCGGCTCATGGAGGCATCCTGATTCTCTCTAGAAGTAATGATTTTTCTCTGGTAGCAAAATATGACGTTTTGTTAAGTGAATTCTTCTTTGAGTTTTCCTTAGTTTATAATAAAAATCTTAATCTTTACATTATTTGCATTTATAGATCACTTGATACTACCGTGGAACTATTTTTTCAGAACCTGCTAAATTTGTTAGATGACCTGCCTCAAAAAAGCAGAAAAATTCTATGCGGTGATTTTAACATTAATTATGCTGCTGCTAGTGCTACCCAAGTGTCCCTGGCAAACATATTTGAATCGTATGGTCTCTCAATGCACGTTAATTCTCCTACAAGGATTACAAAAACTACATCTAACATAACCGATTATATTGTCTCAGATTTCTCACCCCTTGATGTCTGCTCTACAGTTACCAATGCGGGACTGTCTGATCATGAAGCAGTGTATACGAAGTTTAACATCTTCAGCAAACCCTCCTCAAAAACCCGACATTTAGGTAGGATTTTTTCCGCCCAGAATTTTCGTAAATTCCAAAATTTATGCTTAACTTCTGAGTGGCAATTTCCTTCTATGGACGTGGACTGTAATTTCAGTGTTTTTCTAGATAAGCTCCTCTACATCTTCAATAAGGCATTTCCTTTAATTCCTATAAGTCAAAACATCGGAAACCTTGGGTTACGAAAGGTATTCGCATATCAGCTAAGAATATGCGTTCACTACTATACATCAAGAAATTGACTACCAATGTTGCTGTCACTGAATATATCTTGAAGTACAGGACAACATATCTAAAACTTGTCAGGTCAGATAAAAAAGCCTATTATCAAAATCGTCTGGGAAGCTCTAAAAGTGTTGCAAAAGAAACTTGGTCTATAATAAAATCTTCGAAATAAAACTCACACAGCTCAATCATTTTCCCTTCAAATCCTGAAAGTCTAAACGACTACTTCGTTAATGTGAGTAAAAATATAACATAAACAATTTTACAGCAACAAGATCCCATTTCCTATCTTCCTAATTCAAGAAAGGTATCGAATTCATTCTTTTTACGACTAGTCGATAACTGTGAACTGATCCAAACAATCAATAGTATCAAAATCATCCTGTAGTACTGATGGACTATCTATAAAAATTTTCTCTAATCTCGCAGAAAATGTGTTGGAAATCCTCCTCTCACTAATTAATGATTACTTCGAAAAACGTAAATTTCCAGAGTGCCTAAAAACAGCCATTATTATTCCTCTTCATAAGGGTGGCGAAAAATCTGATGCCTGCAACTATAGACCTATTGCCTTACTACCGGTGCTCTCCAAAATTATTGAGAGACTCATTAAAACTCGACTTATGTCCTTTATCGTTGATAACAATATTTTATCACAAAATCAGTTCGGCTTTTTAACAAATAAATGTACCACTGATGCCATGTTTTCTGTACTACATGAGGTTTACCAAGCACTAAACAATAATCTTTATACTGCCACTGTTTTCTGCGACTATGCCAAAGCTTTTGATTGTGTAAATCATGATATCTTGATTACAAAACTAAATTTCTATGGAATTCGTGGTATTTCTTTGAACTGGTTCCAATCCTACTTGAATAATAGGAAACAACTAGTTAGAGCAAATGATACTGACTCTAGTCTCAAAAACATTGTATGTGGAGTACCACAAGGTTCAGTATTGGGTCCTTTACTGTTCCTTATCTTTATAAATGACATCACTAATTTAAAAATCAATGGGAAATTTTTTCTTTTTTCTGATGATACCAGTATCACTTGGAGCAACTCAACTATTGCATCTCTTCATGAAACTATAACTTCGGATCTACTGACGATAAAGACCTGGTCTGACTCTAATTTACTCTCTTTTAACGTAAATAAAACAGTAGCATTATCCTATAAAGGAGCTCTTCAACCTTTGCCTCTTAATAACAGCCAGATCAGTACCGTTGATCCTGTAAACTTTCTTGGTATTTTTTTAGCAACCTCAAATGGTCCCATCATATCGATTCGTTAAGTAAGAAACTCGCCTCACCTTGCTATGCAATAAGATCTGTCTCAAGGGAACTCAATTTAGCATCTTCTAAAATAACATATTTTTCGTTGTTCGAGTCTCATCTTCGATATGGTCTTCCTGTTTGGGGTTCTAGTACAGCTGCTCAATTTGATGTCATTTTAGATTGCAAAAAAGGGCAATAAGATATCTGTTTGGCCTCAGAAGATCTACACATTGCAGAAGTTACTTCAGACATCATGAAATTTTAACACTCCCATCTTTATATATTCTAGAAACGGTTTGTTTAATTCGTAAACACCTCCATGTCTTTCCATCAAGGCCCAATCATCTTTACTCCACCAGGAAATCAATCTGATATTTATTTACCGAGTCCATCGACTGAGTTAGTAAAGAAATCTATATTATATTCCGCAAAGAAACTGTACAATCATCTTCCGTTACAACTTAAATCTGCAACATCTTTCCCTAAGTTCCGTAAAATGACAAAAGCCTATTTATCCAAAAGTCCATATTATTGAATAGAAGAATTTCTCAATGAATAACTAAGAAAATTGGGTTTCATACGCAGTAGCATAAATTTGTCAGTTCTTATGTTGTACCTATTTTATTTTATTTGTTGTATGTTCAATTTGCAATTTATATAAATTTTGCAATAAATTGTTTTTGTCTTGGCTTTTATATTTTATACTGTACATTATTGACGATTTATCTAATTTTAGTAAATTGTAGTTGTTATTTGTTATTTATATTATGTTTTTCTTTTAACTGTATGTAAGCTTTGTCCATAAAATTGTAAAAATTTTCAGTGGCAATAAAGCATATTTCTATTCTATTCTATTCAATACTGAATAAGTCCGTTGTTTAAATTTGTTTATTTCTAAAAAAACAATAAAAATAGCTATTTTTGATATGTAACTACAATCCCCTAATCATTTAACTGAAAACCCTTGTTGCACACAATTTTACACTCGAAAATTCCAAACCCAAAACTACACGGTATCATTACAATTAAAGTTCACATCAGCAGCAAACTGTTGTTTGCTCAAACCCAACCTGCTCGAACTGCCACGTACAAAATGTAACGGCGGAAATGAGAATATGTAGGTAACAGGTGTTTGATATTTGCCCCTTGGATGATCACCAGAATCAGCCAAGTAGACTAAGATCTCGGAAAATCTTTCTAAAAAAATCAAGATCCATCCACGATACGCAAGAGATGCACCAAATACATATATGGTAAGCCTCAGCTACCACAACACAGTTTGGCCCCTCAGAGAACATGGCTGTTAGACACAATTTACCGTATAATATCTGGAAGGAGCTAAACAGACTAAGAACTTACGTTTCGTGTTATGCTAGTAACCTGCAGAGCGCTAAACAGACCAACAACCGGCAATCCGGTTTCACGTTGTGCTAGTAACCTGAAAAACATCTGCGACTGTGGCGCGGTTCAGATTTGTCACTATTATACACAGAAATAACAGAGACCT
The DNA here is from genome assembly GCF_917563875.1 of Diabrotica virgifera virgifera. Lineage (NCBI taxonomy): Eukaryota > Metazoa > Arthropoda > Insecta > Coleoptera > Chrysomelidae > Diabrotica > Diabrotica virgifera. Next base: position 192,914,484 of record NC_065448.1, read on the forward strand.
GTGTACAGAAGAAGACCTAATTTTAGCAAATGACAGGGTCATGTATGTGACCAACTATTGGAAGTACAGAATTTAAATTTGTTGGTGTTCAAAACACGGAAAGTAAGCCTATACCGAAAAATCAAGAGAGATCCAATATTTTTGACCTACTAAGTGGAAAAATTATGAACAAAACTGTAGAGAGATAAATATCTAACGAATAACTTTTACAAAATCTAAGATTTACAAATCCTTTAAAATACGAAATAACTAACGACCATATTTATTTATAGATTGGTAAATAACGAAACATGATTACTTGCTTACTTGCGAAAGTGGAGCACACAACGGTGTACATTTGATCAGAGAGTGGTTTTCTGCTAGGTAAGCAATAACATATATTATACAGGGTGTAACAAAAATACAGGTCATAAATTTGATCACTTATTCTGGGACCAAAAATAGTTCGATTTAACCTAACTTACCTTAGTACAAATGTGCATATAAAAAAGTTACAGCCCTTTGAAGTTACAAAATGAAAATTGATTTTTTCCAATATATCGAAAACTGTTAGAGATTTTTTATTGAAAATGGACATGTGGCATTCTTATGGCAGTAGCATCTTAAGAAAAAATTATAGTGAAATTTGGACACCTCATAAAAATTTTATGGGGTTTTTTTTCCTTTAAACTCCCCCAAACATTTGTGTACGTTCCAATTAAATAATTTTTGTCACACCATTAGTTAAACACAATGTTTTTAAGACTTTTTTGCCTCTTAGTACTTTTTCGAAAAGTCAGTTTTTATCGAGATATTTTAAATATTTGTCAAATCCACCACATATTTGTATATGGTTAAGTACGATTATGGAGACTTGGTAATAATATTAAAATTTATTTATGATTTACACTTTTAGGTATATTTTGAACCATATTAAAAAAGAAGCCCCATCTCGATAATAGGTGCCTTCTAGAAAAAATACAAAGAGGCAAAAAATTTTAAAGACACTGTGTTTAACTAATAGTACCGCAGGAATATTTTAACTGGAACGTATACAAACACTTGGGGGGTTTAAAAGAACAAAACCCCCATAAAATTGTTATGTAAACATATTAAAAAATAAGCCTCTACTGGATAAAAACTGCCATATCGAAAAAATACTAAGAGGCAAAAAAGTTTTAAGAATATTGAATGTAACTAATGGTACCACAATAATATTTTAATTGAGACGTACACAAAAGTTTGGAAGAATTTAAGGGAACAAAACACCCATAAAATTTTTATGGGGTGCACAAATTTCACTATAATTTTTCTTTAAGATGTTCCTGCTAAAATAATGCCAGATGTCCATTTTCAATCAAAAATCCCCAATAGTTTTCGATATATTCGAAAAAATCGATTTTCATTTTGTAACTTCAAAGGGCTGTAACTTTTTTTATGTGCATATTTGTACTAAGGTAAGTTAGGTTCATTCGAACTATTTTTGGTCCCAGAATATGTGATTTAATTTTTGGCCTGTATTTTTGTTACACTCTGTATAATTAAACTTCGCATACTGAGAGTACGTATGTGTGCCATAATAATTTCGTGTTGATAAATAAGACGACGCGAATAGATTGGGAATAAGTTAGTTAGATTTGGGGCTTGCCTAAGAAAGATACTTTGGGCAGAATACAATGGTTACCGTCATCAACTAAGTATTGTCCCTATCAGTTAGTAATGTGTTTAACAACTAAAATATATTGATGAATAAATACGAGTTGTTTCAACAATTAACTAAGCCCATCCTATAGGAACCCCTCTCATTTCTTTATAAAACTGAAATTGAAAAATACGGAAAATACAAAAAAAAATTGAAAAATTTATGTCGGACTATAATTCCCCAAATTTTTAAACAAAGAAAGATTGTTTCTGGGACTCTAAATGGATTACTGAAATAGTCCATTTCATAAAACCATTTATTTGTAAAAAAACAATTATTTTTCATGTGTAACTAAAATCCCCTAACCATTTAACTGAAAATCCTTGTTGCACAAAATTTTACACTCGAAAATTCCAAACCCAAAACTACACGGTATCATTACAATTAAAGTTCACATCAGCAGCAAACTGTTGCTTGCTCAAACCCAACCTGCTCGAACTGCCACGTACAAAATGTAACGGCAGAGATGAAAACATGTAGCAGGTGTTTGATATTTGCTATACAAAAGCAGCGACTGCCGCAAGGGGGTTGCTAGGGAATGCTCCGTAGAGTTTTAATTAAACTTAATTAAACAGAAGTTGTTCTTTTAAGTTGTTCAATTTAAGTAACAATTCGAAAGGTAAAATTCAAATTGGGCTAAACAAAGTAAGAAAGTATTATTACATTCCTTATCAGAGTAACACAATAACGCCTAATTATGTATGAATGGGAAACGAAAAGTGTTTCTGAAGTTTGTAAAAATATTTAATTCCTAGCACTTTCAGCTTACAAAGTCATTTTCAGAGCTACGTTACAAGAAAATATCTATATCATCTAACAATAAAACACTGAAAACTTTTGCTTTCCATACTTCCATAAAATATAATTATAAAGCCATGTGACTACAGCTGTTTCTGCACAGAGCCTTTCTCATCCAATCATATACAACATAAGTTAGCAGCCTACCATAACATGATAGACTGACAGAAATTACCTTGTCAAAAAATAACTCTGAGATAGAACTGAACATCATTAAGCAAATAGCAGTAACCAATGGCTACAACGAACAAACAATTAACACAATTTTAAACCAAAAACTCCATAAGAAAGCCCTAAAATTAGTCTATCCACCACCACAGAAAGAACCTTCTGCTCTATCACATATACAGGCAAGATATGAACAAAAATAGCCAGGTACATAAAAAAGAAAGGAATAACACCAGCTTTCAACTAACAAAAACTTAAGCAAATATATTAAGAACAATAAAAGCCTAAAGAGAAATCAACTACAGAGTGGTGTCTACAAACTAACTAGTGGCGACTGTCCGAAAACTTACATCGGTCAAACTGGAAGAACTTTTGACAAACAGTTTCAAATTCTTCGTATTCAAAATAACGGCTTTATGCTATTTTTATTAGAATCTATAGATATTAATAAATTGAAAAATACAGATATAATTCTTAAGAGGAAACAGTAGCGATCAACAGGTAGCGAAAACCCGTTCCAAGATTGCGGCTGTAATTTTGAATATTTTTTCGAGATATTTGGCACACGTATTCGTAATATAATAAATAATGGCGGTACAGAGCCCAATTTGAGAAATATATTAATATGTGGAAATTACTCTGTAATTAAATACAATATTAAAAAAGAATGTGTGTGTACTTTGTACGCACGTAAGAAGTTATACTTCTATTATATGATTATATGATTATAAACGAAATTAATATACTTTTTATTTATATTTTATTTAAATATTAAATTGATTTATACTTACTACTTCTCAAACATTTTTATTAAAACAGTGCCAAAAATTAAAATAATAAAAGAATAAAACACACACAAACACATTAAAAATGCCACAAATGATTTTTGAACATTAATTGTCGGAAAATTTTTTAGCTGAATACGTATTTTCTGAAAATAAAATTATATAATAAATATACTTACAATCATGAAATGTATAAAAAAAAATAAAAAAATAAAAGTTTCTATTGGGATTCGAACTAACTTACCAGCGCGGCTGGTATTGGCGTTGTATTGGGGTTCACTCGCATTAAACGCTTCGCCACGGAGACAGTGTGTCATTATGTGCGAATATCGACTAACTAAACGGATTAAACTTTTGACATTTTTGAATTATGTAAATCAAATTATTTTGATTTTGAATTTGAAATGATATAGAATCGAAAAAATACAACAAAACATAGAGTAAGAAAACAATAAATTAGGTGAATATTGATAGAAATTTTGATGGTAATCAAATTATGTAAATAAAAGTATTACATACTATGTATTTTGGTAGGTTCAAATACCTATGATACATTTACAATTATTACGTACCTGTTGCTTTAAAAACTATTTAAAATTCACTACAATTATAAACTTTTTGGTTTCTGTCCTCACAACAATAAAACTAATATATTGTACATTTGTTTACCTTCATAGTGAACAATTATTTATTATTGACAGATCATTTCAACACCCAATCAGAGCCCGTATAACGACTAATAAATTTCGCAATCACTTGCATCGTGCAAAGTGGCTATGTTCAAATATCATAACAAAATTTGATCAACTATTTTTAAAACACTTACTAGTGTAAGATTCTTTAGCTTTGAATAAGCGAGATCGTAGATCGTCCCGGTTGATTGTTGTTATCCACAATTCTCTACGCCTTCGAGCTAATAGGTGTTTTATCAGTAATTTTGCGGCACTCATACTAGTCACAGTTTGATGGGCTTTCACATTGGCATGCAACAATCATCTCTTCTATGTTAATAAGTCCAAAAATATAATATGAAAACTATTTAAAAAGGCAGTATAACCATTAACTAACTTTTTGTTTGTTGTTTCTCTTCCTACAAATTTTAAAACGCAACAACCATACATAACTAAAACACAGTCCCACAGCTGTGCCACAGCTGCCATATTGGATAATTTTTGTCATGTCATTTGAACATCCAATCAGAACAAAGTTGTAATGCGACTGCGCCGGGATCAAAGGTTTTAATCCTTTTAAAATTCACCCTCATATCGCGCGTAAAGAAGTATAACTTCAAAAACGAGCCTGTAACGCCATTAAGAAGAACAAAAAATACACTTTCTTCAAATAACCTTTTTTGTCCGATGTCTAGATTTTGTGTCATTTTGGAACTACTAAAATACTTTATTTCATTAGTAGTTCCAAAATGACACAAAATCTAGGCATCGGATAAAAAAGTTTATTTGAAGAAAGTTTATTTTTTTGTTCTTCTTAATGGCGGTACAGGCTCGTTTTTTTAATATTGCATTTAATTACAGAGTAATTTCCACATATTAATATATTTCTCAAATTGGGCTCTGTACCGCCATTCTTTATTATATTATGAATACGTGTGCCAAATATCTCGAAAAAATATTCAAAATTACAGCCGCAATATTGGAACGCGTTTTCGCTACCTGTTGATCGCTACTGTTTCCTCTTAATGACCAACTTGAGACCAACAGCTCCTCACTCCTCAACCTCTTCAGTTAAAGACTTTAAAATCCAAACAAATAGTAAAATAAATCACTTGAGAAAGGCATTCTGCCAAAACAGCTGTAGTCACATAGTTTTATAATACATTTTGTGGAAGTATCGAAAACAAATTTTTCAGTGTTCTATTGTGAGATAAAATGGACTTACATCAAGTATCGGTCGAATCCAACAAGTATCTATATCACTCTAAGTCTGATTACTAGGCACTGGTAGCTGCTAGCTATTGAAGGTAGGTCTGTTTGTGCTCGTATTTGATTTTCTTACGATTTGTTTTAATACTAGGTTGAATAAATTTGTTGATAGCGGATCCCCTTGTTTTAAACCGCTATTCACGCTATCTGCCTTAAAAAGTATTCTTGTATTGTTACACTATTTACCGTGTTCCTAAGCGTAATTCTCACTACCCTTATTAGCTTTTCTGTTATTTCTCATGTTCTCATGGCCTCATAAAGCATTATTAGTGTATTATTTTGTATTTATTTTAATATACTCATTTAATCGTTAGTTGTTCTTCCTGCTATTAAACCTCCCTATTATTTTCCGATAACTTTGTTATCATATTTCATTATTCTTATCCTTATCATTTTTTCAATTTCATAAATCACTTCCAATTATTGCTATACCTCTATAATAGTTTTCGCACTCGATTTTGCCCCCTTTTTCTATAGATAGGACCAATAAGAGAGGTATTCTATTGTATCGGCATTTCTTCCTTCCATTACGTCAAACTGCTAATACCAAGCGGAATATCCTTTATTTCAGTCCTTCGCTGCCGTTTTTAAAAATCTCAGCTGGAATACCATTTTACCATGCATTTTTGTTATTTTTTGGCACACTACTAATATTAAAAAATTTCTCGATTGCTATAACATTACATTTTTCATTTCCGTATAAGTAATATATAGAAATAATGCTCTATGATATTTATCTCTATCCGTAAGAAGCATTTTTACGATTGTTTTAATAATAAAGCACTGTTAATATGACAGTTAATAGCAAATCAGCCCAATCAAATAATTATTGATTAGTTGCACAGTTGAAAAACAACACAAAAAATACAGCCAAAATTAACATTTCTTTTATAAGAGATATAGTGGGGCCAATAGAGAACGAAAATATGCATTGTTTCGAAAAAATTCAAACAAGCTTATATTTTTCTAAAACTTTTTTTATTGGTTTATATACATGTTAAGGTAAAAAGTTCTACTCACAGATTTTGCCGCTAATTGTTTATTATTTGTTTAAACAATAACAATTGTTTTGTATTAATAATTTTAAAAATATCGTTTAATTCATCATTTCACTTTGATCAAAAATGTTTCTATTTTTTTTATTACGGTGAGTCCGAAAATGGCATTACAATTTGAAAATTCAAAAGTTTTGAGCTATCATACAGTATGTCTGCGTAACTAGGAACCATATGGGAAACTTTTTTATTATCGAATTTACGAAAAGAGTTATTCTTCAAAAAATTCTCTGCATAGTCTAAAATTTAAAACTCGACCATCAGATACCAAATTTTATCAATTTTATACGAGGTATGTCAAAGATATGAATTTCGTTAAAGAGCAAACTACCTTTATACATACACCGGCAAAATTAGCCGAACACCTTAAAAATGGGACATGTTTGATGTCTTGAATTTTCTAAACCAGTGGTCTGATTTGAGTGATTCTTTTAGTAGCTTATAGCCTTATTATTTAAGAATATCGTTGTAATAATATTGTTGCTAGACAGGTAAATATCATTTTATACCGGGGGTACCAATCATACTGTGTTTTTTTCTTAAAGTTTGGAACACCCTGTGGAATATTCTAGCATATGTAAAATATTAAAATTAATACTTGATTGTAGACTTAGGCTTTCTTAACATTCTCCATTTTGATTCATTTACTTATTTGAAATAATAAAAAAGTTATGTGCGTTAACAGCTATCCATGTTTTTCATCAATATATCCTCGTAGTAGGGGAGGAAAATATACTAAATTTGCAGTTACTCGAGTGTTATGGGGACCTATTGGATTGTGAAGAGTATGTGCTAAAATCAGAAAAAGGTTAAGTTAAGTTTTCCATAAAGTGGGGGACTTTTCATTTTTTTAATTTAATTTTCCATTTGAAAAAATCATTTTTCTCCGATTATAGCGCTATCTATCCATAATTCGAAAAAATGTGTCGAATAAAAGTTGCTTATTTTTACGTAAAGAATCCAAATCCGCAATAAAAATTGGGGGCTCCTATTCAAGATTTTAAATTAAATCCCCCACCACCCCTCTCCGCGGGGGCTCGTGACACCCCACGGAGAGGGGTGGGGGGTAAATTAAAAATTTTAAATACGAACCCTGCGATATTCCGCGAAATGAACATCAGATCGTAAAACTGCAAAATACACCCATTCAATATTTTTCAAAAATCTACCGAATGGCACCAAACACGATCCCCCACGGAGGTGGGGAGGGGGGTTACTTTAAAATCTTAAATAGGAGGCCCCAATTTTTATTGCAGATTTGGATCCTTGACGTAAAAATAAGCAACTTTTATTGGCAACATTTTTTCCAATTATGGGTAGATGGCGCTATAATCGGAAAAGACGATTGGTGGAAATGGAAAATTAAATTAAAAATGGAGAGTCCCACACTTTATGGAAAACTTAACTTAACTTTTTTTGGTTTTAGCACCCACTCTTCACAATCCAATAGGTCCCCATAACTCTCGAGTAACTGCAAATTTAGCATACTTTCCTCCCCTACTATGAGGATTTATTGATAAAAAGCATGGCTAGTTGTTAAAGCATATAACTTTTTATTTTCCAACATAAGCAAATGAATCAAAAACCAAAATGTTAAGAAAGCCTAAGTCTACAATCTAGTTTTAATTTTAATATTTTATGTAGGCTAGAATATTCCACAGGGTGTTCCGAACTTTAAGAAAAAAACACAGTATGATTGTAACACCCGGTATAAAATGACATTTACCTGTCTAGCAACAATATTATTACACTGATATTCTTAAATAATAAGGCTATAACATACTAAAAGAATTGCTCAAATCGGACAACAGGTTTAGGAAATTCGCGACATCAAACATGTCCCATTTTTAAGGTGTTCGGCTAATTTTGCCGGTGTGTGTATTTCAGAACATCAAAAAATGTTATTAGGAAAAGTTGTTTAAAATTAAAAACTATATTTTATATGCAATTACGTCCTTCTAATTGAAAAAAATAATTGCAAATTTTTTTCAAATTACGGATAACCAACATAATTTTATTGCAACTATGATAACTATTTTATTATCAATATTAGGTAAGAAAAAGTTATTCTTTCTCTCTCTCTAAAGTCCAAACCACTTCGATATTGTGAAATATAAAGGTACTTTACTCTTGGGCGAAATTCATATTTTTGACATACCTCGTATAAAATTAATAAAAATTTGATATCTGATGATTGCATCTTAGATTATATACGATGCAAAGTATTTAATAAAGAATAACTTTTTTTTGTAAACCGGATAATAAAAAAGTTATAGTCGATTCGCTAATCCGATACACAACTGTCTACACTACAATCACAATAAAAATGCACTATATAGAATTAAACAAACCAAGACACGTTGAATGTTCGAGGAGCACTCCAAATCATGATTTGGGAGTACTCCTCGTGCTTGTTTATTTCTAGTGCATCTTTATTGTGATTTTAGTGTAGACAGTTGTGTCTCAGATTAGCGAATCGATATAACTACAGCGTGTCTACTTGAGTTGGAAACATATGGGAAACTTTTTTATTATTAATTTTACGAAAAAAAGTTATTCTTTATAAAAAGTTCTGCATGCCCCAAAACCTAAGATTCAATCATCAGATATCAAATTTTCTGAATATTATACGAGGTATGTCAAAAAATATGAACTTCGTTCAAGAGTAAAGTACCTTTATTTCTCTCAATATCGAAATTGCTTATTCTGAAAAGTTGTTTGGAAATAAAAACTAAGCTCAAATATGCAATTACATGCGTCTAATTGGAAAAAAATATTTTCCAAATTTTTCTCAAATTTATTGATACTAACTTCGTTTTGATTCATTACACATACGATAACTCTTTTATTATTACTTTTACGTAAAAAAGGTATTCTTTATAAAAAGCTCTGTAGATCATAAGGCCGAAGATGCAACCAACAGATATCACATTTTATTAATTTTATACGAGTTATGTCAAAAAATATGAATTTCACTCAAGAGTAAAGTACCTTTATTTTTCACAATATTGAAAACAGTTATTAAAAAAGTTGTTTAGAACTAAAAACTATGTGTCAATATGCAATTACATCCTTCTAATTGAAATACTGTGAAATATAAAGGTGCTATAATATTGAGCGAATTTCATATTTTTTGACACACCTCGTATAAAATTAATAAAAGTTGATATATCATGGTTGTGTCTTAGATTTTAGACCATGCAAAGCTTTTTACGAAGAATAACTTTTTATCGTAAAATGAATAATAAACGAGTTATCATATTTGTAATAATTAAAAACAATGTTGGGTATCCTTAAATTTGAGAAATTTTTTTTTCAATAAGAAGCATGTAATTGCATATTTGATCTTAGTTTTTAATTCCAAACAACTTTTTATCATAAGAATTTTCGATATTGAGAGAAATAAAGGTACTTTACCCTTGACCGAAATTCATATTTTTTGACATACCTCGTATAATATTCAGAAAACTTGATATCTGATGATTGAATCTTAGGTTTTGGGGCATGCAGAACTTTTTATAAGGAATAACTTTTTTTCGTAAAATTAATAATAAAAAAGTTTCCCATATGTTTCCAACTCAAGTAGACACGCTGTATAATATCAATAGGTTCCAAGTTACGCAGACATACTTTATAAGAGCTTAAAAAAATATTGTTTTAATATTATTATTTTTTAAGATTGTTATTAAATGTGTTGTACAGAAAAAAGCTTTAATGACTTTACACAAACATTTGTTTAACTTATATTTTTCGGTTTTTTTATTACATTTTTTATCTTTCTTAATTTTATCAAAAAAACATTGTTGTTTTTGTCTTAAGTAAAATGATGTAGTTCATTTCAAAGACTTCATCTTAAGCTTAAAAAACACCTATAAAATTATAATTTATCTGTTTAAACTTGAGTAATATTCTCTTAACCCTTTAACTGCCAGGTAAATTCAGAGTAAATTTTGTACCGGGTCTTCTGGGCCAAATTATTTTTTTCATCTTAATTACTCTATTTGTGTTTGTTTTTAGCACAAATCATAAAATAACATTTGTTTTTTGGTTATTTTTGTAAAAATTGCTGTGTCCTCATTTGGTACACGCGGCCTGTGATTGTGAAATTGTTCCTAATGTCTAGACAAATAGTCCGTTATCTTAGGGAAGGTCCTAAAATAAAACGTGCAGCCATTGTCGAGTACAATAACGCAAAAGCATTTGTGGACATGTCAGATCAAAAGACAGCTTACTCAAACTGCTTACGAAAGTCTGTCAAATGGTACAGAAAAGTGGCATTTGAGATGATTACTGGTACTTCACTGGTGAATCCACTAATTATTTTCAATAACATCAACCAAACAAAATGTCAGTTACAAAATTCAAAAAAAATGTGTGCATGCAACTTCATCAAAGTAGTAATCTATGTACTTCTTCCTGTACAAGTTCAAGCCAAACATGAACTTACTCAAAATGCTTTGAACAAAAGAGGCAGATGCACGATTTGTTACAAAAAAAAACTCTGAACTCCATGGTCGAAATTATACTGTAAAAAACACAAAATGAATAACATGGGTACGCAACGGATGTGAAGACAGCCCTTTTATGTGCTTAGAATGTTTCTTTGCCAACCATGTTTTCACAAAAAAATAACTAAAACATGTACAATAAAATTGACTCTCAGTACCTAATTTTCTAGTTTTAAAATACTACATTCTATGTTACTTTTAATTATAATATGCTGTAGTGTCATAAAAATAAAAAAAGTTAATGTACAGTTAATTTTCATTTTATTATCCTTTATACCTTTAAAAATTAAAAAAATCCCAGGATGTTTTTAAATGTTATAGTTCTACGCCAGACTCAATGATATTCCCATTTAAACACACGGTAAATGTGTACCAACCACGGACACATAGCTGAAACGCTGACAAAACCTGTGTCCAATATATGTACACATGGCAGAGAACTAAAATTGCCCGTGTCCATATATGGCACACATGGCAGTTAAAGTGTTAAAGTGGTAGTAATTCTGTAAAACTACGAAGTTTTCAAAAATTACATTTTTGAGACATCGTATCATTTGAATTAAATTTTTGAGATTTTTTTTTGAATAAAACATCATTTAGTAAGATGTTTGAAAGGTAAGTTTTGCAAATTTGAGAGTTATTTAAGTAAAATTGTATTAGTTACACATTTTTAAATCATTTGTAAATAAAATTCATGTAAGTCTTATTTTCCGCCCACACTGTACTTATGCCCATACATTTTGTTTGTTTTTATTACAACAAAAGATAGCTAAATTGTTCTTCTTTCATGTTTAGTTTGTAAAATGTCATTTGATTCATTAGTTAAAGAACTATATTAACCTTTATCGGGCGGCATAGGTACAATTGTAACTTTTGAGTTTTCAAATTGTGATAACTTTCTTTTTCAAAGAGGTAGAGACTTGAAACTTTGTGACATCTCTACATTTATCCAGTAGATTATGTGAGCCAAATATAACAAAAAAATATTTATTCAGTTCCTAGAAGGAGACTTAAATAGTTCCGACCCCCATAAAAGACGGCATAGGTACATTTGTACCTTGTTAATTTTTTAAATAAAGGTTATAGAAAACAATATATTTTGTTATTAAATGATATTTCATTTAAATAAAAATACAAAACTGAATGTTATTGTGGATTTTCGCAACACATACATGTGGTTTTAGACAAAGAATGTTCGTCACACACAGGTAGAGAACACACTACACAACTTTTCCTCGTGTTACGCTGTTTTTTCCGTTCGTTCCGACACACATGGCAACTTCCGGTTATTGGCGTAGATCCACGAGTGCTGTGAGATACTTGAGGTGGAGCAACTACAGAAAATATTATGTTTCGACCAAGGACCATTTCTACAGCACTACGAAGAAAGTGACTCATCATCATCCGGTTTTTACTTCGAGATTGAACTGAAGGCAAATAAAGATTTTTAGCAAGATCCTTTAAAAAATTCCTGCGTTGGTCCTTTGTTTTTAGTGATGGATTTTGCTCTCGATATATAATGTAGGATGCTAAGCCAGTGACGTCAATCATATTATAAAAAAAAGGCCAAGGGCCAACGTAATGTTCGACGCTTGATCGTATACTCACTCAGCATTTTATCCATGGTATCAACCCCCTCTTTGGTTTCATTGTAGTACTTAATTATTTCCGGCTTCGCTACTTCAGTGTCTTCTACTTAGCCTGTAGTATGTATGGACGAAAGTAAAACTACTGATTTATTTTTCTTTGGCACATAAGAACATACAGTAGCATAAGGATTGTATGCGAAATTAGTCGAAAAAACAGCTCTTTCCTTATTTACTTGCATATTGGTGGGTAGAAATCTTTTGTTCTTTCTAACTGTGCCCACTAAAGTCATTTGCTATGAGTTCAAGACTTTAGCCAGTTCAAAACTGGTAAACAAGTTATCTGTTGTAACATTCCCACCAGAGCCTTTATAGGATGTGACCAGATCCAAAACTGTTCGTTCGCAAACGTTAACTTGTCGTAAGCCATCTGCTGCTTTTCCAAGATAAAGCTGATCTTGTAAGGGATACGCATTTGATGCATCACAAGCCCAAAAACCTTGATACCATATTTAGCGGGTTTGTAAGGTATGTATTGCGTAAAACTTGTACGGCCTCTATACGGAAACAATTGTTCGTCGAAGGTTATGTCTTCGAATGTTTTGTAGCCTTGTTGCAAATTTTTATTTAGCATTGTCCAAATATCTCTTATGGGTGCAGCCTTATCGGTTTTTTTGCGTTCTTCCCGGGTACTTTCATTGGCAAATCTGATAAATCGTAACATGGTCTTGAAACGATCACGAGACATTGCTGCATGTATTAATGGCAGAGAATCCATACTCCACATCTCACACAAGTTTTCTTTGTTACTTCTATGTCCACCAGCAACAATTAGAATACCAAAAAACGCGTTGAGCTCACATTCAGTAAATGGTTCAAATTTTTTTTGTGGAGGCCGTCTTGAAGCATTTGGGAATCTTTGCGCCAATTCTTTGTTAAAAGCCTCACAGACTCTTTTGCCTTTTCTGTTTGTTTCACGCAAAATTATGTCACAAATTTCTGGGCTCATAATTGACATAAATACTTCTTTAGGTGTAAATAAATTACTCTTAGCTGCAGGCCCACCTTTTTGTCGTAAGAGATTGCGAGGTTTTGTTTGAGCACTGCGCATTGGATCATTACTCCATTCAGTTTCATCCTTGGATATCAAAATATTGCTTGAAGATTGAGGTTCATTCTCTATATGCTCATCTGAGTCGTACTCGTCTGCCTGTTCTATAATAAATGCATCTTCAATGTCGGACTCCTCAGCATGTGCTTGTGGAACAAAGCTTTCATCATCAGATGCAATAAACACTTCTTCATCTGAATCGGATTCTTCAGGCAATTTTAGTAGTTCAGCGGACGTTAACCTGTAACAAAACGTTACATGTCATGTTATGTTAATAACCTAGTGTGTCGGATATCTAGACTTGATCGCATCCCAAATGAAGAAATAAGAAGAACAGAAAGAATGTACAATACCGTAGATACAATAGAATCCAAACAGCTTTTATGCTACGGGCATGTAATGCAAATGAATGATGGACGATGGCCAAAACAGGCTTTAAACTATGTTCCATTGAATAGAAGAAGGAGAGGAAGACCAGCACTGGAATGGACAGAAGGAATCAGAGAAATAATGAGAGATAGAGCCATAAAGAGGAAGAATGGACCGACCGAAAAAGGTGGAGATCGAAATTCGGGATGCGGCAGAGGCTGTAGGACCCCCGTAGGTATATCTGTTAATAACCTTTATCATTATTTACCGTCATTTTGTGTACTATAATATTATCAAGAAAAAATATAAATCTACTACTAACCTCTTTCGTCGCCATTTCGGTAAACTAGATGTAGAATCACTATTATAATAACTCATGATAATTTTTAGGTATAAGCGTTTTGGCAAACAACAACCAACTAAATGTAGATAAAATATCTACGTTTATAAATACAATTAAACTACAATAAATAAATTAAAATACAATGCTACTCTTCATAGAATTTGCTTACAACGTCTGTTTCCAAGTTTATTGTTGCAGTAATTTCAATAATTTACGATAGCTATGCCGGGTCACGTAAAAGCGGCTTTTAAGCTTTGTGGGTACAAGATCAAATTACCTTATATTAGTATTTATTTATGGCAATATTCAAGAATTTTTACCAGTTATGACACTAATAAAATAATATCATCTTAAAACTAACACATATTTTCCTTAAGATTAAGGAATTTTTAAGAAACTATATAATAGGTACAATTGTACCTATGCCGTGTGTTAGCGGGGTAAGATTATGCCGCTCAACAAAGGTTAAAATAACTCAACCGTGCGCTTCGCCGAATGCTAGTACACAGTGCTCCAATATTTGGGAAAAGGATGACTTTAGCGTTATAAATAAAAAATTATAAAAGCTATAGATATAATTTTAGAAAAATATTTATATAAGGTTTCATATGAAAAATTTTCTGAAGTTTTCAATGGTCAAGTCAGCTTTTTTCTAAGATTTATATTTTCGTATTTATTTAAAAAAACATCTGAGTGTGCAGTTCATTTATTTAGTAAAAAATGAAGGGCCCACTTCTGGAGTAGAACTTTTTGATATGTTGTTTGCAAAACATTTCTTAATCAAATTACAAAAAGTTCAATCTTGTTTAATTTTTTCCGTAGTCAAAATTTCTATTGACTCCCCTAAAAATATACTTTAATTTAAAAAGAAAATTTTATTTTTCCATCATGTGAGAAAATGCGTATTATAAAATAGTAAAAATAATTCTCTGATACGCCTATGACTGTGAAAAATACCCACATCTCACTTAGCTATATTACGATCTCATAAAATGTAGCTGTGAAGTAGAACAGTTTTGGGAGTTTTCATATAAATTTTAACATGCTGAAAGTTTGCGGTCTGCAAAGTTATTAAACTAATAGTGTTCTGTAGGCGGTCTTATATCTTTTGCTATTTTGCTTTGCCTACCGATATTGCTATAATGAAAAATTTATACTGAAATAGAACATTAAAATGAACAATATTACCTTCAGTTTAATAAGTTACATACTTATAAACTTTAGTAAAGTAATATAGCATACAAAAACTATAAAAGGTTTTCCATAAGTTATTTTTCATAAAAGGCAGTTTAAAGTAATATATTTAACGCTAGAATTACTCCGTATATACAGGTTGCTTGGAGGCATAAAAACAGATCAGAAGCATGATCAGATACTACGACGTTTTTAAAAATCCCAGCGACAGGGCGGTTTTTGATTAAAGAGGGTACGGGTAAGTACATGCCTCCGGTATATTCCATTATTTTGTTTTGGCCTCTAAGCCAGAGTAAGGATCACCCCAATATATTTTAGGAGAATGGAGAATGGGATCAAATAAGATACCATTATAAAGCCCTGGCCATTCCCTATGCAGTAGTCTTTAAATTTTTAAATTGGGTGCAATACTTATTTTTTTTAATTATTAAAAAAATTAACATTTCACAAATAATATTTTTAGCTGGTTACTAATTTCTTGCTGTAGATCAAGAAGTCCACTTTTTGTTTGTTGATCTAAAAAAGGCCTACGATAGCATCCCCCAAAGTAAGTTATGGAACACCCTAAGACAAACGAGCATCAACTCAAATCTCATAACAGCATTGGAAAAATTATATAATAACGGCAACGCCAAAATTTTAATAGGAACGAATGTTTCCAAAGGTTTTGTATTAAACAAAGGACTTTGGAAGCGGAAGTGCAGCGGCATGGGTATACAATTAAAGAAAAACAACCTGTACACTCTATGTTTTGCTGATGATCAAATTGTGATTGCTAACGAATATCACGATCTGGAATACATGACTCGAAAATTAATCGAAGAATACAAAAAATGGGAATTAGAAGTTAACATAGATAAAACAATGTACCTGAACATCGGTGGCAACGAACAGAATCTAGTTTTAAACGACGGACAACACATTAAGTACAACAATAAATATTCTTATTTGGGAGTAGAAATCATGGACGACGGCAAATCAGATCAGGCTATAAAAAAACGAAACATTCAAGGTTGAAGGGCCATATCTCAACTAAATGGTATTATTCGGGGTCAACATAATACCAAAAAAAAATAAACATCGAATATACAACACTATTATAAAGAGCATAGTAATGTATGGAAGTAACGTGTGGCAGTTAAATCATGGCAGTTCATCTAAGTCATACTGAACATACTTCATAATCTTACATTCTAGCATCTGATATACTCTTGTGTTCCATAGTCGTTATTTCAAATTTAATGTTCTGTGTTGTGTGTTTCGCTGATATGACAGTCACACTTCATCGCTGGCTGACACTAAGTGGAAAGGAAAGACTTATTCCTTAAAAAGGGCATGAAATTCGAAGAATAGGTTTATTTTATTTCAACACTTATTCTCTTGGGGTGAGTTTTTATTCTAAGCCCGTATTACTTTTTTATAGTCATTTTTTCCTATACCTAACCTTCCATGCTCACGAGCACATGGTCAATTTTAAATACCTATTTATTTCTAATTTACGTATATACACGTGTTATTCAAATTTTAACTAGTATCAACCATAACTCCATTTAATTTACCCTTGCCATCTACTAGTTTTTGAATACTATTTGGCAAAGGTAAATGTTGGTTATTAACTTTTTGATTGTCACTTGTACGCATTATATCTTCTAGTTTTTGGGATAAACGATCACCGTCCTCCCTCCGGGAGCTTCAACAATCCTCAATCGCCGGCGATACAACAACGAGGGACATGTCATCTAGACTGCAACTATATCATCTAGACTGCAACGACCAACATCTGTAGGCCTGGTAGAATACATCCTCTAGAACCCCAGTGCCAGTTGTAGAAACGGCAGTACCATTCGACATCAAGAAGTTACCATCAACCGGAACCACAAGCCATAAGTATAATCCAGAAATTATTAGTTTTTGGCAAGAATTTGAATATATTTGTTAATGCATTTAATAAGTCACATTTTTATTGTATCTTTATGGAACAATAAACATGATTGGTTAAAATACTGTTTTGCTTGCTTCCATTCTAAATTTTCAGAGTTCAGATTTATCTAAGATTAGGACAAAACGAGCACACACCTTGGGAGACTGAGCTACGAAGCTAGGGTGAGCAATAGCTATCTTGGTTGATTGAAATAATATTTTCGAATGGTATATATTGTAATATCGAGTTTTCGTTTCAACAAAATTGCACTAGATACTCTCCACATGGATTATCAATTCCTGACTCATTTTTATCTGCTTTATTTTATATGTTACTCTGTTCTGTTTTGGCAACAAAATCTCTTAGTAAACTTGTAAGTTCTTATGCTGCTTTAGAGGTCTTGCCTGTCAAAATATTTAAATTATACAACTCAATAACATTGTCTGAAGTACCACAACTTCCGGAGTATAAACTTTAATGACGTTTAATGTGAACGGTTGTCCGTTGAATTCAATTTATTATGACATCCGTGGAGGTTTGGTAAAGTTTAATTAGTAGTCGATTTTGATCCAGTTTGTAACATTTAGTTCTGCCACTGATTACGAAGGTTTACATTCCTTAAATGGAATAACAAACTTCACGTCAGGAGGTCTATAATAAAGAATATAATCTTAAGATGCATTCTCACGGTTCGGTTTTAGTTGATCAACTTTAGTGGATCAACTAAAATCGGTCAAGTTTGTTGTTCACACATTTGAAGTCCGTTGTCCGTTGAATTCAATTTATTATGACATCCGTGGAGGTTAGGTAAAGTTTAATAAGTAGTCGATTTTGATTCAGTTTGTAACATTTAGTTCTGCCACTGATTACGAAGGTTTACATTCCTTAAATGGAGTAACAAACTTCACGTCAGGAGGTCTATAATAAAGAATATAATCTTAAGATGCATTCTCACGGTTCGGTTTTAGTTGATCAACTTTAGTGGATCAACTAAAATCGGTCAAGTTTGTTGTTCACACATTTGAAACAAAATTGAAGAAAGCAGTTTCAAGAAAATGGAGCCAAGTGTGAGCTATACGTGAAAGTATAAAAAAAATATTATTAGTAGTTTACTGACTCAGCAACTTAGGAAAATTATTTTAAGATGGAATAAAGATCATAAATAACGTCGTTTTTGAAAACGAAATTGGATTAAGAAGAAATTAATGTGGTGTGTCAGAAACTCCGCTAAAAGAACTTGCTTCGGAGGATATAGAATAGGGTGACCAAACGTCCCGTAAAAACGGGATTGTCCCGTTTTTTAACGATTTGTCCAGGTGTCCCAAAAAAGTCTCCCGGGACGCCTAAATGTCCCGTATTTGCGTTGGGTTGATTTTATGTATCTGAATATATTTTCTCTCTTTAATTCTTCTTCAATTTCGGCATTCTTGTTCATTTTTATTTCTCCCTCTCTTGTTTCATTGTGATCCAATATTGTTCTCATTATTTTTCTTTCAAATTTTAGAAGGCTATCTTCCTCTTTCTTGTTGATCGTCGTTGTTTCCATCCCATATATTATATAACAACAGGTCTTATATAGGTTCATATTATATTTAGAGACTTGATTCTCAGCAGATTTATATTCATTCCACAATATATGCTTTACTGCCTTACAGAATTCTTTCCTCTGTTCTCTCTCTTCCGGTTTTAGCTATTGTTAGTCCCAAGTGGCTAGAGGTGGATACAGTTTCAAATTTATGGTTCTGTGTTATTACGTATTTCTGAGTTGTTGTGTTATCCTTCCCCACCATCATGCGTTTTGTTTTGTGCTGGTTTATTTCTAGTCCTATTCTCTTCGCTTCCTTATATCTAATTTTCCAAGTGCTTTTATGAGTGTTTTCTTCGTCTTCGCTATGATGACTAGATCATCTACATATTATGCTACTAGTTAAAGTTGATCTGTAATAATGATTTTGTTTGCAAAGTTTGTCCTCCTTATTTAATAATATTGTCGACGTTTTCCTTCTACGTTTTCGAAGTATTCCATTTTGGCTGTTTTTATTGTAGTTATAGTGGCTTTTTCTTATTGTATAGGGGAGTGCAATATTAGATTAAATAGTGTCGGGGAGATTGTTTCACGCCATTGTTTTCATTGATCTCCTTAGAAGAGGTTTCGTTGAAACTAATGCTTCCTCTGGTGTTCTTTAGGCTCACTGTTAGCATATATCTTAATTTTGCTGGGATTCCAACATTCTCTAGCTCCTCCATCATTTTCGTCTGATTGATTGTATCAATTGATTGTATCAAAGATTAGGTGCAGTTCTCTGTTGTATTCTCTCGATTTTTGAACCACCAGTTTCAATCGCCCTTACTTGTTTGGGCATCGCCCCAAACCCTCCTTGGCACTTGATTGTGCCATGAAAGTTTCACCTTTATATTTTTTATGAATAAAATTCTTAAACTTAGTCTTTTTATAGGATAGCCTGATAATTGCATTTAAAATGCTGAAAGTATTTAGCTGAATTTTAGTAAATTTCTTTACACACTATCAGTTTTTTGAAAAGATACACCAGTTCCTGTTTTGATTTATATAGAAGTGTGTAAGAGTCATACAGACTTTGTCTATTTATTGTTAAAAATAAAATCAATCTCTATCAAGTAAGTGTCGAATCAATCTTTATCATGTTTCCTTGCTTCGAAATGTTTTTTGGAAAATGCGTTTTACTTGTTGAATAATGCAATTTTAATTTCATCATTTTTATTCGCAAATTTCATAAGGTTCTTACGATTCGAATGAAAACACTTTTATCGAGATTCATCCAACTTCAAAAATTTGGTAGATTTATTGCTTCATTTACTCGTCTATAAATAAACACACTATTTTTTAATGAATATTGACATAAATTAACTGCCATGTCAAAATAATTTTATTCTTTTAAAGAACGTCAAAATTTAAGTGAAAATCTAATCTAAATAATTTAATTTTAATAATGGCCCAGGACAACCTAACTGGAATTTTAGTCAGAAAAAATGAAATTACACTTGAACAAAGACCAATTCCCGTACCGGGTCCAGGCCAAGTCCTTCTTCAAATGGAAGTTGTCGGAATATGTGGATCAGATGTACATTATTGGCTCGATGCAAGGTGCGGACCTTTTATTCTAGAAGCACCTATGGTCATGGGTCACGAAGCATCTGGAACTGTGGTGAAATGTGGTCCAGATGTAAAAAGCTTAGAACCCGGTGATAGAGTTGCCATTGAACCAGGAGTACCGTGCCGAACGTGTGAATTCTGTAAAACAGGAAGATATCACATTTGTCCAGATATTAAATTCTGTGCCACGCCACCAATTGATGGAAACTTAGCTAGATTTTACGTAACAGGTATAAAAAATATATTTTATAAAAATAGTATAAATGGCATAGGTAAAAAAGGCCTTGTGTAACATTAATCATTTTGAGCTCTAGTTGTTAAGTCGTTAAAGTAGACGTGTTCTGACGTATAGTCTGTCCGCTATAACTTTTCCCATGCGGTACGATTCATTTTCAATCAAATTAAGTCAAAACATAAATTGAAACGAACGTCGATGTGGATATACATTTTGTATACTGTATACTATATACTACACATATCGGCGTACGCTTCACTTTCTGTTTTGACTTAATTTGATTGAAAATGGATCGTACCGCATGGGAAAAGTTATAGCGGACGGACTATATGTACTTTATTATCCATAGATCGAGTCGATACACCACCATATTCTAGTCTAAGTAATATACTCTTGGGGATCTTGTATATTCCTTGAATTTTCACAGCAATTTTTGTATTTTTCTTTCTATTGTAGTGCCCATCCGTTTTGGTTGTTGGCCATCATCATGGCAATTTGTAATTTGCACACTGATACTCTTAAAATATTTGTGGTTGTTCTGTTGAAATACGTACGAATCTTTCAGCCAACAAGTCCATCGCCGCCCTGGTCGACGTTTTCCTTCTACGTTTTCGAAGTATTCCATTTTGGCTGTTTTTATTGTAGTTATAGTGGCTTTTTCTTATTGTATAGGGGAGTGCAATTAGAACGAAAATATGCATTATTTCGGAAAAATTCAAACAAGCTTATATTTTTCTAAAACTTTATTTGTTAGTTTACATACATGTTAAAGTAAAAAGTTCAACTCGCAGATTTGGTCGCTAATTGTTTATTAATTGTTTAAACAATAACAATTATTTTGTATAAATAATTTTAAAAATATCGATAAATTCATTATTTTACTTTGATCAAATATGTTTCTATTTTGTTTTTGATTATGCTAAATCCGAATATGGCATTGCAATTTGAAAATTCTTATACAGAAGCTCTTATACAGTGTGTCTGCGTAGCTAGGAACCACATGGAAATCTTTTTTATTATCATTTTTACGAATAAAAGTTATTCTTAATAAAGTGCTCTGGATAGTAAAAAATATAAAACTTAACCATCAGATATCAAATTTTATCAATTTTATACGAGTTATGTCAAAATATGAATTTAGTTAAATAGTAAAGTACCTTTATATTCCAGAATATAAAAATGCTATTATGAAAAGTTGTTTGAAATTAGAAACTATGTCTAAATATACAATTACATCATTCTAATCGAAAAAAAAAAATTCAATTTTTTCTCAAATTACGGATACTCATCAACTCATCATCATGTTATTACAATTATGATAGTTAACTATTTTATTATCACTTTTACGAAAAAAAGTTATTCTTCATAAAATGCTCTCCCTGGTCCAAAATCTAAGATACAATCATCAGATATCAAACTATTTTAATTTTATACGATGTATGTAAAAAAGATGAATTTTTCTTAAGAGTTAGTGCCTTCATTATTCACAATATTTTAATTAGAATGATGTAATTGAACACTAAAATAAATTTTTCAATTTCAAACAACTTTTCTTAATAACAGTTTTCGTAAATGTAAAGGTACTTTACTCTTGAGTGAAATTCTTATTTTTTGACATACCTCGTATAACATTAATCAAATTTGATATTTGATGATCGCAACTTAAATTATATACGATGCAAAGTATTTTATAAAGAATATCTTTTTTCGTAAAACTGATAATAAAAAAGTTATCAATAGGTTCCAAGTTACGCAGACATACTGTATAGGAGCTAAAAAAAATTTTTTTGCTGAACGTTTATTATTGTTGAAGCTTATTATTAAATGCATTTTAGGTAAATTTTACAGAAAAAAGTTTTGATCACTTTGTATAAACATTTTTTTAGCTGGTAATTTTCGGTTTTTGTATTATATTTTGGTTATCTTTCTAAATTTGCTTAAAAAGAAATGGTTTATTTTATTTCTAAAGTAAAATAATTTAGTGCATTTTAAATACTACATCCTAAGTTTTAAAAAAGCACTTATAAAACTGTATTAGATATTTTCAAAATTGAGTAATACCGCCTTAAATTGGTGGTAATTCTATAAAACTACGAAGATTTCAAAAATTACAATTTTTGAGACGTCATATCATTTTCATTAAATTTTTATCATTTAGTAAGATGCTTAAAAGGTAAGTTGTACAAAATTGAGATTTTATCAGAAACATTGTATTAGTTACACATTTTTATATCATTTTTAAACAAAATTCATGTAAGGCTCATTTTCCGCCCACACCGTACTTATGCCTATAAATTTTATTTCTTTCTATTATAACCATAAGATAGAATTTGTAAAATTTTATTTGATCAATTATTTAAGGAATTGCCTACATTAAAATAACTCAACCGTGCACTTCGCCGTACGTTAGTTTACAGTGCGCCAATGTTTGTGAGAAGGGTGACTAGCGTTATAAATAAAAAATTATAGAAGATACAGATTTAATTTTAGAAAATTCTTTGGTTTTTTTGTAAAATTTTCTGAGTTTTTGATAATTTGCAGCATCCTAGCGCAATATAGCATCATGAGAACGTGTGTTATCGTGCATAATCGCGAATCTGTCATATACAATGTGGCTGGCAAATGGCAAATGGCAATATTCTAAAATGTTTTCAATGTACATGTCAGCTGTCATTCGCTCATTCACTTTCATAAGTTCTGTATGTCCTTTCCAATCACTACCGCTCCATAGCACTATTCCGCCACCAACAAACTTAATTGGTCAGGAAATGAAGCATTTTGGCTCGCAATTTTTTCGTCCAGCATTGATTTACTTGAAATTTTTACAGAACGTATGGAATAGCCCAAGGATCATTTTCTATATCATATCGCTGTTCGTTAAAACCTTGGGGGTGGTTGCCACCCTATCTCGGCGTTGAAAATTTTTTTAGTACATTTTAAATATGGAAACCGATGGAAATAGTAACTCCAAGAAAAAAATTTTCTTTGTATTTTCTTCGTAAAGCGAATATTTTTTACAGTTTTTAGACGAAAAAATCGACTTTTTTAGAGGGTTTTTTGAGAATAACTCGAAATATATGCATTTAATCAAAAAAAAACCGGAGGAACTAAATTCTATCTTTAACCCGGCACCTGCCACGTGGGGATCTACCAGCACCCCATAACATATTTTTATCAAATATTTGGTATTTCAAGTTTGGTAAGCGAGCTGTGCGTCATAGTAGCTTTCTATAATATTATATAGTATATATGTGTTAGTGTTTAAAGTGGTTATTTAGTGTCATTCTGAACTTATAGCTCTGAAGTCGAATTGGGGTGTCATCATCTGGCACTTTATGTTTTAAATTTTTTTGTATTTTTGATATAAACAAGTCAAATTTACATTTTGTATTGAAATAACTGATTTAAATTATTAATATAGACTCTATACTCACTATATCTTAATTTTTTTAGATATTTTACTTGACTTCATTTATTATGGTTTGGTACTTGCTAATTTGCTTATAACACCTTTTTCATTTTATTTTTCAACTTTTATAACATATTAGTGGCTAATAAGTTAATAAAACATGTTTATTTATATACTTGTGTTACTCAACACATTATTTTGTTTTTTAAACAAGTGGATCACAGAAAATTGTTAAAGGGTGCTGTGAGATCCCCACGTGGCAGTTGGCGCCTTGCAAAGCCACGTGGCAAGTGCCGGGTTAAAAATACAAACAAAATCCTTTTTTTATAATTTTTTTATGAACAACAAAAACGAAGATATGGCATTTTAAATGTTAGCCTTTTTCGTCAAATGCATAATTTGAAATATTCAAAGCCAAATAACGGGAAATCTTTTTTGGGAGCATTTTTGGAGGAAAACATAGAATATTTTTTAAGCATATAGTCAGACTTTTCAAAAGTAAAATAAAAAAAGTTTCTAGCATAAAAATTTAGTGAGTTATGATCAAAATAAGGTAGGTACATACTTTTTTCTACGAACAAATAAGTGAAAAGAACCCCCTAACTACCCTCCTAAGTAAAATTGATCTTAATCCTTCTGTAATCCTCTTTATATAACGGACTGTCATTCGAGAAGTTTGCCCTATTGGAAAGGCAATATTTTAGAAAAATTGGAGTTTAAAATTAAATCTATTTTTTGCAGTTTCGTATTTTTTACCATTTTCTTCAAAATATCTCTGAAAATACTGGAGATAGGAAAAAATGATACACTACTAAATTGTAGCTTTTTTAATAGCTAAAATTTTTCTGTACATACACAGGTTTTCTTTCCAGTCAATATTTAGTGAGGTATAGCTGCTTAAAACCTCTATATACAAGTAAACACCCCCTTATTCGAGCCCGTTAAACTCACCCCACTTAAAAACTAAGGGATCAAAACCCTACAAAATAATGTTTGAAAAAACTTCTTATCACGAAAAATGAAGAAGCTGTGTTTATAAAACAAATCTTTTTTTCGAAAAATTCGAATAGCCCGCTTGGGGGTATAATATGGCATTTTTAATGTATGTATATCCACAGAATCGGTTTTCCGGTAGTAATACGTTATAATATGTTCCACTTTCTCCATTCAAATGGAAAGACAGAAAAGAAAATACATCTGCTCATGTGTCTGTGTGTGTGAGTGTATATTTCGTTGATCCCTCGCCAATGTTATTAAAAATTGCAATGTTATTAAGGGTGGTTTTAAAGGGTTGAAATATTATGATATTATATCCTAATTCATAAAACAATCATTATTTTACCAATCAAAACCAAATTTTACCTATATTAAAGTTAACAATGTTTTTATATAATTTTTGACAATGAGTCGTTTACACCCCTAAAAATAATCAACGCCTTTGAGCATGATATAGAATATAAAATACAGGGTGAAATGATGCTAGTCCCAAATTTGTATGCAAATCGATGCAAGCCGCAATCATTATTTTATAGGGTAAATAAATAATTTTTTATATATAGCTCCAACAAGGATGTTTTTAAAGGTTGAGATATTATCATAAACTATAAGGGCCGGTATTTCCAACCTCACTTAAGCCAAAGCTTACTTTAAGCCTTTGCTTAAGCTTATATGCCGGTATTTCCACTTCAATTAGAGGCTTAAGCATGGGCTTAAACCAAATAAATTTAAGCTCGCGCGGGAGTTGGTTTAAGCCTTTGCTTAAACTTTGTTTTCTATTTTTTGACGTTAGATTGACAATTATAGTTATTTTAAAAACCAACTTTTGGGTAAAATATAATAAATATATCATTATTATGGATTCTTCTGATGAAGAAATCGAAGACGTAAATTTTGTTCTCTGGATAGGACGTCCTCGAAAAGAACGTGTATATCGCAATCGCCTAGATCATTTTGTTGTGTGGGATGATAACGAATTCTACCAACGATTTCGCCTGTCCAAAAGAGCAAGCAATGTTGTATTAAACATGATTAGATTTCAAATCCAGGAGCCCAGTGACAGGTAAATTAATTTTTTCATTGATTAGAAATATGTCTGTTTATAAATACATCATACTGAAGAACCTACCTATACATCACTAGTCAAAATTTTCAATATTGATTTTGGTTATTTTTTAGAAATCGAGCCGTGTCTCCTGAACAAAAGCTAATAATGACATTGCGTTATTTAGCAAGTGGAAGTTACTTTATAGCTATTGGAGATTTTGCAGGAGTTCATAAAAGTACTGCTTGTAAACATATATGGACTGTAATAAGAGAACTAGCAAATTTAAGACCTCGTTTTGTTGATTACCCTGGGACAGTCGATGACATAAACAAAATCAAGGAAGATTTTTACAGGATTGCACAGTTTCCTAGAGTGGTAGGTGCATTGGACTGTACCCACGTGAAAATTCTGTCCCCAGGTAAGTTGTATTAAAAACACTTAAAACTTGTGTATAATCTTTTAATTTTTTAGGAGGAGATCAAGCTGAAATATACCGAAATCGCAAAGGTTTCTTCTCTATGAATGTACAAGCCATTTGTTCAGCTAAATTAAAATTACTGAATGTGGTAGCTCGATGGGTCTGCACATGATTCCAGAATTTATAATGAAAGTAGGATAAAAACGCAAATACAAACTGAACCACGATTTCAACACTCTCTGTTAGTGGCAGACTCTGGTTATGCCAACACAAACTACTGTATTACGAAACTGAGAGAACCAAATACTCCAGCGGAGGTAGAATTTAACAGAGCATTAATCTTAACACGGTTAACCATTGAAAGATGTTTTGCCATCAACATTCTTCTTCTGTGTAAAGTTTGATTTGCTTTCAAATTCTTAATTCTAATTTTTCTTTCCAAAATCTCCAAGGAATTTACTTGTTTTTTATGTTTGGCTTCTTCATTGTCCAATCGGAGTTGGTTGGTAAGTCTCTTTTTTTTAATTTGACCCACCCGTGTCCATTCTTCATTTGTGGTAGCACCGTTATATCTTATCCTTCGAGATCCTACAAAATTTGAATTATGAATTTTTACTTTCTTTTATAAAGCAACATATGTATGCTATCATAAATGTATCATAAATACCTAATTTGTTATTAACTATTTTAGTTGGGAATTGAGCCACAATTTCATTTAGAAACAAGTTTATTTAATGTTTCGATTTCTACTTCAGAAATCGTTTAAATGAAATTGTGGCTTAATTCCTAGCTAAAATAGTTAATTGCATTATATCACCAGAAAATAGCTTCAGAACAATACCTAAATTGTTATCGGTCAAAGTGTTGCTCTCAACTGATTTCTCATCCACCCCCACCACTTCCTCCACAGGCACACTAGCTTCACCACTGCTTTTTGTGTGGGGACCACATGAATATGAATGAGTCACAGTTGATTGGGGGGCCTGACATTCCTGGGGTAACTAAAA
Source organism: Diabrotica virgifera virgifera (assembly GCF_917563875.1). Taxonomy (NCBI): domain Eukaryota; kingdom Metazoa; phylum Arthropoda; class Insecta; order Coleoptera; family Chrysomelidae; genus Diabrotica; species Diabrotica virgifera. Next base: position 192,942,189 of record NC_065448.1, read on the forward strand.
TTAAAATTACATAGAAGCAGATTTTGTAGCCATATTACATAAAATTTATGTACTACAGTCGAACCCGCTTTTGTGCCAAGCAAAACTATTCCTATAACCGGGAAATGTTAATAACCGATTATTGGTGCCTAGTAGAAACTTCTCGAGACCTCAAATTTCTATTCCTTAAACTGGGATATTCCTTTAACCGGTATTCTAATAAGTGGGTTCGACTGGACTAGGTATTACGTGATTATTTATTACCTCTATCACACTAACTACTTCAGCATCACAATCAATTTGTGGCTCCTCCCCAATTGCCTGGACTACTAGCAATTCAGATATTTCTTGGTCAATACAATATGAAACTGATGGCCCTCCTCCAGTTCCTCCTACATAAGATTTTTCCTCACTAATAGGCTTTTTTTGATTTTTTTTCACATTATCCCATTTTTTTTTTATGTTGCCACATCTCGATGCTGGCCACCACTTAAAGCGTTGAAATTTATAGTAATGTCTTCCCAACATTTCTGTTTACTTTGTAAAGAAACAACATCTGACCTAAAGCAAATTATTCATAAACATTAATTACTCTTTAACCTTTGTGTTACTGGCAATTTTTATATACGTTGATTGCCTAAATGGTACACCTGTACCTACAATATTTATTATTTTTATGATGCACTGCATTATGTTCCAGAATATGTGATTTAATTTATGACCTGTATTTTTGTTACACCCTGTATACCTCATAATGAATTAGACCATACAGTAATAGAAAAATATATAGAATCTTTGAACTCCTTCATATATGATACAATATATACAAGGTGTCCCAAAAGTAGTGGAACGGTCGAATATTTCTGGAACTAAACATCGGATCAAAAAACTGAAAAATACGTTTTCAATCATTTTCAAAAATCTATCCAATGACACTAAGCACCAACCCCCACTACACCCCCTGGAGGTGGGGTGGGGGGTAACTTTAAAATATCAAATGGGAACCCCCAGTTTTTCTTACAGATTTTAATTCGTTATGTAAAAGTAAGCAACTTTTATTCAAGACATTTTTTCGAACTGTGGATAGAGATGGCGCTATAATTGGGAAAAACGATTTATCCTGATACCATAGGTAAATTATAGAAACGGTCTAATATCTCACGAAATACACTTTCAAATGAGAAACTAAAAAACAGATTTTTAATCTTTTTCGACAACCTTTCGAATAACACCAAACGTGACCCTCCAACCCACCCCCAGGAGCTGCGGTGGGGGTAACTTTAAAATCTTAAATAGCAACCCCCACCTTTTATTACAGATTTGGATCCGTCACGAAAAATTAAGCAAAATTTATTCGAAACATTTTTTAGAATTGTTAATAGATGGCGCTTTATTTGGAAAAATACGATTTATTAGCGCCATCTATCAGAAATTTTAAAAAATGTTTCGAATAAATGTTGCTTAATTTTTTATGACGAATCCGAATCTGCAATAAAAAGTGGGGATTGCTATTTAAGATTTTAAAGTTACCCCCCACCCCACCTCCAGGGGGTGGGTTGTAGGGTCATGTTTGGTGTTATTCGATAGGTTTTCGAAAAAGATTAAAAATCTGTTTTTTTGTTTCTCATCTGGAGGTGTATTTCGTGAGATATTAGACCGTTTCTATAATTTACCTATGGTATCAGGATAAATCGTTTTTCCCAATTATAGCGCCATCTATCGACAGTTCGAAAAAATGTCTCAAATAAAAGTTACCTACTTTTACGTAACGGATCCAAATTTGCAGGAAAAACTGGGGGTTTCCATTTGAGATTTTAAAGTTACCCCCACCCCAACTCCAGGGGAGGTAGTGGGGATTAGTGTTTGGTGTCATTGGATAGATTTTTGAAAATGATGGAACACGTATTTTTCAGTTTTTCGATCCGATGTTTAGTTCCCGAAATATTCGATCGTTCCGCTACTTTTGGGACACCCTATATAAATGAGTAGGTGTGCGAAAAATAAAAATTGCAGATACCCCAGTTGCAGTGGTGCAGTGTACTTTTTCAGTAATTCACCTCACTAAAAAATATTAAGTTTTTTCCACTTTGGATTAATTGAAAAAGTCGATATCTAATTAAATTTATTGTACCCTATTTTCAGTTCTCCTAAGAAATCAGACACCTGGATAATTTTTAAGGCCAAATAATTGGAAAGTAAACAGCAATAGTTACAGGTACAGGTGTACCTTCCGGATAACATAAAAGTTAAACAAATTAACCACTAACTTTTTATTTTCTATTATGCCTTTTTTTTAAGTACCAGAATTTTTAATATATCTTCCTCAGCTTTGCTAAAATTTTTACTCCTTTTGGAGGGTGTAGGAACCTGAAAATTATTTCTACAATGTTTGGTATACCTATTTATACAAAATTAAACTTACATTCGAATTAGACATTTTGAATATAACTAAAGAAAATAAGTACACTACTTTTATACGAACTAATAACACATTTATGTACTAACTAAAAATTCAAAAATCGCAAAGTAAATGACACAGATCTAGATGACAAGTTTAAATTAAATGTCAGTAAACAGTCGTGGTTTTTACCTCGGAACAGTTAATTCTGGCATTTTGACGTATTCAGAGGTACCAAACCAATTAACGTTACAATTGAGGACTAGTTTAGTTAAGGAAATGATGGAAATACGGCACCGGGCTTAAGCTTCTCCTTAACTTTTGACACAGGCTTAGCTAAGCAAAAGCTTAAGTAGCTGTTGAAATACCGGCCCTAAGACAATCATTATTTACCGAATAAAAGCCAAATGGTGACCATAAAAAATTTTAAAATATTAGTTTATTATAACTTTTTACAATTGGGCGTAGTTTTCACCCTAAAAAAACCAAAAGCGTACAACGGCTCAATATAAAAAATAAGCTAGAGAGTGAAATAAGCCTAATCCCAAATTTTTGTACAAATCGATGCTGGACGAAAAAATTTCTAGGTTTTGCCGTTTTCACAGCTTCATTTTCTGGCCTACAACTAGTATACCGGCAGCCAACTTTTCTGTAGACGAAGCTTCGTCAATCTGTCATTCATATGACAAACGGTATGCCACTTCTAACCTCACACAGAACGTTAGTTTTGGTGGTAGCGACATAGTTCTACAGAGGTCTATTGCTAAGAAAGGACATACCGAACTTGTGGAGGTGATTAGGCGAATGACAGATGACGTTGACGTATACACTGAAAACATTTTAGAAGCTCATATTTTTTTGCCATGTGCTCAGCCATATTTAATATGACAGATTCGTGCTAATGCACGATAGAGCTTGTCTTCAACTCACTTGAATAGTGAATACTTACCTTGAGGAGATCTAATTTAAAAATTATATTAGATAACATATAGCCCATATCAGATTTAAATCCGATCGAGCATTATATGAAACTTTAAAACATTGCAATAAGAAAAGAAATCTAGGGAACTAAGGATTGCAGCACAAAAAATTACAACTTCGTATGATAATTTCAAAATATTCCATATTTTGTCCGTGAGTGATCCAGCTTCCCTCTGTAAATTTATAATTGATTAAAAACTGTGAAAATACGTTAGTTCAAATATGATAATAAGCATTTTAAAATCACTGAGCAATACCTAGAACCCCTATGGTGTTACTCTTAGTTAAGTGGGTTACTTGTGTTATATAATTGATATTATCTCCATTGTTAGGCACATTCAACGGTATTAAACTATTTTTCAAATCAGTAGACTACAGATAAAATCGCGTTTAGTATTCGCTGTTTGCGTGCATGTCATAAATTTTTCACCCCATTCAGTAAGTAGTGAAAAATTATTCAACTGTTTTATTTTTGTTTGTGCTTGAATTTTAATTCCATTTCACACCCAAAAACGAGTACATATTTCATAAGTTTAACTGACAGAATGGAGTGGGCTATATCTCATTTGCGTTAAGTTGGCGGGTTTAAAAATTAAAATTAAAGTTTCCCGTGACAATATAAAAGGAATAAACTAAATTAGAATAAAATAAATATTAGTCCAGGGCTCATCTGTTTTGAGATGGACGTTGAGAGGTGACTCAAATTTTTTTGCAGAAATTGCTTGAAAATAACTCAAATAATAATATTTAAGTTATCCTCCCACTCAAAATGGTCCGGAACATTGTTTAAATAATCAAAATGTTAAAATATGAAGGAAAAATTCGATTTTGTTATTGGTTTTTTGATTATAACTTTAAAACTGTTCATTTCTGAGAAAAGTTGTACTGACATAAAAGTTCCGTAATTAAATTTTCTACAATATAGAATTGGTTAAAAATTCATAAAATAGTCATCCTTGTTGCAAAATAGACATAATTGCGAAAAAAAGCCATACAAAAACAAGCATTCGCATTTTACGTTTTTTAACCATTTATGCTACACTTAGGACCTTCATATTTTATCCAGAAAAACTTAAAAATGATATAGCAAACCAACACTGTAAATTTCATTAAGATCGGTTTAATAGATATTGCAAAATAAATTTTGCAATCCAGCTTTTGCAAAAAAATTAATTTTTTAAAAATGTTGCAGGACTGAAAATAAAGCATACAGCAAGTTGAATATTTTTTGCTTACAGAAGTGTACTGTACCTTTCATTTGCAATTTGCAAAATTAAAATCGATTAATTACGACGGCGACAGGAAATTTTTTAAATAAACATTAATTTTTGGTGCTATGCGCAGGACAGCGGTGTTCGATTCACACAAGTTGATTTCCACCAAAATTTCTTCTAATCTTTCTCTTATATATTATTTTCTTACTCTATATTTTGTTGTATTTTAATATTTTAATTCCACAAAAATCAAACTAATTTTATTATTGTTTGTGAAATATTGTTTAAACAATTGCATATATTTAAAAATAATAAATTTTTATTCTCTAAGTTAAAATATATGAACAAAGAAAGTTTTTGCTAAAAAAAGTGGTATTTCAAAGGATAGAGTATGTGTTTTTATTTTGCAATAAACAAATTTAGTATTTGTATCATAATGTAATAAAAATTAAAATGTATCCATCATTATCAAAGGTCATTGGAATGCCCAATCAGAGCAAACTATCCGCTGTCCTGCGCGTAGCACCAGTAATTAATGTTTATTTAAAAAAATTCCTGATGGGGCGGTGGTTAATCGATTTTAGTTTTGTAAATTGCAAATGAAAGGTACAGTACACTTCTATATGCAAAAAAATTTCAACTTGCTATCTGCTCTATTTTCAGTCCTGTAACATTTTGAAAAAATGAATTTTTTTTGCGAAAGCTGAATTGCAAAATTTATTTTGCAAAATCTATTGAACCGATCTTAATAAAATTTATAGCATTGTTTTAATGTATCATAAAGTTTCTCTGGGTGGAATATGAAGGTCTTAAATCTAGCATAAATGGTTGAAAAACGTAAAATACCAATACTTGTTTTTGTACGGTTTTTTCGCAATTATTGCTATTTTGAAACAAGGGTGACTATTTTTTAAATTTTTAACTAATTCTATATTGTAGGAAATTTAATTACACAACTTTTATTTCAGTACAACTTTTCTCGAAAATGAATACTTTTAAAGCTAGAATCAAAAAACGAAGAAAAAAATCGAACTTTTCCTTCATTTTTTGACATTTTGATTATTTAAACAATGTTCCGGACCTTTTTGAGAGGGAGGATAACTCAAATATTATTATTTGAGTTATTTTTAAGCAATTTCTGCAAAAAAATTTGAGTCACCTCTCAACGTCCAAATGTACTAATATTTTTACAGATGCGCCCTGGTCTATATTTGTTTTTACTTCCTATTTTTAACTATATTAAAACATTTTTCTATTTCCAGTTATAACTAGTGAATTTTTTATTTTTTTACCATGTTATTTAAGTATTACTAGCTAGCCCACCAAACTTCGAACCGCCTTAGAAATAGTACATTAAACTTATGTTCTGTTAAATTATGGGCCAAGTTATATTAACTTTTTAAACGCTTTTCTTTAGTTCAATCATTTGGGTCAAATCTTTAGACGTTAATTTGACTGTCTTTTCTTCAATGCAAATGAATGAAAATTTGCAGATATACGCATTCGCGGGAACAATACACGAATACTCAATAAAAGAAAATTTATGTGTATTGTTTAAATAAAAAAAAACGATTTTAATGGAAAATGTTTAAATTTTCTTGTTTTTTACAATGGATAGGGTGGCCGGAAAGTCCTTTTACACTAAAAATAATGTTTGGAAAATTTTTTAAATTTTTATTAAAATATACCAATTACACCAGGGAGTGTTTTACTTCACGTTAAATTTTATTTACCTAGATGGTATACAGCCAACCTTCGGGTTTTATCCCGTTTTATTTATTTCTTTAATAAAAAAATAATAACGATTCAACACCGCGCCAATGTTTGTTGGCGTTCCGGCGCATGCGCATCGTCAAGAGCACCTGTCTGGTCAGCGAGATTTCAGTTTCTCCAGGACTTGTGTTATGGAAGAATTTGGACCAATCACGGGTCACAGATTTTCGATTTGACACTTGACAGTTCGATCAACTTTTGAAAATATATCCATTTACCACAATAAAAACAAATTTGCTTTTAATACTTTGTGTTTACCTCTTTAATTTTGTTATTTTTATCCATTTCTATTTTGTTCTGTAGTATTCTGTTCTTTCATTCATCATTTTAGCCTGTAGGTGAATTGGATTTATAGAAGTATAATATTGGATTTACATTTATCAAAATGCAGTGAACTGGAAAAATGAATTCAAATTCAGAAGATGTAAGTGTAATGATATGTAGATAATTAATAATAATGATAATAATTTTAATTCTATGAAGATGTAAAATAAATACACCTTAAATATAAATACAAGTGTTTTAATTTATTACCAAAACAAATTTTAAATAATAATAGTAAATTTAAATAGTACACATTTGTTAGATCCAAACCCCCAAAAATAGAAAAGTTACAATCAAAGAAATAAAATGATTGGGGTTTTTTAATTTCCTAATATGTAGGTATGTATTTTACCTTTCATTATAAGACTTTTTCTATGCTTGGAGTCACACAAAATAATAAGATAAATACTTGTGGATTTTCTATAATTTTTTTATAGAAAAACAGCCAATATCATCTTGTGCTTATGGTATTCCCTACAGTACATCTACTTATACTTTTGCTTATATACCTATGCTTATATAAATAAAATATATAAAACTATAATGTAACCAAAAGTGCATTTATACTTTTAAATACATACCTATACAATTTTGTTTTAAGTATAATCATACACATTACCCATTAAACTGTTAAACGTACACACATAGTTAAAAAATGGACAGGAAAAAACCTACAATGAAATAAACACATCAAGTATAGGTATCATTCTAAAATTCTTTACCCAAATCCAAATTATTTATTAAGCTAGATTTATAGTTTAACGGACTGTAGACATTGACACTCTGAAAAAGATCAACATAGAAGTTTATGTACTCTTGTTTATAAAGCTTGCCACTTGCCACGCATGGGGAGCTATACTATAATATACAGGGTGTCCCGAAAAGAATGGTCATAAATTATACCACACATTCTGAGGTCAAAAATAGTTCGATTTAACCTAACTTACCTTAGTACAAATGTGCTCATAAAAAAAGTTATAGCCCTTTGAAGTTACAAAATGAAAATCGATTTTTTTCAATATATCGAAAACTATTAGATATTTTTTATTGAAAATGGACATGTATCACTATTATTGCAGGAACATCTTGAAACAAAGTGTTAGTGAAATTTGTCCACCTAATAAAAAATTTATGGGGATTTTGTTCCCTTAAACCCCCCCAAACTTTTTTGTACGTTCCACTTAATTGATTATTGTGGTACCATTAGTTAAACACGACGTTTTTAAAACTTTTTTGCCTCTTAGTATTTTTTCGATAAGTCAGTTTTTATTGAGATGCGGCTTCTTTTTCAATATATTTACGTAAAAATTGTATGGGGGGTTTGTTCCTTTAAACCCCCCAAATGATTGTGTACGTTCCAATTAAAGTATTATTGTGGTACCATTAGTTAAACACAGTATTTTTAAAACTTTTGCCTCTTAGTCTTTTGTTCATAAGTCACCTTTTATCGAGATGTAGCTTCTTTTTCAAAACATACCTAAAAATGTAAATTATAAATAAATTTTCAGATTATTAACAGGTCTCTATAATCGTACTTAACCATATACAAATATGTGGTGGATTCGACAAATATTCAAAATATCTCGATAAACACTGGCTTATCGAAAAAGTACTAAGAGGCAAAAAAGTTTTAGAAATAATGTGTTTAACTAATGATGCCACAATAATAATTTAATTGGAACGTACACAAAAGTTTGGGGGGGTTTAAGGGAACAAAACCCCCATAAAATTTTTATGGGGTGCACAAATTTTACTTAAATTTTTTTTTAAGATGTTGCTGCCATATAAATGCCACATGTCCATTTTCAATAAAAAATCTTTGAGAGTTTTCGATATATGAAAAAAAATCGATTTTCATTTTGTAACTTCAAAGGGCTGTAACTTTTTTTGTGTGCACTATTGTATATAGGTAAGTGAGGTTCAATCAACCTATTTTTGGCCCCAGAATCTGTGGTATAATTTATGACCAATCTTTTCAGGACACCCTGTATATTATATCATATCGCTCACTATAACGATTCCTAACTAGGAACCTAATTAGTTTAGGAACTAATGGTTCCATGCGTGCAGGTTCACTCATCATTACTATAGTATCATATTGCTCACTACGGCGATTCTTAACTAGGAACGAATGGTTACATGTGTGCAGGCTCATTCATTTACTATAGTGAGTGATGTGATATATTATTTATGTAGTATAGCTCCCCGTGCGTGACAAGCTGTATAATCAAGATTACACAAACTTCTATGTTGATCTGTTTCCAGTGCGTCTTCCTCTACAATCCTTCAAACTATAAATCCAGCTTAATAAATAATTTGAATTTGGGTAAAGAATTTAGAATGGTACTAATGTGTTTCTTTCATTTTAGGCTTTTTCTGGCTATTTTTTAAATGTGTGTATGTTTAATGGGTAATGTGTGTGATTATATATCGTCGCTGATTTGCAAAAAGAGGCCAAGTATCATTTTTATATTTTTACTAAGTGGAACTTACTTTAGCTCCCTTTTACACAACCAGTTTAAAACAAAATGTTACTTGGCACCAAAAATTATGAGGCTATCTCAACAACAATAAGTAATACACTTGGCACCTTTTTACAGAATAGGTAGAACCTTTGTAGCTACTTATACAATACACAATACTTTTGCTTATATAAATAAAATATATAAAACTATAATGTAACCAAAAGTGTGTTTATACTTTTAAATACATACCTATACAATTTTACTTTAAGTATATAATCATACACATTACCCATTAAACTGTTGAAATGTGCACACAGTTAAAAAATGGACTAGTCCTGTCGCCAGGGGGGGTACAACGGCCTCCTGTATTCAGATGGGCTTACCCAAGTTTTTTTTATGTATTTTGACCTGTAGAACACGAATTTTTTGGGTAACAGTTGATCCGGATGTCGATAAGATTGTTATAAACCAAGAAGTTGAGGAATCACATAACAGCGATTTCTCGCAAAACAAAACATTTTTTTGTATTTTTTTGGGCCATTCTAACCAAAATATGTTTCTACAAATTTTTTCGTAGGATGCATAGTTTTCGAGATAAACGCGGTTGAACTTTCAAAAAATCGAGAAATTGCAATTTTTGAACCCGAATAACTTTTGATTAAAAAATAAAATAGCAATTCTGCTTACCGCATTTGAAAGTTCAAGTCAAATTATATCGGTTTTAATTATTTGTATTGCTTAAAATTTATTATTTTATTGTTAAAAAAAGCTATAAACACCTAGTGCTTGAGTGATGTTTTTAATGATTTCTCATTTAAAATCGAACAAGTAGGTAGAAGAGGTAAAGGTGCAAGCGAGGCTATTTCTACGTAGCATGCATTAAAACGCATGTATTAGGCACGGGAAACACTATGTGTTTAAGGCTTTTTTTAACAATCAAAAAATAAATTTTTAGCAATGCAAATATTCAAAACAGATATAATTTGACCCAAACTTTTAAAGGCGGTAAGCAGAATTGCTATTTTATTTCTTATTTAAAGGTTATTCGGGTTCAAAAATTGCAATTTTTCGATTTTTTGAAAGTTCAACCGCGTTTATCTCGAAAACTATGCATCCTACGAAAAAACTTGTAGGAACAATTTTTGATTATAATGACCCAAAAAATACAAAAAAATGTTTTGTTTTGCGAGAAATCGCTGTTATGTAATTCCTCAACTTCTTTGTTTATAACAATCTTATCGACATCCGGATCAACTGTTACCCAAAAAATTCGTGTTCTACGGGCCAAAATACATAAAAAAAACTTAAGTAAGTCCATCTGAATTAAGAAGGCCGTTGTACCCCTCCTGGCGACAGGACTAGACAGGAAAAAACCTAAAATGAAATAAACACAATATAAGTATTATTCTAAAATTCTTTACCAAAATCCAAATTATTTATTAAGCTGGATTTATAGTTTGACGGACTGTAGACATAGACACTGAAAAAAGATCATCATATAAGTTTGTGTACTCTTGTTTATAAAGCTTGCCACGCATGGGGAGCTATACTATAATATATTATATCATATCGCTCACTATAACGATTCCTAACTAGGAACCTAATTAGTTACGAACTAATGGTCCCATACATGCAGATTCACTCATCATTACTATAGCATCATATCGCTCACTACAGCGATTCCTAACTAGGAACAAATGGTTAAATACGTGCAGGCTCACTCATTTACTATAGTGAGTGATATGATATAGTATAGCTCCCCGTGCGTGACAAGCTTTATAATCAAGAGTACACAAACTTCTATGTTGATCTTTTTCCAGTGCGTCTTCCTCTACAGTCCGTCAAACTATAAATTCAGCTTAATAATTAATTTGGATTTGGGTAAAGAATTTAGAATGGTACTTATGTGTTTATTTCATTTTAGGCTTTTTCTGGCTATTTTTTAAATGTGTGTAAGTTTAATGGGTAATGTGTGTGATTATATATTATTTAAAATAAAATTGTATATGCATTATGTATTTAAAAGTATCAAGGCACTTTTGATTACATTATAGTTTTATATATTTTTATTATATAAGCAAAACTATTGTATAAGTTATAAGTAGATCTACTATGTACTGTAGTGAATACCATAAGAACAAGATGACATTGGTTGTTTTTGTATAAAGAAATTATAGAACATTCAAAAGTATTTACCTTATTATTTTGTGTGACTCCAGCATAGAAAAAGTCTTATAATGAAAGGTAAAATACATACATACTATATTTTTGTTTTGGTAATTGTTTTTGTATTTTGTTTTTGTTTTGGTTTTGTTTTGTAATAAGGTACACCTCATTTACTATTTAAAATTTGTTTTGGTAATAAATTAAAACACTTGTATTTATATTTAAGGTGTATTTTATTTTACATTTTCATAGTATTGAAATTATTATCATTATTTATCTACATATAATTACACTTAGATCTTCTGAATTTGAATTCATTTTTAGAGTGCACTTTGATAAATACAAGTAAATACTTCTAAATCATCCAATTAACCTACAAGATCAATAAAAGTACAGAACACTACAGAACAAAATAAAAATGGATAAAACTAACAAAATTAAAGAGGTAAACACACAGTATTAAAAACAAATTTGTTTTTAGTTTTATTGTGGTAAATGGATCTATTTTCATTTTCGAAAGTTGACAATCGAACTGTCAAGTGTCAAAAAATCGAAAATCTGTGACTCGTGATTGGTCCAAATTCTCCCATAACACAAGTCCTGGAGAAACTGAAATCTCGCGTCTGGTCACGCAGACAAACAATAGTTGCGATTGAAATGTAATGGCGGACACAAGTGAGTATACAATTGAAGAGCGTTTGGTCGCTGCAGTGTGGATACACGTACCTCGTCATCACAAGAATACAATGACCGACATTATAAAAATGATTTTGTTGTTCGTTTTGAGAAACCATCACCATCAAGACTAAATTTGTTGTCACGGGAGAAGAAGGCTTTTTCATTGGGAACCGTTCTCGATGCACCAAAAAGTTGAAGACCAAGCACTCGAAAACAGGTGCTGGCATTGAGGATTCCATTGAACCTTCACCGATGAAGTCGACGCGGAAACGCTCTGGACCCCGATTTTTGACCCTTCGCATCGTTATCGAACGTATTCGCTTCGTATCTGTACAGCGAATATCAAAGCGAATGGTAAAAAATCGAGGTCCTGCAGAGTTTTATATTGCACGGTTAACAATGCAAGATCACATGCGACGTGATTAAAAAGTTAAGGCCTTGTTTATTTTCAACAAGATGGCGAATCACTCCTTTTTTTCTCACTGTTCGCAATCGCCTGAATGAAATTTTACCGGACCGATGGATTGGGCGAGGTTCTCCAATTTCTTGGCCTTCAAAAAGTCCAGATTTGACAACGCCGGACAATGTACTGTGGTGTTTCTTGAAAGAAGAGATTAGAAAACGGAGATATATTTGAAATGAGGACTTGCGAAATGGAGTTTGTCAAGTTTTTACGCCAGTAACTCCGGACATGCTGAGACGGATGATGAGCATACGAACATGGCGTCGTATCAAGTTTTGTTGTGACAATGGATGTATGCACACCGATATTTTAGATAAATAAATACGTAATAAATGACTTACAAATAAAATTATGCTATTATTTTTCCCTCTGTAGTACAACAACAGAAATTCATTAATGTAAAGGGACTTTCCCGCCACCCTATAGAAAGTTGAAACTTTTACAGATTGTAGCTAATTATATGAAATATACATATTTTCGCTTTTTACGTTAATTGTTTACGTTATGCCTCATAAATAGACAAGAAAGTTTCAAATTTTTTGCCAATTCCAACTACTTTTCATGTTGGTATATCATGTTTATAAAAATCCTAAGAGGCGAGGATTTTGAACTCTCATATCTTTGTTTATATAAACATCGGCACTTATTCTTGTCAAATTTCAAAACGATACGAAACAAAACTTCAACCAAAACTCGAATTCAAAAAATTCGTGTTTTTAACGTAGTCTTAGAAAAACCACCGGTAGAGACGTTTCGTGCTACAATTAACATTAGAATTCGTTTTGGCGTATTAATTTAAAGTTTGTTACGAACCCTTAATAGATGGAGTGGAAATTAACAGGGTTTACACTGTGCAGTAGTAAAGCATTAGAAGAGAAAATACAGTTTCTATGATACATTCGCTTAAAACTCTAGGCCGCGTTCAGAGTGGACGAGCAAAGAGCAAAGAGCAAAGCAGAAAAATCAAACTCATACTGGGAAATGGAGGTACACAAAGTGCTAGCAAAGAGCAAAGCGGCGAAACCAAAGAAGTTTGATTTCTCCGCTGGCACTCTTTGGTCCATGTTGTGAGACCGCTCCCGTCTGAAAAAAATTTTGATTCGGTTTCTTTGTCAATTCCTATTCAAAAATGTCCCCTTTAAACAAATCTGAAGAGCACCGGGCGGAATTTTTGGGCAGAAATTGTTTAAACAATTTTATCTACTCTATGTTATGTTATGTGTAAGTTTTTAGTTTGTGAAAACTGTCATTATAAATAGCAGTGCGTGAAGTGTTTAAAGTGAGCGTGAAGTAACAATGTATTTTAAATAGGACTTACTTTTTCGCACTGTTTTTAACACACTTTCATATAATCAAATATCCTTCTTTGGCGTTGTCATGGTGATGACATAATGAGCAATAAATTACGACAAAAGTTTTTACAGTTTTGTGGTTTGAAAGAAGTTAGAATTTTTAAATGTCAAAGTTTTAATAATTGTAGAATAGAAATGAATTCCAGTGACGAAGAGTTACAGTGTTTTTATTTGTTTATGGTAGAGTAGATAAAATATTGTATGAAACTGTGCATGAAGTACTTTTTGCGAACTTACGCGATGTATAGCACTCGCGTAGCTGTCGCTCGTGCTCTAAATATTGCGTGCGTTCGCAAAAAGCATACTTCACGAACTGTTTCATAAATAACTATTTTTAAACAAATACAAAAGATCACGTTTTTTTGCTCCGGAACATATATTTTTAGGTTTTTTGGGTTATTCTAAACAAAAAAGGTATCTTGTAATTTTTCCCAAAAATTAATAGTGTTCGAGTTATAGGCGATTTAAAATCTGAAAAATGCGAAAATACGCATTTTCGTGGCTTAAAAATTCATATTTCAATCAGTATTTTTGAGGTTACCAGATACTTAAATTGATGATTAAACATTCAGCTTCGATTCTGAAGAGTGATCGCGTCTAACCTTAATTTATACCGTTGTTTTTTAATTGTTAAATATGCGTGTTTATCAGATTTTTTTGCCGGTGCGGCGCGGTCTATTTCAAAAATCTCCTATTTCCTCCGAAAATTATTTTTTCTAGATTTTTTGGGATATTCTAAATAAAATAAGTTTCTTAACATTTTTCTCAAAAGTTAACAGTTTTAAAGTTATAAGTTAATAAAAAACTCATTTTTGGATTTTAAATCGCTTATAACTTTAAAACTGTTAACTTTTGAGAAAAATGTCAAGAAACTTATTTTATTTAGAAAATCCCAAAAAATCTAGAAAAAATAATTTTCGGAGGAAAATAGGAGGTTTTTGAAATAGTGCGCGCCGCACCGGCAAAAAAATCGGATAAACACGCATATTTAACAATTAAAAAACAACGGTATAAATTAAGGTTAGACGCGATCACTCTTCAGAGTCTTGAAGCTCAATGTTTAAACTTCAATTTAAGTATCTGGCAACCTCAAAAATACTAATTTAAATATGAGTTTTTAGGCCTCGAAAATGCGTATTTGCGCATTTTTCAGATTTTAAATTGCCTATAACTCGAAAACTATCAATTTTTGAGAACATTTACAAGATACCTTTGTTGTTTAGAATGACCCAAAAAACTTAAAAATATATGTTCCAGAGCAAAAAACGTGATCTTTTGTATTTGTTTAAAAAAAATTGTTTAAACAATTTTTGCCCAAAAATTCCGCCCTGCACCCTTCAGATTTTTTTAAAGGAAATTTTAAAATATTTTTAAATAGGAATCCACAAAGAGACCGAATCGGAAATTTTTTCAGACGGGAGCGGTCTCACTACATGGACTACTGTGAGAGTAAAGAGCAAATATCCTACCGCTCCTATCCACACTGCCGAGTGGAAAAGAACTAAACTCTCGTCTAGCGTAACTATCCGCTATTAGCACTTCTTTGCTCTTTGCTCTTTGCTCTTTGCTCGTCCACTCTGAACGCGCACTTTTTGCTCTTTGCTCTTTGCTCTTTGCTCTTTGCTCGTCCACTCTGAACGCGGCCTTAGAGAGCAGGATTAACAATAAACTTTGAGAAAACTAAACTTATGACAAATCTCGTGATGAGTGAAAATATGACTATTGAGAATAATACCATTCAACAAACAAACACTTACAAGTATCTGGGACATGAGCTCAAAATAGGAACAGACAATCAAACACATGAAATGCAGAGGCGAGTAGGCCTGAAATGGGCAGCATTTGGCAAACTAAGCCATACTCTAAAAAGTTCAATTGCCATGTTTCTCAAGCGAAAGGTTTTTAACCAATTTGTTTTGCCCATACAAACTGATGGAGCAGAGACTTTAACATTAGCGCAAAAATCAGCGAATAAACTCAAAGTTACACAACCAGCCATGGAACGTGCAATTCTAGACGTGATCCTTCGAGACCACATAAACCAACAAATCAGGCAAAAATCATGTGTTCAAGACATAATCGAAAGAATCACGACGCTGAAGTGGAACTGGGCAGGGAACTTTTATAAACCCAAGATGGACGGTGGACAAGACGAATCATGGAATGGAGGTCCAGAAACTATAAAAGAAGACTAAAGGCCGAGGATGACCATCGACTAGATAGATTGACGACATAAAAAAAAATGCGGGAAATTGCTACAACCGGCCCAGTGCAAAGAACACTGGAAAGAACTGATAGTCCAAGTAATGAAGCTTAAAATAGGACAAAACCTCGCAATTTTTACAGAATGGATCGATTTGCTTGAAAAGAACATCGCACACATCTTATGGAAAATATAATGTCACTCAAATTCAATAAAATTTATACGAATAGATTCGTTTTAAATTAACGGTCAAATCTTATTGCGCCAACTCTTAATTATGATTAATTACGGCGCAAATTGCAATTAAAGTTTATCGAAATCATATTTTTGGAGTCAGTAAAACTGTCAGTTACAATTACTATTGCTCTGGGTGCTATTCAAAAGAGCCTTAAACCCCGCTGGGCCTAATAGTCCTGTCGCCAGGGGGGGTACAACGGCCTCGTTAATTCAGATGGACTTACCCAAGTTTTTTTTATGTATTTTGACCCGTAGAACACGAATTTTTTGGGTAACAGTTGATCCGGATGTCGATAAGATTGTTATAGACCAAGAACTTGAGGAATCAAATAACAGCGATTTTTGGCAAAACAAAACAATATTTTGTATTTTTTGGGTCATTTTAAGCAAAAAATATTTCTACAAGTTTTTTAGTAGGATGCACAGTTTTCGAGATAAACGCGGTTGAACTTTCAAAAAATCGAAAAACTGCAATTTTTAAACCCGAATAACTTTTGATTAAAAAATAAAATAGCAATTCTGCTTAGCGCCTTTGAAAGTTCAAGTCAAATTATGTCGGTTTTGATTATTTGCATTGCTAAAAATTTATTGTGTTATTGTTAAACAAAGCTACAAACAACTAGTGCGTGAGTGATGTTTCTATGATTTATCATTTAAAATCGAACGAGTAGGTAGAATAGGTACTAGTGCAATCAAGACTATTTCTACGTTACATGCGTTAAAACGAATGTAAAAGCACGGGAAACCCTACGTGTTTATAGCTTTGTTAAACAATAAAAAAATAAATTTTTACCAATGCAAATAATCAAAACCGATATAATTTGACTTAAACTTTCAAATACGGTAAGCAGACTTGCTATTTTATTTTTTAATCAAAAGTTATTCGGGTTCAAAAATTGCAATTTTTCGATTTTTTTAAAGTTCAACCGCGTTTATCTCGAAAACTGTGCATCCTACGAAAAAACTTGTAGAAATATTTTTTACTTAAAATGGCCCAAAAAATACAAAATATTGTTTTGTTTTGCCAAAAATCGCTGTTATTTGATTCCTCAAGTTCTTGGTCTATAACAATCTTATCGACATCCGGATCAACTGTTACCCAAAAAATTCGTGTTCTACGGGTCAAAATACATAAAAAAAACTTGAGTAAGTCCATCTGAATTAACGAGGCCGTTGTACCCCCCCTGGCGACAGGACTATAAGCGGATTAGTGAAACTAATCCGCTGATTTATGGAGTACCGACAATTTGGGTATTATAAAATATTTTTTCTCTCTCTAACTTATGTACGTATCCATTTGATTTCAGATTTATTTATATCAATTTCTGCTCTTATTATTGAAAATATGGAGTTGGCGCAATGATAAGATTTAACCGTTAATTTAAAACGAATCTATTCGTATAAATTTTATTGAATTTGAGTGACATTATATTTTCCATAAGATGTGTGCGATGTCCTTTGAAAATAAGTAGTGAATAGTCCAAGGATCAAAATCTATATGATGCCGAAAGGCGCTTTCATCATGGGGGTGGTTGCCACCCAATATCTGGGGTGAAAATTTTTTATTATATTTTGACCACAAAAGTTGGTAAAAACATTGATTCTATGCAAAAAAACGTTCTATACATTTTTTTGATAAACTTAATAGTTTTCGATTTATTCACTATCGAAAATGTTATATTTATATCGAAAAATCAATGTTTTTAATTAGTTTTCTGCTAATAACTCAAAAAGTTTTTTTCTATCAAAACAACTTTTCTCAACAGAAATGTACCTTCTGAAAAAATAAACAAAAACCTTTTTTTTATTTTCTTTAAGACTAATAGTAATCGAGCTATAATCTATTATATGTTAGCTCATCTTCGTCAAATGCTAAATATTGTAGATTCAAAGTCAAAAGACGGGACAACCATGCATTTTTCGAGGATAACTTGTTTAAACTAATTAAAAGTATTTAAAAATATCTATCTCCGGAAATAAAAAAAGTCTCCAGCTCAAAAATTAAGTGACTAATGAAAAGAACGTCAGTCCCTATTTTTTTCAGCGAATAAGTGATGGGAACCAATCCTCTAATCACCATCCTAATTAAAATTAGTCATTGAACTTACTTAGTCTTCTTTATTTATGTATTATTAATAGGTTCTAGAAGTCTGACCGGCTTAGAAAAATTAGTTTTTAAAAAAATGAAGTTAAAACGAATAACGAATTTTTGTTGTTTGGTAAAAAATGCCCTTTTCTTCAGAATAGAAAGATTAGCATTAGAAATACGAGAAAATGTTTAAATATGAAATTGTAGCTTATTTAATTCCCAAGAACTTGGTTTGCAAAAATTTTTTCTATAGTAAAAATTGAGTGAGGTATTGACAATTAAAACTTGCAAAAACCACCTTTACCAACCCTTTCAAAGTCACCTCTTTTTGCGACTGAGGCTTTTAAAAGGATTTAATATTTATAGCCTTATAGATCTTATAAAAACCTACAAAATTCTTTTTTAAAAAACTTTCTAAAATAAAAAATAATAAAGTTACGATTAAAAAATCAATATATTTTTTTGAAAAAAAAAAAGAGAAATCCGATTGGAAGCATAATAATAATGTAAGTTAGCGGTGTTTCTAGTGATTGGCCTTATTCATTTTTCTTTATATATGTATTATTAACATATTTTAGAAGTTTGAATGGCTTATAATGATTAGTTTTTTAAAAAATTAGCAGTTAAATGTGAATAACGAATTTTTGTAGTTTGGTAAAAAATACCATTTTCTTCAGAATAGAAAGATTAGCATCAGAGATACGAAAAAATGTTTAAGTATGAAATTGTAGGTTATTTAATTCCCAAGAACTTGTTTTGATAAAAATTTTTCTACCTACGGCAAAAATTGTGTGAATCGTAAATGAGTATATCGAAAAACATTGATTTTTTTGATATTAAACTAACATTTTCGATAGCGAATAAATCGAAAACTATTAATTTTATCAAAAAAATGTATAAAACATTTTTTGCTTAGAATGAATGTTTTTATCAACTGCTGCGGTCAAAATATAATAAAAAATTTCCACCCCCCGAGATGGGGTGGAAACCTCCCCCATGGTAAAAGCGCCTTTCGGCATCATATAGATTTTGATCCTTGGACTATTCACTATTTATTCTCAATAGATCTTATTCAAGCAAATCGATCCATTCTGTAAAAATTGCGAGGTGAAAAGCTTCGGTTCCTGGACTATGAGGGAGGCCTATGTCCAGCAGTGGAAGCGATTGGCTGATTGGTGATGGTGATTGTTACCAGCCTAAAGTAATTTTAGAAATTGTTGTCACCGAACGAGGGGTTTGGTTGATGTAGAGTTGACCTTCTGTTATCTTGTTCTTGCGAATTATTATAACCTTCGTCTTTTTTAGATTTATGTTGAGTTCGTATTGTTAACTGTAGTAAGTAATTTTGTTCGTAAGGACATGTATGTCTTCTAGGATATCCGCCAAAAACAGTGGTGTCATCTGCATATCTGATGTTGTTCAACCGATATCCGTGTAGTAGAATAACTTTTTAAATGTCGTGTAAAGATTCGCTTGAAACATTATCGTTAACCCAGGCCACAGCAACGAAACTTAGAGTGGCCTAAAGAAGAATGGAACGGTCACTACTTGGACTGACTCTCACAGACAGGGTCAGAAACGAAGAAACCAGAAGAAGGACATGCGTCACAGATGTCATAGAGCGAGTAGCAGAGCCGGATTGAAGGCAGTGGGGGCCCCTGGGCAGAATTAGTGTGGGGCCCTACCTCCTACCATTGTTGTTATTTATAACTATGGTATACAGCCAACTACAGGGTTTTCCATTTTAGAAATTAAATGTTGATATACTTTTATAAAAGATTTTTAAATAATAAAAAGTACAAGAACTGTATCTCGTGACAGTAAAATAATAAAAATAAACATAGTAACATATAATATAATATGGTTAAAGTCCGGGTACTTTTTAAAATTTTTTAATTGAAAATTCCTTAATTATATCGGGCATGTCTAGTTGCTTTAAGGCATCGTGTTCAATACTCATGAATGATAGAGAAATGATTCAAACGCTCCTGGCTCATCATAGACCGAAGTCGATTTTTAATTAACTTAATCTTTGACAATATCTCTCTCCAATGCAATTAGTTAGCATCAGAACTAAATACATATAAACGAAGTGTCACCTCAACGTTTGGAAACGCATCATTCACATTTCTTTCTTTTGGCAGTCGGGACGTTTAAAATTTTTTACTTTGATGAGCCGATTTACTCTTTATAAGAATTGAAGAACTCTACAAATTGTACTAGTTCGACATCTAGGTTTTCATCTAAATCATTGCTATAAATGTCTTTAAGCTTCAGTGAGTCAGTTTCAAACTTCATTGGGAGTTAAATTTTCCAAATGATGTAAAAACGTAAAATTGGAATGAATGAATTCATATGCAGAAAGCCTCTGACTTAAAGAGGAATTGAACTGATCTATAATAGTAACATTTTGAGTCCTAAATTTCTCTGTTGTCATTTTAGTTTCTGGAGATGTTCCATAATTCAGTGGGGTCAGTTGAATATTCCTTAAAAGAATATAAATTGATGAAGTGATCTATGTGCCGCCACTCCTGAATTAAGGTCAATATTTGGATCTTGGGGAATACGACTTGGGCTGTTTATCCTCTCTGAGATTGGAGAATATTGCAAATATTCCTGTTTCCAGTAAACACATTCGATTATACAAACCATTTGCATCGCTACTAGTTTTAAATTGTTGCTCATGGTCGTCTGAAATTTTGGATAATGCTCCTTTAATCTGATTATAACCTTTAACTAGTGCTTTTGCTCATCACTTCTAGATGACCAGCATCACTTCTAGTAGTATTTACTTTTAGGAGCAATAATATTTCTGCCATGGCCGGCGTTGCTCTCGCTTAAAGACGCAGCTTTTAAACATTCGATTAACAAGTAGTATCTATATGTAGAGGAAGTAAAAAATACATATAGTTCATATAGTTCTTCTAAGAAATCAAGGAATTCTATGGTAGCAGGAGAACACTCAATTGCAGCTTTTGCAACTAAATTTGGAGAGTGGACGGCACACGGAATCCACAACGCCTATGATAGATATATTAAGATAATATATTAAGATACGTATCCATACAAGTGTGAACCCCGCTCGTTGTAGCAGCTCCACACAGTGGATACGTTGGTGAACGCCGCTCGGCGCTCAACCTCTTCGATTCAACCGGTTTGCGGTTTATATGTAGGGGAGCGCATGCCGTATCCATTTGAGTTGCTACACGGAGCGGGGTTCACCCTTGTATGGATACGTACCTCTATGTTCTCTAATTTTAACCTGAACACCATTGTATTTTTCACTCATAACTGACGCGTTTTCGTAGGACGCAGTTTTTCAAATCGATATCATGTTTTTGCAAGAATGTCATTACAGAAATCAATATATCTTCTACTTTATGACTGTGATTTGACAAAAATATGAGAAACCTTTCAACAGTAGTGAAACGTTCCATGTAACGATCACAGTTAATTGATTGACAAAAATTATTCTATGTGAATACTGTGCTGATTTTTTTACGTTTGCAACTTTGTGGGGGCCCCGGGCAGCTGCCCAGCCTGCCCCCCCTTAAATCCGGTCCTGGCGAGTAGCATGGCTGAAGTGGAATTGGGCGGGCCATGTAGCCAGAATGAAGGACGGGAGGTGGACCCAAAAAACTACAGTGTGGAGACCAAGAGAAGACAGAAGAAGTAGAGGTAGACCACCTACACGATGGACAGACGACGTCAAAAGATTGCTGGGAATTGGTTGCAGAAAGCCCAAGATCGACAAAACTGGAAGAAATTAGGGGAGGCCTATGTTCAACTTTGGATATAGAAGGCTGGATGATGATGATGATGATGATGATGATGATGATGATGATGATGATGATGATGATGATGATGATGATGATGATGATGATGATGATGATGCTGATGATGATGATGATGATGATGATGATGATGATGATGATGATGATGATGATGATGATGATGATGATGATGATGATGATGATGATGATGATGATGATGATGATGATGATGATGATGATGATGATGATGATGATGATGATGATTAAATATTCGCTAAATAATAGTCTGTCGCAGTAGAGATTAAAGATTAAAGGAGGCAAAATACAGCCTTGCCTCACTCCTTGCATTATTTTTGCGTATTGGGTATGTTCACCTTCATTTGATATTTGCGGTTGTTTTGATTTCAGGAGTGGTTTCAAATCATTTTTAGATATTTGGTGTTACATATTTCCTGCTTATTTTAGTTTTTTGCATTATCTTAGGGTGAAGTACTCGATCAAATACTTTCTCGAAATCAACCATACATGCGTATACTGCGAATACTCAAAACAGTCAAATCCGCGAAGCTTCGTTGATGCGTTAATAATGAGTTTTGAGAATTTTATGCTACAATAGGTTTGGCGAATTTGTCTATTCTTTTTGTAGGCTCAGTTTAGCTTCTCAGTAAACGTGATAATTCATTTATTTTAATTAACATACAAAAATTAAAAGAAAATGGAGAAATAAATAAAAAATACGAAAATTCTTAAATTTTGTGGTGGATCCGTTTTTGTAACACGCAGTGTATATTATTATGATGTCTATTAGTATACTCGCATACCTACTATTAAGGAAAAAAACTAAAATTTTAATGTAAAACTTTATATTAATGATTGTAATTATAACAAGTTTGAACTTATGTAATAAAAAGAATAATAAAACTTGTAGTTTCGTGTCGCAAGATATAAATCATACTTCAGTAGTAGTGCGATGAAGTAGCAGTCTCAAGTTATTGCATTTCCTATCGAACAATTGTTCATTTCGTTGTAATCGGCTTTGTCTTGAAGTTTAAAATGGGAAGTTTATATTTCATCGAGGTCTAGTACTGAGCTTAATAGGCAGCATTTAGAACGTTTATTTGATCTGTTTATTGCGAATTCGGATTCTAAATTTATTGGACATTTAATTTTTAATTTATTGGACTCTATATTTTTCTTGATACTATTCGGATATGAAACAATTCTTTTGTGTCAATGTGTGAATCAATTGTGTTGAAGCTATTTTCTTTTGGCATTTTAATATTATTTATTTGCGTTTATTGGGACGTAACCACAATTTTAGTTTAAAATACGTTTATTTTTACTTTTAGATTTCCCCTTAAAAAATCATCCGAAGTGGAAATCGAAACGCGCAAATCTGTGTTTCAACCTTAAATTGTGATTAGTTAACAATAAAAATAGTAAATTATGTCAAAGTTGTGTTTAGATACAATAAAGTGCCAAAAAATTGTATGTACAGAAAAATATTTATTTATGAGTTTAAACCAGAGTTACAGTATTGCAAACAATTTTATTTTTCTTGATGCTTTCATCCCCGACGCAGCGAAAAATGATACATTATAGACTAAGAGCCGCTATAGGTGAAATTTCTTAATCATTTTAGGCACGATGGGACCCCATAACTTAAATAGTAGAGCCTAAAAGAAAACGTTTGAACACTGTGCCGTCACTTTTCAGTGGCACATGCGTCGACAGTGGCGCATCAAACTTTCCACTTATGGACGGGGTAAATAAATTAAAAGTTACCCTCCCTTACTAACAGAATTAAATTTTTTTATTTTTTTAAGTTCTATGTGATTAACACACCACCCCTTTCCCCTGCCCCCACCATCAAGAAATTCATTTTTCGTTTTTATTTTTTTTGATGGGGTGCAATCAATTTTAAAATTTCAAAAAATTCACACGCATAGCTAAGGCTTTTATAAAACATGCCTATTTTTTTATAGATCCATAGGTAGGGTGTACATAACCTCAAAAAATTAAAAGAAATTTTTTTTTTCAAAAAAGCGTATAACTTTTTTTGAGGAATAGCTGCAGATCTAATTTTTCCTTAATCTTGTGTGTTTTATCAAACACTATATTTTTAATTTTTTTCAGATTTTTCCGTAAGGCTCCCCACCTTCAAAAATCCGAAAAACTGTTTTTTGGGCGGGTTTTGGGGGATTTTTCCTATTTTATAGACTTCATAATGTATCAAATCAATTTTGTTTTTATAGGTTATATGTAACTTGAAGTAACTGAGTCCTTTAGAATATTTAAAAATCAGAAAAACACGTTCAAACCCCCCAAAACCCCCTTAATAAACAGTGTTTTGGATTTTTTAAGGTGACCAGCGTTACAGAAAAATCTGAAAAAAATTAGTAATATAGTGTTTGATAAAATACATAAGACTTAGAAAAAATTAGATCTGCAGCTATCCCCCAAAAAAAGTTACATACTTTTTTCCAAAAAAAAAAAATTTTTTAATTTTTTGAGGTTATGTACACTCAACCTACAGGTCTATAAAAAATAGACGTGTTTTATAAAAGCCTTAACTATGCGTGTAAATTTTTTGAAATTTTAAAATTGATTGCATCCCACCAAAAAAAAAATAAATCGAAAAATAAAGTTTTTGATGGTGGGGGCAGGGAGAAGGGGGTGATGGGTTAAAATTACGATGAATCTTATGTCTTAATCACATAGAATTTAAAAAATGAAAAAAATTAAATTCTGGTAATGAGGGAGGGTATTTTTTAATTTATGTATCCCGTCCATAAGTGGAAAGTTTGTTGCGCCACTGTAGACGCATGTGCCACTCAAAAGTGACGGCACAGTGCTCAAACGTTTTCTTTTAGGTTCTACTATTTAAGTTATAGGGTCCCGTCGTGCCTAAAATGATGAAGAAATTTCACCTATAGCTGCTCTTAGTCTATTATTGCTTAAGAGTAATAGTTACTGCACAACGTGTAGCGGAGCAAGGTCATTACTCGAAAGCAATAATGTCACTTTATGCTTGTAATACATACAACATTTTTTCTACAATCACTTAATAAAATGAAACTACTTCTAAATCATTAACTTTATTTATGAGTTTGAATATTCAATTTGTTTGTATTTGTATAGATCTATGGTTGCTACGGACGACGCGCGTTTATGAGTATGAATGTTCAATTTGTTTTTATAGTGCTTTTCATTCACAGTCATTTGTTTCGAGCTTCTGTCATATGTCGCATAATATTAATATATCTACGTCATACGTTATTGATATATACCAATGATACAAACCAAAGACGTATGGCGTAGATATATTAATATTATGTGACACATGACAGAAGCTCGAAACAAATGACTGTGAATGAAAAGCCCTATTGTATGTTGGTATGGTTGCTACGGACGACGCACGCTTTTCAAACTTTAACGCGCTAGAGAGATAAAGTGACGGTACTGAGTAAATGTCAACTTTTCATTGCCATTGACAAGCGAAAAAGTCTTCTTTATCAAGTGCTTGAAGAAAAAAATTATTTTGTTGAATCAAACGTATACGTGTAAACAATACCTGGTATGTTTTTCAAGTTTGTTCTTCCACCTTTAAAGTATGGGTTCAGAAGTAGGTTCAGATGAGTAAATAACCCTTACGCGTGTTATTTGCTTTTAAAGCGATTTATTTCACATTGTATTATTAAAGTAGTAAAGGACGTATCTTACTAATTGACCATTCCAAGTCACGTGACTTTCGACACCGTTGCTGAGAGGCAAAAATTTTGTTTTTGGTGTTATTTTTGCTATTTTCTCGTTTTATTATAAAAAATCTGTGGTTTTAACTACAAAAATTTCAAATATTGGATATAGGACACCCTCGTAGGGGATGCAAAAACCCGGTATAATCAGAAAATCAGTTTTCTTGGCCCATATCGTCGTTCTGTTTACAGTGTATTGTGATTATAGTTATTTAAAACATTTCGCTCTTTAAATGCGGCTGGTATTATAAAAAAAACTTACTTTATCTCTTTTACCTTTACTGGAACACTTTCAAACTGAACAAAACGCTGGTATTTTAATCATATTCTTAAATTAAACAATGGTTTTCTACACTTAACCTAGTTTGTTTACAATATTTTGCCCATCAGTCGCTGTCAAATGACGTCACCCTGGAATGGTCTATACTGAGATAAATACAAGACTTCAAAAATATTACAGGCATCAAAAATATTATATCGCAATAAATATTTGCTTTCAATAGAAAACTGGAGCACACATATCGGCTACAATGCCTGTCTTTCTTCATAACATTTCGTTATACTTTAAGTCAACCTTGTAGAGTCAGCAATTGTGTATGAACATACCTAGCCTAGTACGCGGCAATGATAAAAAATCGCTTTTATTAACCCCGCCCGTGTTGTTGTACAGTCTTATTATTGCAGATATATCAATGTATATATTGAAATTTCTTTTTTTTTTGTCCCATCAACTCGCATTGTCAGTGGAATCTACAGAAACAATGCTAGAAGCCATATTGACAACTTTGTTATCAAACAATCTCACAGTTACTAGGTCATTGTCGTCAATAACTCTGTTTGATGCCCCATCGGTTTGGTTTTTCTCTTATATATTGCTGGATAGCTAACTGTTCTTTGGAAGGAATGATGATGTCGTATATTCAATAATTCTCTTCTGTCAGCAATTCTTCGCATATTTTACCAGAACTTTGTACAATTGGTCTCACTCTCCATAGTCTATCTTTCTGTTTGTTTATATCCATAACATGTGCACGATTCTTAGAGTTTGGTCAAACTGGTTGCCTCAAAGAGCCAATTATTGAAATAATATTCTTTTTTCAATAATTGTTTTTTCGAAACCGTTTTCTTCTTTTTTTTTTGTCTTCTTATATTAGGCCTCTTGGCCTGTTCCTAACCGATTTTGAGCTTGTATTCGTAGCTGAGATGTTGACTGCCAGCTATCTCGCCACCTTTTAAAGGGCCTTCCTATTGGTCTCTTGCCTGTTGGCTTCGAATCCCTGGCTATACGAGCTATTCACTCGCTGTCCATTCTCGTCACATGCTGATTCCACTCTCGTCGTCTCTGTCTTCCCCACCCTACTATATCTTGTGTTACAGAGATCTCTGATCTGAGATCTACTGTAACTGAGATCTTTATTCTCTCAGTGTTTTACCAGTTATTGACCTCAACGTTCTCATTTCTGATGATCTCAGTATCCTCTTGGTTTCTGCTGTCTCACATTTTTGCTGTGTCACAAAACGTTTTCCGGACTGGAAATCAAAACGTTAAAAGAAATGTAAAATATAAATCTCATTAGAGTTGTCCCTTGATAATCCGACATATATGGGACTAAAGGGGTGTCGGATTACCAAAAGTGTCCGTATTACCGAAAGTGATTATATAGTATGGTGCAAATGAAAGGAATAAATTCGTTATTTCGTAAACCGGCAACATTAAATAAAAATCCCGAAATAGGTCGATTTTTATTTTTAGATTATGATATTTAAGCATATATATCACACGCGTGACGGCATCTATCTGGGCGTGATGACGTAGTCGATAATTTTTTTAAATGAGAATAGAGGAACATTAACATAATTATTTATATAGTTTGTCCAAAAACAATTTTTAAATTAAATTAGTTGACAAAAAAAGAAGAATGTATGTAATTTATTTAATACAAAATACTTTTTACTGTTATCACAAAACAGAAAAACATGTTTATTTGAAAAATAAACATTGCTTTCCGTTCAATGTTCAAGCGAAAAGCAATGTTAATTTTTCGAGTAAACATTTTTTTCCTGTTTTCTGACAGTACTAAATTTATTTTGAATTAAATAAATTAGATACATTTTTTTTTGTCAATTAATTTAATATAAAAAACTGTTTTTGGACACCCTGTATAAATAATTATCTTAATGAAGTAAAGAAACACAGACTTACTCACAATCATTTAATTGACTTCGACGACCGGTTTCGATCTCTACAATATACAGATCATCTTCAGGTCGGCGTTACAAGTAGTTAA
This sequence comes from Diabrotica virgifera virgifera, assembly GCF_917563875.1. Lineage (NCBI taxonomy): Eukaryota > Metazoa > Arthropoda > Insecta > Coleoptera > Chrysomelidae > Diabrotica > Diabrotica virgifera. Next base: position 192,970,327 of record NC_065448.1, read on the forward strand.
ATGCAACAATTAAAGAAAGCCAGAGTTAGAACATGGTCTGGTTGTATCAAATGCAAATAGAAAGCCAAAAATTTTTGAAAAAGTATGTTACTGTTGACATTTCAGAACAACAAACTGATACATACATATGCACACATATGAGAAACAGGTACTCATAGGCACGCATACGCACATAGATGTATGTGGTTTATGACTATTTGTTAAATTAAGTTATATTTTAAAAAAAAATTTAAAAATTTTCTAAAAAATCCTTAAAAAGCCCTTATAATTTTGATCTACTTACATGCCGTTACAAGGGATGCTTTGTAAGTTCATCGATGACATGTTTAAACGTCCAGATTATGCTAATAGGATAGCTAGGTGAGGGACTCGGTAAACGGATATGCTTCGTAGGTCAAAACACAGTGAATTGGAATGGATACTGACGGCAGATGTGTGATGTGAAACAGAGACAGTTGTAAAGGTCTTTGCTCTTAGGTGTTTTTGAGCTATGGCTATGGGCAAAGGTTGAAGTAAAGAAAAAGACAAAGAGGAATAAGTTGCAAGTTTATATTGTTCCCAGTCAAAAGACTAAGGGATGTCAGTTAGTTTGTATCATTGTAGGTGCCTGACACTAGGAAATCTATGAAATGTAGAGAATTATAAGAAAATTGATGAGATAAAGAGAATGTCAAATTAAAATATTGGTTAAAAACTGGAGATTATTAAAGGTGATCTGAGAAAAGATGGAGTTTGTTTAAACTATCGTATGATAGTGTATGTTCAGAAAATAATGAATTACTAATTACAGGGTGTAGGCACTTACATTGAGAATTTAAATAGATAAATAAATTAACACAAAACACATAGGATTATCATAACTACACAGACAAGACAACAAGTGGTTTAAAATTTGATAGGGAGTAGCACCACTAGTGCTACTCCCTATCAAATTTTGTAACATCCCTTGTAACGGCATGTAAGTAGATCAAAATTATACGGGTTTTTTAAGGATTTTTTAGAAATTTTTTAAAAATTATTTAAAAATATAACTTGATTTAACAAATAGTCATAAACCACATACCTACATCTATGTGCGTATGCGTGCCTATGAGTACCTGTTTCTCATATGTGTGCATATGTATGTATCACTTTGTTGTTCTGAAATGTCAACAGTTACATACCTTTCAAAATTTTTGGCTTTTTTGATACAACCAGACAATGTTCTAACTCTGGCTTTCTTTAATTGTAGCATTTAATCACTTGTAACGCCGACCTGAAAATGATCTGTATATTGTAGAGATCTAAACCGGTCGTCGAAGTAAATTAAATGATTGTGAGTAAGTCTTTATTTCTTTACTTCATTTGAAATGAACTCACATATGCAACCCATTCAACATTTGAATTATCTTATTGTTTATATTACTGAATAGAGAATTAGATAACCTTCCAAATGAGCTAGAACACGACCCCTATTCTCATTTAAAAACATCATCGATTACGTCATCACGCCCAGATGAATGACGTCACTTTTGTGATATATAATGCCAAAATATCATATTAAAAATAAAAATCGACCTGTTTAGGGATTTTTCCGTAAAGTCGCCTTTTTACAAAATAACGAATTTATTCCTTTCATTTGCACCATACTGTATATTTGGTATTGTTTTGCTAGTAGTAACCTACAGTATTCTTAAATTTTATAAGTAAAATGCTACCCAGATTAATATGCAACTAAAACATCCATTTCGGCTAACTAAAACATGTTTATTAAAAGAAATATGGAAGCTAATACATTTAATTCATGTCGCCACAGGTTTCAGTACAAGCAGACACGGCAGCGGTCTTGACGGGAAGTGCGTTGGACTACCGAGCGTGTCGGATTGCAAAACGTCGGTGTATCATATAAATACAATCTTTAAAACTATATAACTAAAAATAATTAATACAATAATTCAATCCTAAAAAATAATGCAAAAACAGACGCTAGTGAAATTGTGGAACTGCCCAAGAGTTTTCGGTGTTAGATTCCGATTTTAAGGGTGAGTCACCCTCGTCAATATATTGTTGGACTATAAATGGTTTAGAATAAAAAAATCCTTATATTCTACATTATCTATTTTCCATACTATTTATGTAGAGTTTTTTGGTCCTTTTTAGATAAGCACAATTGTTTATTTCGTAATCATTATATTTATATTTGAATTTAAATTTTTTCAGATGAAGACTTTTGTTTTAAACTTCCATGTAACATGACCCTTGAAGAAGGCACCTTAATGGAGCCGTTAGCTGTAGGAGTACACGCGTGTAAGCTTGGACGTGTCACAGTAGGTAGTGTTGTCTTCATTCAGGGATCTGGACCAATTGGGCTATGTTGCGTGGCAGCCACTAGGGCATATGGTGCACGAAAGATACTCATCACTGATGTTGTGGATTACCGATTGGAACTAGCCAAGAAAATGGGTGCTACTTATACGTTAAATACGTCTGGAATGGATGAAATGCAAATTGTGAATAAAGTTCGCGAAATATTAAAGGAAGAACCACATGTTTCTATAGAATGTGCTGGTTCTGAGATGTGCGCCCGTTTATCTATGCATCTTACTAGAGCTGGTGGAGTATCTATTTTACTAGGTATGTAATAAAAATATTACTATTATTTAAAAAAATTATTTATTCAGTATTTCCACAGGTGGTAATAACTTTTCTCGAACTTAAATCCTAGAATATTATCGATAGAAACAAGATTATTTTTATTATTAGTGCAGTCAATGAGGTTATTTGGCTTCGAATTCCATCCTAATGCATTGATTTATAGCCCAGTAAATGAACGGGAAATTCGGCGATACCGTGTAATTTTCAGGGGCAACTCCGAATTGCATGAATACAGTCGAACCCGCTTATTAGAATAACGTTTATAGGAATTTCCCGGTTTAACGAATATAAATTTGAGGTCCCGAAACGTTTTTACTAGCCACCAATGATCGGTAATTAGAATATCCCTGTTATAGGAATAGTTTTGATTGGCACGAAGGCTTTTCTAATAACCGGGTTTGACTGTATTTGGATTTAGGTTCTACTTACCCTCCACTTCAAAGTTAAAATTGTGCCTTTGGTTGCTTTTACTTGGGGGGTGACAGTCACCCCTTCTCGGGGGTGAAAAAACATACGTTCAAGATAAGACCGGAAATGGATAAATTGACTTATTTTAAGCAACTTTTGTTCTATAGAGTTTTTTACGTAAGTCAATACTTTTCGAGTTATTTGCCATTGAAAATGTTGATTTTTCGACAAAAAAACTACGTTTTCAGACGGTTTTTCGCAAATAACTCAGAAAGTAAATATTTTATCGAAAAAAATTTCCCTAGCAAAAGTGTAGCTTATAAAAAACCAAAAAAATGGTGTATCAGTAAAATCAATCAATTAAATAAAAACAAAGATGTAGATACAAAAAAAAATACGTTCTTATTCGTCTAATTCCAAATCGAATATTTCAAGGTGAAATCACCGAAAAATTAAGCACTTTTCGGGAAAAACCCACTTAAACTTTTTTAAAGTGTTTACAAAAAGCTTTGTTTTAATTGATAACAAAAGTTTTAGCATTAAAAGTAAGCGAGTTACGCTCAAAATAGAGTTGGCCCTCTTTTTTTGTAAAAAAACATGAAAATCTCGCAGTGTTTAGTTCCCCAAATGAAATTAATCACTACCGCTTTACAAACAATTTACTTACCTATCTATTTTTTATATGATCTGTCAGTCTCACCAGTTTTAAAGTGTTTATTTTTGAAAGGGTTATAATTGAGAAAGCTTGAATGGGTCACTAATCACGAGTGTATGCAAATTTTGAACAGCCATATCTTAACCAATTTTTGTCTTACGGAGAAAGAAAATAAAACTACTTAGCATATTTATAATAGCAAAACCTACATTTTTTTACTATTTAAGATTTTTCTTATCACTAACACTTTTTAGTTATTTTAAGTTATTTTGAAAAAATGAAATTTTTCAAAAATTTTTAGAATTTTTTTTTTAATTAAAAACCAAATGTTTTCAAAAATAAGCATTTCAAACCAATCAAACTTACAGATCATATAAACAATACACATAGAGTTAAAATATATATGTATATTATGATAAAGCCAAACGATTAATTTCATTTAGGGTGCTAAATAGAGGGAGGTTTTGACGATTTCTTTTACCAAAAAAAAGGGCCCAACTTTTTTTTTCAGTGTAACTCGCTTATTTTTTATGCTGTAAACTTTTGTAAAAAACAAATAATAAGCTTTTTTCGATACTTTAAAAATTTTGATAAGGTTTTCCCGAAAAACACTTCTTTCTTCGGTGATTTCGCGTTGAATTAGTCGATTTGGAATTAGACGAATAAGAACGTATTTTTCATGAGCTACAACTTTGCTTCTACTCAATTTGTAGACTTAACTAGTACATTTTTTTCGTTTTTTTTTACGCTACACTTTTGCTAAACATATTTTTTTCGATAAAATATTTACTTTTTGAGTTATTTGGGAAAAACGGTCTGAAAACGTAGTTTATTTATCGAAAAATCAACATTTTAAATCGCGAATAACTCGAAAAGTATTGACTTACGTAAAAAACTTTATAGAACAAAAGGTGCTTAAAATAAGTCAATTTTTCCATTTCCGACCTTATTTTAAACACGCGTTTTTCACCCCCCGAGAAGGGGTAAATGTCACCCTCCAAGTAAAAGCAATCAACGGCACAAATTCAACTTTGAAGTGGAGGGTAAGTAGAACCTAAATCCAAATTTTTATGCAATTCGGCGTTGCCCCTGGAAATTACACTCCAAAACGGTCATTTATTGGGCTATTACTTGAAATTTTCATAGTAAGTAGGTAATAGCTCGCGAAACAAAGTCTATCCTATGCCTTTTGTCTTGTGGGTGGTTCCCGCCTCTTTTCGGGGGTAGGATTTTTTTGTCAAAATAACCCCGGTAGTTGTTGTTGTTAGAAGACCTAATTGTAAGCAAAATATGTTATTTAACTTTTTTTTACTTTCTGAATTATTCTTAATTGAAAATTTGCCATTTTAATTAAAAAATGACAACTTTTGAATAACTTAAAAATAATGCATCTAACGAAAATAAGTGTAACAAACATTTTTGCAGCTTATAAGAAAGTAAAGAAATTCGTTTTTCAGACATTTTCTAGTTCCAATACAAAGCGAGATATGGAGACTTTGAAGAGAAAGGAGACTTTTTGTTGTCAATGCTCGAATCGAGGCATTCAACTTAAAATAACAGAAAAATGACCGATTTTACGGATATAATGCCTACCGGTATTCTTTGTAGTTCTTGAAATTATTTTTAAAATCAGCGCTATGAAACGTTGATTTCATTCAAACTAATGGAGATACGGTACAAAAAATTATTGATCACTCAGATATTTTAAGAGAAAATGAGTAGTATATTTAACCTCCCATCCACCAGAATTTAAATAAATTGTATTCCTTCTACAATACCTTTTATTTCATTAAAAGTTGAAACTGGTTTAAAATGCATGGTTTTAGAAAAAATAAATAAAATTATAGGTAGAATGATTTTTTTTATTTTCTTAAAAATTTGCCTATTTCTCCGTATAACTCGCAAATGAAAAGAGCAGATAAGAAAAAAAAGTCCAGTACAAAATGTATGGTTTTTTGACAAAAACTTCAAATTTTTTCATTACTATAGCATAAAAGCTGTCAGAGATATTACTACTTCTAGCATAAGGGGTAGTTTTCACCGCTAAATAATAAGAATACAGTGATGAGTGCGCTAATAACCAGCAAAGACGGAACACACAATACGTTGTGAAATAAAAGCAGATAATTGTTGTACAGATGTTAAATTACCAATAGAAACCTATTTTATTTACATTACCGTATATTCGGTTAACTTACAACGGTTTCGGATTAATAAAGAAACTCACGAATCGGCAAGTCAATTGTAATATTTTAGGTACACCAGTAACATAAGCGTAGACCTCGGGTGCTTAGAGGGCCAATATCTATTTAATTATAAAATTTTTAGTAATTTTTTAATTAAAATTTAAGAAACAGGATAACTTAAGGAAAAATAATAAGATGGATAATAAAATACAATACACCCTTGTTAGAAATACCTTTCTTAGCTTCTTCTTCTTTCTCATAATCCTTAGTGCCCTTCAGGGCGTCGGATGTCGTGTTCCGCCTTTTATCCACTTCTTCAAATTGCTTCTATTGGTGGCCAGGTTCTTCATATCCCTCATACTGATGTGTCTCCTTTCACCTATATCTTGGATCTGATCCATCCATGTCTTCCTCGGCCTTCCCTTTTTTCTTTTGTTTCCCATTTTGGCTTCATGTACCTTCTTTGTAAGTCTATTTTGCTCCATTCGTTGTATGTGTCCAAACCAGCTTAATTGTTTGTTTTCGATCTTCCTAATTATCGGTTCTTGTTCCAGCTCTCTTCTTATATCTTCATTTCTGAATCTGTCAAACTTCGTAACTCCGGCTATTTTTCTCATGTATTTCATCTCGGTCGCGTTTATCATTGATTCATGTTTCTTTTGGACAATCCATGTTTTCGCCCCATATGCCATTATCGGATTTACTATGCTGTTATATACTCTGAGTTTAGTTTTGTTGCTTATTTCTGACTTTCCAAAAATTGTATTATTTAAAGAGTAATACACGCTAGTTGCCTTCTTCAGTTTATTACTTATTGCCAAGTCCGTTTTCCCATCATCTGTTGTTATATTTCCCAGATATTCAAAAGTAGATACATGTTCTATTACTTTTTCCCTTACTATTATATTAGTATTCCTTTCTCTTTTCTCATCTTCATTTATTATCATAAGTTTTGTTTTGTTGAGGTTCATTTCCATTTTTAATTTATGTACCTCTTTTTGCCAAATATCTATTAGTTTCTGCATTTTCTCTACTGTGTCTGTGATTAAAATTATATCATCAGCGTATAGAAGGGAGTTGATCTTTATTGCATTTAAGTTTTTATATCTTACTATGTATTGAAGGTTTCTTGTTTGATCTTTGGTATTTTTGATTAGAGTATCCATGACTATTATAAACAAGAGGGGGCTTAGTCCATCTCCTTGTTTAATTCCCTTATCCCATTTAAAAGATCTTTCTCCATTTATTTGTACTTGGCCTTCTACTTCCATATATATACAGTATGTCCCTGTAAGTTGTATCCATATGGAAAACTTTTTTATTATTAATTTTACGAAAAAAAGTTATGTTTCATAAAAAGCTCTGCATGGTCCAAAACCTAAGGTTCAACCATCAAATATCAAATTTTATGAATATTATATGAAGTATGTCAAAAAGTTTGAATTTCACTCAAGAGTAAAGTAGCTTTATTTTTCACAATATTGAAAATTACTATTATGAAAAGTTGTTTGGAATTAAAAACTATATTATAATATGCAATTACATCCTTCTAATTGAAGAAAAGTTTTTTTTTGAAAAATTATGGATAACTAACATTATTTTCAGTTATTTCAATTTGGATAACTCTTTTATTATTAATTTTACGATAAAAAGTGATTCTTAATAAAAAGTTCTGCATGGTCTAAAACCTAAAATACAACCATCTTATGTCAAATTTTATGAATTTTATACGAGTTATGTCAAAAAATATGAATTTCGCTCAAGAGTAAAATACCTTTATTTTTCACAATATCGAAAATTGTTATTATGAAAAGTTATTTAGAATTAAAAACTATGTTTCAGTATGTAATTACATTCTTCTAATTGAAATATTCTGAACTATAAAGGTCTTTACTTTTGATCTAAATTTATCTTTTTTGACATACCTCGTATAAAATTAACCAAATGTGATATCTGATGGTTGTATTTTAGGTTTTAGACCATGCAGAACTTTTTATTATGAATCACTTTTTTTCGTAAAATTAATAATAAAAGAGTTATCAGAATTGAAATAACAGAAATTAATGTTAATGTTATCCATAATTTAAAAAAAAATCAATTATAAGGTTAAAATTGCATATTAGACTATAGTTTTTAATTCCAAACAACTTTTCATAATAGCAATTTTCAATATTGTGAAGAATAAAGCTACTTTACTCTTGAGTGAAATTCAAACTTTTTGACATATCTCGTATAATATTCATAAAATTTAATATATGGTGATCGAATCTTAGGTTTTGGACCATGCAGAGCTTTTTATGAAGAATAACTTTTTTTCGTAAAATTAATAATAAAAAAGTTTTTCATATGGATACAACTTACAGGGACATACTGTATATATATATATATATATATATATATATATATATATATATATATATATATAAATATAAATAAGCAAAATCATTGGCTAATACTCGTAAATATAATTATATATATATATAATATATATAATATAATATATATATATATATATATATATATATATATATATATATATATATATATATATAAATAAAAAGAATAATTTTGGGGAATGCAGTCAATGTGTTTTGGGCTGATTATATATATATATATATATATATATATATATATATATATTTATTTTTATATTTGTACTCGATTATCCAACATCATTTTATATATATATATATATATATATATATATATATATATATATATATATATATATATTTTGATTGGAATGTGTCTAAAGATATTCAACCTCTCATCTTTACCGACGAGCCCAGGGAGGTTGAAGAGGGCGAAACACATTTCTAAGAACTGGTGTTTGGGTCTTTGATTCTATTCAAAAAAATTTTCCCAGCCCGAAATGGTGGATGTGTGAATTATTCGTAAGGGGATTTTTCCACATTCTCTATTTCATTTGTTTGATATATATATATATATATATATATATATATATATATATATATATATATATATATATATATATATAGATTTTATGACTTTTATCATCTTTTTTGGTATATTATAGCTCTCCAATATTTTCCACAATATTTCTCTGTTTATTGTAGCAAATGCCGCCTTCAGATCGACGAACATGAGAAATAGTTCATTCCCTTTACGGCCTTGCCTCTCTATTATATTTCTTATGATGTAGACGTTATCGTTTGTTTGACGGTTTGATCTGAATGCAGCCTGTTCGTCTTCCAATTCTTTCTCTATCACTGATCTTAGACGCTTCTCTATTGGGACCGTGCAAGTTCGGCAAAGCGACCCCTATTTCTACGCTCTGTACTTTTATTCGCACTTTTAATTATATTGGCCAATTATATTAGTCTGGTTACTGGATAATTGTCAAGGCCATAGTCCAAAATAATAATAAGAAGAAAAAATAAGATTCAGGTTATGTTATGAAAACGTATACAATTGTATGTAGTAAATAAAATTAGTTATTAAAATGCAGTACTGCAAGCAAAATACAATTAATTAAATTTACCTTTATATATTAATTGCATATTTTATCAATATTGTGGAGCAATATATAATTTTTCTGCTTCAATGACAGAAGGTATGAAATATACGTCAATTTGACAATTTCAATTGACAATATGAATTATTTACGATAGTTGCAATATTTCTCCGCGACTTGCGCACGGTCGTTTCTGGTTTCCCTTCTAAGTACTTGCACACCGCGAATAATTCTCGTGTATACCTTGAAGGCGACCGATGACAAGCATATTGCTCTATAATTCTCGCATTCATTATGTTGTCCTTTTTTTGTATATTGGTAGAACTATGTTCTTCTTCCAGTCATCTGGGATTTTCTCTGTACTCCATGCTTCCTTGCATATCGGTAATAGCCAGTCCTCTCCTTTTTCACCCATCCATTTTATCATTTCTGGATCTATTTGGTCCTCTCCTGCCGCTTTTCCAAGTTTAATATTGTTTATAGCTTCTTCCAGTTCTTCCTTCCTTATACTCTCTGGTTCCTCTTCCTCCTCCAGTTCTGGTCTATTTCTTCCTGCTTCATATATTTCTACTTCTTCGTGTTTGAATTTATCTTCGTAGTATGGTTTCCATACTTCTACTATTTCTGTAGTCTCTATTTTTAATTGGTTATTTTTATCTTTGATTCCATACTGTTCCCTACCTTTTTTCCCTCTTAAACCCTTTATACGGTTCCAGAATTTTCTGTTTTCTGTTTTGTAATTTGCTTCCAATTCTTTTCCGAATTCTTCCCAGCTCATATTTTTCGCTTCCCTTACTGCTATCTTTGCTCTATTACGTTTATCCATGTATTCTACTTTGTTATTTTCATCTCTACATTGTTGATATTTTTTCCAGGCTTGCTTCTTTTCCTTTATTATTTTCTTTAGTTCTTGACTACACCATTCTGTTCTCTTATATTTATTTATTGACTTTTTTCCACAAATTTTCTCTGCTGTTTTATATAGTGTATCTTTTAGTATTTTCCATCTTTCTTCTATATCCAATTGCTCTCTTTCCAGCTCCATTCTTTGCAATTCCTCATATATTTCTTGTTTATAGTCACTTTTCTCTTTCTCTGTTTTCAGCTTCTTAATATTTATCTTAGTGTATGACTTATCCACTATATATTGCTTTTTCTTTGTAGTCATTTCGGCTACGAGCAGCTTGTGTTAAGTATTAAGTTCTGCAAATTTTTCTGTTTTTATATTTTTGATAATATCCATTTCTGCAGGAATCACGATGTAATCTATTAGACTTTTGGCATTTCTTTCCTGTGCTTCAAAAGTGTATCTGTCCTCCATATTTTGATACCAAAATGTATTTCCAACTTTTTAGTCGTTATTTACACAAAATTGTATCATCTTCTTCCCATTTCTGTTCTCAGCTTTTTCTCCATACTGCCCAAGGCTTCCAAGTCCCTTGTTGATGTCATTTCCAACTCTAGCATTCCAGTCTCCCATAATAATTATGTTCTCAGTATCTTCTCTCACTTCGTCTAAAGCTGTTTGGAGTTCGCTATAGAATTGAGACATTTTCTGTTCTTCTGTGCCCTCGACTGGTGCATATATTTGTATTTTGCTAACTAACTCGTCTAGTTTTATACTTAACGTAATTATTCTAGAGTTTATTGCTTGGTATTTTACAACTCTCCCACTCAGATCATCCGTGATTATAAAACCGACTCCCTCTTTTGATCTTTCCATTTCTTGTACACCTGAGCAGAAGAGCTTGTAACCATCGCCACATCTCATATTTCCTCTTCCCTTCTTCTTCGTTTCACTCAGGCCTAGGATGTCAATGCCGTATGTTTTCATTTCCTCTGTCAATTCGAATTCTTTACCATAAAGACTTGTGATATTCCAAGTACCTATTATTGTTGTTTCCTTTCCATTATTTTCGTTGTCCTTTTCCATTTGCGTTGTCTTTTTTACTAGTATCTTTGCAGTTTTTGGTGCCTGTGTTTTCAGTTTTTTGAGTTATATGCTCCTCCTTCTGCTGTTCTTATTGCTTTTGGTATTTGCTGTATTTCGTTTCCTGGGGATCTTTCACTCGCTTTTCTCCCCTTTGTTTTTTGTTCCTCTGCTCCACTTTCAGGTTGAATTTCTCCAATGTTATCATTTTTTAGCTCAACTGCTCCGGGGTATATATTTTATTTCTCCATCTATTTTGAGCCCGTTATAGTTTAGGAACGCTCTGTAACCTTTATCTCTAGCCAATTTCAGTTGGTGGATTAGAAATTTCCTTTTCTGTTGGTATTCTTTTGAGTAGTCTTCCGTAATGAATATTTTGCTGCCCTTGAGTCTACGTGTTTGGCTTAGTATCTCTATTTTTTTCGACACATGTTTAAGTTCTATTTTTATAGGCCTGCTTTTATTATTTTGGTTTCCTACTCTATAGATATCTTGTATCTCCTCGTTTTCGTCTATTGAAATGTTCATTTTATTAGTTATTTCTTTGAATTTATTTTTTAAGATTGCTCTATTTTCATTTGTTGTTTCGTCTACACCATGTATCACAATGTTTTTCTTTCTTACTTCTTTTTCTAGAGCCTCGATTCTTCTTTCTTGCAATTTCATCTCCTCTTTGATTTCCAGGTTTTCCTTTTTGATCAGTTCATTTTCTAATTTTAGCTTATTGAGTTCGATTGATATAGCATCTATTTTATTTTCTACCCTAATCTCTCTCTCTTCCATTTTATTAAGTTTTTCTATTATTTCTTCCATTATTTTTTCCATGACGATGTATTTGTTTTTACCTTTCCCTACACGACCACTCAACGATAAAGGTTTATCCCAAGTCGACCCTGCGGAGGAACCGCCTTTCTTTGAGTGGCTAAATGTAGTTTGTTTAGATTTTAAATCAAATATTTTATTTTTAAATTGATTTTTAAGTTGATTTTAGGCTTACTTTATTTATTATGGTTTAAAGAATATTTATACTATTATAATCCAATACTTTAACCATCCAACCGTCCAGAGGATCCAAAATCTATTTTTAATAATAAAAATATGGAATATTCTTACCTTGAATTGGTACGCCTATGTTTATGTTATTGTTATTTTTGAGTACCTTATTAAATTCTGTCACCACGCGTCTTACTTGTTTGTAGGTTAATAAACTAAATTTACACTTCCACAATAAAATATTATGAATTTTCACTATGTAAATATTTTAAACCATTTAACTATTAATTAAGTTTTATTAATTGTTGTTTGTAAGTTTTAGAATTCACTTTTTACCACTAAAAACTTGATTTTCTTTCTTAGCAAAAAAACTTTCTTAGCAAAAACTTAATACTAACTTAGGAGTAAGATTATGCAAAACTCCTGCCTAGGACATTTTCCCGAGTGGACGCGAAGAGACTTCCTTGACTAAACAATTAGAATTTACCCGCAAGTAATATTTTAAATAGGAAAAAATATATAGATTAGTGCCGATTCGATATGCGGTCTACCGCAGAGTAGCTAATTCGTTATGTGGTCTATCACAGGGTAGTTATTTCGATATGCTGCCCCACTAAATATTGTTAATTCATTCAGTAAATTTTGCATCTACTCGTATATATAGCATCAAAATAAAGCTCTTTTGACTTATTTTAATTACGGCAACTGTGTTGGCATTGTACTTATTCAAGTGAAAGTGCTTAATTACCCAAATAGGTGCAAAACCAAATTAGGGAAAGTATGACAAACTAATCCAATTTTAATAGGTAATTTAACTAAATGGGTCGACAAACAAATCAGGAATGCTATAAGAAAGTAAGGTTGTAATTAGCAGACCGCATATCGAACCGGCACCAATATATCACAGTTAGTGAAATAATGAAACGACATTTGTTATTTTCCTGTTTTCCGTCCTCTGCGTTATTTTGCCGGTTATTAGCGCACTCATCACTGTATATCAGTATTGGGACCGTGCAAGTTCGGCAAAGCGACCTCTATTTCTACGCTCTGTACTTTTATTCGCACTTTTAATTATATTGGCCAATTATATTAGTCCTGGTTGCTGGATAATTGTCAAGACCATAGTCCAAAAAAAATAATAAGAAGAAAAAATAAGATGCAGGTTATGTTTAGCAAACGTAAACAATTGTATGTAGTAAATAAAATCAGTTATTAAAATGCAGTACTGCAAGCAAAATACAATTAATTAAATTTACCTTTATATAATAATTGCAGATCGTATCAATATTGTGGAGCAATATATAATTTTTCTGCGTCAGTGACAGAAGGTATGAAATATACGTCAATTTGACAATTTCAACTGACGATATGAATTATTTAAGATAGTTGCAATATTTCTCCGCGACTCGCGCACGGTCGTTTCTCGTTTCCCTTTCCAAGGACTTGCACACCGCGAATAGGGTAGACTTTTAATTAGGAAGTAAGCAGAGGCTATTCCGAAATTTGCATCAAAACCGATGAAGTATGATAGAATTCGGAGGTAATATCCTATTTTTGCTCTCATTAACTAGAGCATCATCTATGTAGTTTTGTATAAGCTTAAAATGAGCTTGCATTAATGCACAAGATCTCAAATTAGTTTTGAACGATAAGTTACATTAAGTATTTGAAGTTTTATTACTTGGAAATGAGTGAGTTTAGAACTTACTGAATAACAATAAGACTATAGTGTAGTGTCAAAATTATTGAGAATGGAGTTTAAAAGCGTCTATATTTTAATTTATTTTCTGTCATTTACATTATAAAAATGTTAAATAAGTTTATTTAGTAGATAAACCTACGAACTCACCACCTGACCTCATTCTGCTATATAAATTTTATTCGTATGTAAATTCGGCAGTTATTCTAGTGGAAATTAAATGTCACGAACAATATTTTAGGGCTTTTGTTTCAGCAGGAATTATACTACATTTATTTAAATCCAGAAGCGCGCAAATTGATAAATACCTTATCATGACGAAAATGGTACAACGTAAAGTTATAATATTTGTTTGAGAAAGTGATAGGCCTCAAATTATAAGAAAGATAATTTTCCGACACTATGGATACGACTAGTTAAAATGACGCTAACTGTTACAGTAAATAAAGTCATGATAGAAGGAAGTCAATAGAGATTTAAAACAGGGAGACCCCTGTCAACAGATTTATTCAACCTAGCACTAAAAAAAATATAATTAGAGAAACCAAGATCCAGACCTGTTTTTGTGTGTCGTAATATTAAACTAATAACAACGCTAATTCTAAATAATATCAGTGGCAGAAGAAAAGATCCATAATAAAACAGTTAAAAAGGAAATATCTAAGGAAATATGTATTAGAGCTTTAATATAAAACTATTTTTTCTAACAGCATTCGTTATCTTCGAAATATTTTTCTTAATTAAAAACTTTACGTTATCGGATTACATACTAGCAATTTATTTTGTATGTATACCAGGGTACTCAAAAGTTTCTAGAAATTTTGAGTAAACGGTAGTTACAAAAAGTTCAATGCTATCGATAAAAAAATGGTACGTAAATATACAAAGTTGTGTTACCATATAAAAGGTGAATCGTTCTGTTCTGTCAAAAGACAAATGAGGAGTTTACTAAACCAATATCGACATCTCGTTGCATTGAAATAACAAAGTTCTAACTGCCTATGGTGCAATTTTTAGTTATGACTGTTTAAAGTTTCTATGTTATGTATTTATTTTACTAATATCGCCACTTTCATGTGTTACCATAAAAGGTTACTTCAATGTGTAAAAGGTTACTTCAATAGTTAATACAAAGGAGTTCTGATTTGAGAAATGCATTAAACTTATTTAGTCAAGTTCTATCTTCCACATAATACCCTTGTTTAACAATTAGGTAGTATATAATAAAACAATTTCAAGTTATTTAATAAAGTCTTATTCTTAACTTGTAAACACTTTTAGCTCTTGCAGATAGGACCTTGTGTACTTAATTGACTGTTTTTATGTCAGTTAGAACCTTGTTACCTTTTAAACATTTAAAATTCTCTCAGATAGAACCTTGTAACTTACGTATTTCAGAAACCTGTTAAAAGATGTAGGTGCTAGTATCATATTGGCGAAGAACATAAAATAAAACCAAGTTATGGTTTATTCAACAGTAAATGGTTGAATTCAATTAGTGTGGTCGTAAATATTATTAAATTTATCTGACCTGGCCCATTGTTAAGACTCACCCGGAGCGATAAGCCACCGAGGTAGACAGAGTTGGTCTTTTGTAATTAACACTGACTAGACGGTACTCCCATAATAAAGCCTGAAATAAATTTTACCTGAAACCGGGTCTTTTATACTATTATCGGTTAATCCAGGATGTTTATAGTGGTAACTAATTGAACTCAAACCATTTACTGTTAAACATACCATACATAAAAATCTCAGTTTAGACAAAAATTGCAGATAGAATCTTGTTATTCTGACGCAAAGATCTGGTACGAGAATGCGATCTACTAATGTCCGTCCCACCTTGACTTTACAGTATAGCAGCGTTGCCAGGCCCAAAAAATTTATTTCCCCAAATTGTGTTTTAAAAGTTGCCAGATTTTCAACAGAATTCCCCAGATTTAAAGGTTTGTTAGGCACATGCGCAATAACGAAAATTGCTGCGCAGTTACACATTTTCCGTTACTGCGCATACTCGTAACCGTTCATGAACGGTTTTGTATCGAGTTGGATAAACCTAGTTATAGTATTTTTACTACAAAAGCGATATTACGTAGGTCAAAATTTTTGACGTAAGAGAACTGTCAAAACATTAGAATGTGAATTTTCATTATTGCCATGTTTATTATAATATCGCAATAATGAAAAGTCACATTCTAATGTTTTGACAGTTCTCTTACGTCAAAAATTTTGACCTACGTAACATCGCTTTTGTAGTAAAAATACTGTAGTTCAGTTTTTAACAATTCTTCTCCTACATGTATGCAACCCGTGTTGCGGTGTGTGTTGCCTGCCATGTAGGCACCCCATAGGGAATTCACAGATGTAAGTCGGGAACCCCGGACCTACACAGGTGTTCATAATAGATGACAAAGCGAGAGCATGACAGAGTCAGAGAACCCCAGACAATATCATTGTTCGCGATAGTTACAATTCACCAAACTGTATTGAGTGTGACCTATGTGGAATCAGTCACCACGATCTTGTCGTTGTAAAACATTTAATATTCACATAATTACTGGACTTTCTAAAATAACTATTTTTTACTAAATTTAATAACATATTTTAGCCAGTTTGATTTCCCCAGATATTAGTCATTTTAAAAAAGTTTTTCCCCAGTCCCCAAAGTTTATCAATTTTCCCCAGTTCTGGAGAAAAATCCCCAGACCTGGCATCCCTGCAGTATAGGGAACATAGGCAATGCAGTCTTTTGGAGAGTTTTTAGCGCGGTGATGCCGATTTTATCAAAAAGAATTTATATTCGAACATTAGAGAGATTAAATTAAAACTGTTTTAGAAAGGCAATCTACAATTTTATGATTCATATGCGTAATAACTATAGTATATCAAATAAACTTAAAAGCATTCGAATTCTAAAATTGTAGATTGTCTTTCTAAAACAGTTTTAATTTAAACTCTTTAATGTTTACTACCGCGCTAAAAACTCTCATAAGGACTACATTACCCATGTTCCCTATACTGTCAAGGTCAAGTCAAGGTGGGACGGACATTAGAAAGACTCACTAAGCCTACTCCCACTCATAATTATTATAACCGAAATATTAATAAAAGGGCATAAAATATAGGGTCTCGGTGAATTCGTAACTATTTTAATCCCCCATCCTAATTACAGGCCAACTCGTAACTCTGGCGCGCAGGTAATTCTTCGATAACCCACTAACTACCGGGGAATTATGCCTAGTTGCACCAACAGATCTTAAGCTCCAGTTTAGCTAAGCTCTACTTATATATAGGGCCTCCTTGTGTATCACATACGTTGCATCATAATTTTAGATTCGCACCTTATTATTAATTATACCTATTATTATATTATGGTATTCTTATTGTAATATATTATAATTATATTAAAATAATTCTTATGATATTCTCGACTTAAGCTTAAGATCTGTTGGTGCAACCGGGCATTAGTAACTTTCATTTTTAAGTAATGTTGATAATTTAATACCGGTATTCCAGGTATGTACTTGTAAAAATTACTCTCTTTGAAGGTGGTGTAAAAGGTATTCATCATTTATGTATTGTCTCTTGGAAGAGTTACTAGAGAAAATCCAAATAAATTTTGTGAAAATTACTGAAATTCTTGTAACAGATAACAGATTTCGTAATGAGTGCACGTGGGTGTAAGTTATTGGTGGTAAATAATTTTAAATTTCAATTAAAGAAAGTGCTAAAAAGTGGAAAACATTTATGGTACTGTTCTGCATCTGGTTGCAAGGCAACCTGTTATAACGACGGAATCATACGGCCTGCTATCATACGGCCCCTATTCTCATTTAAAAAAATCATCGATTGCGTCATCACGCCCAGATGGATGACGTCACTAGTATGATATGTATACCAAAAAATTAGAATTTAAAAATAAAAATCGACTTATTTCGGGATTTATCTCCAGAGACGCCCATTCTCGAGAAAATGAATTTATTCCAACTCAAACGTCCTCACTGTATTTGTTTATAAGCCAAAAAATTGTTTTTCTACGAGCGTGCAAAAATGTCTACTTTCGCGCACGCATTTTAGTTTAGAAAGTTTCACTTTTCCGCACGCGTGTTACTTTTCCGCACGCGGTTTTTACTTTTACGCACGCGTGTTAATTTAGATATGTTAATATGGCCTTAAACTGAATATCTCCAACAGCTCTAGGACATCTGATCTAGGTCACCGAGAACTCACCTGCTACTACCAAAATGTTCGCGGTTTAAATAGCAAAATTCATCTGTTTAATCGTAATATAAGTGACTGTGAATATGATCTAATCGCTTTAAGTGAAACTTGGCTACACATTGATGTATTAAACTCTGAATTATTTCCTAGTAATTATATTGTTTTTTGAAAAGATCGCAAATTTCAGGAGGTAAATAAGAAGCGGGGTGGTGGTGTATTGCTTGCGTTACAAGATTTTATTATTTCGGAAGTTATAGACACCTCTGCATTTGATTTACAATTTCCGTTAATTGATTTGCTTATTGTTAAATCTCAAATTAAATTTAAGAAATTTTATGTACTCGTGATTAATTTACCAGACAAACTGAGTTTACAAGAATTTGAATATTTTTTTGAGTGCTTGGAACAACTTGATTATTTACATAACGATGTCTTAGTGTTAGGTGATTTTAACGTCCCTAAATTTATAGAAAATGACACTTCCGATGATAAAACTTCTATAATTTTAAGTTTCTTGCACTCTTTTGGTATTGGTCAATTTAATGGGATTGTAAATCACTTAGGTAGATCGCTAGATCTAATAATGTAACATTTTGCCTGCGAAGTAATGCGTGACATGTCACCGTTAGTCTATGAAGATTGCCACCACCCAGCTCTTATAATTAATATTACGAATATTTTTGTAAAGGAGTCTAGGTTCAGGTTTGGTTCTGACCAGGTAACTTACAACTTTAAAAAGGCAAATTTTTGTGATTTATATAGGGAATTGTATGAGACGGATTGGGCTTTTCTAGATGAATCTTCTCAAGTTGATAAAGTTGTAGACAGTTTTTATAATAGAATTTTTCTTTTATTTAATAAGTATGTTCCTGTCTACAAAAACTTCAGCCACACATATCCACCTTGGTTTGATGCCGATATTATTCGCTGTATCAAACTAAAGGTTAAGCACAGGAACAAATTTAGATTACATAAAAACCACTCTGATCTGCTTGAATTTCAGCGCTTAAGACATCTTTCAAAACTAAAAATTAAATTGGCATACAACAAATACATCGAAAATATACAATTATCCCTTTCTGTAAACCCTAGAAAGTTTTGGTCATACGTAAATGCTAAAAATAACACTTCACGGATTCCTGGTGAAATGAAATATCAAGGCATTTCTACTTCTGAACCACAAAATATCGTTGATATCATTGCTGAATACTTTAATGATGTTTATCAAGCAGGTAATATACTAACCAGTAATAATGTCTTAGCGATCAACACTGAATATCTAAATTTTTATCCTGTTCAAGAAACTGAAATAATTCTAGCCAGCAAAAAATTAAAAAATAAGATGACTTCTGGACCTGATAAAATACCCTCTTTTTTTATTAAAGATTGCATGGGTGCTTTAACTAAGCCATTATTAAAAATTTTCAATTTGTGTTTATTATACAAACAGTATCCAAGTATCTGGAAGGAATCAAAGGTATGTCCTGTTTATAAAAATGGGGAAAAATGTTGTGTAGAAAATTATAGGCCCATATCTATTATATGCAATTTATCCAAAATTTTTGAAATCATACTTTATAATCGTATAGGTCTGGATCCCGCATATGAAAAAAAAGTTGATTAATAGCAAGCTGAAAATTTGTTAATAGCTTAAGGGTGTCTAGTCGGATAAACTTTGATATGTGGGAACACTGGAACAGGGGCAGTTTTAATTGTGGAACAGGTTAAAAATTTGGAACAGTCGGACCACGAAAACGGCACATTTATTTTGTCCGACAGAACAGACTTACATTCTCCGAACAGAGATTAAACTCTCATGCAAAAATCAGACTGCTATTTATCACCTGTCATAATTCCTGTCATTTGACATATTCTACATGTTCCACTCATTAACACGCTCATTTGGTGATAAATAGCAGTCTGATTTTTGCATGAGAGTTTAATCTCTGTTCGGAGAGTTTAAGTCTGTTCTGTCGGACAAAATACATGTGCCGTTTTCGTGGTCTGACCGTTCCAAATTTTTAACCTGTCCCACAATTAAAACTTCCCCTGTTACAGTGTTCCCATATATTAAAGTTTGTCCGACTAGACACCCTTAAGCTATTAACAAATTTTCAGCTTGCTATTAATCAACTTTTTTTTTTCATACGCAGGATCCAGACCTAGTATATACTCTTTCACTCGTAATCAAATTTCACAATATCAGCATGGATTCATTGCTAATCGATCCACAGTTACAAACTTATTGGGAATAACACAGTACATAATTATCTGAAGCGTTGGATAGGAGATCCCAAGTTGACGTTATATATATATACTGATTTTTCAAAGGCCTTTGACAAAATTCATCATGGAGTTCTTCTTTCCAAATTGTCCCTTTTTGGTTTTTCTAAAGATGCTGTCGCTTTCATAAAATCCTATTTGTCTGGTAGAACTCAATTTGTATCTTATAATGGTTATAACTCTCACAAATACATACCTTCATCTGGAGTCCCACAAGGATCAAATCTAGGCCCACTCTTGTTTGTGTTATTTATTAATGACTTATGTGAGAAAATTTCTGTACCCTGTTTGTGTTATGCAGTTGATTTAAAAGTTTACTTAGAAATTAACGATATCAATGATTGTCACACTATCCAGAATGAACTGAGTGGTGTGCATGAATGGTGTAAAGAAAACTATTTAAATCTTAATGCAAATAAATGCAAAGTTGTAAGTTACTCAAGGAAACATAATAGTATAAACTATATTTATGCTATTGACGGTAGCGAACTGGAACATGTGAATAAAATTAAAGATCTTGGCATAATTTTCGACTGTAAACTTTCATTTACTGAACATACTTATATCTTTAAAAGTTTCTGAAGCACTTAAATCATATGGATTTGTAGTCAGAAATAGCCGAAATATAACTAACATAAAAACTGTCAAATTACTATATTTCTCTTATGTACGTTGTAAATTAGAATATGCGTCTATAATTTGGTCTCCATTTTATAATTCACATGTTCAGTTGATTGAGAAGGTGCAGCGTAAATTTTTGAAATATTTATCATTTAAGATTAACGGCATATATCCAGAGAGAGGTTACATAAATAGTGAGCTGTGTAATAGTTTAGATATGGTTTCATTAGAAATGAGGCGAAATTGTGCTTCACTAATATTTTTATTTAAATTGCTGCATAATTTAATTGACTGCCCCGATATTCTCAAACAAATAAATTTTAATGTACCTTCTTATCCTGTTAGAAATGTTTCCACGTTCAGAACTACACAAGCCAGAACAAACCTGATATTAAACTCCCCCATATTTGTTATGTGTGAAAATTATAATTGTTTGGTAAATTATTGTGATATATTCAACTGTAGTATAAGTCAACTTGTCAGAATGGCTAAGTCTCATTTGAATTCTTAATTCACTTGGTAATTATCTTTTCTTTTTTTCTTTTCTTTAAAATTTAAAATTTAGTTTATAATTAGTGTAAAATTGTCCTATAAATGGATACCTGTTGGACAATAAAGCTATTATTTATTTATTTATTTATTTATTTATTTATTTAAAGTAATTATAATACATGCAATAAACTAATATTTAGATATTATTTACTAATTTATTTCAAATATATTTTATTGTGTTCCTGTTTTAAGAGGAAACAGTAGCGATCAACAGGTAGCGAAAACGCGTTCCAAGATTGCGGCTGTAATTTTGAATATTTTTTTCGAGATATTTGGCACACGCATTCGTAATATAATACAGAATGGCGGTACAGAGCCCAATTTGAAAAATATATTAATGTGTGGAAATTACTCTTTAATTAAATACAATATTAAAAAAACGAGCCTGTACCGCCATTAAGAAGAACAAAAAAATACACTTTCTTCAAATTAACTTTTTTATCCGATGCCTAGATTTTGTGTCATTTTGGAACTACTAAAATTTTTTATTTCATTAGTAGTTACAAAATGACACAAAATCTAGGCATCGGATAAAAAAGTTTATTTGAAGAAAGTGTATTTTTTTGTTCTTCTTAATGGCGGTACAGGCTCGTTTTTTTAATATTATATTAAATTACAAAGTAATTTCCACATATTAATATATTTTTCAAATTGGGCTCTGTACCGCCATTCTTTATTAAATTACGAATAAGTGTGCCAAATATCTCGAAAGAATATTCAAAATTACAGCCACAATCTTGGAACGCGTTTTGGCTACCTGTTGATCGCTAGTGTATCACCGTGACAATTCGATGAAATAAAATTATTTTGACATAATATTCGAAAGTCAAATTGGTAGACAATAACAGTTACAATAAGAGTTTTGAATCATCGTCATGGAAACCACGATCATCGTCATGCTAACTAATTATATTGAAAGTTTGGTTTTGACAACCTTGTCAAAGAATTAATTTGTGTATGTATTTTCATATTAAATAAATTAATTAATTAAGATTTGGTAATTTTTTAAAGACTCGTAGAAAAAATATTGTTCCTAACTCTTGCAGAAAGTCTCTTTTCCTCAACTCGACTGCTTGCCGAACTCCCGCTTCGCGTCGTTCGGCAAACTGCAGTCGCGTGCGGAAAATAATGACTTTCTGCACTTGTTAGGAAAATAACTATTATAACTTTAAAAACAGTGCTGAGGCCGCTTAGATAATCCGATTTTTATTCTGTAAAGTGTATTAGATCGGTAGGGAGCCTCTTTATATGTCAAAAAATTAGCAAACTTCTACATGGTCTACTTTCTGTTCAGATAGTTTATAAAAAATTTAAACTTTTTTAAAAAAATTTAGATTGCAAAATTATTATGCAAAATCTATCAGGTCGATTTTAATGAAATTTGGTGGAAGATTTAAGTATGTTATAAGGATTTTCTAAGCGAATTACGAAGGTTCTAAGTGCATCCAAAGTTGTTGAAAAACACTGAATAAAAAGAGGCTTATTTTGCCCCCTTATTTTGTATTTATTGGTATTTTGCAGAAAGGGTAATAATTTAAGACATTTTTAACTAGTCGTATATCATAAAAAATTCAATTATCTTTATTTTAATTCCCTACGACCTTGCTCCAAAATGAATCGTTTTAAAGTTATAAGCAAAGAATGTAGAAAAAAATTAATGTTTTTCGAAATTTTTAAATATTTTAATTTTTTTATTAATGTTCCGGGCATATTTGAGAAGGGGCATAAGTCAATTATTATTATTGAAGTTGTCACCTAACTTTATCTGCAAAAATCCGAACGCCACCTCGCACATCCACAAATAGACGTTTTATACAGATCCGCCCTGGTCTATACATATAATATTGTTTCAATCAAAAGAGATTTCAATTTGTGTTATATCAATGTTGTTTTTATAAGTACATATAATACACAACATGTTTTTAAGCAAACCAAGAACCATTCACTTACATAATAATATGCTATATGCCCCGTGTTGGCTTAATCCGTTACTGTTCAAATTTATTTCTTATCTTTTAACCTAACAAATACGTGGGGTATTAGAGTTAAACACCCGTGTTGAGCTGGCCCCCCCCCCACTTGCAAAAATTAAAAAACAAATAGCCCTGATTTATGAGCTATTTATGAGCTCTCATATTCCGCAAACTAAAAATTTTGAGCTCGTTCCACTGAGCAGGAATTTAATACCCTAGTGGGGGGGCTGAGTCAGCCCCACCACTACTTAAAAATAGGAATATTGAATCGGTTTTTGCGGCAGAATTACGAGCTATTTATGAGCTCTTGAAATTATGTACTTTCGATTTTTGGGCTCATCCCCTTCACCCCCAAACAACCCTTTAATTGATTTAACTTAAGAGAAAGATGCTGAGAAAACTTAAAATATATCGTATTGCGGATATAATTCATATAGCTTATATACTCTAAGAATAAACTATTAAATCAAGAGCATTTCGATTATTGAGCTACAACCCCTTCGCAAGAAAACCACCCTATCTTCCCGGCTTAAGAGAAAGTTGTACTTAAAATGCATTAAACTAATTATTTGGCGACTACATATCATTTAATAATTTATAACCTTCCAAATTACGCGCATTTAGATCAGTAAATTGCAATTTATTTTGTATAGTGCAGTAACTGAAGGTAAAAATCAACGATTACCTTCAATTTCGGTGAACCTTCATCGATTTTCACGAAAATTGGTCAGTAGTTAGAGGATACGTCAAGAAACAATGGTGACATGGTACCACCTTGCGCCTTTACCCTGAGGGTGGATACCGCCCCTTCTCGGGGGTGAAAATTATTTTATAAAAAATAAATGCACAAATAAATAAAAGAACAAATTAAAAGAAAAATTTATTATATAAAGTTAATAAAATAAGTCAATACTTTTTAAGTTATTAAAGATCAAAGATTTTAATTATTTGCGAAAAAATGCATGTTTTGAAGAGGTTTTTTGTAAATCACTGAAAAACTTTAAGTTAAATAGTAGTTAACTTAGTTAAATAGTAGTTTAATTCGTATAGCTTATATTCTAAGAATAAACTCTTAAATCACGCGTCTTTCGATTATAGAGCTACAACCCCTTCGCAAGAAAACGACCCCATATTCCCGTCTTAAGAGAGAGAGTTGTTCTTAAAATAATTTAAATTAATTATTTGGCGACTACATATCGTTTAATAATTTATGAGCTTGCAAAATATACGCATCTCAATTATTGAATTGCCATTTTCTTTCTATAGTGCAGTCACTGAAGGTAAAAAATCAACTATTACCTTCGATTTCGGTAAATCGCCATTTATTTTCACGAATTGACAATAAGAACTTGGGGTTTTAGCCTGGGGTATATGTCACATCTTCTCGGGAGTGAAAATTACTTTATTAAAAATAACCCCACAAATCGAGAGAGTGACAAATTGTAAGCAAAATTTGTTATATATTGTGATTAAAATAAATCAATACTTTTTGAGTTATTAAAGATCAAATATTTTAATTTTTGGAAAGAAAATGCATGCTTTAGAGCGATTTTTCATAAATGACTCAAAAACTGTAAGTTTTTACAAAAAAGTTTTCATCACTAAAATTGAAGCTAATAAAAAAATATAATAAATTGCTTACTTGAAAAACCCTTTAATGTTAATTTAAAGTAAGTTATTGGTAATTAAATGTATATGTTTTCCGCGACTGTTCAAATCTAAGGGTTCAAGCTTAAATAACGGGAAAGAGATGCATTTTATAACACTTAGGTACTAAATACTTGTCAAGGTACTTAGAAATACCTATGAAAAATAAGATCCAGAAAAAGTTGATAGTATCAAAATCCGCTCACCAATTTTCGTGAAAATGAATGGAGATTTACCGAAATCGAAGGTCATATTTGATTTTTACCTTCAGTGACTGCACTATAGAAAGAAAATGACAATTCAATAATTGAGATGCGTATATTTTGCGAGCTCATAAATTATTAAACAATATATAGTCGACAAATAATTAATTTAAATTATTTTAAGTACAACCCTCTCTTAAGCCGGGAATATGGGATGGTTTTCTTGCGAAGGGGTTGTAGTTCAATAATCGAAAGGCGCGTGATTTTAGAGTTTATTCTTAGAATATAAGCTATACGAATTAAACTACTATTAACTTTTTTGTAAAAACTTCAGTTTTTCAGTGATTTACAAAAAAACCTCTTCAAAACATGCATTTTTTTCACAAATAATTAAAATCTTTGATCTTTAATAACTTAAAAAGTATTTACTTATTTTATTAACTTTATATAATAAATTTTGCTTTTAATTTGTTCTTTTATTGATTTGTGCAGTTATTTTTTATAAAATAATTTTCACCCCCGAGAAGGGGCGGTATCCACCCTCAGGGTAAAGGCGCAAGATGGTACCATGTCACCTTTGTTTCTTGACGTATCCTCTAACCACTGACCAATTTTCGTGAAAATCGATGAAGGTTCACCGAAATTGAAGGTAATCGTTGATTTTTACCTTCAGTGACTGCACTATACAAAATAAATTGCAATTTACTGATCTAAATGCGCGTAATTTGGAAGGTTATAAATTATTAAATGATATGTAGTCGCCAAATAATTAGTTTAACGCATTTTAAGTACAACTTTCTCTTAAGCCGGGAAGATAGGGTGGTTTTCTGGCGAAGGGGTTGTAGCTCAATAATCGAAATGCTCTTGATTTAATAGTTTATTCTTAGAGTATATAAGCTATAGGAATTATATTCGCAATACGATATATTTTAAGTTTTCTCAGCATCTTTCTCTTAAGTTAAATCAATTAAAGGGTTGTTTGGGGGTGAAGGGGATGAGCTCAAAAATCGAAACTATATAATTTCAAGAGCTCATAAGTAGCTCGTAATTCTGCCGCAAAAACCGATTCAATATTCCTATTTTTAATAGTGGGGGGGGGCTGACTCAGCCCCCCCCCCCCTAGGGTATTAAATTCCTGCTCAGTGGAACGAGCTCAAAATTTTTAGTTTGCGGAATATGAGAGCTCATAAATAGCTCATAAATCAGGGCTATTTGTTTTTTTAATTTTTGCAAGTGGGGGGGGGGGGGCAGCTCAACACGGGTGAATTAAACAATGGTTTCGAATTCACCTGTATAAAGTTGCGAGTTGTTAAGGTAGTAGAAAAGTTACGAATTGGCCGGTATACATTTTGATTTAAAAAAGTTTGTCATTAAGAGTTACGAGTTGGCGCGTGTCCGGTCTAAGAGCCGTTGTAAATTGGTTCCATATCGGCTCTTAAATATATAAATTGATCTCATATTTTTCTCATTTTGTGTTTGTATAATTTGGACACGCGCCCAACTCGTAACTCTTAATGACAAACTTTTTTAAATCAAAATGTATACCGGCCAATTCGTAACTTTTCTACTACCTTAACAACTCGCAACTTTATACAGGTGAATTCGAAACCATTGTTTAATTCACCCGTGTTGAGCTGCCCCCCCCCCCCACTTGCAAAAATTAAAAAACAAATAGCCCTGATTTATGAGCTATTTATGAGCTCTCATATTCCGCAAACTAAAAATTTTAAGCTCGTTCCACTGAGCAGGAATTTAATACCCTAGTGGGGGGGGCTGAGTCAGCCCCCCCCCCCCACTACTTAAAAATAGGAATATTGAATCGGTTTTTGCGGCAGAATTACGAGCTATTTATGAGCTCTTGAAATTATATAGTTTCGATTTTTGAGCTCATCCCCTTCACCCCCAAACAACCAGTTAATTGATTTAACTTAAGAGAAAGATGCTGAGAAAACTTAAAATATATCGTATTGCGAATATAATTCCTATAGCTTATATACTCTAAGAATAAACTATTAAATCAAGAGCATTTCGATTATTGAGCTACAACCCCTTCGCCAGAAAACCACCCTATCTTCCCGGCTTAAGAGAAAGTTGTACTTAAAATGCGTTTAACTAATTATTTGGCGACTACATATCATTTAATAATTTATAACCTTTCAAATTACGCGCATTTAGATCAGTAAATTGCAATTTATTTTGTATAGTGCAGTCACTGAAGGTAAAAATCAACGATTACCTTCAATTTCGGTGAACCTTCATCGATTTTCACGAAAATTGGTCAGTGGTTAGAGGATACGTCAAGAAACAAAGGTGACATGGTACCATCTTGCGCCTTTACCCTGAGGGTGGATACCGCCCCTTCTCGGGGGTGAAAATTATTTTATAAAAAATAACTGCACAAATCAATAAAAGAACAAATTAAAAGCAAAATTTATTATATAAAGTTAATATAATAAGTAAATACTTTTTAAGTTATTAAAGATCAAAGATTTTAATTATTTGTGAAAAAAATGCATGTTTTGAAGAGGTTTTTTTGTAAATCACTGAAAAACTGAAGTTTTTACAAAAAAGTTAATAGTAGTTTAATTCGTATAGCTTATATTCTAAGAATAAACTCTAAAATCACGCGCCTTTCGATTATTGAACTACAACCCCTTCGCAAGAAAACCATCCCATATTCCCGGCTTAAGAGAGGGTTGTACTTAAAATAATTTAAATTAATTATTTGTCGACTATATATTGTTTAATAATTTATGAGCTCGCAAAATATACGCATCTCAATTATTGAATTGTCATTTTCTTTCTATAGTGCAGTCACTGAAGGTAAAAATCAAATATGACCTTCGATTTCGGTAAATCTCCATTCATTTTCACGAAAATTGGGTGAGCGGATTTTGATACTATCAACTTTTTCTGGATCTTATTTTTCATAGGTATTTCTAAGTACTTTGACAAGTATTTAGTACCTAAGTGTTATAAAATGCATCTCTTTCCCGTTATTTAAGCTTGAACCCTTAGATTTGAACAGTCGCGGAAAAAAATATACATTTAATTACCAATAACTTACTTTAAATTAACATTAAAGGGTTTTTCAAGTAAGCAATTTATTATATTTTTTATTAGCTTCAATTTTAGTGATGAAAACTTTTTTGTAAAAACTTACAGTTTTTGAGTCATTTAGGAAAAATCGCTCTAAAGCATGCATTTTCTTTCCAAAAATTAAAATATTTGATCTTTAATAACTCAAAAAGTATTGATTTATTTTAATCACAATATATAACAAATTTTGCTTACAATTTGTCACTCTCTCGATGTGTGGGGTTATTTTTAATAAAGTAATTTTCACTCCCGAGAAGATGTGACATATACCCCAGGCTAAAACCCCAAGTTCTTATTGTCAATTCGTGAAAATAAATGGCGATTTACCGAAATCGAAGGTAATAGTTGATTTTTACCTTCAGTGACTGCACTATAGAAAGAAAATGGCAATTCAATAATTGAGATGCGTATATTTTGCAAGCTCATAAATTATTAAACGATATGTAGTCGCCAAATAATTAATTTAAATTATTTTAAGAACAACTCTCTCTCTTAAGACGGGAATATGGGGTCGTTTTCTTGCGAAGGGGTTGTAGCTCTATAATCGAAAGACGCGTGATTTAAGAGTTTATTCTTAGAATATAAGCTATACGAATTAAACTACTATTTAACTAAGTTAACTACTATTTAAGTTAAAGTTTTTCAGTGATTTACAAAAAACCTCTTCAAAACATGCATTTTTTCGCAAATAATTAAAATCTTTGATCTTTAATAACTTAAAAAGTATTGACTTATTTTATTAACTTTATACAATAAATTTTTCTTTTAATTTGTTCTTTTATTTATTTGTGCATTTATTTTTTATAAAATAATTTTCGCCCCCGAGAAGGGGCGGTATCCACCCTCAGGGTAAAGGCGCAAGGTGGTACCATGTAACCTTTGTTTCTTGACGTATCCTCTAACTACTGACCAATTTTCGTGAAAATCGATGAAGGTTCACCGAAATTGAAGGTCATCGTTGATTTTTACCTTCAGTGACTGCACTATACAAAATAAATTGCAATTTACTGATCTAAATGCGCGTAATTTGGAAGGTTATAAATTATTAAATGATATGTAGTCGCCAAATAATTAGTTTAATGCATTTTAAGTACAACTTTCTCTTAAGCCGGGAAGATAGGGTGGTTTTCTTGCGAAGGGGTTGTAGCTCAATAATCGAAATGCTCTTGATTTAATAGTTTATTCTTAGAATATATAAGCTATATGAATTATATCCGCAATACGATATATTTTAAGTTTTCTCAGCATCTTTCTCTTAAGTTAAATCAATTAAAGGGTTGTTTGGGGGTGAAGGGGATGAGCTCAAAAATCGAAAGTACATAATTTCAAGAGCTCATAAATAGCTCGTAATTCTGCCGCAAAAACCGATTCAATATTCCTATTTTTAAGTAGTGGGGGGGCTGACTCAGCCCCCCCACTAGGGTATTAAATTCCTGCTCAGTGGAACGAGCTCAAAATTTTTAGTTTGCGGAATATGAGAGCTCATAAATAGCTCATAAATCAGGGCTATTTGTTTTTTAATTTTTGCAAGTGGGGGGGGGGGGGGCAGCTCAACACGGGTGTTTAACCCTAATACCCCACGTATTTGTTAGGTTAAAAGATAAGAAATAAATTTGAACAGTAACGGATTAAGCCAACACGGGGCATATAGCATATTATTATGTAAGTGAATGGTTCTTGGTTTGCTTAAAAACATGTTGTGTATTATATGTACTTATAAAAACAACATTGATATAACACAAATTGAAATCTCTTTTGATTGAAACAATATTATATGTATAGACCAGGGCGGATCTGTATAAAACGTCTATTTGTGGATGTGCGAGGTGACGTTCGGATTTTTGCAGATAAAGTTAGGTGACAACTTCAATAATAATAATTGACTTATGCCCCTTCTCAAATATGCCCGGAACATTAATAAAAAAATTAAAATATTTAAAAATTTCGAAAAACATTAATTTTTTTCTACATTCTTTGCTTATAACTTTAAAACGATTCATTTTGGAGCAAGGTCGTAGGGAATTAAAATAAAGATAATTGAATTTTTTATGATATACGACTAGTTAAAAATGTCTTAAATTATTACCCTTTCTGCAAAATACCAATAAATACAAAATAAGGGGGCAAAATAAGCCTCTTTTTATTCAGTGTTTTTCAACAACTTTGGATGCACTTAGAACCTTCGTAATTCGCTTAGAAAATCCTTATAACATACTTAAATCTTCCACCAAATTTCATTAAAATCGACCTGATAGATTTTGCATAATAATTTTGCAATCTAAATTTTTTTAAAAAAGTTCAAATTTTTTATAAACTATCTGAACAGAAAGTAGACCATTTAGAAGTTTGCTAATTTTTTGACATATAAAGAGGCTCCCTACCGATCTAATACACTTTACAGAATAAAAATCGGATTATCTAAGCGGCCTCAGCACTGTTTTTAAAGTTATAATAGTTATTTTTCTACAACCACTATTCAAAGTGCACTTTTCTGCACGGTTTTATGTTAGCAAACTTGATATTTTCTCACAGTATAAGATATTTGACATTAGTGTGCAGAAAAGTGACGTTTCTGTGCCGCAAAGTGACGTTTCTGTGCCGCAAAGTTCTTTTCTGCACAGTTGACTACCTCATTCTGAGTAACGTTATATTCTGTTTACATCCGTGGACTACCGCATTCTAAGTAATGTTATATTCTGTTTACATCCGTGGTTAAACTTTAGACAAATATATAACCTATAAGACAATTATTATATTTAACTATAGCATAGAAACTAAATTATGGATGTTACAACTGTTTTATTTTACAATTTTATTCTTATTAAACATTTTATAATTATCAAATAACCAATAAGGATTTAGCAACCTGTGCAAGAGACGTCGAATGAAGTAGGTTTTGTGTAAATCCGTGACTGCATAAATATAATGTAAATAATGTGTAATAATTGTTTAAATTGAAACAAATTAAGGCAGTGCATTAATTTTTTAACTGATTTCTGTGCAATTTATTTAGGTATAAGGAATTTAAATTGATTAGTAGGTATTAATTAAATACAGTTTAAAATTTATCACATAGGTACCTATTATAATTAATCGTCGTTTGGAAATTGTGATTTTTATTTTTAGGAAAAACTGTGCTTTTAGAAAAAGTATAGTGTGAAACACGTGCAGAAAGGTAATTTCTCACTCGTTTGAATTGCGGCACTCGTTTGCGCTCGTACCGTAACTTTTCAAACTCGTGAGAAATTAGTACCTTTCTGCACTTGTTGCACAATATACTATTTCCTAACAAGTGCAGAAAGTCATTATTTTCCGCACGCGACTGCAGTTTGCCGAACGACGCGAAGCGGGAGTTCGGCAAGCAGTCGAGTTGAGGAAAAGAGACTTTCTGCAAGAGTTAGGAACAATATTTTTTCTACGAGTCTTTAAAAAATTACCAAATCTTAATTAAATAATTTATTTAATATGAAAATACATACACAAATTAATTCTTTGACAAGGTTGTCAAAACCAAACTTTCAATATAATTAGTTAGCATGACGATGATCGTGGTTTCCATGACGATGATTCAAAACTCTTATTGTGACTGTTATTGTCTACCGATTTGACTTTCGAATATTATGTCAAAATAATTTTATTTCATCGAATTGTCACGGTGATACACTAGCGATCAACAGGTAGCCAAAACGCGTTCCAAGATTGTGGCTGTAATTTTGAATATTCTTTCGAGATATTTGGCACACTTATTCGTAATTTAATAAAGAATGGCGGTACAGAGCCCAATTTGAAAAATATATTAATATGTGGAAATTACTTTGTAATTTAATATAATATTAAAAAAACGAGCCTGTACCGCCATTAAGAAGAACAAAAAAATACACTTTCTTCAAATAAACTTTTTTATCCGATGCCTAGATTTTGTGTCATTTTGGAACTACTAATGAAATAAAAAATTTTAGTAGTTCCAAAATGACACAAAATCTAGGCATCGGATAAAAAAGTTAATTTGAAGAAAGTGTATTTTTTTGTTCTTCTTAATGGCGGTACAGGCTCGTTTTTTTAATATTGTATTTAATTAAAGAGTAATTTCCACACATTAATATATTTTTCAAATTGGGCTCTGTACCGCCATTCTGTATTATATTACGAATGCGTGTGCCAAATATCTCGAAAAAAATATTCAAAATTACAGCCGCAATCTTGGAACGCGTTTTCGCTACCTGTTGATCGCTACTGTTTCCTCTTAAAACAGGAACACAATAAAATATATTTGAAATAAATTAGTAAATAATATCTAAATATTAGTTTATTGCATGTATTATAATTACTTTAAATAAATAAATAAATAAATAAATAAATAAATAATAGCTTTATTGTCCAACAGGTATCCATTTATAGGACAATTTTACACTAATTATAAACTAAATTTTAAATTTTAAAGAAAAGAAAAAAAGAAAAGATAATTACCAAGTGAATTAAGAATTCAAATGAGACTTAGCCATTCTGACAAGTTGACTTATACTACAGTTGAATATATCACAATAATTTACCAAACAATTATAATTTTCACACATAACAAATATGGGGGAGTTTAATATCAGGTTTGTTCTGGCTTGTGTAGTTCTGAACGTGGAAACATTTCTAACAGGATAAGAAGGTACATTAAAATTTATTTGTTTGAGAATATCGGGGCAGTCAATTAAATTATGCAGCAATTTAAATAAAAATATTAGTGAAGCACAATTTCGCCTCATTTCTAATGAAACCATATCTAAACTATTACACAGCTCACTATTTATGTAACCTCTCTCTGGATATATGCCGTTAATCTTAAATGATAAATATTTCAAAAATTTACGCTGCACCTTCTCAATCAACTGAACATGTGAATTATAAAATGGAGACCAAATTATAGACGCATATTCTAATTTACAACGTACATAAGAGAAATATAGTAATTTGACAGTTTTTATGTTAGTTATATTTCGGCTATTTCTGACTACAAATCCATATGATTTAAGTGCTTCAGAAACTTTTAAAGATATAAGTATGTTCAGTAAATGAAAGTTTACAGTCGAAAATTATGCCAAGATCTTTAATTTTATTCACATGTTCCAGTTCGCTACCGTCAATAGCATAAATATAGTTTATACTATTATGTTTCCTTGAGTAACTTACAACTTTGCATTTATTTGCATTAAGATTTAAATAGTTTTCTTTACACCATTCATGCACACCACTCAGTTCATTCTGGATAGTGTGACAATCATTGATATCGTTAATTTCTAAGTAAACTTTTAAATCATCTGCATAACACAAACAGGGTACAGAAATTTTCTCACATAAGTCATTAATAAATAACACAAACAAGAGTGGGCCTAGATTTGATCCTTGTGGGACTCCAGATGAAAGTATGTATTTGTGAGAGTTATAACCATTATAAGATACAAATTGAGTTCTACCAGACAAATAGGATTTTATGAAAGCGACAGCATCTTTAGAAAAACCAAAAAGGGACAATTTGGAAAGAAGAACTCCATGATGAATTTTGTCAAAGGCCTTTGAAAAATCAGTATATATAACGTCAACTTGGGATCTCCTATCCAACGCTTCAGATAATTATGTACTGTGTTATTCCCAATAAGTTTGTAACTGTGGATCGATTAGCAATGAATCCATGCTGATATTGTGAAATTTGATTACGAGTGAAAGAGTATATACTAGGTCTGGATCCCGCGTATGAAAAAAAAAGTTGATTAATAGCAAGCTGAAAATTTGTTAATAGCTTAAGGGTGTCTAGTCGGACA
Source organism: Diabrotica virgifera virgifera (assembly GCF_917563875.1). Classification (NCBI taxonomy): domain Eukaryota; kingdom Metazoa; phylum Arthropoda; class Insecta; order Coleoptera; family Chrysomelidae; genus Diabrotica; species Diabrotica virgifera. The sequence goes on from NC_065448.1 coordinate 193,004,713, forward strand.
AACTTTAATATATGGGAACACTGTAACAGGGGAAGTTTTAATTGTGGGACAGGTTAAAAATTTGGAACGGTCAGACCACGAAAACGGCACATGTATTTTGTCCGACAGAACAGACTTAAACTCTCCGAACAGAGATTAAACTCTCATGCAAAAATCAGACTGCTATTTATCACCAAATGAGCGTGTTAATGAGTGGAACATGTAGAATATGTCAAATGACAGGAATTATGACAGGTGATAAATAGCAGTCTGATTTTTGCATGAGAGTTTAATCTCTGTTCGGAGAATGTAAGTCTGTTCTGTCGGACAAAATAAATGTGCCGTTTTCGTGGTCCGACTGTTCCAAATTTTTAACCTGTTCCACAATTAAAACTGCCCCTGTTCCAGTGTTCCCACATATCAAAGTTTATCCGACTAGACACCCTTAAGCTATTAACAAATTTTCAGCTTGCTATTAATCAACTTTTTTTTCATATGCGGGATCCAGACCTATACGATTATAAAGTATGATTTCAAAAATTTTGGATAAATTGCATATAATAGATATGGGCCTATAATTTTCTACACAACATTTTTCCCCATTTTTATAAACAGGACATACCTTTGATTCCTTCCAGATACTTGGATACTGTTTGTATAATAAACACAAATTGAAAATTTTTAATAATGGCTTAGTTAAAGCACCCATGCAATCTTTAATAAAAAAAGAGGGTATTTTATCAGGTCCAGAAGTCATCTTATTTTTTAATTTTTTGCTGGCTAGAATTATTTCAGTTTCTTGAACAGGATAAAAATTTAGATATTCAGTGTTGATCGCTAAGACATTATTACTGGTTAGTATATTACCTGCTTGATAAACATCATTAAAGTATTCAGCAATGATATCAACGATATTTTGTGGTTCAGAAGTAGAAATGCCTTGATATTTCATTTCACCAGGAATCCGTGAAGTGTTATTTTTAGCATTTACGTATGACCAAAACTTTCTAGGGTTTACAGAAAGGGATAATTGTATATTTTCGATGTATTTGTTGTATGCCAATTTAATTTTTAGTTTTGAAAGATGTCTTAAGCGCTGAAATTCAAGCAGATCAGAGTGGTTTTTATGTAATCTAAATTTGTTCCTGTGCTTAACCTTTAGTTTGATACAGCGAATAATATCGGCATCAAACCAAGGTGGATATGTGTGGCTGAAGTTTTTGTAGACAGGAACATACTTATTAAATAAAAGAAAAATTCTATTATAAAAACTGTCTACAACTTTATCAACTTGAGAAGATTCATCTAGAAAAGCCCAATCCGTCTCATACAATTCCCTATATAAATCACAAAAATTTGCCTTTTTAAAGTTGTAAGTTACCTGGTCAGAACCAAACCTGAACCTAGACTCCTTTACAAAAATATTCGTAATATTAATTATAAGAGCTGGGTGGTGGCAATCTTCATAGACTAACGGTGACATGTCACGCATTACTTCGCAGGCAAAATGTTACATTATTAGATCTAGCGATCTACCTAAGTGATTTACAATCCCATTAAATTGACCAATACCAAAAGAGTGCAAGAAACTTAAAATTATAGAAGTTTTATCATCGGAAGTGTCATTTTCTATAAATTTAGGGACGTTAAAATCACCTAACACTAAGACATCGTTATGTAAATAATCAAGTTGTTCCAAGCACTCAAAAAAATATTCAAATTCTTGTAAACTCAGTTTGTCTGGTAAATTAATCACGAGTACATAAAATTTCTTAAATTTAATTTGAGATTTAACAATAAGCAAATCAATTAACGGAAATTGTAAATCAAATGCAGAGGTGTCTATAACTTCCGAAATAATAAAATCTTGTAACGCAAGCAATACACCACCACCCCGCTTCTTATTTACCTCCTGAAATTTGCGATCTTTTCAAAAAACAATATAATTACTAGGAAATAATTCAGAGTTTAATACATCAATGTGTAGCCAAGTTTCACTTAAAGCGATTAGATCATATTCACAGTCACTTATATTACGATTAAACAGATGAATTTTGCTATTTAAACCGCGAACATTTTGGTAGTAGCAGGTGAGTTCTCGGTGACCTAGATCAGATGTCCTAGAGCTGTTGGAGATATTCAGTTTAAGGCCATATTAACATATCTAAATTAACACGCGTGCGTAAAAGTAAAAACCGCGTGCGGAAAAGTAACACGCGTGCGGAAAAGTGAAACTTTCTAAACTAAAATGCGTGCGCGAAAGTAGACATTTTTGCACGCTCGTAGAAAAACAATTTTTTGGCTTATAAACAAATACAGTGAGGACGTTTGAGTTGGAATAAATTCATTTTCTCGAGAATGGGCGTCTCTGGAGATAAATCCCGAAATAAGTCGATTTTTATTTTTAAATTCTAATTTTTTGGTATACATATCATACTAGTGACGTCATCCATCTGGGCGTGATGACGCAATCGATGATTTTTTTAAATGAGAATAGGGGCCGTATGATAGCAGGCCGTATGATTCCGTCGTTATAACAGGTTGCCTTGCAACCAGATGCAGAACAGTACCATAAATGTTTTCCACTTTTTAGCACTTTCTTTAATTGAAATTTAAAATTATTTACCACCAATAACTTACACCCACGTGCACTCATTACGAAATCTGTTATCTGTTACAAGAATTTCAGTAATTTTCACAAAATTTATTTGGATTTTCTCTAGTAACTCTTCCAAGAGACAATACATAAATGATGAATACCTTTTACACCACCTTCAAAGAGAGTAATTTTTACAAGTACATACCTGGAATACCGGTATTAAATTATCAACATTACTTAAAAATGAAAGTTACTAATGCCCGGTTGCACCAACAGATCTTAAGCTTAAGTCGAGAATATCATAAGAATTATTTTAATATAATTATAATATATTACAATAAGAATACCATAATATAATAATAGGTATAATTAATAATAAGGTGCGAATCTAAAATTATGATGCAACGTATGTGATACACAAGGAGGCCCTATATATAAGTAGAGCTTAGCTAAACTGGAGCTTAAGATCTGTTGGTGCAACTAGGCATAATTCCCCGGTAGTTAGTGGGTTATCGAAGAATTACCTGCGCGCCAGAGTTACGAGTTGGCCTGTAATTAGGATGGGGGATTAAAATAGTTACGAATTCACCGAGACCCCTTAGACCAATTATTTATTAGAATAGTTAAATCTTTCAACATGTTTTCCCATTACAGAACAACAACACAGATATACCTAAGACACAATGCCAAAGTAGACATAACTAATTAATAATTAATTTAAATATTTAAATGTGGAAACTTCAGGTGGGGCAGAACTCTGAGAACAAATAGTGAGAGCTGCAAGAATGACACAATAAATATCAAAATAATACAATATTCTGAAAGAGACATTAGCATTGAAGCTAAGAAACTACTAAAGAAGCCTATCATGATATACAAGGTGTTAGTAAATAAATGCGATAAACTTCATGAAAAAAATTATACACAATTTGCTATATGAATGTACCTATATCCGCAAATGCTTTGTATCTCGAGATACGGTGTGTTGAAATTTTTTTTACAAACTGATGATTTATGTATTGCTCTGAAACCGGTTGAGAAACCCTTTGAAGAGGGTCATTGCTCATATTTTGACATACAATTAAGAATTTTATAGGTATAATTGGCTCGCATGCGGGTAATGGTCTAAATTTAAAAAAAATGGTACCCCGCTAAGGTATATTAAATTTAAAAATATTTTATAAATTTCTTGCTTAATTTGTGACAAAACATTTTTTTTTGCTTATTTTTCATATGAGGAACCGTTTTTACGCAAAAAATATAAAACATTTTAAGGCGTATTTTCCAAGAATTTTCCATATTGTAACTGGAGAAACATTAGCACAAAATACGAACATTTAACCTAAAACACTTAAATAAAATGTTCCTTCTTACCGGGATACAGGGTGTTTTATTTCAAATATTCAAAAATGATTTTAGCCCGTTACTTTAACAACTTTCAATATTTTTTGTTCAAACTTGACCAATAGTTTACACATGTTAAGATACTTTAACTAGTGTTAAAAGATAGTTTTCTGCTGTTACCAGAGGCGTGCTGTAGGGATATATACTTCATTTTTGCTGCTTTTGCCCTCTCACAATCTACGCCACTGTCGTAATAATAATTTATGAATATTTAGTGATTCTTCATTACTTTTCATGTAAATATCATCCTTTATCTCAATGCGATAGAGTAAGTAGTTTTTTAAGTTATTTGAGTTTAAAAGTAATGGATTCAATAAGATTATGTATTTTGAATACAATAATAATCTATTGAATGTTGTTTAGGACCCGCGCAGACTGCAGACTTTTTATCGGCCGATAGTTTAGTCGGCTTCTTAATCAGTACAGAGAGGTATAATACAGATGCGCACATTACACCGATTCAGTCTCGGCCGACAATTTATTGCATTCAAACTAAAAAGTTGCCCAACTGTCGGCCGACTGTTTAATCAGTATTGGCTAACTACGCCGTGCGCACACAGGACGATTGTTTTGTCGGCCCACAGTTCAGTTTGGAGAATTCTCTATACAATTTTCGGATTCGGAATGTAGGCCGATGCCACATTATGCGTTTTGACCGGATGCGGTGAAAACGCATCCGTTTCCAACGCAACCGGACCGACCTGTCACACTATGCGTTTAGTCTGGTGCAGTTTGTAAGCGCGTACCGATGACTCAAAACGCATCCGTTTCCAACGCAACCGGACCGATCTGTCACACTATGCGTTTTCACCGGATGCGGCGGAAACGCATCCGGTCAAAACGCATAAGGCCGATGCCACATTATGCGTTTTGACCGGATGCGGTGAAAACGCATCCGTTTCCAACGCAACCGGACCGACCTGTCACACTATGCGTTTAGTCTGGTGCAGTTTGTAAGCGCATACCGATGACTCAAAACGCATCCGTTTCCAACGCAACCGGACCGATCTGTCACACTATGCGTTTTCACCGGATGTGGCGGAAACGCATCCGGTCAAAACGCATAATCTGACATCGGCCTAATGTGGCATCGGCCAATGGCCAATTGGCAATGACGGTTTGAATATTTGAATACAGTCATGTTTGAAGACAAAGAAGGAAGGTAGCCTTTTGTTATCCTTTCAGAGAAGCAGAGAACTACAGTAATGTAAACAAAAATGCAAATATCCATTCCATTGTTGTAAGTCACGTATGTTAACAATATAAATAGAAATTACAAAGAGAATGGCAGGCAATGGATACGAGAATAGCCTTTCTTTAGAAAATGTATTAGCGTCTTTTGCTTTGGCAATACAGTAGAACCCCGCAAATCCGAACTTTCGGCAAATCCGAACCAACGGAAAGTGAAAAAAAAATTTAAAAATTCAAAATAAAAATTTAAAAATATGTTTATTCTGTGAGAAAATAATTACGTAAGATCTAGCTACAGTATTAAACACTGCAACACTAATGGGTGAATAAAAGCGTCGAGTTAGACTAAACACAATCAATAAAGGAATGTGCATAATACACATTTCCCATGGTATACTATATACGAAAACATTGAAAAAGATAAGAAACATGAGAAACATAGTGTAGTCAATATCCAGATTACAAATTAAATGAATCATTTACATGGCCGAATTCCCATGTCCCGTGAAGAAACAAAACTACTGGCGTTAGCGATTTAATATTTCAGTGATCTAAATATTTTTCAGCTTTAGAATATTGGAGGATAAACGTGCGGATAAAGTTTCATAAAGGGATCGGTGGTAGTCCAAATCTTTTAAAAATCATCTTCGTTAGCTTCTTAGGCTAACTTTCGGATAATCCGAACAGGCTGTCCCCCCAATTAGTTCGGATTTGCGGGGTTCTACTGTATCTATAATTTGGTATTTCCACGATTCCACGCCAAAATTCCCATTTTTAAATTTTCTTAGAGAAAAAAATAGAAAGATGGTTTAGGGCAGTGTTGCCAGGGCTACCGAAATTTCGGTAGGTCTACTGAAGTTGGCTCCTTCTTCTTCTTCGAGTGCCGTCTCCTAATCGGAGGTTGGATATCATCATCACTATCTTTACTCTATCTACCGCTGCTCTGAAGAGTTCTATAGAACTCATTTAAACCAGTTCCTTAAATTCTTCAATCATGACACTCTCCTTCTTCCTGTACCCCTTCCGCCTCTTATCTTTCCCTGTATTATCAGTCTTAGTATTTCATATCGCGGTCCCCTCATTACGTGTTCCAGATATTGTAACTGTCTTATTTTTATTGTGTTTATTATCTCGCATTCTTTGCCCATTTCTCGCAATACTTCCGTGTTCGTTTCCTTCTGAGACCATGCTTTCTAAGCATCATTCTGTAACACCACCTTTCAAATGACTGTAGCTTATTTACATCTTCTTGCTTCAATGTCCAGCATTTAAGTCCATATTGCAGTATCGAGAACACGTAGCATCTCAAAGCTCTTAGGGAGTGTTCAAGTATTACGTAAAGCAATTTTTGAGGATTTTTGACCCCCCTCCCCCCCATGTAACGCACCGTAACGTTTTTCTGTACCCCCTCCCCCTACCTAAACCTTACGTAACACCCAAGTGGCCATTTGAACCTAAATGGAAAACGAGGTTGCGAAAAGTATTGGAAACTCGGTAAAAGAACTTTGTTATTATTTTAATGGCATTTGAGGTAATAATAAAAATTTACAATCATCATTCAGCCTTAAATGTCCACTGCTGAACATAGGCCTCCTCCCCTCGTTTCCAACCACGTCTATCCTGCGCCGCTCTCATCCAGTTTTTATTTAGCTTTCTTAAGTCGTCAGTCCATCTTGTAGGCGGTCGACCGACGTTTCTCTTGTCTTCGCTTGACCTCCATTCCAATAACCTTTTTGTCCATCTCCCATCTGTCATTCTGGCAATGTGTCCTGCCCATCTCCGCTTCAACCTGGCTAGCCTTTCGATGACGTCAGTCACCTTTGTTCTTCTCCTGATTTCTTCGTTTTTGATTTTGTCTTGCAGAGTTATTCCTAACATTAAGCGCTCCATTCTTCTCTGCGCTACTCTTAGTTTGGTAGCTGAGGCTTTAGTTAAGGTAAGTGATCAAATACCTTTCTCTTTAGGCATGTGGGCAACTCACTTTTAAAAGTTTCTCTCAGTTTTCCAAATGCTGCCCACCCAAGAACGATTCTTCTATTCAGTTCATGTGTCTGGTTATCCCTGCCACTCGTAATTTCATGTCCCATTACATGAAATATGTTCAAAACTTACAATAATAATCTTTTATTATTAATTTTACATTTACATTTACATTTTCCCTACTTGGCCCCATCCTTACATACATTTTTGGTTTCATTCTTTATTGTTCTTCTCATGCATTCTTCTATTTTATCTTTTTTAATAAAAGCTTAAAATAAAATAACATATTTATAATTTCAACATTTTATTTTGCTTATTAAAAATTTTTATATAACGAATAATATACGATGTTACCAGTAGTTTCGGAAAAATAGTGAAAAATATGTGTAAAACTTTTTGTTCTTCAACGCTCTGTATCGTGAAAACGCATGCCGTTACCAAAATTATTCAGTAAGCAAACCCTGATTATTTTTTAATTTTTCACCTATCCTAGAGATCGTGTTACCTTTTTCTGAAACACCTTGTATATAAAATATATATAAGAAGGCACTTATGGAATAAAATTATTTCTGTCCTTGTTTTAAATAATCTTAAAAAACGCTGGGACCCGTAGATTTTCATATATAAAAATGTGTGCTTTTTAAACATAAATTTAAATGTAGGTACAGGGTGATTCATGCAAGCCTAGCGTAGTCCATTATCTTTAATTTTAATTAAACACCCTGTATATTTTTGTTTTTAGAAGCTGCTTAACAACCTCGTCTCAAAAATATATATTATGTAGGGTCTATTATAAATAATGCAAGGTGAAATTTTAAAATTATGTATAATTTTTGTCAAGATGTTAATCACATAAAACTTTCAAATTAATAATTCAGGAATCACACTTTATAAGGGTATTATTTTTTAAAATATCTATCACTTTTCTAAACTAAGTATCAATATAGTGGGTTTTGTATTTAATGCTTTTTATTTAAAGACATTTTTAAATAATTTGAGAATTTGCGTACATAAGTATTTAAATCATTAATGAATACCTACCTACTGCTGAAAACGATACTGCATGTTATGGACTTAAATTACCCATTTCATTTTTACCAAAATATAAAGTACCTACCTATCTATTTATCAGATAAACCCATAAATAACTCCGAGGGAACAGTTCAGGATATTGGAAACATAATATGACACATGTTCTTTTGAAAACAAAACAATTCTCAACGAAAGAATCCCTTGTTAACTTAGGCACTTGACATCATTTTTACCCTGAAAATCCTTGGTCGCTAAACTTTACCATCAAATATAATTTAGGTGAAGTGAAACGAAAGAAGATTATGCGCTGTTGGATGTTGGGCTGTATAATATAAATGAGAAATGGTTTACATTTGAGCAATGATTTTTTTTAGAGTTTTCGGTTGATTTTATACAGTTTTCAGTAGATAAGTAGATTGGAGTGCAAATCAGTAGGTTTTATACAGTTTTCAGTAGATCGGAGTTCACATCAGTAGGTCTACTGAAAAATCAGTAGACAAATCATAATACAATTCAGGGTTCTATATAAAACATAAAAGAAATTATGTAGTTTTTTTTATTTAAGTTAAAAAAGAATGTTACGTAACGCGCTGTTCAAACCCCCCTCCCCCCGATGTAACGCGCCGCAACGTTTTACAAAACTCCCCCTCCCCCAAACTGCGTTACGTAATACTTGAACGCTCCCTTTCTCTCAGTTATAATCTAAGGTCTTTGTTGCAGAGAATTGTCTTCATTTTTACAAACACATTCCTTGGTATTCTTATCCTGGTCCTTATTTCTGTCGTTCAGGTTCCTAGGTATTTGTATTTGTCCAACCCTTTCCATCGGCAAATTTATCAAATATATGTTTATTTGTTTGTTTTATTATTAGATATTATCTTGCAAATTAAATGCACCAAATACTCTCGGAATCTTTTCTTAATTTTCCTCCTCCAGTTGTATGAGAGCAATAATCACATTTCTGGACAATTTTTTCATTATGCAACCACTCACTTCAACAGTAAAATACGAACTAGTAATCGTTCGAGAATAGTTGGCCGATAGTTGTTGCTAGTCTGCGCCTCTTCACCAACCCGGCTGTTTAGTTGGCTCGGTGTGCGCACTAAGGCTACGGCTCCACGGGCGAGAAATTGACGCTAGCAGTAGCAGTAAAATGATCTTAAGGTTCCGCGGAACGGAATGGGAATAGCCGAACTGAACCGACTACAGGACTTGTGCGTAGTCGGTTCAGTTCGGCTATTCCCATTCCGTTCCGCGGAACCTTAAGTTCATTTTGCTGCTGCTGTTAGCGTCAATTTCTCGCCCGTGGAGCCGTAGCCTCCCAACAGCCCAACCCGACTAAAATATCGGCCAACTAAAAAGTCTGCAGTTTGCGCGGGCTCTTAAAATACGTAATCTTATTGAATCCAAACGCAAATAACTTGAAAACTACTTACCATGTCGCATCGAGACAAAGGATGATATTTACGTAAAAACTAACGAAAAATAAAAAAACATGCTAAAATGATTATTACGATAGTGGCGTATATTGTGAGGGGGGAAAAGCTGGAAAATTAGGTACATATCTCTACAGCACGCCTCTGGTAACAGCACTATCTTTTAACACTAGTTAAAGTATTCTAATATGTGTAAACTGTTTGTCAAGTTTGAACAAAAACATTGCAAGTTGTTAAAGTAATGGGCTAAAATCATTTTAGAATATTTAAAATAAAACACTTAGTATCTCGGTAAGGAGGAATATTTTATGTAAGTGTTTTAGCTTAAATCTTCGTATTTTGTGCTAATGTTTCTCCATTTACTATATGGACAATTCTTAATAAAACACCCTGTATATGCATAAAAATTTGATAACATTTTAATCAAATTTATTTTTTCTAGGTATGGGTGGTCTTGAAATGACCTTGCCATTCGGAGCAGCTTTGGTAAAGGAAATAAGTACGATTGGTTCATTTAGATACAACAACGACTACCCGGAAGCAATAGAGATGGTAAGATCTGGAAGAGCTCATGTCAGAGATCTTGTTACGCATCATTTTACCTTAGAACAGACAATAGAAGCCTTTGAAACTCACAGAGATAAAGTCGGAAATCCCATAAAGATAATGATCCATTGTAATCCCAATTGGAAACCTGGCCAATAGTAAAATTAAACCTAAAATAATGTACAATAAATTTTTTATAGTGCCAACATTTTGAAAATAATATACTAAGGTAATAATTTGATATAAATAGTTTGATTTCTACCTTTTATTTTTAATTTATATTTTAAGAGGAAACAGTAGCAATCAACAGGTAGCAAAAACGCGTTCCAAGATTGCGGCTGTAATTTTGAATATTTTTTCGAGATATTTGGCACACGTATTCGTAATATAATAAAGAATTGCGGTACACAGCCCAGTTTGAAAAATACATTTTTTTTTTTGAGTGAATTTGATGGCCTTGGCCGAGCCAATTAGCCAGACATTTTGTTATTTTAAAAACAAACAAATTTGATTTTTCAATCACAGGAATTTTTTCTGTATTTCTAACTCTAAATACATAACAAACTAACATTATTATCTACAATTATTATCTAAATAATACTCTATTTTGGTTGTTCATTTTTTTTTTTGTAAATTTTTATTTTTTTTTTGTATTTTTTTGCATTTTTTTATATTGTTAATTTGTTTTTTTATTAATTTTTTTATTGTTATTTTTTATAAATTGTTTTTTTTTTGTACTACGCTAAAACGTAAACCCGATTCATCCTCGCGGAGGTTTACATCTTCTTAGTTTTTTTTTGCTTTTTTTTCTTTTTTTATTTTTTCTGTTTTTTTTTCTTTTTTTTTCTTTTCTTTTTATATGTGGAAAAATACATTAATATGTGTAAATTACTCTATAATTAAATACAATATTAAAAAAACGAGCCTGTACCGCCACAGAAGAACACAAAAATACACTTTCTTCAAATAAACTTTTTAACCCGGATTTTGTGTCATTTTGAAACAACTAAAATTTTTCATTTCATTAGTAGCCTAATCCCAAATTTTTGTACAAATCGATGATTGACGAAAAAATTGCGAGGTTTTGCCATTTTATGAGTTTCATTTCCTCGACTATAAAACAGGATCAGATATAGTCCGTCCGCTATAACTTTTCCCAAGCGGTACGATTCATTTTCAATTAAATTAAGTCAAAACATAAATTGAAACGAACGTCGATGTGTATATACATTTTGTATACTGTATACTGTATACTATATACTACACACATCGGCGTACGTTTCACTTTCTGTTTTGACTTAATTTGATTGAAAATGAATCGTACTGCATGGGAAAAGTTATAGCGGACGGACTATAGGTATCTCAGAATACATATTCACATTATAATATTCTATTAATGTTTTTAACTATAAAAACTGTACTGGATATGTTCAACGAATACAGGTCTGAACAAGTCAAAATGTTACATAATAATATAAATATATATTATTTACATTAGAATATTTGATTACATAATAATATTTCATCTAGGTACAAGTTCCAAATCTTTATGTACCTATTCGGGACAGACGAATGTTCGTCGATATTGCCGATAATCACGACAATCTTTATATTATCTGCAGCGGCGCGGAAAAGCTGCACAGAAGTTGTTTTGAAGCAATTCTGAGCTACAGTAGGTGCCAAAACAAACAACACTGAAAAACTAAAGCTTTATTAAACATGACAAATTAAATAACAACATTTCAAATAATGCAAATTTTAAGTTTTGCTTCTGTGCAAAATGTGTTCAAAAAGCTCGCCATTGCGTTCCAAGCAGTACTCATAACGCTTAGCAAGATTGCTTAGCATGTTATTCAAAATTGGCTGCTGCATTTTTCTTAAAAAGGTCAAAATTTTTGCACGGAGTTCATCAATAGTTGCCGGTGGGTTTTCTGTAAAAACGGCTTGTGCAGCATACCCCATACGTAAGCATCAAGAGTTGTTAGATCAGGTGAATGAGAAGGGTAAGGAAAATTCGTGTTACGAGAAATTACGCTGTCTTCAAAATTTTCTCGAATCAGATCTAAGGATGCTCTCGTGGTATGACAAGTAGCTCCATCCTGTTGGAACCATTGGGTATTCAACTGTATGTTACCTGACACTGCGCACCAAATCGTTACACGGTCACCATGAAGAGGTTTCTTTACGATGATGTCTGGTCGTTCAAACGCAAGAAAACGATTTGTCTGCTGATTGATAAATCCATTCAGATGGATGTGACATTCGTCTGTAAACCACACATTAGAAAAAAATAGGGGTTGTTCATTAACCATTGCCAAGACTGAAGCACAATAAACAACTCTTGATTCTTGTCTTGTCTTGTCAAGTGTTGGCCAACCTGTATTTTATAGGGAAAACCACCAATCTTCTTAAGAGGAAACAGTAGCGATCAACAGGTAGCGAAAACGCGTTCCAAGATTGCGGCTGTAATTTTGAATATTTTTTCGAGATATTTGGCACACGCATTCGTAATATAATAAAGAATGGCGGTACAGAGCCCAATTTAAAAAATATATTAATATGTGGAAATTACTCTGTAATTAAATACAATATTAAAAAAACGAGCCTGTACCGCCATTAAGAAAAACAAAAAAACACACTTTCTTCAAATAAATTTTTTATCCGTTGCCTAGATTTTATGTCATTTTGGAAGTACTAAAATTTTTTATTTCATTAGTAGTTCCAAAATGACACAAAATCTAGGCATCGGATTAAAAAATTTATTTGAAGAAAGTGTATTTTTTTGTTCTTCTTAATGGCGGTACAGGCTCGTTTTTTTAATATTGTATTTAATTACAGAGTAATTTCTACATATTAATATATTTTTCAAATTGGGCTCTGTACCGCCATTCTTTATTATATTACGAATATGTGTGCCAAATATCTCGAAAAAATATTCAAAATTACAGCCGCAATCTTGGAACGCGTTTTGGCTACCTGTTGATCGCTACTGTATCACCTTAAACATTCTTCGGGTAAACGTTTCACTCAAATTCATTTTTAGAGATGTTCTGCGGAGACTTTTTTTTGGTGATTGTTGAACACATGTTGAAATAGCCTTCCTTGATTTGCATTTGTTCTCACGGTAACTGGACGACCAGTACAGCTTTTGCGTTGAGTTAGAACGTCTAAATTTTGCAACAACTCTTAACAAATCCTTATTAGTCGGTGCCTGAAACTCTTCCCGAAATTGATTGGCAACCATTAACAAACTAGGTCCATTTGATCGTCCATTCCCGTATGAGCGGAAATAATACTCAACAATAAATATTTTTTCTTGCGTTGTAAGCACCATTTCGAATCTTTTTAACAGTTTGTTAGAATAAACAATGTTTAAAAATACCATGACAACTATTGTCACTTGTTTCATATGACGCGATTATATTTCACAGGCTTCCTGATTTCAGTGTCCTTTGTTTTGGCGCATACCGTACTTTAAGGAGGATGTCTTTCTTCATCTTGGACCTGACTTTCTAAATATGAAGACCTAAAATGCTAATAGATCTAAGTGCCACTTTTTACAAATATCCTTGTCTTGACCCACGATTAATTTACCGTGAGATATAGTTGCTATAAAATATTACTTTAGCAAATTAAAATAATATACAACGACAATTTTCGGTAGAACTGTTTATTGCTTACTATGCGTGTTTACAGATCTAATTTTCGCTGGCTACTGAATTATACTAAAAATACAAAAGACTCCATACCCGAAATTCCTGATGGTGGGGAATACAAAAATGTCTATGTGTACTACACACTTTCACCTTGGGAAAAACTTAATTACAAAATCGTTCATCACTGTCCTTCTCAGAAGCTGACAATAACCGCTTGAGTCGGCTCATTGTTAATTTCCAAATACCTACTTTCTTAAGAGAAGGATTATTATAGACTATAGACAAATGTTCCGGGAAAATATGTCTAATTATTTTTTATATCAATACAAACATTGAAACATAATATCAATAACAAATAACAACTACAATTTACTAAAATTAAATAATAGTTCAGAGAAATAAGGAAAAAATATCCTGTTGGTGACACAGCCCCCTCCAAGCCGAAACCAAATTTTTTGAGTAGTATGGACATCTATACTAATAACCTATATGTTTCCTGCAGCCGACTTTGATGATATACATAGTTATAAACAAATGAAGATCAAAAAACGGTAAATTTTCTATTTTTCGGTCTATAACCACAAAGTTAAATTTTAAACAAATTTGAGAGTGAGAACCGTCTAAAAAACTTCAATATGGCGTTCGCTGAATATGTCTATCCTTATTGGTTGCTTAGGAAATTTCAAAATAAATCATAAATTTTGAGTTTTTATAAATATTCATAACTTATGCAAAAATTAACTTAGAACGCTCTTATTACACGGAATGCTGAGACTTCTGGTGCTTAAATCATACCCTAAATTTCAAAGCAATAATTGGTCTAATAGTTTAAAAGGTATTTAATTTGTTTATCCCAAATTAATTTTTTTTACAACGGTATAAGTCAGAAAATGATGAAGTTACACTAATACTTTGGATAGTTTATGAAAGAAAAAGATTTATACTATTAATTTAATTAAAAAAGAATGTGTGTGTGTGTACTTTGTACGCAAGTAAGAAGTTATACTTCTACTACATATTATGTGATTTTTAAGACAATACCAAAAATTTAAAAAAATAAAAGAATAAAACGCACACAAACACATTGAAAAATGTCACAAAGAAAAAATGATTTCTGAACGATAATAATTGTTGGCAAAAATTTTAAATACGCATTTTCTGAAAAAAAAATTATATAACAAATATACTTACAATCATAAAACTCATAAAAAAATAAAAAAAATAAAAACTTGCATCGGGAATCGAACCCGTGATTTTCGGGGCGCTTTGATTTGTAATCGAAGCCTAGACTCACTCGTCCAATTCCACATTATTTGTCATGTGGAAAAATAGGGTAACTGAACGTTTTACTGTTTGACAGTTGTTTTGAATATAATTAAATTATGTAGTTTAAATTTTGTGGAAGAAAATATTAAAATATAACAAAACAGTAAGAAAACAATATATTAGATGAAGATTGGTAGAACTTTTGTTGGTAATCAAATTAAGTATGTAAATCAAAGCATTACATACCTACTAGATAAATAAATCTACGCCAAAAAATCATAATTTAAAAATAAAAATCGGACCTAATTTGGGATTTCTCTCTAAAATCCCCATTCTTGAGAAAATAAATGTACAGTAGAGCGTCGATTATCCGAACGTCGATCAACCGAACGACCGCTTATTCGAACTATCGACTCCCGCGTCCCGCACTCGAATACCGAGCAAGCGTTAGTAATTGACGCTTAAAATATCTTCAATTTTCTTCAATATTGTATCCAAAAATAATTATGTTGTTGCAAAGACTGCACTTTTTTGTTTAGTTGCTAGTTGTCATTATCAAGATATAAATAAATATGTAGGTATATAAATATGGCTTTTATTTACTTGTGGATAAATATGTATGACTATAAATATGTATCAATATATTGTAGTTTGATTATCCGAACAAATCGGTTTTCCGAACACCTATGTCCCCCAATTAGTTCGGATAATCGACGCTCTACTGTATTTCAACCTAATCCAAATGTATAATTACAATATGATTATAATAAAAACTACTTACCAAATTAGAATGAGTTTTCCTTGTTAAAAATAGTCCAAAAGTCCAAAAATATAGGTATATGAAAACTATTTAAAAAGGCAGTATAACTATTAACTAACTTTTGTTTGTTGTTTCTTTTCACACAAATTTTAAAACGCAACAACCATAAATAATCAAACTACAGCTGTAACACAGCCGCCATATTGAATAATTTTTGACATGTCATTTGAACATCCAATCAGAACAAAGTTATAATGCGCATGCGCCAGGATCATAGGTTTTAAAAAAATTCACCCTCATATCGCCGGTAAATAAGTATAACTTAAAAAACACGACAAAAAATAATTCTAAATACTGCAAAATTATTTTGCAAATACATGTGAATTAAAAAAGAGGGGGGGCTAACTTCGTCCCTAATTGTCCCAGGACAATTGTTTTTCTTTCTAAATGTGTATAAAAATTCAGTCTTTCCAAATATGAAAATATAATTTTTCTACGGGTAACGGTTAAAAAGTTATTCTAATTGTTTATAAGTAAACAAAAAATCGACGTGTTTTTGCAAAATAATTTTACACTGCTTAAAATTACTTTTTGTCATTTTTGAAGTTATACTTCTTTAGGCGCGATTGAGAGTAAAATTTCATAATTCTGCGCGCATGCGCACACAGACAGTATGTACTTAGTTGCAATGAATTGTTCAGAATTAAAAAACGGCTCCGAACTGTGGAGAGGAAACAGATAAGAGGTAGAGCATTGGACTAGAAATCGAGAGGTCGAGGGTTCAAATCCCGGACGATTCACGTTTTTTTTTAATTTTTGGTAAATTTAATAAAAAATTTTGAAAATGGTAGGTAGGAAAGTTAGTTTATTATTTAAATAAAATGCAAATATAAAGAGTTAAGTATATTTATTTCGTTGAAATTATATAATAGAAGTATAACTTCTTACGTGCGTACAAAGTACACACACATTCTTTTTTATTTAATTAAGTCAATAGTATAAAATGTTCTTCTTCCATATACTGTCAGAAGTCTTACTGTAACTTCATTATTTTCTGACTTATTATAGTCTTGAAAAAAAAATGAATTTGGGATAAACAAATTAAATAACTTTTAAACTATTTGACCAATTGCTCTGAAATTTAAAATATAATTTAAGCACCAGACGTCTCAGCAACTCTTGTAATAAGAACGTTCTAAATTAATTTTTTACATAAGTTATGATTATTTATAAAAACTCAAAATTCAAGATAGACATATTCAGCGAACGCCACATTAAAATTTCTTAGGCGATTTATGAGTTTCTTTCTCTTAAATTTGTTTAAAAATGCTTCACTTTCTGGTTATAGACGAAAAAAGCGAAAATTTACCGTTTTTGATCTTCATTTGTTTATAACTATGTATATCATCAAAATCGGCTGCAATAAATATAAAGGTTAATAATATAGATGTCCATACTACTCAAACAATTTGGTTTCGGCCTGGAGGGGGATGTGTCACGAGAAAAATCTTATTTCTCTGGACTATAAATTGTCAATATAATATGTACAGTATAATATAAGATATAAAAGTCAAGACAAAAACAATTTATTGCAAAATTTATATAAATTGCAAATTGAACATACAAATTAAAGTAAAATACATAAGGAACTGTTTATGCTACTGCGTATGAAAACCAAATTTCTTAGTTATTCATTAAGAAATTCTTCTATTGAATAGTATGGTCTTTTAGATAGATAGGCTTTTGTCATTTTACGGAACTTTGGGTAAGATGTTGCAGATTTAAGTTGTAACGGGAGATGCTTGTACAATTTCTTTGCGGAATATAATATAGATTTCTTTACTAACTCAGTGGATGGAATCGGTAAATAAATGTCAAAGATTTAATTTCTGTTGGAGTAAAGATGATTGGGCCTTGCTAGAAAGTCATGAAGGTGTTTACGAATTAAACAAACCGTTTCTAGAATATATAAAGATGGAGGTGTTAAAATTCCGTGATCTCTGAAGTAACTTCTGCAATGTGTAGATCTTCTGAGGCCAAACAGATATCGTATTGCTCTTTTTTGCAATTTAAAAATAACATCAAATTGAGCAGCCGTACTAGAACCCCAAAAAGGAAGACCATATCGAAGATGAGACTCTAACAACGAAAAATATGTTATTTTAGAAGATGCTAAATTGAGTTCCCTTGAGACAGATCTTATTGCATAGCAAGCTGAGGCCAGTTTCTTACTTAACGAATGGATATGAAGGGACCATTTGAGGTTGCTCTCTAAAAAAATATCAAGTTTTACAGAATCAACGGTACTGATCTGGCTGTTATTAACCCTTAAACGCCCAAGGGTGGGTAAAAAATGTCCACCTAATGCGTATTCCCTTGTAACATATTTATTATGTGTTTAAAATTTTTTAAAAAGTTATTTATTGTCAGCCCTTGTTAAAGACAGCGCTTTATCAAATATTAATTTGGTTCTACCGATATTTTTGAACATAAAAGTAGCATCTTGAGTTAATATATATGCCCACCCATATGGTGGGCACCCTTGGTAAAACTTGTTACTAAAGTTTTCTATATAATCTCTCGTTGGTAGGAAGATAATCCATATAATTATTGACGTATAATTATATAATCTACATAATTATCCGCCAATGAGGAGGTTGAAAGGAAGAATGTAGAGAAAATCGACAAATCTTAATTACTGGCTTTTACTGGTATATTGATTTTGATGTACATTGTAATTTTGTTGTAAGGTTTGTAAATTGTTTATATTAATATTTTAGAAGATGCTGTGTTTATTAAGCATAAGAATCTCAAGCTTAATCCATTTTCAACAACTCTCAATAAATATATTAGCTATTTTAGAGGTGGATATTTTTTACCCACCCTTGGGCGTACATGGAACCTAAAAAAGTTTGGGCGTTTAAGGGTTAAGAGGCAAAGGTTGAAGACCTCCTTTATAGGATAATGCTACTGTTTTATTTACGTTAAAAGAGAGTAGAGTCAGACCAGGTCTTTATCGTCAGTAGATCCGAAGTTATAGTTTCGTGGAGAGATGCAATAGTTGAGTTGCTCCAAGTGATACTGGTATCATCAGCAAAAAGAAAAATTTTCCCATCGATTTTTAAATTAGGGATGTCATTTATAAAGATAAGGAACGGAAGAGGACCCAATACTGAACTTTGTGGTACTCCACATACAATGTTTTTGAGACTAGAGTCAGTATCATTTGCTCTAAATAGTTGTTTCCTATTATTCAAGTAGTATTGGAACCAATTTAGAGAAATACCTCGAATTCCATAGAAATTTAGTTTTGTAATCAATTTCGATTTACACAATCAAAGGTTTGGCACAGTCGCAGAAACAGTGGCAGTAAAAAAATTATTGTTTAGTGCTTGGTAAACCTCATGTAGTACAGAAAACATGGCATCAGTGGTACAATTATTTGTTAAAAAGCCGAACTGATTTTGTGATAAAATGTTATCAAAGATAAAGGACATAAGTCGAGTTTTAATGAGTCTCTCAATAATTACATCTCACATTAACGAAGTAGCTAGACTTTCAGGATTTGGAAGGAAAAATGATTGAGCTGTGTGAGTTTTTTTCGAAGATCGTTTATTATAGACCAAGTTTCTTTTTCAACACTTTTAGAGCTTCCCAGACCATTTTGATAATAGTCTTTTTTAGCTGATTTGACAAGTTTTAGATATGTTGTCCTGTACTTCGTGATATATTCAGTGACAGAAAAAATTTCTTGATGTATAGTAGTGAACGCATATTCTTGGCTGATATGCGAATACCTTTCGTAACCCAAGGTTTCCGATGTTTTGGCTTAATAGGAATTAAAGGAAATGCCTTATTGAAGATGCGGAGAAGCTTATCTAGAAAAACACTGAAATTATAGTCCACGTCTATAGAAGGAAAGTGCCACTCAGAAGTTAAGCATAAATTTTGGAATTTACGAAAATTCTGGGTGGAAAAAATCCTACCTAAACGTCGGGTTTTTGAGAAGGGTTTGCTGAAGATGTTAAACTTCGTATACAATGCTTCATGATCAGATAGTCCCGCATTAATAACTGTATAGCAGATATCAAGTGGTGAGAAATCGGAGACAATATAATCGATTATGGTAGATGTAGTTTTTGTAACCCTTGTAGGAGAATTAACGTGCATCGAGAGACCATACGATTCAAATTTGTTGGCCAGGGACACTTGGGTAGCACAAGCAGCAGCATAAATAATGTTAAAATCACCGCATATAATTTTTCTGCTTTTATGAAGCAGGTCATCTAACAAATTTAGCAGATTCTGAAAAAGTAGTTCCACGGTAGAGTCAGGTGATCTAGAAATGTAAATAATGTAGAGATTAAGATTTTTATTATAAACTAAGGAAAACTCAAAGAAGGATTCACTTAACAAAAAGTCATAATTTGTTACTACAGAAAAATCATTATTTCTAGAGGGACTTAGGGTGTCTCCGTGAGCCGAACTTGGACGATCATAGCTGGCAATTGTGGTATATTTTTCTACAAAAAGAGGCTCGTTGACTTCAAGACAGTGCTCTGTAACCGCAACTATCTGGGGAAATCCTAATTCCTCCAGAAACAAAAATAAGTCATCAGTTTTATTTCTTATAGAACGAATATTAATCAGAACTATGCCAAAGTTGTAATCACTAAAATAATTTGAGGTTTCTAGTCCCTCAGAACACGTGGTGTTGTTTAAAAATTTCGCTTTGGAGAGACAGTGGAATAATAACTTCGGTGACATTCCCTTGACTTTTGTAGGTGTATAATTCTTTCCGAAGTGAGATAGGACCTATAAGCGGCAAGATCAGCTTCCACTTCAGCTGGACCAATTCCATAGGCATGGTTAAATTCTAGAAGAACTTTTGCAGTCCTTCAGTCTTAGTAGGTAGTCATTCGGAAGCCAAAAAGCGTTTCACGCTGGTGTTGGTATATCCGTCATAAAATACAAGCAAGCTGTTCGTGTAGAAAAGCAAGATGTAGTTTAATTGCCTTTAAGATAGTTTCTTTTAGTATTTGCATGATCTTGACGTGCTGTAGTCGATCACATACTTTCTTGTTAAATACGACTTTTCTTTGCATTTCTGGAATAAGACTTGTACAGAAAACAAAGGGAACTGGAAGGGAAAAATTTTACTTTCATACGGCTTGTAAACTTTCTTATGGACTATCTTTAAGAAAAATTTTAGATGACTCATTAGGCTTGTCGTACAATAATCTTCGCATCTTTTTGCTCCTGGTTTTTTCGTATTAAAAAATCAGACTCAGCCAATCTGTTGATACTTATTTCTCCAGAGTTGTATATGTTGTTGCGTATTTTTGTGAGTATTGCTGTTAGTTCGTTGTCCATTAGATTGAGTAGTTCTGCTTGAATATTATCGGGGTCTGCTACTTTGACATTTTTTGGTTGTATTATTGCAAAATAAACTTCCTGCTGTAACATTCTTAGTCCATTATTTACCTCTTCTTCTAGCTCAAAGTTGTATCTTAGCTCTTTATCCTTTATCTTCGCTTAATCATTAGCTCCGGTTTACCTAGTTACTCTTCTCACGTTCTTATTTTACTCTGTTTATGTTACGGTATTTTTTGCATCATTTAGTTTCTGGTTTTTGTAACCAGGAACCACTTACTTTTTGGAAGTGCGATAAACTCAGAATAGGAAACTTGCATAAAATTTTAATTTCGAAAGAAATGTTATAAATTAAAACAGAATATAATTTAAACATGTATCAAAGATAAAAAAAAGTTGTTTTTGTGCTCTGTTTGGCTCCTAAAGACGATTCTAAATTCAAATTAAAGCAATTAAACCAAAACGCGTCGTGACGTCATACGGCTAGTGTTTACATTCTGCACCAACAAAGTAAACAAAATTGTATATAATCAAATACTATTGACTGTAATACATCCAACTCCCACAGAAATCTGGAAGCACGTTGCCACTAGCGCGCTAGCGCCACTGTCGTCTTGAAGTGAAACTACGCTTTGTAAATGTAAAATTTGACGTAAACATCCAAAGGGCCTAGCTGGGTAAGATGATGAAAAGTGCCCCCAACTCGATTCGAATTCCATATAGGTCACCGTTCAGCATATATAGTGAAACTAACTTTCTGAAATTTTTAGCCCCCTAGGTGGTCATGTGACCCACCTAGAGCCTAATTAGGGTTTTTATTTTTTATCTCAGCCGCATCGAGAACTAGCAAAAAACTTTAAATAAAACAGTTGTAAGCTTTAAAAAGTTCTGTCCGAAATTTTTTTTTATTTTTGGCGGGAAATTTAAATTTTAGAACAATTTTAAAGTTTTAAATGAGTATAAAAAAATAACTAAGAAAAAAGGTTTTCACGAAAAAAATATATAACGTGTATTTTCGCACAATGTTTCACCATGAATTTTTTCAATTTTTAAAATTGGTGAAAAGCACCTTTAAAAATAAAAAACCGCATTTTTTCGTTTTTTTTTTCGTTTTTTTGATATAATTTTATACATATTTTTCAAAAAAGGTAACACCGTCACTAGAATAGGTAAAAAACTAAAAAATAATTAAGGGTTGCTTAATAAAAATTTTTTGTAACGCCATCCATTTTCAAGATACATTTTCAAGATACGTTGAAGAAAAAAAATTTTACACATTTTTTACGATTTTGCCGAAACTACTGGCAACATTGTAATAAAACTTGGCGGGTTTTAAGAGGTAGTTATTGTGCATCTTTTGACATACAATTAAGGATTTGATATTCATCATTGGTGCGCATAGGGGTAATGGTCTGACATATTTCAAATTAACAATCATTTTTTAATTCTTCGTTCAATTTGCGATAAAAATACTAACTTCTCATTTTTTCATACGACGCGCCGTTTTGCTGCAAAAAATAAAATATCTTAACGCTTCCAAAGTATTCGAATTAGTTTTTATAATGGATGTATGAGTTTATGTGTACAGTTGAGTCCGCGAATCTTTACCCGTGCGTCATCATTTAAAGCTTACGAAATAAGTCAATGATAAGTCGGAAATTGAAATTTACTAAACGCAACAGCAAGTCACCTACTGTCACTTGCTGTTGCGTTTAGTAAATTTCAATTTGCGACTTGTCATTGACTTATTTCGTATGCTTAATATGATGACGCACGGGTAAAGATTCGCGGACTCAACTGTAGATGTAGAAACTACTAGAAGTTCGAATACTTTGTAAGGGTTAAGATGTTTTATTTTTTGAATAAAAATGGCGCGTTGTATGAAAAAATAGGAAGATGGATTTTTTGTCACAAATTGAACGGGGCATTCAAAAACGATTGTTAATTTGAAATATGTCAGTGCCGTACTATCTTTTTTCTTTGAAAAGTTCAGACCATTACCCCTATGCGCGCCAATGATGAATATCAAATCCTTAATTTTATGTCAAAACATGCATAATAACTACCTCTTAAAATCCGCCAAGCTTTATTACAATGTTGTCAGTAGTTTCGGCAAAATCGTAAAAAATGTGTAAAATTTTGTTTTCTTCAACGCCCTGTATCTTGAAAATGGATGGCGTTACAAAAAATTTTTATTAAGCAAACCCCAATTATTTTTCAGTTTTTTACCCATTCTAGTGACGGTGTTACTTTTTTTGAAAAATATGTATAAAACTGTATCAAAAAACGAAAAAAAAACCGGAGCGTTTCACCAATTTTAAAAATTTGAAAAAATTCAAGGTGAAACATTGTGCAAAAATACACGTTATATATTTTTTTCGTGAAAACGAATGTCTTAGTCATTTTTTTATACTCATTTAAAATTTTAAAATCGTTCTAAAATTTAAATTTCCCGCCAAAAATTAAAAAACAAATTTTGTTCCGGACAGAACTTTTTAAAGCTTACAACTTTTTTATTTAAAGTTTTTCGCTAGTTCTCGATGCGGCTGAGATAAAAAATAAGAACATAAAAACCCTAATTAGGCTCTAGGTGGGTCACATGACCACCTAGGGGGCTAAAAATTTCAGAAAGTTAGTTTCACTATATGTGCTAAACGGTGACCTATATCGAATTCGAATCGAGTTGGGGGCACTTTTCATCATCTTACCCGGCTAGGCCCTTTAATTTTATAAATTTTTGAATAACGAGCTAATTTTGCTAAATTAAATTAAAATAAAAATAGTTCAAACACTTATGCAAAAACAATATTAAAGCAATTTTATAAATGTAAGGTTGGATTGATCTCGTTATTACCGCACACCACTAGATGGCGCTATATTGTTTGCTTCCTCAAATGTAATGGGAAATGTCAAGAATTGTGTGTATTACAGTCAATAGTATTTGATATAATTTTAAATTAGACATTATAAACGTCAGTCGAAAATACAGTTATGTGACGTCAGTGGCAAGTGTCATTGATCGTTTGAACTATTCATTGAAAACTTGTGCTATTACAAAATGGTTTTATTGTCCATAGTAAACCCTTTCCTTTCCTTCAAAAACTGTATCAAACTCCAATCTCAACAAACTGGTATATATTATTAAAATGGCATACGATAAATGTCATTAGAATATAAATATTTTTCCTTTATTCCGTGACGATGAGCTGGCCAAATACTCAAGTAGGTGGAGGCCAATAAACTAAAGAAGGAGGAGAAAAATATACCTAAATATAACCATAAAAATATAACCATATAGTTAAACTATGTAACGTCACGGGCCGTTTAAACTATTTGACTATCGCAGAAGATTTTAAATTTCTATTTCTAAGTTAGGGCGTATACTAGTTCGCTCCGGCGGTCAGATTTTAATACCCCCACAGAAAAGGGGCATAGGTAAGTTCGCTCCGGCCATATATTTCTTAGAAAAGATAGTTGAATAATGTCTTTACTGGGTACACAATGAATAATAATGAATAGCCAGGGTCAGCTTAAATAGATAATGTTGCCTTCATAAAGCAGGTACTTTGATACATTTTATTAATAAAATTTTTAATAAATATTTCTCAAACTTTGTATTTTTCTAATACAACAATACTATCATTGTTTAAAAGAATGAGTCTTTTTAAACAATGCTACTATAAATATAACACTACTTCTTAGTTAAAAATATATTAAACTTATAACGATAAGATATAACTTATAAGATATTCAAATTGACACTTATGTAAAAATACGAAGTTCGGTGAAACCAAAAAAAGTGTACCGAAAAGTACTTCTAGAGCGCCAAAAATTTGTTGATCACAAAATAGCGGAATTAAAGCAAAATAAAATTAGTAGATTTGATTTTGTCAAATGTATTTCACTTAGATTTCTGCAAAATAAATGCCTCGTTTTAATTTATATTTGTTTAATTTTGTAATGGTAGAGGATATCCCATACCTATTATGTTAGCTTTTACATTTGTATTGTTTTCTTATTATATCTATATTTTAGAATAAGCACAAAAATTATTTCAGTAATTTTTAAAAACAATTCAAAATTTCTAATCTAATTTCTAATTCAATCATTAACATTTTTCAAAATATAGTAATGAGCGCGCTAATAACCGGCAAAATAACGCAAAATATGGAAATATTAAGTTGTGAGATAAATTTAAATGAAACTAGTGGAGATGGTAAATTTAGCGATAGAACCTATAAATTTACATTACATTTATTATTTCCCACCTTTAGACGTATAAGACGAGTTTGGCAACTACCGCTGTGACAGTGACAGTTTTAGTTGACATCCTCCTCTAATACGTCTAAAGGTGGGAAACAGTGAATCGAATGTAAATTTATAGGTTTTTATCGCTAAATTTCCCAATTCTATTGGTTTCGCTTCTTTTTATCTCACAACTTAATATGTTTTCCATCTTTTGCATTATTTTGCTGGTTATTAGCGCGCTCATCACTGTATAGAAAAAAAATTAGTGTAAATAAAATAATTATTATTAGCCCAGTAAAGGAACGTGAAATCCGGCGATAGGTACCGTGTAATTTTTAGTGTCACCACTGAATTGCATGAACATTTGAATTTGCGTTCTACTTGCCACCGCGAAGTTGGACTTATGCCGTTGGTTGCTTTTATTTGGGGGGTGAAAGTCACCCCTTCTAGGGGGTGAAAAAACATACATTTAAAATATGGCCGGAAATAGATAAATTGACTAATTCTAAGCAACTGTTGTTCTATAGAGTTTTTTTAAGTCAATATTTTTCGAGTTATCTGCGAGTGAAAATGTTTATTTTATTATTGTTCAACAAAAAAACACATTTTTGGACGATATTTCGCAAATAACCAGAAAGTAAATATTTTATCGAAAAAAGTATTCTCAGCAAAAATGTATTTTTGGAACACATTTTTCATAGGAACATATTTTTCATAAGATACCTGCAACTCTTCTTTTGCTGGATCTGTACCTACACTTCATGAATATACTGTTTTTCATTTTATTATAGGCTATGTTTTCGCTAAGAATTTTTTTTCGATAAAATACTTATTTTTTCAGTAATTTGAGAAAAACCGTCTGAAAACGTGATATTTTTGTTGTTCAAAAATAAACATTTTTGATGTTATTCAAATCAAACAAGAAGTCAAACAATTATTGACTTCTTTAAAAAAACTACATAGTACAAAAGTTACTTAGAAGTAGTCAACTCATCCATTTCTGGACTTATTTGAAACGTATGATTTTTCGCCCTCGAGAAAGGGTGATTTATACCCTCAAATAAATGCAACCAACGGCACAAGTCCAACTTTGAAGTGGAGGATAGGTAGAACCTAAAACCAAATTTTCAACCAAATCCGTAGTAACGCCGAAAATTACACTCCAAATTAGTCATTTATTGGGCTAAATCTAAATTATCTAATTTCATGCAAGTTATGAGCGCGCTAATAACCGGCATAATAACGCAAAACGATGAAAAACATATTAAGTTGTGAAATAAAAGGCATGAAACTAGTAGAGGTTGGAAATTTAGCGGTACGAACCTATAAATTTAGATTATATTGGTTGTTTCCCACCTTTAGCCGTATCACATGAGTATGTCAACATAAACTGTCACTGTCACAGTGGTAGTTGCCAAACGTCTAAAGATGAGAAACAATCATTATAATGTAAATTTATAGGTTTATACCTCTAAATTTCTCATCTCTACTAGATCTTACAACTTTCATATGTTTTCATCTCTTTTATCTTACAACTTCATATTATGTTTTCCATCGTTTGCGTTATTTTGCCGCTTATTAGCGCACTTATCACTGTATTTATATATTAAGGTAACCACCAATATTTTATATAATTTCTAATATAAAATACAAAAGTCACAGTACCAATTTTCCTGATATTAATTTTCCTAGAATAGAATAGATAAATACTTAATCCGCTTAACCACGGGAGCGAACTAGGTTATGGTTTTCGGAGCGAACTAGTATGTAATTAAGAGGGTTTTTTGACCATGGGAGCGAACTAGTGTGCTCCGCTAAGTTATTATGAGTTTTAGAAGAGTGAAATTTTGGAAATCTCATTTTTACAAACTGAACATTATTATGTAATAAAAAAAATATGCAAGTTCCCTATTAGAGCTTTTCACATTGTTAAGTATCTTTGTGTTTGTAGTATTGCTATTGATTTGTTGTCTATTGGTTTGAGAAGTTCTACTTTGTGTGTTATCGGGTCTTTCTGATTTGCTATCATTTTGTTGTGATCTTACAGTGTTAGTTCTTATGTTAGTATTGTTACTGAATAAAATTTCTGCTGTAATATTCTTGGTCCATCAGTTACCTCTTTTTCTAGTTTAAAGGTGTGATCTCTTTGGTCTTCGAACAGTTTCTCTGGGTATTCTTTTCACGTTCCTATTATACTCTGTTTGTCCAAGATGAGGATTTTCGTCAAAGTTAGTTAGATTTCCTTTCTGTCTTCATGTATAAGTGAATACAGGGAAACTTAGTTGGAAAAAATTTTAAATTTATTTATGCTATTTAAAACTGGTTTTAAAATTTAAAATTTGTTTTGTTGAAAGTATTTAAGTTATTTTGTTGGATACGAGTAAAATTATATATTTATACTGCATATACATAGTTTCACTAACCATATTTATCATTTTGATTGAAACAAACACTTCTAAATTCCAACGCTTTGTCCTTTATCCTACGCCTTAGTTTGATTTATTAACTGTCTTCTAATAATATTAAGTCCTGATGAGAATAGAAATAAATCTCTTAACATCCGACGGAGAATTGGAAAGGTAAAGCCTTGTGCCTAATTTGATTTATATCGAAAGTGTAAAAGTAACAAAACAGACGTTAAGGCATTCATTAATGCTATTTTAATTTAAGTCAATTCGGGGATGAAATATTATGGAAATCTCTCTGGTTATTTTAATTTTTAATAAGCGGTATATAATTATAATGAATTGACTTACAAAATAAATAATTTATTCGTGAATATACAGGTGCTACTGAAATAAACATAAAACTTTAATCGTTTACAATAAATGAATAGTGTTCCAAAATGTAAACTTTTAATCAATGGATTAATTGGAAATAGTGATGGGACGTGATTTCACTCCCAGTAATTCAGTCACGGTGATTTATAAATCACTGATACCTGTCGTTCTTGGCAAACTTCCATAACGGTGATCAGTGACCAGATATTTATATCAGTATCAGATACCAATTTCATGGTCACTGTCTCACAAAACGTGGTTATGTAATAAATACTACGATCTTTTCGGTGATCGCGATTTGAGGAACAGCGATTTAGCATCTATGGATTTGCCAACAGTAAATTTTAAGAACTATGAAATACGAGGTACTTTATATTATTGTTAACGTAGTGAGTATTTATTTTGTTTCTTTCCTAGAAACATTCTTAAAAGTATGCAGGTATATACAAAAATATTTACTTGAAATTTTAGAGTTATTTTAGTTTTATTTGAGAAAGAAAGTCAAAAAATCGAACTAGAGCTTTTTAGTCCAGGGTAATAAGGTTTTTTTCTACGAGCGTGCAAAAATGTTTTCTTTCGCGCACGCATTTTAGTTTAGAATGTTTCACTTTTCCGCACGCGGTTTTTACTTTTCCGCACGCGTGTTAATTTAGATATGTTAATATGGCTTTAAAGTAATTATAATACATGCAATAAACTAACATTTAGATATTATTTACTAATTTATTTCAAATATATCTTATTGTGTTCCTGTTTTAATGAAATTAACGCGACAATTCGATGAAATAAAATTATTTTGACATAATATTCGAAAGTCAAATCGGTAGACAATAACAGTCGTTTTGAATCATCGTCATGGAAACCAAGATCGTCGTCATGCTAACTAATTATATTGAAAGTTTGGTTTTGACAACCTTGTCAAAGAATTAATTTGTGTATGCAAAGACTCTTAGAAAAAATATTGTTCCTAACTCTTGCAGAAGGTCTCTTTTCCGCACTCGACTGCTTGCCGAACTCCCGCTTCGCGTCGTTCGGCAAACTGCAGTCGCGTGCGGAAAAGAATGACTTTCTGCACTTGTTAGGAAAATAACTATTTCCAAGACACTCGAGCAGCCAGGGTACTGAAGTGTTTTTTCGACAGGTAGTACCTATGAGAACAAATTGCAACTATTTCCTGCGTAGGATCTGGCGGCCATTTTTATTTATAAACAATTTAATGTCGAA